>NC_134118.1:59850000-62350000 GCF_040939455.1 Microcebus murinus
GGTCCCCATTGACCTGTGTTGGACTTAAGTGAGAAATACATCTTTATTTTCCTAAGCCCATGAAATTTTTAGAGTTAATTTGCTATCCTAGGAAAACATAGCTTTTCATGACTAATATACCAATGAATTCTATGAAGGGCCTGAGCAATGACACTTGGGCTGAGTATAGGTGGAGAATGATGACTTTAAGTATCTCTAAGTTAAAATAAAAAGATCTCTGAAATTACAATTTCTTATAAGACAATGTAAAATTGAAGTAGTTAGCATTAATCAATACGATAGATTCTGCATTTCAAACAAAGCACTTAGTGTTTGTAGACACCCTTCAGGGAAATACCCGGGTCTCATGCTTCAGCTCATCTCAGATTCTCTCTCCCCAGGAGGCAGAGGGTTGGGGCCCTGGCTGCACAAGCCAAGGCGTCGTCCCCCTCTGGTGCTAGCCCCCCGAGTTGCAGGCACGTGGAGACCAAAGTCTAAGCAGTCCTCAGGGCGTGACTTGTTAATCCAGTCTGTTTTTCAGGGAGGGAAAATTCATACTTTTCAGGTAAATATGTTAAAATGATTCATCAGTTCTGCTTCTGAGAATTTATTTCCCAGACTATTTCCATATTTCTACTCCACATAAAGGTTTAGTGGGTTTAAAAATAAGTGAAGGAAAAAAGATAGCTTTCTTTCCTGCTGAAGGCTAGTTAAAAGTCCATTTCCCAGCCTTTCTATTTTACCAAGGGAGGATATAAGATGTAAATGTATTCCAATTTAGCAAATTTGCTATACTGTGAAAATTGACGTTTGAAAGATCTTCCCTGAGAGCCCATCCACAGGATTGAGAGACTGTTTTATTAAAAGGGCCTTCTCTCTGCGGTGGTCTTATGAATGGATTTTGAAGATAGCAGGGCATTATGAGTTTCTTTTTATAAAGGTCCTAGATTGGCACACCTATATTTTCCTACTTCTAGGAATTAACCAGAGGCTTGAAAATGAGTCTTTGTCTAATGCAGAGAAATATACAGATGTGTATGCCATTAAGTTATAAGTCATGCAGGAAGGTTGCCTGAGTGTTTATGAACTTCTCCACTAGGAATGACTTTTACAATCTAAGACGATGTGCTTAATATATATGTTAACTCAGGTTGGTAAAAGGAAAGTTTAGGTTTGTATTTATGTATTGTTCTCTGTGCTGGAATATTTCTTCTTAACATTTGTTTGGTTAGTATTTAAAAATGCTGGATTTGTACAGTGCTGTCTTGACAAGTCAATACTCCTAAAAAGAGTCATGCATTATGTTAATATTTGCTCAGGAAGCACATGGACACAAGATGCTACAAAAAATATTGTCAGACTTTTTAAAAGGCAATTTATCTTCATTCATAATTATATGTATGTGCGTGCATGACACCAAAGATGTAATGGTAGTAATTTCTGTTTTCTAATGCAAATGCCTGGTGCTGCCGCCTTGGCATTGGCAAGTAAATAAATCAGCATGAGCGAATCCAAAATCATTCTCCAGGCAGGGATTCCGTTCAACTAATCACCCAAGAAAACAAACAAATACACCACAAAGAGTAATTAGGAAATCTGTGACTCAGGGGTCGGGGCAGTGGGGGTTCTTCCTGAGAAGCAGCTAAAGAAGGAGTGACATATGATAGGCCACCGATTATTAAACCTGGGAGACAGAGCAAAGCTCCATCCCAGTCTAATTAGATCGCACAAGGTGCTATTTGTATCCATTTCTGAAAGACGACTAAGTTCATAGTGAAATATCTTTGTAATATATTCTGGGGGACGGGATGCTGAGGGTGCCGAAGGCTGGCCAGACTGAATTGTGGTAATATTGCATTATAGACCTTAGGCAGGGCTTTTTAATGCTATAATGAATTCAGGAAAGAACAAAATGAGGTAGAAGACAACTTACGATGTGACTGGATGAGCAACACTTCAACATCTCTCCCCGCCAGCAGTGGGGGACGTAGAGCAAAGGCTGCCAAGAGAGGGGGCACCTCTGTGCTTAAACCGCATCTCTTTCCCAGTCCCGCCAGAGGCCGTTTTTCTCTTTCCTTCAGACCGTGGGGTTTTATTTATTTGGTTAGTTTTACATTAATGTGCTCAGTAGCAGCTTTTGCTAATGCATTCACATTCCCAACACAACACATAAATACTGTAGATTTTTTAAAAATGTGTTTAAGACTATAGGCTTATTTCTATGCAGATTTAAAAAAATATATCTCTTATCATGCTTGTTTGCAGGAGTTTCCTGACCAGGTGATAACTCTCGTTCTCATCCTATGGTTTGGTATTTGAGGGGTGGCTCACCCTAACGGCCCCATGTCACTCAGTGTGTCCTCCTTGTGTACCCCAGGAAGATTCCAGATGATGGGATTGAGTAAACACGGCATTATTGTGTCTTGAAGAGCCTACAGAGCTGGAGTTCTGGTCTTGGCTCCTCCTTGGGTGAGTCCACTGGGTCAAGGTTGTTATTTCTAAAGTAAGGAAATAAAACTAGGTGCCCTTTAAACTTCTTCCAGCTTCTACAATCATGCTGGGGTCATAGAAGTGGTCTTCTGTTTACCTTCCATTACTTCCTAAGCACTGAGAAAAAGTTTGCATAATAATACCTTTAAAAGTACAGGACTGGAAGTAACCCCAAGAGGAATCTAGATCCTCTGCTGGCTTTAAACTCTTCAGATAGATGAAGAACTCATCACTTTTGAAGGTAATCGGGGAGATAGAAATTCATGAGCATTTCTTGAACATTTACCATGGGACAGGCTAATCTGATTCTCAGAGAGACACTGGAGGAGGGTTGTTACTATTCTGTTTGACAACCAAGGGACTTGGGCTCAGAGTTGCACAGCTATGTAGACCTTGTAGTCACACCCAGCTCCATCTGCTTCTAGAGTCAGAGCTCTTTGCCCTGGTCCAAACAACCTCTTTTAAAAACAAATACCGGCCGGGCGCTGTGGCTCACGCCTGTAATCCTAGCTCTTGGGAGGCCGAGGTGGGCGGATTGCTCAAGGTCAGGAGTTCAAAACCAGCCTGAGCAAGAGCGAGACCCCGTCTCTACTATAAATAGAAAGAAATTAATTGGCCAACTGATATATATATAAAAAATTAGCCGGGCATGGTGGCGCATGCCTGTAGTCCCAGCTACTCGGGAGGCTGAGGCAGAAGGATCACTGGAGCCCAGGAGTTTGAGGTTGCTGTGAGCTAGGCTGACGCCACGGCACTCACTCTAGCCTGGACAACAATGCGAGACTCTGTCTCAAAAAAAAAAAACAAAAAAAAACAAAAAAAACAAATACCAAAAATCCACCGGTAAGACTGTTTCATTTGAGTAACTGTGAAGTGTGGAAAATGCGAGACCAAGATTGTTCCCATTGTACAGATGTAAACACTGAGATGTGAAAAGGTTATGATTTGTCACAGATCATAGGTACATCAGTGGCAGCCTCCAGGTTAGAGCTCTAGATGTTCTCTCCTTGACTTAGACCTTTCTCCACATAGCTTGGAAGAGTCAGGTCAAGAGAGAATCTGACAAGAAGGTAGGATCATGTCTCTGAAGCCCGAGAGATGAGGGGTGAATGCTAGCAGCCTCCTGAGCCTGCTCTTTCATCTGTAAAATGCAGGTAACACGGGCCAAAGCTTGGGGCAGAGAAGGGGCTCAGTAAATGTTGTTTCCCTCATCTTCCGAATTAACTGGGTTTGGATGGGAGCAGACTTCCAGTCAATCCGTGGCTTGTCTGTATAGTGACAGTATTTTGACTTGAAGTTGGACGCACTAATTTTTCTGCTTCTGAATGTAGACCCCCTTCCCAGGGCTGTAGTATGTGTGTCTAGGCTGATTACGTTGCACAGGCATGATTATAGATACAAAGTCATTTTCAAACTAATTCGACTCCGTTGCAATTTATGCTTAAAGACAGCATTTAAAGAAAGTGTTAGTTTCAAAAATAAAACAAATCTATACAACAACAAACTTGAATCAGTGTCCCTAGTGGTTTATATAATGCCGCTGACCTATAGCAGAGAACGGAGGCTCTTCTCATGGTAACACTGGTGTCCCCATCTCTTTTGACATATGACATTGAAATTGCTTACTCTTATGGCTAAGTGTCAAGGGGTGGATTTCACATTGACAAAAGTTTTTTCTTAAATGTGTAAGAACTACTTAAAAGGAACAATGCAGATATTTTAAAGGTCACTCCTTGGTTTTAATAATTTAGTTAGATGTAGCTTGAATTATGTGCTGGATTGTCGAAGCTGCCACAGGAGTCATGCTGGTGTGGACAGCACAGGTGAGCCTTGCATGCTCCATGCTTGTGGTAGAGTGCCGCGGCGCCAGCTGCGTCCAGCTGCAGGGGACTCAGAAATCCTCCAAGGAGAATGCCGGAATAGTCCTTAGCCTGTGTATCCAGCAGAGGACAGTAAAGCCCCAGTTTTCTCTTCTGACTGCTTTCTCTCACATGACTGCAGCTGCACAGTGCCCTGAAGCTCCTGGATGGCTGACACATAATTGCAGACATTAGACATTTCTGGAGAGAGACGTAAGATGTATTGTGAGGCCAACGAAATCCTTTGTCACGACTGCTCTGAAGATCTGACCCCTTGCCATGACAATGCAAGATTAAAAGTATGCCCATCACTCAGCGGCTGATGACATCTCGTGTCTCGTGAACCTCATTGGTCGAATGTTTTCGTGTTGCTTTATCTTGTTTAAATGATAACAGCACTCTCTGTGACTGTGTTAGGATACACTTTCACCTGGCTGTCAATAAACAAATTGCGTCATTTTCATATTTTTGTCCCCACTGCTTCTGAGATTTCATAGTCTCTGTAGCAACAGAGTATTGAGATTTGATAAGATAGAAGGAGGTTTATGTTCTTTCTCCAATCCTCTTCCTTTCTCCAAATTTTTCTTGGCAATTTTCTGGCAGTTTGGCTTAAGTGGAAACCACAGGTAATTTTCTTTCTTCTAAGAGAAATTAATTTTCAAAAAGCAGAAAGGAAAATAGACAATCCACGTGGGGACCTCTGGTGAATTCTATGTTATGAGTGTCACCTCTTGATCTGGTGGATGGAAATACTGTGCATTATTTATCAAAGAGGTCGCTGCCTAATGCAGGGGCTGCAATAAATTCTTTATATGGGCTAGCTGCAATAAAATGCTGTGGCCATAAGTAGTTCAGAACCACTAATGCTTATATTTCTTTGAGGAAAATCATGAAAAATATTGAGCAATCAGAGTGTGGTGAAACACATTTTCATTTATGCTCTCTGTAGCCACTCTACTGTTTGTGGTGCATGCTGGAGCTGGCCAGTGGGCAGTCACATGCCCTAGCACACCAAAGACCTTTTCAGCATTGGGAGGAAAGACTACAAAGGACAAGATATATATTCTTAGCTTAGGAATTCTTAGGATGACCTTCTGTGAACTGTGGCTCCAACGTAGTGATCCAGTGGCTCTGGGACATGAGGAAACCCTTGTAGGGCAAGGTTCAGGATTTTGTTCTCTTGGAGACTTCTGGAGCAGCAGTTCTTCAAAGCAGGCCATTCTGTTCACCTTGTGTAGAAAATACAAGCACAAGCATAGTAAGTACACAATTGTTGAATAGATGAGTAAATGAAACATTTTTTAAAAATTAGGATCAACTCAATTGGAGATTCTTTTTATTAGACATAAATGATCCCTATTTTCCCATTAAAAACTGAAAAGTTTGTCTATCACAAATTTTACTTTAGTTCATTTATTATTTGTATTATTCTTTTTAGAAATAATTGAAACCTAATCTTTATGGAATACATGGAATAAGTTTAGATAAAATACAAATGTTTTTAATAATTACCCACTATGCTGGGTATGGTGAGGTAAGCATAGAAAGTGGAAGACAGAATCCTTGCCTGTGAAGTGAATAATGTATAATAATTGGGGAGAAGAGGCCAACCCACATGAAAGTATAGCAAAGAAGACAGTCTATCATTCAGAAGTGGATTTATTTGTTTCAGATTGAAAGTATGCTATAAATTCAGTAAAGAGAGAGACCACTGAAGACAGATGTGGTTGAGGAAGACTTCATGGATGAGGTGGGACTTGACCTAGATATTGAAATGGAATGTCATAGGGTAGAGAAGAAGGAGAAGGGTGCCCAAGACATTCAGCCTCTTTGGACCCTGAGACAGGACTCACCTATGCACTTGTTAGAGCCTCTGTCATACTGTGGAAATGATTTACCTGGATGCCCTATCTTGCCTATTGGAGGTATAAGTTTTGAGGGTCAAAGATCCTGTCTTGAATATCAGAGAGTCTTCCACTTGGCCTGGCCAATAGTGGAAAGTTAATAAATATAGGCTGAGTAAAGGAGCTCAAGTTGGGAGCTGGAAATGAGCATAGCATATGCATGAAGGTATGAGCATGGCACACGCATGTAGGTGTGAATATGTCATGTGCGTTTGGTGTGAGTTGGAGAGAAGTTGTGGCTCAGCGAGCAAATCCTGCTGACTGGAGCAGTTTGTGTTGACAGCAGTAGGGACAAGTTTGAGGTAGTTGGTGCATGTTGCCAGCAAGGCAGTGAAGGAAGAGTCTAGATGGGATGTGATGGCCACAGGGAGCCACTTGAGGAGAAATGCGACATAAAGGAAGTGTCATGGGAATTAATCTGGCTGTGATGCACAAAATATGTGGCAGGGTGGGCAAAACTATCACAAAACTGAAGCAATGGAATTGGACAATACAAATATTTCTAGATCAACTATTCTTTTTTTTAAAACTAAAATGATGGATATATATGAATAAGTTATTGGTCAACATAGTTTTGTAGAGATGGCTTCTTTTTCTGTAAAGGAAAAAAAATGTATTTATTAATGAGCACAATAAAATGAGAGACACCTTGAAACAATGTGGAACTTTCTTTTTTAGTATATTGTCAGTGTGTTTTTATTACTTTACTAATCACGATTTCAGTAGTAAACAGGGGTAATAAATGTCAGCCAATGACCAGTAATGAACACACACCCAGGGACTTCAGTTTGAAGCAAAAGAAACGGTTATTCCAAAAGGGTGGTGTTGAAAGTTTGGGGGGAAAGTCCCTTAGATGTAAAAAAAAAATGGTCTCACTAGGAACAGCTCCTGCTGTGTGGAGAACATGATGTAAACAGGAAGCATCAAACAATGACATTACCTAGTCAGCTGACGTGACATGTGCGTGTGACACGGCACAATGAGCGCACCAGCAATGACCTTGGGGTCAGGCCCTGAAACGAGCCAACAGTTGGGGTCTCTAAGGAAAGACATGCTGGTTAGCCTTTTCGTCTCGTTTGTAAATGTAGAAAATTGTCATCCAAAGCATATTAGAGACCTATTCACCTTGGAGGTCAATTCGAATACTCCATCCTGGCTGTAGTTGTCTCTCTGCTTTCTCTGTACCCCTCCTCTGTATTACTGCAGATTTTATACCTATCCTACTTACACTGATCCTATTTTATTTTTAGCACGTGGCTATTATATATCTCTCTCCTCCCACGAGTCTCCGATTTGTTGAAGGAGAGATCCATGTTCATCACCGGAAGCTCTGTGTCTTCAGGACAGCTATTCTGGGAAGAGGCCGAGTCCACACGTCACCGAGGACGGCAGGGTGTGGTGGCAGCAGTAGCTTCCACTCAGACGGATTTACGTTTGCACGTGAATGTTGGTCTAGACAGGCTGGGAGAGCTTAGAAAAACGGCTTAACCTTTCTGAGCCTTCTTTTTCTCCTTGGAAAAAATGAAGGCAGTGATACGTACCACATAGGGTTGAAAAAGGATCAGAAGGAGTGGTGTGCGCTACTCGGAAGATCGGAGCAACTACTGCGATCTCCAGCTTTGTGCCTGCCCTTGGTGCTGTGCAGAAATCCCGTTTCTCAGTGGCATCTTCCATTCACGAGAGCAGTCACATATATCCACTTGCCCACCGGTTGTTTTCAGTGAAGTGACATATATGCAAGTAAAACGGGCCTGTCTAGAGTCGAGCTCATCGTCCTGAGCCTCCCCTTCCTGCGTCCCCCACGGCAGCGAGTGAACTCGCCATCCGCTCAGCGGGCCGATCTGCAGACTCGCAGTTCATCCTCCTCTTCCTCTCCACGTTGCCCTCCGCACCCATTAACCACCAAGTCCTCCTGATCCAGCCCCTTCCTCCTCACCTGCTCTTCTACCCCAGCCCCTGCCATTAATGCTTCGCTTCTCATGGTGATCTGTCAGTGGTCACTGTGCCTCCACCACCTTGCCCGCCTCTAACCATTCGTATTTGTAGCTCACAAATGTGAAGATGTGACCACCTGTCTCTGGGCTGCGTGCATCTCTGTGACCTGTGCTTCCTGTCATAGCACTTATCATGACGCAGTGGGACACAGCTGTGTGTCATCCTCCCCACCCCGTGAACTCCCTAAGGAGAGGAATCACGTTGTCCTTGATACTACTGGAAAGAGGCGTGGCAGAGGCCCTGCAGGCCATCAGTATTTGCCGAGAGAAAGGACAAACAAGGCACCTACACAGCTACTGCCACAGTGATTCTCCTTTTCTTGCTCTTCCACATTCTCCTGTCTTTTATTCTCTTCTCACTCCTTCTTTTACTTTGCTTTCCTAGTTATTAGTTATTGGTTGTAATTGCCACCATTGTTATCATCATCATCACCAAAACATCACTATCCTAATTATAATCTTCATTGTCCATCATCACCTCAGATGGCCTCTGCAATAGCAGGGGATTGCTAGCAATGGCCAGGACCTGGGTGGAGGGCCAGCAGAAAGGGGACAGAAATTCAGAAGACTCTGGGGAAAGGAAGACCCCCAGGTCCTCTGTCTCATCCTTCCCCCTTTTTTTGAAGGCTTCTTTTTTTTTAAATTATTTTAGCATATTACAGAGGTACAAATGTTTAGGTAATATATATTGCCTTTGTCCTGAGTCACCTGAGTCAGAGCTTCAAGTATATCCATCCCCCCAGACAGTATACCCCGCGCCCCCAGCCTTACGTCCTACCTGCCGGACACCTGATGAATGTTACTACTGTCTGTGCGTGTAAGTGTTGGCCAGTTAATTTGAAGGCTTCTTTTGGAAGAGCGTTGTAGGTGCTAATCTCAGACTGATCTGCCTGGGACATCAGCTCTCGGTTCCTGACAGAAACAGAAATGTGAACTGCAGCCCTAGAGGAGGAGTCACTCGGACCCCATCTGGAGTGCTTACAACGCCAGGGTGGGAATGAATGAGCCAAACTCCATTCTTCACTCCTTGGTTCTCATTTTCTCTCTTTCGGTGTCTTCTTCCTCTCCCTGTTCACAGAGGCCCAGTGCCCTCATGCCTGCAAGCCGACCGCCCTGATTATGGAGAGATTAAATGAAGAAAGTTTAGGCAACTTGCTGAAAGTCACACACAACTCGTCATTCACAGAACAGGGACTAGAGTTTGGGTTCTCTGGGTTCCAGGCTAGAGTCTTTTCCACCCTATTGAATTGCCCAGTGGGGACTCACTGGCTGAAATACATAAATGAGTTGGGAAAGAAGCAAAGTGAGATTGTGTGTGTGTGTTGGGGAGGAGTGGTAAGCAGGTATTTTCTGTTGCTCGTTCCTTTCTTGCTACCTGCTGCTACCATTGTTACTGTCTTCATACTCTCTTTTTCCGTTCTCCTCTTATCGCCCCATCCCACTGTTTCTCTCCTGTGTTCTTCATATGCCCATAAACTGCCCTTTCTCTACTGCCCTCTTCACTCCTTCCCACATCCTTATCCCCTTCGTCTTTTGCTTTCTTATTTCTCCTTCCCCTGTCTCCTCTGCAGCTTCCATGGGCCCCTAAAAATATGAAATGCTGGATTTTTAAGGGACATTAAAGATATGTAATTTTGATTAATTTATACTATAGCAGTTTTATAAGGACTATTTGATATCCAATGAGCCTTTGAAAAGTCTTAAAGGTTTTTCTTTTTCCCCCCAAAATGATAACATTACTTTTTTTTTTTTGAGTGAAACTAACTCAAACACTTGAAGACCAAAGTTTTCTTGGCAACTTTATTTCTTTGCTCACAAAAAGATACACATGCCTATCTTTGCAGTTATGGAAGCTGCAAGGAATGGACACTCTGAAAATTGTGAACCGAGAGAAAATTCTATAGCTATGTACCAACATCCATCCCATCCTTGGGAACAGTGGCGGGCTTGGTAGGGCAAGAGTGTGAGTACAGATTAAATTAAATAGACCAAGGTCAAGAAAGGGCCTGGCAAAGGCAGGACTCAGTCGAGGAGTCTGCATAGGCGAGATTGCTGGGTGGGGAGAGAGCTGAAAGCATGGCCTGAGGGCCCAGGGATTCTGCTGGCCAGTGGGTAGGGGTCTGGGCACTGAGGCCCGGTCAGCTGTGAGTGGGGCTCCTTCCTCCATGTGCACACTGGAGCTCTTGGGCCTATTGTGGGCAGCTCACACCCCTCCACCCCGTCTCTGCAGGGGTGCTCTCTGGGGGTCCTTCCTGGAGACAGGGCCCTGAGCTCATTCCTGCTTTCAGTGTTGTTAGCACCCAGTTTCTTACATCACTGCTGGATTGGTTGTGATGTCTGCTTTCCACACCTGAGCCTTGATTTTACAGTCTCACAGATGATCATTTAAAGTCTAGAGAAGGATAAAGGAAGAGGCAATTTTGTCTGATTTTCCAAGGCAGGAAGAGCACAAGTGGTAGTTGTATAGTCTCATTCGATTCCCTACTGTGTTTCCCCGAAAATAAGACAGGGCCTTATATTTATTTTTCCTCAAGAAGACACCCTAGGGCTTATTTTCAGGGGATGTGTTATTTTTTTTTAAGTACAGTACAACAATCTACATTTATTCAAATATAGTTGTCATCTTCTTCTGGAACATCATCATAACTCTCCAAACCCTGAATTCCATCCTGAATTTCTTGCGACTCTATTTCCTTTAGAACCATTGGCCCCATTCTCTCATGTCGAGCAATAGAGCTCTCATGGGGCAGATGAGAAGGGCTGCTCGTCTTCTTTACTGCTCTGCGATGAAATGCATGGGTTGTTCAGATACACTGCATAGCCACGCCCATCACTAGGACTTATTTTCAGGGTAGGGGTATATTGCTCAAATGCTTAGAAATTCTACTAAGGCTTATTTTATGGGTAGGTCTTATTTTCGGGGAAACATGGTACTTGCAAGTATCTCCCTAATATTCTGCATTTATCAGCTTGGACTTTGAGAACCTTCTTAGCCCTTGTAAGATGTGTTTAGAAATTGTCCTATATATCACTTGATACATTTATCTTGGGTTGGCTGCAGGGGGAGATATGAGCATCAGTAATGGTATTGATGAGACCTGCGATAAGTGATGGGACCTAGGTAATAATTGGTCACTTCATCAATGGGAAGAGTAAGGTCCAATTGTTCTGCTGATACAATACTGAACATCCTGAGAAATGTTTTAGGATTGCTACACTCAGTGAATTAAATTAATGGATAGTGTGGCAAGGGGATATTATTTAGGTTGGGCCCAATTTTTGTTTTCATATTTTTTTTTTTTTAGGGGGGCCAAACCACGTGGCTTTATTATACACTCGTGGACGAGGTTCTGGGGCCCCAAGAGCAGGGGCCCTGGAAGTCGCCCTGTTTTCATATTTTGATAAGATGTTGACTTAGATCTTAAGAGGTGGGGAAGAGGTTGTGCCAGAAGTATCAAATTCATTGATACCATAGTTGAAAATCTGGCTGAGGATGGAATTTGAAAGGTAACTCCCACTGTGGGGTTCTCATATAAGGTGGACACAGCTGTGTGGATTTCCTGCTGGCTTGGGTGAGGTTATCCACGCTGCTGCACTGGGGTTCTTTCTTTCTCCACAGTGTGTGTCAGTGGTAGGTTCAGTAGTTCAATTGCACAAGTTAAGCAATTAGCGTCCATCTTTTAAAAAGATTTATGTTTTTCAATTTATTTTTAAACTTCTATCTCTGAGTCTTCATAATCTAGGCTCAGTGGAAGCGACTTGCATATATAAATGTTAGAAACTAACCACTGGTCCAAGAGGCGGGAGGGGTTGAAGGTGTAGAACTGTGGTTGTGAGGTTCTGGGATTGTCTCCACAAACCCCCTGGCCCTGTGGGTCTCCCTGTTGGAGGGTTAATGGGTGTCTACAGCGAGGGGAGGATGAGGCACCCAGGAATTGTGGTCAGACACACTGGGGGGTGTGGGGAGCTGCCGGGACCCAACTTGGAGTAGGGATTTGGTCAGACAGAGGGCAGGATAGGTCGCTGAGAAGTGTAGCGCTTGGGGTATTAGGTTGGTCAGAGGGTTTCAGTGAGTGAGGACAGCTAGCAGGAGGGAGGGCCAGGCAGCACTGAGGCAGCTCCACGTCTCTGCTCTCTGAACCCTGCCATTTTTTTTTTTAATTATTTTTTTTTATTTTGGTATATTATGGGGGTACAGATTTTAAGGTTTCAATAAATGCCCATTTCCCCCCCTCCCCCCAAAAGTCTGAGTCTCCATCATGACCATCCCCCAGATGGTGCACATCTCACTCACTATGTATGTATATACCCGCCCCCCTCCCCCCTCCCACCTGCCCAATACCCTATTACTGTAGCACCTATGTGTCCACTTAGGTGCTACTCAGTTAATACCAGTTTGCTGGAGAATATATCTGGTGCTTGTTTTTCCATTCTTGGGATACTTCACTTAGTAGTATGGTGAACCCTGCCATTTTTATTTGAGCTAATTTGATTTTTTTTTTAAACCGAGTCTCCCTCCCTTACTTCTTCCCTCCTTCTCTCCCTTCCTTTTCTTTCTTCCTCCCTCTCTCTCATTTTTATTGTTTAACAAAGTTGTGTGAACATAGTTTGAAGAACTAAATAATTCCATAAGGTCTATTATGAAAAATAATAACCCGCTACCCCTCTCCTCCTATTACCTCTCTCCCAGAGGCAACAGCTTGAAACTTTACTCCACGCCCCCCCCACCTTTTTTTTTTTGGTATTTGCCAGTATTTTTAAAAATAGAATGCTTTTATTGCTGCTTCTCAAATTTTCAATTTCAGGCATTATTTATGGGAGCGAAGGGCTTTTCCCTCTTCCCTGCCCAAGGTCCACCCCTGACAGGAGCCCTCTCCACTGCCCCATTCTTCCGGTATATCAATATCCATGGTTCTCATTTACTGTGACATGTGTAACCGCCGTTCAGTGCTGAGCCTGTGGCAAGTTATGATTGCTTTTCTTCCCCTATATGAGTTTTTGTGTTTTCTGGATTAATACCTGTTTTTTCATGTGGTCACTTCCCTATGTTTTTTTTTTTTTTAATCAGTAATTTAACCCCAAACCCACTGCTAGTTGTCCAAATCTCCTTTCTAGAACTTCCCCTTATACTGGGTGTTCTGAGACTTTCATCTTCATGGGAAATCTTTTCTAGAACCTTCAGGCCTGACCCAAGGTGGGGTCTTCCCTCTCAGGTCCCAGGCTGGGCTGTGTTACCCTGGAGCTCGTTTGCCATCACTGGGGGGTCCCTTCCTCACTGTGTTTGCTCCTCTGTTTCCTGTATCTCAGTTTCCCTCTTATTTCGACCACTTCCTTATTTGGAGGTGTGTGTCCTCCAGCAGCTTGAGGTAAAGAATGTGGGCTGGATCCCATCAGTCGGGAGGAGGTGGAGGGCAAGCTCAAGCTAGAAACCTCAAAGCGTGTTTAATAAAGGGACAGTTGGCAAAGGTGTGGGAGGCCACAGAATCCTGGGGCCAGGGAGAGCAAGGATCCTTTTTTATATCTAGATTTTCTGGGGCAGGAGGAGGGAGCAGTTACTGGAACCTGGAGGCAGAAAGGACATTCGAGGGATGAAGTCAACCCACGCCTGACCTGACTTTGAAGAGATTTTCTTTTTCCTCTTTCTGGAACTCCCGTTAGTCAGACAGTGGTCATCTGGGCTGATGATCTTTTCCGCTTTATTTTACATCTTTTAGACCTTTGCCCTCTGTGAGGGTTTTTTCGGTCTCATTTCCCAACCTTTCATAGTTTCTTGGGGGGTAATTTCTGCTATTTGTATCTTAAATTTCCAAAAGTTTGCTTTAGTGCTCTGAATGTTCATTTTAAATAGCATCTTGTGCTTGTTTCATAATTGTATTATTTTCTTTTACTTTTCTGAGGCTACTAATAATTTTTTTAAAAATGAGAACATTATCTTCTCTCTAAGTATCTTTTCCAAAGTGTCTCCAAAGTGTCTTCACCCTTTTGTGCTTGTTTTTCCTTTCTTTCATGCGGGTGATTTCTCTCAGATGATTGGATTTCCTCGCTGCTCTGGTAAGAGCAGATTTCCTCCTCTGCTCTGCTCTGTTTACCCTCACGTAAACACCAGGAGATGAAGACGCCTGGAAGCCCCGGGCACGTGGGAGGGCTTGCTGAGGTGGGCTCTCGTGTGGGGTGGTCTGGTTGAGCCATTGCATCGGGGAAGCTTTGACATCAGTAACTTTTGTCTCTTCTCTTGGATAGCTCCGAGTCCTCAGAGAAGAGCCTTCCAGTCTTCTGCTGAGGGTGAAGGCCTGGCTGGTTGATGACCTGGAAACTGAGGGGGGAGAAGATTGCTGGGGTGGGGGGTCCCGGCATCCAGGATGCAGATTTCCACCTCATCTTCCTCTTTTCAACATTGCCCACTCTACCCTCTTGATGGCATCTTGAAAATTTGCATTCGATCTTCTCAAAAGACTAACTCATTTTCCTGCTAGTGTGGGAATCTGGAATCCGATCTGCTTTTAAATAGGCTTCCAGATAGTCCTCCGCCTTCACCCCACTTCTGGAGGGATACAATTCCCTGCTGGGCCTTTAGGGATCATGTGGTTCGAATCAAATTGGTTATTGGCTTTTCTTACTGCTAGCTGAGGAGTCATCTTTTTTTCTGACCCACCCAGGCAGTTACCACATGTCTTTCTGCCTTTCCACTCTGGTTTCTTTTCCCATTCTCCCTCTCCTTGCAGGTCTAGGCCCTAAAAAATTCCTTTCTTGATGTTTTAGTGGACTTTAGTAAAGGAGTGAAACTAGATGTGGAAGTCCTGTCTCCTTCCTAAGGCAGTTTCTCAATCTTGAGGGAAGGTAGCTATGCCCACCCCCACTCAGAGAGGTGGCTCCCTCCTGAGGACGTGGGGTTCATCTGAGGATTTGGTGGTGTCTGGGCTGATGAGGCACCAGGCTTTTATGTATGGCTGTGTAGTTCTTCTGAAGCTCATTCTACCTCTGGGGACAAGACAAAGGACCACACGACAGCGTCATGCACTGAACCTTTGTACTGCCTTCTCTTTTTCTCGTACACCATTCTCCATTTCTGTGACCTCCATGCAACTCTACTCAGTCCCCATCTCAGATAACCGGGTTGAGTCCATGCCTCCCTGAGGTCCCTGGGACCCACTTTCTGAAGGTCCCCATCCTGTGTTCCAGTCTTCCAGTGCCCTTCCAATCGATGGCTCAGCTACTTAGTGAGATGTATTTAAGACACGCGTAACTTCTTAGTGCATTTATACCATAAACCCTTTTTGCTTTCAAGCTGTAACTTTCTCATTCCAGGTAGATCAAGGAATGATAAAAAAGTGGGATATTTCAGCAGCCTTTTTGACTGGGAGGTCTCTTTCTAGTATCTCTGTTTATGTAAAGCTCCCCCAGGGACAATATCTTTGTGGCATTGTTCTCCTTTGTGAGCTATCCCGGCTAACTTTATTGGGGGTGAAGCAAGACAAGCCTTAGGAGTACAGAGTTTTGTAGCCAAAAGTTGCGGTCTCGAAACTTTGTTTCCACAGGGTTTCAATGTACTGATCTTCCAATCTTGCAGAAATCAACTGGATTTCATGGGATGTGAAGTCAAATGCAAGATAGCCTGTTGGAATCATTTCATGAATTCAAAGCATTCAGAGAAAAAGTGTTTGCTCAGCCACGGTGATTGAGAAGTCGAAGGCAGCTAGAGTGATATGTCATGCTTGGTTATGTGCTGCTCTGATGCCAGTTTGGAGTAAAAGCTGAACTTTGTTGTTGAAAGCCACTGTGGAAAGTGGAAACATCGATTGTGGATTGCTTGCGGGGTGGAGCGTTATTTACTTATCCAGAAATAGAAGCATCCTTGCCTCTGTGGGCTGGGGAGATAGCATCAATCCTTTCTATTGCAACAGAGCACAGTTGCCTTCTTTTTTTTAATTTGAAAAGAGTAAATATTTAAATAGGTAATATAGAAAAGTTATTGCCATTTTTCCTTCATAGGTCACGGCTTGGAGTTAAAAGAGAGAGGCAGAATTCACACGTGGAGAAAGAATATTGTAGAGATTACATGTAATCCCAATAAAGTAAGGGCATTAGACTTCTTGATTTCCAATTGGCCAAACTGAGCAAATTTTTCTCTGAAAAGCTATTTTAAGATAAAAAATTATGAATTTTCTTAAGCCTCGTGATTAGAGTGTAATACGTATTTATGGTCCCCCCAGGCGCCACCCAATAAAAATGGTTAAAACCTTTAGTCCTTTTAGTAGTTCACAGTTTTATTGCCAAAGTTATTTTGTGGATTTTATGCTTAAAGCAAGGTCAGTGTATTGCACTGTATAAATTATTCTAAGTAATTGCTCAGTTATTTTATAGCTTAGTCACAGGATTTTTTCATTATTAAATGTAGGCTTTCCTTTAAAGTTAGGATGAGGAGGGCACGATAAATCACAGGGTGGCTTGCCATTGGGGTTTCGGCATTACCTGTGATAAGGGTTTAATAACAGTCTGGCCCAGACACCGGTTCCCTCTCAATTACCTTTCCACATGGGCATTAGTTCACACTGTTTATTAAAAACTCCCCTTGTAGTTTTTAAGTGGAGTGTTTCAGATTAATGGCCCCCGTGGAGTTTAACTTCATTGCACTTCATTAAAGCTAGATTGTACAAAAGGTTACTTCAATTAAATCCAGAATGTGACCTTAAATCTGTATAGATTTTTTTTTCCAGAAAATGTGATAAAATTGCTCTACCAATCCTTTAAGATTAACAAGGCAACATCCATTTCAGTGACCAAAGCGCAAAAACTTGTGCGTCTGTTCTGAATTTTCCTATGGCGATACATTTGGATTTTTACAGAATTAGAAGCCAATCCACGGAAAGAGCCTGGAGTTATAATGAATCCAGTTACTACTGGAGAGCAAAGCCACCAAGTGAAACCAGAGAGTTTGCGAAACGTTTTATTCCACTATGAGTGGCTGCTGCAGGTTTATTACTTTAGAAAAAGATATTTTGTTTCCTATGTAATAAAAATATTTTTTTAAATACGTAGGTTTGTGTCTTCCAAAACAAAAAGTGATATGATATAAAATCTGAGTTTCTCTCCCTTGGCCACTCTTTTGTAATGCATAGCTCGCAGCAGTTCTTAACCATTGTTGCCTCTGAAAATTCAAGATAATTGGAGGCATTAATTACCCATCCTGCATCATAAGAATGTGGCCTCATTGTCTTGAGGCAATGTGTGAAGTGATGCTCATTAACACTGAGCTCAATAGCTGCATTTTATCTTCCTGTGGGTTTCAGAGGACTCCAATGAAAGCAACCTAGATCCATTTTCTGCTGTTTTTGGATGGACAAGATGTTAAAATTGTATGTCCTCAAAACCAATATCTAGATCTTGCTTATAATTTTAAGAGCTCTTATATTGTAAATAATTTTTAAAATGCTGATTTTTATTCTTAAAACAAAGTTAAGCTGAAAATTGCTGGGTTTTGACGGAATTGATATTATCACTGCCCCCCCCCCCCTTGAATGTCAGTGCTGTGGCATTTCATTTCTTCCTGCATCTGAGTTGGTATTTTTGTTGTTCTGGTTTTCTGCTGGAGTCTTTTGCTTTTTGCTGGTGTCTTTTGCTTTTTGCCTGGTTGTTAACTTTTTAGAATTAAAAGTGGCATTTACTAAGGAATGCGAACTAATCTACACATTTATTCAAATGTCTCAAGTATACACATGACAATACTCATTGCATCCTGCAAACAAAGGGGTCAGTGCTAGGTGAGAGAGCAGAGGTGATGCAGTCTGAGGAAAGTGACACGGGGAGCCCTCTTACTGGATATGTTTACATATAAATAATTTTCTTGTATGTGAAATCTCAAAAAGTTGCACTCACAGAAGTAGAAAGTAGAATGATGGTTACCAGAGGCTGGGGGAGGAGGGTGGACAGAGAAAGGGGAGATGTTGATCAAAGGGTACAAAGTTTCAGTTAAACAGGAGGAATATGCTTTAGTGATCTACTGCACAGAATGATGGCTATTATAAATCAGGATGTACTGTATATTTCAAATTTGCTAAAAGAGTAGATTTTAAATGTTTTCACCACAAAAAATAATATGTAAAATGATAGTTTTATTAAATAGTCTGATTTAATCGTTCCACATTAAAAACATGTATCAAAACATCACATTGTACCCCATAAATATATGTAATTGTTATCTGTCAATTAAAAATAAAATTAAAAAATAAGTAAAAAAATAAATATTAATACAATATAGTATGAAGGATGGATGAACCATTAAATGATTATCACCAATTAACAGACTATTTTATTAAACTAGCATGTTACATATTTGGACCCTCAGGGGATAATCAGAGAATGAATAATTGTGATTGAAAGAAATTGACACCTTGAGAACATGTGGCACTACAGATAGGTCAGTCAGACTTTCAGACCTTTGTGAAATAAAATAAAATCTTAAGGGTTCCTCCCACAGACTGACTGAATGGACCCCCTCCTGGCCAAGGGGATATCCTAAAACCTAATTGCCTGCCCCTAGGAGAGAGGTCTCACATGCCTCATCATGCCCCCTTCCCTTCTTGGGGTCATCCTTTGTAACTCACTGATAGGCCTAAGGTTGTGCAAGACAAACCTGCAGGTCCTCAATTTACATAGCAAATATATATCTGGTATCCGTCCCGACCCGCGGGACCTTCTGTTACTCTTGGGGGTCAAGGGGGACCTTGCCTGAAAGAGATGAGCGAGAGAAAGGAGCGAGACCAAGCAAATGGTTGTCAAGGTCTGCTTTACTTAGATTCTTAGTAGGTTTTATAAGCATACAGAAACAAGGAAGTAGAAACAAAAAATTAGAGTGGGGAGACGATGAGGCTTGGGTCTGGGTTAATCAGCCCCAATCAGCGTCTTATCGGTATCCTGTTTTTGACTGGTTACTCATCTCCAACCTGGCAGGTGGTCGGGAACAATTGCAGTTAGCACACCCTGGAGCATCCCGTGGTCAGCACGTCATGGAATGCATTCTTCTCGGAGCTATAGCTGGAATTTTCCAGGGCGAAGTCTGTGCGTAGGACGAGTCATAGGGGAGTTGAGGGTCTTTGAGGGTCCTTGCCTCTAACAGGTATCTTGTCTCTGATTAACAGACCTCTTTATTTTAACACATTCCAAGCCTTTAGACAAAGCTTCATGTCTTTAACCAATTACAAGTCAAAGAATCTTTAAACCCATCTATAACCTGTAAGCCCTTCCTTCAAGTTGACCCACCTTTTTGGGCCAAACCAATGTATGCCTCCCATGTATTGATTTATGACTTTACCTGTAACCCCCTTCTCCCTGAAATGTATAAAACCAAACTGTAACCCAGCCACAGAGAGTCTACTTGCTCAAGGTTTCTTGGGCATGGCTCCAGGCCAAGGTCCTCAAATTCGACTTGGGATAAACCTCTTTGAATTATTTTATCGAGTTTGGCTTCTTTTCCATTGACACCTTGGTGGTGTAGTAGGGTGAGGAGTTCTGAGCAGCCAGAAGGGAGGATGAGGACCTTGGGCACCAGGTATTTAAAGAGCTAAAGTAATGGATAGGAGTAAGTGAGCCAGAGGCAAGCCTCACCTACTTTAGCATTTGGGATTGGGTTGTCCATACCTACTATAGTTACCTATTATCAGAGTGTGATCTGGAGAATTCTACAAGTTTCCAGGACCCCTTCAGTGGATCCAAGGAGTCAAAACTATGACACAATGATACCTAAACCATATTTTCACAATGATACCTAAACCGTATTTGCCCTTTTGCTGTCTCAGAATTTTACAATGACACCTCAACAGTCTGAGCTGAGGAAATGGGAGGACCCAGTTGTCTCCTATTAAGCAAGATATTAAAGACATTTGAAAAATGTGAAAATAATAGACTCCTCCCTACATTCTATTTTAAAAACATAATTTTTCATAAAAATATGTTACTAATATTACATATAATATAATGTAATAGATTTATTATTACTATTTTAAAATGAATTACTAAATAATTAAAAATCGTTCATTTTAATTTTTAATATGGTAAACATAGTATAAGTAAAATAAAAAAAAAAACTCAAAGCTTTTTGAGATCCTTAATACTTTTTGGGTCCAGTAGAGTTCTGAGCTCAAAATGTTTGGGAGCCACTTCTCTAGGTGGTGAATAGGCTCTTTCCACATGGTAGTTTATTATGTGTTTAAGGATTTCTGGTGTGGAATTCTGGCATTAAGAATATTGAAGTCCTTGGAATATCTCCAAAGTTACATTTCTAGATGTGGTTGGGAAGAAAAGTTTTGCTAACACAGCTTTCTTTCATGGAACAGAGCAAATATTAAGAAGATATTTGTGACTGGCTGTGCAGTAGGCAGTAAGAAATATGAGTGATTAAAAGGCAGGAATTTGAGGGTGATAAAAACAAGCTTACTCTAAATCATCACTTTCCTTTGGTGCACTAATTGAAGATGTTGCCACTGAAAAGATTATAAAATATTAATTTATGTCAGACTTAATTCAAATTGAAAAAGAATGTTTTGAACTATGATGTCTCAAATGAGCAGCTGCAAGTTGTGACCGGCTAGCTGAAAAATGAGGATGATTGAGATTTCTTGGATTGGGAGGAGCATGGAGGAGGGACACGCAGAGTGACAGGAGTCACAAAGTGGAGGGTTAGAATTCAGCAATGCTATGGAGATAATTTTCCTGTGTGATCAGCTGCCCAATTCAAGCATGACTGTGAGATGATTGGCTCTACTTTTAGGCAGGAATCAACTGAAAAACCTCACTGAGGGACTTTGCCTTGGTGGAAATATCCTGGCCCCATGCGCAGAAACTGGGACTGGGGTAATTTGAATCAATGTCCGTCAAAGGCACAGGCTGGAGAGGAGGAGAAATAGTTGGGCACGCAAAGGGATGCGTTCTTCTCATAGGAAAAGAGGGGTACTGGGCAGGAAAAAACAAAACAGTTGTAGTCAAGTTCTAAATAACTTGGCAACTGGATTTTTACAAAAGATCTCTTTACTGGCCTTTGCCCTTTGCTTATTCCCATCTCTTGCACATTGCTGCCAGATTAATAATCTCTCTAAATCCATTAAATCGTAATAGTCTTTGTTTAAAACTTTCAGTTACCCTTTTTCTATCTCTATCCTAAATTACCTTCAAGCACTTTCTCTTGGCATTTAAGGTCCTCCAGAATTTGCCCTCACCTGCCTGTCTGGTTCCATGTCTTTGACTCTCCTGCAAAAGCCAAGCTTGTCTAGTATCTGACACTTGATCACGCGGAGATTATTTTATCCCCATTCACTTACCAATCACATACCTTTGCCCGTGCTGTGATTCTCCTTTTAACTATTCCCTACCCGTAGCCGTCAAGCTCAGGTGACGTGGAGGGAAGAGTTGTCCCAGAGGAATTAGTAGACCCTGAGATTTCAGATTCCAGGTGTTGGCTGTTTTTCCTGAGTTTTCCCAGGATGGTGTCAACTTGGTGGGTTTAGGGATTACCCTCAGTCTGGTAGGCTCCGAAATCTAGTTCTTCACCAAATCATCTTCAGTAGTGGGCTTGTAGAAGCCAAGCTCACAAGACTCATTTTAAATCACAAATATTTCATTGTGAACTACAGTGCTCCCATTGATAAAAATTCTCACTTGAACATCAGCTTGTAGACAGAACTACCTTAAAAGTCTACAGCTCGCTAGATGATCTCTCAGCAAAGATGGGGCTAAGAAAGTTACTAAGTCAGATATTTTCAACTCCGTAATACAGGTGGTCTTGGATAAGACACCCATTGCACTGAAACCCTTCAGCAAAAGTTCTCTGGCGCTATTCCTAGTGTTTGCATTTCTGACTTTATTTTTAGCTTTTGATTAAAGTTATATCTTGATTTCATAGTCTAATTATTGGAACGTGTTCTTAATTTTCTTGCCTCCAAGTACCTGAAAGAATATTTTATTATTTTACTGGTGATAACTTATTATTTGATCTTTACAACAACCCTATTAGGCAGACAGGGCAAATGAGTACTACCTCCAATTTATAAATGAGAAAACTGACGCTTTCTCTGAATTTACATGCAGTAATTGGACAAAACAGCTCAAATTAAGATCTTTATATTATTAGAAGACCACCTGACAGGAAGACCACTTCTTCATGTCAATTAGAACACCTAACCAAGCGTTGGACTCCTTGTAGGTACTTAATATTTATTTCTCTTAAAAATGAATGAGGATACCTCTATGAAAACAAAGTGGAACAAATGATTAGTTTCATGAGGCAATGCTAATTGTGAACACCTAGGAGGCAGGCTTTTCGTTCTCCACTGTTACTTGTCAAGTCACTAAACTAATTTCAGTTTTATGATTTGGAAAATGAGCATGATAATTCTTCTTCATGTGAATTAGTCAGGATGTGATTGGACCATGAAGATTCAAGATTGGGCATTGGAGTGGTCACGAGTCATTGTCATATGGATGAGAGTTTAAGGAGGTATTAGGCAAAAAGGGTAGGGTCACTCTCAAACCTTTCAAGGTCACAGAGTTATAATGGAGGTCAGACCCCTGGATAGATCCCTGACCCACCACAGCTGTAATTGTGAGAAAACTTTCTTCCATATTATTATCTTTTATTTATATTTGTGCCTCCCTGAGTAACCTCTGCCCCAGATAAAATTCTTTGACTTGGTCATTGAAGATCTCTGAGTGTGTGAGAAGATTATATCAGTGAATTGCTTAGTTGCAAACAACAAATCAACTCTAATTTAAGTAGGAAATTCAGAAGAAGTAATATTCATTAGAAGTATATTTAGAAGAGTCAATTTCAAGTCTAGAGAACCATATTCAGAAAATATGTGGAAATCGCGTGGCACTAGGCAGCTAAGAACACACACATTAGCAATGCTGCTGACGAACCGTTGCTGCCCTGATACTGCTGTGTTTTTAACTCTACTATCGCAATGACTTTACATAATCTGTCCCTTCGTCAGAGCCTGCATCCCTTTCTTAAGATCCTAGTCCTGGACCTCTGATTGGCCAAGCCTAGGTCATGTGCCTCTGCCCTAGCTTCCTAGGAGCAAAGGGGTCAGAGGTCAGCTCTTCATTTGGGTTCTGTAACGTTCTAAATTAGTGGTCCCCAACCTTTTTGGCAACAGGGATCAATTTCATGAAAGAAAATTTTTACACAGACGGGGTGTGGGGAAAATGGTTTTGGGATGATTCAAGCGCATTACATTTATTGTGTAGTCAGATCTCTCTGCTAATGATAATCTGTACTGCAGCCTCTATCCAGTTCTAGCATCACCGCCTCAGCTGCTCTTCAGATCGTCGGGCGTTAGAGTCTCCTAAGGAGCAGGCAACCTAGATCCCTTGCATGTGCTGTTTACAGTAGGATTCTCGCTCCCTCGAGAATCTAATGCAGCTGTTGATCTGACAGGAGGCAGAGCTTAGGCAGTGATATGAGTGATGGGGAGCGGCTGTGAATACAGATGAGGCTTCACTCACTAGCCCACCGATCCCCTCCTGCTACGCAGCCCAGCTCACTTCCTAACAGGCCATGGAGCAGTACCAGTCTGCAGCCTGGGGGTTTGGGGTCCGCAGTTCTAAATGGCAAAGGTGGGCATGGTTGGTTTTTTCTTTATTTATTAACCTTTGCTCTGACCTTCAGGATTCCCTCTCTTTGAAAAGCTGGGTGGGCTTCTGGGCTGACCTGGGCTTTTGTTTCTGTCTCTCTGACTCTCCCCACCCACCCACCAGGCCATAAAAGTTGTAGCTGAAGTTCGCTGAGTTTGGCAGATGTCCAATGGTGACAAATTGGTTTGAATGCTCTGTTTACCTTTCCAGGTCTCTGGCTTGACTTAGATTTATAATTCTTAGTATTTCTTACTTTCTTGCCAGCTCATCAATGTATTTTTGAAAGATTTAAAAATCTTGTGTACAATATTTCCCCTTGTTTTCAAACTGCCTATCTAGATAATCATACATGCAGAAACAGGAGTTAGAACTGGTTCTTTGTAATTACCTCGTTAAAAGAATAAAAGTATGCATATTGAGATAGTGAAGAAAATGATTCCTGGGAAAACAGGGAAGGAATATAGTCAAATAAACATGCCTAGATGATGAATCAATGTGGCCAAAGTGCTATTAATCAGTGCTCAGCAGACAGAGCCAAATATAAACATTATGACATAATTTATTTGGATTATTTATTGTGAGCCTGGTATTTCTTCAATTTAATAGTGGAATAATATCCCAAGCACATACAGACTGGTGAAATAAAAGAACCAGATGGTCAAAATCTGAATATAACAACTGTATCAAACCAATGTTACACACTGGAGTTTAGTGCCTTTTGTAAGATCATCTTCCGACTGAATTCTGAGCATGTATTTGGGCTCTGCAGCGCAAGAAAACTCCCACAGGTGTGTCTGCGTGGTGAAGGCCATGCTGAATCCAAGATAGAAGCCCCAAAATTCACTTTTCTTAATGACAGCCAGAAGATCAATGAATAGAAATTGTTTCTATTCCTGTAAGTGGTAGGATTACATTTTATCACTTCTCACTAAGTTAAAAAAAATCTAGTTAACAGAGTGTATCAATGAGGAAAAATGTAATTCAGCATTCAGTCAAATTATTCTGAGCCTACCATAATGGTTTTGGAGGGACCCTTAACTTAATTTCCATCTCTGTACTTCCATCAGATGTGTCAGTGTGGACACACTCCCTCGTGGAAGCCTGAACCAGCCATGCAAACTCCCCATGCCTCGGTTTCTCTTATACACTATTTTGGAATCCTGTTGTAAGACTATTAAAATACGTATAAAACTTTTAGGTGTTATGTATAATACATTGATGCTAATTGATGCAATAAATTAATACTAACATAGTATAGATTTTTCAAAATTCTGCCATTTTCACTATGTGATCAACTTAAATGGCATAGAAAATACAATATTAAATTGCACTGTTGAAACTACCAAAGGTCAAATAAATACCCTTTCCCCTGTAATATGTACAATAATGTTTCATTTAATCAGCAATATTATGGACCTAGATATTTCATATAAATGACTTTTACAGGTAATTGAAGGTTACCTTTAGAGAATTTTAACATCTTAAAATTTTAGCTTGTTAGGATGGAAAGCATTAAAAATGCATTGCCCACCTTCTGAATTTAGAAATAAGAGCACAGAAAAAATTGAGACTAATCAAATCCATGGTTTCACCACACAGATTTTCCTTCTCTCTAGAGGATATTGAGTGTGATTTAATGCTATAGAATAATCCTGTGTTATTATTGTAAACATCATTGTTATACCATGCAGTGTGATGAAATATACTTAGAAAAGTTTGTGGATTAAGAGGATGGTTCAAAATTTTATTTACCTGGTTGTAGAAAATAAGGAAAGCATGGAGAAGAAAACAAAAATGACTGTAAGCTCACCAGCAGAGGTAATCATGGTTCACATTTTGGCATTAGTACTATCTCTGAATAAAATTAATATGTTACTATTTTTTAATGCTTTCCTACCTTAATATATTGCAAATGTTTTCTCAAAGCCTTAAATATTCTTAATGACTTACTTTCTCATGGCCACGTGACATTGTATTGGATGGTAGCACCATTATTTTTCTGGCCAGTCTCCCATGGGCGAACATTTTGATTTTTCCATTGTTTAGTTATCGTAAGCAATGCTGTAGTGAACACTTTTGTACATAAGCCTTGTGGACATCTTAATTCATTTATTTAAGAAAGGGTTATGAAGCAGTTATAATATATTGGGCACTTTTTGTAGGTGCTTGGATGATAAATAATACTTGTTTTCATAGAAGTTACATCCTTGTAGGTAAAGACCAACGATAGACATAAATAAGCAAATTATATAGTATATAAGAAAGCGATGAGTGGTATGAGCTTTACTCCTTTGAGATAAATTCACAGAAGACTCCTGATACATGTGTCTAAAGTGCTTTTCAGAAAGGTTGTACTGATTCATGTTTCTATCAAATATGTTTGAAAGTCTTTTTTCCTGCCCTTAAAAATAGGTGTTTCTACAGAAAAAAACCTGCTATTTTGTTAAATAAAATTTATTATTTAAATTTGTATTTTTTTTATTCTAGTGATTTTTAATGCATTTTAGCATGTTCATTGATTATTTGTATATTTGCTTTTGTAAAACACATGTCTTTTGGATAATGTTAAGAATTTGAGGGAAGTATTGAGAAAGATTTTGGAAGAAGGATGTGGCATTCATTTTGCATATTCATTTGGTCACCCAGTAGTGTAGATCTGTCTCCTTTGTCTCTCCCAAAAGACCTTCTTTCATTTCCTTCTGTTCCTGCTTTAATTGGGAGGTACTAATCTCTTCTCACCTGGCTTGCAGCTAAAAGCTCCAAATGATAGTTTTTAGCTTCAGCCTGGTTGCCTACATTCAATTATAGTCACAGCCTCGTACTTATCTTTTTGAAATAGAAATCGGACTATATCATTCTGCTCTTTAAAATGTGTGTTACTCTTTTTTTTCTTCCTTAGTAAAGTTGAAACCCTAGCTAAGTACGGGGAAGCTTCCCATGACTTGGCTTCTGCCTACACAGCAAGCCTCACCTTTTGGACATACGGCCAATCTGCAATATGTTTTATGTAATGATGGCACTGGTCACTGCTAAAAGAGGTCTGGGTGCCTAGATTGGTGCCCAGATGGTGTTGAGATTAAGGCGTGATCCACAACAGCTACTTCCAGATGATAGTGGCATGTATCGGAGCAGTGATTCACAAACATTTTGTTCTCTGACCCCTTTACGCAGTTAAATATTATTGAGTACCCCTAAGAGCTTTTGCCTATGTGGGTTATATCTCTCTATACTCACAGTATTAAAAATAAAACTCAGAAATTTTAAAAATATTTATTAACTCACTTAAAAATAATACTAAGCCCAACACATTTTAACACAAATAACATATTTTTCTGATAAATAACTATTTTCCAAAACCCCCAAAAATTAGTGAGAAAAGAGAAATTGTTTTACCTTTTTGCAAATTTTAATCTGCTAATAGATGACAGTTGACTGCAGATGCATAAATAAACTCAGCCCAGGTCAGCTAAGTCTGGCCTAGACAATCAGAGGTACCCAGAGCAAAATAAAGGTTATCATATAAGCCATTGTATTAGTTAGGATTCTCCAGAGAAGGGAATAGAATTAATAGAATCTCTACCTATCTATCTATCAACATATATATCTATATATGATATATGAGCAAATGAGAGAGAGACTTACTAACAAATTGGCTCACATGGTGGTGAAGACTGAGCAGCAAGTCTGAGATCCACAGAGCAGGCGGGTGGGCTGGAGACCAGGGAACCGATGATGTTCCAGCCGAGTCCAAAGACAGTCTGGAGGCAGAATTCCTTTTTCCTCAGGGAACCTCAGTCTTTTTTCTCTGAAGGCCTTCAACTAATCATAGAGGTCCACTCAACTTACGTAGGGTAATCCGCTTTAATATCTCCTGATTTAGATGTTAATCTTATCCAAAAAATGCCCTTGCAGTGATGTTTAGAATGGTGTTTGGCCTAATATCTGGGTCTGTGGCCAAGCCAAGTTGATGTCAAACCATCACAACCACCAAGTTCAGGACGGTTTGTGAGGGCACAAAAATTATCTGATACACTCTGTAACCATCATCTCTCTGGCCTCTCAACACTGTGGATTCAGTAGTCTTAGGAGTTTTTCGGCAAAAATTGGCCAAGTTTACCAATTCCAAAAGGCAAAATTATTTTTCCTCCTTTACATTTTAAGCTTTTAAAATACATTAATATGGCAAATCATTCAAGGCAAATAAGTGTCTTTCCTGAAAGGAAGCTTTTGGTTGTCACATAGAAAATTCTCTAAGTGTTCTTCTATTGCTCATCTAGCAAATGTCAATTGACTTCCATATGTATCGCTTGCCGGACTCTTGCTAGACTCTTCCTCTCAGCATTAATCTCTGTTCCAAGGGAATAAAACTAGAGTATCTTTTTCCCATATAAGCTGATTTTTTTAAGAAAATGATTTGCTGCTTTTTATCTTCTGTCTCTATTCTGTGTGTTTAAGTACTTTCACTAGAATAATATGCTTTGGCTTTTCTCATGGAAGAAATTACCTGCTCCCCACCCACCCAAAAGAAAAAGCAGTGTCATGTTGAGCTGGTTTGGCACAGTCCTTCTCGCTGGCTCCTTGTTTCTTTAGTTTGTTCACAGATCTCTTGAGGCAAGGATCACAAGCATTGCGTTGTTTGTGTTTCTGCATTTGGCAGTAAAAAGGAGTTTAGGAACTCTCCAATAAGGGCATTTCCCATGCCATTGAATAAAAGCATAACTAGATGAAAGTGCTACTCACTTGAGATCTGCAAAACTTTACAACTATAGCTACATCTTAGCTTTTGACTCGTCTTCAGTTCTAAAACAAGGGAGTCGCCTTCCTTATAAATTTCTCATTTCACTGTAAACATTCCACTCTTGCAGAGGATAAAATTTATGCTAGAAAGTTGACATAAGCCTAGTAAGTACCATTTACAGGAACCTTAATATGTGGTTACATGGGCCAAACACCATGCAAACATTCTCTACTCCTATGGCAATCATGTAAGTTAGGTAGGGTCATTGAATAGGAAATGTCTGATTTTGAATCAAAAGTTTAGTTTTTTTATATCTCAAATAAGAAGCAGTACAGTTAATTAAAGTATGTGCCTAAATTACCAACACAGTTTTGCTATCTTACCTTGTTTATGCCAGCATTGAAGAATCCTGGAGAGCCAGTGGCGATGAAATCTTGAAAGGTGTTTCCCACACCTTGTTGAAAATTGAATGTTTTTCCTTGTAAGAAATGGTCCAAAGCTTGGAAGAAGTGGTAGTCAGCTGGTGCAAGGTCTGGTGAATCTGGTGGATGACAGACAGCGAGTTTCCAAGTCTAGCTTCTGTAGTTTGAGCAGCGTTGTTCGTGCAACATGGGTTGAGCGTTGTCTTGCAAGAGGGTTGACCTGTCTCTACCAACCAATCTCAGCTGCTTAATTGCAAGCATCCTCAGCATTTCATCCAATTGGTTGCAGTAGATAGTCACTGTAATCGACTGACCAGGTCTCATGAAGCTGTAGTGGATAATACCAGCACTGGACCACCACACACCATTAGCTCTCTTTTTGATGAATATTTGGTTTGGGACTGTATTTCAGCACTTCATCTTTATCCAGCCATTGTGCTGAATGCTTGTGATTGTCAATAAGAATCAATTTTTCATCACACATAACAATACAGTATAGAAATGGTTCACCTTTATGTTATGACAGCAAAGAAAGGCAAGCTTTGAGACCATTTCTCTTCTGACGCTCATTTAAATCATGCAGAAACCATCTATCCAGCTTCTTTACCATGGTTATTTTTTCAAATGGTCCAGTAATGTTGGAATAGTTATGCCAGACTTTGCTGCTAATTCAGGTGTAGGTTGAGTCGGACTTGCTTCCACTACAGCTTTCAGCTCCTCATTATCCACCTTGGTCTCTGGTCATCCATGTGGCTCATTTTCAAGATTAAAATCATTGGAATGGAACTTCTCAAACCATCCATATGCTGTTTGTTCATTAGCCACATCCTTCCCAAACACTTTGTTGATATTTTGAGCTGTCTGTGCTGCATTGGTTCCATGACAGAACTCATATTTGAAAATAACATGAATTTTTGACTTATCTATGGTGTCACAAAAATTACTCTTAAAAAAATTGAAAGATAACCACAAGTCAAACTGTGTGTTTGAAAGACTGAGGGATCTTCACAATAAACATTAAACAAGAAGTGTCAAAGTGAAATGTCAGAGATATCAACTGTCATGCTTAGTACTTAAAGAAATTGGACATTTCACACTTAATAACCTAATACTCGATTAAGGAAACTGAGGTAAAGAGATTTACTTAATAATTGTCTAAGGATACTCAAAGAGTAAGTGACAGACTGGGCATGAAAACCTGAGTCTGTGTGACTCATCACTGTACAGCCCTACACTATTGGTAAACCACACCACTGTTTGCAGGGTGGTCATGTGATTCTAGCTTAGTGGTTAAGAGACTCCAAAGTCGCCTCAAATCAATTATTTGCATCTTTATTTATTGGCTGTTATTCAACTGCTCTGTGTCTTAGTTTCTTGTTAAAATTAGGGCAATAATATTGCCATCTCCCTAGGGTGACTGCAGGGATTAAAGGAGTTAATATGGTGTAATAGGCTTAGAATACCACCTGGCATATACTAAGTGCTCATTAAATGTTAGCTATTCTTATTATAAAAAATATATGAAGTTTTTTCCATCAAGATGTCAAGTTTTTGGTTTTTTGCGTAGCTAAATCAATAATTTTACATTTAGTTGCTAATGACTTTTAGATTAAGGTTGTAACTATGTGGTACCAAAGGACAAAAAAAGTCAATTTGGGAACAAGTCAAGCCAATTGCCAATTTAATGAAAATATTAGTCAGACTCAATATTTGGTGTCCCGAGGAACAAAAACAGCAACTCTTTTTGTAACATAGTATTTTAAAAAGTCTTTCAATTTCTGCATGATTATGTTGAAGTTAATCTTCAATTTATTAAGAAGAAGAAGAAGAAAAAAAGAAAAACTGGCTAGGAAGTTAAGGCTTTTTCTGTGTGGCTTCACACTTCCATATTCCCTATGCTCTGGGCTAACGCAGCAGGTCTTGAGCAGTGGTCAGAATGATGGGAGCCAAGGACCAGCTTCCTCTAGGACTGGTCCATGCTATTACCTGGGCAAATCATCAGTTGTTCTCTAATTCAGTTTTTCCTATTGTAATTAGTGAATTAAAGTTTTTTCCTTAATTGCTGCCTGAGAAGGTCTCAGAACACTTGCTGTGTCCTGGGCACCTTTTGAGTGCTTTTGATATACAGAATAGAAACACAGTGCCAGTTAGGACTTTCATCATTTTTACCACGTCCCACACAACTATAAATGTTCCACATTATTAAATGTGTGTACTTTCAACATTTTCTTAATATTCTAGAAAACTGGGAAAATACAGAGAAGCATAAAGAATGAAATGGACATTGTGTATAATCCTACCGTAATGTAGTGGTGCATCTATCTCCAGTAAAAGGTTGTTTTAAAGTGTTTGCATGAACTGGGGATGATGGATCAAGATGTAGGATAAAATGAAAATTTGATGATTGATGTCAGCCTCAAGAATGGCGTTAGTACTTGATACAACTTATTTTATCTTTGCTTTAAAAAATTATGCCCACTTGAGCTGTAATAAAGCTAGAATTATGTTAACCTGAAAGAATCCTCTGAGCATTGTAAGTCAAAACAAGGGCTTATTATAAAAAAAATTTAAGTACTAATGTGGAGAGGAATTGCAATTATGTATAATGAGTGATGATTGTGTTGCTTTGGGTCAGACAGCTTCCTGCTTAGTTAGGGTGGGACTTGCAGAGCTGGTGATGTTCGAGGACTGACCACCCTGTGCCAAAGCCAGGGCACGAGGCTCCAAGGTGGATCCTGGCATTAGTTATCCCCCCGCCCCCCGCCGTCCCCCCCCCCATCTCACTGCTCCTGGGGAAGTGCCTAACTGACCCTGAGCTGGAACCCAGCCTTTTCTGTTAATCTAAAGGATTAGACGCACTTCCTACTAAGTTGGAAATTCAAGAATTGCTGCCCAAGTGGAAATGGCAGTGAAGTCGCAGTGATTATCTGAAGCCACGCACGCCCTGGTGCCTGACTGGTTTCCAGTGAGCTCCTCTCCTCTCTTGGGCTACACGACTAAGCATGACTGTGCTGAAGGTCGAATTTCTGAAATAGAATTCCCTTCCTGCCTTTTTCTCACAGGCTGAAACTCTCCAGGGGCTTTCTGGGGGGAAGCTTAACAAGGAAGATTTAGCATAAAGCAAGAAGGCACCAGGCTCCCCGCCTCCGGGCAGTCTGTGCAGACGCGCACGGCGCCGGCCGGCAGGTGCAGCGCTGCCTTCCCAGGGCCGCCAGCCCCTTATTTACCGCAGCCACGACGGACCAGCCCATCCATTATGTCTCCTGGATGCCTCGGGAGTTCAAGGCCATTGTGCCATTTGCAGCGCACTTGATGTGGGTGATTTGGGACGTCTGAGATACTCTCGTAGGTGAATAAATTACAGTGTCAACTTAATGGCGTGTACCTGAGGGGAGTGATTTGGAGGTCGGCGTCGTGGGTGTGGACTGTCATTGGATCCAGGGGTCATGCCTCCTTACACAGCGCCTCAACATGGGGACGTAAATTTTCCAATACTGGGCGTGATAAAAGACGACGTTACGGCTTCTTGTTTGTTGAAGGAGAGAAGTAGACCATGAATACCGTTTCCTCTGTGAGTGCCGCTACCTCTCCCAAGGACCCTAACACATGGAAGGCAGGAGGGGAAGATGGTGGAGACGCCGGCAAGGGAGGGCTGGCCGTTGCTGGGTCTTTAGGCTACTTTTCTCTCCACTGGATGAACCATAGGCACAGTCCTACCAACTATTTGATAGCAAGTTCAATGCAAAAATATTACGCCTGGGAGACACCTTAGATAAAGCCTGGTTAAACACCAGAGGACAAATCCAGAGGCAGGTTCTGACTTGCCCGTGGCCTCAGAAGCACCAGGCTGCAGAACCGGGTCTGCAGAGCTCTGGCCACTGGGCTTCCCCTTGTACCCGTCCTGTCCTTATGGGATCCTGAGCAAAAATGGGTTTATAACAAGCATGAATTGTTATTTTGTATTCATCTGCACATTCAATTCATATCACCTTGAAACTTAAAGGAATTCCACTGATAAAAATTTCTCTTACACATTAATAGAAAAAGATAAATTTAAAAGTTCTTAGGTTATGGAAGTATTTATGTAGATATCTTGTTGGGGGAGTCATTTCATAATGAGTTAAAGGAATCTGGGGTGTTTTGGTGTCTGTCTCTAACCTTTGGGGACTGATTATATAGGAGATAATTATATTTTATCACTTTTGGAACCATTTTTAGAGATAGAAACATGGAAGTGGGAGGGGGAAGCTGGTGGCCATTGTGCTGCCCTGGATTTGCTTATAGCCGTGGTGCACGGCTTGTCCACACCAAAGTTCATGCATATACCTTTGTGGAGAACAGATTTTTGTATTGACTTGAAAATTTATTCCGTAGAGCAAATAAAAACGATGCTGTTTTTCTGAAACATTTCTCAAATCAACCCTTTGGTGCCCTATAGAGCAATACTTTGCTCCTGGAAAGTTCTGTGAATCACTGGAGTTTTTAATTTGCCTCATTAGAACACACACACCACACCTATTCCTCACATGTGTCAGAGAACAATGGTCCACAGAGTGACCTTTATAGTGAAGCCAGCTTCCTGTGCTCTGCCACTTTGGAAAATCACATCTGGATAGAGAAGAAACTGGCGACAAGATGTCCCTCCCTCTATCCATGCAATGGACTGATTTGTTGGCGGGAGGGGCGGTGGCAGCGATCGTGGGGTGGGAGGACATGTGTTTCCAATGTCAACAAGAAAAGGAGAGGGAAAGAAAAAGGAAAGAAAAACAGCTACTAATCTCCTGCGTCTGGTTTCTGGGAAAAGTTACCAGCTGCGTAAGTTTTACAGGTCCTGTCTGCACACTCAGGTTTCTACCATTCCTGGTGTGCACCTAGATTTGCACATCCATGCTTCAGTTGAGCTACATGGTTTTGTCATTCACAGCAAACGTTGAAAAGATTCCTGCCGTCCTGGTGAAATGGTGTTGGTGTTTAGATTCATAAGGTATATAGACAGTAATTTCTGGAAAGGATGCATATTTAATGTGTTGATTGGGGAACTGAAAGGCAGAGTTGTCTACAAAAGACTCAAATGCAGAATTGTGGAAGGTGCTGAGTGTTAGCTCGGCTGTCTCCTGGTAGGTACTTTTCATTCATTTCTCTGTGGCACATGGTATATTTGTTTTTCTTTGTAGAAGAATTGGTGCAAAACGTGAAGCACAATTATGAGGGCCAGTGACAATCCACATATGTGGAATCTTGAGGACTTTTGCAGATTTTATAGATTTGGTGCAGTTCCACAGCAAACTAGAAAATTATTATTGCAGACCAGAAGGTTGTAAAAGCTAAGACACAAAATATCTGAATTACAGGGACTAGCAAAGCATGCAAGGAACGGTGAAGTCATCATGCACATCACTATTATTTGACATTCTAATGGTTCATTTGGGTAAATAATTTTTATCAGCTCTTTGTCATAATAATTCCTGGAAATAGGCTGATAATTTTATTTTCACAGAGAGGATGAGATTTCTACTTTTAAGATAAAAAGTTTGGCATATTCAATTAGTTCTACCTCATTAATTACATTGTTTATTCTTTTTTGGTCCTTATATTGTTTTATTTTTGAAAATGAGACCAGTTATATATTGATAATAGTGATTTAAAAATTTATCAACTTCTGCCATATGTCTGTATGTTTTTGTTATATACATTTCGAGGCCTTTTTAGTTGGCATATTAAAGTTTATTAATGCCGTATCTTTATTATTAGCTTACCAATTTAACATAATACAGTGGTCTTTTAACTTAATAAAAATCTTTCACTGTTATGTTGCCTGAGGTGGTATTGCCAAATCTGCTTTCTTTTTATGTGTATTTGATTCGTTAAAATGTACCCAGCCCTTCATTCACGACCATTCATTTCAGCTTTCAGTTATGTTTCTAGGGAGCAGTGTCTTGTGTTGCGGTGTTGGATTTTGTTTCAGGTCAGCTTAAGACACTGCAAACGTGGATGGAGAATTTAACACGCAATGCCGATTTGTTTTAAACTGTTTAAACTGATGATCCTCTGTGGTCTTCCTCTTCTCGTGAGTTTATAGGTGGAGACCTGTGTGCAGCATTGAGCAGTTAGGGAAGAAGACAGGATGTCCCTGGGCTCCACAAAGCGCACGCTCGGTGGTTAGAGAGGCCAGGTCCTCTGTCGTGTTGTCGGTGGGACTCTCACACTCGCTCACACGTCCTGGAAAGCTCACAGTCTTGCACTTCCACACTCCCTCGCTCGCCGGTGTGTAAAGGGAAACCACCTTGCCTGCGTACTCTCACGTATTTAGTATTTTCTGGTTCCGTGGCGTTTAAAGCTTAGCCTTTTAAGCTGACTGATGGGGACCATGCTGAGCACTGTTAGGGACCCCATGAGATCAAAAGACCCACACGTGGAGAGCAGTTGTGAGTGGTTTTGGAGCTGATGCCTCGGTGAACGTCCTGCATAGCCAGGTTTTACCCTCAGGGTGGCGGAGGGGGCAGGTGCACCTACGTTCTAGATCAGCACATGCACTTTACTTACTGGTCTCCTCCCTGACGTTTATAACCCATAAGCAGTGCTTTATCACTTACTCCACGGACTTAAACATTTTATTTCTGTATAATAAACCAAACTGTGTACTCTTTAGGTTTCATATATATATTTAAATACTATTTCTAATTTCCAGCGAGTGCCTGTTTATTTCTACTGCTTGCTGTTCATAATTACACCAACTGTAGTAGCTACAACTTATTGTTAATGTGCTGACCTTCACTAAGCACTCACGATACATTATCCCAGGCCCTCAGTCTGGTACAGGCATTCTTTCTAGTTGATAGAGGTTCTGCCTGGGACCCCGTCTGTCATGCAAAGGTTAGGGAATGGTACGGGTTGGGGAATCGGCATCACTGGGCAGACACTTACAGAGCTGAGGAGGAGAAAAGGCCAGGGTCTCCCACTCTCCCATTTTTTTCTGTGGAGAAATCTGAGGACTGAGGTGCTTTGCTGACAAGTAGCATGGACGTGCGTTCTAGTGGTGTCACTCTGACTTTCTGATGGGGCGAAGGTGAGAGCAAGCATGTAGGTGTTTAATCAGATTACCTGGGTACCAAGCAGTGCAGATGTGGCTGTCAGCTCTTCGTGAGAATTGCCTGGGAGCATTAACTGCCCAGTGCCTGGAGGTCCTCTGGCCTATGAGAGGTTACTGTGGAGTAATAGGGTGTGAGGCCATCAGTCCTGTGGGCAGCCAAGCCTGGCTATCTCCCCTTTTCCAAGGACAAAGTATTGAGGAGAGTGTTCTCAGCAAGCCTGTTGTCTCGGCAGGTCAGAGTGAGCATCTGGGGCCACTCTGGGACAATTTACTTATTGCTCCACACTCTTTCTACAGTCCTGCACTGCTTTCATGTTGTTTGGTAAGTTTTGTTTTTACTATCTCAGCAGGAGCATGTGCATTTTGTGGAAGAAATAACCAACCAGTATAAAGCCTTCCATTTGTAATAAAATCCTTGCCAGGTTTGATTTATTAATAATAGGCCTCTGAGGGAGAACTATTTAAAACAGAACTGGATAAAGTGCTAAATAATATACTGCCCAGCATAATCTACCGCCCCCGAGGGAGAGAACCGCATGACTCAATATGGGCTTCCATCTTCCATTTCAGTAACCTGACATCAGGATCCAACCGCAGCACACACTGACACCTCGGTTCGCTCCCTGCACTCCAGGTGCCTTTCCCTCGTCCTATTTGTCCCTGTGATGCCACCCCATAAGGAGCTTAAAGTGCACAGACACGCAGTCCTTTCATAGCTCTGGGGATTGAGGGGAAGGCAGCGACATTCCAAAGAAAGGAAACTGAATGTGGATCCCAAGAGATCAGCCATCAGCACCACAGACCGGGTTTTGGTTGTTTGCTTTAATTAGGATATTTATGTATATTTATGATATAGAACTGGGACTAGTGTGGCTGTCTGTGGGAGTGGGGAGGAGGAATAACAGACTGAGTTTTTTAGTTTTTAGGTCAGCGTTCTAGGTGTTTTCAAGATTTGCTACGTGGTAACTGCCTCCACGCCCACTCACTCTTTTATGGAAGGAGTTCAGTTTCCAGTGCACTTGAGTGTTCAAAAGAAGTCAGGCTGGAAACAGTGTCTCTGGTGGTTTCCTAAAGGGGAAGAGCATGTTCTTAGATTTAGTTGAGGGAGAAATTATTGTGGGTAGGGAAGCTATGTTCTGGGGTGGAACTTGAGAGAGAAATATATTATCTTATAGGTCTACTGGACGTAAAACCAAACTGCCCTCTGTTCTGCATGAACAACTATAATAATTGTATTTTTTGCAGAAAATCTGATGGTGACATGAGTGGACTGGGTAGAAGAAGAGGGAGGGGTGGTAGCTGAACCCACCGCACTTTCCAGGCAATGGCCCTAGCCAGCCTCACCCCAGCAAGTTTAATAATTTACATTTTTTTGATTCTTATCTGCTATTTCAAGTAAATATTTGAAGATGTATTTTGAAACATCTAGAAGATTACCAGATACTGGAGGGGGCTATTGGGAATCCCATGCACTTCCCCAGGGCTCCAGCATCCTGGGGGGAGAAGGGGACGGATGATCTTCATCTGCACCAGGAGATCCTGGTGACCCACACTCAGTGACAGCAATGGAGGTCCCTTTCCCTTCTTTATTAGGGAGGAAGGAAGTACACATCAGGCTCACCATGTAGGAGGAAAGGTTTTCCAGCTATTCCACCTGTCCTGTCTGTGAAGCTCATTGCACTCTGACATGCCCTTACACACTGACACCTTTCTCGTAGCTTTTTAAAATTTATAAATTACTGTGGTGAATGTAACATATGTCTACAGATTCTTTGATACTTCTCCCTCTAGCAGGTGAACTTTAATTTCCCTTCTTATGAGTGTCAGCTAGATTTGGTGACTTGCTTATAATGAAAAGAGTATGGGAAAGGAAAAAAAATAGTGCCTTTACAGTGAAAAAACCTGGCAGATACTATCTTAACCGAGTGATGAAGGCTAGCATCACCAATGGATACGTCCTGCTATTGTCATATACCCCTGGAGTTGGCACAGTGAGAAAAGCAATTCGCCTCTGTGGTCTATTCCCCCAAAACTCATAATTCCAGTCTAATCGCAAGACAACATCAGCAAACTTAAATTGAAGAACATTCCACAAAATGCCTGACTAGTACGTACAAAAGTGTCAAGTTCATGGGTGAGAAGGAAAAACAGAGAAACTGTCACAGACTGGTGGAGAGAGACTAAGGAGATATAACAACTAAATATGATGTGGTATTCTGGATTGGAGCCTCAAATAGAAAAAGGACACTATTGGAAAAATTGGTGAAATGCAAATTAAGTCGGTAGTTAATAGTGTTGTAGCAATGTTAATTTCTTAGTTTTAATAAACGTACCATGCTTATGTAAGATGCTAATGTTAGGGAAGCCTGGTTGGAGGGTATAGGGTAACTCTTTATAATATCCTAACTTTTCTATAAATATAATATTACTGCAAAATTAAATAAAAATTAGAAAATTTTAAAAGTCCTTTCTTCAAATACTTATTGGATGCTTATTATGTTTTAGGAATGCTTATAAATGTAAATCAGTTTGGAGAGCAGTAAATATTACCCAGAAAAATTGACCATATTCATTCCTCCTGACCTACCAATTTCACTCTTGGATACTTTACAAAACGCTTATGTGTTCAATATCACTGATTATTAGGGAAATGAAAATTAAATCACAATGAGATACCATTTCCCACCCATTAGTTTGGTCACTACTGAAAACAAAAGAACAAACAAAACCAGAAATTGGAACTCTTGGCAGTGCTGTTGAGAATGTAAAATGATTCAGCCACTATGGAAAACAGTATTGAGGTTCCTCAAGAAATTAAAATATTATTTAGCAATTTCACTTCCAGGTATATACCCCAAATAATTGAAAGCAGGCATTCAGAGAGTTATCTGGCCAGCCATGTCCACGGCAGTATTAGTTGCGAAGCTGAAATGTGGAAGCAACCCCCATGTCCCTGGTGGATGAATGGATATATAAAATGTGATAAATACATGCAATGGAATATTATTTAGCATTGAGAGGCAATGAAATTCTGACACATGCTACAACATGGGTGAACCTTGAATACATTATGCTAAGTGAAATAGGTTGGTCACAAAATGACAAATACTCTATAATTCCACTTATTTAAGCTATTTAGAGTAGTCAAACTCATGGAGACAGAAGGCAGAATGGTGGTTTCCTGGGGCTGAGGGGAAGAGGGAGTTATTGTTTGAAAAGTATAGGGTTTTAGTGTGGGATGACAGAAAAGTTCTGGAGACAGATAATGATGGTTGTAATGAATAGAGTATGGGAAAGGAAAAAATAGTGCCTTTACAGTGAAAAAACCTGGCAGATACTATCTTAACAGAGTGATAAAGGTTAGCATCACCATCACCAGTTAAAAATAGAATTTTATTCATAGGCCAAATATGTCTGTTCTCCATTTATAGCTCAGAGTATGTTACGAACTACCTCAAATAGAAATTCCTAGGATCAGTGCTTTGTGAAGTTTTCTTGTGGTATAGTACCTGTTCTCAAGTAATGAATTGCTATTGAACTCAGCTTAAGGAATATTTTCCTAACTATCTACTGCTCAGATGTCTTTTGACCAGAGCGCTGGAGAAGATGTAGGTTCCAATGGGCCCCTGTGATGCTAACATGATTTTCATGTGGTTTTCACTGGCAAAATGCAGCTTGTGAAGTGCCAGAGGGTGGAGAGGTAGCTGGTTTTTCAAGTAGCTGACTTAAAACCTGGGTCACAGTCTGCGCTCAGGTCCTGTGGGCCTTGGTTTGATGAGGCTGGTGGATGTAGCAGCAGGTCACAGGGGATGGCATTGCTCATAGCGTCCTAGCAGCAAGAAGGCTGGATGCAGCCCCAGCATTTGCTGGCTACCCCTGGTCAGCAGCTGGAACCCAACTGCTGCTGCACGTCTCAAAGAGTTTTAGATTTCACCTTGCCCCATGTTATGATGTGATGATGTATGTAGGTCACTCTGGCCACTTGTAATATCTGGCCAGATATTGTAATATCATGAGTTATTACCAAAAGCAAGAAACAGTTGCTCATTCCTGTTTCCTGTGTTCTTAACCTTTCTCAGTCTTTAGTTTCTTGACAGTCAAGGCCTTAGCAATGCTCTTTAGTGAGGGACATCTACTTTTTGGGTATGAACAATTCCTTATCCCCCCAACTTTTCTTATCTTCTCTCTAAAATGCCCATGGCCACCTTTGGCCACTATCATTAATGTTTGCAAGAATCACCCTCATATGCCAGGCATATACTCATGGTACACAGTTGGTGCTCAAAAAATGACCTGCACTGTCCTGCACCAATCTGTGAAAAGTCAATCAGAAGGTAGATAACCTAACACAGAGGTCAGCGAACTTTTTCTGCAAGGGGCCAGGTAGTAAATATTTTTGGTTTTGTGGCCATGTGGCCTCTGTCCCAACCACCCAGCTCTGTTGATGTAGTTAGTGCAGAGCCAGCCAGAGATGAGGCAAGTGAACAGACATGGCTGTTGCAATCATCTTTACTTATAAAAATAGAAGGGGCCAACTTTGGCCTTTGGCTATAGTTTTCCAGCCTAATATACCCTTTTCTTTAGCTATCCTCCTTTGTTTAATTTTAGAGCTCATGAGTATCTAGATAGAAAAAGGGCTTTGAGATTGGGGATGAAATTTAAGGAAAAATATGTTAAACACTTTGTTTCCTTAATATACAGGTAAAAGAAATAGAGATAATAACAGATTACAAAGGGTTGAGTGTAAGTGAAAGACATATAGAAGTCTATAAAAATTATAGACAAATAATAGTAACAATAACTTCCATCACTTAAGAATGAAAAATTCCTTTTACTATGTTTATTTTGCAGAATGAAAGTGACATTGGTACAGACTGATTGCTAATTTTTTAGACTATGTTTTTCTTTCATTCCTGTTGATTTCAAATCTCTTAGGCTCCGTGTCTCATAATCTGTGCATAATCTGTGCATCATCTGCTCTGAGAACTAAGCTGATTACGTTCTCTGCCAAATACCCTCCGTGTTCTGCTGGTGCCTCTAAGCAGAGGCAGAGTGGTGGCTCTGAACCAGGTGGCAAACCCTGGGCTTTGCACATGCAAAATCTTGGTTGTTCTCCACGGGGCAGGCATAGCTGTGCTAACGGTATGGCATTTCTACCTTCTTAATTTATAATTATTGATTCAGTGTTTGCTGAGTACCTGCAATGAGCAAAGCAGTGCTTGTAAGTTTTCGGTGCTTTGGGTAAATCAGTGACCAAAACAGATGAAGATCTCTGTCCTTGAGGAGCTTGCTCTTCAGGGAGAGAGACAGGTAACACACAATAAACACGGTAAAGCAGAGTGCACAGAATGTTATAGGGTGGTGAGAATTATGGAGACAAGGGCTGTCTGGGAGGAGAGCAGGCAGAGCGAAGATCACAAGGCAGACGCTTGCATTTGCACTCCTGGGTGAGCGAGAGTCCAGTGTGGCTGCAGCAGGGAGCGAGGGTGGAATTTACGAGGGGAGGCCGGGCTGATCTGGGGCCCAGACCATGGATGTCCTCTGAGACTGTCCTGAGGACGTTGGCTCAGAACTGGAGAGCCATCGCGGATGCTGAGCAGAAGGATAAGAGGCTGACAGGATAAGATGTGAGCTTCAAGAGCCTCCTCCTGACTGCTGTGACCAGGACAGACCGTAGGGCCAATGGCAGATACAGGGCACCTGTTCAAGGTTAGTGCGAGGTGAATGATCATGGTGACTCGAACCAGGTTGTAGCGTTGGAGGTGAGAAAAGTCAAGATTCAGTTAGATTTTGAAAGTAGGGCCAACCAAATTTCCTGTATAAGGAAGAAAGAAAAGAGTCAAGGATGATGTTCGGGTTTTTGGCTTGCATTATGTACTAACAGAAATCCTTTACATACGTAGATAAAAAAAAGAAAAACTTGGAAAAAAGATTCTCTCATAACCCCTGTTTTTATACTGTAATTTCATACCGTTATTTGAAAATGCCAATAGAATATCTCTTCTGGTCTGAGAAAAATAGCCTTATATATAAAATCTATTTGCAACTTATGGCTCTTAGGTGAAAAGCCTTGCTTTTATGCACGTCCCATCAGCTTGCTTCTATCAGAGCCTCATAACCAGAGATTGGGCTCTGACTCCCACATCTTGTGCTGCTGAGTCTCGAGACTAAGTGTTTGCAGCATTAGAATTATTAATAGTTCTCAGTTCTGCTCTGCTCAGGGTAAAACCTCAGAAAGCCTCTCAGTGCCCACAATGATGAAAATAGTCATTACTGATTGTATCCACGGGCCCCTAAGGCATAACCATATGTGAGATACTAAATAATAACACCAGTGTAATCTCCATTCTTACTGTTCCAGGCCTTACCCTGGGCCACAGACTGCTAGGAGCTCCATATGTTGTCTTCTTTGTTTTTTGGGGACAGAGTCTTGCTTTGTCACCCAGGCTGGAGTGCAGTGATGTTATCATAGCTCGCTGCAACCTCAAACTCCTGGGCTCCAGTGATCCTCCTGTCTCAGCCTCCCGAGTAGGTGGGACTACAGGCATGTGCCACTATGCTTGGCTAATTTTTCTATTTTTTTTAGGGATGGGGGTCTCGGTCTTGCTTTGGCTGGTCTCAAACACCTGAGCTCAAGTGATCCTCCTGCCTCACCTTCCAAACAACAGGGGTTTAGGTGAATGATGCATTTATAACATGTTAACTCAAAAAAATATTAATTTTAGTGTTTCCTGTGTGTTAGAAACTGGGTTATCTTGACATTGGAGGATAAACAATGTGTTGATAGGTTGCTTAAATGATTTTTGAATGCCTATGATAAGCCCGGAGTGTGCAAGACTATTGACAGACAAAGATGGACGGTCTCTGGTCTTAAGAAGGAGCCACTGCTTCCTGGGTGTCCTGGACAGGGGTGTTTGAATATTATAAGCTGCAGCAGAAACCTAAATGGGGAGGCATCTGTTAGGAATGGCTGCTCTATTGCATTTGGGTGTTTCAAAAATATGCTAATGAAAGTAACAGTATTTTTTTAATTTGAAAATCTGCACGATCACATTTCAAGAATGGTTTGAGGTAGGCTTAGCTTAAGTACAAATTATAATTCTTTTTTTTTCTAACATATTCTCATTCAAATTCTTGTTTTTCTCCAAAACTCACTACTAGATATGTAAGAAGTAGAGTATTCAGATCACTTGAAGATCTGGATATATCATTTCACGACACACTTGCCTTCTATTTAAGACCTTGGGCGTCATCTCATCAGAGCTCTTGCTTGCCCCTGTCATCTATATCAGACCTCTCCCCAGCCACCTGCCTCACTCTACACCGTTAGATTTTTACATAGCTTTATCACGGTCAGAAATTATCATCTTTATGTCCATTTGTTTAATTTCTGTCTCCCACTGCTAGAATTAAGTTCCATGGGGAAATGTTTTAAATGATAAAGAAAATCAGCTTTTCTTATATAAATCAGAAAATTTATCAAATGTTTTAATTCTAAATAATTTACAGGAGCATTTATATGTGGACCATAATAAAATAGAGTACAGCCCATTGCTCTTGCTTGAGTCACAGTGTTTGCTCAATTCTGTGGTTCTTTGCTGGGGACAGGGTGGGGGTGGTGCTGTCCTGAGCATTGTAGGCTATTACCTTGCCTCAAACTGTACAAAGGCAATTTATGTAACCAAAACATTTGTACCCCTGTAATATTCTGAAATAAATTTTAAAAAAGAAGAAGTCTGGCGGGGAAGCAGAAGCCGCCCGAGAAGACTGGAGGGTGGCCAGAGACGCAAGGGGGACCGCCACGGATGTGCCGAGGACGCCAACGGAAGGAGACGTCTCAGCAAGAGCTGTCGGCTCTGCCAGATGTTTCTGGAGTGAGATGCAGAGGGAGAAATGAGCCACTGTATTTAGCAACATGAAGGCCACTGGCGAAGTTGATGAAAGGGGCTTCATGGTGGAGATGGGGTGGACACTCGACCAGATGGGAGGAAGAGAGGATGAGGTGCGGGAGTGGAAATGAGGGAAGGGGCTAGAGAGAGGCGCTGGGTGGAGGGAAGGCGTGTAGGGGAGGGATGTTTTGGAGTCTGTATGTTGGTGAGCGTCACCTCGTGTAGAAGGAGGTACGGGGGTACAGGTGAGAGACGATGGGTTCAGAATGCAAGTGGAGGTGTTGCCTCCAGACAGGAGTGGGGACGCCCTAATAAAGGCAAAGCTTTTGGGGGGTCGGAGTTGGTGGTGGGAAGGTGGGGAGGGGTTTCTGTTGGACGTCTCCTAGTCCACACTGAGAAGGAAAGGGGAGAAGGGGACTAGAGGAGAAAAAAGAAGTGTGAAATACTTGGACATCTTGGGTATTTACAAGAGAAATATAGCAGGACAGCTGGACAGTGATGAGCATATGTTTCCAATTTGGGACCATGGATTTAAAGCGTGAGCAGTCATCGTAGCTTTGTGATTTTCTTCAGCTACTGGAGGGTGGTGCTCAGTAGGCGAATACTTGGGATGTTGCTTTACTGTGTCCATACAACAGAACAGAAGTCTGTGGTGATGATTCATGTAATCCAGCAATGTGATTGTAACGATGGCTCCTGGACCCAAAGCTGGGAAAGAATAAAATAAAAACAGGAGGGTATGATGGATAATAAAACATGTTAGGGCCAATGCATTTGTGGTTTACAGTGCGGGGGAATTGTTGGAGTAAGGATCCCAGAGGAAGTGGGCCGGGGAGGTAAGAAGGGTTTTTAAGGGGGATGGTAAGATCGGCCTACGGTTCGTGCATTAACTGCTGCAGGGCCAGTTCTCAGGCGTGGTCACGACAGAGGAAAGAATGTTGCAGGAGAGGACGCCGAGGATTTAGAGCTCACTGCTCGGCGGATTATCCCTGTGGAAGCTGAAGTCAACAACGATGGTAACGAGAGTCAGTAGAGGGAACGACAGAGCCAGGTGCCAAACTCCTTGTGGGTGACAGAAAGGATGTGGAGGTCTGAAGATGACTCCAGGGACAGCAGGTGGTACAGTCAGGTGGCATGTGCTATAAGCAGCTGGGGCTGTTGGAGGAGAAAGAAGGAGATTTGGTTTAGACACGTCAGTGGGAGTAGGGGGCCTCCCCCGCCTGTAGGCCATCGCTATGTGGAGCTTGGGAGGAAAGAACCTGTTTCCCAAGGAGAAGGCTGGGAAGGTAGTGCTCGCCCGTGCAGGCGTCCTCACACTATGGCCCACGGGCCACATGCGGGTGTTTTTGCCCGTTTGTTTTTTTACTTCAAAATAAGATACGTATGGTATGCATAGGAATTTGTTCATAGTTGTTTTTAAACTATAGTCCGGCCCTCCAATGGTCTGAGCGACAGTGAACTGGCCCCCTGTTTAAAAAGTTTGAGGACCCTTGGGCTAGGAGGTGGAGAGAATTTTCCAAGAGGTACTTGAATATATAAGAGAGGATTTCGGGAGCTGGTACAGATGATACCTTCCTGAGCACAGGGTGGAGTGGGGATTCTAGAATGCACAGAAAGTGATCGGATGAGTTAAAGCATTGTGAATCCAGCTATGCTGAAGTATACAGCCTTCTGCATCAGGAAACACACAAATGCTTGTTAAACTAGGCACGGATACTAAGTATCCTTGGGTACCCACTCTCCTGTCTTCCTTAATTTCAGAAGTCCTGACCTCTGAGTTCTGGTTGGGCTGCCTGGCTGGCGACTACGTATCCCAGCCGCCCCTGCAAAAAGGCTGGGCCACGTGTCTAAGTCCGCCAGCAGTGAAGTGTCCTTAGAAGGAGACGTTTGTGCCCTATTTTCTCTTCCCATGGGGTGAGTGGTGGGTGTGATGGGGAGTCAGTGCCGGCAGCAGGGTGATCAAAACACCCTTAGGGATGCCAGGGCAACGAGGCCAAGGCCTCAGAAGCCTCAGGTGACTTCACATTGCGGAGTCGCTCACCTGGCCTGAGCTGTCCTCTCTTAGAAAGTAGTGTGAAAGAGAAACACATTCTACCTTGTTTGGGTCCTAAATGTTTGTGCCCCAAGATTTGAATATATACTAATTGAATATATACTAATTGAATATATGGTCTTGAATATATGCTAATTGCTTGCCAGTCCTATTCGATATATATCACATCATAAGATCGCACATATGACCATATAGGACCCTATGATGTTTCTGGCCAAGACTAGGATGCATTTTGAAAATGTAGAAAAAGAAGTCTGTATCATAAAGTTCAGGCTTTCACGAATTGTTTGCTATCAGAGGGATTAGTCAAGAAAGGTTAGTTATAATTCACAGATATTTGAATTATTAAAAAAAAGATGGATAAGTATCATGTAATTCTCTCACCCAGCAGGTGCTATTTGTATCGTGCAGTCTTGTGCTTCTATTTGGAAGAACAGCTTTTTAGCGTTTCCCTAATTTTGGAGTGAATGGGCCGTGTAACAACACGGTTTTCCTGTCCGTGCCGGGCCTTGGGCGCCTTCACTCGCTTGCAGGCCGAGCGTGTCAGCATCTCCAGCATCCTGCCTGTTACGGGAGTCAGAGGTCAAAAGCTGCGTCTCACTGCGGCCGTTTAACAGTCTCTTTTTATTTAGTTGTGTAAGTCTACGGCCTGAGCGGGGGCTGTAAAACGCAATCATGCCAAGTGTCTCCGTTCTTTAATGGGATGGCATTCGTTATATTTCCTGGCTTGTTTGAGATACCGTTAGGAAAGAGAGAAACATTTTCCTATGTTTCAAACACAACATCATCCATGCAATTCAGGAGGGGCAAACTCTTCCACATTCCCCCTACCTTTTTTTTTTTTTTTGTAAATATGTACATTTGCTTTGTGATTTTGAGAAGTTGCATTATTTTAGTCTACCAACTTCTGTGGCTCTTACCAACAAAGTTAATGGTGGAGTTTTTGCGGCAAGTTAATGCATTGTGTGAAGGGCTTTCTTTTCCTCTCTCTCTGTGATGTAGTTTTTCATTGCTCTTTCCTTTTCTTTCCTAACCATTTCTTCCAGGAGCAAGTAGAACAAGTTCCAATGAGGTTCCACACATGCCCATTTACAAGTGTAGTCGTGGCAGTGCTGTGGGCCGCAGGCCTGGAGACCTTTGTCAGGTAAGGACTCCGTGGCTCCCATGCCATGGGGGCCAATGAGACCTGGCCTGACTCTTCGAGGACAAAGGACAGGAGGGTCCATCCAAAGGGGAAGAACAAATCTGCCTTTCACAGCTGTGTCTGTTTGCAGGTGCTGCTCCGTCTGTGTGAAATTCTCTTCTTCCTCCTTTCCACCTGTGTTTTGAGAGTTTTCTTTTTAAATGACTGTATTGAGATATAATTCACATACCATACAACTCATTTAAAATGTATGATTCAATGTTTTTTTAGCATATTTGCAAATATGTGCAAACACAACCACAGTCAATTTTAGAACATCTTTGTCTCCCCAAAAAGAAGTCTGCATCCTGCAGCTATCACCCCATTTTCCTACTCCTAGAGCTAAGCAACCACTTTCAGTCTCTGTAGGTTTCTCTATGCTGGGCTTTTATATACATGCAGTCATATAATATGTGGTCTTTCGTGACTGGCTTCTTTTGCTTAGTATAATATGATTAAGATTTAACCATGTTGTAGCATGTAGTAATACTTCACTGTTTTTTATGGCTGAATATGTTTCCATTACATGGAATACCACATTTGTTTTTTATCCATTCATCTGTTGATGAACATTTGGGTGGTTTTCACCCCAAATGTTGGCTCTTGTGAATAATGCTGTTATGAGCACAAGTGTGCAAATATCTCTTCAAGATCCTGCTATCAACTCCTCTGAATATAGGGGTCAGTAGGACTTTTAAAAACATTTTAAACTTGTGTAGTGCCCTTGTTAAACAAAGTCGAAGAGGAACAGGTGGAATTAATTTTAATAATATATTTTATTTAGCACAATGTATCCAAAATATCATGTCAACATATAATTGGTTAAAAAATTTAATTAGATGTGTATTCTTTTTTTTTTTTCATGCTAAGTCTTTGAAATATAGGATATATTTTGCACTTACAGTTCGTCTCAATTCCAACTGCCTATTTCAAGTGGTCAATATCCACATGTGACTTGTGGCTCTTGTGTCTAGAGAGGCACACCTCTCTCCTGTGGTGTCCAGGATTGAGGAAGAACTGACTGCATCATGATCGCTGCTCTTGAACTTCAGGTTGTTTTCTCTCTCTCTTTTGCTCTCACTCCTTGAGAAATACGCATATGCAGAAGCTCTTGGCAGAGCCTCCAACCTCACTGTCAGAGGCATCAGAGTTGATTCAGTAAGGATTATGTGATTTGGTGGTTGATGTCATGAGCTAAGTTCAACTCGAAAAATAGCAGCTATTTTTTTCCCTTATACATTCCCGATGTCACATGGCTTCAAGCATCTATCTATTCAAAACGTACAGCCTGCCGCTATTAATAGCACGAGCTGAGGTTGTAATGATAATCCTCTCGCATCAGTCCCCACCATATGGGCTGGCCCGTCCTACAAGATGCATTATCATCAGTTATAAATAAAACAGTCGCTGGAGCTGAAAAAAGGCGTAACAGCACAGTGTCAAGCATCCCCTGTCATGATTTGAAGTTAAATTTTTCGAGGTGACGGAGCACAAGGGTGAAAAAGTGTTCCAGATTCGAAATTCTCTTAAAAGAAATTCGAGTTGAACTTAGCTCATGACATCAATGTAATGTGATAGCTACTCATATAACATTGCCCCTTTTCATTTGATTTGTTTATTCAAAACCTGGCTAAGGAGGGTGTGACAACACAATGGATACAGTCACTTATGCCCATTGCTTCGAATCTGCCCTGGGCCGGGTTTAGCAAACATTCTTCCAGACCAACAGGTGACGGTACAATCTCCAGCTTTGCCATTGGCTTGGGCATACTTAGTCAGCTTCTCTGGGTCCCCAGGTTCTTATTTTCAACGAAACGAGTTGAGGCGAGGTTTGATGTTTGACAAAGTATCTAGCGCAGCGGCGGACGTGGAACAGGCTCGCCCTTTCTTTTCTGTTCCCAAAGCCTGTGAGCTGGTGCACAGGCTCCTCCTTCTCTGCTCATGAGACGGGTCTGGGGTCACAGTGTGCTTTATTAGGGACAGCAAAGGGGGTGCTGCTGAGATAAAGGCAGGAGGCCACCCAGAGCATCTTTTCATTCTTTTAGAGACTCTTCGGGGCCAAAAGAATTTAAAGTTCACTGGGCAGATTTTGCAAACTATTTTAATTACCTTGACATTATGAAAGCATGGAATCTTGTACTTCTGACATCTGAGTAATTAGGATGTTGAATACTGGTGCCTTCGAAGTCACAGTCTTGCATATATAATATTTCACCGCAGAATGGCCATTATCCAGTCCCACCTCGCTGCGCCAGCTGAAACCATTCTGAGTGAGAGCAGGATGGGCGAGGATGGCTTTGATTTGAATCACTGTAAAAACAACTTTTATGTGTTGAGCTGCCCTGAATTTTTATTTGTGCGCTGAACTTTATTTCATGGTTTAAAAAAGGCAAATAACAAGGCAATTACATTTGGCAGATGAAAAGAGACATGTGAAAATGGTAAATTTAGCTGCGGATCTCTCTGACCTAATATAATAATCAGCTCAGTTTCAAAAGCTTAATTATTTCTCAGAGCAGCTTTTTTACTTTGCTTCTACGACTTGAGTCAGAAGAATTCGAAGAGCCTCCCGAGTATAATGAAGATATAGCAACATTATTAATCATTGTTTATTAATTGCGTTTAAGGTTAAGAAATATGGTAAAGAAACTTTTATATTTAGTAGTCATTAAAATAAAATGGAATTTTGATAGCATGACAAAGTGACTATAATCAACAATAAGTTAGAGTATACTTAAAATAAATAAAAGACTAGAATTGGAAGGTTCCTAACAAAAAGAAATGATAAATGCTTGAGGTGATGGATACCCTAATTACCCTGATTGGATTAATTTACATTGTAAGCCTGTATCAAAACATCACATGTACCCTACAAAGATATACAACTACTATGTACCCATAAGAATAAACATTAAAAAATAAAGCGGAATTTAACATTCATTACTAATTTATTCTTATAAATTATGGGACTTTTGTATATTAGATAATGACTTTGAAGTTTTGACACATCTTTAAACAGAACTTGTTTCTTTTAAGGTTATTGTTCTAAGAAACTTTGCTGGCAAATGAGGAAGTTCATTTACCTGGGGATGTACAAGAGTACTGAATGTTAAGTGTTTGTTTTGGAAAAATAAAACTGGTATTAATGCACCAATGGCTGCTCAGTCCAACATTTTTAACACGTTGCTAGGTCCTACTTCCAGTTTTTAAAATTATAACAAAATTATGTCACATCACTGTAAATCTCCCTATCAAACATTTATATACAGATAGCATACATTATAAAGTGTGACGTATGTTTAGTACATGTTATGTGGTATTTTATATATAAATACACATGCGGCTTAACAGGACCTGCGTTAGCCAGCAGAATGCTACTTTCTTTTGAAATTTTATCTAAACCTACTTTTGGACTAATATTAACATTTAAGAGATGATATAATCCTTTGGGCAAACAAATTTGAACAAAAAGTTTCCCTTTTGTGTACTGTTTAGTTGATTGAGTTGAAAACATTTGTTTTTTTTTAAACCACTATAGATATTTTAGGGTAAATTTTATTTTCAGATGAAGCTGAGGATTTTTGGCCTGTTCTTTACTCTGGGGCAGGGGATTAAGCCTCAGGAAAGGCTTTGTCTAATCTGGAAGGTCGTCAGAGGACAAATGTCAGCCAGAACAAGAAACAGGGAACATGCTTGGGAGGACGCTCAGTAAGCAGTGCCACTGTTCTCGTGGGGACGCTTGCCTGCTGCTACTGCAGAGGGCCACCGGGTCACACCGGGTGACGCCTGACTACGAGCCAGCAGCCCCTGGGACAGCACAGTGGAGGCGTGTGTGACATCCGCTGCGCCTCCCTGACAGGTTTCTGCCTGGGGCACGCCGGCACTGAACGGTCAGGGGGTTTTATGGCGGGGTGCTCTCCCTGCCCCCCACTCCGCGTCATTGATCCCTTGCAGGGATCTCCCAGGAGCCCACTGGGCACCCGGCTGTGTCTCTGGTGTCCTTCCTAGTTTCCCTCCCTCTTGCCTTCCCAATCCAGTGTGTCCTGCTCCGCCGCCCTGGGCCTTCCGTTGCCTGGGTTAGTGTCAGAGTGGCGTTGGAAATGCAGACTTTAGGTCACATCTCCGGCCCGGGTAAGTTCCTTAGCCTCCCTGCGTCTCAGCTCTTTCATCTCGAAAGCAGGTTGATATATTTAATTACTAAAACCCCAAGCCTTGAGAGGAAAGTTTACAGAACAAGGTCTTTTCATTTGCAAAGGATGGGGAGGAGAGGAAAAAGTAGAGAGAGTGTAAAGACAATGGGATAAAGTTAGAGGACTCGTGGGGCTGCCACGTGTGGAGGGCAGGGCCAGAGGCTGTGACCCACAGCTACGCCTGTGCCTGGGCTTGCCTCCCCGCCAGGGACAGGCGTGACAGAGTCACTGCTCAGCAGCTGGGCTTGGGAGGCCAGACGCCCCTCCAGGGCCACTCACTCACCTGCAGTTGCCTCCTGATCTGGGGTGACTTAATGACAGCACCCAGCCTTCGTGGGGGAGCTGGGGAGGGGCATGAGCCTGAAGGATGTATGGACCACGTATCCTCAGTGGTGACGTTGGCTAGTCTCTCTGGCGTGGCACCCCTGCTGGCCAGAACACAGAGCGACCACAAGGATCCGTGCGCAGCTGCCGTGAGCCCCGCCCTGGTGGTTTGCTTCTAACTGCCCTGGGTGATCCAGCCCTGCTGGCACTCCCAGTGTTCCCCATGGGACCAGACAGGACTGAGCCTCCTGCGAAAGGTCCCAAATTGTGGGGAAGCTGGGTGTCTCCCTCCGACTCATTTTTCTTTTTGTATTATAGAAACTGTGGGTCCAGGGGAAGTGTCTGTGTGTGACACTGTGCCAGCTTGGGGCATGAGTGGCCTGGGCAAAGACTGCCTTTCTCTGATGTGGCTTTTCTCTCTGTGGCCCAAGAGGTGTGTCTCAGCCTCAGTGCGGAGTCTGGGCACATTCACGATGGTCCTCCAGCCGTGCATAGCGGCTAGTAAGATTTGTGTAGTGGGAGTGAAGCCAGAGGGGGCCTATTCTGCCATCTTATTGATGTCATTCTGAGAACACTGTCTCGATGAGAGGATTCTCTTTGTACAAAGGTAAAGAAGAGAGGCAAGAACTAGAGTATTTGTTGGACTTCGCCATATGCGAGTCGAGTGCAACCTTTATAAGAACAGTGTGAGTAGAGCAGAGAAGGCAGCTGACAGATGCTCTCGGGTCAGCAGTGAGCTGGAAGGGAGACAGTAGAAACCATTAAGTGCAGACAACATGCAAGAAGTTGAGCTGTGGAGTTTAAACGACAGTGTCTAAAGCAATTCTTCTCAACCTCAGCAGCATGGACATTTTGGGCAGTGTGAGTCTTTGCTGGTGGCGGGCAGTGCTGTCCGTTGCATTGTAGGATGTTTAGCAGCGTCCCTGGCATCTATAGACCACTAGATGCCAGTGGCAACCCCTCCCCTAGTTGTGACAATCACAGATGTCTCCAGATAATTGCTAATGTCCTTGGGGAGGGTTTCAGGGAGGAACAGTATTGCCCTGCTGGGGGGCCACCGGTAAAAAGGAAGAATCAGGGTTGACAAAATATATTGTTTTTCTTTTTTAGTTTGTAAAGACATAGTGGTTCTTAAGAAGGAAGATGAGGGAATGGTGAGATAAGATGGAGAAAAAAGAAAGATGAAGGAAGACCTGAGCTGGCAAGGCGTGAGGGGTCAGCAACAGTGTGTAGGGTGTGGATCACACGTGGAATTTGGTGTCTGTACTCAGCCCTCTCTGAGTAGGGTATCTGGACGTGCTGAATTTTCTCCCTATGTGATCAGAAGTCTCATTGTCAGTGTTTAAACTCTACCTGGCCCTGCCACTTTGGTCACTGCTGTGACGTAGGTACTGTCTTGAGTATACTTATTCCTCACTCGTCTCTGTCTGCCGCCCGGCTGCTGGCCCAGCGAGGCCCTGTGGAGTCGTAGGGCTGCTCGGGGCAGAGGCAAGAGAAGGGAAGGGAGAAGTAAAATGAGGAATAAGATTGTACAAAGCAGGGAAGATGTGAAAAGGGGCTTGCCTCTGGTAGCATTTTGTTTTGCATGAAATTGGGCTGGAATAAATAATCCAGTGGAGATATATGTATATGTGTGTGTATATATATATATATATATATATATATATATATATATATATATTTGCCTCCTATAATTGTAGCCTAAATGTGCCATGGCAAAAGACAGAAGATGACTTTTTTCTTCAACCAGAACAGGACAGTGGCTTTTGGAACGAAGAGTTAGAATTCACTCTTACCCTAAAATTTAACAAGGTTTTTGCTTGTATTTTGGCTTGTGCTTGAAATGATGAGAAAGATGAAGGTTTTAAATGTGCTCATGAGAAAAGATAAGATAGGGAGGAGGATTGATTTTTTTTCCTGTCCAACATTTATATTCTTTTTCTATATAGAGTAGGCTGAGGATTTTATTTGGGTACTAATCATATATAATTCCTATAGCTTTTCATTTTGGTTAAGCTGACTATACTTACCTGTAATCCTTCCTATTAAGCATCAGATTTTAAGATAACTTTTTTTTTTCTCTGTAAATGACCTAGAAATTGTTTTAAATTTATATTTTATAACATATAGAAATGTTAAAAAGGGGCATGGCTGGAGAGACATTTTCATTTTCCCCTTTATTTTTAAATGATGATTGGGTGTGTGCTGCAGCTGCGCTTCCCTGTGGGATATTCACTTCGTGTGGGGACTGAATGACATTGCCATTATAAGTGTTAATAAAAATATTAAATAACTTGCATCTGGGAAAGATAGCCACTTATAATTGCTTATCCTTGTTTCTGCTTAGTTGTGGCTGGACGTGTAAAGTCTGTGCATGACACAAGGAAAACAGATGAGCCAACGAGGGGCCTTGGGGAATGTAACCCGATGCGTGTTCACAGCAGCATCAGTAAAACCTGGAGGTTCTGATGTGGAGAGATGGGACCCTTCCATCCATCGGGAATTGGTAACCTGTGCCCTGGATGTCTTCTGTGACTATCCCAGGCCCACAAATGATCTGAGAACTTCTGACGCACCAACCTTTACTCTTTGGGATCCTGGTGTGATCTGGATTCACAGACTTTCCGAGTCTGCTGGCCTCACGCTCCCCACCTCCCATCCACTCAGATTGGAGGGAGGGGAAGGGGGCAATCTTCTGGCTTTCTGCATACTTGCTCTCAAAACTCTTTGTCCTTTATTTCTATCTATATATATAGATATACACGCACCCTCACACACATACACACACACATATACAAACACGTATGTATGTAAAATGTTTAATTCTGCCTGGCCCTGCGGCAGTTTGGGAGAGTCTGGCATGAGGAATACGTAATAGCTCTTCCTAACTTGGCAGTTGGAAGTGCTGTCCCTTTGGTCTGAGCTGGAAGCTGTCTCCACAGTATTCCTGCACTTCCAGCTCAGTCCTCAGACGGGGGTTGGGGAGGCGCCAGGAGTTTTGCTGCACCCTGAATTAACCTTGACTCACCTTGACTTTCAAAGCCTCTCTCTATCTCACAATGTTTCCACTTCTGCTTCTATTGCCAAGTACTGATTTCTATATGTTCCCACTGGAAATTGCCAAGGAGAAGAATCCCCACCCCCCACCTCCGACTCATTTGGTTCCCGTTTGTGTAGAACTTTTCACATCGGGCCACTCCTGGGCAGCTGGCGGGTCCATGGATTGGCCTAACTGTGGTCTACTCTGTCGTGCCTGAAGTGGGCTAGGAGCCAACCAGCAGCCTACAAAATAACTAGAAAATGAGAGTCAGGCAGGGTTTCTCGTGCCCCCGAATCACGTTACTGCTCTGACCAGCCATCCATAGCTAGCATCTTTTGTGCAGTCTTTCCAGTTACAGTGATGGATTTGCGTTGCCTTTTGCATCTTGTGGCCAATAGCATGAGAATGCAAAATCCTGGGGTTAGGAGTGCAGTCTGTGGCAATGCGACTAGGTGTTTTCTCTGTGTGAAACTAAGAAAAATACGGTGGAGGAAAGTGTATGTTAGTGCTTTCATTACATTTCGCTAGAGGTCTGCCTGCATGATCAAAGCAGATGGGAAAGAGCCATGGTGGGGCGATGATCCCGTTCCCTTGCCTCCCAGAGACTGAAGAATGATGTTGAGAGAGCTATTATCTGTCCTACCCCTCCTTCCTGTTTACGCTCATGCTGAGGTCAGAGAGAGTTTAGCAGAGACATTCGTGTGAATATAGTCTATATTCTTGAATAGGCTCATATCTCGGTTGCAAGCAACACAGTAATTTTAAAGTTCAGTAGATGGTTAAGAACTATTTTTTCATTAACTTAATGATGATAAACCTGAAGTCTTTTCACAGCACTGTTTGAGATTACTGATATTGCCTTTTAGCTTTTGATTATTTATGGACATCCTAGGTATTTATCTCTATGTTATATGGGGTTTTGTTCCTGAATTTTTTGTTGAGAGTATTAAAGTTGACATTATTATGATCTCAAGTGCAAACAGGTATATAAGGAAGTTGTGATAAATTGTAAGGCTGCTGTCATTCAAGATGTTTAGCCAAATGAAGATACAATTAATACTTGCATAAAGAATTAGAATAATGACATCCCAGGAACTGCAAGTTTGGATATTTGAGAGAGTGCATTTTCATGAATGGAATACCTATTTACCTAATTACCTAATAATTTTAGTGAATCTTGGGGGTAAACTCAAGCTAATTTTTACTTTATCCACTTCTTAGCATTATCCTCAGGAGGTCTTCTGAGATAACACAGCACTGTTAGTTGCTAATAGACATACTTATTATGTTAACATTTTATCTTGATACACTGACAAAATAAGCTTCAGGAACACTTAACAAGTTACGGTGGCCTCCAGCTGCCAAATGCTAGATTTAGTTATTTATTAGGCCCAGTACGGGTGTTTAGACATAATGCTGGCAGTGCAGCACACAAGCCTTACCCTTATTGAAATTAGGGGTCCGATTGGATCCATCTATAATCAAAGAATGTTAGTATTTGGGGGTCCTGAAAATGACCTACATCACTTTATTTCATGGCAAAGAAAACCAAGAATCAGGAAGAGGGAATGCATTATCTCAGTTTTACAGCAGGTTTGAGCAGAAACACAATAAAGTCTCAGTTCTCCTGCTTCTCAGATTCAGGATTTCTCACCGTACTGAGCTACTTACGTCCCCTTATTTTCTCTTCCTTTGCCATTGCTATCTTACTGTGATCCTACCCTTTGCCCCAAATGTTTACATTTGTTACAATTATGGTCTCTCTATAAAAAAAATACTAGTCTTTATCATAAACAATTATTTGGGGTGTTTCTTTGTTGACTATGAAGTTAGTAACCAATAAGTGTTATGGGCCTTGGAAACCCAAGAGGAGCTCAAGTCCTTCAGAGCACAGCAGAAAGGTGCTAAGTGACAGCTATGGTGCAAGTAGCTAGAACACAGCTCCCACATGGAGTATTGGGTATTTGACATTATTGAATGATTTCATTAATCCTCATTTTTTTTCCTCTTTGAAGGTGATTGATTTTAGGTCTTGCTATACTTAATTTTAAACTTTCTCTTGAAATAATTGTAGATTCACAGGAAACTGCAAAAGGTACAGGGGCATCTTGTGTATTCTCCACTCATTTTCTTCCAGTGGTGACATCTCTTATAACTACAGTACAATATCAAAACCCAGAAACTGACATAGCTAAAATTCTCAGAGCTTACTCAGATCTAACTGTTTTATATGCTCGTGTGTGTGTGTTTGAGTGTGTGTAGTATAGTCCTATGTAATTTTATTACATGTGTAGACGCATGTAACCAGCACCACTGCCATAAAGATACAGACTGTAGCGTCCTTCACGAGACTCCATCCTGCTCTCCTTATGTAGCCGCCACTACACCCTTCCCCTCCAGTTCTCCTTGGCAACCACTAATCTGTTCCCCATCTTTATAGTTTTATGTCAAGAATTTATATAAATGGAGTCATACAATATCTTATTTTTAAATGAAAGAAACACATCACAAAGATTTTTGTTCGCACTGCAAAATAATTTTTAACAATCATTTGTTTCAAGTACTATTTGTCTTGAAAGATGTGCCTTACTCTTTCCCATATTTTCTGATATCAGGATAGAAAATCGGTACCAAACAAAACAATAATTCCATTCATTTTTGTTTCCACTACTTATTTTCCACTGTTGTCTCCAGACATTTATTGTTCCATTTCCCCTTTTTCTCCGTTTTTCATCATAGGAAGGTAGCTTCATGCTTTCTCTCTTCTGAGAAAGCTTAGTGTAACGAGTATTTAATGGAAAGCCCAAGCTACCCTTGTTTTGATTTTGTGTTATAGGTGTTCCTTTGTTTGGTTGCTAACATGGGTAGTCCTTGTGGAACTGGGTCTTTACAAATGATTTATCAAAATAGAAATAGGTACTTAAAAACTAAACACAAAATGAGCTTGTTCCAGGAATGCACCATCTCTGAGAAAATACTACCTCTTCCAAATGTTGTCTGTGAATATTAGTCATGTTATCCTTTACTCTCTTTTACTCAAACTCTGTGTTTTTTTTTTTACAAGTTCCTATAACTAAGGTAATGAAATGTGAAACTAAGTGATGGTCTAACGATTACTATTGATATTGATGATGGCTACTAGGCAGACGCCTCTGACTCTGTGCGGTAGGTATCCAGGGTCTGCCCAGCCTTGCTGAGTTACCTAGGATCGCCTAATACTACAGGCGAACTTACTGATGTGTGTAGGAAGCCATTTGTATTAATATAATTAAGAGACCCTACCTAACCCTGATGAAAAATTACTTGAAAGTAACAGAAGACAGAGTCCTTACTTTAAAGTAAATGAACTATTGGGAGTAATTACTATTAGTCCAACCATAATTAGATTTAATGAGACTGAATAGAAACAAATTAGACATAATTGGAAGCTAAGCAAAAGTCAATTACATTCTTATAATTTTAACTTTATAAAAGTTATTGAATTAAATGACCAGGATCAATTAACAGAGGAAATAAAGCCACGAGGAATGTTTCCAGGAAATCGGTACTTTTTTAAGAGAAAAGGTATTGTTTCACTTAATGATTAGAATCCAGTAAAAAATAAGTTTAATGAATTTTGCAGGCTTAGCAATTTAATAACTTTAAATGAAGTAATTATGCAAATTTATAGTTTTACCTATATAAAGTAGCTCAGAAGTTGTTTTAAGGAATCAAGGAGCAGAATTTTTCTGATAGAATTAAATAGCATATTTATAAAAATCATTGAATTCAGATGGTTTGGGCCTGCTGCTCCTACTCAATATTCACTTTAGAGCTGGGTTAGCTGTATGAGAATTACAGCTGACCTGTTGTAGGAATGGTGTGATTGCAAATGCACTCTCCCCATTGCTCGATACGGACTCTGTGATTCAGTCCTCATTCCTGTGGCACTGCTGTCAGCCCCAACTACCGTCACCCGAGAGGCCTTAAGTCACTTTTTATTCAGCAATGTAAGAGATGTTCTGTGCAACTGGTCACCTAAGAACTCAGTGCTAATAAACCGTGATTACTAAAACAGTCTCCTTAAAATACAGCCAGGGTCAGTTGGAGTATTGCGATTTCTGCCACCTGGGTGTTTAAGGGATTGTAGATCATGACCCCATTCTGTGAGGCTCCATGACCTTCCAAAGGGGCTAGAGGCATAAACTGACTTCAAAATGTGATAGAATAAGATTGCAGTTTGGATTTGGTGCTAAGCTATAATTCCCTAATGATGCTAAAAAGGATAATTCTGCAGTGACAAGCACAAAGGAGAGAACGGTAGCAAATAGGTCTTGGGAAATAAGTCAAATGAGATGCACAGATGCAACGCAGCTTTATAGATGCTGTCCGTTAAACACATTACGTCTCACGTAAAACCAGCTCCATGCACACTGCAGGTGTGGCAGTTCGTTGCTGAAGCATGTGTGCCATTTTTCTCCAATTATTTTGAAAAAAGACAAGTGCTTGTTTAATCAGGTTAGAGTGAATGGAATTATGATATTATCAATGGAGCAGGCAACTCTATTAATGATGCAGTGAGATTTTGTGCACAGAAATGCATTGAGAGGTATGAACCTAGACTTTGAAGGACAAAGAACATACATTTATAAATAAGAAATATCTCCCACTTTCATCCCATATGTGCCATAACACAGCCCAGCCCCACTCAGATATGATTCTAACATAAAACAAAATTACTTGTGACAAAGCAGACCTGGCAATTCTCTGGAGCCTGGGGAAAAGGAGGAGATTTTTAAGATTCATGGCAAGGGCTGCCGCCACTCTTGTAGTGGGGTGTGGATGGGTTTCTCCGTACGCATATAGGTGCAATATTGGGGGTGATGGAGTTTTCAATATTTGATTAAAGTCAAATCATGTAAATGTTTATCGCTGATTTCCGGGCCTTTGAGGGCTTCAGTGATTCCTTGGTGTGAGGGGTTGTTAGAAAAGGGTTTAAAAGTCCGAGCACGTAATGCTTAGACAGGAGCAAGAGTGAATGAAGAGGAGGAACGAAGAAAGGTCCAACACAGAAAATCAGCACATGAAGATCAAATCCAGTCCTGAGCAAAAGTGGCCAGAAGATAATCTTGGGCCCCTTTCTCTTTCCAGATTTTGCCAATCCTCTGTGATCTTCACCTCTTCCTGTCCTATCTTATCACTTTGAGTCTGATTTAAAAGAGGAGGTAAGAAATTTACAAAATATCACATAGCCTGAATTGGAATTTGATCCAGAAATAACATCTATAAAGTATCTAGTAAAGATTAGGTAGAGATTAGACACTCAATAAATGATAGGTATTATAATTATTAATAATTTGATCTTTGCCAGTGGTATAATTTATTTTAATTTGGAGAGTAGATTTTCAGTAAGGTTATGCAAATGATATGTCCCAAGTTCCTGCATGTCTTTTTATCTTTGTTTCTGTCTTCACATAGGAATGACAATTTGGGTGAGTATACAATGCTTGGTTTATACTTTTACCCTTCAAAAGTCTGTAGTCTTATCTCCATTGTTTTTGTCCTCTAGGCCAGCATAAGTAGGGTTGGAGTTTGGGTTTCACCTACAAAACCCTGTATCCATCGAACAACTCTTCTCCACAGCCCCAAGTCCCTGGCACTCATCATTCTACTTTCTGTTTTTAAGAGTTTGATTACTTTAGATACCTCATATAAGAGAAACCATGCAGTACTGTATTTATCCCTTTGTAATTGGCTTATTTCACTTAGTATAATATTCTCAAGATTCATCTATGTTGTAGCATATAACAGGATTTCCTTCTTTTTGGGGTGGAATAGTATTCCATTGCATGAATATGCCCCACATTTTCTTCATCCACTAATTGGTTTACAGACATGTAGGTTGCTTTCACCTTTTGGCTATTGTGAATAATGCCACAGTGAACATGGATGTACAACTATCTCTTTGAAATCCTGATATCAGTTATTTTGGATCCCATACAGAAGTGCCATTGCTGGGTCATTTAATTCATTCATTTTTAAACTTTAGTTTTCTTATATACAATTTAAAGGTCTAATTTTTTTTAGACTTTACTTGTATCCTTAAGTTTTCATATTTTAGTATTTCCATTTTTCTAAATATATTTTCATTATCATTTTTCCTTTAATATGTTATTTTATGTGTTTTATGGTTTCCAAATGTATTTTGTTATAAATTATCTTTTTGTTATGATCTTTTTGTAATGGAACTTTGTCAGACTGCATTTTTCTGTATGATACTGATTATCTAAAATTTGTTGAGACTAGCCTCTTTTGTAACCATATGCTTAAGAAGAATGTATATTGCTAATTGTTGATGCAAGGTCTTATATATGTTAGGTTTTATTAATTATGGTGCCCAAATCTTCTGCATTGTTATTAAATTATGCATATTTGATTTACAAATTACTGAGAGACATGTATTAAAATTTAATGTTATGATGGTCAGATATGTCCATTTTTCTTTTTAGTTGTCTCAACTTTGCTTTATTTTGGAACTATACTTTTAGTGGCATATAAGTTTATATTTTTATTTCTTTTTGGTAAATTGTAACTTTTATAATTAATTAGTGACCGTTTTTTATCTCTTATAATGCTTTTAGCCTTGAATCTGTTTTATCAGATGTTTACATTGTTATATCAGTTTTCTTTAGGTTAATATTTTCTTGGCATCTCTTTTTCTTTTCATTTTTTTATCATTATGTTTTAGTTGTGAAGTTTTAATTTTAGCATATGGCTAGTTCCAATTTGAGTCTAGTTTCATTATGTGTGTTTAAATGAGTGCTTTAAGCCATTTACATTTATTGTGATTACTAACATTTATATTATGCAATCTTATTTAAATGTTTTTTTGGCTTCAGTATTTTATACTTCTTTTTGACCCTCTTTTCCTGACTTCTATTGTATTGATGGATTTTTTTTTTCAAATTTTTTGACCCTATTCTACTTCTGTCTACATAAGGAAATAAACTAATATGGTCTAGAGTCAATAGAAACAGCAAATAATTTATGTGTTTTGTAATTTTGATTTGTAGGTGCTGTTTAACTATTTTTAATTGATGGGAAGTCTGTGAGATCTCAGTTGTGAGTATGTCACTCAAGAGAAGTTTTGTGTTTGTTTCAGCCTAGTGTTCCCAAATATTCCCTACCTGAGATTGTTTTATATTTCTCTCTTGGCTTAGATTTTCTTAGACGCTGCTGAAGTATAAAATCAAAAACCAAACCTGTTTCTGTGGTTTTGCATCCTCAAAGGGGAATTTTTTCAGGACTCAGACTGAGATGGACAAGCTCCTTTTCATTTCTTGACTTTTGTTAGGAGCTTTTATTAATATTTCCTGATTCATGAGTCCTGAATATATGCAGAGGTCTCACTTCCAACTCCCTACCTGTCAGGGGCCCAAAGCCTTGTCTTCTGCTGCCTGCACCACCTTGAGATTCAGGTTTCTAGATTGTTGGAATTGGCAGATGTTTCCAGAGCAGCTTTTGGGTTTTGGTTCATGCTTTTGTATTCATTGACCAACAGGTTTTCTGATTTGTCTTACTGTCATTATCCCCTGGGTATTTCTCCTACTCTCTTGGAAGCTATGCATTTAAATGCATGTTTGCTGTATTTTATCTGTTGCTTCTATGATTTTGCAGTAAGGGCAGTAAGGGTTTCCCATAATATCCATAACTGATTGCTAAAGGAAGAGGTTTGCCTTAATGTACCTTAGAACTATCCCATTTCACACAAACAGCATCTCATATAAACAATTCTTGTGTGTTAACAGGATGGGGCTCTCAGGTGCTCCAGCTGCGTCCTGTGGTGATCTGTCCCAGGTGTGCCATGTTCTCTTACCACAACTCTACTTCTTTTAACAAGTTTTACAATTTTGATTGCTCTTTATATAATATTGTTTTCTATTACCTTCAGTACACATTAGTGTGACTCGCTGTCTGTTGTGTGACATTGAAATCAGTCTTAAACCCACACTGGTCTAAGGCAGGGTCTAAATAAAGATTACTTGAGACCTTAATGAGATCATGCAACTCCTGTTATGAAGCTATTCTCCACCATGTAGGCAACTTCTGCATGGCCTGAGGTTGCCAAAATGCTCAGAAGAGCAAAATAAGGCGGGTTCCCTGTGGGTGGCTACAGGGTGGGTGTGTACACTGCACAGGGCCGGGCCGGGCCTGGTGGCCGGTCCCCTGCTGTCTGGGAGGCTGGCTCACAGGCGACCTGTGCACCGTACACGCTGGTCTGGCAAGCAACAACTAGGTGTCTTTTCCGGAGGTCAGATAGGCTGTCTTGCTGCAGGCACCACATAGCTTTCTTTGCTCCTCACATCTGGAGCAGACACGGTACGTGCTTGGGCAAGGAAGAATCAGCCAACGATGAGTCATGAGTATGGTCCGCACATGTCCACAGTGAGGGCTCTTTAAGTGAAATCCATGAAAGTAGTGGCCTTCTCATTTGTAACGAAGTGTCATTATGTTTAACATGTATCATTCCCTCCCTCCCTTCCTTCCTTTCTTGCTCTTGTCATGCATTTACCTTCATTTATGAAATCTTCCGTGGTGCCTTATCCATGGTAGGATAATTGTCTTTACTTTAAAAGTTATCAATGTGAGCAGTCATGGCAGGCAGTGAGTGTACGGAAACTTTTACATTGTGTGAGAGTCACAGAAAATGGCCAAAAGGCTGCTGTGTACCAGGATGTGAGTGACAGGTATATCTGCATTTCATATCTCAGTGGCCATCTGGGTACACGAACCAAGCCTTTGGTGTCCTCTGGGACATCTGCAGATATTAAAAATATCTGAGGTGGCCTTTGACGACCAAGTCCACTTTCTGGCTTGTTTGGTAGACCTCCCTGGGGACTTGGAAATAGCTACCATAATGTGTATAACATAACTTTTAAAAAACTAACAAACCAATGTCTTAAATAGCAAAAATCAGGCTTCCCCTTCAACATAATCATGATTAGTGGCTATTCTCTTATTCCAACTGTGCCCCACTGTACAATAGCAATCACTAAGCAGTTCTGAAGCCCTATGAAATCGCTTTCAGTCTGTGGCACATTTTTAAAAGATGGCTCCACCGTAGTGAATCTTCACCATTTAAGGGTATTTGTGATTTTTGGAAACAACCAAAATCACCCATACCCAATTACAGTACTTAAGGTTGGTTCCTCACTGACATGTAACCATAGCTTAATGACAATTTTGCTTACAACAGTTTTAAACAGTTTGTGAAGACAATTCCAAAAGGGGAGTTCGGGAATATTTTCAGCATCACTGAAAGGAGATAACTTTCAAAGATAATGACTTTGACAAGCAAAACTTATTAAGATAAATTAGATTTAAATGTATAGTTTTGAAAAATTAGCTACGTTGTTTGCAGCTCCCTCTCACCCTCTCCTTAAGGACAGCAGAAAACAGTTCTCTACAGTGTTGTATTTAATTGTAAGTACAGTGGTTTATTGAATTCATTACTTCCCCCTATTTCTGTAGTTCAGTGCACTCTCCTTTCTTTAGCAGGAACTACTTCTCTTTCCTCACTCCAATCATAAATTTCTGCCACCCCACCTGGGCAATCACGGATGCCACACCCCCAGCTACAGGATTGGTCCACGGAGGCAGGTATTCCATGGGACCAATCACAGATTGAAGTAGAGGAAGAGAGTCTTCCCACCTCAGTCTAGGAGGATGCTAGCAGAGAGCTATTGGCTTATGTCTTCTGCCGTAGGAAAGAAGTGGGTTTTAGGTTGGAGAGGGTGAAGCTAACTCATCAAGAAAATGGAAATGAAAGAACGAGAGACAGGGAGTCCTGGCCCCTTTTCAGGTGCTAGTCCTAGCTTGAGGTCCAGCTTTGCTCATGTTCTTCCTGAAATGTAGTAAGGGGAATTCCCGATTCCTTTTCTAAGAGAGCTGGTTTGGGTTGGGTGTCTGTCTCTTCCAATCAAGTGTCCTGATTCTTTATCATCTTCATTGAAAACGTATTTGTAAGTGCTTCATTCCTCACTGGCATGGTTTTGGTGCTGAACAAAGTGATTGACACAGATGCAGTCTCTGTATTTTAGTGGCTTACACTCTAAGAGCTGTCCACCTGGCACTCTTTCTCTAAAAAAAGTAACTGCTAAGCTCAATGAATCTTTAACTCCCACTTTTTGGACATATCGTTAAAAATTAATTTTAATAGTTGAAAGTTGTCCATCTCTGCAAGAGGTTCAGACGTACTCCAACTGAGGGCTGAGTTGCTTTTAGGCATTTGTGTGTGCAGAGCTCTTGGTGTGAAGGTTAAACTGAAAATTGATTCACAAAAATGTTTAGTGTCATAGTTATCCTTCCAGGCCCCTGGGCATTGGAGATTCGGTTATCTTTTCACTCAGCTGACAGTTGATCCATTGTTTGCACTGGATAATCTGGCTTTGTTCAATCACACCACTGTTTTTGTTTTTAATTCCAGATCTTACCTCATTATGAACAATCTTCTACCCTTTCCTCTGGGGAAATGCTAATGGTGCTTGTTTATATAGAAAGTAAAGTTAAGGAGCCAGTGTTGACATTTTGGCTTGCTTTCACAGGCAAGAAAAAAAGAAAGAGCAGTATTGTATTCATATGTTGAATTTTCTTTCACTTTTCCCCCTCTGTGTATTGGACTATGCCTTTAGCAATGAGCTAAGTACTTTAGCCCAGTTGCCTCATGCATTAACCACTAACCACTGACAGTAATGTCTTTAATGACTGTTTTGCTTCTTTTGATTAATTTGTCTCTGTTTCCCATGTTCTAAAGCCCATGGCGAGTGACTGTATTTTAAGTGGATGTTTGGAGTAACAATGAAGCTCCCTGCTGTGTTTCCATTGGCTTAAATCAACATTCACCTGCTGTGTTGAGGAAGCAGGACCCAGTTGCGTGAGGCCCAGGAGTGGAGCATTCTCCAGTGGCTGGAGGTGCTCAGGACACTCACCCTGTCCACTGAGAGGTGACCCAGTGTGTTCACGCAACACGGTCGCAGATTTACTGCCATTGGGCCGCGAGGAGCAGCCACAGACGATCAGCTGTTGTGTTCGGGAATAAGTCATTTCGTGTGTTTTCAGTGAGCTGTAATCTTTTCTTTTCCCTGTGGAATTTTTTTTGTTGAGTTGTGCTATTGACTTCACATTGTAGGATTTTATAAAAAGCAGTCCTGCAAAGCTCATCTTTGTGTCTCCTGTGAAGTCATTCTTGAGGCTGCTATTTTTACATTTCACAGTGACTTCTTGATGGGGAACTAAGGAATAATTGCTTTCTGGACTCGCTACCTGAAACACTTGTGCTTTACCAAGAGGTTGTTTTATTTACACCAAGTAAACAATATGAATTTTGTTACCTCTTTGGGTTGTCTACAAAGCAGAGAACCAAATTTGTTACTCGTCTCTGGCAAACGTAGAGGATTATTTGGCATGCATTGTGTGATGGATGAGTCTTGAACCTGGCTCTGTCTTTTCTTTTTCTTTGCCTTATATGTGAAAGACCCCATTTTTTTTTCTTTTTTTGTGCTCTAGTGTTGGATGGAGAAAGACCCCATTTTTTTCCTTTACTTTAAAAAAAATTCTTGTGATTTTATATGCATTTTAATAAAATTACTTTTTTATAAAAAAGCTAAGTATAGATAATATGAGGTAGCCATTTCTTCTAAAGTGATGCATAATCTAACTCAAACTCATATAAGAACAAACTCTTCTATTAGATATAACCTGGTTTAACATTAAATTACTACAAGTTTGTTAAGGTTATTAGGTTGGTGCAAAAGTAATTGCAGTTTCATACCCATGAATTTTAAATCACTATAATAACTAGGCTCAAACACATCTTTGTTAATCATAACAGGAGCCATTACAATCAACACATTTTTGCCAATGACAAATAAGTTTGTTTATTCTTATAGCACAAAAATCTGAGCTTTGGGATTCAAGGAACTCTTGGAAAGCATTTTCTGCATCCTACTGGTTGTAGAAGCGACCTACAAAAAGTTGTCCAGTTGCTTGAAGAAGTGGTAGTCGGTTAGCAAGAGGTCAGGTGAATAGGGCGGATGAGGCAAAATTTCGTAGCCCAAATTTGTTCAGTTTTGAAGCCTTGGTTGTGTGACGTGCGGTTGGACGTTGTTGTGGACAAGAATCGGGCCCTTTCTGTTGACCAATGCCGGCTGCAGGTGTTGTAGTTTTCAGTGCATCTCATCGATTTGCTGAGCATAATTCCCAGATGTAATGGTTTCGCTGAGATTCAGAAAGCTGTAGTGTAGCAGACTGGCAGCAGACCACCAAACAGTGACCATGACCTTTTTTTGGGTGAAAGTTTGGCTTTGGGAAGTGCTTTGGGGCTTATTCTCAGTGCACCCACTGAGTTGGCTGGTTGTCGTATAAAATCCGCTTTTCTTCACATGTCACAATCTGATTGAGAAATGGTTCGTTGTTGTTGGGTACAAGAAGAGAGGGCAACACTTCAAAAGGACGATATTTTTGATTTTCAGTCAGCTCATGAGGTGCCCACTTATCGAGCTTTTTCACCTTTCCAATTTGCTTCACATGCCAAACAACTATAGAACGGTCGACGCTGAGTTCTTCGGCAACTTCTCGGGTAGTTGTAAGAGGATAGATCACCTTCGATGAGTGCTCTCAATTGGTCATCGTCAACTTCTGATGGCTGGCCACTGCGCTCCTCATCTTCATAGCTCTCGTCTCCTTTGCAAAACTTCTTGAACCACCACTGCACTGTACATTCGTTAGCAGTTCCTGGGCCAAATGTGTTGTTGATGTTGCGAGTTGTCTCCGAAGCTTTATGTCCCATTTTGAACTCAAATGAGAAAATAGATCCAATTTGCTTTTTGTCTAACATCATTTCCATGGTCTAAAACATATATAAAATAAACAGCAAGTAATAAGTCATTAGCAAAAAAACATAAAGCAAAAAATGTGCATTAAAATGATGTATAACATAACCACATTTATTTAAGAATGTATTCCAATATCAAATGACAAATTTCCACAATGCTAAAGCCACAACTATTTTTGCACCAACCTAATACAAGAAATGTATGCACATTGTACATTCAATTCATGTAGGTTATGTGTGTGTAAATATTTATCGACAGGAAGCGTTTAGCCCCATCTCTGTGGCTGATGAACTCTTGAGCTGGCCTAGAAAACATCCTGCCCACCTCCCTGGGGAGCTCGAGGCTCCTCCTCTAGCCCCATTGTCTCTCCCACATCCCTGCAAGAGTGGAGCATAGATTGAAAGCATTAAAGTTTATCTCCCCCAAATAGGGAATCGTGTTCAGGGTCCAAGATACCTATTGGTTCGCATTTTCTAGAGGTGGGGCCTTGAAGAGGTAAAAGTCAGAAGCTTTTCATTGTAACTGAGTGCAAGGCGGGACCACTGAGCAGACGCTCAGCTCCTTTCTGCTGTTTCTAGAAGGACCTGGAATGAGGTGTTAGGGTACCCTGTACAGGGTACCCTTGGGCTGTACCCCAAGGCTGTCGGGTAGCCTGGTGCTCAGCTACTGCCCTGGCGTGAGAAGGCCTAGGTTGATCCCAGGCTTTCGAGAGAAGCTATTTCTCCCCTCTCCCCTTGCTCTGGGCCTGCTATAACTCTGAGAGTCAGATTTGCTTTCAAGAGTCCATTGCGCGGTCTGCACAAGGCTGAAGGATTTGGTTCAGCCTGTGCGGTTCAGGAGGCCCAAAGTCTGAGCAAGTATTGATGCTGCTTTGCTGCGTGCTTTTTTTTTTCTTTCTTTCAGTTGTTTCCTGTAGGAATATTTCTCTAGAGGATTTCATAGCAAGGAGTAGTGACTAGGCCAAGGAGAATGGATTATTTGACCCATATCATCTTAATTTTTTATTTTTATTTATTTATTTATTTGAGACAGAGTCTCACTTTGTTGCCCAGGCTAGAGTGAGTGCCATGGCATCAGCCTAGTTCACAGCAACCTCAGTCTCCTGGGCTCAAGCGATCCTCCTGCCTCAGCCTCCCAAGTAGCTGGGACTACAGGCATGCACCACCATGCTCGGCTAATTTTTTTGTATATATATTTTTAGTTGGTCAATTAATTCTATTTAATTTTTTAGTTGGTCAATTAGTTTCTATTTTTAGTAGAGACGGGATCTTGCTCAGGCTGGTTTTGAACTTCTGACCTTGGGAGATCTACCCGCCTCAGCCTCCCACAGTGCTGGGATTTACAAGCATGAGTCACCGCGCCCAGCCTCATCTTAATTTTTTATATTGTATTTTTTAGTTTAAAATTTGATTTATTTTTGGTAGGAAATGAGTTCACATGGTGAAATATAAAAAATTGAAGAGTGTGCATTGAAAAGTTTTCTGCCCAGTTTTACACTTGTCCAACATCTTGATGCCTTGGCCACATCACTTGGACATCCTGTCATTAGTTCCTTGTGCATTCTTCTAGAGTGTCTATCTGTACACACAAGCCAAAATAAATGCATACATTTGTGTTCCCACTTTACATAAGAGGTAGATTAAACACATTGTTTTTTCTCTAAACAGCATTCCATTTCAGTCAATGTAGAATTTATGCATTTTTTTAAAATGTGGGCATAGCGTTCCTTTGAACAGATAGACTATAAATTGTTTAACCAGTCTAATTATAGGATTATTATTATTTTGTTTGTTTTTTTGAGATGAGGTCTTGCTCTGTGGCCCAGGCTGGAGTGCAGTGGCATAATCATAGCTCACTGCAGCCTTGAACTAGTAGGCTCAATTGATCCTCCCACCTCTGCCTCCCGAGTAGCTGGGACTACAAGCGTGTGCCACTATGCCCAGCTAATTTTTCTTACTTTTTTGTAGAAATAGGGTCTCACTATGTTGCCTAGGCTGGTCTCAAATTCCTTGCCTCAAGTGATCCTCCCACCTTGGCCTCCCAAAGTGCTGGGATTACAGGTGTGCACCATCACGCCTGGCCTGATAGGATTATTTTGACTCCTTTAATAATAATGCTTCAATGAATATAATTATGAATACATTATTATACACATGTTCAAGGATGTTGTATAAAACCAAAACCGGAATTGCTTTGTCAAAGATTATAGGTATTTCTAACTTGGATAGACACCACTTACCCTCCAGAGGGTTAGTGGAAGTTTACACTCCACAGCCTTACTGATGGCATATGTTATAAAACTTTGAGTTTTTCACACTCTAAAGGAGAAACATCATCTTTCAGGATAACTTAATTACTGTTCTCATTTTATAACTGAGGTTGACAGTCTGTCAAAGAATCATTTGAACTTTTCTGAAACTATCTGTTTGTGCTTTTGAACCCTGTTCTGTTGTTAATCTTTCCCCTCTTGATTTCTAAGAATTTCCTATATAGAGACAGATTCACTTTGCCTGTGATAGAGTTATAGATGTTTGCCCCCCAATTGGTCATATGTCTTTTGACTTTTCTCATTATTTTTTTGCCATATAGAAATTTTTTTATTTTTAGATAGTAAAGTGTCAATATTTCATAGATTCTGGATTTTCAGAAATAGAAAGTCTTTTCTTCTAGGCTTTAAAAGAATCCTTTCATGTTATTTTCTGTTATTTTTATGATTTTCTTTTTATTTGTATTAAAATTTTTTATTTTATGTGGAATTGATTCTGGTACATGATATGGGAAATGCATTTATTTCTTTATTTCTTCATCTATCTGCCTTCTTGTCCAAACAACATTCATTAAAATATTCCATGTTGTCCTCATGACTTGAGATGCCATCCTAATCTTTATTTAGAGGGCTGGAGCCTGGGCTGAGATATGCTGGCAGCATACATCTCCTGGGGTGAAATCATGGCTTTCTGTTGGGGAGTGGCATAAGACGGAACTCCCACATTCTTGGTCACAGGGCAAGGAGTAGATCTTCTGTGACGTGTACCTGGGTCAGGGAAAGGAAGATGACTCTGGCTCAGATGTCACAGACTTCCACTGTTTTACCAACATTCAGGAAATTTTCTTGAAAAAATGCTTATTGTTTTGCTGTCTGCCCTCAGGTCGATTTTCAGATACTTTAAACGTTTCTGTTTTATAATTTTCACTGGTTAAATAAATGGCTGTTTCACTGGGGAGAGAAGCTATCCCACGTTTCTCTATTCTGGAAGTCTGATCAAATTACTTTTTAGGTCCTTCAGTAATGTTTTAATTATATATGTGTATCTTGCATTTACATTTATATTTATCGATATAACAGCTGTGCTTGGCTTTTCATGCATTGTGTATTAGGTTTTATGTGTTTATAAATTTTTTAAAAGTTCTTTACTAGGTGGTCTGATTTGTTTGCTTGTGAACAATTTTTCTGGTATCTAGGTTTGGGAACTTGCTCAGTAGCTTTATACAATTTTTTTCAATAATGCATTTATTTACTTACTATTCATTACTTATCTATTTTGCATAGTGTTCAAATTAGGCATTTTCTCTTTCTACTCCTTCCTACTCTCTCACCACTGAAGTCTCAACATTAGTAAGGTTTTAGAATTAGCTATTGTTACATATGCTTTTATTTCTAAAACTTGATTTATTGCTTTAAATGATGTTATTTGGCCCCTGGCCATTACAGATGAGGTGAATGAGGTACATCTCAGGACTGTGATCTGTATTCATGCGGATCGTGTCTGCACAGGTCTAGGGCTGCTGTTCACCTCCAGGTATGGGTGAGCAGTACCCCTGAGAATGAGCATTGCACAGACTGCGTGTCTGTGTGCAGCAGTCTTGATCTACTCTGTGTGCTATATTCCTTCCTCCTCCTATTCCAGTTGTTAGCTGTAATACTGCTTTACTTTTAGGGCATATGACATTTACATTCATTCTGTTCCCCTGGCTCTCATGTTTATTTTAGTTTTAGTCACTGCTATTTCACAGTTCTTTTGTCACAGCTTCTCTAGTCATTGCTGGTTGGTTGGAGTTGGTCGAAGTTCACTCTCTAGTACTTTTCCCAAGCAGGAAAATATTCCCTGAATTTTTGTGTATTTAAAACCGCCCAAAGTCTAAATTTAAAATGTAGTTTGGCTAGGTATAAAACCTTTGGTTCTCGGTTTCTTATTTTGAATATCTTGTAAGGAAGTATGTTTCCACTGTATTTTGGCATTCAGTATTGCTAGGGAAAACTGTGAGGCTGGCCAATTACATAGTTACATTCTCTTTTTTATAAGTGACTTGATTCTTTTTCCTGACAGACTAAAGGATTTTTTCTTTTCTGGAATTTTTTTTTCTTTTTAATTTTTTAGGATGTTTTTAGTGTTTCCTTTTTGATGGAATCGAATTTTATCCTGGAAAAGTTTTCTTGAATCAGTTCTTAAAGTGATTCTATACTTTTTTCAACACTTTAGGTTGTTTTCTGTCAATACTGCTCCCTTTTTCTGTATGTTTCAGATCATCTTTGCTTATCTTCTGTAGCTATTGTTTTCTCTCTAATCCTTTTATATTCTGCCTTTATTTTAATTTCATTTTATTTACTGTTTTCCTTTCTATCTTCTATGTTCTTTACTGTGTTTCCTAAAATCTCTTTTCATCTCTGTCCTTCTTTCATGTTCTCTTTCACTTCTATGATTGTTTTGGGCGATCTCCTTTTCTAGTTTTTGACAGCACACACTTTATCTCTTGTGGTTTCACCACTTCTTCCCTGAGTTCTTATATCTGCTTCGTGGTATTCCGTTTTTGATGTGACAACTTCATTAAGTTTTCATTTCATGGGAAAATATCTGGATAAATTTTTCATCTTGTCTTTGGCAATGATGTTTGTTGTACACTCTTCATCTATTGATAAGTTTTGCTTTTTCTTTTCTATGGTTTTTTTCATATAGTGTTTTTCTATACACTGCTAATTATTTATTACTGAATTAATTGGATTTTCTTTCAATCAGCAATTTGTGAGACATTCCTATGGAGGACAGGCGAGGGGCATGAGTTGTCTTGCAGGCTTAATGACCCAGCGGTTCTCTCCTTTGGTACCACGGAAATAGGCGCTTCTACAAATATGGCTAATTGGTGGGATTCTTTATATAGCACCACTTTATCTGACCCAAACTGGGCCAGGAGGCTTCTGGTGACAACAGTGTCCATCTAGGCTCCTGAACCCATTATTGTAAACTAAAGACTAAAACTTTTGTGCTTCAGTGAGTCCCTGGCCATCAGCACTTTCTGAAATCGGCCACCGCTATGCCTTTAACCACCCACCATTCTTTTCTTCCTTTCCTTTCCCATGGCTTGCTTGATTTCAGCTGACTTGAGTCTCCAGATATATTTTGGAGACTATGATTTCTATCTAGTTTCTCCTAGTTTTGCTGACAATGGAATTTGTATTTGAAAACAAAATTCTTCTTGCTTTTTTAGTATTATTTTTAGGATAAAAATGAAGAGTAGTGAGAAATGCTGTTCATGCCACTGTGGTCATACCATACATAGTACTGGAATGGCAGTGACGAGCACTCTGTTCATACAGCTCTAATGGAACTCTTAGATGTTTCCTAGGCTTATATTAAAAGGATTTCATATATATTTGCCAATGTTTACTATGTTTTCTACTCTTGCATATGTTTATACATGACATTTCAGTAGGAGACCCCAATGTTTGCCAAAAGAGTGGCCAAACTCCAAATGTATAACATCTCTTTTTCTCTGCCTCTATCAGTTGTAGTAGACACCAATCTGGGACAATTAATTTTGTTTAGAACTCTGTAGTCAGTGCTGGTTTGTAGGTCATGATGGGGTGGGGTGAGTACTAGATGGGGTCTTGAGCAGAGCTGTTCGCAGACGTTATTTCTGTTCTTGACTGATATAGCTGGGAAAAATCAGAAGGTAAAAACACAGGCTTCACGGATGACCTGGGATTTCCTTGTGTTCAGTCAACAGAGAAGTGTAAAGATACTAAGCTCTTCTCGGGTTGAAAATGAAAGTAATTTTGAGAAAAATTGGCATCAGATCATTTATTCATTTTACTTGACAAGAATTTATAAACATCTTTAATAGATGCCATAACCACGGACTGATGTAAAACAGAATACAAATGCACAAAAGAGAACACAAAAGTGGAAAATGGCAAGTGACATATGGAGGAAAAAACGACTTCACTTTAGAGGGTATCAGTAAGGTTCCCTAGCAGTAGCAATATTTAGAGTTTACATAGTATATGTTGTTATAAAGGGAATGAGTTATATTTTTTTTAAAAGAAAGATTATTTAAAGAGAGAGCAAGGCCCTTTAACAATATGCAGAACAAGTAAAAAGCAGTTGATAATCTATCAAAAATCACCTTCTACATAGAATGAGAAAGCATCAATAACGTTTTAGCTTTGCTTTATGTTTATCAGAAAATTGTCAGTGTAGTGTTTTTCCTAGTCCTCAGCAGCTTAAGGGAAATATTAATGTGCATTATACCTTTTGAAAACTGGAATCGTAGCATGCTGTACTTCATTGCATGAAAAATTGATTCAATGATAACCATTCAATTGGCATGCCAATGTTAGGAAAAAACTGAAAATGAACAAGGGTTTACATTATCAGTAAAAGGCTGCAGGATAGGACCTGATCATGCCTTTAAATGGCAGACACACACAACACATGATGGGGCTTTCAATAGAGGGGACTTGTTTGTACTCCTTTATAGAGTCAATGAAATGAGAAGGATTAATGATTTGCATGGTGATTACTCCATCCATCCATGTTGGGAGCCACTTAGGGGAATTCTATTGGCATCATCCTTGAACCAAGCAGAATTGCATAATACAGGAGGTTTGAGGACTGAAAAAGGTCCTGTCTTTATGCTCTGAAAGCTTGAGTGGTTATACAGTGCAGAGGTCCTATGCAGAAAGCTCATTACCTGCTATGTCTCTTGTTTTCAAAATCCTTAATCAGGTTACTGGCAACGAGAGTGCTGTTCCCTTTGGTTACCAAACAATGAGGCATTTATAACAGCAGGTCACTCAAGAACAGCACCAGCCAACATTAATAAGTTAAAAGCACCACTGGGACACGGAAGAATTGGCAGGACTACTGGGCTGCTGATCTTGTTTATCCTGTTATTTTTCTTTTTTGATGTTCCTTTCTGGAACGTCTCTTTTCATTGCTTATGTGCTCATCTGTGCGTATTTAAAATGCCTTCGTGGTGGCGGAGAGTAATTAGCATATAGGGCCTGGAAACTCAACTTTTAAATTTTATTAATGAGCTGAGTTTAGTTCCCCTTCATTTTTTAACTGACTCTGGGAGCATTAATGAAAAGTATATAAATATGAATACAGGTGTAGTAATAAAAGAGAATTATCAGTCACCCTTAATTTAATTGGTGTCACCTTAGCTTTTAGTAGGTAATAGGCTAGCATTGCCACCTGCAATCATTCAAGACTACTTTGCTCACCATAGTAATTAGCTCACTTAAAAAAAAGTTAAATGACCTTTCAAAAGTGACTAAAATAGAATCTGGTAAGAACTATTAAATTATGTGTTTGTGAATGTAGCGCTGGTAGAATATCATAGAATTTTAGAGTTTTGAGAGAACTCAGTGGTCATTTTGTGCAACCTCTGTCCATTAAAGAATCTCTTAAAACACTCTCTTGTAGCATTGACTTAGTAAGATCTAGTGACTGGAGATTATTTCAATGGTTCTGTTACTCCAAGGCAGGGGTCCTCAAACTATGGCTCGCGGGCCACATGCAGCTTGCCGAAGACATTTATCTGGCTTGCTGGGCGTTTTTGCCATCGCTGCCTGTCCTGCTTAGCAGCCGGCTCGTCCCTGGCCCACAGTGCGCATGTGTGGAATGTGCACCGCACTCTCCAACGGCCCTCCAACGGTCTGAGGGACAGTGAACTGGCCCCTGTTTAAAGAGTTTGAGGACCCCTGCTCCAAGGTCTGTCATCTACAGTTATTAATTCTTAGATACTCTGTGTGCAAAATACCTTCTAGACAGAGTATTATGGCTAGGAGGAATGTCTGATGCTTTTGGATAAAGGAGCAATTTATTTAACCAATATTTGTTGTATATGCATGGAATCCAATTATGACTACTTTGGGCACAGAGAAGCACAAAATGTGGCTGTGCTGCCTCTGAAGAGCTTGGATTCTGGGATCTGTGATGAGATATATAAAGAACAACTTGACAAAAAATGTTGATTATGACATCATATGAGTTAAACACTTTTAGTAGGATTTACCAGTAACCGCATACAGCCAACAAAAGTGAATATAACTGCACATCAAGCCAGTGGGCTCCTCTTGCTTCTTAGCAATATTTTCCACGTTAAAGAAACCTTCAAAATGACATTTTTGCTTAGGAGATGCACAGGTCATTTTTATTTAGGAGACATTCAGAGCAATACATTGCCTTTGATGTATATGTTCATGGAAATGCTTTAACAATGCTTGTGATTTTGGTAGTTATCTGCCAAGTCAGAAATGAATCCAAGCTAGTATTTTGGCCTTTTGCTTTAATGAGCACAGAGCGAAATGCATTGGTATTCAGTATCTTCCCCCACGCACTAATCCAAAGCATTATGAAGGGTTCCTTCTCCACTTGCAGGTAAGTGTATCTCCAAATGAGGCGAGAGCTTGTTGGAGAGTCCATCATGACAAGCTAATGATGGGTGCTATTGATTTTTCTTGGAACAGCTTGACTTCTCAGCATTTTTTGACTATATACTTGAGATTTTAATAGATTTGATACTGCACATTAGAACAAATAGTTCCATGATTGGACCTGACCACTTCCTAACCCCAATCCTCCTATTTCTCTTCCTAAACTCTCTACAGTGATAACTAATAACAACTATTATTATTATTGATAACATTTGTTGCTCTCTTGCTGTTTGCCAGGCACTGTGCTAGGAACTTTATATTCATTTATTTTATTTCATTTTTGCCCCAACACTGTAAATTATATCCTTATTCCAATTTTACAAATGAGAAATTGAGGCCCAGAGAGATGAATTCTCTAAAAGATGGCTGCTTTAGTCCATTTCTACTGCTATAACAAAAGATCTTAGATTTGGTAATTTATGACAACACAAATTTATCACTAACAGTTCTGGAGTCTGGGAAGTCCAGGATCAAGGCACCAGTAGACTCAGCATCTGATGAGGGCCCATTCTTCATAGTTGAAGACTTCTACGTGTTCTCACATGGCAGAAGAAGGAAACAAGCTCTCCCAGGCCTTTTTATTATGGACACTAATCCCATTCACAAGGGCTCGATCCTCATGACCTAGTCACCTCCCCACTTCTTAATATCATTGCATTGGGGATTAAGAGTCAACTTATGAATTCTGGAGGAACACAGACATCCAGATCATAGGAACATCAGAGTAGTGCTTTAAACTCAGATCTGTTTGACCCAAAACTGGCAGTGCAATTTGCTTGCCATTCCTGGAGAATCCTAGTAATTTTCCATTTCTACACATTTGCCTGTGTCGTTTCCTCTGTACTGAAGGCTTCATGTCATCTATTTAATGTTTGTGTGTGTCTGTCCTACTTGGGCGAGGTCAGGAGGAGCTATTCCAGAATTACAAAACTGACACTGTGCTGTAAAGTATTTAGTATCAAAGTCTAGTCTTTCCTTCTCATGTTTAGCATAGTCTTAAAGTTTTACACTGAAAGAGAAAGGATTATTTCAGGAATATATTTTTAAAGAAACTCTAAAACAGGTGGCCCACGAATGCTCTTTTCCACCTGTTTTGTGACCTTCCTTCTATCCACGTAGCACTTTGGGTCCTCAAATGAAAGGAATGACAGTACCAAAATATACATATATTGGGATTTGAAGTCTGTATATTCAAGTTGCTGTTGAAAATAATCCATGACATTGGTTAGGGAATAGGAACTGTTTTCCCCTACTTTGAGTAAGTGTTCGGTTATGGTTCACTTCTAAAGGATTGATGGAAAAGGAATACTGAGGTCTTTTCTTTAGTCTATAGTATTTTTGTCTGGAGTTTATTGATGGTGTATATTAGATTATTCCTACCCTGAGAACAATCTTTCATACAACACTGAACATTTTATAAAGTCTCCTAGCATCAGAGAAATGGGTGCTTTTGGGAAAGTGCTGCAGCTATTCTGTTAGTATTGATGTTGGCTGCATTGAGGATGGAGACCGTGTCTCCCATATGACCTTACAGACAGCATCTTCCTGCAGATCTCCAGTTGGTTAATTGACTTTAATGAAGTATTGAGTCAGGTTGGAAGTTAGGAGACCTGGCTTAAACACTTTCCCTGCTACCTATTAGCTAAAGACCTTGGGGGAAGCTACAGCAGCCTCACTTTCCTTACTTGTAAAAGCAGTGAGTTGTACAAGATGGTTTTTAAGTCGTCTTCCAGCAATTAAGTTCTAGAATTGCATGAGGTCTCTTGTTCTACTAACTGCCAGATTCTTTCTCTGTATAAAACGATTCTGGATAGCTTTTCCCATTTCCTGTTGAATTGAAAGGAATCAGAATATGCCATTTCAAAGTATGCCACTTTGGTATATGGTTTATTTTGAGCTGAAGACAATTGAGAATCAACAAATGCAGACGGAAGCGATCTCAGAATTTCCTTTATTTGACTAACAATAGAAACTTCTGAGAAATGAAGACTGCCATAAATCTCTTTTCCAGGGAGGTTTATGGTCATGAAGAAAGTCAGCACTGAGATGAGTCTGCACAAACAAACCTCACTAAAATAACCCTTATCGTTTATAGTCTCCCCAGGTATTTACCTTCCTATAAGTTACTTCCCCCTAGAAGCCACCCACCACTTTTTTTTGTCTAGTCATTCCCCATAATTTATTGCCTTTTGTTAAAATGGTATGCAAGTCCTAGTGTCTAACCACTACTTTGAGTTTTTACTTATTTTCTGTGTAGCCCTTGAGCATGTAGAATTAAAAACATCCGTTGGATTTGCATGCCTTTGTCTCGTGTTAACGTGTCTCTTGTCAGTTTAATTCATAGGCTCCAGCCACAAAATGTAAAATGGAGAGGAAAAGTTTTTTCCTATCCTACAGAATGATGAGGACGAAACTATTTCTCTTTGGTTCACAATAACGATGGGTGCGATTCTTTTCATTCTCCCTCCTCCACTCCTACAGTTTGAGCTCTGTGGCTTAATGAGCTCCTGGGCTTACAAGCACCCTGGCACAGCTAGTCCTGGAATGCAGCCAGCACTGCAGGATTTGAATACTCAACAGGTCTCTCATACCACCATAAAGCATGAAAGGTGGAAATTATACTGTCTACTAGCGTGGGTACCTACAGCATGGCATGACTTGTTGCCAGCTTCACATCAGACCTGTCTGTCTTCTGGTTTTATGCTTTATATATACAGGGCTGCGTAGTTAATTCTAGACATATTAAATACCACCTTGTTTATATTACTAAATGATTCATGTGCTTCCAAGTTACTCTGGGACAATATCTCCTTCCCGAGGACACAAATGCATCACTCTTATAGTACCAAGGCATTTGGCTAGGAATTGGAAGACCTACGTTCTCATTCAGGCTCTGGTACTAATTTGTGTTGTGATCTTAGGCAGATCAGTTGACGTCTCTGAGTGCCAATGTCCTGAGCTCCAAAACCAGAGTGTTGGGCCAGATGGTTTCTTAGGCTTCTTTTGAAAACAGACTTTCTTATATTCTCTGAGGCAATGATTGAGTTTAGTACCCTGGTAATAACATACTTTTAGGCAGTAACTTGGAATAAAATTGAATTTTTATAAGATCTCCAGATAACTGGAAAAGGAGAAAATTTTATTTCAGCATTGTTGTCCTGAGATTGGAATATGTCTTATGTCACAGCGTAATTCCTGAAACATCATAAAATATAAGAGTCTAAAGTAGTATGATTATCCAGTAACAAAGACAGTGGTGCTGTCTCAGAACACCAGAAGTATATTTTTAGAACCAGGTGAAAATTTGTTGCATTTCTGCGTACCTGTGAAGGTAGAAATGCGGTTGCTGGAAAAACTATTCACTTTCATTTGCCTACAAATATAAGAAACATCTGAATGCTCGATTTTAGTCCATTCTTTAGTAGGCAAAATGCTCTGGGCTTACCTGTCTCTCCCTCTTGATTTGGAAAGAAGAGAAACCATAGTTTTACTCAATAGGAAGGAGCTTCAGTGAAGTCACATGTCATCTATAAGATGCCCGAGAGGTTTGTAACGCAAATCATACCACTCCTTTCTTCTTAACAACTTAATTTGGGAGAGGAGTGATTGACTAGAATGTTTGCTAATCAGTTTGAAACAAGAGTAGGCTGGGGGCCAATGGAAGTTTGCCAGAACCTCCCTTCCAAAGACAAGGGCGGGCGACAGCTGGTCTCATTCTGGAAATGCTTTTGCCCATTATTTTATCATTTGGTCCATTTTATACAGTCCACATCTCAAATTATAATTGTTGTTTTGAAGGCACTCCAGAGGAAAGAAAAAAGACACTCCACTCAACTTAGAAATATACATTTACCAGTAATTTGAAAATTGGGTTACCTTGCTATAAATTTAAAATCTCCTCTTCTACTTCTTTTTAAGAGTTGATCATTATGTTGACAGTTATGGATTGCTGCTGAGCTCTAGCCTTTGTATGGAGCTGATGTGACAGCAATTTGTTGGTGAAGCTAAAGAAGCAACTTTGATTTGACCACCAAAACATGAATTCTTGATCTATGTTAAAAATAATAACTCTTCTTTGTGGCATTCTCCAAATTTCAAAGTAAAGTTAGATAATTGTGCCTAAACTAAGATGTTATGAGTCATTGAACTGGCAGAAACACAGGATGCTTTGCAGTGGCTGAAGTGTCAGACCTTGTAGGGATTAGGAGGGTGACGTGAACATGTGAATCAGACTAGACGCAGGACAATGGGGCAGAGTGGGGTCTGTGGAAAACTGTAAAGTATGTGCTTCTAAATGTTTTCCAATTTTGACTTAAAAAAAATACCATGCTCACAAGAACCCTGGTATAAATTGTCAGTTTTGAATAAATTAGAGTTTGAAAAACTATTAATTCTTATTTTAAAGATATCCATGCAATTTGCTGTCCTCCACAAGGTAGGCATAAGAGCTTTGGGAAGAGGGAAAAGGAAAAGAGAAACAGAATTTATTACATGGCTAATAAACACCAGGCATTGTATTGTGCATTTGAAATACATGATTTCATGAATCTTCACCATGGCCACTACGGTGGGCAGTGTTGTCCCCATTTCTTGGGTGACAATTTTCAACCTAAGAGAGTTCAGGTGACTTACAAAAGTGGAAAAACAAGGATTTAATTACAAAGCCCATGTTTTTTTCTTTAAACTAACTGTATGAACTCAATCAAGTTATTATATAACCCCTCTGTTTTAAGCATTATGCTTTGTGTTTCAAATGGGAATAATAATACTTTCTTCACAGGAATATTTTAAGAATTAAAAAAAAGTTAGTAATCATGAAGATGTCTCACAGAGTCATGTGTTTTTTATGTGTGTGTTGAATATGAAAGTGTGGCAATGACTATGTCAAGCAACTGTCAGCGTGGTAGATTTTTGAACTGTTTCTGCAGTCGCGGGTGGGCAAGTCACCTATGTGCGTTTACCTGCATTGTACTGTGAGTTATAGCCAATGAAGCCGGCTAGAATCTGGAGTGCAGCTGGGGACTGTGCACTGGCTGAGGATGCTGACACATTATGGTTACTGCAATCATGAGAGTAATAACGATGAACTGAGGACTAACAGTATGTTAATCAGGATTCTTTAGAGAAATGGATGTATACAGGATGTATATATTTACATAGAAAGAGATTCATTACAAAAAATTGGTTCACACAAGTATAGAGGCTGAGAATTCCCAAGATCTGCAGTTGGCAAGCTGGAGACCTGGCAGAGCTGTTGGTGTCATTCCAGTCTGAGTCTGAAGGCTTGAGAACCAGGAGAGATGATGGTAGAAGGTACAGTCTGAAAGTCGGTGGGCTCAAGACCCAAGAAGAACTGATGTTTCTGTCTGAGTCCAAATCAGGAAAACACCAGTGCTGTTCCAGCTCAAGCAGTCAGGCAGAAGGAGTTCCCGCTTTCTCAAAGGAAGGTCAGCCTTTTTGTTCTATCCAGGCCTTCACCCACTTGGTTAAAATCCACCCAATTAGGGAGGTCAGTCTGTTTTCTGTTTGGTTTTTGAGAAAGGGTTTCACTCTATCGCCCAGGCTGGAGTACGGTAGCCCTATTAGAGCTCACTGCAGCCTTGAACTCATGGCCTCAAGCAAACTTCCTGCCTCAGGATCCAGAGTAGGTGGGACTACAGGTGCATGCCACCACATCCAGCTAAATGAAGGATAGGTCAAACAAAATATCTTAAGGGCAAATCTATCCATAATTTGTCCAGTAAACAAACACAAGTGAGGTTTATATGACAACTATCCCAGGGTGTAGCCCATCTATGTGAAACACTTCAGTAATAAGTGCAGCACGGTATTGACTATGAACATGATATGCACTGAACACGTATCTCTGTGGTTCTTAGAGTGCACTCCCTCTTACAGCTTATTAGGTTTTCTTTATTTCCCTCATCCGTTCTTCCCTTTCCTTTATTCCTCTTTTTCCCCCTTTTTCTCCCTGTCTCCTTTCCTGGGTTCATTAAATATGGGATGCAAGTTTTGATAAATGTTATGTGAACCAAACATCACTGAGAAATCTTAAACACAGAAGAATGTCAGGTCAGAGCAAGAATGTTGCTTAGTGGTTGTCAACATTTTTTGTCTCGGAACTTCTTTACACTTTTTAAAAATTGTTGAGGCCCCAAAAGAGTTTTTATGGGATAGGAATGAATAAATACAAAAATATATCAGTAAAAAATAAATAATACAAATATATAAATATAAATTTATTTATATAAATATAAATAAAAAATTTATATATTTATAAATAAGTATATTAATGTACATCATATAAGAATTTAAAATGGAGAAATTTTAAAAATATTTATTAATTTAAAATAACATGAATAACCAACGCATTTTTATAAAAATGATTAAATTTAATTTTGGTTGAATTTTTCATTTTAATTTACTTAAAATTATTTTAATTTATTTAATTTTAAAGTTATATTTAAATTCATTTTTAATTTTTATTAATTTTTTATAATTCTAAAACCAAACAAATTTATTAAAGATAGAGGAATTGTTTTACATTCTCATAAATCTCCTTAATGTGTGGCTTAATAGAAGATGTCTGGATTCTCTCGTTTCGGCATTCAGTCTTTTGTGATATCACCTGTCGTGAAACTGCTGGAAAACTCCATGGCATATTTTTGAGAGAATGAGAGTAAAAATGGCAAATGACATCTTATCATTGTTAGGAAAGTAGTTCTGTCCTCATGTAACCAGAGTGTAAGGGTCTCCCAGGGGTCCTGGGCCTGCACTTTGAGAAGCAAAGGTCTGGGTCCTTTCTGAGCTAATTATAGAAGCCAGCACATTGAACACCATGTGATCCCCTCATCTCTTGCCCAAACAATTCATTCTTTTGAGTTAAGGCATTATTTTCTATCAAAGTGCAAATACCAATGGGAGCGATAACACATTAAGCTGTTAACAGCATAATGCTTTAATGTGAACAAATTTAACTTGTTTCAGCTTGAGCGTCCCTGGGAGCAAAAAGGAGATGAAAGAGAAAGAAGAGGAGCCAGAAATTAGGTTGGAAAGACCCCTCTCCCCAACTAAATGCCATTTTTTAATATTTTACAGCATGGTCTGGGACAGCCTGCTTTCTGGATACTTAAACTCATAGCTGTGAAGGGAAGCCATTGCCTAATCTCCTCTAATTGCTTATCTTCAAAAGCTTCCTGAATTATGGTACCCTGTGGCCACTAACTTCCAATTTAGGACTAATTGATTCAGGAACTGGAAAGAGTTACAACTACTAATAAAAGCCAATTAAAATAAACCCCACTAATTTCTATTTAAAAGTATATTTATTGATAACCATGCGGGAAACTCTTTATTTATGTCCTCATTCTATTTCGTCTTTCAACTTCCTTTAAGTGTAGAAATGCCTTATGCTGCCGTAGTCACTTGGACTTTTTCTTAAAGCATGTTTCCCTCTCACTGTGACTTACGGATCCTCAGGGACATGCAGTGCTATTTCTTAATTCCTAAGAAAGTACATATTCCAGCTGAGCATCTGTGCTGAGACACCCTTGGAAATTAAATTCTAGTCTTTGTTAATAGAGCAAAATGGAAATACAGTGTTAGGTAATGCATGCCAATTCAGCTTACCATTCATTTCTACAGATGGAATTATACTGAATTGGCGGGAAAACCCAATAAACTTGAGCCACTGAATATTCGTGTCTGTGCATTGTTAAGTGTAGATTTATTCTCAAGCTGGCTGCAGCCAGCACCTCTGAGGGGAGAGCCATCTTCTCCTGCGTGGGACGAATATGGTGCCATCACCGGCTCAGGGTCCCTGAACTGGGATGGATCTGCTGGGAGTGGGTCAGGCAATCAGGCTGAGGTTGGGTCATTCTAGGGGTGAGCTCAAATTACAGTTTTGGTGAAATGCCTGAATTTAGTCAGAAGCAGTAATTCACAGCAGAGCAGGGAAGTGCAAGAGGTCAAGAATAGATTGAGAAATTAAGGGCAGGGAAGTTGGAGGCAAAATGTCTTAGGATGCAGGTTGTGAATAAAGGTGAGGGTGAAGAAGAGGTGCAGGCCTGGGAGTGAGGAAGGAAGTTGCTTTGTCAATAGGGAAGTCTTCTGTGCTGTGGAGGAACTGACTGTTGTGAGCGGTGAATTGGTGAGTCGAGTCAACTTACCATGTTGACATGTTCAAACATGTTATTTATTTGCAGATGATTGTTATTATCGACAATATCACCGGAGTACTCATAATTTAAATTTTTCTGTTACAATGTAATTTTGGGAAAATATCTCTTAGCAAGGAATATAGGCCGAGGTATATAGATAGCATGGCAAGAAAAATATACCCATTCAATTATTGAACTGTGGTTTGCCCATGATTTTTAAGAAAAAAATCTACGTTTTCTACCAGTGACTACCAATATTTATTTATCGGTTAATCGTGTGTGTGTACACACACGATTATCACCAGCACTATAGGCGAGGCCTTTCCTCTCAGTCTCATCTGCAGGAGACCCTGATGTTCTTCCTCAGCCTCTTCCTCTCAGGCACTGTAGCCTCTGGGGAGCTCCTGACTCCTGCTCATTAGAGCGGCCACTGCCCATGGAGTCCCTGATCTGGACAAGCCCGTGCTGAGGATGTGGTGATGTGGTTGTACTAATAGAAGCTTAATATGTTGGGCATATTTATATGTTGGGTAATCTTTTTTTTTTTTTTTTTTTGAAACAGAGTCTCACTCTGTTGCCCGGGCTAGAGTGCTGTGGCATCAGCCTAGCTCACAGCAACCTCAAACTCCTGGGCTCAAGCGATCCTCCTGCCTCAGCCTCCCGAGTAGCTGGGACTACAGGCATGTGCCACCATGCCCGGCTAATTTTTTCTATATATTTTTAGTTGGCCAATTAATTTGTTTCTATTTTTAGTAGAGACGGGGTCTCGCTCTTGCTCAGGCTGGTTTCGAACTCCTGACCTTGAGCGATCGTCTCACCTCAGCCTCCCAGGGTGCTAGGATTACAGGCGTGAGCCCCCGCGCCCAGCCATATGTTGGGCAATCTTTAGTAAAGAGGGACTTTGTGAAGAAAATACATAGCTGCCCCAAACATTTGGGGAATGAGATGGGCACTTGTGGATTTCCTCTCTGTAGAAGTCTCTGCAGACTACTCTCTGTTGATGGGAAGAGTGCCTTTTTCTTTGATACCGTGGCTGCTGCATCATGCTCACTTCTTAGGCTTCCCTTCCCTCCCTGTCTTCACTGTCTAGCCTCTGCTAAGCCACACCACGTCCCTCCTATCTGAGGGGAGCTTGGTCGGGTCCCTCTGCCAGGCTTTCCACCTGCATACTCATTACCGGCCCTCACTTACATATCCTTTCCTCTGCAATCCTTCCCTGACTCTCCCAGCTGCCCTGTCCTCTTAAAGTACCGCATTCCTCTCTGACCTGGTGTGCTATGTGATGTGTTTAGTTTATGTGACTATTTGCATAATGCTTTCTGCCCGTGCGCATGAGCTCAGAGTCTCAGTACCCGCCACAGTGTCTCTGACACATAGTAGGTATTCAATAAATGCAAATGCATAAATGATCGAATGAGCAGAAATTCTTTATTGAACACCTACTATACTCCAGACACTTCTAGGTGATGAGAATATACCAGCAAGATGCTTCTTGCCGTCAAGGAGCTCAGTCTCATGAGAGAGAGTCACACAAGGAGACAAACTGCCGCACCACATGGGAAGAACTGCTGTAGAGATATAAAGACAAAAAATGAAGAAACCAGTAAATGCCAACACCAAAGAAACAAACAAAAGCAGCAAGAGAACAGAGAGTACAGAGCAACAACTCCGCCGGTGGGTGCTGGGGAATGCAGGTGGAGGCAGGGTGGAAAGGACCGGATCCTGCGTCCAGCACATCTGAGCTTCATTCAATTCTAGTTCTGGTACTGACGGAGCCTCCCTGATTCCATTCCTCTTCTGTAAAATGGAATAATAATATTCACTGATATTAATGCACAAGGGATTATGAGATTTACCTAAAACATACTGTCTTAGTGTATTTTCTGTTGCTTATAAAAGAATATCTGAAAGTGGGTAATTTATAAAGAAAAAGGAGTTTATTCCTTCTCAGTTATGGAGACTGAGAAGTCCGAAGTCAAAAAGTCACACCTGCTGGGGGCCTTCTTGCTGGGGGGGGGGGCACTCTGGAGAGTCCCCAGGCAGTGCAGGTTGTCACAAGGCCAGGGGCCGAGTGTGCTAACATGCTGGCTCAGGTCTCTTTCCTCTTCTTAACAAGCCGCCAGTTCCCTTCCCACGACAAGCCATTAACCCATTAACCTATCCATTCCTGAGGGCAGAGCCCTCATGACCCAGTCATTAAAGGGCCCCACCTCTCCATACTGCCACATGAGGGATTAAGTTTAATGTGAGTTTTGGAGGAGTCATTCAACCCATAGCACATACCTACCCGTGTTGCCAGTGGGGGTCATTCTGCTCCTTAAGATCTGGCTAAGGTTTGTGTATATCTCTAGTCTCTGCCAGTGCAAAGTTCAAAGTCCTTCTGCAAATATTTATAAATTTGCTGGAGCTTTTGTTCACACTATCATTTCCAGCTCTGACTTGGTTCTCCACTGAATTATTGCTTTCTGCTGGTTCCATGCCCGGTTCTAATTTTAGGACTGATCTTTGCTCTGGCATCCACCCCACTGTGGAACTCATACCATTCCGCGCGAAGCACTCACCTAAGCCTTTGGGTGGGCAGCAGACTTCATCTCAATTCTAAGGAGAGAGAAGAATGAGACACTGTAGCAACTCAAACTAATTAAGATGGCCTATTAGATATCCTTAATCTTAAACTTCAGGGTGTTCTGCAGTGTTGTGGATCCGCCTCCTCTCATTCTTGTCTACACTTTCCTTTGAGCAGCCAGGAAAAGCAAGCAAACAAACAAACAAATACCCAGTAACATCAACAATAGAAACCTTTCCTTCTTTTCCCTTTCCTGTGACTTACTTGTAACCGATAATGTGTAGGGAAAGTGAAGCTCACATTGAGTGACTTCGGAGGTTAAACCAGAAAAGGTTGAAGGGGATCAGAATATGTTACCCTAAAACATGCCACTTTGGTGTATGAATTATTTTGTACTGAAGGCAAGTGAGAGGAAGAAGGCTCAGGAAGCGTTCTCTGCCCTGTCCCTATCGGCCTAAAAGCGGGGCATTCATCTCCCTTGTCCCCCTTCTCCCATACAAGTGAGAGGAGAGCAGCTCTTACCACTAGAGATGGAGACAGCACCGAGATGAATCCACATAAACAAACCTTACTAAATAACCCGTATCTGCCATTAGTCTCCCCCATATACTTACTATCCTACAGTTTACGGCCCTGGAAGCCCAAACTCCCTTTCCTTTTTCTTGTCATTTCTCCATCGTTTATTGCCCTTTGTTAAAATGGGATATAAGCCTCTGAGTCAAACCACTTCTTTGATTTTCTTTCTTCTTTTTTATGAAACCCCCATTCATGTAAAGATACGAACATCAAATAAATAAAATCTGCACACTCTTCTCCCAGTAATCTCCCTTTTGTCAGTTTAATTCACAGGTCTGGCTACAGAACCTAAGAGGGTGGAGGAAAAATCTTTCCTCCCTTACACGATGATGCAGTTCCTGCCTCAGCTACTGAGGTACTCACTTTTGGAGCCCCGAGCCACCATGTATAAAAAATCTGAATACCCCCAGATCCCCATGCTGTGAGGAAGCCCAGACCACGTGGAGAGGCCACAAGAAGGTTCTCAACTCAACAGCCCCAACTTAGGTCCCAGCCAACTGCCAGCATCACCCACCAGACAAGTTAATAAGGATGTTTCTGGTTGATTCCCCCTGTTGGCTGTTGGGCCACCTCTGGCCTTTGGGTCCCTGCGTCTGAGATGCCAGACATGCCAGGGCACAGACAAGCCACTCCTGCGTGCCTTATCTACATCCCCACCAACAGAATCTGGGCCTGTTTTAGGCTTCTGAGACGGGGGTTGTTTGTTACCCAGCCACACTGACTGGAACAATGGTTATGTATTATAACACTTGAAATAGACCTGGAGATATCAGTGGGGATTTTCCAGGCAGAACTGTTTGGAAAGGTCTTAACTTTGCAGGAGAAAAGTGAGAAGTGTAGTGTGGTAAACAAGTAGGGTTGTGGCAGAGAATCAAGAGCTAAGATGAGCAGTGTTGATGCACAAAATCCTTCTGTATAGTTCAGTGAAAACCATCATGTACTTGTTCATTAACATAGGTAATTTTCTTCCAGTCCATTGGCTTTAAAATGATATGTTTTTATAATTGAGAAAGTTTGTGCCATAGAATTTCTGGGATTTCAGTTGGGCATAAAACATGACTTCAGAGTGTTTGAAATTTCTTGCAATTCTTCATCAGTTAGCACTATTCTCCAAACTCAACTAAAATTGAGCCTGTCTTAGATTATGAGGTATGGTTTAACTGATGAGTAATTTCAATTTATTAGATGAAAAGCCATTGTGATTCCTCGTGAGTACTCACTCCAGTTTTAGCATGATTTTTGTGGTGGGCGGGTTGACAAGGGAGCTGAGAACGAGCAGTGTTCTTATCAGAATATCTGGGCTACTAATACATTTTGCATGTAATTTTCCACAGAGGTATTGATTTTAATCACCTTTCAAGATGAAGCGCCACATTTGTCAAGGCGGAAGACCCAAATGTGCAATTTTTTTCGTGGGGGAAAACTGGCTATAATGAATGTGCTAAAATATATTAGTTTATCTATTAACCTCAACATCCAAGAAAGCACTCGTGAAAACATGGCGGCTGCAGCCTGCCCAGCGGTAGGGAGAGCAGAGTCGGCAGGACTAGTGGCCTGTGCAGATGCCAGTTGGTGAGGAATGCCTGGCCGACGGTGGCGCGGGGATATTATTAAGCGAATGCACTTGACGCATAGCGTAATTATACCACTTACGGCAGGAAAACATCAGTGCTTTATCAAACGGTGCACCCTGTACATCAGAATTCGCAGTATCATCTATCTCTGGGATATTGCGTGAGCTTTGCAGTTCTGGAAGGGTTTCAAATCAAGTTTTGATTAATTTTTGGTGGTTTTATTTGGTTATTGAAGTATAGCTTGATTGTGTATGTTTTTCCCCCCCTTTTCTTTTAAGCACTGACAATCTTGATTAAATTTCCCCTTGAGGAGTGGGAAGAAAACAGCAAAATAACTGTCACAACTTCTTTGAGAAGAATGGCTTTAGATACTTGGAAAATATCATCCCAAAGTAAACTCTCTGGAAGATTAGTGGAAAGCAGCAAAACTGTGAAGACCTTGCTATGTGGTATCTGCAGTGGACGTTTTCTGTTCTTTTTCTTTTACTAACATGGTATTTGATTTTTTTTTCTTTCTAGTATTGATTGTAATAGCTTCCTCATAAAACTCAGATGCAGAGTTTATTTCTGTTTCTTTCGCAGTGCTTCTAATCTCATAATCAAACAGTTGTCATACTATCGACATAGCTGGTTTTCAGTATTTAAATTGCATGGGTGAGGGGCTCGGTCTTGTGATGTTGCTCTATATTTTTACTATGAGAAGCATAAAGCAAGATCTAAGGTAGATAAAGCTTTGCGCTCAGCAAGCGTGGAAATGAGAGTTACCTATGGCTTATACCCATGTGTGTGCTATGATGAATAGAATTTTACTTACAATTACCAAAGAGAAGGGTACATGGTGTTTGAATGTGCAAATTATCTACGATTTTATGTATTTGCATTTGTGCTCTGCCTAACTATGGAGTACAGTCTCAATGTAGCCCTTGGGCGATGTTTTAATAGACAGGCACTTAATTTACTTCAAGGTTTTGAGGATTTATTTAATAAACACTTGTCAAGCACTAGTTATGTCCCAAGGCCAGTGCTGCACGCTGGAGACTAAGGAGATATGAGACTTGATTTCAGGGATCACATAATCTAGTGCCTTGGAAACATACTAAAGTATGAGACCCAGGGCATGGGGGAACCAACAATGTTTAGGTCTCAGGGAGGATGGATTGTGTGGAAGGCGGGTGTCTGAAAGCATGCTTACTTGTCTTTATGCATGAAAATTCTTTGTGGAAGAATAAAATCTTCAGGACTGAAAGATATTTTTATTTCAGCAAATTGGCCATCTCTTTTCTTTGAGCTCATAAACGTGATTGATTGTGGAATGCAGTAAGAGAAGAAAAAAAAAATACCACAGAGAGACCTTGCTTTGGTATGTCAAAAATGACCAACTGACACACAGGAAAGACACACAGTAAAGTTTCATTTTTAGGCTGCATTAAAAAATTAGATAAAGTAAGATATCCTATAGAAACAAAAGCTAGAAGAATCTTTTCCAGAAGAATATATATATTTTTTATCTATAGGTCAGAGAACAAGAATGTGAAGTGATAAAGTTAAATGACGCTGAATTGCGCTAATGTGTGTCAGCGTGACAGGTGACGGGGTGTGCAAGTCCCTGCCTTCACGGAGCTCTCAGTCTAGGAAAGGGAGGTGACTTGCTAGAACAACCAGTAAATGCACACTCAGCCTAATATGTCTGTGGGTCCCAAATATTTTGAAAAAAATTATGTGTATCGAACATGTACAGACTTTTTTTCTTTGTCATTATTCCCTAGACAGTACAGTACAACAAATATTTACATGGCCTTTGCACTTTATTCGATATGATACTTAGAATCCGGAGATGAGTTAAAGTGTGTGGGAGAGTGTGCATAGGTTATATGCAAATCTTATGCCATTTTATATCAGCCACTCGAGCATCCGAGGATTTTGGTATCTGCACAAGGTCCTGGAATCCATCCCCCACGGATACCAAGGGACGACTGTGTATTACATCTGATGTGGAAAATAAATGAAACAGAGAAAAGTGATCAACAGGCGGTAGAAGGGGGCTGAATGCATGGGCTGGTCAGGGCAGACCCCTCTGAGGGGATATTGGAGCAGAAAGCCAAGGAGGTTGGGAGCTGGTTTTGAGGACACCTGGAGACGGAGCTTGTGAGGCCGTGACAAGGTGCTTCTCAGCTCTCCCCCGGGTGCCAGGAGGTGATGCTTGTTGGAAACTGCCCGGCGGCTAGCTGCTGCTCTGAAACCCACGCTGTCTGCTCGTGACTGAGCAGCGCAGGACACAAAGACATGGTAGGGAGATCAAGGACCCCTCTGCGGGGTGCCGGAGCTGGAGGATTCCACCATCAGCCTTGCCAAGCGTCTTACAATCACACTACGTTTTAACACATTTCTTGCCCAAATTCCCCTCCTTCCTTCCTCATCCAGCCCTCCTCAATTTCCTTCCAGGCTTTTCTCCCAAGTACTCGCATGCTGCTCCGAGGATCCAGACTCACATCACGTTTCAAGACAGCAGCTGCACAGACTCGAAGGTCCGGAGCAGCCGGGCACTTTTGAGGAACGTGAAGGAGGTCAGTGTGGCCGGAACGCAGTGAGCAGGGGAGGGGAGCGGGGAGGAGCTTGGAAATGCGTATGAAGTCCTTGCAGAAGAACAACAGTTGACTTGGTTGTTATAAAATGCCTTTTTTAAAAGAAGGGACCAAGAATTAAACAATGCATCTGTATCAGCAGCAGAATTTAAAGGAAGGGCATTACACAGCCTGTACCTGACGCGCTTCTCATTAGCAGTGCTCAACATCTGCCTCGGTAGTAAATGTAAGTGGCCCAGTTCTGGGCCATTAAAATTTTGATGTAACCCATTAAGGCGACTTATAAGCCTCAGTTCAAAGGGCTGTTGCCATTGTATCTGCGACAGCGGCACTGTATGGTGCGTTTTATGCAAATCTAATAGATTCATAATGAATGATTCTGCTTAATAAGCTAGTTAGACCATTTGGGCATTTCCTTGAGAGTGACCACAGGTGTCTTTTTCTGAAACTACTTTACAGTGCTCATCGTTTATCTGCAATAGCCAAGCACACCATGAGCCAAGCACACGAAGCCAAGCACACTGTGAGCCCTAAGTGTATTTTGTTATTGGTGATAAGGGTGAAGAAGATGATTCTTTCAGGGTGCCAGTAGGCCCCTCAAAGGAACCACGAGATGCCATGGAATGATCCAGAATAGGAGAGACTAGAAACTTCCTTTTCGCAGGTTTGGGCCTTACATCCTCATTCCAGCACAAACCACAACCTTGATAAGGCCTGGACTTGACAGCGCTTTCCATGGAACACTTAAAGATAGTTCTGCCTACTCTCTGTCACCTCCATAAGCCATGACAGGTTCTCTGCTCAGCTTCTGATAAGAGAAAGTTTGGAAAATCCCTTTAAACTTTAGGAACAGAGCAGTGCTCAGTCAAGCGATAAAAGCTGTGGAAATGAGTCTCGAGTATTATCACTGTGCATCAATTGAAGTCAGATGAAGAGCTCTGCATTCAGCCAAAGTTCTTTTTCATACTAATTAGATACTCTTCAAAGGTGTAATTACCATTTAAAAATTACTTTGGAGTGCGGGAGAGACAATAGATTTTTAATGTCTTTTAATTTCTTCCCGTGTTTCTCATATTTCATTGGCATTTTCTTACTTCACCAATGAGTCATAGGATTTTCAAGGACTTTTTCTCTCCCACAAGTTAAAATTCGGAATAGAAACTCGGATCACAGGGAAAACGTGATTCAATTACCAGAGAAGGAATATAATAATTAAAAATGTCCTTGCATAGAGTATTAATTTGCCTGGGATTCCATCCGCCACCACCTTGATCAAAGATCTATTTCTGGCCCCAGGGGTGAGCTGCCTTGTTGCGTGTAAGGAGAGGTAAAGAAAGCTTGGCGACATGCTCATTGTCACGATTTGTGGCACAGCTGAGATTCACACTAAATCTTCCCTGAAGCCCAAGCTCTTTGTCCTCTTCCCCCGAGTGTGTGTTGGCATCTTGCACTGTTTCAGAGGATAAGAATGGCTTGGAGAAGATTGCAGGTCGGTAGGCATGGAGTGGGGATAGTCTAGTGAAGTGTGTGTCTTGTGGCCAGAGTTAAAAAGCGCATTGGCTCTTTCACAGCTGGAATGAGCTGCCCCCAAAGCAGCCAGCTTGCGTCTTTTCTGGGTGGGTAGGCGACTGAGGTCTCATGGTGTGGAGGACAGCTGCAGCTTACAAACCTTCAACGTCTTGCCTTTTCTCTGTGGATAAAGCACAAGTTCCTTAAAATGTCCTCCAGGCCCTACACGATGATCTACTCTTATCTATTTCATCTGGCCTCATCTTTCACAAGCTACTCTGCTCCAGTCACACTGGTTTTCCTTCCATCCCTCATGGTCTCTTTCCTTTGCCCAGATATCAGGACTTTGCGCATGCTAGAAACTACTCCTGCCGGGAACACTGTTTCTTCTTCTTTATCTCAATAACTCCAGCTCCTTCTTTACATCTTACCTTAAGCCCATAGACTGCAAATATGACCCAATTCTTTACTCTTTCCTGATCTACAACCTTTGCCATGTAATTTTATAGAGGACCCCAGTTTGACTTTAGGCTTAACCCTGTGAATTTGTTAAGGTTCCCCAGAAAATCAGAAATAATAGAACATATATATATATATATACACATATATATAATATGTATATATATGTGAATATATATTATACATAATATATATTATATATAATATATATATATACCCTGTGAATTTAAGGTTCCCCAGAAAATCAGAAATAATAGAACATATATATATATACACATATATACATCCTATTCTTTATGATATTATTTATAAATATATATTATAAAGAATTTGTTCATGTGATTATGGAAGCTAAGAATTCCCAAGATGTGCAGTCAGCAAGCTAGAGACCCCAGAAAGCTGATGGTGTGGTTCCAGTCTAAATGCTGGCAGACTCAGGAAAAGCTGATGTTTCAGTTCAAGACCAAAGTCAGGAAAATTAACCAAAAAACAAAACAAAACAAACAGAAAACAATGTCCTAGCAATCAAGTAGGGTTGCCTTTCACTTGTTCTAGTCAGGCCTCCACCTGGTTGGCTCAGGCCCACGTATGCCGTGGAGGGCAACCCGCTGTACTCAGTCTGCCAATTCAAACGTCAGTCTCATCCAGAAACACCCTCATAGCACACCCAGAATAATGTCTGACCAAATACCTGGGCACCCTGTGGCCCAGTCAAGTTGACACTTAAAATTAACCATGATACCACATGATTTGCTTTGGCCTGTGAGATGTTATCAAATGTGATGCAAGTGGTGTCTTGAAAGACTCAGGGTCCACTGGCGAGTTTGCCTCATATGCCTCTGTGATCACTGTGAGAACCGCCCCCCCCCACCCCTCGGCCAAACTGCTGTCTGATGAGAGACACCTGGAACTGGGCTGGCTCACCCCAGTTGCCCTAGCGGAGGCCACCCCATGTCTGCTGGCAGCCAGCAGCCCCAGCCCAGCCAAGATGACTAGGAGCCTCTGAGTTGAGCACCCAGACGTACTGGCAATGAATGTTCACCCCTATCGCTTGCCACTGAGGTTTGTGACTGTTTGTTACTCAGCATCATGCTGGCAGTTGATGACTGATACATCAGAGAAGCCCATGTTTACATGCTCACATGGGCTTTGTGAAGCTCCCCAGCTGGCCTCCTGGTCACCCTGCTGTCAAGCACCCTCTGCTCTGGGATGCAAGGAAAGCCTGTCTCCTTTCCCTAGATGCAAAGTAAGAATCTTGTGAAAGATTAAACCGAGCCTTTACTGAGATGGCCTCCTGAGAGTGCCCCTTCGGTGCATCTCTGGGAGAGGCTGTGTTTCGCATATTCTCTTTTCTTATTTTCTGAAAGCAGGAAGAAGCCAAACAGCATTCTGTGTGCTAGCATGACTCACTGACTCCATGCAGAAGCGAGCTGCCATGCAGGGGAGGAGGCAGTTGGGGAGAAGCGTTTATTGTGTGTGGTCCCTTGGAGTGACTGTCTTCCCCGTTGGAAGACATTCGTATGCACTTGTCCCTCCAAGCGTGGCAGACGTGCGTGCAGGTGGGCACACCGCTGTGCAGGCTGCAGCCCTGCCTGGCAGCTTTGCTCTATCCTGGGCAGTCTGAGAAAAACAGAAGCAGCAAAGCCTGCCCTGGAGAGTTCTTTAGGGCTCGATATAATTGCAGCCACCATGTACTGCGCTCTGAGGCCCCACCACTCCCCTCCGCTGCCCCAGCGTTATTCTATCCTGAATTTCTACAGTTTGGGGGAATGGTTATTTGAGACCTAGGGAACTGCCACCCTTATGGACTGGACTGGCCGTAGCTGCCTGAGTGCTGTCGGTAGGTAGCCTGCCCTGCGTTGTTCATCTATCTAATGACATCCTGTCTTGTGTCACAACCAGTAGGGACCATAAAGGGGAAGGGAAGCAGACTCGTTTCCATCTCCCTGCTTATGTCTTGGAGGGGCTGTCCTCAGGGACTGGAGCCACGTGAGCCACGTTTTATAGCCAAGTGAGGAGTGGCTCATGGAGGCGCAGGGAGTGCGGGATGGGCGGAGAGGCCCAGAGTCCTACTTCCAAAGTGTTTGAAACCCTGACCTCCAGCCAAAGTCCTTCTAGTCGGGGTAGACTGGGGTTTGCTGAGGAGTAAACATTCCTAATAACTCGGTGCCTTAACCCCAAAGCAGACTCCTGGCTCAGGCTGCACCTCCGACATTGGTCTGCAAGGACTCTGCACTGTGTGGTCACCTGGGAACGAAGGTGGGCAAAGGCACCTCCTCACAGCGCACTTTCCTGGCCACTGTGGCAGGGGACGGGGGTGAGATCACCCCTGCACTGGTCTTTCCCCAGGAGGTGACACATGTCACTTCCACTTGTGACTCATGCCTGACTTGTTGCATGGACAATCATCAGAAGGTGGGGTGTTCTAAACACTCTTATCGATTTTGTCATTGATTGTTTGGCTTCTGTTAATCACAAGGCCAAACTAATGATCAAAGTTGTTTATATCACCCTCTTGCTCCGACTTTTGAGGTAGTACAGAAGTCATACGACAAACCCTCCAACCACTAACCCCAACATCTGTGATTTGTTTCCCACCCAGTAAGGGATGTCCTAACGACTTCCCACCACTATATAGGAAAGGCTTGTGTCCACTCTGTCCCCTCACTGCCGCCTCCTGACCAGCCCTGGTACCTCCTGGGCAGCCCTGGGTGGAGGGAACTGCAGGGAATAAACTCTCGTTTCAAAGGCCGTTGTCTCTTTCTCATACCCAGATAAAACAAAGCCTGGGTGCGAATCCTCAAGCGTAGCGGATGCAATTTCATTACATGACTGGAAGGAGAAACGCAGCGTTTGTGGACAGCTCTAATGGCTAACGCACTTGGTCACCATAGTATTCCAGGCACGGCAACTGATCCTGCCACACAGACCTCAGCGTGTGACGTCTGTTTGCCACGTCTGCCCTGGTTGTGTTGGGAGCTTTCGATTGTGTCGGGAGCAGACGCCCTTAAACTACTTTGCTATCCTGCCTTTTTCTTATAAACAGAGACACGATAATGTATGTTAAATTTTAGTATTCTGTGCAACGACGGAGGGGGTATGATGTTATTTTTCATCTTTCGAAGAGGAGAAAACTGAAACACGGAGACTTTGCTGCAGCATCTCGCTGCTACCCAGCGCTGGGTCCGCCTGAAGACCCAGGCTTCACACTGGCACCTTCGCAAAGACGTGGTGCCAGGACATTATTATTTCCTTTGAATCTGAATAGAAGAAATACTCAGACTCCTAGTGCCTGATGACCTGAAGTCCAAGGTTTATTCTAAATTGGTTGGGATAGCTCTGGTAAATATGATTTTTTTTAAAAAAATTAATAGTGCAAAAATGTGACATCTCCCTAAGCCTTGAGTCAGCCTGAGGAACCTGCACAACTGAGTTTGAGTCTGGGGGGGGGACTGGGCGCAAACTTCACAGGCTTGTTCTGGGATCCCCCCAAACTCAGCAGAGACCTCAGAAGCCTTCAGGGCACAACATTCCACTGGTGGCACGTTGCCAACAGCAGAAGAGGCGGAATAATGAGCCGGCCAGCTGTCTGTCCACAGAAGAGAGAGCTCGCAAATGCTTGGCAGCGCTCCCTGGCTGTGCAGCCCCCTCTTTCAGCCTGGATGGTTTTCCACGTTCACGGTGCGCATCCTTCCTTACATTAAAGCCATCATCGCGTGGGGGCGGGCTGTGCGAAGCCTCCTCCTCCCGCTCCTGCAGCTTGGCTGCCGCTGCTCTAGAGCCCCCACGGTCCTGGCATCTGCTTTCCTTCTGGGAGGCAGCTGCCCTGCTGAAAGAACAGGAGGCCGGGGGAAGAGCAGGCAGGATAGGATCCACGGGGCTCTGATTCTCAGGGGAGAAGCAACACGACCTTGGCCGGGTGGAACTGTTCACAAGAGGCTTAAGTAGATACCCCGTTGCTTCCTACAAGAAGTTTGGACAAACTGTGATGAGGCAGGTGGGAGGAAACCTCCTGAACACAGTGCAAATCCCCATCATAAACAAAAGAAGACTTTGGTGTGCTTTGTATGCCCCCTGCAAAGTGCACTCAATAAGTAACTGCATGCTGTTCTGCTCTCTGAAAAATGAAATGACCAAAATTCTTAATACCATTTCTGAGATTTCCTGTGAGAGTTGATGTATACTTTCCACTAAGTTCAGAGTGCTATTTTCTAATTGTTTTTGATATTTCTTTCTGTTGTTAGCATCGTTCAGAAAAACCTTGGCAGATTGCTTGCCCTAGAGGGAATAGAAGAGAATAAAATTCTGTGGTTTAATCTTTAAAAAGATTAGGGAAAAAAAAAAACATCCAGATTCAATGCTGGCTTTTTCTAGTTCATAACATGTTAGTTAATATATAATAATGTCCGGAAGTATGCTGTCCTGTGTCTTATGTTTACAAACCTGGATCACAACTTTTATTTAACAAATTGCTTTGTTTTTTGTTATTCATGTTCTCAGGAACATTTGACATGAAATTTCTGATCTTGTATAAGTTTCTAAACTTTTGGAAAAATCCAATGGAGGATGTACTTCACCTCATCCTTACAGGAATGATATAGTGGGGTCTGAAAACCTGTGCCATTTCTCTCAAAGTTCTAAACACTCCAAATGCAATAATTTACTCACTAGACCCCTATTAGAGCTTCTTTCTAGTGTAGATTTAAAACACGCTTTTTTTTAAGATTGCTCTTGATTTCATGATTTAGAAAGGACATACTTAAGGAAATAAGGCAAAAGGAAAACTTTAAAATAGACTGTTGTCTAGGATGCCTCAACCATTTCAAGATGATTATGTAGATTATCTCTTGATCTGCTTTGTTATAAATATTCTCAGATTTGAAAGCAAAGTCGGTTTCTAGAAAGACCCAATTCTACTCTAGTGATAGCACCTCAGCGTTTTACACTACATCAGAAAAGGCCACGGAGAACCCTTAAATATCGAGATCAGACCAAAGATAGCCCAGGACTGAGCATTCAGTGCTCAACTGTGCTATTAGCCACGTTCTCTCGTGAGTTTGTATGAGGACTATGCACCTTCACAGGTGAGGGAAACCAAAATCGCTCACCCCAAAATATACTTGGACATATTTTGAGACGGCTGTTCAGAGAAGCTGCAGGCTGAAGCAGGCCTGCAGAGCTGCCTCTGTGGGGGAGATGTACATCTGTAGAGAATGCAAACCCGCACTGGTGCAGCCAGGGTGTCTCTGAGGCCCTCCCTTGTCCAGAGCTGGAAGAGATGAACTGGGAGTCCGCGGCACCTTTAAAGGTCTGAAGAAACAGTTGCCATCCACTTTCTCTGGGGGCTGCTCCCTGTGCAGTGTTGTCTCCCTAACAAGACCACCTTTGCTAGCCAGGCCTCCTCTGCTCCTCCTCCCAGAGCCTGGTCTGCCAGGATCCAAGCGCCCATTCTTTGGGTGATCTCAAGATGGAATACGCACCTATGATTCCCATTGCGAGGCTGGGGGCAATGGCTCTGTGGTTCTTCCCCGTGTGCACATTAATAAATTTGTATGCTGCTTCTCCTATAAATCTCCTTTTGTGAGCTGACTTTTCAGAGGCTGAAGGGGAGGCTTTCCCTTGGCCCCCACACAGGCAGGGTTAGGCTTCCTGAGGTGGGTACAGCCAGCCTGACACCTGCAGACCTTGGGGTTTGCTTCTCTCTCTGAGTGGCTGGGCGTCCCCTTCTTCTCTCTGTCTGCAGCTCCCCTCTCCAGGCCTGCCCACCTCCGGAGTGGCTTCTTCTCAGTTGGTTCTCGCCAGGCAGCTGCTGCAAATCTTTCTTGTCTCCCCAAAGGATGGTGGCAGCCGCTCCACGCGACGCCTTCTTTACCCCAGCCTCAGTCCTGGTTGGCTGCAAAGCTCCTCGCCTGACCTTGCCAGGGAGTCTTGTTTCACTTTCTTCTCCTGGATTTTGAGGTTCTTTTGTTTAAAGCCAGGTCGCATGTGTGAGTGGCGGGACAGCTGGTTTCTAGTCTGGGCTTGGAAAATACCAGGCAGTTTGGCTTTGGGAAGAGGATGCACCCTCTTTGGGTTAGAGGCTATTTCTAGTCATTGTAATGAAGGGATTTCAGATCAGTCAACAAAAGCTGTCGGTCTGGGCATGATGCCTAAGTGGGAGCTGCACTCATAGGGCCTCACAGCTTGTCTCCTCAGGGAAGGACTTTGTCGCCTGAGAAGGAAGTGCCCTAGTGATGCATTCTCTGATCTGGCTGCTGGTGACAGCAGTTGTGGCGCTGGCTGCCAGATGAATGCTTTGTGTAATCCAGATATCGGCCGAGATTTCCTGTTCCTGTGCTCTGGATAAGAGGCCTAACGAGCCTGCCACTTCCTGTAGGTGCCGAACTTACGGCCTGTATCATTTTCTTTCTTTTCTTCTTTTTCTTTTCTTTTTTTTTTTCTCCCTTCCCTTCCCTTCCCTTCCCTTCCCTTCCCTTCCCTTCCCTTCCCTTCCCTTCCCTTCCCTTCCCTTCCCTTCCCTTCCCTTCCCTTCCCTTCCCTTCCCTTCCCTTCCCTTCCCTTCCCTTCCCTTCCCTTCCCTTCCCTTCCCTTCCCTTTTTATTTTTTATTTTTTTGGACAGAGTCACACTCTATTGCCTGAGCTAGAGTGCCGTGGCATCAGCCTAGCTTACAGCAACCTCAAACTCCTGGGCTCAGGCAATCCTCCTGCCTCACCTTCCCAAGTAGCTTGGACTACAGGCATGCGCCACCATGCCCAGCTAATTTTTTCTATATATTTTTAGTTGTCTGACTAATTTATTTCTATTTTTAGTAGAGATGGGTTCTCACTCTTGCTCAGGCTGGTCTCGAACTCCTGACCTCAAGTGATCCTCCCACCTTGGCTTCCCAGACTGCTAGGATTACAGGAGTGAGCCACCATGCCTGGCTTTATGTCAGTTTCTTATGTGTGCTGACACTCTTCAGCATGACACCTTCCCAGTTATAAAATTCCACCCCTTTCCTTGATTTTCACATAGAAGCCCACTCACCCTAGACAAAGACGCACAGAAATGTGAAGGAGATTTAAGGAGTGATTACGTTGTAGAAATGTTAGCAAATATTATCTGCTGGTATTCTCAAATGCCTCCCACCACAGTGTGTATGTTCTATGTCCCTGAGATGGAACTTGATACAAAGGGCTATTTTTTCCCCATAAATGAAGTTCATAGAAAGGACTTTGAGATCTTTTAAAATATGATCTAATATAAGAATCATTTATTTTAGAAAACTCATGTTTGTTCATTCACTGTTTCATTCATTCATTCTGGAGTTTTTTGGCTTGGCTGCTATAAAGGAGATATAAAACTAACTCAGTCCTGCCCTGACACCCCAAAGACACCCCAAATAACTGAAGCAGAAGGTTTTTTGCATGGGAGTCATCTAGCTTTCAAAGTCAGACCCCTGGCCATCTGTGGCCATGTGGAGATCCGTTCCTGGTGTGTGATGGCCACAGTTACCAGTGTGATCCTTCTTGAAAGGGAGAGTAGCTGTTCAGGGACGGAGAAAAGCCCAACTGCACAAAGCAAATCCCATAGTTTACAGGAATGTCCCCAAGCTCTGCAAGATTTGCTTTGGTTTTTCCAACAAACATTACTGAAACTTATAAACAGAAGAAAGGAACATAAGAAGTAGCCTCCAGAACCCGGTGAAATGTTTCTCAGGTGAGATCACATCACTTGGAATATTGCTTGCAAATGTGTGGTTTAGGTAATTTTGGGGACAGCCTAGATCAGTTAGAATGACTAGGCTATAAACTCCAGGATAAATAACTGAACATACATATGTTCACACCCATATACATGAAAAACTAACTCCTTATCCATTTGTTTATTATTTACAAATCCCTAATAATGCTAAGTTATATACAATGATCCTTAATAGCAGCCTACAAAATTCATTGAGCCTTTGCCCTATGCCAAGCTCTGAGTTGAGTGCCAAATACAAACAGCTGAATTTGTCACAATTCCCTAAAAATCTGAAATGACTGCCTTTGAGCTGGATGCCTCCAGGGGAAGCCCAGCGGACACTTGGGTCAACGTCCCTCTCTATCGACTCGCTGATGCAGGGAGGGAGGCCTGGACGGGTTCTGCGGGCCCCGAGTGTGGTTCATGTGGGCTGTGAGGGGTGCTTTCCCCATGAACCAGCCACGGATGGGCAATGTGAATAAGAGACCTCTCTTCCAATCCATTTTCAGACAGAATCTGGTGCTGATGAGTAGAAACCAAGGGTTCGAGTGCTGGGACCCATGGCACACTATTGCCACCCCACGCCCCTCACCCCGCTGTCTGCTTACGACTTTACCTGCGCCGTCCTTCCACCATCCCCTGATCTCCCAGGGCTGTGGAGAATCTAAACCCTTCTCTGTCTCAGGGCTGTCTCTCAGCTTCCTCTTTGTGCCCTTCTGGGTTCTCGGTGAAGAACTTCTCATTCTTCAGCCCTGAGCTCCTCGGCCCTCCTACCATCCTGTCAGCCGGCGCCCTTTGTGTTCTCATACAGCACTTCCACCAATTTTTACTTATTTTTGATTTACTCAATGCTTTTTTATCCTCTCTGCCTTGTTTCTCCCATTAGAATAGAAGCAACGAGAGGGCAAGCCTGGGTCTGACTCCCTCACTATTACCAACCTGGTAGGCAGTTAATAAATATGAATGGAATATATTAAGTATTATGGATTATACTAGATTTAGGTGTTTCTCAACATAGTTTTTGTCACACAATTGGGGGCGCGCGCGCGCGCGCGCGTGTGTGTGTGTGTGTGCGTGCGTGCGTTTAGATTTTCTTTTCATAGCGTTATCCATGAGATGAATATCTTGGTCAATGTGTTGGTGCTCAGGGTTCACCAGAGAAACTGTGTGTGTGTGTGTATTGGGGGGGAGGGGGGGAGAGAGCGAGAGATTTCTCTAAAGGAATTGGCGCACATGATTATGGAGACTGCCAGTCCAAGATCTATGGAGCAGGCCAGCAAGCTGGAGAGTCAGGAAAGAGCTAACATTGCAATTCAAATTTGAAAACCATCAGAATGGAAAGCCAGGGAAAGGCCTGTGTTGCAATTCCAGTCTGAAGGCCAGAATTCCTCCGTGTTGGGCAGGGGGCAGTTTTTGTTCCATTCAGGCCTTCTGGCTGATGGGATGAGACCCACCAACTGATTTAAGTACTAATCTCACCCCAAAAGACCTTCACAGAAACAGAATGTGTTTATGTTTGACCAGAATAGCGTTTGACCACATATCTGGGCACCTTGGCCTAGCCAAATCGACACATAAAATGAACCAGCACAGTCACTCTCAAACTTTAAACTTAACAGAATTGTCTTGGAGTCAGGACACAAATGTCTAGGTGGGATCAAGTGCTTGTTCCATTTCTGCAAGATCTGTGACTTTGGGCAATCCCAAATCTCTGAGAGTCAGATCCCTTATTTCTATAAAATAGGCAGATGAGTCTAGACTAGGTGTTAGCAAACACAGCCCGATCCAGACGGCACCTGTGCACGTGTGGCAGCATGGCTGAGAGTCGTTTTTACAGGTGGACTTGTGTGACCTCTCTGATTCTAATGGGAACTAACTTTGAACCCCAAAGAAGCAAAATGTTATCTGCCTCTCAAAGAATTCCATTGATCTCATTTGTAGGCCCGTCTTACAAAAAACCAAGTGCTCTGTACAGATGGGCTCAGTTGCCTTTCCTCTTCTTAGATGAATAGCTGCTCACAAAGCCATTTCACACTTTGACACTAAATGATTATGCAATATTTTGAATTTTGATAAGAATAACTTTGTGGGAGTTCATTTTATCTCTTCTTTTATTGGTACCTACATAATGTCTTTGGTTTTGTCTCTTGGCCCACAAAGCCTAAAATATTTAAACTCTGGTCCTTTATAGAAAAAGTGTGCCAATGCTTGGTCCAAATGCCTCAAGTGACCTTGGGCTGTGGCACCCTGTGTGCCTGGGTCCTCTGGGAAATGTAATCCATCATAGAGACCGTCCACTTGGTGAGGCTCTCCATGTCTTAGATTCGATGAGTTTCAAGGGACTCTGCACGTCTGGCCTGATCCCACGTCTTCACGCCCGCTGAGAAATGATGACCCGCTGAGGACATGCCTGTGATGTTCTCACTTTGTTTCCCGCCTGCCTGGTGAGGTTCTGGCTTCTTCCTGGTGCTCAGCCTTGGACTTGCCCGCCATTTCTGGCGACATCCCTTGTTTAGATGTGGTGCTGGGTCTTGTTTTCTTTTTTTCTGGCTGTAACTCAGCCTTCCCTAGTCTGACATGACTGGGATTCAGCCACTTGGGCTCTGTCTACTCCAGACCACCACGAGCTGTCCCTGTGGACGCAGGGCTCTAGTTCCAGCTCCTGGCTGGGCCTGCTCCCCCCGGTCAGCCCAGCCCAACCCTCTCCTCGGGCATAGGCATCTCCCAAATGCCTTGTGCAGAGGAAGCTGAGAGGATGGCTGAGTGAAGCTCTCATTGGAATATAAGCTTTTCTAGAGTCAAGCTGTTCTTTTCCATCTCTTGTTTATAAGACAGAGAAGGGAAGCGCCTAAATTGCACCAGGCACTGTGTTAAGTGCTCTGCACAGATCTGCTCAGTTGCCTTCCCTCTGCTAAGATGAATAGCTGCTTTTCATATTCACAAAGCCATTTCACAGTTTGATACCAAGCACCCATATAGACAATATTCAGAGTCGGTGAAAAGAGAGTTCTCGCAAATGTTTTAGAAGATAAATTAGCTACAGTGCGAGAGATCAATTTGCATTATATTTTACTTTTCCATTGTAGCCTTTTACTAACTTGATCCCATTACAGTGTTGAATTAGGAAATAAGCCCAAGGCACAAATAGCTGTGAAAAAGTTTTGTTCTGTTGAGTGTCTTGGAATTTAGATGCTTACCAAAAGTTCAAAAACTCCTGTGAAATTTCTTTCTTTCTTTCTTTTTTTTTTTTTTGTATCTCATTTTTCTTGCCTTATTTTTTCTTTCGGTTGCCTTTGCTCTTATTTTCAAACCTGCACTTCAGACCATACCATGTAGCTCTGTCATTGGCTGGAATTTTCAGGAACCAATGACCCCATAGTAGAGACTTGTCTGCCCTGGTTGCTGCTCTGCCCCACTGGGCACTCCGAGGCTCCCCACCCCTTCCACAGTCAGCTCTGGAGCATGTCAGGAACAAAGCAGATAGCCAGAGAGGGTGAGGAACTGCAGGCTGGACCCTCCAACACTGGAAAACAACCAAGGAAGTTGGGTGGCACTGGGAGGTGATCTGAGTCTCATGGGGTTCTAGAAAGCGCCCAGGACTGGAACAGGGACTGAGCCCTGCACATTGACTTGAGTTGGTTATGTCAGCACAAATGTTTTGCTGGAGGAAAGCTCTGAGGTCTGGTTTGGTTTTCTGCTTCTCAAATAGACTTGGTAGTATTCATATTTAGAAAAAAAGAAGATAAATATATCTAGATACTAAAAAATGTTATTTGCAGTTAATTTAAATCTATATTAGACTAATCCAAAATTCTGAAAGGAACAGTAGCATTTACATATAGAATGAACTCTCTTTTTATGTGAATTGATCCCAAATTGATCTTAAGTTGCAATGACTTCCTGAACTTTGGTTGGGTGTCTCTTACTTTTGGCAGGACAGTTGGTTTTTCTTGCCTTCAGTTCAGATTGATTTAATTGGATTCCTTGTCCTCTCCATTGAAAAAAAGCTCCATCCAAACTACCTTATTTCTTTTTTAAAAAATATATGTTTTTACTGTGCTTATCTTTTCTATATCATTCTAATTTTGGTACATGAGCTGCTGTTCTTTCAGTGATACTATCATTTTCAGTTACCTGGATTCAAAAACTCAAGCCATTTTTCATTCCTTTCTACTCTCTATCTTCCATGTCTCTGTGTGTCTGAAACTTGTGAGTTTATCCTTTGTGCCCCCCTGTCGCGTCCACTTCCGTACGCCACTCTGGACCAATGGTTGTTCAGTGACCGCGGCCCACAGCTGCACATGGTTTCCTGTTGCTTTACTTTTTCTCTCACATATTTTAGAAATTGGTCCACACAGTTTTCTTGCACACTATTATTTTCCTCATTTTACAGATGAATCAGTTGAGACATGAAGGCCTTGATGGGCTCGTCCAAATTCACACAGATGGTGAAGTGTTGGGGCCAGGACTGGTACGCGGCTCCGTGAAGGGCCCGCCTGGTTTCTGCCCGTAGCTGCTCCGCTTCCACGGGCCGTGCAGACCCCTCGTACAGCCCAGCGCTCACAGCCAGGGGCTACGGACAAAGGTGTTTTGTTACCTGAAAGGTATGTCAAAGCTCCTTACTTGGCATTGAATATCCTCTCCAATCTGTGTAATTTACATATCTGGTCTTTTCTCACTCTTTTAAGCTACTTGAAAACTGCCTCAGCCAGATCCGTCTAACCTGCATCCTAAGCACCGCCTGTATACATCCCCTCCAAGCTTGGGATCGCGTAGTTTCCTCTGCCTAGCATGCCTTGTTCCAGATTCCTCACAAAGCCTTCCCTGTCTGCTCACGCAGAGCATATGTGCTTTGTGGCATGTGTGGATCTCCAATCTGTTTCTTCCTGGCAACACGGAAAGACTACGTTTCTCACACTCCCTGTGGTTACAACTGTGCTGCAGCCAATGGTATGTGGGTGGAGTTGATGTATGCCTCTTCTTGGCTTGATTACTACTCTCTCTTTTCCTTCTGTGGGGACTAGAAACCTATGTGTTCCAGAAGGCAGAGTTATTATATGGAAGCAGCTCATATCTTTGAGGTTACCATTGGAAGAGACCCACCAAAGAGGGCTATGGAAGAGACAATGACTTTGCATGAGAAAGACATGAACTTTTATTGTGTTAAGTCCCTGAGATTTTGGGGTTGTTTCTTATAGCAGCTAGCAAGCATGGCACTGACTAATTCAGCATGCCCAGTTTTGTTTTCCTATATCTCCCTATCTGGATTTTAGAGTTGAGAGTTGGCATGCCACTTATTATTATTATTATTATTTTTTACCTTTTCTCTCCTCCTCATTTTTTCCCTCCTTTCTTTTCTTTCCCTTTCTTCTTTTCTTCATTCCTTATTTAATCTTTTTAAAATTGAGGTCTCCATTTAATCTTAATTGAAAAACCACCAGGAAAAAATTCTAGAAAATGCAGACATTTAATAAAGCCTGATCTGGAATCTCAAGAAAGTAACTGTATAGAGAGAATCTTAATAGTCTAGTAGCTGCTAACAATTTAAGTTTTCTGTTCCTCCATAAAACTCAATTGTCTGGGAGAAACAGCTGCCCAGAGACGAGTCACTGGATGCATATTGGGACTTTCAAGGTCCCCAGACCTCACGGGCCTTGAATGATGCTGTAGGAGTGGTGAGTTGGGGCCAAAATTTATTTGATGCTCAAATGGCACAGATGGTCATTGGTTAGGTTATGAGGTTAAGCTTTTATAGCCATTTAGGCTGCATCAGAGGAATTACAGATGACTCTGATTTGGGGAGTGAATTTGGATGAGTGTGGTGTGTTATTTGCATAGCAAAGGACTGTTCTGGGGCGCCTGACTTTGTGCTCTGTGAACTCCCAGCTCTCTGGCAATCAGATGCTATAGATCACCCTGCTTTCACCAATTGCCAGTGCTGTCTTCCAAAGCACCATGAGATTATGTGTTTGGCTGTTATTTTAGTTTGCATACTTATGCCCTGGACTGATTTTTCATCATTATGATGTCAGCCTCCATTTTTATGCTGATGATACACTTATATCTGTCTTTGATTTCTGACATCCTTTTTCTTTCTTTGTCTGGCAGGCGTTTAATCATTAATGTCTCAAAATCACATGCAGCTGAAAGTCTGTGAGACAGAATCTCTGGTGATGAGCTCCTCAACCTTGCAGAGACCATCCAGTCTCTCTTTTTCTTGGCCTTTTCTGACCTCCAATTTGACTTCAAACAGGTATCAAGGGGACTGTCTTTGATTGATAATTGTTTTTCCTGATCTCATATGTATGAAAACCTGTCTTTTATCATGGAAACCTTGCTAGAATGTAGGCATTTCTCTCCATTACTGATGCACAGAGCTTTTCAGTCATGATTTATGTCTTTCAGATTAAATTACTCGGGAACACAGCCCTTCCTGAAGCCTGGCTATCTCAACAGCAGAAATAGTACTGACTTTGCTACTCACTTTTGACACTCACGATACATCATCGTAGTGCCGGCTAATTAGGACTTTCTTCCCCGGTCTTATTTTTCCACTATGGGGATTTTTGCACAACTTTCTTTCAAGTCAACCTTCCATTTTAACTTACCAAGCATCGTAACTGCTGAAGTTTATCTTCCACTGGGGAGACACTGCTGAAAATCCCACAGCAATGCCAGATTTAGGAGAGTGCACGATTTAGGAGAGAGTCCATCAAAATTGGGCAAGAAGAAAATAAGAAGCTAACTGTTAAGACACTCATGCACACTAGGTGACAGGCACAATGGTGTCCTATGTTTATCTCATTTAATTTTTATTACCACTGACTGAGCTAAAACCAGATGAGGAAACTGATTGAGACTTAAGAGATTATACAACTTGCTCAAGGCTATGTAGCTAAAAAGCAGCAGTGATGGATTGAAACACAGATATATCTGATTCTGAAAGCCTGGCTTTGAGCACTCTAAGAGAACAGGAATACTGACGCTAATGCTAAATACTAACACAAATACTCATTGAAATAATGAGAAGAACATTGAAAATAACTAATAACAAGGGAAAATGCAGATGTAATTTATGATGTGATATTACAGATTTGAAAAGCTTTTCCTATTGATATCTTATTTTCTGTGAGTATAGCATTTATATGAATATAAGTACATTAGTATATTTATTGTTCTACAGAGCACAATGTATATGTTAGTGGGTATGGCTATAACCAGTCTATGAGGCTATGCACCGTGCCTGTGACCCGTGGTGGGTAGTCAGGAGTCTGAAAAAACACTGTGCTAAAAAAACAGGATGAAGAGAAAGAGAAATGGATACTTGTTCTGCAAGTGCACAGGGTATAGTTCTAGCCTTCCTCTCCTGGTTGACCCCTGGGAGGACAGAATGGGGAAGTGGAAATGAATGTCTTCAACAGACCACCAGGTAAGGGATGAAAAGCACAAAACAACTTCATCATAAGATTGGCTTCTCTTTTATGGATATTTTGCATCCTCTTCTAATTTGGGATAATAAATATAGCTCCTTAATGACTTTTCCTTACTTTTCCCTACCATTTTTGATCTCTTATGTCAGATTACATGTCACTTCCCTTCCTAATCTCCATCCTTTCAAGCCCCCCCCCCATCCATTGCCACTTGGGAGCGCTTGGCTAAGTCTTTTAGAGTCCTTGTTTGTATCCCTTCTCCTATTTGATAGGAACAGAGCAGAAGATATGATATCTGTAATTATACTTACACACATACACATATATTGTACTAAACATACAAAGCACCTTGACCTCTAGAATTGAAAAGCACTTTACTAGGTTACGACAGTTTCTCAGTTCTAGTGTTTGGTGTGCCTATTAACATGCCTGGGGTGACCTATCTTTCTGATTGGATCTTAACACTTAGCAGTGGTACAGTTTTCCACTATTTTTGATTGACATTTTAAAACAATCATTGCACACCTTTTCTACCTTAGTGCACAGAGGATAATCCAAACTTTCCTTGCTGTCTCAGGTTCCCCATCACCATTTATTCTCCTGCACTTTAGATGTAGACTTTTGGCTGAGTCTGTATACTTCATTAAATTGTGAATTAATTTCTTTTCATTTGCCTCTTCATCATAAAAGTAAAATTTAGAATGAGAAGCTACATGGATTCCTGGGTATTTTAACCAGACTTTTTAGCTACCAAAATAACTATAGACTCAAAGGGTAAAGTGGTCGTCTTCTAGTTTGTCTCTTTGTGCTTAACTCTGTAACGCGTCTGTCTTTATCAGTATCTGCCGTGTTTGGACAGCTTCCACGGCCTCTCATTTCAGCAGTATTATTAATGTTACCAAGGTATTATTTCCCTCTTTTACTTCTCCTGTGGCTAATTTTTTCTTCTCTCTGTATCATTTAAACACATTTTTGTTCTACCAATTTTATCCTATTCCCTTTCTTTTTTTTATATTTACATTCATAGACCTACTGGATAGAAAATTGCCCTAAAATTTGTCCTCAGGACTTCTCTCCCGAGCCTATGCATTCTCTTTTACTTTTGTACTTTTATTTATGCACATCTTTGCCGAAGAATTTCCTCTGATGTCTAATCAACAGCAATGTCTTATGCAGAGCAATCTCTTTTGGATGGAGTGCTAGTCCACGGCACTTCCTTTCCGATCACAGTCTGCCCACAGTATCTGGCTGTCTGACAGCTGCCTACAAGCAGGGGAATCAGAGGGTCTTCTTGGCCTTCCCATTATCTCATCATCTTTGTACAGAAGAGGGGGATTTTTCCTGGCCCACGAGTCTGAGAAGAGAACTCTACTATATTACCTCTAATCCCCTCACTCTTCATCCAGTTTCATTTGGGCTGGAAAAACCCCTTTCCTCATTGATATGAATTGAGACCAGCTGTGTTCATGGCTATCTGAGCATGTGGCCTTAGAAATTTCTGTTACGGGAGTTTGTGAAGTAGCCATTTCTCAGAGGCAAAGGCCAATTTGTATTAGAAGCACAGAACACTTGCTTTTAGGAGGGATTTTACAAATTAATTCTCATAATGCTGTGCTCCATTGGAGAGTGGTGAATTTACCCTTTGGCAAAGACATATCAATATCACACTACAGCTTATATGCAGTCGCGTGTTGCTTAGTGACGGGGGACACATTCTGAGAAATGAATCATTAGGCGATTTCATCTCTGTGTGAACATCATAGAGTGCACTCGCACAAGCCTAGATAGTACAGCCTGCTACACACCTAGACTGTATGGTGTAGCTGTTGCTCCTAGGTTGCAAATCCACACAGCGTGTTACGGTACTCAACGCTGTAGGCTATTGTAACACAGTGGTATTCGTGTCTCTAAACATAGCTCAACCCAGAAAACATGCAGTAAAAACACAGCATCACAATCTTATGGGGCCACTGTTGCACATGTGGTCTGTCCTTGACTTAAACGTCCTTGTGCAGCACACGACTGTATCACATGTTTCAGAATCAAGACTAGATTCCTAACTTTTCAACGACTCTATCCTCATGTTACTTGTTTCAATGCTCAGAAACATTTTTGAGTCTGTAATATATCCTTGGTGCTCTATAATCTACTCATACGCCCCCTGTGGTTTCCCTTGTGAAAGGCCTCCTGTGGCTTTGTTCTTGGAGACGCTGAGCCAGTATGTACACCTTCCTATAATTTACCACGCCAGGCACTGTAGCCCTTCTGAGAGCCTGGAGAGACCCCTATTTTTTTCTTTTGTTTTTACTGATATTTTGAAAAAAAAAAAAAAAAGAAAAGAGTTTCTCATCCCATTTTTGAACTGATTGCAAGAAAAGCCAAATGACAGACTGGAGCATCACAACCTGGTTTGTTTCCTTTCAATCTTGTTCTTTACTAAACGTTTCTGTGTGCTCAGAGAGAAAAAAAAGGCTCAGACAGACTGATGCAGCTCGAAGCTCACCATGCTCACTGAGACTGACTGTTTCCTGGCGTTCTGGTAGCCACAGGAAGCGTCTTCTCCCAGATCCACCCATGATAATGAAGTCTCAAGTTGAGAGGTAGCAGCATAGTTTCTGTCTTTACCACCTGTCTTTCTCTGGAGTGGCACATAGTGTTGAGAAGACATAATTTGAAACTTCGTTTTTATTTTCTGCCTTGTTGCATTGCCAAGCCTTGGAGTGAGAGAGAGAGGGAGAGAGAGAGAGACAGAGACAGAGACAGAGAGACAGAGAGAGAGAGAGAGAGAGAGAGAGAGAGAGAGCACGTACACATGTGTGTGTATAGGGAGGGGAGTGGTGGGAAGAGGGTAGGAAGGAGAAAGCAGCAAAGGCACCAAAGACACACAGCTGGCTCTGAAGTTAGTACTAAAAGATTATTTTATTTTGGGTAAAAAGTTCTTTCTTTGCCAGAGCAAATATTTAATTGTTTCCAGTGCTTTTGAAATACCCTATTTTCTTCTTGCTTAAGTGTCTAGTAAAGGTTTGGCAGTCCTGTTCAGCAAAAGAGAATAAATCCAATCAGCACATCTCATAGTTGCAGCTATAGCTTGGGGGAAAAATCATGTATGAAAGAAGATAACTGGGAAGTGTGCTTTTAATTCACCTAAAATATTTAATCAAGCTAAATATCTGACTAACAACCATTTTGAAGATAGTTTGTCTCATGGTATAGGTGATTCTTTATATGTGCCAATCAGCTCTTTATCTCCTTGGTCAGCCAGAAAATTGATTTTCATTAGTTAGATAGCTTTGTGGAACTAAACCCACTGCTCTGAGGCATGAAGGCACAATAAAGAGAATATTCCTATGCAGGATGAGAACAGATCTTCTGGTCTGCTCATTAGGCCATGAAAGTGATGGTATTTTCAAATCTTTAGGTTTGTAGGGCCAATCATTGAGGCTGTCAGTGAAAGCTCAGCACTTGTCCTCGAGGCTGCATCAGAAGAACAAGAACAAATGGTTTGAGGAGAAAGAAAGAGAAGTTTATTACTTTGCCAGCAAAGAAGGAGGATGGAGACTCCTGTCTGAAATGCCATTGTCCTAACAATAAGCAGAAATACAGAGCTTTTAAAGGATGGGTTCTCAGCTTCAGGCAATTGCTGTTCAACTAAAGTTGATGATTCTGATGTCCCATCTTTGCTGAAGACAATCTCTGTCACCTTTACCCAGGGCCTCCCTTTACCTGGTCGAGCTGGGCCATCTCTCCTTGCACAAATAACAAAGGACTTACTACCCCTCCCAACCACTGGCCTGAGGCAGGGATGCAGGCTTTAGTTCTCAAAAAGCAGTGCAGGGTGTGTTAAAGAGACAGCAAATAGTTTTGCCTTTTTTTTTTCCAGGCCATTCCCTCTGTTACATATTCCCCACTCTCAATATTTCCCTTCCATGTCTATGGGAGGAGGGATGACTATTCTGTTACTATCTGTTGATGGGCATTTAGGCTGATTCAATATCTTGGCTATTGTGAATAGTGCTGCAATAAACATGGTAGTGCAGATATCTTTTCAATATACTGAATTACCCTCCTTTGGATATATAGTGTGATTGCTGGGTCATATGGTCGTTCTATTTTCAGTTTTTTGAGGAACATCCATGCTGTTTTCTACAGTGGTTGCACTGTAATTTACATTCCTGCCAACAGTGTACCAGGCTTCCCCTTTCTCCACATCCTTGCCAGCAATTTTTTTATTGCCTGTCTTTTTGATAGAAATCATTTTAACTGGGATGAGATGACATCTCGTTGTAGTTTTGATCTGAATTTCTCTAATGACTAATGATGTTGTGTATTTTTTCATATACCTGTTGATCATTTGTATGTCTTCTTTTGAGAAATGTCTATTCAGTTCCTCTGACAATTTTTTTAATTGGATTTTTAAATTTTTTCCTATTAAGTTGTTGGAGCTCCTTATGTATTCTAGTTATGAACCCCTTATCAGACAGTTTGCAAATATTTTTTCCCATTCTGTGGGTTGTTTCTTCCCTTTGTGGATTATTTCCTTTGTTGTGCGGAAGCTTTTTAGCTTGATGTGATCCCATTTGTCCAATTTTGCTTTGGTTGCCTGTGCTTTGGGATATTACTCAAGAAATCTTTGCCTAGACCAGTGTCCTGAAGCATTTCCTCAATGTTTTATTTTATTAACAGTAGTTTCATGTCTTAGACTTAAGTCTTTTTTTTTATTTCAGCATATTATAGGGGTACAAATGTTAAGGTTATGTACATTGCCCATGCCTCCCCTTCCCCCATCAAAGTACCACCGTCATTCTTTAAAGATCTAGGAAAAATAATTACTAGAAAAAATAATTCTTCACTTTGTATGGAACTAGACTTAAGTCTTTAATCCATTTTGATTTTATTTTTGTACATAGTGAGAGATAAGGGTCTAGTTTCACTCTTTTGCATATGGATGTCCAGTTTTCTCAGCACCATTTATTGAAGAGACTGTCCTTCCCCCACTGTATGTTCTTGGCACCTTTGTCAAAGACAAGTTCACTGTAGATATGTGGATTTATTTCTGGGTTCTCTATTGTGTTACATTGGTCTTGTGTCTGTTTTTATGCCAGTGTGTCATGCCATTTTGGTTACTACAGCTCTGTAGTATAATTTGACAGGTAATGTGATTCCTCCAGTTTTGTTCTTTTTGCTCAGGATGGCTTTGGCTATTCTGGGTTTTTGGTGGTTCCATACAAATTTTAGGATTATTTTTTTCTATTTCTGGGAAGAATGTCATTGGCATTTTGAAGATTGCATTGAATCTGTAGATTGCTCTGGGTTGGGATTTTTTAATGATATTGGTTCTTCTGATCCATGAGCATGGAATATCTTGTGTCCTCTTCAACTTCTTTCATGAATGTTTTATAGTTTTCATTATGGAGCCCCAGTTGTGGAGGGGAGAACACCTTGAGGCAGTTGGGGGGCCAGGTTTGGCTGAGCACCTGGGCTGCAGCTCAGCACTGAGGAATGGGCAGTTCCTCCACAGAGAAGAGAATTAGTGGGGAATATTCTTAATAAGTTCAGACAACTTGGATCTGAGTGCTTCTCCCCTCCGCCCACTAGCAAAAATCTCTTTCCAAAGGGTCCTATGGGGTGATGAATATAGTGAATGTAGCATGTTCTTGAGAGAAGAATAGGCTAGTTTCGAATAGAGGATTAATTTAGGCTAACAGTGGCAAAATTTTGGAGATAGTGAGTTGCATTTTGAAGTGTCATTAGGTTTCAATCTGTTAAATACGCTTTGACTTTTGGCAGTCTGGAGCTATTGGAGGTTTCTCTGTAGGAGACTGACCTGCACGGATTATTTTTGTGAAAAAGATTTACACTAGAAGCAGTGGTTGGATGGACTGAGAGAGGCAAAAACTTGAGGCAGGGCAGCCACATGCAAGGGGGTGGCATTGCCCTGGGTGGACTGTGATGAGGGAGGTTGGGTGGCTGTGCCAGGTGTCTTGGAGAGGGGCAGAGAGCTGACTGCACACTGGAATTCGGATTGGGAAGAGTCAGAGATTGTGCCACTTTAAATAATCGTATAATTGGCAGAAATCGCACAGTCAAAAAGGAAACTTGGCTTTGAGGAAAATAAATGATCTGTTGTGTGTGGGCAAAGGAGAGGATCAGATGAAAAGCCTATCACCTTATTTTAACTTGCTAATAACTCTTATAAAGTCTGTCAGGGACAGGGACATAAATGATGGTGAGACACATCATTATTACTGGGTTTCGGGTATCCATGTTCCTCCTTTTCCAATTAATTCTGAAATATAGAGAGTGTGTTCAGATTTTCAGAGAAGCGCGAATTCTCTCAGGCCATTATTTAGAATCTGAAGCAGTATTTTTTCCTCTTGGAGCAAACCATATCCTTTTCACTGTGTTTCTTTTCCTTTCTTCTTTCTTTCTTTTCCTTTTTCTCTCCCCCTTGCCCCTTTCTTTAGAAAATATTCTACTCTTGTTTTGGGGTCCTAAGGGTAAACAATATTTAAAAGTTGATACCCTTAGTTCATCAAAATAATGGTTAGTGCTATTTTAGTTTCTAACCCAGGTTTTCCTCTTGTGTGTGTTGGAAATATTGGTTGATAAATTCTGGTAGTTTCCAAGTAAATGAAACAGCTAAAGGTGAATTCTAAAGGGTGACTATGCATCCTGTGGGTCATACGTAATGCTGGGGACTCCGGCCAAGACCACCGCACAGTTACTGTGGGTCTGAGATTCCCTCAGTGACTCCTGCTTGTGGACGGACTCAGCTGGTGTGAGCAGTGACTATGGCCGATTATGACGTCATAGCTAAAGATGTAATGTTTTGGTTTTATTTACTAGAAAAAAAAGTGTCAAGTAACAATAATATTAAGGACATTCACTTTAATCGCTTCTACCCGCTACAGTGTCTTTTTTAATATGACAAAGATATGATAAAGTAAAAAGAATTTTTCATTTCAAATTTCAGGTTAACACCAGAAAAGTTAGACATTCCCACTATTGGGAAATCCTACCATGTCTTGGAAATATGTAGCAAGGGCAAAAAAAAAAAAAAAAAAAAAAAAAAGTATGTCAGTCTTAATTTTTTTAAAATTTTTTCAAAGTAATAGCAGGATCGAATAATGTATTGTAAGTTTTTCAAAGTCAGAGTTTATTGAGGTATGATTTACATATGGTGATTGGGGTTCTGGGTATGCTACTTCAGAACATGGGACCTTGGCACTGGAAGAAACTGGAGAAGTAGGAAGGTCTCCCTCATCTTCCTTTTCCCCTTCTCCCCTGAAGCGGGCCAGAAAAGAGTTTTCCTATTCTCTAACGTAGGTCATAAAGCCTTCATTCCAGAGCTACCCTCCCTATAGCCTGAGGACAAAGACAAGAAAATGCCAAGAAGAATCTGAATGAGCAGGCCTCGCTAAGTTCTCCCAGTTTATTAACATTATACCAACCCCTTTGGCCTCCGATCATATTTCCTTGCAACTATCCACTTCTTTCTCAAACTTAACACAAAAATATGCAGGTTTCTCTATTTTGAGGGGTTTTCATGTCTGAAGGCTCCGTGTCATGTAAAATTTATATTAAATAAATGTGTATGCTTTTCTTTTGCTCATGTATCTTTTCTTTTGTTTTATGGGTCTTAGCCATGAATCTATTGAGGGGTGAGAAAAGAAGTTTCTCCCTTACAATGGTGAAAATCATCTTTCTCAAATGATTAGGGTTGATGAGTTCTGATAAATGTATATAGTGCTTAACTGCCACCACAACCAAGATACAGAACATTTCTGTTACCCTCAAATTCCTCCTGCCTCTAGGCGACCAGTCAGTCCACACCCCTGATGCCAGCCCTTGACAACCACTCATCTGCTTTCTATTCCTAGTGTTGCCTTTTTCTATTATAGAGTGGCATATGAATGGAACCATACAGTATGTAGCTTTTTATGCTTTGTTTTTCACTTAGCCTAATATTTTCACTTAGCCATTCATTTACGTTGTTAATTGTATCAGTAGTTTGTTCCTTTTTATTACTGAGTAGAATTCAATTATATGAATGTATCACAATTTATGCACCAGTTGGAAATTTAGATTCCCCCCCTGCCCCCAGTTTTTGGCTATTATCTATAAAGCTGCCATATTCGCATGCAAGTATTTATGTGTACATATGTTTTCACATCTCTTGGGTAAATATCTAAGATCGTGATTGCTCTCTTATGGTAACTACACATTAAACTTTATAAGACATTGACAAACTATTTTGAAAAGAGGTCATACCATTTTAAACTCCTACCAACAATTTATGAAAGTTCTAGTTGCTTCTCATCCTCACTGGCATTTGGAATTTTCAGCGTACAGTAAATTTAATTACTATTCTATGCCTTTTTCAAATATTATAAATAGACTTGTGGGTCCTGTCCAGGTGCAAAGAGTTACTGTGGCCAATCCAAGTCTTTCATAGATTAATTTTCATTATAGTTTGCAGGGCAGGTTAGGGTTATGCAAATCATTATTTGCTTCTGCTTAGAGCTAAGACATTATCATTCCTATTAGAATTTTCTTCCCTTCATTAAGCCAATATTTATTGATTGCCTATAATGTGACAAATACAAATCACACCTGATTCCTGCCTTCCAGAAATTTATGTTCCTGTAGGGGAGATGGACCAATAAACAAAAAATTACAATATAATGGTAAATACTAAATCTCAGAGGAGAAATGGCTAATCAATTTAGTGTAAAGGCCTTTAGCTGTTCATAGTATTTCTCCTATCTAAAAGTAGAGCTGATTCTGGAATGGCAGGAGAATTGTTAAAGTTCCTATGTGCAGTTAAGAAGTTTTTTTCATGACACTAAATACACAGTGTCTTTTCCAACATTAATTCTGCAATTCCCTGACACCAATTGAGTGTTCGACACTTCAATTCAATCTGACACTAACTCCTGGAGTTAGTCCGGACCCTGCAGGTTAAGAGCTCAGCCCCACAAGACTGCTCCCACTTCCGATGCCAGCCACAAATGGGGTGCCCAGGCTACCCACATTTCTTCCTGGGGTCTACAAATTTGGGGTTTCCCGCAACCACCCCCCTCAGGTTTGAAAATTCACAAGAACGACTCACAGAACTCAGGTAAACATTTCGCTTGCTATTACTGTTTACATAAAGGATGCAACTCAGAAAGCCAGATGGAAACGACACACATGGCACTGTGTCGGGGTGTGTGGGTGCATGAAGCTTCTTGCCTGCTGCCCAGGTGCCGCCCTTGCACCACCTTGATGTGCTCTCCAATCTGGAAGCACTCCAAACCCCATTGTTTAGGGGTTTTAATGGAGGTTTCATTATGTAGGCATGATTGATCAACTTATTGGCCATTGGTGATTGAACTCAATCCCCAGCTCCTCTCCCTTTCCCAGAGGTAGGGTGAGTGGGGCCAAAAGTTCTGACCCTCTAATCACATGGTTGGTTGCTCTGGCCACCAACCCTGATCCTGAAGCTGTCTGGGGGTCCACCAGCACTCCCCTCATGAGCGTAAACTCAGGTGAGTGGAAAGGGGGTCATTAAGAATAACAAAAGACACTCCTGTCACTCAGGAAATCCCAAGGGTTTTAGGAGCTCTGTGCCAGGAACCACTGTCAAAGACCAAATCTGTTTTTCATTACATCGTAGTGGGCCAGCTCATTGATGAAGAAAAAATTATTCATGATGCTTCTTAAAACAGAAAAACAGACTTCATTCAGGGGGACTATCTTGACAGGTGTAGGGACTATCACAACGGGGCTTTGCAGTAGGGGAGAGAGATTGGGCTCAGCTCCAAACACAGCATGGAGAAGTGGAGATTGACAGCCAAGAATGAGGGTCAGTGGAAAGTTACTGAGGAAACCTCAGGGGTGTGGGGGGCTCACCAGGAGGCTTGCTGAAGGCAGGCTGGATTGAACAGAGATATCCTGGAGATGACTAGGGAGGATCGAGGAAAGTGATCAGATCAGATATCAAGGGTGGGGAGATTCTGGCTATGCTGACTTAGCAGGATTCAGGGTCTGGAGGACGAACCTGGTTGAAAAGCAGCTCACAGGAGCCAGACTAGGGTTTGGTCAAGGAGAGGACCTTTGTCACTATTTGACCCACGGTTTACAGGGACCAGAGCCCATTTCACCACAGGTTGACTGTGGCTGCTGTCAAGGGGTGGGTGCCTAGTTCAACCATCAATCTGTCCACCCAAACACAACAATGGCAACATTTTCTCTCATCTGACCACAGCACAGACTTTTCCAGGCATCTGTGTGCCCATAGATCTCTGTTATCGTTTTATTATAGCACATACCATGGTTTATATGTGTTTATACAAAAATCTATATGTTTGTTTCTGTGAGTTCCTTTTGGGCAGGGACTGAATCACATTAATCTTATTAATCTCTTTATCCTCCACATTTAGTAAAGCATCCACCTTAAAACACATGTGTTGAATGAAAGAATGAATGCATCCATTTCCTAATCTCTAAAGCAGAATGGATGATTTATATTACTAGGGATTAAAATAATTTAAATGATGCAAGAGCCATTAGCACACAGAGAATAAGTCCATGTAACTGCAGCAAAGCAAAAGTTTAAGACCCTTTTTAAGATAATTTAGGCAAAATACTTGTTTTCATCTGAATTCCCTCAATTGTTCACTTTGCTTGGACATGAAAATTCAAATGGCAGATGAGAAACACTGCCAGAGTGTCTCTGCAGAAAAGACAGATTCTAGCAGAAATTAGAAAAAAGAAGCAAGAAGGCAAGCATACAGCAGACGAGGGCCGGAAGGAGGGGTACCTGAGACCCCAGGAGACTCCACGGGAGGAGGCTGCGGAGGAGAACTGGAAGCTGAGACCGCCGGAGCAGACCGGAGACCAGCGGGAAGGGTAGGTGGATAAATCACCTTTCCCCTCCCCTGCATTTGGGACTGCTGGTGGGCTTCCCAGCGGGTGGAGAGACCTGCGGACACCAGCCCAGAGAAGGCCACCGCCAGCTAGCAGTGATCCTGTAGCAACCACGGCACCAGACTCCCAAATCCCTCAGGGCACCTCCGTGTGCACAGACCCGAGCCTCGCGGCAGGCGCCATATTGCCTCCTTCTCCCCTCAGCCGACCCTACCCGTGGCTGCCCAGAGAGACAATACAGCCACCAGCCGGAGGCACCTCCAGGGAACGGGACCTTCTCTTTTGGGACTCTATAGCTGACTAAGGGGAACTCAGACTGTGAGCGCCCTACCCACCAGCCCTCCCAGGTGCTGCTGGCACAGTGTTCCCAGGAGAATGGTGCCGACTCAGAGGCTGAGAGACACAGACACAGCTTGGGCTCCCTGTGGGTGAATTGGGACCAAAACTCCTCTCCCTGGTGGGGATACAGTTTGAACTCTGGGACCCAGAGGTCGGACCTGCAGACCAGATCCCATGCACCGAGGTCTAGCATTCCCCGGGGCACAGAAGGGATATTTGTGAACAGCCTGCTGAGGTGTGTGTGCCTCCAGGGGCAGATCAGCGTCCTACAGGGCAATCCTCCCACCAAAGGGAGGCCCTGCGCCCAGCCCAGGCAGCGTTTCTGCACAGGGAACCTCCCCGCCGGCATCACAATCTGGGGAGGCCTGGTGGCCTGTGGTCTGGCCTGCTGGCAGAGGCCCAGGAGTAGCTGCGGAGATGGGGAGGGTGGAAAGAAGCGAGGCCCGCTCCAGACTGTGGGTCTCAGACAGCCCCACCCCCACAAGCAGACTTTCTGGCTGAGCGGGACCATTCCAGCCCTGCCCTGACAGCTTTTCCTGGAAGCAGAGAACAGAACTTTGACCCCTGCTAACTGCCTGAGGGCAGGCTTACCCAACCCAGCTCCACCCAGAACAAGAGCTGATAACAGGACACAAAATCAACAGTATAGCCTGTCCCTCCAAGCAAACGCCACCTACTGACAGGGACGGCATCTTGCACAGCCTTTCCACAGCACCCACTGACTCAATATACAGGGAGTGGTCCAATCTCACCCACAGACACCACCTAATGCCTCAGAAACTAAACAAGGTGTGTGAATACCCAAACGATAACCTAAAGGAAAGAAACAACAACTGATCAACATGGGAAGAAATCAGCAAAAGAACTCAGGAAATATGAAGAACCAAACGGAAAACACACCCCCAAAGAGGAGCACCAGCCCCCTAGAAACGGACACCAACCCAAATCAGGCAACCAAAATGACAGAAGAGGAATTTCGTATGTGGATCATAAGAACACTCACTGACCTGCAACAACAACTCAATAACCAACACAAAGAAACCACAAAAAGCCTCCAGGATCTGGAAAAAGAAATGGACACAATGAAGAAAAGTTTAACCGAACTCCTGGAAATGAAGAATCAATTCAAGGAACTACAAAATACAGTGGAAAGTCTCAAGAACAGGGTAGATCAAACAGAAGAAAGAATCTCAGAGCTTGAAGATAACACCCTCCAACTAAATAAAACCATCACAGAGATAGAGCAGAGAAACAAGAGAAAAGAGCAAAGCCTACAAGAGCTGTGGGATTATGTGAAGAAACCTAATGTGAGGGTCATAGGGTTACCAGAAGGGGAAGAGGACAACACCCAAGGGTTGGACAAGCTATTTGAACATATAATAGAGGAAAATTTCCCAGCCCTTGCTCAAAATCTTGATATACAAGTTCAAGAAGCTCAGAGGACCCCTGGGAGATTCAATGCAAACAGGAAGACGTCACGACATGCAGTCATCAGACTGACCAAAATATCAACTAAAGAGGCCCTTCTAAGAGCTGTAAGACGAAAGAAGCAAGTGACATACAAGGGAAAGCCAATTCGAATAACACCAGATTTCTCTAATGAGACTTTACAAGCAAGGAGAGACTGGGGCCCCATTCTCACTCTTCTGAAACAAAACAATGCCCACCCTAGAATCTTTTTCCCTGCAAAACTTAGCTTCATATATGAAGGAGAAATAAAGACATTCTCAGACAAGCAAAGTCTCAGAGAATTCACCAAGACAAGACCAGCCCTACAAGAAGTACTCAAAACAGTGTTACGCACAGAAAACCATAATAAAAACTCACGAATATAAAAACAACCAAAACCCAAAGATTAAAGGCCAGATAGTACAATGGCTCAAGAGAGAAATCAAAGCAACAACATCCAACCCAACAGAATGAACAGTAATCTACCTTATCTATCAGTTCTCTCAATAAATGTGAATGGCTTAAACTCTCCACTCAAGAGACATAGGCTGGCTGAATGGATAAGAAAATACAGGCCAAGTATATGCTGTCTTCAGGAAACACATCTAACCTGCTAGGATGCATATAGACTAAAAGTAAAAGGGTGGAGATCAGTATTCCAAGCAAGTGGAAGCCCAAAGAAGGCTGGTGTGGCAGTTCTAATTTCAGACGATTTAGTTTTTAAACCAACAAAAGTAGTGAGAGACAAAGAGGGTCATTATATAATGGTGAAGGGCACACTTCAACAAGAAGAGATAACAATTTTAAATATATATGCACCCAACTTAGGTGCACCCAGATTCATAAAGCAAACTTTACTGGACCTAAGCAATTAATAGGATTAATAGCTACTCCATAGTCACCGGAGATTTCAACACCCCACTGACGGCACGAGACAGATCCTCCAAACAGAAAATTAATAAAGAAATAATGGACTTAAACAAAACTCTAGAACAATTGGATCTGACTGACATTTACAGAACATTCTACCCACTGACTATATGTTCTTCTCATCAGCTCACGGGACATCTCTAAGATTGACCATATCCTAGGACACAAAGTAAACCTCAAGAAATTTAAAAAAATAGAAATCATACCATGTATCTTCTCAGATCACAGTGGAATAAAAGTAAAAATCAACCGTAACAGAAACTCACATTTGTACACAAAAACGTGGAAATTAAACAACCTCCTACTAAATGATTACTTCATAAATGAAGAAATCAAGATGGAAATAAAAAAATTCTATACTCCTACACTGCTGGTGGGACTGCAAATTAGTTCAACCTCTGTGGAAAGCAATATGGAGATACCTTAAAGCGATACAAGTGAATCTACCATTTGATCCAGCAATCCCATTGCTGGGCATCTATCCAAACGATCCAATGACACTCTACAAAAAAGACACCTGCACTCAAATGTTTATAGCAGCACAATTCATAATCTCAAGGCTGTGGAAACAGCCCAAGTGCGCATCAATCCAAGAATGGATTAATAAAATGTGCTATATGTATACCATGGAGTACTATTCAGCTCTAAGAAACAATGGTGATAAAGCACATCTTATATTTTCTTGGTTAGAACTGGAACCCATACTATTAAGTGAAGTTTCCCAAGAATGGAAAAACAAGCACCACATATACTCACCAGCAAATTGGTATTAACTGAACAGCACCTAGGCGGTCACATAGGTACTGCATTAATAGGGTATTGGGCAGGGGGGAGGGGGGAGGGTATATACACATATAATGAGTGAGATGTGCACCATCTGGGAGATGGTCATGCTGGAGACTCAGACTTGTGGGGGGAGGGGGGAAATGGGCATTTATTGAAACCTTAAAATCTGTACCCCCATAATATGCTGAAATAAAAAAAAATAAAAAAAAAAGAAGAGGCAATGTTCATAAGGATAATATTAAAAAAAAGAAATGTAGGAAGAGTTGTAGGAGCATTTTTGTTCTACTTTACAAACAGTTTGTAATCTGAGGGCAAATCTTTTAGACCTATGGATGGAAACTTTGTCTTTAACATAACTGTTTCTTAATCTTACGTTTGTGTGTAATATCCAGAAAATGATATTTGTCAGAGTTATTGGCCAATGTGATGATTTAGCAATTCTATTTCACTCAATTCAGCACCATGTACAGAGTTCCTCTAATGTACCAGGTGTGCTTGTCCTAAGACTGAGTTGCTTCCCTATGTCTGCATAGAAGTTTTGAGTAAAAACCATCAGGAACAATTTATGGTGGTATTTCACCCTTACCTTTTTTTCAGGTGATATATGCTTTCAGATTTTACCAGAAGATAGTCAAGTATTGTTTTCAGATATTTTTCTACATTTAAAAATCTTTTAGATGATGCTTTTGCTTACCTTTGCTTCCTTGTTTTGAGTGCGGTTCTTAAATACCAAGAACCTGAATGAGTTTTCAAAGATTTATTTTGAGATCTATTAACATTTCTCAAGCCCTCTGAGAAATTAGTTACCCTTTGTGGTTTCCACACCTGCTTCCTTAAAGTTAGGTGAAAAGTCCCCTTGGCTTTGATTTGTTTCTGTTCAGTCACCCCATGGAGAAAACATTCATTGTTTTCCAGGTTAAAGGTCTCTTTTTTCTTTTCTTTTCTTTTCTTTTTTTTTCTTTTCTTTTCTTTTTGTTTCGTTTCTTTTCATTTCTTTTCTTTCTCTCTTCTTTCTTTCTTTCTTTCTTTCTTTCTTTCTTTCTTTCTTTCTTTCTTTCTTTCTTTCTTTCTCTCTCTCTCTCTCTCTCTCTCTCTCTCTCTCTCCCCCCTCCTCCCCTGCCCTCCTCCTCCCCTCCCCTCCTCCTCCTCTCCCCTCCCCTCCCCTCCCCTCCTCTCCCCTCCCCTCCCCTCCCCTCCCCTCCCCTCCCCTCCCCTCCCCTCCCCTCCCCTCCCCTCCTCTCCTCTCCTCTCCTCTCCTCTCCTCTCCTCTCCTCTCCTCTCCTCTCCTCTCCTCTCCTCTCCGTGATTTTTACTCATTGATATTGTGCTTTTGCCACATAAATTGACGGTTGAAATTCAGAAAAGAAACTATAAATTATAGTTCCACAGGAAGGAGGATGGTTTTGCAACTACACATATGAGGCCACAGTCAAGAGACCAGGGGAAGCATTAAAGCTTTCAGAATTAGACAACTGTGACATTTTATCACTTATAATATTCTATTTGATATTTATAAGATATACCCAAAGAGATCCTCATCTACTTTGCCAGATGGAAAGTTTACAAATGTTAGAGGAGAGAGCAAGAGCAAAATGGGAAAAGGAAGCATTTTAAGGTGGTTTAGGTGCTCAAGAGCAGCAGCATTGTTTTTTGTTGAGAGAAACAGCTGTTACTTTAGGGGAGGGTGAGCAGAAATCATTTTCCTCCTTGTTCCTGTGGGGACTGGTAAAAATATTGGAGAATAAACACCCTTCCATCTATTTTTTTTCCTGTTATTTTCTAAAGGTGATTTTATTTCATGACAAAGAGTTAACTTACAGAATCAATCATGTCAAAGTGCTTAAGTGGAGAATTTTCGCTTATTTCTCAATTAAAATAAAGAAGAAACTCAGGTATTTATTTAAAAAAACAATCTAACAACTCAAATTTACATTTCTCTTCAGTACAAGGAAGCTGGAATCATCTTGAAATGTATTTTAACAGAAAAGAAATTGAAGGTGGAACTAAATTTCTGGAATATAAATCAAGGAATTTATATAAAAACTAAGAAAACTGAGTATCCAACAAACCCATCCAAAAAGGATCAAAGTATCAGGTTATATATAGAAAAAAATTCATTTACAATTTAGAGGTGTTAAGACCACATCAATAAATAGGAAGGAACACTAACACGCCTTTCATAAGGAAGACAGACGTCCCGACATGATGTAATATGTTCCACCGGAAAATAGTTGCCAATATGAAGAGAGGCGACTTTTCAGTGCTTTGGGGGATTTGTTTTTATGTGAGTCATGAAAAGTTTTGATGATTACTGAAATAAAGTAAAACTTCTATCTAGCACTGAACTGTATTAACTTTTTTTTTTCTACCACTAGTGATTCTAGTTTCTTTGAATTGTTTTGCCTATACTCAATTCCACTGGTTTTCATATATTCATAGTTTCTTTCAGAATCTAACCTTGAGAAATTTTCCACCTCTGATCACCAATATTCATTCAGTGCATATTGCTGGCCATTACGGCAGGCACTGTATTTGGAAGTGGGGGTTCCTTGATGAGAAGAGATGGCCTTCATGGGGCATGGAGTCCCATGGCAGGATGAGGAGTAAAAGCAGTTATAGTTGACAAGATTCAGGACGTGCTATCCCAAAATATGGAACTTTTGAGAAAACCACAGAAACAGGAAGGATTCCTGACCTTTTCCACCCTTCTCCCGTGAAACAGGTGACAAAAACTAAAGAAGAATTTTTTGACCTTCCCCTGAATTAGGTCCTACGACCCTCACGTGAGAGGTGCCCCCTCTGGGCTAGAAGAAGGGAACATCCTTGTCTCTGGAGACACAAGGACACAGAGGAGAATCTGAACAAATAGGTCTTGTTAGCAAACCGTTTCCCCAGCTGATTCCCATTAGTTCACACCTCCTGCGCCCCACCATACTTCACAACTTTTTCATCAAACATAAAGATACACAGATTTTCCAGTTTCTTTGGGTCTTCATTTTCCAAGGCTTCTGTGTCATGTCAAACTATTATTAAATAGATTCACAATGCTCTTCTCTAGTTAACCTTTCTTGTGTTGTGGGGGCTTCAGCTATGGACCCAGCGATGGGTGAGAAAAGGAATCTTTCCACTGGGATGATACATACAATGAGGGAACTAAGCAGAGATCCACCTCCACCCCGTTCTCTTCCTAGAGACACAAAGTCTTTATTTAGAGCAAACAAAAACTCCTTAACCCTTTGCACTCGCTTGCTTTTTTTCTCGATTCCTTTATTCTACTAGGGATTTAATTTTTTAAATACCCCAGATTTTACAAATCATGGCAGTAGAATAAAAAACTGGAGTTTCTTTTCATACAAACTTATTTATTTGGATTTTTTTTATATTTCAAATTATTGATACATTCAAAGAGTAATTTTAATCTCTATAATTTTTGCTAACCGTGTCAAGTCACACTCACATCTGAGTGCAAAGGGTTAAACCTCCATACTAACCTAGAAAGACAAAAGTTATTTGTGACATAAACAAAAGTAAGTGCAGCAAGAAAATGTGCTTAAGGCCTCTATTTTTTTTTTTTTTTTTTTTTGGTTTATCTTCTCAGTGAAAAATGCAATGGGGTTAAATCCTTTTTTTCCCACATAATCTTTTTCTGACCTAATGTTTTGTCTTCATCTCCCTGAGGCTTTGAGAACTGAATATAATGTTAAAGATCTTAGGAGAGTTACTGATTCCCACAGGGTCAATGGGAAGTCTTTCTTTCCTATGGGCCTATTTGAGGGAAGATGTCCATCCCCTGTGAGTGTCTAGGACCTCGTGGTGAAGTCCAGAGTCTTTTACACCTCCATAAAGGTTTACAAAGAGCTCAGATTCTTCCATATATTAGCTAACTTAAAGACATGAATGCAAATTAACATGTATTACTATTGTTTTGTCAGTAAATAAAAAAATACTAATAATGTAGAAATGCATTTTCTTTTTTATTCTGAGAGTATTTCTCTGGTACAGTCTTCCTATAGTCACATAAAAATGTGATAGATGACACACATGCATATACACATACACACACAGTTGACTGGGATTCAGAAGACTGAATTCTCATTGTTATTCTTTTAGGCTCTCCATTTTTTGTAATGTTTTTGTTGAGATGAGGCCTTGGATGAGAATTTAATGTATTCTGGAGAAGAACTGCAATTTTGTAACTCTTGGCTTTATACAAATTTCTAATCAACTGGAAACTTCTCAAGGAAAAAGAGAAAATGCAAAAAGAAAAAGTGCTATTAGACCTTCAACTGTAAGTCAATTTCATGGAACTATTTATTTTTAAATTGTCACTGAAAATATGGCTCCATTTCTTAGTATATTATTTCATCATACACACACACACACATACATTAATGGATAACGCATACTGTTTGGTTTGAATACTTTTGTACAAGTTCATTCAATGTTATTTTTCTCAATGCATGCAGCTAGAATGTCTACAAGGGTAACTGGAACATGAGAAGGCAGCTTTTAGGAGCCTACCTACCATCTAAGCCCTGTTGGCATTTTTCTTTACTAATGGGGCAGGGGGAACCCCTCAGAAGGGGCGCAGCAAACACATGAAAGTTTTATTACAAAGCTGCCAGCATTTGACCTTAGAGGAGGTCCAATTGACAAGGGAGCTGCAGGATATGAAAGATTCTCATTACAATGTCATGGCAACGTTACTGAAATTATTAACTATCCAAGTGGGATGATGGATGTTAGAGGGTGGTAATGTCCTTGGCAGAACATATTGCTTAATTATCTTCTTTTAGTACCAGCATATAGTCACGTTCCTATGATCAAGTACTATTCCAAATGAATATGAAATGAATTCATAAAGAGAGAATATTTAAAGAATCTTATCCAATAAAAGAGCAGATTAAATGTCAGATCTTCATTAGGGGTTCTTTAATCAAAGTTCTTTTTGTGGTTTTATGACAAATCCTTTCATTCTGGCACTTGAACCAAAGACCCCTAGGTCTAAAAGGAACTCTTTTCACACTTGATCTAAGGGGGAATTTAATGATTTTTAAAAGTAGAATTTATGGTCTGGTGGGTAGGACTCATGAGTAGAATCTGAAAGGCCTTTAATTTTATCACTGGAATGAATGTCATCTAGGATCTTTTACAGACCTATAAAGCTCTGTGACTTAGTTTCTCCATATGGTAAAAACAATACAATAAAACATATGAATACTTACAATGTTGTAGATTGGTAACTTTTATCAGGTGACATCAAAGTTCTTAACAGTCTATGGTGGGCTCACATAATTCTGAAAAATATAGTCATTACTTTCAAGCAAGTGACTTAATGTAATTTTTTAAATTAGTTAATATTTGACAACTATTTTAGAGATGGAATGGATAGTGGGAAATAATTTTATCCAGGTCTGTAGCAAAATAGACTCTAGTAGTATTCTGGCTTTCCAGATGAGAACCACATCACACAGTAGGGAAAATCCAACAGCAAAGGCTTCAAGAAGTTTCGTCCTAGGCAGTTTCCATGGAATCCCAAAGCCTCGGACCCCCAAATATCACAGTTGTACCACAGAATGAGTGGATCCAGTAGAGGAATGAAACTAGACAGTTTTTTGTGATCATGAACTTGGAAATAATTAATTGTTTATTTGCTTTCATGGTACTAGTTGTAGGAATGCAAAATTAAAGTTACAAAAACACAATTTGGCTACCTGAAAACAAATCTGTATGTTCATATCTTAGCAAATTGTATGTTTCCAAAGCTAAAGAGTATTTGTTTTTGTGTAAAAGAGTACAGCCTTTAAACCATTATGTTGGATTCAGATATGGGGGAAATGGTCTTATAAAGAACTCCCTTTTGTCTATTAATTTGTATCAATTGCAAATCTTTATAACCAGCCTACTTACTGTACGTAATCAGCGTTGCTATAAGTGATGCCTTAAGACAGAACAACACTGGCATGGAGTTCTGGATCATCAAGGCCACTGATTGATGCTCAAGTGAGCATGTTAATTAAATTTAATTATTCTGAAACCAGTAATCCTTATCTAATAAATCTTTATTAATTAAGAGCTTTTGATCTGATGTGGCAAATATGGCACCTGAGAAAGTCTCATATGCTTTCCTAGCAAACTAGTTGTAGAAATATGAGCTGGCACATAATACATTTACAAAGATTTCAGCCCACTTGAACAGCTATATTCAGGATGTGTTGACAAATTAATATCAGCCTTAGGAAGTGTCTAGTAGCATGACAAAGGGTTAAGTGATTGGTCATGTTCCATTCAATGTGTATTTTTGTCAACATCTTGACTATTGAAAGTGCTCAAAAAATACGTGTTGAATAAACAAATTATACGTATAACATATAGAGGGTATACTTATTAGATGATGAGACTTTAAGAGGTAGATATTCAGAATGATATTTTTAGGTTAGAAGACATGGTGAGACCAACCAAGCAGAATTTTATAGGAATAGAAGCAAAGGTGTGATTAGAGTTAAAAGAAATGTTAATGTAAATATCAGATAGTAGCTTGACAAGTGTTCCTGTGAATAAGGACCTAGAGGAGAGTGGAGTTATGTGACTCAGCTGCTAAAATTATTAACTCAGCAGGGACCAAGACTCACTTGTATGTTAACCATTAGAAACTGCCTATAATCTGGAGCATCATTGAAGGTGTGTATGTGGTAGATTGCATTTTCCCATTGAGGATGACCACAACAGTATCTTCCCCATGCTCTTCTGTAATGTAGCCCCTATCAAGAAATGGAGTCTATTTCTCCACTCTCCATCTCCAGTATGGGCAGATATGATGGCTGCTTTGACCAATAAATATGGCAAAAATGACACTGTGCCAGTTCTGGGTGTAGCCCTTAAATGCCCTTGAAGCATGTCCTTCCTGCTTCTTGGATGTCACCTGTTACATTAGGAGTGTGACTACTTTGGTGGCTGTGAAAAGTCCAAGCAAAGTGGCAATCTCCTTAGAGACTGAGAAGACACGTGTAGAGAGAAGGAGCGACCGAGCGTCACTGAGGTGAGTTAGGAAGCTGCCTTAGATATACACCCCACATGAGCTCTCATATGACTCTAGTCCCACTGTTGGCTAACTTGCAAACACTTGGGATGTCCTAATCAACAACTATAGGAGGCCAGCAAGCCACAAAACTATAAAATAAACTATTGTTTTAAGTCACTGATTATGGCAGTAGTTTTTAATGGAGAAATAGATAACTAGAACATGGAACTATTAAAAGAGTTGGAATTAGATTCTAGATGAGTATTGATGTGGACAGCACCCATCTGCAATCTTTATTTCTAGGACAGGGAAAAAATGGGAAAGAAAATATGCTAAATACATTAAACTGTAAAGGGCTCTTATTTTAGTCCATTTTGTGCTGCTATAAAAGAATATCACAGACTGTGTAATTTATAATGAACAGAAATATATTGACTCACATTTCTGGAGGGTAGGAAGTCTAAAGTCAAGGGGCTGGCATCTGAGAGGGCCTTCCTGCTGCATCATAACGTGGAGGAAGGCATCACATGGCAGAAGAACAAATATTCAAACCATAGCAGCTTAATTTGCTTCATCCCATAGGCAGAACTGAGAGCGCAAATGAAGTTTTCTGGGAGGCATCTGCCCTTCAGAAGAAGCAGCGTTGTAATGACTGGAGTATCACTGGGAAACCAGCTGCTTTGCCCACTGGGAGTTATCTGTCAAGATATTGTTGTCTGGCAGAAGCTGAAAGGGTCACCTGCCCAGGATGCAGCAGAAGGAGCTAAAGTGTTAGGGTTGGGCTGTTGGCAGGTGCAGGTGTGGGAAAGTTGAGCCAAGGCATGAAGATGATGTTGGTTAATTGTTAAAAGAGCGTGTTCATGCCTGAGTTTCAATGAGTGCCAATGCTCTTACCTCATGATGCTGGTGTTTTGTCATTTAGACATGATCTATTACACGTATAGTTCAACTCTGAAGAATGATGAGGGCATCTTATGGAAATTGTATTTCCTATCCAGTAATTTATGCCAAGCTCAAAAGTTATATGACTCTGTGAATTAAGCCAATTATCTGAAAAATTCAGACTTATATGTCCTTTTATTTTTTTCCCACAGAAAATGTAGTGTAAGGATGGTTGTTTCCAAGTGTTGTTGCAGATGGACTCACCCAGGAGCTTTTAAAAATCCCAATGTCCAGATTGTTCCCCATATTAATTAAATTGGAAACTCTTAAATGATAGCAAGAAATACAGATCAAGAAAGAGGATTATTAAATATAGTCCACAAAGCTTATAAAGAAGGCCTTGAAGGAGACAGTTATGACCACACTAGAGAAGTGCATTTATGAAATCATAGATCCACAGGTGCTTTAATTCTTTGGAAGTTTCTCTGTTCCAAGAGATTGTGTAATTTAGAGTCTAGATTTCTTTGTAACAAGGCACAAATTGAGGCCCTGGCAAGTAAAAGCAATGGACTAAATGCCTGGATTTTCATTCATTTTGCCTTTATGTCCTATTTTCTATATCTGCAAATGGAGATTATTAGTGTTACTACCAGAGATACTACAAGGGTCATTGTTTTAATGTTTTTAATATTCTTTGAACTACTAAATGAAGGCATTGTTATATTCATGGAACATGTAGAAACACACACTCCATTAAGTAAGAGGAGACAGCCTACTGCTCTTTTCTTTAGTTGCTATTCATGTGGAGAGAGAAGGAACAAGACTAAGGATCACTGAGCTGAGTAAGGAAGCCACCTTACCTATTATTTTAAAATATAATATCTTCTGACGACTTTTAGCATTAGCTATACTACTCAATGCTTAGTCCCCCCATGCCCAACACAAAATCACTTTCAAAGATTGTATTGTGTTTAAAAGCTAAGCTTGGTTACCCAAATTGTTAACCAAATATTTCTCTAAATGAATATTTTTTTTATTGAGATAATCATTCCCACACATGCGTAAACTGTGGTTTATGTAATGGAAATTCTGATAACTTGTATAATACTTTTAGAACTACTTATACTTTCTTAGTTATATATTTACATGCTAGAAGAATAATTTATTTGAGACAAGTCTAATAGCTGAAGATTAAAAAAAAGGTAGTGTTTTAAGTGTAATTTTGCCTTGGCATTGATTCTTTGTTTAGTATTTGGAAGATTAAAATATGATAAGTCATGTTGCAAATTAAGAGAAACTAAAACCCAATTTAAGTGACAAGGTAATTAAAAAATGACTTATTTCAGCAGTAAAACAGATTTAGACTGGCTCCTCTATATGTAGTCTTATCTGAGAAACTCATCTATTTTGCTTTACTGCACTGACTAGATGAGTCATCAGTGAAGGAATTGGGAAATGTTTTTTTGAACTCCACCAACATTTATGAATTTTATGTCAATTCAGCTTTCATTCTTTTCCAACAATTATGGTACACTTCAAAGGTCCAAACTAGATAGACTCCACTCTGTGAATGGAGAAACAATCCCAAGACTGGCTTTTGACTTTGCTGTTTAAACGGTTCTTGATTCCATTGAATACCAGCACCACGAGCTTAAACAGTGCTTGTTGGAGCCAGGGATAGACTCAAATGACTCTAGTATCAATAAGATATAGAAAGTAGTAATAAATATTAGCCCAAATAGCTTCAGAAGAATGAATCATTTGACAGAGACAACAAACAGATAAAGTGTTTGCAATGCTCCTTGAGGGAGCTTCAGGTACTATTAATACTTTCCCAAAGTTTGATTTGAAAACTATAGATCACTTGTTGGTTACCATGTTAATACACAAAGAATACTTTCTGTTGTATTAGCACCTGTAAATGTCATTAGTATATTAAGGAAATAACATGATCGTGAATAACACGATCCATGACTTTTCCAGTCTTTTTAAAAGACATAGAACTAATATTGAACAAAATTTTTAGAAGTATTAGAAAGATCAAATGAGTAATATTTTTCAAGTTTCAAAATTTTTACAACTGGCTGGGCACAGTGGCTCATACCTGTAATCCTAGCACTTTGGGAGGCTGAGGCAGGAGGATTGACGGAGCTCAGGATTTGGAGGCTGCAGTCGGCTATGATCACACCACTGCACTCTACCCAGATGACAAAACGAGACTTTGTTTAAAAACACAAAACAACAACAACAAAAACCTTTTAGAACAGAGTAGAATTAGCTGGAATGGACTCTCCATTATCCATTCAGTGCCATGTACCTGATACACATTTCTACATTTTGATTTTATGACACTTTATTGCACTTAACTGCTAACACACTGTGTCCCTAGCACCTAGAGTAGAGCCTGTCCCTCTACCATATAGATGGATAACATTTGTTTATGAAATGAATGATAAAGGTGATGCACTGGTTATGCAATCCCCATTGAAATATCTATAATCGAATTGAAGTGAGAGACTAGTCAGAAACTATAGGGCGAAAATTTGGTATGATAAAGAGAAAACTAGTGAATTTTTGTTTTAAATAAGCCCCTAAGCATCAACAGCAGTATGCATCATAAAGCTGAAAATAAACAATAATAAGAAAATGGCAAGGCAACTTTCAGGAGCCCTGAAAGCTTCTTAATGTGATCCCGGGATATAGTTCAAACACCTTATTTTGTTGACAAGTTCCTGAGCGATATTGGAAGCACAGATATAGAGCATTTCTGGCCAAACAACCATGACACACACTGTAGATTGAGAATGAATGCTATTAAGATAACACGTCTCTCCCTGTCAAGGGGCGGCAGGCCACGCGTGTCGTCTCCTCTACTTTATCATCGAGTAAGACTGGATGCGATGGGGCCAGCAGTGTTGATGGGCATTGATCTGTTTCAGAAACGAATTAACTCGGAGTTTCAAGGACTCAGAAATGACTTCAGGCTTTCCCTTTTAAAAAGATGCTATCTCATTTTCTAAGTAGAGAGAAGAAAAAAAGTGGAAATTGAGAGAAGCAAGGAAAAAACTCAAATAATGTGAATTAAATCTGAAGGAGAATTGTTTCTTCCTCCTATGTTGTATTTCTTGATACTAGCTTATAATCCCACAACGAAAGTCTATGTTTTCCAACTAGTGAGAGTAGGACAAGAATATGGATTGTTAATTTGGAAGGTGACCAGGAAATTACTCCTGTCTTAATATTTTTTTCATTTTATGTCCCCCTCCCCCAGGTAAATTAGAAAAATATTGCTTTCATAAAATCTTATAGTGAACATAGCAATGGAATATCTGGTATTATAACTACTTTCAGTCAGAAGCATAAAAATGATATTTCAAAATGTTAAAAATAATCAATGTGAGCAAAAATTGGACTTTGAATATTTGACTGCAGTGTTATTACTTCCTGTTGGTGGTGTGTTTCCAATTTTAGGGGCTGTGGGGGAAAGACACACTGTGAACATGCATACAATCTCTCAATATTGGGTCCATTTGTTTAGAAGATCTAATGGTTTTATTTTCAGCCTCAATGCCCATGAGATTCCTTAATAATTTCAAATTCCCTCAGAAATGCCCCTAGCTTCAAAACCATGACTAACGGATTAATTTCTTTTGATTTGTAGAGTGACAGAGTAAATAAAGTTAACATGTATCAGAAGTGCTGCAGAACACCTTTGCTAGGCCATTAGGAAGGGCGGATTTAATGAGCAATGCATGGGCAGCCATGGTCCCGATGCCCAGTGGCAATGCTGGACCCAGAGTGTGGGTGACTGAGCAAAAGGACCACTGTGTCCACGCTTGTTCGGGACCCTGAAGGTGGAACGGGCTGTGGGAGGAGCAAAGAGGATAGAAGATTAAGAGGATGTTTAAACCTTAAAAATATAGGGCAATTAATAGGAACACTGAAAGCTACTAAAAGCTGTGTATTATAAAAAAATTTTGGAGACAGAAAAACACATTCAAACACAAGTGAAGAGAGCCAAAACAAGAAAATAATGAGCAAAATAGCAAAAGCAAAAACGTGGGTATGTTTGTGTGATAGTAACTCTCTTCTCCATTTGGAAAAACAGCTACATGCCTATGTGTATCACATTATGTTAGATTTAAAAGTTCTTAGAGTTTAAGGACTAGGATTTTTTTGTTTGTTTTTTGTTTTTAATACATTATACACACTTCCTGGCATAATATTTTATCATTCACTTACGCTGTGTTCATTATACCGTGTTATATTCAGTATATACATAAGTGCCTTGTGATCATTATCATAATTTGGATTAAACTCTCCAGAAAACATTGTCTAAATGCAAATCTTGTTTTTCTTCTTTTTGAATTTGTCTAGGAAGTAAATTTCAATAAGCCTGCCAAATAGACCAGCTTCTCAGAAGATGTAGACTTTCCGTGAAATGGGAAGTTACAGAGTTTTCCTTTTAAAAGTGCCTGTGTGTATAGCTCACCGGGTGTCTCCCTTCCTTCATTATCAGAGACAGCAGTGCCTTGAGTCTAATGAGTCTAATGTCAGGGGCATCCGCTTGTGTCAGGAATGCTCTATCAAAGTCAGGAGGGTGTAGTAAGGCTGGATTTTCACCGAGAGCATTCGTTATTCATTAGGTTCTTGAATGTTAAATCACAAACTGAATTATTGTCTCCTTTCTTTCTGTCTTTCGTTCCTTCCTCTCCCTTCTTTCCTTCCTTCCATTCTTTCCCTCTTTTCCCCTTCTTTCTTTCCCTCCCTCCTTCTCCCTCTCTCTTTCTCTCCTTCCTTCCCTTTCCCTTTCTCTTCCCCTTTCCCCTTTCCCTCCTCTCCTCTCCTCTCCTCTCCTCTCCTCTCCTCTCCTCTCCTCTCCTCTCCTCTCCTCTCCTCTCCTCTCCTCTCCTCTCCTCTCCTCTCCTCTCCTCTCCTCTCTCTCTGACTTTCTGAAATGACTCTGCAGAGATAAGCTCTGAGTTATCCATTAATGCATTAATGCGTCACAATTTATACTGAAACTCATCTCTTTTCACCTTTCAAAATGAAGCTCATCTTCATTAATGTGCTTTCTCTAGGAGGTACATGAAATCATCAAAACGTTACCAAGAAGGTGACTACTCTAGGGGACCCACCAACCACCCTCAGTGTGCAGCAGCCTTACCACAATGGGGCAGAGAACATCCAATCTGCACAGTCCTGGGCTATTAGGAGATTTGCTGATCCACATACCAACTTGTTCAAATAGACAGTAAACACAAATTTACTTTTTACTCTTTTCCTAGGTATAGTTGAAAAGGTTTGGCCCTGGTTTACTATCTCTGCGCTCTAAACCTTCTACCCTCCCTTTAGCATGCTGACTGTTTGGATATTGGCTGGCTGGTTTCTCAATGCACCTCCTGTTCAAATTGGGGTTTGCCAGATTGAATGTACTCTCTGTGGTTTGTAGTATTGCCCACAGGAATCCACGAATGATGCTTGGAAGCGATATCTGAGCAGGGAAAGGTACCATACTGGCATTTATTTCCCAGAGAAACATCTTAGGAGAGCAGGGGTTAGTGTTTTTAAAGTATGGTTTGCATCTGAGTGCATGCCTTATAACATATCCCCCACCAAAACCAAAATGTACAAGAAATATAGAGATCCATAGCCTCCATCGTGCAGATGTAATGTATAATTAATAAGTTGTTACTGCAAGTAAGAAATGGTTGAGCAGCTGCGATGATCACAGTTCACATTCTGCAGTGAGCTAGGGGTACAGTTTGCAGGTCCTTTGAGCAAGGCGGTGCTTTCCTTGAGCACCGTGTCCTGCTGCTCAGAGCAGCCGTGCTTCCCTGATTGTGGTCTATACTCAGTGGGCGTGGGAGGAGAGGGCAGTTTCTGAGCAGCTGGTGGGTGACAGAGTCTCACCACCTCAAGTCCCTGTGTGATGCTGGCTGTTTGTTCCCAACGTGGCCCCTAACACTTTCAGTCTTGGTGACTTAACTTTTCCCAAAGACAGAATCAGTGGTGGCTCCCCAGTGCTATCACGTTTGCTTCTCGGATATCCCCAGAAACTAACAGCCTTTGCGACCTGACATGACATATGTGGAGGGAACTCCAGCATTAGAATTTCTTTCAAATCTAGAGCCTCAAGAAGCCTGGTTACTCAGAAGCAGGTAATACACAGCAAAAACGGACTTGTGAGCTAGTCATTGAATATTCTCTCAGAAATACCGAGCTTCCGGAACGCAGGTGGAAGGTGGAATTAAGTCACGTACATGGTTGGCTCTGATCACTGGAGGGAGGCATTCTCTGATGTAAGAGCCACCTGCTGTCAAGGAAAAAAAAAATGCAAGAAGTTCCAATCTAGCAAGAGCACTTCTTGTGTCTTCAGCTGCTTTTAGATCTCTGAGCCTTCATTTTGCTCAGTTCTGACACCAGCCTAAGCCACCAGCTGCCCCCTTCCCTGTGGATGGTCTCCTCTTTCCTGCGTTGGGGTGGGTAGCTGCAGTAGCCTCTGGTTCCAAGCTGCTTCAAGCCTTGGTTCCTACCACCATTTTATTCCTTAACCTGAAAAGGAACTGTTGGAATTTGGCCTTTGACTCTAGTTAGGGTTAGTTCACCCGGTTTTCCCCCCTATATATCATAGTTTTCCCTCCAGTCTGATGTATGCCGATCATGGTACACTCTGATTGATGAGTTCTGCAGGTCTCAGGATCACCTGCTAATCTACCTGCAAGAAATAACATATTAAGCTCTTATCAGCCCCTCTCATCACTCCTTCTCATGCCCAGATTTTTGTGCTATAGCTTTTGTTAGAGGCTGCAGGGGAGGAGGTCAGAGCATGGGAGAGGTGCTGGCAGGGACAGCTCAATGTCTGAGGGTGGGAAACCCTAGAAAACCAACTGATGCCACATGTCATCTGAGTGATAAGGGATAAGGTATTGGGAATGATGAGAGAGCACTGAAGAAAATATTATCTTCAATTTCTCCTTAATTTCTTACACAAAGTATGGGTAATGCTGTGGCCCATGAATTTGGAAACCATACATGTTTATTTTTAAGTTAAAATAGAAGTGGGTTGATGAATTAGCAGAGAAAAATAAGACTTCTCTTTTTTTCCTTTCATGTGTCAGGTAGGGATGGTAGGAAGTTACTTGTGTAATTCAAAAGGCCTTTTGGGTCAGACACAGTGGCTCATGCCTGTTATCCCTGCACTTTGGGAGGCCAAGGCAGGAGGATTGGGTGAAAACAGGAGTTCAGTTCAAGACCAGCCTGGGAAAACTAGTGAAACTCTGGGTGTGGGAAGTGTGCCTGTAGTCCTAGTTACTCAGGAGGCTGAAGTGGGAGGATGGCTTGAGCTTGAGAGTTCTAGTCGAGGCTGCAGTGAGCTGTGATCGTGCCACTGCACTCCAGTCTGGGTAACAGAGTGTGAACCCCAACTCCAAAAAAAAAAAAAGATTTATGATTTTTAAAAGGAAATAGTTGTTAATCTTTGCAACTGTGCAAAGTCTTTCTGTAAACTCGTGACATATAAATGAGCTGAGGTTTGACTTTTAGCTTCAGTCCAATGTTTGCAGGTTACAATTGAACATGGCAGTCTTGTGAGCATGGGTGTCCAAGAAAGGGGTGGTGTTCTCATAATTCCACTTTCTCAACACTCCGATCTGTAGATGTCCAGTTACGCTTAGGAACACCATGTGCTCAGGGCTTCTTGCTACACAAATATCAACAGAATATGACAAATTGTCCCTAAAGACAGTTTGTCATCATAAACGTATCAATGTTCCTCAGTCCTGAGTTAGTGTTGTCCCTCTACCTGTCTATCTCAGGGTGTCTCAACCCCCAGCACTATTAACATTTTGGGCTGGATAGTTCTTAGTCGTGGGAGGCTTTCCTCTGTCTTGTAGGATATTTTAGCAGCACCTCTGGCGTGTACTCAGTAGATGCAAGTAGCATCCTCCTCAATTGTGACAACCAAAGATGTCTCCAGAACTTGACAAATATTCTCTGCAGAAGATGGGGGTAGAATCATCCTCAGTCGAGAACCACTGCTCTATCTCTTTCATAACAATCGATTTGGGAAAATTTTCCTTTTGCTGTGTTTGCTGATGAGGTACTTACTAGTTGTTCACCTACTCATTTAACATAATTATTGCATAACTACTGGATGCATGTGACAAAACAAAGGCTAGTCTAGCTGTGTGCTAGACATTGCAAATATTCTAGGATCCCTTTACAATTTTATTGACGAAATATCTGGAATTTGATTGGTGGCAATAGCCATTAAAATAAGTGCACTTATTGGTTAGAGCTGGGCTTACAAACGGCCTGGAGTTGCGAAGGGTTGGGGAAAGCCTGCTCCAAACCCAGTGGCTGGTCACGTGGCTTAAGAGCTCACTGAGTCTGTGTGTACGGGGTTTCCAGAGACTGGAATGAAGGCTCAAAAGCCATGGAACATCTGCCATGACACTTGCCTGCACGTTGCTCAGAGATTAGCAAAATAATATTGCTTTTGCTGGCACGTCAGATGCTGGTAGGCTCTGAGTCCATATGCGGAGTGGTTATGAATTTTCATAATGAGCCAAGCCAGCTGAGGCTTGGTGGGCGGACAGTTCCGAAGTGTGGCTGGATCCATTATCAGAGTGTTTCCATAGACTAAGCCCTGGGATATGACACTTAAAATCAGCAGGCCCAGGAAGCACACCACACCTCTTTAAATTGCAGCCTGTGGCGCAAAAATAAAATGAGAATGAATTAGTCTTCGGGGAACTAATCTCCGAGTTGAAGTGCAATAGAAATTACACCAAGTGGCAACTTTCTAAATTATTTTCTTATGCTCCATGCCGTTCTTTAGTCTATATTTTTAGTGTTTCCACCTACTAACTTCATGCTGTCTCCTGCTATTTCTAATACATCTCCAATGATGTATTTTCAATGAGAATTCAATTAACTGGAGAGGCAGATGTGCTAAATGGCAATTTGAGGATTATTATTATTTTTTTTTCCAAGTTGGTTGCAAAGCTGACTCATGCATGATTCTAGCTCTGGTACTGTCAGGAGAGAATCACTGTCAACAAGCCATTAAAAATGAAACCTAATAATGAGTGAGAATAGATGAAACATCAAGTAAATCTCCTTGTTCTTACCGATTGCCTCATTTAATTGGCACTGTTTTATTGAATTTTTAATAGAATGAAATGAGATTTTAATGTAATCTCATTGAGTTTAGACCTAGTTCAATATATTAATTTATTATGAATCTTTCTTCATTAACTTGTTTTGTATGAGGTTATGCAATGAAAAGTTTCCCAAATTGCCAGTTACTTGTAAACTTTTAAAAAATTTTCTCCAAAGGAGTTTTGTTATTCATATTTGGAATAATGTAAAAAGCAAAGTAAAATCATTGACTAGTATTTTGTTTATCGTTTCCCTAGTTAAGGTATCATGAGTTAAGATAATGTATGTTTATATTTGCTAAATTTTCATGAGTTTGGAGACCGAGCCTCAATTATATTAACCCTTTAGAATAATAGAACAGCGGCATTAACTACATAATTCTGTGATGAGCCCAGCCACTGGAAAAAGTGAGTGACTGGTTTCATTTAATGATGTGATCTGAAGTGGGTCTTATTATAAATCATATACTTAATTTGACTCATACAATATAACATTTTTAAAGGGGAAACTGTGCAGTTTTCCCTGAAAAATTGCTGAGGTTGCTTTTGTATATTAACTATATTCTGATTATTTTATTCTACTATATTTAGGAATTAGCACCAGATTCTCAGACAGGGCACACTAATGAACTGCAAATGTGTAAAGTTCCAGCTATTTTAACAAGCAGATGGATGGTAAAACCAGAGAGACATTTCCTGTTCCCCAGAGGAAAAGTACTGAAAAATTGTCTAATAACATTTAGTGGTAGGAGAGCTTCTGGTAAAATATTATAATGATTTGGTACAGATATTACAATGATACATGTGTCTATCATTTTCTAGACAGTTTGTTTTAAAATACCTCTTAAATTATATAAGTTATATATGTTAATTTTTAAAATATAGAGAAATAGATGAGAAGTCATTTGTAATTTTACATCCAGAGATAATCACTATTGAATATTTGGTTATATTAACATAATCATATAGATATCTCTATCTGTTTATTTCATCCAACACAGGGAAAAAACTGTAATATTTTGTCATGAATTTTCTACTCAACAGTGTATTACTTATCAACAAACATATCACTAGCAGCATTCTGTTTTAGTGGCTACATAGTATCTTTTGGTGTAGTTCTAGTAAATGTATTTAACCAATTCTCAGTGTTGGTTATTTCATTTATTTTAAATAGTTTTGCTACTATACGTAATGCTGTGATGAACACTTTGCACATCAAATTTTGTTTACTTCTTTCCTCTGATATTATGATAAATTTCTAGAGTGAAAGTGAATTTATGTTGCTGAAAAATGACTTCCAGAGAATTTCAGAGTCTCACAGATAGCCTATTCACAGCGGTTCAACAAATGAAATAGTATTTCAATAGGCACTGTGAAGAAGAGATGCTTATGCATTGTGTGTGTGGACAAAATGGAAAAAGGAGGAAAAAGAACAATTATTCCCTTACTCTTGAGTGCAGAGCAAAAGTCTCCCCTGGACATAGACACCACTACAGGGGTGGGTGTTACTGACGGGGGTCTGGCGTCAGTGGCTGTCCTGTACCTTGGCCACACTGCATCGTCTCTGTCACTCCTGTTCTAGGAAGGGGTAGAACAGCACTGTTGGGTCTTAGCACATGGCCCTGGCATTGTGGCCTCCATACTTGAGTTATTTACTGGGTTTATTCCCTACTGTATTAGTTTCCTGTGATGGCACAATTAATACAAATGTGGTGGCTTAAAAAGCCAGCAGTTTATTCTCTTGCAGTTCTGGAGGCTGGAAGTCTGACATCAAAGTGCATTCAGGGCCAGCTTCCCTCTCAGGCTCCTTCTCAGGGGAGAACCTTTCCTGGCTTCTGCCAGCTCCTGGTGGCTCCAGCACCATTTTGTTATTTTATATAGTTTTTATTCCTCTGCTGATACATTCTTATTTTATTTTTCTTTTTGAAGGTTTGTTTTTTTTTTTTTTTTTTTTTTTTTTGAGATAGAGTCTTGCTCTGTTGCCTGGGCTGGAGTGCCATGGCATCAGCCTAGCTCACAGCAACCTCGAACTCCTGGGCTCTAGTGATCCTCCTGCCTCAGCCTCCCGAATAGCTGGGACTACAGGTGTGAACCACCCCGGCTGGCCTGCTGAGACATTGTATCTTTATATTCATTCCAAGTGCATTTACCTTTACCTCATTGAGAACAATTATAATATAGGTGATTTGAAGTCTTTTTCTGATAATTTTGGCATTGGCTCACTCACGTTTGAAATCCATGGATGGGCTTTTCTTTTGAGAATTGTTCACATGTACCTGGTTATTTATGTCACTTAATTTTGAATTATGTTGTGGACATTTTGAATATTTGTGTTGTGGAGGTTCTGAGTCTTTGTTTTAAAATGTAAGTTTTATTATTATGCAGGTATGGTGATGCCAAGAGGCAATTGCCACTGAAAATACAGTTAGTTACTCACAGTTCTCAAGAGGAAGGGGCCTGCCTGGATGCGCAGGGCCGCGTGGCATCGGGAAGCTCCACGCTGGGTCCCGAGAGGTGGAGGGAGGGGGACGAGAACGGGGCAGAGCCTTTGTTATGGTTTCCACGGGGAAGGAATGGGCAAGGCAGGGTGAGCAGGTTTAGGGTCGGCCAGTTTGAATAACTTCAGTGGGCTCCGGGTGAAGGGCTGTCCTGATTTCCGGTGCCTGGCCCTGAGGTGATGAGGGAAGGGGCATGTTGGCCTGGTGTGTGAGGGCCAGACAGGTGGGATGGGCTGGTTTACCTGTGGAAGGTGCGCTCACGCTCACGGGGCAGGCTGTTTGCGGTCTCTACAGATTAGCTAACACGAGGAGGGGCAGTCTCTCCCTCGTCAGGACGGCACCAGCCACCGCAGCAGCCAGAATACAGAATATAAGAATACGTCATTAAGCCAGCCTTGTTAAAGTCCTATGGAGAAGGTTGGCTTCTATTTTTTTTCCCAGCAGGCAACCAGTGTGGCTTGGTGCAGACAGCTGGTTCCGTCCCGCCTGGTGCGGGAGGGTCCCAGGGCCTTTGCTGCTGCCATTGCGTCCTGCACACACAGCTCGGGGCGCCCGGGACCCCTGGCGCTTACACTCAGAGTGAGGAGACCCTGTTCCTCAGCTCTCCCTCTAGGGGACCTCCCACACTCCCCGGCTCGCAGGGGCCCCTTTCCAGATCCTTTGGCCTGAAAGAAGGGGTTTTCTCAGAACTGTAGCACTATACTCCATCGCCACAGATGTGGCTCCAGGACTGGTGTGAAATTTAGGGAAAAGTGGTGGGAGTGGAGGAGGGGAGAGAGGGAGAGAGACCTGGGATTCCTTCTCCACACACTTTGGAGCACAGGAGCCATTTATTTTTTCTCACCAGAAAGATGGGATTTCCCCCAGAATTTTAGCTGCTTATGCCACCACAACTGGAGCCCCACGGGGGAGCCACAAAACAAAAACAAAAAGCAAAACAAATCCCATCTCACAAAAGGAAACATCTTTTTGAATGGGCTCAATCGTGCCCCCTTAAAATGCATAAATTGCAGGTCCGATCCCTAGAGTCTCACAGTGTGACTGTATCTGGAGATAACAGCTTTAAAGAGGTAATTAAGTTAAAATGAGGTCATTACGGTGGGCCCTGGTCCAGCATGATGGTGTTCTTATGAGAGGAGGAGATGAGGACCCAAGCGACGAGCACAGAGGGACGGCACACAGAGAAGACAGCTGTCTGCAAGCCACGGAGGGAGAGACAGAGGCCTCGGAAGAAACAAGCCCACCAACCTCACTCTTGGGCTTCCAGCCTCCAGAACTGTGCAGAAATAAATTTCTATTGCCCGCATGCATGTACCCACAAGTCCTGTGTAGGTGTGTATATGTGAGTGCACTCACGTGTGCTGTGCATATGTGTATGTGTGCACACGCATGTCCTATGCATGTGTGTATTTGTGTGTGTGCACTCACATGTGCTGTGCACACATGCCTGCAGGTGTGCGTGCTTGCACTCATGTTCTGTGCATGTGTGCATGTGCACTTATGTGATGTGGGGGCTGCAGACCATGCGTAACGCTCTGTGCAGAGGGGAATTTTCACTCTGGCCGGAGAAACTGAGCGGCTGCCTGAATGAGAACACACCGTTGATCATCCTGCGCTATCAGTGGCACTTTGATGATGAGCTGCTTTTTTAACCCAAGAAGTAAGAGATGACAAGTGGAACAGAAATCAGGGTCCACTGGGCTATTTTACCCCTATTGGGAAGGGCTGCACCCAGGGATGTACCGATACATTTGTAACAGCTCTCTGAATGAAAAAAGCCCTGATTCACAGCATTTGTCAAGTTCCGTGATCTAAATATTGACCCGTTTCGAGTTACCAATGAGATGGCCCTGAGAGTGGGGGTAGGAAGGGAAGTGCACAGTGAGAGATCTCACGCGCTGGCCCGACCGGCTCCAGAGCACCCCCGGCTCCCTCTTGAGATGGCAAGCGGTGAGTTTTTCTAGAGGACATGACCTGCCACAACTCAGAGCGAGATTTCCCAATCTCAGCACTGCTGACGTTTCCGGCTGGCAAATTCTCTGTCGTGAAGGCTACTCCGTGCATTGTAGGGCGTTTAGCAGGATCTCTGGCCTTTACCCACGCAACGCCAGTTGTAGCAACTAAAATATCTTCAGACTTTGTTAAATGTGCCCTGAGGGCAAAATTGTGCCCATTTGAGAAGCACTGACTTAGAGGAAGGGCAAGTTGGCTCAGTATGAAAGTTGTGCAGTTGTTTTGAAGGTCTTGCCGGCATCTGAGGCCAAAGAAAAACCCTGATGTTTACTGTGGGCTTGATAAATGTCCGCCAAGAACAGTCTATGCACAGCCAATGCTTTCTGTATTTCTGAATGTGGATTTATATGGTTTTTCCTGGGTGGGGTGTGACAGGTGCACAATCCCTGCATTTTGTTTACTATACTAGGCAGTATTTTAAACAGCATTTGAAACATTTTAAGCTATTGATTTTGTATAATTGCTTTTGCACCAGTAGAAACTATGAATTTGATGAATTCCTTTATCTGCAGGTGTGTAAAGCAATCGTCTGATTTAATCTACAGTTACAGTAGAACTCTTGTGTTATTTCCTGGATAAGAACTCAATGTTAATATTTGAGAAAAGTTAGAAGAAAAAAGTATTTCATAGATCTTGGTTAGGAGCTTCACATGTCCATCAAGATATTAATAAGATGAATGTCTTGAGGAATTAATGCGTTTCATAACTGGGAGGAATGCTAAATAAATGTTATGATGGGAAAAAAGAAAGAACAAACGTTACCTCGCTAGGATCATGGACTTCATGGCCTTAGCTAGCACACAGACTCCCATGGGGAAATTTGTTGTAGCAGCTCATGCCATGAAGACTCAACTATCTCTACTTTTATTGCCACTGAGGTTACCTTGGTGTGCCGTGTAAACATGTAGTATATCCCTCAGATAAGCACAGCTTGTGGGCATGTCCTGGGTAAGCCATGTGACAGTGGTCTTCCCCTTCTTTTCTTAGTAGGACTGGCGCCCACTAGCCATGCGGCTTTGGATTAGACCTGTGACATTCAAAGAGTGTTGTTTCGCTTCACAGGGACTGTGTCACTTTGCACTCCCATCAGGAGTGTATCAGTGTACTTCCCCCCACAGTTTCACCAGCTGTGTGTACTGTCAAACTTTTGAATTTTTACTCACCTGATGGGTAAGAGCTTGTATCTCAGTGTAGTTTTAATTTCAATTCATTTATTATGAAGGAAGTTGAAAAAAATCTTTCCTTATGCTTTCAGGCTGTTCTTATATATCTATAAATTGTCTTTTCTTATCTTTTGCCCATTTTCTATGGAATTTCTGATCATTTCCCTCTAATTTTAAAGGTTCTTTGTATATAAAGAGGATTAACACTTTGTGATTTTATGTTACCAATATTTTGTCTTTTAACTTTGCCATGCAAACTTTTTTATTGTTATGCAGTCGAAGTTAATCATTGTTTCCTTGTGCCTGGACTTGAATAAGAGTCAGAAGCCTTTGTAGACCCAGGTAAGGAGTACAGAATTTCTGTTTGGGATGATGACAACGTTCTGGAAATAGATAATGGTGATAATTGTATTTTACAACATTGTGAATGTACTTATGACACTAAATTAAAAATAGATAAACTTGGAGGACATTATGCTAAATGAAATAAGACAGACACAGAATAAAAAGAGAGTATAATCTCACATTTGTGTGGAATCTAAACAAAAAAGTCAAATACACAGAGATAGAGAAAGAGAATAAAACAGTGGTTACCAGGGGCAACGAGGGGCAGAGGAAATGAGGAGATGTAGGTCAACAGATACAAAATTGCAGATATATACAATGAAGTCTAGAGATCTAATGTACAACATTAGAACTGTAGTTAATAATATTGTACTGTATTTGGGATTTTTGCTAAAAGAGCAGATTTTAGGTGCTCCTGCCACACAAAAAATGGGTAACTGTGTGAGATGATTGCTATGCTAATTTACTTGACTGTAGTAACCATTTCACTATCTGTATCAAAACAGCATGTTGTACACATTACATATATACAATAAAACAAAGTATATATAATAAAAACATTTAAAAATGGTTAAAATGGTAAATTTTAAGTCTCTGAAACTTTTGGATTATATTCTTCTATATGGTATAAGCAATTGATATAATTATATCTTTTTTCTAAATAACTATCAAGTTACCCCAACATTTGTTGAAAAGACAATCTTTGCTGCAGTGATTTGAGCATCACCATTATAGCACACTGGATTTCCATTGTAGTTGGATCTATTTTGAAACTTTGTGTTCTATCCCACTGGCCTTTTCATATACTAATTCTACACTGATTTAAATTTAGAGTATTGACAGTATTTTTTAATATTGCTACATCTAGTTTTCCATCCAGAGTGTTTCCTTTCCTCCTATTTTTCTTCTGAGTTTAATGAACAAAATTAAATATAAATACATAAAATATATTAATGTTTATTCCTTTTTAAGATTCTTTTCTGTTCTTAGTTTTGCATTTCTGGTTGAAAGTGTTTTTTTCTTATTCCTAAATGCTTACTTAAGGATACTTAATTGGCTTTGGAGTGCTGCATTACAGTTTAATTTTGTGTTTGTATGTTTGTTTTTTGTTTTTTTTTTCTAATTAGAGGGAAGTTATCACAAGAAATAGTTTGATTTGCCTCTTTAAATTTTTATATAGTAGTTTTATATAGATGTGGTCTGTTTTTCCTATTCTTATTTATTTTACATGGAGGGTTTAGGGTTCTATGTTACCTTTTCTGTCAGTTCTTCCCTTGGGTGTGCTGTTTTCTTGATGATTGATTTTGAAGGAGAGTAGGGGGCTGGTTAGTATTTTTGTTTCTATTTTGTTTCTGCAGGCTGCTCAATTTTCCTTTATCTTATTCTTTCCTTCAGTGTCTCATTTCCAAGGGGGTACTCACTCCCTCTCCTTCCGTTTGGCTCTCTCTTTAGACAAAGTGCTGGATGGCTGCTTTGGGTCCCCCACATTTTCAAGCTTTGCCCCAGTCTCCAGTCCTGGGGAATATCTGTATTTGGGCAGTTGGCATTGGACTGTCTCCTTCTGCTGATGACATTGTCTGTGTTTTGTCTAAGTGCATCATTTTACTCTATTCTTTCATGGAGTCTTGTGACATTGGGTGGGAAGTGAGACCCTAATGGAATTACAGGGGGTTTGACAATCACAGCAATTGGTTTCTTAGTTATGTCAAATGTGTGGATTATGAATAGTTAAATTTGTTCTCCTTGTGGATTTTATGATCTTTTTATGGGAAGGTAAGGGAAGGTTGTGTAGGATATGGAAAATCAGGCCACTGCCCTGTCTTTCTGTTACAAACTCAGAAATTTTAGTTTTCCTTTAATTTTGATCTCAAGGTGACTTCATGATAATGATAAGGCATTGCTGATATGGGTAAGTGAGGGAAGAGAGAGGGGAATTTGTGGACTACTATTGGGAAAATAATTCTTCTGTAACGATCTCTACTCTTGTGTGCTTGCAGGAATCCAGTATTGCAGTTTGAAGCATGGGCAGGTGCACTAGCACTCACAGACCACTGTGGATGCCATGTTCCTGAGCACGCTTTCCAAGTGCTTTCCAAAGAAGGATGATGATAACTTATTATTGATATCTTTTCATATCTTTACAAAGCTGTAGTAAATCAACCAAGTTTTTCTGAAAGGTCTACTGCTTATGTACATATTCAGAGTAGTGCCTTAAAGTCTCAAGTTTTTTAATCAGTTTATTTCCATAGGAACTTTCTTTATATATGCTTTGTAAGGGTCCTACTGTCTTGAGTTTTTGATGCTGCAGGTTTCCATTTCTCTGATTTGAGGGATTTTTTCCCCCTAGTATTCTTCTTGGTTCTACATTTCCTCTGTACCATGAGCATGTTCTATTTTGTGGTGATTGGATTGGCATTTTAAATGCTGTTTGGCAGGAAGAAGGTTTCATGTTTATGTCCAAGATATAAATGGATCTCTCTAGAGAACAGCATGACATTTTGTGTGTGCAACTGAAAGCCAGAAGTCACTACCCGGTACATATTGTGAGGGCTGTGCAAGCAGTACATCATATCACACACACACACACACACACACACACACACACACACACACACACACACACACTCTCACCCAAAAAATGAGGATAATTGATTTTCATGACCAACTATGGAGCCAGACTAATTGAGTTCTAATCATGGCTTTAGCAGGAACTAGTTTTGTGACCTCGGGCAAGTTGTTTTACCTCTTTATGCCTCAGTTGTCTCATTTGTAAAATCAAGATAGTAATTGCAATTGTCTCATACAATTATTGGGAGGAATGAAATGAATCAGCATCAGTAAAGTGCTTGGAACAATTCCTGGCATTTGATAAGCCATATGTATGTACTATCTAAGTGCTAGTAAACACATAAGAAAATGTAATCAGATCAATTAAATTAAAAAGATAATGTGCTATCAACTGGGTTGGTGGCAACAGGGAGAATAAAGGCAAAAATGAGTAATCAGAGATCTCTTCTGCCAGGAAAGATGTTCAGTGGTACGGCGTGTTGTCAGCTTGCATTGAGTAACATACATTTCTCTAAAATTCTCACATTTGATAAAAAAGGTTTACAAAAAGAAATCTGTTTCTATTCAAATTTTGCATAAAGAGAACCTTGATGAGAAGGAATTATTGCATCTTGGTGTGCTCAAAAATCATCCTATTTGATAATGGTTTTAAAAAATATGGATGTTAGATGACTAATTTCTTAATGTCCTGCCTGCATAGAGACATTATAAAAAGGCAAATTAAACCTTCATAGATGTACTTAAATACCTGAGAAGTATGGGGTTGAGTGATGGGACGATGGCACAGAGAGGTGTACATGAGAACAGTGAACTTGTACGTGACAGTCGTGCTGAACTCTTTGTCAATTCCGGAGAAGTCTGAATAGGACCACAGATGATTTCTGGATTCTAGAACCCTCTGAAAAGTGTGTGCATTTGTCTATTTTTCTTGGGAAAAGGTCCACTAGATGATCACAGGAGTCCATGTTCCAGAAGGGTTAAAAATTACTGGTGCATAAATTACCACCATTTGATTTTCTAGTTAATATTATGTGGAAGTATTTTTTCAAAGAGATAATCTACTCACCATTTAAGATGAGAATCTAAAGATTAACCACTTTGTATGAAAAAGGAAAATAATCAGGGAAATTAAACATAAACTGACTATCCCTTACATGTTCTTTTTTCTCTACTTCTTCTTATTTCTCTTCTATATTACTGTTATGACATTGTATTGATTTCTTTTTGCAATATGGAAGACATCTATGCTCACTATTATACAACGAATGCTTAGAGTTTTTTGTTTTTTGTTATTAAAGTAGACATTAAGGTAAATGGTATTGTCTAAGGGTTTCATTTCAAGGTAATAAGTGGAGCATTACGAATAGTTTTATTTCTCAGAGAGAGGGCCTTGTTCTAATAGGATTGAAAACCACTCTGTCATGCCATATGGAAACAATTCTAATTGTGTAAAATCTAATACTTTGTAAACTGTCCATAAAGACCTTACTGATTTTAGGGAAGAACCAAAAGATTTTATGTAGAGTCTATGTTTGAGAGGAGGGAGGGGCTATAGCTACACACAGAGTAAAAACAAAGTTCTATAATCCAGCAAGAAAAAAGCAGAATTTGAGACTCCTCTCTCTCTCATATATCTCCATGTGTGCATGTTCTGATCTATCATGTCTTATCTTCCTTTATATCTTAAAAGAGCAATACTTGCACAGGGCAGGCGTGTGGTATATTTGTTAATTGATTCATATTCTGCACAATCACTAATTCTCTTGTCCTTATCTCACCCACAGTAGGGTTCAATAGCACTAACAATGGAAAAGATAATAAGCGAATCTAAGTTTAATCCTCTTTTGTTTAAACTAATCTCTCTCTCTAATTAATGGCTGTTCATACCATTACTGCTAATGAATCTGGAGACCGTTGTCTATACAGCTGCGCAGGGAGCACTCTATTAAACCATCAATTGGAATTCAAAGGAGAGAGCAGCGTCCGGCTCCCTATTGTTCCCTTGGTGACATTTTGCCTAATGAAAAGGGTGTCTGAAATATAAAAACCAGATGGAGCTTCTCCCTAGTAAGTAGCTGTGGGTCCTGGATTGCATCCTAGCTTTCGGTGTTTGAATCCGAATGTTGTAAGAATGATGTACCTTAGAGCAGTCAGTGGGTTACACCGAGGGATGGGAGGAGTGAGGCAAGGGAGGGGAAGGAGTAAGGTCACCTGGGGAGCTTTTAAGAAATCTCTCTGAGCCTCCACCCCGACCCGGCTGAGGGCCGGCCCCTTAGGGCTTGGGCTTCCTCCCAGGAGCCATGCACTTCCAGAACCTCCCGAGGGCGATTTCTGTGCCACAATGGAGCTCCACCCCGCAGCACACACTAGGTGAGAAACTGCAGGAGGCACCTACAGCAACACACATGGCTTCCTGTTAGGGCGTTGCTTTTAAAAATCACGCAACCTTTTACGCTTTTGGGTTGTTTGAACGTTACTATTTCAAACTGTAATACTTCAAATAAACTGAGAGCTTTGGGTTCATCATACATACTAGTAAGTGTTAATGTTTCATTTATGGAAAATCTCCGATGTACCAGGAACTGTGCAGGGGGATGGAGCATTGGGGGTCAAAGACAAGGTGCTGCCCTGCAGGAACTCTCCGCCAGGTACTCAGAGAACCTGCGGATTGCAGAATTCAACAGTGGAGTGTGGAATTAAACAAAAGTCTCGGTAGATAATGTCACATGTGTTGTTTAATTGAGATATCCAAATGGTATTTTTAGTCACCTCCAGAAGAACCTGACCATATGTATATGCATCGCTTAATGATGGGGTTACAGTCTGAGAAATGCATCATTAGGCGATTTTGTCGCTGTGTGAACATCGTAGAGTTGCTTGCTCCTAGGCTACAAACCTGCACAGCATGGGGCTGTATTCAGTACTGCAGGCAACTGCAGCACAATGGCAAGTACTTGTGCATCTAAACATAGCAAAGGTACAGTAAAAACATGGTAGAAGAGATTAAGGTGCGCTTGTATAGGGCACTCAGCATGAATGGAGCTTGGGGGACTGGAAGTTGGGTGAGTCAGTGAGTGGTGAGCGCATGCTAAGATCTGGGACATTACTGTGCACTGCTGTAGACTTTATACACACTGCACACTCAGGCTACCCTGAATTTATAAAAAATGTTTCTTTCTTCAGTCATAAATTAATCTTAGCTTACTGTATCATTTTTACTTCATAAACTTTTTAACATTTTTTAACTTTTTGACTCTTTTGCAATAACTGTCAACATTGTACCCCTTGTTGACAGACAAGATGGACTGTCTGTGGCTAAGATGAGACTCTCAAGAAAAAATTACAAGGCACAGCAGGGAAAAGGACGTGGTCACCCACCCCTACATTGTTAACTACTACAAGGTTTGTTAACTGCCAGGGGTTTGCCTCCTGCAATTACACAGAAACCTGTTCTAGAAAAATATTGCCTGACTATCCCTGGTGGACTGCCTGATGCCAGCTGACTAGGACACCCCACCTTCCGGGTCCTTCCAGCAGCACCAACTGGACCGGACCGACCTTGCAAACATCCCTTCCTGATAAGAAGCTGCAGACAGAAGCCAGTTCCAACGGCTTATGGAGACTGAGCACATACTGTCTTTATACCCTATTGTTCACATTTTGATGTCAAGCACTAAATTCCACCTCATTTTAATGTTAAAACTCCACCTCCAAAGTGAACATGGATGCATGTTACATACATGTTAAGTCGCTGAGCATGCACTATACTGTCTCTGTGAATATCCACAGGCATCCCAAGCCCTGATGAACACACATGGAAGACAGAGACCAGAAGGCTTCAGAGCTTCTGTTTCCTTCCCCGCTGCAGAGCGAGGGCTCACAGCTTCCTCACCGGCCACGTTCCTCAGTCTGCAGAGTGTCACTCTGAAAATGAAGTTTTCCCCCTTCCCTTTCCTCACTAGATTTATTTCATGGTCACTCTGTTAACATAACACTTGGCTTAAAACACAAACATATTGTTCAGCTGTACAGAAATATTTTCTTTCTTTATATTCTTGTTCTATAAGCTTTTGCCTATGTTTGAATTTTTTATTGATTTTTTATGTTTTAGACATTTTTGTTAAAAACTAAGACACGGACACACCCATTAGCCTTGGCCTGCACAGGATCAGAATCCTCTGCATCACTGTCTTCTACAGCCAAGTCTGTCCCCCTAGAAAGTCTTCAGGGGCAATGCCACACGAGGGGCTGTCACCTCTGTGATACCATGCCCTCTTGTGGAGTGCCTTCTATGGGACCTGCCTGAGGCTGTTACACAGTTAACTTTTTTTTTTTAGTAAGTAAAAGCACTATCTAGAATAATGATAAAAAGTATAATGTAGTAAATATATAAACCAATCACATAGTCATTTATTATTACTGTCAATATGATGTATTGTGCAGGACTGTACGTGCAATACTTTTATATGACTGGCAGCGCGGTAGGTTTGTTCACTCCAGCATCACCATGAACAAATAAATGGACGATGCATTGCACTGAGATGTTGTGATAGTTACAGACGATGTCACGAAGTAACAGGAATTATTTTGCAGCTTCATTATAGTCCTATGGGACCACTGTTGTATATGTGGTCTGTTTTTGGCCAACACATGGTTATACAGTGAGTGACTGTATCATGAAAACACTCTTGGTCAAGTCACACCCCCTAAAACAGAGCGTGGATGCAGAGAGGAACGAACTGACATGCTAGGGCAAGCTGTTGGCGTATTACTACAAATCCACTTCAAGCCAAACTATGGATGTGAATATATACTATTCATACTAAGGATGAAAATGCTTTTCTAGATACACAGCTACTGTCAAACTCAAGTGCAACAAGTTGCTTTAGTTGTTGAGTCCAGCACTCAGGGACAGGGTTAAGAACAGCAGAGACTGTGGGTTTTGATTGTATGCATCCTGAAAAAAACTCCAATCATTTATTTAGGTCCACAGGGATTGTTTTTATATTTTCATTTTATGAGCACTTATTAAATGCCTACTGTTTGCTAGATATTCCGTTGGTCCTGGGGATAGAAACAACATAGTCTCTGTCTTCAAAAAGTTTACAGCCTAGCAGGGGGGGCAGCCTTAGGGAGCAAGGTCACCACAATGTGGTCGGGGCATCATCAAATATGACAAGGCACGGCCAGGGCATAATGTCGGGGATATGAACCGTAAAGTCAGGTAAAAGGACAGATAGGAAGACCTTCTAAAAGGACGTGGCCTGCAAAAGATTATTCAGAGATAAAAAGCTAAAAAAAAAAATGGTTTTCTCCTTCAAGTCTTTCTTAAGGAGAAAACCATTCATCTTAATCACTTGGTTTGTTAGAAACAAAAGTGATGTGAATAGGAAACCTATGCAAAGAATTGAAAGAGATGGAGAGTCATTGAAACAAACATTAATGACCACTCCCTTGGGCAATTCGGTTCTCCAAAAATAGCTGGCAAGGACAGCCAGAGGGCAGGTATCAAACGTCACAGGTGATGACAGAAGGTGGTTTGGAGCAGTGGCCCCCCCCACCCCCTTGTACCTGCTGTGTCAGAGATGTCGTCACCGGTCACCCCAGAGACTCCTTCTGTAACGCCCCCTCTCCCCGTAAGCTTCCTGAGGGCAGGGGCCGGTCCCCTTCGACTCGGCATCTGTGTTTGCTGCTGTGCTATACAGTGTGTGATTGTTCCGCTGGTAAATCGTCAGCAACCTGGAGAAAGGTTTGACAAGAAAAAACGTCTGTGTTTGCGGTAAATCAGGGTCAGCAGGAGACAGACAGGCTGCCAGGGCACAGGAGAGGGAACCGCGACAGACAGAAATGGTCCCTCCTCCCACCGTGGGCTGGATTTTGAAGTGCTATTTATTTTTCTTTTGTAGGAGTTTGAGAGGTTTCAGAGCATGATGTCAAATAAAATGTTGTTTTCTTACATGCCATTCTTTTCTTGGCTTCATGGTTTACGCCCTTCTGAACATCTTAATAATCAAAGGCGTAATTTTAAAAAGACTAAAAAGGTGTGCCTGTGAACAAGTCTTTGCGCTTTCCGCCTTCCTTGCGACAGTGGTCTGCTTCCTACTGTCACGCACGGGAGGTCAGTGTGCGGACAGGAGCCAAGGCCAGAGTCAGGCGGCGTCCACGACAGCACTGTGGAAGAGTGGAAAGCAGACGGGATGCACAGCTCACTGGCAGCTACAGGATTCTGGGACACAGTGTCCGCTGTGGACCAAGTGTCTGTGTCCCCAGATTCATACTTAGAAACCCTAATCATGCCTCATGATGGCATGAGGAGGTAGGGGTGTTGGGAGGTGATGAGGCCAGGAGGGTCCATTGCCCTTGCAAGACAGCAAGCTCCCTCGAGCCTTTAGCCACGCAAAGGCACAGTGAGAAGCTGCCACCTACGAGGCAGGAAGGGGATCCTCATCCGGCAGGGAATGAGGATCTTGATCTTGGACTTTCCAGCCTCCGGAACTGTGAGAAGTATATTTCTGCTGTTTGTAGGCCACCAAGCCTATGGTACTCTGTTATAGCAGCCCAGATGGACTGCGACAAAAATCAATTGTATTCTATAAAACAATATATAACAATATAATCAAACTTGTTCCACTTTCTTGATCTTGGTCTAGTAGCTGCATGCTGCCTGCATCAGAAGCATCATCTCTAGAGACAACATGGCGTAAGTTTAGCATTAGAAAGTGTCCTACTCTCAGCTCTACCATTTATTTCCCAGGTGGTCTGGGAGAGCTTCCTATTCTGTAAGGCGGGGGTATTCAGAGTTCAGGGGATTCTGATGTGCTATGTAGCTAAAACAATTGACGTCTTGGATCACCCGAATGATCGGTATCATCTTTGGATGTGCTTGCTAAAAGCCCACAGTGCTCTTCCCACCACGTGGTCTTTGCATTTACTCCAACTGGGCCTGGACCTCTCTCCACCCCACCCCCAGCCTCCCCAGCTCTCTGCAGGACCAACTTACTGAATGTTCATCTTAGTCTTGCCTCCTAAGAGAGGGCTTCCCAGCCGCCCTGCCTAAATGTGCAGTCAGTTTCGCACTGCCCTCGTTGTTTTCTGCACACTTCCCAGCATTTAAAATCACCTTGATTACATATGTGCTTGTCTGTCTGTTGTCTCTCTACTCTAGTAGAACATAAGGTGCTTGAAGACAAGTGTCTTGTCTGTCATCCTTACCACTATATTTCCAAACCCTAAAAAAGTACCTGGACATAGGAAGCACTCCATAAATATTTTTTGAATGAATGAATGAATGAATGAATGAATGAATTAACCCAGTTGACATTTTTCTTATTACTGCCTTGATTTTTTTTTTTTTTACTCATTTCAAATTATTGTAGGATTTCTTATCTAGAATGCTTTAGGACAGGACAATAAACATGCCCATCTGTATCTGTGGGTATTGCCTCAGTTTGGGCAGAAAAGATACAGCCAAGAAGATATAGAGAAAGAAACAGAAGAAAAGCCCATGTGTACTTAATATTTATCAGTGTACTAAATTTCTCCAACAGAAAAAGAAAAGACAGAGATAGTTTAATTGGATCCAGTCTCTTTGAGTACTTTCCCTCCATTTTCATCTGAAGAAAAGAAAGGGAGAGAAGAGACTTAGCCAAATAATAATTTACATTTAGTCAAGTATTTCTAGGGGTGCCAAGGCAAGAGATTGTTGAAGTTTATTTCTCTTTCTTTTGCTGAGTTGTATTTCCAGCTCAGGAGCATGGACTGAAATGGAAGAACAATCAGTTATAAAGAAAAAAATACATTTGGTGTCTGTTTCTGTTGGACAAATAATTGAAAGCATGAGTGTTGCGTGGTTTCTCTAAGACTTCAAAAGTGTACATAATCACAAAAAGCAGAATGCCATCTGTTTGTTGTTAGGGTCATGTTTTATTTTCCTGCTTATTCCTTCAATATACTCAATGAACTTAGCTTTTTATAAAGAAAATTAATTATTATTTATGCTAGGTTTACATTAGTGATAAATATACTCATTTTCCCCTTTCCATTAGTAGTATAATAGTGTCAGATAATAGATTAGAACCATTTGGCAATTAATCACAGTCACCCACGCTTAGAAACTGCTCATTGGCCAAAATAATCAGTAGAAACACTACTCAGAAAAGAAAGCATTCATCTTTTGTAAATCTAATAATACGCTGGCAGGTTTGCAAAGTTTGGTAACAATAACTTGTGTGCTGCAAAGCATAAGGGGAGCGTTATCAGAGAGGGTTTATAGGCCATTCTCTATTAGCGCCCATCCACCTTAGCATCTGTGGGATCCTGATGTCAGCAGTAAAGGCAGAGAGTGGAAAACAACAGAGCTTCAGACCTGAACCTTAGACTCGGGGAAGTGCAATGTGACCCAGGGGCAGGACTGGGCCTAGAATCCAGTTCCCCGTGTTCTCAGTTCAACGACTGCCCAGCTGCACCACGAGTGTTCTGCACAGTCAGTGTCATCTTTGGCTAGAACAGACGCAGCCCATGGTCATCCAAGAGGGCTTCACACGCCAATCCCACAACATCTACTGAAGGCAGACTGTGGTCTAGCCTCCATTAGGTACACTGTCCTGTAATTTGCACATAGCGTTTATTCCAAAGGTTAATTATTGTTTTAATATTTGGAAGCTATGTCAGTCTTAACTTGCGCGTTTCTCATTATCTATCAACTTAATTAAAGACACTGTGTATCAGTTGAGTGTTTGCCATATGAGAGCCCATTACTGTATCAGATACCAGGGATACTAATCAGTAGAAGCCGCTGCCTTTAAACAGCTTGCCGACTGGTCACACAGAAAGAATGGGCAGCGTAGTACCTATTCAAAGACACTTGCATGACATTGCAATTTTTTGTTTTTTTGTTTTTATTTTATCTCTCACTACTTTGGCTGTTCTTTCCAGTCTGCGTCGACGTCTTCTCTTCTCTTGCCTCTGCTGGTCCCTTAAACATTGGGGTTCCTTGGAACTCTGTCCTGTGTTCTGGTTCTATTTCCTCCTTCCAGGCTTATCTCATTCAGCCCTTCAGCTTCCATTACCATCCGTAGCAGGAATTATTGACCTAGGGCCCACGGGTAAACTTCATGGCCTGCGACTGCCCTAAAATTAAATGCACATTGGTGTTGGTGTTCACAGCCTTGTCAGATTTGCAGAGGTGACCTCGACTTCAAAGCTCTCTTGCTGTGGAATATTCCAGGTCTGTATGCTGCACTCTGGCCCTGGGGCAACACCACCTGGAAATCTCACAGCTGCTTGAAACTTAACAGGGGCAAGGCTTGACTCGCCACAGTTCCCACCCCTCCTCTGCCTCCCCCGTTGTCTTTTGTGTTCCTGTCACACTGCACAGCATCCTCCTCCACCAGGTTGTCCTACCAGACACCAGGGACCTTCCAGACCTTTCCCTTCCCCTCACTCCACACAGCCACCCTGTGCCCTGTGGGCTCTTTCTCCTAAACTTCCCTCAAATCTATTCTCTCCCTCATTTCTAGTGCCGCCACCTCCCAGCTGTCCTCGTCCTTCACGGGAAGCAGAGCTTCCTGGCTGGTCGTCTTCCAGTCTCACTTCAGTCATTCTCTCCACTGAGGCCAGAGTGCATTTCTAAAATAAAATCTGATCGCCTTGTTGCCTGGCTTGGAAGCCACTAGTGGACTCCAGCGAGCTCCAGAGCTGAGCACCGTGAGGATTCCACAGCCTTTCATGAACTGCTATGTGTGCTGTCTCTGGTGGCATGACTGCCTGTAACCTCCCACCCTCTTTAGCATGTACTTCTGACAGTCTCTCAAACATGCTATGCTTTCTCCACATCCTATCCTTGAAATAGCCTTTTCCAGCCTCCCTCGGCCTGCTCAGCCCCCCACAGCACCCCCAGCCCCTGCTTTTCTCATTCTCCAGGCTACCTGCTACTCATCCTTCAGTCCTGCCTCCTCTGCTGTGCACTCCAGGGCACCTTCCTTTCTATAACACCCAGAACTTACTGCACTGTGACTTGTCCATCCCTCTTCCTCCAGGGACTGTAAGCCCCCTGGGGGCAGGACTCACATCTATTGGGTTTACTGTGGAATTCCTAGGATCTAGGATAAGATTTATTACTACCAAAAGTTCAGTACTTGTCCCTGAGGCTCATCAGTGAGATCAGAATGAGGACAAGTGGTTTGCAGGAATGGAAAGAGAAGTTTATTAATTTTCCAGCACATGAGCAGACTAGCCTCTTGAAAGACCACCATCTGGTCTTTAAGAAGAAATACAGGGCTTTGTAAAAGGGGGTTTTCAGAGGCTGGGCTCGCGTGGGCTCCTGTCGAATGTCATGACTTCAGGCTATTATTGTTTAACTATGGTGGGTGGTTTTGGTCAACCTTATCTCTGGTGAAGATGATCTCATGACTTCTGGACAATTCTGTTGAGCCATCTCCTGTGGTTTAAGATCCTAGGAAACAAAGAACAAAGAACATTTTTCTTGCCCTTTGATTACAGGCCATGGGCAGAAACATAGGTTTTAATCCCCCAAAAAGAGTGAGGAGTTATAAAGACACAGCTCGTAATACATTTTGCCCTTTTTCAGACCTCTGCCTCTGTTACATTATTACTCAGGAAGTGCTCTGTAAATACCTAGTGATGAGTTAAGGACTGGCTGGTCCAGAACAAACAGCAAAGTACATTTGGAGAACAAAGAGGAAGTAGCACTGTGGGTTACAACTGTCATCCAGCAAGAAGGGCTGGAGCTTGGCCCTGAAAAATGGGTAGGATGTGGCTTAAGCAAGACAAGAAAGTGTGAAAAACAAGGGACGAAACAATATCCTGGGAAAAGTGTTTGAGCTGATTAGATGTGATTAGTGGGTAGAGGCGAGATCAGGAGTCTGGGGTCCTGAGGAGTTTGTGTCTAGTGCAGGAAGTGATTGGCTAAAGGTGTAGACCTTGAGGAAGAGCACACAGTGAATGGCCTTGAACACTGGGAGGGAGTGGGGAGCCACTGAAGGTGTTTGAGCAGGGGAGTGTCATGATGCAAGTGATACAGCATTCTGGAAGGATTGCTGTAGCATTAGGCAGCAGCAGTGTTCCTCAGACTTCAGCCATTTGCAACTACCTTCAGGATGTTTTTTCTGTATCTGAGTACCACCTCGACTGCACATTACTGCATATTTTTCTTTAAATGGCTTTTTAATTCAAATGGTCCATTTGAAAAGGAAATCTCATCCATACTGAACATGAAAAACAAATATCACTTGTTAATTGAAATAAATATAAAAATTAATCCAATGAAGAAATGTTTAATTCTGGGTCAGATAGTGTTTCCTGTCCAAGTGTCAAAGTCTGAGCTGTTCTCTCTTTGTTATAAAGAGAAATTGGCAAGTTTTAAAAGGTAGTAAAGATCCTCAGCAAAACAGATCATCTCCTACATGTAACAACGACAATAGAAAAATTGAAAAGGTAATTCATTTTGTAACAGAGGAAACAGGCTGAAAAAGGGTAAAATGTTTTACAAATTGTCTCTTTAACCTATCCCACTTTGGGAATTAAAATCTGCATTCCTGCCTGATGCCGATAATCAGAAGAGCAGAGGAATGTTCTTTGATTTTTGTTTCCTTTTATCTTTGTACCACAGCAGATGGTTCAACAGGATTGTCCAGGCAGACATCAGGAGATTGTCTACACCAGAGATGCTATTGTTAAACAGCAATATAGCCCAAAGCTGAAACCTCCCTTTTAAAAGCGTTTCTGCGTATAGATAGGGCGATGATACCTTAAGACGAGAGTCTGCCATTCTCCTCAACTGCAGGCAAATTAATAAACTTCTCTTTCCTATTCTTCAAGCCACTTGTCCTCATTCTTCATTTGGCCACGGGGATAAAAACTGAATTTTCGGTAACAATTTCCTACACTTTTGGTTTTGTAGGCCATGTGGTTTCTGTTGCAACTACTTAACTCTGCTTTTGTAGTGTGAAGGCAGCCAAAGACAATACATAACCAAATAGATGTGGCTATATTCCAATACAACTCTATTTCTAAAAACAGACTTTGGTGTCACCCACTTCTTTAGAAATTCTTCAAATCCTTGCTTTTATAGTCTAGGCTCTAATAAGATAGGGATCGCATTTATCTGGAAACTTCTTCTAAAGGCCCTGAAGCATTTATGAGTTATAGTTTTGTGGCCATGTTATCTATATTCATTGATCTCTGTCTTTCTTTATCATTTTATCCATCTACCTAATACATAGTCCATCTATTTGTAAAAATTGCTTTGTGGAGGAACTACATAATTATTTCAAATTGTAGATTAATAGTTAGAAATAATTATATAGCTTACTCAAAACAGTGTGAAAATGAGCACGAGGCTGGAAAAGTACAAACTAATCACTTTTGTCATGAAAATGTACATCAAGTAAGGGATTCTGGTATAAGACTCACCGGTGACAAGGGACATATGAACAAGCACAGACTTTGCTCTGGGCAGACTGAAGGAGAGCACATAATTTATTCAGTGAAGATAGGACGGAGCCCACTGAAGCTGAAGCCAGAAAAGCTGAGGTCACGGTACAAGCCCACGGGCCTGATGATGACATCAGTGACCGGCTTCAGACTTCAAATACATGGCTCTGGAAGAAAAGGAAGGCTTTTGGCTAACAGTGCAGCATCTCTCACAGTCTCAACACACAGCAAAAAGAAAAGGAAACGAAAGATGGAAAGATTAATACAAAATAGATAGGATCAAAGACGACGGAGGATGGAAAGAGTCTGTCTGAACACCAAGAATTCCCCAGTGGCCTGCCAGGGAGCATGTGGATTTTCATTCCACTTCAGGGCAATAAAAACGAAATGTCCCACTGTCTTAAAGGTTTGGGACTTCTAATAGAAGAAGCGTTTGATTAATGAAACAACATGTACTATAGAGAACAAGGGATCATAAAAAGCTGGTTTTTAATAGCCTAAGTACTTTTTGCAGCTTGAAGTCTTTTATCACCTTGTAAATCACCCCTGGAGAGAAAAAAAAAAAACAAAGTGAGACAGGACAGACTTCCATGACCGGCCTGTCCACCTTGGGGCCTTGGCTCTGGTTTCTCAGACATTGTTTTTGCTCACACTGTGGTGCCTGCCGTTATCATGGGGAGGGCAGCGCCACCCTGCTGCTCCTGAAGGTCTCAGAACAGATCTGCCCCTGCAGAGGCACTTTCCTCCTCTGCCTGCTGTCTCTGCTCTGCGGTCAGCCGTGCCCTGCTAGGGGAAATTAGCAGCCATGGGTATGACCAGGAGGGGCCCCAAATCTCGTGGCTTACAACAACAAATATTCGTTCCTGGCGGGGTTCCTTGGCAGGTTGGCTGTGTGGAAGTGCAGGACCCTCCGCCTGCCTCTCCCCCCCAGACCCAGGTGGAGGAGCAGGCCTGTCACCTGCTCCCCGGGGTGTGGGGAGGGGCACCGGAAGGCCAGCCAAGGCGAGGCCCTCACTGGGAGCCTCGGGGTGGACGGGGTGTGCTTTAATCTGCTCCTGCACCACTGCCCAAAGCGAGTCTGAGGCGGAGCTCAGAGTCAGAGGGGTAGGAAGTGTATTTACCCACAGGGCCCAGGCAAGCCAGGGTGAATGGGGGTCAAATCATCCCTCGGCTACACCACAGATGTGTGGTGGGTTGGCCACTTGCAGGTCCCTGATGTGTGCTCACACCTGGCATCCTGAAAGGACCCCAGCCTTCGGAATTTCGACTCACTTAGATTTACAGCCTTGGCCTATAAATTCTCCGCAAGATAGCTGTTGCCTCTTGAAGTATATCTGAGGACCTGTGCTAAGAAGTTTCTACACATAATCTCATTTTTCTCTAACTGCACCTGTGAAAGGTGGTTGCTTTCTCCATTTTTTATAGGAACAAACTGAAGTTTAGAGGGCACTTCATACAAATGTCACCGAGCCACGAAGTCCGGAGCTGGGACTTGAACCTATGTCTGTCTGACTCTAAATTACTACACCATGTGAGAAGAATGTTTCAGAGTGGAAACTTAGGAAGAAACTGGAACTGGAAACACACTTGTAAATTTTAATCCTGTGCTCATATCGTTGGCTTCAGCAATTCCACTTGGAAAGACTCATCTTAGGGAAGATATCTTTCATATTAAAAAAAAAGATGTTTGTATAAGGATGCTCGTGGCAGTGTTATTTGTGATGGAGAAAAATTAGAAATGATGATAAAGGATTAAACACAGGGATTTGTTAAGTAATTTGATGCATCTGTAGGCAGGCATGGAATTACCATTCAGAGGAATATTTAATGACATTGGAAGTGTGTACAGTGCAAAGAGGAAACTAAAACGTGGTATACACAGTGTGACCTCACAGAGTAGAAAGAATACTCAAATATTAACAGTGAACAATGCTGTGTAATGTACTTTCAGGTGACCCACCCCCATATACAGCACCGAGTTTGTCAACTGATATATATTTGATTAAATACATATAAATGATATATTTTTGTCAATAGAGATGTGTGTGTATGGATAGAAGAATCTATGTTTATAACTACAGACTAAGACTTCACCCTCTCACCAAGCCACACTCCCCTGAAATGGCCTTGCAGCCAGACTCAAGCTGAGAAATTCTCCCTTCATCTGTGCCCTGTGGCTACTCTAGGGCAAGATGACCTTTAGTAGCAATGCCTTCTCCAGGCCCCAATTCGAGATCCAGGGTTAATAAGTTTAGAAGAGGTAAATGGTCTTAGGGCAATTGTTATACCTGGGGCCTCAAGGCCACGTGTGGCCCTCCAGTTCCCCACGTGTGGCCCCAAGACGGAATCCAAACTTCACGGATGACTTGGACGCAGTCAAAAGGCCTCACTCAAGGATCCAGAAGGCCACAGGTGGCCCCAAGGCTAAAGATTCCCCATCCCTGGAAGCTTAATGTTTGTATTGCTCATAAAAGAAATATATATTTCTCAGAGCAAATTAGAAAACATATTTTTAATGACCAAAATAAACTATAATCCCATCTCTTAGACATAATACATTTTAACATTTGAATTTATGTCCTGTGTGTAGAGCTGTGACACATACATAGCTGTGTACACACACGTCTATGTGCATGCAGGCACACATGTTTTATCAGGCCTTCCACTCCCCAGCTGCCTGTTACAAATGAAAAACTTAGAAAAGGCAACAGGAACATGACCCCAACATCAGTATACTATACTACCTAGCATAAAACTTAATTGTTTTGGGTTTAAAATGGAAAGGGTCTTTCAAAGAGAGACACCAATGACTTTAAGAAAAATACTGCTTTGGTGTGCTTGTCAAAAAATGGCAAGAAATAATAATAATAATTAAAAAAAAACAAACCAAAGCAAACACCATCACCACAAAATCCAGAACAATAAGCCTCATTTACAGTGTTTGTGAGGAAGGGGAATCAAATATCTTTCTCGCAAGGAAGTTCTTCCCAAGTTCCTCTCAAAGCAGAACAGACAAGAAACAAGAGCTGAAAGTATTTACAAATCTATGACAATGGTAAAAATGTCTCCAGCAAGAAAACAGAGCCTCTGGCTCTGTGGCTCACTACAGCTAACACGTTCCTGGAGTGTAAACTCTGTGTGTCAAACGCTTCCCAACACAAAGCATATTTGGGGGCCATTTTGCAGCAACCAATTTCTGCATTTAGTTCGCCAAATGTGTTCATTAAGGTGCCTGAAAACATTGGATTGTTCTCAATCTGGTTTTTCATTTTCTATTGAAAGAGTGTTTTGTAACTTAATTTTCTCTATTGGGATTTTTCTTTTTGGGGGGCTTGTTTCTTAAACCTATGACTTATTGGATGATCCCAAACTCATTTAATCTTTATTATTATAATTTCTTCTTTTGTAAGATGGTAATGCAGAGCTTGTTTTTTACCTCAGGACTCAAATTACTTTTAATGAGCAATTCAGGCCACCATTAGAGTGAGGCAAGCATTGAACTTAAAGAGGGAGACGATAATAACTGATCTCTGGAATGCTTACAAATAGCTATTAACTTTTTAATATAGTGTTAAAAAGCCTTATCAAACTAATAATGAGGCACTGCATTTATGTGACTGTTCTAGGAACAAACCCATTTACCCCTCCTGAGGATATGCAACTACCATCTTATTTAAAGCTCTGAAGTTTTGAGAAAATATTGTCCACATATTATAGTTCTATACTTACAAAATACAGATAAAAGGAGGCCACATGAATTTGATCAGACATTTTGGAAAGGGGTCTGACAGTCAGTCACGTTTTATATCAGAGTATGAGCCATCAAATTCAAACAGAAAATCCAATTTTGTTGCCCTTTTTAACAAAGTTGAATAAAAATTGTTAGTAAAGGAATCATGAACTTTGAGAACAGAAATTGTCCTTAATTTACAGATGTGGCCCCCAAGGCTGAGAGAGATGAGCTATTTCACTGAGAATCACACAGTGGGGCTGTTCTGATGGCTTTGGACTCGTAGCACATTGCCTTCTGAGATTCACTAGAAAGTCCTTTGAAAGAGAAATTTCGACCAGCGTTTTGGAAAGAATGCTGTTCTCTAATATTTACCTTTATTGAAAATGCCTTTATTTGGATAGCTGCACTAACTTTCACAGAAACGAGATCTTCAGAGTTGATGTTCCATGTAAGGTAAACTGCAGCATGTGTCCGCTTGTACAGGTAAGCCCTCTGTAAGTAAATTGGGGAGAAAAGAAAGTATTTCTTAATACTTTTAGAAATCACAATCATTATTCTCAAAGGAGAGGGAGAAGGGCCATTGCTCTTGTCTAAAGTCAATGGATTTTATTAGTAACTGTATTCATAGATTAAAGAACAGTGTGCAAAGAAAACAGTTCTACTTGCTGATGGATAATTGCCCATCACTAATTCACAGGGTCCTGGTGCTAACTGATGGCATAACACATGATCAATGCGCACTGTTGCTAGCCGCCTCACTTTTTAAACTTAGAAGGAAAGTGAAAGTCATGACTTCAGGCCGCCTCAGTTTTTCCTCATTTTTCTTGCCTTTGATAATGAAAAAGTGTGCAACTTTACAAAAAATGTCCAAAGTGAGTAGCTGAAATCACGGTGTATTTATCAGCTATCTGTTTTCATCCTGGCAGCAGAGAACACATGAGTGATGTGGCTGTGACTCATATATAATGCCCTCTTTTCTCCTGTTATGTAAACATTCCAAAAAGGGAAGCAACATTAAAAATTGAACCCGGAAAAGACGCATCGTTATGAATTATGATTTAGCAGCAAAGTCACTGCAGGAGAAAGAGAACCTGTCTCTCTCGCCCTGATGGTACTTGCGATAAAATACAAGAGGATGTGGCACCGCTCTTCTTGATAAATTGGGCACTAGGCAAGCCATGGATGTGAAATTATCTGGCACATGATAAATCTGCTGTAATAAATAAAAATCCAGCAGAAGAAATAGGAACTGTGTGAAGTAAACTTTGCTTTGAAACTCTGCCTCTCTAACTTTCTGCAGGATTTCTGGCTCTGCTGGGATTGTATAATGAGGCTGGTTAGGTCATGATTAGCACCACAAAAACCCTTGCCTGGAAACAAAAAGTCAGGAAGCACACAAGTGTCATCTTAAAAATAAGCCCAAAGGATTCGTCAGGATGAATGTGGAATTTGTCGAAAAATTCGTTGTTACTTTCAAATTACCAGCAAGTGGCATGGTCTTCTGATTGACAGTCTGGGAGGCTGTTATACCTAAGCACAAGATAAGATTTTTAAATGTGCTTTCAATTTGCCTCTGGAAAACCTGCTTTGACCTTCAGGCAAAAAATGGATGTCATATTTTAAAGTATTTTGAAAATTTCTAGAAAGCATCACCAGAAAACCCCAATTCTCCTCTTCATAGTTAAGCTTATCAATAGAGATATATGTTAAACGTCCCTAAGACTAGCGAGTCCCTGATGTTTTTATGGCAGCAAATGGAGAATTTAAATTCATTTTGATTAATTATAATCATTGTTGAACAAACTTCAGGACTCAGAAGTTTGGTCACAATATTTCCTAGTTGTTGGAAATGTAACCGTCCTGTATACTGAGTAAGGGGTAAATGAAGTGCTAGCCCATGTTTTTCTACAAGGATCTCCAAGGCCTCAGTAGCTTGGTGACTGGACAGATTCATACCAGGTTGCTTCACATTCACCTTTGGCTTCCCAAAGTTCAACTCAACAAGAACAGGTAAGCCTGTAGGTAAAGCATATCAGATATAAAAAAAGGAATTAGAAAAGTTCAGAAAATAAGTAGGAGAAATAAAATGTTGATATGATATTAACAGTAAACTGTTTATATTTGTTTGAAATCTTTGTCTGCATCATGTTACTCGATATAGTTTTAAAAGTTGCTATTTCCCATAGTTTGATAAATTCCACATGTCCCTCCTGTAGGTCTTTTACCCCGTCCTCATTTTCCATTGACTTTAAGCTCTGGTGCTAAACCACAGCAGAATTGAATCCGTGCAGTCATTCATTTCCACCTCTTCTTCTCCCCACCCTCCTGAGTCCACACCTGTGGCCCATCCCTTGCACCTGGCCTCAGTTACAAGATTAGACAGGGTGAAAACTCTAGAAAATTTGGTCTTCTTTAATTTTATTTCTTAATATCAATGCTCTTAGGGAAGCAGTGAGGGCTCTAGGAAGCAAAGAGAAGAAAGGGATCACTTCTCTCCCATCTCCAAGATTAGCAAAGCTCCTCTGAATGGTGTGGGGTGAGCTGGTGTTAGGATATGGATATTAGAGAGAAAATGCCTACTTTTTTTTTTTTTTTTGTCTCCCAGGCATATCTCTGGGTTGTCTGCAAATCCTAAAAAGCTTTGTGAGATCCAAGAGTAGAGAGGACCCACATAGGAAGAGAGCCATGGGGAGGTGATGGGGCGAGATGGCTACAGAGAGCCTGGGCAGACAATCTCCTAGGCAGAGTCACAAAGTTTCCCATAATATTAGGTGGTACAGAAATGCAAGATCACACGCTGTGTCTCCATCTACAGCAGAGAAGCTGTCAAGAGACCCACCAGCCACAAAGGGGACACATGGACAGAAATGCATGACCACTGGTGACATGTATGTATGATGGATAGCGATGTACCCCAGCAAGATGACAAGCATCCCATCTGATGCTGAAGTGGGCAGATGATGTCTAGGACCAGATGCTTTCCTGCACCATGGTTCCCTGGAACTTAGATACAATGTCTGGGAAAGGGGGTGGGGAGAGAATTGATTGACATTAATTTTACCCTATCCCAATAGAATTAGAAGCTCACAAAAGAATTTTAAAATAAGAAACATAACTCTTTCCCACATTGATCTCTGGACTGAGGCTTATATCCAGCACATATGTTCTGATTTTCAATAAAGAGCTGAGTCCCTCAGGGTCTACTGCTACACATATCTGCTTGCTCACCTGGGAGGTTGCTTGGTGCTTTGGAAAGAGGTTAGATAAGAGAAGCAGAAAAGCATAGCAGGCTCCTGGTCTGTTGTTTATTGTCTCTTGGCCTCAGTTTTCTCTTTTCTTGTGAAAAATGAAGGATGGACCTGATAATCTCCGAGGACCCTTCTGTCTCTGACAATGTGATTCTGTGGGTCTTTCCTACTCTGTTTGCCAAGTCACTGGTCAGTGCTGCCATATTAGATGCAGCATACAAAGAACCTCTCTTGGAGTTTGACACTTGGGTGGTCAAACACACTAATTCCTATTATCCTCCCTGTTCAATGGCATTCTCTAGCAATCATTCTTTCAAATTCAAAGATATGATTCCCAAGATCTAATTAACATGGAAGACCATGATTTTTTCTTTTCTCTAAGTTCCAAGCACAGGTCCTGTTCTGGGGAGGCCGTGTAATGGGCTGTGTATTTGTTTTCAGGAATTCCTCTTTTGCAGTTTTTAAAATAAAAATCTGTGCTTGAAAGGCTCTTTTATCTATGTTTTGAATAGAAGTGGTGGGCACAGGGCTTGGATGGTGAATAGGCAGGTCTGTTTCTTCAGTGGTGACATATAAAGAGAAGATTAGTACTGTACTCAACATGGCACATGGTTGACCTGAATTCACGCCCAGGCTGAGACCCAGCTTTCTGCAGCCCTATTATGATAATCCAGCCTGCTGCTACTTTTGTATTCTTCAATAGGACACTCAGGCCACTGGGCCAGTGTACCAGTCCCTATGGAGCTACTTAAATAGATGAAATTGGACCCCACAGAGACAGAAGGAAATGCCAGGTTATGCCAGAAGCTGAGGGTCTATCTAAATTAGTGCTTGTAGGGGATTTTGCATAGATGCCGTGTCAACCAAGCATGTGGGGTTTTCACTTCTACTTGGAATCCAGCTATTTTCCTTCCTTCGGGGCTGCTACTGACTGTGTATCTGAATCTTTCTCTATCAGAAGCCCTCGGCCAACTAACTACTCCTGGAGTGGGCCCCAGTTTTAACGGGGTGTGCCTTTTATGGGGCTGTCTGCAGGTGGCACTTATTTTTTATGGCAGTACCGACATCCTATCTCCCCTGTCTCACATTCTCCTGCTGCTGCATCTTCATCTGCCTTCTTGTTGGCCTCTTCATCGCTTTATTCTTAACCTGTATCTAGTTCCTCACCCAGGTACACAGTCCTGCCCAGGTGTCTGAGCTGGAGTAGGTATGGGCTCACAAAGATGCTGTTTTGATTTACTTTTTTGACCCAAAATACCTCAACTGGGAACCCCAGTCAGTTTTTCTCAAAGTATGGTTTGCAGATCGCCTGCATCATAATAAACTTGGGGTGCTGGTTAAATGCACTTTTAGAGGATTTCACTCCAGACCTTCTGATGCTGGACCCCTGCACATTTAACAGACACCCCGATGCTTTCTGTGCACATTAACGTTTAAGAGCCACCACCTACTCCTCCCCTTTTACTTCTAAATCTTGATGCTAGGAGCCACCTCAGCTAACTCATATGTGTCTCTTTATAGGAGAGCCTTTTAATTTTTTCACTGTCAGAAGATGCCAGGGTAGATTTGCAGAGTGGTTCACATGCCTGAGTCCAGTGAGCCCATCCCGGTAAGCGCATTGCTGCATTTCTACCCTGTGTGCCCAGCCCACGGCCGTGGGTATGACACATATAAGAGCACGCAGCTTCTTCCAATGCGCACCAGAGCCCATGCGTGTGCTTCCACCACAGTTGCAACCTGTGTGACCATGGATCCCTTGTTTTTCTTCATTTGTTACTTGCTAACAGCTAAGAGCCCATATGAGGAAAGGCTTGCCAGGGAGTGTTGGCAGTGCCACACGTTTGTACCTTTTCCGCAGGGTGGGCTGTGTTAGCATCAGCTTCAGTCTGGCTGCCGGGTGCATCTGCCAGCTACGTATTTCTTGCTGATGCTCTGAGCTGTTTCATCTTATTCTGTTCTCTCTTAGCATTTCCTCAACACCCACATGGCCTGGAGTTGCATTCAGTGAATTCCAATGCTGTTATTGTTTGTAGTTGTCACCTCACTTCCCATGTGGCAGTTGCTTCCATCCCCTGCTATTGTTTATTCTTCATGCATATCCCAGACAGTCAGGCATCTCTGGTTCTGAGCCAGAAGATTTCAAATTCTGCAGTGAGAGGGAACAGCCCCAAGACACTGTCTAGCCCAGGGGAGCTTGTTGGCAACTTGCTAAAGTCCTATCTTAGAAAAAAAACATTTTTAAAAGCATAAGCTAACACGCATATGATTGCAAAAGAAACCAACCATGTTTAAACATTTATCAAAACATTTTTTAAAATGTTATGATACAGTAATGTATGGGATTTTTTTTTTGCTAATGCATTAAGTAACAAGAAACAGCTGCAACTTTGAGGATTATAGTAAATTTGAAGAGCTGGTGAACATAAATGATATTTTGAGATAACTGTAAAAACTGTACTGTAATAGAAAATACCTTCAATTTATGTTAGAATGAAATCACAGGTATGGCTAATAGCAAATGTTTTCTCACTTGCATTCATAATTGGAGGAAGTCCTGTAAATTTTAGAGATTATAGAAAGTAAAGATGCATTTTCCCATTTAAGTTCATGATTCCTTCAAATGATTTCTAAGAACCCTGATCTCACTGAAGCTCCCAATCTTACCAGGGAACAAAGGACCTGAGATATAGAATTACCAACATCACCCTGTTAGTTGTTGGCCAAATGGGATGGAATCCTGGACACCCTCCACCCGTTAACTCTGTTTGCTGTGCTCTGCTACTTCTGCCTGCGGAATTACAGGATGGACTTTGTCAGTAATTCTGCTTTACGATTCTCCCATAGTTCAGTTTTCCTTGTGTTACCTTTGATTCTGGCAATTCTATACAATTCTCTTTCTCTACGTTGCTTCAAGTTTGCTTGAATGTCAGTGCTGCGTATATGCCATACTCCGTTTTCTTTCTCCTGGGTTATCATGGTAACTTCTCCAATATTTTTTCATTGTTATCAATCAAAGTACCATGCTCTTACTTATTTAGAGGGAAATAAACAGAATCATAGCAGATAATTGACAAGAACAGCATTCTTCTCTCTGGCAACATGGATCTGGAGTTTACTAGACTGTATCTTAAAATTGGATCGAGATAGAAAACCTAGAAAGGAACCAGAAGAGATTAAGCAAGCAAATAAAGCTGCACGCAGAAGGGAGTTGTCTCATGTGAGTGAGTCACTGGGAGACCAGGGGAAGCAGAGGATACTCTGCAGGACGGATCTCAGCTGCCCAGAGACTCTAATTAGGTAAAGTGTTTCCTAGAAGTAGAATAGACTATGAGGGACTAATCACATTTTATACCACTTGGATTTTATGCATAGGAAATTCTCCCAGTCACTTCACTCTTTTTGGAATAATTTTTAGATTGGAATTTAAGATAATATTATATTACTCTTCTAATCTTGTGCTGTTATTTAATTTTTTCTTACCTATAATTTTATCTCCTCAACTAGACTATGAACTTTTTGAGGTTAGGGAACTGACACAAAGTATTTTATTTCTTTGTGCCCTTCACAGCCGTTATACTGGCGTTTGGCTGCAGTGGGTTTGCACGGTGGTGAGAGCACCAGCTTTTCGCCCAGACAGACCAGAGTGTGGGTCCCGCCTGGGCTCCTTATTTTTGCCAGGTGTTGTTAATCCAGCCCGCCATGCTCAGTTTGCTTACCAAAGAAACCTACCAGTTCAGAGTTCTTTGGTGGAATGATACTGCACCAAAGGTGGTTCAGATAATACCTGGCACAGAGTGCAGGTTTGAAAAGATACCTGCTATTATTATCATGATTCAAGAAATGTTTGTTGGAAACTTGTGGAGTGCAGCCACATCAAGCTCACCCACACAGTCAGCAGCTCTTTCTTGTGGAGGCCCCGTGTCACTTTGTCTTCTTCCATCCCTTCCAGCACGCGCCATGTTTTCTCTGTACTAAGTCAGTGAACTGTTTACATTGCGTCCAAAGGGTCCAAGAAGAGAAACCATTTGAAAAGCAGAAGAAATTATGTTGGGAGTTAGAAAGCTAATATGTAACACTCGTTTTTATTTTCCCATCTTGAGTTCAGAATATATTAAGAGAGGATCCAGATGATAGACAAATGGAGACCCAAATTAAAAAAATATATGTCATATATTTTGAAAATGGCAATTAAAGCTAAGTCAAGTCTTGATGCTCTAGGGCTCCCAAATGAAACATACCTTCAGATGTCTAGCTCCTAATATAAGCAAGGCCCATTGGCCTCAGAGAAAAGGCACCCAATGCCACATGGAAAACTGTTAAATCCTTGAGATGTGTGTAAAAGTTTCCATTTGTGCCAATTTTTAAAAAAGTAGGACTCTAGAACATAAATCAACAGATACAACACCTAGCCTTAAATTCCATAATATATGAAGGACAGTGAAAAAACTGAAGGAAAGAAAAAAGGAAAAGGCAAAAAAAAATGGATGAAAAGAGAAAAGAAGAGAAGAAAAGGAAAAAAGAGGAAGTGAGGACAGATGAAGAAAGAGAGACACATAGAGGAAGAGAAAAAGAAACGTACAGAAGGGTTGACGGGAACAGGTGTCAGAAGGTGACCCAGTGGTCAAAGCAAAGTGTTAGGAAACAGCCTTTTGTGCCAACTTGGTGCCTGGCCTTCAGCCCATTGCACATCTTCCCAACATACTTGAAGTGACTAACTCTGTGGCCTGTGTTCAGAGATATTTCACTGCTCTTCATTCTTTAGCGTTCAGAGATGCTGGATGAATGGGATGTCATAATAATCCCATGGAGTATAAATTTCCCCGTGAGCCGCAGTGTCAGTGATGAGAGGGGTATTAACTTGATGTCTAAATGAAATCAAACAAAGGGTTAGGTCTACCTATGTACTAAAGTTTTCCTATTCTGACTCAAAGACTCTGGAGTGGAAATTCATCGATCATTTGGAAAAGAAGCTGTCTATAAATTCAATACATACCTGAAAAGTAAAAATGAAATGGCATTTCTACAGACTGCTGCCAGTAACACTACTGCTAAGTGAACAGTGATAGAATTAATAGGCCTTCAAAGCGAGCAGTGTACCTTTCACCCTTGTGAGAATCAGACCAAAACAGGGGTTATTTCAGCTGTGTGACTGCCGGTTGTGTTACTTGCTAAGTCACTGTCCCTGCAGATTATTCCAGCTGCATGCTTGGGAGTGGCAGGCTGATCTAACCCATCCATCATGCTGCTTGGCCCAATTTTCCTTTCTATTTCCTTGGCAGACTTTGGGTTCCCTTAAGGAAACTGTGTGGTACTTGTTATCCTTGGAACACTACTAGAGGTTGATGATCTATCTAGCCATCCCTGAGATATCTGACTTATGTGTTTGAAATTGTCTGTTTCCTGGACCTCATGATTGGATAGAATAAGATCAAGGTAACAAGAGTTAAGGAGATATACAGTGGTAACTTTTAGTGTCCCTTTGTTTATTTTATGAATAGTCGATAGATAATTCTAAACAAATATAGTTCACTGTTTGAATGCCCTATTGTGTGCTGTGCTTCCACTAATCATAAGGTCAGGAAATGACTTTTAGGATTGCTACACAATGTGAGCCAAAGTGTCCTGTTCACAGATTTAATGTTAGGGAACAGCAGAGCTGTGATTCTAATCTGGGACATCTGGGTTCAAAGATGGTACCTTAACACTCTTTACCATTTGTCTACTTATTCATAAACTTATCTACCCTGAAAGTATATTCTGGGGGCTATGGAAAAGAGTAAAAATAATGTATGTGAAGGATTTAGAATAATGACTAGCACACACTGGGCATTCAGTATGTAATAATTTTCCTTATAATAATTATGTTATTTTTTTCCAAGATATAGATGAAGGGAAAGCTTTGGAGTAACTAAGTATATCGCGAAATCTATGGATTGCAGCTTATGGGGCTATTTTAACTTAATTTACTTGTAATTCTAATGAATTTTCTTATCTAGTGTCTAAACTTATTGATGAAGTAAAAAATTAGGACAAATAGGAGGGACTGCTTCAGAAAAGGACAGGGATGATTGTGATAACTGATAACTAAAAGGTATTGATGGTTTGGTCATTTTGTGAAAACCACACAATTATAAAACTGGACACATGAACTGAAATATAAATAAAACAGCCTACTGGATCTGTTTCATTTAGGAGTAAAATAAAATTATTAATTCAACAGGTCTTGAGGACCAGTCAATCATAACAGTGTTTATGGGTCAATCATCCGCACCATTTCTTGTAGTGTGGTCTGCTGGTCATGAAATATTTCTGACTATGTATAATCTGAAAAATTTTATTTAACTTTCATTTTTGGAAAATATTTTCACTGGTAGAGAATTTCAGTTTTTTTCTTTAAGTACTTTGAAGATTTTGCTTCATTGTCTTCTTACTTTCATTGTTTCCAATAAGAAATACACTGTCATTCTTACCTTTGTTTCTCTGTGTAAAATATAACTCTCTTACTTCCACATCCTGTGACTGTTTTATGACCTTATTTCTAATGCTTGTTTTGAACAATTTGCTTACAATATTGTCTTGGTATAGTTTTCTTCATAGTTCTTATGCTTGAGATTTGTTGAGCTCCTGGGATCCATGGGTTTAATATTTTTTCTGTTGCTATCTTTGGGGACTTTAATTCCATGTATATTGGATCACTTGAAATAGCCCAACTAGCCCTGAAAAAGCTGTGTTAGTAGTGCTCTGTTCATTTATTTTTTGTCTCTGTGTTACATTATGGATAGTTTTCATTACCCTGCTTTCAAATTTACTAATATTTTCTTCTATAATATCTAATCTGCTGTTGTTTCCATTAAATTTAACCTCAGAAAATTGTAGTTTTCATCTCTAAAAGTTCAGTTTGGATCTTTTTCATTACTCATGTCTTTACTTAACTTTTTAAAGTCATGGAATGCAGAGATAATAACTTTTTTTTTTTTTTTTTTTTTTTGAGACAGAGTCTTGCTTTCTTGCCTAGGCTAGAGTGAGTGCCGTGGCGTCAGCCTAGCTCACAGCAACCTCAAACTCCTGGGCTCAAGCGATTCTCCTGCCTCAGCCTCCCGAGTTGCTGGGACTACAGGCACGAGCCACCATGCCTGGCTAATTTTTATGTTATATATATTAGTTGGCCAATTAATTTCTTTCTATTTTTATGGTAGAGACGAGGTCTCGCTCAGGCTGGTTTTGAACTCCTGACCTTGAGCAATCCGCCCGCCTCGGCCTCCCAGAGTGCTAGGATTACAGGCGTGAGCCACCGCGCCCGGCCGAGATAATAACTTTTTAAATGTCCTTTTCTGGTAATTCTAAGAACTGTGTAAATTCTGGGTATGTTTCAGTTGATTGATTTTTCTCTTCAAGTGAGATGTATTTTCCTGCTTCTTTAAGTGTCTGGTGTTTTTAGATTGAATGCCAGACATTGTGAATTATATCTTTTAGTTTACTAATTTTTAAAAATTTTATAAATATAATTGAGTTTTGTCTTGGGACGCAATAATTTCAGTTGGAAAAGTTTAATTCTTTCAGGTTTTTTTTTTTCAAGATTTGTTAGATACAGAGCAGCATTTAGTCTAGGGGTAATTATCCCCTAATATGGAGACAAGACCCTTCTGAGTTCTCTACTGAAGACTCCCTGAATGATGAGTTTTCTACTCTGATTTGTGGGAAAAAGATACTATTGTCATCCCTGTGTAAATGTTGGGTATTGTTTCCTCTAACTCATTTAGCTGTTTCTTTTTTCTTAACTCAGGTAATTTCCTTACACAAATGTGTTAATCAATATTCTTCTCAATACTCTAAGTGGATGAGATGGCTAATTTTAATGGGTCAACTTGACTGGGCCACAGGGTGCCCTGACATTTGGCAGAGCATTATTATGGGTGTGTCTGAAAGAATGTTCCTAGATGAAATTAACATTTGAATTGGTAGACAAAGTAGATTTCCCTCCCTAATGCTGAGGGAGGGGTTCATCTGATCAATTGAAGACTTGAATAGAACAAAAAGGCTGAATAAGAGAGAATTCCTTTTGCTTGACTGCTAGAGCTGGGACATTGGAGATTTCTGGTGTTCTGACTGCTTTTCTTGGGCGTGTAGCTGGTTGGCTTTCGGATTACATATCAGCTCTTCTGGGTCTCTAGATTACTGACTGTAGACCCTGGGACTTCTCAGCCTGCATAATCATGTGATCATGTGAGCTGGTTCCTTATAATAACACACACTCTATCTATATGACAGATATGATGTATATATTAGGAAATGTGTATATATATATCAAATATATACACACATACATATATTAATATACCCTATTGCTTCTGTTTCTCAGGAGAACCCTGACTCATATGGAAGTTCTTTCTATGACTCTACTTCCACTCCAATGCTTTAGACACTATAGTCTTCCCAGACTGTCAGCTCCATGTCCTCAATGCATGAAGTGTAAGAAGACTACCTGAGTTCCACCTCCTGTGTCAAACTCTGGAAATTCTCTCACTGAAGTAAGCTGGGGCAATTGTAGGGCTCACCTAATCTGCTTATTCTCTCTCAGGGATTATTTACACTTTGTTAGCTGGTTTAGTGCTCTGAAAATTATAGTCTCATATATTTTATTTCTGTGTTTTCAGTTGTTTCAAGTGAGAGAATAAATCCATTTCATCTTGGTTAGAAGTAGAAAGTATTTAATCAATGATTTCAATTATAATTAGATCATCTAGAATACTTTCTATCAAATACAGTGTTTATAAAGACAAGATCATGTCTCATATTTTATAAAAGATTTTCATCCTTGTTCAAAAGAGAAAACAGAGTGTAATGGTAAAACCTCCAGTATGTGAAAAATCTTTGGTCTCTAGTATAACTTATTCTGAAAAGATTTTGAAGGTGGAGATTGACTACGGCAAAAACATGATTATAGTATTTAGGAAGGTAATACATAGGTGTCTTTTGGGGAAATCCTCCTTACTGAATGAACAATTCAGTGGGATGGCTGCAGGGCAAGGAAGTATGGCAAGAAGACACATCACACGGTGGGCCCAGCCTCTGTAGGTATGTGTACACTGCCCCCTGACCCTTAACTTCTAAGCAGAAAACTCCTGCGGTGTCTGTTAACAGGAATCTCCTCCTTGACCTGCACACATAGCCACTATATAGCTCAGTATTTTTAATATTTTACTTTATACAGTGAAACTTCAGGAATAGCTGCTGTTGATTTGTACTCTGTGGCTCTGCAGATTCCAGACTGGCTTCATCGTGCCCTTTCTCAAAAAGCTTGTGCATGCATTATTAGCACGTGTGTATGTAAAACTAAAATTAGACATATTTCTTGTTATTTATTGAATTCAGTTAATGCAGAAACCACCATGCATATTCAAGTGGAAGAAGAGAAAATTATTACTGTCTTTGGAGGTCATCTCAGGGTGCTATTGAGAAATTCTTCCACAGGGGATTGGGGCCACTGAGAGCCACTATAGTTGTGTTTAACTGACTCCATTACAATTAACTAGATAGTGAATAATTCTATTGTTTTTCAGAATGAAAAATATCTGATATTACCTGAATTTTAGACATAGTCCCAATCTCATTGCATGTAGAATAAATAGGTACAGTGTGTCCGTTAGTATATAAATAAATTCATATAAAATTGTGAGTGCATATTCAGAAGGATATTCATGGGTATTTTTTACTGTATTCCATCTGATATAGAAACAATAAGTTCCTCAATTGGATTTGGAATTCTGTGAGGCTGGGACTACATCTTTATTCTTTTCTTTAGTTCAGTGGTTGACAAAAATATACATATAATGAACAAATCCATTAATACATTATGACCACACCAAAGCAGTGTGTTAATGTAGGTAATGTTTCCTGAAAGAAACATTCAATGTCATATCTAAATATAACTAAAGAGCAGGACTATGTGCATAATTCTCAGGACCCAGTGAAAAATGAGAATATGAGGCACCTTGTCCAAAAAATATTAAGAACTTTAAGATAACGACTATTAGAACATTAAACCAAGTGCTTATCTCTGTGCATCTGCACACGTCTTATATCCATGAAGCTGATCTTGTGAAGTAATAGTTTATAGTCACCTACTGTATATTTTAAAATAGCTACAAGAGAATAATTCAAATGTTTCTAGCATAAAGAAAAAACAAATATTTAAGGTACTGGATACTCAACTTACACTGATTTGGTTTTTACAAATTGTATGAATGTATTGAATTATCACATGTACCCCCAAAATATGTACATCTATTATGTATCAATGAAAAAATAAAATTAATTAAAAATAAATAAAAATAAAATTAATTTTAAAATAATCTATTGTATATTGGATAATAGCTAGAAGGGAATAATCTGAATGTTTCTAGCATGAAGAAAAGTCAAATATTTAAGGTGATAGATATCCCAATTACATGTTTGCTCTTTATGAATTATAGGAATGTATTAAATTATCACATGTACTCCCCAAATGTATACATCTATTATGTATCAATAAAATATAAATTTTTAAAAAATGGAGAGAAAAAATGAAGTCATACTGGCTAAAGTAACTAAAATTAGAATTTGGAGCTGGCAAAGCAGCTGACAGTTTAGGGGGGGAATCTTGGCAGCAAGTCAATCTCAGACAGTAGGAGACCCAAATTCAGCACAAATGACACTACTTCCTGGCTGAAAGCAAAGTTACAGGTGAAAAAGGAAGACCTGTGAGGCATAGTGAAAGAGCAGGATGTGGAGCGGGGAGGGAAGAAGTAAGGAACTGCAGAAAGTAAAACCCAATTTCAAGTGCAAAGAACAAAAACAAAACAAAACAAAAAAATACCACACATATTTCTATTAGCAAATTGCCCAGGATTGAAGAATCTAAAATTTCTTCTGAAAAAGAACAGGCTGACTTGAAAAGAGCAATTACTATATAGACCAGTGTCATACAACATCGGTCCGGTTAGCTTTGCTATACTTAATGCCATCATTATGCAACGTTAGGAGTTAAGGTCATAGACTTTTAAAATAAATAAATGCAGGTATTGAAACACTGGGCTCCATGTTGGGAGAACAGATGAAGTCATATGTCACTGCTGATTGGATATGCCATATGCCCTGGATACTTGAGCATCTTGAGTTGGTCTTGTTACTTTTATACTTCCTTTTTGAACACAAAAACTTAAAGCCCTATACTTAAATTAAATACTGTAGCTAAGGCTATTAACTTGAACATATAAAAGTAGGCTCCTTGAAATATCCCATAAAAAAGATATCTGCTTTGGGGGAGCAGTATAGTTTTCTGGGGACCCATCTTTTCTTTGATTTGTTTGGTTCGGAAAGACAGCGTTCATATTATGGATTAATATGCCACAAAATTTTGATTTAAAATCTCTAAAATCCAGAGAAAGACTATTAACTAAACTGTCAAGATGCATTTGGGGCTGTCCCCCTTCCCCCCCCCCTTTTTTTTTTCATTTCTTCAAAGGATTTAAATGCAATTGGGATTATAAAAATCGCATTAAGATTGGAAGACTGTAGGATAAGTTTCACCTGGGGTGCTTGTTAAAAAAGTGCAATTTCTGGGGTTTCATTCCAAATCTACTCAACAAGACTCTGCAGGCAGGCCTCTAGAATCTGCATTTTTTATGCTTTCCAGATGTTTCTAATGCACACTAAAGTTTGAAAACCATGGCCCTCCAGTTTTAACTGCCATTTAATAGAACTTTTAATGAATACAGCCATAATTTCTGAATTGTTGTTGATTAAGAGAATCTCCTTTTCACATAAAATCGCTAAAATACGTAGCTGCGCAGGCTGAAGTATACAGCCATGTTGCCTTGCTGAAAAGAGAAGGAAAATCAAAACTCTGACTGAGTAATGCTTCAAGTTCAGCTGTGAAATTCGATGGTTTTTAGTTGAATCTAAATGCCAGTCAAAATGGGTGTCTGCGTTCTCCAAGCCTCTCCTCTGACACCATCTCACTGTCTTGAGGCTAATCTTTATGCAGGATGGCTTATCGCTGCTCACGGAAATTCGGTGGAAGGACGTGAATTACAAAGTCAAGAGCTGCAGACATCTTTAGGTTTCTCATCCGAACAGTCAGTGACACAGAGCTGTGTCGGGCAGAGCTTGCCACTGATTTAATTTGATCTTTCCAGGGAGGATTAAAAATATTGTTCTCACCCTCGTTCGAACATTGCTGCTAACTTTCAATATGTCAGAGGCTTTTTCATTTTCCCAGAGCAAGGCTGGCTAGGATGGTAAGTGACAACATAGCAGGATTTGCATTATCTCCCTCCACTTGCACATTTTTCAACCATGTCAAAGGAGTGATTCGAAGGGAAACTCACAGAGAATATAAGAAGGGCTCCTGGCCCATGCTCTGAAGGATTGCAGAAGGGGCTGAAACATGCCCGAAGCAATGCACAAAGCCTTCTAGCCTGCACCTGCCTCTCCTCCCAGTGTGGTTTGTTACACTGCAGGCTGATGCCACCACTTGGCCTTGAAATCAGAGGGCTCAGTTATGAATTTTATAATGGGCCCTTACTTACCAGTCAGTGTACGCCTAACTCACAGATGATTTAATAATGATCAGGTCATGTTTGTAGAAGCACTTAGTACTTGCCCAGGTGCTTGCATACGCATCGTCTCGCTTAATTCTCGCCAAAGTTCTGTTAGGTATGCAAGGCAGGTACCGTGATCTCCGTTTTATGGATGAAGAAAAAAGGCGCTCAGAAGCTAATAATTAGTGGGGCCCACTTGGAGCCTGAAAGTTTTGAACTCTGAGATAAAGAAGAAATCATATCTCTGGAAAGAAAATTGTTGTAAATAAACTACACATCTGGTGTCTGGGGGGAAAATAGTGTGGCCTTTTGGCATCTATTTTGATGTCTTATATGAGTATCAGTGTGCTGTTAGCCAGGGCCAGCTCTGAGGAATAAGATGGCCTCACCTCTTCTCACTCCAGGGGCTGAGGGTGATGTTCTTCCAGAATTTAAAATGTGTTTTGGTTAGAAGTGTGCCCTGGGATGGAGCATTCATTGTTCTCGTTTGTTATAGAATACATGATCAGAATCTTAATGGCCTTTACATTCCGAGATGCAAAATGATATGCTCTTACATTTTAAAAAATCCTATCTGCTCATCTGATTGACTGATATTCCAATCTTCCCCTGTTTATAGCTCTGTGACCAGTGGGATTTGCCAACAGATCCGAGTACTTTCTCTGTCCAGAAGCATAAAATAATATTGGTGTAGGATTCTGTGGTCAGAACTTATTAGGCGTTAAAATTCTCATACCTCATGCTTGTGACAGAAGATGATAATGGGAGTTGAAAATGCCACAATATGAATCTATTTTCAAGGGGAATATTGTAATGAGAATGGGAAAAGCTGCAGTGTGAACCCATTTTCATTATGTTTGGAAGCCAACTATCCCGCCCTCCACATGAATTGTATTGTCTGGGTTCTTTAATCAAGAATGTTCCATTTGAAGGAATTCCTTATCTAGCAGAAAACATAAATTCTACTTCTGAGCACCTATCTAGTAGGAAGAGTCTGTTTCCTCATTCAATTAACCAAATTAGAATTAGAAAAACACTATTATAGAAGCTCCAATGTATTAGATGTGTGTATGCATGTGTGTGATGATTGCTGTTAGTGAAAAATAAACCCATTTAGAACATTTGAAGCAAAGAAGTACTCGCATTGCCTTTCCCTTACTGTGGTATTTACAAAGCACCTGGACTATATGCTCTCTGCCCAAACCATTTTGCTATTTGTGTCCCAAGGCTTTCAGCTGTGATTAGTGGGAAAGAGTTTAGTAAATGTCAAAACAAAAATATTTTGTTACCTTTTTGTTGCTGTTAAAACTACTTTATTTATTTTACTGTCTCTGTTATTGGAGAAAGTAGCCAAAATGCGTGTAGGTTAGGTGTCCCTTTTGACACTACCAGCATTGCTATGTTTAAAGTTACAAATGTGATGAAAACGTGTTCAAGCAACCAATGACACCCGACAGGGAATGCCGGGCAGAAGGTAATTCTGTCTGTCCCATGACCTCAGAAGCTGCCTCTTCACCGCACTTTTCTGGGAGGATAACACAATTCAGAGCACAGCCATCTTGGAAGTCGCTCTGGGCATGATGATAAAGGATTGCAGTGAGATCACTGGTATCTTAAATACCGCAGATACTGATGTAATACAAGGATAGGAAGTCCCAGCCTGGCTAAGAAAACGAAAGCTTAAGCAGCAGTTTTGGAAATCCCATCTCACGATGCCATATCTGACATGTCTCCAAAACTGGAGCATTTCTGTTGACGAGTTTCTGTGGCTTCCTTTGCTCGAGCTATTCTCCCTTGAATACTCACTCCTGCTGCATCCTGACTAGAATGTTAGTCAACAGATGTACTTGTCCATGGTACGTTTAGCTGTCGTAACTTCTGTGCAAGCGTTTGTCGAGGGGATGAGAACGAAGGGGTTGGAGGTTTGGAGCATGCGAAAGGTAGCAAGTGCTGGTCTGTGAAGTTAGATGGTGTGAGGGAGAGGGACAGGGAGTTGAGCACAGGGTGGGTAACACGGCACGTGCGTGCTGAAGAGAGTGTGAGTGGCGGGAAGAGAGGGCCGGCCTACGGTGCTGACACTTGGGTAAGTTGCACAGACGTGGGAGTGGGTGATGAGGGAAAGTGGGGAGAATGTGATATTTGGATGGAAAAATCACAACTTAGAAATAGTGTCATCCCTTAGCTACGGAGGAGGGTGCTCCCATGGCCCCCATCAGGGAGAGATTACTGTATACTTGGTTCTTGACAAACCTGTTCTCATGGTGTCATTTTGTGACTTTTCCTGAATTATTAACATCTAGCGTTCTAAAAGCCAAGACATACAGAGGTCACAGTGGAATCAATATTTCTATTATAGATAAGAAAATCCCAGGAGGGCCTACATAGATCAATTGTATATAGCCAAACCCAGACCTAAGACATTTTTGAAGATAATAATAGGATTATGTCTCAAATTTAATTTTAAGCTTCTTTCTTATTCCTCTTTGCTTCATATTTGCTCTTTCCTATCTTACTCCTCTTTAAAATAAAATTGGACAATAGCGTGTCTTAAATTTAGAATCAAGTAATATTAAGAAGTCATTTCAACTTCTATCATTTACAGTGAAATTAAATGCCTGGATGATGACATTGTTAATTACTAGCAAAAGTCATCTTACAGTCCCCAAATCCTGGTTATCAAACCATACTCTGTCCACTGAATCCTATAAATGGCTTGTTTTTATTCAATGGGGAAGACAAAGAAATAAAAAGAGAGTCTAGCAGAGAAGCGGAGAAAGAAATTGGAGAGAACAATACATAGAGTGCCCACAATAAATTCACTTTATTCCACTCCATCGTTCCTGTTAATTAGTAGCTCTCCTATGACTGTGGGCATGTGGCATCCTGCACTTTAATCCAACCCTAAATTATAATGCTCTTCTATTATCCCTAACTAGTATGATAGAATAATTTGAGCTCAGCAACTTTCCGTGGCTTGTAAATCTTGGGAGTTGTTCTTATTCTGATTTAATATAAAAACCTTTAATTCATCTTTGATGTTCTTACTCCATCAGTGGAAAAAAAAAAAAAACAAGTATTCATCTGGAAAGCTTAGGGAAGATATAATCAGAGATATGCCTAGGCTTGCTTTTTTTAATTGAAAAATGGGAAAAGTTACCTCCTACATTAATAAATTTACATTTGATTCAAACTGATTGATATTAAATCAATAGGAAAGTAATAAATTGATCTATTTATCTGAATAGAATTAAAAAAAGTCTTACTACTTTATTCATTCAATTTTCAATCTTAGTTCAAAGGCAGCAAAGAGCATTTTCTTACTTTTAAAATATATTTTAGCATAGTAACTTTCAAGGTCCTAAGTTTATTGGCATAATTTAATGGAAAAATTTATGCTCCAAAGCATTCATTTTTCTTCTCAAGCTTTGTGGTTTTCAATTTCTCAACTATTAGGTGGCTTTTAGTTTACATGGCAGAACGGAATCTTCTCAACTTTTTGATTTCCTTAATAAAATATCCAGTGGGGAACTAAGCCAAAGTTTGAGTAAACCAAGGCTATGATCTCATCCTTATTCTTGTCCGTGTGTTGTTGAAATGCAGTTATTTTTGTATGTCTTTGTCTAAGAAATAAGCTTAAGCATCAGTTGCCTTTCTTTGACTAATTTATTCCAAAAGTGGTTAAGCACAAGTACAAATAAAATAATAATTAAAGCATTAAAATTTCCTACACATGCCAGCACTAATGCCCTTGTACTATTTTCAGCCTCCACCACGTGCAATATTATCTGGAAAAGAAGTCTGGGCAAAGAGACGTTAGGTCAAATGTTAACTTTACACCAAAATAGAACACCACATTGGTATTTCTGAATTTACATGAAAGGATGATAATGGATTTAAACACAAAGTTCGATATTCCGTAAGTGTGAGACTTGATGGGTTAAGAACCACAATGAGTAAGATGTGCAACATGTGGGGGATGGACATGCTTGAAGCTCTTACTGGGGGGGGGGGAGGAGGGCATGGGCAATATATGTAACTTTAACACTTGTAACCCCATAATACACTAAAATAAAAAATAATAAAAATAACATATATGTAAAAAAATAGAAGCACTTACAAAAAGAAGAGAAATATTATTAAAAAAATTTTTTTAAAAAAAGAAAGGGTATATGATTGTAAAGCAATTTCAGCATTAACCTGTAGGGGCTGCTCTCGGCCGCAGTTTGGTTTTTGCGCCCATTTATCATCTATTCTCAGCTATACCGTGTTTTCCCAAAAACAAGACCTACCCATAAAATGAGCCCTAGCAGGATTTCTAAGCATTTGTGCAATATAAGCCCTACCCCAAAAATAAGAATAGTGATGGGCGTGGCTACGCAGAGTATCTGCACAACCCATGCATTTCGTTGCAGCCCTTCTCATCTGCCCCACGAGAGTTCTATTGCTCCACATGAGAGATTGGGGCCAATGGTTCTAAAGGAAATAGAGTTGCAAGAAATTCAGGATGAAATTCGGGGTTTGGAGAGTTATGATGATGTTCCAGAAGAAGATGACTTAACTATATTTGAATAAATATATATTTGTTGTACCGTACTTAAAAAAAAATAACACATCCCCTGAAAATAAGCGCTAGGGTGTCTTCTTGAGGAAAAATAAATATAAGACCCTGTCTTATTTTCGGGGAAACATAGTAGGTATGGATCCAGCCCCTCAGAGCCCACCTGAAAAGCTGGCAAGTCCTGGGTCACCACTATAAGCTTCTCTCTATTCTGTGGGCACTCTAAGCTGAACTGTTTAGATACAGTTGCGTTAGAGCTACCTCACAAGCAGATGATAATTATTAAGAGCCTTAGGGCTTCTTCACCACTCAGGTAGCCACTGGGGACTGGCAGTCATTCCTAGGTCTGTTGTGAATAGCTAAGCTCACCTGAGTCCCGAGCAGCTACCGATTGTGATTTCCATCACACTCTTCCTGTTCCTGTAATACCAAACTTCAAGGCATAGGGCCAGATGTTCTCTAATGCAACACTTAGTACAAAAAGTAACCCGACATTGCTTTGTAGTCAATGCCACAAAGGTTGTTGTGTAAGTTAGCTTTTACAATCTTATAAACCGGTAAAAATGTACAAGATAGACTACGACTTGGGGCAGGAGACTGGTCAACGTGCTCGCTGCCTCTCTGTTGCATGGCATGATATGTTTTGAAGTTGGAAATGTCCTGAAATTTTTGGATTTCATCTTAAAGATGAGAAAATTGAGGTTCAGGAAGCTTGGGTGTCTCGCACGACTACGTTGTGGTGGAATCAGAATTCAACCCCAAGTCAAGTCCTGATATCTCCTGTGTCAGATGAAGTCTTTTTGATTCAAGAAATGTTAAGACTCCAGTAGCAGTGAAGACTTGACTTCCACTTGAAATACAGACCGAGTTAGCAGCATACACTCCAACGGAGCTTTATGCTCTGTCCGTGTGACCTTCGACTCAAGTGGATTGCCTTCAAAACAGCTACACCTCTTCCAGAAGCCGATTCTGTTTGACCATAATATAGGTCGTGGTCCCATCCAGGGCCAAAGCACGTGGAGGATTGTGGGTGGCTGTATTTGTTATCCCAGGTGAAAGGAGAAATGCCATAAAAATAACAGCCTCCCACAAGTGGAACACAGTTTCAACCCATTCAGAATTGTGAAAGCCGGAAGCAAGAATAACTGAAAGCTTCCTCTACCCTTTCTTAAAAGAAGTACTAAGAAAGGAAGAGTTTTCCCCTCAATGATTTCTAAGTGCTAACTAAATATGGATGCAATTTTGAAACCTGTCTGAGTATGTGAATATTCCAAGTGTAATATCCCTTGTTTGGGGACATCATGTCATATTTCTTTTACTTCCTATCCTTTCTCCCATCAAAGTGAGTGGAATGATGACCTGTACATATTACGTATTTAAGATTGTACCAAGACATGTGTGCCTTTTTCTTTTTTTCTGTTTCCAGGACTGTATGATGTTATGTAGAAGTGAGTGGGAGAAAAGAAAATCCCATCCTTGCTTATTTGTCTACTGCTTTTGGCTCTAGTGAGATGTGAAGTCATTCTCATATTTTTGTGTTCAGAGCATCATCTGGGGCTTGTTAAAAAGCATATATCCCCAGACCTGCCTCTCAGAGGTTTGTTCCTTCTGGAATACCCTGGACAAGCTGAGGAGCACCGTGGGAGAGTCTGAGCGCTCTCAGAAAGGGGAACTCTTGTCGGGGCTGGATTCCTGTTCCTCGCTTTCCTGATCATAATGTTCTCAGCGACTTGGAATTTCATGTTGCTACATTTGCTTCTCCTGATGTCGGATCCTTAGGGCTGAATCTTCAAAGGCTCCCTGAAACAAGCACATACATACTGAGTGTTTACATTTTGCAGGAAAAGATTCCTGGGCAACCCAGGAGGAGACCCAGAGTTCAAGTGTGTCCTCAGCTAACCACGGGGATGCTGCCTGAGGTCCAGAGGGGAATCTCCTTGTTCTTCCTCCCTCTGCTCTCCCACCTCCTGCTCTCACCACTTGTGCCCCCAGCCAGAAGCCCCCGGCCATGAGAGCACAGCTCGCGGGGGCCACATCCAGAGGTGCAGAGCAGAGCAGAGCCAGGGAGGAGAGAGGGACAAATCCAATCTGAGGACAAGTGAGGCACAGGCTTGGAGAGCGCCCAGGGCAAGCAGGAGACCAGGCGTAGGAGCTGGTGGAACAGAGCCCAGGGGTATAAAGGTCATGTCCACGCAAAGTAAAAGAGTCGGGACTCTGTTCTGCGAGTCAGAGCTGGGGACCTTCAGGATATTTCTAGGGCGGGAATCTAGGTTTATCAGAAGAAAATGGGATTTCTTTCACCAGGTAGCCTCTTGTTTCATCTTAACAGCAAGACAGGCATTTTTTGAGGAGAAATACTTTGACTCTCATATCAAAGGAAGAGCTGATGCCTCAGCAGAGCTGTGCCTGGCCCACCTACCTCGTCCCCTGTCTTTAGTTTCTGTCTAGGGTCTATCTGAAATGTCGGATATTTATCTTGGCCAGTGTGGTCGGAATGCCACAGAAAGCTGTGATTGCACCCTGTGGGGAAGTCGAAACAAACAAACAAACAAACAAACAAACAAACAAGTAGCCAACCATCGCATTAACTGGCTACTTCCAAATTTTTTTAAAAATAGAGCAGACATACCTTGGTGAACATTTATTTTCTTTAGAGAAATAAACTCGGTTCCTGCTTTCAGACTCCCCTCTGGACAAGGCTGTGAATTTGGAGTCAGGTGGTGGCTGAGGAATTTGGATTCTTTGTTCTGCATTACAACGCTCTTGAAGGGCCAGCATGTAATGAAATCTGCAATGTGTGCATAAAACCGACTAAGTGACGATTATACAAGTCACAGTCTGCATGGGGCCCCATAAATTCACACCATGGAGCATTGTCTGAAGGGATTTGCACCCCTGCTTTAACACAGACTTGAAAGCGCCTGGCTGGGTCTCCTCTCCCCGGCTTGTCCCAGGGGCCCCCGCTGGAGAAGGCAGGCTGCGTGTGACAAACACCTGGCCACCCACCTATTGGCGAACACCGAGAACGTCCGATGTGCCGGTTAGCACAGGCCCACGTAGCATTTCTTACAGTGAGCTTGGTTTTACCTTTATTATTTTTTCTTTGCTTAACAAATTCTTTTGTTTCAGACAGATGTAACCTTTTCCTTTCGCTTCCTGACTGAGGATCCGAGCAGGGTGTTCTAGCTTACTTTGGTAGATACATCACTGTTTTTTTTTTTTTTTTTTTTTGCCAGCCTTGTTTTAAAAAATCTACATACTGCTTGCTCTGTTCAATCCATCACTTTGCTCTTGAAAAGGTCATGGTTCTCGCATCAGGAAACTTTTGAGAAAAAGTTGGCTATGATTTATCTTAGGTTCCATGCCCTGACAGCGATTCTCAGGAAGCAAGGCCCATTAGTTTCTTGTAAGGTCGTTCCCCTGTTGTCCAGGCAAAATGAGTGTCAACTGTGTGAGCTGTAAGGAGGGGTCCGAGGCGTGATTGGTTTCTGTATGGGGAGGTGCGGGACCTGAGGACGTGCTGGACAGGTGACCTACAGCAGAGGGTGCCCCTGGTAGGTGCTAGAATGTCAATGATAGCTCTTAGGTTCAAATAGGCTCCTCCAACGTTGGGTTCACAGAGGCAGGCATGCCCTAGGATTATTTAATATTTTATTATATTATCTTGTTATAGTCACATCCTTATTAAAAAAACCCTTTGGTATGTTATAAGTAAATGTTTCCAATCCCCCCCTCTAAACTTCTTAAGGAATGTTAATTGTTACTGAGAAGAGTGATTAAAAGAAGGCTAGGTATGACTTTTAAAAATCACAGTACTTGAAAATAATATTCAGTGAATTTCGGAGAAATTCTAGACAGTGGACAGTGTTTAGTGGAAAGGTCAGGCGTCTTGGGGAAAAGAGTAAGACAATGAAGTCAAACGATTTGTTGTCATGTCTGGGAAGACATTTTGAAGGAGACTAGCTTTGGTTACATGATTTCTCTGTGGTAAGGGCAAAATAAAATATTATATAGGAATTATTTACGGTACTCATTCAATTGTAAGATCTCATAATTTTTCCATTCAACAATCTCAACCACCTAAAATATGTCAAGTGTGTATTTTCTGTTCTCTCAAGATATATTCTTACCCTAAATGCTGATTTCAGCCAAGATCATTTATTCAAGAAGCACTAACTGTATTTCTCCTATGTGCAAGGTCCTACGTGGATGCTGGAAAGGAAACACCCAACAAGACACAGAGTCCCACCTTAATGAATTCCCCAGCGCAACGAGTCTCCTGACTTTACGTTCTGCTAGTAGGAGAGAAATGCTGAGCTGATTGTCCAGGAGAAGCTGGCAAGGGGTGGGAAGGTAATTGTCAGAAATCAAGTTCAGGTGTGCACAGTACTCCCGAGCCATTACTGCCCTGGCCTTGAGTCCTCAGTGTGCTTTCCATTGTGCAGGTAGATCTGCTCTGTCCCCCATACCCAATCCTTTCAGCACACCTTTCTAGCACACCTTTCAGCAAGGCGAGATGCCATAAGGCCTTTTAGCCCTTCACTTGCTCTCATGTCTGTAGTACAGGCACCAACACAAGGCTGAAACTAGAACTTGGGCCTTGCCCTTGGGGTTCAAACCATCAGTGTTGATAAGCCACATGCGTTACTTTTAAGGACTGGGAAAGAAACGGACGGAAACTGGAGTCCAGGTAACGTGAGGATTACCAGGTCACGGGACCCATAAGGACCAATGAATTCATGTGTTAGTGTCTTCAGGGATCTTCCCGGGGTCCTCATCCATGCTTAGGAACATGGTCGTCTGTCTTTGCCAGGCAAACCCAAGCCTGTAGCCCGCAGTTATCTTTCTTTCTTTTTCTTCTTTAAATTCTTTTTATTGATACATAATATTTGTACATAAATATTTCACTACCTGCATAGATTGTGTAGTGGTCAATTCAGATATTTTGGGTGGCTGTCACCTCAAGTATTTATCATTTCTATGCACTGGGAACATTTCAAGTCCTCTCTTCTAGCTATTCTGACATTTACAATTGTCATTGTTAGCTATAGTCACCCTATGCTGCTATCAAACATTAGGACTTATTCTTTCTATCTAACTGTATGTTTGAACTAGGGAGTTTTTTTTGAGTTTTTTTTTTCCTTTTTTATATATTTATTTTTAATTAATTAATTGATTTTTAAATTTTGGAGTATTACGAGGGTACAAACGCTTTGATTACATACATTGACTTTGCATCACTCGACATGCGTGCCCATCCTCCAGACAGCATGCACTGCACCTGTTAAGTGTGTATTTACCCATCTCCTCTCCCCCTTCCCTGTCACCTGCCTGACACCCTATCAATGTTACTTTCCATATGTGTACATGAGTGTTGATTGGTTAGTACCAATACAGTGGTGAGTACATGTGGTGTTTGTTTTTCCATTCTTGTGATACTTCACTTAGAAGAATGGGCTCCAGCTCCATCCAGAATAATATAAGAGGTGTTAGTCACCATGTTTTATGGCTGAGTATTACTCCATGGTATACACATACCACATTTTATTAATCACCTCATGTATGGATGGGCACTTGGGTTGTTTCCACATCTTTGCAATTGTGAATTGTGCTGCCATAAACATTAGAGTGCAGATGTCTTTTTTATACTAATAGAATGTCTGTTTTTCCTTTGGATAGATACCCAGTAGTGAGAGTAATGGATCAAATGGTAGATCTACTTTTAGTTCTTTGAGATATCTCCATACTGGCTTAGTGTTGCATTCTTAGTCATGGCAGTAACTGAAGAGAATATCAGAATATGTTAATAAATGATGCTTGGAGATTTCACTTTATAAATATATTTTTTAAAATACCTAATTATATGGCATTGCATTGGAAAGTTCTTAGATTAGGTTTCACTTTAGAAATGTGATTTGGCCTTATGAATGATAGGAAAGAAATTTGTTCCTAGTTGCTCTGAGATAATTACGAGTTATATTTGTTTTATGTTTGGTGAATTATATGCAAAGGGAAGAACTCTTTTATTATTTAATAATTCAAATAACTTGAATTAGATTTTGAATTGGACAACTCTTGAGGTATCACCTTGGCTGGTTTATTGATAACATACTCCAAAACTGATGATTTTGACTACATTCCTTGGCAGGAACTAAATTGCTTTTCTTTTCTCACTTCTCTTTCTCTTCCTTGAAAGTAATTGGTGTAGTGGAAGGAGGATTGGTTGAGTGTTAGAAGCTGACACTTTAGTCTGGTTTCCAATATTTACTCTTAGCAAATCTCTAAAGTTCTTTGATTTTAGTTTCCCCATCTGCAAGATAGAGCTAATAATGCAAACTCATGCATCTGAGTCTCAAATGGGAGAACTGATATGAAAAGATTTCTGAAGCTGCAAAGTATTATGTAAATGTAAGGGATTATAATTGCTAGGCTCCGTCCTAATACACGGTACTACCCACACAGAAAATAAACCACACAGTACCAAACGGTGCTCGGTGCCACTCTCCTCCTGCTAGCTTCTCCCATCTCACTTCCTGGGGGCAACCACTGTTCCTGCTGAGTCCTAGGGACCTTCTGGGGACACTGACATAGAAGAGATTTTACTAAGTGTGTGTAGTGGACATAAGGCCTACTTCCTGGGAGAACACATTTTTATTTTTAGCAGCACATGGTTTTCAATGCACAATATTGCTCGATGCTTAAGGAGTACTGCTTGATCTTTTTCCTTGTTTAAAATATTAATAGAAAAGAGTTAGCTCGCTGTTAGCTTGCTGAACCAGTGGCTTTCTCGGGTCTGTGTTGAAGTTCACGGAGCTCCACCCATGGGTCGGAAATAACGTGGCACAGGGACGTGGCCTTTCGGCAGCAGACGGGCTCTCACACCCCACCGAGTTGTGCACAAGCGCCCCCCCCCCCTCTGCTCTCCGGCTCACGGGATGACAGCTCTGGCAGCAACAAATAGCAGGTGGGAAGACACATATTTGTGGCTTTTCAGTTATACTTGGCTTTAATGTATTGCCGTGTCTCTTTTTCCAGACTTGCCTTCCTTTCGTGGGCTCAACACCTCTTTTGAACATAATGATTAGATTCCAGGCCTGCAATTCAGTCAAGCTGCTGTCACGGGTCACTGTGCTCCTATTATCACAGCTGGGGCCTCAGTCCCACACTCCCTCGTCCAGAACAGCGGCGTATTCATTCCAGCCGTGCTATCCTGGGCAACGTCCAGCACTCCCCGCCCTCCGTCCCGGGGAGCTGCTTTCTTAGGTTTCTTTGTTTCTTTTTATTATTTCAGGGCCCATAAGGGATATGTCAAATGTCTCCCAGATCTTTCACCCTTTAATTTGTCCAGATTTGCCGTAGAGGTCAGTTCCAACTGGATATGATCCTAATAGCTAAAAATAGAATATGAAGGGGCCAGAATTCTGGGCACAAAGAGTGGAAATTTGAAAGGGCAACATATAATCGACCCCTTTTCACCCGTCCATAGGTAAAAGCAAATCATAGTCATCATTGTGACTTACACAATTCCACCTTAAACAATGAAGGAAGCATCTCTTTTAAATGTTTCTGTCTCCTAAGGCTGACAAATATGCTTGCTAGAGATTTTGGCCATTGAAAACCAGTTTAGCTTAGGAAAAAATTAAGTTTTACTGATTCGTACTTAAAGAAAAGGAGAGAATAAGGTCCATTATTTCAACACAAATAACCAGGTATTTAAAACAATCTGTAGACCCTTAAGTGCTCTTAGAAATCTTAGGGTTGCAGGTATTGGCTCAAGATGATGTTTTGCTAAAGTACCATGTCCCATTTCTTGAGGACCAGCGTTTTAAAATAATCATACAGTAAGAGAATTCCCAGTAGAGAAACTTAACACTTTATGAGCACAAAATAGGGTTGAGAACCTAGGATCTTGAGTGAAGCTATGAAATTTTTTTGTGTGTGCATGAAAACCAATAAAATAGCACAGTGATTAGACTATAAAAACATTTTACACATCTTAAATTAGTGGGCACCGTATGATTGATTTTCATTTACTATCCAATAATCACTAGAAAATATTCAGAATCTCCTTCTGCAGTTTCAAAAATATGACTGTAATTAATTTAGCTTTGACACAGACATTATGCACCCTGAACCAGTTTTTCCTCTTTCATCAGATATTCAAACGTTCATTGCCATAGTGATTTCACAACTCGGAGGTGGTGACTCCTCTCCTCTGTGCTTGTCTGGTACCATGTTGGTACCAGCTGAGCAGCTATTTTTCAGCCCTCTTCTCTAACAAAGAGGATTTGCATTGCTGTAGTTCCACTGTGACGACTACTGGCCCTGCTGCCCGCACGCTCTGGAGTGCTGTGTGGGAATATTGTGCATCAGCATTTCCCCGCCATCTTTCAAAGCTATGTGGCAAATAACTTTTACTCTGACTTCCTCATCCGTTCAACGTTACCTCATTTTTTTCTTCTCGACTTCTATTTGATTTCCTGGTCTTAAAATCATCTCAATCAGAGTGACTAAATTTGCTTATGTGCTGAAAATGGTGTTGCTATGGTTGTACAAATTATCTATCAAAACATATTCAAGTTTACTAGAGATTTGTGGAAGAGAAATAATAATTACTATAATGATAAAATATGAAATTTATTTCGTTCTTACCCTCTGCCCATCACACATTATCCTCTTTAATTTGTTCAACGATCCAGGAGGGTAGGTGACATTTTTATCTTGCTCATATCTTGCTTGTAAGTGGAAACTGAGTAACTTATTAGGGTTACACAAATAATAAGTAAGGCAGCTAGAAACCAAGCTTGTGCTTTAGGCACTATGCTATATTGTATTTACTAACCTGTCTATGAAGGAATATCAAATTGTAGGCATTATGAATATGGGATTTTGCCTGTAAATAATTGCCACAACTATGCTAGGCTGAATTCCCTTGCACTTAATCTATTTTGGTCAGATTACATCATAGTGTAGACATTTAAGTTTAGGAACGTCTTATTGCGTTCATTGAAACTCAGTTCTGGTTATTTACTTATTGAGGTATAACATAAATACAGAAAAGTACATAAAATGGCAACTCAATAGATTTTTACTTATGTACAAAATAAGTCATCACTACCTAGATCAACATATAGAACATCTGCAGTATCCCTTCCTAGTCAATAGTGCTCCCTCCATGGTAATTACTGTTCTGAATTGAATACTCATTAGTTAGTTTTGCCAGACTTGGAGCACCTTGTAAATGGAATCATAGAGTGTGTATTCTGTAGTGCCTGGCTTCTTTCTTGAAACCTGAAGCCCATGAGTCATCTGTGTTGTTGCAAGAAACAGTAGTTAGTTGTTTTATAGTCTACTGTTTGAGGATACCATCATTTATTAATTAATTCTCCTGTCAAGAGGTGTTTGTATTGATTTTGTCTTTGGCTGTCATACATTGTTTACTGTGGTTGCTGCCCTGGCATCTTCTGCAGACCTGACACAAGTTGTTTGAAACCCAGTCACACCATCCCTGTCACCTCTGGCCCAGCTAGAACTTCCCCTCCACCTGAGGTTGTTTGAAGCATGGCCTGTTTGTTCCATATCTCAGTGACCCACAACCCAACACACCCCCAGCTCAGCTGCTGGCCACCAGGAAACCTGATGGTCATCTCCAAAGTCATGGAACTAGGCTCTCCTCTTTGCAAGTATTTTCTTTAAACAAGCCAGTCAGTCTGTCAGGTTTCAGTCTGAAATGTCAGTTCTTGATGCGCCAAGGAATGACTCTCATGGCCAAGGAATGACTAGATGCCTCCAAGTTAGGCAAGCATGAAAATGGGGCTTATTGAGGAGAGGAAGATAGGATTATAGGACAAGAGCAAAGTATAGGTTTACAGGGTGAGGTATATGTGCCACAGATGATAACCGTACCCATTGTCGCAGCAAAGGGAGAGCAGAAGGAAGGGCAAAATGGGGCTTGGTTATGGTCTCAGTCTTGTTTTATAGTGCCCCGATTGAGACCTCCCTGTGGCTCAGATGTCACCATGGAACCACTTCAACTGGACAATTGGGAGCTGCATGGCCTGAGTCTTATTACACATGTGGGTTCTAGGTCACTTTCTGGACTCCATGGTTCCTATGCTGCTTGGCCCATGGGCTAGAGAGTCTTCTGCATTCTTTTGCTACTGACGCACCAAGTTCTGATGGGCAGATTAACAAATCTGATTTAATCCAGACAAAATCTGTGAGTTTGGTATTGTTATTATTTGAGTTTTAGCTAACAACAACAACAACAAAAACCAAACTCTGAGAGTATTAATCTTCAAGAGACCCAATAAATTTGCTATTTTAACCATAGCCACCTCCCAAAAGTAAGTAATTTTTCATGGAAACAATCAGAAGGAAGATGTTATATGTACATCTATGTATCTAGAAAAACAACTCAAAAAACAGATGATGTGTTGATGCATCAATTGTCATCTTTTTACACAAAGAAAACACGTTAAATCTTGAACATCTGGGATGACTGAGCTTCCACCAAAGATGAAGTTTTACTGGAAGCTCTAGAGCCTACCTCTATAAGGTCAGCACTAGGCCAATAATTTGCTTCTATGTCCCTGAGTCACTTAATTGTTTTCTTGAACTAGAGAGACAAATAGAGGTAACATTTAAGATAAATGGAGGAAAATAGAACAAAAACACTGAGTTTACTTCATTTAACTTGCTGACTTCCCAAAGTTAGATGTGTAATTAATTTATCTCCAGAAATGTATATTTCTCATGATTTGATTATAATAAAACCTTGCAGGTATTTGGGGAATCTGACAATATAAAGACACGTCAAACTCAAAGTTACAGAAATAACCTTATAATTTCTTTAGATCTCCAAAAGAGTACAACGCAATTTTTGTCTTCTAATGAAGTTCTTTTACTTTTTTTTTTTTATTGAGAGCTGCACCTAACGCTTTCATTAGATGTTTCACTGAATCTTTACAGATTGTTTGGTGCTTCTTAAGTAAGTCTTTTATTTGATTATTGGCATTGAATTTTAACTTAGTGATTGTGGCACAGATTGACAAACATTTTATTCTTTTGGAGAATCTCATTCAAATTTTTACTTTTTTGGTTTTATTTTCCTAAAAATAATAAAAACTGTCATCAATCTGACCTGAATCTGATTTGAGCGATCGTCAGTTAAGACCTATGTCTTCTCTACTAAGATGTTGAAACGTTTGTATTTATATTCATCTTGATGTATAATTAATTTGATTTTGGTCTTTGATGCAAATCTGAGTAGTGTTTTATTCATATGAAAAAGGCACACAAGTAAATCACCACCTTTATTTTATCATGTGGAGCAGATGGTCCATATCACTGAAATTTGTAAGGCAAGTCAAAGACATTTTTCATATACTAAACCAAAAATGATGAAGGGTCTTTTCCTTGAAATTAGAGAGAAATGTACAAATTATCACCAATAAAGTTTTCTTTAACTTTTGCCATTTCTTAATTTGGTGACCTGAAGATAATGCAAACCTATACAGACGACATATTTCTTTATATATATAATTTTTTAAATTTATCCCCTTAAATTATACTTGAAACTGAATATAATGTTTGTGTGTCCAGAATGTAGATTAATTGGGTCAGGATGGTTGGCAGCTGTGATGTTCGAGTACTTATATTAGAAGGATCTCAAATGGGTGGCCTTGCCTCCCCTTTCAGCTAGGAAGTACTTTAGAGTTTCACATATGGAAGGCCCTTACCCACTTTTATGGAAGATTTTCTCCAAAGACTAATTAAAATGATTTAAAAACTATGTGTGAAGAGGGATCATTAGTCTTAATGACTGAACAGAGGGAATTTAATTCAATAACTATTGAATATATTAATCAGGAGTCCAAATTCAAATTATTATTATTAATGAACCAAAATTCAACATGTTATTAACTAAAGTCTATCTTTTTTTCTTTTCTTTCTTTTTTTTAACTTAATTTTCTTACCCAAATTCATTTGGGATATCACATTACATTTTGTTTTTGCATCTCCTTAGGCTCTTCTTGACTGTGACAGTTTCAAATTCTTTCCTCATTTTTTATGCTATTGATCATTTTGAAGAGCTCTGGTAAGCCAATTATAGAATACTTTTTTATTATAATCTGTCTGATGTTTTTTTCTCATGATCAATCAGACTGGCTTATGTGTTTTGGGGAGGAAGATCTTGTATAGTGCCATTTTCATCACATCATACCAGGGACACATACTATTAAAATGATTTATGACTAATGATCTTAATCTTAATTACTTGGTTAAAGTAATGTTTACCAGGATTCTCCATGGTATGAAATTAAACAAGGGTTGATTGAACTTGAAAAGAAATAGAAGACAAAATAACATTGTAAATAAAGACTAAATGAAAATAGACCCAAAAAAATTAAAGGAAAATATAATAATAGGCATTAAAGAAAAGTAGAAAAACAACCAATAAAATAAAAATAATATAAAGAAAAAAGGAGAAAAAGAGAAATGATAAATAGCAAAGATGATCTAACATATATATAATTGATGTCCCTGGAGTAGAAAATTAAAAATAAATGGACAAAAAAAAAATGGACAGATTCAATACTTAAAAGTACCGTGTTTCGCCGAAAATAAGACCTACCCATAAAATAAGCCCTAGCAGGATTTCTAAGCATTTGCACAATATAAGCCCTACCCCAAAATAAGACCTAGTGATGGGCGTGGCTATGCAACGCGGCAGAGCGGTAAAGAAGACGAGCAGCCCTTCTCATCTGCCCCATCGTGACAGCTACTAGCTTAGAGGTGACCGGAAAGGTGCGGGTGGGACACTCCACTTTAGGTATGTGTGTGCCCAGGGATAAGAAGGAAAGCTGTGGCTGCCTTTTACTATGATGATTTTCCAGAAGAAGACGGCTTAACTATATTTGAATAAATGTGGACTGTTGTACCGTACTTAAAAAAGTAACACATCCCCTGAAAATAAGCCCTAGGGTGTCTTTTTGAGGACAACTAAGTATAAGACTCTGTCTTATTTTCAGGGAAACATGGTATATAATTTGTTTTTCAGAAGTCAAAGAATACCTGACACTACACACAAAAAAATGTTTAATTTTTAAGGAAAATGACTTGGTAACAATTATTTCTGACAATTACTTATATCTTAGTAAATCTATTAGATTTTAATAATAGAAACAATACTCTCAGGATTTTGAAGTAGAAAAATGAAATAACTTACAAACCAAGAAAACCATACAGACTTTACATTCCTTGGAAACAACATGAAAGGAGAGCACCAGTGGAGCAACATTTTTTAGGAAGCTTAAGGAGAGAAAGTGTGCATCAAAGATAATACACCTGTTCAAACTACTGTTCAAGTGTCAAAGCACACTTTTCTATGTGTCAGAACACAGTGAATACTCACTGTACACAGTTTCCTTTCCTGAGGTATCTACCAAAGGATGAGCTTCAACTAACTGAAGGTGACTTGGAAACTTTTGGCAGAAACACTGAGCAGTTCATATAGTTAATTGTAGGTATAAGAGTAACACAAGGGTAGGATCATGGGTAGAAGAATTATATTTAAATATTATGCAATATTTGTTCTAAGAAAGTATAAAGAATAAAACAAATGAATAGGAGAAATGAGAAAAAAAGAATAGAATAAAATTATTGATTGCTTTATCATAGAAGATTGGAATGAATGAATACTATTTGAAACCAACATATCAAATAATAAAATGTTATGTGATGACAAAAGGAATTGAAGGCTTATAAAACTATTAATTCAAAGTTAACCACTGTAATAAAAATAAAGGTACAGATTTTCTCAAATTCTAAGTAAAATTCAAGGAAATCAAAGACAGAACACTAAATCTAATATGCACTGTAAATGCGACACAAGATAAAAATGAGGGACAAAATTGAGATTAAACATAACAGTCACCTCAATAAATGTGAATAAGTCTAACTTGGTTTACTAAAGAAAATGTTTTCAAATTAATTATAAATCAAAATCCAATTCTATGTTTATACAAGAGGGAAACTTAATAACTTAGTGATTTAAAATGATATAAATAAAAAGACAGATTAAAGATTTACCAATTCAAATGAAACAATAAGAAAGCAAGGGTTATTATCCTGATACCACACAAAATAGAACTTAAGCAGCATTTAATAAGACTAAGAATACTTTGTAATGTTGAATGCTGCAATCTTCAATGAAAATATCGCAGTCATAGGTATCTCCAGATCAAATAATGTGGCAAACACAAAAAAAGCTGCAAAAAGAAATAGATAGAAACACAAAAATAGAGAAGAATTTTAACATACCACTCTAGATAAGTGGGCAAAATATAAATAAATATAGAAAATAGTAGATAAGACAATAAGGCAGCACTTTTAGATATATATTGAACAATACACCATGAAAAAACAAGACACCGTCTTCTTAAGCACATGTGAAAAATATTACAAAAATAGACCATATATTAGGGCATAGAGAAAACATCTGTATATTCCATGTGGCAGAAATACTACAAACAATAGTTTCTGATCACAATACAGTAACCCTAGAAATTAAAAATGAAGCAAAGAAACAAAAACACGGAAGGCTTTTTTACCCAGAAATGAAATGAAAAGACCTGTTACATAACTCTCAAATGAAAAAAGAAACAAAAATATAAATTATAGAATTTCTGGAAAATTGCAATAATAGAAGTATCATAAATGACAGTCTATGAGATATATTTAAAGCAATTATCAGAGACTATTCCCAATCCTAAACACTTATCAATAAAAACAAAACAATAAAGAAAAGTGTTGACTTCTCAACTCAGAAATATATAAAAGAAAACCCCCAACAAACAAAAACTGAAAGTATAAATAAGAAACAAATTATAAGGATTAAAGGTAGGGATCAATATGGTAGGGAACAGAAAAACAGCACATCAAATTATTAAATCAGCATTCTGATTCTTTAAAGAAATCAACAATGTAGACAAATTACTAGCTAATTTAAGAAAAACAGGTATAATAATGTGTACAAATTAAGAAAGAAGTAGAAAAATAAGTATCAACAAGGGTAAAATTTTTAAAAACAAATTTTGAACACCTCTGTGCAATGAAACAGGATAAGCGAAACACAAATGGAAATGATAGATCAATGTAACTTATGAGCAATGGTGCAAATTCTTAAAGTATTAGCAAACAGACACTAACACCACATCAAGAAAATATACACCAGCAAAGTTATCTGCAAAACAGTAGAATAGGAAGCCCTGGCCTCTCCTTTCTCCCATGCACACAGCGATTTAATAGCAATACATGATCAGTTCCCTTTGTGAGAAGTCCAAACATGCATTGATAGGCACCTAGAACCCAGGTGAGTACACAACCTGCCACATCAAAAACAGAAAAAGCAGAGACACACTACTATCATAATCCCCACCCCAATACAGCACCATACAATTGGGAGGAAACCAAGTACTCCCCAAGGGACTGGCTGCTCTCTCAGCTGTCTCCCAGTGTTAGTGGGACTTAGCATACATTAGACCCTGGGGAGGGAGAAAGGTTCAGAGAACAAAGATGGAGGTTCTAACTAGCATGTGGGTGCTCATCACACCTCCTACTGGCTCAGTACAGAGTGAGCAGGTGAAAACAATCAAACAAGCAAACACTCCAGCTCCCAGCTTCTCTCTAAGGAGAGAAAAAGTTGGATCACATATCCATGATTTCAACATTTCTGAGGTTGCCTGAGGGACTGGCTTCTGTCTGTCTTATCTGTCTTAGAGCACTTATGGAATCCAGCACGTCCAAAATGCCTGGGGGCCACGGAGAAGAAAGAAGATGGTTTGAACTATTAAAAGCATGAAAGGACTCACCACCACTCCTTCCCTAGCCTAGTGCAGAGCAAGTGGGTCAAAGATTCCAGATCCCACCTTTGCCATGGGGAGGAACAGAACTAGACCATGCATCCAATGTTCCAACTTCTCTGGGTGCTTCCTGAAAGACAGGCTTCTTTCTAGCCTGATGCAAAACGCTGAAAGGACCAAGTATACTCTAGACATCTGGAGGGGGGGGGGGCACTAAAAACAAAGATGATGGATTAGACGAGGAGGTCCATAGGAGCTCTGTCTGGGTTAATTGGTAAAGATTTTCTCTTGTACAATGCCATCCCATAAAGACTGAGAGGGATGGTGGTTTTCTCTAATGCATATGCACTAACACAGAGTCAAGGAAAACAAAGAGACAGCCCAACATAATCCAATCAAAAGAACAAGTTAAAACTCCAGAAACTGACCCTAATGAAATGCAGCTATATGAGTCGCCTGACATAGAATTCAAAATAACTGTCATTAAAATGCTCAATGAATTTGGGAGATTCTTTCATGTTGAGGATGTGGAGAAACAGGCACACTCATGCATTGTTGGTGATAATGAAAATGGTATGATAACCCTTCTACATCTGCATTTACACTTCAAACCAGCAATCCCACTGCTAAGAATTTACCCTGAGGATATACCTTCAACAATATGAAAATATATATAAATACGATTATTAATTATGGCATTATTTGTAATTGCTAAATATTTGGAAACTGTCTGAATGTCCAAGTGTAAAGGATTGGTTGAATAAAGTAGAGACATGCAATGAAGTATTATGCAGCTATAAAAATAAATAAAAAGAGCTATATAAATGGATGTGATATCCAGAAGATATGTTTAAATGAAAAAAAGCTGTGTACTTGAATAGTTTGCTAGTTTTTGTGCAATAGAAAACAAAAAAATAAAAAAACATTTCTTTCTATATGCATATCTTTACAAAAAGAAACACAGGAATGATGGACCAGAACACAGTGAGATTAGTTATCTATAGGAAACTGGGAATGGCAGACATAGTGGCCAGAATCCAGAAGTGAATGGCCTTTCTCTGAATGTAATTTTTTGCAATGTTTTAATTTTTGTAAGTATTTACTGTTCTATATATTAAAAAATTAGAGTTAAATCCATAAGAATGCAGATGGGGAAAGGAATACCCTAAAATTAAGAGCACACAGAAACAAATAAACTCAATTTTTAATATTAGTGAATAACAAGGGATGAAGAGCAAATAGAATGAACGAATTTAAATAACTAATGATTGGAGAAAATTTTACTGCAAACAAAGCTTGCACTTCTTTTCAAACAAATCCTGTATTATTTTTATTTTTAGTAGCTTTTTCTTTTTTAAGTGTACTGACAAAGCAATTCTAGGCATGGCTAAATGTGGTGATATTACGGAAATCAAGGTTACCTTCTGGACAAAGCATCACAAGGATATAAAATTAGGGAAAGGAAGTGAGAGCCTGTGGAAATGGATCAGAATTTGAGATGTCATTGCAAACTCATAATTTTAAAAAACTTGTAAGTGTATGAGCTTATTCATATATATGTTGTCAGGAGGTAAAGTTTTTTTCTCTACCTTCTTAGGTTCAGTATCTGGGAGCCTGCAAATGAACAGACAAGAGCCAGATTAACAGGAGAAAATGTTTATTCATATGCATAAAAGAGCTTACAAATGTCACTGGATATATGGTTAAAGTTAGAGATTTATAACACAACTTGGTGACGAAGAGAGAGAAGTGAGCAAAAGCCTCTATGGAAAGAACAAATGGATTTCTTTATGGAGATAAAGGATTTCTAGAAGAACAAATGGGAGATAAGAAAGTTTATGATAATGTTTGTTTATGTACATGCAAGTGGTCTTTACGTCTTCTTCGTGGTCAGAAAACTTCTCCAGAGAGAGGATTTATGGTAGGTCTACACCTTTTATCCTTCCTAGGAGTAAAAAGCCTCCCCAAACATGGAACTTATGGCAGTCTTATTTCCTGCTTGTATTCAGATAAGGAAAGCTCTGAAAAGCCTTCTTTCAGTACCTGTCGAATCTCAAATATAATCAGTTTAAAATAATCTTCAATGCCAGGATTCTGAGTAGGTCCCCATAATGCGCACACATAGAGGTATGTCTATACATCCTATAGGTAATTATATAGAATTTTGCGTCCTAGTTTTGTTTGCCAAAAGAGCAAAGATATCTCAGTAGCTCCCAGAAGCTAGATTTTGTTCTGTAATACCATTTCTATAAAGGGAAGTAGGACTCCATGGAAAAACTCTTGTTTTCATGGCTTAGGTACAGCAGGTTCAAGGTGAACAAAAAACACCTGATATGCAAAGACATACGAAAGAGCTTTAAAAAAAATGGTGGATGTATGTTGCAAGGTGCTCTCCGGAAGGGCTCCAACAGCCAAAATCTGGGACAATTTGAACACCAAAATAAGAACAGTAATGAGTTATAAACCTCTGAAAGAACAGGAATTCAGGAGCCCATACACATATATGTTGATAAACAAACAGGAACGGGAATGGAATGCTGTTTGACAGTTGGTAAATGTGGAAGGATTAATAAAGTTAGATAAAAAGTCTCCATTTTTAACCATCTTAATAAGTACTGCATCAGGCTAGAATCCTTGATAATGAATCTAGGTGGCACTTCTTGCTGAAAAACATTGTATTTGCATACTCCTAAAGTGTTTGTCTACCCACAGACTGCATATTAGTAGCAAAGGAAATAGTACTTTTATAGTGGAGAAACCAGGCAACACCTTGCCCAGGTGATCAAAATTAACATTACTAATGTGGGCAGATGGACATTATGTTCCCCCAGCTGTGATACTCGGAGAGGGATAAAATATTCCTCTGTTGAATTCTAGCTAAGAATGCATCGCCTGCATCTAATTATGCATCAACACCAGACAAAGCCCAAGTGAACAATATTCTACTTATAAATAGCTGGGGACTGTATTTTTTTTAAAGAAATGCTAATGTCATCAAAGGTAAAGGCTATACAGGTTTTTTCAAACTAAAAAGGAAACTAAAGAGACATGCTAAATAAATGCGATTTCTGATCCTTGACTTGATCCTCTTATGGAAGGAGAAAAAAATGCTACTGGGTATATTACTGGGTAAATTAAAACAACAATAAAGTGGGTAGAAAATTAGATAAAAGTAATATCTAAAACCACTGTATCAATTTACTAAAGTTGAAAATTATACTGAAATTATGTAAAAGAATAACCTTATTCTTAGGAAATATGCGCTGAAAGATAAAGGCCACAAGCATGTATGTTGTGATGTGATGGAGCTTAACTGCGAAGGTTTTATATACACAGGGGCTGTCCAGAAAGTATCCAACCTTTGTTCTCATGTACCCATTGTATCCATGGCTGGATACTTTCTGGACAGCCCTCATGTATATATATGTTAATGTAATCTTTCTTTATAATGTCATCTATATATAGAGAGAGAGACACAGAGAGGCAAAGACAGCCAGGGAACAGAGATAGAGAAAATAAATGATAAACAAGTTGTGTTATTCTTATTCTTGTAGCATTTCTTTATTGGAATTGTAAGAGTTTATTAAAATGCCAGGGAACAAATTCAAAACCTTCCAGGATGCCAAAAATTAGTTTCCATTTAAGAAACATATGCAAGTCTTGAATTATTTGCACCTTTCAGCTGTGTTTTTACAGTATCAACAGGGTTTTATTTGTTTGTTTGCTTTTTAGAGACAAGGTCTCCCTCTGTCGCCCAGACTGGAGTGCAATGGCACAATCATAGATCCCTGCAAGCTTGAAACCCTGGACTCAAGTGATCTTCCTACTGGCATCCCTCCCAGCCAAAGTGGTGGTATTACAGGCGTAAGCTACCATGCCCAGCCCAGTTTCTAAGTATTTAAAGAGATTACTTTCATTATGACAGAAAAGAGATGTGGAAGGGACAGGCAGAGGGATGGAGTAGTGGGAGAAAGTCCAGGTCACCTGAATTTGATGCCAGCCCACCTCAACGCTGAACCCTGGGAAATGAAAATTCAATCACAGGTCTGAACCCAAAGCTGCAGAACATGAAGTTCTTCAATTGTCAGGTAAGTTTTCAGCAAATTGAAAATTAAACTTCAATCTCTGAGGATATGAGTTATTCCCAATTTCAAGAAAATAAGCTTTTTCTTTTCCATAGGATTTTGTGGGATTTTTGTTACAATTTAGTTCTGTTTTACATTTAAATACTTCCATAAAAAATAAAGCAAATAAAAATATCTCTAATATTTACCTGTGGTAATACTTTATATAGTTTTCCTAATATCTTCCTATCTACCTATTTAATTAATATATAAATAATATGTTATTTATATACTAATATTATTTTTCTTTCCTTTGTGAGCTGCTGTTTTCTTCTAACCTGCACATGGAGATCAGGATGCTCCACAGTCCCCGGAATGTGTAGCCCTGCACTGGGCCCTCCCTTCATCCCTGCATTTGCAATTTCTCCTCTATACTCGGTTTCAAGTAGATTTCAAAGATCACTCAAAATTCAAGATCACCCAAAATCATTCAAAGATCACTCTGATTTCTCAATCAGAAAAAGTTACCAAGCTGCATATTCCTTTCTATATTTTTCCTTAATGTTAGGTTTTGAGAACAAAAAAATGGCCATAATGTGATTTATAGAGTCCCTGGGAAAGCAAAGCAAGGAGGGAGGAACTTCAAAGACAGAGGAAATTAATTTTTTTTTTTCTGGTTTGAGCCTAATTTTCTCTACTTTGGTACTTCATAACTTGGCATTTTAGTTGTCTTAGATATCAAATATTAGGGCTTATAGCTACTCTAAAGGTCACCGAGACTTAGATCTTCAGAAAATTAATAAAGTAAGAACTAGGTTGAAAATCAAGAGTGAACAAGCTGGCTGAAGTTATACACTGAGTAAGAAGAAGATCCCTTGATGAAGGCTCTTGCTCACCGGATGTAGTATTAATACTGTTGGAAGTTGTAGTTTGAAGTTGTTTCCCTTGTATCACCACTGCTCTGTTTTCCTTTTTCTTTCTCTTGTCAGAGTGAGAGAGACACATGAGAATGGGGCAGCAGAACTGGTTTGTTAAAATTCATTACTGAGAGACAACACATCTGGTAAGGCTGAGAGAATTTGTCAAAACAAATAATGGTAGCATTAGAGAGAAAGGTAGTGCCCACCTATTCCAATGCTTCATTTTTCAGATTCAAAACAAACAACGGCAAATAACTAAGGTCCATAGTTAGCAAAATGACTGCAGGCAAATGACTTACCCTTTTTAAACCTCAGATTTCTAATTTAGTGAAAAGATACAGAAAAGATCTAGATCATGTGTTTTTTTTTTTTAACATATCTAGTGTTAAATTCAGGTTGGCTTGAGGCTGTCTCCATACTATGAGTTTCTATTATATTAATATACAACAAACCACAACCTAACTTAGTACATAAACTAACCAAACCCAACTTGGGATTAAGTGCTCACTCAACATCGTGGATAGGTTCCTGGAAACTGTGGCTTTAAGTAGAATAATGTGTAACGAATCTGATTTTGCTTACCATAGGCTAATTGATATAAACAAGAGTTAAGTTTCTATGGCATATTTTTGTTCATAGGAACATCATCGGACTTCTAAATACAGATCAAAACACTTCTAATATTAAACATTGATGTAAATGTGAGCTCTACATACATTTACGAAAGATTAATAAAAACAAGTAAGATAGTTATTTATTCAATTTTTGGTGAATCAGTGACTGACAACAGCCGTAGTGATGGTGGGTTAAATCAAGAAATAAATATTTGCAAAGTGAAAATTGTAAGGAGCAGCTCCTACCACCCACAGTTCAAACACAAGCAATCACAAATATAGCCGTCATGCTGAGTACTTTTGTACCTCATTCTTTATTGTTGTGCATTTGGATAATTATCATAAACTTTATGAATTTTAATTTTATAATAATTTGTATTCATTCATTCATTCATTTTCCAGGTCTGCTTATTTTAGTCCAGGGTGGCAGGTGGCCAGAGCCCATCCCGGCAGCTGGGGAAGCCAGGTGGGCACGCATCGTGGCCAGGAGCTGTCCCATCACAGAGCTCACACACACCCGTACTCACTCACGGGGTGGAGACTTGCCAGTGCACCCAGTAGGCGCAGCTCTGGGATGGGGGGGAGCCGGAGTCCATGGAGAAAACCCACACAAGCACGGGGAGAAACTGCAAACTCCACATAAAGGGTGGCCCTGGCTGGAAAGTGATTTTTTTTTTCTCATTAACATTATGACAAAATGACATGGGATGAAACAATGTTATTTGAGAGACCTTGCTGTATATTTTTTTGTAACAGAGAGCCAGGGCTCAGCCAATCACAAGCAGCCAAGCTTCAGCAACACAAGCAGCCAACTTACCTATCACACCAGGCCCAGGGAAGGCAAATGCTCAGTTGTAGCCAATCAAACTACTATGTCTGCACGTTACTTCTGTGCTCTGTCTATAATAACTCACTGACCCCTCTCCAGCAGAGATCTCTGAACTCCTTTTAGTTTAAAATGCTACGCAATTCATTTTGCTCAAATAAACTTGGTTACATTTAGTTTGTTTAAAGCTTTTCTTTTAACACTAGTGTAGTTTTGGACATGTATGTAGCACTAAAGAATGTGAGATTTATCATTGCTGTTGAAACTGTGCTTTGAGTATTAATCTTATTAATAATAATTCTATCTGTCATTGGCCCCACTGAAAGTAGAACCCAGGTCTTCTCACTCTAGGCTAGTGCTCTTCCTACTTCCTCACACCCTGTGGTCTCCCTGCTAAGATGCTTACGATGCAGGGTCTTCTTCGGCTAGAGCAGGGGACGTGAGGGGTCTTGGTGGAGCCTGAGCTCTAATCAGAGCTGCAGATGTCCTGGATCCAGAGCCTGTCGCACCTGGTGAGATCTAGTCTCATTTGAAGTTAGGATCAAAGTTGTGTGTGGCTCATGCTGAGAGGTAGCTTTTTCCCTCCCATGTGCCTCTTGCTTCCTTTTTTTTTTTTTTTTTTTTTGCTCAGCTTTAAAACATTTGCTCTATTAACATGAATGTATTCAACAGGCAGATTGTTCCTTGCCTGAAACGTCTTCTCATGAATGCAAATAACATTTCTTAATCTCTCACAGCTGGATCAAGAAGTACGCTTGTTGAATCACCTAGAGGAAATGGGGGGGGGCGATAAAGAGAAGAAAAACAAATGCAGAACGTTATACAGCCCCCGAGTAGCCCATTAACGATTTAACTTATACCAAGTACAACCCACACGAAGAACTGCTTTAGATAGAAGCCACAGGGCTTTCTCTTGAGCTATGGAAAGACAAGGTCAGACCTCTGATGCTTTAAAAATGCAGAAAGGCTAAGAGAAGATGAGATTTCCATGCCAATCTTGTGGAACAAACTTGGGATAAAAAAATTACTTTAAAACCATAAATGTTGAGTAAATCAAAACCTTTCCCCTGCTAGAGACGGAAGGTGTTTTTCTCTAAATACGTGGACTAAAGTCCCTTGGTTTTGCTCTTCTCCAATGCTTTTCGAGGGAAATTTGGTACTCATAAAAGCCACTAGCACTCTTCGATTTCATTTACCAAGAAAAACTGCTACAAGCATAGGGTTTGTTGCTCTTTCCCTCAGAGAGGTGTTAGGAAATCTCTGGAGGCTGGAGCACCCTTGTGAGTGTCACAGAGGGCAGCTTTGGCACTGCTGCTGGATTTGCAGAGCCAGGTAACATGTTTGCACACAGAGCTACAGAACATGTATGTCACAGAGTTAAAGAACATGTATGGACCGGGCGCAGTGGCTCACGCCTGTAATCCTAGCACTCTGGGAGGCCGAGGTGGGTGTATTGCTTGAGGTCAGGAGTTTGAAACCAGCCTGTGCAAGAGCGAGACCCCACCTCTACTATAAATAAAAAAGAATGAATTGGCCAACTAATATATACAGAAAAAATTAGCCGGGCATGGTGGCGCATGCCTGTAGTCTCAGCTACTCGGGAGGCTGAGGCAGGAGGATTGCTTGAGCCCAGGAGTTTGAGGTTGCTGTGAGCTAGGCTGATGCTACGGCACTCACTCTAGCCTGGGCAACAAAGTGAGACTCTGTCTCAAAAAAAGCAAAACAAACAAACAAACAAACAAAAACAGGAGGAGCAGAGGCCAGAGTGGGGGCCAAGTCAGGGAGCCCTAATATACCAGGGTCACCGACCTCTATGTCTTGGCAGAGATTGGTGGTGGTGGACTCTGACCTAAACATCTTCGGATGAATGAGAACGCGGTTTGCTAATACAGCTTCGATTGTCCTATGTGGCCTATTGGCCTAAGGCCCTTGCAGGTTATCCTCTTTGTACTGGGAAGAGGCCAGAAGGTGCTGGTACTGGGGCAGGCGACTCTGAAAGTATACACCTCCTGTCTTGGTCCCCACATTTCACTGAGCCCAGGCTAGTACTATGCCTGGGTCCCCCTCAGCACCCCTCAGGAGGGCAGTCACAACAATGTGCCACCACAGCCACAGTGTCCTGTCTTCTAGTAAGTGAGTCTTGGGAGAAACCTATTTTACAGCCCGGTGGTGCATTCAGGAAGCAGGTGCAGACTCTAGGCTGCTGCTTTACCCTGCCCCGGGCGGCTCAACTGGGCTCCTCTCCTGCCTCTCGGGCTGCCACATCTTTAGGGTATTACCTGGGAGAGCCTGTGGCTGTCAGCTAATAGTGTGCAAACTAGGCGCCCGGGGAACCCCACAGTGTGCCCCCTTTCTTCCTGCCTGCCCCCCTGAAGCTCAAGAACCAACATGTAAATCAGTTCCTGAGATCAGTCTTAGGAATCTCCTGCTTCCCAAGGTAATTATGCAAAATGAATGCTAATAATGATTGCTGTTGCTTTTGCTCTTTTGAAGATGAGTGTGAATTTAGAAAAGGACTTGGAAGTGGGCTCCTGCAGCAATGGACATTTCAGTTCTCTTTTCTCTTTTCTAATTTCTTCCAACCCTAAGATAGAGATAGCACCACAGTTAAGATTTATGAACTCGAAGGCAACACAGCAGGTTCAGAAGGTAGATGCTGGGTGAATTTAGTAGGATATAGTGTCATTGCAGCACGCCTACCTTGGAACAAAGAGAATGGCTGTCTTGTGAGAAGAGAGGGGCACTTGCTCTCTGAGGCATATGACTCAGCGCGGCTCCTTTGTAAAGAAGCCAACGCACATTGGCAACAAGAATGGATGGTGTTTCTGCTCTGCTGCATTCAGTGAAAATAAATCTGCATGAAGAGGCTCCAAGTAAATGCCTCTTCTCTGGGGATGCCTGATGGGGTGTGCCAGAGGAATATAAAGCACTGAGTTTTAAAAGCTGAACTTTTTTTTATTATTTTTTTAAAAATCTTCCATTCTTTCATGCAAAATTAATAGTGTGTCCCACCTGGTCATTTCTCCTGCAACAGGGAAAATTGGTTTTCTGTTGGAACGTGAAAACCAGTAAAAGCCATGCACATCACTGAAATGAAGACACCAAATAGAACCTGAGTAGGAGCGAAAGGTACTCCCAGGCTGTGTATAAAACATTGCAAACTAGGCTTTTTTTTTTTTTTTGGTAAATCAGAGTCATAATTTCTATAAAATGCATCCCTACTGAGTAAGGACTAATCGGCCGAGGACATGAGATCATGTACCCGCTTAACTAGCTGTGGGACAGGTGTTCCGCCCAGTTCCCAGGGGCTCATTGGCCTATTAACATAGCTGTTGATCAAGGTGGTCTCCAAGTCCTGCAGCAATGACTCGGGGTTCCAGGTGACAATTAGGGTTGCTGAAAAGAAGCCCGGAGGTTTAATGTTGCCTGATACATAGAAAGTGCGTAACCAATGTTAAACACTGTTACTGTTGATGTCGCCGTTTTTTGTTAGAGGGACTGTCAGTGCTACTACGGAGGCATTCTCTCCTCTCTGAGTAGAGTTGCTTCTAGCTGTTCCCATAGAGAGAGGAAGTCCTCTTCCCTGGGTGTCACTTACCCGGTGGGCAGCACTCAGCTCCCTAGTGTGCCCTCGTCACTAGGGGCCACCTCCTATGAAGCCATTCCTCCTCCTTCCTGCGTTCTCTGGGCCGGAGGTGGGGAGGTGGCTTGGGAGGAGAGAGCTGCACAGGTATCTTCTGTGTAATCTTTAACAAATCGGTTTAGTTTTTTATTGCCTTGAGTAATAATGCCTAATGTCTTAAGACTAATTATGGAGAGATTTCTGTCAGTGTTTTATAAATTTAAACAGACCAAATAGATTGGATTAATTTTGATTAATCGCATTAACCTCTAAGTCTCTGTAAATTTATGTTAATATTTGGCTAATTTATGTCTGGTTATGTAATGAACTTTGAAGAACTTCTGTGGGCAACAATATTTTCTGAGACGATGATAAAAATGGTACAACTTTCCCACCAATAGTTTCTTAGCCTAGTTTACAAAAAATAATAAAAAACATCCAATGACCAACCATGTCCAAATTAACACAAGAAATTGCGGGTACATTTCTTTTACCTCTTTAAAGACAGTGTTTATTGTGATGAGTCTATCAGGAGACATGTCTGGTGGGGCAATAGCTATTTTGAAATCAGGTTTGCATTTCTCTAAGTTGTTAAAATTGTAGTTACATTTTTTTCTCCCTTGGTAACTAAATCTGAGTCCAAAGTAGAGTTTTAATTTGGTCAATAATTTTCTAATTTTTGGAAGTTCAATATTTTTCTTAAAATTTTGTACAAAAATTGTCTTATAAGCTGACTGTGAGACCTGGGTAGGTTGGGACAGTCTCAGATGGCCTAGAATGTCTGGTTTATGCCTTTTGTCCAGGTGGATCATTAATAGTACCCTCTTCCCTTTCAAAAGTATCCTGGTTAAAACAACAAATTATGTAGTCACCATAGTTATCATTGATAGAATAAACTCTAAACCAATAACACCAATAGCAATGACATCAAAAACAGTATTTATAGAGTAATAAGGAGGAAACTGGTTTATACGGGGCATACATAAAGGACAGCATGAAGGTCAGTAGAGAGAATGTGAGGGTGCCTCAGTTTGCCTGCTTTGGGCGATGAGAGTTATGCAGAAGTAGGCAGTCGGTTAGGCTACTGGGGTCCAGTGTTGTGGCTGAAGTCCTTAAAAGCCATGCACAGTCTGGGTTGGTGCAGTAGAACTCAGACAGTTGAAGGTTTCTGAGCAGGTTTGTGACAGATTAAAAACTGCGATAAGAAAGTTAGTAGAGCAACAGTGTGTGGGAAACTTTGGAGAGGTGAATGGTGCTGCTCCTGGATGAGAAGCACTGGCAATGGAGCCCACAGGCACCCTAGGAGTCAGGCTTAGAGCAATCAGCGAGCAATCAGTTGGCCACCATGTCAAGGAGTCATCACTTGGAAGAGACTGGGAAGAGGGAGATGATGGTTACCAAAACAATCATGTGAAAACTGAGTAGAAATGAGATTAGAATATGAAACTTGGATGATCTGATAATTCTCTGTGTCTATTGTCAAAGAGCTTCTGTGATCTTTTTCCTAATGGTCCTTGTAGCTAAAGACAACCCTTGAGGATTTAGCTCAGGACCTAGATGAGTGACCCTAAACAAGTAAATAAGACTTAGTTACCCTTATCCTTAGTTATTATATAGGACCATATTTGGGAAATGTTGGTATTTAAGGGTTTAGAGGGTTATAAATACTTTAAGGTTATTGAAACCAAGTTGGATTTTACTTAATAAAGAGGATATATATACATTAATATATGTATGTATATATATACACACACAAGCAAATTTTAAATAAAATCATGGATGAGAGACCCATATTGAGTTATTAAAGGTTCATTTAATATGCTCTGGAGACAACTTAATCTTTTCAGCTCAACACCATGGAAAACCACAACGACACCCTCTCACAAATCATACTGTCTGTGGCAGAGACAGTATACATGGATCAATATTACTTTGTCTTCACCCAGAATTACTTTCTTATATCCTTATATTAAGAAACTGTCTGTCACTCTGTAAGATGCTAAAACCCAGAGGAGGTAAGGCTGATCTCACAGCACATATCAAGCGTCAGGTTCCCAGACTATCTTCCATCTATTTCAAATTGCAAAATGATTCAATTATCATAACCTACCAATCTCTATTGCTTATTTTCTTTTTTCTTTAATTATTGGATCTTTCATCTTCCCCAGCTTAGAGCTAAGCTGTAGTAAAACCTCCTAGAACGTGGAAATCGGAGAACATATTGAAGGGCAAGAAGGAAGTGCGCACTTCCATGTGGTTTCTATAAACCTCTTAAAAATCCCGGCTGACATTTCAGGAACTTGCTGTGCATGTAGGCAGCAAAGGTTAGGGGGAAATCCATCAGAGAATAAAGGAGAATGTCTCAAATGTGGACAGCAAATCCTACTTTAATATACGGATTCTCAGTTGTACAATCATGCATGAGTTCTCTGTCTTTTATTTAGTGTGTGACAATAGTCTTTGTTAAGCTTTCAACCAGTATTTATTAATAATCAGTATGTTTTGATTCCTTCAATTGATAAAGAACGATGTATAGTTACATGTCCTATTTTTATGAAAAAACTTCATTTTTCATCCATCAGAAGATTCTATTTGGAAGAAGTTCAACGTGCAAAATTATAGTGTCACTAACTGACAGATCTACAGAAATAACTAATAATTTCAGAATTATCATACTTAAATCAGAAATAGAAGTATATTATCTTTTAGAATAGTGCACGAAGGACATCAAGAATAGACCACTAGAGCTTTGGGAGCAGTGGACAAAGGGACTCCACAAATCTGCTCCAATAAAGACAGTGGCAAACAGTCAAAATCAACTTTTTCAGAAATCTGGAAAGCAAACGTAGGCTTGCAACAATATGAGGAATATTTACTCAAGAAAAAACAATAGAAGCATGCTAAGAACAGGGAGTTTTGTGGCATTGTAACCAAAGCCAGCAGCCTTGCAGCCACTGGAGGGGGTTCACTGGGCTTGGAGCAACCTTGAAAAGCTCATTCCCAGAGCACTGTCACTTTTGGACCTGTCTTGCAGCACCCTGAAACCTCTTCCATTTGCAGGGTGCTGTCATCATTTGGCCTGACTCAGAGTTCCCTCTTTGGGAAGAGACCTATCCCCAGTGGTTTGTTGAAGACAAGCAGCAAAACTGCTGAGCATCACAGAGGCTTAAGACTGTGATGCCACCTACACACCAAGCGCCTGATCAGAATCCTAAGGAGCATCTGGGGAACAAGACATCTATAGGGACCTTCAGAAAGCTCTGTCATATTCCTGAGGATCTAGAAGGCTATGTACATGTCAAGAGCTGCGTGCATGCCCAGGACACCTGAGAAAGTCCAAATCGTTTGCCTTTGGTTGACTTGACTGGTTTGGTCTGGCTCTGCCTGAAGTTGATGGCCTCGGTTCATGCCAAGAGATCTGCATGGGTGGTATTCACATTTTTCTCAGACTAATGTTCAACTTTAGTGTGGCTCCCTCTATCCCTAAGGGGAGGGTAGACTAGTTTTCCTTTGGCACTATCAGTGGTTCCTGTCCCTATGTCCTGTCCCTGGGGTTGGGGGGGGGAATGACCCCATCCTTTTTTTCTTTTTTTCCTGTAGGTTGTAACGTGTGTGTACTTGCAATCCTGCTGGCTTGTCCTCTGAGATATTAACAATCATCTTGAGCTTTGCAGATGCTTACACCTGCAGGGTGCAGAGGTCAAGCTCTCCTAGGAGATCCCGGGCCACCGGCTCTGCAAGTCTCAAGTTAAGTCAGCACAGCCCAGCTTCCCACTGCTGCACACTCTGTCAGTCTCGAGCTTTTCTTCCCCTGCTGAGAATCAGAATACTGCTCTCCCCTCAAAGATGGTGCGTACGCTCACCCCCTTTGGTCACCTTCTTGCAGACTGGGGAGCCTCTGCTGGGCTGGTGGTTAATGGAAGTAGTGGCAGTTCTGCTGCCTCTTAGTGAGCCCTGTCAGGAGGTTCCAGGGGTATCAGGAACTCATCTTTAGAGTAGGGGGCTCATTAGTGCTTTCATTTTATCTGGGGACATAGCCACTTCTCCAGGGACCAGTAAGGTTTCCACTCAGCACCTTGTAATAGAAGGTAGTTTTCCTGCTCACGGTAGTTTAGTTTATGTTACGTTTCCTGCTCACAGCAGGTACGTTGATTATGCCAGCACCTAAAGGAAATGCAGCCCTTCAAACATCAGGGGCTGCTTGTAAAATTTTTCTGATTCCTCTTAGAAGACTAGGAAAGAGCAGTGAAAATACCAGTTCATTTTTCTTACAGTATTAGTGGTTCTGATGGAAGTTGTGGCAGGGGAAAATAAATTATTAGCTTAAAATAATTATGAGGATTATTTCTGATTTCATTTATCTGTTTTAACTCCACGTGAACAACCAGGTCTCATATTCTCATATGTGATTGTAAATCTTTTTTACATCTTGCCTTCCAAAGTATTTGTGAGCTATTTGAGGGCCCATGTGTTAATTCTTCCTTGCATTGAGTGGCCAACCAATACATATTTTTTCTCAATGTCACTTTTTTCTTGCTTGTGAATTAAAAGTATGGTACCAACTCCCTACTGTATGATTTCAAAACATGTTGTATTATTATAAAAGAAAGAATAAATCTTCAGGCTGTTAACATATGATACTAGCTAATAGCAAAAGGAAATAATTCTTCTTTTACTACTATAAAATCTAAAATTAAACCTTATAGCATCTGCCAATAATTTCATATTGTCCTCAATCTGTTATCTGTTTCCCATGCTCATTAGACACTTGAACTTGGTTTATGTGGATGAGATTAAACAGATCAGCCCCTTGTGTGGGAAAGTAGATGCAGAGAAAATTTCCTTGGCCCAACCTTCCAGTTGCAATGCAAGCTGCATGCTGTGTGAGGAACAGAGTTGGATGGGAAGATGATGAAAAATCACTGAGTCACTGCAAGTAGTTTAATTACAAATAGAGGTTTTATGAGTGGTGTTAATGTGTGCTACCTCAGCTAACCTGACAATAAAGGTTTCACAAGCTACAGTGACATCTGGAACCCAAATCACATGTAGAAATTATGCAGCCGCAATAAAAGCCACTCGATTAGCATTGCAAATAGCGTTTCAGCATTTATGAGATGCCTGCAAATTTGCATACAGATACATAATTACATGATTTGCAGCTGTTGTGTTTGTTCCATAAGACCTTGCCACTTTATTAGCAGAATATGTAAATCAGGAATTAATTCTCCTTATCTTTCTCATTCTCAGGCTTCTAAAGATGTGTGGTGAATCATGGTGATTTGGTGCAACTCTTTTTTTATGGACTTCATCACTTTGTCTTAGACTGGTTTTAGAACGAAAACGTATCCTATAACTTGTTTAGCAATAGGAATGTTTTGAACGATTTGTAAATGCTGTTGGCTAATGAGTGAATACCATTTATTAGCTAATTTTATCTTTCCCTAGTCATCTTTGACATCCTTCACTTGTTCTGTCACCCTAGAAGTATGGCCTATTTATGTCCCGCTGGTTTAGAGAGACCAGCTATACATTTGCTATTATTTGTGTCTCTCAGATAGTGGCAGCATCTTATATTGTAAATTAATACAGTCCACTGGAATGGAAGAATCTAACTAAAATGGGGTAGTATCTAGTATGAGTTTTAGATACAGAAAGCTGAGAAGATCTGGCAGCTAAACACAGAATAGAAAAGAGGTGCACCCAATTTAATTTATTGTCAATCCTTTTGAAGGAAATGCTAGTTGCAATAATTTAATGAATTGTATTAGTACAATTTTATGTGCTGGGACCATACAGTTTTTATATTTGAGATCTAGAAGTTGTGAATAAAAAGATTCACCACCAGTTTGTGATTTATTGTCAGCTAATCAGATTAAAAATATGACATTCAATATGCTGTGATGGTAAGTACATGATGTATCAGAGAAGTCTCAGGTACCTCTTGATAAACGAGGAACTTCTGTCTTCCATCCTCAGTTATTGGAGCTAAAATTATTCCAGGACATCAGATTAGTCATAGAAATAAATGGCAGAGTCTCTGAGGAAAAGCACTTGAATAGGATGGGATATGAAAATGTAGATTCTGCTGTTCATTCATCCTTTTATATACTTATTTAACATTTATTGAAATAGGTGCAAAGAAAGAAGAAGGATTGAGTTAGGTTATTAAGCTGGAAGCTGAGGATAAGGAAGACTAATGTGTTAAGTCTGACCATAAAAATCTCATAATTTAATATTCCAAGTCACTCTCAAATATGCTTACTGAATGCTCATCTTTATGGAGTGATGGGCTGGCTATAGTTCATTTTCACTAAAATAGATATTATACTAAATTTAGAAGAAATTTAATTAAAGGTAAAATCCATGTGCAAAAATAGTTAAAAAGACATATATGAAACTATGGCTGGGTATGTGTTTGTGTTTTATTGGAAGAATGTCCATGTTTAAACAGTTGAAAACTCCACATACCTTTTGATAATAAGTCTCTTGAATTTCCTTCTATCTTTATGGTTAATAGTCATTAAATAAATGCTTTTAATCATTTAGGAGAGCAAATATATCCCATGGAGTTCAGCTTACTAAGAACCTTCATCACTTTGTCTTAGACTGGTTTTAGAACAAAAACGTATCCCATAACTTATTTAGCAATAGGAATATTATGAACGATATAAATCCAAATAAAACACAAACACATGCCCAGCCATAGTTTCATATATGTCTATTTAACTATTTTTTGCACATGGATTTTACCTTTAATTAAATTTCTTTCTAAATTTAGGACAATATCTATTTTAATGAAAATGAACTATAGCCAGCCCATCACTCCATAAAGATGAGCTCTCGAGGGCTCATCTCTATCCTACTCAACCTTTGGGCAAAGTAATTATACGGTAAATCCCAAGAACTCTCTGTGTTCTAGATGGAGCCTCAGTGCTCAGGAATGGCATTGCTCAGAGCAGAATCCCACTCATCCAGCTTCCTGGGGGAGGGACAATGGTACCGTGGTGCCCAGGCCTTGTTGACTGTGGATAAGAATTATACAAAAAGCTGAAATACTGTCAGACATCAATTTTGTATGAAAAAAGGATTTCATAGATGAAAAGTTGGTTATTTTAGTGTCCCCTTTATTCTCTCTTTCTTGAACATTTTAATTCTTTTACAGATCATTTAGCCATTATTTAGCAACAGTAAACACCTGATGGTTAACATCATTTTTCATTAAACTACTTTGCAAGAAATATGTAACTTGGTCGATAATACAGTAAAGGCAACAGAAAAAAGGTCCTGATTTTTGATTGCAAAAATCTTTCATGGCTCTCAAACTCTACGATGTTTATCACAGAAAAGGATCCCCCTCTGGCCACTTGACCTGGTGGCGTGCGGTCCACTCTGAAGACTCGTTCACAGTTTCCACCGGTGTCACTATGACAGCACCTTCATAGAGACCTCTCAGAAAAGGTGACCGCATACAGGGGTGGTGAAATTTCTTGATAGGTGTATCCTTGAGGTCTTCCCCCTTCTTTCTGTATTAAGATGAAGGTCATTTTTAGAGTTACATAAACATTATAGCCCTGATCACAAACATAGTCACAAGGATGATCAGTTCATTGTACCAGTGTTGAACACTGGCACTTTCATAGAACTGGCTGTGATGGCCCCAAGGCTGTGGCATCCATGGCAGGTCAGCAAGGTTTTCTCTTCTGCTCCCTCTCCACCCACCATGGATTCATCTCCAGAAATTAATTACTGACCTCAGCTTCTCCCCCACTCCCGTTGAGCTAATCATGTTCTTTAAATTTTTTCTTCCTATGTGCTCAGAAAAGCTGGGTGATTGTTATAACTACCTCTGATACTCACACAGGTAAGAGGCTGCAGCAAAGAGGCAGCTCAGAACCCACCTGAGTCTGCCCTGGTCTGGGGTCTGGCAGAGGCTGCAGACCTGCCCTCCAGCACCGACCAGCAGGGGGCGTGGGCCACAGCCTTCCCGTGCGTAGCTTTACAGATGCTTGTGCATATCTACCCCACTGTTCTTTCTCCCTAAATATCAGAAACAGTAATAAAGATAATTAACATTTTTTCCAATAGAAAGGTGAGAAAAATAATTTTTAAAGGATAATTTTGCAATTTTCAGCTTAAGTAATGGAAATGAATTAAAATGATGACCAAAATTACACAAATAATTATAACATAAATGAGCAATTTTTACTATAGTCTTGATCGAATGACTCAGTGGTTATTTCCTGAATCCAACAGTGTTCCCTAGAAAGAAGTGGAAAGTATTTCTTTTATGCCAAAGCAGCCGTTAACGTCTTTCCTCTCACCTATTGCGAAAGTACCAGTTCTTCAATTTTATGGCTTCTAGGAGGTTACACAGTGAAGAAATCAGGTTGAAAACTTATAAAGTAGGATTTACTCCAAGGAAACAAGCATATTATTAATTCATTTGATTTTGTAATAGCAAGAACAGCATATCAACAGATTATGATAGTACGATTTTTATATTTCTGAGATATCTTATTTTTATGTTTAATCTTTGGCACTTCCATTGAAAGTAGTAAAAAAAGAAACCTATAGTTAATGAAAGAACTTTAGATTGGGAACCAAAAGACTTGAATTTTAGTTCTAGCTCCCTATCTTACTTTTATATTAGCGTTATTTTTTAACGCAGAAGCACCAATCCCAGGCCAATGTGGAGTGATGAGCTCAGTGATCCTTTGATCTTGTAGTGGGCTTGTATTAAACACCTCCCTGACACTTTATGAAAGTTTGTTGTCTGCAGAGATGATCAGGAGAGAAAGGGGTGATAGAACAAACTATGGATTGCTTGGCTTGTGACTTTCATGTGTTAGAAACAAGAGCAATCCAGTTTTCCCTATTTATTTTGAAAATGTCCATAGGTTGAAATTGAAGAAAAATTTGGTTTCCACTAACACAAAACAAAAGACATAAAGACAAGCTCTCTCATTTTTTCTCTCTACAATGAATCATTTTGGCTTTTAGGTTATAGTATGTTATGGTATTAATAGAAAGCAATATTTTGTAAACATAAATCTTATTGAGTGATTGCCTTGAGGTTAAAATATGTAAATTAAGGTTAAAGACCAGGGTTTCCCCCTAAAAATATGGTCTTACACCAAATTGTACAACTATTACTAAATATGTGTTCTGAAAACAACTACAATCAAAAGTAACAGAATCTAGTAAAACTAGCCTGCCATTGAAAACAATTCTAGTCTTAATGCTGTACAAATGTAAAGAAATAAATGAATAGAACATCATGAAAATGTTGGCCTATTTTGGTTGCCATGGAATGATGTAGTTTTTATGTCTTAAAAATATATAGTGTTTGCTCCTTTCTTGGTACAAATAGTCATTTAATAACAGAGTTATCTCTGCATGTCCAAAATAGATTGAATTAGTTTCCATTACTCAAGTTGGATATCGCAACCCATCCATCCTGTTTGCCTTTGGGTTTTCGTGCCCTCTCCCTGCATTTACATCTGCATTATAACTTAACTGGTGGTGACCTTCCGCGATCGATCATATATATTAGCTGTTTTAAGCATTTCTTAATTGTAATTTTCCAGAATATTTTTATTTCCTAGCCAAAAAATAAAGTAACACTAAAATAGGTCAGGCTTCTTGCCAGCATCAAGTATGGGTATAAATTGAACTGTGTAGTAGGAAGCCAATCCAATATATTTTTCTTGATCAAGACAAGATAATTAGCACATCTGCAAAAAGCATGCAATTTTTATTATCTGTGAAGACTTTGCCACAATGAATACATCATTACCTGCACGAATAGGAAAGTAGAATGCTACAATTCATTTTCTGAGCTGCTATGAGCGAGGAAGAAAAGCAATCCAACCTTATCTTTTTCTTTATAATTAGCATTGCTGAAACAACTTTAAAGGCAGAGCAAAAGGAGATAAAAATGTAGACTGGTAACAAGTTGGGAAGAGTTTATTATGAAAGAGGCCTGTAATTATTTAAAGAATATACTGAATGGGAAGACCTGTGCCTTAACAGTGTGAAATGTTGAGAGATAGGGATTTCCAGACCTGCCCATACTGTAGGAGGAGGGACAATAGGAGCAGGAATATAAAACGAAGAATTAGTCTCCCTTGGAAAAACTGAGCTGCGAGGGAAGGAATGTCTTAACAGCTTGACAATGAAATATGCAATATGCATCCTTAAATTGCTGACGAAGTTCCCAAGGCCAGGCTCCATAACAGAGCAGAAACCAGGGGCTTGGGGATATAGTAATTGATCTTGTGCCATTGTTTATATTTTTTAAGACTCTTGGTTTGTCATAAATAAAATTGTGATAAAGGCTATGGCATTCTCCAATTTGCCAGTGGGCTCTGTTCTGAGATTGTTTGGATCACACCGGCCTAATTAAAGGGAATTGCACCGTTTCCCCAGCTGTGTTCTGACTTGGGGTGCCAGGAACACAGAAGCACCCCCTTGAGATGTATCAGATGACATCCATGGAGAGAGGGGCCTGGGAACCTGAAGTGTGCCCAGATGGGTGGAGATGGAAATTACTGGAAATTAGGGACAGGATTATGGCAGGTGGGATTTTCTCGTAATAAAATTTCTCTGGGCTCTATCTGAGTCTGGGGCCAGCTCCCTGTGTTCCTTCCACCCTCCATTTCTTTCTTCTGATGGTGGCGGGGCTGCCCTGCTCCCCTTTCTAGCACTGCCACCTGGAGCTCCCGCCATGACGTCTCTGCTCCCTGGGCCACCGGAGGAGGGATTCAGTGGGTTCCTGTCCTTTTGTTTCTGAAGAAGCAAAAATGCTTCTGAAGTTCCCTAGCAGTTTTTACCGGAAGCAACATTTACTCTTTGATCAGCACTTTTTGCAGACATATTTTGTTGTAGGCATGTGATTAGAATGCAGCAACATAAACATGAGTAAGTCCAGTGGAAAAGACATGCGTCCCTATCTGGAAGGAAGTTAGTGCCAGACAACACACAGATAATTAAAATAACATGTGACAGTGTTCTGATACCCATTAGAGTAGCTACTACCAAAAAAAAAAAAAAAATCAAACAAACAGAAAATACCAAGGATGTGGAAAAGTTAGACCCCTTATGTGCTACTGATAGGAATGTAAAATGGTGAAACAGCTATGAAAAGTAACATGGCAATGCCTCAAAAATTAAAAATAGAATTACCATACAATCCAGAAATTCTACTTTCAGATATATAACCAAAAGAATTGAAGGCAGGATGGCAAAGACATATATGTAGACTCATGTTAACAGCAGAATTATTCACAATTGCCAAAAGGTGGAATCGACCCATATATCCATCAATGAATGAATGGATAAAGAAAATGTGATATAAACATACAGTGGAATATTATTTAGCCTTAAAAAAGAAGGACATTCTGACTCATACTACAATCTGGATGAACTTTGAGGACATTATGCTAAATGAAACAAGGCAGTCACAAAAAGACAAATATTGTATGATTCTACATATGAGGTATCTAGAGTAGTCAAATTCACAGAAACAGACAATAGAACAGCAGCTACGAGGACCTGGGGGTAGGGGAACATGGGAGAGGTGCTTAATGAGTACAGAGTTTCAGTTTTGCAAGATGGAAAAGTTTTAGAGATTGGTTGCACAGCAATGTAAATATATTCAACAATACTGAACTGTACACTTGAAAATAATTTAGATGGTATATTTTATGCATATTTTACCACAATTAAAAATAAAAATAAAAAACATATGACTAACCCCCTTAGAAGTATGTATTTCCAAAGGACTATGAGGATATAGGCAGAAAACACTCACAGCTCGGGGGGCAGGGATGGCATCTGTGGAAGAGTGACTCTGAACAGTGCACAGGGGCCCCCCGGGGGAACAGGCAGAGAGGCATTTCGGGGGGAGGCGAAGGGCCACGGTGTGCAAGGATGGGAAGACTTGCTGCGTAGACAGGACCCGCACGGGAAGGGGTGGAGGGAGAAGAGTGGCAAGAGGACCTGCATGAAAATGCAGTGCATAGGGGCTTGCGCTTCCTCCTTCAGCCACTGTCTGCACTCAGGCCCAGCGAGGATGCAGGAGCCGCCTGCAGCACACGTAGGATTTGGAAGATGGTGTTTGTCACGTGGAGTTTTTGAAAGAAAGAGGCGCTTTTGTGAATGCGGAGCATTGTTCCCGTGAAAGAAGAATTTAGACTAAAAGGTAATTGTCTTTGGAGACACAGGCAGTTAATCAGAAAAGTGACAAGAGGCGGTTAGTGGCACTGAACTTGAGGCTGTCACCGGTTTGTTTCGTACATAGTTCTCAGGGCGTTTGGGGCCTGGTGACTGTCCTTTGTACCGGCAGCAACGCTGGCCAGGCCATTTTCCTTACTGCCCCAGATGGCAGATTCACTCTCTCCTCCCTGCTGGGGTGTGGTGTGTGCACCGGTGTGGTGTCGTGGCCAAGCCAAAGTCCCCCTTTGCACAGTGGACAAGGCCAATGTCGCCATTTCATTAACAAGCTCTCAAGGAAATCCCAGTGGTCAATTTATCTTAAAATTTTAATGACAAATATTCCATTTTAATGACTACAGAAACAAAAGACCTAATACTTTATAAGTAAATTAGAACATACAAACACATAATAGAACACAACAACAGCCCTTTAAGTAAAAACAAGCTTCATTCAGATGTCCTTCAGATTTCTCATTCGAACCATCCCAGGTATTGGGTGAGCCTCTGATCGTCTTTCTAGTTTTAAAGTTCCACGAGTCTGTATTTCTTGCCTTAAATTATTTACCAGTCATCTACTTTGCCTTCCGAAACTGGGCTTTCTGTTCCTCAAGTGACATCCTATGAAAACAGGATGTGAGTTGATTTGCAGCTTGAGTGAAAGTTCTTAAAGAGTATTCAGTGTCCATGCTTCGTGACTTGGTTTTTGTTTCTGGGTGCTGAAAAGTATACTTCAAGCCACAGCCCTGTGATGGGAGCCATGGACCATTTTTGGGGTGTCATTTGGTCCCCTTCTCATCCCTCCACTCCCCTGAGAAAAGTCTTTCACCACCCAGGAAAACCGGAAGTAGGGAAGTGACTCCAAAGTGTTTAAAATCTCCTGCCCTCCCTGGCTCCCAGAAGGTGGCACACCCTGCAGACTCATGTGTCTGTAGTTCTAAAGCAGAGGCATTCCTTTTTAAGCAAGAAACAGAGTAGACAAAATCGTCTGTGCCTACGCTGAGAGATAAAACATGGAGAATTAATTCAGTTTTGTGTGAGGATAGAGCCCAGCATGCAGAAGAGAATTTAATCTATTCTGGTGACAAAAGATCTTATTTCCAAGCCAAATTTAGTTAGCAGCAGCTAACCACAAGTGCGATCCAGGGTTTTCCAGCACGAATCTCCTACCCCACTGGTTAGGAGGGCTGATGCAGGGGAGGCCGAACAAACACATCTCCCCAAAGTTATTCTCATTGGCTTCTATGATAATGCCGCTCACAAAGAATGGCCTGCTCCTCACAGTTTTCTAGTAGTTTACTGGGAATGCTACAGAAGCTTCTTGACTTACGATAGGGTTGCATCCCGATAAACCCATAGTAAATTGAAAATGCATTTAATAGACCTAGCCTCCTGAGCATCATAGCTCAGCCCAGCTGACCTCAAATGTGCTCAGAACACTTACGTTAGCCTACAGTTGGGCAAGATCATCTAATGCAAAGCCTACTTCATAATAAATATGTTGAATATCTCATGTTACTGTGTGACTGACCGGGAGCTGCCTGGAATCAGGAGAGAGTGTCGCACTGCATATTGCTAGCTGGGAAAAGATCGGAACTTGAAGTATGGTTTCTACTGAATGAGTATTGCTTTTGCACCACTGTAAAGCTGAAGAAAAATTGTAAGTTGAGAATGTCTGTACCTTCTTAGTATTAGCACTAATACATTCTCTACTACTTAGAATTGTGTATTTGAACACCAATTTTTTCTGTTAGAAATGAGAAAGTGTTCTTGCTATATAAAATTAAATTGTACTAATTAAGCAGAAGAAAACAAACTGACTATATTTTAAAATTGTATGTGCTTATTATTGTAATAATTAGTGTTATCATTTTATAATAGCAAGTTTTAGGTAGTACAAAAAGCAGGGGCCATATTAGCTAGAAAACCAGATTTTAAATATATACTCTGTGTATCTTCAAATGACTTAACCCTTCTGAGACTTAGTTTCCTCATTTGTAAAATGGAGAGAATAACCTCTATTTTGTAATCAGGTTGTAAAACTTTGGATGATATAATGGAAGTGAAGTGTCACCTTGATAGGCACTTAACAAGTTGTAATTGTTGTTCCAGCAGCTCTAGAAATTTAATTCACTCCTGTCAGTTAAAATGTATTATTTACATACTACTACTAATAAGAATGTCTTGCTTTTGTAAAGCTCTTTATAGTTTTTAAGGTACTTCCAAAAAATTTCATCTTCACAGCAAACCTTTAAGGTGGGTACTGCAGACAGTAGTATATGGTAATTGCAGTGTAGACTCATCTAAGACCTTGGACATACAGGGAATGTAATTGCTCGGAGAGAGTTAAACTAAATCTCTAAGTTATAAAACGATGCAGTGTCTCCTGGGCCCAAGGAAGGTGACATTGGCCTTCCTGACTATAGGTTAACCATTGATATTAATATGTATACTATCAGTGCTTTCACTAAACACAAACAACAAAACCCAGGATTTTACCTCACAGTGACCTAAGCAATAAAGCCATGCAATGGTCTCTCATTACTAGGTGTTCAGACAGATCATCCAGGGTGAAGAGGGGCTCAGTGATGCCACCTCAACCCAGCTTTTTTCTAGATTTCTACTCTGCTGTCTCAAGTGTGTTGACTGGACTTCTTGGAACATAAAGTAGCTGCAGTACTGCAAGCCCCGTGTCATTCTCCAGTAAAGGCAGGCAGAAGCAGGGAGGGATAGCCCCAGATTTGTCTGCCTCTTTTATCAGGAAGGCAGAAGTTTCCCTAGAAGGGCCCAGCAGTCTTTAGCTTGTCTGCTACTGACCAGAATTGCCAAAAAGGCACCCCTAGTTTCAAGGGGACTGGGAAGCAAGTGTGAGCTTCTCTACTGGAAGTAGACAGAGAGAATGGGATCGGATTTCGGCATGATCTCAGCCATCCAAGACTGTCTGTGCCAGCTCTGAAGAAGAAGGAAGCCTCCCAGAACACACTCAGCTGGAAGAAGCACACTTTTCACAGCGTGTGCTCAGCGGAGCTGGAGGACGGACATTCAGGTCACAGTGAGAAGTTCTTGGCTGGAGGGCAACTGTCCCTCAGGAACATCCACTTCACTTTGTTCTCATTCTGTACACACCAAAAAGCCTTTTTGGTTCAAGCTCAAGCTTTTCAGGAAACTTGAGACCATGAAGTAGAAGCCTATATGGCATGCCAAAATTGTGAGGATAAATAAATTAACAGTCTAAGCCTACATATCATGTGAACTCAATTTGGGGAAGTTCCTCGGAGTGTTTTTTTTTTTTTAATCATATTTGTCTGCTGCCATTGTCTAATTTCTGGACTTTCAAAACCAAGGACCAAATCATGGACAAAAGCTTATTTACCAAGAGAATGAGATTACTCAAATTAAATGGGTTAGGGACAGTAATCCACTCCACATTGCAGTTATGTCAAGCATTTCTTTAATCAGCCCGACTCTTCCAAACTCTAACAGGAACAATGGTTCCTGTTTTGTAGATGAGAAAACAGGTTCAGAAGAGTTGACTTCTAGTCTCACACATCCAGTGAGGTAGGTACACAGGGTATAAACACAAGTCCTCGGGGTCTCCAGGAAAAGACCAACTTTCACATTTCAAGAGAATTCTTCCGATTCTCCACTTCCCGCCTAACTGGTTTTCTCCTTAGCTTTGGTAGGAGCTGTCTTCCTCCAAGTGTAATGATCATGGAAGAACTAAATTGTACAGCAGTGGGAGGACATTGGTGCAACCAGGGACAGTGCAATATTGAGGACGATTACCTCTGTGATTTGCAAACAGTCCCATTCAGGGTCCCCAATGCAACCTTGGATCATTCAGCGGGGAAGCAGGAGCCCTACAATCATCATATTTGAACCAAGAATTGGGCCTGTAGGCTGCTTGGCTTGTTGGTCACTTAGGATTTTATGTATGGAGACTATTTTCTGCCAACAACATAAACTATCTTAAAATTACCAATAATGCATATTAGTATATGCAGTGTTATATTTTATTACTTTTATGTTTTGTTATATTTTATTATAGAATTAAAATTCTATAATGTTATGTTACTACATGATTTGTTGTCATTTAGGCTATTCAGGTACTGATAAACATTTAAGGATCCCGAATTTCTAAGTTGCTACTAGAGCAGAGAGACGAGTATTTTCATAAACCAGAAAGCTGTTAAAGTTATAGTTCCGAATATTTGTCTTGGCAATAAAAATACAATCTTTAATAACCAAAATTATGTATCTATGTGTTGCAGCATGTCTTAATCATTAGAATGAGGTTTGAAAGTTCCCTAGAGCTTCTATCAGCAACTAAACTGGAAGGATTCTTACTAAGTATGATAATACTTGTTAGCAAGGGACTGTTTGTCACACCAGGTATGCATTGTTTGACCCTGTTTCCTGGGCAGTAGTGACAACTGCAATACTGAGGTCTCTAGGACAATATTCTAACCTTGGTGGTGTGGGCTTTTCCTGGCTGGAGATTCAGCCTTGGGATCCTTGTGTATGGAGATACTGGCATGTCTGAGAGTATATTAATTTATGTCACAAACATTTATTAAACATCTTTGATATGCCAGGTGCAATTCTATCACTAGTGACCCAGTAGTGAAGATGAGAGACAAGGTTTCTGTTTTCATATTGTTTTGTATCATAGAGACAATAAATGAATAAATAGATAACTAAGGGAAATTTGGACCATAATAAATATTAAGGAAAATGATGGCATAGTTATGTGGGAAAGATTTTTCAGAGAGGTCCCCCTGAAGAACTTTGTCAAGAGGTGGCCTAAGAGCTGAGACTAAAAAGAACAAGTCATGCAAAAAATATCTGTGGAAAAACATTCCAGGAAGCAGTAATGCAACTTTACTACTATGGAAACCCGTCAGTTACTGTTTGTAATGGGAGTTTGTATTACATTTCGTTTCAAAAAAGAAAAAAAAAACTGAGCAAGGAAGGTACTCATTTGTATGTTGGGCTAGAATTTGTCACTCTGTGATATTACTGGGGTGCATGCCTCTGAGGTAGGGATTACAGTTTTAGGCAGGGTGAATGAATATTCTATTTTAGAGAAATGACTCATTTTTATATAGCACTCTGGAGTTTATAAAGACCTTTTACATTCATAATTATGTTTTTGATAGATATTAATTTTAGCAATAGCTGTAAGATTACAAATGGAAGAAAATAATCTAGTTTAAATAAATAGAAATGCATGCAATTACACAAGAATCTGGGAGTTTCTAATTCAGGCAGAGGTGGATTCAGAGGCTAAATAGTAGCACCAGGATATAGCCTCTGTCTCTATCTTTCTCCATGTCTCTCCTGTCTTCTCTCAGCTGCTCTTACTCTCAGCTGTCCCCTCCCTGTGTGGTAGCAAGCATCGTCTCCAGGACTTCAGGTTGTCAACCCCCTGCACTAGCTTAGGTGTGGGCAGAAGCAGCTCTTCCCTGAGGATAGCAGCCCAGGCCCAAGCATGGCCTTCCTTGGTTGGGCCTGGGTCACCTGCCCATCCCATTTTGTGGCCAGGGGCATTACTGCCCAAGCAGGCTCATTACCCACTGCTCAAGAGGAAGCTGATACCCAGACACAACAAGGGTTGCAGAGGCGAAAGAGTTTAATATCATAGGGCACTGAGCAAAGAGACAGGAGAAATTTCTCAGATCCATCTCCCAGAGATTTCGGGCCCACGGTTTTTAAAAATAATTTGGCAAATAAAGGACTAGGGAATTGGGTTTGCTGATTGGCTGGGGATGAACTCATAGAGTTGGGAAGCAAAATTGTGTTCTTGTGCTGAGTCAGTTCCTGGGTAGAGGGCCACAGGACCTGTTGAGTCAGTTCCTACTGTGCAGCCACTGGTCCAGGTGGTATCAATAGTTCCATCTGAGTGCAAAGCCTGGAAACTATCTCAAAGACCAGCCTTCTATTTCACAGTGGTGATGTATCTGTGGGAGAAATTAAGAAAGCTATGACGTAAAATAAGCTAGGGAACAATGGCTATTTCTATATATTTATATAGAAATATACACACACATATTTTTATATATTCAACTAAGCTTATATGTTTGCAGAATTTGGCCCTCCCACCCCAGTTTCCACCTTATGGCCCTTTATTAATTTTATAAAGGGTGGTCTCAGAGGCACCTATAACTCTTATTGGCCAGGAGTGGAGGTCAGGCCCACAGGGACTGGCAGTGGGAGATGCTTGGTCCCCAAAAGAAAACAAAGGGCTGCTGGGAAGGTAGTAGAACCACATCCACCATAAAATTATAACTACCTTTCCTCATGTTCAAGTTTAAAAGGCTCTCTCAGTGTTACACAGGAAACCTAAGTTTCAAAGTCTATCAACAAAGTTCTTCCAGCTCCCATGGTCTTACTATCTTATATATGAAACCAAGGATGAATTCCTGAGATAATTTTATTAGAGAGAGTGGAAAAAGCACATGATCAATCATATTTTAAATGATCATCTGCTTTGCCAATGTTGCATCACGTTGGCCGAGGCAGGCTTTCTGCCAGGCTTACTAAAGACATTTTGGCACTTGTTTGACACAGCTGATTTTTTTTTTCACGTAAGCTTGGGTGTAGTTTTCCCTGACACATGGCGGGTGGCATCGTATTTGTGAGCATTGGTAGGGCTGACTAAGGAGGGGAAAGCTGGGACACCCCATGCCAAGTGGAGGGTAGTGACACAATGCGGCAGAAACAACCAAATCCTCTGTTCCTCTGGCTGAGGCTCCACTCCACTGGAGTTCTCAGATGTCCTGACTTTTAGAAGATGAATGAGTCACACAACATATTTTGACAAAAATCTCAAGGTAACTTTAGGACAATGGGCTTGAAGAAGCAGCACTAAATATTTTGTGAAAATGGAAAGTATGTGTATTATACCCCTAGAGAGATGATTTCATGTGGACCAGATACAAACATTCATAGATTTAAAGATCAGCGTTGCCCTAAAGCAGAGATAAGTCCAAATCCAGAGATGTGTGTGTACAAGAAAAATTAGGATCCATGTATGCTTGTTCCATATTTTTAAACTCTTTTTTCTAGTTGTTAAATGTATTATATTTTCAGGACTACTAGAAAGCATAAACAAAATAAAAACAACAACAACAACAAAAACCCAAAAAGACAACTCCAAGGCTTTTTAAATTTGTTTGTTTTTACTATCCATAGGTTAGAACATATTTTTGTCCTTCCTTTGTGTATTAATCGTCAGCTGCAGGGGCTCAAAAGCCAACTGCAAGGTTCTTCTCCACATTTCTCCTGGTAAGTACTGAGGGTGTGCAAAAAGACACAGATGCACTGCTCTGATATACCTCATTGTACACGGGTGAGCTAGAAAGTTCCAGCACATTGGAGAAGGTCTATCCTGCGGTCAGTTCCTCAGAACCAATGGTGCTGGAGTTCTTCTTCCCTTCCCTTCCCTTCCCTTCCCTTCCCTTCCCTTCCCTTCCCTTCCCTTCCCTTCCCTTCCCTTCCCTTCCCTTCCCTTCCCTTCCCTTCCCTTCCCTTCCCTTCCCTTCCCTTCCCTTCCCTTCCCTTCCCTTCCCTTCCCTTCCCTTCCCCCCTCCCTCCCTTTCTTTCTTTCATCTGTGTATCTGTCTCTGTCTATCTCATCTATCTCACTGTCTATATCTAGACCGTATATCGTTAGGTGCCATATCTGTATCTGGAGGACTTACGCTTGTAAAATCTAACTGATAACTCAGAGTTCCTGCTGCTGCTGTTAGACAAAATAATGACATTTGACTCTTTTGGGAACAGCCTATAGGACATTATTATGGCTTCTTAGCTTCTTAGGCTGAAATCTAGGGTTTCTTTAAATTGTTACAAAACTCCACTTCAAAATTAAAGCTTCCAGCTAGATGCAGTGGCTGACGCCTGTTGTCCCAGCACTCTGGGAGCCCGAGGTGGGAGAATTGCCTGAGCTCAGGAGTTGGAGACCAGACTGAGTAAGAATGAGACCCTGTCTCTACCAAAAATAGAGAAAATTAGGCAGGCATAGTGGCACACACCTGTAGTCCCATCTTCTCTGGAGGCTGAGTCAGGAGGATCACTTGAGCCCAGGAGTTTGAGGTTCAGTGATCTATAATGGTGCTACTGCACTCTAGCTGTTTTTGTCTTAAAACAAAATAAAAAAATTGAAGCTTCCAAACACCTACTAAGATGCTTGAGGCGAACTCTTCAGGTCAAAATTAAATCATGAAATTTACCACATGATTAAAAAATAACGCAGGTCAATTATGTTTGATGGGAATGAAATATGTAGAGATGTTTAGTTCTTGTAATGAGTTCTTCTCAATGATTATTACATGTTAGTCAGGCTTTAATATTTATTTCATTATAATAATTTATGTTGTCAGAGTGAAACATAAAAGGCTCAATAGGTCTAAACATTAAGTATTATATATTTTTAAATTGTTCAAGTCAAAAAAATTACATGATTGGCGCTGACTCATCCATATATGAAAGAAGAATGTGCATTTTAAAATGTCCACAAGTGCAATTTAAACTCCAGGTAGTAACAATGGTTCGGGAACTCTGAGTAGCTCTGTTTTTAGGTTCTCACTACCACAAATTTGAAACTACTTAGATTTCCCAAAATAACACTTCAGGCAAGAAGTTAAAAAGCCCCAAAAGGAAAAAAGCTGATTACAGTTTTATTCACAGAGAGTAGCTGAAGGAACCTGTCCACTTTTAGATGGGAATGTTTAGAGCTCTCAGACTGAAGTCAGCAGGGCTGTCCGGGCCTGGTGGCTGGCGTCCAGCCTTCTGTCTCACAAGTTCTGAGTCCACTGCAGGGCTCGGACTGCTACCCACTTATTCTTCACTCTTGCTCAGAGCTGTGTCCTGAGCCCTGGAGCCATGGTTTCCCCTGACGTTAAGAAAGGCCCTCCAGATCCTCATAGGGTTGACCACCTCGGTAGGAGCGTCGACTTTAGCTGACAGCCGTGACATGGAGGCGCACGGCCGATCTTCGACTTTAGTGTTAATAACAAAACCTGAGTTTTCTAATTTTCCATTTATCAAAATAAAATTGTGAACATTAAAAAATAACACAATGAAAACATATATGTATATGTTAACTATTCTGATTTACATTACAAGTAAAGCTGCCTGTAAAGTACAACAAGCTTTCAGTGCTTTCAAGCTTTCCTCATCACACAAGAACAAAACGCATTCGTGGTCAATGCACAGCACAAACTACCGTGCAAACCGTGAATGCCGGCTATGGGCAAGGTTTCGTGGCTGGTGAGTGGCGTACCCAAGTGGTTAATAAAGTCTGATCTGCTCTTTCTTATGCTGATGGCTATTTATTCTAGGCATATGGTCTTCTTCACAAGCAGGGGGGGGAATCTTCTCCAAGGGAAAAGGTTTGTAGTTAGCCTGGGCAATCAGTTAACCTGACTTTCTAACCCCAGCCCTTGAGCTGGGTTTCCATATAACCTGAGGAGTAAGTTAAACTGATAGTGTTCTAGTCAACTAGGATTTAAACAGGGGCGAAGCCTGCAGAAAGCATTTTTATCTGTGTTCTTAATTAATACCTGTCAAGAGGCTGGGGAAAGATTTGCTCCTGAAGACAAGGAATTACTTGGACATAAATCTATATTTTAATTTCTAACACATTTTCCCATGGAGGAAAATGGGGAAGCTAAGTCCTGCCTCCAACAAATGACAAACCAAAGTATTCACTTTATTATTACAATTATCATGAATAAAGCAATTTATTTTCTTTTAGTTTGTGGGAGGAGGTTAATTTATGTATTGTAATTTTAATAATGTTCATATTGGTATTTTTCTTTATCTTCATAAGCTGACAATTATTGATTACTTTCTATCTCTGGGCTTTGTCTTAGGATATCTATATCTATACCAATATATATAGATCTATCTCTCTCCAAACACACATATTATACATATATACATATATCTATACATAAAATGCAAATATCTTAAAAGCACATTTCCAGCCCACATTGTGTATCTATTATATATACATATCCTCCAAACTCTCTGAGGATTTTCTCTTATATTCATTTTACACATAAGAAAACTGAACCACAGAGACAGCAAAAGTTCACCCAAGGTCACTCACTTAGTAGGTGGAAGAACTGGAACTCAAACATGGCCAGACTATTGACAATCTGCAAGATCATAGTTAAAATAGCCTTAGTTACTTAATAATAGCGGAAAACACTTATACAAGAATTACTATGTAATCGGCACTGCCCTAAACACTCTTCTTATATTAATTCATTTAATCCCCACAGCAAATCTAGAAGCCAGGTCTTGTAGTCATTCCAATTTTACAGATAAGGGAATCACGACACAGGGGGATAAGTAGATTTCCCAAGACTGTACAGTGAGTAGGTGGAGGAGGCAGGATTTGAATGTAGACAGTCTGGCTTCGGAATCCATGCTTCTAGTGACATTACGCTGCCTTATGGTTAATATTTAAAATAAGACAGTATTAATATCTTATTCATTTAATTGGTAACAATTAAATGTATTGGTCACCTACCATGGACTAGGCTCTGAGTTAGATTTTTAGCATACTTTATCTTCTTTAATTATTTTAAATACAAAGTAAGTGTTTGTAGCCTCTTTTTTGAGATGAGGAAGAAAAGATTGGGGAGATTAAATAAACTTCCCAAGCTCACAAAGCTAATAGATGAAAAACTGGAATTCTTTTCTGAACTGTCTGATTCTAAGACTTACACTGTTTTCCTGATAGCACATCTTTTGAGTTCCTATTCATACACACCTTTTCAGTGATATCCATTATGGGTTCTGCAGGAAGAATGATGCATTGGGAATATTAAAATAATTAAAATATTGTTAGCTTATTAATATACAAAGCAGCAAAAATTAAACTAATATTGCTTTAAGAAGGGAGTGTACAAAGCTATAAAAGCAGACTCCAGTGAAAGATATCAATAAAAATAAAAGTCAACTAGAAAGCTAATTCATCAAAGAATAAAAAAAAAACTAAATAATTAAAAATTCTGATACTACCATTTTTTCCACTAAGCTATTTTCAAAATCAGCACATATACATGTTTTTGTATTTGATAAACACTATATACATATACATGCACTATTGATATTAATTGAACATTTTTCTGTGATAAATGACTTCTCCAATTAATTTTCACTCTAAATAATATTAGCCAAAAATCATATTTTGTCAGTTTGAAAGGTTATTTATAAATAACAGAACTAATTATTTTCTGTTGTGTGATATAACAGACTTTTTAAACTTAATAACACCCATAGGACATTTTTACATATTTTGTCAGTCACTCACATGTGCACATATGTCAGGTGCACACACGAGGAAGGCAGTAATGCCACTGATCTCCAGGGATAATGTGATATTTACCAGTGGCCTGAATGGGTGTCACTGCTTCATCAATCATCTTTTATTTTTCCAGCTGCCCCATCACGAAAGCTGCTGAATCAAACATTTTCCTGTGTTATTGGTTTGTACTCAAAGGCCTTTTAAAAACAACAGAGGCAGGCTGTGATGCATAATGGATAGAAGACATGATTCATGAAAACTTGAGAAAAATGAGATAAGTTGGACCTCATTGCTGAAAAATGTGCACAGTCTCTAGATGAGCATTCAAATAATAATGCAGATGGGGGCCACAGTAACTTTCACTTTATTATTTATTAACTCCTGGGGTATCTGCATCTAAAATTTTGCTTTCTTATCAGCACTTGCTGGTCATTATACTCCTGTGGTCATTGTACTCCTGGAGTCAGAAGAGGACACATTCTCAAACTTTGGGGGTTTTATGAATGTTCTTAGTAATGAGATGCAATTGGCTAATGAAATTGGCAACCTCTTTACAGGGGTGGCCTGAATTTATACTAATTATTACCTTTATTTGAAGATACTCAGCTTGTGTATGAATGACTTTAAAATTAATATGTTTTCTCTTTAAATAGATTCTTTTTTTGTCTATGAATAGACTGTTTCATTTTTTTTTTAATCATTACTACTACTTTTTCTACTACTGTTACTCCTTCTTCCCCTTAAAGGAAGAATAGTGTCTTAAAGGAAATAATAGACCCTCTTGAGTCCCTTATTTTGCAATTAGAAAGTTTCTAAGGAGAACATTTTCTAAAAGAAAGAAATATTTTCTGTTGAAGTTATTTAGTCATTTATAATAATTAGTATTTTAAAAATGATGCTCAAATGTACCTAAACTGCACAATGATTGTCATAGTCATGTAACTGTGAAAACAAAACTATAATTGAAAATTGAAAAATACAGTGATCCTGGGTTGAAAAATATTTACACTATTCTTAGATTTTTTTCTTTTATGCAGGGAAGTTCCAAGGCCAGAAGGAGAGCATTTCTCCATGAAAGAAAAGATTGTGTGAAATGATACAATATCCTAAGAAATGCTCTAACAAAGATCATGTGAAACCATGTGATCCGATATCTGGCACAGAACATGGTTTAGTATATTTTACATAAATCAAAACTTTGGCTCTGTGACCTAGTAAAAGTTAAGATTTCAGCCTAATAGCTAGAGTTTCAATGCCCAATGTTCATGATCCTGCTTCTAAAAGCCAGTTTCACGACACTAAGCATGCAGCTTTGATTCTAAGTCTTACCAGAAAATTTATGTTCTCCTGAAATATGTGCACTGCCATAATGTCCCATTTTAATTCTTTCCACACTGACTGTCTGGATAATTATACTTTATATCTCAATGACACAACATTGATTATCCATTTTGCGGATTATCCAAGCCTTGCATCAGCCTTGCTCTTTTTAAATTTTGGCCCTTTCGTTTGGTAGCTCCTTCATTGGAAAGCACTGAGGAACAGAGAGCAGATGAAACTGAAATAAATTACCTTTGCATAATTTACACTGTTGCAAAAGTATACATCAAAGTTTTAATTAGGTAGAAGTAAGACGTTATGGCCTGTTTCAGTTACTTATTGCAAACCACCCCAAAACTTAGTGGCCCCAAACCACGATGATCATCAATATTGCTCATGAATTTGCAATATGGGCAGGGCATGGTAGGAATAGTTTGCCTTTGTTGCAAGTGACATCCACTGAGACAGATTGACTGGGGCCATGGCAGCAAGTTGGTGGTGGCTGGTGGCTGGTGGCTAGAAGCCCACCCAGAGCTGTGGGCTGGGTCTTCTATCTCCCCATCTGAGCTTCTCCACAGGCCTCGTGGGCTTCCTTTCACTGCATCGTGGCTGGTTCTGAGAGTTGAGTTTTTCCAGAGCCAGAAGGTGGAAGCTGCAGGTTCCTTAAGGCCTGGGTTGTCACGTATTCTAATGCAATGTATTAATCAAGCAGTCAAATTGTTCAGATTGAAGGGAGGAAGTAGACCCACTTCTTGATGGAAGGCATGTCAGAGAACCTGGAATCATGTTTTAATATAGTTACAAAAGCTAAACTATATTTTTTGGAAAATTTCTAGTTTTCTGGTATTCAATGTATTTGTATATTTGCTGTCCCTAATTATAATATTGGGCTAGCAGCCATACCAGATATTTAAGTGTAATAGATATTTAGAAATGAAGCAGATATCTCATCCTACTGTTGAACGCTAGGGATATCACATATATCTTAGCTATTATATATCAATGAAGGCCTATGGAAACTATGGTAGGTGAAGAAAGACAAACAAGAACAGCAAAAGAGACAGAGCAGTACTGCATAAATATACATAGTAAGAAAAAAATCTTTGAAATTATGTTCAAGTGTGACATAATAGTAATAATATTCAACACTCATTAGTTGGCCAAACACATTTCTAAGTGCTTACGTGGATTGGATCATTTAATCCCGAGGGCCGCCATGTGGAGTTAGGGCTACCACAGTTTTCATTTTATAGGGGAAGACGGAAAGGCCCAGAGGTTAAATACCTGTCCAGTCTGGTGGAAGGCAGGGCTGGGATTCTACCTCTACAGCTTGGTCACAGAACCCACCCCCTAACCTCGACAGGGCACAGTTCCTCTGTGCTGAGCTCTCCAGCTCACAGCCCTCTGTCTTCCATTTTTATTGATATGACCCCTGGGTTAGAGAGGGGAAAAGCAATGAGAACTTCCTGCTTTCCCAGATCCTAGAAAAGGCTGTCATACAAATGTCAGAAACTTAAGAATGTCTGCTAAGTATTTGGCATATTGATCAAGATAGCAAAAAAAGAATTTTGGGTAATTCAGAATTTCACAAATTAGTAGAGGACAGCTGGGCAAGATTCTGGAACTCTCTCTCACCTCTGAGGGGTGAGGGTGTTGATGAGAGGGGTTCAGGGGGATACACGCTGGCTCTCATGAGCCCATCCAGCACCACCTCCAGGCAGGGCACAGCCTCAGTGGACACCAGAAATAGAGAATGTACCAAGAAAAGGCAGGGGCCGCATGGAACCAGTCTCCCATGGCTGCACCGAACAGCAGTTGGATGAGGGACTTCACTACAGGGGCCCAAATTCTTGCTGTGATTTTTTTTCCTGTTTTGCTTTCTCTACTACCATCTGCAGACTACCAGATATTCAAACTATAGAGAAAATGTAAAGAAAATTTAAATTTCTCCTTCTTCTTTGAAGCTGTACATGAAGGAAATAAACCAAGACCCAGACTGATTTCCAACTACTGGAATCCAGTTCCTTCCTGACATCAGATGATCCCGGGAAAGGCACCGAGTGCCTTGTCTTGTGCAGTGGCATTGTCAGCTGCCTGTCCCACCTCCCTGCTTCTTTCCTGAAACACCCCTGCTTCTGTTCAGCTCGCTACAGCCCCCTCTGCTCCCCGTCAGTGCCCAGCATGAGCCTTCATTAGACCCAGCTGAGAGCATAATCAGCCCGTCCCTCCAATAGCCCCTGGTGGGGGAAACCAGGCTTGGTCCATTTTAGGCCACTTATCCCCTGGACACAGTTGTTGGTCCCTAAGAAGACATCCGTCCTATTTTGTGAAAGGCCTTTGTGTGGAGGGAGAAGCCGTTTTCTCTCTCCACCAGGTTTGAACAAGGAGTCAAGGAAGCATGTTTTTCCACTTGCTGCAGGCAACCGTAGGGAAACAAAACAAAACAGGAAACAAACAACCCCCCCCCCAGAACCAAAACCAGACTCTCTACAAAGGATCACAAATGATGTTGAAGCCCCAACTTCTTCTATAAAGATAAATGACACATACACATATATGGATAATTAAAAGGAATCACAGCAGCTCTTGTGAGAGAATTCAAATAAATTGGAACAAATGGATCAACACAACACGTATGTGCACATATGGAAATAACATTCATCAGCAATCAAGCAGGTGTGGAGGGAGGAGGGGATGAGTAAATTCACACTTAATGGGTACAATGCACCCTATCTGGGGGATAGGCACACTTATAACTTTGACTCATACTGTACAAAAGCAACTTATGCAACCAAAATGTTTGTATCCCCCTAATATTCTGAAATAAAATTAAAAAAAACAACCCATGAGCAGGGTTGCCTGTATATAAGAGGCCTGGTGATAAACAGTAGAACTAGGAAATCTAAACAAGTGCTGTGAATATAGACAGTGAGATTTCCTCCGTAAAGTATGCATTTGACCTTCAGAGACAAAATAATGAATTGCTTAGAACATAGACTTTGGAATTGGACAGATTTGAATTTAAATCCTAGCCCTCTAGCTCTTGTGCTACTGGGAGACTTGGGCTAATTATTTAATTTCTCTGAGAATTAATTTCCTAATTTCTAAAAGAGGGTTATATTACCTAATTCATAGGCTTGTAATGAAAATTAAATTAAATATTACATATAAAACCATTTAGCATAATGTAAAGAGTGCTTACCAAATGTAACTCCAATTATTACAATAATGTTATAATGTATTAGTTATACAATATTATAATTTTATTATAATAATCTATAATTATACCTTTAAAGTTAAAAGACATATTTAAGATATTTAAATTTAATTTACACTTAATTTAAACTTAATTCATATAAATTAGAAATAAAATGTATGTTATTATATATGCAGTTCTATCACAAAGGGGATAGAAATGAAAGAACTGAAAAACAAAAAGCAAAGAATTAGAAAATTTTGCCCCTTACGGCACTTTCTAGCTGGGGAGAGACAGATAGTAAGGAAAATAAGTGAGTAGCAATGCGTTATGTCTTGTAAAGTAACAAGTGCTCTGGTGAAAAGCTCAACAAGGGCAATGGGGAGTGCTTAGGGAGGAGCACTGCAGTTTTCAGTGTGGTCGGTGGCTGGGGCTGGGAGGGTTTGACTGAGAGGTGGGATTTGCTGTAAGACTCCAAGGAAATGAGAGAGTGAGACCTGAACACCTAAAGGAGAGCATCCTCGGTGCGTGCCCGGATAGTTGGGTGTGCCAGAGCCCCGCACGGCCAAGCAGACTGAGCAAAAGGGAGTGGATTCAGAGAATAAGGAAACAAAGTGTAGATCTGTTTCAGTTATTTATTTAGTTTGGGGTTTACCAAGAAACAGAGCCTTTTGGAAGATTTTCAGCAGAGTAGTAAAATGATTTCATGCACATTTTAACCAAGAAAGAAAATGTATTCTTTAGGTTCTCAGCAGTCAATTAAAAGGTGACCTGCAATCAGCTTTGTCACACACAAGTTCAGAGATCTTAAAATGTGAACGATGGCACGTGTTAGAGTTGCTAAAGCCTGGCATTTGTCAGGTAAGCGTGTCAGCGTGCTGGATGAGAGAGGAAGAGGAACGGAGGAGTGAGTCTAGGGCTGTTAACTTTTGCTGGAGCAACTGGAAGAATGGGGCCGTTTTTAATTCAGATGGAAGGAATTGGGAAGGCTGTTTGGGAGGTAATTAGGACTTTGAAACCCAGTTAGACCTGGATGCAAGGGCCGAGCCCTCAAATATCCAGAGCTCTGAGACAGGGACGACCAGCCTCGGGGGCTGAGAAGTGGCCGGTGAATTAGAGGGAAAACCAGCAGTGTGAGCGTCAGAGGAAGAACCGAACTCCTGCAGGAGCGAGGGAGTGGCTCCAGTTTGGAGGTGTGCTGGGCCGTTTAGCCCAACCCCATGCCATTCAAAGCCCAGAGTTATAGGAAAATGACCCAGAAGCAGCAATGGGGAGCGTGGAAGATGTATATCTCACATCCAGAGAGTGAGAACACTTCCACTGTTTCCAGGGAAACAGTGTCCTCAGAGCAAAAGGAAAAAAAAGAATGGCTGAGAAAATATATTAAGGATACAAGGGATTGAATGAGAGTTTCTTTAGCCACAGAGTAAGGGTTTGAAGTGATGAGAAAGTATATGTTAAGAATGAAATAAGGGGTATACGTTCTGAGAGGTGGATCAGAAAGAGATTAGAAGCCAGGATACTAGAGCTAACTGAGAAGACCGAGATTCCTGTGTGTCCGACATAAACAGGGACAAAGGGCTCAATGAGATTAGTAGTGATGGAGTGAGGTGGGTGATGGTGAGATCTTTTTGGCAGTATTCGGAGTCTGGAGTGCCCCACTTGGCTTTTACCAACAGTGGCCCGGAGCTCAGTGGAGGGACGGTCCATCTACTTCTGACTTGGGGGCCCCTTTGGCCCCGCTCCATGGAAGTGGGCAGGAGGATGGTCTTATTACAAACATGGTCACTTTCTCTTGACCCTATGACTAGATAAACTTATAAGCATGATGGTAGCGTTGAAGGGAACATTGGAAGAGAAGACACAAGCATTTGCAGAGATTCTCTCTAAGCAGTAGAATCATAGGCTGCTTTTTCTTTCATTAGCCAGTGTTCTCTAAAAAATAGAACCAATAGGAGATTATGTATTATATCTATCATAGGAGATATATATGCTATATCTATTATAGAAATTGGCTCGTGCAATTTTTAAGGCTGAAACATCCCACAATCTGCCTTCTGCAAGCTGGAAAACCAGGAAAGCAAATAGTATAATTCAGTCCAAGTCTGAAGGCTCGACAATCAGGATTATCTATGTTCAAGAGCAAAAGAAGATGTCCTAGATCAAGCAGAAAGCAAACTTGCCCTTCCTCTGCCTTTTTATTCTACCAGGGGCTCTCAGCAGATTGGATGGTCCCCACCCAGATTAGTGAAGGTGATGGTTTCTACTCAGTCCACTGATCCAAATGCTAATCCTCTTCTGCAAACACCCTGACAGACATGCCCAGAAATAATACTTTATCAGCTATCTGGGCATCCCTTCACCCAGTCAAGTTGACACAAGAAATTATCCATCACATCTTCTTAAACTTCTGTGTTTGAAAGGGAATCATGTTTATAAATCAGCATGAAATAAAAATGATTGGAGTAAATAAAATAAAAATATCATGAAAAGTATGGATGGGGGTTGAACAGAACCATTAAAAAAAAAAACAACACTAAACCGAATTCCAGATTCCTTAATTTTTAGCATCTGAACAGCAAAATAATTTTTTTCCAGTTTTGTGTCTCAACGCTTAGCATGAAATAGGCACCTTATAAACATTTGTTGAATGAATGAAGTGGGATGCATACCTTGAAGTGAGAAAAGCATGAAACAGAAATGGAAGTTTAGGCTAAGTAAAAAATGTGCTATTTTTGTATAGTCCAGTTTAATTATGTAGTTTGTTACTCAGGATGAAAATATAAATTAATGTAGGAAGGGTATGATAACAGGTATTGTACTCATAAGGAAGGCTGGCTGTGACTGAGGGTACATCTCCAAGCTTTTAAGGAAGACATCATATAAAAAGCAATTGTGCAATTATGTGTGTTACATGAGATCCCTTGTTGGCATTTCTCAGACAGGATACAGAATTTGAATAATCATGACCCTCCAGGCATTTCTGTAACTAAGAGTAACTGCATTCTTAAGTTTGGGGGACATTTTATTGTTCCTATATTATTATATGTTATTTATTGTCATCATGGTTTTTTAGTCATGCACCTTTTCTCTAGACACTCAGGTTTTGAAATTCATAATCAGGTCTGCAACTGTCAAATTTATTTAATCTAATGAATTGCTTACACTACACATTTGCATGCTGGATATACAATTTAGTTTCCAAATTAGAACATTCTGGGAAATCTCAAAAAAGGGCACTAAATTTTAAAGTTTTCTGGCCTTCTGAAATCTTTTATGAGCTGTATTTCAGTGAAAAGGACCATTTAAGCCTTGGGCCCGGCACATTTGTATTCTTTGAAAATGTTCCCAAACTCCATATCAATATATTATGTGTACATTTGAAATGAGGTTCCACACTTCATAAACCTATGTTCTGTATTAAACTTCATCTGGGGAAGTCTGTATCAGTTTTCTAGGGTGTAAAGTGATGGAAAAAATGAATCCTGTTTGAATTGATGTTAGCTTGCTTATGAAATGGCCTCTTGGGGCATGAAGGAGAGTGGCTGAAAATTTGTGTCTGCAAAGGAGGCTGGAATCTGTTAAAAATTACCTCCAGATAAGAGGAACGAGCTGGGTAATGAAATGATTTCAATAGTATGAAACATTTGTTTTTAATGTAGAAGTCATTGGACAGGAGAATTGTCTGCCTATAGTGTTTTCTCCCTGACAAGGGATTTCCTGCTCTTAAAGTATCCTTTCTAAATTTCTATTGAATTGTTTGCCAATGCAATCCAGAAATCTTATTAGTCTAAGGCGAGAAAATCGGTATTAACTTTCTTCGTGCTAACATTTCCACTATTGACCTAAGATTAAAAAGCCAAGAGGGTTTCAGCCCTGGAAACATACTTGAAAATGAATGACACCTGTTTCAAGGGGAAGAGATGTTTTAGTAAATGCTAGGAACAAAAAGCCTGCTAAATTTTGGCTATACCATTTGATTTTCATTGTGGGCATCATAGCTTTCTTTTGTTCTGAGTTTAAAACATGCAATATTGTCATTTCCCACAAAATATAGGTTAACACTTCTAGCTCATTGCAAATGCACTTTTCTTTTCAGGATCTATGCAAAGGAAATCACTAATCTCTGAAAAAAATAGATTGATTTTAAGATCCATAAATTCTCCCTTTATGTCTTTTCTGTATGGTATTACCTGATGCTTCTCTGTAACACAGCCGCTGTTGTGTTTAGAAGCTGAGTAAATTTAAAAAGAAAAAAAGCCCATGCCTTTGTCACCATGGGGATACTTAAAAAATATTTTCTAACTTTAATTGGCAGCTTCTTTTGCAATAGATTTACATTTTTCTTTCCTCTGAATAATAAATTCAGAAGTTGGATAATAAATGTTTCTTCTTGAATGCTATTTGCATATAATATTTCCTAATGTTCATGGTCATTTTATGTTGAGAATAATGTCACTAGCAAAGGAAAAATAGGCAAATTTCAAATAGTAGGATTTGTGAATCTTCTTGTTTATTATTTCTCTCTTTTCAGAGGAATCTGCATGGCATGATCTGTCATTGTGATCCACTGCTCTCACCTGTAGGATTATCCAGGAAGAAAACCTTTATTTCTACTTTATTGAGTTGGAGTGTTGTAATCACAAGTGCTGTAACCTAATCTCGGGTCCATGCTAAACGATCTTGCCAGAATTGACAATAGCCCAAATCTTGCCATTAACCTGACCTTTCCACACCAATATGAACAATTCTTGTACAATTTTGGTTTTGGCAGGTGGGGAGGAGGAGGAGGAGATGAAGACAAAGATGAAGAACAAGAAGGGAGAGGAGGAGAAAAGAAGAGAAAGAGCAAGATAAGAGAGAAGGGAAAACAGAGAAGAGAAATAGAAGGGAGAAGAAAGAAAGGAAGAAAATGATGTCTGAGTTGACAAGGATTTATGAAGAACCAGCATTTTGATATTTAAAAAAAAGGCCCAGTCATAAAAGAAATCATATAAGGCCCAAACAAAGGGACACATATAGCAAAGATTTTTAAATATTAAATTTTCCAAATACAGCCTTGGAAATCTTCCGTTTGCCAATGTGGTTCTCTTGAACAGGGTAGACTTTCAGGCTGTTTCTTGCAAACTATTTTTTCCTCTGAGTACACAAAGAAAAATAGCAATTAAGGTCTTGCTCTGGTCATTCAGCTTGTGTTGTTCCTTGTCGTTTACTTAAGCATCAGACCACTCATTTTTATGGACGTTTTCTTTCTAAAGGGACATGAGCTTTTAAAAGTACTTGAAATATTTGAAGTTCTCATGATCCCTTTTCTCCTTTGAACTTCCAGTCGAACACAATGACACTGGAGATGAAGCTTTTGCAGTGGCTCTATTATTGTGTCTTTTATTTTGGGGTCTGTAGAAACTCTTTCTCTCTACTCCATCATCTTCAGTTAGTTCTAGCCTTTTTTCTCCATGCCTAGAGTGTGGGCTGGGGTCAGAGATGGAAACTCTGGAGATGTTTTTAACCTTAAGGACCTAACACTGTAGTTTCCAGCTAAACCTTTCATAAAGCTTCCATTCATTATACTAGAATTTTCTCCTTTTTTTTTTTTTTTTTTTGCCAGTGCAGTGCTATCATCTGTCGATTATATATTTATATATTTTCTCAAATGAATTCACTGATTAGAGTCCTATTGATTCCCTCTCATGTAATAATAAATGAATTCCTCTTTATTATTATAAATTGATCTCTCCTGCTTCTCAAGAAAGAGCCTAATTAGGTTTAAAGCACTCAAGGCTGGTGAAATTACTTGCATTTGTCTACTTTTATTGCTTTGTGTTTTAACACATTGACTGCCACACTAGAATTTTTTTTTTCCATGGGGCCATAGTGTTTTATTATGAAAATAACAATGAAAACAAAGCAATCATTTTTAGTGTAATGAAAAAATTGTTCTTTTTTATTGATTTCTGTGCATAAGTTATATGCAACTTGAAAAATAGTTCTCGTGGTTCCCAATGTGAAGAGACTTATGAGTTACATACACTTCATAAGGCCCCAGTCTCAAACTAGCGTGAGTTAAATACAACTCAGATGACAATTAATGTGTTAAACTCACAAGGATGTTTTTGGCGATCATAAATGTTTGGACAGTATATCATCGTATGTCCCTTTTAAGGTCCCAGTGTTTAGCCTGATTACTTTTTGGATGTCAGACACACAAAATATGTAGTAGTTTCTGCAAGAATTTTTTAAGAGTGGCTTTTTCTACCTATCATCTCAGTGTGTGATTATTATGTTTAGCTGACTCACTTGAAAGTTATAAAAAGAAATCAACAACATCCAAAGAAAAACAATTGAAGGCATTGGAGAAGAAATGACGATCACACATTTGGAGAAGGAAATATTTGTCTGATTGTATCTGAATTTTAAAATATATAAGCACCTCTTCATCAAACTCACAACCAGCCAACCGTGAGAAAAATGACAAGCAATTTCCATATGGGGCCATCTTTTCTGCAAGTTTTTTGTTGCAAGAGCATTGTTTTTACAACTATATTCATAGATTAAATAACTCAGTTGCAGGCTTCTAGATGAGGAAATAAATTTAGAAAAAAATTGCAAGAAAAATAATGTGAACAAAGTTAGAAACAAAGTAAAGTTCCAACAAAAAGAAAGCAGGCTAAGAAATGGTATAACTTAAAAATGGAAAACAGCAGCCATAAGAAATCCTGTTTTCAAAAAAATATAATGACAATGGAAAATACAAATGAAAAGATCATGACATTTTAAATGAGTATATGTATATATATATATACACAAATACACATATGTATATAGAAAGAAAGGAAGACTAGATACTGAAATGTTACCAGTAATTATATCTTCCCAGGGGCACTATCAGTGGTTTTTCTGTTGTTCTGTTTTTTTTTTTTTTTGTATTTTTTCAATATTGATTTTATATTTAATTAAAATATTAATATATATGTTATGTGAAATGGGGAAAATAGCAACAGAAGATGTTTAACATAGTCTTGGTATTTGTATAAATTCTAAAACAATAACACTACAAGGCGAAATGAACTCAAATCCTTCAGCCACTGATTCAAGGACTGGAGAGACACTATGGCTTGACTAAAAGACTCTGGGCTTTGTCATTACACAAACCTCCATGCACAGCCTGGGTTTTCCAGTCATTGGTCACATGGCCTTGCATAAGAGTTTCTTAGGTTTAGGGGTGGGGGAGGGCCTTGGTTGTGAATATTAATGAGACTTTATGTAAACACCCTAGAATGGTAATTTTTATTTTTCAAATTATATTGGTCTTATTTGGGGGGATTGTCAATGAAGTTATTAGTAATTTTTCATATTTCATTTTGGAAATTGATCACATTACAACTATCTCCTCCAAAAGGAGCCCTAATTGCTTTTGTCTTTGTGGGCCCCTTCTAAATGTTTATTAAATAAACGACTGAAAACTAAACTTGTTTAGTAAAGTTATGTGCTCAATTATTGCTTTCTCTACTGGAAAACATTTTGCAGTATATTTTGCTGCCTGCAGCTTGTGCCGAGCAAAACAAATTCTTTTTATATATACCTCGCAACTCTGAAGGTATCTGTTACTAGAAACGTATTTGTCAATTTCCTAATCTGAGGCAGAGAATATTTTCCATATTATAATTTTATAAATACACCAATTTTAGTAACCTATGACCTGTGAAAGTAATTCCATATTACCTATATTGGTGTATTTTCATCTTAAACCTTATTTTTTTGACTGCGGAATCAAAGGCTTCATTTTCACTAGAAGTAATCAGAACATTTAGCTAACAGCTAGAGACGATATTGGAGGCAGGAAAAGAAAAAGGGTTCAGGCTTCTTCAATTCCTGCATCATCTTGGTGGCTATGTATTGAACCTTATGTAAAGTGATCATGTGAAAATTTCCACCATTAACTAAAGATGGTACTTTACAAATATCAAAGATTTTTCCTGTGACTATAAATCTGGGGTCTGTGTACTCCTTGTTGAAAACCATTTGCTACAATTTGAACTAATCAGGTGTGTATAAAAAATTTAATGAGATGCCTTTCTTAATTACTGTTGAACCATTTTGACCAAACTATTCTGTGGTAGGCACTATACTAGAGCTTTGTGACCTGGTTAGACCAAACTAGAAAAAGGTGATCATTTCATTAGAATTTTAATAGCTGTTAATCTCACCCCATCTAAGACTTGATACTTACATCTTATAGTAGTTGACACTTAAGAGTATATACCAACATATTCATTTGCCTCTCGCTGAAAGCCCTCAAATCATAGAGGGATACCAGATAAGATGAAACACATGGGTTGCTCTACACATAGAAGGGATTTTACTAAATCTCTTTTACTGATTTTACTAAATCAAAATCTCTTTTACTAAAAGGGCAAACAAGGCTCAGAGAAACCAAGCAATTAGTTCATGTAATATGTACCTTAACTTGATTAACAATCTGTAGGCTGATGTTAATGACATCTACAGCCCTAGGCCAGGTCAGATAGACCAGACTTTGATACAATTCTTTTTTGGCATTTGCAACTTGTAGGGATACTTTATAATACTTTATTTATTCTTAGACTCTCTTTTGCTTTCATGTTTTCTCACACACTGGAAGGCTTAGAGGCATCATACTCAAAAACTTAATGGCATAAATGATATTAATCCTCACTTTGCTCTTGAGGAAATTGAGATCTAGGAGATTAGGAAACATCCCCAGGACTGAACACCTTGTGACAGAGCCAAGACTTGGATGCGGTCACCAGCCTTGCAGGCTGCACTGGTCCCATTGTTCAGTGCATTCTTGAATTAATGCTGACCACTTTGGGAGGGTTGTCTAGAGGAAGGCGGCCAAGGGGATTCACTTGTGGATGGTTACTAAGCTGTGTAAACTCATGCATAAAGACATTCAGTCGAAAGCAGAGATCCCATAAGATTATAATGGCGTTGAAAAGTCCCTATCACCCAGTGAACCCTGCAGCCATGCTATAGTAACGGGGTAGCATGGCAAGTTACTCACGTTTGTGGACATGCTGACAGAAACAAACCTACTGCACTGCCAGCCATAAAAACACAGCACACGCAATAATGTACAGTGTATAATACTTGAAAATGATAATGAACAACTGTTGCTGATTTATGTATTTACTATACTACATTTTTTTAATCATTATTTTAGCATGTCATCTTCTACTCATACAAAAATATTTTGCTATAAAACAGCCTCGGGCAGCTTCCTTCAGGAGTTATTCCAGAAAAAGGCATTGGTGTGATGGGAGATGACAGCTCCATGGGTGTCACTGCCCCTGAAGACCTTCCAGCAGGACAAGATGTGGAGCTGGAAGACAGTGATATTGATGATCCTGACCTCGTGTAAGCCTAGGTTAATGTGTGTATTTGTGTGTTTTCAACAAAAAAACATTTAGAAAGAAAAAAATGCAAAAAATAAGAACATTAAAAATAGAACAAAGTTTATGGAAGAAAGATATGAAGAAAGAAAATATTTTTGTACAGCTATACAACATACTTTGGTGTTTTAAGCTAAGTGCTATTAACAAGAGTCAAAAAATTAGAAAAATAAAACTTTATAAAGTAAAAATGTTACAGTAAGGTAAGGCTAATTTATTATTGAAGAAAAAAACATATATTTTTATAAATTTAGGGTATCCTAAGTGTCCAGTGTCTATGAAGGTCTACAGTAGTGCACAGTAACATCCTAGGCCTTCACATTTATTCACCACTCACTCATTGACTCACCCATAGCAACTTCCAGTCCTGTTAGCTCCATTCAAGGTAAGTTCCTATAAAAGTGTACAGTTTTTAATTTTTTATACCATATTTTTGCTGTATCTTTTTTATGTTTATATATGGTTAGATAACAAATACTTGTCACTGTGTTTCAATTGCATACAGTATTGAGGACTGTAACATGCTGCACTAGATACAGCTTTGTAGCTGAGCAGCAATAGGCTATACCATGTAGCCCAGGTGTGAGGTAGGCTGTACCACCTAGGTTTATGGAAGTGCACTCTATGATGTTCACACAATGATAAAATCACCTAACAATGCATTTCTCAGAATGTATCCTCATGATTAAGGGATGCATGTCATACTTTGCTGGCTGAACCAGCAGCAAATGTGGCACTCTGCACACTTCGGGAGTGACAGCAGATTGGTTAATACTTATACAGAGAGGTCAAGTGTTGATATTCAATTTAAGGTTTCAATAATGACTTAACTGCTAGGATCCTCTATCGAGGTGTAATTTAGTAAGAAAGACTGGCAAAAAACATTATCATAGAGGGTTATCAGTCAGCCTTGGTTTAACATATTAATAAGAAATTAATCTTTACAAGCCCTTTGATTAAACCCTAATATATGGAAAAAGGGAAAGTGAAGGGAAGTCAGAGCTCATTAATGCAACTAATATTTGACATACTATTACATGTCTGAAAAGAAATTGGAGAGCTTCTCCCATTTAGAAAATGATTTAACACATGGTTCATTTAAATAAAATGCTCATTTGGAGAATTTGAAATGTGTTTTGATTTTTATGAAACTACTCAGTAACATCTACTTAGCAAAAACAATATATGTATGTAAACATAGCTAAGAATAAGTTAATTGCATAAAAATACAATCTGACATTCTCAAGAGACAATAATATAAGTACAGAAGTGCTCTTTTTGTTTCTCTATTCAAGATGAGAAATTATTGTGCTGAGGGAGTATTTCACTCTACTTCTGGATAAAATTTATTAGTTCTCAAGTCCTCTGTTTGGTCTGAGAAGGGATTAGGCAGACTGCCTGTTTCTAAATGAGTTGTGGATGATTCCTGCACATTTTTCTCAATGTGAGGACCATTAACTACCAAATACACTTAGTCTTGTTGGTAATAGAATAAGGCCAGGACACTCTTATAATAATTTTCTTTCCTTTTCTCTTAATGTGGCAAACTACATTGGTTTTCAAATGTTGAACCAACCTTGTATTCCTACTCCATTTTTATGTGACATATTAATGTTTTTATATATCACTAAACTTAAATTTTCCAATTTTAAATGATTTTTGAGTCCATGTGCATGAGACATATTGGTCTATAATTTTTCTTTCTTATAATGTAAGTTGCTGGTATCGTGGTTACTTTGGCTGCATTAAATAAGTTGGAAATGATTCCATCTCTTTCCTATTCTTTGGAAAAGTATGTGTAAGATTGGTATTTATTCATCTTTAAATGCTTATAAACCCTCTGGACTGGAGTTTTCTTTAAGGGAAGATTTCTAATAACAAGTTCAGTCTCTTTATTAAGAGAATACTCAGATTCTCTATTTCTTCCTATATACATTTTTGAAATTTTATTTTATTTTTTTAAATTTATTTTTATTTTATTTTGGCATATCATGGGGGTACAAATTTTAAGGTTTCAAAAAATGCTCTTTCCCCCTTTCCCCACAAAAGTCTGAGTTTCCAGCATGACCATCCCCCAAATGGTGCACATCTCACTCATTATGTATGTATATACCCGCCCCCCTCCCCCCTGCCCAATATCCTATTACTGTAGTACCTATGTGTCCGCTTAGGTGCTGCTCAATTAATACCAGTTTGCTGGTGAGTATATCTGGTGCTTGTTTTTCCATTCTTGGGATACTTCACTTAGTAGTATGGGTTCCATACTACTGAGCTGAAATTTTGTTTTTTAAGGCACTCATTTATTCTAGTTTATTGGCATATGTTCTCATTGTCTTGTTAATGTCTATGGAATGTATAATTGCATCTCTTTTTGTGCCTGATATTAATAAATTATATTTTATGTCTTCATTTTCTTGCTTTGTCTTGCTAATGATGTATAATTTTGGTTAATTTTTCAAAATATTGACTTTTAGATTTATTTATTTTCACTGATGTCTGATTTTATCTTTTTAATATCCTTCTTTTTAGGTTCTTTGGATTTTATTTGCTACTGCTTTTCTATCTTCTTGGGATAGAAACTGAGATTACCTTTCTTTTTTCCTGATAGATGTATTTAAGGCTATGAATTTCTATCTAATCAGTACTTTATAAAAGCAACAAGTTTTGATAGCTTTCTCTTCATTTTTGTTCAGTTTAAAATAATTTCAAGTTTTTGTTTTAACTTCTTTGACCAATGCATTATTTTTTTTTTTTTTTTTTGAGACAGAGTCTCGCTTTGTTGTCCAGGCTAGAGTGAGTGCCGTGGCGTCAGCCTCGCTCACAGCAACCTCAAACTCCTGGGCTCGAGCGATCCTTCTGCCTCAGCCTCCCGAGTAGCTGGGACTACAGGCATGCGCCACCATGCCCGGCTAATTTTTTTTTTTTTATATATATATATCAGTTGGCCAATTAATTTCTTTCTATTTATACTAGAGACGGGGTCTCGCTCTTGCTCAGGCTGGTTTTGAACTCCTGACCTCGAGCCATCCGCCCGCCTCGGCCTCCCAGAGAGCTAGGATTACAGGCGTGAGCCACCGCGCCCGGCCCCAATGCATTATTTTAAAAGTCTACTGCTTAATTTTCCAAGATGTACAGGCTTTCTAGTCATTCATATATTTGTGTCTAGCTCTATATCACTATGATTCTCTGATTTATATTTTTAGTCTGGATTTATAACTTATAAATTTTCTATGTGCACTTGAAAATAATGTAAAATCTGATATAGTTGTGAGCATTATTCCATATATGTCAATTAGGTCAACATTGTTTATTGTGTGTTCACGTTTTCTATATCCTTAATAAACTTTTGTCTGACGTTTCTCAGAGCTATTGATAGAGATACTTCAAAGTCTCCCACTAACAGTTTGGAGTTTTTTTTTTCTCTTTTAATTCTGTTAATTTTTGCTTTATACATAAAATTCTGCAGTCATATTGAGTGTACATAAGCTTATATCATCCTGGAGGTTTAACTCTTTATCATTAAGATAAAGGTAATTCTTGTCTTAAAATTCAGTGTACCTGATATTAGTATATTTACACCACTTTATTTTGATCAGTGTTTTGTGGCATATCTCTTCTTTTTTCTACCTTTAAATTTCATCTTTTTTTGTTTTAAAATTTAATGTCTTTTATAAGTAGAATAAGTTGAATTTTGTTTTCTCAAAGAGCCTGACAACCTTATATATTCAATTAAACGTAATTATTTATATATTTAATACTAATATTTATCAATTTTCTATTTTATATCTATTTTTCCCACTTATATTATTTTTTCTTTTCTTGCTTTCTTTAGGATTAATACATATTTTTATTATTCTTTTTTCCCCATATCAGCTTAGTAGTAATACATTCTCTTTTATTATTTTATTGGCTATCTTAGATATTGCAAAATATATTGTGGCTTCTTGCAGTCTAATGTAAGTCATTGCACTTACTATTTCCCTGATAATAGTAGAAAGTTAGAAACTTGTTATCTGTACTTATTCTAAATCTTTTGCTTCTTAATTTTCTTCATGTTTGAAATCCCACAAGACATTGCTATTATTGTTTTGTGCAGTCAATGTTAATACATCCACACATTTACTCTTTTCATTCTTATTCCTTCCTACCCACATTTCTATGTTTCTTTTTGGGATCATGTTTCTTTAGCCTGAAGAGCTCCCTATAGTAGTTATTTATTTATTTATTAGTTCAGGCCAACCATAGACAGATTCCTTCTAGATAGACACTTGTTTGTTTGAAAACATATTTATTTCACTTTGGTTTGTAAAGGATGTTTTTACTAAGTACTGGTAAATGCTTAGGCAGTAATTTTTCACAAAGCATTTCAAAGAAATAGTATTTTATTCTCGTGTAGCTTGTGCTATCTTCTATTGAAAAGTCAGTAACAATCTTAAATTTCCCTTCATTGAAAATAATGAGTCTTTTTCTTTGCTGTTTACATTTTTATCTCTTCTTTTTTTTTAAAATAATAGCATTGGTATATAATTCACATTAAATTGTATTACTCAATGATTTTTAATACATTCACAGAGCTGTACAGCCATCACCCCAATTGATTCGAGAATATTTTTATCACCTCTCTCTATTTCGTAAGGCTATTTTGGTGTAATGCGCTTATGTATGTTTTTTCTGGAACTTACCCTGCTTGTGCTTCTTGAATCTGTAGCTTAATATATTTTTTTCAGTTTTGGAAAATTGTTGGTCAGTACCTCCTTAAATATTGCTTTTTACTCAATCTTTTTCCATTCCTCTGGATTTTTTCCATGGTGTCTTATCTGCCTCTTATCTCTGTTCCATAGTTTTCATTTCTTTTCTCTTAGTCTTATTTTAAATAGTTTCTAATCACCTGTCTTTCAGTTCCCTAATTCTATTTTGTTTTATGTCTAATGTATGAACCCATCTATTAAGGTTTTAATATTTGTTATCATATTTTTCAATTTTGGAATTTATATTGGATTCCTTAAAAGATTAACTCCTATAAGACACATTTCTTTCCATCTGACAATCAATACTTAGGCCAATAGTTTGAAGAAAGTCTTTATCTTTTATTCCCTCCATCTTATCCTCTATTCCTGGCACATACAAATCATAGTTATTTTAGGTTTCTTACATTCTAAGTCCGGTATCTTATTTTTCTGCAGATCTGTTTCTATTGTCTACTTTTCTTCTGTTGCGCTCTTAGTTAGAAAATCCTGTTTTTTGTCCGGAGATGAATGTTCTTTCCTCTGTGAGGCAAAGCCTGTGAAGGTGGTGGCAGTAGAGAGGGGATGCTCTTTGGACACAGAGTCGACAGGACTTGACTGATGATAGGTCGGGTGTCCAGAAGCAAGACAGTGCGGATCGCCAGAATTTGGTGCTATTTCCTGAGCGGCAGGGCACTGAGGAAAGAACTTGCTCCAGAGGCGGTGTAAGCAAGAGTTCACTTCTGACCTTGCGAATTTCGAGCATCTCTGTGCTCCTCAGGCAGAGGCCATGTTATCCGGAAGTTTCTATATGACTCAGTCCATATCAGCTTGCACTGAGTTGTGTTTGGGTTTTTAAAGTCCCTCGGCCCTTTGGATTTTGCTTCTGAGAAAGGGTAGACAGTGTAACAATTAAAAGTTTCCATCCTTTCGTACGTTTTCCTTCTGTGAGTGCAATCTGGCTCCGTGCCTTCATTTCAGTGATTATGGGGGAATCTGTTAACTGCCACCCTCGGCTCCCTCACAGGAGGGTGTCATAACTGCTGTTTGATTTAAAATGGAAGTCTTATTGTCCACATCTCTTTTCTTAGTTTATAATTCTTAAATTTGCCTAACCTCAGATTGAAAGCTCATCTCTGAGCATGAGCTCGATCTAGCTATCCATGGGTACAGCATTCTAGGACTTCTCTGGTGGACAGGCTCCTGTTCTAATCGTGTATTACAAGCCGATAGGTAGAGGTAGAAACTATTATTCTGACCATTATAAAGATGGGAAAAGGGAGGCAGAGAGATTTAGTAATACACTCAAAAACTCAGAGCTCTGAATGTCAGAGTGGGAGTTCTCATCTAATTGATCTGATTTTGGAGCCCAAGCCCTCAATGAGCAAATTACACAGCTGTGAACTTATTGTTAACTTTTTGCTTTTTTTTTCAGTCTAAAATGACTGTTTTGGGTCACCCATAAATACAAATAAATTTGAAAATTTTCAAGTCATTAATCAAAAGAAATGCTATTATCTCTGTCAGAAAAATGGCCCCAGAGGTTGACATAATATCAGTGAATGGGGATTGAGAGCCTTATAATACTCTGATTTCTATTTTTTCTGGAGCACACACCTGTCAGATCTAAAGTCTATTATTAACTGGGGTCTATAAAAGATTCATTAATTTTGCCAGTGTTGATACTTCAGGGCTCAGTCTAGAGGATTATTTATTCAATTGCAGGCTATGTATTATGGGGTCATTAATTGGCCAACATTTATATATTATTCTGTGTTTACTTGTTTTTCCCTGAAACTAATTATAATTGTTAGCTATTGTAAATCCTTTTTCTAAGGAATACAATTTGGGTTTTAAATAATAGTTTCTTTAAAAAAAGTACACGTATTCTTATTTTTAAGCTAGAGCCTCCTAGACAGTTACAGCTGTTTTTGCAAGGTAAATTTATAAGCTTAACTCCTGTAAGAGACATTTCTTCCCATCTGACAATCATACAAAGGCTTTGCTGTCATCTTTGTGTGAGGCTCAAAATTGGGAAATTTGGGGCTGTATAAGATTTTTCCCCCCATGGCCGCATCCCGTAGATTTTCATAATTTCAGGGTTTGGTTCTGACCTGGTTCTACCTTTTCTCTATGGTCTGAGGCCCACGTGTACTCATGCTTCATCCCTTGCCTTACACTTATATGCATACAGACTCCATCTCTGCAGTGTGGCACTGGGTCTCCTGACTGGGTTCTTGGCCCCAATGGATAAATAGCCTGGTTGATGTCACTGAAGACTATGATGAAGATGGAACCACCTTGCAGGGCTGAGGACTCCCAGCCCTGCCCAGGGGAGAGTGGGGCTGGGGTGCAGACCGCCAGCCAGGAGGAGGACTCAGAGCTTCCGCCATGGATGGTGGGTGATGCTGGGAGAAGGACAACCCCGGAAATCCCGTGCCTTCATTCAGTAGGGAAGGTTCCACTCCAGTGACTCAATGTACTAAATTTCAAGTATAATTGATTGCCAGTGAGAGACTTTATCGTGGTGGAACAGATATACTTAACATGGCTGCTAAATACTCTCCAAATTATTAATACCACCTTTTCCATACTCTCCTCGCCCTGCATTCGGACATTCTTAGATTGGCATGTATTGTACAACTAAAGAGGATCTTCAACATGGTACTTTATTTCTTCTTGCCAACTTGTGATTCAATTTTCTGTGCTCTAATATGTACACCTCCAAGTTCTAAACCATGCAAAATCTGAGGAAGAAGGAGGAGGAGGAGAAGGAGGGAGAAATCACACAGGTGAAAATCAAAATATCACTATATGCTGGTGAATCGGCAGGGGAGTGGGAGTTCTCTGCTCTCTTTTGAACAAGATGATCTTACAAAAAAAAAGGAAAATGAGACCAGAGGATTTCTTTTCTAAGGCCCCAATTAATATTCATGCATGCCTCTTTGGGGAAAGTAGAGTGATCTGCAGAGAGACAGGCAAAGCTGCTACTATATGGTTTGTTCCCAACTGGGAGTGGCGTGGAGGTTTTCACCTTTCTTAGGAAACTTTGAAAAATGGGAAACCTTGTCTTTTTCTACCATTGGAATTGAGGAAAAGTGGTAGAATATACAAAATATCATCTAAGTTAGGATCAGCAGAAAGAAAACAATCATGATACTGTCATTCTAAAACGTCTTCAAATCTAAATATAGAAGCTGGAGACACTGAAGGAATCAGATGGGTTTTGCCCTGTAGGTTCGGGGAAAGTGACTCTTTGCTCTAAGGCACCTAAAATTTTGTCTCTGTTTGCCAGCCCATGTTAGCAGCCAGTTAAGAGAATCTGCCTCAAATAATCAACATTTTAAAAAGCATTTACTTAAACTTGCTTAGAGGTCACCTTGGAGATGGAATAAAACAAACACAGGTATTTAAAACACATTGTATATTTAATTAATGAACCTTTCTCTTTAAGCTTTATAGAAAAATCAACTTCTAGGGTGTGTGGCATGGTTTACAGACACTATTCTGGAAGAGGTATGGTTATTCAATAGAAGATACACTCCAGCAAACAGAAGAGGGCTATAGTCTTGGCTCTCTTTTAGAAATGCAAAGCTGCCAAGGCCTCTGAAAAGTTGTCCAAAGACTTCCTTCATGTGCTTTCATTCTAGGAATTCATCTCTTGAAGTTAAGTAATAGGGAATTCTCAGGAAGAAAAGAGGCTGAATTCTTATACTGAGGGTAGAAATGGTAGCTGCTCACTAATAAAAGTGTTACCAATAGAGTTATAATACTATTCATAAGTTTTAATATCCTAGTTCTATGGCTGTTGTTCATGACTTTATTTTTTTCTATTCAAAAATAGACAAATATTTTTGATGCCCAGATACTTGTGATTAGATGAAGTCAGGATGACTTTTTTGTTATTATATAACTAGGATGTTTGAAAATCTAGTTAGCCCATTCAGGAAGTATCTATAAATAATTCCATGAAGAAAACACAAGAGTTTAGAATTTTCTTTAAAGATTGGTTTTGAGATTGAGCTAGAATCATGTTAATTTGAATCTGTTGTTAGAGGATTTTTGTTTGTTTTTTAACAAGATGTCATTTCATTCACAAAAGTTCAATTTTCATGGACAACAGGTATTTAATTAAAGGTTGGTCATTTTCAAAGTGCTGGATTAAAACATGTTCTAAGAATTAAATAATACAATATTCGAACCTCACAGTGTAGTACTTGTCTTCAGGGAACTTAGCTAATTGGAGAAGTAACTTATACTCATGAAGTCATTAGCCAGCCATCTATGTGACCTTGATGAAAACTATCTTCAACTTTTTCATCTTCGGATTCCTGCTGTGAGGAATTGAAAGGGTTGTATCAAATGACTGCCATGGTCTGCTTCAGTTCTAATAATTCAGAGTCGAGCATAATTTCAGAGCAATATGGGTAAAATAATTATAAGGAACACGGTGTACTTATATGCTAAAATGTGTTCCATATAAACACACAATCTATATGTGTAAAGAATTGCTTCGATCTCAGTTTGGAAGAAGGAAGAAAAGCTGGGACTCTTGCTGGAACAACCAGAGTGGCCTTCTAAATTGTGTCTTTTACCAGCTGAATCCATTTATCTGTTGCTTCTCTGATCACACACCAAATCCAGTCCACAGAGGTCTGGGGTTCTCCACTCTCTGTCTACAGGCTGAGTCTCAACTTTGCAGAATGGTCCCCACCCGTGGCTTCCAACCCAGTGCCCTGAGGACCGAGTGCCTGTCACTGCTCTGTCTCTGGCACCTACTTATTCAGTAGTCACTATTTTCCCTTTCTCAATTCTACTCTCTTTTTTCTGTCCCTGTTCCTTTTCCATGTTATACCCTCTGCCCCTTGTATATCTCAACGTCTGTAAAAACCATTCTTTCTTCTAGAAGCTTGATTTTTTGCTTGGGAGACTTTCATGATCCAGTTAAAAGTGACCTTTTGTGTGTGAGTGAGGGTTGAGATGGAGAATGCTTTGCCTCTTCTCCCTGGTGTTCCACCTCGGGTCATAGAGAAAGGACTCCCCACCTGTTCCCTCTCTGTGTAGTGGAAGTGTTGGGGGGTGTTTTTGTCATTCTTTCTACCATTTCTTGTTGGGGCATCACTAGTGCATTGGCGTGGCAGTTCTTGATTGTAAAGAACTGTGTTTCTCGTTGCAGGCCAGTTTGGTATCCCTTTCACTGTGTGAACCCAAGATACCTCCTTCACTTCCAGCCTCTTCTTTCCCCTGGTGGTGCCATCTGACCCCCTTGAGAAGAGATGGGGCCCCATACTCACCCCACCTCTTGGGAGATGGACTGATTAATCTGCTGAGGTCAGTGAGAGTGATAAAAACTCACTTTCCAGGCAGAATCTATTTGTTTTTTCCTTTTTGTTGCTCTGTGGTGTGCTGCACCTCAACCTCTCCAGGCATCACATATATTAGGAAAGGTCTGGTTCAAGCAGCTGGCTGGGCAGCTCTTCTGCCTGGACTCTTTCAGATCCTGTCGCTAGGCTGAAAAAGGGAGGGTGGTGGTCCTCTGTTCCATGTTCTAGTGTATAGGAGCCTGCTGCCTGGAGCAATCAGGCACTTGCCTCCTGTGATTAAGTAGATCGACATTTGGAACCACATTTTGCAGCTTTCATCCATTCCCTTCTCTTCCAGTTAGATCCTAATGGATTGGAGAAAGTGCGGGATTCCCATACAACTTAGAAACTCTTCTTAAGCACTTATATTGGTCCTTAGCTAAGGATGCTGTCAATTTCTTATGGGCCAGGATTATGTATTACTGACTCTCTTTATCCCCTAAAACCCTTAGTGCCTTGTTCTTTGTAGGTGTGTGGATTATTGAATTTAATAATAGCTTAAGCTTATTAAGTGCTTACTATGTGCCAGGCACTATTGTAAAGACTCCACATGAATTAAATCATTTACCAATCCTACAAGGTAGTTGAAGTTATCACATCATTTTACAGGTGATGACACACGAGCTCAGAGAGGTTAAGTAACTTCTTCAAGGTCATCCAGCTAGTAAATGACACAGCCAAGCTTAGAAATCAGAGCTCCAGAGTGCAGACCATGGGATAGTGCCTTCAGGGCACAAATTAAAATTGGTGATAACAAAATGACACTTGAAAGGAACTCTCCTTTTAGTCTTTTCTATGTTTATTTTTTAATTTTTAATTTTTTTTGCCCTAGTAGCACTTTAGGGGAAAAAAAACCCATTTAATAATTGACTGGAAGAGGAGGTAAGAGAGCATATTAGTAGGGCTATTTCCAAAATGTGTCCCTTGGATCTCCCCAGGGTCCATGCAGTGTGTATGTGTGTGTGTGTGTGCGCGCGTATGCGTGTGTGTGTGTGCGTGTGTGTGTGTGTGTGTGTGTGAGTGTGCACACTCATGCAGGGGGTCTATTGCAAGCCCTAGACTAGGGAAGTGGAGTCCTGTAGGTGCTGTTCTTATTTTAGTCAGTTCTACACACTAGACTCTTATGTGTGATATCATTTGAAGAAAAGGCCCAGCTTATAAAAGAACTATTTAAAAACTAGACAGAACAACTCCCAACTTGCCTGGAGCAATTGGAATTGTATTGATTTACAGACATTTTAGGTGAATATTTTAGTCATTCACCCTGTTAAACCAGAGAACAAAAACACTATATTACTTATTTAATAGCTATCTTTCTAAAAATTAAAAGAAAGAGTAGATTGGATCCTTTTCCTAGGAGGTTAATATGCAGTCTACCCAATTGTCAAAAGCATAGAAATACAGCAATCTGAAGTACAGAAAGTGTTTCCAAGTGAAGGCAGTTAAAATGCCAGACATTAGCAAGGAAGGTGTGTTTTGTGGTGGCTACAAATCACATTTCTGCTTTATCTTCCATACCTTAAATGCTCAAACTATAAAATCAGGATATGTCCTTGCTAGTTCCTTCAGCTCCTATACATCAGAGCTCATATTCACATATTTCCTTTGCATCTATGACCACTTCAAGGTTCTTCTCCCTCCCTGTACTCTGACTGGCATTGTATGGGCCCCTTCGGTAGAAAACCCATAACTTTTGGTATATTATATTTACTACTTCTGATTCTGTAATATGGTCGAGTGTAATGTGGGAGTAATGGCCATCTTTCTGGATATTGAATTCATAGGCTCATAACAAATAAAAGTTGTCAAGACTTCAAGGACAAATGAATAATTAGACAGGTTCCTTGAGAGAATTATAAGTCAAAGTGTGGAGAAAAGAGGCATCGTTTCATAGCTGTATACATTTAGTTTCAGAATGGATGAGATTTCAGAACGGATTTTCCATGCTACTTCAACAAGCTGAGAAAGAAGATTTTAAAGACAGAGAAAAAATTATTTAAAGATTAGAAACAAGATAAAAATTAGTAAACACATATTATTATGGACTATTCTCAGTAACAGCTGAACCTGAAAGTTCTGTAGTATTTATTTAATTTAGGCTAATTGAAAATCATACTGAAATAAGTTTAACAGCTCCAGTTTACCTTTAAATTTGTAGTTCAAATTCACTTGTGATTTGAAAAACAAATTAAACATAAATTGTTGCCTCTACCCTAGAATTTAAAGAAACAGGGCTTAAATCAGAGCCTACCCAATTAATTAAAGAGAATTATTCTTGGAAGGATGAATTCTGAGAGGTATTTGAAGCAGTATGTTTTTTATTTTATATGGCACTTCTACAATAATTTTGTAGATATTTAATATGATACTTGTAGGTATGTGTTTATACTAAATCCCAGACAATTATAATGAGCAATACATTCATATTTTCAGGTATGAGGGACCGTTCTTTTTCCATCCCAAGAGTCGATTGCTAAATAAATAAACAACAGAGCCTCAGTGTGCACAGGAATTGGATAAACACATTAAAGCTAGAAAGAACAGAAGAATAATTATGAACACAATTTTTCAATGCTTGAAAAATTGATTGAATCCAAATTAACCTTTTGGTTGGAGGCAAAAGGTTAACACAAGTAGAACTGGTTAAAATGCTATTTTAAAAAATGAGCCATTTCTTCTTTTTAAAAACATCTTTGTCTCACAGAGTATCAGCACAGATTTTACCTTTATGGCAACATATAATTTGTCTGGAAATTGAGTTATGACTAAAGGTAGACACACCATTTTGCTACTTTCAAATTAGCCAGCATCAAATGACAGTAATTGAGCAAGAAAGGTCATTCCTATTTCTATCTTACTTTGTGATGCAATAACTTCTCAGCCATCTGTTCTTTGGAATATTTATGCGGAGGAAATGAAGAACTCTGAGATTGATGTGAAAAACTTAGAATCCATCCGGAGCTCACCAATAACCCTTTAGAGTGCATCAGACAGACCTCAGACACCCTGGGACAAAGGCAGACCAGGGAAAGGCTCCAGTCGGCATCTCTGACGAATGCCTGGCCGTGTTCTTACGTTTCTAATCTTTGACTATCTCCTTCAATGGGGAATTCTTACTTGTCAAAAAAGTAACTGTCAGAATCACACTATTAATGATAATCCAACTAGAATTCTAATCCTAAATGAAAGCCAAGCCAATTTCGAGAGCATTACGAACTCTCCTAAAATACTAAAACATGATGAAGGATAAAGTGGAGAATTCCTATATTTCCCAAGGGCCCCCGAAATGGAAAAAGACAAGTTCAGACAACTGAAATGTCTCTTCTGGAGCTAATTTTTTTCATTATCTCGTGTTTTATGGTCAGCAATTCAGACTGGGGGTTGGCAAACATCACTTTTCCCATAACCAGTTGGCTGGGTCAGCTGATGCAGAGGTTGCCCGAGCAATCTCTGATTCGCTTATGCTTCGAATCCACATTTGGCCAAGGCTGAAATGCCAGGAGGAAGCGCAGCTGTGAGCAGGCCGGCTTCACGGCGCACCCGGCGGACTCCAGAGCTGTGTTTTTGTGAAAAGGCCTGGGTTTAATTTTCTTATTTTGACAAAACCTGACTGTCTCTGGCAGAGCAGTCTGTCCATTTGACACATTTTGGCCTCAGCAGAGTATGAAGAGCAGGTAGCGGAGCAAAGGAATCGACAGTTTTAGCATTCTTCTGTAAGAAGAGATCTTACATAAAACGTGCAGTCTTCTGGGGGGAAGGATTTGATTTTTATGCTTGATCAGAGAACTTGGTGTTCAAGGTGAACTCAGCTCCCAGTGATTTATGTGTCTGTGGGAAAGGGACCTATGGGGCGTGCAGAGAAATGAGCCGGGGCTCTTCACAAGCACTGTGACAAACACCTAGAAATTCACTATTAATATCCATCATGTTTTTCCTCTCTGCAAATCGGAGAAGTCAAATGTCCTCAAGAAAGCATATTGCCAGCCTTCGTACAGGGATCATCACTTGTGAATTTATTTTATAGAGTGTTTTACCAGAGACTATACAGATATAGGAAATATAAATTGTGGGTTTTTAATTTTGGAAATAAGTTTGAGGATTCTGCATTTCAATGTGTTCCTACTCATTGTCTCACAATGTCTCTTGGGTTATGGAAGCAGGCTTATCCACACCCTCACGATGATCACAAGAATTCGTGCATCATCTGAACAAGTGGCACTGGACCAAAGATGTTTATTAGCCTAGAGCTAGCATGACATGTGTCCATGTAGAGATGATTAAGGGAATTGTGTTAACTAGCACCCTAAGATTTAGAATCTGTGGGAGAAACGAAACTGAAACTACCACAAGAACAACTGTATCTCACTACCTATCACCCTGATGGAATTTCCTAATTAATTTTGAATTCATAACATTAAGATGTAAATTGTTCATATCTAATGTTCCCTTCCATATGACATCATACTTTGACCCTCTCAAAATTTTACATTTCACAGGTGAGGTGGTTTTTCTGAAAGCCATAAAATGAAGTAATAAAAATAGCAAGGTGATCTAATTGCAGAAAGCCTAAAAGGTCGGAAGAGCTTGCACTTTGGTTAGATATCAAGGCAGCTCTCATTAGGAGGAGGATTTTAGTGAGAAAGAAGGGCTCCACTTTTCTGCGATAGCTACAGATGCAAGCTGAGAGGTTGCCAGAATTTCTACTGTCTTCTCTCCCCCTATCTTCAGACTCACTGCAGCTTACGCCTTCTCTGGGGTTTTGACCAGAAGGATGTGAACGCACAGCATAATTTAAAGATCATTCCCTTTGTGAAGACACTGCTGGAATAGGCTAATCTTAGACGATTTAAAACACAGTTTATAATCTTCCTCATTCTTTCTCCTTCCTCCACATTTTCGTTTGTGTTTAAAGCACACCATGGGTCTACTGAGAGGCACAGCACTCTGGACTGGGGTGGTGAACACAGATGTTTCGGAAAAGATACTTCATTCTTTGCTTGTTCTTTGTCACCAGCGATTTCCACACGCTTAGCGACACATCAATCGGATAGCCTCGTAGAGCCCGCAGGGAAGCACAGATCAAAAACTGGTTTTCTGAGGAAAAACAAAAGTGCTGCCCCAGCCACGAGGCCTCGTAAGGAACCATGGGGACCAAGAGCTGACACGGCCTTGGGGCTGATCTTTGTGTTCAGATGAAAAACCGGAGACCTGCGGGAGAGCAGCCGGCGTGGAAGCGTCTTCCCGTCCAGGCCCGAAGCTCTCGCGATGGCTGGTGGCGCAGAGGCGCAGGCTCCAGCTGAGGCCGCAGGAGGAAGTCCCATATGGCCTCTGAGGCGGCTCTTTTTTTTTTTTTTTTTTTTTTTACATGTTATTATTATTTTTTTCCATATATTTATTTTTATTTTAGCGTATTATGGGGGTACACATGTTAAGGTTTCGTATATTGCCCATGCCCCCTCCCCCCTCAGTCAGAGCTTCAAGTGTGTCCATCCCCCAAACGTTGCACATCCTACTGGCTGTGTATGTATATACCCATCCCCTCCACCCCCTCCCACCTGCCCGACACCCGAGAAATGTTATTCCTATATGTCCACCTGTGCCCAGACACTGTGTCATTTGCAAATTTGATAAATTGATGTGTGTTTATATTAAAAACGTTTTTCATGGCAGGTAACTAGGAACTTCCTTTTAGGATGATATCAGTTAGTTTTGTTTTTGTTTTAACCCTAATGCTGTGCAAATTATAGTATGGGAGACCCTCAAATGTCATTCTGAGATCAGTCAGGTGTACCAATCTGAGAAACTTAGTTTGTAATAAAGTTGTGTTTCCTTTAGCGATTATTGCATTTTTTTTTTTCCACCAAAGATGCAAAATCTGTCCTTTCAATAGTCTGCTTTGAAATTTGGCAAAGCAATATCAGGCTCACTGGTCTGGTGTGTGATTCTTCATTCTGTATTTTTGGCTGTGGAACATTTTCAGTCTTTCTTCATCTTTTCCTTGAAGAACTGTTTGCAGTTCTGTGAGAGCAGCTCTGTGGTCTCTTGAACAAGGAATCTCCATGCTCTGGTGATGGATCCTGAGGCCGGGCTAGGTGCTGGCAGGTGTACACCCCCCGGGGGACTTAGGAGAAGGAAGGGAGTCAGTTGAGGCTGTGCCCACGTGCAGAATCGATGGCTGTATTTGTAAACACCAGTGGGCGATTCTTGGTTCTTCTAGGATGTTCTGGTAGAGGTTTAAGTGGCAGATCCTTTTGAGACAATCAAAATTATATCCTTGCCCTCCTAGAGATTCTGTAATAAAGCAATTCCAGTTTGTGTTAGTCTGCTCTGGCCGTCATCACAAAATGCCATAGACGGAGTGGCTTAAATAATGGAAATCTATTTTCCCCTTGCTAGAAGGCCCAGATCAAGGTCAGGCAGAGTTGGTACCCAGTGAGGGTTCTCGTCCTATCTTGCAGATGGCCCCCTTTCCCTGTGTGCTCGCATGGAGGAAAGAGAGCACTGATCCTATCCAGTCAGGACTCCATCCTTATAACCTCATTTGCCTTCATTACTTCTGTAAAGGCCCTATCTCTATATAGCATCACATTTGGGGGTAGGCCTTCAACATGTGAATTTGGAGGGGAGCACAATTGGGTTCATAGCATAGTTTAAACTATTAGACTGCATTCTGTTTATGGCAATGAAGAGCCCTGCCCAGTGTCCACAGGGTGCAATTTCTGTGTTTTAAAATTGAACTTATTTAGAAGAGCTAGATGCTACTATACAATCTTCTGCCCTAGTTTGATTCGGATTATTTTCTATCAATGCTAGTTCCACTAAATTTTCCTTAGCAGTAAGAGTAGAAAAAAGGTAGGAGTTAAGGATTTCTGTTTTCTCTTTTTTCCAACTAATATGATTTATAGTTTTTATGAAATTTATTGGAACAATTTGCACACAACAGAAGGAACATACCCATTTTAAATGTAGAGTATAATAAATTTGACCAATGCACATACCTGTGTAACTGTGATCACCTTTGGAATATAGAACATTCCCCTCCCAAAGATTATCCCTGTCATTTACCCCAGACAACCCCAATCTAATTTCTATCACTATAAATTAGTTTTACCTCTCCCAGAACTTCATATAAATGGAATCATACAGTATGTAGTCTCTTAGTCTGGCTTCTTTCATTTAAATATTTTTGAGGTTCATCCACATTGTGGGATGAATGTATAATCCATTTCTGTTTTATTTTGAGACACATCCCATTGTACACCATCATTTGCTTATCCATTTAACTATTGATGGATATTTGAGTTTGCTGTGAACATTCACATAAAGTCTTCTTGATACAAGTTTTTACCTCTCAGGAATAAAGTTAAGTCATAATGTAAGTTTATATATAATTTATAAGAAACTACCAAATATTTTCCAAAGTCGTTGTACCATTTTACATCCCCACCAGTAGTACATAAGGGGTCCAGTTGCTCCATATATTCACCAGAACTTGGCAATATCAGTCTCATTTTTTAGGCATTCTAGTGGGCATGTAGTAATACCTTATTGTGGTTTTAATTTTGAATTTTCTTGACTATCAGTAATATTGATGATCTTAGGATCTTTTTATTTCTTATGTTTCCTGTATCTGTACCTAACCTAAAATTTGTCTCACTTTTTTTTACTTTATCTAAAAATTTTTTCCCTTATTATGGCTTTAGCATATTTTTAGATGATACTCATAATTTTCTTTCATGTGTGTTCTTGGTAATTTGTAACTCTTGCATTTCTTATTCATAACTTTTCAAATACGAGCTTATTGGAAAGATCTTTCTTAAGCTAGCTTGATTTCTGAAAGTACCTTTTTGTTTTCCTCCTCATATCAAGGTTAAAATAAGAGCCATAATTCCCTTTGAAATGATCTCCCTGCCTTATAGAATCATCAAAGAAGCTGTTGTTTGCTGATTTTTTTTAATTTGCAAAGGTATGCATTAGATCATAACTGATTATAATTTTATCTTAATTCAATAATTCATTTATCAATTCAATAAAAAATTGTTATGCACTAACTCTGTGCCAGGCATCATTCTAGGCAAAGGTGAACAAAAAAGACAAATCATACCATGTGGGAGAAAGATTCTAGATGCTCTGTGACCATTTAGATAGTTCCTATCAGTTTTTTTAATGCAATTTAATTAACTATTGTTTGCTTGAACATATTTATCAAGTATTTTGCATATTCAAAGCACCACAGAGAAACAAGATGAATGAATAAATTCAAATGTTTAGTCTTATATGTGGGAATAATTATTAGTTGAGTAAAAAAACCACATACCAGGAACATCACTGGATGCTGGGGATACGATAGTCAGAAAACAAGGCACGGGCCTGTCTTCGTGTAGTGATGGGAAGGGAGGCAGACGTTACTGGAATCAGGTGGACGTGGAATCGTAATCAGTGATAGGGCAGTATCAGAATGTGGAACAGGAACTCCTGATACGACAGATGATGTTCAGGGAAGACCCTGTGCAGGAGAAGTACCCGAGCCTATTAAATCTAAGAAGGAGTTAACTGGATAAGAAAGGAGAGAATGTCACGACTCTCATCCAGAGGGAACATGACATGCATGAGTGGCTGGAAAGGCCAGCATGTCTGGAGCTAGAGGACCATGCACACAAGCAATGCTCTGTACTCTTCAGCGCGTGGCAGTCTAGCTTCTACCTCCAGTTCTCACTGAAACCGCTCCTGCTGAGGTTGGTAATGACCTTCCAGCTGTGAATTCAATGAGTGGAATTCATTCATTCCACTGCTCACCACTCCCTCCGTTATGAATCTTCTACCTTGATTTTAAGATGCCACAACTGGTTATCTTGCTGGTTTCGGCAAGACTCCCTCTCAGTCTGTGCTTTCTCTACATGACACACCAGTCTCCCTGGATTTTGGCCACTGCCAATCTGCTCAGTGCTCTGCCTGTCCCCTTAGTCATGCATGACATCATCCCATGTGACATCCATCCAACAGGAAAGTGCTGTGCTCTGCTTCAGTAACTACAGCTGCTGAAATGGGTCTCCAAGATTTTAGGGGAGAGATAATATCTGATTGAAGACATCAGAATATGTTTCATAAAGGAGTTTCTATCCATGGTAATGCTTGACTATAGTGTAGAATTTCAACAAGTAGCGCTAGAGCTAAGGGAATCCTAATAGAAGGTAGGAAAACAAAGTCATGGGTCTGGGGAAGTTCAGGGATATACAGGTAGTTCAGCTCAATTATAAGGAACAGATAAAGAGATGAGTTTTATATATTGTTGAGCATCACATGAGATGGAAAATATGTGTGGTTTATTTAATAGTCATTGTTAATTCAATAGTCAGTCTTTGAGTTTAAAATAGCATCTGATATCCTCTCCTAACTTCCCCATAGAATATATATTAAGACAAAAAAAGGTCAAAATTCACAACAGCCTAAAGCAAGTCTAAAAGTCAATGCTGACAGAATTTGTAAAAAATTTCCACAAACTACAAAGCGGATAGAACTGATTGTCTCATGAAAACAAGAGCTGCTAGTCCTGGCTCTTTAGCTAGAACATTGGGCAATCACGTCTTCTGTGCGGATGTTATTTTCAGGGCAGCCAAAACACTGCCTTCCTCCTTCTTTCTTTAGACATGCTAATTTGATCTAGTGTCCAAAAGCAACTAGGGAGAAAGAAAAGCTTTGGGGATGACGTTATCACCACAACTCCTGTGTGTACTTTTCTGCCTTTGATACTGGAAATTGCTCTTGAGGTCAGGCACGTAAACAGCTGGGCTTTGTAACCCAGCCAGGAACGAGCAGCAAGCAGGAGCAGTTGCAGACCCTCAAGGACAGCAGTGGGGAGGCCCTGTGGCCCTGTCTGAGGATGCACCTGATCCACAGAGCACACAGGAAATAAGCTGAGGAAACCAAACCTTCAACCATGTTCTCTTCTTCCCTCCATTTGTGTTCTTGTCCTTTATTAAACCCAACCAAAGACCAGAAGGCAAAGGAGCATTATAATTCAGTCTGCCTTAATTAGTTTCCTGAGACATAGAGGAGGGTAGAGAATAGTGGTGAATGGACCTAGAATTGCCAAATATATACATGTATATAACTAAATATAGTTATATACACAGGAAATAAGCTGAGGAAACCAAACCTTCAAACTTCTCTTCTTCCCTCCATTTGTGTTCGTGTCCTTTAATGAATCCAACCAAAGACCAAAAGGCAAAGGAGCATTGTAATTCAGTCTGCCTTGATTAGTTTCCTGAGACATAGAGGAGGGTAGAGAATAGTGGTGAATGGACCTAGAATTGCCAAATACATACCTGTATATAACTAAATATACATATATGTATATATTCTCTCTCTTTCTGTGTATATATATCAAGTTTCTTCAAATCTATTGTATCAGGTAGTATAATATGCAGTACAATTCAAAGTGCAATATGCCAGTAGTCCAGACTTCTACTGATGGCTATTACTAATTGCTAAAATGAGTTATTAAGATTGATTAATTAATCTAATTCCCTTTAGATTTAAGAGAATGATTAAATATCTGTCTTCAGTAACTTAAGGCTAGAGCCGCCTAAAGGTAGAACACTTGGCTCTTGGAATCTAATGTTAGTCCTGCTCCCTTCTGTCCTGAGAAAGAGAAAGGTGCTTTCCAGCCACTGTCCGGAGTGAGGAGGTTACCCAGCAACAAAGATCTAAGGCTAAGTTTAGAGACTTCCTGCTACAGTTTCCTTCTGACAGGTAAAGCGCTCAGAAGTCATCACCTTGTCTTTACAACAAGAAAAAACTGAAAATCAGTGACTTTTCTTAGACTTATCTGAGAAATGTCACACGGCCAACGGTCATCCTGACATCTGGAGGGGCAGGTGAGTGCAGAAGACCTCAGCTGGGGGCAGCTGCCCCAGAGCACAGGCAGCTGGAACCTTTATCTTGTAGGAACACGTAAATGGTATTTTGTGGACTGATTTGAGAGTGAGAAACTCCCAGGGACCCTAGTGGGAGGGTTCCCCATTCCCCACCCCAAGCTGGAGCCTACAATGCCACCAGGATCTCTAAGTCAGTGGCAGAAGTGAAAGACATGAAGTCAGACTGTTATGCTGTTGCCTTCACAATGTGGAAACCCAAAGAAAATCAAGCATCTATCAAGACTGCCGCTGAAAGGAAACAGAATAATTGCCAGTTTTAGCATTAATTAACAGTTTTGGAGATGCTAATTTTTTAACTGCACTTAACAACTAAACATCAAAATACGTTAAATTAATTCTTCAGAGAGTTACTCATAGTTCATATTCAGTGATGTATTAGATCTTATTTGTCTTAAAAGGAAGAATAAAAGAAGATAACATTACAGAGAAAAAAATATTAAATAAGTTGGCTGCTTAATTTCTTCCTTACTTTACTGTTAAAAAGGTGACTGCAGTACTTGGGAGCATCTACCCTTTGGAATAAATGACTTCATTTGGATTTCAAAAGTAAAATCACCTGCATTATAAGTAATCACAAAGATGTTCATCTTGATTCTCAGAGAAGTATAGTCAGTGAACATTCTAGCAGCTGACATCATATTCTTTTTTTATGACATTCCTCTGGTTATTATTTCGGAGTGCCACCCACAGATTACTCTTCTCTTTGTCTTGTCAAAAAGTAATGCCGAAAATATGAAAGGTTGCTAAGTGCTTTTGTGGAAATAACAAGGCAAAATATGGTATTTTTTAAATTTCCCTTGACAAAAAACAAAAGAGCACATCATGTCATAGCTCCTCATTTACAATTTTACAAGGCACATCCTGCTAAAATAAATTTTATTGAAATGACTCTTTGTTTTGGAGGAAAGAACCCACGTATTTTTCCACTTGGGCTTTGTAATTACATTCTTTGAAATTACATTTTAAGGATATAGAATATTTGTTTTGGCTAGACTATATTTTGGAAAACTGGTTAATCAGGCTGTAAACATGTTGGGTCATGTAAATGTAGTGTGAGTTTTGAGGAAGGTAGCTGCTTTTCAAATTTCTCCTTGGGATTAGCCTCATTATGTTCCATAAAAAACATGAAAAAATGTTTTAGATATGCTACATATTTTGTGATTTTCTATACATATACTGTTAATACAAAAGGATTCAGGAGGCATTCCTGAATCTTCCCAAATTTCTTGTGCTCTGCAAGTAAATAACCATGATTGCATCAAGAAATTTAGCCTCTCTTACTTCAGACTTCCTCATCCATAGAGTGGAAATAATATACTGAGAACACTTCCTTGGCCATCTGGCAGGACTATTTTGCTAATGTCATCAGTTGGGGTGTGTGTGTGTATGTGCATGTCTGTGTGTTTTGAAAATAGTGAAATGTCATACCTTCCTGAAGTTATCCTTATTGTTGTATAAATACTTTAATTCTAACTTGCTTTTGTGTGCTGGTGACTAAGCAGTGTCAGGAAACTATAGCTTTTCTCCTGGGAATTCTAACAGTAATCAAGGAAATTTCTCGTAGCTTCTCTCTTTTACAGAAAATATAAACAAATGCACAACTGGAATCCTGCATAGTGCGGTTTATCCCAAATATGTCCTTGCAGCTTTCATGGGCAGCTTTGTTTCAGTGCATTTCTGTGTAAGTGACCTACATCTGCACTGTAAAATTTTCTAGGGTCTCAAGAGCCGAAACTATTATATGAACACAATGTATTATTCAATTGGTGTTTTTTTTTGAGAGAGCACGTTCTGGACATTTACAAACCCTGACAGAGGTTACAAGTGGTAAGAAGGGAGCTTTGAGTCTACAGCCAGTGGAGCTTTGCACCAAGAGGGAATTGATGCTCTCAGCTGAGATTGTGCTGGAGTTAAAGGTTGTTAACGCCATGATTAGAATTCAGCGTTGCTGCTCTGTCTTCTGCCTGAGGCATGAACATTTTAGTTGTAAGAAAAGCAGTTATGTATCTTACATAACTCTTTAACCTGGCTGTTTGTTTAATCATGACTCTGTGAAACTGTGCCACTGTTTTTACTTATGAAGACCACAAAAGGTATTCGTAAGTGCTGTTCCTCATCTCAGACAAGCAAAATTAAAATCTTGAGCATTTAATATTTCTTCTGGCTTTAGAAAGTAAACCACGCATACAACATGAGCCCAAGGCATCTTGTAGTACCAGAAAGTAAAAGGTACTCAGAAAACAAACAAATAAACAAACAAACAAAAAACAAAGGGCAGAGGTGTATAAGAGCAACCTAGGAGCCAACCTGAAAGAAATCTTCAGCAGACGCCAAATAATTGGAGTAGTAAAATAAACAACATGGGATTGGATTTTAACCCAAATTATAAAATATATTTACACAAGTCCATGTTGATATATGTAAAGGATAAAAACTTAAATAAATGGGGAATAGGTTACAAATTTTTCTTACAGAAGAATTCTAAGTTATTTGCATAGGTATTTCACTCTGCAGAAGTTGGATCTTAATCTTCTCTCCCAACCACAGGCTAGACTTTGCCACTTGGTTCCATACAATAGAGAAAGGAAAAAATAGTAAAGTTAGAGAGGAAAAACTTGCAAAACAACCTTAAATGAGTGACAAAGTTTAACATTCTCAGTGATGGCATGCAGATATCACATGCCCAGATTTGACATGACAAGGAAAGCAGTTCGACTCTGTGGGATCCCTTCCGTGAGCCCCTTAGAAGGATGTCAGGCAGACCCAGGTTGGGGGTCTTCCTATGGAACAGCCAGCCGGTACACCTCTAGACCCTCAAGATCATAAAGAACAAGGGACGTGTGGGGACTGTCACAGATAATAGGAGACAGGCAATGTTGTGGAGCGCTGATTGGATGCTGGAACAGAAAGAGGACATTAATGGAAAACCTGTCCAAAGTTTAGTTAATAGCAATGCGCTGCTGTGGGTTGAATGATGTCGCACCTCAGCCTCCAAAGGATTACAGATGTCCTAATCCCTGGAACCTGTGAATGTTGTCTTGTCCGGAAAAATTGCTTTGCGATATAAAAATTGCTTTGCGGATGTCCCCAGAGCCTCTGTTGGGGATGCGGCCCTGCAGCACCTTGACTGGGGCTTCTGGCCTCCAGAACTGTGAGAGAATAAATTTCTGTTGTTTTAAGTTCAAGTTTGTGGTGAATTGTCACAGTAGCCCTAGGAAAGTAATAAAGGTGCAAATGTCGATTTCCTGCTTTGATAAATATCCCATAACAATGTAAAATGTTAATAATAAGGAAACTAGGTGAGGATTGTTAAAAGGTAAACTAATGTCCAATGAATTTTTAAAGAGTTTATTTGAGCAAATAGGAATTCAGGAATCAGGCAGCACTGAAATGTAAGCCCTAAAAGACTCCACCAAAGGCGGACAGGGAATGTCAGGTGTGGGGACCAGATGTCAGGTCCATGTTCCCTGGTTCTTGGTTCCCAGTACCAAAGAATGGTTACTGGTAGCCAGGGGGCAAATGAGCGGACCAAGCAGATGCAAGCAGGCAAAATGTGAAATTTTATTTACTAAAGCATAATACATTCCAGAGAAGAAATGGGTCAACCCTTGCGAGTGGGGGAGACCCTGAGTTTAACAAGATTTTCCATTTTATGCTGATTCCCTAAAACTTTATGTTAAGAGGGGTGAAATATTCATGGTTTTTTTTGGAAAAAGATATAGAATTCCTGGAACTGGGAACCTCCCCATTTTTAACCTTGTAAGGCAATTTCCAGGGGTTGCCATGGTATTTGTAAACTGTCATGGTGCTGGTGGGTGTGATTTTTACTATGTTAATGAGGGTAGGTCGCTTGAGGATACTGTCACCTTACTTGCTCACATGCTCCAGAGATCCTCATTTATGGTCTTGATCATATCTCCACTTTGTGGCCTTTCTACCTCTTTCTAGTTGGTCAGTCTTTGGAAACCCTCTATCATAGACCAAATATCTGGTCAGACATGGGGGACCCCTTGACACATCATCTCTTCCTTCTTAGAAGTCCCCCTTCTGGTCAATATGTTCCTCCCAGTAGACAATATGTCTCCTAGCATCATCTATTTCTCAATGGAACCCTCCCCCAAAACAATGAATCGGTTCCCCTTCATCCTTGTCCCAACCTAACAGAGGGAAAGCTTTTATGGGTGAATATGGAAAAAGAGAAAAGATATTATTTAATTGGTTAAAGTTTGAGAATGGCCTGTTGGCTGCCTGTGATTTTCTGAGCTCAAGTTCCACTTTGCTTTTATAGGAACCCCAGGCATTAGAACCACCCAACCTCATGGCTTCCCATTCAATTATTTTAACAGGGGTATGTATACAAGAACTCTCGTACTATCTTTGAAACTTTTCTGCAAGTATAAATTTATTCCAAAAAAAGTTTATTCAAAAAAATACAACCAAAATGTTTTTAAAAAATCATTTATCGGGTGTCAGGCAGGTGGGAGGGGGAGGATGGGATAGGTATTTACATACATAGTGAGTGCGATGTGCACTGTCTGGAGGAGGGACATGCTTGAAGCTCTGACTGGGGGTGGGGAGGGGAGACAAGGGCAGTGTATGTAACCTTAATGTTTGTACCTCTATAATATGCTGAAATAAAAAAATAATAAAATACAATTCAACTGAAAGAAAGGTACATATTTTACCCTTACTTGGTTGTGAGCTAAACTTACTATTTCTCAACTAATTCTAAAAGTTTACATCAATGATAATGTGTCAGGGTTTAGCCATTCATGTAAATCAATTAGCTTTTCTTATATCTTCCTTATTTTAACTAAAAGTATTTGACTTGAAGTTTGTAAGGAAAGCAATGAACCTTATGCAAGTTTTTTTAAATTATTATTTTAAAAACGGCAACAAGAGTGAAAATGGTAGCCATGGTCATTTAACTCTGCTCAGCTCAAAGATGAGCCTTGTGGCATTGCCACCCAGACCAAGGAATGTCCTGCCAAATTAAGATTGTCCTTAAGTGCATGAGTTTGAGGATTATTGTTTTATTTAGTATGGAAGTGATTACCAAGGAGGCCATATTTAGTAAGGGATGGCCAGCAGTGTGTATGGGAGCATCAACTGCTCAATTTCTCTGTCAATAAACTTTATAGAACTCCAGATCTAAAGGAGTCTGTTAAATACCTAGAAACAAATGCTTACTACTTGGGGGGGGAGGGGGGAATGAAAGAAAATCTAATTTTTGACAGCATATTTGTAACTATAAAGCAAAATTGCCTTGTAGCTATTTTTGAGCTAGCATTGGTACTTCATTGATTGCACTGTGAAACCTCCATGGGTTCATCATGCTTTCAGCTCCGCTTGCTGCTTGGATCAGGATGAGTTGTGAAAGACTGTATAGAGAATGCAACATAACTTTTTTTCCTAATGGAAGGACTTTATTTACATAATCAATTTGTATCTACTAAAAATGTCCGGAAATAGCTATTATAAATTTTTACAGAAAAAATTAAAACATTCAGGACTATAAGTTTTTAGAATAATAGATATACTTCTTTTTAATTTAATTAATTATAAAAGAAATGCTACTATGGGAGAAAGCAAACAAATAACACCAAAAGCCATGTTTTTACTAATTTTTTTTTAAAAAAGTTTTATTAGTTCAGAGAACTCAAATCAAGTTTTTATAGTGAGTGCCTTTGATTTATTATTTGTGAGAATACTAACACTTGAATTTATAGAACACCTGGTTTTTGCATAGATATGTTTGACCAAAGTACTCTTATTACAAAATGTAAGGCTTCTAACTAAGTTTTAAGGCAAACATAGATAAAAACAAACAAAACAAAAGGCCACTAGAATATAGCTTAGGCTGATGGGGAAGCATAAGCCAGGTCTGTTATTTTAATAGCCAACCTTTGAAATGCACATGTTAAACACATGGTCAAGGAAAAATCCCGTCATGGAATATTATAAAACCAAACAAAATCTATACTAGTGGTATTTCTCCTCTCAGTGCCCCATTCATGGAGTCTACTCATTGTCAGTCTGCAACATTTATTGAGTGCCATTCATCAGCACTTCTGTGGAGACATATGTGAGCGTGACTTAAACAGTGCCTTCAAAGAGTCTAAATTCTCTTTTTTTTTTCCATTATAGGCTCCCTTGTTTATGCAGATCTCGTTCCAATATCCTCTTCATCTTTCTAGGCCAGGCTTTCAGTTTCGTCACTATTGACATTCTGGGCCAGATAATTCGTTATTTTGGGGAACTGGCTTGAGTCTTGTAGGATGAGGCAAGGTGGTGGTTAGTTTTATATATCAACTTGGCTGGGCCCCAGTGTCCAGATAGTTGGTCAAACATTATTCTGGATGTTTCTATCAATGTGCTTTTTCTTCTTTATGAGATTAACATAGAAATTAGTGGACTTTTAGTAAAGCAGTCACCCTCCATAATGTAGGTGAACACCATCCAATCAGTTGAAGGCCTTCAATCAATCAATCAATCAATCAATCAATAAGACTGACCTCCTGCAAGCAAGAAAAGATTTCTCCAGCAGAGCCTTTGGACTCAAACTTCAGCTCTTTCCCGAGTTTCTGGTCTTGCAGCCCACCCCATCAAACTTGGACTTGTCAAGTGTCTTAGTCCATTTTGTGTTGCTGTAACAGAATGCTTGAGACTGCATAATTTATAAAGAAAAGAGGTTTATTTAGCTCATACTTCTGCTGGCTGGGAAGTTCAAGATTGGGTGGTTGTATTTGGTGACTTCTGGTGAGGGCCTCATGCTGTGTCAAAACTGATTCTTCTCATATTTTCCAAATATGATCTTACAAAAGAACATTACTTTTTCGTTTAGTGTCCAGCATCTTGCTAAGACATTATATTCATTCACTCTAATTATCATAGAAAGTTGATATTTCATCAATGAAGAAACGAGGCATAAGATACTTAAACAACATGCCCAAATGACAGCAAATAGATTCTAACTCTGATTTTTAGGTCTAGCAAACCAGTGTCTCCTTTTCCTAGTAGGCTAAGTTTCCTTGAAGTAATGTATCTTCAAGTCACTTAAAGTTTGGAAATTAAAAGAAAATGCATATAGATATTTCAGAATTTGGATCACCATCGTTGTGTAAAATATTTCATTATTGTGTGAAGATAAAATCTTCCTATGGTGTAAGATTATATTTTTGATAGTTGATTTGTCTGCAATAGGCTAGTCAACAGAACATTAAAAGCTCTGTAGCATTGCCCAGGTACCTATTTCTCTGTTGTACCTCATGTTCATATGTTCATGCAAAAAAGGAGAAATGAATTTGTTCAACTAGTTCAGTGCATAAATGCAATGGATACCAGTCAGTGGAATTTCTACTTCCAAAGAGCCTCAGAGCTCACATACCAGAAAAAGTAACCTGATAAAGGAAGAGGAATCAGGAGGAGAAGAGGAATCAGGAGGAAAAGCAGTGACCCTTATAGTAGCTTTCCTGGCCCCAAGGTGTGTGGCAGTGGCACATGACTCGTGTCACTGTTTGCACACATTATGAGCTTGCTGGACCTAGAAAGCTTCACTCTTGCTCTGGTTCTGCCCCTATGTCCTCAGTACAAGTATTGTTGTACTTACACTTAAGGACATTCTTACAGACGTTGAGCTCTACCTGTTGTTTTAACCAAGCTCAACTCCAAGAAGGCAGTGTCTCCACCTAAGGAGAGAAAGCAGAGTCCCTCTAGTTTTCTAGTATTTAAATGGTTTATTTTCCTGCAACTTTTACAGAAGCTTTGATTTAGATCTCCCTGTCTCTCTTTTTGAACTCTTTAGAAATTGGGAGGCAGAGATCCCATTATTTCCCATTTCTTATTTCTGTGGGAGAAAAGGGAGCTAAAGATTAGATTTTCTCCTGGAGTGTGTGCAGGATGAGATGAGGCTTGGGCTGGACTCCTGATGATTTCTTTGTTTCATTGTTTAAGTACTGGCAGTAATTTGATATTGCTCTATAGGTCTATCTGAAGAGCAGCACTTTATATTAGTAAGAAAAAATAATCCAAAGCAAGCATTTTTTGAGTGCCATCCTCAATAATTTTTCATCAATGTGCAATTTCAATTGTTTTTAAAAATAGAAGTTGGCTCATGGAGGAAAGTGCAGAGGAGAGGGTCAATTCTCAAGTCATGAATAGTGACAAGTGAAATTATATGGAGAAAGGAAATCAATCCCGCCAAATGAGAAGGGCAAAGGAGGAGTGGAAGCAAATGAATCATTGCCCTCAACAATCCAATTTCTCCACATTTGTGAGCTAGAATCCAAAAAAAGTCCTCAATGCACTATTGGTAATGAAATATTATTGATAGATTTCTAAGCAACTTCAGAGACAGTGACCCGTTACTCTCAGGGTAGAGCTTTGCTTTGCAGGCAGAGAGAATTTTAAAGGTTCCAAGAGAGACTCTCTTTTGCATGATTTTACTTTCTTTTCTCCATTAACGAGAGGTAACTCTGAGATTGGGTAGGGTTATGATCCCTGGGTATGGTTGCTAAATTTTATTTGGATGTGCAAGCATCAAATTGTGCAAAGGAGTAGCACCACTCTGAATTAAAACAGAGTGTGTGAGTCTGAGCATGGCTTCTGATGAGCTGTGTGGCCTCAGGTGACATACTCATCTTCTCTCAGCATCCCCTTCCTTTTCAAACACAGAGACTGTAGACCAGCTTCCCCACCAAGTCCTTTCCAACTAAAATCCTGCGAGGCAGGAAGTGATGCTTTTACTTCTGTTGACTATTTACTTTAGAATGAATATCTCAATTTTAGACTGTTACCTGTTAGAAATTGGAGGGGGAGAGTAATTAAGAAGAGGATCCAGAAACATTATCAAAGTTGACTACTGGAGTGAAATTGACCCCAGCTTTTGAAATTCTAAATAGCATCTAAAGACTTGTGTTATGATATATATCTTATGGTGTCTACCTAAAGAGACATGGTTGCAGTGTTCTCAGTTTATTTTCTACTGTATGTGGCTTAAATTTGGCAGAGGGGCTGTTATGCTGTTTCTGAGATGCTTCTGAAATCCAGAGTGTGCACTTTGCCATCTGAAATGGTGAATGCCCCTGTGCATGTGTTCTACTTAAGCTAGTTAATGAGATCCTGTTTGTTTGGAAAGGTTCACGCTTGGAGGGATGAAGGATGCTCTCTGAGAAATTATTTTCTTACCTTAGAATTGTACCCATTATTATAATCACAATGTGAGAGGGAACAGTAGAAACTGAATGGTAGGGTCATGTCTACACAACAGAAAGTAATTCAGCTGGAAATAAAATGGCACTGAACTCCTGGAATGCGAGGCACTTCACTGAAGATCATTGAGTGACTATTTTAATTTAGAATGAAAGTGAAGGAGATGTAGGTTGTCATGAGTGGTGCAAGGTCAGGGATAACCAGGCCCACACACGTGTGTCTGTCCATGATGTCAGACTTTTGTGATGCTACTTCAATCATAAAAGCCACGAGCTTTGTGGAGTTTCCAAGGAGGCAGTTCTCAGCACTTCCTGTTCACTCGGTCATCAGAGCCTTGAGCACGCAGCCTTCAGTCACTCCACGAGTCAGCCAGTATTGCAAACCATGCATAGTAATGTACTTATTCCATATGTAAAGTTATAGATTAAAATTTCCACATATAGTGACATTTAACATCAACAGAAAAGGGGACTAATGAACCTGTCCAAGGAGAGTGCTGTGGATGAGAAGAACACACTGGACAGACTGTCCGTGGAGCAGTCACTGTCTTGCAAGGAAGATTTCTTGATTTGGGCATCTTTGGTAGCAGGTGCCTGGTGCTTATTATGTGACCACAGGACAGTCGCTAGCACCTGGATAGAAAAGTCCTGCTCTTTTTATGGTGCTTGAATCATCTGGTGGGGACTGATAGTGAAGAGTTGTGCCCTTATCTGTTTGGTGCAGTCTGTGAACATCTGGTCCCTGTTGGCAGTTAGTCTACTTTTTAAATCTCTCTATTTTAATTTTATTTTTATTTAAGAATATTATGGGGTACATACGTTTTTGGTTATATAATTTGTTTTTATACAGTTTGAGTCAAAGTCATAGTGTGCATTGTACCTGTTAGGTGTGAATTAACCCATCCCCTTCTCCCCCCAGCGACTTGATTTCCATTGAGTTTTACTCCTGTATGTTGTGAGTATGTGCTGAGCAATTAGCTTTAATTTAGTATTGAGTACATGTGGTGCTTGTTTTTCCATTCCCATGATACTTCCCCAAGGAGAATGGTTTCCAGCTACATTCCTATTGGTGGAACTGCAAACTAGTACAACCTGTTTAGAAAGTAGTATGGAGATACCTCGAAGAACTAAAAGTAGACCTACCATTTGATCCAGCAATCTGACTACTAGTATGTACCCAAAGGAAAAAAAACGTTTTATAAAAAAGACATCTGCACTCGAATGTTTATAGCAGCACAACTCACAATTGCAAAGATGTTTATAGCAGCACAACTCACAATTGCAAAGATGTGTAAACAACCCAAGTGCCTATCAGTACATGAGTGGATTAATAAAATGTGGTAGATGCATACCATGGAGCACTATTCAGCCATAAAAAATGGTGAACTAGTATCTTTTGTAACAACTATGATGTTAAATGGACTCTCTTTCTAAGATGGGTTCACTTATGTCAGGGGTGCTTTACACATAGGTTTATTACCAAAGTGAAGGAGTGGAGAACTAGGGGGAAAGAGGATAGGAAATGAATTTTAAAAAAGAGGAAGAAACTGAAAAATTAGACCCTGCTTGTTTGTGTAACTCATTTGCAACTTTTGTCTTCAGAGCCAGGTCTCATTGCCTTGGCCGAAGACCGTTGGCTGCGTACGCTGGTCGGCAAGGCCAGACCCCTCAGGCCAAGGGCGGTTTTCTGAATGATCTTCCTCCTCTCTCTCCTGCCCCTTTCTAGCCCCCCACATCCCCTTCAAGGGTTAGGCTATGTTTTAAAAACCTGCTTATAAGAGTATAATGGGTGGGTGTCAAGACCGTTTCCAAGTGAAGAAATTGAGTATTCCCTGTCCCCAAATATCCTGTCCCTGTCCCCAAATATCCTGTTCCTGTCCCTAAATATGCTTTCCCAAGGATAAAGGATTAAATTCTTCCTCGATTCTACCAATTCCTTACAAAAATATTCTTAAAATGATACTTTTAAAATTTAATGCTATTTTTATCAGAGAATTTAGGGAAGCACTGAATAATTTCACAGCCACACTAGGATTCTGGAACCCCCATGATAACAGACATGACTCACTAATATAAGAAAAGACACTGTGTAGATCCCTTCAATATAAAGGGATAAGAAATTTTTGCAATATAAACTCCATAAGGGGTTAGTTAGTTTTTGTATGTTTTGAGTTTGATGGTTTTGTTTTTTAGTTTGGTTTATTGTATATTTGGAAAAAAATTATAGAGCCGAAAGGAAGTGAATAGTTGATAGTTGGAGACATCTCTCAAAGTGTATCAATAAAGTCTTGCATTAAATACAATGCTACAGGCTGAGCATGGTGGCTCATGCCTGTAATGCCAGCATTTTGGGAGGCCAAGGTGGGAGAATCACTTGAGGCCAGGAGCTGGAGTGGGCAGCATAGCGAAACCCCACCTAAGCAAAAAACAAAACAAAACAAAACACAACTAAGAAAAAATTAGCCGGGTGATGGTATGCAGCTACTCAGGAGGCTGCGGCAGGTGGAGCACTTGAGCCCGGGTTTTTGAGGCTGCAGTGAGCTATAATAGCACCACTGCACTCCAGCCTGGGCAAAAGAGTGAGACCCTGTTTCAATATATAAAGCTACAAAAGTATAATTCTTATTTAAGGCCAGTTTACACTTTAATGCTTAGAAAGTACAAGGCATTTAATTCTTTTCAGTGTAAAGCACTGTATTTTCTTTTGCCTGCCTGCCTTCCTCTCTTTCTTCCCTCCTTCCTTCCTTCTGTCCTTCCTTCCTCCCTCTCTCTTTCTTTCTGTCTTTTCTTCTTTCCAATGAACGCTTGTTGCTCTACATGAATTATTGTATAATGCTTTGAAGTTGACAAATTTTAGAATGTCCCGTGGATTGTATCACTTGATCTTCATAACATCTTGTGAAATATTAATCTTAAAAAAATGATAAATGATTCAAACACATCAGCTACTTATCAGTGCCTCGTCGTTGTTCTCTCTCAACTAACTTATAGGTCATTTACTATCATTACCTGTATACATTATTGGATTAAAGAGATTAAGTCACTTGCCCAAAACGTTATGGCCAGTAAATGGCTGCTACAGAACTTGACCTCTGGCCTATCTGATTTCAAAACTGTGCTCTGAACCAAAGGTATAAAGTGATTTATTTAACTGCATTGAAAGAAACCTTCAAAGTGGTGTGGCTAAGTTTGAATGCTTGGAGAAGTGTAATGGGCAGGAAAAAATAGAATCAGTCTATATTGCTTTATAGGGCAGATCACACCAGGACCTATTGGGTTAAAAGGGAAGCAAATTTCAACACAATGTAAGTTAAAATAGCCTAATAACCAGTGCTTCCCAACAACAAATTAGGCTGCTTTTGAAGTGATCTCACGAGCACTGGAGGTGTGCAAGCAGGTCTCTCCAAAATAAGAAAGAAGCAATTTATGGGGCTGGTGTGATCTAGACTGTACTCCCTCCCTAGGTGGCCTTTGAACATTAGATTCTGTGCTCGTGTATATACATAAAACGGACTTATCACTGCTGGGCATGTTGCAATAAGCTAGCAGCAGAAAGAAAATAACTATGGAGGGCATGTATAACTTTGCATTAAATATCCCTCAAATGCCATCCTAGATACTTGTGATAAAAATAGCTATTCAAATAATTAAATATGATTATTATGCTTTCATCTCCCCTCAGATGTAAAACGTATAAGATATTCATGAGAACATAAGACTAAAAAGCATGGGTGCTTAAGAGCTGGTGGGAGGAATGAGGGCACCTGCAGCTGGAAGCTACTGAGTGCCTCCCGCTCCTAAATGTCACAGCTGCGCGTTCACTTCCTGCCGCCACGCCGTGTTGTACAGCAGAGGGAGGACTTCCACGCTGAACTCTGCGGATTACTCCGGGATTGCATAAGCAAAGGATCTGTGATGTTTAGGGTTTCTCACCTCACATTATTTCAGTTACAAGTATTTCTTCTACAACTTAAGACAGTTTTACTATTTTGTTGTTTCTATTGTGGCATATCACATGCCTTTGCGATTCTGTAAATCTCTAACTCCAACACATGTGAGAGATTTTGGAGTTTAATAGTCTTTTTTTTATTATTTTTTATGAGAGATATATTAAGGATATATCATGGTGTTTTGGCAGTGAGATCAAGATGTTTTATGCCTGAGAAAATAAATATCTCTCCAAATTCTTTTTACTTTACTTTCTCTATTTTCTTGTGACTTTCTGTTCTTATTTCTTGGGACTTGAAGGTTTATTCCTTCTAAATTTTAATATTTGAATGGAGTCAAACCCCATTTTACTCTTTTGAATTATTGTTTTTCTTTTATTACATGAGTAATATACTCACAAACTAAATAAATAATTTAAAGATCTCAGAGTACGAAACAAACAGCAAAGTTCATCTGCCTGGCTCCTGTCATACTGCATGGAGTTCACTTGTTCTCTTTTCTCCTGTTAATTACATTTATATCCCAAATGCTACGTTTCCACCTTAGCTGTGCTCTGTGGTTGCATCAACTACGGGCTCTAGTGATTCCCTGTCACAACAGGTGACAAATTAAGCTCACTTACTCTCATCCCATCTCCCTTCCTCATTTCTTCTTTCTCTTTCCAATATTTTATAGAATTATATTCAATTCCTCCCATGTGATATTTTTATATTATCACACTTAAATTTTAATTTCTTTATCCAGCCACTTTGAAAAATATTCCTTGACTGCTCACCATGTAAATTCAGTATCTCAAGGTCCTTCTACTACCTTCGACATCTGAAATTTTGCCATTTGTCAACTATTATTTTAAAATTATAAAATTTTATTAAAATGAAATTACATTGTCTTTCTTGCTTTGTATGTGGATTGATCTAAAAACTGAAAAAAAGTAAATATAAAAATCATACTTATTTCCAAACATTATGCACATATATCAATTGCTACATATAGATATATGTCAAAAAGGAAAACTGGGCCACTCAAAGGTGAATATTCTCACTGCCATGTTTAAATAGGTTCTCTCTCTCTCTCTTTTTTTTTTTTAGACAGAGTCTCACTCTGTTGCCTACGCTAGAGTGCGGTGGTGTCAGCCTAGCTCACAGCAACCTCAAAACTCCTAGGCTTCAGCAATCCTCCTGCCTCAGCCTTCCGAGTAGCTGGGACTACAGGCATGCACCACCATGCCCAGCTAATTTTTTCTATATATTTTTAGTTGGCCAATTCATTTCTTTCTAGTTTTAGTAGAGAAGGGGTCTCGCTCTTGCTCAGGCTGGTTTCGAACTCCTGAACTTGAGCGATCCTCCCGCCTCGGCCTCTCAGAGTGCTAGGATTACAGGCGTGAGCCACTACTCCCAGCCAGGTTCTCTTTTTTTAATACTTAGCTAATTTCTAAAATCATATCCTGTTTTATTTTGTTTCATGAGGACCATGTCTTTCTGGTACTGTTTTATTGTTGCTTTTTCTGAAGTTTTTGATCACTTCTTTCTTCTCTTTTTTTTGCAAAATAACAATATACCTTCACATTATCACTAACATCACCTTAATGCTTTATCATAGAATTTGTTAAAGTAAATCCATTGTCTTTTTGAAGTTCTCCTTCCTGAAGTCCTCAACTCTGCTCCTATGCAGACAGCTTAGAAGGCGCCATGCCCCTAAGTCAGCTCCACTGTCTCTGGCATCCTGTGTATCCTTCTCGCATAGATACTTTCTTCTATATTCATGGAATAAACCACTAAATTAAATTTTTTCCCAGCCAACGTTGTTTGTAATGAGTTTTGAATATCTAAAAATGTCTTCTTTCCCTCCTTGAGCTATAGTGATATTTTGGCTAAATATGCTTTACTGTAGCACACTGAAAATTTACTTTGCTCATTACTCATTGCAGTTGCCAAGTAGACTTTTATTTTGTTGGTATGTTTTTTTCTTTCTGGAAACTTTTGTCCTGGTATCAAGTCAAAGACCACTTTGGCTGCAGTGTAGAAGATGGGCTGGAGGGACCCGGGGTGGGAACCAGAGAGTAGCTAGGAGGTCCCTGGTGAGGTTGGATGAAGGGTTATGTTGGTTTGAACATAGGGACTAATGGGAAAGAAGAGAAGCGGGTGGAGTCTAGAAGGGTTCAGGATGTGTAGATGAACTGGGTATGGGAAGTTAGGGAGAGGTGCTGTCAAATGTTGTCGAGGACTAAGGTTTCTGATCTTCAGGAAAGATATGAAGGGTGGTGCCAGTGTTTGAAATTGGAAGGTGCGTTAGAAGAGGGAGAGATGTATGCACGAAGATATTAGCTTGGTCCTGAATGTGTGATGCTTTATATTTCAGACACCTAAGAGGTGGTATCAAATTGGATTTATGAGTCTGGAGCAAAAAGCGATGCCTGAACTGGAGATAAATAAATTTGTGACTTATTGGTGTGTCCTGTGATAACGGAGAGACAACTGGGATAAAGCAATCATGTGTTTTTGGATTGGGAACATGAAAGAGAAAAACAAAATTTAAAAAAAGCCAAAAGGAAAAATACCGATGACCAAATTCTCTCCTTAGAGAATGATCTTACTTTGAACTCCCACTGAAGAATGATGTAGCCTAAATAAGTTGAGTGAATTATCCCAGAACACCAGACCAAGTACAGATCACATTCCCTCTTGCATTCATTTTGTGTGTGTACTTGAGCACGTTACTCATGTATTACTTCCACGTTTTGAGAGGAGGTAAAAAACCCAATATTTTTCTAGCATAATTTTCCTTCTATTTATTTTTCTATTCTGAAGGAACACTTGAACTATTATTAAATTCGTCCAGTACTAAGAACTCTACCTCATCTAGATTAAGTGGCGATAATCTGTTAATTTTCGAGTTGGGAAAAATAGTCAACCATGCCGAGGACAGATAATTATTGTGTAGTCTTTGTTCTCTCTTCTTCCTAGTTCTATGACCCCCTGAGTTGTCATGAGGCTCATAGCCACCCAACTAGACACCACATTTGAGCCGCATTTGCACTTCAACCTGGGCAATTGAGATTCTGTTTGTAGTAAATAAATAAATAAATAAATAGATAAATAAATGAACATATATATATATATACACACACACAGTATGTAATTGCAATAAGAAAAATAAAGCTGGGTTAAGGAAGATAAAAAGTGTTTTGAGTACAGGGTAAGGGTGGCTAGAATTAGCTTCTCTGAGGAGGTGACATTTACATAAACATGTAAAAACTAGACAGGCAGTGGATTAAAGATGCCTGCCAATCTTTCATACTCCTCCCATTGAAAGATGAAGTCTATTTTTCGTCCCTGAATCTGAATTTGCCCTGTGACTTGCTTTGATGAATTGTTTATAGAAGAAATGATGCTGTGTAAGTTCCAACGAAGGGACTCAGGACACCTGTCGCGTCCACATGTCTACTCTTGGACCATTACCTCTTATAACACAGCCACCATGTTGTAAGAACCTCAAGCTATGTGGACAGATCATATGGAGTAGAATCCAGCTCCTGCTGAGTGCTCACACACCAATCGGCAGCAGCTGCCAGCAGGTGAGCGAGCCATCTTTGATGTGTCTGCTTAGTGGAGCCTTCCGGTGACTGTGTCCCTAGCTAACACCACATCTAGAAGTACTGCCCAGCTGAATACAGTCTACCCACAGAATCATGAGAGAATACACGTCTTTGTTGCTTTAAACTACTAAGTAGCTACTTAAATCTCAGTATGATTTGTTACACAGCAATTATGTGTCTACGTCAAGTATTTTAAGAAATGGACATGTAGCAAGTACAGAAGAGTAAGGTGGGATTATATCTGGCACATTTCTGGAACGGCAAGGAGACCGTTGTGATTAAAGTAGAGTTAGTAAGTGGGAGAATATTATGGCAATGAGCCGGAAGCCAGGGGTCTTATATATCGATACCAGGGGTCAGCAAAATATTTGGTCCACAAGTAGCCTGCACTGTTTTGTAAGTAACATTTTTATTAGCTCACAGATGCACCCATTCGTAATGCATTGTCTATGACTGCTTTCACGTACCAGTGACAAATCTGAGTAGTTGCAACAGAAATCATATGGCCTACAAAGTCTAAGTTACTTGCTACCTAGCTCTCTTCAGAACAAGTTTGCTGACCCAGTATGGACCATTGTAACCTCCTGCAGGGCTGGAGCAGAAGACTGGCATGATACAGCTTATGTTTTACAAAGACCCCTCTGGCTGCTGTGTGGAGGATGGACTGGAGAGAGAAGGGGGGATGCAGGGAGGGTACCAAAAAGGCTGGTGTCAAAAGATGACTAAGTAGAATTCACAGTGGTTGTGAAAATTGTTCAAATGCAAAATACACTTTGAAGGTAGAGTTAACTGAATCTTAGATTGATTAGATGTGAGACACTTCAAGGATAACTCCAAATTATTTTAGTTTCAGCAACTGATCAAATCAGCCACTAAATAGTAGTCGAGCAAATTATTTTTGATGTAGTGGTAGACAAAAGGGATATATTTTTGGTACAACTACACCTATATTTTACTTATTCTCTACTGAGAATAATATATCAGTAATGAGGGTATGAGCCTGTATTTTCATGCACAAACATTACTTGTTCTGTTAGAGAAACACATTTTGTTGAGTATTCCTTTGCTGGATCATTCAATGAAAATGGTGCAGTGGTGCCTTGGGACACGCGACCGTCAGAGTTTGCTGTTATGTGGGCAGTCAGTGTCTATAGGAAGTCCCTCTAGGTCTGGGGGTCCCATTGTATGTCACCAGGTGGGAAGCCACGAATAGTTTAGTTCCTTGTTTTTCTTGGGAGTGACTTGCCCATTCTTAACCCTACATAGCCATTTTGGATACAGCTGCTTCATCACGCCAAAAAGTCATCCCTTAGGTGCTTTCGCTGCCTCAGAAGCTTCAGAAGAGGGAGGTCTTCTGAGAACAGCTGCAAATGGAGGCTCAGCAAAGGGAGATGCTCTGTGGAGCTGACTTGGATTAGCCTCAGGGAAGAGCAAACTGAGCAGAGGTTGTCTGCCCTCCTGTGGTACCCATGCAGGTATTGGAAAATTTAATGCAGAAAAGACAACTCATTTAATAAATGACCTCTCACTACTGAAAATCACCTTTCTGAGGGATATATGCTTATAGCTGCCACTTCCAAATCCAGCAGCTTTCAGTTTCAACACCAAAATGTGTGACCTAGCACCTCTCAGAAAATGGGAACCTTCTGAAAACCTAGCAACTCTTTCCCTGATTAGAAACAGCACATTGCTTAGCGGAAGCAACTTGTTCCCGCTAGCCGTGAACCCTCCACCTACCCGGCAGGCAGGCAGCTTCCTCGTCCTCCTTTGAGGACTCTGGTCACAAAGTCTGCTGCATCCCACGGAAGCTCCAGGATGCTGTTGAAAGCGTCCGCTCAGCACACCGCTCCTTGGCGAAGTTCTCACTTCTCTCAAGTCAGGGTTTATGTGAGGATCTTTTCCTCCAAGAGCTTGTTTGATCACTGCAGAGAGGAGCAGAGAGGGCAGACAAGATTTGGACAGACAGAGAGGGACAAAGTCTTTTAGGGACATGGCACAACGAGAACTGCTTTGGGAAGCACAGGCAGCCACCTGGAGCGCCCCAGGGCCCAGGACTGCTAGGCAGACCCCAGAGGCCTGTGGCTTTCATTAAATGGGCTTCCATTGCCTTTGAAATTTTATCATACCAAAAATTCATAAGCAGCATTTAGCATAGTTTTCCGAACTAAATGAAAAGATGAACATATTGGTGTCTAACTGCAGCACAGTTGGGAAAATAAATAGAACTCAAAAAGAACAACTGTTCCTCCTTTTGGTGGCTGTATCTCTGCTCTGAACTCTAAGACGGTCTCGTGGGAACAGGAGGCTCCTGCCTCTTGAGTGCTGAAGATAAGAGTCCCCCCACATCACAGCCTGGAATGAGAATTGATATCAGATGCAATGATTAAGCATTGACAATTTTTCAAGCTTAGGGACGGCTTCCCTTTTGCAGCTGCGAGGCCGCCTTTTGTATTTACGAGCTCTTGGTGAGCACTGCGACAGGTTTATTATTTGTTGGCTTTCTCCAGCATTGCACAGTAAAAATTGTTTTCAAAGAGTATTCAAAAGTGGAGCTGGCTGTCACTGTAGCAAACCAAATCCATCCACTGATATATTTCACTCTCTTGATTGATAACTGGCTCCGTGCTTTGGCATTTCAGGAAAAGAGTAGAAAGAGAACAAGTCTCAGAGGTCATTAATCCTTTTTCTCCCTCAGACTCCCCCGGGGAGCTGCTTGTGCCATTATCCACATTTCTTGCTGCTGATCTCAACAACTCCTTGCTGGCCTCGAACATCAGGTTGTCACCAGGTCTCCCCTCCGCCCGCGGCAGTCCTCTCATCCTGAGAGCCACCTCCACACGCACAGAAGCGGCCACTCCCTGGGGACAGTCCGCGAGGCTCAGGGCCGGGCTGGACCCTCTGATCACAGCTTTTCAAAAGGAGCCTTCCTGGCAGCTTCCCACACTCAAATGAGGAGCAGAGGGAAGTTTCGAGAGCCTTTTTGCTACTGGAAGCAGCTCGAGACACAAGAGCCGGTCGAGTTTGAAGCGGGCGTTCACCTGCACATCCTGCGAATCAGTTGCCACGGCCGTTCGATATAATTATTCTTGATGTTCCAGCCATTGTGCTTGGAGTTAGTGCAGCGGAGAGTCGTAAGCGCTCAGCTAGTTGACAGCACTGAATGCGCCGTCTTCGCTGTCAGGGAGAGAGGCTGTTATTTTTTTATTGCTGCAAAAACCTCAGTGTGCTGGATGAAATGTCAGGAATCATTAAACCGAATCAGCCCCCAAAGAAAGAACAGTCAGTGATTATGAGAACCTGGTATGTCTAATTAACCAGAACATGAACCTCCGGGGACTGGGGCTGTGCGTGTGTTTGGGTGGGTGTGTGGAAGTCTCCTCCGAGCCCTTTCCTCGTTCGCCTCATTTCAAAGAGATTCCTCCAGCTACAGACAGGTCCAGAACCCCGAGATCTCAGATCCCACTGAAGGTCCTGGATACGGTGTTCTTGTCACCTGCCAGGAACCTGGGGGTGTCGCTGGGCTGCTGGAAGTGTTAACTTCTGCAGAACATTTAAATTAAACACAAATGTCCTCTCCATCTGTCCTCTATGGAATAAGCTCTTCCTCCTAGATGAAACTTTTGTTTTCTAAAAATTCTCACTTTTTCCAATCGGAGCATAAGTATTTGAAGCCCTTCAAATAGCTTGCCCTTCTATAGAGCACGCTTTCTCCGCAGTGTTAGCATTTATTAATATTATTGCTAGGGGAAACACTTCCATGTGAAATTATTAAAAGACACATAGTGGGAAAGTGTATAAAAATGTGTAAGGGTGCTGCAGTTGATAAAGATAAATAATGGTGGCTCGAGGGATTCTTCCCACAACCTCATGGACTTCTCAGGGGTGGCTTTGGCGTTAGGGGGTCAAACAGGAAATGGGCATGGTGGTATCTCAGCAGCCGTCAGGGAGAACTCCAGGTTCAGACTGGCACGGCTCTCTCCTCCCCTAGCACTCTTTAGGACTTTAAAAATAAAATCTGCATTGCTGTTGGCCTTGTTTCATAAATGTGTGTGTTTATGGCATATGGGTGTATTTTCCCCCAAAATATATGTGAGAAAGATATTTGTAAAAATTCTATGGTACCCTATCCTAGGAAAGCACAGATTCTAAAGAAGCCTTGATATGCTCACATGTTTGAGAAATCAGTTTCATTGAGTTACAATTTATTTGTAATAAAATTTACCCATGTTAAGCATACAGTTGATGGGTTTTGACAAGTGTGTATAGTCATGTAACAATAAGCACAATGAAGTTATAAAAATTCTCCATCACCCCATCAAGTTCTCTAGTCCTCCTTTGAAGTCCCTTTCTCTGCCCCCGGCTCCTGGCAACCACTGATCTGCTTTCTATCCCTACAGTGTTGCCTTTTCCAGAATGTCATATATATGGATCCACGTAGTACAGAGGCTTTGGTTTCTGGCTTCTGTCACTTCACATCTTGCTTTCCAGGTTGGTCCATGTTGTTTCACATGTCAGTAGTTCCTTCTCATTGCTGAGTGGAATTTCCTTGCACAGATATATCCCACTCCATAATCCATTCACCAGTAGATGGACATTTGGACTGTGCCCAATGTCTGGCTGTTAGGAATAAGGCTGCTATGAACATTTGTGTGCAGGACTTCATATGGATATAACACGCTTTGCTTTTAAACCTGGACTTTATTAGGTTTTTTCGAGACATCACCTGTCACTTGGTGAGTAGAGGTTCCTGAAATTAGTTTCCGGGACTAATGGTTTGGCTGCTCTAGTCATAATCTGAAACCAGCGTGTCCACTCATTGTTATGGGCTGGCTTGTGTCCCCCACAATTCACATGTTAAAGTCTTGACCTCCAGTCCCGCAGAATGTGGCTGTGTTTGGAGACACGGCCTTTGAGGTCATATGGGTAGGCTCTAACCCAATACAGCAGGTGTCTTTAAAAGAAGAGAAGATCAAGGCACAAGCAGTACAGACCACAGGCTGAGGGATGACCAGATGAGGACACAGAGAGGAGGCACCCACCCATGAATGAAGCAGAGGGGCCTTAAATGGAACCAGCCCCATGGACACCTTGATCCTGGACTTCCAGCCTTAGGACTGTGAGAAAATGAATGCCTGTTGTGTTAGCCACCTGTTCTGTGGTCGTTTGTTTTGGCAGCCTAGCGTACTCATGCACTCACTCATTTATTCTTTCAATTAAACAGTCATGTCCAGCAACCCTGCTCCGTGCTTGATGTGGCTCCAAGCCTGAGGTGTAGACAACACCTGCCCCACAGAGTTCAAATCCCAGTAGCTGAAAACAAGCAATGAAAGGAAACAAACAAGACTAAAACCAAAATGAAACAAGACAATATTAGGTAGCGTTAAAAGCTATGATAGAGAAAAGGCAGGAAAATGTGATAGCAAGTGATGGGGGGGGCTCCTTCAGATGGGGTGCTCAGGAGGCCTCAGGAAGATGCTCATGCATAGAGCTAGTGACCCGAGCAGCCACCTTGAGGTGGTCCTGAGAAGAGGACTCCAGTCAGCAAGGGCCTCAAGTGCCAAATACCGCAGGGACACCTGTGACATTATCCTTCACCGGATGTGTGGTTTGTGTCAAGCACCATGTGCCACGCTCTTGACAGGCAGCTCTCGTTGTCATCACAACTCGGCACACAGCAGCCCGGGGCTGTCTGGTGCAATAACCAGAACACGCGCTCTCAAACCCACAGCCACGCACACGTCACAGTGACCCACACGGTAAACAAAGGCTTTTCAACAGACGCTAGACTCGGGTGGTATGAAGGGAAATAATTTCCAGATCTTAAGTTCATTTTTCAGTTTTTCCCCAAATTGATCTTCCTGAGAACATGCTTGAGATGAAAGAGCTGTGTCTTTTTCCTACCTTCCCTTTCCTACCAGGAAAGCACATGTCTTCTCACCTATGAACCCTTCAGTGTGTGTGACCCAAGGACTTAAAAACCTTGGGGTGGTCGCCAAGGGAGGGCTTGCAATATTGTTGTTGGAACTGAGAGGGCTCGTGGCACTGATGATTGGGTAAAAATGCTTTTGCAAGTCAGGTAGTTTCCAGTGCTTTGCTCTGAAGGACAACCTGCTAGATAAATGGCAGTGATTGTTGTTAATGATAAAAAACTATGAGACCTTAATACATAATTCAAGAGGATTTAAAATAATTGAGTGACATTGTTATACCCAAACTCCCTCAGTTTCTATATACTTATTTGTGTGAACAAGGTTTTCAGAGATTCCATCTATAATAATGAAAAGCAGAAATAAAATGGATGCTGAGTCCTGTCTCATTCCAGCAGTAATATCCACAGATATATGATCCAACTGGAAAAAAAAATAAACCAACTCCATTCATCTCATTAACAGATACATTTCCAATGAAAATTCAGATTAATTACTAATTATTAATTAAATTTTAATTTAAAATTATGTGATTTTAAAATCAGGTTCCAATAATAATTGCAATGATAACACAATCTTGAAGAAATGTTTAAACACTTGGAGACTTATGGTCACATAAAATAATAATTGATACAAAATATCAATTTATATTTAGAATACTGTTGGAAAAATATGATTGAGTTATCAATAAAAAGCTTTCAGCACAAGTATACTATAGAAAAATAATATTCTATGAGAATGAAAATGAATTTAAGGAGAAAAAAGCAGTGTAAAATTTCTGGCTATTAAAAAAGCTTATTTATTAAGTATAAATTTTATAGAGCACTTAAATTTCACTGTACATGTTTAAGCAAATAATTTAATCAATTATTTAAAATTTTTATTATTAAAATATGCTGGAAATTAAGTCATTTTCAACTGTTTGTATTTTACGAGAAATGTTTAAAAGTATCAACTCATCTTCAGTGCTAACCTGTCAATGGTTGGATCCTAATCACAGCCTAATCTTATTAATTCTATGTAAGCCTCATTAATAATCTTGTTTTTATTGGATGTAGCAATCCTAGGTCTACTTAGTTCAGAGGGAGAGTCACTCTTTGACTATCTGTCTTTATCAGAGTCTGAACCCTTTCTAGCTCAGTAAACATTTGTCTTGATGTCTTTCACTAAGAGTTGTATATGTGAACAAGCTTGCATGTTTTTATAAGACATGAGGCAAAATAGGATGCAGTGGTTGGTAGCTCTGCTTATAGCTGGAATCCAGACTCTACATTTTTATCTTCATAGCCGTTTTTTGGACACTTTTAATTTTTAATTTCTATAGGCCTCAAATTTTTCATTTTGAAATGGGAATAATCACAACAACTATTTCCTAGGGCTGTGGTAAGGAATAGATAAGTTAGTAGATAGATGTAAAGTGTTTAGAGGAGTGATGAATACATGTCATGATATAATTATCAAGTTTTACGTAGAGCTTGTAGAGTTGCCTGCTACTTTATTAGTAACTCTGTAAGGCAGCATCTGTGTGTGCTATAAAACTCATTAAAATTTAGTGAATACACGTTATCACTTCCTTTAGAACTACTAATTAAACCTTAAATATATTTCCATACAACAATAAGTTTAATTCTATACAAAGCAAGCCTTTTGTGTGCTGTTTTTCATTCTGTATTTCATTTGAATACAAAGTTTATCTATCTTAATTTTCAAACAATTTTTGTTATAAATAAAGACATGTTGTCCATACGTGTTGTGAAGTCCTAGGGTTTGTCTGTTTATTTGGAATGAAAGAAATGATCAAATCACCTAGTGAATGAACTACATTCCTTTTTCTTTTGAATCGCTGTTAGATTTTTTAAATCTTGTGCTCAGCTCAGTGTGTACAGGAGTGAATAGAGGAGTTAGTGGGAAGAAGCTCAGATTTGCACCTTCTGCTGGGTTCTAATGCCAACACCTGGTGCCCTTCTCCAAGCCTTCCTCACTTTCTCATGGAACCATCACCTGGGTCCATTGCTCTTGGGTAACTTCCCCACCCCCAGTTTGTTTCTTTTCAATGTCACAGGCTAAGCTGAGGGGTTAAAGATTGCTGTATGTGCAGGTGCACCACGTCAGCCAACCCACATTCTCGGCTTATAGGCTGGGAGGTCTCAACATTTATGAGGTTTTATATGACACAGATAGAATATTTGGAGAGTCCAATGCTGGTTGTCTTGAACATTCATGGCCAGTGAAGCAAAGTCATTTGAAAATTTATGTTTTGTTGTTGAAATTATTAAAAGGAGAGTATTGCATAGCAATTATGATATTGTTCTGCAATGATTCATATCATTATGTCATATCCCTTTAATAAAATCAGGAAATTAGTTAATTATTTGCTCAGGATCTTATAGCTGGTTTGTGGTGGCTACGGCCTTGGTAGCAAAATAGTGCCTATTTTTAAAAAAACACTTTGCCTCATGCCATGTCAATCAACATGTAACAATGTTGGTATTGTTTGGGTATGCTAGGAGTTTATTAGAACTAGTTCACTTATTCACTCAAAAAACATTATTGAGTAACTATGTCTAGTTATTATAACTAACAGATGCTAATGGCCCTCCTTTTTAAGTTTTTAATTCCTAAATTATAAGGTGGGGATATGCCCCTGTATCCCACTGACAATTAATCTAGTGCTAGCTAATAAATATTTTTACTTCAAATAATATAAGAAAAGTCTAGATGATCTTTTATGTCTTCCTTTCCTAAAATATATTCAAACTCATCTTGCTAATTCTTTTTAAGCAAATCAGATGTATTCGTTATAAGGCTATTTCTGTTGTTTTTTCATTTATTTTTACCTTGTAGATTCTTTCTTTTAATTTATATCATTCCCTTTAATATGTACAGGTACCATGTCCAATGAAAGACTATGATCACTGTGTTTCTTAAAGAAGTGTGAGTTTTCAAAAGCTTAATATTTAGTATAGCATTATAACGCATTTACTGTTTAACAGGAACTATTGTTCCAAATTTCCTCTAATTTTCAAAGTCCTCTTAATTGACACCCTTTACATATTTGATATAAATTTAAATATTGAATGTTGAATCTTTCATATTATTTTCTTATATTTCTTAAATTATTAAATTTTAAATCATTTTATTTAATTTTAATATTAAGTAAAATACTATTATTTAAATACTAATTGAAACTTTCTATTATATTAACATTTAAAATATTATCAATCAATTAAAAATAGTAGTAACTCTTTTTTCTTAAATTATGCTTTTAATTAAGCCAAGTAATACACATAGACATCTTAATTATGAGAGATTCAAGCAGTACATATAAAGTAAAATGAAGACTTTCTTCACTCTTTTCATCTTTTTTTAATCTATGCATTTTCCCAGAAGTGCCACTATTAATAGTTTCTTGTGTATCCTTTTGAAATTCTTCTGATACATAATGTATGGAGCAATCCTATATACATCCTACGTACACACATGAATGCTCAGATTTTTAAGTACCCCCAACTTTTACTTTTGGTGTAAAAGGTGGACTAAATCAGAATTCTCTGTTCCTTTCTAAGAAATAGGGTGCATCCGGAAGTAAAATTCACTTTTTCAGGGTTCAGGACGATTACTTAGGAAATTCCAACTTCAGAATGTTACCCAGTATCTACTCTTCTGAAAGAGTTAATGCAGTTTCCAGAATAGTTCAGCATATTAAGTAATGTCAACAGAAAGCGGCTGGATTATAAAACAAAATCCCTGGACAACTGCACTGGGAATAGCATGGCTCCGATGATCTATGGCCATTAGACAACTGCCGCAGGCTCACCCCACAGCTGATGAACCTTGTGTCCCCAGAGAGCACTGCCCTCAAAACGGAACACCAAGTACACAGCAGAATTTAAGCCATGTCCATTGAGATCCAAGGTAAATAATATGCCAGACCAAAAAGAAAGAAAAATTAAGCACATTTAAGAGAAGCATTATATTTTTTAAAAAGGGGGTTGAAATTATTCATTCAAAAATGTGCATAGGTATATAAATTAGCTTTGTGGCGTTTGAAAAATATGTCTTTTAAATAGTCATGTTTTTACAACAATAGCTTTTTTTTTTTTTTAGTTTGAATTATCTGAAAATTTAATTAAATGGCCCCAGTTAAATAAACAATGCAACACATTCCCAAAGAATAATTTCTTTTCTTTTGGAAAAAAAAAACTTTCTGAATTTTCTATAATCTGCAGTGGAACAGATTTGTTAAGAGTACAAGATCTGGAGTCAAACTGTTTGGGTTCAAGTCCCAGCTCTGCCAGTCACTAGCCTTGTGGTCTTCTTCAAGTTACTTAACATTGCTATACATTAGGCTCTTTATTTGTAAAAGGGATGTAACTATTAATTATACCTGCTTACCATTGTGCTCTGTGGATTAAGTGGATTCATACATATAAGAAATTTAGAAAGATATCTGGCACATAATAATTATGCAATAAATATTTATTATTTGTATGCTATGATGGGTAGTTGTGGCAACATAATAAAATCCTTTTTCAGTTTCCATTCACAATGCCTTTCTCTGGAAGGGGTTGAATGCCCCAAGATTAGATAACATGTGCCGTTTGGTGAAGAACCATGTACTCTTTCCTAGCCTTCTTCCATTTTGCCCTTTCTCCTTAATTCCAATAAAACCAAAGTCATGTTTTACAAATGTACATGTCATTAAGCGTGGAGAGATAGGACTGTGTTGAAAGATAAACTCAAGATTTAAAATAATCTCCATACACTGGAATGCTGAACTCTAAGTACTGTGACAAGATGCAACATGAGTAAATAGGATACTCCAGGTTTGGGATCACAAATATCAAACACAAAAATACAAGAAAATGGAGACCTAGGTCTAAAAGTTTAGATACGATTTTATATTCTAACCATGTTCCTCTAAAAGCAAGTCTATTTTTGCCTATGTAGAAATTATAATTTAAACAGAAGCAGAAAATTAAATTGACTAAAGTACAGGAGGAGAGGGAGGAGTTCAAATTCACTTCCAAACTTTCAATAATAAAGTAGACATCCCATGTTATCTCTCAAGGCATCTTTCCACATCTGTACAGAATGAATAACTTAATCTTCCAGAGTGAGTATGAAGGGCAAAGGAATCCCAGGACTAAGCCCTAAAGATCTCCAGTATTTACAAATCAGGTAAGAAATGATGAGGGATAGTAAATGAAACCACCAAATTAGCAGGAAGGCAAGACTGTAGGGTGTCATGGAAGCTGAAAGGAGAAAATGTCTCCAGGAGAAAGTGGTTAACTATATTGACTGCTACCAAAAAGTCTACTAAAATGAAGACAGAGAGGTGCCCCTTGGACTTAGCAGTGAGACAGGTATTAGTGGCGGTGTGGAGATGGAATGATGGGCTCATGTTGGCATGAGATCAGGAGGGCAGGGGAAGCGAGGAACAGAGGTTCATCCTGTATTAGTAATCAGTTCACTTAAGCTTGTTTGTAAGGAAAATAGAACTTCATTACAGGGGCTTGTGGGGGTGGAAAAAGGATTTTCCCCCCAAAAGAGAATACATTTGAATACATTAGAATACATTTGAATGCTGATCAAGAGACCTGTTAGAGAAGGAAGGGTTAGGAAATAGCCAAATCCCCATGGCCCCTTAGTAGAGAGAGGAGATGAAATCCAGATCATATTGGATAGGCATGGACAGCCCTCTGATTTCCCTGAGCTAAGACTTGTCAGAAGAGAAAAAGGTTTCTGGCTTTTCATGCTAGATACACTGGGGTCTTATAGTTTGGATTATACTCTCAGAGCTTATTAACAATAGAAGTACAGCAAGATAACCAAAAGGTGTGGGTAGGGAGTGTGTGTAGAGTCAACCTGTTTTGTGCAATGAAATGTAGGACTTCCCTGATCTACAGTATTAACACTTCCCATGAGAACATTTTTCATGTTTTATTGTTTTTTTCAACCCCTTAATAATAACAGCTACCATTTATTAAATCCTATCATGTCCCAAGTACTATAATAGTATTTACAAATATTAATTTGTATCCTCACAGCCATTTTGTCTTATGAAAACAGTATAAGATCTTAGCCAGAGGTCATTTGCCACACATATTCTTAGTTTTTAGTACAAAATATAAAAATGGAAAGAAGATTTCAGCACCTAAAATTATCCAAATCAAGTCATAGAGTACACAGATAATAGTTTCAGGCAAATGCTTATGATGAGTTAATTGGTCATAGTATTTATTGAATGTCTACTATGCCAGAGTGTGGGGAGTGATAAGAATTGATTCAAATGAAAGTCCCTGCTCCATGAGTGACACTTTAAGAATATTGCACCCATTTATGGAAATGATACAAAAAAAACCCTTTTTTACCCCTTGATTACATACAACTCTATTAGATACTGCTATCAGATTTCACAAAGATCCCCCCCAGAAATTGATCTAAAATAATAAAATATTTACTAAGAGTAATATTTAGTAATAAAGTATTTACTAAGAGTAAGCATATACCATTGCACAAATTAAAATTAATACAACGTACTCAACACCTTATAATTTAAGATTCTAGACAATAAAGTTAAAACTAAATCAAGACTGTAGAACATGGACAATATGTGTTAAGTATTTATTGTTACCAAAGAGAGAATGTATTATTTATCATTATTCTCCATTTTTAGTAGACTTATAACAAGTTAAAGCAATTGAGATGAAACCATGGGGATGAAGCAAAAGAGTTAACAAGGAAGATGGTTTAAATTATCTAAAAGTATATTACAAATGAATTCTTTAGGGGAAAAGTGTAGTTCAAAAATCTACCACCACTATCATTACCTCCCTAAACACACACACACACTGACTTATAGTAGGTGAAATCCTGAGTACTCCCAGGTTTCTAGTCCCTATATGGGCTGTTGAGGAGGGAAACTAAACAAGGTGAAGCAGTCTAGGTCCAAGTCTACAGTCAGGGCTTGAACTTCAAGGTCAGAGAGCTTTGCTTGGAACCCAGGCTCTATGACTGCCCGGGTGTGTGACCTTAAGCAAGTTTTTATGCCTCTCTAATATGGGGGTAATGGTAATGCCTGTCCCATAGTGCTGTAAGGATTGAAGGAGTTAAATCAAAAGAAGAAATAGTTTAGAAAAGTGCCCTGCACATAGTAAGCACTCAATTAAGTTATTGTTACCATTATTACTGTTTTAATTGTTTAACTTATGTCAAATTGTTGAGCTTTTTAAATGTAATTCAAAAATTTGTATCATTTTGAAAGATTGACATTTTCCACATTGCATAAATTATATTCTCAAACATACACACACCACACACACAAACACACAACTTTTGAGCTGTCACATTAATTCCATATATCTAAGAAGCATATGAATTCCATTGAGTCGCCATAACCATTGCTATCCATGAACATTTTTCTAAGAAATTTATTACCATTTGTGAAGAAAGAGTCCCACACCATATATAATTCTAGCTTCTGAGTGAAAAACAATTGTCATCTTTAAGCATGCATATGTAACACGTGGTAGTGATTATGAGTGAGAGGTGACCTCTAGTTTCATGAGAAAGCACCCCGTTATTTTGTTTCCATTTATAAAAACCATCAGAAAAGTCAGGGGCCATTAAGTAAAATGTATAAGACAAACTGCACCTTGTAAACATACATAATATATTTTTTACTGTTTAATATTTATTGAAATATTAAATATTTACTATTTAATATTTATTGAAACCATTCCATCAGTTCAGGAACTACACTGTATATTTTCTGTTTCATCTTCTGTGTTCTTCTTTTCCAGAAAAATCAGACACAAGTTACTGGGAATGCTATTTTTACAGTTTGTTAAAGAGATTAGATTAAAAAGAAAATAATTTCCTTAATTACTTATACCCAGGTTTGTCCTTTAGGATAATTCTTTATTAGAGACAAATATGCCACTAGAAACTCCCCAGTGTCCATCATATCAGAGAAATGACTCAGTGAATGTTGATTGATGATGATATCAGAGCTATAAACTCATCTGTTAGCTTTGTAATTAGTATGAATGTCCTTTGAATTCCTGACTCTACTTAAATTTGTCTCAAATATTTGACTGAATCTGAATAAATAGAAATTATGAGTTTTGATCAATTTTAATATATTTTCTTTCTTTCTCTTGGTTTGAATGTGGAGGAAGAATCAGAGGAAGAGGAAGAAAGGGAGCTATTTCACACATGACTTTCAGGTTCCCACTGCATGTCTCAGAAGGCTCAGCTATTTTTCTGCATTTGAGTCTAACAATATTTTTGTTAATAAATTCACTTTATTCTGGCGTGGGTTTGTCTGGATTTCTACATTCTGCAAATAAATGATTATAAGACACTTGTAAAATAAGAAAAAAAATTAAAATGTGCATTTTCTTTGACCTAGCAATTCCATACAGGGGACTTTATTATAAAGGAAGAATTAAATACTTGTCAAAAATTTATCTAACAATGCAATCAGAGTGCTGTTTGCAAAAACAAAATTTGAAAATATCCTAAGTACCTATCTTTAGTGGAGTTTATGAGACAGTAGAAGAATGTGGTTCCATTTTGGTAAAAAATTATAAAGCATATATGTTCATGGGAGCAAGAAGACACAAACTAAGAATGTTTATTAATTGCATCAATAAGGATTACTTTTGTAATTTTATTTTATCTTCTCTCTCCTTTGTTTTTTATTAATACAATTTTATTCAACCAACATGTGCTATATTACTTTTGGTAACAAGAACAGGAAAATATGTCTTTTTTAAAAAGATGAAAATGTTTTTTCCCTGACTCAAGGGAGCAGTCAGCACAGCCTCTGTGAACTCTCCCTTACCCAGATCTGCCCTTCCTTGTCGTGTACAAGCCACCCCGTCTCAGGGAACGGCAGGAAAACCTCACTCTTCTCTTCTTCCTCCACGCCTGCAACATGGTCAGGTCTTACCCGGTGTATGTGTTAAGCACAAACTCATTTCGTTCCCTGTTCTCCACCTTCCTGGTCACAGCCACCTCCTCAGCTTAGCTTCTCACTACTTCTCGTCCTGCCTCTGCGTCATCCCCTGTCCTTGCTGACAACAAGGCTAGAACACAAATGTGTTCTCATTAGCGTCTGCTTGCATACTTCACTGAATGCCCAGCATCTAAATCAGGGGCTGGCAAACTTCCTCCGTGGAAGGTCAGATAGCAGCGAGTTTAGGCCGAGTGGGCCCTGGGCTCCCTGTTCCAACTCTGCACCGCAGCTGCACACGGCGTGCAAGCCAACAAGTGTGGGCGCTTCCAGTAAAGCTTCATTTCCAGAAACAGGTGGTAAGGCAGATTTAGCCCAGCAGCATGGCTTACTGACCCCAGATCAAAAGAATACAGTCTGATTTTGATTATATTGACCTTTCGGTCTCGTATTTCACTCTCCGGCATGCAGTCCCTCTGCTTTGGACTTCGAGAGAGCCCTGGTTCACTTACATTGGTTTTCACTTTCTGCCTTATGCAAATACTATGTTCTCTTTTCGGAAGAAGTTTCACTCTCTGATCCACTGATAAATGTTTACGCATCTTTTGAAGCTGAGTTTGCGGCAATGCCTTCGGGAAGAACTGCTCTGGCCTCTCACGATCTCCTTGTGCAAGTGGCTCCGTGTTCTGCTGGTCACACAGCACAGCAATCACTCCTTCTACGTCTGCCTCTCTTTCTAGACTGGCAGCTGTTCAAACGTAGGCTCCTGGGTGAGCTTACCTTAAAAAGTCTGGGAGAATATCACAGGATTATGTATAAGAGTGGGGCTTTCGAAAACTTCCTTACATAGTGAGCTTGGGGACTGAGAGGCACAGGCTGGAAACTTCTGCAGGAGCGGGGACGGGGACGGGGTAGCAACCTAACAGCTTTCATGAGAGCCTGCCTGACTCGTGGGATCTGTGGGCAAAAGAGGGCTTTAAGCACACACTGCACTGAGGCAACAGAATGACATTGGGGAAGATGGTCGTGAAACAAAGGCCCTGAACTGCTCAGCCACCCCAGCTGTGAAGATAAGAAAGCTTACATAGGTTTACGTTAAAGCCCTTTTTATTTTTGTTTTGTTTTTGTTTATTTTAATTGATGCATAATTGGTGTACATAGTTTTGGCGTACATGTGATAATTTAATACATTCATATAATTTGTGAAGATCCAATCAGTGTCCTTGGAATATCCATCACTTTAACTGTCTTTTCTTTATGCTGGAAGCATTCGAATTCTTCTCTCATTTTCGTTTTGGATTTAGTTGGGAAGGCGAATGTGAGGAAGTCGGAAAGACAAAGAAAGGAAGCATAAACAATTCTTCCTTTTATTCTTGCTTTTAATTGCTAGCTTATGTTTTATATTTCTGATAAAATGTATCTGAGGTCGTTTTGCTGATAGTTGTCTGTTGAACGGAAGGTAGTGATCTTGAGTCATCAGCAGGGAGTCCTGCCAGTGGCTACTTTCCCTACAGAGTTCCCTACAAGTTGCTGACACAGTGTTTCCAATGTCCTGAAATTAAAGAAAATAAAAGAATTTCTGCAGATTTCAATCCTATAAGAAATTAGGTCATCAGAACACATAGAAAATAGTTTTTTTAAATAACTGATGAAAGATGAACACACACAACCATGAAAATGTGCTCTCTTTTGATACATCTTAACATGCTTGCTGGGTACAAGAATCTTTTGTTTCCACTTCCTCCAGTTTCTGTGCTATTATCCACTTTTAGATAATCTCAGCTCCAGGAGACCCCGGTGATCTGGTGATAATAAAGGCAGAAATACAAACCGAATGGCTGCTTTAACTAGCCATGCAACCATTTTCAATCCCCACTAGTGCTGAACTCCATGTAAAGAATCTGAATTGAACAATGACAAGGTTTGTGAAATAGATACTTGAGTGGAAAGGACTGTAAAAGAGAGAAGCAGAGAAATGGTAGGACAAGTTATATGGGACCATAAATTTCTTTAGCACCACATTCGGTTTAATCAGGGTCTGTAGGGAAAATACTACCGTGAATTGCTCTCTCCTTTCTTCTCAGCTATGCAGACATGCTAGACTGGTTTCTGAAGAACCAGTCTGACCTGTGCAAAAAGTGGCAAAGCACGAAACTGACCATTGTTATGCTTTTGTTTTCCTAGTCTAGCACAGTGCCTGGAACATAGCAGGAGAATAATGTATTTTAAATTTATAATATAATATATATAGTTATATATGTAGAATAATATATTTTTACATTTCTGTCATTTCCACCTCATATTCTGCTCTTAATTTGCACAGATGAACTTGAAGCTTAGGTTGCTCTAGATTGCTGGCTTCACTCTGTTGAATTTGAACTGGCCATTAGACAGCATTTAGCTTTTATTTTGAAAAATGAAGACCAGCATTGATTCTATCTCTTATACTGTTAACAATTCCCTTCAAAGTCAGAGATTTTACTAGAGAATTTCAATAAGGCGTTATGTTGATTGGAGTGGGTTGAATTATAGTAAAGACTCACCTTTGGTGACTTAATCAGGACAAGAGGTGCGAAGAAGTATTACTAGGTATGGGAATGCAGATTGGGCCCCAGCAGTTACTCAAGAAAAGAGCAGGGGTGACGATGGAGCAGGAGGTAGGGAAGTTGAAATATCAATGACATGCCTGTTAGTACATTTGGAGTAGAAATTAAATATCTTATATATGATTATGAATAAGAGTCTTTTGATTAGAAACAACACGTTCTTTGTAAGTTGTACTCCTCACCAGGTCATAGTTCCTAACAGTTCCTTGCTTCGTTTTTTAAATTTGATATTAAATTTATTTTACTTTAAATTTTTCATAAGGGGGTATATTAAAAATATCGCATAATTACTGTTTGAAATGAAAGAGCAAACCAAAGGAAACAATGAAAATGTGAGGACTCTCTGACACTCCCACTCTATTTTTGAAACATAGAGCTTGCTGTATACCCTTCCACCTTGCTCCTGTTCACACAAACTGATGCGGAATATGTAAGCACAAGAGGGCTATTTTAAAAATAACTCTAGTGAATAGAATCAGTCCCATAATTGTTCCACGAATGGCTCCTCTTCTGGGGATTTTCTTTTCAAACAGTTTTATAAGTTTAAAAGTTAAACATTTAAAATCCATAAAACTGAAAAGAAACGATACAGTGAGTACCCATCATATTGCACCAATACATATTAATATTTTGATTATTTTCTTTTACATTACAAAGATCAAGCCCTCATCCATTCCATCCCATTCCTCTCCCTCATCAGAGGTAACCATTTTCTCTAATATTTGTGTGTAGTCTTCCACTATAATTTAAATATTTTTATGTTCACAAATAAATTTACATGAAGGGCAACATAAAATAGAAATCATTCTTTGATTTGTTTTTCATTTTAACACCATGTTGTTAAAGATTGCACTAGTGTGGTATTCTCTCTTTCAAATATATTATAATGTGTTATCTTTTCTCATGTTGATGTACTGTCAGGTCCTTGGCAGCTTTTCCCTGTTTCAATGCTGCTGTGAACATCGCTGCACCTGTCTACGGGTACCTGTGCAGAGCTTCCACAGAGCCTTGTAACCCAATGTGTATCCACACTCAAGCAGCAATAGCATCACATGAGAGCTTGCTGGAAATGCAGAGTCTCAGACCTCTTCCCAGGCCTCTTGAATCAGACTCTGCATTTTAACAAGATCTCCCATGATTTGTGTGCACCATACAATTTTTTTCTCAGGGTATTACAGGAGTACAAATGTTTTGGTTATGTAAATTGCTTTTCTACCATTTGTGTCAAAGTTATAAGTGTGCCCATCTCCCAGATAGTGTGCACTGTACATATTAGGTGTGAATTTACTCATCCCCTCCACCCCCTCCTATCTGCTTGATTTCCAATGAATATTATTTCCATATGTGCACATAGGTGTTGATCAATTAGTTCCAATTTAATGGTGAGTACATGTGGTGTTTGTTTTTCCATTCTTGGGATACTTCACTTAGTAGAATGGGCTCCAGCTCCATCCAGGATAATGCAAGAGATAGTTCACCACTTTTGTATGGCTGAATAGAACTCCACATTTTATTAATCCAGTCATGTATTGATGGGCACTTGGGTTCTTTACACATCTTTGCAACTGTGAATTGTTCTGCTATAAACATTTTGCCACATGACTCATGGCTGTTGGTACCTCACCTGGGGCATTGACAGGAATAGCTACATGAAGCTCTCCCAATGTGACTTTCTCACAGCATGGTGGTCTTGGGGTAATTGGATTACTCACATGGTAGATTAGGACTCTAAACATTAGTTTTCCAGCAACAGATTGGAAGATGAATCGCATTTTATGACCTAGACCTAGCAGTCAGCAGTATTACTTCCACCACATTCTTTTTTTCCTGTTTTTAAATAGCTTTAGTGAGATACAATTGATACACAAACTTTTCATATTTAAAGTGCACAACTTGATAAATTATGACATATTGATAGATATAGATAAAGTGTAATAGATATAGGGCTATTCAGGTATCTGTTTTTTTCTTGAGTAAGCTTTCACATATTGTGTATTTTAAAAAATTTGATGATTTTATCTGAGATTTCAAATTTTTTCTATAAATATCTTCACAATATTTCCTCATTATTTTTTTTCATATATGTAGAAACTATACTAATATCACCTCTCTCATTCCTGATATTGGTGATTTGTGATATCTCTATTTCTTCCCAGAGCAGTATATATATAGAGGTTTATTCATTTTTTGATCTTTTTAAAGAACCAGTTTTATTCTCATACTCTATTACTTCCCTATTTCATTTTTTCACAAAGATCTTTAATAGTTCCTTTTTTACTTTTACTTTCGGTTTAACTTGCTTTTATATTTCTAGCTTTATAAGAAAGAAGCTGAAGTCATTGCTTTGAGACTTTTCTTATTTTCTAAGATAGGTGTCAGTGCTATAAATTTCTCCCTAAGCATTGCTTCAGTGGGATTTCACAAATTGTATGTACTCTGTTGTGTTTTCAATTTTATTCAGTTAAAAATACTTTCTAACTTTCCTCTGCATTCCTTATTTGACCTATTTGGTTTTTTATTAGTATGTTATTTAATTTCTAAATATTTAAGGATTTTTCATAGTTGTTTCTGTCACTGATTTCTATTTTAATTCCATGATTGTCTCAGAACATACTTTGTTTGACTCAAATTCTTTTGAGTCTTGTTGAGACTTGTTTTGAGACTTGTTTTAAGGCTCAGGAATGGTCTATTTTGGTAAATGTTCCTCATGAGCTGAAAAGCAATGTATATTCTGTTGATGTTAGGCAGAGTTTCCATTTTGGATGATGTCTATTGCTGTATTTTGTATTCACTAATCTCTGTGGTGTTTAATCTGCTGTTAATCCTGTTCAGTGTATTTCATCTCAGATGTTGCAGTTTTCTTTTCTGGAAGCTCAATTTGCATTTTTAAATATCTCGCATGTCCCTAGTTAATACATGAAGTCTTCCTTCTAGCTTTTTTGAATATATATGATTTACAGGTTTTTAAATAGTTTTATTGAGATATAATTCACGCACCATGCAATTGACCCATTTAAAGTGCACAATTCAATAGTTTTTAGTATATTCACAGATATGTGCGACCATCGCCATAGTCAATTTTAGAGCATTTTAATCATCTAAAGAAGAAGACTTGTATCTTTTAGATACCACCACACTATTCTCCTAACAGCCTTTACTCAGCCCTAAGTAACCCTACTCAACTTTCTGTTTTTATATAGATTTTCCTGTTCTGGACTTTCATTTGACTAGAATCACATATATACAAAATATAGGTATATTTTATATGTATGAACACACATATATGTACACTGTTTTGTAACTGTTTTTTTTTTTACTTAGCATAATAGTTTCAAGGTTTATCCACTTTGTATCAAAACTCCATTCTTTTTATGGCTGAACACTATTCTATTGTATAGCTATATCATATTTTGTTTATACATTCATCCATTGATGTTCACTTGGGTTTTGTCTACATTTTGGCTATTATGAATAATACTGCTATGAATATTTGTGTACAAGTTGTATGGACATATGTTTTCATTTCTCCTGGGTTTCTGTAGATGATCTCCAACTTACAGTGGTTCAACTTTAAGATAGGTTTGTTGGGACATAACCCCATCTTAAGCTGAGGAGTTCCTTACAACTTATGAAGGGCTTATGGCTTCTATGAATGAGTGTTGCTTTCATACCATCGGGGACAGTCTGTCTTGTTGCCTGTATTAAATGAATTTTTGGTTTATTGAGATGTAGCCCCATCAAAAGTTGAGGAGCATTTGTATCTAGGAGTGGAATTTCTGTGTCATCTGGTAACTCTGTTTAGCTGTTTGAAGAACTGTCAGACTGTTTTCCAAAGTGAATGCACTATTTTACATTCCCACCAACAGTATAAGAGGGTTTCCATTTCTTTATATTCTTTCCTTTTTGAGTTGTTACCTGACTTTTCTATTCTAGCCATCCCAGGGGGTGTGGAATGGTATCTAATTTTGGTTTTGATCTGTATTTTCCTGATAACTAATCAGATTGAGCAAATAATTTTAATGTGCTTCTTGGCCATTTGTATATCATCCTCAGAGAAATGTCTATTTGGATTCTCTGCCCATGAAAAAAATGGAGCCATCTTTTTATTATTGAGTTGTAACTCTTCCTTACATATTCTAGATATAAACCCTTACGAAAAATATGACTTGTTAATATTTGCATTCTGTGGGTTTTTCGCTTTCTTGATAGTCCTTTTTGAAACACAAAAGTTTTAAATTTTTATGAAGTCCAAATTTATCTATTTTCTCATTCCTTGCTGTGCTTTTGATGTCATATATATGAATCCTTTGCCAAATACAAGATATGAAGATTTTACTACTATGTTTTCTTTTAAGAATTTTATAGTTTTGTTCCAACATCTATGTCTTTGATCCACTTTGGGTTAATTTTTGTGTATGATATAAAGCAGAGGTTCAACTTCATTCTTTTGTATGTGACTATCCAGTTAACCCAGCGCCATTAGTTGAAAAAACTCTTCTTTCCCACAATGAATGGTCTAGGTAACCTTGTTCGAAATCAGTTGGCCATAGATGCATAGTTTTTTTTCTTGACTCTCAGTTCTACTGCACTAATCTATTTGTCTGTTGTGCCAAAACAACACTGTCTTGATTATCATTGCTTTGAAGTAAGTTTTGGAAATGGGAAATGTGAGTCTTTCTACTTTAGTCTTCTCTTTTTTGGCTACTTGGGATCCCTTGCAATTCCATCTGAATTTCAGAATGAGTTTATCAATTTATACAAAGAAATAAGCTGGAAATCTGCTAGGGAATGCATTGACTCTGTGCATCAGTTTGCAGAATATTTTCATCTTAACAATGTTAAGTCTTTTGATCTATAAACATGAGATTTCTTCCCCATTTATTTAGACCTTCTTTAATTTCTTTCAGCAATGTTTTGTATTTTTCAGGGTATACGTTTTCAATTTATTTTTGCTAAACTTATTCCTACTTTTTAAATTCATTTTGATGCTATTGTGAATAGAATTGCTTTCTTATTTTCGTTTTTGTGTTGTTCATTGCAAGCGTATAGATATATAATTGATTTTGTATATTGAGTGTGTATCCTGCAACCTTGTCATACTCATTTATATGGTCTAATAGTGTTTCAGTGAATTCCTTACAATTTTCTATATACAAGGTCATATAATCTGTGAATATATATAGCATTACTTCTTTTCCAGTTGGATGAATTTTATTTCTTTTTCTTGCCTAATGCCCTGGCTGGAGCCTCCAGTACAGTACATAGAATAGCGTGGTAAGAATAAACATTTTTGTCTTGTTTCCTATTTTAGGGGGAAAGCATCTAGTCTTTTACCATTAAGTATGATGTTGACTGTGCAGATTATAGTTTCAATATCTATTTCTACTAAACTTTTGCCAATTATGAGTCATATTTGAGTGACTGATGTTTTTCCTCATTGTGGGTGTTATATTTTTGTTTCTTTCAAGTCCTCATATGTTTTTTGATATCAGACATTGTGAATTTTACCTTTTCAGGCATTGGATATTTTTCTAATATATTCTGGAGTTTCATTATGAGACATAGTTTACTTATATGGAACTAATATGATCCCGTTGGGTCTTTCTTTTAAGCTTTTTTAGTTGGGACCAAGCTAGCATTTAGTCTAGGATTGTTTTTGCCCATTACCAAGGCAAGACTCTTCTGAGTACTTTATCCAATGCCCAGTGAAATTGAAGTTTCCAAGCTGGTTGGTGAAAGTAGGCACTATTTCCACTCCTCTGCATGCTTTGGTTTTTATTTGTGTTGTTTTCTTTGGGTGGGGTGGGATAGGAAGAGGAAAGCCTTGTATAAATTCATCATACGCATGCATTAATCAGTAAGAATTAAAGACACAAGGGAAGCTTTTTGAAGTTCTCTGGAGTTCTATTAATATCTCTGTAGCTCTCTCTTTTGCAGTATTCTGTCCTGCAAACTCTAGTGGTCTTGACATTCCCAGTCTTCCAGTTCTGTGTGCTCAGCTGTGGGAGACAGGAGATCATCACCTACACCCCCCTTCACCACATTCTTTGCTAAAAACCTCCCTCCTCCCCAGGCAGCAAGCCAGGACAAGTGCTCGTCTTGTTCATTTCTCATCTCTCAGAGATTACTGTCCTTCATCACCTAATGCCCAATATTGTGAAAAACAACAATGTTGTTTCCTAAATTTTGCCTACCTTTTTAATTGATTCAGACAGGTGGATAAATCTGGAACCTTTTACTCCCCCTTGGCCTGACATCTATTTCTTTCATGCACATTAAAGTTTGAGAATCATGATTATGTGAACTCTAGGGGTGCACAGTTTTGTCAGAGTCCTGAGTCTGCCGCTCACCCACTGATACTGTTAAGCAATTTGTTTAAGCAACTGTAACTTAGTTTTTATGTCCATAAAATGAAATAAAAATATCTATTTCATGAGTTTTCTGAGTTTAAGGTGAGAAAATGTCAATGAAAAAGGGCTGTTATTTTACTCTGTCATTCCCTGTTGTTAAATCAGAATTAATGCACATATGGGTATACAGTTTTAGAATAAGACAAAAATGTTCACAATGTTCTAGTTCTTTATGTTGTAGGTGGCAATATGGTGAACAGGTTGCATTCCCTACCCTCTTTCATCCCACGCTATATGCATTGGAAAGAAACCTTTAATGGTTGTAGAATGTTGCTATAACATAATAAGCAATATAGTTTATTTATAAATGTTTTAACAATAATATTTATAATAGTTTTTCATTATGTGATTAAGGTTTGGGGACTGAATATTTCACAATTTTAATTTGTTTTAGCTCTACCTGTGTTGGTTATTCTAAACAGTAATGTAGCAAAAAAAACCTTCCTGATTAGATAGCATTTTCAAATGGACATTGCATACAAAACAGCTTTGAATTCACTTACTTTAATTTAACTTTTTTAAACCAAAAGGGCATGAATAATTAAATTAAAATATGATGTTTATTTCAAATTATACAAAGGTATAAAGTATAGTTAAGATTTTCTGTAAATGACCTAAATTTCAAAACGTTTTTTTGAGATTTTTAAGGCAAAATTTGCTTTACTTATAAATTTGTGATAACATCACATTGAAGACAAAAATAAAAGAGCTATCTAAACATGATCTGATATGATATTATTTATCTATTTTGATAAACATTTTGAATTACAAATGAGTTATTTAATTCAAAAGTAATCCTGCATTGCACCAGATTTAGTAGGTAGTGTGGTACAAATCTTGTATTTTCTGCTTTCTCAGCTGTGTAATTGGAAAGTTAATAGTGACACACACTAGGACGATGTTCTAATGACTTGTAAATCACTTTGAAAATATCAAACAATAAAAGATTATAAAAATGAGATTATCAGATTTTATTTTTTCAGAAGCACAAATTGTTCCATTTCCATCCACAGAAGTTAACAAAGTAGGTGCATTAGCAAACAAATGCTTGTTTAATTGTGAGAACAAGTCAACCTTTGGAAGAAAGATTTGTTAGAAATGTTCCAAGAAATGATAAGCTCATGTTAATTCTCTGGCTATTATATCCAATGTTAAGGAGGTATTTTGTGAGATGAAATGCAGTTCTTATATTTTTCTCTAAATGAGATATGGTCTCTCTCCCACAAAAGAAATGTTCTTTTAATTTTATTCTTTGAATCCCTATGATATACTATTCAGAAATACTTTAGTGCTATTTGATCAAATGCATAAAGTCAGAAACATTTTATATTTCACCACTTATTCTAAATATGCATCTAATGAGACCCTTCTGTTTCTTATAATCTGGGCAATTGCATGACAGGGCTTGCTGTGAAACCATGACAAGTGAGTTAGCACCAGCCTGTTTGTGCAAAGTGATGGCTGTGGTCCCCCGTAGGAGTTGCTTGGTGGAGAAAATGAAAACGAGGTCAAACATGGAAAGCTGCTGCATCCTGGAGACCAAAATGCAACCTACCATGTGACTTGCATGCCTACATTAGAGTATCTGCTAATTTATCTTTTATCCTGGGCCTCAGAATATTTGTGGTGGGGATTCAGGGGAGGGAGTAAGCAAGAAAGTAGCTTTAGTGCTGTGTGTCTGATCGTTGTAAAAATTTCCATTAAACTTGATCCATTTCCATCTTCTAGCACACATTGTCTGCAGTCTATTTGTATAGCAGGGGACATCTGCGTAAACGAATGGAATGCTGTGTGCGATTCGGTGATATGGATTACCTGATAATGCACAATCCAACAATGTGATGACTATCCCAGCACCCAGAGCAGCACTGCCTTACACATTTTCTAGACAATTACTTGTCCTTATAACAATCCCAATGATTTCACTGCTTTCTTTTCCTTAGCTCAAACAGCAAACTTGGATCTACAAAATAAAAAATCAATACAACATACATATTATATAAAATTTAAAACAAAGAACATATCTACATATTTGTGATGAAAGAACCCTTTGAGACCCTCTAGCACAGGCAGGGTACAAGGGCACACTTAGTTCCCTTCGAAATTCATGTATTTTTTCTCAAATAACAGGTAACTAGGGAAATGCCCAATCAACCTATATTATGCTCCAAGACTGCTGATGAACTTCCCCCTTCCTGCTCCCTTTTAAAAATACTACTACATGAGGTATCCTCATTCTTTGGGTATTCACATTCTCTGGGTTTAGCATTGTTAAGTCAGTCAGTAAGTTTGTAGCAAAAATGAAAAAGGGCAAGAAAAATATCTGTACTTTCGATCCTGAAGGAACCCCAGTTTAATCCCAGGCTCCTGATAAAACCTGTAATAGAAAACTGAGCTATACCATAAATTTCTTGCAGAATTCATCATCCAAATAAGATTTTTTTCCTGCTTTTTCTTCATTCTTGTGCTGAATGTTTTGATTCAGAGAGAGATTGTGTCTACTGTAATAGATTTATAGCACCATAATGTGAATTGATGTTCGAGTGATGTCTGTTATCTTTGATTTTAGATTTATGCAATAGCTCCAACTTTTTAAAGTAATGTTTTTCTTTTCCTCCCATGAGACATATGATCATTGCAAAATCATCCTAGAGATCTAGAGACACCAATGATCTCTCATAATGAACAGTGAGAGCCCAGATGCCAGATGAAATACTCTCCTTCTTTCTGTGCAGAAGTTATAGCTACAGGCTAGAGCCAAATCTTTAGTTTTCCAGCCTAGATCTATGGTACTGAGATAAAGTAGAGGGCACAATGAATCTGTTCCTAATAACCAAAGGTACTGAGTCTGTTTCTAATAAACATAGTTCTAGAATAAAGCAAGAGCCAAATCAAGTGCCAACTAACTCAAATTATAATTATGACGAAACCTCTTTTAAGAGAAGATGGATTGGATCATTTACAAGCAAACTTTGGACACATTATAGTTTTAAAACTGTCCAAATTCTACCACAGAGACTTAAACTCTTCAAACACTCATGGTTGATTTGCAACCTGGCAGCTTTGAACTCAAAGGTATGCTACCTTTCAGGTGCAAGTTGCAAATTAAAATTGTGGTTTGAGAAATAAGAGGTGTGTTTATAGTAAACAGGTGGCTTCTGTTCAAAAGAGAATTGCCGGGGACTCTTTTATGGCCATGCTGATGCTGTGACATATTAAGTGGAGCTTGTCACTTTCCCATCTGGTCTAGTCAACTGCTGGAGGCGGAACCCATTTAGAAAGCGGCTCACACCATGCAGCTGCTGCTCATGTCTCGTAAATAAAGAGCCCAATCATGGCTTCATTCTGCTTTATTAAATCCAGTTTATGAGGATTGGGTCATTGTTCTCACAGGCAATTGTCCACAGAGTATGGCTATAAGGAGCTTGCTATTGAGTGCGACCCTTTAAAGATTAAAACTCAGTGTTAATAGAAGAATTGTGAAGTGTGCATCCAGTTTATATTTGTTTGATTATACTTTATCTAAATGACCATGCTTGATGAAAAGCCCTTTGTGAAGCGTGATGCATTTGTGTCTTGGAGGAACTCTATTGACTTGCCTTAATCTCCCCTTGAACTCCTGGAGTTTTTATCTCTCAAAGAAGCACTTTGGGTAGAATGCTCTGTTTTCTGTACACATCATTCAACTCATTTTCTTATTATTGTATTACTTTTGTGATTCATGGATCAAAAAACAGCAGAATGTTAAAAGCAAGGTGCTATTTACTAGCTTTTGTCTGTTTTTCCCAGTAAAATGTTTGATGTTTCATCAGATGAGATAGTAATTGAAAAGGAAAATAATATATCTCTTGCCATAGATGATAGATATCAAACTATTTCATTTAACGTTTTTTTGTTTGTTTTTTTGAAACAGGGTCTCATTCTGTCAGTCTGGGTAGAGTGCAATGGTATGATCATAGCTCACTGCAACCCCAAACTCCTGGGCTCAAGGGATCCCCCTGCCTCAGCCTCCCAAGTACTTGGGACTACAGGTGCAAGGCACTATGCCTGGCTGATTTTTCTACTTTTAGTGGAGATGGAACCTTGCTCTTGTTCAGGCTGGTCTCAAACTCCTGACCTCAAGCAAGCCTCATGACTTGGACTCCCAGAGTGCTAGGATTACAGGTGTAAGCCACTGTGCCCAGCCCCATTTAATTTTTTGATAGTTTGTTAATCCTGGCAGGATTGTATTCTGAATCAAATGTCTTGTTATAAAAAGCTTGGTGGTTGAGGAATTTTTTTTCTTGCTTTGGGTCTGGATTATGTTCAAATCATTGTATAGATTAAATGACATTTAGTACATGTGATTTGTCTGCGAATACCTTCATGTTAGGAAATTTTGATGTTCCTTGGCAGAACACTCTCATATGTCATGATGTCACTGGCTGATAAAACACATAAAACCAGCAGGTCTAATCATGTCTGTGGGTTTCCAATATGTTTGGTAGCAAAAGGACTGGAGTCCCTGGACACTTTCAAAGCTTATAGTATGTAACGGGCAAAGAGAGGTACATCCATCAACAGGAAAAGACTGAGGAACTCTTGAGGCATGGTAGTCTCTAACTTGCTCAGAAATTAAATAGTGTGAGCTATTTTGAGTAGTCTTTCAAGGTCAGCCAAGCGTCTTTTCCTCTCATTCCCACCATGTATAACTGCCAAGGTGCAATATGTATTTTGGAAAGATATACATTTTGATGGAGTAGACAAATGTCTTTGATTCTTTCCAGAAGTCAGGAGTCTGTACAATTTATTATCAGAATAATTAAGCTAGTATATTCAATTTAATAAAGCAGAATGTAATGTTCAACATAGTTATAGCTTGCTGAGTTCTGAATAGAATAGAATATCTGTGTTTCAGATACTAGATCTAAAGATTAAAAGGTATTTGGAAGTTGAGGTGAACACAGGCAGAATAGTAAAAGTCATTGTATCATTTCTTCTTCTAAAAGTGAGAATTGAAGCATGTTTTAATAGGCTGCTTTTATAATGATGTTTTTTTTATTAGTCTTTGAAACAAAATTGTTTAAATATTGACATTACACTCTATCTCCCAGAATTAGTTTCTTCCTGTGTTTGGGGGAGTTTCACAATGATTTGTTCTAAGTAGCAAATCTCTAAAAGGATTTTAAGACTATAAATAGTTCCATTAGCCCCCAAACTGCATTTATATTTCATAATAGTATAGTAATTTTTGGGCAATGACTAAAAATATTATATTTACTTCTTTCTATTTTTGAATGCGTTTATACTGACTTCTCCTCTTTGATTATATCCATGCTTTTTATGTTTTGAGATAAATACTGAAGAAGTTGAAGAAATAGTGATATTTTAATCTTTTTGTAAGTTTAAGTTTATAATAGTGAAATGATAAAGAAAAGATTTGAATTAAACAACTATCTTCATAGAAGTTGTCAAATAACAAAATTTTTCTATTTGGACATGAATTTTGATTTTTTATAAAATGATAGATTCATGACTAGAAGTAGAGATATATTTCATTATGAAATTCACCCTGTAGAAACCTACATCTGCTTGACAGAAGGAAGAACAATTACTAACACAATGCTTAGTGATTTTTAGGAAGACACTGCAGAGAATTTAGTCTCAGAGTTATAAGATGAAGCATTAAATTTTAACAAAAGGAAATGGGCATGATGTATTAGGTGACACCAATACATGTTGAAATGAATGTCACAGTGATGATCTCTCAGCAGAAAGATATAATCATTTTTTTAAAGAATCTGATATAAAAGGAGCACAGAGTGGCAGGTACAAATACACACAGAACTGTGATGAACATGTTCTGAGTAAGGGACCACAAGGAGAGATACCCAAGTGGCATTGTTGAGAGATTTCTTAGTGAGTAGAAACTTAATGCTTTTACAACATAATTCATAAGACAGAGAAAATGTTGTGCTTATTGTTACCCTCAGGGATTCAGACAACTAAAAACCTTACTCTGCTAAAGCTGAACACATGAGGGGTGTTTGCCCTCCCTGCCTTTGCGACAATTTCATTCCTTGGTTTGTGCAAACAACTAGGGACCCTTCTCTTCCATACTTGATTTTGGCTAATAAGGAGAACTTCTTGTTAAAGTATAAATGACAAATACTTTGGTAGCTCTTCGAATTTGCAAGAGGAAGTATATGTTTAGATGTATAACTTAGATCAGAGCGTTGTATTCAGAAGGTAAGCCTCACAGACAGTCAGCTAAGAGAAAGGAGACGCTGTTCAAACGTGTAATGTGGACAGTACCATTGAAGAAAATCCCAGGGAGGAAGAAAAAGAGAAACCTGTGTAAAGAAGCTAACAGTGACTGCATTGATATCTTTTTATTAAACTAGATTTTAATTCTTATAGATAGGTGAACGTCAACCAAAAACATAAATACATATAAAACAATGGTTAGAGTTTGTTAGTGTGTCAAGAAATCAAAAGTTCTAAAAAGAGCTGAGGTTTGTGAACTATGTTAAGAGTAATAAGAGGGCTTCTTCAAGTCCATTCCAATGAAAATGTCTGGCCTAATGTAATGTATCATCTTGTTTATGGGAGAAAGACAATCTGTGAGCATAAAAATAAACAAGTCTATGTGATACCACGTTCAAAGATGATTGGTGCTACAGAAGCACTAGAACAAGGTCATGTGGGCGGGCGCAGGTGGGTAGGGTAGGCCTCATGAGCAGGTAACATTTCTTCAAAGATCTAAAGTGCTAGGGAGATGAGCCACGCATATAACAAGGAGGAGAGTAGTCTAGGCAGAGGGTGCAGCTGGCACAGTGGCGTTAAGGTGGGAGCCCACTCTGGGTGCTTGAGGTGCAGAGTAGAGACACTGGGAAGGCACTTGGTGGGGTGCAGGGGACCAGGAGGGGACCCAGTGCTGTGCAGGGGAGACAGAGAGATATCAGGCCTTCATCTCTCACTCCATGAAATGGGGAGCCCTGACCACTGGAGAGATGTGAATTTACTGAAGTCCCAGAAGGATCAGTCTGGGTGCTATGTTGAAGTAGATTTGAGGACAGTTAGGGTGAAAGCAAGAAAATCAGTTTAAAAGCCTCAGGAAGCCATGTGAGGGCAATGGTTACTTTGCCAGGGGATGTAGCAGTGGAGATGGTCACAAATGTTGGAATAGTAGTTGCCTCTGGATCGTAGAACTAAAGGGACTAGATATCTACATATGGGGCGATGGAGCCGGACTTGATGTTTGAAGTCATGTTCTCAACCACCAGTGTCTTTTGAGAAGTTCACCACTTCAACAGACAAGATGCCTGTTTCGGGATTTGGGGACACTCCTCAGCACTACAAAGGGCTATATTGTCTCTCTCTCTCTCTTTCTCTCTCTCTGTCTCTTTTAAATAAAGCTTGGCTGCTAGTCCTTTGGTTGTGTGCATCCAATAAGTCGTTGCTGCAGGGGCTACTCCCCTGTGAAGCACATCCCCTAATCTCTACCTGCATGTCCTGCTCCAAACCTTGTTTCCTCAAAGGCCCAAGTCTCAGACTCAGTGGCTACATATCGGTTTCCTACAAAGATTCTTCCTCTCTTGGCTGGGGCACTAAGAGTGAGGAATGACCTTGAACCATCTAACATATAGAAAACACCACAATTTCTAGAGAGGGATTTAACCTTTCTGGAAGAAGAGAAGGAGATCTATGAATGTTGGTAGGATGCTGATGAGGAAACACAAGAAGAGACTATGTAACAAATATCTCAGTAAGTTTAGAACTAGGCTGACTGCAACTGTAGAAATTCAAGTTCTGTACATTTACCTCCATTCTATCTTAAACATTCATAAACTGGAAAATCTATTTGTTGTATTTACTCATAGTGAAATGGACCAATAATTCAATCTCCCCCCCCCCGTCTTTAAAAAAAAAACCTATAATTTCTTGTTTTTAAAATAATATAATAGTTTTCTTCGTTATTTACCTGTATTCAGACACTATTCTCAGTGTCACAGTACACACATATTAATCTAAGTTGCCAGTAATAATAAACTTAAACTATCAAGTACTGATTTTTTCAAAATTATCTTATTAGATCACCACAGTATTTTGTAATGACTTCCTTCATACTAAACATCCATTACCTTATGTGACTCTATCAGAATGAAGCTCAAGAATTTATACATAAAGCAATGGAAATAAAACCACTTTTGAAACTCTTTTCAGGTACCCTGGTTCTAGATAAATTATACATATATGCAATTGTAAATAAAAGCAAATGTATATACACATTGGTTCCTTAAGCCGTGTACAAACCTATTGAATTGTTGCTTCTTGTTGGACACTCCAGTTATTGAAAAAAAGTTCAAAGAATATTTATTGAATGTAATCTTTAACATTTGTTTCTTAGCTTGGTGTTAACATTGTTGGACATAATGTTTATGTATAGGGTCAGGAATTTCATATCTGCTCATCCTAAAGTCAATTTTTGTAGTCACATTTAATAGCTATTCTCATCCTTTACCTCTCATTCTTAGTTAGGACTCCATAAGAGAGAAACACAGAAAAGATAGGAAGGTAAATGTACTCAGGAAATATGTATCTATGGGAGGGCTACCATACTAGGAACATAGTAGGGAAGAAACAAATCCTTAACTTGGGCAGAGTTTAAATTCTAGCTGGAGAGGAGATAGAAAATAAATGATTATATACTTTATAAAGTGGCAAGAAGTGTATGAGGAAGAATAAATCAGGACATGAGATCAGAGATTTATGGGCCTGGGGCAGTGCTATTTGATGCAGAGCAGGAACGTGTGATCTTTCACACCTACTATTGGGACAACACAGCTCTCTGTGGATTCACAGCCCCTGTGAGTTCTGTTGAGACACAAGAAGGCCTTTTGCTTAACCCGGAAGCTAGCCTCAGTGTGCTTCCTTTCCTTTGGACCTGTGCCTGGAATTTGCTTGATTTCTCACTGTTGTATGAGACTAGAAGAGCCCATACTCCTTTTGTCACATCAACAGATGAGAAAGGAATTCCAGAATATCATGGATTCAGAAGCAAAACCAAAGAACCATCATCTGAAAAGAGAATCCCATGAACGTAATCCAGAGGACATGCTAAGTAAGTGAAGAGTCTTCACTGCTTTCCTCCTCTCACCGGAAGCACCACTCTGGAGGCACTGTCCAGCCTGCTTGGCATTGACTGATGTCCCGTGTACTCCTCAGGGTGAGACGATGTGATCTGAGGCTTGGGTAAGCCTTGAGTTCCACTGCAGCACTGAGTCTCAGAAACTTGCATGCCTAAGATCTACTTAAGGAACTTATCAAAAAAGGCAGACTTCCAAGTATCACCACCAGATTGTCTGCTTTAGCAATTCTGGAACGGACCAGAAAATCACATAAAAAAAATAACTCAGGTGATTCTGCTGCAGAAGGTTTTTAGGACACAAACCGCACAACACTGGTCCCGTGATTAGACTCCTTCTGTTTCCCTAGGTCTAAGAGCTTGAAATTGAGCTTCCCAGTTGGGCTGATTATAACAACCACCCTGAAGATTATTTTTAAAGTTAGACTTTCAGTTGAATACTTAAACCACATAAACCTCAATATTGAGAGGTGAGTTTCAGAAAAGTTTACTTTCTAAAACCTCTCTGGTCTTATTTCTCAGAAGAAAGCATCACTATTTTTTTGTTTGTGTGTGTGCTTTCTACCTGATCACCTTAAATTAATTGATGAATCTATCTTTTTTTTTTCTTTTTTATTTCAGCATATTATGGGAGTACAAATATTGAGGTTACATACATTGCCCTTGCCCCAACCAAGTCAGAGCTTCAAGCATGTCCATCCCCCAGATGGTGCGCACTGCAACCATTAGGTGTGTATATACCCAGCCCCTCCTCTTCCCTCCCATCTTCCCGACACCCAATGAATATTATTACTCTATGTGCACTTAGGTGTTGATCAGTTAAAACCAATTTGCTGGTGAGTACATGTGGTGCTTGTTTTTCCATTCTTGGGATACTTCACTTAGTAGAATGGGTTCCAGCTCTAGCCAGGGTAATACAAGAGGTGTTATATGGGAAAATGGCAGAACCATATCTGCATAAATAGAAATAATTTAGAGAACACAACCTCAACAAAATAAAAATCTCTCAATTTGATATCTTTAGAAAAGTTTAAGTATATTTCATACTTGTAAAAGATCATTTTATGTAAAAAAATTTACAGCAACAGAGGGTTAGGGAGAGCTTTTGAAAATTAAAAATATAAATGCCAATAAAAATTAATAAAAGGCTTGCAATGTTCTGTCAAAGAAAATCTCCTAGTACATAGAGATGCAAGAGAAGAAAAGGAAAAGAATAAGAGAAAAAGGATCAATTAAGGAGACCCAACATTTAATTCATAAGAATTTTAGGAAAAAAATGACAGAGAAAATAGAAAGAGAGAGAAATTAAAAATAAAAAGAAGAGAAATAAAAAGAGGAAAATAACATTTTCTAAAGTTTAAGAAAGAACCAGAACTACAAAATGAAAAGAGATAAGAATGAGTGAAAAAGTTCTAACCTATTTACTAATTTTAATTAGAAGATTTCAAATGATTCCAGAGAGGAGAAAAAAGGTAAAACAAGCAAACAAACAAACATAACAAAACAGGCCATTTACAAAGAAATGACTAGGCAGGATAAGGGGCAGAGCGTGGCAATGAGTGTCTAAATGACAACAGCACTAGGACTCTACTGCTCTTTTGGCCACTGGCTCACCGTATTAACAAAGCTTTGGGCTTCTGCCCCTTGCTGGAAAAGAAACATGTATATTTTGGATGTGAATATCCTTATAGAATATCGTTTTATTTTAGACATTGTACTAGACACTAGAGATAAAAACAAATAACCCATGGTCTGTATCTGGAAGAAGCTTCCTACACAAAGGCTTCTGAATGCAGTATGTGGTTGTTCTTCTGCTCAGGGAGGGTGAGTTCTCTCTCATTGTTGGTGAACTGACTATTTCCAGTGGGGTGGAGGGGAGAGACGGTAGGTAGCAATGCTCCCATGGAGCTGTGACAATAGCATGTCTATGTGACACCATTCCTCCCGCTTGTCAAAAAGCACCTTCCAGTACTTTACAGGCTCTCCATCATTATAAATACTTCTTCCACCCAAATGTCCCTGAATTTCACAAAGATAAAAACACAAACCACATTCTTGACATATTAACATATTAACACTCAGGATGAAAATTCATCACTTTCCACACATTTAAAATCTTCTCCTAATTTATGGACTATATTGGTTAGTATAAGAATGAATTTTAACCATACATATCTATTACAAAATTCATGATATACCCTTATAAGCTATTTTAAATTTCCCATGCTGTTATAAAAGTGTGTTCTGGGCTCAGGTTGGCTACCACTTCTTTCCTCTAACTTATATATTAATTAGGCCACAAACACAGACTAAGGCAGCTAATGTAGTGGATCAAAGCTGTGAGTCTCATGTGAAGTAGGATAGTAAATCTGTAAGTATCTCTATAAATATCAGACTGAATCCAACTTCATAGATGCAAAACCTGATTGTAAAACAGTTCAAAAAGACAAACTAGAAACACAGCTCTTATCCAAGGTGTTGAAAAAAACAATAGTTCAAGTTGTTTCCATCTGGCTTACATACAGATGTAGACGGAAACTTTATATGCCCCAGGTAGCTTCGTAATGCTGAGAGCAAAGTCGATTGTTCTAGCAGGTTCTGAAAAAAATCTATCGCATCAGAGGGTTCAGTGCCAATACCAAATCATAAATACAGTGATCAAATATGAAAACAAACAGCCTTAGAGAAATGTCTAGAACAGGTGAACTAAAGTTAGTTACTATTAATAATTTATAGAGGTAGGTTGGTTATTTATTTATTTTTGTTCGTGAGAAGATTTAAATCAACATACACAATCACCTGGTAAGGATTTCAGGTAAGGAAAACAAGGTGCCGATGTTTGGAAATATTTTACAAATTACCAAGCCACTCTTTTTTACCATAGTATCTAGTAGCACATTTGCTGTATGTGTAGACAGGAATTCCTATCTTATGAGCACTCTGTCTATATTTTCAAAATCGGATAAATAGTGGCCAAATTGAATCTTTTACAGGCATCTCACTCAAGCTACAGTCATAATTTTCAATAGACTCCATAAAAATCATTGTTCTAGGCCGGGCGCGGTGGCTCACGCCTGTAATCCTAGCACTTTGGGAGGCCGAGGCGGGCGGATTGCTCAAGGTCAGGAGTTCGAAACCAGCCTGAGCAAGAGCGAGACCCCATCTCTACTATAAATAGAAAGAAATTAATTGGCCAACTAATATATATAGAAAAAATTAGCTGGGCATGGTGGCGCATGCCTGTAGTCCCAGCTACTCGGGAGGCTGAGGCAGGAGGATCGCTTGAGCCCAGGAGATTGAGGTTGCTGTGAGCGAGGCTGATGCCATGGCACTCACTCTAGCCTGGGTAACAAAGTGAGACTCTGTCTCCAAAAAAAAAAAAAAAAAAAAAATCATTGTTCTAGATAAGCCTAATATATTTACCCACCTCTTAGGCTCTTATGTAAGCATGATGGTATGAGTTTTGTTTGTGTGTATGTGTGTGTATATGTGTGTACTTTGCAGCCTTCTGCCCACTTTCTGTGATACCCGAAGCTGGCACAAGCTCAACATAAATAACAGCTAACGACGTTAGAAAGCTTGACTTTTATGTGCCCATCAGGTAGTAGAAGATGAATGTTAGTGCAGAGGAAATTTTCATTACGGGAAAAATGCATACTGTTTGACAGACTATCCATTTCATGCTTTTCACACAGATATTATATCCCAAGAGTTATGTTTCAAAGTCATCAAAAATAGGGAATACTTTTTACACTTTTAGCTGAAAACATCACAACAATAATTAGCCCACCTTTGGGGAGATGTGATAAAAAGTTAATGACTATCACAACTCATTAAAAGCACAAGATTTATAATGATTTAAATTGTACACTCTTGATATGAATCTGTATAGAAATATAAGTAACATTTTATAAATGCAATTTAAAATCTGAGTGCTTTGGTAAATCATTCAGACATCTGTATGTTGAAAGGACTACTTTTGTCTCTCTTTACAGTGAGAATTACTTTATAAAGAAAATAATATAGATTTTTATGGGATAAAAGTATTCGATCATTATTAATAATGACAATAGATGCGTTTCAGAAGATAAATCTTGCCAGTATAAAGTATTTGATTTATACATCCTAATCAGAAGTGTATAAATGTCTGTTGAAGAGAGGATTAAAACCCCCTTCAGCGTCTTAAAAAATAATAGATGAACACTCAAAGTTCCTTTTAAAATCTACATAATAAAAAACAGTCCAAAAATCTTAAAGAAATACTTCACAATGGAAACGAAGTTTTCTTAAGTGCAGTTTCATGAAGGGAAGTTTTCCCAAGAAGTCTTTTTGACCTCATTAAGAAACTTATTAGTTTACTCTAGTGAATGCTTTCTAGTAAAATGAGAAAGACTGAGTTTTTTACTGAGTTTTTTAAAACAATAAAAAATTTATATTGCTTAATATAATTGAGTTTTGATTTTTATAGTGCTACTTGTGAACTTGTGTTTTTTTAATTATTTCAAAATATTATGAAGGTACAAATGTTTTTGGTTACATGAATCATTTTTGTTATGCTTGAGTCAGGGTTATAAATGTTCTCATCATCCAGACAGTATTTATTGTACCCATTAGGTAGGTTTTCACTCATTCCTCTTTTCCCCCCTCCCCTCTACTTGATTTCCACTGAGTTTTTCTTCCCTCTGTGCACATGTGTCTCATTGGTTTGTTCCAATTTAATGAACGTTATTTCCATTTGTGCACATAGGTGTTGATCAATTAGTTCCAATTTCATAATGAATACATGTGGTGTTTGTTTTTCCATTCTTTAGATACTTCATTTAGGATAATGGCCTCCAGTTCCCTCCACATTGTTACAAAAGACTTGAAGTCATTCTTCTTCATGGCTCAATAGTACTCCATAGTATACATATACCACGTTTTGTTAATCCACTCATGAACTGATGGGCACTTGGGTTGATTCCACATCTTTACAATTGTGAACTGTGCTGCAATTAACATTTGAGTGCAGGTGTCTTTTGATAAAATGGCTTATTTTCCTTTGGGTAAATACCCAGTAGTGGGATTGCTGGATCAAATGGTAGGTCCACTTTTAGTTATTTGAATAATCTCCATACTGTTTTCCATAGATGTTGTACTAATTTGCAGTCCTACCAACAGTGTATAAGCATTCCTTTCTCTCTGCATCCACACCAGCATCTACTGTTTTTGGACTTTTTAATTAAAGCCACTCTAACTGGGATAAGGTGATATTTCACTGTAGTTTTAATTTGCATTTCCCTGATGATTAGTGAAGTTGAGCATGTTTTCATATGTGTAATTTGCCATTTGTCTATCTTCTTTCAAAAAGCTTCTGTTTATGTTTTTGCCCTCTTTTTAAAGGGGTTGTTTGATTTTTTTCTTGCTGATTTGCTTGAGTTCTTTGTAGATTCTTGTTATTAGCCCTTTATTGGATCTATAGCTTGCAAATATTTTCTCCCATTTTGTAAGCTATTTGCTCTGTTGATTATTTTCCTTAGCTGTGCAGAAGCCTTTTAATTTAATCAAGTCCCATTTATTTATTTTAGTTATTGCTGAGATTGCCATTGAGGTCTTCTTCATAAATTCTTTGCCTAAGCCAATATCTAGAAGAGTTTTCCAACATTTTCTTCTAGAATTCTTATGGTTTCATGCCCTTACATTTAAGTTTTCTATCCATCTTGAATTAATTTTTGTGAGTGGTGAGAGATATGGATCCTGTTTCATTCTTTTGCATATGGCTATCCAATTTTCCCAGCACCATTTATTGAATGGGCTTCTTTCCCCCAGTGTATCTTGTTCTCTGTTTTGCCAAAGATCAGTTGGCTATATGTGGATGGTTTTATATCTGGATTCTCTGTTAGACCAAAGGAACTGGTGGTTATATACGAGTATTTGTATACATTTTCTTTGGTTACATAAATGCCAATAGAATATTTTACTATCCAGACTTCTTAAAAACTGGATTAATTGCTAAAGTAAGGACTATGTGTATGCTGTGGTGTGTGTGTGGGTATGTGTTTATAGTGTGTGTGTGGTGTGTGTGCATGATGTGTGAGTGGTATATGTGTGAGTGTGTTTGTGGTGTGTGTGCTTTGTATGTGTATGTGGTATGTGTGGTATGTATGAGTGTGTGTGCATGATGTGTGCACAGTATGTGGTATGAGTGTGTGTGTGTGTGTGTGTGTGTGTGTGAATGACTGCTTTTCTTGGTGTGTCAGCATCAATCATTCAGACCAACTTTTGCCATATGTCTGGGAACATAATAAATGATAGCTTCTGCAATAAATATCCCATGCATTTGCTAGACAGGGACTAACCTTCTGTCCTCAGTTGGTGTTTGAGACACTCCAGGAGGGAATTTGATAGTCCTGGCCTGGCTAATACCCTTTGGAGTACTGCTCAGTGTGCAGGCTTTGGGGCCAACCTTGGCTGCGGCCCTGCACTGGATCAGTCAGTGGGCCCAGAGAGGGAGGGCTCTGTATCACCAGAGAACAGCACTAAGGGATGGTGGGCTGGGAGACCATACAGTAGTGATAGTCTACATCAGCGCTTGGTGCTTCACTTTCCACTTTTATGATATGGAGACAATTTCTTTCCTTAAATCTCATAGATCAAGCTCTGTTATCTTCAAACTTGCCTTCTGCAGTTTCCTCACCTCTCTCAGCCTCCATAGAATTGGAGAGAGCTGGGGCCTTGCTCTGGATTAGGCTTTGCCTCAAGGGCATGTTGTGACTGGTTTGATCTTCTATCCAGACTTTCCCCATATCAACAGTAAGGCTGTTCACTTTCATATCGATAGTGTGTTCACTGGGGTAGCCTTTTTTATTTCCTTTAAGAAGTTTTTCTTTGCATTCACAACTTGGCTAACTGGTGCAAGAAGCCTGGCTTTCAGCCTGTCTCAGCTTTCAACACACCTTCCTTTCTGAGCTTAAGCTTCTCTAGCTTTTGATTTAAAGGGGGAGATACACAACTCTTCCTTACACTAGAATGCTTAAGAGGGCTTTGTAAGGTTATTACTTGGCCTAATTTCAATACTGTTGTGCTTCAGGGAATAGGGAGACTCAAAGAGTATGAGAGAGATGGGGGAATGGCCAGTTGGTGGATCAGTCAGAACACATACACATTTATCAGTTAAGTTTGCTGTCTTACGTGAGTATGGATCATGGTGCTCCAAAACAATTGCAATAGGTCACTGATATAAGTGATCAAAGATCACTGACCACTGTAACAGATATAATAATAATGAAAAAGTTTGAAATATTGCAAGAATTACCAAAATATGACACAGACACAAAATATGACACAGAGCACGTGGTGTTGGAAAAATGGTGCTAGACTTGCTCAACTCAGGGTTGCCACATGCTTTCAATGTGTTAACAATGCAGTATCTGCAGGTAGAGTCATTTTCTAAAAGGCCAGGATATAGCCAATCATTTCCCCCCAACTACTTTGTTATAGTTAATCCATATTTGAAAAGGTGAAATAAAAGTTGACGGGTGTCTAGCAGGGCTGTGCCTCGGTGCTTCTGGTGTGAGGGCTCACCCTGCTCTGTTGTCTGTCTAAGCCATTTCCTTGGTGATTGGTCAAAATGTCTACTGCTCTATCTGCAGTAGAGAGACGTCCCAAATGGCCTACGCTTCTTTTTGTTCTACTTATCTTCAAGGGAGGAGCTTTTGAATGTTCTGTAGCCCTCCAGATGGGAAGAGTGTATTTGATCAGTGTCTCAGACACGGGTTAATAAAAGAAAACATTTGTGTATTTGGTTCCTCATCAGCAAACCGTTGTTTCTTTCAGAGAGCAGAGGAAAATCTGGGACGCCTTTTTGAAGGCCCAGCATACATGTTCTTCTATACTTCAAGAACTTGTTTTATGATGACATGTTTTAGCTTCAGAGAAGTCACAGAAGCAAATATTGGGTGTTTGGGAAGAGCCTGGGCTGGGGAGTGAGGTAGTAAGTGTAGAAAAACCTGCTGGCTCCTTTAATAAAGGAATCTAGAATGCAAGCTCCATGGTGAACAGTAATTTTCATCTTTTTAAAAAACTGCTGCAATTGCAACACGTAGGGCGTGGGCGAGCACACAGTAGCTACTCAATTGATATTTTTGGAATACATAAATAAAACAAAGCCCAGATCATCTCTGGCTGACTGATAATGGAGAGAGCATTTTTACACAGGGATGGAATAAAACCCACCCAAACTTCCTCTCTGGCACTTCTCTTTGCATTTTATGAATAACCAAGATGGTGGATGCCCTGGCCAACGGGACAGTACACAGCTGCCTGCACAGAGACTGCACCATCTAGAGCTCAGACGTCCAGCTGGTTTAGGGTCTTAACCTTATGTCTGGCAATGGCTATGACATGGCATGGATAATTGAGAGTGATCTGTAATTCTTTGAAAGCCTATCATTTAGCTTGTAATTTGTCTTTCTCTAGTTCTCTTTAGGCAGGAGAAATCATAGTTTGTCCAAAAAACTATTACAAGCAAGCATTACTGTTCAGGATCTGGCCTCTTTCCACAAAATAATATGTAGTATCAGACCATCATTTGTACCAACAGCAGTTCTATTACTTCCGGAAAAAAATGGTTGCTAGGTTTCAAACACCCCATGTGTCCCTCTGGCCTAAATGTGAAATCATTTGAGATATTGTGACAGATCCAGCACCAAGAGATGGTAACATAGAAATGACTTCTAAATTGTCACCTAAAACAGTAGCAGACCCTGGGCAAGGAAGATGCTGGGCAAAGTCCTGCTTTCAAAGATGAATTCTCATTGTTCTCTTTTCTTCTAAAGATAAAGGAGTGTGCATTATGTCTAGGAGGTTATGGGTTTCAGAAATAAAACTCATTACCTTAAGTGACTGCACAAATGATTACAAATGTAAAAGGTGACTCTTCCTTCATTGTACAAGTAATCTCTAATAAAAGTCATGCTACTTATATTGAGATAAATACAACTTAACTCCAATAGTAATAAGCTTATGCTATATGATAATGTAGTCAAGCCAAAGAAACACAAAATACATTGTTGTAGATCAAATATTTCCATTAATACTTTTATGTGTATGCACATGTAAATTATACAGATAAACTGCAAATAATAAAAATGGGTGCTTTTGAATGTGTTTATTTAATTTCTATGTTTATAAAATTTTAATTTCTATGACTTGAAGACTTATCATAATCCCAAATGTGAGAAACAATGCAAATGAATATAATTAATGCAGGAATGATGAAACTGGCTGCATTGTAAATACACACCTGCTTAATTTACAATCTTTTGAACCACCACCTTAATGGTGGAAGCAAATAGTGATTTTTTTAACCACTGAACTGAAAATGTAAATGATATAAATATTTAAATATTTCAGACTTGGCAAAGTTTGTACAAATCTGATTGAACATTGTAAAAAAAAAACAATTTAAAAAGACAATTTATTCAGAATAAGAAGTTGGACTCATCTTTGATGTTTTCAAATAGTGGTCACCTAAACATTACAAGTCATTTGTCTGCTTTATAATTTTTTAATATTAATTCACATATCTAATATATATTAATTATGTGATAAAATCCATTGTTTTTAAATTAATTTCCTTATTAAGAACTTTGTTTAATGAGAAAGTTGGGTTTTTGATCATTTGAGATTATAATGTAATTATGACATAATAAAGATGATGGTTGTATTTTATTTGTGTGATGTAATTTTTAATATCTAAAGGGCTAACACATATGTTATCTCATTTATTCAGCACTATAATATTTTAACATAGGACAAGTATCCACATTTTTGAGGAAATGAAGATTCAGACAGATTATATAATTTACTCAATGCATTAGTAATAAAGAAATGATACTTAATCAAATTAAGAACAACTAACTTTTATCCAGCATGTGCCATGAGCTCTACCTTTCATCGTGGTGCCCTAGTGATGGAATGATAACCTCATGAAGATTTCACCTGGCTGGGAGAGAGAATTGGGATTCAAACAAAAATGTTTATATTTGATTTTTGCTGATTTTCTTTCTACAAAAATATTTTTGCCTCTTCTTCTTAAAGGTATTGTTTATGAACTGGGGTTATAATTTGGGGTACATTGGCCATGTACACAAGTGGATGGTTGAGCTAGTCTTAAAGCCCAAGGATTGGGATGGAGCATGTGAACTTTTGCCCAGAATGCCCTGGAAAAGTATAGTTTGAGATATGAGAGAGGATTTGGTCATTTTGAAATTTTTGAAAATTTTATATTCAGATTCCAAGCCATCAAAATTTCAGCATTCTTGATTTCTAAATAAATGTGTTGAAATTCCAGACCCTCCTCCTGTTTCTAACTCTTACCCCTTCACTGATTTCCTTAAAATCCTTGAAACTCACCACATCCTTCAGAGTCGGGTAGGGAAAGGGCACCAGTGTTCTGGCAAGATTCAGGATGAGTTAAGTCTGTCTGTGTGATGTAAATAGTTGCTGTTGTTACACATTTCCCAGCCCACAAATTTAGGCATAGAAAAAAAATGCAGCTTTGTTTTTCTATAACTGAATTTGATTTATAATATGAGCTGCTATTCCATTATATTGGCTAAAAATGTAATCTCAAGCAATTTGGCATAAATGTAATCAATTCCATCTTCTTCCTTGGGATGACCATTGAGTGTTGAAGAGCTTTATCAGAATTGTCAAGTTTGGGAAAGGAAGGGCATTTCTTTTTTTTTTTTTTTTTTTTTTTTTTTTTGAGACAGAGTCTCGCTTTGTTGCCCAGGCTAGAGTGAATGCCATGGCATCAGCCTAGCTCACAGCAACCTCAAACTCCTGGGCTCAAGCAATCCTCCTGCCTCAGCCTCCCGAGTAGATGGGACTACAGGCATGCGCCACCATGCCCGGCTAATTTTTTCTATATATATTAGCTGGCCAATTAATTTCTTTCTATTTATAGTAGAGACGGGGTCTCGCTCTTGCTCAGGCTGGTTTCGAACTCCTGACCTGCTGGTTTCGAACTCCTGACCTTGAGCAATCCGCCCGCCTCGGCCTCCCAGAGTGCTACGATTACAGGCGTGAGCCACCGCGCGCGGCAGGAAGGGCATTTCTGATGCAGCTGTCCACTCTCCACATTGGCATAAAACTGATGTGCTTTTTTCCAGCCTCCTCCTTGGTTTTGTTCATTACTCAGGCTGGCATATTCTACCAGGTCCTGAGTTCTATAATTCCCACAATGCAGCCCACATTAGGGATGTAAGAATTTTTTCTAACCTGATGGATTTATGATTTTCCCTCCATCCCCAGTACAAGTATCTTCATTTCCTCCTGGGCATGGAAACTGACTTTTACTTTGTCATACATTCTTCCCAATCTATTATTTATGAGCGAACTTTATTTCTTGAGTCCCTCAGGGTTCTAGTATTTGGTTCCCAAAAAGACTTCAAAAACATAGCCTCCCATACATAATGTCTCTGCAATGAGGTTTGAAAACTTCTATAGAAAATGAGAAAAGCCAAGAACAATTTCACTGTAACCACCCTTCTTGGAAGTAAATAGTAAGTGCTATATAGGGAAAAGGTGTAAAAGAATAAAAAATGAATTATGGAGAGGAAAATAGTTTGGTTAAAATATTGTATTGTTATGTTTAGTAAATAAAGGAGGATTCTATAAGAGTAATGGTTTGTTTTAAGTCATAACATATTGTCTCATGGATGAATCAGAATGGCAGTGTAAAAGCATGTTTTAAAAAGGATTATAGTTGAAGAATTCAATACCCTCTCACAACAATTAAGAGAATAACTAGATAAAAAAATCAGCAAGAATATAGAAGAACTTCATCAACCTACAGGATATAATGAACATCTAGAACACCTCATTCCATATAACACAATATATTTTCTTTCAAGTACCCCATAGTAAACCAAGTCCATGGCCATAGCAACAGCAACAACAAAATTCAATACATTTTTAAGAATTGAATCATACAGAATAGTTTATCTGCCCACAAGTGAATAAAACCAGACATCAAAAGAAAGATAACAGGAAAATCTCCAAACACTTAAAAACTCAACTTTCAAATAAAAAAAGAAATACAAAAAACAAACAAAATAGAATAAAAATACATTGAATGAATTGAAAATGAAAAAAACCAACACATTAAAATTTGTGGGAACCACATCAGAGGGGAGATGTAGGGAGGGGAGGCTCAGAGGGGAGGCTGAGAGGGGAATGTACAGCACCACAGGTACATATTAGAAAAGGAAAAGAGTCACAAATCAATAATCTAACCTTCCAATTCCACAAACTGCAAAAGAAGAGCAAAATACACCCAAAACAAGGAGAAAGAAGGAAATAATAAAGATACCAGGGAAAACTAATGAAATTGAAAACAACAACAAAAAAAACTATAGAGAATCAATAAAACCAAAAGTTGGTTCTTTGACAAGATCAATAATATTGTCAAACCTCTTGCAGAACAAATAAGAAAATAAGAAACAAATTACAAATATTGAATGAAACAGAGGATTTCACTAGAGATCCTGCAGACATTTATTAATAAAAGGCAGTAAGATGCAAATAGAGTCTTTTCTAATTTAGCCCAACTGAACTTACCAAAAGCTTTATGATGGCGTAAGAAATGTTATCAGCTTTTTTAGACCATTACACTTATTTTCTTACCATCTATTTCTCAACTGTTAAGAAAATGTCATATCTTTACTATGGTAGCACCTGACTTGTGCAGTCCATATCAGTTAGGCTTAACTAAGCATCTGTACAAAAAAAGGAACAATAAATTTAGTGACTCAAGCAACTGGAAGTTTGTTTCTATTTTCCCTCTGTTCTGCACTAGTCAGTTGGGTGGTTTTTCGGATAAACAAGAAGTTGGCCTCTGTGGCTATTTGGGTACCCAGGCCTGGCAACTCTGCAACCCTTGGCAAGGGGCTTCCAAGGTCAGCTCTATTGTCACTCTGTTCATTTCCTCTCTAGTTAAAAGAAACAGGGAATTAAATATAGAGGAGTCATACTGCCACCTTGAAGACCCCAGCCTCAAGTGGCACAGGTCATTTCCATGCACACTGTGCTGCTAAATTGGTCACATTGTCTCACCTAACACCAAGAGAGCATGGGAAATGTACTCTGTGTGCACAGTAGGAACAGAAGCATACATTTTGGTGAACAGTTATCAATCAGGGCAGAATCACTATTATCTAATCAGTAAGGGGAAGATACACAATAAATGCAATAAGGCATGGAGTGTGAGATGGATTTGAAAGAAACAAGTATGGAGTCCCACCCCCACCTCCCCCAAAAGGACAGAATATTGTCTCTATTTTCATTGTTTGATGGCTCTGCAATACCTGGGCAGCTCAGCTCACAGAAAGATATAAGAGCAAACCATAATATAGAGAATTTATCATTGAGAAGATGTTCTTAGTATAAAGAGATACTACCAATATCATTATCTTTGAATTCCCTTGTTGTAAATTTATACAGGAATAACTATGTATTGCTGAATCACACTAATATCCAATAATGTCAATTTAAATATAGCAAATATCAAATATTATGCATATTGCTATAGAATCATCTCAATAATAATTGTTGATTAGTTATTTAAATAGAGTCCTATTTCTTTCTAGGGTTAGTTCCTAGAATATCTTATCACTTGGAAAGGTACTGCTTTGATTATAAAGTTGGATTTTTAAATGTCAAAAAAAGATTGATATGTGTTCACCAAAAAATGGTTTTAATTAATAAGGTCATTTAAGGGATTATTTGCTTTTCATATTGACAATCACATTTTAGATCAATTAGAGCAAATTTTTGAAAAATATTAATATTCAGGAGAGTAATAAAGTCTTTAGTCCTTGACTATTTTCATTAACTTTTTTCCTAATCATAGTGTCTTAATCACCTATTTCTGCTATAAGAACTAAAGTTGACATTTAAACTTTATGTGGTTTTAAAACTATTCATAAAAATGTGAAAGAAAATAATTTTTTCTAGAGTTTTTTTTTTTGCGTTTATGTGCATATCTTAGTCCATTTTTCATTGTTGGGAAAGAATAGCTGAGGCTGGATAATTTATAAAGCAAAGAGGTTTATTTGGCTCGTGCTTCTGCAGACTATACAAGGAACATGGTGCCGGCCACTGCTTCTGGTGAAGGCTTCAGGAAGCTTCTCATCAAAGTGGAAGGCGAAGGGGGAGCAGGCATGTCACATGCAAGAGTGGGAGCAAGAGAAGGAGGAGGGGGTTCCAGGCTCCTTTAAACAATCAGCTCTTGCATGAACTAATAAAGTGAGATCTCACTCATTATCTCAGGTAGGGCACCAAGCCATTCGTGAAGGATCCACATCTCCCACCTGGCCCCACCTCCACCACTGGAAATCAAATATCAACACAAGATTTGGAGGGGGCCAAACCATATCAGTGTTATGTGTTTCATATGTGTTTCCAGTATGTTTATATATTTTTAAAGTTTATATGGGTCAATTATAGGTATCTCAGTATAAATACAAGAGGGAATTAAGGCCAATAGTTAAAAGTATTTTGCACAAACAACAAAAATCATACATGTATGATAATAGTAAACTATTAATAAGGAAAAATGGGATTTGTTGCTTTGACAAACCTTATATGGATATATTATTGAGTATCATTTAGTGTTGTAATATTTCATGTTCATGAAAGGCAATTTCTATTTTTCTGCAACACTGGGAATGCAGACAGGTTGAGATGGGGATGACATACTTGAATGTGACAAGGTTTATCTACAACCCACAGCAGAATTCATTTTTATACTACGACACAGCATTGTTTTAAACAACTTTAGATTTTCATTTAACAACTCAAAACTAAGCCTTCTTTTCTTTTTTTTTTTTTTTGAGGAAACTTGCATAGACTTATCTTTTTAATATTTCTTTATTTTTGTAGTTACTATGGATACATAATAGCTGTACATATTGATGGGGCATATGTGATGTTTTGATACAAGCATACAATGTGCAATGATCAAATCAGGGTAATTGAGGTATCCATCCCCTCAAGCATTTATTATTTCTTTGTGATAGAAACATTCCAATTCTACTCTTTCGGTAGAGATATATAATAAATTATTTTGAAACTTATCTTGGAATATGCAATAAATCATTTTTAACTCTAGTCACCCTTTGTGCTACCAAACACTAGATCTTATTCCTTCTATCTAACTCTATTTTTGTGCCCATTTACCAAAATCTCTTTATTTCCCCTCCCTGCTACCTTTTCCATTATTCTATTCTCTATCTTTGTGGATTCAATTATTATTTTTTAGCTCCCACATGAGTGAGAACATGTAATTATATTTGTCCTTTTGGGCCTGGGTTATTTCACTTATCATAATGGCCTCCAGTTCCATCTATGTTGTTGCAAATGGCAGCATTTCATTCCTTTATATGGCTGAATAATATTCCATTGTGTATATCTACCACATTTTCTTTATCCATACATCCATTGATGGACACTTATGTTGACTCCAAACCTTGGCCACTGTGAATTGTGTTGCAATAACTGTGGGAGTGCAGATATCTCTTTGATATACTATTTCCTTTCTTTTGGATATATGCTTAGCAGTGAGATTTCTGGATCATATCATAGTTTCTTTTTTAGTTTTTTGAGGAACCCCCATACTGTTCTCCATAGTGGCTGTACTAATGTACATTCCTATCAGCAGTGTATATGCATTTTCCTTTCTTTTTTTGAATATTATTTAAATTAAAAACAAATATTAATTCAAGAGCAAATAGAAGATTGAGCATGAACTGAGGAAGTGCCATTTTGGATGAAGTGCCTGTTTTAATGCATGATAATAACGTTTTCTCTCAATATATGTTTTCCTTAAATGTTCAACTGAAACAATGTATTATGTGATTTAAGGTGAAACTATAGTGGAAAACAATCTGAATAACAATTACATTGCTATTATTCTGCATTGCAGTATTTGGTTCTTTAGGGGTATGTACATGCACCTGTTCTCAGGCAGAACTGAGTATTTTACTTAGTTGTTAGCCAGGTTTCTATGTAAAAGTACTTCAGCCCTCCTAAATGAAAGCAATAAATTCTTATCATTACATAATGTCATATAAATAATTTGCTTTACGGAATTACTTGGACAATCAGGAAGCCTTTTACTGTCTTATCAAAGCCTGTGCTGTTTTCCCCCTGGGCCGATCCAGAATGTATCAGGTGATTGTTTCCAAGGCATCTCCCTTATTTAAAGCAATTTTACTCATACTATATTATGTTTAGATAATAATATGGAACAGAGTCAGGACTGAGTATAACTGCTGACCCAAAAGAACATCAATATAATTAAAATTTCAAATAGAGTCTCGAGAATTTTATGGGGATGCCACATTACTCCAGGACAATGCTGGCACTGAAAACAAGCTGTTTTCTTTGTTAAATAAAATTTTTAGACTCTCTGTTTGCCTCTTTACAAAAGAATTATTTTGGTTCCATGTGTGCTGAGAGCTGGGCTAAGGGCCCCGTGAAAACACCCAGTGGAGATGAAGATCTAGAAAGGAACATGGACTGTAACAGCTAAACCTGGCCGTTTTATGCCATCAGCATGCACGCTAGGTCTTTGGAAAATGCACATTTATACATACGATCTTTGGAAATAACATTTTCGTTTTGCCCACCCAGCTTTTCTCCCCTAATTTTTTACCTCTTACAAACAATTCACCTATCAAGTACCACGTGCCTATTTCAAAACTTTTTCTGAGGTTATATTGTGCTTCTAGGCTAAAATATTAAAGTTTAGTTAAATTGTAAACTAAATATGTTGGTTTTATCTATGAGCTAAAGAATCACTTTATCTCATACCAAATATACCAAATTTATACATATGAAATTTATACATTAAAAAGGATTCATGGCAAATAAATGCAGTCATTACTTTTATGTATGAAGCATTTATTACTATTTGTATGCTTTCTCCATGTTAACAAGTCAATGGTAAACATAGTGCTATATTTAGAAAAAATATAAAAATGGTGAGAATGAAACTGCATAAATAAAAAATAAAATAATTGGACAGCCAAGTACTGTTGCTTTAAATATGACCTAGCATATAATGGTTCCTTAGTCACAAGAATAATATTAACAATAACTTATTTTCTAGCAGGACATAACAAAAAGATATTGTTAACTTCCTTTATTTTGTTGTTGGATTATCAATATTAGTGATAATAATAAGTAATTTGAATTTATTTTCATTTATTTTGTGAGTGATAAAATGTAGTGATATGAAAAAGTAGAAACTTGCTTTCTGGAACTTAAAAACATTGAAACTGCCAGTTCTAAATAGTTATTTTCAGTGGAGTAGCACAAGGATCCCTGTGGGGGGAAATGAATATTGAAATATTATTCCTTTTTATTTCAAATTTTCATGGATGATAAAAATGCCTTGAAGGAATGAACAGAAAAGCTACATAAATTGAATTATAATGGCAAAGTAAAATACCAAATTAATCAGAAAATCTAGATGAAATTCTATTGTTCCATGAAAAGAAAAAGAATCATTATTTTTTTTACTCCTTGGTTAATTACAATGGATGATATACTCAATGTCAAATTTTGGGAGATTGACAATTAATTTAAAACAGAATTTTAAAATCCTTTTTTTATAAAAGTGAGAGAAGTATTTATACATATAAGTTGGAACAATATGACTATTATGCAGCATATTCAACCATATTATGTGCAGTTTTAGAGTTGAAATGACAGTGTTCTTCGGTTTCACTGAAGTGACATATGAGGTTTGCTTTATAAATTTTCTCTTTGGAGAATACAAAGATTCAGCTCTTTCCCTGTCTGGCAAATGAACCGATGCTGTAATGCCTACTGTTGGTATTTTCAAAATGTTCTGCAAACTGAGGACACTCAAGAGCTATTTGTAAATAATAGAATATTTCCAAAACTATACAATTGAGAAAAGGTTATTATTTCTTTTGTGATGCTTATTAACTTGCTATTGTTAGAAAACTTTTAGAACTGAGTATTTTTTTTTTTTTTTTACTTACATGTCAGATTGGCAAAAATAGAAAACTTTGAAAATATACTGTTTGGGCCAGATTCAGATATCCAGTTGTTTTGCTGTATGATTGGTGAGGACGCAAACTGATAAAACCCCTATGGAGGGGACCGATGGCATGGGACTACCTAAGAAACTTGTCACTCTATGTAATCCTTATCTCAGCACTCCCAATTCTATACATATAAGTAGAAAATTCACCTTCAGAAATAGGGGAAAAGTGCATAAGTTTCTTCAGTGTGCCATTAGCATAAAGCAAAAGATTGGGAAATGAAATTAATGTCCATCAACCTAGGACACATCCCAAGGGTAATATTATCACCTATAAACACACAGACACATACACAGAGAATAAAAAATCACCAGGATATACTTGTAAGTGATCAAAGCAGGGACTGTGGGATATTGTAGATAGTGTGTAAAAAAAAAAAAAAAAAAAGGAGAGATAAGAATACATCCAAATATATCTGGATTTCAGAAACTAAGAGCTAATGAAAATGATGGGTAGGAACCAGGTAGATGATTCTGTAGTACAAGCAGGAGTTTTATGAGTATGTTTTCAGACAGTAGTTTGACCTTGGAATCATGAAAATATTTTACATATACAAAAATTAAATTAAATTAAAGGGAACAAAAAACAACTGCTAAAATGGAAAATGCTAACAATAAAAACAGTGGAATATTTTTACAGACTAAATTAGCATGACCATATTGACCACCAAAAGTCCAGAAGCCAGCCAGAGAATTGACAAAGGGCCCTGTGGGGTTATGAATCATCATCCATAATTTAGAACTTGTCCCACCATCATGATATTGAAACCTGCAATAGACATTCTGTCTTCACATAAAATTTCACTCGATACTTTTCCCAGGCACTGAGCTGGCAGGTTATTACATGACCTTCTCTAGTGATGACCTTAAAAAAAGTTGGGACAGTATAGTTTTTATTGTGAGTTGTCTTGGAAAACAGTTCACTGTGTCCACTGATGTGTTCATAAGCTGTGATGAGCCCAAGTGACAATTTATGTTCTTATTACTTTGCTCATAATGCATGGAACTGGCCAAAGAGGTCACTAAAGATAAATAGAAACGGATGGCAGCACAAATCAGGTGCGCAAATAAACATCACCATCTCATTTTAACATCCCGGTGCTGTGTAAGGTATGTTAGGTATCATTTTATCCATCTTTCCTAGGCAATCATCAGTCTCTCCCCATGCAGGGTCAGTCCCTTGTCTGCATTGGGCCACCCAATGCCTGGCCAAGGCATGCTTCATCATGTCCCTTCTTGGCGCTGGGACCTACACTTCTCTATGAGATCAAATTCAAAAATCTCTGGCATGCCAAGTTCTTGGTATTCTCATTCCACTTTGCAGCTCACTGAAACACTTCTATCCCTTATATGTAAGTATCTAGCTTGGTGTACTTTCTCTACCCTGTCATGCTCATCTTTTTTCTATGTTTTTCCATTCTTTTTTCCCACCAGTAATGATGCGCCCTTCTTTATGTCTTAATAAAACTAACTTTTATTGCTTTCATAATGAAAGCTTCTCACAATTCATCTGTCCCTTTATCTCAACCCTTTTGAGGGTTTATACCAACCCTTTTTGGTATATAGTTCGGTGTATAATGTTAGACCATCTCAACACTTTGTTAAGATGATTCATGTATTTAAACATAATTCCCCAAAACAATTATGAAATTCCTAAAAATCTCCCTTATAGTCTCTACAACACCTTTCACAATTTGGAGAATTAGAAGATGTTACTGACTTAATAAGGCAGCAGGAGAGAGTACAACATATCCAGCTGAAAGAAATATATTAATATGTTAATAAAAAATCTTATGCTACTCAGACCTCCATGCATATTTTAAAAATTACATAAAAGATTATTTAAATTGATGTAATTTCCCCAAAGTGGGGGAAACCTTTGATAGCTATCAATTATCCACTATCAACAGAAATCATAAAATATGCAAACTATCTTAATTTTGTTATCTAAATATTTGCAAGGAATGTTCTAATGCAATTTGAAGCACTGTTTTATTTTTCTTCCAATGAACTGAATCTATTTATTACTAGACAACAGAGTTGTTGGGTTCACAAGTTGTGAACATTGGATGTTTGCAGAAGTCCTGTTTCCTCTTTTCCCTTCCCATGTTTATGTAAAACAGACTTACTGACATCTAAGATCCTGCAATAAGAAGTGTATTCCTTTGACCAAAGTCTTTTTGTCGTAAAATTTATATAATGAACATGTAACCATTTAGCTGTGAAGAAAATTCCACAAAGTAATGAAAGAACTTGAAAAACCTTATTAGTCAGTGAAAAATTCTGTGAATTTGCTCGATCACTGAAGGGAGCGTTGGGGTTGGAGTGAGCATGTGGTCGACGTTTTCTAAGCTAGGAGGACGTGCACATCTAAGATGAGCAACTGGACAGGAAATGGAGAACTCTCCCGTGCCGAGACAGGTGGCAAATTCCTTGTGTTCTTTTTAACTGCCTGGCACCGAGAAAATATATTTCTAGGATATTTATGAATGAAGAAATCCACAGACTTGTGCTTCAAATATTCATCTGGCCACTACATTAAAAACCATGTTGACATCTTGTTGCTGATTTTTAAATACTCAAGATATGGAATGACAGTCCAATTATTTTATCTGTGTTCAGAAGGATACAGAGAGAATGTCTGTGAATAGACATGACTTGTCTATTTCAGTCCTTTCCTGTCAGTGGCTACACCTCAGCCTTTTAAATTTATTCCTTGTTAGTATCACAGCACAAATCAAACTGCCCTTTGATAGCAGTGGCTCTTAGTGGCTGGCACCATGCATTAGCTAGTTTGCAACAAAGCACCACATGGTCAAAGAGGGCTAGATCCCACTGGATGTGATAATCAATACATGTTCTCTCCAAAAAAAAATCAATGTTCGCTATACTAGATATCTGCTTTGCATGTACCAATAGATTTTTCCAATCCTGACAGTATGAGAGGTCATCTAGTTTAATTAATAGAAACTAATAGGACCTCTAATGAAAAAAAATCAGGAAACTGAGAACTGCTAATAACTTATTTTACTTTCAATAGAAACATAAGGAAGACTAGAAGAATTTTAAATAGTAAGTTATGTGATAGGTAGTCAATTCAGTGCTACGGTTTTATGACCATATTATACACCTTGCCTTCTTAATACATATTGAAGAATGCCAATTGGCTTTCTATAAGAGCAGGTATACAGTGAAAAATAAAATTTAATATGGATAGCACTGCTGTTCTGTCCTATAGAAAGAAATAAAACAGGCTCAATTTCAAAAGTGACATACATTCTTATACCTTGTTATATGCTGTGCTCTGTTGCTTTCTTTCCACGATGGTATGAATAAGCCGCTGAACCTTTTTAAATACCATTTTTCATTTTTTGTAAACTGAAGAGGTTGGGTTAAATGGTTCTTAAAATAACTTTAGATTCTAATATAAGGTGTGATTTATTTTTTTAAACTAGTAATATTCTCTACTTGAAGTTTTGGTGAAATCAAGGAAAAAGTAATAGGAAATGACCTACATATTTCTTTTATATAAATGATAGCATAAATTACTAAAATTTCATATTTTAAATTTAGTTTCTTGTCATGTAGTATCTATTAAAATACAGAAAATACAAGTTAGTCAAGATGTAAATATTTTTATGTTATTCTGCTCATCAAAAAATTATAGGTTCAAGAAGATAGTGATATTTTCCATGAATCACCTGTTAAATATTTGGCAATTATAAATATTGTTATGTAGATATTTATAGACATAGTTTTTATTCCTCTTAGAGAAATACCTAGCATTGGAATGGTAGGGTTTTGGGGGGAAGTATAACTTTAGTTGTATAATAAAACTTTTTTTGCAAAGTAGTTCTACCATTTTCTACTTCCACCAATAATATATGACAGATCCAGTTGCTTTAAATCTTCGCCAGTGCTATCAGTTTTTCCTGTTTCTTCTAAATCTTATGGTTTTAATTCATGGTGATATTGAGTACGACTTCATGTAGATATTGATCATTTACAATCTTTCTTTCAAATGACTGCTAAGATCTTTCATATATGAGGTTGGTTGCCCTTTTGTTATTAGTTATGGGAGTTCTTTTTAAATCTTGGATTCCAGCCCTTCATTAGAGATTGTTTTGTAACTATTTCACCCCAGTTAATTTCTTGTCCATTCATTTTTATAATGGAGATATTTTTTCCATTTTATTTATTTATTTATTTATTTATTTATTTATTTATTTATTTATTTATTTATTTTTGAGACAGAGTCTCACTCTGTTGCTCGGGTTAGAGTGCCTTGGTGTCAGCCTAGCTCACAGCAACCTTAAACTCCTGGGCTCAAGTGATCCTCCTGCCTCAGCCTCCTGAGTAGCTGGGACTACAGGCATGTGCCACCACACCTGACTAATTTTTCTATTTTTTAGTAGAGATGGGGGGTCTCGCTCTCGATTAGGCTGGTCTCGAACTCCTGAGCTCAAAGGATCCACCCGCCTAGGCCTCCCAGAGTGCTAGGATTACAGGCATGAGCCACCGCGTCTGGCCCAATGGAGATTTTTAAAGAGAAGGAATAGTTAATTTCAATGGACTTTTATCTGTCAACTTTGAAGTTATTTCTTTCTATAACAAAAGAAGCATTTAACACAGGCACAAAGATTTATTTCTATTTTCCCTTCTAAAAGCTTTATGGGTTTAGTTTCCACATTTATTTGTGTTTTTGAACTATTTCAAACCAATTTTTGTGTATTATATGAAATAGAAGTTAAAATTTAATTTTATTTTTGCTGTATGGATATTTGGCTATTTTAGTAACATTTGTTGAAAAATTTTCCATTTTCCGATTATGTTTGTGGGAAATCAGATGACTGGAGTCCAGGTATATTCTGTTCTATTTGTTGATTGTAGGCTAATTCCACACTGACTCGATGGCGGTAGTTCTATAATAAGTTTTGGGATCACACAGTGTGAGTCAGTCCTGTGACTTTGTGTTTCCCATTGTTGCTTTTGCTCATTTGCATTAAATGTAAATTTTAAAATCAGCTTGTGAGTTTCTATAAAAAAATCTACTAGGATTATATCTGGGATTGAATTAAACCTATAATTAATTTAGGGAGAATGATCATCTTAATAGTGTGTCTAGCAATTCATGAATTTTTTATGTCTCTCAATTTATTTAGATGTCCTTTAATTGCCCACTTTTGTTGAAATTATTTCTAAAAATTTTATGGGTCTTGGTGCTCTGTGAATGATATTTTAAAATTTTTATTTTCCAATCGTTGGCTGCTTTGTATAAAAGTACAATTGACTTTTTAAAAATAAACTTATAACCTGGGACTATGCTCAATTCACTTATTATATTTATTAGTTGTTTTGTATATTTATCAGGATTTTCTATGTAGACATCATGTCATCACTAATAGAGACAATTTACTTCATTGGCTTTCTGTGCTGCAAACAATCAGACCTAGGCCAGACCCCCTTTGTGGGTTTGGTAACACCTTCACCTAAAACAGTTCATCACTCTTTCATTCTTTATTCATCTATAGGTAGATGAATATAGACATCATGTCATCACTAATAGAGACAATTTACTTCTTTCTGATTTGCATGTCTTTCCTTCCTTCCACATCATGTAGCTCCTTCCTTCCTTCCTTCCTTCCTTCCTTCCTTCCTTCCTTCCTTCCTTCCTTCCTTCCTTCCTTCCTTCCTTCCTTTCTTCCTTCCTTCTCTCCTTCCTTCCTTCCACTATTTATATTCTCATATTATTGTTTTAATGTTTGTGAGCTAGTGCAGGGATAACTCCTCTCTCATTTGTGATATTGGTAATTTGTGTTTCTTCTTTCTTGATCTATGGAGCTAGGACCTTATCATTATTCTTGATCTATTCAAATCAGCATATCTTGATATTGTTCATTTTCACTATTGCTTGTTTGTTTCATTTGGTTTATTCACTTCCCAAAATCATTTTCTTAAATGCATAAAATCCTGATACTTTGGAAGTTTTGCAGAATGGCTATTTGATTGTCTTTAGATTGTCATTGCTTAGTTGAATTTTTGCAACATCCAACAATCTCTCACATGTGTTAGTGTGTTAGTCCATTTTGCACTGCTATAAAGGAATGCCTGAGATGGGTTGTTTATAGAGAAAAGAGGTTTATTCAGCTCATAGTTCTGCAGGCTGTACAAGAAACATTGCACCAGCATCTGCTTCTGGTGCGGACTTCAGGGAGCTTCCAATTGAGCCAAAGGCGCAGGGAGAGCAGGCATGCCACATGGTGAGAGGAGGAGGAAGAGAGGGAGGAGGTGGTGCCAGCCTCCTGTACACAAGCAGCTCCTGCATGAACTCATCAGAACTCACTCATTTCAGGGAGGGCACCAAGCCATTCCTGAGGGATCCACCCCTGTGATCCAAACTCCTCCCAGCAAGCCCCACCTCCAACACTGGAGACCAAATTTCAGCATGCGTTTTGGAGGGACAAACATCCAAACCAACATGTTCAAAAGGGGGATGACTTGGCCTTAAGAAAGACAGAGATCAAATTGAGACAACACTCTGTAAGTTGTTAGTTCATTGGTAAATGAAAACTTCATCATAGTAAACTCTTAAACTCTTTCATTCTTTCTCTCTCTCTTTTACACACTTACACATATAAAAGAGATGATATGTTTATTCACCATATATGTTAATAAGTACTTGTTGAGTGTTTAATCTGTGTGTGAGTCATTTCGCAAGACACTGTAAATACAATACCTATCAATAATCATAACTGCGATTTATTAGGCTACTATGTATGAAGTATATGAAGCATATGTATTATTTTTTATCACAAAGATGTTATATCTTTATCACAAAGATCTTATATAGAGAAGTTCAATATTTTACTAAGTTTCAAGAAGGTTCTTTGTGTTGGAGTTTGAAGTCAGGCTGGGCAGATTCTATAGTCAAAGCACAACAAACTAAGGCCAACAGAAGAATTAAGGAAATAAAAAGAATGAAGGATCTTAAACTTTTTATTTTTGAAAGTACATTAACAATTTGGAAATATCTGGAATATGCAAAACCAGCAACTGGCTTGGGGTAAAACTTATTAACCACTTCGATACAAGCTTCGACTATGGTCGATAGCTACAGATGAGCGTGCACAGCTAAGCGATGACTGTAGCGGACAGCTGTGATATGAAGGTGCACAGCAGAGCGTCCACTTTAGTCAACAGCCAAAAGCTTTTACATTTACAGCTTTTATCTCTGCAGTTACGGTGTGTATGTTAAGCTAATAAGTTACTACGAAAATTGTGAACATTTAAAAATAATGCAATGAAGACATATATGTATATGTTACCTATTCTGATTTACATTACAAGTAAAGCTGCCTATAAAGTAAAACAAGCTTTCAGTGTTTTCAAGAGCAAAACAGATTCGTCATCAATGCACAGCACAAACTATCGTGCGGACTATGAGTGCCGGCTGTGGGCAAGGTTTCCGGGCCGGTGAGCGCCGTGCTGAAGTGATTAAAAAGCAATGTCTTATAAATCTAAGTCATTATTGAGCATACTATATCTTAATAATACATCTTGAAGGATTTCTGGAGACAACCTTTGGTTGGGGATAACGAAAAAGTCATATTATGAATTACTATGGCAACCAGAACTGATAATTTTATTCCAGTGGCAAGTATAACCTAGCTTTTTCTTTCTATTAATAAATGACATTTTGTGGCTAAAATAAAGCAATGTATACAAACGATTCATTGCAGTAAAGACAAAGCCCCAAAGAAAAGATGTTAAAAATTCCATTCTATTAAGTTTAGTTGAATGTAATGATATGTCCATGAAGTATCACTTGAAATTAACTAAGTCTGTCTTAAGTGATGATTACTGTGTTTAATTTTAACTATTCTATTTATTTTTTCAGATAAATTCAACATAAAAACCATTTAAGCTTAACTTGCATTCTAGATGTCAGCATCAGCCACAGGAAGTCAGTTACTGAATATTGTTTGTTGAAGATGATGACACACAATGTCATTTTGTAATATTGACTAATGCATATACTATGTATGCCTGTGCAACTTGAGATAGTGTTGAGTACGTTTTTATGGCCATTTTTCTAATGCCTTATTCAATAGCTCTTTTCAAATAACAGAAACTTATTCTTCATCACAGAGAGCTACTCATTAGAGTGGCCAGTAGGGTTTACTCCCAAATGCTCCAGAGAACACAAGGCAATCTACATAATCATTATAATCCCCCTGACCAATGACTATTTTAGACAAGATATTATGAACTAATTCTGCCCAGCGCAGCATGGACGGATACTACTGTAGGACTTCTAAGAAAGGTCTTCCCCTTCTTGGAAAAGAGACACTGCCTTAGGATAGGGCCTGTGACACATGGCATTGCACAGTCAGGCGGGACCATGATGGGCAGAGGCTGAGGGAGGAGGAGGGCAGAGCAGAAGCCAGGACATGAGTCTTTGATGGCAACAGTGAGTTGTTGAGTCACTCAGGCCTGGACCTTGCCCCAGCTTCAACTTCTTGTTGGGAGAAAGAATTTATTTCCATGTTCTGTAAGAGTATATGACTTGGGATATTTATTACTTGCAGCTGAAAATATCATAAAATATACATTCATTTAGTTGCACATAATCATAGAGTGGCCAATTCAGACGGAAATCTGAATTTTTGGTGCTCAACTACAAGAGAAAGCTCCACGGAGCAGGACTGTGGAAGTCTATTCACCATCCGTCCCAGTTGCCGTGGAGTATCTGCTGAGGAAGGAAGAAAGGGGGAGTGTGCAATGGCATATGTTTTACTTCTACTAAGAATAGGCACCAAGACTAGAGAAAATAACAGGAAAGGACTGGAGGCATCATTGTGTGCCCTTTTTCAGAGGAAGACAGCACCAAAAGTGTGATAATGCTAGATTCCTGAGTCAAAAGAAGAATTCAATTAGCCCAGTACATTTATTTAGATTTATGGAGACCAAAGGCAACTGGTCTTTAAATCTTTATGCTTCTGCTCTATTTAGAATGCAGCCCACAAACCAACCACACTAACCAGGTAAACTTTGTTGGTCTAAGAACTTTAAGTCATGTCTGATTGAACACTGATCTGCATTGTGTAGTGGAAACCCTGAGATAGTACATTGTATTATATGTTGTTTATAAGAATCTGGCAGTACACATAGTGGTTTGGGCTGAGTCAGGATGGTGGGGTGAATCTAAAACACATTGTGTGGTATCCCTGAAGCCTTGATAACTATTTTGACAAAGGAATCGAGTTTCACATACTTCTCTTAAATGCTGCCCTGGATAGTAATTTCACAAATTACCAAGTATTTCTGTTGGTAAGAAAAATAAGAAACATAGGGATATTAGAAGAAATGAAATCTCCAATTTATTTATGTTAAATCATTACAGAAATCCAGTACAAAAAATTTACATCCAGAAATTTGCATACATGATATGAATTACATGGGAATAAGTAAAAGTGATAAATCACTTTTCAAATAGCAGTCATCAAATGCTCTTATCCAATTTATTTTTTAAACTTGCCAGAGCATTTATCAAATCTTCATTCCAGAGAATTAATTTTAGAGGAAGGGAAGTGGTTTGTGGCAAAACGACACAGAAATTTGGGTACTAAATTCCGTCTTCTGTTCTTCAGCTCCTGGGGCCAAATGCCTGGTAGAAATAATGACAAACACATGAGTTCAGGCAACACACAGTATCTCCTCCTATTATGGGGTTAGGTCCTGTATACTACTCACTGATGTATCCCCAGGGTCTACCTCAGTACCTCGGTACACAGTTAAATGCTCAATAAAATATTTATTGATCTGAAGCAGACTCTTAGAGGTACAAACCTTCTGGGTCTGTTTAGAAGATATTCTAAAATATTATCTAAAGTTAGTTTAAAAGATATTTTTTAAAGTGTTTGTTATCTCCATAGAAAAATAACGTGAACATTGAGAGGAGTTCTCGAATTCTGATCCTACATGCAGCTTGGAATGAAATCTGTGTTTTATACTTCTTGTCATCCAGGAAATCCCCAATTTGCAAATTAGTTTTACTACAAAAGTTTGTATCACTGTGAAAATTTGAATGCATTTTCTTCACCATGACATTCTAACCACTGCAAAAAATGTATTGAGTGCATACTAAGTGCAAAGCGTTAAAAGATGTTATATATATGTTCCAAAGATAAAGAACAAAGTTGCAGACGCCAAGAGCTCAGCAACTGCTAGAGGTAGCACACATAGAAAAATAATTTCAATATAAGGTTGATGGCCAAATATACTTGAGTGGAAAATATAAACAATGTGTTGAGTATGAGAAACAATGTGTTGAGTATGAGAAACAACACTAATTCTAACAGGCAGAAAATCATTTTATTTGTAGTAAAACTACAGTTCATAGTTGAACAGAACAACTCAATAATTTTTTTAAATTTAATATAGCAGTACTTGAAAACTAAGAAAATGTTTAATTGCTTAAGAGAAAAATAAATAAGTGGATGGACCTTTTTTTCTGTTCTGAAGGGTGTTTTGGGGAGACTTTTAACTTAACAAGAATTGAACTAAACTTTTTTGAAATCTATTTTTACTTTAAAATTCGGATCCTCACTTTTCCCCTCATACATCTGTCTTGCATCCAAATTAGATTTGTTATACACAATTTAGTTTATTAATATTTAAACAACATTTAAATAATATTATCTACTTTATTAAGCCTTCTTATGATTACCAATCCCCACCTTTTACCTTTAAACTCAGAGTGGTGGCTATCACAGTCTATCTGCTTACATAATTCTTTGAACATATATAATATCTTGACTATGCTCTAAGGGCAAAGGCAAGATTAGTGTCTCATTTTTTCTTTTAACTTCCTTCCAGCATCTGGCTCAGCACTTCACAGTTTCCACAAGTATTCATGAATGGTATTTCTTGGGCTTGCTAGTAACAGCTTTAATTTATAACTTATGGTAAGAGCTAAATGTTTGGTTCTAAGTAAAATGAAGGTGGGATGAGAATGGCAGGTTTTACCAGCTAAGGGTGTGAGAAGAAAATTGAGACAAAGAGATGACCATGATTTGTCCTTTAATCACCATGACTATCCTCGAAGGGGGTAATATTAATATTCAAATTTTAAAGTTGAGGAAACCAAAACAAGAAACTCAGCTAACTTGCCCAAACTGCAAAGTAAGGAAGAGGTAGAACCAGGATTCTATGCAGACAACCCAACCATGCAGCCTGACCTTAGCTACTTATGCTGTACGCGTGGGCAGCAGGGTCAAACTCACTCAGCATTCGTACAGATGACCTGGAATCCAAACCGTTAGGGTCTTAGAAAGAGGCATATGCAGAGGGGCAGGAACACAGTGTTAAACCCTGATGGATAGCACAGAAAGTGAGAGAGCCGGAATGAAACTCTGGTCATCACCCTTATACAGACATGCATATTTTAAAATGTTTTCAAACACCTAGTGCTACGTGAGCAAGTGATTATGGATATATATCCCATATGGTTTAAGGAACTGAGAAAAAACAAAACTTGACTTTAATTTTTTAATTCACCTTACTTAAGTTTTCAGGAGTGCCTTGAAATTACACTTACTGTCTAATTTTAGTAAAAATATTTCTCTCATCTTATTAACTTTTAGTGCATACACATTTTGACCTGATCCCATTTCAACTTTTATCTTTCAAGGTCAATTAATAATTTTGCATACTCCTAGATGGAAAACCACTTCATTAATTATAGACTTTTTAATTAATATGTCACTTAAACCTTTCATACAGGGAGTTCGGAAAGTTAGTACTATCTGGTTATTATACAGAACAAGTAATTTCTATGTCTTTCCAAAGCTAGATCAACTCTGGTTTTGAGTAATAGCAAAGACATATCCAACTTGGCAAACTTGGAGGAAAATAAACTTTTGGATCAGGTACTCTTAAGATTATAGAATATTTGTCATCATAAGGTTTGACTTATCTTCATAATGAGAAACAGAGTCTAATTTTGGCTTCATAAATACATACCACCTTTTTGTTCTATGTACTTGCCTAGCAAATAAAATCACGAGCAATGCTTTGCGAGTTAATCGTTCCCTGCTGTGTCTCTTCTAATCCCAGCACCTGAACTCCGCAATGCAACTGAGTTGACATGTCTACAGCCCCCGATAACCAGGAAAAACTATCCATACATTTTCTCCAAGCCAGACTAATCACAGCTGAGGGAAAATCATGTTCCTACATTGGCATTATCAGTCTGATAAGTTTAAATGGAAAAAATGCTTTTCATCTTTCTCCACAGTCATTGAAACTAATATTTTAATCTAAATAGTAACCTTGAAGTTACATTCCAGAGCTACTCTCCCATGTAGTTTTTAATTTTTCCCCCCTTTGAGGATATAACCTTGGACTACTGTGCTAAAGAGAAAATGGCTGATTCAATATTTACATTGAAGGGTTCGTTCATTCAGTAAGTTTCAGTGAAATATATGTAAACAGGGGAAAACGCATTTTTGCAAATCATCAGTGTCTTCTTCTGAAAGTCTATAGAAAAGAATATTCCAAGCTTGCTATTGATTGTATCTATTGTCTCTTTTGTGCAATATTTAATTTATGTTCACAGAAATGCCCCCCAGTGAATACAACTCTCTCCAGCTTGAGGTTTGTATTTTCGAAAGTAATTCAGAGTTCAAAGCTTCCGACTTTGATAGAATTGTCATCACTGCAGCGCCAAACATCTTTTTTCTGATACTTGCTTACAAATAGACATTCAACGGGCCAAGTGATGAAAAGTGGGAGTTAGTGCAGGTGCGTGCCCTAGTTTGAGCATATTTGGTATTCCAGTCCTAGTAACAATGTTTACTTGCACTGTGCATTCTTGTTTACAGGGACCTGCCCTCTCCATTTCTCGTGGCTGCAGAATTGGCTGTAATTTCTGAACCATTCCAAAAGGTCTTCTGCTTGAGAACATGTGCACTATTATTCCTGCTAAAACTGCACATCTTAGGACATTGTTATTGCTTCCAGCTAAAATAAAGGTAAGAGGAGATATGTTCAGGTGTAAGAATTGAGGAAATATGTGTCACTTAACAAAGACTTCATCAGGAGTCTAGTGGAAACCAGTGATTGCTTTTTGGTGAAAAAACTCTTCCCCAGGTGGAGCCACTTGACCTACTGAGCACAGAGGTATTTTTCAGCCTTTGCTTTTCTCAGGGAAGACTGCACCACTATTTCCTGCAGTCTTGCAGGGAAAGCACGCAGGCGCTCTACTCTCCCGCAGGGGATCTGCCATGTAGAAGCTGGGCAGTTTCAACCTGTCAGTCGGTTGATGTCATTCCCTTGTCAAGGACACTTCAATGACTTTCCTTTACCTGTAGAGTAAAATCCAAATTTCTTCGAATGACGCATGGGGCTCTAGATGGCTCCACCCTTGCCTGCTTCCACAGTGGATTGCACCATCCTGACATTGCCCCCCAGCCAGCCAGACAATTTTGTTGCTGTCGTTGCTGCTGCTCTGTCATATCAGGCTTTCACTTGCTTTTTCTATGCCTGAAATTGTCCTCCCAAATACTTGGATGGCTGGTTTATTTCCACTGTTGACATTCTAATTCAAACGCTGCTTCCTTCAACAGGTTCTTACTCCTCAAAATCAATTCTTGTATCTCCACTTAACCACTCCCTATCTCTTTATCTTGTTTCATTTTCTTCATGACACTTAGCACTATCTGTAATTATCTGTAGCTATTTATTTGTCTCATTTTTTTTCTTCCTTCACTAGAACGTAAATGCCACGACCGTAGGAACTATGTCTGTCATATGCACTGCAGCATCTCCTATGTCTAAAACAGGGTTAGGCACCAGAGTAGGTAGGTACACAGAAAGTTTTGATGAAAAAAATTGCAAAAACAGAAAAAAAAGCATCTCCTGGAAATGTGTTTCTTGAGAAAAAAAGGGAAATCATTTAAATGCTTCAAGCTACCTTTCAAGAATTAGGACTATAAAAATTCATCCATCTTCTGAAACCTTTTTTGGAGTTATTTTCAGATGTAAGTTTGGTGGCATTTCTGAATCTTTAAAGTAATACTTTGTGCATTGCCTTTAATCATGTGATATGTTGCTGTTGGAAAACTGGTCAGGACCATGTTTGCAGGTGCTGATAACCACCTGCAGTGAACGGCTCCTTTGGCTTTCTTCCAGGGAACAGACGGTAAAACAAGCCAATTTAACTTTCAGGATTCTGGTTGTGGGGGAAAAGGGGTCAGCTGAGGTGCTGTATGTGCAGTGAGTTGTGCCAAGGCGGAGGAGAAGGTGGGGCCTGGGGCACGTGGTGCAGAAAGGTCTCCTGGAGACTCTACGTGCTGCCCCGTTCTACCAGGAGCTGGATTTTCTCATATTTGTGTTCAATGGGTACCGCCCTCTCTTGGGTCCGCACTCATTGCTAGTGTCTCTGCTCCTTTCAGAGTGTTGAACTATATGACTACTTACGTGTAGATGCAAAATAGAAAACAAATCGTAATTGGTTAGTTAATACAGCGTGTTAAAATTCATGGAACTCATTTTCCTCCAAGGACTCATAGAGATGATCCCAGTCCCTGACGCAATGACTAGTCCCCATGAAAACCTGGAAAATAAATCAGTGATGGCCCATTTCAATTTGATAACTGATCAGAATGTCTAGTTAAAGAGAGTCACTGAAGTTAGGAAAAAGGACTAAGGATAGAGCTTAGACTAAGGACTAAGGATCTGAGCTTGCCAAAGTTCATTCGACTTACAGTTAGTCTTAGCCTCTGCAAAGCTTTACTCTGTCAATTTCCCTGCCCCATATCCACTTTCATCACTGCTTCTTTTTGCCACCTGGTTGTGTACACTCCTTGGGGTCCAGTGGTCATCCCTGTCTCTCCTCTTCGCTCTTCTCTCAGAGCCTTTTCAACTTGCATGGCTACAGATCACCTCTAGAGTAGGACTCGCATCTATCTCTTCTCCCCTGAATTTCAAGCTTGTCTTCTACATATTTTTCTACATTTTGGTGATCATCATTTATTCTGCGAAATCATCTGCTTATTGGTTACTTTTTAAAAAAATAAACTCAAATATAATACACTCATTTTTATATGACATCAGCTATAAATTTCAGACCTTAAAAGTATGAGGAGACAAGTCTAAAGGTCACCCCTTCCCCACCGCAGGCCTGACAAAGCCTAGTTTGCAAACTTATTGTCAATACACACATTTATTTACATCACTTCTTAGCTCAAGAATTAGCAATGGGTTCATGACTGCCAGGGCCAAATAAAAAATATAACAAGATATCCACAAGTGTGAGCTTACAGAAATGGTTTTAAAATAAAGTATTCTCGAGGGGGGAAGGGGGCATGGGCAATATATGTAAACTTAATACTTGTACCCCCATAATACGCTAAAATAAATATAAAAAAAGAAAGGTCAGAGCCACCTGAAAAATATATTCTTTTCATTTTTAATAAAGTTTCAATTCATTATTTAAATAAAAATATGAAAATTTTAGTTTTAAGCATAATGTCAAATTTTTTCAAATTTTATTGATCACACATCATTCACATAAACAAATGGATACAGACACAAGTACACCCACCTAAATAAATATTTATCGTTCACTATTCTCAAAATTCATTTATTGAAACTCTATGTATGTATCGTCCTAGGTAATTTTCCAGCTCCACTCTTTCATCCTTCTCTTTCTTGTTTTCTTTCTTTTTTCCTTTGTCAATAAGTCTAAGAAGTTTGTTCAGATCTGTTTGCTTAACTAGCTATTTTTGATCATTGATTTCTTTAAGTGGCATTTTCATCAAGTTGTCTAAACATGGCTGATTTGGGAATTTAGACCTTACACATTCTAATTTCAGATAATTTAAAAAAAATCTTTTTTGTAACTTAAATGTGTCCTTTAAGATCACGAAAATTCAAGCTTTTAAGAACATATTATAAACCTATTCTACTTACTTCTTTGATCTCTGAATATCAATTAGGCAAAATTATAAATAATATTTAACAAATGATTTTTGTTATAAGAGCCATAAATCCATGAATCCGTCTTGTAAACCTTCTTGAATAACTTTGAAACATCATCTTTCCAAGTGTCATATCCCTGTTATTTCAACTTTGTGTGAAGAAGCCTCCTAGCTATTAGCCTATGGAATATTTCTGGTTTGGAATATCTACTTTCTAAAAATTCGTGGAATATGTGAAAACCAGCGCTGATCCTCCTTCTGGAGTAACAGTAATCTAGTACCTCTTGTAGTTTGATATTCACTTAATAGTTGACAAAAAGCTTGACAAAAGTGCCTCTCCCACGGTGCTACACTCAGTGCTATCAGTCTGTCAGGGAAAACTTAAGGAGATCAAACCGATGGGCAGTGTTCTGATGCGTGTCATCTGATACCATCCCCTGGTGTATCTTCCTGATACCTCTGCTTCCTTTGTCATTTATGTGTCACTTTTATCTAATTTAGCATCAATCGTTTCCTAGATTTTTTTTATTTAATAGCTCAGTAAAATTTCAAAACAAAAATTGGGATGTCAACACAAGGTTATCTGATTTTTAAAATGATTTTTATTTCAAAATATTAGGGAGTACAAGTGTTCTTGTTACATGAATGAATCGTATAATGCTGAAGTCAGGGCCTTTAGTGTGCCTGCCACCAGAATAGACTACATTGTACTCGATAGGTAAGTTTTGTTCCTCACTCCCCCACACCCTCCCCTTTCTTAGTTTCCAATGTCCTTACCACTTTATGACCATGTGTACACAGGGTTTAATGCCCACTTATTACAGAGAACATGTGATGTGTGTTTTCCCCTTGCTGAGATACTGCACTTAGAATAATGTTCTCCAGTTCCATCCAAGTTGCTGCAAATGATATTATTTCATTCCCTCTTATGGCTGAATAGTATTCCATGGTGTATATATGTACACCACATTTTCTTTATCCACCCATCAATTGACAGACATTTAGGTTGATTCCACATCTTTGTGAATTGTGCTATGATAAACATTTGGGTACAGGTGTCTTTCTGATATGATGACTTCTTTTCCACTTAGTAGTGGGATTGCTGGATTGAATGGTAGGTCTACTTTTATTCTTTGAGGAATCTCCATACTATTATCAGCAGAGGTTGTACTAATTTACAGTACTACTAACAGTGTATAAATACTCCTTTTTCAGTATATCTATGCCTACATCTATTTAAAAAAAATTTTAATAATGCCCATTCTGATAGGGGCAAGGTGGTACTCATTGTGGTTTTAATTTGCATTTACCTGATGATTAGTGATGTTGAGTATGTTTTCAATGTTTGTTGGCCATGAGTCTGTCTTCTTTTCAACAAATTCTGGTCATGTCTTTTGTTTACTCTTTACCCATGTTATTTGTTTTTATCTTGCTGATTGAGTTCTTTGTAGATTCTGGATATTAGTCCTTTGTTGGGTGTATACTTTGCAAATATTTTCTTCCATTCTGTAGGTTGTCTAACTCTGCTGATTATGTCTTTTGATGTGCAGAAATTTTTTAATTTAATCAAATCTAGTCTCATTTATTTATTTTTGTTGTTGCTGTGTTTGTCTTTGAGATCTTAGTCATAGATTCATATGTAGAAGAGTTTTCCCTATGGTTTCTTCTAAACTTTTATGGTTTTTGGTCTTATATTTAGGTCTTTAATGCACCTTGAGTTTATTTTTGTATATGGCAAGATAGAAATCCTATTTCATTCTTCTGCATGCGGATATCCAATTTTCCCAGTAGCATTTATTGAATAGAGCGTCCTTTCCTCAGTGTATATTTTTGTCTACTTTGTCCAAAATCAGTTGGTTGTAGCTATATGGTTTTATTTCTGGGTTCTCTAGTCTATTCCATTGGTCTATGTCCCTACCTTTATACTAGTACCAAAGAGCAGCTTTCCTGTGGGGAGAGGAGTTTCCCCAAGTGAGCTGCAGCATGGACCCACCCCCACTCTCGTTGTAGTTCTGCCTGTGGGAGCTCCCTTGCCCCCCCAAGATTAGCTCACAAATCTCCCCTCTGTGGCCCTGAACAACACAATCGAGTTCTGGGGGTATGGAATCTGGCAGGGGGCCTGTCTGCTGTTTTTCTAAGTTCCATCACTGACCGTGCTAGGGAGAAGCGTGTTGGTTCCAAGTTGCCTAATGGATGTTCAAGCAGGTTTAATGCCCCTCTGCTGCAGGGTGTGGCCTGCCCTGCTGGAGCAGCCGGGCGAGCAGCACTGGGAGGACCAGCGGGCAGAGAGCTCACAGTCTGAATGCCCTTTGGTCCGCTGCAGGTCTTTAAGAAGGAAGGCATGGGCCCCGCTCTCTGTGGGAGCCTCCGCGTGGTGTGGTGGGTGAACCAACAGAGGGGAAGCAGTTGCTCCTGAGAGCCCTGGTTCAATTGTCCTTTGGGGCACCTCTGCCAACTCACATAGGAAATGTCACAGTTGCCTCAGCTGTGGATGGGGGCAGGCAGAGTCTGAATGGAGGAGAGCTGTCACTCTGGGCCCCTTTGTCCCAGGGGCCTTACTGGCTGGCTGTGTTTTCCTCTCCCCTGAAAGCAGCCCACCCTGAGTGTCTAAGCTCTGGGATCACACAGCTTCCCTGGGACTCACTGGTCCCCTGTGGCCACTGCAATCTGGGTAGAAGTAAGGAAATGTTTGTGTGGGTCCAGTGACAAGAAAACTGAAGGGCTGAGGCTACCAGGGAGGGACAAATGCTCACAGTGGGTGGGAAGGAAGTATGGCACCCACTGCCTTGGCCTGGCTCTGTGGCGAGGGGGAGCGGCCCCAAGGGGGCTGGCAGCCCTAGGCTCTGTCCTCAGGAAGCTCCCAGGTCACTGGTGGCAGCAGGTTTTGGGCTCAGGAGGGTGGAGAAGCTCTCCAAGAGTTCAGGGGTCTGCAGACTGCCAGAGGCATGAGGGGAGGAGAAACAAACACCGCACCTACCTTTCCACAGGGCTCCAAATCCCTTGGGAGCTGATCTCTGCCAAAATCTTGCTCCATCTTGTTCTGTTCCGCAACTTCTTCCTGTGGGATCTCAGGCAGATTCTGGCATTTTTCCCTCAGAATTACACCTGGGCTTTGTTTTTTTCTTTTTCATCTAAAACTTCTCCTTCTTTCTGAGATGGTCTAGTGACCAATGTCTCTAGTCAGCCATCTTGCCTCAAGATCTTGGTCTCTATTTTTAATTATTAAAGTTATAAGACTAAAATTTAAAGTAAGCCCTCTCACTTAATGTCACAAAATCAATATCTGTCTTTACTTTTCTAATTTTACTATTGACTGGAGGACAAGTGACCTTCCTACAGACAAGGGAATGGATTTGTTTCCTTTTATGTTTGTGATTTTTGTTTTCTTTTTCACTAGCTGGTTCTTGTTTATCCTTTTTCCAGCAAACAACATCTCACTTTCATATTCCTACGAGAACCTTCTTCTAGGGTACCAATTTGCAGCCTTTATCCCCAGGTGCTTCTCACAGTTGTAGTTAAACAGCTTTCATAAATAAACTATCTTAATTGGAAATAATTTGTTCCTGTTTAAGTGAGAAAATCTTGGTTCCTCTGGAACAAATAAAGCAGCAAAAATTGACATAAGATAAGTAACAAAAAGTATGATAGAACACAATATTCCAGAAACATTTATTTCTTCAGGTTACATTGTAATTGTCTATATATTCAGAATATACTGTATGTTCAGAGGAATAAGAATCGAAGCTTCAGTCATTCTAATTTTCTGCGTCTAAAAAGACCAGTATATCAAGATCTTGCAGGATTATTATATAGACAGACTAGCAAATTCAGTTAGCCAAACATTGAATAACTTCAAGCTTTCTCCAGTTGCCCTGAGATCACCTATATGCTAGAGAAACATTGGTATTTTCTTCCATTTTTGATGATGGAGAAATTAAGGGAAAGCTCAAACATTTTTTCATAAGTATGTTATTTACAAAATTAATAATATAAACTTTAGTAGTTACCTCTTGTCTGCCTTTACAGACTATTAGTTGCCTCTTAGCAGGATGGTGCTAGAACGATATAATCGAGTTATTTACATCTGTGTGGGCATATCAAAAGAGCCTCAGACATTTTGTTCAGTTTGATTGATGCGGAACCATTTACCCAAGCATTCTAAAAATACTTATTGTGCACACTTCTCCCCCCAAATATGTTACTATATGCTGGAAATAAAATGGCAAATGAGATAGTGAAGATGGCTGTATTGGTCAAGTTTATATTTTAGAGAGAGATGCAATACACAAGAAAACAATTAGAAGGAAATAAGTGGAATAGTTGCTGCTTGCAGTGGGTTCTTTGAAACATACACATAGGGAGGCCTGATTTCTGCTGCTCGGTCGGAGACAGGCTCTTTGCAGTGCTGACATGTCAGCTGAGGCCTGGGCACGAGACGAAGCCAGACATGCCGCCTTCCAGAAGGAACGGGAGGTGGGGAGGAGTTGATGACAGAAAGGACGGGGACCGAGGGAGGCGTGTGGGGAGGTCGGTGGGCAGGAGGTGGAGCGAAGCCAGGGTGGATGGCGGGGGAGGAAGGAGGCCCATGAGCAGAGCCAGTCAAGCCAGGAGGGTTTCCACTGAAGACTTGGGCTCATGACACTGGGTTCATGACCCCAGAAACAGCTCCCAGAGCATTAGGGATGTCACATGGCTTTACGCTCACATACATGGAAGGAAAGCATGAAGAGACAATTTAAGAACTAGGAGAGTGTTTTCTAGAAGCAGTAAGCCAGTTCAGTGTGGTCTGTCCCCAAGGGTCACAAACGAGCTGTAAACACGGGCTGTTTCCATGGGGTTTAGTTTACAAGAGCCCGCAAACCACAGCCGGAGCCCTGTTTGAGGATCAGGCGCAGCCCAGACATTTGACTCTCGCTTATGAAGCCCTCATGGTTTATTTAAACAGTTCACACTGGTTTGTTTAACCACAAAAATGCAAATTATTCTTGGGTTTGAGTATTGTGCATTTCTCAAGGGTGTTATTTAAAGAAAAGAAAAAAACATAATGAATTGCGTTTCAACACAGGAGTTTCTATGAGAGTGAGACAGGTTTTGTTTTTTCCTTCCCCCCTTCCTCCTCCTTTTCCTTCCTTCCTTTTTTCCTTTTTTTTTACATGTAATTATCATAGATTTATACCCAGAAAACAATATCTCAGTAAGACATTATCAAACACCAAATAGGTGAAATATATTTGTAGAAGAAAATATCTCTTTAATTGAAAATAATAATATCACCAAAATATGATGGATGCAGAGTGTGTATCTCCCTGCTCTGCACGACAGGAGGCGCACTTGAGCCACGGTAGTAGGACGCACGTCGCCTTGACTCACCCCGCGGGCCAGTGTTGCAAGTGTGTACATAACCCTGGTTGAAGTTTGGCATTCTCAGAGAATAGCTTGAGACTGGATTTAACCAACTGGTATTTATGTCATAATGCCCAGAGGAGTGAGAAGTGTGGTTGATAGAAAGTGTGTTTATTGACATTGTCAAGAATCTGGCTCAAAACCCTATCATTGCATATCACCAGATGATGAACCCTCTCATAGAATATTGTTCTAAAATTGCAATCATAAAAGGAAAACAAATCCTTTTAGAGTTTTGAATTTTAGGATTGGAAACTTCTCAGGAATGCCTTTTAGCTCACAAAACTGACATCCTTGCTAAGAAGCTAGAAGTATCACAAAGACTAGTTTTCAAATGACTTTTTTTCCCATTGACTCCATTTGTTAAATATATCCACATATTATTTCCCCTTCTTTTTCTCTTTTTTCTGCCATTCTGTAATTTAATTTGAGAACATATACTTGATTCAAAATATTTTTTGCATTTTATGCCTACAATGTGACTAAATACGAGATTAGCTATTTCACTGAGAGCCAACTCCTTCCCCTGTGTTCAGGTGTAATTGTCATGGGCAAAATCTGCGCCATAATGAAGGCCATTAGTAGCTCAGCTTGACCAGGTAAAGACAGTAGGGACATTCTGGTACCCAAAGGACAAATCACTAAGGACAGCTTGCTGATGTATTAAAATGGCAATAAAAATGGACCCAGGAAATTGGGATAAGAAAGAGTTTCAGTGAGATGGACATTCCTTAAGAAGTCAGGAAATTCATGCGAGTATAGAAATATTAGAATGACTGGGTCCTTATGTTGCCAGGATCCACTTGCCCTTCGTTGTATTCTCTTTCTTGGTTTCTCTCTCTCTTGGTTTCCCACGCTTTCTCCCTTTCCCACTCTTATTCTGTCATTAACACAGCTCTCACACAGTCTAGGTGACATAATGTTTTCCAAAATCTAAGTTGCCCTTCAGTTAATGTTCCAGTTTCCTATTTCCAGGGTTCCACATCTCCTAGTACAGCAGGTTTAGGAAATGTATATGCTTTTTAAACTCACTTTATCATAAACTAGTTCCCTATATAAACTATTCTCTGCCGCATTGTTTTCTGCTAGCCACCTCCTAAGGGCTGGTTTTGTGTTACATTTTTAAAATTATACAATTATACGTACGGTCGCATTCAAGATTCCTAGGTGGTCCTGGTTAACTAGCTTCTCCTAAGAGACTCCCCTTCTGCCTACTGCTCGTCAAAGATGGGTCTTAGAAGCCTCTGGATGTTCAGGCATTTTATCCCCGCAGTGCTCTTACAGGATGGGTGGCAGACGCAGGCTGGTGGCATGGCCCAGACACGGCCAGGGGTCAGGTGGCCACCTGAGCGGGAAGGTCTTTGTCAGGAGACCATTCTCAGAGTTTGGGGGATCCTTCCTTCTTTCTTATACCTGTAGTCAGCCCAGGCATTTCTTTTGTAAAGATCAGTTTAAACTGTTCTTGTGAGGGTAAGCTTTGTTTCCAGGCTCAGAAAAGTTGCGTCTGTGCTGCAGTGGCCTTGTCTCTAGGACAACCAGGGTTTTAGGTTCCCTTGTCATAGAGGTCAGATAATGCCCAGGCCAGAGTTGGAACTCCCCAGGCCGGATTACATTATATTGCTAAGCGATACATAGTGTTGGCCCTGCAAGATGTTTGCGTGGGCCTTCTGGCTGTCATTAATCTTATAGCCACAATATATCCCTTACAGTGCTCTGCATACAGTCATAACAGCTTCATCACTCCGCACTGTACTCACTGCGTGAATTCTCGGCACTGCTTTCTATCGATGCCTGAAGACAGAGGCCATAGTTAATGTGCTTACTGTTGTTTCCATAGTGATGCCTCATATGGCGCCTCATCCAGAGAAGGTGCAAATGAATCTTTGTTTAGTTAAAATCTTAATGAATTAATTGTAAAATTCAGCAGAACACACATGTGAGGCTCTTCTGAGAGCTGGGGGGCCATCCAACTACACAGGCTGCATGCTTAAAACTCTACAACATCTAATAACCTAAAAGTGTTTTACAACAGACATTCTAAGGTAGAGTGAGTCCTACTCCCTGAAAAAATAATGCAGACATTTTCCCTTAGCAATATAATAACATGTCCCAGACAATAGGATGTTTGCCAAATATGAGCAACTGCTTTTCTTTGCTTTTTTGGGGTTTTCCATATAGTTCAGAAATACTGGCTTTTCATTTGTAGAAATGAAACTTCAGAGAATCTCCCTCTATAATGGGTACTTCTAAACTTGACATAATGTGTTTTTGTGTTTGATTATTAAATATTTCCCCAAATTCACACCTTTGAAGTTCAGCATTGTCTGTCATTTTGGCATTTGTTTCTAAATGTAACATTATGTATTGTATTATGTGATGGGTTTGTTTGTATAATGTGGCTAAATATCTAGAAACATAATATTTCAGTGAAATGGAAAGATTTTCAAGAAATTAAAGCCATCATATAATAAGTATTTAATAAAAAACAAAAATGAAAAGAAAACCTCATCAAATTGATATGAAATGGTGTTCTAATCCATCCATTATTCTCTCTGCTTAGACAAAAATTTTATTTATTTTTTTCTTTTCTTTTAGGAAGGTGTTTGAAGTCAAGTCATGCTGTCTTCTGGTGGCTCAGTTACAAAATTTTTTTATTTCTAAGGACAAAAAATCAATTCCATGAAATGGTGATAAATGAAATAGGATTCTTGATGTTGATCACATGCCCTTTTTGTTATATAGTAAAATGCTTTAATCTTATCATAGATTCATCTCCCAGATACACTCTCTTTAATATGGGTATATTTCTTAAATTCAATAGCCACATTTATTTAATCCAAAGATTTGCAGCCCTATTAAGCCTACATTTTATGAATTAATAATACCTGTACATGAACAATATACAAATTTTTAATTCAACAAATGAATTTGAGCAAAATCTAAAGATTCTTTAAAGTAACCCTTGATATGACGTGTAAATTTTCCATAATAGGAAAATGTGAGAGGCCTGAGGAGGACACCATGTTTAATCACTATGTTCATTTACATTTTATCTCAATCAAACCACTCTGAGAAACCTGTGTTATTACTGTTTCTATTATTCCAAGCTCACAGTGTAAAAGCAAATGAAACATTTGTGAAATCAATTTTTGGTTTCTCTAAGGTAGATCATCATTTACTTCATCATGTGTCAATTTAACGATTTTTAATCACAATTCATGTGTTTAAGGGTCATAACAATTTATATCATACTAAACTACTAATTTTTCTAACACTTTTTAAAAATTTTTATTTGGCAAATTTGTATATAGTGCTTACTATGTAGTGGGCTCTTTTAAACATTTTAGGAATACTAATCCATTTAATTCTCATGACAACCCCAGGGTGGGTTATTTTCATAACCCACCCCCCTACCCCCACCTCTACCCCCCACCCCCACCCCCACCCCCATCCCCCACCCCACCCCCCGTTTCACAAATGAAGCACAAAGAGTCTAGTGGCAGTGCCCACCGAGTAGCTATTCTGTGCGACTGGACGTCAGGAGGGTGGTCACTGAGCAAGGGGGTGTCGAGTGACCAGAAGGGACAAAGAGAGGGACTCCTGGGACGCTAGCACACTCTTCCTCTGGGTGTGGTGCTGGAGTGTTCACTTTGGGAAAATGTACTTTTCTGTATGTACAATAGCATATCTACTTTTATTTTTTTGAGACAGTCTCACTCTGTTGCCCGGGCTAGAGTGAGTGCTGTGGCATCAGCCTAGCTCACGGCAACCTCAATCTCCTGGGCTCAAGCGATTCTACTGCCTCAGCCTCCCGAGTAGCTGGGACTACAGGCATGCACCACCATGCTCAGCTAATATTTTCTATATATATTTTTAGTTGGCTAATTAATTTCTTTCTATTTATAGTAGAGATGGGGTCTCGCTCTTGCTCAGGCTGGTTTCAAACTCCTGAACTTGAGCGATCCACCCACCTTGGCCTCCCAGAGTGCTAGGATTATAGGTGTGAGCCACCATACCCGGCCAATAGCATATTTATTAATATGTATTATTATCCAATAAAATTTTAAGAAAGACAGAAGTCAAATGTCTTGCTCAAGGTGCCACAGTATGTAAATAGCAAGGCCCGGATTTGAACCCTGGCTTGTCTGGGCTCTTCAGCCACGGTGGTGGTAGGACACTTTTTCAAGGTATTAAGTTTTGCTTTGCTCCTTGAATTTTCTCCCCTCTGTCTTTCCCATTCCTCCTTCTAGGGAGTAAGATCTTTACTATTTTCCCTCCCCAGGGATCTTTGCCCCCCTGAATCAAAATTTTAGAAAGACAACAGCTCTTTGTGATTTTTTTTTGTCCTTTATGTAAAAAGGCAAAAACATTGAAGAAATAAGTTACAAAGAAGGGAGATGGAAGAGAGTGTCTCCGAGTGTAGCAAGAGTGGAGATTTTCCCACATGCTGGTGGGGGGGGAGGGGTGACGTGGGTGTAGCCCATGCTTTCCAAGGAACTATCTCCACGTGCTGAGCATGTGTGGAGGTGGTGATCAGACATCCCTGGGGATGGCTATTGGTGAAACTAAGGTGGCTAGACCCATGACCTGACATTCACAGCCTTTTTTACAGATCCCTGGGGTGAAAGGAACAGAGATCCTCTGGGCTTTGAGGGACCTCTATGGGTTTGGCCAGTGAGGATGTCACCAGGGACCATAACGGGGTGAATGTTAAATGAATTTCATTGACTGTCTAGATGTTATGTAAATCTCTAGATTATTTGAATCACTTGTGCTGATTTTTTGTCTTTGGTGTATTCAAAATCATTACTTTGAAAAAAATTAGGTACTCAGAAAAAGAAAATAAATGTAAGTATAGATATTTCTGTATGCTCCTACCTATGGAGATGTAGTCTTGTCTAGGGTGAGAGAGAGTTCATCTTAACCAAGACATTAGTTTTGGGTTATTTTCTTAATACACAGTGCCATCTTTAAAAAGTACGAAACAGGGAAAAAAAAACTATTGATGAATGCCCAAAGTACCTGGTTTTGAAGTTTTAAGAGAGAAATTCCCATTTGTCTGCCCTATCAGGACTTTGGCTTTGACTTGCTTGTTTTATCAGTTTTTTGAATGCAAGGGAATTGCTGGAGCTAGGTACAGATTTCTGTGATAATAGGTTGGTTTTAAGGATGGGGGTTCTAAATTTCTGCCAATTTTGAATATTTTGTACGTGTAAAACAGGTCCCCTGATTTTAAGAATAGCAAAGAATATATCACACTAACAAAATGGATCATGCTATAGTGTAGTAAGGAAGAAAAAAGATAAAGAGAATGGTAAATTCTCTCATGCTGCTTCTGGTTACGAGGATATCACCGGGGAAAACAGGAGGTAAGAAACTGTATTAAAAGGAGATCGTCATTCACACATATTGCAAATATCATGACACTCCAGGGCTTTTCCCCAGTCTGTGCACTCAGCATTGGAATCAGGGTAATAGTTGCTTTTTGTCAACTGAAGTCAGGAGTAGTGGCTTCCGGCTGAGTTTCGAATTAATTATTTATCTGCTCCAGGTCCAGAGTCACTCGTGGTATATTCTTATTTTGGCCCACAGGCATAAAATCACAAGAGCAGTGAGCACAGTGGTAGAAAGTGGTAGAAAGGTTCAGGACAGCTCTTGGGGGAACCACTGGGAGCTGTAGAGAGTCGATTGTTTCCTGGTCTTGAATTTTAAGCTGTCCGAGTTCCAGAGGACTGTAAACGCATTGTAATTTGGTCATGAGAAGGCATTTTTTTGGTCTCCTCCTAGGAGCCGAAGCTCATCAGTGAGTCAGAGATAGTTATTGTCTAGAATGGAACACACTGTGTTGGGACTGGCTCTCTCGTTACCTTCTCTGTGCCAGAATTGTTCACGGAGCCATCACTATCTCTTCCTGCTGAGCATCTGACTTTGAAGACCTCCTGTGCATTCCCGAAGTTATGAAACCCACAATGGAAGAATTTAAAATCTCTTATCTTCATAAACAAGAAACACCTGGGATCACATTCACTTCCAGTGTATTAGGCCCTGATAGTTTCCTCTTTTCCCCATATAAACACAAAATATTAATATATGAGCTACTCTATTGTAGACATGGAACATTTATTAATTTTTCCCTAGAAAATAAAATATATGGGTTTTATATATAGGTAAATATTTTTAAGAGATAAATTTACCATTTGGACTGTTGCATAGGTTTATTACTGTGAATATCATGTTTAAGATCAAAATATGTCAAGAAGCTTTTTACAAGGTAAAGCCTGTGCAGTCATTGAAACCAAGTGAATTAGTTACCTTGGGTTGCTATAACAAAATACTACAGACTGGGTGGCTTGAACCAGAGAGATTTATTTCTCACAGTTCTGGGTGCTGAGAAGTCCAGAGAAGAAGAGGCTGGTAAGGGAGGTTGTACTCTGAGACTTCTTCACCTTGTGGGTGGCCACCATCTTGTTGTGTGGTCACATGACCTCTTTGCATATGTTCCTAGAGAGAGGTGGCTATTCTTACAAGGTCACCTGTGCTCTGGGATTGGGGCGCCACACTGATGACCTCATTCAACCTTAATTACCTCCTTAGAAGAAGCCCATTTTCCAAATATAGTCACTCTAAGGGGCAGGGTTGCCACACGTGAATTTTGGGGTGGACACAGTTTAGTCCATAACACAAAGGTAAGTCATTATGATGTAATTGATGGGGGGATTAGAAAAGAACGAAATGGCTTGAGAAAGGCTAGAATAAGGGCAACATTGAGCAAGACATTATATTCATGTTCTCTCCCCCTGCTTCTTGGAACCTATTGCCATGACGGTCACCTCTGATTTTCTAGGAGCCATTCAGGTGGATTTTTTTTGTTGTTGTTCTTCTTCTTTCTGTTTTGCTTCCTCTCGAGGAAGTTGACAATGTGGCCCCTCTTCCTCTTGAAATTCTTTTCTCTATTGCTTCTCATTCCCCCCATTTCTTTTTGTTCACTTCTTATTTCCTGCCTGCTCCCTCCTGTGTCTCTTCAACAGATTTCTTTTTTTCTACCCAAACCTTAAATGACTCCATTTCCAAGAATCGAAGACTAGACCTTCTTTTTCCTCTATTTTATTGCTTTATTCAGGTACCCTCCTTTGTGTCAATTCATTCATCTACAACTTTATGATGATGACTGCAAATTGATGTTTTTATCCAGTATTTTCTCATAAGCTCCAGAATTAAATATAACCCTACCTTTTAGACAGTGCGCATACTCTACAGACTCAGCATCTGTAAAGCTGGGATCAGTGCACCCCAGTCTCTCCACCGAGACGCCTCCACTGCTCTTCGTCTCTCGTTTTGTGGCACAGCCATCTGCACAGGGGGCCGGGCAGTCATCCTAACTGGCAGCTCCTTCTTTTCCATCATATTTCAGCTGTAAGTCATACTGCTAATGCTATGTAAGTATTAATAAATCTCATATTTGGTCCTATTTTTGCCCTCTCGATCCACATTGCTGTTGTCTCACTCAGGCCTTCCTCATCCCTCATTTGAACCATTGGCCATTCTCATTGCACCCTCTCTGGCCAAGTCAGCTTCCCCACCTGTCAGTAAGAGTGATCTTTCCAACACGGTTCTTTGAAACCAATCCCTGCATTCCCCATCGCGGTGGCCACCCCAGTCTACAATCCATGCTTCAAATTTCTTACCATGGTGCACGTGCATAGTAGCAACCAGGCACAATAGTGAGACGGTCTGTTCTCAGAAGGTCAGATTTTGCTCTCATGCTTCTCTGCCCCTGCCTTTTCAGTAGAATAGCTTCTATTTATTCTTTAATCTCACAGCAAGCAGTATTTTTGGAAAAGCCTTTGAGATTCTACCAATGCTAGTAGGCTTTCTGGATTTGGGGAAAACAACGCATCCTTCAGCCCCATGACTTAGAACATTGTGTTTAATAAATGAATAGTGAATGTATGAATTAATAAAATTTGTTATCAAGTGTATAGTAAGTTTTCTATTTAATATGTAGAAGTGTGTTCATGAATGTTATTAAATATATAGAAATAAAAGCATTAAAAATGTGCTTCAAAAGTAAGATTTCAGGGATGAATTGCATTTTTTGAGTAGAGATGGGAGAAATAAGATTTTATAGACAGAGAAAGCAGCTCAGATATTGGCACAGGTGATGGGCAGGTCTAGCGGGCTATTTGGTGGAGCAGGAGTGGAGGTGTTGGGGGGAGGAATGTGAAGAGAATCATATCATGGAGGCCTTGGACGTGTCATATTTTATATGATTAAAAACAAAACAGAACAAAACTTTAGCACAGACTGTGTTATGCAAAGGTGTTAATAAACCTTTGGTTAATAAACCTAAAGGTTTTAATATTAGGTACTATTTGAAATACTGGGGAAAAAAACAAAAATAACAAGAGTCCAGGGGTGGTATTTGGCATTTAAAAGACTTTAAGGAGGATTCCACCCTGCAAAGAGAGTTGTTACAAGTAGTTCTATTATCTGCTATCTTGGTCAGAACTCTGAGTTTTTTTGTTTTTTGTTTTTTTAATTTAACATAACAAATACTGAACATGTTCTTTCATTGGTGGCATGTGTCTCATTAGAGACATGTGAATTGGCATGTAAAATGCCTCCGTCCTTGCACAAACAAAACATGCAAAGTTAGGGAGTCTGGAGAGCTATGCTCCTTTGAGCATAGTCTGGATTGGGGCTCCGTTCTACTCTGTCTCTTTTGTCACCTGATTCTAATGAAAAAGGTGGCCAAATCCTGCCCCTGGACCATTGCTCCGTTTGTCTTACCTGAATCTCATGAGCAAGTCCATCATTGGAATGCCATAAAGAGAAAAGAAATTTGCAATATTATCCATGAAATAACAACAGATTGCACAATAACTGTGTGTGACAGGTAGGTTGTGTGGGGGAGGGGCACAGAATTAAGTCTGAGACTTGACCTTATGCCACCTGGTCATAGTAGCAGAAGGGAGGGCACCTGTAGTTTTCAACCATGTCTACCTTTGGGAGACTGATTACCTTCTCCCCAAAAAAGTAATAAAGGTGTAAAGCCAAAGTAACAGGGCAGCCCACAACACAGGTTAAGAATTTTGTATATAATTGCTGGAAAAAGGAGTATCACTGAAGTTTTTGAGTGGCTGATTACCTTGTTGGTTAGTACATGATGCTTTTGAGTCAAAAAAAAAAAGAATTGTTCTCTGATAGGAAATAAGCTTTGACTTTTGCTAAGCTTGGTGAGATTTTCTGTATGTAGATGTAAATCTGAACTCTATAAATTGGTGTTGATGGATCATCCCAAATCCATGATTATGTAACCGAGGTCAAGCTTGTACCACTTGCCCTCAGACAGCCCATAGGTCAAGAGGCAAGATGTTAGGGCAAAGAAAGTGACTTTTATTCAGAAAGCCATCAAACCAAGATAGCAAACTTGGGTCCTAAAGAACATCTTAAGTTAGTATAACTTTAGGCTCCTTTTTATGTTAAGGGAAGGGGAGAGAAGAGGTAACCAAGGACCGTGGGCATCTGGACATGAGTGAGGGTCAGAGGAGGTCGTGAAATTTCTTTGCTTTTAGTCAGTTAGCTTTAAAAGAGGAAGGTCAGGTCAGGATGTTCCTACAAATCTTTAATATAGCATTTGTATGAATGCCTTCCTTATCTCCCCAGGAGTTAGTTTTGGAAAAGGGACGGTTGTCACTGTCCTTCTAGCCTACGTGCAGAGCTAAGCAGAAGCTTTTAACCTGAAGGGTACTGCAGGGGTCAGAGCAGACCGGAGCTAGGTATATGAAGCCTCCCTTCCACTGTTACAACTATTTCTACTACTACTCCTAATTATAGTAACAATGATAATAAACACATCTCAGAACATACATCTTAAGTTTTATCCTTGACTTTTTATGACTTTGATGTAGTTGTCAGTGTACCACGAGTACTATGCAACACAGTATTGGATGAGGTTTTTGTTCCTTTGCTTGTTTCTCTTGGGCTTTAACATATAGGTTATTTTAAGCCATAGTTTTTCAAATTATTGGGATAACAGAAAATTTGAATGTTCTTACATTATCCCTCATCCCTTTGATCGATTGATTATTGGTGTTGATTATTGGTGTCTTTGCTTGCTTCAACTACAATGGGTGGTAGGAAAGGGCATTGGGCAACAGCTAACTTGTCAGCTGTTTTCTCAAACCCTTGGAAGACATTCGCAAAAGTTCCAATCCAGGACAGGTTTTGCAGTATTCACCCGGGACAAGTCCTCCCTTTCTGCTACCGTCCTGGGACAGGGCAGGAAGCCTGGACAGCCAAACAAATGAGCAATAAAGTTGAGAACAGCTAATATAGATATCTTTATTCCTTTCTGTGGCTTTGCAAGTTTGATCAATGTTAAATTTCTCTATCATATAGTAAGGAATCTACAGGCACAAATATACCTCATGAAATGATTAAAATTCAATTAAAGTTAAAAGACACCTTACTTTGTGTCCAAGCTATAACAAAATTTGAAATTCGTTTTCCTGCTTTCTGTTAAGTCTCAGAAGCAGGAGGCACAGTTTTGCCTTTAATAATAATACCAGGCCATGTTATATATTCGTCTTAAATGTATCAACCTGTTAGGAAGAAAAAGTGTTTCAGAAAGATGTAAATTTTTCAGTCTCTGACAAGCTGTCTACCAAATGACTTTCCAGTGACAATAAATAGGTTTTGCTTGACATGTTTATTTATATACTATTTAATATACCTTGCACTGAAAGGAGACAAATAATAACTTAAATCAATGCCACATTACTATATGCAGATTAGAAGCTAAATTCAAGACCTTTGATACAAAATGACACTAATCTGTTCAGTAGAGAATGAGAACTGAATTCTCCATGCTTGCCTTCCCTATGTAGGAAAGAAACTTTATGTAAAGGGGGTACTGTCCTTACTTCCTCTTTTTGAAGTCAGTGGAGTAATTGGATCAATAGAGAACAAGTGTGATAAAATTCTAGAGTTCACTGAATAATATAGCTTTTTCACTTTCACAAATTTGTAAATAAATTTTATCAGAATATATTTTTTTATATCTCCCTATACCCTATTTTGGGAGACTTATTCTATGTTTTTAACATTTCAGAATTTATCTAGCAGCTATGATTAAAGACTAGATTCTAAATCTTAAAAATTTTCATTATTAATTACTTTTAATATTTTTTAATAAAAATACCTTCCCATATTCAACAGGAATTGCTTTTTGTAATGGAAAGAAAAATTGATCTGATTGAAAAGCAAGCCTTACTTTTTGGTGAACACAGTATCCAAAGGGTTTCTGGATTGCTACTGCTAGAAAAAATGTGAGAGAAAAATAATATAAATAATGCCCAAAGTAGCCCCTACATTCACCACCAGGGTCTCCTTCACCCAAACTCTGGATAGAAGATAAAAGATTAAACAGAGGATACCAGTTGGCTAACTGAGACCTGGCTGGGAAGATCAATATACGTAGTAAAACCTGTACTACCACAATCATTCTGTTTTAGCAATAAAATACTTTTTTTTTTGGCAAACTAATAGACTCGTTAGTACTTTATGGTGCAACTATACTTTCATATTCGTTGTCAACCTAAAGAAAGAAGCTGAAGCACAATACATAACGAGTGATTGGCGCACCATCTGAGGGATGGTCATGCTGGAGACTCAGACTTGTGGGGGCAGGGGAGGAAGGGCATTTATTGAAACCTTAAAATCTGTACCCCCATAATATGCCGAAATTAAAAAAAGATAAATAATAAATAAAAATGGAAAAAAATAAAATAAAATAAAAAGTTCATTGGAGCCAGAGTGAGGACAGCAGTCTGGGAGACTCAGATCCAAGGAACCCTGGACATGAGCTTGGTTAGGCCTTTGTTAACAGCAGATTTTTAAAGGCAAAAAGGGGGACAGATACAAAGATGTTTGTCAGGAATTCTCATGGGTTTACAGAAATAGCGCTGAAGAGGCATTGCCTACACACTGTATGGATTATGAGATCCATAATGAGTGCTGTGGAGCACTGTTAGGTGAATTTGGAGCTACTGGTGGTGACAAGTAGATTCAAGAGACAATTACTTAGCACAAGGGGAGAGGGACATGCCTGTTGTCTTCTTTCATGTCTCTCTGCACTGGATAATTTAGAGGAGGCTCATGTTCCACAGATAAAAACTTTCTTTTCTTTCGCATCTTTAAGAGATGAGTAATCAAAGGAAAGTTCAATTATAATGTTAATGAGAAAAAGTGGAAGTAATCACACTCCTCCCTCAGAACCTTAGCTTATGCTGGGGTATCATTCTCCTCGCATCTGAAAGTTTGGTGTGAACATTTACAAGGTATCATGGATTTCTCAGACGGTCCACACATAGCTGTGGTCTCCTTTATTCCATCCCTGAGAAAATTCTCCAAAATCTTCTCTAATTCAAATCACCAACAGTGGGATTATCTTACCCAGTATGCATTACTCCTTTTGTGACAGTTTGTGTCACCACATTTATTCAGTTATATATTCATATATATATAAATGCAGAAATATATATTATATGTATATTAATTGAAAGATTAAAGCAGTTATAAATATAAAAACCAAAAATATATTTTTATATATGTATGTGTACATATGTGTGTGTATATATAATAAATATATATAAAAATAATAAAAACTAGAAAATAGGCTACCTAGAAGAAGTTTGAGTAGACACTTAAGAAACCTTTCTTGAAATTAAAATTAACTAAAGAAAGTATAGCTTCAGCAATTGTAGAAAATAATATTGTTATGAATTTGTTTAAAGAGTTTCAACTTTATAATTTTGATCTCAATTCCCAATCATGGAAAATACAATTTATAGATGAACTATGCAGAATACAACACATTAAAATATACTTCTAGTCTAAAAACTGAGGCTCATTTTTATTTGGTGGCCTCATTTGAGCTCTGCAATTTTCTTTTGCCACTTAATGACAATACATTGTCCTGGATGTTGCCTCGTATCAGGATTGTGAGCTGTCAACATAAGTAAAAGTAGGTATTAAATCTGATAACTTTGGTCAATTATATGAACCCTTTTCTAACTGCAATTATGTAGTCAGCAAAGAGCTCACAGCATTAATTCAAAAGGCCCAACTGAGACTATGGGAAGTTCTCTTTCATGTGGGGAAATTCTTAAGTTACTAGGTAAGCTTCTGAGCCCACATTCATCCAGAGTGACAAGGCTTTCATCTAGATTTTTTTACAGTGCATCTCCATTTCCGTTGACACCAACAAAAGAAAACCCATCTTTACAGCAATCAAAACAATCATGACTGGATTTTTCTGCTTTGCAGTGCCACAGATCAACGTTTTGCTACATGCATTATTGACAAGAGCAGATCCGAAACTGTGAAAATTACAACTGTAAGATAGACCTAGAAAAAATTCAGGAAATGCCTCCTCCCTAATAGCATTATCTGGTATATGAGACACTAAATGCAAAATTCTGGCAGAGGAGTTATAAATACATACTGTACAAACACAAATATTAACATATCTGTTCACTTCGTATGACAATATCTTTTGTTATTATAAAAAATTAATAGAGGGACAGATTTTTCCCCAAATATCTATGTATTTAGGCGCACATTTAAAACACACCTAGCACGTATATCTCTCTTAGCAGAAAGTTATATGTACATTTTAAATCTCTGCTGATATTGTCATCCAATATTTAACTATAGGACTTAGCTAATCAGCCTAACGTTAGCTTGAAGCTTTGTGGGGTGTTTGAAATCCTTCAGGTTGTCAATTTTTCCAGCCATTAGTAATAAAGAATTGCTGTTTGCAAGTTATCCTCATCCACAGGTATCTCACCCTTTCTCTACAACAGTGTAGACATCCCACTCAAGTTGTTTATTTATTTGTTTTACAAGGAAATCTGTTCTTTTTCAGGCTTTTGCTTCAAACGATTTGATAGAAAAGAGGAACATTTGTAAAAATAGTGTAGAATCATATAGACTTTTTTGTATGTTATTTTAAAATAGACTATTGCTTTTTCTTGTGATTTGCATGAAATTATGGTAACAGGTGGAACACAAAGGTAGATTAGTTGCATCTAGTAGTCTAAAGGAAATATTTAACAAACTATTTCCATTTTTGTATTTATATGCAAAATCTATTTAATTTCTCCAATGATTCCAGAAAAAATCACAATGTGTTGTTCAAATCTCTTTCTTTTGAAGTTCAAAGAAATTCATTTGTATTCCTGCAGTTCTGGAGTGACCCTAAAAAACCAGTTTCAAGTTTCTAAAGAGTAGTTATAAATAATAAAAGAAATAGAATGATTTTTTCATGCTACGGGAAAATGTGTTGAGAGTAACCTTTTTAGTTGTGTAGAACATAAAAATCAATGCATGATTATATTTTTTTGCCAGCAAAGTGTTCTTGCAACTTGTTCACCACACAAAATTATTCCAACAGTTTTTGTTTTATTTTTGCAACTAGTTCTTTGGGTGCTATCCACTCAAACTGTGAAAAAAATATGCTGCTTGGTAGCAACTTTTCTTGATGAGCTGGCTTAAAGTTTCAAAATTATGATTTGTTTTCACACATAGTAGGACCGAGATATGTTGTGATTCCCGGGGTAATAAACAAAAAAGAGGGTGAGATAGATTCAAATGCTTATGGATGTGATATGTAATTCTTACAGTACTGAGTCTTACCGCAGGCCATGGTGGCTCACGCCTGTAATCCCAGCACTTTGGGAGGCTGAGGTGGGAGGATCACTTGTACCTAGGAACTTGAGGCTACAGTGAGTTTGGATGGCATTACTTCACTCCAGCCTGGCCGAAAGACCAATACCCCTCTCTAAAAAAATAAAATAAAATAAAATTTTAAAAAGAAAACTATTACTTCACATGAAAATATAGAATATATTTTCTAAGTTATATTCTAAGGCCATTTACAGTGCCAGCAGCTCTTTGGAAGAAATGTAAGTGAAGTCATTGCATTTCTTTGATATATACATAGGATAATATATTATTTTTGTTATTTATTCCATATTTTTATTTCTTTTCACAGTCTTCCATATATTAGCCAACTCGGAGGGGTTGTACACGTTATATATGAAATTAAGGGGTATGAATCTCCTAGCTATGGGACTTCTAAATAAGAATTTATATGGTGATATTAATCATTCATTTAGAATACATAAAGAATTCAAATATTTCAGTGAGAGGACTGAATACTTTCCTATTGTTTCTAGCAAAGAGTTAGACATGTAGAGAAGAAAACTGAAAAATTTTTTCTTAAATTTTAACATTATCTCAGTTTTCCATGTCAATTCTAGTGTAAAGGGAGAAACAAGACCATTCTGATTTTATCTCTACTTCTACTGAAGTTACTCCACGTTGTCATCCCAAAGGCATCTCCCAGTTTTGACTGGGAGATGTTAAGGACTTTGCATGAAACAGTTCTGCAACTGAGACCTGTGGTTTGACTCTTTGCTCACCTGTCGTTCTGACTCCGGTCTCTTGTTGGGTGTTTGATGAGAAAATCTCCAAGGCACTTGGCTTCCAGCACATCCTCAAATACCACGTCCAATCAGCTCCACAGAGGCCGGGGAAGACCAATAAAGAAACCACATCCACATGCTTCACATGGGAAAATCAGTCTCCATGCCAAGGTTTCCTGGACTTAGAGATTTTTTAATAAAAGAACTCAATTTACTTAAAGCCAGTGGATGTGAAATGAGTAGAAAATAAAGGAGGATAGACAGAGCAACCCAAGTTTTCACTGGTTTATGTGGTTTATTTGGGAGAAAAAAAAAAGGAAAGAGACAGACAAGTCATGAAATAAGGCATGGCCAAGCAGGGAAAAAGAAAATGAGACCCAGACAATTTCAGAACTTTGTCCAGATGCACCTTGCTAGCTGGCAAAAGAGCAAAACTTTGAATCCCTGCACTTTCTAATGCACACACTGAATTTTTGATGAGTATCTAACTGGTTTCTCTAACTTCTTAGACTATGTTAGCCAGGCTAGTTTTGTTTGGGCCCTTGGGCTCTCCATGCAGGAGAAATTGATAAGAGGCTAAACCATAGTCACAGGCAGGGGAGAGGCACAAAGGCCAGAGTCCCTCAGGCTGGCTCTGAGGGGACACCAGGCAGAGTTTTAAGGAGGCTGAGGAGGGAAAAGGTGACATTCAAGCATGTAGAGGTAGAGACTTCCTCGAGCCTGAGCAAGTTTAGCACCTGCTGCTGCTTTTGGTGCATGTCTCATTAGCATGTTGGGTCTCCACCCCTGGGCATGATTTTGAGCATTATAAAGGGAATAAGTCAGTGACAGTGAACTCTGGGGTCCACCTTGGCTTAGGCAGGCTCTGGCCAGTTCCAGTGGTGGGATTTCTCCTTTGGATAAACATCCTCCTTTCGCATTTCTGTAAGATACTGCTACAGAAAAACCCTGTGTTGCAGCCCTTTGCAAAAAGCTTAGTTGAATTCTGTGGACAGGAGTCAGGGGTCTGAGAGCAGGCCCTGTTCTGTCTCAGTTTTAAAGAGAAGATTTTTAGGTATAATCAGTTTAATAAGAAAAAAATTAGAATTATGCTTAGGGAAAACACATTGCTTCATTTAAAAAAAAAATACAAATAAACAGAATAAGCAATGCAAGAAAAGAAAACAGCTAAGTAACTGTTAATAGGAAGGAGCCCAAAAGCCAATTGGTTCATGTGAATATTAGAACCAGTTATAGGCTTAGGGTTTAGGGTTGATCACCAGCCTGGTGACAAGAGGTGAGATTCCAAATCTTTCTGAGTAGGGGCCAAAATTCAGCTCCCTTCATACGGCAAAGATTCCCAAGCACTACCTCCTTTGTGGAGTGGACCCTAGAGGAACTGCCCACTACCCAAAGGCACGATGTCATCCACAAGAGACTAGTGATGGGGAGAAACAGCACCCCAAGGTGAAGGCCTCAGAAGCAAAAGTTCTTCTCTGACCTTCCCCTGTCCTCCTGTCTCTTCATCCCATCCTTCCCTGTGGCCAGCTATAAAAACTAGAATCCCCCTTCTTCAAGGTAGGTCATGGAAACCAGAACCCCTTTTCCCAAAGGGCAGCCATAAAACCTAAAATTATTCTATGTAAAAACTTACTATAAAGAAATTCTCTGACCTCCATTGTTTGCCTGTGGGTCATAAGACCCCCATTCCAGAGAGGGTCCTGCCCCACACCCAGAAGGAAGGATGCTGCTCAGAGAGGTTAAGAAGACTCTAGACAGACAGGCTTTGCTGGCTTTCCCCCCCCAGTCCATTAGAATTAGATAATACTCCTTTTGTCCAATCACATGTCTACATGGCTGTTCATATGTTGTTGAACCTAGGCATAAAAATGGACAATTTCCCATATATCTTTGAGTTTTCATTCTGAAGGTTCCCCTATACACACATTAAATAAATTTGTATATTTTCCCTCCTGTTAATCTACCTTATGTCAGTGATTTTTTTTAGAAAACTTTAGGAGGACAAGAGTCTGTTCCCTACCCTGGAATACCAAGCACATGCCAGTTAATGACACAGGGTTCGATTTCATGTGACGTAGATGACATAGATAATTCCTAATGAGACATGATGAGTGAACTTGGACCTCTTCTTCTCTTGCCTAAATTCCTTTCTAAAAGGCCTAGTGAGTCACATCTTACAAACCATAAAATATCATTAAATGTGTTACTTATTAACCCAAAATAATGGGGCTTACTTTCCATCTTGAGTCCAGTATGATAGATAGGAGACCCCTTCATCTTAACTCACACATTCCTCTCTACTGACTACAAGTCTTCAGAGAAAGGTTAACTCTTTCAACCAATTGCCAGCTACAGAATGCCTAAAACCAACCTATGACTTGTAAGCCCCACTTCAAGAGGCCCTGCCTTTTCAGGCCAAACCAATATCGTCCATGTATTGATTTATGATTTTACCTGTAATTCCCGTCTCCATGAATGCATACAACTGAGCTGTGACCTGGCCATCCCACATATGTTTTCTCAGGATGTCTTGAGATTACATACCCTAAGCCATTGGTCACTCATATTCAGCTCAGAATAATCCTGTTTAAATTATTTTACAGAGGTTTTTTATTTAATTTTTTTTTTTCTGTTGACAGAAACATAAAATTCGTCCAGGTTCTTTGAAGAGTTTATAACCCTCACAGGAACAAATGCTACAAACTAGGGCATTTCTGATTAAGGGAGAACCAGACATATCATAAAGATCACCATAAAAAATTGCAACTACCACCAGGAAGCAGACAGCTATGAGTGAGAGTCAGCACATATAAAAATAGGAGATTTATAGTCTAAAATTAAACTTCTGAAGTGATTTGCAATAATCAAGCAGAAAGAGGGGGGGGAAAACATTAGATAAGGACGAAACTGTATTAAACCATAGCTTAGATTTTAAAAATCAGCAGCTAGTTTAAACAGATTATAGAAAGTTGACTAAAGTGCTGGTGAGCCTAGTTAACTGGAATATAGACACAGGAAATGGCTGAACATAGTGCTCAGCGGGGAAAAGAGAGAGAAAATGTGAAAGAGAATTTGAAATGGGGGAGTGAAGAACAAAACTCTCACTTCTACCTATGAAAAGTCACAGAAGCAAGGAATCGAGAGACTAGTAAAGATGTCATATTAAAAAAAAATTTGTTTAGAATTCTTCAGAATTAAGAAAGACATGAGTGGTCAGACTGAAAGTTTATCCTAAGCTCCAAGCAGTGCAAATTAAACAAACAAAAAAAAATTCTGCATGGTGGCACAGAGGCCAAGCATCAAAGAAAGATGCCAGAGATTTTTCCTTGGCATCAGTAAATGTCAGGTGACAATGTAATAATTGCAACGAAAAACAAAGACTATTTCAGACATAGAAGACTGAGTTTATTGTTCACAGAGGCTTACTGAAAGTTCTCCCAAAAGATGTATTTCAACAATAAAAAAACCAAAAGTCTTAGATGAAGCAGTAGATACAAAATAATTGGCCACAATGAAATTGGTAACAGTTGTTACATCTAGATAACTATTGATTGAAATTGTGAAGAAACTCAGTGACCACTCTGGTGAAACTTTTAGAAAGATGAATATTAAATGCCGGATTTCGAAAATACAGAAAATGGGAAAGGTATTATTTGGGAAGATGACAAAAATATGGAATCACTTTAGCCTTTCAAAAAATAAGCATGCATGTTCAGCATGTAAGGGTAAACACAAAAGTATACTGCTTTAATTTCACACCACGGAAAACCAATATGAGCATTAAGCAAGGGCAGTCCACCAACAATGGGAAGAAAAAGGACAAATAGAAAACAAAGCAAAAATATGGCAAATTAGAAGCCACAAAACTGGATCACAGAAACTATTTTGTAGTATCAGTCATAATAAATAAATCAGTAGGTCTTATTTGAAGACAGAAACTTCTAGAATGAGTAACAATAACCCAGCTTTGTGAAAAGTATGAATAGAAGAAGCGTAAATGTCTATGAAAAAGAGGACAATACAGAAAATTGTGCTATATTTGTAAGATGAAATAGTATATAGTGTTGGGGCCCAGAATATGACACCCCAAACGAAGGTGTCAATAGCAGCCTCAGAAGCAAAAGTTTCTCTGACCTTGTCCTGCCCTCCTGTGTCTCAGCCTCATTCTCCTCTTACGCTAGTCATAGAAACTAGAATCTCTTTTTCCCATGTGGGTCCTAGAAACCTGAATTCTTTTTCCCTAAAGCCAGCCATAAAACCTAAAAATATAACTTTGAACTTTCCCCCTTTCTTCCTGTGTAAAAACTGACCATGAAGAAATCCTCTGACCTACCTCATTTGACTGCAGGTCCTAAGACCCCCATTCCAGAGAGGGCCTGCCCCACACCCAGAAGGAAGGATGCTGCTCAGAGGGGCCAAGAAGATCTAGACAGACAGGCCTCGCTGGGTTTCCCCACTCAATCTGTTAGCATTAGATCTTACCCTTTTTGTGCAGTCACATTTCTCCCCTACTTTGTTGAACCTGAGCACAAAAATGGACACTTTCTCCTGTACCTTTGGGTCTTCATTCTGAAGGCTCCCATGTCAAGTAAAAGAGTGATTTCAAAATTTGTATGCTCTTTCTCCTAATAATCTGTCTTTTGTCAGTTGATTTTTTCAGTGAAACTTCAGAGGGCGAAGGAGAAGATGAGAATGACATACATGGCGTACCACCTCGGGGAATCAAATCCTACCTGCTCAGCCCGCAGCATGGAGTCCCTGCCATCTCTGTCTCTGCAGAGTCCTCTCTTACTGCTCTCTCCCCCAACATTCTGACCTATTCACAACTGAGCTTCTGCAGCAACATGGGCAAGCGTGTCTTCATGCCAGGACCTTCACTCTGCCTGAAATGTTCTTCCCTCAAATGTACCCACAACCAGCCTTTCCACCTAGTCAGCTCTCTGCTAAAAATCACCTCCTTGGACAGGTTCTTCTCACCACTCTCTCCAAAGTGCCACCCTTTCCCATGACCCTTAATTAGATATTGGTGTGTCCATTTGCCCATCTTAGTCTTCCTACTAAAAGGCCTGCTTCGTGGGGCGGGACAGAGCCCTCCATGTGTTGGTGCTCAGTTAATATCTGTTGAATGAATTAATGTACATGATGTTTCTAATATGTTTTAATGACCATATATTTCATCTTGTTTAGAGGTGCAAACGTATTTAGGGAAGAGTGAGGAGGTAAAATAGCAGGATTCCTTTCCCCTTTTCTGCTGTCTCAGGCTCACACTGATGGTATTCCACAGAGTTATGCAGGATTCCAAGGCATCCAAGCCCAGACAGCGTCTTCTCCTATAACAACAGGAACCCCACATTTGGATTGGCAGGGCATCCGCCAGCCTGAGATGACACTTTCAGTTGCCCACTGTGTGGTGGGACATGTGGGGGTCCCATGAGATACAAGCAGGGCTGCTGAGAGGGCCTTGAGGCCCCAGGGCAGGAGCAGGAACCTGTGGAGCAGAGGGACTTCAGAACTAGAGGCAGATGGCCAGACAGGACAATTGTTCCTCACTAGACCTCAATCTATTGACAATAGTAGAGCAGCTCTCTGCGGCTCAGGTCACCCATGAGCAATAGATTGCACTGTTCAAAAATGGCCACAACGCTATTTCCCATTCCACACACTCTTCTTGCAAAGTGACCTTGAGAATATTTTCATTGAGTGGTCTGAATTATTTTCCTTTCCCTTGTATCTGGGTGAGCCTGTAACCTGTGAAGTGTGGCTGATGTGACTTTGAGTGCTTTCCAAGGCCAGGTCAGGAATGGAGATGAAGCATCACCTTGACTCCTGGGATACTTGCTTTTGAAGAGTTCAGTCTTCATGGAAGCAGGTTTCTCCCTTCAGGCAGCCATCCTGTGAGGAAGCCCAAGCTAATCCATGCAGAGAGATCACAGAAAGGCACCCTGGGACTGTGTGAAGAGGGAGAGATGCCTGGCTATTCCTTTCTCATGGTCTCTCAGCTCAGCCAGCACCTGTGGACAATTCATGAGAAACCACAAGCCAGATAAACACCCTGACATCTAACACCCAGAAACTGGGAGAAGTAATAAAATGATGGTTGTTTTAAGCAACTGAATTATAGAGTAATTTGTTATACAGCATGAATGACTAGAATAAGCCCCCTCAGGCAAAATTACAAGTGAGTGTTAGGTACCTCAGAGACCCATACACCACTTGGGGGGGGGGTAATTCTATTACCCATACAGTAATAGAATTACTGTAAGGGAATGTTTAAACCAGAAGAATTTGAGACACTATAAATTTGGCACTTTAATACTTTCCCATTCCTAGTACCCACTGTGGTAGGGTGAATTCAGGAAGATTAGATTTAGAGAAACCAGGAAACTGGGTGTAAAATTACACAGAAAATTAAATGTGACAATATAAATATGAAATACTTTGCATAGAACAAGGCAAACAGTGAATATTAAATTAAAAGGTAAATATAATCATTATTATCATTGCCACTGCTATTGTTAACAGCTGGTTTATCTCATCCTGATGGCAGTCTCAAACGTGTGGATGAAGGAAGTGTTGGTATTGAATCCACTGACACCAAAAATAAAAGACTTAAGGGAATATTTACTCTCCATGTCTGCCTGGATTCTGAGAAAAGCTAATATCTATTTATGAAAAGAAACTGCTTAAAATCCTCAAAATTCTAAATAAATAAGCCCACTAGGTAATTTACTATTACTGGAAAGAGCCATCATGGAGATGCTCATACATTTTAATGGTACAATTGCATACTGATCGATACAGTTGCTTGTAATCTCTTGAATTTCAACATTTCAGAGCTGTCAGTGGACCTTTGCTCTGTAGGCACTGGTGCAAAATATTTCTTCCTGAGAATTACCACGATTATGAAAACAGTGTCTTTAAAGGCTCAGCCAACAACTTCATGCCCACTGAGCTGAGATACTGAATTATAGCACTTCCTACAAATACCGTCAAAGATTCTTTTCTTAACACACTGATTCTTGTGTTTGTGTGGCTATGCATAACGGTGGCTGAGTTAACTAATTATCTCAGAAAAGTTCTTATTGCAATGTTTTGTCACAGCAAATTGTAACATTATTAATTAAGTGATTTAACACCAAATGACATATCAGTGATGATATATCCTTTTAATAGGATTAAGATATATTTCTAAAATTTTTACAGCAAAATATTTAAATTGTCAATTTATGAGGTGAGATATAATATTGTTATCATGAATGTATGTACATTTTCTTTAGTCTGAATATTTAAGCTATGTCTCATCTATAATGGAGTTTTGAAGGGCCCTACATGAAGGAGACAGAAAATAAAGAAAAGAATTCTACTTCTTTGGAGTCATATGACTTTGGATAATCATCTTTTCCTCCTGTAAATGACATTTTGAAAATGCACATTAAATATTTATTGAATAACCACTATGTGCACAATGCTGTCTGTCCTAACAGAAACTTATTGAGTGCATGTATGTGTATGTGTGTGTTTGTGTATGTGTATGTGTGTGTGTTTATATGTGTGTGTGTGTGTGTGTGTGTGTATGGCAGGGATTGGGGGGCCAGAAAAACCCAAAGAATAATAAAACATGGTGTGGACTCAGGAGGATGGGATATGAGTGAGGATGTGCTAATCGTTGGCAGAGCATGAGGTTAACCTACCATGAGGACTCAAACCGTTTGACTGGTGTTAAAGCATAGAATGATTTTAAATGTTTAGGATTGTTGTGGGTCTCCCCATGTCTGGGACTAGGACAGAGAGCTGGGTGAAGAGAACATTTCTAAGTCCTGTGCTAGTAACTTGATTGATGGAAGACACTCAAGACAGCAACCAATATATGTTTGCAAATAAGCAAACATGAATGGACATATCCATGAATAACAACAGAATGTTGTAGCTGGTAGCTCTGTCTGTCTTCACTGTGAATACGCACACACACCAAGAGGCTCGATGTATGGCCAGGGTTATAGCTGAGTTTGCACAGGACCTCATGACTCCTAGCTGCTGAGAGCCAAGCCTTCTCCTGAAGTGCTCTTCTTTTTTAAAAAATTTATTTCAAAATATTAAGGGGGTACAAATATTTTAGGTTACACAGATCATTTTTGTATTGCATGAGTCCTAGCTATAGGTGTTCCTGTCACCCAAATAGTGTTCATGGTACCCATTAGGTTGGTCTATTCCCCTCCCCTCCCCCTCTCTCACCCCTGGTACTTTCTGCTGAGTTTTATTTCCTGCTGTACACGTGAGCTCATCAGTTAGTTCCAATTTAAGTAGTGAGTACACGTGGTGTTTGTTTTTCGATTCTTGAGATACTTCACTTAGATAATGGTCTCCAGTTCCATCCAGATTGTTGCAAAAGGTATTAAGCCATCATTTTTATGGCTGAGTAGCACTCCATTGTATACATATAGCACATTTTATTAATCCACTCATGAATTGATGGGCACTTGGGTTGATTCCACATCTTTGAAATTGTGAATTGTGCTGCTGTAAACATTCAAATGCTGGTGTCTTGCCCTTCTAAGACAACTGGAGGGAGCCTGACATTGATCACAATATTTTTATTGATCAGTTGAATGCCTTCATTCATTACTTCATGCATTTATCATTTATCTAGCTATAGACTCATGCAGTAAACAAAATGGAGCAAAGCAGTAAGACACAGTGGAATCAGCAAGAATTGATGAAATCACTCATTCTTCACATTGAGAGCACATGTCATGTGGCAGGCACTGGGACTGCCACTGATGAGCTATGGTCATAGTCTTAGAGAGAAGATGGGTGCATAAACACATACGTGAAATCTTGGTACGAGAGCTGCAATAGAGATGCTTGTGCATAGCTCAGTGGAAGTCCAGTGGAAGGAGGGACCTACATTTTTGTGTGCTCAGAAAAGGCTTCAAAGTAATATGGCTATGGTTTATTTAGGGTGAAGGAACAGTATGTAAAGGTGTAGAGGCATAAGGAAACATTGTTGCCACAGAAGAATCCTTTTAAAAAATGAATTTCAGGTAATAGAATATAAAATCATCCAAATAACCAAGCCAATTCCGTTGCTTTATAATGTCATTTTTCTAAAGGAAATATTTTTGTCATAATTAAAATCTCCAATTTTCTGTCTTCCATTTTTCCTTTTATAATAATGTGAATACTTTCATTTGAAATACTGTCACCATCACAGAAGAGAAAAGGTGATTCCACATGTGTTAAAAACATTTTTTTTTAGATAAACCTAGTGCTTCTCAAAGTTTCTCTCCTCCCCTGCACTGGATTTTTTTTTTCCCCAAAGCAGAAATTTACAGAGCTGATTAATGGTTTTTCTTCTTTTATTCTTCACAATAATCTCTTCCCTGTTGCCTGAGAAATGATATATAATTATTGTGAAAGTATTTAATTAACGACAAACAACTTAAGATAAAAGAAAATTTGTCAATATTGCCATCAATTTAGTGTAAAGTCGTAGCCCAATTATATTCACCTAGATTTATTCTCAGCTATTCGAGAAGACAAAAGAAAGCCTGAATTGAGACATTATCTCTGATCATAGAGCAAATGGGAAAAAAACAAGCAAAATGGGCTGTTATAAGCCCCAATCCACAGAATGACCTTGGGTTTACAGCCACACCATGCCAGACATCACATTAACCACAGGTAAAGCAAGAAAAAAAAGAGCAGTAACAACTCTCACCACATATTTCATGGAGATGAAGGTAGAGTTAATGAGAAAATGTTAGTAAAACATTTTAAGCTCCTTTGTAGGAAGACACTATATAAATACAGAGCAATATTATTAGTCATTTTAATGGGTTGGGATTTTTACTGCTTGAGAAAGATACCTCATTTGAGTTATGCTAGCCTTGCATTGCCATATATCCTCTGCTTTATAACACAGTACAGGTGTTTTAAACTTCTAACTTTCTATTATCTCTGAATATTGGGGATGTGGCTGTCTCAACCAGCAGCTCTGCCTTGAGAGTTCCAAAGGGAAAGTTTGATATTGAATGGCTTTTGAATTCCATGGCTATGGGTGATGTGTTGAGAGGTGTATTATTTATGATCGCTATGCACAAAAGAAAAATCACAATAAAAAAGGCAAATGCTGAGCTAGAGAATACAGCCTGTCGGTCATGCCGGTGGCTACAGAAATCCCAGGGCAAACATTCTGATTGCAATAACTCAGCAGTCCCACTCCCCTTACTCTCTGTAGCAATAAAAGGCCAAGCAAATCATTACAGGTTCAACCAAAGAGCAAAGCTTTCAAGAATGACAATCCACTGCTCATTTCACATAACTACGAAGAGTTATGTCGGAGCCCTGCATGGGAAGGCAGTGTTATAAATTTCTTGGGCAACTGGATTTCACCAATGTGTTTCAAACAGTGAAACTTCAGGTCTAAGTGTGTGTGAATATGTCTGGAGGGGCACACTTCACCTTCTTCTCTGGCAAATAGGCCCACGTGGGCAGTGCCGCTAGAAAAGAAAGGTTTGTAGTAAAAGCAATTCTTATTGTTCCAAGCACTGCAAGCCACATCCATGAAAAACAAAACAAAACAAAACAATCCCTGCCCTTTGCAAATCTCCTTGTTTGAAACACATTGGAAACATAACTCATAGAAGAACTGGCTGCATTTCTCCTCTGCCTTTAAGTTTCGAAAGATTTGGCCCCAACTCCTTCATATGGTCATTGGTCATGTTTCTATGTCACTTAGCTTACTTTTGTTTTTTTTTTTTTTTTTTTTTTTTTTTTTTTTTTTTTTTTTGAGACAGAGTCTCACTTTGTTGTCCAGGCTAGAGTGAGTGCCGTGGCGTCAGCCTAGCTCACAGCAACCTCAAACTCCTGGTCTCAAGCAATCCTCCTGCCTCAGCCTCCCGAGTAGCTGGGACTACAGGCATGCGCCACCATGCCCGGCTAATTTTTTATATATATATATCAGTTGGCCAATTAATTTCTTTCTATTTATAGTAGAGACGGGGTCTCGCTCTTGCTCAGGCTGGTTTTGAACTCCTGACCTTGAGCAATCCGCCCGCCTTGGCCTCCCAAGAGCTAGGATTACAGGCGTGAGCCACAGCGCCCGGCCTACTTAGCTTACTTTTTATCCCATCCTGTCTCCTTCCATCTTCCCTGCTGACGTATGGTACCCACATTGGCGATCATCGCCCTGGCCTCACATGGCCTCGCCCTTCCCGACTCAGAGGAAATGTCTTCTTCACTTAACCTTCTCCCACAACTGATCCCCTGAGCACGTCATCTCCCCAAACAACCCAGTCTCTGAAACTGTAAATCCTGAGATTATATTTCTACTCTTTTTGCTTTCCTTATTTTAGCATCCTATCCCATAACTTTTCTCACAAAGCTGTGTCTTCTTTGGGAGTCTCACCTGTTCTTCTTGTGGTCTCTGGTCTCTCTCGTCACGTATATCCTTCCCCACGTAGCCTGGTCGGGTGAGAGCTCTGTCCACTGCACTGTTTTCCTCTCCTCTGTCTTTTTGCTGCCAAGATTTGGCCAGCTTCAGAATGGAATCAACTCCTGGGATTCCACGTCCCTACATCCTCTCAGAAAATGTCACATAGCAGTGGTGACTCCACCATGACCCTTGAACTCCAACCTTGGCCAGATTCTCAAGACTTCTTAGCAAACCACAACCAAGGGAAGAGATGGCCTTGGTGACATCCTTCTTCCCTTGGTACTCTCTCTTTTTCTGTTTCCATGACACACTTTGTGACTTGATTTTCTCTCAGAGCATTACTTTCTGGTCTCCTTCCATAGCTACCCTCTCTTCATTTGTCCCCAAGGTAGGTGGCCCTTAAAGGTGTGTTCTCAGCCTGTTCCTCATGTTACTTACTTCCTGGTTTATGGCATGCAAGACTGCAGCCTTGGGTACTTGCCCAAACTGTACCTGCTCTCTCATACACAAACACACTCCTGCTACACACACACACACGCGTACACACACACCTCTACCACTTTCCAACTGCATTTCTCCCTCCTCCTCTAATGTCTGCTAAGTCAGCCACTTCCCCTGCATTTCTATCCCGCCACTTTAACTCAGACCCTCTATACCTTCTTATATTTCAACTACTTCCTGCATTAATAAATCTTCCATCCTGACATCACTTTCATTTTTAAAATTCAGAACAATAAGTTTACACAGTGGAGCAAACCTTTTAAATCTCTTCATTGCCTACAAACAAACCCTTAAACGTAGTATTCAAGAGACTGAGTTTCAACTCACTTTTTAAGCTTCTCTGACCAGTATCTAGCTAAACTTAAGTTCTTGTTATTTCCCCCAATACAAATATGTGTCTGTTATGGACTGAATTGTGTTCCCACAAAAATTTTAAGTTGCAACCCTAACCTTAATTTGGAGATGGGGCCTTTAAAGTGGTAAATAAGGTTAAACGAGGCGCTGAGGGTGGGCCCTACAATGGGACTGGTGGCCTTCTGAGAAGAGGCAGAAACGCAGGCATGCTCACACACAGGGGGGAGGCCTGTGGGGACACAGCAAGAAGGCGGCTGTCTGCAAGCCAAGGAGAGAGGCCTCAGGGGACACCAACCCTGCTGGCACCTTGATCTTGGACTTCCAGCCTCCAGCCTCTGGGACTGTGAGAAAATTAGTTTCTGTTGTTTAAGCCGCATGTTGGTATTTCATTATGTCAACAATAGCAGACTGACAAACTGTGCTTTTTCTTTTCTCCCTGTTCCCTATGATATACCCTTTTTCAACCTGCGAACGTCCTATGCATCCTCCAGTGCCCAGTTCAAACATGTTTTCTCGTGTCTTGGAATGCCAGTGACTCTTTGGTCACAATGCCAATGTTTCGTTGACAGTATGGCATTTTTTACTTAGTTCATAGATAATACTCATGTTCAATTTTAGAATGTGAATCCATAAGAACAGGTATTGAATCTTATTTAGGGATAGGATGCTGAGACAAAGAAAATGAAAGAAATAGGAGGAGAATCTCAGGATTTACAGTTTTAGAGACAGAATACTCCTGAATGATGGTGTGGTCTTGGATACAGTCATAGAAGTAGGTTAACTGAAGCAGAAGAAAGTTCTCCTGAATTTTGAAGAGCAAAGCTCTGTGAAACCAGAGAGGTGCTATTAAGAATATATTTTTTAATTTTATTTTCAGATTGTTTCTAGTATGTATAAATAAAATTAAATTTCTATATTGTTATTTTATTTTGTGACTTGCTAATTTCACTTATTTGTTCTGATAGCTTATTTTTAGATTCTTTAAGATAGTCTACAAACAAGATTACATTCTGTGTCATTAATGGAAGTTTACTTCTTTTTCTTTCCAATCTGCAGCAGTTTTGTTTCTTTTGCTTGCTTTATTGTACTGAATAGAACATCCAGTAAAATATTGAAGGGAGCAGTGAGAATGAGCATCTTGCCTTGTTTCTGATCTTCAGTGTACAGCATTCAAGCTTGAATTATTAAGTTGATGGTAGCTGCAGGATTTTCATAGATGATTTTTATTGGGTTCCCTTCCTGGACAGCTGAACACTTTTTGTAATAGGTGTTGAATATTTCCAGGTGCTTTTTCTGTATGTATTGGAATGATCATATAATTGTCTCCTTTATTTAATTAACATGATGGACTGCACTGACAGATTTAGATATTAAATCACTTTTATATTGTTGAGATAATGCCTATTAATTCATAACATATTAATCTTTGTATATATTGTTGGATTTCTTTTGCTTACATTTTATATAGACTTTTTGCACCTATGTTCATGAAGAATATTGGTCTTTTTAGAGTTTTGTTTTTGTTTTTGTTTTCCTTTAGTTTGGCTTTAGTAAAATAGTAATATTGCCCTCATAAAATGAATTGGGAAGTATTTCTACTTCTCTATTTTACAAAAGAGTTTATGTAAGGTTGGTGTTATTTCTTCCATAAATATTGAAAGAAATTTTCCCGAAGAAGCAATCTACACCTCAATTTTGTTGGTGGCAAGTTTTTTAGGTTTATAATTCAATTTCTTTACTTGCTATAGGAATATGCAGATTTTTAGTTTAATCTCAAGTTACAAGAAATGTGAATTGAGTCACAAGTCCATTCCATTGAAGTTGCAAATAAATTGGAAAATTACTTTTCACACTATTCTTTTATTAAGTTTTTAATGTCTATAGGATCTGTAGTGAAGGGACTTCTCTTTCACCCTTGCTATCGGCAATTTCTTTCTTCTGTTTCTTTTCATGATCAGTTTAGTTGAAATTTATCAAGATTGCTAGTGTATTTAAAAACTCAGCTTTTGGTTCCATTGATTTTTTTCTGTTGTTTTTCTATTTTCTGAAATTTTGATTCTTGCTCTGATCTTTCATTCTACTATAAAATAGCTCTTTCTTTTTTAAGTTTATTTGTTGAAAACATATAATTGATTTTGGATGTATTTTTAAATATAATATTTAATGTTGTTAATTTACCTGTAAATGCTACTTTATCTGTATTCCGCAGATTTTCTCATGTTATATTTTTATTTTCTTTTAGTTAAATATTTTTTAATATCTCTTGTGATTTCTTCTGTGACCAATGGATAGAAACGTGTTGTTTAATTTCGACTATTAGGCAATTCTCCAAATTTGTTTCTTAATAATATCTAATCTATTTCTCTTTGTTGTTAGTGAACATATTCTTTATTTTTTAATCCTTTAAAATTTCTGAGACATATTTTATAGCCCACTATATTTTCTAGTTATGTCAATATTTCATGTGTGCTTGGAAAAGTAGGCATAATCTTAAACTATTAGGGGGAATATTCTATAAGTATAAATTAGATTAAGACAATTTATATTCTTGTTTATGTCTTTTGTATTGGTATAGATTTTTATTTCTACTTTTCTATCAATTCTTAGGAGTGTTTAAATTCTTCAAATATATTTTTTGATTTTTTTCTTTTAAAAATCATGTCATATTTCGTTTTATCTATTTTGGATCTCTGTTGTTAGATGGAAGACATTTTGTAAATTGTTCCATCTTACTACTCTGAGACCCTTTTACTGCCATAAAACATCCTTCTTTGTCTGCATAATACTCCTTGTTCTTAAGTCTATTTATTCCTCTTCTCCTTTTTTTCAAAAAAAACCACCCCAATCTAATAATTTGGCTTTTGCTTGAAAAGTTTAGTCCATTCATATTTCATGTGTGATTATTGGTAGGTTGGTGAGCCCGTCATGTTATTTGTTTTCTATTGGTCTTATTTCTCTTTTGTTCTTCTCTTTCTCCTTTACTTCCCTTTTCTTTGTTGAACAGATGTTTTTAGTGTATCTTTTTAATTCTACTACTGGATAATTAGCTATATATCTTTTAATCTTTTCCAGCATTGTTCTAGTGATGATAATATTATTGAAATTTACCCAAATATACTTCAAGATGACACTGACTTACTTCTGATAAAATATGGAAAATTTATTCCATTTCTCCCCGCTCCTTTGTGCTATTAGTTTCAAATATTATTTACATCCACATAAAACAGATAAAAACAATGTTGTAAGATTTGCTTTGTGCAATTGTACATTGTTTAAAAAATTGAGATAAAAAGAAAGAATATATATATAGACATTTATATTTGTGTATCTGTATACAATCTTTTATATTTGCCCAGATATTTTCCATTTTAAGTGCTCTTAATTCAGTTTTGTTTATTCACATCCTCATCTAGTATAGTTTCTTTCAAACCTGAAGGACTTCCTTAATCATTTTTTATAGTGCATGCCTCTTAGCAACTAGTTCTCCCAACTTTCTGATAAGCTATATTAATTCATATTCATATTAATTTCTAAAGGTTAATTTTATTAAATATAGAATTTTGTTTCTTTTTTTTTTCTTTCTCTACTTTGAATATGTCATTCCAATGTTTTCTGGCCTCTGTTTTTTCCTGAAGTTAGCCATTTTTGTATTTTTCTTTTCTTTTTATACAATATATCATTTTAGCTTTTTTTCTTCTTTTTCTGCAGTTGATAAGAATTTATCTATGTGTCTAGTCATGCTTTTCTTTGCATTTATCTTACTTGGAGTTTATTGAGCTTCTTGGACCTATAAATTTAAAACGTTCATAAAATTTGAGAAGTTTTTGGCCATAATTTCAATTTTATTTTTTGCTGTCATCTCTCTTCTGTCTTTTGGGTATTTCAATTATTGCTGTATTTAAGTTATCTTAGAGATTACTGTACTTCTTGTTTTTCCTTATTTTTTAAAAAATTTCTTCTTCATATTAGTTGATTGTTATTCATTTAAGTTTGAGTTCACTGATTCTCAAATCTGCTGCTGTGTCCTCTAGGAGTTTTTTTCATTCCATATAATATATTTTTTTATCTCTAGAACTTCTACTTCTTTTCAATATTCCATTTTCCCATTGAGGTCTCCTATTTTCTCATACTTAGCAATTATTAATATTATATAGTATGTGAACATATTTCATTTAGATCATTGAACCTCTTTCAATTTTACTGTGCTCCCTAGCATTGCCCACTCACATGCAAAATCTAGCAGCTATGCAATGATTTGCTTGTTGTCTCATCCCTTTTATGCGACTTTTCTATGTGAGTGAACCTTTCTTCAAAAATGTCATCCCTAAATGTTCAGCTGCTTTGTTGGCTACACCAGATCTACTCTGCCACCTCTTGCTGGTAAATTCATGGGTTTGCAGTGCTTAAATAGGGGAGGATGGTAATATCCTTAGGCAAACAACCCCAAACTGACCTTTTTACTTGATGTAGTAGCATTTTTTCACAGTAAACACTTGTCACATTGTTACTGGGCTTTGGTCATTTTTCAATGCCCCAAAATGCTTTCCTTTGCAATTTTTGTCTATTTTATACATTTAGATTCTACAGATTATAATTGCCTGACTTCATGCTGCCATTACAAAAAGTAAAATCCAAGTTTTTTCAAAAAATAAAGATATTTATTGTTTCCTTTTATTGAAAATTACTTCTAAAGAGCAGAAGTGAATGCCCTACTTTCTTCTCTTACCACCCAAAATTCTCCTATGACTAAAATCAACACCTTTAATTATGATGAATGGTAAAAATAGCAAATTGATGATATATCAAACCTGAAAATGTATGTAATGTGTAATTGTTGACTTTTTTTAGATTTTATATTCAAGTTGTACTTGGCCATTTGAAGAGTCTTTTTCAGTGTTGATTGTTCTCTAAAGAACCTGCTTTTGAGATCCATGGCATGTTAATCCACTCAACACTACAGAAAGGACCACTTCCAAGGAGCCTCTCCTTTCCTTGCTTTGGACATCTCTACAACTCACCTGTGCTTCACATATGCCTGCCCCTGCCATACCAAGATGTGTTTCCTTGAGCAAAAGACACGAATCTTGTTTATGTTTCCAAATTGTATCATGGTGTCCAAAAAAGAGAGAAGATACTAAATGAGTGCTTTATTGATTAAATGCATCATTATTTTGCCTTTACATCATTGATGCATCAGCTCTATTTTTGGCCATTTTATTCATACTGCTCATGTTCTGCATTTATCAGCACAACAGATTCTGAATAGTTTGTCCCAATTCTGGGAGAGGATGATAAGAGATGTTAGAATGTGTGTCCCAATTTGGGGTTCAGAAAACATGATCACTTGATTATTACTAAATGTTGAAAAGAAATTCTCAAAACTATAAGCTATTTAAGATTTTATAAGCTTAAGAATTCTCTAGTAGCATAACAGGAGATCTCATTCCCTTTTTATTATTATTTGTAATGTCTCATTTTACTTATACCTAAAGGAAGGATGCCTTATCTAATTAGAATGGGCCAATATGTTGCCCTTCTGATTGGAACTCACATGATCCTATGTATACATATTTTCAGAAGAAATATCATAATGGTTTTCAGCATCATATGCAATGTTATTGACATAGTTCTGTTGTTTTTTTCATCCTTCAACTTCTTGCTAACTTGACCCTACATATTTGTTTTGTATTATTTTTCTTAGTAAAACAAAAACAGGCAGCTTCAGCCAGGTAGTAATTATTTTTGCAAAATTGTCTTTTGGTAATTAAATTTTCATTGTATTACAAAAGGCAGGTCTTGATACACAAGCAAATTTCTTTGTGTTTCCTCTTTCAATATTAAAACAATCTAAGGAGTCTTAGTTGTTCTCTTCATGCTAAATTTTCTGTAAAATGTCCTATTAAGATCAATTGCAGTGCCTTTCTCTTAAAAGGATTCCAAATAAACAACAGTAAATCATGCAGCCAGTTTTCCAATATTGTGAATCTGCATAGGAATAACCATAAACAGAATATTGAAAGCAGTTCTCTGAACTCTGGAGAATAAAATCAATTCAGAGGACATGCAATCATGAGCCACATGGCAAAGCTAGGATTAGGAAGGATACTTTTGCTTGAGAACAATATCTGAAAATTTTTGATTTATTGTTTATTGCAACATGGCTAACAATAAATCAGTTGGAAAAATGTAAATCTGTAATGGTAAAACAGGTAATAACTCAGGCTAAGTGACAAACTCTTTCAATCTAGACCAAATTCAGATAAATTCCAAAGAATAATAAATCCATAAGAAATGCTTTATAATGCTATTAACACATTAGGTAAGTTTATTCAACTTCAAGGTTTAATTCTGAGTGTACAACAAAGAGTTCTTGTTCATGTTACAAACATCTTGGTTGGTCAAATGTAAGTTATAAATAGTTTTGTGACATGTTTGGAACATATATTTTCTTTGTTATTATCAGCTCTCTACAATCTTTGAAGGCTGAAATTAGAAGATGCTTATTTATCTTTATTAAATAACCTCATAATTCACAACTATTATATAAATAGCATTATAGGTGATCATACATGCTTAGTAAGTGAATACAAAATTTTTAAATTGTAAAATTTTACAGTGTAATGACATTTGGAGTTATATCTCTCATTTATAGACTTCACAAAAATGCTAGTACAAAATTTCATTGTTTTAACTGGAGGCTGATGAGGAAATCCAGACATGTTACCAAAAAATTCCAGCTGAACAAAAGGAGTCCACAGTGAATGATCAACTTTGGTTTACTTGCTTTTGTTTTTTTATCAATATTTTATTATACTTCCAATAGGGATAGAGAAAAGAATTTTCCATTAGCCAAACATTCTTTATTTATCTTGCACTCACTAGAAGTAGATAGATAGATTCTAAAATAAAATTTAACAAATATAATGAACCCAAGGATTTCAGTGAAAATTGTTAATTCCTTTGAAATTTGCATCATAACCAAAATCGCCACAAATCATAATCACTATGTTCTTGAACCACAGGGAATTGTTATACAGGAGTGAGTGAAATGCTATAATGTGTATTCAGTTTTGTTTTGTTTTTCTTATGGTCTTACATCTGTGACCACATTGTTTTCTCTAACTCATGTTTTACTTATTCATAGCATCATTTCCGGAAATAGTACTACATGCTTTTTTTAGTCCATAAGTAAAATGTTTACCGAAAGGGAGTATTTTGTGGTATGATAATTTTCCTGGCCAGACAGAGTCTAACCGTAAACAATTGTTTTACTCCTGATCTGCTGCACAGGAAGGCATCTGCCAAAATTGTGATTATGAAAAGCGTTTGCTCAGAAAAAAGGGATATAACCATGGATTTGATTGCATGCTCTACCGTATAAAATGCATCAAAATCACAAACCAGACAACAAGCTTTTCCTTCCTCCTAGTTTTTTCTTGCCTTCTATCTAATAAAAACACAACCTATTGGGGAAAAATGTGATAGAGAACTTCATCATACAACTCTTAGGTATAAAATTGTTACCATTAAGTGCTTTTGAAACCTTACATAAATGTCAACACATATTTTGTCTTTTTAAACTCTCCTTTTTATAGAAAAAACTAAGAAATTTGGACACATCAGTTAGAAGAACTTCTTGTGAGCAATGTGTTAACAGTTAGCCCCCAGCTGGTAGGAATAGGACGATGCCAATGGAGGAGTTGAAAATTTACATGACTGCTCAAGTCTACAGGTTAAAAAGAGCATTGTACACAAATATGAATCAGGCTAGAGGAGATTAGAAATCATTTTTTAAAAACTGAAATACTTCTTCAAATGTTTTCTACTGACAGAATCAGTTTTAACAAAACCTCGTTGTTGAGATGACCTCAGAGAAAATGGCACAGTAAAGACCTTCAAAAACTCTCTGTGACATAACTTCAATGAGAACGTTCACAAAAATTGTTGGTGCTCTGGAAATTAACAAAGACTTGCAGGCATTTAAAGTAGCAAATTATTTAAGGAAAGTCACTGATTCTTGGTAAGAACAGTGGGCTTTGCAGTGTTTTAGCATATTTTATTTCCATTTGCTTTCTCCAGCTCCACAGTAGTTTGAAAACCCACAGTCCACAGACAGAGTGAGACCAGCAGCCTGGCACCCATGATAGGAGGCAGAACAGGGTTGGAGCTTCTCCAGGGCTGCAGTCTCAGATTATTTCAGGTGTCTGGTGGCTCCCTGGAGGATGCTACTTGGAAGACTGTCCTTGACCTGACTCGAAGCTTGCCTTTGCACAGCTCAGTGCAAATCATATTTTTTCCTGGGGGTATATGTCAAAAAAAGAAAGAAAGAGAAAAGAAAGAAAGAAAGAAAGAAAGAAAGAAAGAAAGAAAGAAAGAAAGAAAGAAAGAAAGAAAGAAAGAAAGAAAGAAAGAAAGAAAGAAAGAAAGAAAGAAAGAAAGGAAGAAAGGAAGGAAGAAAGAAAGAAAGAAAGAAAGAAAGAAAGAAAGAAAGAAAGAAAGAAAGAAAGAAAGAAAGAAAGAAAGAAAGAAAAAAGAAAATAGGGGCAGTAGATTAAGACTGCAGCTATTTGAACCATTGAATAAGACTTAGAGCAAATCTAGGTTTAAATACCTGGGGCAAATAAATAGTATCAAATAAAAAGCTATGAAATGAGATGTTCACACAGGACACTTAAAAACTCCAAAATCTTCGTGGGTATTTAGAAAATATGCATAGGGTTATAAACACATCTGTGATTGTGGGTATGTGCAGGAAAGAGCTGAGAAGGCCCTGATCTGGCTTCTGGCTAAACTTCCTCTGCATAAGCAGGAAGGGAAGGGTAAGGCAGGTTTTTAAACAACCACACTAAGTGCCAAAGGAATGCCCCAAGATGCACACAGAGCACCAGTGAAAGTAACTGTGTAAGTAACTATGTCAGTCTACATGTATTTTTGTTCATAACACATTTCTTCTTCGTTCTGATTTGAAGAAAAAACTGTATAAAGCAATAATTATAATTCAGTGTTAATGAACATACAATGAATAAAGTCATAATTTGTATGAAAGTAACAAAACAAATGAAGGGGGAAGAGAATCATGCTATATAGAAGCAGTTTTTATATACCATAGTAATTAAAGTTGCTATTAATCTGAATTATACTGTTGTAAACTAAGATGTTGATTGTAATCTCTATACTATAATTGCATGCAATTTACATACAAAAATTAAATAACACAATCTTAAATAATTAGTAAATCAAATGAGAATTCACAACAGAAATTTTAAAAATGCTTTGAGATGAATGATAACAAAAACACAATATTCCAAAACGTATGGAATCTATTATAGCAGAGCTTGGAAGGAAATGTATAACTGTGAATGTCTATATTAAGGAAGAAGAAAGATCTAAAATCAATAAACTAACCTTCCATCTATAGAAAATATAAAATAAGAACAAACTAACCCCAAAGCAAGCAGAATAAAGGACATAATAAAGATGTAAGAGAAAAATAAATAAAATAGAGAATAGAAAAAAATAAAACCAAACCTGGTTCTTTGAAAAAGATTAACAGAATTGACAGATATTTAGTTAAAATGAAGGGAGTGGAGAGAGAAGAATCACATTATTAAATCAGGAAAGAGAGAGGGGTCATTACCATCTTTTCAGAAATAAAAAGTTATAAAGGAGAAATATTGATGATTTTATGCTAGCAAATTAGAAAACTTGGAAAAAATGGCTAAATTTTAGAAAAGTCCCCCAAATTGTCAAAACTGACTCAAGAATAAATAACAAATATGTATAGACATAAAACAAGTAAAGAGATTGAGGTATAATCTGAAAATTCCCACAGAGAAAAGCCCTCAACAGATAGAAAGTTCCCTGGTAAATTCTACCAACTGATTAAAGAAAAATGATTATCAATCCCTTACAATGCTTCTAAAGAATAGAAGAGGAGAGAACACATCAACTTATTCTATGAGGCCAGTATTATACTGATAGCAAAACCAAATAAAGATATCACAAGAAAACTACACATCAGTGCTGTTTACGAATATAGAAAATCCCTCAATAAAATACTAGCAACCAGTAAAACAAGATATAAAAAGAATTATACGCCATGGCCAAGTGGAATTTATCCTAGGAGTGCACGGATGATTCAAAATATGGAATTCAAACAATGTAATACACCACATTAAGAAAGGGGAAAAAGGTCATTTCAATAGATGCAGAGAAAGAAAATATTTGACTAGATCCAATACCTTTTCATTATTAAAAAAAATAACTTAAACTAGGGATAGGAAGGAATTTCTCAAATTGATAAAAGATATGTATAACCCCAACTAACTTCATACTTAACAGTAAAAGTATTAATATGAGTGCCTTATCCCTAAGATTATGAACAAAGAAGAATGTCTACTCTCACCATGCATTTCTATTCAATATTTTACTGTAGATTAGGAAAAGGAAAATTAAGCAAGGAAAAGGGGAATGGGAAGCCTCAGGTTGGAATGGAAAATGTAAACCTCTGTCTATTTGCAGATGACATGATCTTATACAGAGAAAATTCAAATGGCATTCCCCAAAACACTGTTAGAGCTAATAAACAAATTCAAGGTTGTAGGGTAGAAGACCAATATGTAAAAATCAATTATATTTTAAGTAGTATCAATGAACAATCCAATAATAAAATGAGGAAACAATTCCAATTACAATAGCATTAAAAAATACATAAGAATAAATTTAACAAAATAAGTTCAAGACTTGTACACTGAACACTACAAAATATTGTTGAAAGAAATTAATGATGACCTAAATAAAAGAAAAAATATTTATGTTTAAGGATTGGAAGTCTTAATATTTTTAATACAGAAATACTACCCAAGTTTACCAATAGATTCAAATAATTCCTATAAATTCCTGGGTTCTTTTCAGATGTGACAAACTAATTCTAAAATTTATATGGAAATGCAAGGGTCCCAGAATAGCCAATACAATCTTGAGAAAGAACGAAGTTGGGGAACTTACACTTCCTAACTTCAAAACGTGGCACAACGCTACTGTAATCAAGACTGTGGTCATAGCACAAAGATAAACAAAGATCAATGAAACAGAATTGAGAATTCAGAAATAAACCCATGCATTAATGGTCAATTGGTTTTAACTAGTGCCAAAACATTCCAATGCAGAAATAATAGTATTTTCTATAAAAAGTGCTGTAAAACTGTATTTCCTCATACAAATAAATAAATAAATAAATAAGTTAGATCCCTACCTCACATCATATAGAAAAATTAACTTAAAATGGATTGAAGACCTAAATTTAAGTGCCCAAACTAAAATCCGTGAAAGAATCCACAGGCATAAATCTTCATTATGTTGGTTTAGGCCGTGGTTTCTTAGATAATAAGGAAGCACAAACAAGTGAAGAAAAAGATAAATTGAATTTCATCAAAATTAAAGCTTTCGTGTTTCAAAGAACATTATTAAGAAAGTGAAATAGAATTCACATAATGAAAGAAAATATTTGCAAGACATTTACCTGATAATGGGCTAGTATCCAAAATGTATAAAAGATATTTACAACTTCATAATAAAAAGACCAAAAAAATTAAAAATGGGCAAAGGATTTAAGTAGCCATTTCTTTAATGAAAATATACAAATTGTCAATAGCAGATGAAGAGAGACTCAATGTTATTGGACAGAAGGGAAATATAAATCAAAGCCACATTGAGATACTGCCTCACTTCCACTAGGATTATTAGTTAATGTTAAATAATTAAAAAGACAGTCGATATCACAGGAGAAGAAGTAGAGGAAATGGAACACTCACACATTGGCAGTAGCAATGTGAAATGGTGACACTCCTTTGGAAAATAGTCTGACAGTTCCTTACATGATTAAACACAGAGTTAGCATATGACCCAGAAATTCCATGCTTAGGTGTATATCCAAATGAATTGAAAACATATGTGCTATGATTTGGAAATGGTTTATTTGTCCCCACCAAATCTCATGTTGAAATTTGATGTCCAGTGCAGTGGTGTTGAGATATGGTGTCTAGTGGGAGGTGTTTGGGTTATGGAAGTGGATCCCTCATGAGTGGCTTGGTGCCATTCCAGTGGGGGTGAGTGGATTCTCACTCTCACAAGACTGTATTGGTTTCCAGGGAAATGGATTAGTGGGTTGTTATGAAGCCAGGACACTCTTAGGGTTTGCTCCTTCTTTGAACATGCCATTTCCCCTTTGACCTTCTCCACTGTGTTTTGACACAGCACAAAGCCTTCACCAGAAGCCAAGCAGATGCTGGCATCATGCTTCTTGCACAGCCTGCAAAACTGTGAGCCAAATAAACCTTTTTTCTTTATAAATTGCCTAGCATTAGTTATTCTTTTATAGCAACACAAAAAGAACTAAGATGGCATCTTTATACAAAAACTAGCACATGCATGTCCACAGTGGCCTTATTCAGAATACCTAAAAAATGGAAACAACTCAAATGTTCATCATCTAAATAGATATATAAAATGAGGTATACTCCTACAATATATTTTATATTATTCAATCATAAAAAAGAATGGGGCATTGATTTCATGCTACAATATGGATGAATCTTGAAAACACCAATTTAAGTGAATAAAGCCTGAGATAAGAAGGTCACATATTGTATAATCATAACTTATAGGCAATCCTGAAAGGACAGAAAAATAAGTGGTTTCCAGGACTAAGAGAGGGGCAAATGGGCAGTGACTGCAAATAAGTTTGGATTTTCTTTTTCAGGTGATGGAAATATTCTGGAATTAGATAGCAGTAATAGTTTCACACCTTCATGAATACAATAAAAACATACATAATTTTTCACTTTATAAAGTTGAATTTTATGGTCTATAAATCATATCTCCAAGTTTTCTTGATGATTTGACCATTTTTTATAGAAAAATTATGTAGGACACATTTTTTCCCCACGGAATAGTCTTAGTGTAGTGCGATGAAAAATGCATACCATTGTCACTTTGTTAGTGTTTTGTAATAGCAGATAAAGGAGAAAACATAGCAACATAGGTAGAAACAAGTTTTATCAAACTAAGGCTTTGCTGTGAATTTTAGTGATGAAGGATCTCATGTAAGATACAGAATATTGACAAGAAAGAGCTGGATGTGTTATAATCATTGTGATGCTTTAATGTTTTCTCTACATCTATTATTATCTTTAATTTTGATGATGATACATCTCAAAATGTTTATAACCTGAATATTCCCCCAAGACTCTGCTAACATAAAATTATTCAAGGTTCTGGTTAGTGCTCTTTTAAATATCCTTGCATTTTAGATAGGTATTTGGATTTATTTTCTAATCCAATAATACAATACTTGACAAAAAAATTAGATTATGTGAACACAGTGCTTCAGGCAGTTTGAATCACATAGACCTATGAGACAGGCAGGACATGTGTCATTATACTTTTAACAATGAAGAAACCCAAGTCACAGAGATATAAAATGACTTACCAAAAATGGTTCCAATATAAAGATGCAAATATGTTAAGAGGAAAAGTGTGGGAAAAGACAGACCAGGCAGACAATAATCCAAGAAAGCTAGATTAGCTACACTAACCCCAGACAAAGTAGATTTCAGAGCAGGGAGCATTAGGAGATATCGTTTTATGATAAAAGGGTCAAGTCACCAAGAAGCCATAATAATCCCAAGTGTGTGTGTACCCTAATAATAGAGCTTCAAAATATATAAAGCAAAACCTGTTAGAAATGAAAGGGAAAATTGTCAAATCCATAATTATAGTAGTGATATTCAAGATTTCTGTATCAGCAATTACTAGAACAAGTAGAAAATTAACCAGTGTACATAAAACCTGAAAAATACTACCCACAGATTTTATCTAAGTGCAATTTTAGAACATTCAACACAATAGTAGAATAATACATATTCTTTTCAAGCATACAGGGAATATTCACCAAGATAGAGCATATTCTGGCCCATAAAACAAACCATAATAATTTTTCTAAAATTAAAATCAAACAAACTATGCTTTCTGGACAGAGTAGAATTAAGCTAGGAATTAATAGTAGAAGTATATGTCCAATATGTAAAAAATATTTAGAAATTATACCACATACTTGTAAATAACCTATGGGTGAAACAGGAAATCTCAAAGAAATTTAAAAATATTTTTTGTTGAATAAAAATAAAACATATTTCAAAATGTTTCAGATGCTAATAAAACAATGCTTAGTGGGGAATTTGTAGCATCAAAAACTTCTATTAAGAAATTTTAAAAAGTCAGATATCAATGATCTAGATTCCACCTTAAACAAAAAGTAGAAGGATGGAAATGAAACTCAAAACAAACAAAAAGAAGGAAATAATAAAGATGAAGGAAGAGATTAATTAAATTGAAAGCAGAAAGTCAATAGTGAAGTGTCAATGAAACCCGTAATAACTTCTTTGAAAAGATCAATATAATTAATAAACCTCTAGCTATATCATCCAAGATAAAAAGAGAGAAGATACAAACTATCAAATATCAGGAATAAAAAGGCATCAACTCTAGAGACCCTGAGGTCATTTAAATAATGAGAAAGAAACATAAGGAGCTATTTTGTGTCCTTATGTCATACAATTTAGATGAACTGGACAAATTCCTTGAATGATACAAAGCACTTGAATGATACAAATTCCTTGAATGATACAAAGTTCATGGGGAAGAAATAAATAACCAAAATCTTCCTTATGTATTAAGGAAATTGATCTATACTTAAAAACCCTCCAAAAAAGAAAACCCCATCCACAAATGACAATGACTAAATTGGTGAATTCTAAAAAAATGATTTAAAGAAGAAATTATATAAATTCTACACAAACTCTGTGAAAATAGAAGTGGAGGGGATACTGCCCAGCTAGCTCATTTTAGGATGAGGCTGTAATTACCCTGGTACCAAAACCAGAGAGACATTGCAAGAAAAGCCAACTACAGGCCATTATATTATCTCTCTAGAACATAAGCATAACATTTCTCAAGACAATTTTTACAAGTAGAAACTAGTGACACGTAATATACATAATAGATCATAACACAGTATGTTTTATCCTAGTCATGCAAGGCCCATTTAACAGGTGAAAATGAAACAATGTAATTTGCCATGTCAATACACTAAGGAAGCAAAACATATGATCATCTCACTAGATGCCAAAAAATGTCAAAATTTAGTGCTCATTCATTATAAAAACTATCAACAAGCTAGGAATACAAGGAAATTTCTTCAGCCTTATAAAGTGCATCTACAAACAACCAGTGGTTAACAATAAAGTATGTTTATTTACCACGTAAAAAAAAAAAAACAACATTTAGTTGGTTTCCAGTTTTCAGCAATTATGAATAAGTTGGCTATTAATATTTACACAGAGATCTTTGGATGTACATAAGGGTTCACTCCTCATACATCAGTATCTAAGACTGGATTTTCTGGCACAGATGATGAATGTACATTTCACTTCGTTAGAAGCTGCCAAACAGTATTCCACTTTGCCTTCCTACCAACAAGCATCGCAGTCTTGCATCCTTGCCAGCACCTGGCGGATTACACAGCACAATCCTGCAATACTCCGCCGCCTTTCAGTGTCTTACTGACTGATCTTCAGAGCAGCGCTGAGGATTTCTCACACTTCCACGAGGGATCTTTATACACTGTGAGGTCTGGCTATCCCGAGTGGCATTCTGCTGGTCTCCTCTTACATGGCCACTTGTGGCTGGATCTCTTCTACAGGAGAGGCCCTGTAGCTGTCCCGTGACAGAACCGTCAGCTGTGTCTGCTCTTCAGTCATCCCATATCTGTCCCCGTGTGGTGACCTTCAACAGCACTCCCTGGATGTTATTATAATAAATACTGTATAATGAGGAGACTTAGGAACAAGGACTCAACGGGCTAATGAATATGGTCCTAATTACAGCCGCAGCCTCATTGTGCATCCTTTATCACTTGAAATGGCTGATTGGAACCCGAGCCAGGTGTTACCAGTGGAAGGCAGGTGCTCAGCTTCCCCAAGGTGTGTTTGAAGCTTTCCTGTAGGTTGCCAGGGAGCTATTGAGCAAGAACAAGACAGAACTCCTGCCAATCGTTAACTCTCTTCGGAATGAACATCTTTCCCCAAAGGATACCCCAGACTCCCAGGGGATAGAATATTCAGATCCCCGTTTATTTTAGGTTCATAGGACACTGTAGCTAATCATGGAGACTCAGAACACTACAGGTAAAACAAACAGTGACAGAGAGACTGTTCTTTTTCTTTGTGGAGATGTGTACACTGCCCCCCACTTTCAGAAAACCTTAGGGAATTAAATGTAAGTACTATAAAACTGGTTTAGTATTATACTTGACTTTTTTGGGGTGAAAATTATATTATAGTTGACTTCTACTGCATTTCTTTTCATGAAGATAGAAGTATTCTCTAACTATTGAATTATAAATCTTAAAATTTCTAATATTGCTAAAAACATCTGTATAGCAGACATTGTCTAATATTTCTGGAGGTTTTCAAATTTAAAACTTTTAATCATAGTGGTGTTATAACAGCATATTCAGTAGCAAAAAACTAATACATTCTTTTCAAGATGATTCAGTACTGCCTGAGTCTTTTGAATTAAAAACTCCTATTCATAGATGTATAAAATAGATATATTCAGTAGCAAAAATCCCTGATGCAACATATTTTTCTGGATTAAAACATGTAATCTCAACAATTTTGCCACTACATTTTTTCCTTATTATGGAGTAACAAATACTTTTGAAATGCACAGAGGAAGGGAAGAGATATCAATGGAAACCTGTTTAACCTCCTCCTAATTTTGCCCTTTTCTTCTCCTTTACATCATAGGTTGGAGCTTACAGTTTGAATAAAATCAAAGCCAAGTGCAGAAGAATAGAATAGCTGCTACTGTGACAAACTTTGGACTTGGAGTTAGTTGATTTTACTATTACTAAATGTAATAGTGCATGGGAATGTAATAAGTGCTGTGGTAAAATAAAAATAGAACAAATATGGGGCAGTTGCAATGTTATAGAGCAGTATGATCTTCAGTTTTTTATGGTTGAAATAGCTATCGTCTTTCCCAAACATAAAATCCTATAACCTAAATCAGCACTACTAAATATAAATATAATGCAAGTCACACCTGCAATTTAATTTTTTTCTTATGCACATTAAAAAAGTTTTAAAAGGGGTGAAATTAATCATAATAGTGTATTTTACTAAATATATCCAAATAATCATTTCAACATGTAATTGATATAAAAGTTATTGATATATATTCTTTTTTATGCTGAATTTTTGAAATGTGATGTGTAGTTTACACTTACAACAAACCTCAATTTGAACTAGCCACATTTCAAGGATTCAATAACAAAATGAGACTAGTGACTATAATATTGGGCTTCACAGATTTAAACATAAAACAAATAGTTCTGTTATTTCCTATAAAGTGGAGGAAGACTGAGTATGAGTGAATTTAGTAAACTGTTGAGCATTCTCAGATCAATAACTTTACTGTTCCTTTCTGATTATCCTGTGGACTTTTATTTGATCAAAGAATTATATATATGCACAGGCACACACACACACACACACACACACACACATGCTCACACACACACTTCTAATGGTGTACAGCAACAAACCATAGTCTAAGTCTAAAATTAATCAATAATTCCAAGTAATGCTGGCTTTTTTATATGAATTTTAAAGTTTTAAGAGATTAACAATGATGTACTGAATATGGATTTTAAACTCAACTGTGCTTCTGTCACTGTTTGCTATTAAAATATATCTATGCATGGCTGGGCGTGGTGGCTCACGCCTGTAATCCTAGCTCTCTGGGAGGCCGAGGCGGGTGGAATGCTCGAGGTCAGGAGTTTGAAACCAACCTGAGCAAGAGTGAGACCCTCTCTCTACTATAAATAGAAAGAAATTAATTAGTTAACTAATATATATAGAAAAAATTAGCCGGGCATGGTGGCGCGTGCCTGTAGTCCCAGCTACTCGGGAGGCTGAGGCAGCAGGATTGCTTGAGCCCAGGAGTTTGAGGTTGCTGTGAGCTAGGCTGACGCCACGGCACTCACTCTAGCCTGGGCAACAAAGCGAGACTATGTCTCAAAAAAAAAAAAAAAATATATATATATATATATATATGCAGTAATTACAAACAAATTTGATTTGGTCATATCTGACTTTCTACCTTTTATTCTCATTTACTCAGAATGAGGAATTATATACATGTAGTGTGGGGCTTGTCAAGTTTAAGCAAAAATTATCACATAAATTTTATAGTTTTTCAACTTAAATGTTCAGCATTTTTTAAGTGCTGTGTGGGACAGAAATGATTAGAAAAATGACCTCATGATGCTATAGGAACAGATTACTTTGGGTAGAAATTATTTTAAATGTTATTCAAAGAAAACAAAACTTTCTAAAATGAATTTAACTGGCTAAGGATTCAGGACCTCAATAAAGAATAAATGTTATGATTTGGTCTCTCTCAGGTCTTAGGTTGGCCCTCCTTCCATGTGTTGATTTTATTCTCAGGCTGCATGGGGTACAATATGGGTCAGAAACCCACCTTCTTATCTTCCCAAACTAAATTTCAGAGCAAGAAATTTCCCAATATTTCCCTAGCATCAGCTCAGGAGTGGCACCTTAGGTTCTGGTTGGGTCATGGCACCATCTTTGATTCAATATGATGGCCAGGAAATCCATGGTTGTCTTCTTCTGTCCTGTGTTTAGTTTAGAATAAGCAGAAAAATGTGTAGACAATCTCTCTTTTTATACCATTAGGATAAGAATCCTAAGAATGTTTTATTTCTTTACCTCTATTCCTCCTGTAAGCAGATTTTGCCAGTATTTACAGGTATACACATGCTTTATTATTTGGTTTATATATCAACCCAATTTCTTGCATATTACACACATTTCACCACATTTCAGATCCAATGATGCTACCCTTGATTATTCTCCTATGCTTTGATGGATTTTTCAAAATATTATTCTTTTATATTATTTCTTCAGAGTCTTTAGTGGGAAAGGGAAGGGATATATATATACACACATATATATATATGCTGAATTTATTGTCTTGAATACAAAATTTAAAAAAATATATTTTTACAACTGGAAGGCAGGACTAAAGAAGAGAGCTGACTTTCAGTGACCAAAATAATGAACGTGGTAAATGGTCAATAACTACATAAATGAAGAAACCAATGAACTCACACACACACACACACACACAAACACACACACACACACACACACAATTTTGTTTGTTTTAATGGAAAATAAAGCTCAAACAACAGAGTCAGTATATTCCAAATGCTTTTGCCTGATATTCTAAGAAGGGAATTACTTTTCTAGGGTTGGGAAACACATTGAAATTTTAAAATCATAGAAATTATCCCACTGAACTTTCAAATGTGATGCTAACCTAGTAGACTGCCACACCAGCAGATTTGTAGGCCACTTCTCATTTTATTACAACAATATGCATCTAGCCAGAATGTCATTTCTGATATCACTAAATCACAGAGCTAGCATGGTGTGGCAGGTGGATCAAAAGCTTTGGATGCAGAGAGTTTCTGATTTGAACCTAAGCTAACTCCTTACAGCTGTTCAAGGTTGGGAAATTCACCTAAACTTTCTGAACTTCAGTTTCTTTCTCTATTAGCTGGTGATACTAATATTTATCTCACATTGTTGTTTTAAACTTAGAATTAATAGTCGTGAACCAATTAGCCTTGGTGGCAGCTGTCCTATTGCTGACTGAAGTCTGCACATAGATCTACCGAGCAATGGCACACCTGGATATGGCCAAACCAAGTTAGTCCAGTTGTCCTAAAGCTGGGGAAAAGGTTGAAAAATAGAACAGAGACAAGGGAACATGCTAGGGTGACAACTAAAATCCCATCACATAAAAATAACTCTGATGTATTCTTGATGTTTTCTCCTCTGATTTTAAAATTTTTAAAGAATAACAGCAACATAACAATTTCATACTACACCTTACCCATGATGAGAGAGCTCTTTGGAAGGAAACAGATGTGGATTGCTCATTTGATATCGTCTGATTGACATTTTGGAATGTGTCACAGCCATGAGCAATGTGTGAACCTTCTGTTATGTGACTGAGAAGATTGACAACAATAAAAAGAGACGAGAGGTTAATCCTTAAATAAAGTGTTTATCCATAAATGACTATGAAGTATGTATTATCTCATAAGACAGGAATTGGATGATATATAGCCTATTTTTGCTAGGTTTCAGCAAACTATACTTTTAGAACAATCAAGTTGACATCAGAATATTTCAGGATTATTTAAATAGCTAGCTCATTCAATTAAGGCCAGTTTTTGACTTAGCACTTACTGGTAAATGAAATCTATGAGATAAGAGTAGGGTGCTTTGCTGCAGAGATGTAGATAAGATACATCACATTTATCAACTTAAATTCCTTACTGTCTGCTGGGTATTGGAAGAATTCTCAACACATTTTATTTCAAATAATTTTAGTCAGTATTAGGATACATCTTGTCTTCGTCCTTTCTCGTTTTATGCTTTGAGAAATCATAATTACAATAAGTCAGAATTTGTCAGCCTCCAAAATGTTCCCCATGACTGCACTATAGACTAGCAACTCAGTATCTCTACGTGACTGTAAAACGTTGCTTCCAAACGGAAGTAGTGACTGGCCGACAATGTCTCAGGATTACTCATGCCATAAGCAATTATTTAGCTAACTTTATCCTTTATAAATATAATTAATTACTTAGACACTATTTGTTGAGAATTATATTGTATTCACAATTCTATGGTAACTGGGGGAAATAGAGGAAAACTTTATGTGTTTAAAGACAGTATATTTTACTTCTATTCCAAAATAGACAGGCATTCATTAACACATATAATATGTAACAATAAAAAACATAGCAATATAAAACCAGTTGATGTAATATAAAACCAATTAACGTAAGAAGTGAAAAAGATATAGCACATAATCTCTTACTCATATTTCTTATCTGTGGTGAATTTTGGATAATTTCTTTGAATATATTTTATAATTCATTACTTCTCTTTTTAATTGTGTAAAATCTGATATTTAACCAGGCAGTTTTGATTTCTTTATCCTAATTTTTTATATTTTCTACATTTTTCTCTCTTCGATTTGTTATTTTGAAAAATTTTAAATTGAGGGAATAATTGAAAGAATAGTGCAATAAACACCTATGTAACCTTCACAGAGATTCACAACTGGTAACATTTTTCTACATTTGTATTCTCACTCACTCTCTCCCTCCACACACACTCACACACACACATAGACTCACACACACATTCACACACATTCATTTGCACACACACGTACACACACGTACACACATATACACACACAGACACACACGTAGACTTTCTTTTGCTCAACCTTTTTAAAATTGCAGATATGCTGATGCTCTACCCCTGAGGACTTCACATATCCCCAAAGAGCAGGCAGAATAGCCAACATTACCACATTAACTTTCTCACACTCTACTATTTAACAGTATTACATAATGATATTATCTAATATACAATGCACATACAAGTGCCTTAATTGACCTTACATTATCCTTCATATGTTTTTTTTCCTCACCCAGGTCCACTCAAGGATTTACGTGTGCTTGTTGCTTTCTCAGAGTCTGTGGCAATGCCTGCCATAAGACAGCAAATAGAAACATTTCAGCAGAGAGTATTTATTACTTTTTCCCCCCAAAGAGTGAAGGCTATGATACTCAAGTTTCCCTCTTATATCACTTTTCTGGTAAGTAGATTTTTTTCTAGTGTCCCATGATGCTTGAGGGATGGATCTTATAACCAGTTAACAGAGAAGGAACTTGAGCTTCACTTACAGATGGGGCCAAGAGATTGATGTTAGCCAACAAAGAGAGTGCTGCGTACTACAGCTCCCCACGGAGGAGCCCTGAAGGTCAACGGTGAGCGGAAATCCTCCCGGTGAGCAGGGTTCACACGGAGCCCCTGGCATACACTGGGCCTAGCAGGAGCAGTGGCTGGAAATAAAGAAATAGGTAACTGGTTAGTGGACAGTGGGTTGGCCAGGAAGGCTGGGTTGAGGGCTCTAGGGCAGAGATGGGCACATGGAGTTGGGGAACAGAACAGATATTGCCCATCAGAAAGCATCCCTCACGCAGGGAGACAGGAGAGGTAGGATGATTTGGGTAGTGTATGAAAACCAGACTCTTCCCATAACCAGCCCAGTTTGGTGAAAGGGCCGTGAACAGAGATGCCATAGTGGCCAGGGTGACGAAGAGGCAGGTGGGTCATTACCTCAGGACCTTCCTAACCCTTTAAGGAGTGACAGTTCTTATTCCGGGGGTGGGGGGGTGATGGGAGAAGAAATGAGCTAGCATATCGGCAGTATTAATTATACTCTAATTACCCTGAAAGCAAGTACTGCTGCTACACAAACTCTTTGAAGGAAGAGATCACATGTTTAATGATATGCATGTAGTGAGTATTTTAGAAGGTGCAATAGAAATTTTCTCTTTTAGGGTTAGGATAACCTAATAAAGGTTATCTAATAACCTTTTAGGATAGGTTATTAGAGATTCTATTTTCATGTTGTTTTGATAAAACTCATGTGAGCCACAATGGTTAGATATATTGGAGATGGCAACTAATGCTTACAATTAAACTCTTTATTAAGTCTGGAGACAGCAAACAAGTGCTACCCACCTCTTAATCTCCAAAGACTGTTTCAAGAATGAAAAAAGCTGAAGGAGAAAATAAATCAGGATGCATCGGCTTGTTTGGGTAGTACTGGTGGGGTATCAGTGGGGTGGGATTCTTTCTGCGCCCTCCCCAATGCAAACTGTGTGTGTGTGTGTGTGTGTATAGATGGAGCTAGAACAATACTAGTAGCTATTGATCGTGTCAAGTTAAGGGGGGAGGATGAGATGATGGGCATGGTAAGTGAAAGGGTGATGTAACCAAGCCACAACAGAAATGCCAACTGCAACCTGAAATGGTCCTATTAGCTTGAGGGATGGGAATCACATAAGGATCCGGGAATGTCACAGGAAGAAAGACAGAATGGCAAGAGGAGAGCCATGATGGTGCTGCAGAGGACGTGTGACTGCCCAGGGTTCTTCAGGGAAGGAAGGGATTTGGACTCAGCCAGAGAGCACTATGATGTGTACCTGGAAAACACATGTCAGCACCAGGAACTCTGCTGAGACTCAGCATTACGTGGGTTCTTGGTACACAGTGTGCACCTATCAACACTTGCTGAGACTGAGAGTGTTGTTAGGGCAAGATTAGCTCAATTAAACAAAAAGGAACCAATAATATTAACCAATAATTATATGCCAGAAAAAGAAATATTGCTTAGGATGCTGTTTACCTGAATCACGCCCAAGTTGTACAGAAATAACTTAGAACATCTGGATGATGTAAAAAGAAAGAAATAAAATAACAACTTTGGAGTAGTAACATGCTTCAGAATGGTGACAAGAATAAGAAAACTGGAAAGTATTGTATAAACGCATTCAGAATGCATTCCAAGGTAAAATTATCCTGCTACTGATATTTTATATGCATCCTAAAAAAGATGTTACACAATTACAGTAAGTAACCTGAATTTTATCAATGCAGGACATAGTGGATCTGATTGCTACCACTGGAACAAGATAATGTGTCCACTCCTAATCTCCCAATGGGACCCTAGAAATTCCAGTTATATTTGTACCATGGGTTGGAAACAGACAGACAAAAGATTGCCAACTGTAGTAATTGGAATTTTCTTAATGAGAAGATAATAGATGCCCAGAAAATTGTTGATTGCCTGGCATATACAAATAACAACTCAGGGCTTGTTGCCAAATGAGTAGCACAAAACTGGGTTGATTCATTCCCCAACCCTAACCTGCAGACTTTTGCATTTTTCCTTTTTGGCAGCTATTTAATGAGAAGTAGTACGTACAAATACATCTTTATAAAACATTGTTAACAAAAAACAATTCCAGGATTTTGTACAAGACCAAAATAAGCTGATCAGAGTTGATAATAATTCATGTTAAAAATATGAATCTGTTTTGGGCATAGTTTAGCATTACAATGACATGATATCTATTTAATTTTCTATCTTAAAGTTTTGTGTTAATAAATTAAAGCCCCCTACGTAGAACTACCCCCATAGTTATATCTAATTTTCCCTGCATATGGTTCATTTATGATAAATGCTATTTTCTCCCCTTTTAGTTTCTGGATCACAAATTTATTGTGATTGGCAGCGAAGTTTTCTGAAATTTTTTACATGATATTTTATGCTGGACTTCTATACAAAACAAAGAATCCTCAAAATATTCTACAGGGTGAAAAAGGAAAAAAACTACTGTTAGCAAGCTGACCTATTTGGGTTTGAACGTCTCTATATTTTAAGGTATGTTTACCTTGGAATAGGGCTAATGTCTCATAATATTTGCTGGGCTATTTCCCTGCTGCCGCCTCCAGCTAGAGGTGTTTATGGAAAAGTTTAGCATTTTTAAAGGTTGATTTCTCTGATATTATTTTCATTTGAGTTATTTTAAGATAAGCAGAGAAGGATCTTCAGCTGAACACCTGGTAGCTTTGCACTTCTTATTTACGACCATGACCAGAGCACACTCATGTGCACACACACAATCACCTACCATGTTTAAGACCTTCCCAAGGGTCCATGACTAGATGTGTTGCATGGTGCTAGAGCGTGGATTCCAGGGTCAGACTGCCAGAGTTGGAATCTTGACTTTGTTACTCACTGGCTGATTGGCCTTGGGAAAGTTCATTGATCTCTAAAACACACGTTCCCATACTATAATATAGAGATTAAAAACAGTACCTATCATGTCAAGTTGTATTCACATTAAAAGAGGCAATCAATATAAAGAAAGTACCAGTGCAGTGTCTAGCACATAGTAAATGCTCAATAAATGGTAGCTATTATTATTTTAGGAAATGGCTAGAAAATATCTACATATTGACCCAAGCATATGTTTTAAAAGTAAAAATGTTAAATGTTACGAAGAAAGGAGGAACTAGCAGTAAAATGTTGGGATTCAGACAGATTGTGGTAGACAATATGTGGTGGGTATGTGGTGGGTACAATGTCTCCATTTCTTAGAACAGCAGAACACTTTTCTTCAAGGGCTGTCTATTTCATATGGTTCAGGTGATATGACACCACATGCCATCTCTTCCCACACTCTCAGAAGTGGGCACAAGGCTCAGGTGTGATTAAACAGAGCCCCCACTTTCTCACCACAGTGTTCAGTGTTCAGAGAAGGACATATGACCCAAATTCAGCTGATAGTCTTCAAAGATGTGACATTAGCTTTTGGGTATCAGACAGTCATTTTCCTTCCTTTCACAAGACTTAAGGACATGCCAGAAGCCAACTCTTCCACCTAATGTGGAGAATCTACTTAAATATAATGTCAAAAGATCAATAATGCTCACAAATGGAGGGAGAAAGAAAGACAGCCCCCTCAATGGGACTGTTTGAACCTTTGGATCTGATTGTGTGAGAAGCCAGATATACTCTTGGACTTTGCAATTTTGTGAGTCAATAAATCAATATTTTTACCCTAAGTTTTGCAGAGTTAAATTTCTGTCATTTACAATCAAAAGACTGTTGATTTAATATCTTTTGCTGAGATGCACAATGTTATAGTGGAGAGAGTTCTAGAATTAGAACCAGAAGACAGAATTTCATTCAATCTCTGATACTACTTATGGGTATTAAAATCAGGGTTAAATCTAAGATTCTTTAACTATCATTTTCCTTATTATAAAATAAAGATATCCATCCCTACTTACTTCATAAATCTTTAGGAAGTTCAGTAAGACAATATATGTGATGGTATATGCTATGTAGGGTTAAATTTTGTAGTCACAAAAATAGATATCTGGGGTAGCTAGAGTTTGTACTTTCTAACGTTTTTGAAAAATATATCTCTAAGTTGTAAGTGCCCACCTGCCTTTACGCTTAAACATCATAAACATATTAACTTATTAATAAAATAGAGTAGAATAGAATTGGTGAATAATAGAATAATAGGTGAAATTTTCTAGTTCGCAATATACACATCTGAACATTTACTGGATATAAAATTTCAAAGTTTTCCTAGCAGAATGATTGAGCACAACCTTTAAAACTGTATACTCTGCTTAATTATGAGTGCTTTGCTGCTACCGAGAAGCACACTGATGTAGCTTGAAGAAGGAAATCCTGAGGACATCATTAAATATCTTGCATGAATTTCAAGGACTAATTCAGTAAATATTGGCTCTTCTATTGCATTGTTAATTCTTGCCTGCTCTTGAATTATTAAATATGAATGTATGTTTGCACATGTATACACGCAATTGCAAAGAAAATAAATGTAATATTCTCTATATTTAATTTTTTCATTATTCAACATATTGGTGGCCTTGGCCTTCTAGAAAATGCTTAAAATGCATTGGCATTTAAGTAGAAGCTGAGATTTTCGTTAAAAATTCAAGCTCTGACATTGGTCTGGATTAATGAGGTGAATAGCAATAGTATCTAGGATTCTTCCTATCACACGTCATGAATCCAGATTTCTCCCAGTCATCATGAACTGTCTATGCCATATTTGGTATAAAATGAGCGGCTGGGGTACCTGCCTGAGGTCAGTGACCCAAAGCATAAATACCATCCAAGCTGAAGCCATGGCTGTAAGAGCAGCCATCTTGTCAGAAAGGGCCTAAGTTGGCCAGGCTTTGCAATGAATCCACTTTGCTCCGAGGCAGAGTTGAGACACTGATAGAGAAATATGGCCCAGATGATGTCCTAAAGGCTGGCACTGTCCTCATTCCCATTTCCATTCTTTACGGTATCCATGTAATGCCTTAAATTCAGCTTAAAAAAAAACTCTCAATAGTTTCCTTCTCGGTCTTGTTGTTGTCTCAGGAAAGCCCTTAAGAATCGGAATTACGTTCAGTGCGTGTTGGGAGTTTGTCCAGTTGGATCAAGTGTAATCTGATCGTAGGCTCTGAGCTGAGGCCTGTGAGGGGAAGATACTGTCAAGACTCAATTTTTCACAACGCTCTCAGCTTTGTGCTGTGTCAGACAGATTGGAGGGGCTGAGATGCTTTATCACCCTTTGCAATGTCAGCAGACACAAAGTTGCCTCAGGATTACGTGCCACCTCTGTGGTCTCAGCTCAGGAACTCAAATTTGAGAGCCACCCACTTACGTAAATCTGGACAGCATTTCAATCAAGGCAGGGAGTTTGGCATTTTAAGAGAGGTATTTAATAAGGAGTTAAAAAAGACATTTTCACAATTACATACCTTGTAAAGAGCTTTATTTTCAATTTTTTTTCCAAATCTACTTTTGGTAAATATCATTGTAGGGGTGGATATTAATATATATATATACTTGTGTAATTTTAATCTTGCAATATTATAGGATTGTTACCCCTCGATAGTTTCAAAAGAGAAGTAAGCTTTCAAAACATACCTTGAAGAAATCTCTTTTAACATACTCCTGCATCATTATAAAATCAAATGTAGTATTTTGGGGGAGTATAGTTAGTTCCAGTGATGGAAGATAGAGCATGGATTTGCTTCTCGGAGACTGAACTTCCTTCATAAAGGATCTTTAAGCTTTGCTTAAATCATGCCTTGAGATGTTTAGTTCATTGTTAAGAGCTAACATCTAAAAATACTTTAAAAAATAATTTTACCCTATTTTCATATAGAAACATAAATATATGGGGGATGGACAGGCTTGAAGCTCTGACTTGAGGGGGGAGGGAGGGGCAAGGACAATATACGTAACCTTAACATTTGTACCCCTACAATATGCTGGAAAAAATTAAAAAATAAAAATAAACAAACAAACAAAAAGAAACATAAGTATAAAAGACTGAGTGATCACTCTTATCCAGTAAAATTTAAATAAGTCATTTTTTTTAGCATGGTGTGTCTTGTTTTTAAGGGAGTGCTTTCTCTTGTTTTACATTTTTATGTCTTTTACATCAGTACAATAATAGTTCTTAGAGAGAACTCTGTTATTTGAAAAGTCAATAAACATTTATTTCTAGTTACTTAAATTGTATTAATAGAAAGCATTAATACTGTGTACACATCAATTATCAATTTTCAAATAAAGATTACAATAATGAATATTTGCTAATGATAATAGTCTGATCATTGTTTAATCTTTGGTTTTTCTGAATTTCTTTGTAGAGTCAGTGAATTCAATATTCCCAGGACATCACACCATAAGAAGTTAGGACTGAGAGGTAGCACTTTAAGGCAGGCTATGGATTACAGATAGCTATTCTGGAAGTATCTTAATTTCCCAAGTTATAATCAGAACTAATAAAGATCTCTTTTTTCTTTACAGAAAGTGTCAACTGACGGGGCTGGTGGGTCTGCTCCACAGAGATGTGCTTACCTTTAAGCATCACTGGCGGGGGTGAGAACCTGCAGCCTCAAGGCCACATGTGGCCCTACAGATCCCCCTCGACTGAATCCAAACTTCACGGAAGAAATCCCTTTATTCTACTAAGTGAAGTATCCCAAGAATGGAAAAACGAGCACCACATGTACTCACCAGCAAATTGGTTTTAACTGATCAACACCTAAGTGCACATATAGTAATAACATTCGTCGGGTGTCGGGCAGACGGGAGGGGGGTGGTGAGGGATGGGTATATTCACACCTAATGGGTGTGGTGCGCACCGTCTGGGGGATGGACACGCTTGAAGCTCTGACTCAGGTGGGGCAAGGGCAATATATGTAACCTAAACATTTGTATGCCCGTAATATGCTGAAAGAAAAAAAAATTAAAAATAAAAAGCATTCTAGAAAACAGTAAAAATAAAAGAAAATAAAAGGATTTGTTCTATAAAATTGGATTGAGTCAACAGGAGGTCGTCAAGGACCCAGAAGGCCACAAGTGGCCCCAAGTCCACAGGTTCCCACCCTGACTGGCTGAGACTGACTTCTCTCATGGTGAAATGAGAGCTGCTCTAGGCCGTGGAGGTGAAGTGTGGCGAGTCCTCCTGCCTCTGCCTGTGCTGAAGGATCTGTGCTGTGAACGGTGCAGTGGATTGGGCTGGGGCTAGGGCTAAGAATCTGGAGCAGCCACAACATATTGAAAACTTTACCTGGTGAAGCACATAAGGATTTATATCCAATTTACCCCCTTACTATACTATCAAGTGTGAAATCCACCATTTTTGTTTCTTTCCTTTGGGTTTATAAACCTATCAGTCATTCCTTGGTCTTGAGCTGTCCACTGTACAGTGAGACAGGAAAGGAAGTATGAAGCCCCTTTCCCTCTTCCCTCTTCAATTCATACTGGAATGCAAATGTGTGAAGAGGGGAAGGGAAATGATAAAATGATGTCCACTGTGCATTTACCATGTGCTGAGCACTAAGCCTTGTATTTACATAAATAACCTTATGAAAGGTTTATAATGAGACCAGTACCATATGCCCATTTTGTAGATGATCAAGCTGATATTATAAAAGATGAAGTGACCAAAGATTATATAATCGATTAAGCCTGTCCTCAGTGCTTTTGCTGCTATGCCTTTAGAGGTTCCCATTTCCCTCTTAATAGCACATTCTAAATAATAGAATAGATTTTAATTTATGTTGTTTAGAATACTTAGCAGTACCTAATGACATAGAATATTCAGAGGCCCTGTTCTCTCAAAGAATGTTTATGAATTCAATGGTAGTATAATATTATATTCTTGATAGATCCTCAAGTTAAGAAAAGTTAAGAAAAACAACTGTGTGATGATGCCAGGAAAAAATATGTATACATATAATCTGTGACATTTCATTGCCTCCAGGCTCAATGACTTGAAAACAACTTAGTACTACTTCTAAAATATTAGACAGCAGACATTTACCCTGGAAGTGAAATAATAGCTTAGCAACTGTGGCTTCGTATTTGTATAAAGCCATTTGGAAGCCGGAGAATCATTTTCCACACATGAAACATTTTACTCATTAATGTAGAACATTTGATTCATTGCACGTCATAGACCTTTTGGCGTTTTGTGTTAGACAAATAAACTTAGGCTCAATTTGATGGAAGGAGAGTTATGAGTAGAGATGCTACTTATGATCAAGTGTGACTGGTGCCATAAGAAATAATAATTTGTCAACCTCAGTAAGAATTAAGAATCTGGGCTATTAATTCTGAGACATGACAGGGCTTGAATTACATGTTACTTAGAAATATGGTTGTTCAACTTGATGGGAAAATATGATTCAAACATCAACTGCTTCTGTGTAGTTTTCATTTTGATGCCCTATAGCAACTGCTTTATGTTTAGAATTTTACACCACACTTTTGAAAAGTGTAGCATACATTCTCCTATCTATACATGCTGCTACCTATGCATTAAATTGAGCACATATATGTCACCCTCCACTGTGGATCTTTATGCTGAGGCTGGAGGCATTGCACATGCTGGGACTCTGGAGGTCTGGTGTTCCCGAGATTACATTTTACAATTCAGAGCAGATATTTGGGTTGCCACAAACATGTTTTCACTTCCAAAAATGGCAGTCACTTCATTTCTGTGCCATTACTGAACACATGCTCAAGGTTGTTTCATTGCCAGATGATCTGAATTGAATTGTCTACAATGAGTTGGTTTGCATGTTAATATTTAATGCCTTGTCCAATACCATCACATTTGTATTATTATGGAAATTACATACATGATGATTACACTTTCTGGAATTGTTTGCTCTCTTCTACTTTTTTTAAATATGTTAAAATCAATTTAAATATACTAGGCTTTCAAAGTCTATAAAACACTTTGAGAGAGAAAAATATACCCTGCCCCATCTACTTCCTCTCTCTCACCTACAAATTCAAAGCCAATGTTATGGGTCAAGCATGGAGATTCCAGTTTCTTTGAATGCCCTTTTGTGTTTTGAAATCTGTTTTACCTGTATTAGTTCTTATTATGACATTTTATTCAAGTGTAGTTCAAGGTCACTCATACATAGCTCAGGAACGACGTACAAATTTGTTTGTTATGTATTACTGAAAACCAGAAGGTTTGTATGCTTCATTACTTTAGAAATAATGGATTTAATACTAGTTCAGCAAAGCTTTATGATATTGCTCTTTCAAATCATTTTGGTTTATTGATTAAATAAAAGGCAATTTGACTTGTTTAATGCTATTTATATGAGAAGGATATGTATGAATCTTTGATTTTAAATATTTCAGGATGCAATTATACCCTCTGTATTTTTAATTTTACAGTATAGGCTGCACACTGATTTGAACACTCAGTATGCTAAACAAAATTCTTACCTGTGATGCCTTTTATTTACTCTCGAGATTGGAAGGTCTTGAAAATAACTTTATTTCTATAACTTCAAGTGATAGGTATATACTGTGTGTTTTCCCTGAGAGTAGACAAAATGCTTTCTTATTAATTTTCTGTATCCAGGTGCAAGTCTGATTATAGATTTCTACAGAAGCTCCAGATAATGGTATAAGAGAAGTTAGCAGTTGATTAAACCAGTGAATTCTGTGGGTTTATGGCTTTAGTATTCCAACTCTTCCCGTCTGCTAGTAAGTGAAATCTAGCACCAAGAGCATCGTCAAACTTGGGTTCAGTGCCCTGCCTTTCACATACCAAGTGCCTGACCCTGATCAAACCCTGACCTTGACCCTGACCCACACCAAATCTGTGCTATGTTTCCTAATTCACTTAGTGGGACTGACAATTCTTATAAAATATTTACAAATGGTGATCAAAATGTTTTTTTCTTCTGATAGTATATACAGTACTTTATAAATTGGTACACATTCTCTGCCTGTCTTAAGTAATCTTGAGCAATTGGGAAGCAACTTTTGATTCAAGGAGGAAAGATGGAAGACAACAAAAGATAATTCTTTTCTCCTTTGTATCAAAAAGATTCTATTTCTTGTGTCCTGCTATGGACAGAAAAGAGAGAACCAAGAACGTTTTGAAATAATATAATAGACTACTTCAGACTATGAGGATTCCAGGAAAAAAGGTGAATCAAAGACATTAGTGTATTTATTTATTTATTTATGAGACAGGTTCACACTCTGTTGTCCAGGCTGGAGTGCAGTGGCATCATCATAGCTCACTGCAACCTCAAACTCTTGGGCTCAAGCTATCCTCCTGTCTCAGCCTTCTGAGTAGCTGGGACTACAGGTGCATGCCACCACACTGGCTAATTTTTTTTTTTTATTTTGTAGAGACCGGGTCTCACTATGTTGCTTAGGCTGGCCTCAAACTCCAGTGATCCTCCCACCTTGGCCTCCCAAAATGCTGAGATTATAGGCATAAGCATGGCACCTGTCCGATATTAATGTCTTAACACAGTAAAGAAACTCATGGCTCTGATAGTTATCTCCTGGTTGTTTTTTCTCCCAGATCTTCTCTACTCCAAGGGGCTCACTGATAGTGAAGAACAACCCCACCTTGCTTTACCTTGGAGCTGCCATCAATACCTATGTGGAGGCAGATGTCACTACTGGCCTTGATGTTACAAGCTTGACTCTGTCTCTTCAAAACATAGGTAGTAACCTATGCTTTTATCGTAGGTTCATAGAACTACTGATTATATTTGGCGTAACTCTGCTGATAAATAGCACGTTTATTAGGAACTTCATTCATGGTGTTTATTGAGGCTAGACTTAATGTTTGCTGCACTGGCACATAGTTTATATTTAAGAACTCTGGGTTTACTCTGTTTAAATTTGAGACATGCCTATCTTTTAGTTTGTGAGTGATACCGGGAGAGGAAAAGGCAGAGTGTGTGCCCCGAAGACTAAATCTGATCAGTTTAAAACAGAAGCTTCACTGAAGTGAATGCATGGACTTGCCACCTTCTTATCAAAACAACTCTTGGAGAAATGGTTTCTATTGTTCTGGGAAGTAATGAATGCCTGATCTCTTCCATCCACTCAGTTTTTACCAAATCCAATTTTTGGTTCTAGGCCAACCCTCTTCTCAGATCAAAAGGTTACAAAAGCAAAAAAGTGAGATTGAATACCCAGGTTAAGACCAAAGAATGCTGGCATTAACAAAGTGTGAATTGGTGTGGATAAATTCCAGGCATTTACTCTCAATTCCTAATGTAACTGAATCTCTCTTATCTGGACATAGGACTTGAGAGCAGAAGAAGGAGGAATCTGGCCAAAGCCACTTTTTGGCATGGGTATGTCATGAAAAAGCACCCGCTTTTTCCCAGGATGGTATTTCATCGTTTGGACATCTGGCTGATCTGCAGAAAGCATGCATTTGCGGGAAATATATGGGAACCATTTCTTTTTTACAAACAAGGAAATACTTTAGCAGGGGTTTGGAATTGGATTCTTACTTTGCACATTCTATTTTCTTTTAGCAATAACAACTTTTCCCTTTCTCTTTGCTTATGTTAAGGGAAAAGGAAGACTCATGTTTATTGTATAATCACAGTTGCTTTTGCATTTTAGCAAGCCACTCTTAGAAAACAAACTAGGAAGCCACATACATTATTTCTACATGTTTCTGTGTGGGAAATTAGTATTTTGAAACTTCGGTACATTACGTATAAATAAACATACTTCATTCATCTCACAGGTAACACTGATGTCTTTTTGGATGAATGATTCAATCAGTCAGTAAAAGCAACAGACAACAGGTTTGCCTATAAAAGATTTCTGTTATAAGCTGCTATTTCTCTTTGCTAAGGTACTGTTTTAACAGGATATTCCTAATTTAAATCCTAGAACACTCATTTTTCTTAGGTATTGAGCTGTTTCTCTAATCCCATCTGTGCCTATAGGTGGCAGCGATCCTTCACTGTTGCAGGAATGTGGATGTAAAGGCACCAGATTATAAATGGAAGGTGAATTTATGAAATGAAATCAAACCTCAGTAGTCTACTTTCAGGTAGAGTCTCCTAGTTTTATGAAAGTATAAGCTTATGTTATTTAAAATGCTCTTATGTATAAAGGTGAACTTCAGCCACCAGCCTGAAGTCTAATGTAGTCTGTTCTTCTTTCTGATTCTGGGCCATGGAAGACTTCTTTTTTTTTTTTTTATTAGACAAATGAAATTTTTATTTTATTTTATTTTATTTTGGGAGTTCATCATCTCTTCTTAGTATACAGAAAAAATAAAATAACTGACCCACTCAGCAGCATGTTCCTATGGCCCTGCTCATGGAGGTCATAAATGGCTAATCATTAGTGTAGAGTAAAAACAGTTTTGTTTTAATTCAGGTTGCTATCTAAATTATATTATGGAAAGGCAGGATAATTCTGTCTTTTTTTTATTAAATTCACACTTTCATAAATGCCATAACGATCCAGATATCTCAATCGGACTTGTCATGACACTCCATAGACTTCTTTTTACTCAGAACCACTGGTTTAATCTTCAACATAATAGAAAGCACTGACTAGAGAAGTTTATTTAGCATTTAACTTTCTAAAGAACTTTCTTCAGTGTTAAGGAGTCAAAAATACAAAAGAGTTGTAGAGTAAAATTTACATAAATTAATTAACTAACTGGAGCTCATTAACATGTGTTAGGTTAACTAGGAATAACAGTAACTGCTCACATTGGTGTGTGCATACACTGGGTCAGCCACTGTGCTAAGGTGTTTAGATTGTTTAACTCATTTAAATCTACATAGCAACTCTACTATTTTCTATCAATTTTATGATGCATACTTTTTTTTTCAGATTTTAACAGTTCTAAAATTAGGATATATTGTAAAATGGATGACTTCTGGCAATCCCTATCCATGAGGCAAAAGCTGATGTGGTGCTTGTTGTTACCTGCATATGTGAAAACATCAAAATCACCAGCCTCAAAGTGTGCAGAATAGATGTTGGGAGTTAGGAAGGAAACCCCAGGGTCACCGTTAAAGCACTTTTATACACTGTTGGTGGCACTGAAAATTAGTAAAACCTCTATAGAAAAGAGTATGGAGATTCTTCAAAGAACTAAAAGTTGACCTACCATTTGATCTAGTAATCCCACTCCTGGGTAATTTACCCAAAGGCAAATAAGTCATTTTATTAATATCAAAAAGACACCTGCACTCAAATGTTTATTGAAGCACAATTCATAATTGCAAAGATGTGGAATCAACTCAAGTGCCCACCAGTTCACGAGCGGATTAACAAAATGTGGTATATGTATACCATGGAATACTACTTATCTATGAAGAAGAATAAATTAAGGCCTTTTGCAACAACATGGATGGAACTGGAGACCATCATCTTAAGTGATGTATCTAAAGAATGGCAAAACAAACACCACATGTACTCGCTATTAAATTGGAACTAACTGGTGAGCACACATGTGCACAGGGGGAAATAAACCTTCGTGGAAATCAAGTGGGGGTGGAGAGAGGAGGGTAGTGGGAAAAAATCTACCTAACAGGTACAGTGAACACTATCTGGGTGATGCGCACACTTACAACCCTAACTCAAGCATAACAAAATCAATCCATGTAACCCAAAACATTGGTACCCCCATAATATTTTGAAATTAAAGAAAGATGGAAAAAAAAAACCCTAGGAACCACAAAGTTGTTGGTTGGTAGCAGGGACAATGAAAGGCCAGACATGTTTAGCAGCAGTCCGAAAGCAGTGTCAAATGTAGGCTGGTTCTATAAATCCAGCTTAGGAGGCCAGAGCCAATGCCTTTCAGTAGGTTTATGTGTTTCTAGTATTAGTAAGAAGTGCTGTACCACAAACACTTTTAATAGCACTACAGGCGATACTATTAAGACACAAATCTGATTTGAGGTGATATGAAAGAGTTGGAATCTGCACATGAAGAAGTCTTAGAAATATCTAAACCAATTTATCTTACTTATATTTGCCTTTTTATATATGCATGACAGTGGTATATGATTTAAAGAATCTATGTATAATTACTTTTTTTCAATAAGCCCACAAAATAGAAATTCATCATATTAAGAGAACTTTGTGTCAATTTTAATTGGCTATAGTCTTCCTAGTGGTGTTTAAAATTGTGTTTTACAATTGAGAGCTTTTCAGATGTGAAGGAAATAGTACTATTATCCCCGTGTTATATAGATGAAACAATTATAACACATTAAGTAGAAGAACTAAGATTTAGCAGAACTAAGAACTAAGAATCTAAATGCATTCTAGTCTGCATCTAGATGTGACATCTTTATACTATACAGTTTTTTTGGTGAAGTGATTACAAAAAAATTATGACATGTTTTATTATATCGTTTTTAATAAAATTGCTACAAGAAATTTTCAAAATTCCATTCTTCCCTTTTCTGAGTTCCTCCTTCAGACCATACAAGGCACTTCTTGCCTTCCTAAACAGGTCAAGAAAGAAAGGTCTTTCTTTTTCTCCATACATCTGTGGTTTATTTTCTTCTTCACACACCCTGAGGTAAGTTAGGTCAGGAATCCAAGTTAGAACAGAAGTTGGAGGGGGCCTGTTTTTGTTTTAGCACCAAGCTGTGTTCTTATCCGGAACTCCTATTATGCACATGTGCACTAAATGTGTTTTAGTTCACAACGGCTCCTGTGAAGACATACCATGTACAGTTGCACAGGTTGTATCTATTCTTAATTAGTTCTGCTCTCCTATTAATATCTAATTTTAATCAGTTCAGAATCTATAGGGGGATGTGAATGAAGGATTAATTCCTTCTAATCTCGCACCATATTTACCTTTCTAAGTCTATGCCACAGGAACAAAAACATTTCACTTTCTGTCTATTGAAAAATTGTATAAGGAGAAAGAAAAACATCTTTCATGTCATATTATACTTATGAAACAAGACTTAGAGAAAACATGTTAAAATAAAAACTGTTTCTTGAAGTCTTTATATCATATATATGCTGAATATTAGAAATCATGCCACCTTTTGGATTTTCAAAAGCAAATATACAACTAAGTTTTTATCTATAAAATGTTTTTCTCATTTCTCATGTAATATTGAAGATATGACTTTACACAGGTATATGGTTAAAAAAAAAAAGGACAGAAACTGCATATTTTATCCCTATCAAGTATATTGCATTAGAATAATCTAAAAACCAACAACTTGTTTTGTTCTGGGATGGCCTAACTTCCAAGTTTTAAAATAATAAATCTGTAATTGGTGTTCTTTACTTTTGAGTATTACTTTTCTCTTTTATCTTTCAAAAATGATTTGGGAATCATGATATTCTGATTTTCATCAAAAAAACATGGTTTTGATTTCATCCCTAGAACTATGGGGTAACAAATTTTGTGGAAATATTTACTATGTAATAAACAACCAATACTATCACAGCTACCAGTTGAAGTTGAAAGAAAGCACACATGCACATGGGAAGATCAAATTGATGATGTACATCGATGCAACTGAGAGTTGGCAATGGGGCCCCTGTACCCAGGACTGATGGTCCTGTGGTTTTACAGCAAGTGGTCTCACACATGCCTCTCCACTATTCTCAGGTATGGCTCACAATTTATTAATAGAGGAAAAATAGTTTCAAAATTTTTATGAATTATGGATCTGCCATTTATTAAATGGCATTTATTAATGGAAGAGCCATAATTCATAATAAGGGAAAATGTTTTTCTTCCATTATTTTAAAAATAAATTTCAGGGGAAAATAATGTCAATGTAGTCTTTGTTCACTTTTATTTTGCTTTAATCTCAGGAAATATATAACATACTTTTATAAAAATAAATATTAAATACAGATATCATTTGGGAAACACAACTATAGGAAAAAAAAACATCATGGGTAAGTGGAAAATTTCTCTGTATAAATTTGATTACACTTAAAAGGCATTTAAATACAAGTGAATTATTAGCAAAGTCAAGGCTTTTCTTAAAGAGTCACAAAGATAGGAACATTTGGTAAAAATCAAAGGGGAAAGTTGCTCAATCAGTGTTCACATAGGGGAGAAACACAGATTTCCTAATTGCTGTTTCTACCACTATGCTTTTCAAAAACATTACATAAATTTTATAATTTAACTGAAATGGCACATAAGGAGAATTTGATATTTTCCCTTCCAGAAAAGTTCCACTTTATTCATCAAAGATGCAAAGCAAGTTTATCATGAAAGGAAGTGGCTTTTTAATAGTGCAACCCCTTGGGATCTTTAAAAAAAAAATTGACATAATCAAGTGTACTCTTAATTGCTGGCCTTTCATACCAATGATGTGGTTTGGGTTTTAACCAGGGTTCCATCTCCAATAACCCTTCCTTTTATCTAGGGATGTGGTGGAGCATCAGAACTCTTACAATCACATGTATTTAATACACTGCAGTCTTGTGACTTTTTAACTTATGATGGATGATCTATGTTGGTCATCAAGTGGTTTGTGAAATATCTGGCTCAGATAAACAGTGAAATTAGATGTTTGCTTTCTGCTACTCTGTAGGGACTTCAAATAGCTTTTCGCATTCAGTGCAATGAATGTTTCTGTGATACTCAGCATAGACACCCATTTCTGTTTTCTCGATCTTATCTCTCTTTTTTAATAAATTTGGATCCAAATTTGACAGGTTGACATGTTTCTGTTTCTAGCAATGGTTTCATTATCTTACTAGAGATGTATGTGCATTTGATAATGAGTTTGCATTTTTACTAAATAATGAGGGGAGAATATGTATGGGTAGTGTGTGTCACTTTGCTGATAAGAAAAAAATGGGCATTAATTATCTAATGACCCCAGGGCCAGAGTTTTATCACTCATTATTTAGTACCTTGCATTGTGCTTCAGGGAACATCTGGAGAATTGAGTCCATCTGATTGAAAAGAAAGTATCACATAGGAATATTGATAATCAACACTTTTGCAACATCATACATTAACTTCTCCCATCTGTGCATCTTCCTGGAAATTGTGAGGATTTGATCCTCTTTCCAGAAGTTTCACCTATCCTGGCACTTTTATCCTAGGAGAATGTTCCCTGAGCAAGGGGTGCAATTGGAGGTAGTCTTGCACAGACAGCACTTTAGCCAGGCACAGTCACTCTGAGATCCAGCTTGAAAATAAATATGACCCATGTAAATATGAGCCAAATGCTTCTGTCACCAATCCTAATAATGTCGTGAATATTTTATGATTGGTTGCCCCCAGATGTTACAATCAGGGCTTACTTCCCGGTGGTATATGCAGAGGAATGACTAAGATTTCATTTGAGTAAGTAAACAATTCTTTTCATTGTGTCTCAATTTCTTACTCTCTTTTGTTAAGAGCTGATAGCAGACATCAGGTATTTTGGGTCACACTCATTGTTACTATCAATGCATTCTTTGGGAGTGGAAAGCAGATAATGCCAAAGGCAGTTTGAATTTTCTCATACAGTCTTTGTTTCACATTAACTGACTTTAGTTACCATTCTGTTCAGAAATGGTCCCTTGAGGAATAATTGCAAAAGCTCAATGGACTTGCTTTAGAAATATCTTGGATCTGGAAGTTTCTTTGTGCTTGGCTTGACTAAGCCTCTGCCCTCTCATTTGTTTTGTTAATATTATGTTTTTCCCCAAGAGGCTGGTAGAGGACTTTTCCAAAATATTTACTATACAGTTTTTTTGCCCAAAAAATGTTTAATGTATCCTATTGTTGTGAGCTACAGCGTTCATTTCTTTTATCACTGATAACAAAATGCAAATATTTTATGATCTGGTGAAGTGATATGTCATTGAAAAGAATTCCTAGATTTGTTGAAACTCACAATTTCAAAGTATAAAAATTATCCTTGAAAATCTATTACAGACCCTAAAATGAAGGCTCTTCCCTGGAGCAGAGCCTAATATGTGAATCATATGAGCCGTCATGTAGAGATTTTTCACCACAGCAATAACAATTTGAAGTTTCCCTCTTGAGTTCTAGAAACAATTTCAAGTTAACTATTGATGGACTCTGTAACCAATCTGACCTATTTAATTATGGGCAAGGATAACTCACACATTTTGGATTTTTACTGAGGCTCTCTTTTCTTTTCCTGGCCCCTGATTTTGATTTATTAGATGATATTTCTTTACTATTGACTATGCATAATTTTCATTAGAACTGAAATGTATTGGTTTCTTCTATAAATGTCCTATTCATTATTAACCACAATTTATAGTTAATGTGTTTTTTCCTCTACTACCAATAGGTGAAACAATTGGATTAGAAGCAGCATCAATGCTTGTTATGGTTTAAATGTAAAAGGTTGAATATAGTTTTACATTAATAATACATTGTTCACTAAGAAGCATTCTAGGGAAAATTGCTACACTAGTCTATTTATAGTATATTTATATTGAATACTATTTCTGGGGGGAAATCTATGGTATAAGACAGAAGACAAGGAGAAATCGGTGTATATATATATGTATATATGTATGTATACACACACACATTATATATGGTATAATAAATGTAACATTATAGTGTAATATTGGTGTAATGTAACTGCAGAACCAGTTCAAACTGGTCCAACTTTGTCAATACACGAAAGGTGAGTTGTTTTTCAGTTATAACAGACCCCAAGGTGCAAGTCATATAACCCAAGCCTGTGATTTTCTAGATTTTCTATAAGATTTTCTACAAGAAATGTAAACTTTGATTGTCAATTACCCATTAAACTCCTCCTCTTCTGTGATGTCATTCATGGGAAGACAACCTGGTAGAGATGGGGACCATGTGACTGCAAGGGTGCCCAATGTGCCGGCACTTGCCGCGTGTGCTTACACCAGAGCAGTGGCTGTCAGTGGGACCAGGAGCAGCCTGCCCACCTCAGAGGAATCCACGGCTAACATTCAAAATGAGAGATGCCACTAATTCCGCTTCACAATGACCTTTCATTTATTGTGCCCTAACAGAAACTGATAACGTTTGCAGCCTCCACAAACCATGGGAAGGTCTTTCGATTTGATTTTTATTATTTCTGTTCCATCCCAAAATATGGGTGCTGCATCAATAGACCTGGGATGAGGAAGGTGTTTCTCTGCCTGCTTCAAGGAAGCCTAAGTATTTTGGGACTTAGTTTTGCCATGTGCAGAATAGTAATAATTGCATTTTCTTTTTGCATTTCCATATCTCTAAACATTTAGGTTTGTGTGTTCAAAAATCTGTGGAACATATAGACGTCCTTGAGGTTGGATTGCTAACTAAAGTAGTTGCACTTTGAGTATGGGGTTTTGCCCAATAGATGGAAATCATGTGGTATTTGTCTTGGTGTCAAACTCCAAGTCTGTGTGTAAAGACAGTCTCAGCTGATGGCATTAACAAATATGAGGGATGAAATGTGCCAACAATGTCTTTGACCCAAACCATAGAGCTCTCTGATGTCATATCTCTTCCAACATCTAAAACACATTTACACAAAAACTAAATGTCTTTTCAACACTGATGTAATTGAATATGAATATTACATCATGCTTTTTATTTCATGGACTTTACAGACATGAAACGAGAGTTATTATTTCAAAAATAAGTGTTACAATCTGAAGCACAAGGCCACATTGAAAGTAAGTGCTTTTGTTGGCTGAGTCCTTGACATTTTTGCATTTACACCAGAAATCCAGCTTCAACTTGGCTACTTTTAGAAGATTTTGCATGATTACGTGACCATTAATCTAGCACCTTGAGCCCACAGTGAATTATGTGCCTTGCACGCTTTTTTCGAAGAGGAGACCATAAGTTGGGAATGTTTCGACTTCATTAGAAGAGACTATTTTAACTGCAAAGTGACTGACATAGTCACTCATGAGTCAGGATAACAGATTTATAAGGAAAATTCGAATGGATTTACTAATGCAGATTATTTTTCTTATTTAAATAAAGCAACTGCACGTTTTCGTTATACACAGTCTTTTTATGAAATAATATTGTGGATTATCTAGGGTGCATGCGAGGTAGAAAAACAGATGAAACAGTGTAGAGACAGGAAACAAGTCAGTTGAGGCAGGAGACATGTATGATGTATTCCATGTCAACCTTTGCACCTACGATTTAGTAAGATGCTGATGGCTGCTGAAAGATGCACTTGAATGTTCCCTTTAATTCTAGCGTTTTGCTTGCATCCTTATAGCTTTTAACAAGCCAGTTGCTCCACTATATACTGGTCATTTCTTATTAGCCAACTTTTCAGTTATCAAGGTGCTCCCATCCCCCTTGCCCTTGGATAATGGAGAACGCTGTGTTGCGATTGGTTTAAATAGTTCTAAGGACGATAGAGACAAAGGGGCAGAGGGTCCTGTCTTATACCTGTGGCTCCTCAAAAGTAGGCTAGGAGAACTAATTATTCAGATTATTCAGGAGCCTGAGAATTCTTGTTCACTTGTGAATGTAGAAAAGCTGTGACTACAGTACTGTTTCCTCCATGTTCCACTATGATAACAAATATTTAAATATGAAAGTGTTAAGAATAATAGTAATAAAATAAGAAATGAGAATCTTGGCCATATTTCTCATTTCTTAAGTCTCTAATTTACAGTGTCATAAAAAGCCAAATAATGAGCCACTAAACAAATGTGAATTTTCATTTTCTTCAACACTTTTACAATCATTACTATTCTAATTATTTACACCTCACCTCAGATAGCTCCACTACAAATTACGTAAATAAACCTGACTAGGTTATAGGACACTTTACAAAACTTAGTGTGCTCAGCAATTCAGTAAGGAGGTTATTGAAAATTGAGATTTCTAGGCCCCATTTATAGAGTTTCTAATTAGGAGGTCCAAGATAGGGACCTTGGATAGGGTCCAGGAATTTTTCTTTTTAATAAGCACCCAGATTATTCTGATGTGGGTGGTCTATTATCAGTGCTCTGAGAAATATTGTTTTAAGATATTCCAAATATTGTTAAATTTTCTCTCCTCTTTCAACTTGGCAGATCCACTCAGTAGTTACAATAATCATTTGTCTAGGACATTATTCTAAGTGTTTTCAGTTCCTTTAAGCCTCACGATGGGGAGACAGGTATAGGTAGGCTGTCCTTGAAGATGAGGAGGCTGGTGCCAACTCCAGCTCTGTCACTTCCTAGTCGTGGATCTTTGAGAAAAAAATAATTCCAAGCTTCCAAAAAATCAGCTATTTCATCTGTAAAACAGAAGCAACACAAAACCACTGGGAGGATTAATTAGCAAGCACCTGGAGCAGAGTGATTCTCCCATGGGAAAGATAACTGAATTTAAAAAAAAAAAAAGTGAACTTCCAATCCCCAGGGTGGCAGGGCGAGCTGCAGTGAGGTTGTCATTGTCCCGGATGGATGAAAATTCAGCCTCCACCCTCTCTTCCGTATGCCACTGGGGAACAACCAAGAAGAGAGAAAAATCTCACAGCTGTAGGTACACATACCCATTTCCTTTTTACTTGCTTTTTTAATCATAGTGATTAAAAAAAAAAAAAAAAAGAAAAGCCCTAAAACAATACAATGATGTTTGGAACCAGATTATAACAAATACCTGGGGTTATTTTTCTAAAGAGGAGAATGAACATTTTGGTATAAATTTCTCTTTAAAATAAATAAGATTATATTTTTATCATGTATTTTCCTTTCCCCAGTTTGGAATTGGGGTGGTGGTTTGGAGCTGTCACAAATGAATAAGCTTCTTCCTGGTGACAGTGGAAATACACATTAACTTCAATTATGGGACCTAAAGAGTGTAATAAAAGAAATCAGCAGGAAGGCGGTGGTGAGAGTTGAGACAACCAGGATGGAAAGGAAAAAGTCATCTGTCTTAAAGCGTCAATTAAGTTTAATGTTTTGAATAAATGGACAATCTCAAAAAAGATTAGCTTGATTTAAATCGCCCATTTAAATCTCTCGGGCGACTTCCGGGGCCCCGCTCTTGGGGCCCCAGAACCTCGTCCAAAAAAAAAAAATAAAAAAATAAATGTCTCTACTCTGTGGCCTGAAACCTTGACCAATGAAACAATAACCCTGGCTTTTTTGTTTGCAAATGTAGTGCTTCTATTGACATTTCCCTGGTGCCATAGTGCCCCTCCCTCACCGTCACCACTTTCCTTCCAGGCCTTGCACCCTGCTTCACCTGAGCCGCCTGTCTCCAGTGCAGAAGGGCAGGGCGGCAGCATCGCTTTTTCTAGCTCCAGATCAGCCCGTGCATCATGAATTTCTTATCCATGTGTCTGTTTCTCCACTTGTCTTTAAAAATGACAATTTATTTTTTGAACTACGTGTAGCAATATTTAACCACTGAACCTTTTAATTCCTTACCCTTCCTACAAGAACACTTTTAGAGCTGGGGAAAAAAATCCTAGTGCGCGAAAACAGAATTCGAATGGCAAATGACTGCACCTTTCGCGTTATTAATAGGTATTATGCCAAATTTATAGCGCAGCGAGCAGGCCCAGGGCCGCTGTCCACCGCAGTTGAGGGTGGCCCAGGCTGTATGCTGTGAGTAGTGTGACTCATTCCATTTGAAGCAGGAATATGTGCAGACAAGGATAAACAATAAAACAGCAATCCTTCCCCTGTTCCAATTAGGAATTTCAATCTAATGGGCCTTTTTTCTAAAGGAAGCACTCTGGAGAACAGGACCGTGGGGCTGCCATGGGTTTCTGTGTTTATGGAATTCAACACACATGACTCATCTCACTCTAATTAGTGAGATAATGCGTGGTTATTTAGCACCCTTTATTCATTTTCAAAACACTACTTCATACTTATTCTATGGTCAAGCAGCAGTCCTCAAAAAAATAATGAGTTTTGCCTCTGGTTTCAGGCAGCCTTTATTGAATACCTAATGTATGCCCCATACTGTCTTTGCATGTTGTGTTTGCATAATTTATTCCATTATTTTGAAAAAATAATCTTGCAATATACCCTGAGCCAAAGTTGGTGTCTAAATTGTCACAAGGTGCATGAGAAACTTGAATTATTGAGAGATTCAGAGGATAAACAAACTTTATGGTAGCAAAGTCCCAGTACTGGTATCGGACTAGAGGATCTTGTTCCAATTGGAAGTGGAATTTGGCCTGGGAATTACAGACTTAAAATTAGTTTTCTAAGTCTTTGGCTTAATTTCTCTTTTAATAACTTTTTTTTAATTTTAGAATTAATATTCCTTTGCATAAAAAACAGAATGTATTAAGAAAAGGAAGAAAAATTACCCATAAATCTATTACTTAAGGAAAAACTACATTAATATTTTTCTATATTCCATTCCATTTTTTATTTTATACACATGTAAATGCTAGATTTAACAACTAGGTGCAGTTATAAAACAACTGATTTACATTTCCACATTTCCTGTTAAATTTGCTTTCTTGAATACTTAATTTCTCTGCTCACAGATGAAATCTCAGATAGTTCTCCTAGTCTTTCTCGTAACTCCTAAATAAATAGAGTTTAATGTAAGATCATAACTCCAAGGTTCAGGGTTTTGTTCACTTTCATATTGGGCCCTGAATATTATGAGCCCTAGGCTAGAACTGTAGGATGTGCTGGGTATTAGATATTACATGGCCTTGTCTAGTTTGAGACAGAAAGGGCCTCATTTTACATGTTATGTGTGGCCAGGCTTACATACAGATAAATTCCTGCTTTTTCATTTAATATTGCATCAAGACCATTTTTCTATATTGTCAGAGGGTCATATAATACAACATCTGATAACTGTGTAATAGTGCATTGTAAGAAAATATCACATATTCTGTAACTATTCCAATATTGCTATTTTCAGTTTTATCAATGTTAAATATTTTTAATAATAATTTTAGAATGTAAATTATTATCTAGCTTTAAAAATTTTGAGAGAGGGGCATAAGCTCAAAGTTCACACAACCCATCAGTTGAAGTATGTGCTTACCGACATTGGCTTTTCCTGCTTTTTGAATTAACCACAGCATCAGTGGCCACTTTTCCACTTTGGGGAACAAAATGCAGTCACAGCCCAGGTATTTTTGAACATTGTCTCTGCTCTCTGATTTCCAGCATCTCAGAAACCCCATTTTCCCTTAGACAATCAGCTGACTGTAATTTGATGCCTTTTATCTGAGTGGTTTTGATATTGAGAATGGTTCAAGGAACAAGGACTACAATTATAAATTTATTTTCCCATACTATTAATACTTCAGTCATGCATGGGTTACAAAGCAATGTAATGATTTTGCCTATTTATTGGACCTCTGATTATCTTTCCACTCATTGGAGATCCTTAGTGGTTGTGTATGTGTGTGTGTGTGCGCATTTATACATAAACGTGCACATACACACATGTAAACACAAAGACGCAAAAAGAAAAAGAAATAAGACAATTGGGCAGATTTTTAAATTCATCTTTCTGTTTACTTCTAAGCAATATGCCTCCTAATTTATCTTCTGACAAGATGATTTCCTTAGGGGAAGGTAAGATTTTCAAGACAGAATGACCCAATATTCTCAATGAATGTTAAAACATTGTCTTCAAAAACCTCTATATAAAATGTGAAAAATTCAAACAACTCTTCATTGCATTCTAGCTCTTTATACTCTGAGTATGCATAGACTATTTCACTGTAATACCACAGAGAACATAGGTGCCATTAGAATTATTCTGCAAAACTGCTAGAATACCAATAACATGTGCTCATGTTCTTTTATCTGGAATTTAAAGTCAGGGGCCAGCCGGGGATTACTCTGCAATTAAAACTGGATTTGAATCTTGGTTCCACCATTTAATTTTCTAGCAGTGTGTCCTTAGGAAAACAACAACTTTGTCAATGTAAACTTCTTTTATAAAATTTAGATAATAATAGTATCTGCCTCACAGAGTTGTTGGTGGACTAAAACAGTCACATATCATGCACCAACCCTTCAGTAATGTTGGTTTTGTTACCATTGTTATCTCGTAGTCTACAATCGGTTTATTATTACCAAAATGTATTTTTTAACAATATTCTAAACTAAAAATGGAGAATATTGATATTTTTCAAATCACATCTATTTACAAAAGTGCTATTTCTCACATGTCAAGGGTCCTTTCCTTTCTCAAGAAATACCCAACAGTAGTGATATGGAAATTACCAAGACTTCTGTATTCTTTCTATTGATTCCATTATGGGCCTCGAGAAAGATAAATCCAATAAATATATCGCATGATGATTCTTTTTTTGACCAAAAAATGGAGAAATAGAAATATTAATGGTTGTTCTTTTCTCTAAATATCTCTCTATATCTACATATCATACATATTGAGAGGGAGTATATATATACACAAACATGAATATCTATATCTATGTCTGACATACTTTAGTTTCACTCTATTTGCTCAACAGTAACCTGGATCTATATTATTCCATTTCATGTATAGCTACTATGCTATTTATATAGTAGCCATTCTACCATCCAGTTTAGTTAATTATTGCTTTTTTCCCTTACAATAATGACTTCAGTTTGTTGTGGATTCGATGTAGTTTAAATAATGATTTGTCTATTGCAGAAGGTGCACTGTGAGCTATTTTCTTAGCCTGTGCCTCATCCTTTTGGTATTGTCCAGAGTCCAGAGTCCCTTCTGAAGAGGTGGGGTTAGCACAGGGGAATGTGCTATTGATCTCGCCTCCCTGAGCTTCAGTGGCTTGGGCCTGCGATGGAGTCTTGTCTCTAGGTAAGCTAAGGTAGAGGCTGGGCTGTCCCAATGTTCACTCTGGAGAATTTGAGTAAGAAGACTTAGAGAAAGTCATCAGGTAATGGTGAGTGTGAAACTAACATAGAGTGGGCATCAAAGCAAGTCAAAGCTACACACAAATAAAAATTACGGGGCAGGAGGAAGCCACAACGGAAGAGCAGCAGCCACTGTGCAGAAGACAGCAGAGAAGTCAACGCCAGAGCCAAGCAAGTGGCTCTGCAGCTGTGTGAGCTGTACTCGGCCCAGGAGCTCTGGGGAAGCTCTTCTCTCTTGAGCCAGGTTGACTGATTTGCTGTTCTTTGTTTCTAGAAATGCCTGGCTGGAGCCCCTTTCTTGTTTTGTGAGGCTAGGATTTCTCTCGTTACATTTTTTCCAAATGTCCTCCTTTTCTAACTGTGTACAATTTAGTTGTGTCTGTATATTTTAAAGCTACAAGTAATAAGATGGAGCAAATACAAGCAAATGAGTAAAAACAAAAGGTATTCTGACCAAGAGTATGTCTGTTTGAGTAACAAAACAATTGACTACATTAATGTGCTACTGGAGCTTTACTGTCAGGCTACAGATACTCTATTGGGGGACTCTGTAAAATTGCTGGCCCATTAACAGATCATATCATTTCATATGGTTTAATACCTAAAAATTTTGAAACTTTAAATTAAAGCTCATTTAAAGTTTATTCAGGAGAAGCGCTTTAGCACAGAATGATGCTATTATTGTAGCAAGCATAACAAGTTCTAGGTATAAAAACTTGCAGTGAACTAACACAATTTGGGTCAATTTTGTTGGAGTCTTAATGACATTTTTTGTAGCATAAGGCAAAGGCCAAAGCCAGCTTATGGAATAGAATTATTAATTGACTTTGAGCATAACTAGTGGACAATTCTAATTGATTTACATTTGTCTCAAAAACTGAGTTTAATACTGTGCATTTATTTTCCCCTTTAAGATACGCCTAACACCCTTTTTAACTGCTGGATTTCTGGACACTTTCTTAATATACTTTTATCTGTGTGAGCATGGTTTGATCTCTAATAGATTTTTTTGTCTTCTTCATCCCAAGCCTTTAAAAAGACTGTGTCTATTTATATTCTTGTAATCATGCTGAAGTACTCAGAACTTGAACGATGTTAGATCATGCATGAGAAATGTAGTTGCAACAATCCTTTGGAGAAAATATGAACTGTATTGAGTTTATGATTGAAGACAATTTGTGGGGTGATACACTTAGAGGAAAGAAACGCCATTGAGAAACTTCTTTGTGCTGTTAGTATTACTGTTAGCTGTGAATGCTGCTCCATGCCAGATCTGATAACCTAGAACCCATCTCAGACGAACATGAACATCCCTTGTCAGAAGGGAAACTGATGATACTGCCAAGGCCTAAAACAGAAAGATAAGGAAGCCCAAGAGAACTGGTAGAATCAGGACATTTATGCAATAAGGATTTGAGATTATTTAAAATGCTCATCTTAGGCCAGGCACGGTGGCTCACGCCTGTAATCCTAGCACTCTAGGAGGCCGAGGAGGGTGGATTGCTCGAGGTCAGGAGTTCGAAACCAGCCTGAGCAAGAGTGAGACCCCGTCTATACTATAAATAGAAATAAATTAATTGGCCAACTAATATATATAGAAAAAATTAGCCGGGCATGGTGGCGCATGCCTGTAGTCCCAGCTACTCGGCTGTAGGATCCCTTGAGCCCAGGAGTTTGAGGTTGCTGTGAGCTAGGCTGACGCCACGGCACTCACTGTAGCCTGAGCAACAAAGCGACACTCTGTCTCAAAAAAATAAAATAAAATAAAATAAAATGCTCATCTTGAAATATAAAAATATGGCCATATATTCCACTGCTTTTGTTTAAAAATGTTGAGAATGTACCGAATTCTTTCTTCCTTATTATGAGACTTATTTGGCAAATGCCACAGTTGAATTCAGAAACAATTAATAGTTGGTGCTCAGAGGAATGAAAAGTAAGTCATTTACATGTCTTCGTGCCTAGATTTTAGCTACAGGATTGTGATAGTAATTAAAGGACTCTATGAATTAATCTTGTCCTTTCAGTTTTTCACAATTAGTTCCTGCTTTCAAAAACCAGAATAACTTCAATAGGAAAATGAGCTTTAGTGTCACAGCTTTCTAGACACTGTTAGATTAGCATTTATATTTTCCTAAAAAATGAATATTTCAGGTGTTGACATAGTTAAGAGCAGAAAACATAATGTTATTTGTGCTTGGCAAGAAAGTCTCTTGAGTCACTGTAACAATATATCAATAATTAATTGAAATTTTCCATTAAGTTTTCAACCATGGCTCAGTTGTTGTGGTTTATGAGGCACAGTGAAATGTTTAGAACATTTAGTGATGAAATATTAAAACTTGTGTAAGAAGCAAATATTATGATTACTGTTGCACATAAGTATAATATTGGGTTTTTCAGGGTGTTGTGGTCCTCTAATCAATTTGTATTGATAGATGGATTACAAACATGCATTGTCAGAAGGCAATAGACAGTCTTATTTCTCATACTTCATATTGTACTTATTTATATAAACATTAGGATGTTGAAGCAATCTTTAACAGCAACATAAAGAGTAAACATGTATATTTACTTAATAGGATTTGTTTAGTCTCAAAATTGGGATTCCAAGCAGGGTAATTAAAATAGAATAGTTAAACTTGATTTATTTCTTTTTTTCTATCTGATGATTCATTTATTTTACCTTTTTAGTGTGGAAATCTCATTTTAGCATGAGATGCTTTAGGAATATCAAATGCGATCCTATGATCATAAAAAGAATACGAAGGGACCGATAGAGTGTAAAATTGCACTATTATTGTAACTATACTTCAGGTTGTGGCAGATTTGAGAATTCTTGATGGATGTGCTGCCTGTGCCCTGATAAAATGGTATATGGAATATCCAGGTTTTAATGTCCTATTAAAGCCAATAATTGGTGCCCTGTCACTTTAACTCATCTTCAGTGTCATATTAGAATCATATATTACTTTAATATTTCTCTTATAATGATGCCTGCCTTACATTTATTAACAACATGGAACATCAGTTGGGCTGTTTTGAACTGTGTTCACCCTTCAAGCAGTCAAGCCCCTTGGAGCTCACTGGTTTTCATGCAAAAGCTTTATGGTTGTGCTGTGAATTTGCTTTTGTCCTAAACATGGCACACTGATCCGACACTCTGTGAAGGATAGCCGGAAGTTAACTAGGAAGTGTTTCAACAGCCACCAGGCAGAATGAGATCACCTTCTAAGCTCCAGAACTAGGGACAGTAAGACTACCGTCTTCTGTTTTGAATAAATATATTTTTAATAACATATTTTTCTGAGTTTAATAATGCAAGAAAAATTGATTGTGAAAAATATAAGAAAATAAAGGAAAGGTGAATTGGGTAGAAAAGAGATGTATAAAGATTTTTATGTTACAAGTGGCAAATTGGCTCAGTACATACATATACACATATACATGGGAATGGATTAAAACTTTATCCCCAAAATGATGGGCAGTGGATTGTTAAATGCTGACTTTGAACTTCTGAACAGCATGATCATATTTATTTTTTTTAGCACAAATCATTTTTCATTGAGAGTCCAAAAATAGTCCTAAAAATGTATCATCAAATAATCCTTCTCTTGCTTCTCAAAACATGTAAGCAAGAGAATGGGTAGAACAGTGTTTTTTATTTGTTAAGAGCTGACAGTGCACACAACAGTGTACAAACCATTTGTTTTCTTGGAGGTGTGTGTGTGTGTGTGTGTTTGCCTGTATGTTATATCAGATATCATTCATAGAGAGAATAAAGATTTCCAGTTTTGCCAACACAACGTTAAGGAATTGTGAAGTGTTTTGTCTTTGTGAATATTTGTTGTTTTGCCTTTTTTTTTCATTTTTAATTGTTTTTTTTAATTTTTGTGTCAGTGGTTATTTCTTACACTAGTCAAAAAGGAGAGAAAGTGATAAAAGTTTCATGAGTTCATTAAAGTTTCACAGGCACTGCAGTGCCTGGAAAAATAGTTGCTGCTCTAATCCCCTGCAGTAGCTTGGTTGGGTGGCATCTTATTCATTATGGGGTGAGGGACTGGGGATGAGAACTGGAAAGGGACAAAGGAGATGACAAAGCCAAAGGTGGCTGTGTGCTCCGGACTGTGCCGGTAGGTGTAACTTCTCAGACACTATCTGAGGAGAAAGCAGGTTGTGGGACACTCAGCTGCAGCAGTTAGACTAAGAATTTGCTATATTTTGCTAACCTCAAGACCAAGGTTAAAATTTTTGGAAATCATTCTTCTTAATTTGATCTTTTAAAATAATTTTCCTTATGTTAAATCAGTTTAATCCTGTGTGATTTATGAATGTCCCTAAATAAAAAAATGTATCTGGTAACTTCCACAAAGAAATTGATGTCACTTGTGTTTAATAATGTAGACACGGGCCTACATTGTACAGGAAAGCGTTTGTGTTTTACTCATTTCTAAACCTTACATAGCTGAATTACATAGTTTTTGAATGAAAATAACAAATCACAAAGAAAAAAAGAAATGAATGACTCCTGGAATCACATATCACTGTGGATGGCTGAGAGAAGTACAGGTAACAAAATAACACTAGTATTTGAGAAAACATCTACTTCTTTAAAATAATGAATGACAAACTTGAAGGGGTCAGAATACACCATCCCGAAATAGGCAGATTTAGTGCAAGAATTATTTGAAGCTGAAGGCATTTGAATTCATGAAATCCCTTATCTGCCTAGAAGCACAGCCTCCCAGAATAACCCAGTGGTCCCACATGTTTCTCTGAGAGCCACTCTAATTGTCACAGAGTAGCCGCCCCTCCTCTCATAGATATAGAAGAGAAATACTTAGAGTGGGGAATATGTAAGAGAGGGAACAACCTACAAAAAACAAACAAAAGAAAATGGGAAAAATGTCTCTTTAAAACTTCCCCCACCCTTTTTAGCCTGCACCCCTGCATCAGGCCAGTGGTAGGGAGGAGTAGGCAGAAGCCTTTTGTTCTTATCCTAGGTGGTACCAGCTCCCCAGGGGGGTGGCCAGTGGAGTTCACAGGCTTTGTCTTTGGCAGAGATGGAGTAAGTAGATAGTAATTGCCTACAATTGAGAACCCATTCTTTAAAAGTCTTGTATTTCTGCCTATGTGCAGGAAATTTGGATTTTGAGGCAAAAAGGTCTATCATTTCTCCTCTTTGGCTGGCAAGGTAAAATCTGTTTCCTCACCCCCAAAGACTTGTCCTCGTTCTTCTAATTCAGTCCCCTAGACAAGTGTCGAGTTTTCGATAACATAGTCTTGTCTTCCAAGAGAAAAGAAGTTGTCACCACATCCAGACAGACTTCCTTGCCAGCCCTCCTATCTCCCAGCTATTCTAAAGGCCCATTGCTTTTCTTGAATGCCCTGTCTCCTCCTCCCTCTTGCCTAATACATTAGGGATATAGACACCAAATTCTAACCACCCCTTTGAGTTGCTAATTACTGAGTTTCTTCCATGTGTTTGGGGAATTTACATGCTAAAAAATTTTGTATGCTTTTCTCTTGTTAGTCTGCCCTATGTTGATCTCATTTACAGGAACCTTGCTGGAGTAGGGGATTCTTTATTTTTTTCCTCCCCAACACAGTTAACTTAAATATAATACCTAAAAATTATAAAAGTTTAAAAGAATATTGTGGGCAGTTGCCGAATATTTCATACTTCTATTTCATACCTAAATAGAACCTGCCTTGAGGCTATTTAATAGTTTTTGAATATCCTTTTCTATTACTGCTTAATCTAAGCTTGTAGGTGAAGTGTGAAGTGGTATGTTACCAATGCATAGCTGCTTACAAAGCCTGCTAATATCTTAATTGGCTCTCTTAAATTCTCCTGGTCTAATTTATTTCTCTAGTTTTATGGAATAATTAGTTCCTGCACAATTATCAACTCTTCTCCATCATGATTCTTTTGAATGACTCTGAGCTCTTTTGTATACTAATTTTTTCCTGCTTACTAAGGCTCATTAAGTTTCCAAGAAAGGTGGCAAAAAGGCCAGACATGGTGGCTCATGCCTTTATAATCCTGGCACTCTGGGAGGCTGAGGTGGGAGGATTACTTGGGGTCAGGAGTTTGAGACCAGCCTGAGCAAGAGTGAGACCCTGTCTCTACTAAAAATAGACAAAATTAGCTGGGCATGGTGGTGCCCACCTGTAGTCCCAGCTACTTGGGAGGCTGAGGCAGAAGGATTGCTTAAGCCCAGGAGTTTGAGGTTGTTGTGAACTAGGCTGATGCCATGGTACTAGCCAGGGTGACAGAGTGAGACTGTCTCAAAAAAAACAAAAAACCAACCTTGGAGACCTTGTCACTTGATGATTCTCTTATGTCTTTCAGGCACTTGTTCATGTGCTCAAAGTGGCCCCTCCAGCCACTCTCTTATCAGTCCTTTTCATTGCCTTTATTGCAAATTACTTCTGAAGTTGGTCGTTTTTCTGACTGTTTAATGTCTTGTTCCTTCTCTCTCCACATTTCTCCCCAGGACCCAGATGCAAGCACAGATTTGTCTATACACCGCTATATCTGAGCATCATCTACAGTGTCGGCCAAATAGTAGAATTCAGGAAATATATGTTTAATGAATGAATGAATGAATTCACTAAGGTAAAGCCAATATTTCTGTGGAATATTTGCATAATCAATAATACTTAAGTGTTGAAGATGATTCTTTTAAGGCTACACACTAGAAATAGCAATAAATGTTTCTTTGTTGCCACTGAAATTGAATTGAATGGATTACAAAATGGAAGTTCATTATATTAGTCCTAAGTACTACCATAGAATTATAAGAATTACATGACAGTATCAGTTTTCACCATTTTTCCAGATTAGCTGAATTATATGCACACATATGTGTTCAAACTTAGGAGCCCTCTATGAGGGATAATTGCTTCTCCTCCTTTTTTTTGAGCTGACCAAATTATTATCAGGATATATGCCTGAGTCTTTGCATGGCTGGGAAGTAGAGATCTACCCAAAACTACTGATGGGAAACACTTTTGTACCCTGATTGTCACACATCCCTTAATAGTTTCTATTTGCTAGAGATAATAGAGAATACTTTGGAGAGAAGAAAATTGAATATATTGGTAGTATACTAGCTCTTCAGTTCACAAAGGTTCATTAGGATGTAGTTTCCAAAAGCACAACTTAATTTTTTTTTTCAATTTTAGAGACAAAGTCTCACTCTGTTGCCCAGGCTGGAGTGTGGGATGTGATCATAGCTCACTACAGCCTTGAACTCCTGGGCTCAAGTGATCCTTCCACCTCAGCCTCCCAAGTATCTAGGACTACAGGAACATTCTACCATGTTCTGCTAATTTTAGAAAAATTTTGTGGAGATGAAGTCTCACTGTGTTGCCCAGGCTGGTCTTGAACTCCTGGCCTCAAATGATCCTCCCTTTTCAGTCTCCCAAAGCATTGGGATTAGAGGTGGTATGAACCACACTGTATCTGGCTCAGGGATACAACTTATTTTAAAGCAACGGTTATTTTAGAACATCTGGCTATGTAATATAAATTGAAGAAATAAACCTCTTCACTATTTCATTCTTCTTATCAGAGTGAGTGGTGAAAAGTTAAAAATTATATTTCTTCACACATCCTTGTATTCTTTTTCAAACAATACCCTTTAAATAGCAGTTGTTATATATCCTGTACTATGTTAATTTCTTGGGCTAGAGAAACTAGGAACATGTAATCCCTGCCTTCCAGAAGATTAAAGTCTAATACAAAGGGTAAATATGAAAAAATTATAATAATCTACTAGATTGAAATTAAGCAAACCTAATATTGACAGACCTCAAAACTTGGGTGTGTGACTGCCCTTCTATGTCTATGTATGTGTCTTACAGAACTCAATGTAGTGTGTATTTTGAGTACTCCTTTCTACTTAATGATAAACACAATCTTCACCAGTTTCAACTTTTCTTAGTAATTTGACATGTAATACTTACTCAAGCCCCACTTAAACATCAGAGCTAGAATTTTCTCTTATGTACAATGAGTTTTCCTTGGGGTCCAAGGTCAAGGACATCTCCTTTACTCGGGCAGTGTTTATGATTGCCTGTTAAAAAGTGTCTATCCAGGGCCATTCAAGCCGCACATGACAGGACCACGTGCATGCCGCTGGCAAAGAAAGCTCGCACTCTACAGCCCTAGGCAAACCATTAACAAGAATTCTCCACCATGGTGAACATGGTGCTATCTCAATGGTGGGCAATGCTAAAGACACTGGCTTGGCTTCCACAGGTTGGCTGAGTTCCCACAAGATGTCCAAACACAGGTCACATGCAGAGCAACCTCCTGCTGCAGACTCCACTCCAACTCTCCCTGCTAGTTTCCCACAGGCAGGTATGCTCATGTCTTCTAAGGTCACACCCATTTCTGTTCCACTGCCCTTATTCTGTCCTGGGAAGCCCTTCTATCCATTTCTCAAGAGTAGAGAGACAAGTGACAAAGTCTGTCTCTTCCTCTATGCTCTTTTCAATTCCATATATTAATACATTTAAATTGATTTCATTGTAGTTTCTTGACAAATCTTCAAAAACCTGTTGGAAAACAAACAAACAAAAAATCCCAAACCAAATAGAACAACAATAGAAAAACAAAACAAAGACCCTCAACATCCACCTGTTCTTTTAAACTTATGCAGTGGAAAAGTCTCACCAAAGAATTCCGACTAGCTAGAAAAAGACCACCTCCAATGAGATAAGGGAATTAAAGACACAAAGATTAATACTTAAAAATAATCATCTCATTAAGCATGAGAAAGCCCAATCCAGTCCAGGTTCCCCACCCCTATTTGTTCTCAGGTGCTCTCTGTGTTATGGGGGCTTACTTAGGGCCATGGGAATACCAGGTGACGTTGTATTTCTGGTCATCATCAATGAACCTGGCTGGCTTTTGCTGAGCTATACATGGACCTCTCTGGTTTCGATCCCATCTGCTTCTCAGACATCCACACCCCTCCTTGTTGATTTCTACTGAATTGTCCATGTTTCCACTTTACCTCTGACACGTGCTACAGAAAGCTTTTCACTGGGTGTCCCTGGTTGCAGCTCTCAGATGCCTGCACAGTTGACAGCTTCTTCTGTCATTAACTTCTGTGCACTTCTATGGTGCCCAGACACTTTGAACAGCCATCCTGCACTTTCCTCGGCCATGGGCAGCTTACTGAAGCTGCCTCTGGCCTCTTCAGGCCCTGTCACCCTACGTGCCACCCTTCTTTTATTCTTCCCATAAGGATCACTGATAGCGATTTTGTCCTATATGATCTATTCTTCATGAACTGCTCGTCGCTGCCTGCTGGTGGGGACATTTCTGCTGCCCCTTCTGCTGCCAGATTTCTCCACTCTTGTTCACCAGTTGTCTTTTATTGATAGCCCAAGATTTCTTTTAAGGAATTCTAGATATTCTCTCCTTCTTCTCCATCCCCCCAATCTCGTTAGAGACTCCTGATTTTTCCAGAAGTGCCATTTCTCCTTCTGCACAGAAATCCTTAATCACTTTATCCTGTAATCTGTAACTTTGAAGGAACGTTTTTGTGCCTCTTCTCAGAAGGATGCACCATTCTCTTTGCTAACATCTGGCCTGCTTGAGGTGGCGCAGTCATGCTTCTGTTTGCAAGACTCCAGGTTAAAGGGACCTGAATTCACTTACATGGTGAAGAGCAACTGAACTCACGGATATCATGGGTATCATGTAAGGATTCCTCTCACACGTTGAAAAATAATGTCCACAATTTACCAGGAGCTAGATGGTCATATTTTATCAACCCTTGTTGTGAGAAGAGATCAATGAAAATGCATAAACATGTTTTTTCACAAATATCTTCATAGTGATCTACATGACATTGCATTTAAAGATTAAAAAAGAACCCGTAAAACATGAACATAGATTTGCAAGGGATTCTGAATAAATTGAGAAGGGAAATCAACTTAAACGAAAACAATCTTTTAAAAAAATCATTTCAGCAATCAACCATTTTAGACAACAAATTCTATCTGATACTGTTTGAAAAGAACATAAAATAAATCTTCTATTAGGATATAAGCTTCACAAATTCAAATATTTTTGTTTACTTTATTCCTAATGCATTTTCAAAGACTAGAATTTTGTCTGATGTGTAATAAATTGTATCAGTATTTCTTAAGCTGTAAATTTCCATTATATAAAAAAGAATATGTAGTGTTATATTAACTCTGGCTATGAAAATTCAGTTCACATTTATGCACTTTAATTATATGCTATATAATTAAAGTATTTATAAATACTGTTATTCATAATAAAGTATTTCTCTATATTTAAAATTATTATATTAGCAATTAAACACTCAGAAGAAATTAAACACCCAAGGGAAATAATGTCAAAACCACAATAGATTTGAAATATTTGGAATGGCTTATTTTAAGCAAAATATTATAAAACAATTTCTCTTCTAATAATGTGGAAAAAGTGGTCTTCTATTTTAATAATATCATTATAATTAGTCAAACAGTCTTGCTGGAGTATATTTCAAATTAATTTCCATGCTGAAGATAATTAAAGTAAGTCGTACATTCCACACATGTAACATATTTTCCTTAACACTTTCTAAAAGGTTTACTTCCCAATAGAAAGTACTTAAAATATACATAGGTTAACTTGTAACAAAATTATTTAAAGGATTTTTTAAAGCACTTTACTGAGGTAAAAATACATAACACAAAATTCATCATCTTAATTATGTAAGTCAATTATTTTTAGTATATTTAAAGAGTTGTACAAGCATTAGCAAAATCAAATTTTAGAACATTTCTATCACCCCAAAAGATCTTCTTGCCCATGTGTGCAATCCTTATTCCCACCAAAGCCCCAGGTAACCACTAGTCTACTTCTGACTCCAGAGATCGGCCTTTTGCATCTGGATTCTCCAATTTAGCATAATGTTTTTGAGATTCATATATATTGTAGTATATGTCAGTACTTAGTTTCTTTTAATTGCCAAAACATATTCTATTATATGAATATACATATTTTGTTCATCCATTCATTAGTTGATGAACATATTAATTATTCTTAATTGTTGACTGTTAAGAATAAGACTAATATGAATATTTGAATACAAGTCTCTGTGAGATTCAATATAATCCCTATTAAAATACCAATATCATTTTCTTGGATCTAGAAAAAATAATTATACACTTCATATGGAACCAGGGAAGACCCTGTATAGCTCAAGCAACCTTAAACAAAAAGAACAAATTGGGATATTGGTCTGTAGCTTTCGTTTTTTGTCAAGTCTTTTCCTAGCTTTGGTATCAGGGTAGTGTTGGTTTCATAAAATGTGTTGTAGAGGATTCCTTCCTTGCTGATTTTGTGGAATAATTTTTGCAGGATAGGTATCAGTTCTTCTTTGTAAGTCTGGTAAAATTTGGGTGTGAAATCATCTGGTGCAGGACTTTTTTTAATAAGCTCAATCAGGAATGAAAAAGGAGAAATTATTTCTAATGCATTTTCAAATACTAGAACTAATACCATGGAAATACAAAATAATATCTCTGAATACTATAAAAATCTCTGTGCACATAGAGTTGAAAACATGGCAGAAATGGACAAATTCTTCGCAACACATAGCCTCCCTAGGTCAATTCGGAAGAAATAGAATTCCTAAACAGACCAATATCAAGTACCAAAATTGAAGCAGCTATAAATGCTTCCTTTTTGAAATGTCAAGAAAAAAAAAAAAATCTTGTTTGACAATTTTAATCAGCTTTTTTTTTTTTTTCCTTAGCATTCTGAGAGAGGACTTAATGAACTCCTTACTGGGCCTTTATGGAAATCAAAGGATTTTTGAAAGCAAAGAAATGAAATAATCTGAACAAAATCTTTCTTAAGAAGACATACCATTAACTAGACCTTGATGATTGATGGACTTGACTGTTGAATCTTTTCTAAATCAAGATTGTAACATATTGAATGTCTGAATTCTCACCAATAGTCAGCCAAGATCTAGTGACTTAAATCTCAAGTCTACCTCCATTCACTTTAAGTAATCAGATACAATAAATACAAGTGCTTTTAATTGTAGACATTATATAGTTGGCTTTTTTTTTTTTAAAAATCTAGTCTAACAATTTCTGCCTTTTGATTAAAGTGATTCCATTTGCATTTAACTTAGTCATCGGAATGATTGGATTTGCATCTGTCTTTTTGCTATTTTGCAAAAAGAATCCAATTAATTCTATTTCCATTATGAAAATATCCATTCTCCTTAAACTTCTTCTCCTAACACCTACATGGTATTTTTTCAGAGTTCTTGGTTGTAACTGACAGAACCCAATTGACCTGAATTAATAAATAGACAAATAAGAAAAAAAGGAATACCTTTGCTCACATTACTAAAATTTTACCATAGCTATTTCTAAAGGATGAAATGACTCATAAAGTGCCTATACTGCTCATTTGCTTTCTTCTGTATGCTTTTATTCCAGTAGCAAAAAGAACACTGTTAGAAACAGGCTTATATCCTATGTGCTTGATTGCTGCAAAGGGAAATGATCGTATTCTTTCTCAAAGTTTGAGCAAAAGTAATGGTAAACATTGGCTGTAACTTATTGCTGAGTCATCACTATGCCAGGGGTATGGCTTAATCTTATTGCTTAGACATGTATTAGTGATTAATACTAATTATAACCCCCTTTGGAAGCCACAGCTCCCTCAAACGTAAATAATATGTATTCATATTTGAATAAGGTTGCTGGGCTGGCATGGACAACAGCTTTTTACCACATTACTCCCATGGTATAGTGTTCTTCCATTCTTAATTTATGCTTTTCTTCTATGGTACTGACAGAATCTCAGGGTCTGTAGAAGTGCCCTGGGTGATAGTGCTCACTCAATTCATTCTTGCAGTAAGGTCAACCTTTCAAACAGAGTTCCAAAGTAGTTCCAGAAGATGATAAAGCTTATAATTCTACTGGTATAAGAGGAAACCAAGAGTGGCAGATTGTGTCCCCCAAATGTTTTCACATGTGTGTACATATGCCTACATGTGCATAGACATACACACATACATATGCACACAAACATCCACATGTGTATCCCATGTGTTCTTACGATGTGACTGACACCCACCTAATGAAGAGATGTCTATTTTTCTTCCCCTTAAATCTAGGTAGAAATTATGATTGTTCTAACCAATACAGTATGTCAGATTTGATACTATGTGAATTTTGTAGCTAAGTTATAAAAATTATACAGCTTTTGTCCAGCTCTCCTTCTTTCATTTGCTCTTAAAACCCAGGCACCATGTTGTAAGAATGCCCAGGCCACACTGAGAAGGTATGTGTAGGTGTTCTGACCAATAGCACCAGGTATGGTCCAAGTCACAACAGTGCCAGACACACGAGATAGTGAGCCTTAGAGTGATTGCAACTCCCGCACCTTGGACACCTCCATCCAATGCCAAATGGAGCAGAGCCAAATGATTCCATTGAGCCATGACCAAATTGGAGATTTGTAAGGAAAATAAATGTCATTGTTTTAAGCCATCTCAGTTTGGATGATTTGTTAGGCAGTCATATTAACTCCAAATGAAGGATATGTGTATTTTTAATAACGCCTATCACCCCTTTGTATCTATTTAGTTCTGCTATAGAAGAAATCATATGAAAACTTAGCCTCTTCAATTACTTTCAGTGTGAAAATGTAGAGTAACACAGCCTATGGCTAAAAGGCTACTGGTGATTAATTGCTGAAATGGGAGACTATGATGACTTGGTGTACATTGTTACTTTGGTGTATGTGTTTTAGGATGATCTCAAGATATGCTACTGCAAATGTTTTGCATATGTTTACCTGTAAAAGTAAAAATCAATGTGAATTGTTAAAGGTCACAAAAGGATGCCTGTGTTTGAATCAATCAAAGATAAAATATATGCATCTAGTATATAATTTCTGACAGGTTGATGTCTCTAAATATATACCATTCATCTCACTTTGACATTTACTACCCATCTCCTTTAAAGTAATTATTTAAATTTAATTTTAGGTATCTTCATTTTGGGTGGACCATTTTAGCAACTTAAAATTAGATATTTTAAATTTTAAAAAGCAATTTTTCTATATCCACTATCTATCTCTCTAAAAATTATCTGCAAATTCATTGATTTGAGAAAAAAAAATTTTTTTTTCGGTAAAAGTCCTTTGCTATGTAATTACCCTGGTGTAATCTTACCAAGGAAACTAGTTATCCTCAGTAATTAGGATACTGATGGTTTGCAGGCTTTGGGGAAGATAAATGACTGAATATACAGGCCTCTGGAAAAAGCCAGACATGGTGAAAAATGCGATCTTTGCCATTACACCCTACAAATGACTCAATGTGCCCACTGAGACATAGAGCAGAATGAAAGGTTATTTGAATAGAATAAACTGCTTTTTCTATTGGGTTTTTAAAGATACTATGGATCAATGGCAATGTACTATAGCTGAGGCCTTCAGAATCAAATTCTAAAATCTCTTTTTGGAAGCATAACATCAAAAGAGATATAAAACCAAAAAAAAAAATCGAGTAAATTTATTTTTTAGTAAATTATTTTGTATTTCTGCCATGCAATGATAAGCTGTTAACATTCAAAACCTTGAGATCAGAATCTTAGCCAATAGGCACAATTTATGAATTAATCAATGCAGTGCTTTAAAAACAAGCTCTGCTTTAAGAAATAAACCACTATAGTCGTTGTAGGCAAGAGACGTGGTTTTGCACTGATTTGTAGGCACATAGTGTATGTATATAAATGTTAATATATGTAAGCATGTATATGTGTATGTATAAATAAATTATTCCTATGAGCATACATTTTATTTTGATTTAAAATTAATATATGGACTTCTCTGGACATTCAAGAAAAGAATTTTAGGTAAAATGTATGTTTTGGAGTATGTAATCAAAACAAGAAGGTGTGGTGTTTAATTTTAATAGTATTATCAAGTTTTGACACTCTGGTTGGATTGATATCAGATTATCAGTTAAACAAATCAAGTTCAGATTATAGTATAATCAAAATTCCAATCTTTAGCCACAATCAACTAATTCACCGAAATGTTTTTGTAATGAAGTTCCAATGTAAGAAACTTTAATGTTCCATTGTGCTAGTTTGTAAGAGGAATCTCTTTACTTGGGCATTCTGTAAAACAACAATAAAAGCAACAAATCAAACTGTAATTTTTGAATTGTGTATTTGACACGTTTTCTTTATTATTAGCTTTTGTTCTTGAAAGTGGATTTCTTGGTTTCTTTTTCTTTTTCACTCTGATTTCTTCTTTAGCTTGTGATGAACCTTCTCAGTCAGTACTCCTGGAGCTCTATGGTGTGCTTTCTCTAAGCTTTACCTTTGTACAAAGTGTAAATTACCTTCTTTTCTTCAATCTCAGTGCTGCCGGGCCGTGTTCTCCAGCAACAGCGCTTAGCATTGCAGTCGTGCCGCACTGGCCTGTAGTTGATAATTTCATGGCACTTCTGTCACACCTGGGTGCTGATCCGATGCAATTCCATCTCCCCTTTATCCTGCATCTGAGTCTTCTGTGTGGTTATTAAATGCTGTTCTCGTCCTATTGAGAAACTATTTCAAGTTATACTGACTGTGTCTTCTGGAGAAATTTCTGAAGTGTGTAGCTTTTCTCAAAAGATGCCATTGACCACATCACAGTGATTCTTTTATCTTGGAAGATTTAAACTTTGGAACACACAGTTCATATTTGTGTTTGGGGCCAAGCAATCCTTTCCTGTACCATAGCTTCTAAAAGAAATGTGGTCTTACTTTCTCAAGGAAAGTCAGTGGCTTATAGCCAGAAATATAAGGCACAATAGAAATATGGACAAGAAGGTCAGTGCTTGAAGAGTTTGGAATATTCAGTAAAAAATCTGGTGGGAATAAATGTCTCCCTCTTTTCTTGCTTTTGATGTGCCTTTTTTATTAAGAGATCAAGTTAGAACTATCTTGATACAACCATGTTAAGAAGATTTCTTCCAGATTTCTAACTCTTCAAGGAAGTATTTATTTATTATACCATAAAGATATTAATTATTTGAGTCTTATAATTCAAAGGAAGCAAATGTGTACCTTTCAAAATTTACTATGACATTTGAATAAAAATTATCAACCCTGAAGTTCTTTGAGCTTTTAAATAATTTTTGAAAAATTTTAGTTTGCCTTATTTGCATATAAAGTTTTTCATTGTCTTGAGTCCAAATTATTTCATTGTTGTGAACTCAACAATAGTTTGACACAAAAGATATGAGATATAAACACTTGGATTCAAAATCCACTTTTATGACTTATTAAATAACTGAATGATTTAGGGCAAGTTAGTTGGTTTCCTAAAACCTGTTTCTTTATATCCCAAAAGGGGACATACCTCCTCCTCTTCATTTAAAGACTCAAAATGAGGTTTGTACTGAATGTACACACACATACACACACACACACAAATTTTATATGACCTTTTAGTAAGTCCTAAGTATAGCTGAGTACATGACTTGGTACGCAATTGACAAAGTAGTAATTTGTCTCAATATTGGAGGAAAATCTGTTATATTGAATAATTGAGGGTTAGGGCGAGCCTCTCCCTTGGAAAATTTTACTAATGGATTTTCCTTGGTAGTTTTATGTTTTTATTATTTTCACTTTATGCATTTTACTTTGGAGCCTAAACCCTGAACAAGACACTAATGTAGGATGCTTGCAGTTAAACTATATAGAATAGTGGGAAATTGTGTGTTAATGAGAAACTGGTGCGAGAGAGTTCAGAAGTGGCAGAGGGAGGAACCACCTAAGCTGACCAGCTATGGTGGCCAGGGCAGGAAAAGGGCCTCAAAGGATGTGCATAGCTGAAGTAGAGATAAGAGGAAAGGCACTGTGTGTAGAAAGGTCAGCTCATGGAAATACGCAGTGATCTGAAAGGATAGGACCTATTTGTGACTGGCAAAAAATTTGGTGTGGCTGAAGTTGACCCACAGGAACAACGGGACAAAGTGAAGCTGGGAAGTTGAGGCAAGCCGCTGATGAACGGCTATTTTATGCTTGCCTAAGGAATCTCTAATTTATACTGCAAACAGGAGGGAAAATTGGATGCTATGAAAAAGCATGAAGAAACATATGTGGGGAATGTTTTTGATGAAAAGAGACTAGAAAATGTGGTGCTGTTTTCCCAATTTTGGGATACTTCACTTAGTAGAATGGGTTCCAGCTCTAACCAGGAAAATATATAAGATGTGCTATATCACCATTGTTTCTTAGAGCTGAATAGTACTCCATGGTATACATATACCACATTTTATTAATCCATTCTTGGATTGATGGGCACTTGGGCTGTTTCCACAGCCTTGCAATTGTGAATTGTGCTGCTATAAACATTCTAGTGCAGGTGTCTTTTTTGTAGAGTGTCATTGGATCTTTTGGGTAGATGCCCAGCAATGGGATTGCTGGATCAAATGGTAGAAGTGGTAAGAATTGGGAGTCTTAGAAATATAATTTGCTGAATGAGAATAAACAAAGATTAAAATAATGAAGTGACAATAAAAAAGGACAGAGCGGGTGTGATAAATACATGTTTTCAAAAGCAAATCTATCTCTATTTCATGGGTGGGGAGTTCAGAGACACTAGGTATGTATAATGAGAGATGTTAATAACAAGGAAGCTTTGTACGTGTGAAAAAAATGTGGAATTAGAAAAAAAAAAAAAGGTGGAGAAGCTGAAACAGAGATTGCTTAGATATGTGGAGAGTGGGAGAGGATAAAGTCAAGAATGCCTGATGACAGAATAGAAGAAAATCCACTGCTGAGTTACTCAGCTCAGTAAGATTTGTGAGAAAAAGAGCCCCAGAGAGGTGTCTTCCAATAAACACTTTGATTCTGCCTGAATCTTCCTCAACCCTACATGTGGGAAAGCTGAACAAGAAAGCAGGGTACTGACTGATCTCAAGGTGGAATAAGTGAGATGTGGCAGCAAGCAGCCACTGCAGCCAGCTCACAATGCCCTTCATTCGTTAAAATCACCATCTAACATGGGAGTTATGGGGATACCACTGCATACAAGTAATCAAGAATAATATTTGTGAATTAAGTGAAGTCAATCTAATTGTAGAGAAGGCAGAAAGAATTTATCTTTTTCCCCCTTTAACTCAGACCAGTTATTTACTCTGAGCTTGATGAAGAAAGAACAGCAAATTGCATATCAGAGAAGACAAGATATCCAAGATCTAGGAGTCAAGTCAATAATTACATTCTTCTGTCTCTATAACACTCACCTATAACCATTAGAAGCATTATTTATTAGCCTAAAAGAACTTCCTACCTAGGAAATTTTCTATCCAGAGAGAAGAGAGAAACAGTAGAGACTGCTTTACCCTGTATTTTGGAAGGATGAAGGCCTGAAAATATTACTTTTGGGTGTTAGAGATCGTTTCAACATTTCTGTCTCTCTCATTAATATTTATGAGTGTGTTAAGCTCTGAATATTTGTGTTTGTTTTCAATATAGTGAACTAGGTTTCTATGCAACATTCACAGTGCAAACTAATGCCCCGAAAGAGTAATGCCAATAGACACAACCTGAGTAGGTGAAATCAGAAAATGAACAATACCAAATTTTAGCAAAAATGTATAGCACTAAAACTACTGTGCTGCTGGTGAGAGTGTAAAATGGTATACTTTAGGCAATTATTCAGCTATTTCTTATAATGTTATACACATAGATCTATCTTGCATCACAACAATTTCACTATGTATTTACTCAGAAGAAATTAAAACATGTCCACAAAAAAAAAATCCTCAAACTCAACTTGCACAAAGATGTTCATAGAATTTTTATTTACGCTAGCCAAACACTGAATCAAATCAAATGTCCACCAATAGGACAATGGATAAATGAATATTATTCAACAATAAAAAAGTAAGAGCCCCTAGTATGTACCACAGCAGAAGTAAATTTCAAAAAGGCTAAGCAAAAGAAGCTAGATGAAAATGATGACATTGCATTTCATGCTTTTTATATTATGTTCAACAAAGGCAAAACTAATCTATAATGACAGAAGTCAAAACAGTGTCGGCTTATAGAGGAGCAGGGAGGGGACATAAAGGAAATTTCTGGAAAAATGGGAGTGTTTTATATCTTGTTTAGGGTATTAATTATTTGATTGTATAAATTGTAAAAATGTATTGAATTGTATGATTTAGTTCTTTGCATTTTGCCAAATACAGAAATTTTACCAAAAAAAAAGAAGATGATGAGGATATGGTACCTGCCTCCTAGGCCAGGCGCGATGGCTCACGCCTGTAATGCTAGCACTCTGGGAGACTGAAGTGGGAGGAGTTAGGTCAGGAGTTCGAGACCAACTTGAGCAAGCATGAGACCCTGTCTCTATAAAAAATAGAACAATTAGCCAGGCGTGGTGGTGCTCGCCTGTAGTCCCACCTACTTGGGAGGTTGAGGCAGGAGGATTGCTTGAGCCCAGGAATTTGAGGTTGCTGTGCAGTACGATGACATAACTGCACTCTAGCTGGAACAACTGAGCAAGATCCTGTCTCTAAATAAATAAATGCATTCAAAATCATAAAAACATGAATACGCAATGTTTGTAGATATTTTATCTTATTATGTATTCCTGGAATTAACTCTCTTTGGAATTTCATGTAAATATGATTGGTGAATATGAAGCTAATGGACACTTATAGGGTAATTAATAGGTTCACAAGCCTTGGCACAGTGAAATAAAATGTAGATCAATATCTACATACAAAATTCATGCCTTAAATGTTACGTGAGATGAGGAAGGGGTATCCATAGAACAGGGAGAGTTGTTTCAAATGAAGACACAGCCTGCAGGAAACCAGACCAATGGGTAGAAGTGTCAAAATCAGAGGGATGTCAAGGAGGAAAGCAGGCTTGTTATGAAACATGTGACAGAAGAGACATCTGGCATCCTTGCAGAGCATGCACAAGATGTATCTCTGGCATCTCAAATGTCAAGCTAGACTTTTGCATAAAAATGCTGATATATGATAAGAGTTTGGGGGAGCAGATATCTCACATATAGGATGGAGCAGTTTGGGGCAATTCTGTGCAGCTCCTTGCAGCACAGTCCAACTGCTACACCCAGATCCCTCACCTACTAGATGGGGGCCCTCAGACCGTCCCTGGCCACCCCAGATTGTTGTCTTTGCCATCCCCAAAGCTCCTCATTTATCTAGAAATGTGGAATTGAACAATGACTCAAATCTGACACAAGAAAGGACGAGGGGTGAAGTGGCAAATAGGTTTTATTTCTCCTGCCAATTACAGTAAACCAGTAGCCACTGCCTGGAGTGCAGCACTGAGAGGGGATCAGCAGTCTCTTCCAGGCTCCAGAAGAGCAAGTGTAATGATGAGTTAGCAATGAAAAGAGAGAGGTGACACACAGCTGGGGGTGCTGGAGGGACAGCCACCTCAGCTCCCAGGTGTGCTTGTTAACAGCGCTTTTCTGGAGCAGAGCCTTTTGCTAATGGCCTCATCACTGCTGGCCAGAGGGACTTGCTGGGTCCCGCAGCCCTCTGCACAGGTGCACTCTCCTCCAAGGCAGTCCTTAGCAAACTGTCTCCTCCTTCGAGTGGGTCATAAAATCAGTTTGGGGGCACAACACCCAGGCTTTGAAGAATAGAACATCACAACATAGAATAAATAGAAATAAATTAAATTTTCTATTATATGAATATATATTTGGTGGATCTGATATAAAATGTATTTATTACCGAGGGGAAGTGTCTAGAATGTTTGAAATCTGCTTGTTTGAGAGATTGTTCCTGACACAATGACTTTTTTTAAACAAAGAATATTTTTTTCCTTAAGTGTCAATGATGTGAAATTTGTCACTGCAGATGTTCAGAGAGTTGGAGCAAAGGCTGAGGATGTGAGTAGCAATGGACAGAGCCATGATCCCAGGAATGGGGCTTCCTGACTTTAGGAGAAAGACATGACACATACCACATCATCCTTTTAATGTTAAATGTTAGTAATTATCAAAGGTTGTGCTAGCCCTTGCTGTGCTCTGAGTCGGAGGTGACTGACAGATTTGAATCTGGAGTAACCCCCGTGTTCCGATGACCAGGGAAGGAGTCAGGTATAGGGCACACCTGGCAAATGGGCCCCCTGAGGGGTGCTCCCCAAGGTCTCAGAGGAGCTGTGAATAGGGAAGGGGTTGACCTGGGTTACACCCTGAGCATCACTGCAATGAGGGAAAGCTAGCTATGCCTCCAAGTGAGGCATCAATTCTTGAACAACTACCTGAAGCACATAGCTTCTGGGCCTTTCTAGTAAATATCCAGTCTATAGGTTAGACGCTGACCCTGGCATGTTCTCAGACCTTTGGGAGGTCACTGGAGATAACATCACACCAACAGAGCATCCTCCGGGTAAAGGAAGCCCCTGGGAGCCGTAGCATGCTCACTTCAGGGGCTAATGCCTGGGAGGACATCATGCTATTGCTAATGCTGGACTGAAGAGCAAACCACAGCTCATCCCCAGAGACTCTACTCAGCAATCATTTCCACCTATAAAGAATTTATAGCTGTGCTAGGGACATAGAGGGAGCTGTGAGGCTGCCTGGCAATTTCCACCTGAGAATAACAATAGTAGAATTTCCAACCTGTGAAACCCTCATTCCGGCTCTGTCTATTTCACAACAAGCATTATTTCCTCGGTTCACAAACATGGTATTTAAGGTATGCAGAGGTGAAATGACTACCTTGAGGAAATGTTGGTGATTGTATTTTAAAATTCACTGAAGAGTCATTTTGATTCCTGTATGGCATCTTGCAAGACGGTGATTTTAGCTGGTAGAAAACAAAGCATTCTGCCAGTGGATCACCTGTTCGTTCTGTGTAGGAGAGACCTGAAAAGTTTTGTATGCAATGACGATGCCACCCATGGAAATTGGGTTTTAATTAGATGGTTAACCATCTAATTTAAATTGCACAGTTTCCATAGGCACAGAGATTTCCTTAGTACATAGGAGTGGTTCAAACATTTTCACTTAATGAAACGAAAAAATAAATGGCAGTGTCCCTTACATACCAGCACACTCACCTACCAGGCATGCGTACTTGAATTTGTTTTTTCCGAGGGCTGGTGATATGCCCCTAATTGTGGCCTTTTAGCACCATAGTATGCAGGTATGAAATGAATATTCACATTTGCTATAAACCCTCAGGTTACTCTTTCTAGCTGCTTTATATGAGAAAGTAAGGTATGGCACGTACATCCAAAAGTGAATGAAGAAGGAAAGATTTTGTTTGTGCCATTCAAGGCTAGAATGTGGAATTGTTTGCTGGTGCACAGATGAATGGAAGTGCTCTTAGTCAAACAGTAGATTAATAAATTAGAACTGACCCTGTTTTTGTGCATTTTTGTTTACCCTGTTTCACAGAGTGGCTGGAACTCCGAGATGCAGAGTCTATAGCAACTGGGAGGCCTGGATGGGTCTCAGCTGCTGAAGTAGCCGAGTGGGGCTTCTCAGGCTCCCAGCCCCCTAACACCCTCTTCACCTAGATCCACAATCTCTCCAGCACAGGTTCTGCCCTGCCCAGACCCAGCCCAGTCCTGAGGGGCAGCAAGAAGAATTTCAGCAGCTAATTATTTAGGACATTTTTATTGTGTCACCTTGAGACACAGGGATGTTCCAGCCCCTACTGCTGGGTATCTTTGTAATGCTTTAAATTGCATATTTCAAAACTTACCTAGACCTACAGGTCCTAAAAAAAACTTCTGGAATTCTGTATGATTTCCCAAAGTGAGAGAATCTCAAGTGGAGAATTTCCCGTTGCCCCCACTCAGTGGCTTTACTCCCCGACTCTTAGTCTCCAGCACCACTTACCTTCAGCATACTGAAGGCTAACACAAGCTAACACAGCTAAGGTTGCTAACCTACGGTGAATCTTTGTGCAAATCAGAAAAAAGACAGACCTCTGGGAGGGCTGTGCACTTGGCCAGTGACTTGGTGTGTGCACCCTGTAGTATGCAATTTTTTAAAAGATTTCTCTAGCTCTGTAAAGATGCAACCTCATGCCAGGCTACATGCCTTGAAGGGCGGAGCAGGAATGAGGTGTCCATGTGCATTAGACAACCTATGCAACCATATGAATTGTTTACACCCATTTAAAAATTCCTTTTCTAGTAGGCTGTCTAGCCTAGAAATTGTTCAAGAACCTCACCTTATTCTTACCTGGATCTCGGCTCAGCACAGAGGGAGTCAAGATCTAAAGCAGAAATTCTGAGTGTCAACCACTTATTTGTTAGAAATAGGGATTTCTAACATCATCTAGATTTAGCAAATAATATGTTCCTAACAGCTTAGTGTCATTTGTTCCATTGTTTTCACATAGACATCTCTATTATTACTAAACCCAATGCCTAGAACAGTGCCTGGCATACAGGGTGATGCAATAATAAAGATGTGGGAAATTAATGAGCATTCTGTCCCCACCAGCAGTGCCCACTTCTGACCAAGAGCCGGATTCAAGTACCTCCCACGTTGGCCATAGCTTGCTGCCAGGAAAATAACACTACTGTCCAAAAAATCCTAAGATATAATAGTGAGCATTTAAAATTACATTTAAAAGTGTTACTACAGTGAAGATATCAACCTTCACATACTATGTGAAAAGAAGTGATGTATATTGAAGAAAATGTCTGTTGAATGATTTTTGAGCACAGTTGATAACTTATTTTTTGAAAATGAGTAAGGATAGCATAAATATCAGTAGATTCCAAAGTGCCTATATTTATTCATTAGATGATTAACAATAGTACAGCTGATCCTGGGAAAATTTGCACTGACTCTATGTAGCTTGCCAGCTATTTTTCCCTTGAACCTTCCTACTCGTGGCTTGTTTAACATTTTATAATTCTTTGTAATTAAGTTGTTTGTCACTTTTTCCCATGTTTCTTTTGTGGACACATTTTTTTCCTTTAATTTTTATACAGACGGTGGGTACATTTTGTGAAGGCAGCATTGTGAGAGAGATATTTTCTTTTCTAGCCCAGGGGATTGTGCACCAAGAACAGCCATTGAAAAGCATTAGTGGCCATTTGTACATAATAGAAAATTTCAGCTGTTCAGACAAGTTGGAAATGCTCCAGGAAGGAAACGTATGTTTTCTTCTCAAATGTGTCATTTTGTATTAGCAGGAGCTGGTCGGTTTGAGAATTATTGTGTGTATATCTGGAATTAAATTTCTAGCACTTTGAATGCTCATCCTTTAGAGCAATGCCACACTCTCAGAAGTTCAGCCAGTAATAGCGTTTTCTGCCACAATAAATACAAGTTGGGGGAAGTTCATCACATCCACTTTCCTTCTTTATTGAACAAAACGAATGATCATCCATTGCACAGATAACAAAGCAATCAAGAAAAAAAACTTTTCTTTTTTAGCTCAGTGAAAGACGATAAGCTTACTTGCTAACAACTGTGTGGCCAAAGAAAACACTAAAATAAACACATGGGGCTGTGCTTGTGTGGGAACAGTAGATGCTAATGCTATAATGCCTTTCTGAAATAGATATATTAAAATGGCTACTAAAGAGGACAGTGACAGCAGGTCCCTTAAACACATGAATGATTAATTCCTTAATCACTTGTCTTCAATCATTTCTTCTGGATAAAAATCAGTTGCTTATATATGTAAAAAGGGAGGAAGGAAATCACTTTAAAAATTTTAAAAGTAGTATCAGTATACAAAAATAACATACAATAAAGCAGAACATGAACTGAATCCTGTAACAAGGTTAAGTACATGAAATGATACTGTACATCTATGATTGCAGTAAGATGAACACAGGGATATTTGAGTTTGGCCTTAGAGGACAGAAGGAATTTTGACAAGTAGAAACAGAGAGCACTTCACACCATTGAAATAATATGCAAATAGGTGTAAAGGGGAGACAAGGCTTTGAGGGCATAGATTTCAGCCTCATAGACAAGGCATGTAGATTCCAATGTCTACAGGGAGCAAGCTGGCTGCACAGCTGGGTGATGACACTGCAGGCTGAGCCAGCAGGAGAGCACCGGCCCCAACTAAGCGGCAGCAGATACAAAACTTCTGCTTGTGTTTGCCATTCCAGAGGAATGGGCTCTGCAGATGCCTCTTCCTCCTGCCTCCTCCTCAGAGAATCTCATCACTAACAATTTCCAGTTGTTAGCACCTATATAAAGTCACTCTTTGGAAAAATGTGGTTGTTATTTGGCTCCAAAATTCTTCCTTCTTATTTTTAAAACAAGTCTAATTGATGTAAAATTTATAGACCATAAATATCACCAATTCCAAGCATAAAATATGATGACTTTTGATATTTACACATAGTCATGTAATCATCACTACGGCACAAAAGTTTTCTTGCTAATGTTTGAAAAAAATTATTTTAAAACTCAGTGGGGAGAAAACTGACTTTAGTCAAATAATATTACAAAAATATAATTTAAGTGATAAGTACAATGAAGGATCAGCATAAGTGTAGAGTGTTTATGGCGGGGAATCCTAATACACTCTGGAAAATATCTGAAAAGTTTCCTTGAGAACATGGCATTTGAATCAAAATCTTAAGTTTAATGACTAGGAATAAGGGTCCGAGCCTTTTCAGGTGTGGTGGTTTGGGATAATATAAAGCACTGGGGGAAAGTGGAAAGACAGTCAATGTAGCTGAAGTGCATGAGAGAGGAATATGAAGGAGAAAAGGCAGGCAGAGTCACGAGGGACTTTGCAAGCCATGCAATGGCAAGTCTGCAGGATTTAGTGCAGAAGAACAGCATGGTCTGGTTTGCCTTTTGTCATAGCCCTCAGGCAGCAGCATGGAGAATTGCTTGGAAGACACAGGGGTGGAGGCAGGACACCGCTTAAAAGCAATTCCAGGTAATACAGTGCTGGTGATAAAGGCCATGATGATTTGATTCATTTGTTCCACCACAGTTATCAAGGGCTCACAATGTCCCATCCCTGGTTCATGAGTTGGAGATAGAGTGGCAGAAAAAATGACAGAGACCCTGCTTTTCATTCTAGCTGAGAGGTAGAGAATAAGCAACAAATAACTACACCCAATATGTCAGGGTTGTCAAGATCAAGAAGGAAGATAACAAAGAACAGTGGGAGAGAGACAAGAAGGGAAGAAGAAAATGACAGAAATAAAAGATCTACACATTTACACCAGCAGAAATTAAAACTTCTGAGGGGAAAGAAGAAAATTACTATGAACCACTGTTGTACAATTAATTAGCAAAATATAGGAATTAGACTTTTTTTTTGGCATGTGTGCCATTTAAGAACAAAAGGGGAATTTTATTAAAAACCCTTTTGCAGGAGATGAGGGACAGGATGTTTACTTTCTATTATCTGCAGCTCTGGAAAAACATCTGCAATTATCACTAACCCTATACCTAGCCTGTAGATTCACAACTAAAACTCTGTAAATATGGAGTGTCTGAATATTAAACAAAATTAATATCTCTTATTCAAATTGTGTTCTAAATTTAAACATGAGATACTATGTTAATCATTGGAGTTAATGAAAAATAAATTATGTCTACCTAAATTGATATTTGAGAAATTGAAAGCAGAATAAACACCAGAGTGAGTGGCAGATATTCTAATACTTTGTAATGTACTTTTATGGAATGCTTATAGAAATAGAAGTGACTAATATTTGAAGAAAATTTTGTGGCTAATAGAAGTAGTAGCTAATTTGGTAATATTTGACAATTCTAGAGCTTTCACAATGAAGTATTCTAAGTTACTTAGTGAACATTTAGGATTAATGATTCTTTTAAAACCATCCTGCCTAGTTCAATTCTGAAGTCCTTTTTTTCTTGATATTTACATTTCTTTAATTTTCATTTGGGACCATTTAGATTTACTTAATAAAAACAAATTTGCCTACATAAAATCTCTTAATGTATGTTAAGTATATTTTTCATTTGTATAGATATGTTAACACATTTTAGTTTTCAATATATATATTTCATAATTGAATTCCTCTTATGCTATATTATGCATAAAGGCAGCAGGCTATGTTTAAAGAGGATAAAATGAAAAAAGGAGTTGTCATTGAATTGATGGTTAAGGAGTATAATTCAGTACCAAAACCTTATTGTTTTCTAATTTATCTCACAGCATTGCTTAAATGATTAAATCACATAAGGAATTGCTAAATATCTTGTGCTGATATTCATAGAGCCAAATATTTATAGTGAAACCCCCAAGTCTTATCTTGACATAATCAATCATTTCAGCCAACTTCATGACCCAAATGTTCACATGTAATTTGACTCTAATCCAAAAAGACTGATTAAGCAATAGTCCATGATTAACTTGGTTATACAATAATCTATTTCTTCCACATTTATATGATTTCAATAGAAGAGTTAGAATTTTAAATGGGATAAAGTCATTTAAGAAAATCTGGATTCAAAAATGGAAAAACAACAACAACAACAACTGTGTAGGAAATTTATGATAATAATAGATGTGGCTGAACAGCTAACATGCAACAATGTCTTAGCCCTTGGCTCTCATGATTTTCCATAGATAATATTAATTCAGTGAAAATTACATTGATGCTTATTCAATTTTTAAAATAACCTTGAGAAAATAATAACAACCATCAAGGATTTCTTTTAAAACTCTTACATGCATAATTAAAAATATAATTTTGCAAAGCCTTTTCACATCTGCTATCAGTGTCATTAGCATTATCTTACATTATCTCAATGGCAGATTTTATTGCTTTATTTTGCAAGTGAGCCAATTAAGGCACATAGATTTTCTAGGATTTACTTGTGACCAACTTTCTTAGAAGGTGATACAACAGCTTTCGAAATACAATTTTAAGCTTTTTCTTAAAAAAACATATACTTCGTGGCTTGGTGGGTTTATTTTTCAATACTACAAATTAAGATTTCAAGGGCTTTGTTCTCCAAATTGTACCCAACATCATTGTATCTTTCTCTTATATATCTCCAACATAAAGCACATATTCTGATCTCTTTTATAGGTAGATGTGGCCTCTGTGTGTCTAAGTTCTGGCAAATGATATGTAAGCAGAAGCACTGTGCAGACCATCTCTGAAGGTTGCTTAAATGCTGACTCAGGAAGAGCTGAGCCATTCTATACTTTTCCCTGCTTTTCTTTTTGCTACCTGGAAAGCAGACAGATAGAAAGCAAAGTTTCCAGCATCCCTCTTGGGCCATGAGGCTATCTTGCAGGTGAGAATCACATGCTGAGGATGGAGGGAAAAAAACAATGATGGGTCTATCAGCTTTGGACTGTGAGCTCCTGACTTCTTTTACGTGATAGAATAACTGTGTGTTTAAGCCACTATATGGATTTTGTGTTGCATGTAGACCACCTTAATCCTACCTGATATTAAACAAATATTAGAGTATTAAAGTATTATAAATGTGGATAGTAGCATTCTAGCAAAAAGTGCTAATATCACTACAGTTGGCTTTTACATCGAAGGAAAATGGTTTTCCATTTTTATCTATTCACTAAAAATCAAATGCATATCGACATCTGTGTGCTTATCAAATATTCTAAAACATAAAGAAAAAATCTTACTAGATGTAAAAATGTTTGTCTGAATGCTCAAAGTTTATCATTTATTTTAATAAGCATTTTTGATGATGTCACTGTAGTGATCACAAATATAACATTTTACCAGTAGTCCAAAGGAAAGCTGGTGTAGTTTATTGCAGCACAGAAATAAAACAAACCCTCAAAAGAAGCAAATGACTAAGTTCATTTCCTGACTCTTTAACTGTGTAACCTTGAGCAAGTCACTCAACATCTTTGGGGTTTGACTTTCCCAATGTTAAAATAGGCAGGTGAGCCTTAAAAGTTTGTAACTTCACATTTAGCTTTAAAATCATGGGCAAATAGTACAATGAGAAACTTTATATCATGTAAGTGTTAAATTTGTAAGAAAACAGAGATTACCTAGTAATAAGATCCAGTCTCTATACTGATTAACTTTTGTTTAATTTTACAAAGGCTCTATTATGGGGAGAATGAAATGACTTTTCAGATGTTTATATTATTATATTATTTTAAGCAATGAGGATTTGGGGAAAATTACAAGGATAATACATATGTAGGCTAGTGGGAAAAGCCATATATTAAAAAAAATAAAAACTACTGAAAGATGAAAAGGGTAAGTAAACATTTTCAAACAAAATCCAGTATGTTTGACAACAGATGGGACTGGTGAATCAGATATTTCAAAAGTCAAGAATGGTGAAGTTTGTAAAAGACAGATGATCTTGTTTAAGGAAAAAAGAAAATAATGAGTAATTTCAGGAACTAGTGTATCACCCAACCAAAGATGTTCAATGAATATATACATTTTTTTAATGTAGCAAAAAGAACAAGAAGATTAGATTTTCAGTAAAGATACATCTGAGTTCACACAGATTCTACCACTTACTATTAATGTGATCTTGTGACGAATAATCTTTCTAAACCTTGGTAGTTTGTTGATAATTGTGACCTCTAATGAATTTTTCCCTCATGTCTTTTGGGGACTTAAACAAACTTAGTCTTTAAAAGCATGACTTCATTGTTATGATTTTTCCTGACTCCAAAAACAAAAAGGCAAAAAAGGAAGCGTTCTGAATAGACAAAACAGACAATACATATATTTTAGGAGATAAAATATACATTTATTTAGAAAACTCTTCTTTATTAAACATCCTTACATAGTCAATTTTCATTTTTCCAGTTCAACACCTTTCCAATTCATTGAATTTGTCAACATGAATGGGAGAAAAGTTGTTTTCTTTATCTCAAATCCAGTTAATGAGAAATACCATGTAAAAAAAAGATATAAAAACATCAGCTATAATAGGCATTTTAAAAATCCAAAAATTACATATTTAGTTTCTTTCCTTCTTGAAATGTATTTTCAAAAATCAGCATGGTACTTCACATTTGCATTTATTTCTAGTGAATTAATAACTCACTCAATCAGGTAATTATCTGCATTTTAGAAAACATACAATACTATATATAAAGTATATATTGAACAGACATTAATAGCACTTCATTTCATGGTTCTCAGACACAAATGCTCACAAAATATTGTGGATTTTGTAGTATAGGAAGGTCTAACAATTGAAATGCCAAATATATAAGCAAACATGTCTTGAGCAATAACAAGTTTATTCAAAGATGGGTGACACAGATTAGAAGTTTTCTCTGTTTGTTTTTTATTAAAAGTTCTAAAATGGACTGATTTCACACTAAAACAAAACAAAGTTTATTTTACAGATGAACTCTTTAAAATGAGAGGGAAACAGTAAGCAGATTTATGGAGGTCCTTTCTCTCAAAACCATGCACTCTGAGAGCCAATTGTCTACCTGATGTGTACTTTAGTTTTTAAGTCGAGTTAAAGGTAATGAAATAAAATGTGAAGATTTTTTAGACAGAGTCACGTTAATGAAGTTGCTGGAGCAGTTTATGAAATGTTGCACTATAAATAATTTTTTAAGTTTTTTGAGCGTTTATATTTTGTTTTGTTTCATTTTGTTTTTGCTAAAAGCTGGGGCTCCTGCGTATGGCTTCGGGGAAGTTGAAACAGTTATCCCATGCTAAAAGTAAGAATCTGAAGTTTAAGTACAAATAACTTAATATTACAACATCCAAGGCCATGGAATCTAGAAACACAATGAAATCATTTCAGTAACTCAAATTATTAGAAAATATTTTTGTTTCTTATGTTTACTACAGATTTGGGGGTGGGGTGGGTGGGAATGTTGCATGTTTAGTCCTGAAGGTCAAAACATATTTCCAAAAGTACTTCAGTAACATACTTACTTAGCAGAACTGAATACGTAGGCAAACTGTTTTTTTTAATTGTTAGATTGATTACACCATGTTCAAATTATTTTTTTTTAACAGCTTTTTTTTTTGTCATTCCCTGGAATGCCTCCACTATGACTCAAAGGAGGTGTTCTGAGGATGTCTTCAGTTCAGGTGGGATGAGGGGAGTTCTGTGGATTTCCATATGGGAAATCATGCTCTTCCATCCTTTAGGAGGTCATTTACTTGCAGGAGATTCTAAAATGTATTTGATGTCAAAATTAGAAGTCCTGTTGGTTCTGTCCTCTGTAATGAAAAGTGTCAACTCCAATAGGGTCAGGGTATTTTATGGGGAAGGGAAGAGGAGCTCAAACAAACAAACAAACAAAAATGACTACCAAATACAGGTGAGATAAACTCAGTTGTTCTTTTTTGTCATTGTTTTAAGATATGACAGATTTTAAGAAGCGAATAAAAGCACTAGCTTATATGGGCAGAAAACGGTATTTTTGCCTTTGCTAGGTTCTGTTTTACTTTAGAGCCACTTACCCAGATATAGCAAGTAAATACAACAAATCAGGGGAAAACAGCCAAACAAAGGACAATAAAAGCTCTCCGGAACATTGCAGTTTATTAAATGGCACATTTTGAAAAACATCGCTTCCAAGATACCCAAGAAATTGGCTTTTTCTATACAGTGACACATATTTGATAAATGTTGAAGCATTCCATATGATTTGGGTTAGCTGTATTTATCCATTCTTAAATATATTTAGCCTTTCCTAAGAAGCAAGAAGTGTTGCTAAATTCTTAACAAATATGAATCATTTAATCCTTTCAAGACTTCTCTGGAATAGATATTGTTATTGTTTTCCTTATTTGACTTATAGAAAAACTGAGACTTGGAGAAGTTATCTAAATATATGGATTATTACTGAGTGATATCTCATTATTCGAGTGTTATACCGCATTTGTCTATAATTGAAACAAGAGGTTTTTATTAAAGAGTTATTTGTTTATGAGATTATTGCAAAATTTAAATTCAGTCATTCTCTTGTGTAGAATGCTTTAGGTATGGACATACATACGTTTGTTAGTAAAAGAAGTTAAGGTCAATGTGATGAAACGGTTTATAGCATTTTGCTGGATGGTTTAATTTTCTTTAACTTGCTTTATGTTTAATGGAAAACTGTAATGCATCCTTAAAAATGTCAGGTTGCTGAATCATGGAGAGGCAATCTCCCTAAAATGTCCACAGGCTATTGTGAGAAACGTGGAGGCTGATGATGGTACTAAAATAAATAAATAAATAAGCAGAAGGTGACCAGAGAATGGTTCCGGAAGACAGAATATTGTATGTAGGTTTGCAAAAACTCATTTCTTTCAAAGATAAAACTGAGTGTAGTGAAATATGCCAGCAAGTTGGCAAGGATGTGGAGCAAATGGAATTCCATACACCGCTGATGGGAGTGCACGATTGACAACCACTCAGGAAAACTGGCAGGTACTTATAAAATTAAGTATGCACCTACTGTTTGATGTAGCAATTCCTTTTCTGGGTATTTACTCAAGAGATATGAAAACACATACACGAAGAGATGTGTATTCAAGGGTTGACAGAGCTTTATTCATAATATCTGAGCACTGCAAACAAATGTCTACCAATAGAGAAGTGGATTTAAAAAAATGTTTATTCAGACAATGAAACATTGTACTGCTTTCCAATGAATGGAAATCGACAACTGATATGTGGATATGAACAACCACAGGGAAGAGTCTCAGAAACAATTTTCTAAATGAAAGAAGCAAGACACGAAGTCATATTATACAATTGCATGTCTATGAATGGTAGGACAGACAGAAGGACTATGACAGGGAGCAGTTGGTGGTTTTCTGGGGGCATGAAAAAACTTTGGGGTGGTAGAAGTGTTCTTTATCTTGACTGGGAGAGTTGTGTCAGTATATATTTTGTCAAAACCCTTTGAACTGTATACTTAAAATGGGTACATTATTTTGCATGTAGAGTATACATGCAAGATAGCAGGCAGATTAACCTTCTCACAAGCAAACTTTTCTTTAAAAGGAAAAATACTGCTAATATTACATTTTATATTTTAAGCACTTAGCAGTGAAGAATAAGATATTAGCAAGAACTAAACGATGAATAGAAACTGAGTAAGCAAAAGCCAAGCCAGGAGTTCAGACTTAAACCTTATCATAAGGCAGAATTAATACAGTGCCTGTTGTCTAAGGTTTTTTGAGTTCTGTGCTATATCTGTATGTTTTATTGTATAGTCAAAATATTTACAAGAGTAAAACAGTTATTTTTATTTTCCAAAATATAAATGATGAATGTAAAAGTAATGTGAGTTTCTTTTAATTCTTATAATAAATCCCAAGCCACTCTTTCTGGAAGGCCACACCAAAGCTTCTCATCCATAATTACTAAGTGACAATGACCACAGCAAAATAAAGTACTTAGAATAATTTAAAACTACTCTTGTGATAGGCCTTAAAAACTCAAAAGCTTAACAATAAGGGAAACTTCGCAATCTTCATTGGTTAAAAGGACATATGGGTACTTAGACACAACCTCCTTAGAGATAGCAGGCAATGAAACAGACAGAAATGGGCAAATTCAATATTTTAGTAGGCCGTTTGTGATCACATTAATGACTTTAACATACCAATGCTCCTTAATGTATATTCTGCCAAATAAATCTTTATCACACCTCTCCAAAGAAGAAGTTTTAGTAGAAGCAAATAGGCATTAAAATAGCTCAAATCTCACTAAACACTCCCACTTAATAAAGAAATATAGTTCTACTATAAAAAGTATTTGCTTCCCTCCTTCAATGCTCTCCATTGAGATCAGACTTCTGTAGAGAAAATATGATATAATAAAAATGTTAAGCACGAGGCATATGATCCAACAGTGCTGATGCTGATGAGGGGAATTTGCTAGATGTGCCGCAGTGCTGGGTTGGCAGTAGAGATGTCAAGCCATTAAAACACTTGCATGTGCAACACAGCCAGTGAGACTCTTAAACGGCTGCTATATGTATACCCATAGCAATATTCTGCCCCTAATGGAGCACTGCTAAGTCAGTCAATCAATCCTGGCTTTTCATCTGATGTTTGCAATCATTTCACTAGAAATAGAAAAGGAGTCGTTACTGCCTGCAGGAAGTTTAAAATTGAATGGAGGAACTGGATAAAAATAAATAGAATCATATTAAAAGAAGCACATACAGAGTAATCTTCTCACAAGTGAACTTTCTTTTATGCTTGCTCTAACAATCCACTTGACAAATTGCTTGCAGTCTCATTGTCCGTACACCCATATCACAATCATGATCGATTTCTTTTGATTTGAGCTGGCATTGGTTTAATGAGTAAGAACTATTTTAAAGTTAGTTTAAACAATTAGATAAGTAAAGTTATAATGTTTAAAGAAAGAAATATAATTCCAAAGTGAAATACAATTAATGTAAAGATTATGGGGAACTTATTCCCTATTGCCATGGGGGCTAAGCTAACCACGTGCCAGGTATCAAGAGTACTAAATACGGTGATGTGTGGCCCAATATAACATTAGGCAAATGCATAAAAACTGAGATTTCCAATCTCTCCTCTCCCACTCTTCCATACCACCTTCTGGACTTGTTTTCCATTTATAACCATTACTTAAGTGTCCTGTGAGGTTACGGCTTTCTCCATTTATGTGATTGCACAAATTATGATCCAAACTCTGACACTTTAGACACAGAAAGGGGACACTAACCAAATGGGGCATTAAAAAAACTTAATAAACCTTCAGCATCCCAGAGAAATCAGGCTGTGAGGTCATTCCATCTTCACACCTTGTTTTAGGCATCACAAACATTCCCATTGCTTCAACTATTAGCTCTTTGAAGATAACTCCTGAATGTATACCTTCCATCAAACTCAAACTCTTGTTGATTCTACTAACCTACTAGAAAATTTACAAAGGTCACACATGGCCTTATTGTGTCATTAAGACTCTCCTATATAACCCAGATTGTATTTCCAAAAGCAAATCCACTCTCCTCCGCTCCCTAAAGGTATAACATAGAATACATTCAACCAAACTGGATTTATTCATCATTGCATAATTTAACTTCTTAATGCCTATAATTACATTGTTTCCTCCACTTGGAAGTCTTTTTCACTCCTTATGTGTATTTCCATCCACATGAAACTAATGTTAATTCTTTAAGCACCTTCTTGAATTCTGTTAATAGCTACTTAATTCTTTCTTGATATGACTTCTCCAACAAGCAAGAATGTCTTCTCTACCTCTCTCAAACCTTGATTACAATTTTTACATTACTATTCTACCTGAGTTTTATTTAACTAATGTTTCATACTAATGCATGAAGTTTGTTAGCCTGAACATTATAACCTCTTTGAGAACTATGAATTTCATATTATATATTACTGTTTACATAGCAGCTTGTTTTGTAGATATTCAGTAAAAATATGTCAATCTACTTAAAAAAATAGCGATATAACATTAAATTATGGGTGTATTATTAGGAGTGTATCATTTTACCAGAATTGATAATAATTATTTGCAACATTACTTCTTGTGGAGTTTTCTTCTCTTCTTTCATAAAGACCTGAATACTGTGTTATAGGGATGACTTTGGTTGTTTGAAATGGATATTAAAAATGGTTCATGGCCAGATCTAGAAATAAATCCTCCTTTTGTCTTTCAACAGTATACATTCAATGATTCTAAGACTTTGAGCAAAAATATATTGATTCATGTAGATAATTTTTATACAATAGAAGCTTAAGTTTTATATTTCTCTAGAGCTAAACAAGTGTTTCATATGAGTCAGTAAATGACTTATTAATATATTATAAAATTAAATTATAATAAATTATAATTAAATTAAATTATAAAGCCTGTCAATTTGTAAAAATAACATTCAAAATATAGAATAAAATTTTATTTCCTACATAAAATATATTTATAAGAATCCCCATTTAACATTTTTTATCTAATAGCAAAATTTTTTAAATTTGTAAGGGTATCGAATTCATTTTTGTGAAGTTATCCCATGTTTAAGTTTATCTTCTAGACATAAAAATTCTTTATTGGAGCCATAGTAAACCTTAAACTTTTTCAGCTTCTACAACACTTGTTATGGTACTGCATATTAAGTTGTACTCAATAAATACATATTGCATAACTCAAATCTTACTTTTCCTCCACAATTCTTACCTGGAACATAAAATGCTACGTCTGACACTAAAATTAGAAGTGCAGATTTAATATTGAATGTCTGCCTATAGTGGCCATTAAGCAGATTATTTTTCATCTTTCCAAAACTATGCAATGATCCCCAAGAACTACTATATTCTTTCCAGAGAATAAAACTTTATTTCGCCAAATAACTTCAAAATACTTCTCATGGAGTTCCTATAGATAAATGAGGAAATATGGACTATGCATGGCATGATAATAGGGCTACAAACTTTGGTTTGAATACATGTTTTCTGGCATTAACTAATCCCACAGGCAAGAATCGGATACAATCCCACCTTCCCAGTAACTGGCTCTGTGGAATCTGTTATGGGCTGGCTATGTCCCCCCCAAATTCTTATGCTGAAGTCCTAACCCCCAGTACTTCAGAATACAACCTCATTTGGAGATAAAGTCTTTAAAGAGGGAATAAAGTTACAAGGACGTCTTTAGAGTAGGCCTTAATCCAAAACTGGTATGTTTATAAGAAATTTAGACACGTGTTCACATGTAGTAAAGACCGTGTGATGATGGGGGGGAACGTACCAGCTAAGGTAAGAGGCCTCAGGAGGAACAATCCTGCCCACACCTTGACCTTGACCTTGGCCCTTCCACAACTGTGATAACACAGCTTTCTTCTGTCTAAGCCACCCAGTCTGTGATATTCCGAGTTATGGCAGCTCTAGCCAATTAACACAGCATCTAAAGCTCCCTTACCAGTGCCTGGCTCCTGCAGACCCAGCCCACCGGGGGGTGCTCCATGGGGTCCCTCAGACCCAGTCTGGAGGGGCCGTTTCCTCACTGCCCTAGGTGGCCTCTGGATAGTACAGCGCAAAGACTGCCCTCTCGCCTCAGTCCCAGACCAAGGCGTCTTCCTTTATGCATGGCCTTATTTTTCTAATCACTAGCAATATGGAAGAGCAGATTTTGACTGTAACATCTATAGGGGAGAAAGTTTAAAATGGGGAGGACGTGACTGTATTTGATTCTGCCTTTGTCATATGAAATGGAAGGAGTTCCTTTAATGACTGCTTTGGGGGACTAATTAGAATGATTAGGAAGTGCTGCTGTCCCTGTGTTTCCATGTAACCCCTCCCCCAGCATGATTCAGTAGCAGGATGCCAAGGGACCCAGCCAAAAGGATCACCCTGTTCTCTGCCTGCAATGGTCAAGGTGCCGTGGCATCATTGTACTGAGAGGGAGTCATGCCACAGTGCAGTGAGGGGCTCGACTCGGCTGGCTTTGTGAGGTATAAATGATCCACTAATGCAGAAAATCCATTTGTGGTGCTTTCCACGATCATCTCCATGTAATACGGTTCATGAGGGTGACCATACCTGTCTCCTTCTTGGAAACCCCTCCATGACACCTACTAGAATATTTTGCACAAAGAGCATACTTCAAAACCTAGCGATATAATCACCTTGGAGTTTATATAGACTGAATATTGAATCGACTGTCAAAATCCTCTATGTTTTGTTCAACTTGTTTATTATTTTAATTTCTTTAGATACAGGTGCATAATTATATAAGTTTTCCATTTTCAATGTGTTTTGTAGTCTCCATTGCCATTCATTAAGCATATATTTATTGAAGGCTCAAGGCTCACAATATACCCACCTTTTAGTTACTTTGGTATATTTTTTAGGTACTACGCATAGCCCATTCTGCTATTAATCAAAACTGAATGCTGACCTCAGGGATCTTACAGTCTAGTACAGGTGATAATTCATGATTATAAATAACAATAACAAAAACTAAGATGTCCAGAGGTTTGCTTTGGACAGGAGGAAAATATATTGTTGCCTTTCTATATTCAAAAACTGGTAGGAAAGAGAGCCCTGTCTAAAAATTTGGTAATAATAAACAGGACAATGTTATTTTCCATTTTCTTCTAGTGCATTATACTACAAAAGAGTGAGATCTGGGGTAGATACTTATCTAATGGAATACCTTATTGCATTTTCTCCTATGGAAATGATGTATCTGGAACCTGTTTGGGGTAAGCAATAGAAAGCAAGTTACTTGGCATAAGAAAATAACAAACATGGGAGGCTGAGGCTTGGCACATAGAAAGCAGAAAAGAGCTTTGGGAGAAGAAAGTATCCCCTTCATGGTGATTATCTAAGGCTTTAATAATGAACAAGGACCAGGATAAATGATCTCTTGTGGGTAAATAACCCCTGAACTTTTAGGACCCACCGTCTTCCAATTTCAGCTATTAGTGGTAGATTGGCCTTCTGAAACCCCTCACCTTACATCACACTTTCAGAAAAATCTCTTCTGGGGACTCCATCTTTATAGGAGTGGGTCTTTTGAGAAATGAAGGAATTTGAAACCTAGCAAATTGGGAGATAGCACAGAAAAAGACTACAGTAGTTATTAGAAATGGGGCAGAGCAAGGACCAATAACTTAGTGAGAACAGAAAATCATGATAGAAGGAAAGAATTTATCAGAAAAAAACTGTAATTTGTATCACAGCCCTGAGCCCAAACCCTTACAGAGACTCTCAGAGTCAGTGGAAGAAAAAGTAGATTTCCTATTAATTATGGAACAAGATCTCTCAATACATTGTAACTTATTATGAAAGTTATGGATGACCCAGATGCCTTTTGGGAAATGGGAGATGGTAAAATGAGTATCTGGGTTACCGTATGAAAGGACCTCAAAGAGAGTCAGAAAGAGCTCACGGCATCTTCAGGTAGGGAAGGAACAGTTGGAAGAGCTAACAGAGCCTGTGCTCTGTGACTGCTGGTTGTGGATACCACTGCCTGGGACAGTCACAGGAAACTTTCCTTCCTCCTTAGGATTATGGCTCTGATCTATTTTTTAAGACTTATTCCTCTAGTTGAGAAACTTATTTTTCTCTGGCTTTATTGCTAATCATTATAATGTAACCAACTTCAATCTATGCACAATCTTTTCTCCTTCATAGACACATGGATAACAAATTATTTTATCCCTAATCACCAAATTCAGACATAAAAATTCTAAAATTCAATATTATTTAAATATTATAGTCAGCAAATTGTGTGCATATTTTGTTGCCTATGTTATTTGGTTCTCCTGTCTGGCTTTTATAGCTAGTCTGCACATTTACATAAGTCAGAGTTGCCTAGAAGAGACTGAAGCCACTTTTAGCACAATGGAATATATATGACCAGATATAATAAATATGAGAATATAAAAACAAGCACATCAGTGAGTATTTGGGTACTTTAGAGAAAGGGGGCTCTGTAAAAACCAAGGTATTATCAAATGCTATTCACTCATCATCTACATATGTCCGTATATTTTCCCATATGTTAAAGATCCTTAGGGGAAAATCAGTATCAGTGAAGTGTGTACGTAGTTCATGAGTAATTTTATAATTTTATAAAGTATTTTAGTTCCTCCTATAGACAGTCATCACATCATGTCTATATTACCTCATGAGTTATATACTATAATCCCCTAAGGTAGTCCCTATCACACCGACATTTTACTTATAGGGAAACAGAAGCACAAAAGGGCTAAGTAACAGGTCATCCTCTAGCAAGTAGTGGATTCAAACTTGCAAACAGGTAGTCTGACTGCCACGTTCATACTGTCATCCGCCATCTTTGGTAGCCACACAATTATGCATTATTGCAAATTTATTTTTGGAAACACCACTGTGTATCCATTTAGTTGAGCACACATTTATTGAGAGCCTGTCACTGTTCTCTGGACTAGTGATACAAAGCTGGGTCCTTGTCACATGGTTCTTGTCACAGTTGTGCAATCTCTTCTACACTCTCTTCCAACCAGCACATCTGGTCAGAACAATCAACTCTATTCCTGCTACAAGGCTGACTCAAAAGTTTCTATGGCTGCCCCATCCAGGGTATGTGACTGACTGACCTACTGACAATGGTTCAGGAATGTACCTGCTTTTGTGCATATTGATTGCAGCCTTAATTAATTAATTGCAGCCCTTAAAGTGGATAGGGTTTGTCCCTACTAACTTTGTCCCTAGGAAGGTGGAGTGACTCATCTGATTGAAAAATTTGAGAAAACTATGTACCATGTTCTGTCCAGACATTCCATCTGTCTTCCACTAAATGAATTGCTGCCGGGGCTGGGCTGGTTTGCTTCTTCAGAAACTGCAGCCCTGGGCAAGTGGAGCACTGATGGGAGGTGGAGTCCATCTGGCTCTGGGATTCAGGGCTTGCCGACTGACTGGGCCAACAGGCCTCTGCCACAACCTGCCACGTGGTGTCTTTCAGTCTGTAGGGTAGAAAAAAAAAAAGAAGTATTTTTGTTTGGGGCCTCCAAATAGAAACACTACCATTTATTACATAAGATTTTATTCTCCAACAGGAAGCAAACAATTGGTGAGTATCTGGGCCATTATTATCCAGGAAAACATTTACTATTTGCTAGTAGTTGTCACCCTTCATTATTTACATATGGTAAATATATTTAAATATATACTAAAGAAAAGTATCCAAACTCTTATATGAATCTTTATTTCTAAAACTTCTAGTGTCTTAAAATGTGCATCTCTTTGCCCAGAATCACCTGCAATACTTTGACCACATGATATCTGAGATCACTTAGAAATACAGATCCTAAGTTATGGGGGGCATTCGTCATAGGAAATATATTTCCTAGATTAAGGTAATAAGTCCATTTTTCGTCAAAATTCCATCTTTGACATTTTAACTATCACAGTCTAGCTTTCCCTACAAGACAGACTTATCTCTATAGCCAGTCGACTTCTAGCCTTAGTGCATTCATTTAAATTTTAGTATCAATATTATAACTATGTTATAAAGTTTATAACTCATAGCTTTTTTTAGTATAGTCATATAGAACCAAGAACAGTATTGTAATTGCACAAAGGGCCATTAAGTAGGCTGGCTACAGTGAAAGTGCTTGTGAAGGAACCTCGATTAAGCTCTGCAGGGCAAGTGAAGGGTTCTGGGCAAGGCCCCCTTCTCAGCATGTTATCTTGCTTGCCTTAGGCTTATGTGACTCAGGTGATCTGACTGCTTTCAGCAGGAAGGTATGGAATTTATTTATAGTTCTGTAAATAGCAGCCATGTGGCCCCACTGCAGATACACCGAGTTCTGTCTCCTTTTCCATGCTGAAAAGGCAAATGAGCAACGTCCAGTTCACCACTGATTTATATGGGAGTTATTACCTACAACATCTGCACGCTCAACACCGGCAGATTTAATTTGACCAAATTTCCTGCCAATCACATACATTGACCTTGAAAGGACTTACTTTTTCTTTCTTCCTTTCCTGAATAGGGGAGCAATCACCACTCCCTCTTCTGAATTTAATGCACTTTTACCTGTGGCAGGCTTTGAGGGGGGCTTGCTAAAGAGTTAGAAAGATTGAAGTACCTTTACTTGGCACATTCATTCTCTGGGAAAACAGAATTCTAGCATTTTTGTCTTCAGAGTTTGTACACTAGACAATGAAATGCAAAAGCCGAACGAGGATAAATGCTCCATTTGTACTGAGGTTATGTGAAAATGGAAAGTTTTTAATCACTGAAAAAACCTACCATGTCATCTTCTTCTTTTCCCTGCAAACACAGGGTTGCTCCCTCTGGTATAATCTTTAGGGTTTTTTTTCCCTCCTGTCCAGACCAGACTTAAATGATACCAGATGTTGGCTGTCCAGCAATATTTTGCTCATTTCTTAGCTGGAAAATCAGTTTTCTCTTTTTTCCCACTTCACAAAAACCCCTCATTTATTTCTGAAACAAAAAAATGAAACAAAATTCACAAATTGTCATTAACTTTAGTAAATTATGAATTCTGACAACAGATCTTCTCATAGTTCTGGAAGGTGAAAGATTAGTGTATGAATTTTTAAAGAAATGTTTAATAAGTGGTCCCTCAGACTGGTATATCATATCACACTTAATTTTCTCCCAACCTAGTAATCTAAAAGTTTCAAAAATGTCCAGAATTAATAATATTTTATTTTAAAAATATATACATCTTTAGTTATTTTATATACATTTTATTTTGTGAAAATCAAACTGTCAAAATGTGTCGCCCTGACTGTTCTATATAAAGTAGTTGTCTCTGTACAAGGAACCCCACAACCAATATTCCTCATTCATCAACCCATCAGAAGATGCTTACCCGTGAACAGGAGCCCTGGAACAAAGTGGGGAGTCTTCACAAACAATACATTGGGTCTAAAATTTAAGAAAGTGTGGGTCATCACTATGATTTTAAATCTAATTAAATATATTTATTCAGTAAATACTTGTGTTCTACATTGAGGACACAGTATACATCCATGCACGAGCCAAGAAAATGGCAGAGAATTTATCTGGGAACAGCCTAAGGCAGTGTTTGAGAACGCGGGTTTTAGAGGACATCAGAACTGCCCAAGAGAGCAAGGAAGCGTGCGGAGGAGACATAGGTCTGCAAAGCTTATGAGAAGCATGACGTCAGCAAGGCTATGGATGCCACAGGGCAATGGCTGCATTAGTTTGCTAGGGCTGCCATAACAAAATGCTACCGAGTGGATGGCTTAAATAACAGATATTTATTTTGTCGCAGTTCTGGAAGGTGGAAGTCCAAGATCAAGCTGTCACATTTGGTTTCCTCTGAGGTCTCTCTCCTTGGCTTGCAGGTGGCACTTGAGTTACTGGGTCCTCACATGGTGTTCGCTCTGTGTGTGCACAATCCCGGTGTCTCTCTGTGTGTACTATTAATAATGTCCTATTCTCAGGAAGAGGACACCAGCTGGATTGGACAAAGGCTGACCCTAGGGCCTCATGTTTAACTTAATCACCTCTTTAAAGGCCCTATCTCCAAACACAGTCACATTCCATGTCACTGGCGGTTAGGACTTCAACATATACATTTTAGGAGGACACAATTCAGCTTATAACAAGGCCATGGATCTGGAAGAAAATCAGGCCTCCCAACAGACAGCAGCCAGCGTGGATTGGTGCTGACTATTGAAAGACCTGTGCCTCCTCTGACCAGTCTTGTAAGTCCCAGAAACTAGAAGCATCCCTGTGAGTTTTCTAATTGAGCAAAGAAACACTGAAATCACTAAGGTTGCCCTGAATGAACTAAGATTGATTCCTGCCATCTGAAAAACATAGTCATTAAATACAGTTATAGGAAAACAAAAAAAAGTATTAATAGCTTCTCTCTGATCTGTGTCCATGGCCTGAGATTATACGTGCTACACAGGTACCGTCTACAGTGCTTGTCTACATCAGGGACCCGGGCTGCAAATAACTGAAAGAGAGTCAGGCTAATTGAAGAAAAGCAATGTGTAGAAAAGTTTCAGGGAGCCCGCAGAATGAATGGAAGGCTGCCCAGAGCAGATACACAAATGACAGGAACCTAGGAGTTCAGCAGAGATAAGAAGCAGGGAGCAGGAAGAAAACAGCAGTCTTCTAGCCCAACAGGCTCAGACAGGATGCTAAGAACAAAATCCGGTGACTGACCCCACTGGGACGAATAACTTCTGGCCTTTGTGTTAAATCTTGCATCACAAAGTCCTGTGCTTATTTCCTGAGGGATTCTGGAATGAGGAGAGGAAGATCTGGGCCCATGGCTCTGTATGGAAAACAGCTCCTTGGAATTTTCCTTCATTCGAAACTATACATAATGGGGCCAAGATCATTGCTCAGCAAGACACAGGGATACTCTTTAAGAGGACAAAGAGGAGCTAGGGAAGCCAAAATATGACAGCACCCACTGTACTGGCACATAAAGAGCCCCCAGTATAGCAGCTGTTGCTGTTTTTGTAATATTTTTTATTGTCTGCTCAGTCCGAACGAATAGTGCAAACTAAAGATTCCACAGAGAAGCAGGGAAAGGCCGAGAAGCCTGGAATACTTGGACAGCATTTCATAGGGGATGTTAGGAGCGGGCGGGACTTGGAAGACATTGAGGAGCTGAATAATGAGAAAACAAGACGCAGCATAATGCAGGCGGGGCAGCGCGAGCGAGCAGTGGAGGTGGAGCGTGGCGGATGCGGGGAGGGGACGAGGAGCCTGAGCAGCCCGCTGGCTCCTTCCAGCGCCCTGACAGATCAGCCCGGGCCCTTCCTTCCAGGGGCAGCTGCCTGTGGAAACTCTCCTGTTTCCTCAAGGCGGATTTTGATTTATTGGCTAAAAGGAAGCCGCTGCAGGTTCTTGAGCAGCAACTTCCCAGGGGCCCGACATCTCCTTTGTTTGAAGTTTAAGGACAGAACTGCAGAAGTTGTTCTGGGGCCCGGCAACCTCCATTGTCATCAATTTTCCTTTTAGCTACTGTTAAGAGGTTTCCTTACACCTAATATTTCTTTTTCTTTGGAAATCTTGTTAAAGCTTCTCTTTCTTTCATGTGTTCCTTTCCATTTAAACAACAAAAATCACATTTCCTATTTTTCCCCCATATTTAAAATGATTGTATAAAAATGTTTTGCTCGATCATGTCATAGAAAACAAGCTTATTTTGATTTTTTTTTTTTATTTTCCTAATACAATCTTAGTTTTGATTTAGAGTTGGAAAATATTTTTTTTTTGCTACCAAACAGAAACAATAGCAGCATCAGCAAGGTAGCTGGGACAATTTTTGTTACTCTAAGGTTTGAGCGAAACATCGATCTGTGAAATCCACGTTGAATGTAAGCATATTTCAGTGCTACGTTCCTATGTTAGCTTTAAAATAAGCATTTATTTTCCCATATGCCTTACTTTATGAAATATTTTTTAGGGTTTGTTTTCTGTTAAGGTCTTTGATACATTTGGCTGATTTTGATCTAGATGAAGATCAATACAGACCCATGAACATTTTTTGAAAAACAAAAAACAAAAAGGAGACAGATTTGGATTTAAAACAACAACAACATAATCACTCTTCGATTACTGCCATGCTCTTGCCTCTGCCTCCCAACTCTGCTGCCTGTGACCTCACAGCGTGTGTACTGAGCTGGGGGCCTGGGCAGGCGGCAGAAGGCCCAGTGGGGACAGAGGGAGGAGGAATGGAAAGGGCTGGCAATGCGCTGAGCCTCCAGCGAAGACCACACTGCTGTACCCACGCCCCTTGGCCAAGTGGCGTTGCTGCTCCCCTTCACACCTGGCAGGCCTTTAGATTTGCTGTGACCAGTAGAAGGAGGTACCGTGTTTCCCCGAAAATAAGCCCTACCCATAAAATAAGCCCTAGCAGGATTTCTAAGCATTTGCACAATAGAAGCCCTACCCTGAAAATAAGCCCTAGTGATGGGCATGGCCATGCAGCGCATCTGTACAACCCATGCATTTCGTGGCAGAGCGGTAAAGAGGATGAGCAGCCCTTCTCATCTGCCTCATCGTGACAGCTACTATCCGAGAGGTGATCGGAAAGGTGCGGGCAGCCCCGCCAACAAGGTCGGCTCCCCCTGTCAGGTCCCAGCCATTCTGTGCGTGCTGCAAGCTGAGGCTTTGAGGGGAAAATAATACACCCCCTGAAAATAAGCCCTGGGGTGTCTTCTTGAGGAAAAATAAATATAAGACACTGTCTTATTTTGGGGAAAACATGGTAGAAGATTTATATGGATGAGACTGAGTTGTCCCAAAGAACAGGCAGCACGGTGAGCAAAGCCACCCTGGACCCTCTACTTGCCTCCAGCCATCACCTGACTGCAGCTGCCCAAATGAACCCAAGTTAGACCAGCAGGCAGACTGCTCAGATGGCCAATGCACAGAATTACAGAAACAAACAAATCATTGCCGTTCTATGCTAATATTTTGGGGAGATTTCGTGATAGGAGCAGTAAGCAACTGACACATATGTGCATCATTTTTTAAAATAATTTTCTTATGGCTTAATTCTTCAGTTCAGGTTGCTTATTTACATAATACCAATTATGAGTCACTTTGATTATCTACCGTGTAGTATGGTAAAGAGCTTTTTAGAGATAAACCAGCAATCTCCACAGCAGCGCTGTTTGTTCAGGTCATCGTACATAGGTATTGAGATTGTACTGAGCTATTGAGATCCACTGTCTTGTCCTAGAATTTGTATGTCAGGCCTCTGGGACTGATTCACAATGTTCAATCTCACAGAAGATTAACTATTTATTTAGAATGTCAATTTCTCAAAATTAAATTAGTACTGCAGCGTGGGTAAGATGGTGCATCTACGTTGAGCAGAAAATCCTGATCTATGCACAGGAACCTAAACGAGAAGTCAAATAATTCAAGAGCTATAAAGGATTGTTTTGGATGGTGTTATACTACCACAGAGGCCTGATTCCCCTTGTCAAAGATAAACAATGGAATTTCATAGTTCATTCCAGAACGTGGGACCTCCCCCACGCTGCACAGTGTTAGAGATGCAATAATAGACCTCAGTTCTTGTATGCTAATTGTTGAGACTTCATATGGATCAATATCCTTCTAGAGATATCAGCATTTCATCACATTGACCCCAGTGCATTGTGATCCCATTATTTCTGGCTATGCACTCTTAATGGAGACTTGGAAAAACTCACTAGTAGCAGCATGGTTATCAACACTGACATGTTTTTGCTTAGGATAATATTTTACTGGTCTTATCCCCAAATTTTGTAGCCTATCTCTATATTCCTCCTATGTCCCAAGGAAGATGTGCAGAGATCTCTGAGCCATTTTTATATTTGGCACACCTTTAAAGTTGACATAATTAGTTACATTTTGGGGGAATACTTGCAAACCAAGGCCTTATTCATTTTATTAAGAGTGCAAGTTCCTTAATAGCAATACGTTGGCACATTATTTTCGAATAAAAATGAAGTTAAAATGTCATTTTAAAAGAGATATGGCTTAGAAGGATTCAGCTCTACTGATTTTATAGCTCTCTTGTGCAATACATAATTGCTGGGTAGCTCTATTCCAGGGAGAAAGTGATGTTGAAGATACCACATTAAGCATAAGCATTTTTTCCTCAAAATTAATGTCTTTGTTTATTTTTGCAAATTATCAAATTTTTATACTTCTCCCTCTTCTATTCCTATTAATAAGACCATTCCACCAACTCTCCTCTCATCTCCTCTACTGAAACAAAAATAAATAAATGAAATAGGTGAAATGAGGCAAGGCTGAAAGTAGTTTATCAAAATTGATATCACTCAGTGTATTAGTAAACTTCTTCAGTAACGTGCCAGATTTCTTGCTGGCCTCATATAGAGTTCATGTAACCGGTATGAAAAATAATGATTTATAATAACTCTTTCACCTTTATATTTTTAAATGGGACATATGTAATCATTTCACAAAAATGACAAAGTTAGGAAACAAAGCCAAAGTTTTATGCCACCATATTCTCAGCATTCTACTCATAGTATTTAATCTTCTACTCCCTTTGCCACACATAATAACTAAGCAGAGACGTCCCTTTTAAAATATTGAAGTTATTATTTGCCATCGGTTGAGGGGAATTTCCAGGCAAAATGTTTGATTGGGACTTAGGAGGACAAGTGCAGTTCCCAATCACCTCTGACTCAGCTGACACACATGGATTAGATCAATGTTCATTAGCCTAGGACAAGCATTGCAGGGGCAGCGGCTGTCAGTCCAGGTCAAAGTGGTACGTCACTGGCCACGGTTATTAGCACCGCCAAGTCAGGAACAAAAGTTACAGTCCTGACAGGTTCTAATTCATGGTGTCAGCAAAGACAATGGGACACCATTGTCTGATGGTGGCAGACTCAATAACTATCAGGCAAACTCAATAACTATCTGTGTTTTAAAAGCCAGAAAGAAAAATAACATATAATACATAAGTTTACCAATATTTCTGATATATTATTCAGCTACTTTTGTCCTGTGTATCTTTGATTGGGTATTAGCTTATAGATTAGATTGATTATGGCTTTTGAAAATTGTTATTTCTATTTAGACATCTCTATGTTGGACACATAATTGTTAGGAAAAATGGGTCTGATGCCCATCATGAAGGCATAACATGTTTTTCTTCTTTTTCTTTGAACTTTTCATGAACATGAATGTTATACTAACTATTTTTTTGGAGAAAAATGGGTATATAAAAATAAAATCTTCAGCACATGTTGCCTGGCATTTATTTGTAAGTATTATGTATAATGTATGGTATGATGACTTTTTCAACTTGTCTGCATATTTAAGCCCCTAACAAGGCTATATGATCTACTTGGCTATAGAGGCTTTTAAAATACGTTACTTTATCTTTAATGATGAAACTAACATCAATAATAAAAGCAATAAATAGATAGCTCCTATTCATTGGGTTCTCATGTTGTTCTAGGGACTACATACTCCTGATATATATCTTATGAACCCTAAAATCAATGAGGCCAGGCACAGAAGCTCACACCTATAATCCTAGTACCTTGGGAAGCTGAGGTGGGGGGATTGGTTGAGGCCAGGAGTTCAAGACTAGTCTGGGAAAGATAATGAGACCCTGTCTCTACAAAAAATTTTAAAAATTAGCCAGGCATGGCTGCAAGCACCTGTTGTTTCAGCTACTCAGGAAGTTGAGGCAGGATGATCACTTGAGCCCAGGAGTTTGAGGTTACAATGAGCTATGATTGGGCCACTGCATACCAGCCTGGGTGACAGAGCTAGACCCTATCTCCAAAAAAATAAAATCAAATCAATGAGATGGATATTGTCCATATTTTACAGATAATGGAATTATATATTTTTCATATAATAAGTAAATTGCTCGAGCTCATAGTTTGCTAAAAGAAAGGTTCTGTTTCTAAAAAGCGCATTTGCAATCCAGCTGTTTGGAATGAGACATGTGCTATACATTCTATTTTTGTTGTTGTTGTTAGTAGCAGCAGCAGTTGCTGCAACACAAGTAGTAGTAATAGCAATGTGCTGTTTACTACCTCTTCTCCCAATTAGATTGTTTCCATCTTGAGATCTTCTTACTTCTATTTGTATTCTTTGCACCCATGCACCTGTCCATTATCACTAATACATTGGTAAGGAGTCAAGGTGAAGAGTTATGATGATCCTGACTTGAGCTTGGCCCCCAGACTATTGCTTTTCTGTAACAAGGATATGAAAGTCAGGGGTTTTCTCCATAAGGGAAGCTGGTAAGTGCGGAAATAATATTATAGAGGTTTGACGATATGTTCAGTACTTTGTAATAATTTACAACATTTGCTCAAATTCATATCCTATACGGTAGAGTAATTACACAGGTAATAAACTTTGTGTCTGAAAACACAGAATACATAATACCCAGCTTTTTCACGCACATCTGATTTCTCTTGATTTATTAATCACTTTCTCATGTTTAAGCGATTTTTGTCATTACATGTTGCTTTGTATCTCACTGTGGCACGGACTTAGCCAGACCATCGCTATACTCAAATTCTCTCATGATATTTTTTAAGTCTGTATTCGCTTAGCGTATAACATGTTCTGCTTTTAAGCTAACAGCATAGTTAAGCAGAAAGAAAGAAATATGAAAACAGAAACACGCAACAAGGACATTGAGAAGCTGACTAGCAAGTAAAGATGTAGGAAAACTAAAACCAATTTATTCTCTTCTTTTGCAACTAGTTTTAAGCATGTTATGTCATTTTCTGAAGCAGAAAACATCTCTACAAAGCTCTATCAAACACCATACTAATCTGAACATAAGAGTCCTTCTAGGGAGAGGTAAGAAATTATGAAACAATATTAAATGTCCTTAAATGCTACTTAAAATACAATACAAATAATAAAGGGACCCAAACCATTGGCATTCTCAGTTTATAAGCTACCTTGTTTATCTTTGTACTTTAATCACATACTATTGTTTCCAATAGTTCTTGGTGAGGACTTTCACTAAGTTCTCATCTTGCTTTGACATTGAATCTGTTTTTAATTGTATTTGTTCGGAGAAGCTTCTTCACTGGGAGAAAACCAGATGCCAGGAGGGTCTAGGTAACTGAGGCCATGTCAATATATAACAGCGAGTAAATCCTAAGTAGCAATTTATTTGTGCTGCTAAATAATTTGATTTGTTACTATGAGTCATATTTGGTTACTGAGGCAGGTAACATACATATGTTTTTAATAATGAATATTATGTCAAAAGTGAATCTGTTTCTGTAAGTGCTGATAAAAAAACAGATGCAACTTTTAAAGATTTGAGTAGTTTGAGTCCCAATGGCTCAGTAAACTATCTTTGTGAATGAAAAAGTTATCATTTCTCATTCCTGAGTGTATAGTACTTACCACTTGTTAACTTTCTCTTTACTTGAACTTACACATATATTATTTCTAATTCCCAAAAAACATTTTGAGGAATTCATACTATTATTTACCTTTTGTAGATGAGGAAACAGAGGGCCTGAATAGTTCAGTGACTGGTCCAGTTAGTAAATAAACATTATAACTAAATCTTGAAACAAGTCTTTCTGGAGCTAAAGATAATGCCTTTCTAATACATCATTCTACCTTCTGGTTTATAGTAAATTGGAGCAACCAAGTCTGTCCTTTAAATTTTTATCTAATATATGATTATATCCTCAATAAACTCTAAAACAATTACCCATTATCCATAAATAATCATGAGAATTAAACCAGCAGAAAAGACTATTTTCTCTCATTGCAAGTGCCCACATGGTTACAATAGGTCAATCAAATGTGTAACTAATTTCTGAAAACTCTATAGATACTTCATAATATTATACAATTTGTGCACACTTGAGCACTTCTATCTCAGTGCTTACGATACTTAGTACTTACTTTGGTTACAAGTAAAGGATTGCTTGATCATCTGAAAGCTCAAAGTAAGCAATTTAAATTTTTTATGTACTGGGATATAATATATAATTAAAACTCTTCAGCAAAACTAAACATAAACATGCCAGACTAATATATGACAAAGGAATTTTTTTTCCTGGCATGCTTTAGAAAATCTAGAGTCATTAACAATTAACACTGAACAAGAGAAGTAATATTTCATTGGGATCATATTTCAGTGTGCAGTTATATACAACAATTTCTCTTTGTGTAATTCAAAAGGTATATGTAGTCAGTAAATGTTGCAGTAATGTAGCTTTCAATTGTGATGTTACTCTTTGAAGATCCTTTTCTGTTTTTGATAGATACAAGCATTATAGTAAAAAATAAAGAGAATTATTGACAAAAATTAGCATTTCCTTAGTTCTCAGTTTCATGACACTATTCCCAGCCCCAGGCAAATGAGAAGACACATGTTATAAGGAATAAAAACTACCTTCCTCTTCAAGGAGGACTAAGTCTAGCAAGCAGAGTCTGTTATCATAATTAATTGGGGAAAGTTTTCAATTAAATAATTTTTAAGACTCTTTCCAAGTCCAAAATTCTATACTTTTATTATTCTAAGAGTAAAAGCAGATTTGTTTATCAAGAGACCTTAGGGAAACATTTATTTCAGGTGTGCTATTCACTGAGCTGGGATAATAGAATGGGAGTGAGAAATGCTCCTTGGCCGGGAGGCTGGGGCTCTGTGTGTAGTTTTAACTTGGCCAGGAATGGAATAGTAACCTTGCAGGATCATTTGTGCTTTTTGATTCTTAATACTTCTTAATCTGCAAAATGGGAGATGGTAAACTGACTCCAGGGAAATAAAAAAAAAAAGAAAAAGAATGAGTTGAGACAGGTTTCTGTGTTCCTGGATGACAGTGTCAACTGCCAAGAGATATTGTAGCTGAATCAGAGCCTTCTGCCTCTGTAGGGAAGCAGAGGCTGTCTGCGTTGGGAGGAGGTGCACCCAAGGCTCTGAGGCCACCCTGACAGTGACCACCCCAATCGGGGCTGTTAACCAATCGGAGTTGTAGGTGCCTCATGTGTAAAAGAAGTGTGTAGGGTAGATGACGGCAAAGGTTCTTCCTTATTCTTTTTGATTCTTGAAAACACTTGCACTCCCAGACAGGAGGAGCTGGAATTTAAGTTTTAAAGACATGAACATAAGAATGACAACAAAAATACCCTAGACAAAATTATGCCAGATCAATGGAAAGCCTCCAGAGGAAAGGTGTTTTCTTCTTTTCATCCTTCAAAATATTTTCCTCTTAATAAAGCATGTAGTATAGAGTTAACACTATTTTCTACTTCAGAGAGACGAAGTCATAGCTTTGCTGGGAATTTTGTCAGGTAAGTTGTTGTAAGCTCTCTAAATTGAGAACATGTATGTTGAGCTTACAGTTTGGTTCTCGATTTGTTTAGTAAAGCAGTGTTTTAAAAATGCTCTTAGTAAAAAAGAGTGAAAAAATGGCTTAGTTGTTTAGAAAAGTGGTTGTTGTTAGATACAGAAAACCAAACTCAAGAGAGTTTATTCAAACACAAATTAAAAAGTCTAAGGATAGACTGGACTTTAGTCAAAGCATGATCAGAGCTCTGTCTCTATATTTCTTGATTTTTTTTATGTCTCCATCACGTGTCTGGCATCAAGATGCTCTCCTTGTGGTCATATGATAGCTGTTAGCTTCTTTTGCACACCTAGTGTGATAAAAATGATAACTGTTCTCAATTGTTGAACAAATATCCTGGTTTTGCTTTCATTAGATCATCTGCAGGTGTTCAGCCTAAAACTAATTTTTATGGCCACAGCAATGACTGGTTTCCGTTGAGAACTGAGTGGATGCAACAATGATGAAACAATCTCAATGACAGCAAGCATAATGAGAAAGCAGGGTATGCCCTTGGATCTGATGAGGAAGCAAATCCCAACCAAGCCTCCCAACTATTGTGCAATGAGGTGAAGGATAGTAGAGTAGAATTATGTTTGGTAGGATGACCATAGTAACCACTGCAGAATTCAGCCTTTGCAGTAAATATTACCAACAGCAGTAAGTTTCCCCACAGGAAACTTGGAAACCAAACATGTATTCCAGACCTTCATACAATTATAGTAGTAGAAAGAGTTTAAGGGCAGCCTAGTGTAATCCTCATATTTTGCAGATGACGGAACTGAGGCTCAAGAAGTTTAGAAAATTCTCCCAAGAGAATATAGCAGTTCTGGAGGTAGACTCCAAAACACGGACACCAGTCCAATCACCTCTCTACGAGATGCCACTCGTTTATTTATTCATTCAGTATGCAGTGAGCATTGCTGTGTCCAGCATTCCCTAGGGAAAGGTGTCTGCCTTCACAGCCCACTTCAAATGCCACATTCTCCATGAAGAATGTTTCAGTCTGCTAATCAAAAATTGCCTCTCCACATTATGCACTGTCATAGCATTTTGTACCTCTCTCAATTATCTTCTACTTATTAAATTTTTTTTTCTTTATCTCTCTCACTGGAATGTGAGCTATTTATGTAAAAAGGCCATGCCCTGTTCATTTCTGTAACTTTCAGAGTGCTGCCCACGATTTCAGGCATAGTCTGTACATTAGCGTCTGAATACATAGATGAATGAGTAAACAAATAAATAATTGTGGGCAATGTTTTCACTCAGGCAATGGTGATTTGAGAATATCTTAGGAGTAGGAAATCTGTCCTCTTTTTGATTCAGCAGAATTATGTGGACTGTCCCTTAGTAGGAGCTAGAATTAGACCAGACCTGCTTTTGGTGACCTGATGTTTGGACTCTAGCCAAATGTTGACTTGAGGGACACGTGCCTTCCTCCTTTCTGCACAGGGCTGGGCAGCAGCACCTTCTCCTAATGTGCACCTATCCCCAGGTGCACATTGCAGCGTCACAGGTAACTTCCCCAGCCCTATCAAGATATGCATTTTTCCATTCTATGCCAGCTGACTCTTCTAGGAATCATTTGAGATAAATTTATTCTAATTCTATGTTCCCAACACTCTCAGAGGTATTTGACTTTTATAGGTACTCTTGAGGTAGAAGTTTTAACTAAATTGCACGTTGGGTTTTAAATAGCATGATAAGGTAATGATGTGACCTTTAAGCACAAGATGGTCTTCTTGTTCCTTTCCCTACATAATTTCCATTTCTACCTGCCCATCCATAAGGCCAGCCCAGCCTTTACTGTGTCATGGTTCATTTCACAATATCTCTTGAAAATACATCAGAGAGGGGAAGGAGTGGGAGTCAAGAGGACATGACAAACTTTCCTATGAGGAAGTCTACTTAATTGGACCTACTGGGACTCTAGTCTTCCTTGGAAACTGCAAACTCGATGGTATATTTGTTAGAAGAGATGCTGAAATTACCTGCAACACAAATGTCACTTGCTCGAAGTCATAGCAGATCTGCTGCAGATGCTGTTATATAAGAAAGAATCTATGTTTATTAAGAGGCCACACATTTTAGGGGACTGAATCTGCCTGGGGGAGACATACTGAGACGTTGAGATGGGCCCCTTCTACCTATCTGTCAATATTCACTGTGACTTATTTGGATAGGGGAGTAACTCTTTAATTGCAAATGAGGTAGCTAAAACTTGGCATTTTATTTTTGTTGTCTTAGTGTCACATACTAAAAAAGAATATCCTTCAAGTTAAATGAAAATAGTTTCCAAAAGCAATTTTCATTATACTCTTAGAATTTATGTATATAAAGTAAGAGTAAATTATTTTATGAATGAACAGTCTACTATATATTATAGAAAAATTACTTATTTTTAACACTTTACCTTAGATTATGTTGTTACTTTGTTTTTCATTAAAGTTTTTCAGAAATAAACATGGATTGACCTCCTGACATATGTCCAAACAGCACAGGCTTGGACATAACAATAAGACCTGGAAATAAAAATGAGGTGTTAAATGTAGTGTTTACAGTGGCAAACACGATAAAAAAGTGCGGATTCAAGCTGCCTTTATAATTCTGTGTTTTCAGTGCTTTGGACATTCATAACCGTTTTGGCTTTAGAATTCAACTGTTCCACACTTCATCTAAGTGATAAGGTATTTCTTTTGGAAAGTCTTAAGGAAAATAATCCTTTCAGTTATTTTTGAATTACGAAGAAATAGGCCAACCAATAACTGAAATGACTGAACACAACCATTTCAAATCTGGCATGTGGCTAAGCCTCCAAAGAAATCACTGCATTTAAAGGAAAGAATACAAACAAGTACACAAAATGGAATAGCTTCTTCTAAGTGCCTAGTTGGCATTTCCTGAAGTTTGACTCAAGGTTAAAAGAGACGTTGTCAGTGCTTGTGCTAGGTGTGCCTTATTTCTCAACAAAATATTTAAGGACATATGAATCTCATCGAATGGAAATTTGGATATTGAACGGATATGGAATCACTGATACATTTTGTACATTATCCATATCTGCATGTCAGTTGACAAGGGATCCTTGATATGGAATAGAATTATATCTGCTATTAATACATGATCAAGAATCCTCATTGTGTTTCACTCCTTTTTCTCTCTACATTTTGAATATGGAAAGAACCCATTCCATTTAATCATTTTTCTGACAGAAATAAAAATAAGCCAAGCCACATCATTTTTATTCTTTCTGTTCAAGCTTCATGTAGAACAGATCTACCCAACACATAGTGATATATTAACACTTCATTTATCTTTCCTGTCAGAGATTTTTTTTTCAAAAAAATAACATTTTAAGAAAACTAAAATTTACCCATTTAGGTGTTGAAAGATTTTCTATTTGAATGGTTTTGTTAAAAACAAAAAGACTTCTAAAATATCTCACAATTTATTCCTTATCTTCCTCAAATAGGGGACCTAATAAGTCTAACCTATTAAATTTTTATAATATCTCAAGGTCATTAATCATAATTCTTCAGGTAGTCTATTAAAATGTGGTAATGCTGGGATCATACAAGTATATAAAGGTATTTTACCTTACAATATAAAACTGGATATTTATTATTCTATTTTGGTAGCTGTTGAATCATTTAAAACTATTTGCCCCTACAATGAATGGCCCAGGTATTTATGTTGTTTTGTTTTTACTTTTATATGATATTCTCTCTAGTCCCTCACTTTTTGACTATTATGTTTTTTGCTTCTTTAAATATAATTTTTTAAGTGACCATTTATTTCTTCTAAAGCATTGTTTCTAATTTTTCTTGAGCCGGGTAATAGAACAACTCATTCTTTAAAAAAATTAAATTCTTTTGAAGTATGAATCTGATCATGCCACTTTTCTGCTCAAAACCTTCATGCAATATAAACACGACCGTGCATCCGTGGTTTTCCAGGCTACCCCCAGCATACTCCCAGCTCCATCAGCGCTTGCTCTGGCTCAGCACACACGTGCCTGCCAGGTGACCTGGGGCCCATAACCCACTGCGCATGCTCCCGCTTTAGGGCTTTTACAGGGTCGCTTCCTCTTCCGGAAACACTCCTACCCAGATATCCTTTTTGCCTTTGCTCAGATTTCTTCACCTTCTAAATGTTATATAACCTGACCCATGCCCTATTTAAAGTTGCAACCTCTGCACTTCCCGCACTTTCCTGCCTCATTACTGTATTTATCCAGCGTATTGATTACCTTAGAACCAACGATACATTTTATTTATTTATAATGCTTTTTTGTTTTTCCTTCTTTCACTTGCTAGGAGGTGAATAAACTGCTTTGTACACTGACGGCATATTCCCTGGCAGATAAAAGAGTAGATGTGGCACACAGGAAACATCAAGCAGTATTTTTTTTATAAAATAAATACATTTTCAAATTGACTTCAATGTCTTAAAAGTTAATATCTGAAAGTGTTAATGCTATTCATTCATTATTTTCAAGATATTTGTCAAAACTATATTATCATTTATCGTGACTGCTCAGATTCCTTCTGTGCTGCTGGGATAGGGAGATTCTTTAATAGTTATTTAATTTGACTTAGTGAAATTTGCAGATATCTGCTCATTGGATAGATATGTTACTGCTAATAGAAAGCAAAGCTATGTGATCCAAAACTATACTCCAATCCTGTATTTTATCTCTAAACTTTAGATAAATCACAGTAGAAGAAAGTCTGATATTCATTTATTCTTTACTGTCTTTATTATTTTTCTTAGTTATTAGGGTAAAATAGTCAAGTATTTTAGTGACAAAGTGTATAATCCCCCAAAGTCAATTCCTCATAGACTCCTCACTGAAATAATCCTCTTTATAATAGTTCAGTAGTAGGTATAGCAGTTTGATTAAGTTAGAGGTAGATTAGACTTTTTACAAATCACTTCTTCTTACATCTAGTTAGATTGAGTTTAATCATATTGGCTTTACTTATTTCAAGAGATTTGGAAATGTAGCCTGTATCTCTGCAACCATGCACATAGGACAAAGAAAAGAATTGATCTTGACACATGCATAACATCCTGACTGGGCTTCTGGCATCTTAGTATTGGAATGTAATCAACATTCCATCTTCAGACAGTGGGATGAACGAACTGAAGACTTGGTCCCAGATTTATCTTGTCTCTTAGCAGAAGGGATATAGGAAGACTTAGCAAATATTTACTTGACTTGCATTGAAGTGATTACACTCCCATTCTGACCTTAGTATGATAAAAACCTAGTTCTTGCTCTATTTCAAATTTTTCTTAATTATTTAGTAACTATTTTCCTGTATTCCAGTTTTTCCCTAATTCTTATTACCTGCTATGTACCCAGCTTCTCTAATTTTCCTGTTTCAGCAATAACTTGATTTCTATTTATGGACTCCAAATTTTAGAGCACAAATCCTTACTGGTAGCCATGATATCGCCTGTACTGTCTTTCTGGATCTCCACCAATTATATGTCAACCTATTCCTCCTGGTCTTGGACCATTGATTTGTGTCCTATCTATTCCTGTGTTCCTGGGGACCTTTTACTTAGTTTTGAGCTATTCTTTCTTTATGATTTTTTTAAGAGACAAGGTCTCTGTCTGTCACCCAGGCTGGAACTCCTGGGCTTAAGCAAGCCTCGCTTCCAGAAGTGCTGGGATAACAGGTGTGAACCATCACACCTGCCCTTGAGCTACCTTAAGACCCCTATTCTGTATTTTTTTGTTACTAAAATAAACACACTCTTGTTTTATTTCAGGTAAGAAACCCCAGGCCTTTTCTTTACCAATTGATTATATTTGGAGTTTAGTTCTGGGTTTGTCTGGTCAGGATTTTTCTGCTACCAATTGAGTCCTGATTAAATCATCTTCCTGAACTACTGTTTTACAAAATATTCAGTCAAAATAAATAATTTCAGGGTAAAAATAAACTCATGTAATTTGTACATAAGGAAATATAGCATTTTTACCCTGATCATGATAAAATAAATATATAAATTTTCCCTTAGAAAAATGTAACTAAATGCAACTGTGAATCAAAAGTAACAGTATTTGAAAGAATGTTTTTATGAAATAAAGTTGTTCTTCTGTATCCCTGGGGAATTGGTTACAGGACCCATCGAGGATACCAAAATCCATGGATGCTCAATAAACCAAGTACTTTTAAATCAATGGCTGTGTGCTCTATACGTGAAGACTATTTTCAAAATGCTAACCACAATTATTCTATATGTTCATCACATTGGACTACTGGAGGACTGAGGTATCAAGCACTTATCTGTACCATTCATGTTTACAAATTTTCATACAAGTGGAATCAATAACTTCTCATTATAGACAGTGCTTGGTGTGCACCTTAAGTGTTTTCCTACCCAGACAGGATGTAAAGTCCTGTTGACATATATAACAAAGATTATTATTATACCCTCTTGTACTCTGAGACAGGACCCTTTCCAGCTGTTAGTTGCTCTTTGTATTGTGGGTTTTGGGCCATAATTGCTTGTTTTCACTATTTTAAACCAAAATGTAATGTGATACCTAAAGCATACTTAATGGATGTTAGACAATTGTAACAAGGTCATGGTGGAAAGTACTGAGAAATGATATTCTGCTTGTTTGCTTCTGGCTCTTGACATATGGGTTAGCAACACAGAAATGTCAAGTAATTCTCCATCGCCCTCTTACTAAGGTGGAGACTCCTGAACTTAAGAGTCCACTTTTGACTTGCTCTACCACTCTTTTGGATTCATGCACTTGAAATATGTGTTTTGCTAAGTTTATTAAAACTTCATGAAATCCCCAAGAGCCATGAGCCAACCCCCATTGCCTGGCCCTATCAAGGAGTGTCAGCCCTTCTTAGGAAAGTTACAGTGAACATGCAAAATTTTGTGCAGGTCTCCTGAGAAGGGTTCCTACAGATGATAGGTATTATTCTGCCAGTATAGAGAACATTAAGCTATAACACAGAAAAGTCATGATTTATATCATATTCAAAAACTGAAATCAGCTCATGTTCTTCAATATGAATGCTCTGAAAGTTCAGGTTGCTTTCTCCCACCTGAAATAGAATGACCCAGAACAGGAAAGATGGAGTTATTTTGGCTTTTAAGGGTTCAAGTTCACTTGGATTTGAATTATTGCTCAACTAGCACACTAATCTCTCTTTAACTGACTCCCTGTCATGTATTGTGTGCCTCAAACTGCCCTGAGTACGATAAATGGTATGGAAATAGGATTTCCTGATAAGTTAGCCTGGATTTCCTCACCTAGGCTAAATGTTCTATCAGGCATATATTTATTTTGTGCTTGAGAATGTGCACAAGCCCTCTATGGCTATTCAGGCAAATCTTGTCTGCTAGAGAAAATACAATTCCTATTGGAAAATATGGTTTCCGTCCATGAGAAAATAAATTCTAAGCCTTGCTTTAGCCTGAAATCATAGAGCATTTACTCAATGCTCCCATCTTACTTGGAAGTGTTTTGGATATATGTGGTATTTGGATCTGCCCTCTGATGCCCTGTCTGATGTGCACACAGGTAATCTCTTTCTCCTCCAGGCAGTGGTCTCCTTCTAATCTGTTAAGAGCATGTTTTAGGTGATTTATTGTGGTCATGGTTTGTGACTTCAGGGCGGGGATTATCTGAGAGGCAACCAGCATTTAGCTTGCTTCTCATTTCCATTCTTCCTTGGGTAAAAGAATAAAACACTTTGATACAATAGACCAATAGTTCAGTCCCAAAGTCTCCTTTCTTTATGAGCTCATAAGTTGGGCAGCAACTGCTTTTCAGAGTGGCAATTAGTGTAATAAAGTAAGCTAAAGGTTCTTATTTTGTTCTCATGATTTATTCATTAACTACATTCCAGGCATCCCTCTCATACTATGAAAGACCAAGTATTTTTCATACAAATACAAATAATGGCCCCCTTTCATACAAAGAAAACAGTCTCCTTCAAGATGCTTTCAGATTTTTTGTTTAGTTGGTCTGTAGTGAGTCAACTTTTTAAAAATTCCCAACTATATAATTTCAGTTGTACTAAGTAAGTATTTGTATTATAGTTTAATTAAAAAAAAAAAACACTTTTTAAATCAGGGCTCAAACCTGGCTTTTTCAATGATCCAGACAAATCTATAGAGTGTAGATGTTGTATTCACATGAAGCCTTGTTCTTTTGCATCATTTATTCTTTATAGGGCTCCTTTTTCTGTCCTGTTGATGCCAAGTCTCTTGAAAATCAGCAAAATTCCATAGCAGATCAATCTACTGTGAGGTGAGAACTTGGGTGATGGAAATTGAAGCCACCAGAGGAATAACATTAAGAGGGAAGGTGGGCTACATCATGAATAATAAGTGAATGATGAATAATGAGATCCCATTCTATGTTTATATTTTGCTTTCCCAGAATTTTATTCCTTTGTAATCAGTTCTTTGCCCTTTAATTTTACTTGACAATAATAATCGTCAGGAAACTGGCACAAGCAGGCAGCATCTTCTTTCCTTTCTCCATCTACACTGCAGATATCTGGGACATTCATGTCTAATCTGAAACTTCAGTTAAATATTAAGAACTATGATTAGAATGGATAATGTCACAGGAAAACACTGATTTTAATAGTATTAATACCAAATTTTATCTTGGAGTCTTTGATTTATTCCAAGTATACAATATACTCGTATATTCTGTCAACAAAATGTACAAATAATAATTTAATGAAGCCTGGTGTTATCAAGCTGTATATGCTAGCACACATTCATAGTAGCAGTAAGACAAAACCAAACTAAGTTGATTTCTTCCTGCCTTTCTCTCGTCCTCTATCATTCCTTCCACTGTGTTCTTCTATTCTGTCTTCAGTTGTCCCTCTCAACTAAGTTCTCTCGTAACTCCCAAAATAATTCGTTCTCGATGTTATTTTTGTTCAATTTAATATTGTTTACTCCTAACTGAGCTACTTATGAGGATCATGTTCAGATATTGCTATGTCATTTTAATGGACCAAACTATCTTTATTTTGTTGTTTAATAAATTTATGGTAAAAGCTGAAAAGTCAGATAAACTTCTTGTCTTACATATGTCCCGATGCTTTTAATGCATACTCAAATTTCTAAAATTGTTGAAAATAGCATTACGAATATAATTTGTATTACCACTGTTCTTGAGATCTATGTACATTTATTTTTAATTTTAATAAATCTTCTTAATTTCAAGATTACTTACTATTTTCTACTTGATAGAACATGTTTTAAATTTATGCCATAGAGAACGGTGGATTGAGGGTAAAGTGGAGGAAAAAGTGGAGGAAAACACATTTTCATTTAGCAACTTGAAAAACCAGTAGATTATTCAATATGTCAACCTTAATTTCAGATAGAACTCAATTAAATAGCCGCCATTTACACATAACCACACTATAACCACAGGATTCTAACATTTTTAGCAGTTTTTATAATAGCTACTGCTTATTTATTCCTTTTTATGCGCTAAGGGTCTAACATACGCAGACACACACATAACTGAAATAATGTGCTGATGAGTTGAAAACTCACTAGGAAATGGAAACACAAGACTATATTGGTTGATCACTCTCTTGTACCATCATTTGCAGTTGTAGTAAGTATCTAAGCAGGACTGGATTACTTTGTGTTTTTTCAAAAGTAATGCAAAATTTTATGCCTCTCTAAAACTTTATTATATTTTTTTATGAAACAATTTTCCTAACATAGAGCTTGTGTAATTCTAGAATGGTAACCTATGGAGTTTTGAAGGTGGTTATTTATTTTGAGCAACAGGAAGGCCCTTCAGTGCTGTTGGCTTTTTTCCCCATGTATATCTTCCCTCTGCATCAGCTCAATTAGCACGGAGTGGGTAGTAGAATACTCTCTTTCATTCTGAAATTATTACCATATGTTGTTGTTCTTATTCTTGGAGCCCAGTAAAACCCATTCCTTATAGCATCGAGGAACAATGTTCAGCATAGACTTTATTGTAACTCCTGGAAAGCGTCAGAGCAAAGTGATGTGGTCATCATTTCTCAGAGCGAATAGTCACTTGTATGTGGTCCAGTTATCCCTGGACTACAGCAAAGGATAGGTAGTATTAGTTCTTGCTGTGGACATCACCTCTCATCTTTAGATGACAGATATAAACCTGTTGAAATATATGTGCACCTTATAATCTCTGCACACTTATGTCAATATTGTCCCTTTCTGTTTTGTATCACAACATACAAAGGAGCCATAAGGCCAATCTGGGAAGAGCAGTTTGTCTGAATTCAGTGAAAATAAGGAGTATGGGCAGAGCTGGGCCATGAAGGTCTGAGCGCATGGGTTCAAGGTCGTAAGTCACAGATAGCTAGACAAACAAAGACAGAAGACAAGGATCAACAGATTTATTCTGGGATCTATGGTAACGCTTTGTGATCCTTGAATCAGTAAAATTTTGGGATGTCTGAAGTATTTGTCTTTTTCTTGTAAGGTATAAAACATGCTGATTATCTCAGCATGCACAAAAGAACAATTTGGATTAGAAAGGATTCTGGCCAATAAATACAGTAAGTTTGTCTCTTGGAACCCAAATTCCTCAGAATGCTATTAGTACGGGGAAGAGGCCAGACAGGGTGGCTCACACCTGTAATCCCAGCACTTTGTGAGGCTGAGGTGGGTGGGTTGCTTGAGGACAGCAGTTCAAGACCAGCCTGAGCAATGTAGTGAGACTGGGTCTCTACCTAAAAAATATATAAATAAATAAAAATTTAAAAATTAGCCAGACAGGGGCAGGGGTATGCACCTGTAGTCTCAGCTACTCAGGAGGCTGAGGCAGAAGGATCACTAGAGCCTGGGAGTTTGAGGTTGCAGTGAGCTACGGTGATGCTACTATACTCTAGCCTGCACAGCAAAGTGACATCCTGCTTAGTCTGAGGAAGAGAGGAAGAATTTATTTGAATAACTTTAGGGAATTGTGGTTTAAATACGTTTAACATGATTCTTTCATGTAGGCATTTTCAGAGCTTTTAATACACTTCTAAAGCATATCAGATCATGGAAATTTTCAAGATTAAGTATCTAGTGGACCTATACTCTGTTGAAAACTCTTTAGGAAACCCTAAGGTAACAGTATCTTGGTCCCTTAAAAAAAAAAAAAAAAAAGAAATCTGCTGCTTTGGCACATGGGTTTCTAGACCTGGTTGTCTGAATCTCTGGTGTGTGACTGTGATTGATTTCACCAGTTTTTTTGTGATGAAAAATTAGAAATTTGACTTCTCTGTTTTCATTTTATGTCACCCTAGTAAGGTATTCAATACCACAATGTGAACTTTCACCCTATTTTAATTAAATATACTTCTTAATCCTATATCTGAAGCTATGAACTGTGTCTGAACTACAATCATGTATCTGCAGCAGTGTGCTGTAATATTCAGTAGGGTAGATATATTTAAATCAAATTAAAATTTCCTTCTCAATGGATTGTCTAGCTGATTTCTAAAACACAAAAATAATATTGAGTTATTAAGTATGAAATGTCCGATTTCCTTAAGTACTAAGTTTGACAGCTGATATCTGTGACATTTCACTTTGACACTTGTTTTATTTTTATTGTGAAGGTACGTCCTCAGTCTTTTAAATGCACAGTTTGGCTTGTGATTATATTTCAAATTTTTTTAGAGAAAATTTTATGAAATCATGGATAAGTCAAAAGTTCATGCTATTTTTGAAAATGAGTTCCATTGTGGAATCAAACCAATTAATTAATATTAGTAGCTACCAGAATAACAGCAATAACAACAGTTACATTTATTGAGACATTATGTGCCAAGCATATTACATGGATTGTCATATTGAATCTTCACGATGAATCTGACAGGTAGGCACTGTTATTATTTCATGTTATTAGTTTAAGGAAAAGAGTCTCAGAAAGATTATGTAACTTGCCTGAGGTTCCTCAATAGTCAGCTGTCCAGACAAGATATGTACCAAGTAATTTCTTCTTCAGAGCCCACAGGATTAGTTACAATTGTTTTATCTCTATTTACTAGTTCTGAATATAAGATTTAATTTTTTCTAATAACAGAGGCTTAACTAACATTTTGGAGTTATCAACTCCAAATTTAAACTCCATTCAGTCATTAAGTGTTTTAAATCTTTCTTAGTTATGTTTCTCATATTACCTAATTCTTTTCATTCCCATGACCAATAGGATATGCTTCTTTTGCTATATTTTAGCAAAAATAGATTAGTAATCTCCTAGGTTACTGTCTCTTCTATTCTGACACAATTTGCACACAGTTGCCAGAAAATCTGCAAACATTACTCTCACCATGTCACCCTCTTACTCAGATAGCTCTAATCGTTCCTTTTTCTTAAAGATAAATTCCAGAACCTGTAAGTGGTATTATAGAACTATTGACATGTACTTTTATTATTCTTATAAATTAAGTTTCCATTCCAACAAATCGTGGCCTCGATGTACTCTTTAAAGTTCTAACTGGGGTTTTCACATACAATTCATCCCTTGACAAATGGACTACCTCTTTCTCTTTATTATCCAAATTTTGCCTATGCATTATAAATGATAAGAATTTTTTTTTGTAAATGTCATTAAAAGTGTCAAAGATTGTTGGTAAAACTCAATTATGAGAAATCATTCACATCACCTGTTCACTCATGCTTTATCCTTCGGTGCCCTTGGCTGACACTGCAGTTCAGTTAATGTCTTTTAAGGAGACTGAACCTGAAGTGTATGGTTCTGTTGTCCAGTGGCTAAACAACTGTCTGGTAAATCGTATTTTTTTTCTGCAATATTTTGGGTTTAGGAGCTTGAGATAAGCCATTTCGTTGATTACAAAGGAATAAGGGAGTTGTAAGAACCCCCTTGCAGACCTCCGTCCATTTCTCTGTCTATTGATGCACAGAAATCCTAAGGATAAACTCTCCTGCTCTCTCTATAAAATTAGCAATTATGTGGCTAACTAATCTGAGAAAATTATTCCAACTTTGTATTTTCAAACTAAAACTCTCACTAGAAAAGCAAGGAAGGCAAATAAATAATTTGAGAGGATTTTACATATCCTCTTTCCTAGGTATCCTCTACCTTAGAGACAGCCTTATACTTGGCTCTAGGTTCATTTGGGGCCTCAGAGCAAAATTGGGCTCAATGATATTATAATATCAATATTTTTCTATCATTGCTTGATATAATCCATGCCATCCATTTATCCAGAAATATTAGGGTTGATTTTGCAAACTGTTCTTGTATAGAACATTTTTCTTCTCTGTAAGTACAATGACAGCATTTTTCTGCAGTGCTTTCAAAGATGTTGACTACAAGCTCAGAGGGACATGGGCAGTGGGAAGCATTATGATATTTAATTTGATTAATTACCTCATTATGACCTTGGTTTTCCAGCTCCCTCTGTGAGTTAAACATAGCCAAAATAAAAATTTTCTAAAATATTCCAGGCATCAAATTACAGGCAGGTGGTTTCTTTTGTTGTTTTTTTTTTTTTTAAGGAAACTTCCAAAATCCTGTGAATCCTACCACCTAATCAAGTTAAGACTCCATCAATGGGAGGAAATGGTGACTATTCACTGAAATCAGTTTGCATCTTCAAATCAATCCTATAATATTTTATTTCCTACTGAATCAAATGGCAAAAATCCTAGTTGTATTTTCTTCTATGTGAAAAATATGTAACCTCAGTGCAAGCTCCATTCACTGTGAGTTCACAATTCATTCGGCCTATACATACAGCTTAAAATGATCTGCAATTTGATTCTTAGATTTATAAATGTCGGGCTCATGAATTGGACCTGAAGGGAAATGTTGAGCAGGTTTTCAAAGTCTGGATGTAAAACACAAGACAATTTGTACATGGACAAGTTGCCTGCTTCTATTACACCCCGTACACTCTAGAGAGAGTTTAGTCTAAAATGAAAGAAAATATTCCAATCTTTTCTTAGCTATTAACCTGTAGACCTTTTGAGCTAGCATGATTTATTGCTATCCCCATGCGCAGTGAGGGGGTACTTTGAGCCGAGAAAGATTCCCAGTTCTATAATAATTTGTTTTCAACCTGGAGTGCAGCAGCTGGTGGACTATGAGCACGGTGAGCGCGCACCCTGGGTCTTTGGTAGTGAGACTGCACTTACTCAGCAATCAGCTCTTTCCTTCTCGCCCTGGCCTCTTCTCAGATACTGAGTCACATCAAATCTAAAATACTCATTTCTCGATAAACATTTTACAAGAAGGTGAAATCATGTTGATAGAACCCCCTTGTAATAACTACACTATGTAGCTCCAGTTTCAAATGACTAGCTCACGAGGCTAGTTCAGCTGGCATGAGAAAGCAACATCTCCGTCTTCTTTTACTGTTTTCATTCTAATGACCTAGTGTTTAAAGGCTACTCTTAACAGGAGTTCGACCATGTTTAGTGTATTTGTAAGGAGATGGGAGTTTGAAACTAGTAAGTATATATTTGTGTGTGAAGAGAAAACCACCTCTGATTTAAAAACTAAAATTAGAACAACTAAAAATGAAATTGTCCATGTCAACAAAATGAAATAGAAAATTGGGTGTTTGCAAGGTAATAAAAATATTGTTGCTTCATTTTAAGCTGATCACTTAATTGTCAAATTAATTACCACAATTTTATACTGGAATTTGTATATCTGCCAGATTATTAAGATTATATTCCCAACTGCCATAAAAGTCCTTCCCCTGTTAAAAACGAGGCTATGTAGCTAAACTTTAGAAATAAATGGGATGTGTTTTTAAATTATCCCTCAAATAAACTAAAATTAATATTCTTATGAACTTGCATGTACGCTTGGATGTAGATATTCTATAATAAATTCCATATATTCAAAACTCATTTTCTGTATCCACAAAAACATGTTGTATATTTTGCTTATTTTGACTTCCTTCTGCGCAAACAGCCAGATTATTTCCAGCCTCCATTGGTTGGGGCCCGGGAGGAGCATGTGACTGAATCCTGACCAATGGAAGGTGGGCAGAGGGATTTGCTGCACTTCCAACTTCCCGTATGTTATTATGGCTCCCCAAAATCATCACAATGCTCTTCCCTCTCAGTGTGTCTCTCAGAAATCTCTGCAAAGGCAGGAACCATGAAACAGCCATGCTTCACTATGGGCTGTGTCCAGCATATACATGTCCTGTGCTGGGAGAAATAGTGTTTTTCTTTCTATAAATTAACAATAAATACCTACAGTGACCATACGTTGTAGCTTGCCTAGAACTTACAAAGTGTCATAGTCTGTTTTCTGATTCTCATAACAGAATACCTGAAACTGGGTAATTTATAAGGAAAAGAAATTTATTTAGAATAGTTATGGAGCCTGAGAAGTCCCAGGTGGAGAAGCAGCATCTGGTGAGGGCCTTCTTGGCTGGTGGGGACTCTGAAGAGTCCTGAGGTGGTGCAGGGCATCCCATGGCAGGGGCTGAGTATGCTAGCTCAGGTCTCTCTTCCTCTTCTTGTAAAGCCACCAGTTCCCCTCCCATGATAGCCCATTAATCTATTAACCCATGAAACCATTAAGGCATGAATGAATTAGTCCATTCATGAGGTCAGAGATCTTAGGACCCAAGTACCTCTTAAAGGCCCACCTCTCTGTACCGCCATTGGCAATTAAATTTCAACTTGAGTTTTGGAATGGACAAATATTCAAACCATAGCACCAAGTTTGTACTTCTAGCTCTGGTATAATTATTATTTTTCACCTTTTGCTCTCAAAAATGTCCAAGTTTGCAATAATCAATCACTCCTAGCCCACCTTTCCTGTATAAACCACTTCTGCAGGCAGTCACACGGATGACAAGGGGCTGTTTCTCTCTATGGTTGTGTTCTACTTGCTGATGGATTGACGGTGTTGTGAGAGTACCACTTTGCAACGCCTCATGCAGTAATGGGTAGGCATCAGTCACCAATGGCTACTGATGTCACAACAGAGACCACCCAGATGCATGCCTCCAGGTGGAAGCTCACAACACCTACAGACCCTTTCCTTTAAAAATATCAAACCCAAATTTAATCAAGCCTCTCCATTTAAATAACAATGCACAGGAACTATAGGGCTGAAAGGACAAGATCAATGACATCACTGGAATAATGTCTGCAAAATCCAGTTGCTGGAAAATTCTAGAAAAGAAAAAGGAAAAAGAAACAGGTCTTTCAAAAAATAAATTACAAGGAAAAATGGAAAAAAAAATAAATAGGGCAACGTAAGGGAGAAAAGACACTTAAGAAAACCATCAACCACTTGCAACATGTGGATATCCAGATCCTAATTCAAACAAATAAACTCACATATGAGAAAATTCCTAGACATTTAATTATATTAAAGAATTACTGTTAATTTTATATACATACTGAAATACTTAACAGATGGTACAATGCTGAGGATATGTTTTTAAATCACCCAGGGAGCAGGGGAAGGAGAAGCTGTGTAGACAAAACAAGGTTGGCTTTATCTTGATACTACCAAAGCAGAGAATAGATTGAAGAGTGTTATTTACTATTTTCTCTATTTGTCTACATTTACATTTTTCCAATATGGAAATTTTTTTAAAGTTTAAAAGCTTCTTGATTTGCACAGTGAATTATATAATTGCAATGGTTATACACTTCAGGGATTAATAATAACAAGAAATGTCTTCAAATTTGGAAAAAAAAAAAGAAAAAAATCCAGTTTGTTGGTATCGGCCTATGCAGCCAAATTTAATAATCAGAATAACTTGAGGGAAACTATGACAAAAAAGGAAAATGTATGATAAAAATGAAGTGTAATGTAGACAGGAACACACACAGTAAGATACAATCAGCCACTGGTTCCCAAAAGAAGCATCCCCTGCTGGTAACTTGTTAGAACTAAATTTACATATTCTCTACACTGTGTGTACCGAATCAGAAATTCTGGGTGTAGAATGCACAACTTTTGTGTTTACAAGCCCTCCTTGTCAACCCAATGCAAACTCATGTTTGAGAACTGCAGGCAAACTTCAATGTTACTGCTGGTTCAGTTCCAGACCATTACAATAAAACCAATATCACAATAAAGAAAGTTGTACGTTTTATTTTTTGGTTTAGAGATACCTAGAAAAGTTATCTTTATACTTTGTGTGCAATAGTATTATGTCTACAAAATATGCATATCTTAATTAAAAAATAATCTATTGCTAAAAAATGCTAATGATCATCTGCACCCTCAGATGCACGTCATAATCTCTTTGCTGGTGGAGAGTCCTGACTCCATGTTGATGCCTGATCAGGGTGGTGTTTGCAGAAGGTTGGGGGTGGGGCTCCGGTGATTTCTTAAAATAAGACAACAGTGAAATTTTCACTCTTACTTTCACAAAATATTTCTCTGTAGCATGTGATGCTGTTTGATAACAGTTTGTCCACAGTAGAATTTTTTTCAAATTTGGAGTCCATCCTGTCAAACCCTGCTGCTTCTTGATCACCTAAGTTTATGTAATATTCTAAATCCATCCCTGTTGTCATTTCAACAACATTCACAGCTTCTAAACCAGGAGTAGATCTATTTCAAGAAACGACTTTCTTTGCTCATCCATAAGAAGCAATTCCTCATCCATTCATATTTTATCATGAGATTATGACAATTCAGTCACATCTTGGGCTCCACTTCTAATTCTGTTTCTCTTGCTTTTTCTACCGCATCTTCAATTACTTCCTCCACTGAAATCTTGGACCCCTCAAAGTCATCCATTAGGGCTGAAATTAACTTTTTCCAAACTTTTATTAATATTGATATGTGGACCTCCTTGCATGAATTAGAAATGTTCAGAACGGCTTCTAAAATAGTGAATCCTTTCCAGAGATTTTCAATTTACTTTGCCCAGAGTCATCAGTGGAATGACTATCTATGGCAGCTATAGCCTTATAAAATGTATTTCTTAGATAATAAGACTTGAAAGTCAAAATTACTCCTTGATGCATGGGGCTGCAGAGTGGATGCTGTGTTAGCAGACATAAAAACATCATTAATCTCTTTGTTCATTTCCATCGGAGCTCTTGGGTGACCAAGTGTATTATCAATGAAAAGCAATATTTGTTCTGAGCAGTGGGCTTATTGTGTCTTAGTAAACCATGCTGTCAACGTGTGTGCTGTCATCCAGCCTTTGTTGTTCCACTCAGAGAGCACAGGGAGAGCAGATTTAGCATAATTTTGAAGGCTCCTAGGATTTTCAGAGTCGTAAATGAGCATTGCCTTCAACTTAAAGTCACCAGCTGCATTAGCCTCTAACAAGAGAACCAACTTGTCCTTCGAAGCTTTGAAGCCAGGCATTGACTTCTCCTCTCTAGCTGTGAAAATCCTATCATCATATCATCATCACCTAGCATCATCTTTCAATAGAAGGCTGTTTTGTCTACATTGAAAAATTTGTTATTTAGTGTAGCCACCTTCACCAATGACCTTAGGTAGATCTCTTGAGTGACTTGCTTCAGATTCTACATCAGCACTGGCTGCTTCCCCCTTGCACCTTCATGTTATGGAGGCCGCTCCTTTCCTTAAACCTCATGAACTGACCTTTGCTACCCTTCAAATTTTTCCTCTGTAGCTTCCTCACCTCTCTCAACCTTCATAAGATTGAAGAGATTTGGGACCTTGCTCTGGGTTAGGCTTTGGCTTAAGGGAATGTTGGGGTTGGTTTGATCTTCCATCCAGACCACTCAAACTTTCTCCACCTCAGCAATAAGGCTGCTTTGCTTTCTTGTCATTCGGGAGCTCACTGGAGTAGCACTTTTAATTTCCTTGACGAACTTTTCATTTACATTCACGACTTGGCTAACTCTTTGCCACAAGAGGCCTAGCTTTCGGCCCATCTCGGCTTTTGCCATGCCTTCCTCACTAAGCTTAGTCATTTCTAGCTTCTGCTTTGAAGTGAGAGACATGCAACTCTTCCTTTCACTTGAACACTGAGAGGCCATTGCAGGGTTATTAATGGGCCTAATTTCAATATTATCGTGTCTCGGGGAATAGGGAGGCCTGAGGAGAGTGGGAGAGATGCAGAAACAGCCATTCAGTGGAGCAGTCAGAACCACATACAACATTTATGGATCGCATTTGTCATTTTATATAGGCAGGATTCACGGTGCTCCACAAAACTTGCAAAGGCAACATCAAAGATCACTGATAACAGATCACTGTAACAGACATGATAATGAAGAATTTAAGTCATTGTGAGAATTACTCAAATGTGATACAGAAACACGAAATGAGGACATGCAGTTTGTTGGAAAATGGTGCTGATGGACTTGCTTAATGCAGGGTTGCTACAAACATTCGATCTGTGAAAAAAACAGTATCTTTGGAGCACAGTAAAGCAAAGGTCAATAAAACGAGGTGTGCTTATATTTGAATGCTTGGGGAAGGAAATGAGCTCCAGGAAACCACAGCAAGATGGTGTGTATATAATAGAAAGCTAATTTGATAAGAAACATTTGCATACCCTCTAATGTAGATACATGATTCTAAAAGATATGTCTGATAGTAATTTTTATCTTATAATGGAGTGGGTAGTTCCTTTTATAATCTGGTTTAAAATATTTTAAGAAATATGCATTATTATTTATGATTTTATGCTGAAACAATATTCAACCATGTAAAATGTAGCTAAAATACTCTGGGCCCTTAGGGCAGATTTCCTGAAATAAGAGTAGACTGAATATAACCTTCTAAACACAATAATAGCAAATCTCTTCATTTTCACACATAGATGGCTATGCAGAGTGCCTTGGATATGGACTAAGAATAAGTTATTTCTAGAACTTATTTCCTTTGGACAGAGAATCTTGGAAGTAGAAATTCTAACTTTTAGCTTAGTTATCTTTTTCTGCAATTGAAGTTGAGCCACTTGATGGGAAACTCCACACTATTTGCCATAGAAAAACATCAAGTTTTGCTATAATTCATACTTTTATTAAAGGGTGCATGTGTGTGTGTGACTCTGTGTGTATCTTCCTTCCTGCATCTCTACTGTCCTGCCTCTCGGAGACACTTCGCTTCTATTGGCTTGTTGTTTCCTTCTTCCATTAGTTATGCAGGATCCAAGAGACACTCCTTTGGGCCTTCATCCCTCTGCTGCTGCTCGTCTCAGGGGTCAGGCACTGCCAGTCCCTCCAGCACCCTTGGTGAAGACTCTAGCGTGAGGAGCACGCCCCTCTCCTTCATGATGAAAGTGAGTAGGTCTACATTATAAATGAGCAAATCACTGTATGGAATAGGTAAAAAGTCCAAGTGGATAAACAGAGCTGTAGATTCAGCTTTAGGTGAAAGGATGAACAGAATGCAATAGACACACAATAAGAGCCAGAATATATGTGATATCTAAATTATGTCAACTTCACCAAATGGCTCAAAATATAAATCCAGCACTTACTAGCTAAGGGACCTTTGATGAGTCTTTGAACAACTTTTGAGTCTCATTTTGTTTATTTGTAAAATAAGACACTAGAATTTGTATGACGATAATACAATGTGGTGTATATGAAAGTACCCAACACGTGATAAGTGTGATTATTTTGAACTACATAGGTTACTGGGTACAAAGCTACTAAAATATTCATTAATATGCATCAAAGAGAAAATATTTATATATAATCATGTAAGCTCAGAATATATATACTCAGTGATTCTATCAAATGTTTACCATGAGCAAGCCATTTCTCTTATGCTAAGAAAACAGCAGTCAACAAAACAGAAAAATTCCTACCTTGGTAAAGCTTACTGTATAACAATAATAACTCATATCTAATATATGGTTAAAGTATTTTACTACGTATTTCTTAAATTACGCTGTTAACTTATTATATGATTTATAACTTCAGCTATTGTCTGCATGGCTCCGATGACATCCCCACCAAATATCTAAGAATGGACTGTCACTCCAATCTTTCTCTCATGAGCAGCTATCGATAGTGAGATTTGGGTTAATTTAAGAACCATTTAACTCATCAAAATTCTGTGAGAGTAAAACTGATGGTCGATCTGTTTCCTAAGAACTTGGAAATAGACTTCCAGCACTTACTGATCCAGGCTACGAGCAGGTGGTTGCAATCTGCGGCAGTTTTACTTAACTACTTTTCTCCATTTTGCAAGCTTTGCTTTCTCAAGTTCAATGACACTGCACCTGAGAGCTCATCAGTATGCAAAGACACGCACGCCTGCCTACAGTAAACATGACGCTCTGTTTAAAAAAAATAAATAAGAACACCACGAGACAGCACTTTCCTTTGTAGGACTTGTCACTCATCGTTTCAAGGATTGTGTCTTTCTGAGGGTAAAGCTTGTTTTGTTTTGTTTTTGAATTTGTCATTGATCCAAACGGTGAAGATGCACAGGTGTGAGAATTTAAAGGGCTGTGATTGACCTGCCCACCCACAGAGAATTCTAACTAGCAAATTAAGGCTGTTGTCAGTGTTTGCCAGCTTGATTGTGCTATCCAACACTAATTCATGATCTCCGAGATGCTCAGCATGCCGCAAGGAGATCCTCCCCGTTTTTCTCTGAAACCTTCTGGGAAATCTTATTATACTGTGACTAAAAATAACACACCCAGACTAACCAATGTCATGGAAGTGATTCCTTTTAATTGTTTGAAAAATAGTTTGTCGGGTAGGTTCCAGCCAGTCCCAGTCAACACAAGCCACTCAAAATCCACATTCTGTGACCTTCCCTCCCCTCAGCCCCCTCAGGCATCTCTTTCTGACCAGTGAGGAGACGAGTTCAATTAGGGCAGTGTTCCCACAAGGGCTCCATTATAACAATTTTCTACAATAATTTTGTACCCCCTTTCCCAAATCTAACCAATTTGTAATTTCACAAGTATTGAAGAGGCAAGTGTGTAAAAAGGCAACTAAAAGGATCTTATTGAAGACCACAGAGGAGGAACTCCAGATACCTGTGAAAATACCTTGAGGGGAAGCGCAACTGGCCCAGCTATAACATATGAGCCTATGGATTCCAATGGTGAAAGCAAAAGGCCTTTCTGATCTCCAACTGCTCACAACAAGGACAGTATGTGAGCAGGTGTGGGTGGGACATCACGACAGAAAATTACACCTAATGTTTGGAAAAGGGCCGCAGAGAAGCCAAATGAGGTAAACTGTGGGTGACAGGAAGTAATGGTGGAGATTATGTTATCTGTTGGTTCCATTGTTGATGTTCTGATATTTCCTGGCTGTCCTCTCATCAAAAAAAAATATGAAAGCTAGAGACTTATTTAATTATTTTTTTTTGCACAATTACACAAATTTATACCTAGTATATATGAAATCTTTCTCAAAAAATTGACATTCTTAAATCAGTGATTGATGAACTATTTTTGGTAAGTAATAGTCAAAGAATAACAAGCAGTTCACAATAGCTGTATGTGAAATATATTAGCCTATTTAAACAAGATTCAATATGCACAGCTACTTACTCTTCCACCCTTGTGGCCTTGCACTTCATAAGAACTGCTCTGGTACTTACACATGCAGTTTAAAAGGAAGTTTTTCTGAAATCGATATTCATTGATTTTTTTACAGTATTTAGGAGTGTCAATAATTGCAGTCTAGATTAATTATGTTCATAGAATTTTTCTTTGGTCTCTTTAGAAGCAAAGACAACTCACATAAAACCAATCGGTGGTATGTTATCTCTGAATTCACAAGTACAGGGAAAGAAAAACCCATACTAAAACTTCAGAAGTAGGGATGATTGAGTTTTTAATGATTTTAAGTCATTTGCTTATTAAAATGATAAATTGTGAGTTGTTACTCAAACCTGCCTCTCTTTGGTATGTAGCATATTGACCTGATGGAGTGATATAACCTTTGGTATAAATTTATAGTTTGGCTCTTGGAGATGATAAACTCCCAGCCATTAATACTAGGTAAAGTCAATTCTGACGTTCTTAAGATGATGATTGTACATAGTCTTGCTATTGGTTGTACCCATATTTTAGTGCAAGATGATTGGGCCATTGGCTATTTGAGAATTTAGGATCTTTTAATAATGCAATATCAGCCATATTTTGTAGTAATCAATTTTTTAATAATGTATTTAAACATTCAAATATAGAAAACATAAAGGCAAAGCCTGTCCTTTTTCTTGCTTTAGTTAATCATTGTTTTCCACATCAATATAAAAATTCCTGGTTGAAGTAAAAGTACATTGTGTGAGAAATTTTAAAATATAACTTTGTTTTGTTTACATAATTTATATTTTCTAAGCACGGTTTACTAATACTATTCTAATGCTGTTTTTGACATTATTCTTAGTAATGTTTTAGTGAGTAATTAACTACTAGTAGAATATCTATTTATGTATACGGATGTTATATATTGAGAAATTTAACAATGCTACTTGTAAAATGTAAAGATCTTTAGTTCATTGTTGTCAACAAGTACAACAGTATTGTACTTATTTTGCATATTATGCAAAGGACATTGCACAAAGACAACATAACTAAATTTGCTTTTTAGGCATGATTTAGTAGATCTTAAACATTTTACTTCATGGTATATATAAAAATGGATGAATTCATATTTTTCTGTGATGTTTCACAGAGGGTGCATGATAGATTCCACATGGCATTCCCAGTTGGAATGGTCCCAGGAGTAGGTGTTGCCTACTTGACATTTGTCTAATAATACTTGTCCGTATAAAAACTTTCTATGATATGGGAACCATTACATCCCCAGGAAGCTTTTATATAACAAAAAAAGAGCATAGCCTTTTTCTGTTAAAGTCTTTTATTTTCTTTCCAAATTTGGCCTTTTAAATAAGGTAAAAACATTTCATCAAGACTTTCTTTAGAATTGACCCATAGAATTATTTTTCTTGAGAATTCCAATTATACTGATTTTTTCCAATTTTTCTCTCTAAGCTTTATGTAAATCAGGTAATGTGGGTGAATAACAGAGGAGACAATTGTAATATTAAATCAGAAAAACAAAGCAAACCATAAATCAGAAACTATCCAGTGTCCTTAATAACTAAGTTTATAATTTGATATCTCCAATCTTGAATTCTCCAATATTGAAGATATATGAAGAGGTTTGAAATTCCACATGAAAACCTCAAACTGACATTTTAAAAATTCTCCCAAAGCCTGTTTTTTTTTAAATGTGATAGGAAAGTTAATTAATTACTTGTTTTAAAATTTATTTTTAGGCTTCATATCTTATCAATATCATTTCTCCACTGACCAAGTTTATTTAAATGTAAGCATGAATGGTATAAAATGTTGTTCTAAAAATGTAAATGTTTTTATTATGATTGTATGAAATGTAACTATATCAACATTGGAAATAAGGTGAATCACAAATTATTATTTTTCTCATTTGACTTTTGTTTTGGTTGTATCTCATATATTTCAGTATCATAGATAATTTTTATTTTATGACATTTTAAAAATTTAGGACTTTTCACAATGTAGAAGAGAAAAAAGAGATTTGGGTAATTTTTCAGTCAATCTGAGTTTTAATTCTGGGTCTATTTCTAACTATATGTCTAATTTTGAATGTATTTTTTTAACCTTCTTGCCACTTAGCTAACTTATCTGCTAAACACAGGCTTGGATCAAGTCCATGTTTTGTATAATTTTTATTCTGCCTTGAAACGCATGATTGATAATATTCCCTTGGGCCTGACATCCCCAAGTAGTTCTTAAGAATGTTCTGGAGTCCCAGGGTATTTATTACCTTTGTGACCATTTGCAAGTCAATTAGTATCTTTGAACTTCAATTTGCTCATTGGTAAAGGGGAATAATTTATTAAGTACAGTAAGAAAGGCATGCAATGAGTACAGGGTATGGCATAAGAAATACTTGTCAAATGCTAGTTATTATACTATTAGGCCAAATCTTATATAATCACACTGTGTCACTGAATGCTTATTAAATACAGTTATTACCACTGTCATTATTATTTTTAAAGTTAACTCCACTAACATTATTCCTCATCAAAAAGCATATTGGAGTACAGTATAAGAACAATTTTGTATCTATTGTCATTTAGTAATGAAGTAAGTTATCTGAATTTCTATGCTATTCATGCCACACAGGTTGAGAAACACTGAAATAGATGATTGGAAAATATCTTTTGTGTACCATAATTATTTTTCTGGAGCATCCCTTTATTAGTTGACAAGGACTACCATAACAAAACACCAGACCAGGCAGCTAAAACTATGGCAGTTCTTACAGTTCTGGAGGCTAGAAGTCCAAGGTCAAGGTGCTGTCAAAGCTGGTTTCTCCTGAGGCCTCTCTCCTTGGCCTACAGATGGCCCACTGTGTTCTCACATGGCATTTTCACCATGTGCACACTCACTTCTGGTATCTCTTCTTCTTCTAATAAGGAGGCCCAGTCTATTGAATTAGGGCCCCCCTTTGCCCTCATTTAACCTTAATTACCCCCTTAAAGGCCCCATCTCTAAATACAGTCACATTGGGGATTAGGCCTTTAGCAAATGAATTTGGGGGAGGAGTGTCACAATTTATTTGATCACAATCCCATAGTGGCATGTTTTCCTTAATCAGTACTGGAGAATCATCAGGATATTTTCTGGGGTATGTTAGCTCTATATACTGGCCATGCAAGGAACCAAGCACTAAGCCCTAAGAATAGCTAAGATAGCATGCATACTTTCATCTTCATATACATGTGTGCCTTTAAATTACATTTCAGAAATTATTTCAGAAAAATACCTAGATGTAACCTGGTCGAGACTATGATGTTTCCATCAGAATGACCAAACACAGATTCTGAAGTGCACTTCTGCCATAAAATACCCAGCTGCTGGATAAACTACTATAAATATATGAATGCATTACTGGGTGGACAAGAAAGTGCCAGAGATCTCAAAAAACATCTATACCAGAGCTAGCTTAGAAGCCTGAGGAGGACAGGGTGAGGCTCCCCTGCTTATGGAGGGGCAAAGTAGTTTCTTCAGTGATTTATTCTAGTATGCGAAGACGCTGTTGTCGTATGCAAACACAAAGGAGCAATATTAAGCAGAGCCAACCTCCTAGTCAAACAATCACATAGTATGACATACTATGTCCTATTATGAAAAGCATTTTTGAGCCATATATATATGTGTGTGTGTGTATATATATATATATAGCCATATATACATATGTATGTGTATATATTTATACACACACACACACACACACACACACTAGGTTAAATATGAAGCCTAAATAGTTAATCTAATGGAATGAATCTTTTTATTTTAGAGGCCCAAATTATTCTACATATTTTGTTTATTCTTTTATTTATGTTATTAAAAAGTTCTAATTTTTCAGACTCATCAAATCTCATTGGAAATATAGTATTACCAAGGAAACCTCAAATTTCCATGGTTTGTTTATGCTGGTAGTATTTTTAAAAGGCTAGACTGTGAATTATCTCATTACTCCTTCTGCACAAATCAAGTAATCAATGCATGCAGTAGATGGACCATGCTCTCGACTGCAAGCCAGATAAACTCCCTAGTTGTGCACTACTGCAAAAAAAAAAAAAAAATAGTTGAATTTAAGAAAGTTTTCAGAAGACCACACTTTGAATGGCATTAGAGCTGTGCCAAGATAGTTGAGAATACAAAATACAGACACCATAACCATTAAAGTCAAAGTAAGCCAGGATTTATTTGCATTTTTTAATGGGCATGCAGAAGGAGGCAGGTGATATTACAGTGTTTACACCAAACCACATGAGCCGAACGGGCTAAGAGAAACAGCTGGATTACCCATGTGTCAGCATTCTAATCCTATCAGGCTTGTCAGCACTATAATTTCCAACATATCAGTTAGTTTCAAATACAGTAGGGGAGAGCCTCAATGTTTGTTTTGTTCTGATGAGCCAGATGACTCAGAGCAAAGACTTAGAAATAGAATACTTCAGAAAATGAGGGAGTTTTGAAAATTACAGTGGTTTTGTTCACAGCTGTATAAATTTATTTTTTTTTTTCTTTAAGGCAGGTACACAGTGAGCGGTCTTTCCTGGGGCCTAAATTCCTCAAACAGTAATTTTCCACTCTTCTCTGGTTGCCTGAAACCAAGCAGCTACCAAGTTTGCCTAACTCAAATGAAATAACTTTGTAAATGAGACAAATTGCTTAACTCTTACCTTTGCATTAAAATTTTCAAATGCAGCAAACGTAGGCATATGTTTCATAACCTAGACATATGCCTAGTCTTATCTTCTTAGGCATGCCCTTGCAAAATCCTGAAAAAATTATTTCAGAAAAGACCAGAGCGCCAGCCACAGGGTACAGATTTTTATCTCCATCAGAACGGCAAAGCAGATATTCTTTCTGGCATAAAACATACACATGCCGGCGAAATCACAGCATAAACTTTTAAATGCTTGCTGAGTTTACGAGAAAGTAATGGAGATCTCGAAGGGTCTGCACATCCCGTTTCCCCCAAAAGAGTGAGCGGATTCGAGAGTGGCAATTGCAGAGACTGGCTGTGCCTGTTGCCCGAGCCGCTGGTGGGAATGGAGAGAGGTGACAGGAACAGCCCTGGCAGAGGGAGAAGTGGCATCGCTGAATGCTGGGTAAGTACAGAGCACCTAAAGGAGCCCTCACCTCAGTAACGGTTTTAGGCTCAGAACTGTCCTGTAGGGACTAAATGGAATCAACCCAGAAAACAGTTGGCCTTTGTAGGTCCCATGTGGGGAAATAAAAATATGATACTGGCCGGGCGCTGTGGCTCACGCCTGTAATCCTAGCTCTTGGGAGGCCGAGGCGGGCGGATTGCTCAAGGTCAGGAGTTCAAAACCAGCCTGAGCAAGAGCGAGACCCCGTCTCTACTATAAATAGAAAGAAATTAATTGGCCAACTGATATATATATAAAAAAAAAAAATTAGCCGGGCATGGTGGCGCATGCCTGTAGTCCCAGCTACCCGGGAGGCTGAGGCAGAAGGATCACTCGAGCCCAGGAGTTTGAGGTTGCTGTGAGCTAGGCTGACGCCACGGCACTCACTCTAGCCTGGGCAACAAAGTGAGACTCTGTCTCAAAAAAAAAATAAAAAAAATAAAAAAAAAAAAAAATAAAAACAAAAAAAAAATATGATACTCATTTTTCCTTTGAGACTTGGTAGGTCTTTTCTCATATGGGCTGGAGTTGAGATTTACATTCCCCACACAATTAGAGAGATGTCATCTATGCACATTAACCTAAAGTGCTCCCCGGGGGTAGCACCTCCTGGTTCCCACCAGGACTAAAAGAATATGCTTTTATTGAATACCATTCTTAATCAGGTCCCTTAGGCGCCTAAGAATGAAGTTTGGACAGGTAGTTCATAGTAAAAAGAATTAACAGCCGGGCGCGGTGGCTCACGCCTGTAATCCTAGCTCTCTGGGAGGCGGGCGGATTGCTCGAGGTCAGGAGTTCGAAACCAGCCTGAGCAAGAGTGAGACCCATCTCCACTATAAATAGAAAGAAATTAATTGGCCAACTAATATATACAAAAAAATTAGCGGGGCATGGTGGCGAATGCCTGTAGTCCCAGCTACTTAGGGAGGCTGAGGCAGCAGGATTGCTTGAGCCCAGGAGTTTGAGGTTGCTGTGAGCTAAGCTGACGCGACGGCACTCACTCTAGCCTGGGCAACAGAGTGAGACTGTCTCAAAAAAAAAAAAAAAAAAAAAGAATTAACAAATATATGAGGAATTTAGGCCTACCAGACTTACAACTCTAAGGACTTTGTATCATGGAAATATCAGACATAGAATCTAAAATGCCTTTTTATGAAAAAGGGATTGACATTGAAAATTTCAGGGAAAGATTAAAGAGCAAATGAGATACAACTAAAGAGAGAATTAGTAACCCAGAAAACAATTTTTGAAAAAGTTACACTTAACTACAGAATAAAAATAATCTAAATTGTGTCTAATTTACATTAATCCAACAAGTTCTCAAAATTATTGATGTTAGGATTTGTTTATAATCTTAAAAATTACTGAGGAGGACCCCAGCATGTTTTACTCATGTGGGTTATACCTATCGATAGCTTATTTAAAGGGTAAGACAAGATTCTAAATTGTTACTTGTAAAAATGGAACTCCATAAAAAAAAAAGTCATATACTTAAATGTTGAGATTCAATAAAATTAATGATTTTTGACATTTCATTGGGTACATCATCAAGTAGAACTATCTATTATTTATGGCATGACTACTGGTATGTAGTAGTGAAGAATAGAATGACTCCAATACCCTATGTATTTTGAACATTCACTTATTTTCAGCTTTTTAAATTATGTGTTTAAGTAGGTAAAGCTTATCATTTCTATTTATTTTTCTAAATCTTGTTTTCAGTACTAACAATAAAAAGTTAGGTAAAACTTCTTGTAAAATATAAATATGTCAAGCATTGGTCCCGTGTAAGATATTAATGAATAATATACTTTTGCATATATAAAACTTTTGCATAATATAAAACTTCAGGTAATTGTGACTATCATACGTTTCAAGTGCACTATGTATCATTTTGCTGAGATTTTTCACTAACAGACACTGTCAACATGATCCAAAAAAAAATTGGTGCCTAATTCAAATCCACCTTAAATTTAATTTTATAAGGAAAAGCCTACATTTAACAAGATTTTAGTTAAGTTTTATATTAACAAAGCAATTCTTTATTGGCTTCTTTTAATTAGCAATCTTTCCTCAGGTATTTAACTTATGAATAATTTACCAGAAAAAGAAATGAAACAGCTATACAAAAATTCATATATTGTGCCAAATGAAGCATACTTATATTCGAAAGTATAACATGAAAAAAGGCAATTCTTTAATTTCTCCTTTAAAAAATCTTGTTGCAAGTATGATTTACAAGAATCATTATTCTAAGAAGATCAATTATTTTAAATTTTATTATCTTTTAAAGGTTAATGTATTTTAACATTAGCTGCTATATCATCATTGACGTTATACGTTTTCTGATGCACAGTTAAAGGTTCATCTATAACCTGAACTCTTGCTCACTTTCATATTCTGTTTTATTAAATTATCTCTCAGAAAGTATGCTCAGGTACAACTGTAATTAATCAATTAAATATAAGAAGATACATTTGTTAGTTTCAAGGAAATGGCAGTAAACTGATGGCAAACATTCATATAAAATGAAACTAATGGCGTCTATAATGAGGAAACGAATCTTTCTGTTCTTCATTGATGTGCAACATGTTCATAAATATACTTTCAGTACCCCCTTACGGAAGGGTTATTAGATGGTGGCATGCATACCAAGCCTCACATATTATAAAAACATTCCCATATATTTATAATTTTACTTGAATAATATTTCAGGCACTTAGTTTCATTTTCACCACTTTGACTAATGAAATATAAAATAGGGGGAAAGCCTGTGATCACACCTCAGCACACCATAAAAACAAGGATATGATCTTCCTGGTGGGGAGCCTCGTTATCAGAATCAAATACATTGTCATCCTTCATTACCATATTGATCATATTTTACGATTTCTAAAGAGAACTCAAGTGCATGAGGGACCTTATCTATTCATAGTTTTGGTTCTGTTGAGTAGAGATGGTCTAATTTCCCATCTTCTCTGAAAGATCCATTTACTTACACAAATGATAAATTTTTCTCTTTTTTTTTTTCATTTTAGTTTACCTTTTAGCTAAACTAGCTTCCAATTCTTCCACTGTTTATACTTGATCAGTGTGACAAACCACAAACATGGCCTCCGATTTTTTCTTCTGATCTCTGGGAAGGAAGGTTGGGAAGCTTTGCAATGGATCTTCTCTCTCCTTTGTTCTACTATTTGGAGGCTGTGGTCTGCAGCTTATATTATTAATGTAACATCAGCCTGCACTAAACTAATCTGCTGAGAAGCCCCTCCACAATGGAAACTTCTTCAGTGTTGAGGCATTGTCTCAGGGAAAGCCCCTTCTCTGTAGAAGCAGCTCTTCTGCACAAGCCAAGTACTCAGCACGCAAGTGGACGAGCGGGTCCAGATAGTTCTACCAGAGAACAAATGCTACAGACTCATCACCTGCAACTGGAAAATAAAGGAGCTTTTAGCAATGCAGTGGCTTGCAGACTTTGCTAAAGGCAGTCTGATAAACAGATGCTTCTCCTAGCAATCAGCGAGCATGGCTCGCCAAACAGAGGTGTTACACAGCTGAGGTGTTGCCTGCAAAATGCCAAGCACTCTGTTTGCTAAACACCCAAAGGATGGATTATCTTTTAAAATAAGAGAAATTAGGACAGTGTTCAGCAATCTAAGACATTGAAGTTGAAGCAATGAGTCTTCAGATAAAGCATGAAGTTGTGTTATTTGGATACATGTATGCAATACTCTGCAAATATTGTTAGTTCAAAGTTGTAAAATTGCCTTAGAAATAAAGGGGTTTGTAATATTTACAATATGTTCTGCATAAACATATTCCTTAACCTCTCATGTGTGAATTTTTCATGCATCTGGAATCCTTGCTTTCAAACAGACCTGTGGAATGCCAGCAGCTTAAGTAAAGGTTGGTGGAAAAACAAAGCCCGTCTCTTGACTTTACACAAAATATAGAGGCCTGAATTTTCAGAAAAGTCCAGTCAGCACTTAGGTTTCCTGAACTGCTTTGTAAAACCCAAAGGAGTGCTCGAGAGGAGGGTGAATTTGAGGGGCCATTGAACACAGAGCATTTTTCCAATTACAGAAACACCTGCACTATATGGCTTTATGCTGATCTGTTGTGAGCATTTTACAGAGTGTTTAACAGTCCTTCAAATTCCTCATTCGGCAAAATCCGAAATGGGCCGTGGGTGTTGCTGGCATGCGAGGACTAGAGGAGGCATCTCGCTGGGGTTAATTTGATACCCTACCCACAGTGCAGGGTGTTTGGCCTGGTGGAACCTCGAGTGCCACCCAAAGACACACTGATTAACAGCCTGTGTGTATTGGCTTCTGGAAAAAAAGTATCATTTTCTTTCACTTAGTGAGAAACCGTTGTTGGAAAAAGCAGTGACTCAGCTCTTCTGCAGTGAAAGTATTTACATGGGCAAGAAAGGCCTCTGCAGGCTTGCAAAAAATCTTGCTGCAGATATATTTTTTTCCCTCTTTCCTTATGAAACTGTGGTTCAGGTACAGCCGTGAATTTTCAAACATCTTTTTGAACATCCATCGCTTAAAATAAACATGCGCTTTGCTGCCAGAGGACCTGAACAATAATTACCTTAATTATTTCTGTTTACCCTTGGAGAAATGTAGTATCTGAAACTGCAATATGAGAGTTGTTGGGCTTTTAAATGCTCCCTTTCTGTACAGTTAGTAAACACTAAAGAATGAGTATAAAGTTTATCTGTATTTATGCGATGGTTTCAAAAACGACACTTTTAAAGTGCAGCTCCAGCGTTTTTTAAACCCTGCCAACTGTATTTTGAAAATCTCCTTTGGAGTAAAACATTAATGAGATGGCATAGTTTGCTTTTCTAAAGACAAAACTGCATTTGAAATCTTTTCCGGGATTATTGTTGCTGTTACTTAAGTTTTCTAAGTAAGAAAGGCACATTTGTAGTAAAATGGAATGCAAAAAGATGTAACTGAGACCATTTTTTAAAATAAGTCATCCAGGAAGAGATATACACATTAAGCCCTTCCTATATTTTGTTGAGCAAGGCAAGAGCCAGCCTTCATGTCTTACTGTTCTTGACTTTCATGTTAAAGAAAATATTCCAGCAATGGAATTGGTGTCTTCTTATTTTAATTATGACTCTGGTTAATTTCTTTGTAACTTGAGTTAAATTATAATTTTTTCCTTCAGCAATATTTAAATTCACTGAAAAATAGCTAAATTTAATAACCTACCATCATGGATTGTTTTAAAAATCACATAGCAGAAACGAATAAAGATAGCTGCTATTATACCAATAAACCACCAGTGTTAAAGTCATGAAATGTAAAATACACTAGCAACAACAACAAATGTATAGGAACTTCAATACACATGTACCCTAAAAGTTATTAAGTATTACTTTTGTAGTCCAGTTAATAGTAAGCCCCTATTTAGCCTTGGCCATACCATTAAAGTTGCCATGTATTTAAGAATAAAATCCCTTTCAGTGGCTCAGGTCCTCGTCTAAAATAAAAAAATGCACCTGCTTATGTGAAGGGAATGTTGTGAGCCTGACTCATCACATTGAATCAGATTCAGGTTATGTACTGTGGAAATGATTATAAGAATTGGAGTTATTCCTATCATACCCAACTCAATGGAAGTCAAGGAGTCAAATGAGCAAAGCATTAAGGTCACAAAGTGCCTGCTCCAGGAATTATCTTGAAAGCCCAGCTGCCAAAAAGACTCATTATAATCTTAAGAACAGTTTTACCTAGGAGCTGCCAAAACAACTTGCCAGGACTTTCAAGACTACACTGGGACAACCATACCTACTGCCACCACTCACCAGAGCTGGCCAGCTCCCAGAAGTCTTCGCTGGCACCAGTGAATTTACTTTCTAACCAGTTTATGTAACATTTCTTGTTCCCAATAAACCCCCAACCCCTTCCTTTGGTCTTTGGACATATGAGACCACCGTGGTCTGTGCAAATGTCTGAATTGCAATTCTGTTTTTATATATATTCCCAAATAACACCTTTTGCTTAGAGATCCATCTCTATATTTTATTTGCTTTTGACAGTAGGAGGGTGTTCTGAAGGTATAGTAGGCTCTTGGTACCCATTAATTCTTCTAGGCCATTCCAGGGAGTATATTAAAATAGTAGTTTGTGTTTTGGCCTTTTATCTGTGAATGGGGGCTTCTAAAATATTCTCAGATTACAGTAAAATACCAACTTTAGAACTTAACTAAAGGGTAATATACTAATTGCTGTAAATAGCGTTTAATTCACTTCTAGGGAATGTCAGATATTTAAAATTTTGAGTGACTCTGGAACTTTTATAAACTTTCAAGTGGGTATTCTATAAAAAAGTTTTGAAATTACCATTTTTTCCCTCTCTTAGTCATCTTTTCCCCCACAACATAGAAAGAGGTTGAGTAAGAATTCAGTTATACCTAAAACCAATGGGAATCAAATCTAGAGGCATATTTTGGTATGAGAATTCCTTGGATTATATCCACCATTTAATCTGAAGCAGCATTTTCTTTCTCTCTCGGTTTCTTAATTTTTTTTCTCCCCAAGCAATTAAAAACTGCACTGGTTCTTAATATAGCTCATCCTACACCTGAATATATTAAGGTTAAATCTGTGTTCTTTACAATGATTGTAATTTTGTAGAAAGTGTCTTGCATAAAATAATTGTTTTAAATAATATTTGCTAATGAGCCTTTCTTCATTTTTGTTCATTTATAGATGAAATTAAATCTTTACTCAGAAGGAAGAAAGAAGTCTGTCACTGTCATGTAGGACCCTCAGGGTTCTAAGTAGAAATGTAGTACCAGCCATTAAAGCAGGAGCTAAAATGTTTGTTTCTTCCTGGGGGCACCATCAGTCAATGAGGTTCCTTCTGGAAATGGCTGCAGGTGGAAACAGCTAATGGCCAGGCAAGCAAAGTGGCACACACTTGCACAGGGGACGTTTGCTGATGACGATGACAAGAAGGCACTACCACTCATGGTGTGCTAAAAATGATTTCTGTGGCTCTGTGGGCCGAATCACTGCAATGAATTGTGTGATAGCAATGCTTTCACCTACAGGGAGGCCTTAAAATCAGCACACTTTATTTAGCCTCCGGGCCAATTGCAGAAGTTATCTAGTTTTCTTTTATGATGATTTAAAAATATGCATATGATCTGTTAAAGCATTGCAGCTATTGGAATGTCACTTTTTAGAAAGCCTTACTTGGTCTGTCTTCCTGATATAGATCTATGATTGACTGAAACTCCTTTTAGTTCAATTAAGCACAGATCACGCTTGACTTACTAGGGTTTGACTTAATATTTTTCAACTTTATAACCGTGTGAAAGGTATACACATTCAGCAGAGACCATCCTTTGACTACCCATATGACCATTCTATTTTTCAGTACAGTATTAAAGAAATTATATAAAATATTTAACACTTTATTATAAAACAAGCTTCGTGTTAGATGATTTCGCCCTGCTGTAGGCTAATGTGGGTGTTCTGAGCATTTTACGGTAGACTAGGCTGAGCAGTGATGTTCAGTAGAAAAGTGCATTAAATGCATTTTCGACTTATGCTATTTACAACTTATTATGGGTTTATCAGGACCGTAACCCCATTGCAAGTCAAGGAGCATCTGTACTGAATTATTCAAGGGCTACTTTATTAGGACTCGATTTGCAAAGACACCACCACAGGAAGAAGCTAGGCTGGCTTCAGAAAAATTTTTGATCTGTAGGGCCAGGTTAAGGCCAGTATCCTCACTATTATACCTTAAAAACAAATATTTAGTAAATTTGGAAAAATTTCCATTCAGACGTTTAATACTCAGGTTGGTATCTATAGAGCCACATGCATGGATATAATTGTGAAAGCAGGCTCTACTTACAGGAACCTCTCCAAGGAGATGCCAGTTTGGGCAAAAATGACTCAGGGTTCTGCAGTGTTGGTCATGATGATGTGCTTTTTACAGTGTTTGACTCTATTGTAGATGTTGGATCACAATGTTATGGGTTCAGGGGATACTGACTTCCAATAAAAGCAATACTGCAGTTTCACCACAACAAACGTGAAAACTGACCAAGCAGAAGACATGACAAAGAGGATGCTTTAAAGATGAAAATCATCCAGGAAAATGGTGTGATTATAGACACTCCAGGACCTGTGATGCATTTAAAATTGTTTCCATTTCATAATGTGACTTTAAGGAACTGGGAGAGCCACAAGGAACCAGGGAGAAAACATGGGAGTCATTCAGAGGAGAAGAGCACAAAGAAAAGTTAGATTTGGGGAGATTAAATCTGTGCTTTGAGAAACGAAACTTTCATTCTACAATACTAAAATATTGCATGATAACATTTTCCTTTAAATTGTACATTTAGTGACATAAATGGATTTGAAAGCACAAATCCAGTTACTAAATGCTCAAGAATCATTTGATCATTTGTTAGAGACTTACGAGTAGCAAAAAAAAAAAAAAAAAAAAAAAAAAAAAAAAAAAAGCTCTTCAATTCACAGGAAATGAGGGATCGGCTAGACCTATTTGTTTGCGCTCAAGACAACTTGACATTCTTTCAGATTTGATCTAACTAAGTTAACCAAGTGAACCAGAAATATTGCTGACATGCACAGAACACTTGCAGGTCTGGACTGCTCTTACAAACTTGTTATAAACTGGACTAAAGAAGTAGGGATTTTAGAAGAAGCATTTGTGAATTTTAAAGCTATTATCTCTGTACTACAAAGAATAACACAAATGAATGTCAGAAACTGGATGGCATAAGAGAAGGGAGTGTGTTTCTTGGAAATCTAGTACAGATTTTTGACTAGATCCTAGGAGGACAAAACTAGAAAAAGAAATTACTTTTTATATGCAATATATTTGGTTGAAGCCCTGGGGTAAAATGATAGGCTCATGATGAATAGATACTTTGGGACAACTCAGAGGTCCCTTGGCTTTAAAATTCCTGGATACTGTACTTAACCTTTAGAACTTTCCAAAAGCATACTGCACCCAAGTTGCTCCCTTGAAAATTCCCATTTTGAAAATAAAATCTAGAATTACAGAGCAAATTATGACCCAGTGCCTGTATCCAAAACATATATATGGCTTTGAAGAGAGGATACACCTGGGAAAGGACCTAAAAAAATGGAGGTGGTGAGCTATAGGGTTGGATTTGAAATGTGTTTCTCTTTCAAGTTGGGGATATGCCATGCACATTGAGGGGTGTTAAAATCACTCATTTTCTGTTTGCATATATTTATTTTTAAATGCAAATTTATATTCCAAATGTTCTTTTGGATTTAGAACTTTGTTTTGCCAAATCAAAATTTGTTCTCCAAGAGAATAAAAGTTAAGTGATTTTCAGCACTCATGAGAAACACTGTATATCTTAATTTATCTGTGTTTTGAGCAAAGAAATGACCCCTGGCAAGGGTAAAAGATACTCAGCAAAGGAGAAAGCCAAATGAACCTCCAGTTCAATCTTCTCCTTTCACAAGTGAGGATATAGAGGTTTAGACATTTATTCCAACTCATTTAGCTTGGGAATTTATAGGACTAGAAATTAAGCTCCTTCTACTTTCCATTTAGTTCCATTACCAGGAGGTCTACCTAAAATTTACATGGGTTGCTTTGTTATTGTTTAACTGGAATTGAAAATTTATAATCAAAACATTTATCCACTCAAAATCTGTACTCAGGCCAGGAGCAGTGGCTCACGCCTGTGATCCCAGCACTTTCTGAGGCCGAGGCAGGAGGATTGCTTGAGGTCAGGTGTTTGAAACCATCTTGAGCATCACAGTGAGATCCTGTCTCTACAAAAAAATAGACAAATCAGCCAGCCATGGTAGCACATGCCTGTAGTCCCAGCTACTCAGGAGGCTGAGGCAGGAGAATCACTTGAGCCCAGGAGTTTGAGGTTGCAGTGAGCTATGACAACTCTATAGCACTCTAGCTGGGGTGACAAGAGTGAGACTCTGCCTCAAAAATAATAATAAAATAAAAATAAATAAAAAATAATAAACGAGAACGAGAAAAATTAGCTGAGCATGCTGGTGCATAGCTATAGTCCAACCTAGTTTGGAGGCTGAGGCAGCAAGATAGCTTGAGCCCAGGAATTAAAGGCTGTAGTGAGCTATGATTATGTCACTGCACTCCACCCCAGGCAACAGACCAAGCCTCTGTCTCTAAAAAAATCCCAACCTGTACATAGATGTTCACAGCAGCTTTGTTTACAAGATCCCAAAGCTGGAAATAATCAAAATGTTCACCAACTGGTGAATGGCTAAACACACTTTGGTATCAATAAAGTTGCAAAAATTTGTGATAATCCCATTCTATAACATACTACTCATCAATAAGATGGAAAGGACTGTTTATACGTGCAAAACATTGATACATCTCCAAAGATGCTAAGTGAAGGAAAAATTTCATTAATATGAAATTCTATAAAAAGCAAAACCACTGTGATAGAAAAACAAATCAGTTGTTGCCTGGGCGTAAGTAGGGGCTGGAGGAGGAAAATGACCGCAAACTGGCATGAGAGAACTTTTTGGGGTAATGGAAAGTTCTATATCTTGATTTTGGTCATGATTACAGGACTGTATCTATTTGTAAAAACTTAAACTATACACTTAAAATGAAAGAATTTTATTGTATGTGAATGATATCTCAGTAAAACTAAATTTTAGGAAAAACAAAAACCAACCAACCAACAAACAAAAAAACCCCAAAGCATTATGGCTCAACTATCCTAAAGGTAGTATGATTTTCTTCACTTTTTTGAACCTTAAATTAAAGCATAAATTTGACTTTAAAAGCCATTATTAAATGTCTGTAGATTATAGACTCTCAATTTTCAATAATCCCAGATTATCCAGTGTATTGTGAGACTCCAAATTGGGGGCATATAATTAATGGTGAAATTTTGTGCTCCAAGAGCTCTTCACGAATAGGCTGAGGCAAAAGGAATACAAAAGGTTTTGAAAAACAAATAAACTTTAAACAACCCAGTGTCCCTACCTAGGTGAATGGATAAACAAAATGTGATACACATAGTAGGATATTATGAACCCTCAAAAAGGAAGGAAACTGATGCATGCTACAATATGGGTAAGTCTTGAGGACATTGTGCTAAGTGAAACAAGTCAGTCAAAGGCAAATACTGTATGTTTCCACTTCTATGAGGTACCTGGAGTATCAGACTTATAGACAGAAAGTAGAATGGTAGGTGCTAGGGTGGGGAAGGGGGTAGGGGACCCTAGGCAGTAATTTAATTAGTACAGAATTTTAGTCTTGCAAGATGAAAAGAGTTCTGGAGATGGTTGCACAATGAGAATGTACTTAACACTACTGAAATGCACACTTAAAAATGGTTAAGAGATAAATTCTATGTTATATGCACTATACCACAAGTGAAAAAAAAATGAGCATAAAAACCAACAACAACAAAAAAAATTAGAAAATATAAACAAAATAACCCCAAAGGAAAAATCAAGTCTGATTATGAGAAAGAATGAACAGACAAGTTTATTTGATATTCCTTGGTTTGGTTTTCAAAGAAAAGATAAGAAGCAAAGCTGCCAGTTGGAAAGCAGAGAAACCAGAGCTAATGGCAGAGTAATTATGTATACATGCATTTATGATTAAGACAGAATGTCAATTTGAATGTGTGAAGAATAAGCATAATAGACAGGATAAAAGCTGAAAGCCTGCTCACGCTGTGCTCACACTGTGTGTCTCTAAATCTCAGCTCAGCAATTTAATGGTTTTGTGACCTTGGACATGTTATCTGTGCAGTGCCTCGAATCCTCCTGTTAACATGGGCGTAATTCTATTCTCTTGCAGAAAGAATTGTAAAGACTCAATTGTTGCAAGGATTCAAAAAATTACGATATCTAATGCACATAGGAGCACTTAAAATCTGACATCTAATAAACATCATATAGTATTAATACATGTTAAATTAAAATACCTAAAATAAAAATGAATAATAATTTCCATTTAATTGCTTTATTGTACATAATCTATATTGTGAATTATTACTAGAAATTATAGGGATCAAAATAATGCTTTTGTTTGTTGCAGAAATATTCTATATTCTTCCAAGATGATTCTGTTCCATCCTGTCATGCGAAATCTCTCTTAGCATAAAACTTCAAGAGACAATTCCAATGTTTTAACATTTCTCTCTCTCTCTCTTTTTAATGATAATACATGTTTCACATTGAAAGAAAAAGAAGAAATAGGGGATTCATATTTTTGAGGGGGATGAATACTGGGCTGAGAAAGGACAAGTACATTTCTGTTGTTAGTACTGAATACTAGAATCACAGTGAGGATTGAATGATTCATTGCCTAGTTGTGTTCACATATTTTTTCTGCTATAGAAGCAACTATCAACAAGTAGTTTAAATTTGATACTGATGATACTGTATATAAAAACTATTAAAGTGAATAGCATGACATGAACAAGAATATTCCATGATACATTTAAAATGACTTCTCTGTTAGAGTTTGGTAATGTATTTGAGACAATGCATTACAGATGTATCTTCAGCAATAAGTAAGAAAGTAGTACACAATTATTAGTTAAATTTAACTTGATAATTTGTATAATCAATATTAGTACAAAGAAGATATAATCGCAAAAAAATGAAAAATATCCCAAGAAATGCACGTGAAATGTCCCTCACACAACATGAGATAAATAGCTGGGCACGTGGGTTGTACCGATAATCCCAGCTACTTGGGAGGCTGAGGCAAGAGGATCATTTGAGGCCAGGAGTTCAAGACCAGCCTGGTCAACATGGTGAGACTCCATCTCCAATTAAAAAAAGAAAAAAATAAAATAAAATAAACATTAATGACAAAAATGATAAAAGAAATCCTGGGGAAGTCATGGTAAAATATTTGAGATAAAAGCCAAATAAATACTTTCAGTGAAGTTTATCATTAAAATCTTAGAAGGAAGCATATATTGAGACTATTGTTGCGTTCCCAATTAATCTTAAGATTGGTATTGGCTGCCATTCCAAAATACAACTTTACATCTCTGATTTATGTGTCTAAGTAAGGGTCCTAAAATATTACAGATCACTGCATTCAACATCCGTGATCTCTACTTATGAACTAAAACCAAACCAAATAAACAAACAACAACAAAAACCTAGCCAAAACAAAAAGCCACCTTAAATAAAGTTGACTCTAAAATTCCCTTCAGAATGAAAAAAAATGCCTTAGAAAAGATATTATTAAGGTAGGTATGGTGACTCAGTCCTGTAATCTTGGCACTTTGGATGGGAGGCCAAGCTAGGAGGATTGCCTAAGGCCAAGAGTTTAAGACCAGCCTGGGCAACATAGCAAGACCCTGTCTCTACAAAAAACTTAGCAAAGTATAGTGGTGCATGTCTGCAGTCCCAGCTACTTGGGAGGTTAATGCAGGAGGATTGTTAGAGCAAAGGAGTTTGAGGATACAGTGAGCTGTGATCACACCACTGCACTCCAGCCTGGGAGACACAATAACACTCTGTCTCTAAAACAAACAAACAAATAAAAAGATTATTAGATTCCTCTTATCAACGTCTCTATGAAAACCTAATGTCTCTGAATGAAAGGTCCACTATACCGCATGTTTATAATGTGCACATAAAAAAAAAAAAAGAAACAGAAAACACATACGTTCTCCTAATCATTAAAGCACTATGACATAAAAATAGGCAGTTAAAAGTTAGTGAAAAAATAAATACCTGATGAGATTTTATTGGCTGAAATTGTGAATGAGAATCTAACACCATGGTATAACACTATTTATCATTTTACCTTAATATTTAGAGAGTTAGAGTTAGCTTTGAAAACCTACTCTAGTTCTATTTCTACAATGACTTGGACTTTTTTATTTCACAAATCTAGAAAGGGTACTTATTAAGTAAGTAACTATGTGATACACACAGCGTGTTCCTTATATACATTTAAAGTAATCCTGGTCAACTAACTTCCTAATAAGGTGAAAACCACAGTTTATATAATGAAAATATATTTGAAAACCATTTTGAAGAAAAATTCTTCAAAATATTTTTCATCTTAATTGTTGAAATTACTCACAAAGTTTCCTTAGGTCCTAGAAAATATAGAGAAAAGAAACATAATAAGGAGGCTTGTGATAACAGTTGTAAATATTTTAAATTCTATTTTCAAAAAAGCACACTTAACTACAAATCCTTGATAGTGATTAGTCATCTAAATATTCCCAAATATGTTGTATACATGCCAAATATTTGAATAATTATATAACCACACTTCCCTTCAATTTCTATATTTTTAAGCTTGTTGAGCACAAGATTTATTAATAAAAATTACCTTTCCATAAATTTACCTTTTTAAAAAAACATTTTTATTGAATATTATCAATAGACTAAACCAAATGTTGACTGTTTATATCAGCTATGGTAGGCTAACTGTTGTATAACAAGTAGTTTCCAAAACGTATAATGGACCAATCACAATAGTAGATTTCTTACTCTTGTAACAGTAGTGAGTAGGTAAACATGTCAAGGGGGTGATCCTTTTCCTCATGGTCATTTAAGGGTCTGGGTTGATAAATATTTTGTCATCAGCAACCTGTGATTTCTGGAGTCAGCCCAGGGGTTATCTCCACTCCAGTTTGCCATGAAGAGTGAAGAACATGACAAGCACACGTGGGCACTTTAAGAACTGGGCTCAGATGGCACTTCTCACTTCTCATCACATTCTTTTGGTTTGAACTTGGTTACATGACCACAGCTATTTTCAAAGCAGACTTGACAGTAAGTGGAGCTGTTTCCCTAAAAAGAAGAGGAATCAAAGTTTGGAGAGCAATTAACAACATCTACTACACTATGTAACAGTGAGTCCATATACTCTTTTTTTTTTCTTTTCTTTTTTGAGTCAGAGTCTCACTGTGTTGCCCCGTCTAGAGTGCCGTGGCATCAGCCTAGCTCACAGCAACTTCAAACTCCTGGGCTCAAGTGATCCTTCTGTCTCAGCCTCCCGAGTAGCTGGGACTACAGACATGAGCCACCATGCCCGGCTAATTTATTTCAATTTTTAGTTGTTTGGCTAATTTCTTTCTATTTACAGTAGAGACAGGGTCTCGCTCTTGCTCAGGGTGGTCTCGAACTCCTGAGCTCAAGCAATCCTCCTGCTTCGGCCTCCCGGAGTGCTAGGATTACCATACACTCTTAGAAGACAAGAATCTTCCTAAAATTACAGACCACCTGATTGGGGGCAGAATAATGGCTTTCATTGTTCTTTATCCATTGCAGACACACATAATGGATTGATGTTTATGAAGCCAAGTGGAATGAATCTGAGAAGCACATAAAGTGACTGGCTTCTATCAGAATGCACAGTGGAAAGCAATGTCCTTCAAGGACACCGGGTAAGACAGACACTGAGCCTTCTGCTGACCCCAGATAGGAGCAAATCATGGTATGAAACCTTCATATAAATCAAGGACATTTTCTTACAACTCAGGGGTTAAATTCAAAAGGAAAACAGCTGGGACTTGCCAGATTCTACTCTTGGATAAACATCTTGTCTAGTGTTCTGGGTGTGGCTGGCTCGTTCAGAGATGGGTGAACTGTGAACATGTGGAACTGCTTTGAGGAAACTTTCATGATCTGGTATCTGCTGTCAAGAGTTCATGTCATTGAGAATCATAATGTCATGCGAAATGAGACAGGGAGATATCACGCTATCAAGAGGTATCTAAGGGAAACTTTGGACTTGTTCCTAAGCTTTATAATGTAAAGAATGCTAAATAATGGGTGACATAATAACCTAATCTCCAAACTCCAATACAACACCCTACATCTTGCTGCCAGGCCAGTCTAGAAACACTGTGTCAATTATGTCATTCTCTTGGTCAAAGACTGTAGTGATTCCTCATTTATACACAATACCCTGGCCGTGTACTCAAGGACCTTTATAATGTGAGCTAACCTATTCAGTAAACTTATCTCCACTGCTCATCCCTACTAAAAGCCTTTGCTTCAGCTAATCTGAGTTCCCAGCCTTCAAATATAATTTATATATTTTCTTTGTCCATACCCTTTAGATACCATGAATATTTGACCCATTTTTCTTTGCCTATAAAATACCTACTTCTCTCTCAAGATGGATCAAGTCTGGATTTCTCCATAACAAACAGAATTCAGAATGAGTTCTCTCCTCCTTCCATACCTGTAGCCTTTATCATCTAAGCCTCTATTATTCTGGTTTATTTGTGCTTGAAATGTTAGCAATGTGTTTACTTTTTCTCATGCTCCTTCATTTCAGCAACTTAATAAAAAAATAATCCAAGGAAAATGGATTCTTTGGCCTTTTTTGTTTTTTTCATATTTAAATATGTTTTTCTTATTGAATTCTTAACAAACATATATATGCTAACTGGCCCATAGATATGACATAAACCCGCAAAAAATAATACTGAATGATGAAAATGTGGTTTAACTGGGAAGAGGCTGGGAATCCAACGTATAAAGCAACTCTTCCTGTAATGGCCTGTGATGGTAACAGAGTGGTTGCTGTGTCAGGTCACCCAAGAGCAACCATTACAAAAACAGACACTTTTTGAAGGAACTTCTATATCCAAACCACAAAGAACATCAAAACCATTATCATGAGAACAATCTGAACCTGGGTGGCTACCATCTGAGGTAGAACTAACTAAATTGTTTCTCCCACTTTCACACTCAACACCACCCAACACAGCACAGACACTCCGTTTCCCCACACACCAAGCAGTTCTCCCCCGACGACAACCGGGAGTCCTGTAGTTCAATTCCGTGCTAACGCTACCTAGCTGCAGTTAGAGTCAGATCCCACAATCCCAAATCCAGCCCTCCAAACTTCAACCAACTGGCTCCTTGGACTCGATTCTTTCGCTAGAGCAGCTCACAGAACTCAGGAAGCAGTTTAATTCCGTGTACCATTTCATTATTACAAAGGACATTGTAAAGAACAGAGATGAACAGCTAGATGATGAGATACAGAGGATATGGTCAGGAGGGTCCCAAATGCAAGTGCTTTTGTCCCCATGGAGTTGGGGTGCATCTCCCTCAAGCATGTGGGTGTCTGCCAACCGGAAGCTCTCTGGATCTGCTGATTCGCAGATTTTTAAGACGGCTTCATCACATAAGCACGATCAATTATTGACTCAATCTCCAGCCCCTCTCCCCTTCCTGGAGGATGGAGCTGGGGCTGAAAGCTCCAAGCCTTTTTCTAATAGTGGCTTGTTCTTTCTGGTAACCAACCCCCTTCCAGATGCCCCCAAGAGTCCCCTCATTAGAACAAAAGACACTCCTGTCATCTGGGAAACTCCAAGTGATCAAGAGCTCTGTGTCAGAAACCGGGTAAATGACAAAACACAAGGACAAAAGATGCACCTAGCTCCCTTATCATTCAGGAAATAGCAAGGGTTTTAAGAGCTCTGTGCCAGGAACTGAGGATGAACGCCAAAATATGTCTCATAAACCATAGTATCAGAGATTTCCTTCTCTTATTTTATACATTAGCATTATTTTTAGTTTGGATCACAATGGGTGGAGGTGCAATTAGGGGGAACACCTAAGCTGTATAAGCCAACCCTGAATCCTATTAAGAAAAGGGAGACTTTTATGGCCATGTCCTGTAACAATTTCTGTAATGACCTGGGTATTTATACAACTAGTGTATGCATTCCTTTTCAGCATTTCCACATAGAATGGTGACACCAGCTAAATTGTAAACTAGGTTATTGACTGGGGTTTCCCAGTGTTATGTGGATTTGACAGGAATATATTGTATCTGAAAAGTTACTTGATCTTGTAAGTGACTATCTGTTCTGGTAGAAAGGATGAAATGAAGAAAGGAAGGAAGGATGGAAGGAAATAGATGGGAAGGAAGGGAGGGAGATAAGGGAAAAGGAAGAAAGAAAAGAAGAAAAGGAAGGAAGGAAATTCCTTAAAGCATATTTTCTCTGTTTGAATATGGAACAAATTAATTATTTTAAAATCAATATTTGGGATTTATTGCTACATTTGCAGAAGTTTGGAAACTATATTATAAGGAAATATTATAACAACTTTTCACTTGGAAATGGAAAGGTGCTAACATGAAAACTAAATGTAGTTGTTAGTAGTCCTTTGTACCCCTTGAATTTTATAATTGAATGGTAACGTTTGAGTGAAGATGTTAAGAAACTGCTGTAAATAGCAGAGATTAGATGTTGCACTGAGGTTTTCCAGTCACTGTGTTTATCAAGTTTGGGGGCCGCGTGCAGGGAAATGCGAGCTGGTGTTCTGCAGTCATCTTTCCCCTGGGCAGCGGGCTCCATGGTACATGAAACAGAGCCGCAGACATTCTTCAGGTCCCAGCACGTTCAATAGGGCGATTTCTAAAAATTGTAAAACCTATTTTTACTCTTCTTAGTAACAAACTAGGAGATAGCTACGAATGTTCAATTTGTAAGAAGAAGGAATAATTTAGGTTTCCAAGGTTGCCATGCTAAAACCTGCATAGAATTCCCGAGTGACAGAGAATGTTGCAGGAATTGGTGTGAAGAACTCACCAGCTACAGAGGCCAACATCCCTCCACCCCTAACCCTGCTGTCGTCAGCCCACTGCAGGTCACTCCATGTGCACAGAGACTGCAGCGTCTGCATTGTCCTTTATAATTGGGTGCACACTTTGGTGCGTTATACGTTTGGGGGAGATAATGGTGTTTGCAGATGGCGCTTGGGTGGGATATACCTATGCGTATTGTCATAGGCAGACCATTGAAGATAATCAGTGTGAAACAAATATTTTTGTAGGATCAGCTCTGTCTCCTACCTGGGGCTGGGTTTCCCTTCCACTGTTATTCTTTGGATTCTAGGGGAGCTAATCTGGCTTTCCAAGGTTACCTGAGGCATCTCTTCTTGTTCATGACACTAGCAAGTAATTCCAGTCTTGAAGCAATGAAAGGTGACAGCTCTACCTGACCACTGGTGTGATCCTCACTGGTAAATGGGTGACCACACTTGTTCGCATGCTGACAAAGCTGTAGAAGGGAGATGACTGAGGATAACGGGAAGATATGTTGGGCAAATAAGCAATCCATATCTTAATTTACACAGTGTGCTGTGGCACATCTATAAGCCCAGGAGCCTGTCTGCATTGATACTTTGATGAAATGGAACATTGCTCTTGCATTATCTCTTTGGCATGAATCATTCTATTCTTCCAGGGAGGAGGACACTGACCCTGTTCTACACATAAGCTTAAGAGCATTCCAGTGAAACACAGCAAACACATGCTCTCTGAGCATGAGAAAGCTCTTGAAATCCCCATGGTGATGGCAGTCATTTTGTGGAAGAGAATCTTGGAAAAACTATCCCTAAGGTTGGAGGGATACATAGCTATGTACCCAATCAGTAGTAATTTCTACACTAAGCTAATTTGGATAATATTGGAAGAGGAATTACACATGTAGAAATAATTAGGCTAGAGATATTCATATATACTTGCCTTCTAAGCTCTTAGAAATAAAAATATACTATAAATATAAAATATTATCACAATAAGATGTATTTCAATCAAAGGCCATTTTTTTTTCATTAAATGTTACAATGCAGTATCTTTTTCTGAGCAAAATCTAATGTGGTAGGAAAAAATAAGAGAGTTTGTTTTTTCTCAAATGAGAACTTTCCCCACTATGTTTTTTGTTTGAACTGCAACTCTTGAACCATAGCTATCTTGGGATTATTTCTGGCTATATTCCTCATTCGATGTATGATTTTAATTCCCTCACCCACAATGAAATATTTATATTTCATTTTTAAGGGCTATATGAACTATAGGTAAAATTCAAGCGTTCACAGTAATTTATTAGCTATAGGTTATATACAATGAACCTATGTATTTATTTTTATACATTTTTTAAAAATTTTTATAGATTTATGGGGTACATGTATGAATTTGTTCCATGGATATATTGCACAGTGGTAAAATCTGGACTTTTTGTGTAACTCTCACGCAATTAGTGTATGTAGTATTCACTGGGTAATTTCTCATTCTACGCTCTCTCCCACGCTTCCATTCTCCCATGTCTGTTATTCTACTCTCTGTTTAAATGTGTGCGCATTATTTAGCTACCACTTATAAGTAAGAACATGTGGTATTTGACTTTGTTTCTGAGTAATTTCACTTAAGATAACAGCCTCCAGTTCCATCCATGCTGCTGCAAAGGACATGATTTCATTATAACTTATTACTTAGTAGTAGTCGTGGTATGTATACACCACATTTTCTTTACCCAATTATCAATTATGGACACTTAGGTTGATCACATATCTTTGCTGTTGTGAATAGTGTAGAACAGTGCTGCAATAAATATATGAGTACAGGTATCTTTTTGATATAATTATTTCTTTTTCATTGGGTAAATACCCAGTAGTAGGATTGCTGGATCAAATGGTAGTTCTACTTTTAGTTCTTTGGGAAATCTCCATAGCGTTTTCCAAAGAGGTTTTACTAATTTACATTCCCACCAACAATGTGTAAGTGTTCCTTTTTCTCTGCATCCTTGCCAACATCTGTTTTTTTATTTTATTTTTTTGACTTTTTATTAGTGGCCATTCTGACTGGAGTAAGATAGCATCTCACTGTGGTTTTAGTTTACATTTCTCTGATGATTAGTGATGTTGAGTATTTTACCATGATTGTTGGCCATATGTACGTCTTCTTTTGAAAAATATCTATCTTTGTCCTTTGTCCACTTTGTAATGGAGTTATTTATTTATTTTTTCTTCTTGAACTGTTTGAATTTCTTGTAGATTCTGGATATTAGTCCTTAGTTGGATGCATAGTTTGTAAATATTTTCTCCCAATCTGTAAGTTGCCTGGTTGCTCTGTTGTTTCTTTTGCTGTGCAGAGCTTTTAGTTTAATTAAGTCCCATTTTGTATTTTGGGGGTTATTTTGCATTTTCTTTTGGGGTCTTACTCATAAATTCTTTGTATAGGTCAATGTCCAGAGGAGTTTTTCCTAGGTTTTCATCTAGAATTTTTATTTTAGATCTTACATTTAAGACTTTTATCCATCTTAAGTCTATTTTTGTATAGAGTGAGAGATATGAGTCCATTTTCATTCTTCTTCATACAGCTATTCGATTTCCCAACACCACTCATTGAATAGGCTATTTATAAAAATATTTTTTATCAAGAGATCTGACATCTTATCTAAAGACAGAGCATTTATGTTTATTTCTCATATGACATTTTTGCTGTGATGGAAGTGAAACATTGATCTAATCATAATTATCAGCATTGTCTCATTAAACAATCTTTTAAATAAATCATATTTTAGAAAAGTGAATAAATTAACTGGAAATGGTATTATGATCTATACAAAATGTTTTGTGGGCATGACAATCAAACACATTTAATGCTCAGAAAATGTTTTAAAGTCCAGTACAAAAATAGAAACACATGGAAAGAAATAATTATGTGAAATAGGAAGGTTATTCTTCTGTCATTACAAATACATTGCCTCTGTTTTTAGCTGGGCTTTAATAATACATCGAATGCTTACACATGGTAATCATTCCATGTGTCTCTAGTCACACCACCACAGTGAAGCCTTCTCTGTTCACCCATACATACATGTGTTTGTTTATGTTTTATCTCTGCCCGTGGAAGAATGTAGGCTCTATTAGGCCAGAGAATTTGTTGAATTAATTCACTGCTATAGGCCCATGCCCAGTACAGTGCTTGGCTCATATAGTAGCCCTCAAATAATACATGTTAGAAGAATGTATGAATGGTTGATTGGAATTACTATCAATTCTTTCTGAATCACTGAAGTCCTAGATGCAGTAGCTGTTGTATATATTTTGCTTCCAATCTCTTCTGTCCTCTGCAATATTTGGAAGTGTGAATATTTATTGCTGCTTTTTGAAACATTATCCATGTTTTCCTGTTGTTCTTCCTGGCTGCTCACTCCCACTTTCCTCATTCTCTTTATTTATGATTTGTTTTGTTTTTGCCAATTGCTCTTTACATTTTACAATTGTGTTGATAATTCCATGGTTCTTTCTCAGTCTTCTACTCACTTTTTTTCTACTGTTTCTGTATAATCTCATCTAATCCCATGATCTTAGTTGGCATAGGATAATCTCTAAATGGAGATCATTACTCTTGGTAGTTCTAAGATGCATTTACTATGACTTTGGGTCATATCACATTGGATGACATGAATTCAAAATTCTCCTTCAATATGTTTCTCTATTGAGTCTCTAATTTAGGTTAATAGCCACACCTTCTCCCATTACCTGAAGACAGAAACTTGGAAGTGATTTTAACTCTTCTGTTCTTTGCCCTTCTCACCTCTAGCAATCATTACTAAAATCATGTCTTTTGACATTTCTGAGTCTTCTTCTTGTACTTTCTTAAATCTTCCACACTCTGCTGTCAATCCCTACTGCTGTATTTAAGGCCTTAATCATTTTTGTGTTGATTACAGCCACATCTCAGTTTCACTCCTCTGGACTCATTTTTTGCTGTTATCAAGGTGAGGTTTCTAAAAACAAGAATCTGTTCAGTTCTCTCCCTGGGCTGAAAGCCTTTTAGTATCTTCAGAATGAAAAAAAAAAAAACAAAAAACCTACAAATTTTTATATGACATGCTTCTGACCACCTTGTGCCATTTGCCTTGTTAAACTGTCCAATCTAATCACACTGTACCATTTGCAATTGATAGAAATTCCCGTGCTTGTGCACATAGGTGCCTTTGCACATGTAGCTCTCCGTGCCTACATGTGCTATGCTGCTTCATCAGGTCATTTCAACTTACTCTATAAGCCTCAGATCAGATGATTCTAAAGTTCATCAAAAAACAGTGGAAAAAATAATTTAGAATGTTTTGAATTTTACAAAGTATAAAAGGAATATTACGATATAATTCAAAGCAGAAATAATTAAAATTAGTAGAGTACTTGACCACAGATAAACTTATCAATGAAAATAGACCCTAAATCCTAGAAACAGAAAGAGGAATCTGTGTTTTATGTAAATGTGGCATTTCAAAACAAGGTTGGGAGGAACATAAGCAAAAATTATTGCTGATACAACTTGTTAAGTAATGAGGTAAAAGATTTACTGACCTATCTCATCAAAGACTCCGACCAGAAATTTACACAGGAAAATTAAAACCTAAAATTACAAAATAATAAATATTTATTTGAATTGCTTGTGTGGGAATCAGAGGTAAGGTATATAATGGCTTTTAAAAATATAGAACAAAAAAGAAGAAAAGGAATCATAATGAAACAGATGAAAATAAATTACTACTAAAAAGTCTCATAAAGTCTTATTAATCAAAACGGCATTGTTGAAATTAAGAACAGAGTCACCTTTAACATTAAATAGACCCAAAGAGCCCAAAACCAACTTATGATATTACCTCATGTGAAATTTCATTTTATTTTAACAAATATTTATAGAGCAATGCTGTGTATCAAGCACTGATCAAAACAGGCTGTAAACTCATTCCTCCTGTTTGATGATTCAAGTATTCAGTAAAAGATAACATACCAAGTTTTCTTCAAATGGTCGTAGTATTCTAAATATAGAGGAGAAAGTGTTTAGGTATAGTAACTTGAGAAAAGGTAAAAAAGAAATAAAAGTAGCTCAATTTTCTTTATGCCTTAAGAACAACACTTATTTATTATGGCCAGAGAAAACTCAATCAATGATTTAAAAAAATTACAAAATATACAAACAGTATGTATATAGACCAGGCATTGGTTTAAGGAAATCTTTCTATTTATACATAGATATTTAAAATAAAATTTATTTCAAAATGATTTAGAATATCCTAGAGATCTTTAATTTTAATGTATTTGGCTTTTGAATAACCCACACTATAACAAGTTATATATACTGATATCATTGTAATGACTTTTATATGAAAAATTGTATTTATTAATACTAATAACAGCTAAGACATGAATGTTTTGTATTATTACATATTGCTACAGCTACCAATGACCAATACAGATTTGTCAGTGGCATCATCTACAGACAGGCTCATAGAAATATTAGAATATTATATTATATTTTCATAATTATATAAAAATTAAAATTAAAATATTGATATTGTGAAAAAGCTAAGGTATCACAAACTTCATTAAGATCAAGAGCACTTGTAAATCAGCAGATATGCTGAGAACAGAGAATCTTTAGACTTAATGGGTTTCTTATTAGACTGAAGCCAGCTGACTCCACCTTCAATCAAGAGGGAAAAGAACAAAATTAAAAGTATTGATGTAAAGCTCAGAAATAAATCATCTAAGCTATGTCTAAAGGAAGTGGGTAATTGAGGATTAGGTAATGTATAACTCTCCGGGAAGTGGACTTTGACTTTCACATATTTTAATTTAGTATATTATTCTCAAATGCATCATATTTTAAGTTAAAATTTTATTCATACACAACATTATGAAAAGCTTGCAACTTGTAAGTGTACAGCTGAATAAATTATCGTATGGTGAATATACCTACGTAATTCCTACCCAGGCCAAGGAATAGAACATTACTAGCAACCCCAAAGCCGACTTTGGTTCTCTTCACCTCCCTCCTCCCAAAAGGTAAACTAGTTTTACCTGTTTTGATTTTTACATATGTGGAATCATACAGTATCTATAATCCTCTTCCTTCCTTCCTTTTTTTCTCTTTCTTTCTTTTTTGTTTTTGTGGTTGGCTTCTTTCACCCAATGTCATGCTTGTGAGATGCATCCATGTTACTGCATATTGCAGTAGTGTGTTGATTTTCATTGTTGAATGATATAATGTTATGTGAATATACTATCATTTATTTATCTATGCTAATTAAGAGACAGTGCATTGTTTCCAATTTGGACAGTGTCATATCATGCTTTTAACTAAAAGGAATGCTAAACTGGTCCTTTGGGCTCATAGTTACACATATCTGCTGGGCATACATTTTGCACCTTCATCTTTTTAAAGTAGATTTATAAATTTATACTCATATCCTTGCTACATATTTTTACCAATAGTTGGTTTTTAACACTTTTTAATTCTAATCATTTTGGTGGCTGTATAGAAGTACTCATTTGGTTTTAATTTGCACTTCTGTAATTACTGATGGGCTTGACTGCTTTTTCATATGTTTATTGCCCTTTTGAATATCCTCATTGGGAAGGACTTAATGAAATCTATTCACATATTTCTACAAGTGTTCTTTTTATTTTTTGAATGCAAGCCCTTTGTACGTTATATTCAAATCCACTTACAAATTTCTAACAGAGTTATTTTATTTCTGAATGCAAGCCCTTTGTAAGTTTCATGTGCTGAAATGTCTCCTCCAAGTCTATGGCTAGCTGTTCTCAGTTCTCTTCCTACTAGCCTTAGAAATAGCAATTCTTTGCTTACATGATCATGCTGTCAATAGGTCTGCTATCATACTCCTCAGGACTTTCAACAGACAGGGTGCTTTTGATATTCAGTGATTCTTAAGTATAGTTTTTTTTTTAATTCTTTATTTTATTTCTTTTTTTACTGTGCCAAGTTATCTTGGTCAGTTTCTCAGTATAGTGAAGTTCAAATTTTAATAGTTTATTCATGGTTAGCACATATATTTGAATAAGACATTTTTTCCTACCTCAAAGTCATGAAGACTTTTTTCTATGTTTATTTTTAGAAATGTTTTATTCTCTAAGATTTAAACCTGCAATCTGTATCTGATTTTTCTACATGTTATAAAGTAGGAGTCCTCAATTGTTTTGTTTTGTTTTATTAATAAGGGTAAACACTTGACATAGAATGATTTATTAAAATGTTGTTCCTATTTTCACTGCTCTGCAATTCAACCTTTATTATATATCAAATATCTGCTTATGTACAGGTATATTTTTAGATTGTCTATTCTAGGTCCTTGGTCTTTTGTCTCTCCAGACTATTTTAATAAGATAGCTTTATAACAAGTCCTGATATTGGACGGGGTGAATGCTTCATTTTCCCTTCTATTCTTCAAAATTGCCTTAGCTAGCATTGATTTTCAACAAATGTTTCAAGTTATCTTGCCTTATTTCCACAAGAAATCCTGTGGATTTTGAGTGAGATTTTACTGAATCCATAAAAGGTGTTTGGGAGAATTGACACCTGGTCCCTAGGATTCTTAATGATGGTGACATTGTTTCTATAAAACAGAATGTTGCAGATCTCAGAAGCTGGATAATTACTGTGCTACACCCTTATTACAGGTAAGGCTAGCACACCATTCAGAAAGACATACCACTAATCAATGGCCTTAATGTTTAGTATTTACAGAAATATGAAACCCTCCTTGTTCTTGAGCCATTCCCTATGTCACCAAGGCCACATTATCATTCGGCAGTGGTGGAAGTCACATTAGCACCTTGCTGTAGATGAGCCCAATATCAAGATATCAGGTAAATGGCCAAAGTATGACTTGGAACTTCAATAAACTCCCTCTAATTCCTTCTACCAAGTGCAGAAACAGTTGATGGCTGTCCATGAAGTAAAGTGAGGAATTCACTGAGTGAGAGAGAGCAAAAGACATTTTCTGAGCAGATGCCATATGCTCTAAGGTAGTCATTTAGTGCTCAACCCACAATCCTACTTGAGGTTTCCCTCTCACATTCAGGTTGAAACATCCAGAGGTCAAGTTTATATAAATGATCCAATGCTTCTGGTTTTATGGCCAAGCTGTACCAGTAGACTCAGCTTCTAGGAATTTGGAGTTGGGTCTCAGAGAGACTGAGTTGGTTAGAATCCATACACAAAGACATGGAAATAAGATGAGTCACACTCAAGTTGAATACTTAGCATTAAGATCTGTTAACTCTCTCTGATTGTGAGAGTCCCAGGCACTACTCGGTGGTAGTAATTGGTGGTTACTGGGTGGTAGTAATCACCACTCGAAATAATTTCAAGTGTTTACTGAACCTCATGAGATGTGTATCTTTATAATAATAACACCTCACTTCTCAATCCTTTCAATCTGTTCACAGGTTTTACTTGAGAAAGATCAAATGGTTTCTGATACCTTCCCACTGTACAATTCTTATAAATTAGACATTATTAATATTTGTCAGATGAAGAAACAAACAAAAAAATATGTTGTAAAAATTTCCACAGCTAGGAAGAGACATGGCCAAGACACAAAATAAAAACATATTCATGTAAGGAACCCTAATTTTCAAGAGAAATGAGCATTGGTAAAGATGTCCATTGATAATAATCCATTTTTAAAAATTTACATTTCATTTACCTCAGAAAATACACATGAATTGAAGTTTACTAGCTAAGAGTTTCTTGTTTCCTTTGTAAAGATCTGACAGCTGCAGTTGCTGCCCCATTTCCTTTCTGTGTACATCCCCCCGTCCCGTTGCTCCCCATCTCTCTGGGGCAGACTTTGGCCAGGTGAGCACTTCCTCCCCTTAAAGTGAAGCAAATTATTATCTTTGCTGGTGCAGATAAGAAACCTATACTAGTACAGGTTTGAATCAGTCTTCAGAAGCCACTTCCTGTACAGATTTATATAGATATGGTTTATCTCTAATTTAATTATGCGTCTGTAGTGGATTATGTTTTAATTTTAGAATTCCTTGGGATTGGTTGCAATTTTATGACTACCTTAAGCCTTTCTCAAAGGTATAATTTTTATAAAGCAATCAAGTGCAAACATTAGGTAGGGCCAGAGGTCATTCATCTTCTCTCCTTTCTGCAAGCAGAGCTTTTATAGCGTGTTCAGAGATGTGGAGGCGTACATGAAACCATTTCCTTTTACTGCTGGCACCGCTTCTCCTATCAGACTGTCCATTAATTATGCCAATTACGTATTGAATGCTACTAGCATATGCAAAGGGTAAAATATGAATCAGTGTATAATTGCAGTACTTGATTTTTGTCCAGAATTTTATATCCCTTGGGAGTTATTTCTGCTTAAAAACAAAGTATTTATAAAAATTATCTATAATACATTTTCTTTTCTTTCTAGTCATATATATTGAATGCATCAGAAGTGGCACTCATGCAGAGCTTAATAGAATCTTTTATGTCAAAAAACATGTGATACGGCCGGGCGCTGTGGCTCACGCCTGTAATCCTAGCTCTCTGGGAGGCCGAGGCGGGCGGATTGCTCGAGGTCAGGAGTTCAAAACCAGCCTGAGCAAGAGCGAGACCCCGTCTCTACTATAAATAGAAAGAAACTAATTGGCCAACTAATATATATAGAAAAAATTAGCCGGGCATGGTGGCACATGCCTGTAGTCCCAGCTACTTGGGAGGCTGAGACAGAAGGATCGCTTGAGCCCAGGAGTTTGAGGTTGCTGTGAGCTAGGCTGACGCCACGGCACTCACTCTAGCCTGAGCAACAAAGCGAGACTCTGTCTCAAAAAAAAAAAAAAAACATGTGATAGCAATCAGAGTAGAAGTAATAAAACAAATAAACCATATGTAAAATAAGAGAATTTTCAACGTAAATGTTGAGTTTGACATAGAATAAAATGGATACTCATATATCCACAATCCAACTTGAAAAATAGAGCATCGCAATAACTTGAAGCCCATCCATGCCTCTTCCAGGTTGCATTCTTCTATAGTGACCTAGAAGTAACCATTATCCTGATGGGGAATTTTGCACCCATTTGTGAAAAGACAAAACTACAACAAACTTAGTTTAAAGATCTGAATTGGCCTTGAACTCCTGACCTCTTACAGACATTGGCCTAGGCAAAGAATTGTTGAAGAAGACCCCAAAGGTAATCACAGCAACAACAAAAATAAATAAATGGGATCTAATCAAATTAAAAAGTTTCTGCACAGCCAAGGAAACTATCATGAGAGCAAACAGACAATCTACAGAATGGGAGAAAATATTTGCATGTTACACATTTGATAAAGGGCTAATAACTAGAATCTATATAGAATTCAGGAAAATCAGCAAGAAAAAAAATCAAACAACCCTACCAAAAAGTGGGCTAAAGACGTGAACAGAAACTTTTCAAAAGAAGATACACTAATGGCCAAGAAACACATGAAAAAATGCTCAACATCTCTTATCATCAGGGAAATGCAAATCAAAACCACAATGAAATATCACTTATCTCCAGTGAGAATAGTCTTTATCAAAAAGTCCCAAAACAATAAATGCTGGTGCAGATGTGGAGAGATAGGAACACTCATATACTGCTGGTGGGACTGTAAACTAGTACAACCTCTGTGGAAAGTAATATGGAGATACCTCAAAGAGCTACAAGTAGAACTACCATTTGATCCAGCAATCCCATTACTGGTCATCTAACAAAAGGAACAAAAGACATTCTATAAAAAACGACATCTCCGTTAGAATGTTTATAGCAGCACAATTCACAATTGCAAAGATGTGGAAACAACCCAAGTGTTCATCAATACATGAGTGGATTAATAAAATGTGGTATATGTAAACCAAACTACTCAGCCACAAGAAACAATGGTCGTCTAGCACCTCTTGTATTATCCTGGATAGAGCTGGAGCCCATTCTGCTAAGTGAAGTATCCCAAGAATGGAAAAACAAGCACCACATGTACTCACCATCAAATTGGTTTTACCTGATCAACACTTAGGTGCACATATAACATTCATCAGGTGTTGGGCAGGTGGGAAGGGGGAGGAGGGAATGGGTATATACATGCCTAATGGCTGTGGTGCTCCCCATCTGGGGGATGGACATGCCTGAAGCTCTGACTCGGGTGATGCAAAGGTAATGTATGTAACCTAAACATTTGTACCCCCGTAATATGAGGAAATAAAGAAAAAATTAAAATAAAATCAAGGAGTTGAGGAAAGAAAGACCTTAATTGGCTTTCATGTGCAATTCTATAATCAAGCAGCACCTCATCCTATAAAATAAAATGACTGCTCTGATGAGCTGAGCAAAGGAGATTGGCTTCCTGGAAAAGGGCTGAGGAAAGCAAAAACAAAGACTGAAAATTGTATTGGTCCTTCCAAAGTTACTGTCCTTACAAAGGTTAAAGCAGAAGGGACTTCTGATTATGCTGGCTAAAACTGGCCTGTCTTGAATTATGTCTCTCTCCCTCCCGATTTCTTGGAAGGCCAGATGAACAACCAAGTTTTTGCTTGTGGACATGGAATTGCAGCATGAGTAGCGCCATGCTAGTTTGGTTTGTTGAGTCTAGTGCAGGAGCGCAGTTCAAACCAGTAGCCTCCTGTAAATGTTATTTAACAATTCTCCCCATTTGGTCACCAAAACTTGGTGCTACTCTCATCACCATCATTTTTGGGTTTTGCATCAACACATTATTCATAGGTTATAGTGTATTGGAGGTTGTCATGTATTTCTTGGATGTTTCATGGCTTCGACCAGAGGCACACCATATAGCATTAAACAGATGGCTTCATGCAGGCATTTAAGATTTTTTGTGAGGATACAGCATTACAGGAGGACTATCATTATATAATAACTCTCAAAAGAGTTTGGATTATGCCCTTAGCCAGGGTTCCCATGAACTCAAACAAATTTGTTATTTGTTTTTATGTAATTTCATTTGAGTCATAAAATCTTTCTTGTATGATACTAATATTTTGATATTTACCTAGGTGTGATTATGACCTCCTTCATGTTTTTACTTTTTAGTGTATATATGAAAGCAATGTGTATTCTCCAATATTTGGATGCAGTATTACATATACTCCCACAGATATTACTCAACAAATTTATTTCTTTACTGACACTTTTTTATACTTGGTTTTCAATTCCTGCAAACCATGTTTTAAATCTCCCCTGTAGGTGATAATATTTTTTCATTTTGAAATTATACAATAAGGCGTGTGTAATTTTAGAATTACAATATATTCCTAATCATTTGAACTTTTAATATCTCTAGTAGTACCTTAAGTCTAAATTATATTGTAAAAATATGGCTACCCCATTATCATCCATTATCACTATTTTTGATATTATCGATATTTGTTTATGTTTACTCACACATTTATAATTTTTTTATTATTTATTCCTTGTTTCCTTTTCCATCTTTTATATAAGCTGGTGTTTTCCTTCTTCCTGAAATCTAATATTTATAAGTTCCTCTTGTAAATGCTTTGGCCTTCTCTTAATGCATATTTAATTTTCCCTTGATACTGAAAGACAGTTCAGCTAGGAGTATGATATTAAGTTGACCATTGTTTTTGTGTAAGCAGTTGAAATTATGCTGCTGTCTTAACAGTTTAACTTTTGTTATTGAGAAATAAACAGTCTTCCTAAATGTCATTTTGTGCTGGTAGACCTTCCTTTTAATTTATTGTAAAAATGCTCCCTGATGTTTTATGTTTCATAACTTCACTACAATGCATCCAAGAGCTGATTAATTTCCATTTATCTCACTTGGAATTTTTAATCTTCCTGGATCTAAAACTTTGTGTGTGTGAGAGAGAGAGAGAGAGAGTTTGTGTTTTAGTTTTCAAACATTCTAAGCCAATATCTCTTCAAATACTTTCTTCCAGTTATATTAGACTTTATTCTCTATTTCCCATGGCTATTGTTCCTCATACATATTTTTCACATAATTATCTTGCTATGATGCACCCTGTTATTTCTTCAGATATATATCTTTCGACCTCAGTCACTTATTTTTAACCAATCTCCTGTTTAATCTCACATTTAATTATTCCATAGAATTTCTTTTGTCAATAATTATATTTTTCTATTTGAGAAATTCCTTTTAAGTTATTTTTATTATTTTCTAATATAAAAATTTTATAGTTTCTTATCTAATACCCTCTTGTGTCTCCTTAAGCCTTCTAAAATATTTATTTTATATTTTTATTCATATCATTCCAGTAGCCACTCTTGCAGCATCTGTGGGTTTTTTTGCTCTTACTCATGTTGATTTGCTTCAACAAGTGCTGCATAATTTTTATTGCAAACGCTTATTTTATGAAATATACTTAAAATGGATTATTCTAGTCTACAGAATTTTTTTTTTTTTGGTACTACAGGTGTAATACTTTACCAATCAAGGGCAGATTTGAATTTAATTCTCATCTTACAACTTTTTAGGGGGCAGGGGTGAATTATAAATTCTAGCCCAAACCTACTTGGGGGCCAGTATTTCTTATAAATAATCAGGCGGCATTTATTTTCCTGTCCCCAAGGGAATCTCTCTATTTCTTTACCACCTTTCTTTGAGAGGTCAATTTTTCCTCCTCCTCTAAGTCACCCTTTAATGAGAGTTGCTTTGGGTTATTCCCAGCTTTGTGTATTAGTTTCAAATTTGTTACATATTGTCAACCTCAGCCTTTCTCTCCTACTGGACTTCAATTTTTAAAGAATAAATTATGTGGATCCTACTGATCTAAATAAAACATTTTATCTCTATTTTCCCTGTTTTAAATGTGATATTGAAATGATTTATAGTAAGAAAGATGGTGCCGCTCTTTAATACATAATTCAGAATATAACACCTCTGAAACTCTCACAACATCTGCAGGGATAGTATTTCAGAAGCAGAAGAAATTATTTATGTGATTGATTTCTGGTAGTTCTAGGGCATAGAATTTTGTAAATTACTGAAATGATGACAAGTTACAGGAAATTAAAAAATTTAAACCTCGACATCTTAGATTTCCCAAAATCATCAACTAATACAGGACAGAAGGTATTTTGAGTAACTTAGGTTTAGTATTTAACATTTGAAAATTATAATTCACTTTTCATGAATGTATATTGTCTTCTTTCTAAAACTAAATTCCTTACGAATTTAGAAGAGCAAGAGAGGAAAACTTTATTAAGTTCGGGGCATCAATCATTATACTTGACACGTATAAAAAAAGCATTCCATCTGGGTCTCGTTGCAATAGAATTATGTCCTTTTTAATTGTCTCTTATTTGAATTCTGCTTATTTCTTCTTCCAAAAACTTGGTCAGCCCTCAGCAATTTCCTGACTTGCTGATGGCTGTACAGAATATGAGGAGGGTGAAAGGCCCGGCTACTCACTGGTGGCTGTCACATCAGCATCAGACCTTATTATGGGGTTAAGCTCTTCCTTTATCTTATTCTCCTTGAGATAGTCATTCTTGGGAGGAAGTTGCTAAAGACATCTATGTAAGAATTTACAAATTCTCTTTGCCTTTTTATAGGGGAAATTGGAGTAGTAGGCAAGCAAAATCCATCAAAATAGAATGGTAACCAAAAATGCTCAAAGAAATTATGGGAAACTGAAAATAATGAGTACTAACAAGTTGGCTTGTATAGATTTCTACCCTCTTCATTTGAAACCTTTTACTGGAAAATAAAAATTGCTTGTGTCAATCCGTTTTGGTTAGCATTCTCAAATAGATCTGAGATTCATACTAACAATTAAATAGAATGAAAGTAAGCATACTAGTTTTTAATTAACAAGTTTGGAATTCTTATCAGAAATTCCACAATATGTAGGAGATTTTAAGGAATATGTATGAGTTGAAGGGGAAAAAATAACTTCCATCTTTAGGGACAGTCTGCATGAAGCAGAACTGACCTTATAAAATGACATAAAATGGATTTTTGAAAATAATTATTTCAATAGCAGTGAACAGGGTAAAAAAATTGAAGAAAGAATTCTGGAGCAAAATTTTAAAGTGAGTTCTTCACGCTCAGCATAAAAATTATTGGGGATGAGTTTCTGATGCTTAGATCTTTTAAAGGGACTTTTCCTCCAAGCTACAGGTTTAAAAAAAGAAAGTCTTATCCATGTTATCAGCTCCTAATCTGAAGCTGAAAAAGCAGTTCTCTTTGTTTTCACACAAAAGACACTGCAAATAGGACCTATTTACTTTTTATTTTTGTTTCTTATATGGTAGTCATACTTTATATTATCATAGATTGATTTTTTTAAGAACATTATACCAGATTTTTCACTTGATCGTTATTTTGTATAGGACTGGATTATCATGCTTTTACTGCCTTGTTTCATTCTATTTATTTGTAGATTTAAAAAAAAGTTTACATGTTTATCAATAATTTACCTTGCATAGCATTTACAATTTCTAAATCACTTTGCATCCATTATTTATGTAATATTTAAACAAAGTTATAAATTAGGAAAGACAAATGTTGAATTTCTGAAATATTAGACTAAAAGATCATGTATTAAATTTACTGATTTTACAAATGAGAAAAACCCAAAGGTTTGCTTATGGGTGAATCTAGCTAGTATGTGGACATATTACCACCATTTTAAGTTTGAATAAATGGAGAATTGTTGAAGTTACCAAGAACAAAATTGTCATGGTACGGTGCAGTCAGGCTTTCAAAACCAAACTTTCTCTCGTTAATATTCTATATTTTTCATTTTATCCTGCTGTTCTCTGTTTGCTCTATGTTTTAAATGAGTTTTAAATTTCTGAAAAGTGTTTCTTGATTTATTTAAAAAACTAATCTGGCTGTTTCATAATAGACTGTATTTTATAAATTTTACCTTCAATCCCTGAGATTCTTTCTTCTGTTTGATCTACCCTGTTCTTGAGGCTTTCCACTGTGTTTTGTAATTCCTTGAATAAATTCTTCATTTCCAGAAGTTCGGTTTGATTTTTCTTTAATATTTCTTTAGTGAACTTTTCTCCCCAGTCCTGGATTTTTTTGTGGTTTCTTTGTGTTGGCTATCCATTTTCTCTTGCATATCATTGAATTTTCTTACAATCCATGTTCGAAATTCTTCTTTTGTCATTTTGGTGTTCTGAATTTGGTTGATGTCCATTTCTAGAGAGCTCGTGTTCCTCTTTCGGGGTGTGCTTTCCCTGTGAGTCTTCATACTTCCAGAGTTCTTTTGCTGATTTCTTCCCATCTGGATCTGTTGTTGCTTCTTACCTTTAGATTTTCATTTAGATCATGACATGCCCTGTTTAGTCTCTGAGCCAGTAGGAGATGTTTGTGGGTGAGATTTGACCACACCCTGTATAAGTCAGTAGATGCAGTTAAAGTGTGTGCAGAATGACCTCTCGGTCAGTAGGTGGTGCTTGCTGGAAGGAGTAGACTGAAGTGTTGTTTTTGTGTCCTGTAACCAGCTCTCCTTCCTCTGGAGAGGCACTTTAGTGCCTCAGGTGGTGGGTGGAGCCCTGGGACTTCCAGGTGTGTCCTTATTCTCCACCTCAGTGGGGGAGGAGGAAACTTAGTCTGGGTGGAGCTGGGTTGGGTAAGCCTGCCCTCAAGCACAACAAATGCTGTTAGCAGGGGTCAAAGTTCTGTTCTCTGCTTCTGGGAAAATCTCTCAGGTAGGGGATAGAATGGCCCCACTCTGCCAGAAAGTCTGTGTGGGGGTGCGGGGCTGTCCGAGACCTGCAGTCTGGAGCAGGCCTCACTCCTTTCCACCCTCCCCTATTCCACAGTTTCTCCGAGGCCTCTGCCAGCAGGCCAGACCTCACACCACCAGGTCTCCCTTGGCTGTGATGTAGGCTGGGAGGTTTCCTGCTCATGATCACAGCCTGGGCTGGGCACACAGCCCTCCTGTTATAGGAGGGAGGCCTTCAAGCACGCTGATCCACCCCTGAGGGCACACACACACACCTTAGTAGGCTTGTACACAAATATCCCTCCTGTGCCCCTGGGCAATGCGATCCAGACCTGGGTGGTAACCGAATCTGGTCTCCAGGCCTTTCCCCTGAGCCCTGGAGATCAATCCCTAACCCTGCCAGGGAGGAATGCTGGTCTCAAGTCACCCACGGGGTCCCAAGCTGGATCAATGTCTCTTTGCCTTGGGATTTTCCTTGCTCTCCTGGAGTCGCCAGGCAAGTAGCAACCTGGGAGGACTGGCGGGCAGGGAGCTCACAGTCAGAATACCTCTCAGTCTGCCAGAAGGCCCTGAAAGAAAGATCCTGTTCCCTGCAAGATGTCTCCAGGTGGTGGCTAAATTTTCTCTCTCAGCAGCCATGGGAAGGGAATGGGAAGGGAAGAATGAAGCAGTATGGTGCCTGCCAATCAGCTCAGGTCTGCAGGCCGGGAGGTGTCCCGAGGGATCTTGGAGTCTGGTGTCCCAGCCCACAAGAGGCTCACTGTTCACTGGCGGCCGCCGTCTCTGGGCTGGTGTCAGCAGGTCTCTCCAACCACTGGGAAGCCCACCAGCTGTCTGAGATGCAAGCTAAGGGAAAGTTAACCACTCCACCTACCCTTGTCTCTGGTCTCCAAGCCTCTTGGGGGCCTTTCTTCTCCCAGTTCTCCTCTGCAACTTCTTCCCATGGAGTCTCCTATAGTTTCAGGCACCCTTCCTTCCAACCCTCATCTAATCTATGTTTGTCTGCCTGTTTATTTTATTTCATTTTCTTCTAAAATTAGACACTCTGGTGGTTTTTCTCATCCACCATCTTGCCCCTTCCCCTATATTTTATACATTTTAAACTTTTATCTATCAAAGGGAAAATCGAATATATCTGGCTATTTTACCAAACTACTTGCTGACCTTAAAGTCTTGATTTGAGTGTATTATAGGAAGTTGGTTTAGGAATATTTGGACTGAAAATCCCAAATCCTGACCCCTTAGCTCAAATTCACCTTCATAAGTACACAGGAAATTTATTGGAGGATTTATTTCCAAATCAACCAGAGAGAGTATGAAATCAAAACTGCATAGGGGCATTTAAAAATGTGTCACCAACTATTCGTTGCTTTTGTCTTTCTATTTTATTTTTTATGTAACAAGTTTGGAATTACATATTTTCAGATGCATTTATTTATTTTAGGAAAACATTCTAATAATAAATTGATGTGAATTACCATAACTTTATAGTTTCAAATATCAACATGTCAATTTCAATCAAACAAGAACTCAGTTCATATTATGAATTGCGTTCATATCCTTACCTCATTAATGACTTTGTAAGAAAAAAATTCATTTCAATTTTTAAAAATTTATTCCTTTACATATTTGGAGAAATGCATCATATAATTCAGAATAATAATATAAATAAAAATAATAAATTTTAGTATGAAAGAGCAGGACAAATGAATAAGGCAAATTACAAAAAGATTTGAACTAAATAGTCTGAATTGCTGAGCAAACTCATTCCATAGGTGTCTTCATGAGTGAGATCACAAGGGAGCCTGCAGCTGAGATTGCATATGGCCAAGAAGCTTTTGATCTGCTACTTTTGGAAATGGTATAGTTAGCTAGGAAAATGCTGACAATACTTCTGTTTATTTGTGTGTGTTTGTATTCAGTAGCAAAATAAAGCACAGAGGGAAATAATTTTTATCAAAGCCTGGTTATGCTGCTTTATAACCATGAATTTATCTAATTCTCACAACCTGAAGGTAGATCAGATTATACACATTAACAGATTAGCAAAACAAATATCAGTCATGGATTAGCATACAGAAACCGTATTAGTGAGAACTCTTAGGGCCAATACTTGTGTTGAAAGAACAGAAGGAGAGTTGGGCAGGCATAGACACTATTGACACCAACAAGAGCTTCAAAGCTCAAATGGTCATTCCACGGTGTCCTGAGCCAAGGCAAGGAGGTTGGATCCTTATACCAATGAAATGACCAGTCATTGGATATTGACTTCTCTTGGGGGAAGAGAGTGACCTTGAGCAGGTGAAGAAACTCTTAGTGGCAGTGGCTACATCAGGATTGATGAGCAAGGGCCCACCACTGCCCCTGGATCCTCCCTGCTTGTGCTCTCTGTCAGCACTGGAGTGGCTAATGACAGAGCCGGCACATGCCCACTGCCCATGAGGTTCTGTCTGTGTTTCAGTAATGCTCTCTGATGGGCATTACCATGCAATGACAATAACACCTGTGCCAATGTCCATAGCTCTATCAACTGAGTTTTCTCTGGCCTTGCACCCTGTCCTTGATTTAATATCCTAGCCTCTCACCAGTGCCCATGAGCCAATATATATTCTAACCAAAGAATACTACTCTTTCTACACAAGGTAAATAAACATTGCACCATATAAAACTTTGCTGAATGAGAGGATTTGCTCTTCCTGTTGTCTTTCAAGACACACAGAAGCAGAGCTATACTGAGCCAATCTATCTGTGAATCAAACTTTGGCTTCTTCCTTTTTGAGTTGATGTAGAATGCTGTCCTGAAGATGACATGGCCTTGCTCCAGAATCCCAGCAGTCTGCATTAGGATTCTCCCACTGGGCTTGTCAACAGCACCACATAGCAGCCTTTCTCACTGCTTACTGATGGATCCCATAAGAAGGTCATATGACACAAGATCAAGGGCCACTTGTACCTCAACCTGGACCTTTCTTGCTCTAGGCTCCATCCAGTGTTGACAATATTTGTATTGTGTGGTATGTTAGTAGATTGCTATTCCCAGGTATGATATATTTCGATTTCAGAGCCCAAAGGGACCTAGCAGACATTTGGGTTCCATCCTCTGTGGCAGCCTGTCTTTGGGAAGGGATGTGGCCTGGGCCAAGGCAGCTGCCTTCAGATGAAGGAAAATCCAGGAAACAAGCAGCTACTGACATCAATTCCTGGAAAACTTAAAATAGAGTTCTGAGTAGTAGAGAGTAGCATTCATGACACCAAAGCTAAGACTGTAAGCACAGACACACTGCAGAGACATTGCAGGTTCAGTTTCAGACCAGCGCAATAGAGAAAATATCATAATGAAGCAAATCACATGAATATTTGCTTTTTTAGTGCATATAAAAGTCATGTTTACACTATAGCATAGTATATTAAGCGTGCAATAGCATTATGTCTTAAAAACAATGTACATACTATAGTTAAAAAATGCTCTATTGCTAGAAAATGCTGACAATCATCTGAGCCTTCAGTGAGTCATAACCCTTTTGCTAGTGGAGGGTCTTGCCTTGATGTTGGTGGCTGCTGACTGATCAGAGTGGTGTTTGCTGAAGGTTGAGGTAGGGCTCTGGTGATTTCTTAAAACAAGACAAAAAGGAAGTTTGCTGCATCAATTGATTCATCCTTTCACTAAAGATTTCTCTGTACCAAGCAATGCTGCTTGATAGCATTTCACGCATAGTAGGTCTCTGTCAAAATTGGAGTCAATCCTCTCAAACCCTGCTGCTGCTTTATCAGCTATGTTTATGGAATATTCTTTGTTGCCATCTCAGCTTGTTCACCTCATCTTCACCAGTAGCAGATTCCATCTCAAGAAACCACTTTCTTTGTTCATCCATAAGAAGCAACTCCTCATCCATGAAAGTTTTATCATGAGATTGCAGCAATTCAGTCACATCTTCAAGCTCCACTTCTAATTCTAGCTCTCTTGCCATTTTTACTACATCTGCAGTTACTCCTTCCACTGAAGTCTTGAACCCGTCAAAGTCATCCATGAGATTTGGAATCAATTTCTTCCAAACTCCTTTTAATTTTAATATTTCAACCTCTTTCCATGAAACATGAATATTCTTAATGGCATCCAGAATGGTGAATCATTTGTAGAAAGTTTTCAATTTACTTTTCCCAGATCCATCAGAGGAATGATTATCTATGGCAGGTATAGCCTTGCAAAATATATTTATGAAATAATAAGAATTAGAAGTCAAAATTACTCCTTGATCTGTGAACTGCAGAATGGGGGTGTTGTGTTAGCAGCCATGAAAACAGCATTCATCATCTGTTTGTACATCTCCATGAGAACTCTTGGGTGATCAAGTGTACTGTAAATGAGCAGTAATATTTTGAAAGAAATCTTTTTTCTGAGTAGCCAGTCTCAACAGTGGGCTTAAAATATACATTAACCATGCTGTAAACAGATGCATTGTCATCCAGACTTTGACATTCAATTTATAGAGCACAAAGAGAAGTAGATGTAGCATACTTCCTAGGGGCCCTAGGATTTTTGGAATGGCAAATGAGCATTGTCTTCAACTTGAAGTCCCCAGCTGCATTAGCCCCTAACAAGAGAACCAACCTTCCTTTGAATTCTCTCTTCTCTAACTATGAGAGTCTTAGATGGCATCTTCTTCCAATAGAAGGCTGTTTTGTCTACAGTGAAAATCTGTTGGTTAGTGACACCACCTTCATCGATGATCTTAACTATATCTCCTTGGTGACTTGCTACAGCTTCTCCATCAGCACTTGCTGCTTCCCATTGCACTTGTATGTTATGGAGGCTGCTTCTTTCCTTAAACCTCATGAACTAAACTCTGCTAGTTTCAAACTTACAAACTCTGTCTGCAGCTACCTCACTTCTCTCAGCCTTCACAGAATTGGAGAGAGTTGGGGCCTTGCTCTGGATCAGACTTTGGCTTAAGGGAATGTTGTGGCTGGTTTGATCTTCTTTTCAGATCACTAAAGCTTTCTCCATATCAGCAATAAGGCTGTGTTGCTTCCTTATCATTTTAGTGCTCACTGGAGTAAAACTTTTAATCTCCTTGAAGAACTTTTTGTTTGCATTCACATCTTGGCTAAGAAGTCTAGTTTTTGGTCTATCTTTGCTTTTGACATGTCTTCCTCACTGAGGAAGCTATTTCTAAAGCTATTTCTATTTCTAGCTTTTAAGTGAGAGACGTGTGACTCTTCCTTTTACTTGGTTCAAGGACATTGCAGTGTTATTAACTGGTCTATTGTGAATATTGTTGCATCTCAGGGAATAGGGAGGGCCAAGGAGAGGGTGGGAGACTTGTAAACACCCGGGCAGTAGAGCAGCCAGAATGCACACTATTGATCGATTAAGTTTGCCATCATTATAGGGTACAGTTAACAATAATAACATCAAAGACAGAAGATCACCATAACAGATATAATAATAATGAAAAAGTTTGTAATATTGCAAAAATCACCAAACTGTGACACAGAGACAAGAAGCGAGCACATGCTATTGCAGAAATGGCACCCATTGATTTGCTCAATGCAGGGTTGCCACAAATATTCAATTTGTAAAAACACACAACATCTGTGAAGCACAACAAAGTGAAACCCAGTGAAAAGGGGATGCCTGTAACAGGCATCCCAGGTCACAGTGCCAGAACCACAGTTGGAATCCTGATTTTACTTTGCACTGAAGTCCACTAGATCACAATGAATCCAGTTCAAATATCCCTTGTGTTAACTTGTCATCATTCTGCTTATACTCTGTTGTTTGTATATTTAGTGCCTATCATAGATAAGCATAACATTTTAGCTGTTCAGAGTCATGCTAAATACAATATTTGTATTGATAAATACAAATAATGGTACAGGGGAATCTCTAACTGGGTCCTACTCATTTTGTTATTTTTCTGAATGGGCACTTCCATCTCTTTTGCACATATCCCATGGATTTATTTTAACCACTAAAGTGAACAAGGTTAAATCTGGTAAACATTACTCTACCTCATGTTTGGCATTTCAAAAATGAATTATAGCTAAGGATAATAATGATTGTGAAAGCACAGACAAGCAAATACAGTGATCTCCCGAGGCAGACATTTTAAATCATTTAACTTTTTGAAATATAGGTAATGAAATGGTGACTTGCCTCATTTTTTTCTTATAAGAAAGATAATGATTTCCCTGTAGGAACTCATAATGTGGTGAAATGTCTGAAGAAAATCACATAATGGAAAGTGAATGTATTATAGTCCTTCTTTGTCTCATTTCTGGAAAAAAAATAACATTCTGATAAATTATGTTCAATTCACAATTTATCCAGGCATTTTGGAAAGGAAGAGAATAATTATTTCCATTATTGCCAAATGTCTTCTGAAGAAAGATATAAGTCAATTCAGCTTAATTTTATATTTTATTATAAAATCTTTACAAAAAGGGAAAGATTAAATTAATATGAGACATATCCTCATACTTTGGTCTTCATGAGTAATTAAAAATAAAAAAAGGGCTTTTGAGTAAGACTTTTGATACTTCTGTCAGCCAATATGTTTCTGTCAAGCAATGAGGGGCCAAATTTGACATACACATAATTTTATTGTCAATTCACTTTGCCATTTACAATGCAGTATAGGAGAACAGATTTTTAAAAGCATATTCTACTAAGAAGGATTAGAGTACATAATGGAATAATCTTTCATGTATGTCAATCAAATGACCATTAAACCTGTGAATCATTTTATATAGCAAATTACAGGAGACAGGATAAAATAATTTGAACACCTGAAGCAAGAAAAATAAAAGACCTTAGGATCCTTTCACATCATTAAACTTTTTTATTCACTTGTGATGGAGTTGGTGTGGCTTTTTCCTATCAACAATAACAATACTTAGCACAGTGTCTTTATGTTTTTGCTTGTTGTGAAAAGGGAGGTGGTATTTCACTGTGCTTTCTAGACTCCAGGAAATAGTTTTAAGTGGTCCCTTATGAGGCTTCCCAGAGGGAAAAGAAGGAATCTAACACTAGACAACAAAAACCGAACAGATTGATAACGTCAGAAATGTACAGATGAGATCATCAGAGCTGTCAAAAAAGAGAGTTTTAAAACTATTTCCTATAACCAAAAGTGAGTGTGAATTGTTATAAAGCATTCAGTAGTTTTATTAAAGTAGAATTAAGAAATGTGTTAAATATATTTTAATTTAATTCTACTATTTTAAAAATGTCAGTTACTTGTCAGTCTCATCTACACGTTTCTAAAGTTATTCGTCTATTTAGTTACTGCTGTCAAAGCCTGGATTCCTTTCTTGGGATCATTTCATAGAATTCGCCTATGTCATTATTGAATGTCACACATAAGCTACTATTTACATACTATTTATAATTATTTTTAAAAAAGCAAATATTAAAAAGGCCTTTAATTTTAACAAATGAATAATTCAGGTAAGCATATATTTTTATTTCCCATTTGTTCAGAGATACTGCTATTTGCACAGATTTGTGCCTTCAATGCATTACCCAGTTTTACTTTTTTTTTTACTTAATTTATAGTATTTTATAACTTTTATATAACCTGTATATATATTTTTACATTATTTTTCTATATTAAACCCTTTTAAATGTAGGGTATATTTGGCATTATTTTTTTTTCTACCTGGAATAGTAAGAGCCATAATTATCTCTAAAAGATTTTAGACTAGATGACCTTGAAGTTCTCTATAATCTTGAAAGTGAAATCAAAATACAGACAATTTAGCTCAGTGATTTAAATGTAATGTAATACAATTAACTTAATGATTTGTATATATTTAAAGACACAATAAAGTTTCCATCCAAGGTATAAAGGCATTTCATTTAGTAAAATTTAATTTCAAAAATTCAGCTTAACCAGAATATCCATTTGGCTTACTTCAAGCAGAACTCATTCACAAATACAAAGATTCTGATATAGATGCATGCAGATAAGTAAGAAATCAGGATAGGCTGTTAGGCAATGATTCCCTTTAAATCACAAAGTGCCCTTGTTCTTAAGAAATAATTCATTTTGGAATTTGTTTTCTAATTAGTAAGGTAAATTGTTGCAAGTATTACAGTGAAAAACAATATTTACTGAGTTCCTTTACACAAAGAGCCTTGTCTTTGGTGAGAAGTGGGAAGAGGGCTAGAAACCTTTCTGGGTTAATACATGGGGAATAATGAGGAGAGTAAGAAAGTTTCAGAAAGGATTGCAAAGTTGTTAAATAAGTTATATTTATTCTGTATTTACCAGCCTCTATTTTCTATAAATGCTATAAATTTAATTCATGCCCCTTAAGGCTTCTCAAAATCACTTTTGACAATAGCTTATATTTTATAGTTAAAGGCAGGCAGCAGTGGGGACAGTGTCACACTGAACATTAAATGTCAGTAAACCCTGGCACTGCAAAGCTGGAAGCCACATAAAATCAATGTTTTGCATACTAAGAATGTGTGTTTGCATCTTATTTGTGTTGCTAATATCAGTATCATCAAGGATAAAGTATCCTCCATGGAAAGTTCAATATATTTGTTTTTAATGTTCAATAAACCTTATGTATTCAAAATTCTGGCCTTTACATGTCTTGACTCCCAAAGGCTTTATTGTTTAGGCTCCATGTTGTTGTTTCATTATAATCCAAGGATAGGCACTTCTACACTAGGAAATTTCCATCAAAATAATAGATATTCATTATGAATACAGTTACATCAAGGCAAGCTGACCATGTAAACCCCATAGCCAAGTGTCATCAATTAGTCTAAAGGTTAATTTAAAAGAAAGAAGGAGGGAGGAGAAGAAGGGAGGGAGGATGATGGAAATATGTTCAGTGCTTATCACATAGCAATTGCTACCTAAACACTTGCAGTTTTCATACTTCCTCCCTGAGTATACTATCTTGCAAATTACATAGCAATAATTTGATTTATTAAAGAAGAAGAAAAACATAGTTTAGAATAGTCAAGTAATTTTCCTAAGGTCAAATAAAATGAATAAAAGAACTAAACTCTGATCAGTTTAGGAGAAGAAAAGTAATAAAAAGGACAAAGAAAAAAATGGGAGGAATCCTAAGAGTAAGAAAAATATTAGTAGCCTCAGAATTTGCTTGCCTCTAGTATACATCAATATAATAAATGGATGAATTAACTACAAAATGGGAGGAGAGGGAATCTATCAGTGGTCTTTCATCGTAGCCCTCTATCACGAAATTGTGAGATTTTTAAAAATACAGATGCTAGTAGCTTCATCACATTCACCACATATGATCTCTAGGAGCAGGGAGTGAACATGCCACTTATTAAAAAACCAACAACCATTACATCAATATATGATTCATATGTATGGCCCACGCTGAAAAACATGGGATTCCCTGATCTCTGGGGTTTCTCTAAAGTGTTCGTGTACTCCTGATGTTCCAAGACTTTTCCACCTGTTTTTGTCAGATGCCCTAAAAGCAGAGCCTGGGGTAGGGATTTGCTTTAACCGGGTTACCTTAGGCGAGGTACAGGGAGGCTGGGCGCAGACCGAGAGAAAGAACCTGGAGGAGTTTCCCACTTTCCCTGTACTCTCAGCCCTGGGAGGATAGCACAGCCTGGCAGGGCCAGGGCAGAGGACAGGAGGGCGCTCTGGGCAGGTGCCTTCCTGATGGGGTCTGCAGGAAGCAGAGGGCCAGGCGGAGTGAGCAGATTTTGGGTTGTCTGGCTTGAGTGATGTCAGCGGGCTCTGGAGGCGAGAGGCTGTCCCTGGTAGTCAGGGGACAGGCCTGTGGTGGGTGTTCGGTGGTTGGAGTATGAGAACCTGATAAGGGACTTAATCAGCTGCTCAAGAAGAGGAACCGACTGGCCTTAAAGCCCCCTATATTACAGGGTTCTAGTACAATGATTTATGGCTGGAGTTGTCTCCGGAGGAGGGAGTGAGATAACCAGTATCGCACGGGAGGGTAAAAGCTCAGCTCCTGCCTAACTCCAGTTTGGAGCCCCAAGGAAACAGAAGAGCTGATTGAAGGCAGGCCGTGTGCCTGTGCACCCAGGGCCATCATGTGGAAGGCGTGGGCAGGTGAGTTGGGTCCCTGTGGGACAGGGCCATTTCTCGGAAAGGGGCAGCGGTAGATTATCAGTATCTGATGTGGGCAGAGGGGAGCTGGTCTAGCTGCTGTAGCGTCCACTGTCTGGCCCTATTAATATAACACTGGATTGCAATGACTCTGAGATTCCAAATAGCCATATTAGCAGGAAGTAGAGTCTGTGAGTCTTTATCTCCCTACTTCCTCCCCTATGTTAAAAAAGTCCCAGGCGCATTTATTCAGTACAAGAGCCTGTTGTTGGTCAAAGCCTTCCCAGCTATACTGCTCAACTACGGAAATGCCATCAGTCTTCTAAATTAAATACTTTAAGGATTAGCTTTTCAATTAATGCTAGAAAACCTCTAACCCTCTCTTTCAGGTGCTATTATCTGACTCTGTCACTTTCAATACTTCTATCTAGAGTCCTGACTTGTTCCAACCACTGTGACTTTTTGAGTCCTTCTAACATGCTTTTAAGTTAATTTTGATTGCCCAATCGTATGAACGTTTGATAATGCACATAGATACCTGCCTTTGCTCACAGATAGCACTTTCCTCTCCTCTCTCTCTCTCGGTATCTCACTCTCTGCATATATACTCTTAAACTCTTTCCCTGGAAAACTAGATGGTGCTCAGTCTTGACTAAACCAGCAGTAAGTAATAAGCAGTCAGGTTCTTTCTCAAAAACTCAGGGTCACTGCAAAATGTTAATTGCATTCCACATCCAAAGATTAAAAATTAATGGTTCACTTTTAAATGATAGTTCCTCAATTTCTAAGTCAATCATCCAATCCATCAATTAATCAACAATCAATCTTCTCTCTAGTGGGCACGGCATTATATGTGAGTCTATACATGATATGTAGTGATCAAATAAAGAGACCATTAATAAATGAATGTTACCCTTCACAATGATCACTGTAAATAACCATTCATAATAGTAATGTTACCATAATTCATCCTTTAGAATTGTTTTTATACTTAATTTATAAAAAAAAATCAATTTCACTAAAATATAAACATAAATATTATTTCTTCTAATTATAAAGGAGGTCATAAAGTATAGACAAATAGACATCTTATTATTATCTCCTCCATTATTAAATTTCTTTGGCATGCAAGTGTATGTCATCACTGTGTGATGGTGACTAGAGGTGAGAATTAACAGAAGTACACTCTGTATCTTTAGAATTATTTATAAAATAGACAAACTCCTAGAAAGACTGCTTTAGGACAAAAGAAAAATGGGAAATAATTTATATCAGGATATAAAAACCATAAACAATAGATATTTCTAAAGTTAAGAAAATACTATGAATGCAGATGCCAATAAACTTGAAAATTTCAGTAACAGAAATACTTGATAGAAAACATCAGTTTTCCTAATTGATTAATAAGAATAGAAAACCTAAATAAGGAAATAATTCTCATTGAAATAAAAGTGATTTAATTCCTAGCCCATCAAAAAACTTACAATTAAGTTTTACCTCAATTTAAAGAAAATATAATCCCTATATCTTAAAAATAGTTAAAAATAGAAAATGATATAGATACAGAACTTATCAGGCTAAGTCTTCCTATTAAAACTGGGGAACAACGAAGAAAAATTAACAAGTAAGTCTTATTGTAGAGCTAAAATACTAGAATCACATTTAAAGTACTAGCTGATATAATTCATAAATGTATGAATGAATAAACTGATCAAGTATATTATATTTCAGGGACATAAAAATGATTCAACATCAAAAATGTTATCAAAGTAATATTTCACATTAAAAAATTCAGCTGAGGGAGAAAAGCATATGATCATTCCAAACATGATAAATATACTTAGTGAACTAGGAAACAAAGAGAATTTCTTTAAAAGCTTTCCTTTAATTCTGAAAAAACTATTATCTCTTCAACATTGTACAAGGGGTACTAGCCAATGTAATATAATGAAGAAAAGAAAAAATTCCATAATTATTGGAAAGGGATAGACAACATTTTTAGCACAGGATATGATTTTCTATGCAAATAATCAGATTAAAAACCAAATTTTTTATGCCAAAAATCAATTAATCAAATATTTCTCTATATATGAATCGAATATTAAAAACAGAATAACCAAATCAAATGATCAATTAGATAAATATTAGAAATCATAAGAATGATTGACATTATATCAACATATGAGAATTAGTGACATTTTTACATAACACTAGAATCTAATTAGAAACTATATTGGAAAAATCATCCTATCAATCATAATAACAAATGTTATAATATGCCTAAGAATAAATCTAACACAAATAGGCAAGGTCATTATGGAAAATATTTTAAAATATTATTGAAGACCAGAAATAAGACCTGAATGATTGTACAGATTTACCACGTGAATGAACATAAAGACTATTATGTTAATTTTACCAATGTGGACACTCTGTGTGTGTGTGTATACAAGGTCTGTCTGGAAAGTATCCAGCTATCTGATATGAAAAATAGACACTTGATGAAGAAGATACAAGATACAAGAAACATTGTACATGGGACAATGATGCCTCAGTCCCCTTCGAAGTCGGCACCTTGGGACCTCACACAGTTCTCCCAGCGTCTCTTAACCAGTGCACATCCAACATTCTCAGCTGTGCTTGTTGCAGGCCTTCCAGAACGTGGATCGCTTTCAACAGATTCTCCACCATCTTTGAAGTGTTTGTGCCACACTTTCATTTGTGCTGAACTCATTGCGTCATCCCTGAAAGCCATCTGAATCATTTGAATAGATTCTGCAGAGGAATGTTCAAGCTTAACGCAAAATTTGATGCATATTTGTTGCTCTGCTCACTCAGTCATTTTCAATGTGACGCACACAGTACACACACTAACTCAGCGACATCTAGAGTCCCACTGACTAGTACAGTGAAGGCGTCACTGTTCACGCATGCGCATTCCTGTCCATTCACCCTGGCTGCCGGATTACATCGATGTCGCACAAACCGTTGTGATTATATTAACCGTGGCTGAATACTTTCTGGACAGACCTCGTATACATATGCCTATAAAATCAACTTTGTATATGTCCAGATATGTATGTATATCAAGTTGATTTTAAAATCATATGGAGGAGAGAGAATCAAATATGATTAAGACAATTTTGAATTAATGATTTTCTTTTCCTGTTTTGATATTAAGACATTAAAATGCAGTAGTAATTTTTTCAGTGTGGTATTTTCACAAGAATAAACAAATTATCAGTGGAACAAAAAGACAGCATTTATGATAATATGACACAATAGAGATGAAACTGAAAATTGAGGAAGCAATTACTTTGGCATATTCAGTTATACAGTGGAAAATAAAGTAAAATTAAATTCTTATTGCACTATAAAAGTAAAACCAACTCCAAGTAGATTAAAGAAACAAATGTGAGATGTGACATTTCAAAAATTTTAGAAGAAAATATGGAAGAATATCTTTGTGATTTTTAATAGAAATAGATATTTTAAAAAGACAGATTTAACACATTATCTTTTTATTAAATGAAAATAAGTTACCATACTAAGGTTAAATTGAGGCCTTGCCTTGGTAGAACATATTTGCAACTTTTATAAATAACAAGTTTTAGTATCCAGACAATCTGCAGAAGCATAAATTTGAAATTATATATTCATATCCAATAGCTTGGCAAATATTGATAATAACAAGTGATGGCAAATGTATGGAGAAAAAGGAAATCTCAAACTAATTTGATACAAAACCTTTGGAGAGCAATTTAGTCATTTGTAGTAAAGTGAAAATATTTATACCTTATAACTCCAGTAGTAATACAAGAATTATATTTCCAGATTTTTCCTTAGAGTAACTCTAAATATTTATTTTAACATAATTTGTATCAGTGAAAATTCAAAGTGTTACTCTACATGAAAGGAGAATGAGTAAATTGTATAATAAACATGGATACATTTTTAAAACACAGTAACAAAAAAGCAAGTTGAATATTGTCACATATAGTATGATGGTGTTTATATAAAAGTTAACCATGCAGACAAGTTTCTACTTTACTTTTGAATATAAACATACAAATTTAAAAGATAAAAATGCTCATGGGGAAAATGAACAACGTCAAATTAATAGTCATTTGTGAGGAAGGATAAAACATCATATTATGCCTTTTATTACATAGTGATTATATAGAACTAGAATAGATGTTATTTTACTAATTCACTTACAGAAAAAATAAAATCATATCTACTTTAGAATAAATGAATTAAACCCTCTGGTCAGTATGATGTTGGTTTAGAAGTCTGATGGGCTGTGAAGATTTTGATGGAGACAAAAGGCATATTATTCTGTAGACAAAATGTGTCTTCCTTGAGAAAGCAAAGCAAAGTTTTATTCTCTCCATCACTTCTATAAAACACTTTTTAAACAAATGATCTTTTTAAACAAATGATGGTTCCAGATATTAGAAAACTCAAAAACATTTACTTAGAACCTAACAGCAATAGAAAAGTCATTGTAAAAGTTACACAAAACTCCTTTTGAAGAAATGTATGAATTACATTCTTCTAGGAAGTACACAGGATTTTGTCTATTATTCTTTTCCACCTCCGAAACAGACAATAGTATGCCTTCCCACATATTCTTAATTCCTTTCTCAAACCAAGTTTTTATCTACTATCAAACTTCTAGCAAATGGATACAAATAATAAATTTGTCATGAATTATCAGTAACTCAATTTTTATATTGCCAGGAGCAAGTACTAATAATTAGCAATGTTCTGTCAGTCTAAGGAAGTACATATAGGCTTTTATAAAAATAGAATTATCATGTTGTAAACTACCAGAGTGTAAAAGTATCCTTCAATTTTGAAGAAAAATATTTAATTATGCTCACTAGAGATTTTTAAGGCTTGCTATAGTGAAGTAAATGTCGATAGTACATAATTTAATTTCCAGGTTGATTTTATTTTTAAAGAGAGGCATTGAATACTGTTTGCATGTAGATATTTTGTTTTTCATGTAATCCAAACATGTTGAGGAAATGTATAATATTTCAAGAAGAACACTTTATATTTCATATTCCATTAGATTGCATCTAATTCTCAAACTGTAGGGAATGGCCCACTGAAATCCAATACAGACTTTTTAAAAAATTGCAACATGATTTGTAGTAACCTACTTTAATGAATGAGAGAATCGGGGTAATTTGTTACATCAAATGTTACCTCAAACAGTAATTTGTCAGGGATTTTACCTCAAATACTGATTGATCATGAAGGTTCTCCTACAATGACCACTAGTATAATATAGCACAATGTTCTTCTCTATAGCATTTTTCACATTTGCAATTTGTTTGTGCAACTATGTAATTAATATCCCCATGCCACTAGCCTCTATGCTCCATGTTGGCAATGACAGCGTCTGTATTTGCTCATTATTGAAGCTTCAATCATTTCCTTCCACAGAGTTTGTAATATGCAAGACATTTCATAAGAAATCTGCATATATTAGCTCATTATTCATCACAATGATCCTGTCAAGCAATCATCTCTTTTGCAGATGAGGAAGTAGAGGCAAGAAGTTAAGTACTTTTGTCTCAAGCCATACTTCTATGTATGGCAAAGTCGGGATTTAAATACAGACAATAGGAGTTGCCCATGAAGAAACAACTACTATAGAACTTGCTCTCTCATTAGGAAAAACAGTAAAAAAATAAAAAAAAAAACAGAACTGGAAAAAATATATAAAACAACAATTTTGAGACATTGCACAATGAGCAGTGCAGGGTTACTGTCCCTAACAGAAGGAAAACAAGCAAGGTGATCCCAACTCGCCAAGCAACCTTTTTGCCTAGAAGCTATTTCCACACTGCAATACAGGGAGAGTCCATCCAAAGGTGCTCCAGCAGATTTGTTAAGTTATGGAGGCAGTGATCCGTGCCCAGGGGTCCAAAGTGGCTATAAGGTATGGAGCCTGGTACCAGAAAACAAAAGGAAGCTAAATAGAGAAAAAGTTCTGGATCACTCTATGGGGCTCTGGAGTCATTGGTTAAGTACCTGAGCATCAATCTTTGGAGACTTAGAATAAAGCTCCATAAAGTTTAAAGAAGTGCTACTGCAAGTGAATGTGAAATTACCTGGAAGCTAAAGTTGAACCACTGCAAAATTCACATACGACTATGAATCATTTCATTTTTCACCTGCTTGAGAGATACTTTGATGAATATCCAAACTTTACATGGAGATGCTAGACAAAGCATGTTTTAGCTGTGGAGTATAATCTAACTCTAGAGAAAAGACTATTCCAAACTCAATTTTTAAAAAAATTTCAGAATATTATGAAAGTGTAAATGTTTTGGTGACATAAATTGCTTTTGTACCATTTGAGTCAAAGTTATAAGTGTGCCTATCCCATACATTATGTGCATTGTACCCATTAGGTGTAAATTTACCCATGTCCTTCCCCCCCCACCTGCTTGATTTTGAATGAATATTACTCCCTTATGTACATGTAAGTGTTGATCGATTAGTTCCAATTTAATGGTGAGTACATGTGGTGTTTGTTTTTTTCATTCTTGTAATACTTTACTTAAAATAATGGTCTCCAGTTCTATCCAGGTTAATATAAGAGGTATTAGTACAACATTTTTATGGCTGAGTAGTATTCCATGGTATACATACACCACACTTTATTAATCCACTCATGTATTGATGGGCACTTGGGTTGTTTCCACATCTTTGCAATTGTGAATTGTGCTGCTATAAACATTCAAGTGCAGGTGTCTTTTTTATAGAATTTTTTTTTCCTTTGAGTAAATTCCCAGTACTGGGATTGCTGAATCAAATGGTAGTTCTACTTTTAGTTCTTTGAGGTATCTCCATACTACTTTCCATAGAGATTGTACTAGTTTGCAGTTCCACCAACAGTGTGTGAGGGTTCCAATCTCTGCATCTGAACCAGCATTTGTTGTTTTGAGACTTTTTAATAAGAGTCACTTTCACTGGAGTTAAGTGATATCTCATTATGGTTTTGATAATGATATCTCATTATGATTTGCATTTCCCTGATGATTAGAGATGGTGAGCATTTTTTCTTGTTTGTTGGCCATTAGTGTATCTTCTTTTGAAAAGTTTCTGTTCATATCTTTTGCCCACTTTTTAATGGGATTATTTGATTTTTTTTTTTGGTTATTTGCTTGAGTGCTTAAATTAATAACAAAACAAAGCAGACAAAAAGTCCTAGGAAGTATCTGCAAGTAGCTTACATCTTAATAACTTATCCAGAACTCTTTAAAGAAACACAATACACCCAACAATGTAAATTCCGTAATGTCAGCATCTAGTTTATAATTTTTTGTCAGACTAATTTTTTTCAAAAATATTTAACAGAAACAAATCTTGAAATGACAAGATGAGAAATTAGCAGGTAAGAATTAAAAAAAGATTTTTAAGAACTTAAAGTAAAACATGGAAATACTGATAAACAGATGTAAAAAAACAATTGTGTGAGATCTTATGGATGAAAAATACGATATCTGAAATAAAAACTTTACTTGAATTAAATTAACTTAATATCAAATAGATATTAGAGAAAGGAAAAAAATGTGAACTTCAAGATATATTAATAGAAACTATGCAAACTGAGGCATGAAAAGACAAAAAGGACTGAGCAAAAATTTGCAGAACCTCAATGACCTGTGGGGTAGTATTAGCAAAATAGGATAACTGAAGTTCCAGAGAAAGAAATAAACAGGGAGTTGGAAAAGTAAAATATCTGATAAATGAAATATAAAAATGTACAAATTAGAAAAAATATTTAAGAAATATAGAAATATTTACAAATTTGATAAAAGGAATAAATCTACCAATCCAAGAAGCTCCAAGGAACCTAGCAGAATAAACACAAGTAAAACCACACCAAGAATTATCATTAAAAATTTGCTGAAAATTCATATATAAAGACAACATCTGGAAATCAATAAGTGATAAAAAGAAATGCTTGAGGCAGTAATTCCCTCATTAAAAACCATGTGGGCCAGAAGATGGAGCAGTATCTTCTTAGTGCTGGAGGGGGGGAAAAAATCAACCTAGAATATTTTTCCAAAATCACATAAAAATTCTTAAAAATTTTAAAGTTAAACAACATATGCTTATTAACCATAGAGCATATGGAAATGTGTGAGATGCAGTAAATCCCAGTAGTATGGTTCTAGAGCCCCTTCTCTAAACCACTGACTACACCTCCTCAGATGTGTTTATACTGTGAGACTGGCAGGCAAGACGCTATTACCCCATTCTCACATAAGGAATCTGAAACCAATGAGTATTTCAAGTGGTAGAACTAACACAACTTGGTATTCTCATTTCATGCCTGTTCCTCTTTGCACTACCCTGTGTCCTCTTATAAGAGATCTACAGGTTCAAATATCTAACCAATAGGTACATGATATATACTATATTAATGATATATGCTATGCACAGTTTATCTCTGAAAGGTCACACAAGTAACTGGTGAAGCAGGGAAAAGTGTTTCCTTCCAGTGAAAGGGAAACTAAGTGGCTAGAAGCCTGGGGGGAGGGAGACTTCTTTCCACTGTATACTGGTTTGTATCTTTTAAATTGTACATCGTCTCAAATATGTCCATTTTTTAAAAAGTAAAACTTAAACAAATGACAAAAATAAAAGTAAATTGCCTGTAATTTCCTTTGTGTTTTAAATTTTATTCTAATTTTGTTGTAAAAAAAGAACCTTATGCACTGAAAATATATAAAAATGAAGAAATAACCTTTCACCACTCCTTATATTTGTTCAGTTATTTTGTTCCGTTTATGTATATTTTAAATGATTAAGCTAGCATTAAGCTTGAAATTTTTATTTTGTGTTAATATTAATCTTATAGCACATGGATTATTCTATTTTACTGCTTTTTCATGTATAGTGTTTTTAATGGTTATATCTTATTCCTTTACATAGTTTGTACTGCAGTTTAGTTTACAGTTATTTCAGATGTTGAATGTTTCATCTGTTCATAATTTTTCTTTTTATGAATAATTAATAAATTTGTGCAATGAAAGCCATTAATGCATAAAACTTTATTTGCAGATTTATAGGGAATAAATCCCTATAAGTATTATTGCTGTGTGAAAGTATATGAACATTTTTAAAGATTAGATTACATCACTAACCTGTATTGCATTCTCCCTATTTTAACAGTCACTTCATTGTCTGTCTTCCCAGTAGAAGTTTCCATGACATCAAGGACAGTGTTTTTGTTCTTTTCTGCCTAGCAGGTGATAGTGGCTGATTTTACCAGATAGATTTCTTCAAAACTGAACAGCTTTCCATTCTGCCTTGCAGTGGCTGGGGATGTCTACTTCAGCTTAAATTTCCTAGATCTACAATTTTACTTTCATTTTCTTTGTTTTATATTTTTCATTTTTATTGCAAATTTATTATCTTATTAGATTGATAGATGAATATCATACCTTTCTTTGCATATTAATAAGTTTGAACCTACCCAACACTAATCCTTGTTATTCTTAGGCTTTTGGTTTTTCCCTCTTTCCCAAATTGTCTATTCATGCCCTTTGGTATTATCTTATCCATTGCACTGAACTCATTGTATGTTAAAGATTCTAATCCTTTGATTTTCATCTTTGTTGGAGCTATGTCCTCAATTGCTAACTGCTTCTTAAATTCTATTTAATGTAAAATAAATTTGATGTCTATTTTTCATGCCACTGTCCAAGCAATACTACTTCAAAAACATACATTTCATGGTCTGAGGAAGCTTTAGTGGGAGCATATAAATTTAAGCATAAAATGGCGGTGAACTTTTCCACCTCACAGCACACTATTCTTCTGTCACCAGACCAGTTGTTCATGCTAAATTATCTTTGTACATTGTTTAATCCTCTTTCATGACAAAATAGAAATAACAGAGACTTAATGATTAAGAAGATGAAATAAAGTCAAACCAAAATATCTCCTTCCCTATATAATAAATGTAAACCAAATTAGGTTTTTTTCAATAGGAAAAAAACAATAATAAAGAAAACAAAAGGTTCGACCACATAAGGAATGTTTAAAAGTGTGGTCAAAGAAAGTACAAGACAAAAGGACCACGAATCCACATTAGCCAGTCCATACTAACTCCCCTGCCGACTGCCCCCCAGGCCCCCGGCACAGTGGACAATGACAAGAACCAAAACCCGTCGAGTCAGACCTCTACCTTCCCACACGGACTGTTCACCATGGACACTTGAACCCCCTAGCTACTAAAAAAAAGTGAAAAGAACACATTACATACTTTAAAATAAGGAAAAGAAATACAATTCTAGGGGTAAATAGAAAAAAATGGAAGTAAAATAAAGTAACAGAAACTTCATTCATACCATATTCATATGAAACAAAAGAGCTCTCCACAATAAACATAATAAAGAGAAATGAAATGAAGTGTCAAATAGATAAAAATAGTTCAATGAATAAAATTAAGGAAGGAAATAGTATAGTCAAATAAAGATGAAAAAGCCATTCTCTAGAAAAAGCAAAACCAAGAAAACAAAGGAAAAACTCTTCCCTTGAGTATTTTTTAATGTAGAGGGAACATGGGGGGTCATGAATTCATCAGAAAAAGATATTGAAGATATGATGAAATAAAAACAAAGAGAAAATGGAAGATTACGGTGCTAGGAACTGAGGAAGAAAAACATCATCACAGAAATGTATGAAGAAGAAATATATGTTTAAAAATAAAATGATTTGAGGTAATGAGTCAATCAATATTTTGTTCTGATAAGCAGCAATTTTGTAACTGTAGGTTATTTGGTTATATAAAAGCATTCTAAAATCTCAGTGAGATATGTTAAAATTTTATTTAGTTTAATATTTGGGGGTGCAAAAACCTATATTTCTATAGAAAAAGGTAACTTAAACTAGTTGGGGCTTATAACTTTACAATTGATAGAGCCCTAAAAATACATAAATTAAAAAATATTTTTAGGATTTAGACAATACATATTCCAGTTTCAAGCTGCTACAATTGTAAGGAATGAATACTTAATCCTAACTGGATTACCTAGCATCCATGATCCATAAATAGTGTAAACTGTAACAACTGTATTTATTTACAGCGGTTTTATTTACACTGTATATATTTATAGTCTGGCCAAAGAACATTTAGAACTTAATTCTGAGATACCCCAAGGGAATCTCATTAAGCATTTCTCTAACTTATAGCCATTTGCTGTGATGTGGGCGAAAGATGTTACATAGATGTTACATAGAATGTAACAGTATTTTTTAAAAATACATTTTGAAATGAAGAATCTTAAAAGAACATTAAAAAGTCTATTTACTAACTGGGAAATTATACCAAATCCCAACCTAACATAACCTTCATTTTGTTTCATCAGTAGTAAATCTGTTGTAAATAATTATATTTTTCAACCTCCATATCACTTTGATGTATTATTTTGGTACCCTAAGTCACTAGGGTAAATCATTAGTCATTTCACTAGTAGTAGACTTGCATTCAAAGTATTTCTACATAGGAGTAATTAGTTTAATTTCATGGTCATAAAATTGAATAAAATAAAATCTTTGTCCAAAATATTTTATTTCTAGTTATTAAAGAGAATAAACAGTTTGTTTATTTGTTTTTATTTATTTTTAATTTTTTATCTAAGTAGATTTAGGGGTAATAAGTAGTTTTTTGTTACATGGATGAACCATATAGTGGTGATGTCTGGGTTTTTAGTGTATCTATCACCGGAATAATAGTAATAATTCACCCAATAAATAGTATTTCTTCCTTTCCCTCTCTTCTACCCTCCTGGTCCTTCTGAGTCTCCAATGTCTATTCTACCACTCTATAAGCCCCTGCACACTTATAGCTTAGCTCCCACTTATGAGTGAGAATATGTAGCATTTGGTTTTATTTTCCTGCATTACTTCACTTAGAATAATGGCTTCCAGTTCCATCCAAGTTGCAATTGAGATTGAGACTCTTAAACATGTACATACCTTTTAACTCATTATTTCTACTTCTTGGAATGTATTATGAAAAAATAGTTATAATTAAGCACAAAGAATTCTTTACAAAGCTACTGCTTCAGCAAATTAGTTGGAAGTAGATTGCTTGAATTAAGTAGCAATACCTTACATCTATTAAAAATCAGGCTCTCAAAAATGAGTCTGAATTTCAGAAATTTCTTGAGATACATTATTAAGTGAATAAAATATACAACCCCAAGTTCATAAGAAAAAAATGCATAAATCGATACAATCTTAAATGTATTAACTACATGTCTTTTCTTGGGCTAAGGAGGATTTTATTTTAATCTAATATTTACTCTTAGTATTTTACAATAACTACACAATCATTTTATAATCATTAAACTGTTTTTAAAAAATAATTCAAAGGCTCACTTTATGTAAGACTACAACTGGGAAAAGGGCTTCAGCATCCTCTTCTCAGAATAAAAATCTATCTCATGGGTCCTGTAGGATTGCTGTGAGAAACAAGAGAGATATGAAATGTTTTGAGAGGGAATTAAGAGCTAAAGAGAGGCAGGGTTTTATTCATTCTTTTAGGATACAGAAGTGCCGCCTAAGCGTTTTGTCTATTGCCTTAAATCTTTCATGTGGGTGCCATTAGTGCACTAATTATATGGGGTGATCTGAAGAAATTAAAACACTTTCCTAAACAAGTAATTGACTTCCAGAAAAAGCTGGCTCTGTGTAGGGCTTTGGCACTGTTTTAAGCAAAACCACCCGTTTGCTTAAGGGTTCAACAAGCAGAGCTTGGCAAGACAAATTTATAAGTATTAGTAAAAGGTTAAGAAAAGTTCTGGTCTCCTTACTGAACCCAAGAGATACAAAAACACTAGTGTGTATGATCCTGGTCCACTTAGCAGGAAGGTGTTTTACAGACCTTCAGAGATTGTGGGAGTCCCAGTTTGGGCTCTCACAAATAAAGGGAAGCGAAAGCCAATGGATAGTTGGACTAGTTAAACAATTAGACTGGCGTACTGAGGGTAACTCAATAAAAATCCTTGGACCTGCTATCTGTGGGCAAACTGTAAAACAGATTTAGGCCACATTTGGTTATTAAAACAATTGCCAAGTGTTGATTCTAGTGCCTGGCTAACTTCCAACAGGGACACAGGGCATTTCTCATGACTCTAGGATCTAGTTGTTGAGAGATATAGACCCTGTCCTGGACCATGCTGCAATGTCCATAGGATGTGTACAAGAGTTGATATATTTACTCCCCAAGCAAAATAATTTTTGACCCATATTGAATTATTTGTTTCTTTATGCTCAGTTTACAAATTAACTGGAATAACTTTGCCCTGAAGGTTTCATCGGAAAACAGAACTAGGAATTACAATCTCTTCCTTCTATGATAGTAATAGTAAAGAATACAATTGCTCTTCTGACCCCCTGCTTGGGCCAAGTTGTCTTTTCAAGTAGAATACACATAATAAAAGGCTATTGTATGATAAAGGCTAAGGAAATACAGGAGCCCACTATAAGAAAAACCAATATGAAAACATTTAACTAGGAAATTATTATATTAATATTTGCAAGGGATGTTTCATTTATAAAATATTCAAAGAGTTCTTTTTAAACAATACATTAGCTAAAATGTAATTACGCACTCTGTTTTTCAGGACTCTCACTCATTCATTCTTTAATTTATACATTTTTCAACAAAGTATGTGACTCACTGTGTCTCCCTATATTCCCAACATTGAGGAGGGAAATGAATGGTACAAAAATGAATGGTACACAGTCTCTGTTCACAAAGGGATCGAGAGAATAAATATATAAACACATAGTCTCACCATGAAATAAGTGCTAACCAAAATGTTGAAAATGACACACTTATTTTAAGATATAAGAAAATATACAAAGGTGATGATGTATTATTTTATTTTATAAAAGTTGCTCCTGGCCGGGCGCTGTGGCTCACGCCTGTAATCCTAGCTCTTGGGAGGCCGAGGCGGGCGGATTGCTCAAGATCAGGAGTTCAAAACCAGCCTGAGCAAGAGCGAGACCCCGTCTCTACTATAAATAGAAAGAAATTAATTGGCCAACTGATATATATATAAAAAATTAGCCGGGCATGGTGGCGCATGCCTGTAGTCCCAGCTACCTGGGAGGCTGAGGCAGTAGGATCACTCGAGCCCAGGAGTTTGAGGTTGCTGTGAGCTAGGCTGACGCCATGGCACTCACTCTAGCCTGGACAACAAAGCAAGACTCTGTCTCAAAAAAAAAAAAAACGTTGCTCCAGTATATTAAATAACATGTCATCCCAGGTACCAAATTATTGCTTTAAAATTGTATGGAAGGGACAGTCTGGTATGGAATAGTGAAGGCGACCTTTTACATGTGAAGAATTTAATTTGCATAGCACCTGAATGAATTTTAAGCTTAATCCTTCTTACTCTTGAGTTTCATGTTTACAAAATGGGCATAATTTTACTTACCTTGCTAAGTTTTTCCTAAAAATCTTCAAAAATAGAATAAAAATTGCAAGAGCTCTGTAGACTTGAAGAACCCACATTTATGTTTATTATTATTTTAATAGTAACAGTCTCGTAAGAGTGTGCAAGAATTAATACAACTTGCAAATTATGTAGATGTATTTTATTTTGAGATTCTGAAAATCTACAGGTCAAGATATATTTTTTTAATTATATGGCTTGTATGAGCTCCATATTCCTAATTGAATAGAAGTCATGTGATGTACTTGCCATTGCCAAGATGGCTCTCCTACCACGGTTGCTTCTACTATAACTGCTATTACCACAATTGTTCCACATGCTCCATTTTCAATTGCTGACTGCCAGAAAAAATTTGTTGACAAAAAACTGAGTTCATTATACTTATTTAGGTAAAAACACCACTTTGAAACAGTCTTAGTAGTATCTCAAAAGTGGGAAGTCAAGAGAAGATATATGTATCGTATTAGGGTCTGAGAGGTGACTTTAAGGCAGTTCTTGAAATGCTGGAAACCTTCTGGGGTTGGGCAGAAATTGTGAAATAAAAACCTTAGACTTGTGGGAACAGTAAAGGGAGGATTTGAGGTGAGCCTTGGGGAGCAAGCCATTATCTTGATAACTAAGCTATTTCAGGTATATCTTGAAAGAATAAGTATTACTTAGAACAAATAGTTAATTTTTTGTTTTCAGTTATTTTTAACATAGGGCCAGGAAAGTAGGTTTTTTTCCTACTATCATCATGAGCTTGAGGGGACATTCTAGATTTAGGTTACTGATTTGGATTCTTAAGAACTAAAAGATGAGAAAAAAGTATTGGGAAAGTAAATGTAATAGCAACCAAGATGTTGCCAGCAAACTCCTGTTTTCCCTCCCCAAATCAAATTTAAATATCCATGCATACATAATATGATTATATCAAACACAGTTGTGCATACCTGTAAGGAATGAATATTACATAATTATAATGGAAGTTAATGGCTTGGAAAGCCTTTCTGATGAGATATAATTTTATATGTTTTCTCATATCCGAAACTTGATTCTAGAGGAATAAATCATCTGATTTAAATTTTAAAGATGGTGTGGGAGGACAGTCCCCTGGATTACAGGTGAGAAGTCACAGCAGTGATCTTTGTTTTGTGGGTGTTTTTTGAGTTATAACCTAGGGAAACCAAGTTTGATCTTACTTTCTATTTACTACTTATCCCTACGCAGAGAGAAACCATCAGAAAACACTGTGAGGGATAAAGAGCAGTTTTTCTTTTTAAACATCTCTATACCACCTCTGCAGCCCTGCTCTTGCTTTCTCCTCCTCCTGTTGCTCTTTTTACTTTATTTTTTCTATTGCACTACATTTTAAATGACTTTTTGAGAATAAATATTGTTACTTTCAGTCACATGACACTACGAGACTTGTTTGAAAGTAGTGTTTTGTTTAGAAGTCTCCAGATGTCATTCCTAGAACATGGCCTTGGAGTCAGTGAAAACTGATTTGACCCCTGGATCTGGCATTTGCCACTTGTGTGACTCTGGGTAATACACTTAATGCTGTCTCCACTCTGCAGTGCAATAACGACACCTCTCGTGGGGCTGGCACAGGGATTAAATCACGTAATGAAAGGGAAGTGCTAAACATATAGTAAATTTTATGGGTTATGTTGTGTCCCTGAAAAAATTCATATATTGAAGCCCTAACCCCCAGAATTTGACCTCAGAATTTGACCTTATTGAAAATAGCAAAGTTGCAGGTGAAATAGTTGAGATGAGGTCATTAGGGTGGGGCCCCATCCGATGTAACTTGTGTCTTTATAAACAGGGGAAACTTGGACACAGAGCGGTGCACACGGGGTTGACACTATATGAACATGAAGACAGATGAGAGTGATACTTCCTCAAGCCAAGGAATGACAAAGGCTGCTGGAAACCCCCAGAAGCTAGGAGAGAGGCATGAAATGGATTCTTCTTGACAGTCCTCAGAAGGAACCAGCTCTGTTCACACCTTGACCTTAGACCTCTAGAATCCAGACCCATAAGACAATACGTCTGTTTTTTAAGCCACCCAGTTTGTATTGCCTTGTTCCAGCAGTCCTGGCAAACTATGCAGAAAGGTGTCACTAAATCTTTAGCTGTTGTAGTAGTTTTACTCCTGGTCACCAGATGATTCAAATATTTCTGTTTCATGAAACATTAGAGATGGTCATTTAAATATTATTTTAGAAAATGATCAATGTAAGTAATTCATTACTGGTGGGCAATAAATTTCAAGTTGCTTCATGTTTCAATATCCTTATATTATTGTGCCATTTCTGTTTTATCCTTATACAGAAAGAGATATTTCCAGAATCAAATTTGTCTAAAATAACAATGCTTTGTTAATTTTTTTCTAATGGAAATAGAAATGATATTCTGTGTTTTTAATAACAACGTATTAATTTGAATGAATAGTTGACCAAAGTTAAATTGAATGTTTTTTACATCTGTCTTCCAAAACATAGATTGGAATATAAGCATTGTTTTAAAAGATTATTTAAAAGACTACGTGATTTCAAGACATATTCTTTTTGTTTTCTACACACTTTTTTGGAAAAATATGATTTTTTTAAAAAATATGCATTCTACTTATTTTACTATCCTCTGAAAAGAAAATCACATTTAAATTGTAATATTATGGAAACTGGAGGCCTTGGGGCTAGAGAAAGATTCCAAAGAACATTTAGAAAAAATTCAAGCACTTACTGGCTGTGCCAGCTGGGAAAGTTTCTCCATGGAGTGGTGCTAGACTGTTGGGAGAGCTGCAGGAACACACCATCAAATGTATAAAAGTCAGCATCTCTCCAAGAGGGGGAAAAAAAGAGGGAGACTATTTTTTTTTAATATATGTTTTCTGTAAAATGTTTTAAAGAAGCCAAAACATAGCTTTTGTATGACCTGAACAGAGGGTAGATGGATAATTTTCTAGAGGACTCATTAGAAGTGACTTCTAAGAATGAAATCAAGATGGCGCCAAAGCACCTGCTGCCCCTGTTGCTCTCTAATAGCATGGCATGAAATCTGCGGCCCAATTCCCTCGGGAGTTTAACGTCTAGCAAGAAATCTTCTTTGCCTTTATTTGATAAAATCAGAAGAGGCATTGCTTAGGATTTTTCATTGCTCTGGGGGATACCGGAAGTAGCAGTAAGATAAGATGCCCTCTCTCTGAAAAATAAAAGAGAGGACAACGGATGCTCCCATAATCGTGCATTCGTTCGTTTAGCAAATACGTCCTGAGACCTGTTGGGTGGGAGGCAAGAAGCTAGGTGCTGGGTACAAGGCTGTGAGTGAAGCAGACGCAGCGTCTGTCTTCGTGAGATGTGTTGTCTGCGATGGGAGACAAATATTAAGTCAACAGCGCATTTAGATAAGCTACAAATCTCAAATTCTATGCAGGAAACAAAGAAGGTGCTTGCGTAGAGATTATCTGGGGCTTGCAGGGGTGGGAAGAGTTGCTTTGATTCATGATCAAGACTCTCAGAGGAAAAGTAATTGAAGTTGAGACCTGACAGTTAATACGTGGCAAGATTTTCCCACAGCAGGTGAAGAGCGTTTGAAACCCACAGTGAAGATGTACAAAAGCCCCGCAACGGGCAAGAAGCCGCTCTGTTCTGGGAAGAGGGTTTTGGTTGGGAAGTACAGATATAACAGGGGACAGATCACAGAAGCATTTTAAGTCATAGTAAGAGGACTAGATTTTAATTTTTTAAAAATTTATTGGAATGGTATTGTTGAAAGTTTTACAGCGGGAAGATGTTTACTCCTACTATTTGCATGTTTGTTTTGGCTCCTGTCTGGAGTTTACTTTCAAAGCAGAGATTCAATGGGAGATTGGTGAATGGATCACCACAGAAGAGCAGGACAGATGATGATGGCTAGAACCAGCAACATAAGGTAGAAACAGAGGGAGTTGGATGAATTGAAGGTGTTCATGGAGGTGGAATCAACACAGAACTTGATTTTGGACTGGTTTTTGGAAATAAGCATATCCCAAAAGTAGTTACTCGCTTGATCAACTTGGAGGACAGTGGTAACATTTACAGGGACAGGGGAAAATCAGGGGGAATGTAAGCCAATGTGGATTAGTTGTCATCTTACTAGTGTTTGCTTATTATTAATAATATATGTTTATAATAGTAAGTTTTGCAGGTGGAATCTGAATTCTAATAGCCCTTCAGATAATTAAAGAATTAAAACCATTTCATTAGCTAAGCATCTGCTATGTATAGAGCAAACACCTACCATTTCCATCTCTTCTCATTTTCTCTCCAATTTATCACTAGAGTGTAAAAAACTGAACAAATACAAAAGTAAAGTTGTGATAGTTACCAATTTTAGTCTTGATAATTTACAAGTGCTTGTTCAAATGATTGTGTTTCTTCATCTCTCTGTGATTTTTATTTAGATGGATTTGAAATGTGTAAGAACAAATCTTTCAAGCAAATTCAATGATAAAGCAAGTTTACTAAAATGTTCTTTGTTGAGCACTAGTTCTTTGGATTAAATTACAAAAAGGTTCAATGGTTAAGTAGCTATTGATTTTTTTATCATATATGTGAGAGCCATATATGTTATGTAAATTTATGCAAAATGTTGTACGAAATAAATTTTAAATTTGTGATACTAATGTGATGGCCTCCTCTGTTGAGAATATAGGGAAAAATGAAGATGGTGTTTTACAGTTTGTGTTCTCACATTGATGTTTCTGATGGCATGCCTTTTAAAATTATTGCCTTCAACCACTATCTACAATATATTTTCTTCTTTCTATTTTTTAAACTACTTTTCCATCTATAAAAGTGTTCCTTATAAAGATTTTAGAAGAAAAGTAAATTTCTGGGTTGGATATGACTTGGTGAATCCCTTTCCCCTCCCCTCATTTCATTAATTAGGAACAGGCAGGGCACTTGGTGACCTCACAATAAAGACGTTTGATCTTCATCAGGCATTTGCCAAGAGTCCACTTGATTTCAAAGTGGCACAGAATTTGTTTGGGATTCTGGCTCTGACATTTCCTATGTGTAAATAACAATTATTGTGACAATTACAAGGAACAATATATGTTAAGGGGCTTAGAGCAGTGAGTGACACATACTAATCATTTCACAAAGCATAACTTAGAAAAATTAAAAAGCTGCTATGCACCTCCTCTGCGTGGGACAAGATTACAAAGGTTAAAAAATTGTAATCTCTCTGGCGTCAGGATGCAAAGTAGATCGAAGGGAAAGAAAGGAGTCAGAAAGGGTCTAGGCCAAGAGACGATCAGGTTTTAACTGAAACAGTTATGTTGGCATTGGGGCAGGATGATTGGATGGTACGAGATAAGGAAAGATGCCTAGAACGGAGATCCCTGAGGGCGCCTGGGTGACTTGATGAGCTGTGGTCAATTGGGACCACCATCCCTTCTGTGGTCAATTGGAACACCATGTGTAGTATTAAGTTTAGATGTGAATTTACTGTCAACAAGAGAAATAATGAAATAACTGGCCTATCTCAAAGTGCTGTGTGGCTTCTCTGATTCTTACAAAACAACACTGAAAGTAATAGAGCATTTGAAACACTAAAGATAATTAATTTTGTCCTCATGTCTTTATTTAAGGCTTTGGAACCACAGCTCTAAATATCTAACTCAATTTTCCAGGCAATAGGCAAAAACTAATGGGTGTTTTATGTCTGTTGGAGACCAGTCAACCACTGTTGCTCCATCCTATTTTATTGTTGACTTATCACCAGCTTGGCCATCGCAGAGGAAAATGAGATTCAACTTAGTTTCTTCTTAATGGCAAGAATTCAATATGCTAAGGCAATGCACGAACTGAAGTGAATGCTGTTTCAGGAACATATCCTTTCCAGATCCATAGTATTTGTACTTTCTTTAGGAAAGGAAAAAGTTTTTTTAAAACCCAAGTCGATACTATTAATTTCATGAAGTGCACTTGATTGTTAAATTTGTAACATTACACATAGATTATGCTTCTGGGAAAGAAAATAAGAGTCATTCTAGAATGTTTACAGATGCCCTTCTTCATTTTGCAGCTTTCCAGCAAGCCTAGTGTAACCCCAATATCCTAGAAACACACGAGATTTCCCAGAGCACAAATGCTATCCAGTGCCTGGGTCAGAAGATCATCAAGGACTGCTTATTTTCTACCTTAACACATACCCTAAGCATCCACTCCCCTCTGCACAAGCTTAACTCCATTTTATACGCCTCTAGTTAGCATGGGCCATTTAAAAGTCTCTAGATTAGGTGATTTAGGACCAAGTAAAGGACAGACAATGGGGCTCCGATTTGCATCCCAGTGGAAGGAGCCAGACCTTGGCTTTGCTCCTGAAATGAAACCTCCACTTCAAATTACAGTTTTCATAGTCATCCTGATGATAGTGAGTTTTTCCTATTTGCTAGGTTCCATGTATGTTTGTCTATACGAGGGCTGTCCAGAAAGTATCCAGCCATGCACTATAAAAATTACAAATTAACAATGGCTGCATATTTTCCAGACAGCCCTCATATTTTTGTTTCCCCATTTATTCTGCACACTCAGTGAGATACGTATTCTTATTCTTACTATAAAAATCAGGAACCTTAGTTATGATGAAGTTAAATACCTGCACAAAGTAACAAGGATGTAAGGGACAGAGAGAGGACTGGAACTTCAGATGGGCACCACATTTCCTATCAGGGAATTGAAGGACACAATACACTTAAAATTAAACAGCTTTCAATAAATGTCGATCGCTTCTGTTATTATTCTGCCTTCCCTTCTGGGTGCTCTGTGCTTTGTCTCTGACCTGATAGATTTCCTGGAAACCTAACCCTGAAAAGGCCTGAGGCTGGCTTGCTCTGCTAGCTGACCTTGCTCTAGGGTATGGACTACAGCCTGTCCGGACCCTAGCACCTACACACGTCCTTACGTCCTGCGGCTGCAGGTCCCAACCCCTGATTGACCACAGACTCATTCCCCATCTATATACTCGGCTTGTTGGCAGAGACACCCCAAGTTACTTCTGCCTGGATACCCATAAGGCTGAATATCTATTTTCTTTGTTATCCGATCTCCTGGATACTTCCTCTCAGCACCACACTCCCTAATTCTGCTCTCTGGGAGGAAAGCAAACTTTAAATGTATCATCTAAATGCTGAGACTTGAGGGTGAAGGCGTATGATATTAAGTAATAATTATGCAGGGACTACAGATAGATACTGGATCTGTCCCAAGGAAAACCGAAGACACAGTTGCTCTGCTTCGGCACACCCCAACCCCAGAGAGGAGCGCTGTCTCTTTGCCTGGAATTTCTGTTGTTAATAATCATTTAATATTTTACAACACTAATTATAATAACTGCATTTATTGGCCTATATAAGTCATATAAAGCGTTATGCTAAGGCCTTTATATGTAAATGGCTTATCCTCACATAACATATTGAAGAATACTGTAATTGTGCCTGATTTCTATGTAAGAAAAAGTAGTGTTTGGAAGTTGGTTCTTTGGTGCCAAACTGCATGGCTACAGTTTGCAAGATCGAGGTTTGACAGATTTTGACAAAATTAAGACTAGTTTATGCAGTAATTATCCTTCCAAGACATATTTTACTCACCTAGTGAGATGAAAGAGACAGTTCTCTTCCAATGAGACAATTGGACAAGTTGCTTGAGCAGGCTGGGGAGTGGGCAAGAGCCCCCCAAGGCAGTGATAAAATTCACGTGACAGGTATTGCCTCTGGGAAAGGGGGGGGTGAGTAGACATTTTTATCAAGGACAGCGAGGAACAGTGTGGACCATGGGATCCGAGCCAGAAGAGAATTGTGCTGGTGCCACCACAGGTGACCATACAGGAGACACTTGGATTTGGAAGAGAAGGAGAAGCACTTGTTGCTAAGGGACACTCCGCCTGTAGCCCACAGTGAGAGCCGGGAGACAGACGCCAGAGAGGACAACGGTGCCTCAGTTGAAGAGCTCAGTGAGAGAATGGTCCCCAGTGAGCCTGCTAAACCAGACCCGTGGCTGCTCCTCCCTGTGGCCCGTGGCCCAGAGCCCCCCCACGTTGCTGATTTGTCTTGGGGACGCAAGCCTGGCTTTAGCTTCACGCCTACCCACATATGAAGGACATATATCTACACTTAATTTCCTTTTCCTCTTAACAGAGATGTTTACTTTTAAATAGACTTATAAAATTGAATATTTTAAAAGATCCTGAATGTTGTATTGCCAACCAACTCTAAATATAATTCATCTCAATAATATTTTATTATTCATATCTGATGAACAACCCGGCCGTTTTATGGGAATGAGATCTCTTTTTGCTGTCACAGGGTGCCAGAGCGGTTTGCCAGAGAGAGTTTACATGATGAAACTCGATGTGGCTTAAACATGTCATAGTAAAGTATGTGCTTAAATCAGGATATCAATACCCCATGCTCTCATTTTTGAATCTGTATGAAGTGATGAATTAAACTGAAGTGGAAAATAAAGAGTTAGGGATAACATATAATGTCATTCAGGACTATTTTCAAATGGCAAAGAATACATAAACCCTTTCCCCCATTGTAAGGCATTAGACTTAATCCGGTACGTTCACATTGTATTGCAAAAATTGTTTTTTAGCCATCAATGTCATTCAGCAATTTTTCATCTCTATATCATATATGTCATTTTTCATTTTTGTCATCCCTATAAGCACTGTTTAAGAATGAAATCTAAATGATATTTCACATTTAGGAAGGAAAATTGTGCTGGTGCTATAGCTAATACTGCATCACCACAGCCTTATATAATTTCTGCAGGAAGTTTTGCTGAATAAATGCATGCAGCCCAGAAGAAATTAAGACTATTCCAGTTGTTAACCAAAACAGACATACTCACTAGAGGGCAGGGACTGTATCTTTAATTAGCTTTATGCTTTATACACAGCATCAGGAATAAATGGTACAAATAAAAGCATTTGAATTTTGAAAAGAATATTTAATATTGTATTATTGTCACTTAAGACTAGACGATAGATACTAAAGTATCTTAGCAAATTTCTAGGCACATTCTCCAAATCCAAAATGTGTTACTATCCTCAGTTACATTGGCTGATACTGTAGCTGTGAAAGGTCAAACATTATTGTACAATTACACAATAACTAAATCCAGCTTCGTTTCAACTCCTGTAGTACATTATTTCCATAATATTGTTTCTAAGTCAATCAAAGTTATGAGTGGCCTATAAACAAGCTATGCTGTTACCTTGCCATTTTTAAAGTGTGTCGAAGTATTTTATATCTCAACAAGATGGCAATTTCTTGGAGAGAAGCACCACATTCTATTCATTTCGGTGTATCCCCCTTAATAAGCAACACACAATCTTGAAAAAATAGAAAAAAGCAAATAGTGATAATTGTAACATTTTATTCAGTCATTTAACAAATCTTTATTGAGCACTGACCATATACTCAAGCCCTGTTTCAGGCACCAGGGAGTATAAAAGATGCTCTCGTGTAATTCATGATTAATCAGTGCATTCATCCTTTCAAAGATATTGATTGAACACTCACTATACTCCAGGAACCGGGCTATCACTGGGAATATGAGAGTGAGAATTTAGTCAATTTCCCACCTGAAGAAGCTTGTAGTGCATTAGGAGAAATAAATAAATAATAGAACCCTGTGCTTTAATGTTCTGATAGGGATAAACACGTGGGTTTTGGAAACACTTACTATAGGCCCCTAATCCACATTTGGGCAGAGACAACAGTAAAGAAATGTTTTCTGGAGGGTCTGAGGCTGCAGTTGACGTGGGCAGTAACCACAGTGCTTTGCAGGTGGTTGAGCAACGGGGAAGGTAGAGGTGCTGGCTGGGAGTGGAGGGTGAGCACAAACAGACCCAACGGCATGTGTCAAGGTAAATACCAGAAGTGGAAAAGACTCCAGATGGCTGGATAACAGAGAAATAAAAACCTAGTGTAAAGAGGCTGCAGAGTGGAAGGTAGATGCTGGCCCACAGAGACCTTGGTACACTTGTGACTCAGACTGGTCACTTTCTGGAGGGCAATTGGAAGCCATGCTCAAAGCAGACTTTAACTTCATTAAGCTGAGGTCTGAAGTTTCAATAAACGTATCAGTTCTCTCAAATTCCATAAATAACTTTTTGAGCAACTCTTTTGTATTGAAGAGATTAATTATACCAGAGCCTGCAGAGAACAAAAAAATAAAATAATTTATTATAGCTCTTGTCTTCAGGAAACGTATACTTTTCTAGAGGTCATGAACCAAGTACATAAACATGTACGTAGTGATAGAACACGGGCAGAGTCCCAAGAAAGAGACAAGTCTTAAACGATAGAAAGAATGCACATTATTTTGATGAAAAAAGGAAACTTCGGGGTTGCATTTGAATCAGGACTTGACGGATGGGTTTTACTTCTCAACAAAGAGGATTAGAGTAACGGAACTGTCATGAACAATGGCAGTTATGTGGAAAAATTGCAAAGTAAAAGTCACGAATACCAGCTAGAAATCCAGTTTGGGCCTTGGTGTATACAGTGTGTTGAGACGGGCTTACTTCAGGGCCTTATCCTTCTGTCGGGAAGTCTCTGCTCAAAACCGTCCCATGGCTGATTCCTCTCATTCAGATCTCAGCTCAAATATCTGCTCTCCAGAGAGGCCTTCCCTGGTTACCTTGGTTATCTACCTAAAATGGACCTTTCTCTCCTCATTTATCATCCATCATATCACTCAGTTTTATTCGTTTATTTTTGTTAAATGTGTGTCATCGACCTCCCTTGCTTGTAATGTAAGTGAATGCAAGTAAGAGCTGTCTGTGTACTTCACTACTATTGAAAATGTGATAAGCCTTCAATGCATATTTATTGAGCGAATTAAATGCATGGCTAAATCGGTAAGATGAGAAAACGTTTTGAGGCCATAGCGTGGAAAGCCGGCCTGCCTGGCAGATACGGTCACTAAAGCAGTGGCCATTGTGGGGGGCGGAGGGGGCTTTGCGGAGAGCAGCCTAACTGGAGTGCTGTTTCTGGACACCCGGCAGCCGCCAAGAGCTTGGATTCAAGACTGGAATGAACAAAGGGAAAGAAAACATCCAGAAGCTCCTGCAAACGACAGCAAGCTCTGCAGAGAGGGTGCAGCTGCATGATTAGGAAGGAGAAGACCTGAAGGAGCTAGAATGGCAAGATGTGGTAACTGATCCAACATGTAGAGCAAGGAAGAGCTGCAGGGGCCTCTCAATTCTCTGGAGTGATTAAGTGAGAAAACAGCGATTTCATGGCTATTTTACATTCACAATGCTGGCAAGACCTTCACAAGATATCGATATGGAAAACCAGCTGTTGTGTCAAGGGGGGAGATGGGGCTGAAGACTCATCCACCCCTGGTGCCTGATTTGTGGAGATGTGTCCAGACTGTCCACCCACAGCCACCTTCCCAAAACCAGAGCCTCTCGAGAGTGGTGGGGATTCGACAACAGTCCTGATTTTATTGCACTTCCTTATTGCCTTTCCTATATCATTTTCCTTTTAACTGGCAGAAGCACTGGAAGTATTTAAGCTCAAGATGAACAATCTGATATCACACTGATTAGAGAGGTTAAGGAACTTGCTCAAGGTCACACAGCTAGTATGCAGACATGGTTGTTGGTCTGTTGGACTTCAAATCTTTAAGCCCTTAGTCAGTTTGGAAAAAAAAAAAAGCCCATAAAAAGGAAGAAAGGAAAAAAGGAAGGAAGGGAGGAAGGAAGGAAGGAAGGAAGGAAGGAAGGAAGGAAGGAAGGAAGGAAGGAAGGAAGGAAGGAAGGAAGGAAGGAAAGGAACGTTTCAAGAAGGAATGCAAGGTACATGTTTCAAATTCTGGAAGAAATCAATTAAAATAAGAAGGGAAAAAGTCACTACATTTGGTAATTAAAATGTCACTAATATTTGAGAGAGTGATTTTTTTTAGAGCCAGAGAATGGTGGAAATCAAACTGTATCCTATAAAAAGAAAATTATTATTTCTACAAATGGAGATTTTAGGAAGAACAGCTAAAACAAGATAATAGTGAACTAAGTATTCATTTGAAATTCCCAATTAATTTTTATTATAAATTTTCATTCACAGATACAAGGTTCACATAAATATACACTAATGGAACTATAGTTCATGCAAATCTTTCAGAGTACTTTGTTCTGATCTTAATGAAGAAAGAGGGATTATCACAGACAAGCTCATTTGAGCTGCATGCTAACAGGCCAGCATTCTATGTAGAACAAAGTTTAAAAAGAATAACAAGACTTTCTTAAAAAATATAAGTTACCACTGTGCAGAGAGCCCACCATTTGTCTTCATTTCCAAGGTCAGAAGCTGAATTCAATTGTAATCCAAAATTTGGCAGTAGAAGGACCTTTAAGGTGATCTGCTCTAGTCTCTGACAAGTCTTTCTATGTTTTTTAGTCTAAATGTTAATGTTTTGTCTTTTCGTTAGAATTGTGCCACAATAGTTATTTCTCTGAAAAAGAAAAAAAAATGACATCTGTTCATTTTGGGAATGGACTACTTTTTAAAAAGTAATATCTGTGTTCAACCGTGGTTTATATTTTTATGGTACACAGAGTAAGCTTAAATGTCATTGGATGTGTATTTACATAAAATTCAATCTTATTTCTCTGAGGAAATGTAAGAAGTTCATTGGGTCTTACATTTGGAAAAGATGCTGGTTCCCTAAGACAACGGTAATGACAGATAAATTGGGTTTTCTACTCTGGAACTCCCCATCGGCTCCTGCTGTAATACACAGGATAGAATGGCTGCCTTGGAGAATTTGCTGGCTAAAGTGCTGATTTCCATACTTAGCTACTTGTATGAAAGTCTGCCATGAATTATGGACTAGAGAAAAATTTTTTAAAAGTCTCAAACTTTATATTTGAATTTTATCAATGTATAAATGAATAAATAAAGAGAAATATGGTTCTAACCAAGAATTAGAATCATTGAAAAAGAGAAAAATGTAAAGTTGTTTAAACATGGACATTTACTTAGAATATCTCCAAGAAAATTCACTTTTTAGTGGCAATAAAAAAGTTACTGTTAAACTTGTATGGAAACATGAAGGCCTAATGTAAATGCCTTTAAAACTATCCAGAACTCAATGGAATCAAATGGAGAAGAACAAATACTATTTATGGCCGGGCGCGGTGGCTCACACCAGTAATACTAGCACTCTGGGAGGCCTAGGCAGGAGGATTGCTCAAGATCAGGAGTTCGAAACCAGTCTGAGCAAGAACAAGACCCCCGTCTCTACCAAAAAATAGAAAGAATTTAATTGGCTAACTAAAAGTACATAGAAAAAATGAGCCGGGCATGGTGACACATGCCTGTAGTCCCAGCTACTTGGGAGGCTGAGGCAGGATTGCTTGAGCCCAGGAGATTGAGGTTGCTGTGAGCTAGGCTGATGCCATGGCACTCTGGCCCAGGCAACAGAGTGAGACTCTGTCTCAAAAAATAAAAAATACTATTTATTTTTTTGTGATTGATTGGCAAGTCTGGAGAGAGACAACACAATTGATTTTAAATGAATATTGGCTTATATTACATTCTAATCAATTGTGATAATAACAAATTGGGCTTTACAGTTTAATCAGTTGTGTCCTAATGCCTAATCTTGAAAGGAATCAGCTCCTTGAACAGGCAGAGTGTATGAATAATTGAAATTGCCTTTTAAATCATTATTATAAAGTTATCAGTTTTTCCATTCTGCTTTTTCTTTGCACAGAAGATCTCACTAGGTTTGAAGAACATGGTCATGTTCAGTTCCTATTTATTGACTTCCACAGCCTCTTAGCACAATGCTGCACAATCACCCTCAAAATGAGAGGTGCTACTTTGTTTTAACTTATTTCCATTTAGCAAAAAGAAAATGCATCTGTGATAATAATATTATAACTGGATTCTCACCTAAACATAACTTATAAGAATTATTGTTGTATTTATTTTTTCAATCATTTAACTATTTTGTGCTGTTCCTCTACCCCACTTTCTTCACAATATATATTTGCTTGTGTTAATATGAATATAATCTGCAGCTTATTTACTAGAAATAAACAGCTCCCTCACTACCAGTTAACCACAGATTAACAAACAGAATGGTTAACCATCTAGTAGGTTTACTCTAAAAGGTCAATTTTGTTTATCAGTAACATGCATAAAATTCTGTGCTTGATTTATGGTCTCCTAAATTGTTTTTAGTTCAGAACCCAGTAATATCAGGTTTTCTCATAATATTTCTATTGTCTCAGTTGAAACCTAATTTCACCATTACCTCCTATAAATATCAAAATATTATTTTAAGCAGTGAATCCAGGCATTGTCATCTCAGTTTGTATACAGAGTCAACCAACTTAAATTCATCACTTCTACCTCTTTTATATTTTAGGCATAATGTTGTGCATGAATTTCAGAGCACCTGCATTTTTTTTTTTTTAGTTTCTGCATGCTAAATGAACAAATTGTTTTTAAAACCATGGGGCATTTTCCAGCTTTTCTTTGTGTTCTTGATACTCCACTTAAACTGCATTTCTCTTAAAAATTCTGCTAGGTAGTGTGATGGTTTTACATTTCTATTCCAGAAACACTATTGCAGTTTATGTGTGGTGTGGCTTAGTTAAATTTAATTATGAAAGACTCATCACATAAATGTCCTTTTCTTTATCACAGACATTGTAAAATACAGGTAGTCAAGCCAAAGGGAATTTTGACTTGGATAAACGCATGAGCTTTGGTCTAAAACATTTCTTTCATCCAGCCACATTTGTGGTTTTGCCTAGTATATAAAAATGGCTTATTAATATGGGCTTAGATTATGGATCGCATATGAAGCTGTGAAAGTACTTACCAGCCTTTAATCAGCTTCCTCTAATACCTATGGAAGACCCAAGCAAGCACTTTGATGTTTCCTATCACCTTTTTTCTTGTTAAAAATATTTGGCTCTTTAATGAATTTTTTTTTTTTTTTTTTTTTTTTTTGAAGAGGGGCTCATTTTCAAAGTAGCAGAAATAAGATGATTGGGAGCACGGGTCAGAGAAAATATATTTCTCTTGCAAATACAAATCGCTTTCTGACATCTGGTGAAATCTTGTCTGGAGCCCAGCATTTCAAGATTTGTCTCCAAGTGAAAACACCTTTGTTAATGGTTGGATGTTATGAGGACAGCCTCACCGTGTGCAGAGAAAACGACAGAGCCAAGGAGCTGAGGCTGGGGTGGGCCAGGGGGCGTGGCCCGCTGGCGCAGTAGGCGAACTCGCCACAAGATGGCGTTCATGGTTTAATAGTTGATTTTAATTAGAGCGTTCAAAATTTACAATGTTGACACTATCAGAACACAAGCAGATACCTGCGTGGATTTTTGTATCTATAAATGTTATTTAACTTTCTACAGATGAATACCTTTCTGCATCTTCGAGACACTGAAACATTAAGCCGCCATATTTAGGGAGCGTGTTATGCAAGCAGTGTACGCAGTCCTCCAATTTTCTTCATCTTGGCTCCACACTGTCTTTGGTAGGTACCAAAAGCCTAGCCAGAGAAAGCAAATCCATGGAAAATGGGTCTCCCATTCTAATTTTGAATGTAGAAGGGGAGAGGAGAAGACAGGCAAGGTTTCTTGGCAATCAGAATATAAACTGAGGCAAGCCCACCCAGGAGCCATGGCCTTAGATTAGTGGGTGCTCTTTCTTGGAGGTGATAAGTGCTTAAACTTAGTTCTGAGCTCTGGTTCCTTACTCTGATTATTTGTAAATAAGACTGGGAGAACAAAAAGTTAGCTGGTGGGGCCCTACTCTTTGATTTTGTGTCTGGAATCATCACTGACTCAGATAGGGAAGTTACCTGTGCCTGCCAGCAGACATCTATCATGGGATTGGGTTGTCTTAGTCCATTTTCTGCTGTTAGAACACAATAGCTGAGACTGAGTAATTTTAAAGAAAAGACGTTTGTTTACCTCACAGTTCTGGAAGCTGGAAAGTTCAGGAGCATGGAGCCAGCATCTGGCAAGGGGGCTTCTTGTTGCACAACGGCCTGGTGAAGGGCACCATGTAGTGAGAGGGCAAGAGTGTGTGTCTCAGCTCAGCTCTCCTTCTCCTTGTAAAGCCACCAGCCCCACCATGGGCGCCCCTCTAGGATGACCTTATCTAATCCCAATCACCTCCCAAAGGCCCCACCTCCAGTCATCATGCGAATTTGTGGATTAAGTTTCCAACACATAAAATTTGGGGAGCACATTAAAACCATATCAGGGTTGATGACAAGAAATGAATCAGGAGCTGACTGTAAATCTGAGTACAGTTGATTGGAATCCTCAATAAGAGATAAAACTGGATATAAATTGTGTTCTAGTGTGATAATTTATGATGAAAACTATGAAATCTTATCTATGAATTTGATGAAATTTAGATATTTTCATATGTGGTATTTCTTGAACTGTTATAATTTTTCTTTTAGATAAAGTAAGTGAACTATATTAAGTGGAAGCTATTCTTATAGCTTGAATGTTCTGTATGTAGAAAAATGATTTTTAAGAAATTTTATGTAGGCCAGGTGCAGTGGTTCATGCCTATAATCCTAGCACTCCGGGAGGCTGAGGCGGGTGGATTGTTTGAGTTCAGGAGTTCGAAACCAGCTTGAGCAAGAGCAAGACCCTGTCTCTACTAAAAATAGAAACGAATTACCTGGACAACTAAAAATATATAGAAAAATTAGCTGGGTATGGTGGCACATGCCTGTAGTCCCAGCTACTCAGGAGGCTGAAGCAGGAGGATGGCTTGAACACAAGAGTTTGAGGTTCCTGTGAGCTAAGCTCATGCCATAGCACTCTAGTTCGGGCAACAGAGTGAGACTCTGTCTCAAAAAAAATAAAAAATAAAAAAATAAAGAAATCTTATGTAAGTTGGAGAAAAATAAGCCAATGAATATTGTTTCAAATGTTGTTGATAGTTAATAATTGATATTAATAATTTGCATCAGGTTTGCTCATAACTCCAACCTCTGAAACAGATTGGTGTTAGGTAAGTGTATCTAATTGATAAGTATATGAAAATGTAATCTATATGGCAACTTGAAGCTGTGCAAATTGTTATTAACAATTATTCTAAATTTGTAAAGTTCCTCAAGATATCAAGAAATGCATTGATCTTCACTCTTTTCCACTTATTACTTGGAAAAGCCTACAACTAATATACCTATAAGATGTTTAAAAGATATTTTCTCTATATAAATTTCAATATTATTAATTTTCAAATTTTAATTAGCAAATTAAATCTCTTATCCTTATTAATTCTATTCATAAAATCTATATACTGAATACAATGTACATCTCTCATGCTAAGCCCAACCCTTCTAAATCCTCCAAATTCCAAATCCTTTTAATTCCAAAACAGAACCACTGGTTGGTTGTCCGTTCAGCTGTCTCTTGACTGAGTCCAGGTTTATTGACATGTTTTTATCCTTATCAGTGCTAAATAACCCTAGCATTTGTATTCTATTTATTTAGTATTGTTTGCCTATTTATTTGCTTAATGCTTCTCTGGGGTCTCCTTATAATAAAAAATTTTTTAAATATATTAACATACACACACTAGTAAGGTTCTGACCAAAGTCAAGGGTAATATAAAGAATACATCTCTGGTTTTAATTAATGAGATATATGTGAAATTGAATTACTTTCTACCTAATTGGCCCAAACAAAATTCTTCTTCCATAAACATCCCTACTTCCCATCAAGTCCAGACTCATGAGAGGATCATTATTCATGCAAAAAAGGCCTCAAACTCTCCTCTTACTAACTCTCAGATCTTTGGTTTTCATACTTTTTCATGCTACCTATATTTCTGCAATGTCAGTGTTTTTCTTTCAGCATTTTGTAAACAGTGGCCCACTTCCTTTCAGGTTCCTAGTGATGTCAGCAGTATTTTTACTAATTGTTTCTCTATGTACAATATTTAAAATTTTTTGTTTGATTTTGATTTTGAGATTTTGATAAGTTTGACTATAAAGTACCTCTGTGTAGCCTTCTTCATATTTATACTGTTTGGGGTTTGCTGTGATTCTTGAAACATGAATATACATCGTTTAACAACTTAGAGAAATATTTTTACATGTTGTGGTCATATTTTTACATGTTGTGTCTGTCTCATTCGCTCTCCCTTTGGGAATCAATTGTACATATGTTAGAACTTTTGCTATTGTCCCACAGGTTTCTGAACTTCTGCCCAATTCTTTTTCAAATATTTTTCTGTTCTCGCCAGACCAGATTATCTCTACTGAACATTTTTATCAATACATTCCTTTGTATTGGTCTTAACCCCTTCCAGTGAATATTTAATTTTAGATGTATTTTTTAGTACTAGAATTTCCATTTGCTTCTTTTCAAATTTTGTATTTCTCTACTGAGATTTTCTATGATCTCCTTCATTGTGAGCATTTCCCTTCCTGTCATAAAGCATAGTAATAATAGTTTCCTTAACTCTTTTGTCTACTAATTCCAACGTGTGGGTCATTTGGTGATTGACTCCTATTAATTTTCTTTTGTCTTGAAAATGCTTACATATTCGTGGTTCCTTATATATCAAGTAATCTTTTATGTTATCCTGGACATTGTGAATGTTATTATATATTGTGAAAGATCTAGATTCTGTTAGGGTCCACCAATGCATCTTGATATTTTTGTTTTAGGAGGCAATTAACTACCTTGAACTCGAACTGCAAACTTTATTGTTTGGGCAGGAGCCCTGATCACTGTTCGTTTATTTCTACTGGTCTAAAGTTGTACAATTCGGGAGTCAGCCAGAGACTTGGAAGGATTTCCTAAACCGAACTTGGCTCTCTGTCTGCTTCCTTTCTTTCTGAGACTCCCCCCTTACTTTTCAGAGCCACCTCAACCCTGTCCTCTTTATTCCAGCCGGAAATACAGAAGAACTTCTCTGTGTAGCCACTTAATGCTGACTTTACTCATAATAACAGTGGACAAACAGCAAGCTCACCTAGGTCTGTCTCATCGCCATCTTTCAAGTCTTCCCCTCCAGAATCAGCATGTTTTTGTCAACTCATCATAACCTCTGGGTTTTGTTGGTTTATGTATTTTAGAATGCATCATTGATACCAGTGGGAGATTTAGTCTAGTAAAAGCTGACCCATCCATGCTAAATGCAGACCTCCAGAGCTTACATTTTTGACCATGAGGCTAGCCAAACCAACACTGACTCATATATTAAATCCTTATGATGAGCTGGGTACCATGGATTGTGATTTGCCTGTATTACCTAAAGTAATCCACACAATTACATTGTGAGGTGGTTGTTCTTAGGTTTCTGTTTTTCCAGTGTAATAAACTGAAGCATGTGTAATTAAATGATTTGCCTGTGATAGCACAAGTGAAAGAACAGTTTTTAAATTCAGATTTCTGACTACTGTACTGTACAGTTTAGTTTACCTGATTACTAGGCAAGTGTTTTGAATTCTAGTATTAGAAATTTTCCAAAAATATTTGAAGAACATATTTTTTATTATTGTGGGAAATTCAAAATTTCAGGAAAAAATCACCAATTTATAGGGTTTACTTCTAACTGAAGGAAGGCTGACTCTGTACATTCTTTTAAGACTCTACTCATCTAAAAGAGTAAATTGAGCATAATAAATGCCTAGAAAAGCTATTCATTAATTATCACGAAACTATATAATCTCTGTCAAAGCAAATGTGCAATGATAAGATCCTAGATTTTGATATCTATCATTTATTAATTGTGTGTAGCACTGAAAAAGGCATATGATTCTCAATTTGTGGAGGTAGATACAAGGATTGAATAAAATAGCTAAAAAGGGCCACATGCCAAGCAAATAGATCTCAATAAATAACCTTTCCATAGTTCATCATGGATGAAATTTTCCACCAAACTTCTTCCCTCCTGCAATCTATATAGGAAAAGAAATCTTGAATTAATCAGTTGTCTTCTTCCTCAAAACCACTTCTGGAACAATTTCGAGCCACTCCTCTTGTTTCTGTCCCTGGAGACTAAGTGATAGTGAATTGGTCTCCCAGAAAGCTGCCAGGCAATGCTGTACAGGCAGGGTAAAGAGAGGGCAGAGAATAGGAAAATTAATGTTAAACTCTGTCATATTGTCATCATGGGAACTCACTGAGGATAAAAACATCTTTAGAAATAAAATAAAAAGCAAACTATAAATAAAATAAGGATAAGAGAAAGAGAAAAAAGAGGAAGCAAATGTGTAGGATGTTTACAAGTGAAATTATCCCTTGGAGAAAGAGCTGTATTTAAATTATATAATTCTAATAAAAAATATATGATGTAATTGAAATGCAAAGTTTTTGCCTTCTATGTGTTGTTTTTCCCTTTTGGTACTTACATGTATGTTCATCTATAATTAATATATTTGAAAATTATAGATCATTACTGTTCACTTTATCTTCCTATTAATACAACTTCCTCCTCTTAGAATCTGCTAGAATATATTTTTAAAAATACTCCGCAATTGGAAAATATGTTATTATGTCTTAAAGAATATTAATGTAAAATATATTCTTTCTTTTTAAAAAATATTATTTTATTATGGTAAGAACACATGAGACCTTAATATACCACTCATTTAACAACTATTATTGAGTGTTTACTATGGCCTAACATTCTTGTGTATTATAGTGACATCTCAATCACAGAAGTGAAAATAATCTTCCTAATAAATGGAGTTGCACAACTAGAATAGCCATTTGGAAAAAGATAAAATTAGATCCAATCATCACCATATGCATAACTCGGAGAGAACGATAAATCTAAATTTCAAAGTTTAAATATAAAAATCCTACAAGGAACATGGGTGAAACTCTTAATAACCTATCTACAAGGAATGGCTTTCTAACTATTACTAAAAATCTAGCTGTAATAAAAGAAAGAATCAATTAATTAGTGTTTTTATATATATATATATATATATATATAAAATGGCATGGCTAAAAAAGCAAATTCAAATCAAAAGACAAATGACAACCTGGGGAATACATTGCGACACATGTCAAAGACAAAAGGCTAATATCCCTAATTTATTTTTTTGAAAGCTTTTGTAAAATTTAAGAGGAAAAGTAGTAAACCTTTTATAGAAATTTTAAAATCTCAAATTTATGGAAGAATTGACAAAAATATGAACGTTTTAAATAATATCAAAAGTTCTTTAAATATATATAAAAAGATGTTCAATTCACTCATAAAAAGAGAAATATAAATTAAAATCATACTGAAGTACCACTTCTCACCCATCTCCCATTAGATTCACACAACTTGAAAAGCTTGACAATACACTTTGTTGGTGAGACTGTGGAGAGAGAGAGGTGTTCTCTGTTGCTATAACGGAATACTTGAAACTGGGTAATTTATAAAGAAAAGATATTTATTTGACTCACTGTTTGGGTGGCTGGAAAATCCAGGATTGGGCCACTGCCTCTGTGGAGGGCCTTTCACCTGTGGGGAAAGTGTAATGGCGTGAGAAGAAGTGAGAGAGAGAAACCGAGGAAGTCAGAGGCTTTGCAAGAATCTGCTTTCTGGGGAATTAATCCATCCTCAGGAGAACTCACTTACCACATTTGGATGGCTTCAGTGGTCATTAATCAACGTCCCTTCCCAACACCACCACGTTGCTGATCAAATTCCAACATGAGTTTGGGTGGTGACAAACCATTTCTAATCCATAGCAGATAGCATGTTAATATCATATATATTATATAATATTTAAAAATAAATTTAAATCAATAAGAATGGGAAAAAAGAAAAAAAAACCCTAAAATGAGAACAAATAGAGTGAATGTAACTCTATTTCAAAGGACCGTCACAAGCACACTGAAGGGGAAAGAGAAAGACTGAGAGACAGAACCACAGAGACACAAGGAGTAATTTATAAACACACCATTTAATTCTATTCACTCAATCTTAGACTGGGAGAGGAGGGAGTATGGCAGGGTTAATCGAAAAATATATTATTTGTATGTAGGTTATTGTAAAGGTATTGGTGTACTATACTAAAACTGTTTGAGTTGTATTACAAGACTGAACAAATAATAAAAGTGCTGTGGCTGGGAGCTGGGTTTGTTCACATAGAAAAAGGGGACATCTAAATATAGAATGGAGGAAAACAAAGAAAACCTTACTGGGTGATCGGAATTGGAAGTATTGCTGTGAATTCATGATTTCTAAAACATTTATGTGTGTGTGTTTGTTCTTGATTGTACGTGTGCGCTCGTGTGTGTGTGTGTGTACACAAATTTCCTGAGTCTAGCCTCTGAAAAGGCCCTAGTGCAAATGCACCCCAGTATCAATGAACAAACATAGCACCCAGACCTGGAAATCAGGGCTTCTCAGAGACATGGTTGATTCCAGGGCAGGGGCACGATAGGTTCAAGATGAGCCTGAAATATTGCTTCTGCCAAAAAGTAAGGGAGTTCTTAAACAATGGCAGGCGATTGTCACAACAGCAGGGTTAAATGGCTTACCCCTGGTCAAATCTGCCACAACTGCACCATAAATCACATATAAATCATAAACCATTAAGAAGTGCCTGTGTTCATACTAATAACAGATAAATGAATGGGGGAAGAAAGGAGGGTCTGGGTTACAATAAAGCGCTTTAGGTGACCAAAGACATAGAAGAAAGGCTGGATGAATAATAATTACCCTTTTGCGGCCATCAGGGCAAGAGCATATTAGGGAAGGTTCATCAGTGGATACTACACCTGGGGAGAGGCTTGGGTGAAGAGCAGGATATTTGCCTTATCTCAAAGTACCTCCTTTCAGTCTGCTATTAGGACCAAAGGAAAAAAATCAAACAGAAATGATACTACGGAGAGATCTGGCTATACTTTGACAGGGTGTAAAAATTTACACCCCCAATGAAAAGATGCATGGAAGTGGCGGGCCTCCAGATGAGAGCCTCTGTTCAGCATGTCATGTTAATTATTCAATATTTGCACCAAAAATAAATCATCTCAATCTGATCAGATAATTTTATTATCATGATCATGACAATTTTAAAAAATCAGGCAAACTTAAAATGAGGAACATTCTATTAAAAAGGGGGGAGATTTATTTTTTAAAATACCAACATAATACAAAGACTATGGCAAAGGTCTGGATGAAAAGACGTGAAAGAGACATGACAACAAAGTGCAATTCTTGACCCCAATTGGACTCTGTTCTGAAGGAGAAAATGGTATAAAGGACATTCTTAAGTCAACTGAAATAAAAGGATAATGAATGGTAAATTAAATTAAAATTATTATATCAACGGAAACTTACGACTCTGACCCCTGCTCTTAAGTAATGCAAGCAGAAGGAGTCAGAGGGACAGGGCCACGATGTGTGACGCTCAAGTCATCCAGAGAAAATATTCAGAGGACAGGAGCAGGAGCAAATGACAAAGTAGATGGGATAAAATACTAACATTTGAACCTCAGTAAAAGGCATTCAAATGTTTTTGCATGGATTTTATTTTTGAATTTTTAAATACATTTTAAATTATGACCTATTTTTAATTGAAGATACATAATTTCAATCTGAACATAAATAATAAATATTGTGAAACCTTCCATTCGTCTCAAATTAATAAATAAAATACAAACCCAATTGCTTTCCATTTGAGTGCTTTAAAAATAATGTTACAAAACGGTTTCCAAAGTTGATCCACAGGAGCAAATAGTCAAGAATAATGAGAAATGTATTGGAAAATGTAAAGCAATGGAGATAGTCACGATATTGGATGGTAAAAGATCTCAAAGGCCTCATCTAAAGAGTGTGCAGCTACAAATTACACAGACAGTGGGCACAACAGGACATCTGGCCCACAAATAGACCAGCTGTGTAAAAACAATGCCTTCTAACCTTCAGAAGCACTACAAACCAATGCAGCATTGATGCATTCTTTACCCGTTATGTTTGGAAGATGGCTAAATAATTAGAAAAATTTCTAAGAAGTTCTTTACCTGTCCCATAAAATAGCATGATAAACCTTTTTTTTTAATGTTCAAAAGTACATTATTGAACAATGAACAATCTTTTGTAAACTGTCTTTGGCAAAACATGATGACAAATATAATACTTGTCTATTGGTAGATGACTAGGGCTGCTTACCTAAAGAACCATCAGAAATATAGCACATGGGTACGTGTGAGAATAGATAAGGGACTGATTAGGATGATAATTAATTTCCATTAATTATCATGAAAAATAGTCATTAATCCTTACAGAACATAATTATTCTTATAGCTGGCTTATGTGACCCTAGTTAGATTTGTTAGAACATCATGATTTATCCCAGTAAACATGCATTAGCGTCAAATACAGAGTGAGGAAGTCACCTCACAATGGAGCAGGGTGCTCTCTATCGGACCATTTTAATTAAAACTGTGATAAACTACTTCTCCTTATCCTTTGGTAGATATAATGGAGCTACAATATGTTAGTTTTTACATCTCTGCAGATTTTTAATATGGGTGGTTGAAAAAGTTTCTCTTAATAACGTTTAAAGCATGACAATGGAAAGACATGAATTAAAGGTATTGAGTCAAGTGTCTTAGATTGTTATCTCAGGGAAGATTGAAATCAACATTTTCAAAATACTAGGGAATCTAAACATATTTTGTTTTTCCACCTCTAGGATGAGAAACAGTGGGTAACTTTCTTAAAATAGCAGCATTTGTTGTGACTTACGCTTATTACTGGATAGATATAAGTAGTACACCTCATCATACTGCTAAACTAATTACAGGTTATATTCAATTTTAATTTGGCACTAATGACAGCTTTTTGTTTTATGGGTCAGAACTAAAATGTATAAAAGATTTTTCTTTCTGCTCTTAAAAGTGCTGAATATATACATGAAAAAGATATGAAATTAGTGAAACTTTTATATTTATCTTTTTCTTCACATTTTTTCTTCCTTTTTTTCCTTTGCTTTAATAATTATTGAGAGCTCAAAGTATTATAGCTGTAAAGAATACTGAGGAAACTCGGGGGTTGATTTCTTAGAATTAATCCTCCATTTATGCTTAAGGATCATGGGTTTATTATTAGAAAAGGATTTTTTGAACTGAGATTTTTAAATCATAATTTTGACGGTTTCCTTATTGGTGGGTTAATGGATTTGATGGATTGAGAATAATAGTGATTTTGTCTTGAAAATAAAACAGTTGATTTTTCAAGTTGAGGTTGAACTTGATTTTGGAGGAGGCTTTAGTGAGGGGAGCTCTGATCTAAAAGGAGACATATGCGTTAGCCCTGTGTATCTGCCCCGGGCCTTTTTTTCCATTACTAAAATGAAATAAGAACACAAGCACACAGCTTTTTAGTTTGGATAGACTTGTTCTCTTACCTAAATTAGTTCTTTCTGTTTTCTTTGGTTTCATATTTTAGATTAGCTCAAAGGGCCGCTGGAAACTCCTGTCAGCCTTGTGTTAATGTGTTCTTCTCAAGCAGTGGAACAAGCTTGGCTCATGCACCTAACAGCGGGAAACCTCATATTAGGGACCGTGGGAACTAGCAAAGCAAACTGTAAATTGCAACGGATTTTACAGTTCTGGCCTCACAGAATGGGGGCGCTTTCCCATGTGGGGCTTCAAGTTTTGGCTTGCCCTGATCTGGACCCACCCTGATGTGGGTCTTATGCTCTGTAGACAGTCAGGATTTAGTAATTTGAGCCACTTTCTTATTTCTAATGAGAAGAATTTAGGTAATTGGCTTAAACACCCTATGCCAATTATTCCTGTGTGGATAAATGGGCTGAGAAGATGGGAGTATTATCATTCCCTTCTTTTCTACTCATATTATTAAGGTATTAAAATTAGATGTTACTTTTTTAATAAAAACAAGTAGTGACTTCCGATTAATGAAAACCATAGTCATTACGGATGAGAATATTTACAACATATGTCTGTATCATTCATTGGATTAATTAGTAACAGAAACTAACCTTATCATTACCTGTATCTCAACATGTCCAGTGCTCAACCTGTTATCTCAATTTGCCCCAAGTTAACTCTCTTTTAATGTTAAAAAGGTCAACTCTACACATCTCTGTTTTCCATTGAAATAGAAAGTTCTATATTGTCTTCCTTAGCAATATAATCTTCTAGGTAAAATATTTAGTAATATAGCAATATCCAACAAATATGGAAAAGTCTATATTAATAAAAAAGGAAAGTTGGAACTTTGTAATATGAAATATCACTTGGTTAATTTGTTGAGGTATTTATTACTTTTACTATACTTTTATTATATTTTACTTAGGAAGTGAAACCCCTTATAATCCAGAACAATATCTAAAAATTTAACAACCAACTAGTGCAACAAGGGCACCCAGAGGTCAGACTGGATTGATATAGCCTCATACCTCTGGTGTGGTCTGCCCTGCATGTTAGCTCTGTACCATCCCAACTCATGAATTACGTAATGTATCATACTTCGAAATGAGGTCTTTACCATCTTGTTTTGCCTTTGTTTGTTTTTTAAAAGTAGGCTACTAAGTGTCAACATCTTTCCTACTCCAATTAATTGCAATTAGTTTGAGTAAATCATTTACTGTCCTACAGCTCTGTATTAAGTATACACTATATGATTGAAGAAAACAGAGGTGACTTCTCTGAAATCTTGCGGTAAATATGTAAGTAATGCATGAAATACGTTAGAGATTCTGTTTAAGGGGCATGTGTTAACTGCCAGAATTCAGCATGGTGAAATATTATCAAGAAAACATTCTGGGGCAGGATCTTCAAGTAAATACTTAATATTAATACTTGTCACTCTGTACTACTCTAGTACATAAATACATTAAAGCATTTGATGTGTAGTGATTCTGATAATAAAACAATAATAAAAATAGTAATAAGAAGGGAACTGTGAACATCTATTTTTTATATATACCTTTCTTGGTCACATGAGAGGAAATGCCAAATGCAATTCAGGGCTGACACTTTAGATCCTTGAAGGTTATTAATAAATATATCAACAACAATAAACACAACAGTGCAGAACTTGTTTATAAATACTTTTGTTACTACCCATTTCATTTTTACCTCTTTTCCTTAATTTGTAAACTTTCTCTTTGATAGCACTTGTTGGATTGAAAGTGGACAATGTACTCAAAAGGAAACAGGTTTAGCTGTTTAACTAACAACTATGAAGCAATTAAATGATTTGTGTTTTTCAAAGAAATGTGAGTCACTGGAGAAGTGGCTAAGCGAATATGGGAGCAGATGCTGAAATAATAAACATCTTGCATTATTTCATTTAGAGGAAGTTACATAAATACCATCATAAAATAAAATACTTGGTGCACTCTGAAAAATATGTCATCATCAGACAAATGCCTTTTTTATTACAAGCAGAAGAACACAGATGGCTTGGTCGGTTCATTTTGGTATTTATTAAACTAAATTTACCAAAGAGCAGGTTGGTGGCTCATTACTTTCAAGATACAGTCAACACTTTAGGAATGTACTGAGACCTCTCTCTCCGAAAGAGTGGCCAGGGCTCCTATGATGTCATTATCTATTGTGAAGATGTTTGATGGAAAAGTGATGTTTTTTCTCTAAGTAATCATAACAATCAGTATGGTTAAAATATTTTGAGAGATTTGAATGGCCTTTCTGCCTTTGCAATGAAACCAATTTCTACGAAGCAAGAAATCCTTCCTATATCTTTCTAGCTTGTCCTTGTTTCAGGGTTTCTGTGACTAATTTCCTTAGTTTAAAAAATAAGATTCTTTCCTTCATTGTATTATATAACCTTATCTTTTATTATAGAAAGCTATTATAATAAATCTAAGCTTGTCATTTTGTATTTTAAAACAGTAAAATATGCCTGTTTTGAAAATAAATGTCCAGAGAAAAATATAATGTGGGTTGCTTTAGAGTTTTAATCCATAAATTTGTCCATTTCTATCCTGGGAAAAATAAAGCAATACTTTTAAAAATGTACTGTTGAATATAAAAGTAATTTGGACAAATAAATTACAAATGCATTTGGCTTGATTATTTTTTAGATAACTGTCTCTTTTCCCTATTTTCCTGAAGAGAATGCACATAGTCAAAAACAGATGCTATATGTTATGCTCATGGTGTTTGAAATGTAGTAGTCACTAAGAAAAAAAAATTTAAATGCATGTCAGTGAACATTTGTGATATAAATAATTTTACATAATTAATTATCATGGGCCTAATGATTTTATAAGTCAAAGACAGTATTATATTTAGTCACATATATCAAAATCTACCTAAATCTTATGTGGTATAAATTCAATTTCTTCTGATCTATTTATAAAATGGAAAAATTTTTTCTTATACAACATTCCAAATGCATATAGTTATTCTCTTAATTTAATACACTTATCGAGCAATGGTACAAATTTGTAAGAATTATACTACAATATAAAGTGGCAAGTATGATTATTTTTTGAAATCATAAAGACTTTCCTCACTTCCCTAAAGGTTTTGACTTCTGAGGTCACAGTTCTTCCCTATCAAAAATACTACCAGATGCATAATTGATGAATAACCCATATCTTTCCAGTGATGGTAATACATTTTTTTCATGATGGAGTGTGTATTTGAAAACATCTGTTTTTCAGTAGAAGTTATAATCTACTGAGCAGGATTTTAATGCATTGTTGACTCAGAAGCTCCCTGTATAGAGACAGGTTTAGAAATGTACAAGAGAAGAGTTGGTGCAACTCTGGTATCTGCCTGCCCTGGTGTTATCATCGTTGAAGCTCCAACTGTATAACCGGTATAATACAGTAGCATTAAAATATTTATTTAGTGAATGCCAAATGTCATCTGTTAGATTGAAAACATAGCCTTATGAAGTTTATCTTTTCTAGTTTTAAGTTAATAAAATGTAAGACTCTATACTGGAGGACAAATGTGTAGTGAGGGTGGTTTCCATTTGAGGCTCAAAAAGTTCTCTTTCCAAGAAAAATGTCTTTATTCAGTAGGCATTTATATAGCATTTCTTTGTTCATTTGCATTTTCACAAGAGTTGGAATAGTTATCTGTAGAAGGAAACACTTTGCTAAATTTATTTAACCAAAAAAATTGGCAAATAACCTAGAGCTAATAATAGAGAACCTAATAGTTCGAATGTATTGCACAATTCACTTCATTAAATAAAGCTAGAATGGAAAGTTTTACTCAAAGTGTGTTGAACATTTTTAAATAACCTTTAAAATTAACTAATTATAAAAGGCACTAAAATAACATTAAAGAAAATTAAGAAAATGAAGACAAAAGTTATCACCCTACGTCTTATTTCCCTCTCAAACTATATATTCACAGGACTCTACCCATTTACATTGACATCATCTCTAAACTTTACTTTTACCACACACCTTTATTAGCACTGACAATTCATTTTTTTCAGTTTGCATATTTAATAGATATAAAGAAAATCCTATCACGGATATTTTCATTTTTTAAGCAACTATGTGCCAGGCACTGAGGATATATAAATCAAAAACTTATTCTTATAAACCTTTCTTTATCTTTTGCTCAAACTTTATTTGTTCTTAATAAAAATAAAATAAATAATAAATAAACAAATAAAAATAAAATAATTCTGTAAATAAAAATTTCTACAGATATTTTTATTTCACTTTTTAAAACTGCTTTCTTTTGAGATAATTTTAAGCTATCTCAAATATTATAATTTACAAAGATAATTGCAAAAGGAGAATATTGACATTGATATAGACAAGACACAAGCATTTCCATTGTCACCATGAGGGTTCTTCATCTGCCCTTTATTAGCCACACCTAATGAACCCCTGGCAGCCACTAACCTGTTCTACATTTCTATAATTTTGTCATTTCAAGAATGTTACATAAATGGAATCATAAATACATTAGTACAATATACTAAAATCAATCAATGTAATACATCATGTTAATAGAATGAAAGTGAAAAAATAATCCTCTCAATTGCAGAAAAAGCATTTGAAAAAATCCTGTTTCATGATAAAAGTACAAAGAAACATAAAAATAGAAGGGAACTTTCTCAACATAATAACGAAAATTTATGAAAAATCCATAGCTAACATCATATTCAATGGAGAAAGAGTAGATGTTTTCTCCCTAAGATTGGGAACCTGATGAGAATGCCCTTTTTGATCACTGCTATTTAACATTGTACTGGACATTTTAGCTAGAGCCATTAGGCAAGAAAAATAAAGGAATCCAAATCTGAAAGAAAGTAAAATTATCTCTAGTCACATAATATGATCATATATATACTTATATAATAGAAAATCCTAAAGAATCCACATACAAAAAAACTACTAATATTTATAAACAAATTCAGCAAAATTGCAGAATACTAGATCAACACAAAATATTGTTGCATTTCTATACAGTGGGAAAAAAGAAAACTGGGAAAGCAATTCAATTTGTGATAACAATGAAGAGAAAGTCAGGATAAATCTTCATGATTTTGGATTTGGTAATAGTTTCTAAGCTATGACACTGAACACACAGGAAACAAAAGAAGAAATAGATAAGTTTGATTTAAAAATTGAAAACTTGTACAAAGAAAAAAAGGATACTATCAATAAAGTGAAGACAACCCAGAGAATGAGAGAGAAATATTTGGAAATCATATATCTGATACCCAGAATTTATAAAGAACTCTTATGATTAACAAAAGACAATCCAATTTTAAAATCAGCAAAGGATATAAAATACACATTTCTCCAAAGAAACCGTACGAAGGTTTAACAAGCACATGAAAGATGCTCAATGGTTGTAATCAGAGAAGTGCAGTTCAAAAGGACAATGAGATGCTACTTCACATCATTAAGATGGCCATAATAAAAAATAAAAATGGAAAATAATAAATGCTGTTGAGGATATGGAAAAATAGGACTCCTCATACATTGCTGGCGGGAATATAAACTGGTGAAGCCACTGTGGAAAACAGTTTAGTGCTTTCTCAATAAATTCAACATAGAATATCATATGACCCAGAAATTTCACTCCTAGGTATATACTCAGAAAAACTGAAAACAGGTGTTCAAACAAAAACATATGCTCAAACATTAATTACAGTACTTATTCACATAGCCAAAAGAAAAAAAAACTCTAAATGTTCATCAATGATGAATGAACAAAATGTGATTTATCCGTACAATATATGTGAAAAATTTAATTTAGGTGCTCTTAATTTCCGTGCCTTAAATCTTATAATTTATGTTAATTTTTCTATTGTTTCTTAGCTAAAAAGTTATCTCTCCCCTGGATTTTTCATGCTAGATTAAAATATGTAGGTGCTTTTTCTCCCCCTGATATTCTCTTATTCATTCAACCCAGCTGTTTATTATCTTGTTTCCTGAAGTAAGCTCCCAGCACAACTGAATTTCTCCCAAATTCTCAATCATCTAATCATTTCTAATCTTCTATGTGAGTGTGTTTTCCATATAGTAAATCTTTATAAAATTTCTTTTTACAGACTATTTTATTACAAGGATCTGTTGCCTATGTATGAATGGATGAATCTAATGTATTTCTATTATTTTCCCAATATCAGTCTGTCAAAAATTGTTCTAAATTACTTTTTATGTCATATCAGATATAGTATTTTATAAAGTACATGTAATGATTGTATCTATAGCCAAAAAAGTCTGGGAACTTTTGAAAATTTGAATTGACACTTATAAATTGTATCGAGGTGAGTGTAATGGTAATGAGAAAGAATCCATTTTTCATCACATGTACCAATACAGTGAAGAAATGGTTCATCTTGATTTCGTGACAGCAAAGAAAGTCAAGCTTCAAGAAAAGTTCTCTGCTGACATTCATTTAATTCACGCAGAACCCATCTATCCAGCTTCTTTACCTTGCCAATTTGCTTCAAATGGTCCAGTATTGTTGGAATAGTAACATCAAACTTTGCTGCTCATTCTCACGCAAGTTCAGATGGATTTGCTTCCACTACAGCTTTCAGCTCGTTATTATCCACCTTGGTCTCAGGTCACCACCCACGTGGCTCATTTTCAAGATTAAAATCACCAGAATGGAACTTCTCAAACTGTCCATGTACTGTGCGTTCATTAGCCACATCCTTCCCCCAAAACTTCATTGACATTTTGAGCTGTCTGCACTGCATTGGTTCCGCGATGGAACTCAACATTCGAAAATAACACCAATTTTTGACTTATTCGTGGTTTTATAACAATTGCTCTTAAAAAAAAATAAAAGGTTGAAAGATAATCACAAGCTAAAACGTGCATTTGCAAGACTGAGGATGTATCTTCACAATAGACTTTAAACAAGTGTCAAAGTGAAATGTCAGAGATATCAACTATCAAACTTGGTACTTGAGGAAATCGGACATTTCGTACTTAATAACCTAATAGGTTTTCAATTTTTGAAATCTTCTTTCAAACCCTCCACAGAGATTACCTTTTCTATCTAGAGGTCCTACAATGTTTTTCTGAGATTGTGCCAAATGTTGTTATCTGTGCCGTGGTAAATGGAGTCAGAGAGATTTCATTGCATTTTCCAGGTGGTTATTGTTGGTAGAGAAGCATGTTTCTCAGTTGTGTATATTTATCTTGCATTCTGCTTTTTTAAATCATTAATCCTGTATGTATTAACTGATTACATAGGTTTTATAGTTATATATTTATATTGCTAGAAAAAAATGACAATTTTTTTTCTTTAAAAACTCATATCTTTTAGTTTTATCTTGTTTTTTCAGAATGTCAGTCCCATCATAGTAATTGTGAAGGTTTGTATTCTTTTTGCACTCCTCTTTGTAAGGGAAGGTACATAGGAATTATTGGATATGAATGTCAGTCCCATCATAGTAATTGTGAAGGTTTGTATTCTTTTTGCACTCCTCTTTGTGAGGGAAGGTACATAGAAATTATTGGATATGGTTTTCAGTTCACCACCCTATACAATTGAGGAAGAATCCTTCTATTCCCATTTTATGATATTTCTAAGGAAGGAGATGTATGGCTCAGCTGAAACTTGAACCATAAGGCATTTGACATTGATGTGCATGCTGTAAACAACTTTACGACAACTTCTAACATATCTTGCAACTGATGAATAAAAATTCTTGTGTTAAACATGATTACATTTCTGATATAAACTTTAATGGATTTTGATTCATTATTTTTAATTTTTACTGACAGATCTGTTTATGAAACTTACAGAATGTCTTATCTATTGTTGGGGCCAGAGATAGAGTAGCAAGCACGCCATAAAAATTAGTTTGGACAATACAAATGTGTGTCTAATGAGGAAAACATCTTTGAGTTACAATTCATTTTATATTTTCCTCATAAAATAAGTTATTGGCTTTCAATATGGGTTGGAAAGCATTCATAATAGTATGCTACACTATAGCCTCGCAAAACCTTGTATGGGCCTTCTGTGTGTGTGCCTCAGAGCAAGTCGTACAGGGGAGACTGGACTGATTTTTTTTTACCTTGGGGTATAGTAAGGGCTCAAATTAGAAATCATGTTTAACTGTAGAAAAATAAAGATATATATATATGTTTTGAACACCTAATTTTGTGGACTCAGATTTCAAATTGCCTCACATGGAATGTTTTTGTCATTGGAAAGAATGTTGGCATTTTTCTTTATTGTATATTATCCTTCTCTGAAGGAATGAATGATGATAACTTGTTAGAATGGTTAAAGAGTTTTAAGAAATAGAGGAAAAAGAAGAAAACTTCTAATAATTTATCATAGTACTTTCACTCCACATTTATTTATATGTCTATTTTCAAATACATAGACAAATTATGGAAACATACAAAAATGCTGCTAAAAGTAGTTACCTTTGGAGAGATAACTTGAGATTTAGGGGTAGGAGGAAAACTAATACCTGTTTTTGATGTTCCATTTTTTATACCTTGAAAATACATTAACTTTGTAAGTTTTAAGCAAAAAATAAAAAGAAAAGTGACCGTATTTTTGAAGGTTATCTTTTTAACATTAAAAAATTTACCAGAAAAATATTCATTTTTAATTTCTACTTGTGAGTCATACTGTGAGCCCTTTCAATTTCTCATCTCATTGTGTTGTCATTAACATAAAATCATATCTCATATAATCATCAAAGCATAAATGTTTATTATTATAAATTGTGTTTTATTTAATCTGTGTGCCTTTAGATACTGGAATCACATGAGAATCACTCTTCATTTTGTGGGTGTCATTTTAATTAATTCTATACTCAGGGTAGGTTTTTTTCACTCTATTTTATTCTTAATTAACCCAAATTTCTACAATGTGTTGTCTCATTTATTTTAACCAAATTCCACCTGTCCTGACTTTGAGACGTATTTGCCTTGTCTCTGTCTCCTTGAGAACAATCTACTCATGTGCCCTATGGGAGAATAATTTCAATTCCATGGTTGTCCTGTGCTGTGTTTGTGATTTCTTCTTTTCTTTTCCGTAATAAAGATTTTTTTGCTTTCACCAGAATAGTAAAATTATTTTATCTTTTCTTATGTTTATTCAATTGGTATGTCAATGCCTCTGAATATAACTGCTGCTTTTATTTACTGTTGAGGTTTGTAAAGTAGGGTCATTTTGATGTTGTTAAACAGCCCATACTTAGGAATTTGAATCGCTGAACCAGGTACCTCAATGTCAAATGGGCTAGTCTGTTTCTTTTTTGTTATTGTTTTGTTTTTACCTTTCAATCTAGTTTATTATCCTCAAATTTGATCTCACACTCAGATCAGCTCAAGGGGTACCTATCCTAATCTCAGAAGAGAAGCTCAGATGTGTGGTGCAGAGGAGATCACTCTTGGCAATCCTGCTCTTGTTCTTGAGGTAGGGAGCCTACGGTAGAGTGATTTATTTAGTCTTTCATTCTCAGTGTAGCTCTTGTGGAGGGTCTGAAGTTGATAATTAGTGATTTTTATTCCTGATCCAATTTCATTATCATATTTTTGTTTGTGCTAATTTTTACTTCACCTGAAATTGTTCTATCATGAGCTCACGCATTCAGAAATATCTCTTAAGACCCACATACTCCTGTCCTCCTCCAACAATTTTTCCCACTGTGTGTCTTCTTCAACTTAATCAAAATAGGGCTGTTCCCATTTTCACTTTCTTTTTGAGGTACCTCTTAAGTGATCTTCTGATAATCCATGAACACTCTTCACTTTCATCTCCACAGTATCCAATTCCCATTGCCCATGCTCTTGATAATTTATTCCGGAGACTTCAGTAAGTGAGTTTACTAAGACATCATATACTCACACAGAAACATGCAAACACTGATGCACACTCCCTCTTGCTAGCTTAAAAAAACCCCAAATAAACAAACAAAAAACTTCGCAACTCGGCATTTGTGCCAAAACAGACATCCAAATTCCATGACATAAAAAAAATCATTACCATCTGAAAATCTGATACATGAATAATTATTGCAAATCTAACCATATTTCTTACCTCTCACATTCCCATTATCTTCATATTCAAATAAAGAATTCCTCACTTTTCCAGATTCTTGAAACTGCAGCTTTAAAAATAATGAAACCAATTTTCCCCGTAGGCTAATTGATATAAACCAGCATTAAATTGCTTGGGCATATTTCTGGTCACAAAAACATCATCAAACTTCCAAACAAAGACCAAAACACCTGTAATATTAAACATTCCAATAAATGTGGGCTCTCCATACATTTAAGAAAGATTTAGCAAAACAAGTAACATCATTGTTCACCCAATTTGGGGTTAATCAGTGAGTAAGGATGTTTGTAGAGGTGGTGGGTTCAATTAAGGAATAAACATTTGTGAAGTGCAAATTGTTAGGGACGCCTCCTCCCACACAGTTTTAAAAACCAACAGTAACAATATGAGGGGGTGGGCTGAGCGCTCCGGAACCTCTTCCTTTATGGTGCATCTGTATGACTATTGCAGACTTTACATATTTTTATATGACAGTAATTTGTATTCGTTCATTTCCCAACCTGCTAATTCCAGTCCAGGGCCAGGGTGGTGGGATCCTGTCTGCGCACTTGCCCTGCCCGGGAGCTGCCCCGGGGCACGCGCTCACACCCATGCCGTGGGGACACGGGACGGCCACAGCCTTGCAGTGTGGGAGGGAACCGGGGCACCCAGGGAAACCCATGCAGACTCCTCACAGACAGTGGCCTGGGCAGGGAATTGTTTTTTTTTTTTTCATCAGCTGTAATACCAAATGACACGAAAGGAAAGGACGGTGTTTGAGGACCCGTGGTACTCTCTTTAGCTACCATTCCTGCATGCTGTGACATCTGGCTGAAACTTTCTCACTCTCTCCTCCATGCCTCAGCTCCTTTGCTTGGTAAACATCAAGCAGTCCCTTGAGCAATTCTTTACTCTCACAAAAATCAACTCACAATATATAACGGACTTAAGCGGAAGGCATGAAATCATAAGAATTCTAGAAGAAAACTCTGGAAAAATTCTTATAGATATTGTCCTAGGCAAAGAATTTATGAAGGAGATCCCAAAAGTAATCATAGCAACAACAAAAATAAATAAATGACACCTGATCAAATGAAAAAGTTTCAGCACATCCAAAGAAGCTATCACTAGAGCTAATAGCCTACAGAATGGCAGAAAATATTTGCGTGCTATACAGCTTGTAAAGGGCTGATAACTAGAAGCTATGTAGAACTCAGGAAAATCAGTAAGAGAAAATCAACCCCGTTAAATAGTGGACAAAGGGCATGAACAGAAACTTTTTAAAAGAAGATAGACTGATGGCCAAGAAACTTGAAAAAAATGCTCAACATTTCTAATCATCAGGGAAATGCAGATCAAAACCACAATGAGATATCACTTAATTCCAGTGAGAATGGCTTTTAACTAAAAGTCTCAAAACAACAAATGTTGGCCAGGATGCGGAGAGATAGGAGCACTCATACACGGCTGGTGGGATTGCAAACTGGTACGACCTCTATGGAAAGTAATGTGGAGATACCTCAAAGAGTTACAAGTAGAACTATCATTTGATTCAGCAATTCCATTATTCTTTCAACTCTTACCTCCCAATTAGGTGTCACTTTTATGTGTTTCCTGAGCACTGACCATACTAATAGAGTAACTGCTTGTTCACTCCGTGGTACTTGCTACTGACTCAGCCTTGTGCAAATTTTTAAGTCAAGGAGTGGCTGGAATGTGCAGTGTTTCTCAAACGTGGTTGTCCACCACGTCCTTTTCCTAAGAAGCACAGATTGGGAGCAGCTCCACACAAATATGTTTGAGAAAAGATGCCTCTGCAAGAGACTTCACTTCAGGTTTTACGTACTTTCCATACACAACCAACTTATGTATTTTATTTTTAAAGTAAAGAGCCTCCTTATAATATAAAAATGGAAATTTAAGTTTATTCATTTTTCAGATTTTGAGTAGCTAAGTAGATTTCTGTTGTTGGTCAAGAAAACACTAAACAACTCACACGAGTCAAGTACTTTAGAGACCCTCAGAAGAAGATGAAGTCAATTCAGGCTGGGTTGAGAGGAGCAGTGTTTATGAAGAATTTTTTGAAAAAGTATTCATTCTCTTTAGAATCATAGGTATTCTGGATCAAGCGAGGTCATAAGGAAGGCACATACTTATGGCAAATTGCTTGAATCCCTCACAGAAATTTCTTTAATGAGTTACTTTCTCACACGAAGCTCTTGTCTTCTTTGGAAAAATAAAATAGAGCCTTCGCTTTCCGCAACCACTTACTGAGAGAATGATTAAGGACATTGCCTTCTTTTTCCACAAGGCTCCTAGCATGAGGCTTAGGGTGAAAAATATCCTTTAGAACTCATGCCTAAAAAAAGCATTTGTATTTGCTAAGAAAATAGCACCAGCCACCCTCTCTGATCAAAAGTCTCAGATGATTGACTACAGCTTCTGAGTCTCTTTGACACAGTAATTTTCAGGGCCAAATTTGCAGTTCAACCACAGCAATTCTGTTTTACTCCCTATGGTCTGGCCTTTCTAACCTTGTTTTAGATTTTTAATAGTCTCAATTCTTTCTTCGTATTTATACTTACAACTTCCAATGTTAATATTTTAGATGCTATTAGTTTTTATTAATTGCTTCACAATTTTGTGAAACAAAGTACAGATAAGCTGAAATCCTCAAAACATAGTTTAATGAATATTTTCATGGCCTAAACAACTGATGATATCTCACTGAAAAAGTTGAAGTTTTAAAATTTAAATTGATTAGGGTGAAATAATATAGCACAAAACACAGAAAGAACTTAAAAACTAAAATTAAATTTTCCAGTGTGATATTTAAGCAAGTACATTATTTATTTGGTATATATATATAATGTACTTCATTTATTATAAGTTTAAGAGCACACTCAAAATTAATGCTCAAATTTGTAACGTAAGTTCAGTGACTTTTTTGTGATATACACATTTGTTAGCTTGCTTTATTTATTGTTTTATTAGATATCAAAGTTTTATATTTTAGTTTGGGGCCAAATATTCCATTTACGATATGAAGTTACAGTGATTCACCTTGTGTAGAGTACTAATTTGTATGTAACTTTAGATAAGTAGGAAGAGAAGTAAAATAATGGAACATCAAATTATGTTACTGAAAATTTATGTTATTTCCTTAAATAAATGATGCTAATACCACCTATCTAAATTGAATCTATTGTCTTTAAAAGTGTATGAAATTACTTTACAACACCTTGTTTTCCAAAATAAATAATTTAAAACAGCAGTATTTCATGTGTGTGTGTGTATATATATATGCACATATATACACACACATAAACATTCATATATACATATATCCGTACACATAACAGTATTTTATCCATTTGAATATATATATTTATATATACGTCAACCTTTCTTTCAAAAATAAAAATAATAGTTTTAAAATCAAATTGAGTTTTAAAATCAAATTCACAAAGAGCTTCCACCCAAACTTTCATGTATCAATTATTAGGATGCCACAAATGATCTTTTAGCTAAGGTTTTATATACAGTTTGGGGGGTTTCTCACAGTTAGTTAAGGAGTTTGACTCTCAGTCACACAAAGGACAGAGTATAAACAAATTTATTGGTAAATTTATGAAAAAGGAGGTTCGAAAGGGTAGAGAGGGAGAGGGTTTATTGATGAGGTGGTTTCCCTGGCTTCTGCCTATAGCTGTCTTGTGGAGACATGGATAAACCTAGAGGTCATTATGCTAAGTGTGATAGCCAGTCGCAGAAAGATAAATATTGCCTGATTCCACTCATATGAGGTATCTAAAATAGTCAGACTCTTAGAAACAAGAAGTAAAAGGGTCAAACTCATGTTAAATGTTCTTGCCACACACACCCAAACACACACACGCAAATATAAACAAAGAAACTCAAGGAAACAGGGAGCTTTTGACTATGTCTGTTACCTTGATTACCGTGATAGCATCATGCATGTTCACATATGTCCCAACTCATCAAATTATATGTATTAAATATATGCAGTTCTCTGTATATCATTTATACTTCAATAAAGCTGTAAAAAAACAATCAAAAATTTCTAAGCAAATATTCTAAATAGAATACATAGAATGTGAAAGAGAGGCATCGCCTCCTCTTTGGCCTCAGATGTCTAATGATTCGGGTCTTGGTCAAATCCTCCCTGCAATATTAACCCAAGGAACTTAAAGGACAGCACCAGATGCAAGATAAATGAGAATCCAAACAAGACCACCTGTTCCTAATTATTGCAATTATTTACCAAATAACCACTGACTAGTGCTGTTGAGAGTGCAATGTCACCAGAGGGTGGGAGCTTTTGTGCACCCAGGGGCAACTGGCTCCTTGAACTGGAATGTCCCACACCTCTGTGGCCTCACATCCCATGATCACGCTTGTTCTAATGTGAAATTACCAAAATATTTATAAGCCATGCGTGGGACCTCTGCTGTCATATTTTCACTCATGTTGTGCTGCCAGTTTTGTATCCTTTCTCATAGCTAAGTAAGCTAGTGATCAATAGAGCCTACATTGTCTCATGAATTTTGTACTCCATCTGAACCCAAAACCATCACTGCTATTAGTGCACATTAGTCATTGCAAAAGCTTAAATATCTTTAACTCATTGAGTGATAGTTTAAAATATTAATTATACATTGGTTTGGGCAGTTTCAATGTTTATTGAAATATCTTTATGAAATGCCTCTGTTTTATGAGTTCCTTTTTCTCATTATTAAACATTTTAGGTTTTTTTTGTTTTGTTTTTTTGTGGGTTTTTTTTTTTTTTGCATACTACTAAGGAAAATATCTTCTTCTAAGAGAAACTTCTTGTACTTAATTTCCTACTTCTATAATAATAGGACTTTGAGACCCAGGTATCAAAGATGGCAATTACAGAATTTCATGTGATGAAAAATAATGTGCTTCTGTGTATGTCTCCTACATGTAGCATTCATTTTTATTATATTGAAAGTGCTTAGCTTATTTCTTGCCCTTTCAGTTGAGTTGTGGAATATTGCATTTGTTTAAAAAAAATTCTCTGTAGAATATTTTGCCTTTCTTTGTATTAGCTTGCTTAAAATTAAATCAAAAAATCATTTAAGAATGTGAAGTTTTAAATTCTGATTGCACAACTAAGAAGCTCTTAATACATTGGCTTTTAGTGCTGTGACTTAATGTGGAATCAAAGAAAAATAAAGGATAATTTATTTGGATTATCAAACTGTAAAATAGAGATTTCTTATTAACCAATTTGAGATTACCAAGATAGTTATCTCATATTAGTAAAATGTGTGTGTGTGTATAATTTAGAAGTTATATTAGAGATCTGTTATCATAGGCAATGTTCTTTAAAACTATCTATAATGGGCTTGAGAATAATTGAGATGGTTTACAGCATAGTTGTCAAAATTAAAAACATCTACATTTTTGCAAATTCTTATTCTAAAGCCACTATTTAAACGCACATAGATTTTTTTTTTAAAAAAAGAAAAATGCCAAATATTAATGCTATATATTTCCACAGGTGGTATATTTTAGTCACAAGATTTAGGTTGAGACAAAGAACAGTATGTATTAATGAAATTGCTGAATGATGAATTCTTTGAAAAAATGAACTCTTTAACACTTTTTTTGCATACGTGTAGCATGAAACTACATTAACAGATTGCTCTCTATTGAAGATTTACAAATTGTGCTTTACTCAACAAATTGAAATATATTTAACTAGCATATTGAGTTTTTCATATATGTAAACTTTATGCAAAAATAAAGACAGGTTGTGATTCTAGCATCTTTTTTATTGTGAATTAATGACTTAGAAATTGATTTCAATTTAGATTTATAATTTGAGAGAAATAAAAAATATAAACACAAAAAACACCTCAGCAAAGAAGATATACTGATAGCAATTAAGCATGTGAAAAGATGTTTAACTTCATATGCCATCACAGAATTACGTATTTAATAAAATCACTGAGATCCCGCTACATACATATTAGAAGGGTTAAAAATCAGAGCACTGACAATATCAAATTCTTGTGAAGATGTGGAATAACAGGAATTCTTACTCATTGCTGGAGGGAATGAAAATGATACAGCCACTTTGGAAGACAGTTTGACAGTTTCTTACAAAATTACTCTGCATACTTTTACCATACAATACAGTAATTCTGCTCTTTGGCATTTACCCAAATGAGTTGAAAACTTATGTCTAAACAAAAACATAAACACAGGTGTTTGCAGCAGTTTTGTTTGTAATTGTCAAAACTTGGTAGCAACTAAGAAGTCCTTCAGTGGGTGAATTGGTAAACTGACATAATCAGTATTTTTTCAGCACTAAAAAATATAAATAAATAAAAAACAAACTAACCAGCCAGAAAAAAAAATGGAGGAACTTAAATACATATTACTAAGTGAAAGAAGCCAATCTAAAAAAGGCTACAAAAGTATGATTCAAGCTATATGACATTCTGGAAAAGTCAAAATTATGGAGATGACAAAAAGATAAGTGGTTGCAAAGTGGTTCGTGGAGATGGAGGAATGAATAGGTAGAGCAGAGAGGATTTTTAGGACAATGAAACTACAAGCATATCTCAAAGATATTTTGGGTTCAGTTCCAGAGCACCACAATTAGAAGATGTCACAATAAAATTAGTCACAAAAATTTGGGGGTTTCTCAGTGCATATAAAACTTATGTTTACACTATACTATTCTCTCTTAAGTGTGCAATAACATTATATCTAAAAAACATTGTACTTTCCTTAATTTAAAAATACTTTATTGCTGAAAAGTGCTAATGATAATCTGGACTTTCACTGAGTCATAATCTTTTTGTTAATAAAGTATCTTTCTTCAATGTTGATGATTGCTGATGGATCAGGGTGGTGGTCGCTGAAGGTTGGGAAGGCTGTGGTAATTTCTTAAAATAAGACAACAATGAGGTTTGCCACAATAATTGACTTTTTGTTTACAAAAGATTTCTGTGTAATATACTGTGTTGCTAGATAGCATTTTACCCACAGTAGAACTTCTTTCACAATTGGAATCAATCCTCTCAAACTCTGGTGCTGCTCTATCAACTAAGTTTGTAGAATATTCTAAATCTTTTGTTGTCATTTCAATAGCATTCACAGCTTCTTCACCAGAAGTAGAATCCATCTGAAGAAACCACTTTCTTTGTTCATCTATAAGAAGCAACTCCTCATCTGTTAAAGTTTATCAAATTGCAGTATTTCAGTCACATATTCACATTCCACTTCTAATTCTAGTTCTCTTACTATTTCTACCACATCTGCAGTTACTTCCTCCCCTGAAGCCTCAAACCCCTCAAGGTCATCCGTGAAGGTTAGAATCAACTTCTTCCAAACTGCTTTAATGTTGATATTTTGACCTGCTCCCATGAAGCACAAATGTTCTTAATGGCATCTAGAACGGTGAATTCTTCCCAGAAGGTTTTCAATTTACCCAGATACATCAGAAGAATCACTATGGTAGCTATAGGATTAAACAACATACATTTATTAAATAGTAAGATTTAAAAGTCAAAATTACTCCTTGATCCATGGACTGCCGAATGAATGCTCTGTTAGCAGGCATGAAAACAACATTAATCTCCTTGCATTAATCTCCTTGTACATCTCCATCAGAACTCTTGGGTGACTAGGTACACTGTTAAAGAGCAGTAATATTTTGAAATTAATTTTTTTTCCTGAGCAGTAGGTCTCAACAGCAGGCTTAAAATATTCAGTAAACCATGCTGTCAATAGATATTCTGTTATTTAGGCTTTGTTGTTCCATTTATAGAGCACAGGTAGAGTAGATTTATTAATAGCATAACTCCTAAGTGCTTTAGGATTTAGAGACTGGTAAATGAGCATTACCTTCAACTTAAAGTCACCAGCTTCTCTTAATCCCTAGCAAGATAGTCAACCTGATTTTTAAAGTTTGGAACCAGGCATTGACATTTTTTTCTCTACCTTTTAAAATACCTGATGGCATTGTCTTCCAATAGAAGCCGTTTCATCTACATTAAAAAGTCTGTTGTTTGGTGCAGCTGCATTCATCAATAATCTTAGCTAGGTCTTCTGAATAATTTACTGCAGGATCTACATCAATACTTGCTGCTTCACCTTGAACTTTTATGTTATGGAGATAGCTTCTTTTTTTAAAACCTTATGAACACTCCCTGCTAGCTTCCAAGTTTTCTTCTACAGCTTCCTCACTTCTCTCAGCTTTCATAGAATTAGTTAGGGCCTTGCTCTGGATTAGGACTTGGCTTAAAGGAATATTGTGGTTTGCTTTATCTTCTATCAGACCACAAAAACTTTCTCCATTTTAGTGGTAAGGGTGTCTTTCTTTCTCATCATTCTTGTGTTCACTAGAATAGCACTTTTAATTTCCTTCCACAATTTTTTCTTTGCATTCACCACTTGGCTTACTGTTTAGCACGAGAGGCCTAGCTTTTGGCCTATCTTGGCTTTTGATATGCCTTCCTCACTAAGCTTATTATTTCTAGCTCTTGATTTAAAGTGAGACATATGTGACTCATCCTTTCACTTGAACATCTAAGAAGCCTTTACAGAGTTATTACTTGGCCCAATTGTAATTTTGCTGATTGTCAGTGAATTGGGAGGCCCAAGGGGTAGGAGAAAGATGGGAACTAGCTGGTTTGGTTGAGCAGTCAGAACATACCCAACATTTATCAATTAAGTTCGTCATTTTATATGGATGCCGTTTGCAGGGCTCTAAAACAATTGCAACAGTAACATCAAAGATCACTGATTATTGATCACCATAATAGATATAATAGTAATGAAAAAAATTGATATGTTGGGAGAATTACTAAACTTGCTCAACTCTGGGTAGCCACAAACCTCCAATTTGTAAAAAACATGTCTGAGAAATGCAATGAATTGGAGAGTAATAAAACACGTTATGCCTGCACTCTGTATGATATTATAATGGTAGAAACATGTCTTTACACACTTTTCCCAATGTGTTGGTGTTATATATTCTATATTGTATACAACACCAAGAATGAACTGTAATGCAAACTATGGTCTTTGAGTGAAAATGATGTGTCAGTGTAGATTCATCAATTGTAACAAGTGTAGTACTCTGGTAGGATGAGCCCATGCATGGGGGAATGGGGGATATATGGGAAATCTCTGTCCCTTGCTCTCAGTGTTGCTGTGAACCTAAAACTCTTCTTAAAAATGAAGTCTATTAAATTTAAGAAGAATAAACATTAACTATAATCTAACATCTACTCAAATATTTGTAATGGGAAAATAGTGACCCCAGAAATCAAGGGTTTTAAAAAATAAGATTAATATGAATTAAGCAAACTGAAAAAAATCAAAATGTTTTGCCAATTTTCTTTACTCTACATTTTCAATATGCCAAGAAATCATTAACATTAAGGATAAGTATTTCAAACAATATTGCTCCTGATGAACTAAATATTCATCCTACCGTTTGCATTCTAATTATTTTCCACTGGAAAATAGCTGCAAGGTAAGTTCATTTCCATGCTAACCCAAAGTTCATTAGGCCTCCTTACTGTTAAATCAGAGTAGACAAGAAAACTAAATCAGATCTTCAATTATAACACATTTTGCTATTATATATTTAAAGTCTAAGACACATGAATGGAAACATAGCTCATATATTTTGATTAATAAAGTGTTATGATATAAGCCATTCTTAATGTCACAAATATTTTTTGCTGTTCTTAACAAAGATGGAAATTAGGTAATATATTAAAAGTCCGAATAGAGAGTTATCTATTTATCTTTTGCAAGGAGATTACATATATGCATTTCTTGGGTTTGTGGTTTGTGAAATTCTCAGCCTCTTATTTACTCTGCAAATATCACTGATCATAGCTCACCATAGTTTATAGTTTGTTTACTCTACAAATGGTTCTATTGATGTATGGTTCATCATCTGTGCAATTGGAGCACAAAACCAGAAAGCAGAGAAGACCTTTGTTGAAGACAAAACCACCTGCAGCTGAGAATGAGGAAATAGGAAAAAAAAAATTCTTCAAACAAATATAATAAAGTGATTTAGCTGACCTTTCTGTTAGCATTTCTGTTTGTGAAAAGCCTGTCATTCATGCAATGAGTACTTCCTTTGTCTGTACTTTTGTGTATGCATACTTCTGTGTGTGTGGATTTTCTTGTGTGTGTACTTCCTTGTGTGTGTACTGTCTTCTGTGTGTGCTTCCTTTTGTTGATATATATGAGATTATGAGGTAGACAGTGAGGGATTCCGGGTCTCCTAGGGATGAAAGCAGGTGCTGTTGCCCCCATCTTGGTCCTGCCCAATGCTAATTCTCCATACCTGGAGCAAAAGGGAATACCCTACGAATCTGCCAATCAGAACTTAGTGTACCAGCTGCAAAAGAATGCAGAGGACTCTCTAGGCCTCGGGCCAAGCCACATGAGTACCATAAGTCCGGAAAGTGACCTAGAATGCATGCGCACAGTAAGACTCAGCTCATGCAGCTCCCCAACTGTCCAATCAAAGTGGTTCTATGGTGATGTCTGAACCACAGGGAGGTCCCTATCCAGGCACTATAAAACAAGCAGACCATACCCAACCTCTCTTTTGCACCCTTCCTTTGGCTCTCCTTTTGCTACAACAATGAGTCCGGTCGTCATCTGTGGTTGTGTACCATGCTTTATAAACAGATATCTTTCTCTTGCCCTGTAATCCTATCTTTCTCTCCTCAATAAACCTCATGTTCGTGCTTGTCTAACTCTGGTACATTTGGTCATTCTTTGGCCATGAGCATGCCAAGAACCGACACTTCAGACTGAAACCTGACAAGAGTGGGGTGGAATTGGAAGAAGAAGTATAATTCTGTTCAGGAACACCTGCAAGCATGAGTAAATAGCAAACAGTAATGTATCTGTTTTATTTTGAATAATTCTATTTTTTGTCTATTATGATGTTTCACATCTTAAAAAACCCTTTAGGCTGGGGAATACGGACCCAAAATAAGTGACTAAGCAAAAATGTCAATCAATGGAGGTTTATTAAGCCAAGGTTGAAGATGTTCTCTGGAAAAACACAAACCACAGACAGAACTGTGGCTGTTTTTCCAAAGGGGAATTTGGAAGTTTCAGCATTATAAGGCATATAGAAATAAAACAAGCTGGGAGAGGTGTGGTTAGTGAGACAAAATGTTTATAGTCTTGTTGAGACCCAGGAGTATTTACATATTACATAAGATAAGGTGAATGATACAAGAGAAAAAAAGGAGTGAAGGAAGCATCAATTATGTAGATGTCCCTGGGTGGGTGGAAGAGTGTCTCATCCTGTCCGGTCCGTGTTCTGTGCCTGTGAAGATATACTTGTAACTCATTATTAGTGTGGAGTCAAACAGGCTTTAGTTTTAGGAGTTACATGTAGCCTGCAGGCCCACAATTTGCGTGTCCTTGTTTATGGGAGGTCAGCGAGGAATTTCCTTATGCGTGATCTATGGGGCCAGTCCTTCACAGGTCCCTGAGGCCTTTACCTTCTCTTTTGCATGAGGAGTTTGGGGGTAGGGGAGACACCCTGAGATTTTTATTCTCTTTTGACAGGAGAAACTGCCCCTCTGAGGGCTAGGCAATTCTTAAAGATAACAAAGGAGCTCAGCTGGGAGCACGAGTATCATAGGCAAAGCAGCCTGGCTCAGAGCCATGCTTCTTCTCTCTGGCCCTTAGCTCCAGAGGCCAACATTCCTTTACCTTTAATCTTCCCAGAGTCAGGCACCAGGAAACTAGGGACCGCCCCTGCCCTGCTCTGCCTTTCTGGCAGAAACCCCAATAACAGCTCTGGCAGCTCAGCTTGCCCCTTGCTCCTGCTTTCGGCCTCCTGAGCACCCAGAGGCTTCCCTGTGTGGCCCAGTGTGGCCTGTTGTGCCTTCTGTCCTAAGACCTGTGTCTAACAAACCTTATTTCCCTGTGCTTGTCCTGTGTCTCCTGGTCTGGCTGCACCTGACCGACCAGCACATGAGAGAATACAGAACGCTGTTGCCCTGCCTGTCCTCATATACCAACTTGGAGCTCCATCCAAAAGGGAAAAATTGGGGCTGTATCTTACAGAAGAGTTTTTTTAAGAACCTTTGTGAGACTCTGACACATATAACGCCACCCTGTTGTGTCACTATTCCACAGACCATGACCCCCGAGGCAGAGACAGCCATCTTTGGCTCAGAACCGCAGGATGGCATTTGCACTTCACAGAGTAACATGTCACCTTTACAACAAAGCTGGAGCAGCCGGAAATAGTGGGGGAGTCTCCGGGGAGATGTGACGTTTCTTTGTCTTAAAAGTGGAGACCGAGAATTATTCTGCATGGATGTGGTCTCATTTGTACCTACAGCGGTGAAGATGAAGGACGTTCAAGCTGCCCTTCTCTAATTGGCAAATTTTAAAGAAACTAAAGGTGAGATTAAATACAGTTCTGTCTTTCTGGATTTTCCATTCATGAGGTTTTGGACTTCATGTGTCCAAAACTTAACTTTTGAGATTTCTTCCCAAACCTGTCCTTTAATCTTCCCATCTTGATTTTAAAATGTCAACTCTAACCTCCAACTTGCTCAAACAGAAAACTTTGCAGTTGTTTTTAACTTTCAAACTTCATATCAAATCCATTCTGCTGCCTTCTAAACTTTCAAACTTCATATCAAATCCATTCTGCTGCATTCTAAACATATCCAGATTCTAATAACTTCTCAATAGACCAGAGTCGTCCAGTGGACCTATAAGGTAAGTCATATGTGTAACATAAAAAGGAAAACAAAAGACACAAAATTAATTTTAACATTATATTTTAACTCAAAGGATTCAATATATCATTTTGACATGTACTCGATTTTAAAAATTATTGATGAGTTCTTTTGCTTTCTTTCTTTTCTTTTTCATATTGTCTTTGAAATCTGATGTGCATTTTACATGCAGAGCTCATCTCAACCCAGACTTGCAACATTTCATGTGTCTAAGGAAAACATGTAGTTAGAGGCTCTCAAATGGGGCAGCACAGCCCCAAAACAATGGTTTGCTAAGATCTCCTTTTATCCTTGCCTCTTAAAATTTATGCTTAACACACTAGCCAGAATCCTTATATTAATAAAAACCTATGAAACTGATCACTACAAAACATACGCCACACTACGTCACATCTTTCTTCAAAACCCTTCCATAGCTTCCGGTCTCACCCAGAATGAACCCCAGAGTCCCAGCAGTGCGAACAAGGCCCACACTGACTGCCTGCACCAGTGCTGTGGCCTCATCTCCCTCTCTCGTCACTCTCGCCTGCCCTGCTCCAGCACATGGTTCTCCTAACTCTTCCTCCAACACACTTTGAATGCCCACGTGTCAATATCAGCGCTCGCACCTCCCACTGCCTGGAAACTCTTTCCCCAGGTATCAGATGGCCACGTGATCCCTCATTTCCTTCAGTCTGTGCTCTAATTTCCTCCTATCTGTGATCCCCAGATCCTTGCTGACCATTCTCTATCCAATTTCGGCCTCCCTGATCACAAACATACACATGACTATTAAGGTGTTTCCTATGCCCTTTACCCTACTTTGTTCTTCTTAGGTTTAACACCATCTTTTGTGCACTACGTTATTTACTTGTTTACTTCTTGTTTTCTCTCCCATTTCCTTATGAAAATACACAAGAGTAGGGCAATGACTGACACGGTAGTCAATATATAAATTTGTTGTTGTTAGTAAGTGAGAATCTACAGGCGATGTTTTCTGATTTGGAAAGGGGTCTGATATTCGAGTCAATGTAGACAGATCAGCTCTGACTTCTATTTTCAATCATTTGATTGTCTAAGGGAAGGGCAGTGGGCATGATCTGCCTTGGCTGAAAGGAATGTTTTGTCACTGGCGTGGTTTAGCATTGCCGGTGCATGGTGATAAGGAGAAGCCAACTGGATTTTAGTAGGTGTTATGAATTTTGAATTTTCTTCAGACAATGCAATCCTTATTGCCCACACTTCATCTGACCGGTCTTAGTACTCTACCCCTGTTAGTCACTAAACTTAATTCTTACTATATCTCCCTGGGAGAGAAGAAAGAGTTGATCGATTATTAGCTTTACAGCTGATCTTGAGCCTGAAAACAATTGAAGGGCTCCAAATAAATCTGATCCAGTTTTTTTTGAATGATTTCTTTTAATTCTCTAATACCTCTCTAAACGTGTTCGTGTGCTCTAGCATTCTATTTCTTTCTTCTAGTCTAAGATCAAGACTATAGAGTGTTATTACCCATAGCCGTGGAAACTAGCCAGCACATAATGGCTCTCATTCTACATATATGGTACTGATTTCTTTAAATATGCATTTTCACATTTGTTATAAATCACCAGTGGGCATTAATAAATAAAATTCTATTAATATTTTTCAAATATGTTTGATTTCAATGATTTATTTCTATTGTCAATGTATGTCATCACTTTCACAGAGAAAAATGCTAATCAATGTATAAAACAAGGTAAACCCATGTCATTGTCACAAAGCAATTTAAATGAAGAATAAATTAATTAGCAACTCTTTTGTCCTTCCTTTCTGCTTGCATCTTCCAGCAACAGCTATCCTTCTCATTTCAAATGAATAACTGCATGGACTTAACTTTTATAGACAGATTTTTACCCATGTGAAGAAAAGCTTCCCAAAGGAGATTTCCATGCTATGTGGGATAAAAAAAAATGTGCTTAGGTAAAACTAAAAAAAAATCAAGAAAAGATATAAATAAACACTTTTCTTTAATTTTTGGCTGCAAAAATAAAATAATAAGGGACAGATAAAGGAACACCTTACTTTTCTGATTGCATCATTGTAAGATTAAATAATAGTAAAAAATATAGGGAAAAAGCATGAAATCTATAAACTCCTCTTACCACAGCTCATATACTAGAAACTAAAAATTAAATTATATCAGCACTGAAAAAAATACTCAGGGCAATATAATTTCTAAATTACATTTCTTCAAATTCTGATCTTTCAAATTAGGAAAACATATTGGTGAAACATGTCATGAGCATGTTAGAACAATTTGCTTTCTGGTTAAGTGTATTAAATATAAAGCTTATTCTTATCAAAGTACATTTTCATATATTACTAAATTAATGCTTTACTTAAAATTAGTAGCTTTCTTACAGATCATGTCTAAATTATTATAATTAAGTAAAATCATATCACAGTTACATTCATTAGCCAAACATTTGGGAAAAAATCAATCTATTAGTCCTTCTCAGTGGGTGACTGTTGTCTTCCTAAACTTGTCTTCTTTGATTATTGACAGTAGGGATGAGTCAGTAGAATGAAATTATTAGACTGTAATAGGAATTCATTTTTATGCCCTTGATAACTGAGATCTTCATGACGGAAGGAAGTATTTGGCAAGGCACGACCTGTGCATCTGGTTTGTGACCATATGTTAGATCATGATTAGCAAAAAATTGATCAGATGAAAAATTTCAGGAAATGATGTTCCCTGAAAGTTGGCTCTATCACTGAGAGATGATTCAAGGGGAAAAAGAAAATGTGTTGGCTCTCATGTAAATGGGAAAATGAATCAGAATTGATTCTTCTTTAAAAAAAAAACAAAACATTTAGCATGCAGAACTGTGGTACAGTAAGTCTTGCAGATTTTTTACAAAGTAATTTAAATAGCTTTGAATATTCAAGGTGTGGGTAACTCCATATTCCGAAATTATATGTTTATGGTACTAATTGTCAATTTAAACATTATCCATGAACTTATTTTTGAGGATTTCTCTCTTTTCAGTACCACATCACAACTTCTTCACACACCTCAATATTGTCAAAGCATAACTTTTTGGTTTAATCAAGAGTTACTGTTTCTATTTATATAAACTAAATATTGATTATTTTTGTAGACCACCATTTTATTTTTCATTTTATTAAAGTTTTAATATTTTTCACTGGATTAGTTTTCTATGCACTTATCTCTATTCATGTTATAAGTCACCATTCATCTACTTTCAATGTTTTTTTCAAATCATAAACCTATCCATCTAGTTTTTATTTCCTGAAGATGGACCCCCCACACACACCCTGCCACTCCCATCTAGACTAATCTATTCTAATCCTGGACATGTTTCTCTGTTGGGATTTCTCTTTCTTGTAGTCTACTTGCCTCAGTAATTGGTCTAAAGCATAGCTTAGAATAACATGAGTTATATGTATTTTAGCCCTAGGATATTTTAAAATAGTTCTACTCTATCATTACACTTCAATGATAGTATAAATGGGTATGAGATTCTAGATTAAAAATGCTTTTCCCTAGGGATTTAGGGCTTAGCTCCACCACTTTCTAGAATTCAATTATGCCAGTGAGAATTCTGATGCCTTTCTGGATCCCATTATTTTGCAAATACATCCCCACCCCACCTGTTGCAAGCTTGTAAGAACTTAAATTCATCACAAGTGTTTTGGAATTTCACGATTTATTCCTGAGACAGGTATTCTCTTTTATTGTCCTGGGCACTCTGTACCCTTCCAATCTGGAGACTTTCAGGTAATGGGAAATTGAATTGTGTGATTTCTTTGATAATTTCTACATACCATTTTGTCCCTTTTTTTTCTCTGCTTCTTTTCCTCTGATTCTTCCTTATGGTCCTCCTTTGCTTACACTGTTAGATGCACATTTTCTTTGAAATTTTGTTTGTGAAATATTTTAATTTTTCTCTGTAGTGCATATCGGACATTGTACTTTGTGAATATTGACTTTTTAAAATACAAATTGTTCGTATTTTATTTTAAAACATTTTCTTCTTCTCTGTTCCTTTTTTTTCCTATTCTTTTCTGTTTTGATGCTTTTGTTCAGCTTCCCTGTAGTTTTCTTCGTCTCATTTTCTCTGTATTTTTATGATAAAATGTCACTTCTCTAGTGAGAATTTGTTTGTTTCCTTCGATTAGGCATCTGGGGCCACAAGACTCGGAAAAGCATTAAGGCTATGGAAAAGCATGACCCTGGCAAGGAAAGCCAAAGAAAAGGGAGATCTACAAACACATGCAGAGACTTTCCGTGCATTGAACCATGTGAGAGGGAGACAACGTGCAGTTGACATCAGAATGAGAGGAATGAACTAAACTCTGCCATTCTTTTATACATTACCTACAACTTCTGGTACATACATGGCCAGAATATTTGGAAACGACAATCCTCCAGACAGAAATACTTACACTTCCCATAATAACCTGCAATTCTTTTGCCTAGATGTATCCTCATAGCCTGCTCTACTTGACCTTATTATAAATACAGTCCAGCAATCCCACTACTGGATATTTACTCAAAGGAAAACAATACATTTTATAAAAAAGACACTTGCACGAGAATGTTTATAGCAGCATAATTCACAGTCACAAAGATGTGGAAACAACCCAAGTGCCCATCAATACATGAGTGGATCAATAAAATGTGACATACATATATATATATATATATATATATATATATATATATATATGGCTGAGTAGTACTACATGATTTATATATAGTATTAGTACTACTCAGTCATAAAAAATAAATAAATAAAACGGTGAACTAATATTTTTTGTAACAACCTGGATGGAACTAGAGACCATCCTTTTAAGTGAAGTATCACAAGAAGGGAAGAACAAAAACCATATGTACTCACTACAAAATTGAAACTTATAAATCAACACTCCTGTGCTCATATGGTAGTAAACTTCAACATAAATCAAGCAGGTGTTGGAGGGAAGTGGGGATGGGTCAGTTCACACCTGACAGGTACAACACACACTATCTAGGGGATGGGCACACCTATAACTCTGACTCAAACTGCACAAAAGCAATTCATGTAGCCAAAACATTTGCACCACCATAATATTCTGAAATGTATTTTAAAAATTCACATCATAAAAAAAAGAAGGAAACTAAATTTTGTGGTTCAACTGCCCATTCAAGTGCCAGCTCCACTGTTTTGTGTCTGTGTCACTATATGCACATTATTTAACCCCCTCAACAATCAGTTTTTCCCATCTTGAAAATATAGATAGTTTAGTATCTCTGACAAAGGATTGTTGAAAGAAAAAATAATTCCCAAGACTAGTTTAGTAAAATGCTTAATAAACTGTAAGTACACAAAACATTTTAGCTACACTTTTTTTTATGATCAGAAGCAAGTTCCATTCCTGGCTATTTGGGGAACATATCAGCTCAAACATCTTGATCTCAAAAATGATAGAATAGAATTGAATCATATGATATTATGGTACCCTCATCATAAATGAAACTATGATTTTCAAATTTTTTAATTGATGGAGATATAAGCATAATATTTTATAGTTTAAGATTTACTATGTGAACACCATAGAAAAGGCTACACTTTGTACAGTGATATTCAGAAATCTTACAAATATTAAATAATATTCTGATTCTACATTTTGGAACTTGATAATAAATATTAGTTTTGATGAATAATCAAAATACAGAAAAACCATTTTGTGCTGTTTTTCCATAAAAAGATCTACTATAAGAAAAATTTTGCAAATGCTCACTATTTTTATGTTGTCTTTCATTTTATTACACTTTTATTGTATGATATTTGTCATACTAAAAAATAACAACATTCTATAATTGATGTTTTCTTACATTTTATTCTTGGAGGTTTTATAATTTTGCATATATCTTTATATATGCAACATAACATCACAAATGCAGACACTATCATAACCCATAATCTCATTTAGCAATGCCTTCCCAAATATGTCTATTACAAATACTTAATGTTTTGTTCATTTTCTTGATAGCTGTTGAGAAGCTATCCATTCCTTCAGATCTTGGTATCACAAGAGGAATGAATGGAGAATCATATGAAATGGAAATGTTGGAAGTTGGGTAAGTAATGATATTCAATATGCTCTATGAAACAACAGTGAATTTTGAAATTAAGATCAAATTTGTGTCTGATTTCTTTGTTATTTTACACAAGATGAGTTACGATTTGTGAACAAACGCTAAAGAAATCAAAGCTATGTAAAATATTAGAGAATATGAAATTATTTTTGTTGAAGTTCATAAACTTCACAGACTGAGACAAATATCCTTAAACCATTTATTTTAACAAGCATTGAATATAGCAATTCTGTACCATAACATGATATTCCAAATTAAACTTTTGCATCTCAAGTGACCTTTCTAGCAGTTTTATGGTTCATAAATTCTGTACAATATTGCTCTGTGGGGTAGTTTTAATAAATCTTGATTGTGCTGTAAACGTTAGTGCACATACTTGAAATGGCGTTTCCAGTCCTCACAACATAAATGCAGGAATGGGTCTTCTTTGCCATATCAAAATATTAGGCATGATTTTAGTCATGAGCAAAAAGCACAACAAATTATTTATCATTGCCATAGTAAAAACAAATTTCATTCTTATTATTTACATGTATTTAAAACAGGTTCAAGATTTATGAAGAAGGTTTGCCTACCATGGGCAAAACTAATTTGTTAATTTTATGAGGATATGAGATTACATAATGAGACAAGGAGAATTTGTTAGGATATGAAAGTTTTCACTGCATCAAGTGTGGAAACTTTCTGTACCCAGCACGTTGGTTATACTTGGTTGATGGAATCTCAGTCATTCTGCTTCTTCCATCATGATTTCATTCACTTAGAATCTTAAGTTTCTGTTTGTATTTGAAGAAAGTTTATGAAAATCTCTATGTTGGCAAAATGGAGCTTATTCTTCCACATCTGTGCTCCTTGAGACCAAGAGAAGTTTCAGCTGCAGGCAGATAAAAGTGGTGGAATTAAATTAAATATCAGCTTTTCCATTGTGTTCATTGTCACATGTATAAGACAATCAAAAAATTAGGAATATAAGTAAGTACTATTTGAACTTTAAGCTATGCTGAAGATGTTAATATGGAAAAGATAATTTTTAGAGTGGATTAAAAGGAAGAAGTGAAGGACTTGGATTATGTATTTCCTTTTATTATTTCTTTTGTGCACATCCCCTCACATTCTTTCTATTTTCCCTTCTCACACTTCAGTTAGAGGGATAGTTGGACTTCTGGTTAGAGCTTCCATGTCCTTTAACTCATCACTTATATGGCCTCTTTCTGAATCCTCTAAGGCCTGTTCCTGAGGCCTAAAGGGCTCCAACATTGTAACAAAAGACTACAATAAGGGCTATGGGAGGGATGAGCCGTGGATAAGAAAGTGTGTGTGTGTGTGTGTGTGTGTGTGTGTGTGTGTGTGTGTGTGTGTGAGAGAGAGAGAGAGAGAGAGAGAGACAGAGAGAGAGAGAGAGAGAGAGAGAGAGAGAGGGAGGGAGGGAGGGAGAGAGAGAGACAGAGAGACAGAGAGAGACAGAGATAATCATGGGGAGAAATGCCCTGTTGTTTATCTCTGACGATACGCAGCACTTATTGATACTTATTCTCAAGTCTTTAATGGCTCTATTTCTTTCATTGGTTATTAGTTCTGTTGAGCTTGGTAACTTCTTTTGATGGTGTTGATTTTCTTCCCATGTTGGGGATTTGGGATTCTCTACTCATATTCGTATTTGAGAATTCCTTTCCATCTTCCTAGTACGTTTACGGAGGTCTCAATGGGTAACCGAGAGAGGGGACTTGGCTCCCGTGTGTGAGCTCCTGCCCTTCCTGGGGAAGGGCTCTACGTCTCAGGTCCAGTTCCTGCACCTGTGTTATCATCTGAGGGGAACTGCACCACCACTCGCTGCTTAGCGCGAATGCGCCCTCAAGTGTCCGTTGTATAATTTCCCGTGTAGGTCAGATGACCTGGCTTCTCTTAGTGCACCTCTTGCTCGATCATGTCACATTTCCCAGGGCCCTTCCCGCTTCTTTCCGCTGCTGATTTTGGACCTTGAGCTTCTCCGCACACCACTCCTACCTTTAAAAATAGCCTTCCTCAGCACTTGTTTTGGACATTTATTTCTTCTGATTGTATTTATCCATACATTTGATTCCTGTGTATTTTCCACCTTTTAAAGACCCTATCAAATGTCTGTGCTTTAATGATACTAATTCTTATTTTCCCACCCTGCATTGGATTTACCATATAAAAAAATTATCTTTTCTGCCTTGCCATGGAATTTGGGGTCAGTCTTAATCCAACGTATTGATTAGTATATGAAGCTAAACAGGATAGTAATTTTGATATCACAGATGAGTACAGCAGCTTCCTAACATAAAGTTTATAATCAGATAGTATGTCTTCTCTTGTACTAAATACTATGAAAACAATGAAAGAGAGAATCAAAGCTTTCTGGGTATTCTGAGCATTACTTCATACAGAGCATTTAAGGACTAGGTTGCAAAGTGGGTTTCATAAAAAAGGATTTGGGCATTAAATATCACTCAGGAAACCTTAATTTTATTTTAAATGTATTTTAATTATTATTTATATACAATCATTTGTCTGTGTACTAGTATTTAAGAAGTGGGCTTTTATAAAAGAGGGAATTGCAAGCAGTTTCATTATATAATAAAATTATTTATTAATTCCATTTAAAAATTTCTCATACTGAAAAGGGTATTTGACTCATGAAAATGTAACATTGATTAAAATTCATATTTGTGGTGTCAAAATTAAGGGGATCCATTTGTTTGCATCATTAAATTATTTAAAGCACTTTTTCAATAACTTTACTGTAAGTCCAAGTAGTAAATTAATTCACTATTAGTTATATCTAGAGACTGACTTCTCCAATGTAGAAATAAAAAGTTTAGTGAGGTATGTGATGATTTAAGGGTGATATATTTACTATAAGAAAAGGAAATCTTGTTGATATATAACAGCCAAAAGGCATCAAATGATAAACTGGAGCAAATTATACTGCAATTTCTTGTAGTAAAATGATTTCTTTCTTTATGTTGGCATGATATCTGACCTTCCTTATCAACCACTACAAATCTAAGCAGCTTCTTGAGAGAGAGAATCATGCATGGCAGAGATTCATAGCTTCTGTGTCTACTGCTGGAGACACGGAGTAATAGTAGATAATCAATAGAGGTATTTGAGTTGAGCGTCTTCTCATTTCTAGACCCATGTTCTCCAGGGAAGTGAAGGAGTAGAGCACAGACATTCTTAACAATACTTTCTTGGTCCACATTTAGAGAACACAATGTGTGCATGTTTCTAAAAGCCTGTTGTGAAATTTCCAGGGTGTTTTTATGATGGTGAACATGTCTCTTGAACACAATAGTTTGCAACTATTTTTCACAATCCAAGAATGAGAGAGAGCCCCATGAGCTGAGGTTTCTCAGGGAAGCAATAATTAGCAATCAAGAGGTTGGGCCTGAGGTAGCTGAAGTACTATGGTCTCCTGAACTCATCTTAAGACTCTCTTGGTATGTGTAGTTGTCCATAAAGCAAGGTTTGTTATTTGGGCCAAAATCTTTCCTGTTTCCATCTTTTAAAGTGCAGAGGAAATCTCTGCACTTCATTTGAATCAAGTTACTTCATTTGATTTAGAACCCAGATTAAAAATAAATTCATAAGTTCATTGTGGTAAGAAGAAGAAACTCACAGGCCATGGGCAAGGTGAGCTGAAAGTAGAATCAAAGTTATTAAAAACTGGCATCTTAAATGGTTAACTTGACACTTCATCTGCAACTTGATGTAGAGTCAAAAATGTTGTGGGGACTGCCTATTACATAGATATCTGTTTCTAACCACACATGGAATGCATGATCAAAATTAACGGCAAATATGGCAATTATAGCAACATCAAAAATAAATAAATGGGCCTTGAGTAAATTTAAAAGCTTCTGCACAGCTAACAGAATAATCAACAGAGCAAATAGATAACCTACAGAACAGGAGAAAATATTCACAAACTATACATCTGATAAACAGCTAATAAACAGAATCTATAAAGAACTCAAAAAATCAGCAGGAAAAAACCCAACAACTCCATTAAAAAGTGGGCAAAAGACAGGAACAGAAGATTTTCAAAAGAAGATAGGCAAATGGCCAATAAACATATGCAAAATGTTCAATATCACTAATCATCAGGGAAATGCAAATTAAAACCACAATGAGATATCATCTTACCCCAGTTAGAATGGCTTTTATTTAAAAGTTCAAAAGTAATAGATGCTGGTATGGATGTAGACAGAAAGTAACACATACATTGTTGGTGGGACTGCAAACTAGTATAACATCTATGGAAAATAGTGTGGAGATTCGTGAAAGAACTAAAAGTAGACCTACCATTTGATCTAGCAATCCCACTACTGGGTATTTATTTACCCAAAGGGAAAAAAAAGTCATTTTATCAAAAAGACACCTGCACTTGAATGTTTATTGCAGCACAATTCACAATTGCAAAGATGTGGAATCAACCCAAGTGCCCATCAATTCACGAGTAGATTAACAAAATGTGGTATATGTATACTACTCACCCATAAAAAGTATGAATTAATGCCTTTTGCAACAATTTGGATGGAACTGGAGACCATTACTCTAAGTGAAGTATCTAAAGAATAGAAAAAAAAAAACAAAAAAACACCACATGTACTTGCTATTAAATTGGAACTAACCAATGAGCATACATGTGCACAGAGGGAAGTAAATAAAATCCAGTGGAAATCAAGTACAGGAAAGGAAAGAGGAGAGGATAGGCTAAAACCTACCTAACATGTACAATGAAAACTATCTGGGTGATGGGCACACTTATAACTCTGACTCTAGCATAACAAAATTGATACATGTAACAAAAAATATTTGTACCCTGGGAATATTTCGAAATAAAAAACATTAAGGGCAAATAGTTTCTTAACTATAAAATAGTTTCCTAACCACTGGCAGCTGATGTCCCCAGGAAAGATAGCAATCATCTGTGCATGCTTTTGCATCCTAGAGGAAGAGACACCAGACTAGGAGCACCAAGTAACCCCATAGGGTAGCCACTGCTAAAACTAATGGCTCTCAAACTTTTTTTTTTTTGTCTGGGGGAAATCTGAAAGCACCTGAAGCTTTAAAACTTACTGATGCCTGAAACTCACTTCCAGATATTCGAATATTTTTAGTATAGGCTGTGATCTGAGCCTTGAGAATTTTGGAAGCTCCCCAGGTGATTCCAATGTGCAGCAAAGACCAGGGACTATTGGCTTCAGCCACTATTACCATATGAATTTTCAGCTATCCCACTTTCTCATTGGTGAAGCCATTACCAACAAATTCCTGCTTTGTAGGATTATTTATTTACTTCGTTATTTACATTACTGATGATTCAATAAAGATACTATTTGAATGCATTTGAGAAGGGTAAAATGATATTCAAAGATAAAGAAACATTTAATAGCTTTTGAGTGTCTGAAAGGATTATAAAGATTTTCTAGATGAGTTTGCAACTCTGGTGGTGGTTAAATATTGATAAGTTTAGATTCTAAAAATTTGGAATTCTAACTGTGCTTCAAGATGCATTTCTCTTTACATTGTTCTTGTATTCTGATATTGACTTATGACTTTATGACTTACACAGCAGGGTGCACCAGGACACATGCAGTCAGAGGTTGGCCAGTTTTTTGGTGAATCACTTTGACATCTTGGGAAAATCAGTTAATATTTTTATGCTTCATTTGTTTATAAAATACAGATTGTAATAGATGCCCCATCTCCCAAGTATATGGGGAGAATCATATGCACTAATAGAGGAAGTCCTCTAAGAAGTAAGGTTACTACTAGCCTTTTACAAAAATAAAAAATTACAATAATTCCAAGCTGTAAGGCAGGCAGCAGGGTGTTGTGAAAAGAATATTGCACTGGGAAATCAGTATTCTTTCTCTGTTTCTTTTCTTGTCTTCTTAAAGGTGGAGATCTGAAATAAATATGACAAACTATGATCGTCTGTTAAATAACTCAGCAATTGGTAGGTATCTATTTTTTACATTATTTCCTGTACTATTATATATGTTCAAAGTATTTTGAAATTAAAATTTTAAAACTTAAATTAAAAATTAGAATATGACTTTCAATATTATAATTGTTTGATCTTTGACAAGTCACATAGTCTTTCTGGTCCTTTGCTTGTCGTTCTGCATGAACAGATGGTTTTTGTTGTCACTTCCAAACTGTCACATTCAGATTAAAGTGGCTAATTGATAATATGATATAAAATAAAAATGATTGAATATTTATATGATTAAATATTTATACTGATTGTATTAGCAATATTTACATGTTTTGAAAAAATAAAAAATAGAGTTTTTACCACACAAGCCAATTGAGAAAGGAATTCAAAGACTTGGTCATCCGAGAAGAAATGGGCACATGCAGTGGTGACTCCCTCAGAATAAAGGCAAAGGATTCCCAAGGTAATGACAAGAGACATTGTGTTCAGGGAAATTTAATACATAGAAGATAAAGCTAATGCCCCTGGGAAACCAAAGATTTAATTGGCAACCTCAGTCCTTAAAAGATGCTCTAAACACATTCTATACATCAGTTACAAACCAGGATCAATGGACTTCTAGTTCTGTTTTTTGTGGAGGGGTGTGCAATTAAAGGTAAAATGTGCCTATTAAAATAAGCATAAATATGTGTATGGGGTTAATATGGACATAAAAACCCATGGCCCCATTCTATTCAATAACAATGGACATTTATGTCCTCATCCTAAAGCCATGTCTCCTCACACAGTGTCTATTGTCGACATTTATGAACATTTTCCTAATTTTATTTGCTAGGGTCAATCCATAGCTTTTATCTTTTAGTAATTTTTTTACTCTTATTGTCTCTGTTCGATTTTAATATAGTAAATATCAAATCCTTCAACTGAGGATTTCTGATTTTTTCTGTACTATTTTAATTATTTCTGGAAAACTGTGTGTGTGTGGATATAACTTTGACAGTTTGGGGGGAAATGGAATTAAAAGATAAAAATAAAAAACATAAACTTTATTTCTCAACATAAGCTTTTTCCACTTTAAGAAACTTTTGTAAGCAACGATACCAACCATTTAGTCCATCCCTAAGGAACTGAGGATGCTGGGAATTTAACCATGTTAATGCAGTCATTATTTACACTATTAACTGATAAAAATGGGTGACTTTTAAAGACTTTTTAAGATTAGGAAACAAAACGAAGTTAGAAGGAACCAAATCAGGACTGTAAGGCAGATGCCTAACAATTTCCCCTCGAAACTCTTGCAAAATCGCACATTTGATGAGAGGAATGAGTAGGAACATTGTCGTGGTGGAGAAGGACTCTCTGGTGAAGATTTCCTAAGCATTTTTCTGCTAAATCTTTGGCTAACTTTCCAAATCACTCTCCTAATAAGCAGATGTTATTGTTCTTTGGCCCTCTAGAAAGTTAACAAGCAAAATGCTTTGAGAATCCCCCCAAAACTGTTGCCATGACTTTTTCTCCTTACTGGTCTGCCATTGCTCTGACTGGACCCCTTCCAGTGGCTCTTGGTAGCCACTACTTTGTCTTCAAGACTGTACTCGTAAAGCCACATTTAATCTCCTGCTATGATTCTTCAAAGAAATGCTGTAGGACTTTGATCCCACTTGTTCAACGTTTCCATTGAATGCTCTGCTCTTGTCTACAGCTGATCTGGGTGCAACAGTTTTGGCACCAATTGAGTGGCAAATTACTCAACGTTAATTTTTCTATTAGGATTGTGTAAGCTGAAGCACTGAGATGTCTATGTTGTTGGATATTGTTTCTACTGTTAAGCTTTGATCCTCTTTAGGGCACGGACAAGATGATTTTTTTTCTTCTCAGATTAATGTGGATGGTCTGCCACTGCAGGCTTCATCTTCAACATCATCTCATCCCTTTTAATAAGTTATTCATTTATAAACTGCTGATTTCTTTGAGACATTGTCCTCATAAACCTTTTTAAAAGCATCAGTGATTTTACCATTCTTCTACCCAAGCTTCACCATGAATTTGGTGTTTATGTTCTTGCTTCTATGTCAGCATAATTCATGTTGCTTTGGTAGAAGCTCTTTTCCAAGTGATGTCTCATCCTTCTGACTGCCTCAAGTGACCTAAAACTAGATCCTGTTAAGACATGTTTTAGTATGTTAATACGAGTTTATTTTGGTGTAAAAAGCTTTTGAAATTCATGCATAACTTTTTTATAATACACATTTTCCACGACCTTTTGAAGACCCCCTCATGTGTCACACATACATACACACGTATGCATATCCCAATCTTTACTGTATTGTAGCAGCAATCATACAATTATTTTTTAATGGTTTGTTGTTAGTGTACAGTCTGCATTGCTACCTTATGCTAAAATGAATGTTCATTCTTTCCCATATTTTAGTGGCTTCAAACAAGAAACATTTTATTCTCACAATTGTTGAGCAGGAATTTGGGCAGAGCTTGACAAAGTAATTCTTCTTGTCACATGGTGTTGACAAAGATCAACTGAAGATATTCAGCTGGTGTATGGTCTCCTTTGGAGGGTCAAGGACAGAATTGTTCACTGGTCAGATGCCTCAGGAAGGGAGTTGGAAGGTGGGGCTCAGGCGGGACTATTAACCAAAACACCTGCCTATGACCCCCTCCAAGGGCATTCTAGTAGTTGGACTTCTTACACGGTAGCTCAGGGGACCCAGCAAGACTATGCCAAGAGTTTGGTTTTGAGGGTTTTTGCGTGTTTTACTCATAGATTTTTGTACTTCCCCTATTAATTTTATGATATATGCACTTGGGATTTTAATTTGTCTTAGCATTTTAGTCTTAAGCTTTAGATTCAATTTTTTCAGGTCACTTTGATTATAATTTTTCTTGACTTTCTGCCTTTTTTTTACTCTCAAATTTATTCCAAACGGAAATATTTTCTAAATAAATGTGGATTGTTCCTGAAACTTCCATTTAAATGTTTGTTCCTTGAAATGGTTTCATAAGCAAATGTGTCTTCCATAATTGCCCCATTTGCATTCAATGCCAAAGGTAGGCTTGCATTCAACAAGCGTCTTTAGGCTTCACCATACACATAATTGGTTGTGCTTTTAGGGGAATTCGAAAGGATGGAAGAAATGGTCCCTCTACTTTTACAGATTGTAATTTTTTGCAATAAGAAGACAAATATGCACGAAATAATAGAAGTCATTTCTAGTAATAAAAAAACATACAATCTATGCATCAGTACTATAACATACAAAACATAGATTGTGTAGCAGGAGGGCAGGCAGTTATGAGTGTTGGGGCAGAGGACCCTGAGCCAGTTATTGGAATAATGCTGGCTGCAAATTATCAGAGAGGAGGGTGTGCACATTCAGCAAGAAGCTGAAAAGGAAGAAGGGTAACGAGGTTATGGCCAAAGAAAACAGCAATAATTGTGATAAGAATAAAGTTTCTAGAGGTGGTAAGTAGAATAAAATGCATAGCAGGGGGTTAAGGAGCTTATATGGCAAGATAAATATCAAATTTGCCTCCTTTTCATGTGAACTGAAGTCATTTATCACCCATTCTTCTGTTTATCTCAAAGAATAAAACCACAACTCAATTAAACACACACACATAATTAACTCAATTTAACACAGTTACAGGCAAAGGAAACTTTTAAGTCATATATGTATGTGTGTGTGTGTGTGTGTGTATACATAATTTATATATAGTGATTTAAAACTTAGAAGACTTAAAAGTTTGCCTTTGCCTATAACTGAGTTAATGTTATTTCACCAGTGTTAGTTTTCTGGTTTTGACCATGTTATTTGGAAGGTATCATAACTGGGAAAGCTGGGCAAAAGTCACATGGGAATTCTCTATACTATTTGTGTGGCTTATTGTGAGTCTTAAACTATTTTAAAATATATATATTTTAAAAATATGAAAGTTTGCATTTTCCCTGAGTATGGATGTAGGTAACCAAAATGCATTACACAGAAAACAAGAATAAGGATTATTTACTTGGATAATAGGTCTTAATTGAGCAGTATTTAAGGAAAACATTATCCTATATTTTGAGAAAAAGATTGTGCTTTGTAAATTTATCTTCATTCAAGTTAAATAACTAAGTTCCTAAAGAACCGTCTGAAAAAACATGTATGTTAGTTTTTAAAAAGAAATCCAACTCTACGCAGAATTGAAATTTAGGTCAATGCAATATTTTACTAACATGATAAAAACAAAGAATATTTTTACCTATATTTATAATCATTATATTCTCTTTTCCAATATTAAACATAGAAACATATATCTCCTACTCCTGCTATCTGGTACCTTAAAGCTATATTGAAGAATTTGGGAAATGGAATGTGTTTCATGATCTTATTTTTATGCTTCTATAACTACACTTCTGTTGTTATGAAACATGTAGTTTTCTGCTTTCTTTGGCACTTTTTTGGTTTGTTACCTTACAGAGTAACCAATCTTACTACACTTTAAATTTAGGAAATAGAATTTGATTTTTAGCAAAAGTGACATATTTATGACTTGTTTATTTGTTTTTTATCCAAGTTGGCATTTTTTAAAGTCCTAAAATAATCACTTGGACTTTAAGAGCTAAATCGAAGTACTTCTTTAAGCACTTCTTAGAATTAAACCTCTCTTGCAAATGGCTATTAAATAAGCTGTTTGCGTAAAATTCTTATCATCTTTGCATCTCACAGCAACTTTTATCTGCAAATCTCCTAGTGTTTTAAAAATCATTATTTCATTATCCACTATCGCCAAAGCTCTTCTGAAGTGTTAGGCAAATGTGTTTCTCCTAAATCTTTTTTTGTTTCTCAAGTGAAAAAGTTAAGACACAAAAATAAGAAGTGACTTTTTTGGAACAATTCTCATTTTCTGCAGAAGCAGGTTATTATGAGAGTGTGATGGCCCTGTTAGTCTATTTTAAAAAAAAAGAAAAAGGTGAACAATCATTGATGTGTGTCTTCTAATTAGAGACCAAAAATCATGAAAGAAACTTTGGGGGGAAGAATACAGACATACCTCCGAAATATGATAGGTTCAGTTCTAGATCACTGCAATAAAGTAAAATACCAAAATAAAGCAAGTCACACAAATATTTTGGTTTCTTGGTGTATGTAAAAGTTATGTTTATATCATGCTGTAGTCTGTTGAGGGTGAAATATCATTATTTCTAACAAAAACAATGTGCATACCTTAATTTAAAAATATTTTGTTGTTTATAAAGGCTAACGATTATCTGAGCCTTCAGTGAGTCATAACCTTTTTGCTGATGGAGGGTCTTGCACTGATGTTGATGGCTGCTGACTGAAGCAAGGGTCCTCAAACTTTTTAAACAGGGGGCCAGTTCACTGTCCCTCAGACCGTTGGACAGTGCTTCCTGTGGGCCCAGGACGAGTCCGCTGCTAAGCAGGACAGGCAGCGGAGGCAAAAACACCCAGCGGGCTGGATAAATGTCCTCCGTGGGCAGCATGTGGCCCGCAGGCTGTAGTTTGAGAACGCCTGGTAAGGTTTTGGTTGCAGAAAGCTGGAGTGGCTGTGGCCATTTCTTAAAATAAGACAACAGTGAAGTTTGTCACATTTATTGACTCTTCCATTTCTCCTTCCTTTTTCTGTGGCATGTAATGCTGTTTGATAGCATATTTACCCACAGTAAAACTTTTTTCAAAATTGGAGTTAATCCTTTCAAACCCTGCCATTGCTTTATCAACTAACTTTATGGAATATTGTAAACCCCTTGTCATTTCAACAATGTTCACAGCATCTTCACCAGTAGATTCCATCTCAAGAAACCATTTGCTTTGCTCATCCATAAGAAGCAACTCTCATCCATGAAAGTTTGTCATGAGATTGAAGCAATTCAGTCACATCTTCAGGCTCCACTTTGAATTCTAGTTTTCTTGCTATTTCTTCAGTTACCTCCTTCACTGACGTCTTGAAGTCCTCAAAGTCATCCGTAAGGTTTGGAATCTACTTCTCTCAAAATCCTGTTAATGTTGACATTTTGACCTCCTCCCATGAATCACAAATGTTGTTAATGGCATCTGGAATGGTGAGTCCTTTCCAGAATGTTTTCAATTAACTTTGCCTAGATCCCTCAGACAAATCACTATCTATGGCACCTATTGTCTTACAGACTGCATTTATTAAATAGTTAGACTTTAAAGTCAAAATTACTCCTTAATCCATGGGCTTCAAGATGGGTGTTGTGTCAGCAGATATAAAAATATTCATCTCCTTGTACAGTACATCTTCATCAGAGCTCTCAGGTGACCAAGTAGGTACATTATCAGAGAGCAGTAATATTTTGAAAGGAATCTTTTTTTCTGAGCAGTAGGTCTTAACAGTGAGATTAAAATATTCAGTACACCATGCCATAAACAGATGTGTTGTCATCTAGGTGTTGTTATTCCATTTATAAAGTACAGGCAGAATAGATCAGCATAATTCTTAAGGGCCCTACAATTTTTGGAATAGTAAAGGAGCATTGGCTTCAACTTAAAGTATTCAGCTGCATTGGCCCCTAAGAAGAAAGTCAGCTTGTCCTTTGAAACGTTGAAGCCTACCATTGACTTGTGTATGAAGACAGTTCTCCTAATCTAAGAAGGCAAAGAGCAAACACATATTGTTTTTTCCATGCATTAGTTATAAAATTAAGTGTTTGTTTAAGGTTTTTAAACATGTGTTTATCTTACCTGCCTGGTGTGTTTTCTAAAAATACATATCTGTATATTTAAGTAATTCTCACTCCCTGATGTGAAATAGACTTTTATAAAGTCTGGACTTTGATTTATCACTGACCACCAAGGGTTGTAAATAAAGCAGCAACTCTTGAAAAAAATATAACTGAACTGAATTATGAAATATAAACAAAATTTATTTGTAAAACTCTGATAATTAACTAGTATTAGGTTTGAGCTGATTTGGATAAACTGGTTGTTTCTATTTTGAAGAATCTAAACCACAATTTCAGGCTTCCAAACAAACATAATTGTGAGTCTAATTTCTTCCTTGTAGAGTTGACTACTTCAGAGTCCCATTTCTACATATCAGACTCATTCAAACTTGAGCTGTTATTATTCTCATTAGCATAGAATTTAAGTTCTTTCCCCAATACTCCTTAAACGAAGAACCCAGCAGTGTGCTTTCACTGAACTCAGCATATATAAATGAACCATTCTCCACATATAGCAGAAATGATGCTCAAAGAATACAACAAAAACAATTCCATGAAATATAACTTAGTATTCAAAATCTCAGAATTTTGTCTTCTGCATAGTGAAATTTAAACTTAATGATAAAATTAATTATTTTCAAAGAAAACCATTTGAATGCAGTCTTAGATATACAGATCCTTTTAAAATAAAACATTGGAGAATTATCACTCTTAACACTTTAAAGAAAAGAATTTTTTAAAAAAAGATGTATTTTAAGAGAGAATAAAATCTATCTTGCCTATAAGAGAGACAAAGATAACTGAACCCTTGACACCTTCCCTGTCCCCAACCCCCAGCCACCCCTACCTCGACAGAGGACATGGGCACAATGACTCATCTGGGAGCCGGTGACAGGTCTTATCTCTTTTAAGCCATTGCAGGTTTGCTTGAGGGACTTCCTTGCCTTCATCTTCTGCAGTGATAGGGCAGAGACATCTTGGTCACTTCTCAGCAAGGGTGTCATAGCTCTGCTCCAGGCAAGCAAGGGAGCAGGGGCTCCCCTGGAAGTTCGCTGGCTTCCTTATGTACACCAACTGGCTCTCCTCTACCCAAGAACTCTGCGAACCTATTAGTGGTTAGCCTCACTGTTACTAAACTCAAAGAAGGATACTGCTAACACCACTCTTCCTCCCAAATACTTCTATTTTATATAACTGGGAAGATCATCATGCTGCAAACACAATTTTGAAAGCAAACATACAAACAGCAACAAAACCCAAAATGTCATTGAGCTCTGCTGCTGCTCATATGACACTAGATTACGTACAAACCGAATAGATGAAACCAAATTAATGAAATTTCACTTGTTCTATATAAAGTCTGGGGAATTCGTCTTGGGGATACATCTATGGTAACAGTTTTATATTAGTATATAAAAGTTAATAAACTAGGTATTCAAAAAGTTTTTTTTTTTTAACAAAGAGTCAAAAAAGGTTTGTTTCATTATTTTTCCTCCTTTCTTTAGGTGACTGGGCATTGTGAATGCAATGGAAAAATTTGTACTATATTTGAGCAGTCACCAGTCCCCCCTTCCCCCCACCACCCCCCGCCAAAAAATAGTACTAAAGAGATCTGGAATGGGCAAGAAAAGCTCATTGCAGAAAGCACCCCTGAAAATTCCACATTTCAAAGACTGCTCTCCTCAAGAGGTGGCTAATAGGATCTCAGGGTACCAGAATTTTCTTGAGAAATTATTCTATTATCAGCAAGTTTCCTAGTTGTGAAAATTAGTATTTTTTTTAAATAATCAACCACATAAAGAAAATGTGAAGGAGAAAAAAGCCATATAAAATGCTGGAGTATTTTCCTTCTTAAATTGTTCATTAAGACTGCTTAATGGAAATGTACCAATTCATTTTGAAGTTATTTAAGAGGCTACATTAGCAATGATTTCCAGCAAATGTTTCATCCAACAAATTCTAAGTAATTTTGAAAAGATTTAATGAAGTGCCAATTGGATATTAGAGTGCTCTGTGGTTGTTCCAGTTTGCAACTAGAGGTATTCTTATTTTAAAATAGTATTCAGTTCTCTCTACAGGTAAAATGTAATGCATGAATAATTGTCTACATATAATTCCAGCTGACAGCTTTAAACAAAGCAAAATTCACTAAAAATGTGTTAAAACTCAGCATATATATTGAACAAGAACCCTGAAAACTAAAAGTGAAATAAAATATGTTTTTGGAGAGATCCTTTGCTCTATGAGAATTCTACATTTTCAATTCCCAAAGGAGAATTTTATGTTTTTATAATATATATATATATATATATATATACACTCCCAAAAATGTAATAAAAGCAAATATTTCTAGCAAAGATCAGGAAAGCATCAATATATACTATAGTTTAGTAAAAATTAAATTAATAGTGAAAGTCAAATATATGTGTATATACGTATATATTCTATTCTTCATTTATTGTATAAGAGGGAATTACCTAAATCATTCATTGGATAGAAACTGCTTTCCTTTACTTGCTAATATTCTCCCTATGACAGGGGCGTTTGCCAGAGGATAGATGATCAGATCAGTGAACCTATTCTGCACCTTTCGAGAATAGACTATGACCTAGAGGCAATTCCATTCTCCACTTAAGATGAGTAAATGAACACACACTGGTCGTTTGAGCCCACTAACGCGCTGCTCACCTCAGCACCTCGGGAACCACAATGACCTCCATGTTTCACACGTGTTTTCCAGTATAAATCCTGGAGGAGACTCAGCCCTTTTTCTCTTGAAGACGTAACACTTCCTCATTTAAACTTGATGGTTTTATTCCATAAAACTTCGTCTTACACCTCCCAAAAGAATTGGAGTCTTAAATAAAGTGAAGGAATTTGCTTCTCTATATTTGAAGAAAACACGTCTCGATTTTCATCCATATTAGGCTGATCTTGAGGCCTCAAATACAACTTCCAAAACGTGCCTTTGTTTTTATTTCTGCCTTTAGTCTACTTTCAATTCTCCAGGTTTAATAATCTAACTGTGATTTTTTTGTCTGTTTCTTTTGTTAGAATTTCAGTGACTTTTGCATAAATGTCTATTTTCTTGACTGCCGTTTTTACTAAATTGATGGGTAAACAACAACATCCCAACTCAGTGATACAGCTCCAGTTCTAGATTCATTCACAAGCATAATGTAAACACATCATTTTCTCCTCTGATTTTTGTCCCACAAAATATCTTATATTTGGATTACGCCAAAAATTATTTAAAAAATAAATTTTCTTTCTAGTGAAAACTGGCATGAAATTTTACCTGTGTTTGGAAAATATGATGTATTTTTTTTGTTTTCTTGTTGTACTAGATAATGTACAAAATCAGTTATAAAGAGGTCCTTCATTCTAGTAGCAAGTGTCCAAATTAAGTATACAGTAGTTATATCGAAGGACAAATATGAAGTATAGCAGATGAGAAAATAAATGACTATTCACTTTTAATATATGCAAAACCACCAGGATCTAGTTTTTGGAATATAATTTAATAGCCAGTCATATTAAGACTATTTGTAACTTGCTTGAAAAAAAACTTTTATCCAGAGTTTTAAAAGATGCATTTAAACTAATATATTCTATTTCTCTAAAACAGTGTCTCCCCATTTATAGAAAGGACACCCAAATAAGAACTTGGCTTATTTTCTACCGACTGCTTTCTCTAGTTCAAGGTTTCTTAGCCATGGCACTGTTGAAACGTTAGACAAGATAATTCTTTGATATGAGAGGAGGGGCTGCCCTGTGCATGGTAGCTGGACATTCACTACCCTTGTCCTCTACTCACTAGCTTCCAACAGCAACCCCCGCTAGATTGTGACAACAAAAATGTCCCCAGACATTGACAAATGTAAATGTCTTCAAGGAGTATCGGGAGCATGGGGGGGCGGAAATTTGCCACAGTTGAAAATTACTCTAGATTTACTAAGTTTTATGTATATCCCCTTGACTATTTGTGTTAAGGTATTTGTAGCTACCTCTTTAATCTTGAGGAATAGATATAACTGCCTGTATCTCCTTCACCCTACCTTTTTTTTTCTTTTCTTTTTTCCCCCCTTTTATTTCATCATATTATGGGGGTACAAATATTGTTAGGATTACATATATTGCCCCTGCCACCCCTCCCTCCCCCCATGTGCCAGATATTAAAGTGTGTCCAAGCCCCAGGTGGTGCACACCGTATACATTATGTAAGTATACACCCTTCTCCTCCTCCCCCCTCCTGCCTGCCCACCTACCAATAAAAGGTTTTTGTTTGTTTGTTTGCTTGCTTTTTGACATTTTGGTTACATTGTATATCTTTGCCTCTCCCTAGGAAGGGTTAGAGGTATGCCCTTCCCCTCCAAAATGCTTGCCACATTCCTAAAATGTGGGTCTCCCCCCCCATCCCTGGTGAACATTATCACCAATTTGACCACCGTAGTTTTAATCAGTCAGTACCAATTTGATGGCGAGTAGATGTGGAGCCCATTTTCCATATCTTGTGTCACCTGACTTTGGATAATGGGTTTAAGTTTAATTCAGGATAGCATAACCAGTGCTAGCTCACTGTCATTTCTTAGAATTGAGTAATATTCCATTGTGAGCATATACCACATTTTAATTATCCACTGATGAGTTAACAGGCACTTGGGTTGTTTCCATGACCGTGCAATAGTGAATTGTGCTGCCATAAGAAATAGTGTCTTGCTTTGTCATCCAGACTGGAATGCAGTGGCATCATCACAGCTCACTGCAACCTTCAATTCCCAGGTTCAAGCAATCTTCCCACCTCAGCCTCCTGAGTAGCTGGGACTACACACCACCAGGCCTGGCTAATTTTTTTTGTTTTGTTTTTTTGTTTTATATAGATGTCATCTTGCTATGTTAAGCAGGTTGGTCTCAAACTCCTGGCCTCCAGTGACCCTCCAGCCTCAGCTTCCCAAAGTGCTAGGATTATAGGGTGAGGCACTGTGCCTGGTCCCCTCCCCGTCTTAACTGAGTCAATTCTAGATTCAGGAAAATTTATAGTTATCAGCAATGTCTGTAAAATTTCAAGGTATCCTGCTGACTTTATACCGTGTATCTTCACAAATTATAGACTTAAGCATAATTTTTTTCTCTTTGTGTTTCTATTTATTTATTTATATATTTGTGTGCCTACATAAATGTGTGAATATTATATAAAGTAATTAAGTTGGTTTATGGCTTATAAAACCCTTGTTAATTTCTAGTCCCATAGCTATACCATTTTTCTAATTATAGAATCCTGTCTGGGTGATATTTTATTTATTCAATAACACTGTATTGAACACCTACTCTACATCAAATACAAGGTGATTTTTTTGGGAAATGGATGAATAGGACATGATCTCTACCCTCACAAAATTCACAACTCATATGGGATACAAACATGTAGCAAAATATTTATAAATTTGTAATAAATACCATTAAAGAGGTGTGTATGAGATGTTAATGTACAACACACTGAGTGAAGAAAAACCACCCCAAAATAAAAGCAGAAAATGTTTTTAGGATCGGTAATAACTTCAAAATACTTAAGCTGACAAATTAAAGCACAATTTTATGTCTTTATTCTAAGCTATTCTATTTGTATTACCTAGTAATCCTTTAAAGAACCTGGCTAGAAAAGAAAAATACAGATTTGCCTTCATGGGACCACTGGAAAATTCCTGACTGCGTCAATGACAGTTCTGGGAGAAATGCTTCATTAAATCACAGCAGGTCAAGAAACAGTTGATGCATACAATTTTTAAATGGTACTTTCTAAATGAGGATTTAAAAGATGTATATCTGTTTCCAAGGGTGACCCTCTTATGACTCTACTCCCTATTTAAAGCATATTAAAAAGGGATCTTATAAAGTATACTAGCAAGGATCACAATTGTTGAATTAGTGGCAAAGTTTGATACCTTAGACATAAATGCTACGTCCATCAATTCCTTACAAGGTTTTAACAAATAATCTGTCTTACCATGATGATCGGAATGATTACTTCATTATCACATATCAAATCACTGAAGAATGGACGAAGAAGGACCCTAGGCCCAGTGAAAAGTCTCCTTCCACCACCCTCATCCCTGTGGCAGGAATGGTCTACACAGCAGGCTGCCTGCCCAAGCCACCCTTCCCCCCTTGCCATTAGTCCTCATGCTACACCAGCTACAACCAACGGCAAGAGTTTTAAGGAATCTATATCACCTGCAATATCCCATGCTTTATTTTTAGATGAAACTTATCCTAAGATTGAAAAACACTGTATTTTTTTTATTTCAAAACATTAAGGGGGTACAAATGTTTTGTTACATGGATACCTTGCATAATGCTTAAGTCAGGGCTTTTGGTGTACTCGTTACCACAATAGTGTTCATTGTACCCAATAGGTAAGTTTTTACCCCTCAATCTGGCCCCCTTCTTGGTTTCCAATGTCCTTTATATCTCTTTGTTCACATGTTTACCTATCGTTTAGCTCCCATGTATTAGTGAGAACATAAGGTGTTTGGTTTTCCATTCCTGAGATACTTCACTTAGGATAATGGTCTCTAGTTTCATCCAAGTTGCTGCAAATGATATTATTTCATACTCCCACATCTATTTTTATTATTTAATGATGTAAAATTATAATTCTCCTTGAAGTCTGAATCAGGGTGGACATCATCAATCTTATAGAACATTGAGGTGGTTCTCTTGGAAGTCAAAAATTTAGCACCGTCTTGTGCAGGGATGAGTCACGCCTTTCCAATTAGAGAAACAGTGAACATCACATTTAATCCTGAATCTATAATACCACGTTGATATGAATGGGCTTTAGAAAAATCTTGATCCCTTAAGGGAGGAATGAGAGGGAGGTTATATGCAGGGAACAAAAGGAATTTTCAGGCTAAAAGTAATAATAGTTCAGGCTGACTGAGATGACTGATCTGAACTCAGAATTGGAGACCACAAGACAGTCCTTTGGCTTCCAGGAAATGGAACTATATTTTATCTTTTAGATAAAAGATAATTTTTAAATTCCTCCAGTATTCTAAGCATTCAAAAGAGGAGACATAATAAATGTGTCTAAAACTCTTTTAGACTATACAATCCATTCTCAGAGGAACTTCAGCAATTGGGACAGAAATAGAAAACTAAGGACATATGACTAGTTTTAAAGAAAGAATCCGCAGAAAATTAAATTTTTTGTTTCCATTATTTTCCTCTGGAAATGGTATTTAAAAGACTTCCCATTTATGTTTACAGTGGGGTGTGTGTGTGTGTGTATGTAAAGGAATCCAATCTATAGTAAATAAATCTTAAGATATAACAGAAGCTTTTATATCTTCCAATTCTAACTACAAAGGGATGAGAGCCTTAATCAAGTTTGAATTTGATGCCTCTTCTTTAATATCCTTTTGGGAAGACAAACTAAATTGGGAATGAGGAGTCAGAAATAAACTCATTCAACTAATACTTGAGTAGCTACGATTCAGGGATTTGACAGCCATACATATGATCCTCGAGGGACTGAGAAACTCATATAGCTCTAGGGAATTCCGGTCATTAACAAAAACTGGACAACATCTATAATCCTGCAGGAAGTAAGCCCTGGATGTCACAATAACTACTGCTGTGTTCCTCTGTGTGTCTCTTAAGTGCCATACATGGATTAATTGAGATGCTGATCCTAACCATGTTAATCATATTAATTAAGATGTTGAAATGAAACATGCAATTCATATGCAGGGAGTGTAAAAAGGCCGGTTAGATTTAAGGTGCTTTGTAAAGATTTTTGAATAGCCGTTTCTATTTTTAATTAATATTTGAAATGTTTAAATATATATTTTTTAACAAGTAAAAGGCACACAAAAAATAAAATTTAGAGTAAATGTTATATAAAGATTAGAGCATCTCCTAAAATTTCAGACCTCCAAGTATATCTTCTTGTGTTTGCTGGATTGTTTTTTATTTCAATAGATTTAGGGATACAGCTGCAATTTTGTTACATGGATATACAATGTAGTGGTGAAGTCTTTTAGTGTATCCATAACCTGAATAATGTACATTGTACCCAATAGGTAATTTTTCATTCCTCACCTCCTCCCCACCCTCCCACCTATTAGAGTCTCCAGTGTCTATTATTCTGCTCTGTAGGACCATGCATACCCATTGTTTATCGCCCACTTATAAGTGAGAACGTGTGTATTTTTCTTTTTTTTTTTTTTGAGACAGATTCTCACTTTGTTGCCCAGGCTAGAGTGAGTGCCATAGCATCAGCCTAGCTCACAGCAACCTCAAACTCCTGGGCTCAAGCAATCCTACTGCCTCAGTCTCCCAAGTAGCTGGGACTACAGGCATGTGCCACCATGCCCAGCCAATTTTTTCTATATATATATTAGTTGGCCAATTAATTTCTTTCTATTTATAGTAGAGACGGGGTCTCACTCTTGCTCAGGCTGGTTTCAAACTCCTGACCTCAAGCAATACGCCCTCCTCGGCCTCCCAGAGTGCTAGGATTACAGGTGCGAGCCACTGCTTCTGGCCTGAGAACATGTGTATTTGGTTTTCTGCTCCTGAATTACTTAGGATAATGGCCTCCAGTTCCATCCAAGTCACTGCTAAGAATATTATTTCATTCTTTTTTTATGGCTAAGAAGTATCCCGTGGGGCATATATATATATGATATATATGTGTTTGTGTATGTCATATGTGTATATATATATGTGTGTGTATATACGTGTATATATATACACACATATACACACACACACATACACACACACACATATATATACACATATGACATGTAGTGTGTGTGTGTATATGTGTGCATATATATATATATATATATATATATATATATACGTATATATACACACACACACATACACTACATTTTCTTTATTTAGTCCTTGGTTGATGGGCACTTAGGTTGATTCCATATCTTTGCTATTGTGAATAGTGCTATGATGAGTGTAGGTATCTTTTTGATATACTGATTTCTTTTCCTTTGGGTATATATATAGTAGTGAGATTGCTGGATTGAATGATAGATACATTTTTAGTTCTTTGAGAGAACTCCATACTGTTTTCTATAGAGCTTGTACTAATTTATATCCCCACCAACAGTTTATAAACATTCCCCTTTCTCTGCATCCTCACCAATGTCTACTGTTTTTTGGCTATTTAATAATAATAGCCATTCTAACTAGAGTAAGATGTTATCTCATTGTGATTTTAATTTGCATTTCTCTGATGATTAATGATATTGTATATTTTTCATGTTTGCTGGCCATATTTATGCCTTTTTTGAAAAATGTCTGTTCTTGTCATTTTCCTACTTTCTAATGGGGTTATATGATTTTTCTTGTTGAGTTGCTTGAGTTCTTTGTAGATTCTAGATATTAGTCCTCTGTTGCATAGTTTGCAATTATTTTCTTCCATTCTGTAGATTGTCTATTTACTCATTTGATTATTTATTTTGCTGTGCAGAAGCTTTTTAGTTTAACTAAGTTTTATTTGTTTTTGTTTTTATTGCATTTGCTTTTGGGGTCTTAGACATAAATTCTTTGCCTTGGCTAATGTCAAAAAGTTTTTCCTAGGTTTTCATATAGAATTTTTATAGTTTTAGGGCTTACATTTAAGTATTTAATCCATCTTGATTTAATTTTTATTTGTGGTGAGAGAGAGGGATCCAGTTTTAATCTTCTGCATATGACTATCCAATTTTCCCAGCACCATTCATTTTCATTTATTTTTTTAAAAGGGTATTTCATTATGTTGCTAGGCTGGCCTCAAACTTCTAGGCTCAGATGATCCTCCTGCCTCAACTTCCAGAGTAGCTTAGACTACAGGGGTGTGCTACCATGCCCAGCTTAAACAGACCTTTTAAAATGCAGTTTTAAAATATTTTAATTTTTTCTCCGAAAATCTTTTTTCGTTTGTTATTGTTTTTGTTTAAGTAGTTGCTAGGCAACTGTAGTAGCCAGAATAATGATCTTCCAAAGAAGTCCATGTCCTGATGCCTGGAATCCTTCAATATGTTACCATACATGACAAAAAAAGGCTTTGTGAATGTGATTAAGTTAAGCATCTTGAGATGAGAATTTATCCTAGATTATCAGGGTGGGCCCAGTATAATCACAGGATCCTTATAAGGAAAAAAAGGAGGCAGGGGAGTTAGAGCTGTGAAGACAGAAACAGAGGCTATAGGAACGTGGCATTATTCATCAAGGAAGGCAGGAAGCTTTTAGAAGCTGGAAAAGGCAGGGCAACGTGTTCTCTCCTAGAACCTCCAAAAGGAATCCAGCCCTGCTAACCCATTTTGGGCTTCTGACCTCCAGAACCATAAGATAATAAATTTGTGCTGTTTTAATCCACTAAGTTTAGGGTGATTTATTACAGCAGCAACAGGGAACGAATACAACGATGTAGTGACATTTTTACTATTTTAAAATTTCCATCCATTTATAGATTAGGGAGGATGCATATATGTTGGAGATAATTTATAGGTATTTTAGAAAATAGATAATATGATATTTGCCAATGTTTGAAAAAAAATGCTAACAATTAATTAAAAGGTAAAACACTTTATTGTATGGACATATTCAGCTATGGAAACATCATGACAATTTTTTTCTCTTTTATTGTTCTAGAGGTAAAAATTCTAAAGCCATAGTTCAAATGGACTGAAATATTGAGATCTATATCTCAAGAAAGATATAAATTGGTATTTCCTTCAGCATATGTTTATAGCAGCTTAAAGATTATATAGGCATCAGATGTTGATGCACTCATAAGAAAATTAGATTTTTAACAGAATACTAGGTCACAGCAAAAAGAAATATTATATGAGATATATCAATATGGTACCATATAAATTATTTCATTATGTCATTTTAAAACCATGAAATTAATTTTTAATTAAGTGGATTTAAAAACAAAGCCAACAAATGATCAAAAAAATCTATAAAGTATTACCAAATAAATTATGTCTAAATAGTTTACAATATAAATTATTTTTTGCTAATTATCCATTATTTTTTGCTCAGAGCCACACCTTTTATCTCTGAAGGCTTTTTGCTTCCTGACTTTGATAGCTTTTTTCAAAAAACTCTCTTAACTGTTTTATGTGGCTATGAACTACAGATTCTTCTTTTGTTCCTGCAAATCTGAAAATGTATTATTGGACTACTATAATATTATGAAAAATATTTTCATTTACTTTATAATAAGAAGAAGATAACTAAATTGTTTCTTTAGGAGATAGTGATAGTGATAAGCAGCTAAGAGTTATATTAAGTTTCCCTCTAAATTTCATAAACATTTCTATCATGTGGACCCTATTTTAAATAAATATGTGATCAAACACTATTTATTTTAAATTACTAAAGAGTCATTAACTTTCCCACTTCTTTCTTGTTACTTCTTCCCATCTCATATTCAAAATATTTGGACATTTAGGGTTTGGACATTTAGGGACAATTTGGACATTTAGGGACAAAATATCTGGAAATTTAGGGTTTCCAAGCAAAAACTGCAGGATCTTCTTTATCTTAACAACAACAACAAAAAAGGCTCTATTTAATGTCAGCAAAGTGTGAGAAAGGCAAGAATCATAGGATCCTTAGCCTGGGACAGATGCAGAGATAAACAGGGAATAGAGGGCAGGGAAAATATTCAGCTCCTAGGTGGAAGGAGTTAAGTTGGCCTAAGTTTTAATGATCCATTTTGCCAGAAATGCTCTGCAATTCTTTACATCCGAGTAATTTTTGAAGAGGGTATAGTAAGAAACCTCTGACTCTTAAGTGTCTCATTCATTCATTTCTGTCTGCCTGTCTATAAACTATACATTTTTTCTCAGTGGATTCAAGTCATCTTTATCTGATACTTCCCAGCTTCTCTCTCCAAGAACATCCCCTGCCCTGAATAGTGAATAAAGGATCTTAAGGTAGAAGAAAGTGTGCACCTTTCTGCATCCTTTGAGATGGACATGCACAAACATGGACAATATGTATCCAAGTATTGATCTGGGTCTGATCGGTGGGTGCTTTAGTCACTGAATTTCAAATATTCCAGTAGTTATAAACCAGGCTAATGTAGACATAGATACTTGTTGGAAGTATTTTGCCTGTGTGAGAATTATAGTTCTCACTGTGCGTTAATCAATTCATCTTAGTTCTCGCTGTGCATTAACCAACGGTTGGTTTCTTGAATTAGGAAGTTAGTCTCTCTGAGGCTGACCACACTTGGGAACTACGAGAAAGTTCCCTGTGGGCCTTCTAAGGAAAGGGAGTAGAGAACTAACTTCCCCACTGTCACCTGTTGTAGTCTACATGCTCTTACAAGCGCAGCTGGAGAAAAAACCTGTTAAAGCCCATATTAAAGAATCATGTATCTATCTATCTTTCTCTCTATGTCTATATATTATATATGTCAAAAGCATATCTTCAAGTATGAAGCAGACAGCAAGTTATTTATGCACAGAAACAACTTGAATTAAAAGAATCATGTTTCATAACTAGCCTGGTGGCAACAACATTCTCTAGGACACATAATAATTATCTCTGCATTTCTTAAAAAGGTGATTGCACTATTTTTTTTTTAAATAGGTGCTCATGTTTTAGTGTTTTGTTTCTAAAAACATTTCTATAATACTTGAAAATCTCCCAAAAAGGAAACTTTTATAAATCTGTCACTTGGTGAGATTTTATGTCTTTGTATCTTCCATAGTCAACAAGTAGCAATTTTCTCTGCTCACGCTTAGACTACTTTCAATACTGATATTTTTAAATATCCTGTTGTAGAATAGGTATGAATTTAGAAAGCTGTAATAAGCAATTCAGGTTGTAATCTTAAAACATCATTCACTCAACAGGAAATTATTTAATCTAGTTAATTTTAATCTAAATTTAAAATTTAAAATTTAATTTTAATTTAAATTTTTAATCTAAATTAAAATAATTTTAATCTAAATTAAAATTATTTAATCTAATTATTTAATCAAAATACTAACTTTAAAAATGTACTTCTGGTGAAAATAGCGAGAGTTCTCTTACAGAGAAAAAAATATATTTGTACAGGTAATAATTCTGGTTCTGAACGACAAAGTATCCTATAATTAGCATTTAGCTAAATGTCATTGTAAATTAATTATAGATTGGAAGAAATTAATAGCATGTATAATTCTGGTCATTTTATAAGTTAAATATTAGAGATTTGGCTGTAATTGGGAAGATCCAGAGGGGTCTTGCCTGAATGCAGCGTGCGACAGAAGCCTCCATGTGGAGCAGGTGACTTGGGCAAGGAGCTGTAAGACACAAAGTACAAGCAGAGGGGTATGTTAGTGAATTCATTCTTCATGTTCACAAGGCAGAGGTCAGGAGAACACTCATTAGCTCAGTTATAATAAGAGTTGAACACAAAAAACATATTCTAGAAATCTTGGTGATCCAACCCATATCTGAACCAGTGCCATTTATGTGACACCAAGTCTACCACACCTATAACTGAGCTCAGGTGAACTGGACATATGAAAACTGCTCATTTAGCCAAAGAATTTGGTCTCAATGATATTAACATTGTTGACAGAGCTGTGTGGTTTCTAATCAAATTGAGAATGCTGTTTTATGTTTGCGACTTTAATTAAGTAGAAAAAAATTTATTTCACTATATAAAGGGATGATGATTCCTCAGTTCTCCTTACTGGGATTCAGAGGAAAGAAGAAATTTTCAGTTATTTGCATGAGTTTGAATCTTTTCTGATTGATGGCTATTTCTCCATCTTCATTCATCCCAGGGGAACAATTCTAAAATGTGAACGTAAAGTCAGGAGTCTGTGGATGCCACATTTGTGAGACACAACTTCAGCTTTGACTAAATGCCTCATGCAGCTGCACTTCCTGAAGATCTTTGTCCCTGAAAATTGTCAGAAAATCTCACTGTAGCACCACCACATGCCCTGGAGTCCAGGGAATTACCTGGGCACTAGCTCAGGCTTTTTTAAAATTTGTTTTGAATTTTAGTTCATTCTGAAAATGATGGAAAGCTGTCAGCTAACAGAAGAGCTAGCTGTTTTTATCTTTGCATGGTCCTTGGAGGCCTTCCTTGAACCTGTCAGGAGAATTAACTTAATTTAAATAGAAGGCACTGTTTGCAGAGGCGGACTTGCTATCTAAGCCTGAAGACACAGCTTTTGAGAATGTTATGGGCATGAAGCAAAAACTCAACCTAAACAAAGTAACTCAGCTTAAATTTAGTTCAGGAGTAGTTTGCAATTACATTGCTTCCTCATAGTCTGAATTTACCAGTTGGGAAGGCATTCCAGATTTTAAAAGTATATAGCTAATTTATATGATCGTCTACTTGCCAAACAGTCCAACACAAAGTTGCAGAAGAGATGCATGAAAAGTTCTATTAGGCAAAGGCCCAACACACATCTCATGCTCAGGCATAATTTCAGTTAAAAGCCACATGATACTTAACTTCTCCAAAGCTACTTTCAGCACAAAAGGAAATCAATACTAAAGTTACTATAATTCATTTTGACCAAGCCTGTGAATTGAAAAACCCAGTACATTTTCCATCAAGACAGTGCTTTAAAAGAAAGTCCTTAGTATTGATCATTAACCAATTCCCTTCGAGAAGAGAGAAAAACTGAAACTGTTTTGTATTAGAGTTGTTCTCTACCTACCTTCAGAACAAAGAGTGTTAGAACCTTAGAAGATTTAGTCTTTTTCCAAAACCAGAGTCAGATATCTATTTTGAGGTTTTATTATAATTTTGTGGCTGTCTCTGCACCCCACAGGAAATGAGGAATTTGCCACATGTACAAGCAGACTCAGTTTGCTTGAAAAGTTTTAATGCAGACACAGTCCAGGATAGATGTTGTGAGAGTTGCAAAAATGACGGACTTTCTCCCCCCAGGTAAAGAGAGACATGCCTCTAGGAAGAGGACATCCCAGGAGCCAGAGGGGTGAGGAAGTTGTTGGTGCATGGCGTTTGGAAACGGTGAGCAGACCCTGTGGTTTCAGCATCCTCCTTTTTCCTAGTTGGGGGTGGGGGGTAGGGAAGAAGAAGTCAGTAATATGTTTGATAAAAGTCCAAATATCCCTTAGTAAGAAATTATTTCTCATAGAATACATTTCATTAAAGGAAGAAATTTGAAATACATACATTATTCTTTGAGGCACTCAGAGCAAACACAACAGGGAACAGACAACTTCACTTCTGTGAGATTATATGTTGTCATTCAAATCAATTAATGATAGACCTACGTAAAAGAAAAGCGTTGCCTCTGTCTGACAAGAAGCCTATTAGACTATTTATTTTTTTTTCTCTTTAAACATCACTTATTGCTTTAGTAGTCATGCTATGTCGAAACTGTATTAGACATATTGTAAGTGAAATGACTAATCCAGCGTGTGGCATTTAGAACATATTCAGGATATTTTGATTTTATTCCGTTATTGGGACAAGCTTGAGGAGGGGCATGGGAAAGGGGAAATGAGAAGAAGAGAATAATGTTACTAGAAAAGAAGCCCGAGGTTCTTTATTGCTACAAGTTATTTCTGGGCTGGTCCTTTCCTTGGACTTGGGGGCTCTTGTAGTCAGCTGTATCAGCCTCGCCACTCACAGATTTGCTGCCCTCTCTTGAGAGGCAGAACCTTCTAACTGGAAAGTCTGACACATAGACTCAGGGCAGATGCAATAAGGGCACAGCTTGCTCTGAGAAGATAAATATAAAATGTATAATAATTTCTAACCATTCACTTTTCAAAGAAAAGAAATGACATATCCTCTCTGCTATATTTTTTGTGAGTATTTCCATTGTTATACCCCAGAATTTTGAAGGTAGAATTTTCCACAAGCCTTTCAATAGACTGAAGAATTTTCAAACACATGTTGTTATTTATTTAAATATGCATAAGAATCAGAGTGACTGTTTATTATCATAGTGTGGTATGATTCTGTAAATAGTTACTGGTCTATTGACTACTATTTTTTATTCTTCTTAAAATACCTTATAGACCTTTCTGTTTTGCTGCCATAACAATGTTAACTTATGGCAACATTTTCTTCAATATTGCTTTACCGAATGTAAACAACACATTTTTAAAAAATAAATCAATAAAATACAAGCCCCCCCTTCTCTAACACAGAGAAGCATGTAGAAGACATTGGCCTTGGCCATACTGGATCACCACAGCGCTGTGGTCTTTCGCAGAGATTGAAGTCTGGGTGTTCAGCAGAACAAACCCATTTATTCGTAATGGGATTATTTTTAGGAAGCTGTAAATCAGACAGAAACATTTTCTTTAAAAATTTCTTCTAGAAGAAGGTGTATATGAACTTGCATGTGTTTACAAGTTACAAATAGAATTATATGGAATTCATTTTTTTACCACTATACTTTCGGGGTTATTTCCACAGTTCATTACTACTCTAGAGATAAAAGCATCCTAGATTTAGGTGGCAATACAGTCTCACCTTTATTCTGAAAACGTAAAACTTTTGAGCCTAAACATGCAATCAGTAGACCTCAAATGTAAAATTGGCTTTTAATAATACACGCAATTTCTCTACTATGAAAGTTTGATAATTTGAGATACTATGCTCACTACTGAGGGACTATTTTCCTAACTCATTTTGGTACCAGTGTTCCATTCTAAGTATAAGGAGTCCATATTGTGTTTCCCATAATATCAAAGAAGCACCTAATTAATAGATGAACCAGGCAATTTCTCAGTCAAATGTTCATTTCTCTCAAATGGAATGTGCACCATTAAAAAAAAAAATCTCTGTTTATCAGGTATTACAGGATGTGATTTGCTCCAAGCTGTGAAGCAAATCTGGCAATCCAGTTACAATCTACATGAAAGTTTGTAAAGCAATTTGTGGTCTGCAGTGAAAAGTGCTAGGCTGATCTCTAAATAAGTAAGGGGCAAGAAATACAGGATATTGTACAGATAAAGTTCTAATTTTCTTTTCATCTGCCAGTGGCTAGATTAATAAATTAATCTAGCATTGCTATGTATACCACAGGTATTCCAGAACTTGTATTTCTGATTTTTCTTCATGAACTCACCCCTTTTTAGGTTTGTTTTTCCAACATATGTATAGTTGGCCCAAGATATTACTATGTTTTCCAAAATATATGTTTTTAGTTCATTCTCACAAATGGAAGAATGTTCTCTCTCAAGTAGATTCCTGGCTGGTCAACGCTCTCCCTGAGCATCTGTAAACCTCTGAGGGAACCCTGGGGAGACTACTGTTATTTATTATTGAGTTGGCATATTACTTTCTTTTTTAGAAATGGAGTGTCACTATGTTGCCCAGTGTGGTCTTGTTGCCCTGGGCTCAAGCAATTCTCCTGCTTCAGCCTCCCGAGCAGCTGGGACTACAGGCACGTACCACTGTGCCTAGCCTGACTGCTTTTTAAAAATTGCTCTTGACTTTCTGAATAACATTCCTTTAAAATTAGCTGTTTACTTTCAATAGTGCTGGCATGTGCTACTATATATTTTAACTTTCATCTTTTCATCGTTTACTCACAAGGTTACCCACCATCTAAAATAAAGTAATCAAACAAAGGCTTGACTAAAGAGTGAACATCCCTGTGTTTGAACACTGGCAAGCTGGCCAGCCAGATTTCCTTGCAGGAATTCTCAGCTCAAATTCTAAAAATACATTTTAGCTAAATTACATAAATGGCAACTTTAAGTGGAAAAATGAAAACGGCTCACACATTGATATGATACTTTGAATCTATATTTCTTTATATGGATTACTGATGTTAAGAAACATAAGGTGCTACTTGCCATCTTTAAAGAAAATGGGTGATAACAAATTCTTTTTCATTTGTATTTGAGAAGCTTTAATTAATTGCTAAAAGTTAGTGCTAAGATTCCATTCCCACGAGAGATATAGTCATAGCATGGGAATGCCAAGTGTTACTGTAGCCTGATGAACTTTACCAATGGAATTTGAGGAATCCAGGTTTAATATATTTTGATCATAATTCTCTGCTGAATGAACGTGGTTAGGCTGTTTCTACTTCACCAAGGCCTGGTTCAACGTCCTTTAATAAATAGCCTACTCCCGTAGATACGCCCGTTGGGATGTAAAAATGGTGGCCATTACCCTTTTTTGCTGTCCCATAAGTTCTAGCCACTGCACACGCACTAATTCACCTACTCATGGGCACTGAGCCAGTCTTCCCCAAAAATGAAGTCTCAAGAGATGTCTTTTCATGGGTAATATATTGTGCTGTGCCTTGAAAACTCGAACCCCAGAATATCTCAGCCACTGGTATATGCCAAAGACACTTCCCCATCCATGGCGCATGCTACTGTGGACCCGAGGAAGTGACGTAGGCAAGAATTTCAATCAACAGAGGCTTATTAAGCCAAGATTTTAAGGCTGCGCCTGGGAAAAACACGAACCTGCAGACAAGCTGTGGCTGTTTTTCTGGAGGAGTTGGAAGCTTCAACATTTTAAAGGCATATGGAGAGAAGAACAGTGTGGGGCAGGGGAAGCTGGGGTTGGAGCCCATGAGGTAGTGGTTACATTCTTGTGAGGCCCAAGAAATACACATTTTACATACAATTCACAAGTCCTTGCTTTTAGGAGGTTAGCAAGGAATTTCCTTAATGAATGAATGATCTGTGGGGCCTGTTCTTCACAGGTGCCTCAGGCGTCTACCTTCTCTTTTGCATAAGGAGTTGGGATGGCCCTGAGACTTTGATCTTATTTTTACACTACTGTCTTAATTTTCTAAATGGAGGTGGTAGCTCCAAAGACTGCTTATTTGCAAGCCACATAATAGCATTCACACCCTTTGGAAGATCTGTTTGTTTTTTTCCTGAAGGTGCAGGAAATAGCATTCTACCAATCCTATCAAGTCTGACATTCACTTTTTCTAGCTACCTAGAAATGATGCTGGTTTCTTAGGAAATATTACAGTGTGTGAGGTGGCTAGAGGTGGCCAAGAGTGAGCATTATGAACCACAGTGCCTGGGTTGAATGCTGGCTCCAACACTTAACAGGTACTCAAGGGCCCACTACATAGTCTCTCGGCCTTAGCTTCCTTATCTGTCAAATGGAGCTAGTGCCACTGCCCAAGTCAAAGGATGGCAGACAAAGTTAAATAAATTGATGTATATAAAATTCTTAAGCAGTGCTTGGCACAGAGAAAGCACTCAGTAAATATTAGATGCTATTGTTGCTATTTACTTTCAAATTGTTATTATTAAAGTGATTTTCATTTCGCAAATCCACACAGTTTCATTTAAGCTTCTTGGTTGGAGTGCACACTCCTAAACCATGCATTCACAAAAGAAATTTAAATTCTGATCTCTGCATTGATTTTGTAGTCGTATTCTTAGGATGACAATGGCTCCTATCCATTCACATTTCATCATTCGTAGCATATTCCCAAGGATCAGATGGTCATGGCTGAGTTATGTTCTTGGCTCAGTCTAAGACAAGGCTTTTAATCTGAGGTGCAGTTGAAGGCTGCAGCTTGTCTCAAACCCTAGATACTTGCTCTGCAAAGGTAATCTTAATAAAACCAGTGTCTCACATGGACCAAACTCTGCACAGTTCATAAAGCAGCATAGTGCAGTCAGCAAAAATTAGTTTTAAGAGCCACTCCAATACTTAAATTGCACTTGAAAAAAAATCAATGAGACTTTTAAGTCAAAACCCATGGCTGAATTTCTCACTATTGTTTTCCATCCAACACTTCACATCCTTTTCCTTTAAATGTAGATTGACTTAGGTCCTCAGGCTAAAGAACAGGCTTGGTAGAGGTGCAATCTCCTCAGCATATGCAGGTAGGGGTGTGTGTGTGTGTGTGTGTGTGTGTGTGTGTTAGGAGCTGGGGAGGGGGTTGGTGAGAGGAGAGTCAAGTACACTCACACATATGTGAATAAATTTGATCCTAAAATAAACTGGGTAAATCATCAGAGGTAATATAAAACTGTCACCATTCTCTGAGTAGATTTTCTTTCAGGTTCTTGGTGATCTTTGGAAGAAAAGAATTTCAGGATGCACCAGGTAAGGCAAAAGCAAGCAGCTTTTATTAAAATTGAAAGTGAATATATGCTCGAGAGAGAGAGCAGGAAGGCTTGAAAAGAGCAGCTGCACTGGGAACATGTGGTTTTGGGCTTTTTGATATCTTACTAATTAAGGGGAGGAATATTCAAGACTAAGGGGTTGGCTTGTACTAAGAATTTGGGTAGTAATTCCTAGAAGTGAGATCTCTCCCATTTTATACTTTATATGGTAGCTTTAGAAGTGTCATGGTGATTTTAAGGGCAGAAAAATTTCACGACCACAATGTAAATTATATTGTAATTAGCCAAAGTTCATGTAAGGTGGCAGAGATAGCTGGCAAGGCAGTTGTAGCCAGTAAGCTTGTCTGTGGTTTTCAGCGCCCCCTAGCTAGTCTTTAACTCCTGCACCCCCTCTCCAAGCCCCTGCATCCAGCTCCTAGTTTAGTAACCTGTCCCGCACTATGCAAGCCCTGGAACCCGGTCTCAGCCCTATCTCCTAATCTCCTACTCTAACCAAACCAGACTGCTGTTTCGAAGCATAGAAAAGAGCGAGGATGTTTTGAGCATTTATTTTATGTTATAAATTAGGAAGACTTGGTCCCTGCTTTCAATTAGGTCATAATACAATGGGAGAAGCACACAGGTAAAACAGCATAAATTAATTTGATGAGAGTAATATGAACGTATGTGCCTAATGCCATCTACAAGCATCTTGCTTATTTTGGGTAGAGTGGGAAGAAAGAGGATGAAAAGCTTTCTCCAGAAGGTAACTCTGAAAGTAAACATCTTTGTTATCATTTATTTAAGGTTGCTATTTCATTATTTCATATTCTTAGAGATGCTGCTATTCCTATTCCTTTGATTTGGTTTGAGTTGTTTTGTTTTGGTCTTCTAATTGTCTTAGTACATTGTTTGCTCACATGTTTTTATATTTTCATTTTTAAGCAACTGATCTTAAATAGACATCTCTTTATAAACATTGTATATATATGATAGTCCAGATATATGTTGGTCTACTATATTACCTCAAAGGTCATATTATAGATTAAATTATCTTCCCTGGGTTGGTATATACCCTTAGTCATCATGTATAATATTGCTTCCTAAGGAAAACTTGCAATGATTTCAGAGAGATCCTACATAAAATGCAGCAATGGAGCTCCTAAGTCTAAAATCCTTTATTAATCTCATGTTCCCTCTTTGCATAATGCTAATTACTCCATATAGAGAGTCTATGTTTGCTTTATTTTCTGTTAAGTTTATAACTGCAAATTCTATCCAAAATATATGGTTGCATATTTTCTTGTATTTTCCATTTAATGTACTGAAATAAAAATAGTATTTTATTTGTTGCTGGTTATTACTTACTTAGAGCCTGGATTTATTTTGCCTTCTATGCCCTAAGTTATTTCTTAAGCTAGTTTTAAGTTTATTTACCTACTCCAAACCACGGATGGTGAGAGAATGAATTGGCGCAGGTGAAATCTAATCATAGATAATACAACAACTGCTGCTAATAAAAGTGGTCAAATAAACCTTAAGCTAAATGAGACTCTACCTCCAGCAAAAATGGAACTTTAGGACATGCTAACATTAATGGGAAAAAATGAGGTAACTTCATTCAAAAAGCATAGCAAAGAAAACTCTAAATATTTGCAAGAGAACTCAATAAAGGTAGAAGTAAATTCTTCAATCAAGATTTATGGTATGGTTCTTTAAAAAGCAACAAAGCAACCTTGCAAAATATATATTCTATTTTATAAAATTCATGCAATTTTTTCCACTTTCCCAAGTTCCTTAAAATAAATATATAAATATACAATTTCAACTTGTAACTGTAATTATGAATACTTAAAAATATGGCAGTGGGCCTTAAGGAAGTGTCATGATGGTCTCCCCTGACCACCCAAACTGATTTAATTCCTCCTCTCATGATCTCACACATCAATCTTTCTTTTCCTGTAGTACACATAGCATTTATACTCATATATTTTCCTGTTTGTTTACTTTATTGCCTATCCCTAGAATATAAACTTCAGTAGGACAGGAACCATGTCAATCTTATTTAGCTTTCAATGTCCACCACTAAAAATGCCTGGCACATAGTAGGGGATCAATAAAAATGTACTGAAGGAATGAATGACTGTGTATGCAATTGAATGGACACTGGTGACAATCTAATGGCTGCATGCATGCCATATAAAGGATAAAACAATGAAGATCGTGGTTTTGCATTCTGAAAAGTTGACCAAGAGATGTTCAATAAAAGGAAATAGGCTGGGCACGGTGGCTCACACCTGTAATCCTAGCACTCTGGGAGGCCGAGGCGGGTGGATTGCTCGAGGTCGGGAGTTCGAAACCAGCCTGAGCGAGACCCCGTTTCTACTAAAAATAGAAAGAAATTAATTGACCAACTAAAAGTATATATAAAAAAAAATTAGCCGGGCATGGTGGTGCATGCCTGTAGTCCCAGCTACTTGGGAGGCTGAGGCAGGAGGATCGCTTGAGCCCAGGAGTTTGAGGTTGCTGTGAGCTAGGCTGACGCCACAGCACTCACTCTAGCCTGGGCAACAAAAGTGAGACTCTGTCTCAAAAAAATAAAATAAAATAAAAAAATAAAAGGAAATCATGGCCTAGATTTTGTAATAGACAACTAGAGGGGATGGTGGACTGAAATGTTAGGAGACAAATAATCAATAGAGGCTACCAAATAAAATAATTAGTAGATGAAACTAAGAGCAGGCACTCTATGGAAATGACTCTGGTACCCACTGAGTAGGTAATGAATCTGCTTAGAGAAGAAAGGGGATTTTATTTATATTAGATATTTATTATAAAACTCGGGCCTTGTTGTTAGGGATGACAATGTAATTGGTCTGACTTGGAGAACATTCCACAAAAAAAGAAATATAAATCCAACTCCTGAAGCATTGATAAGAAATGTGTATTTTTCCCAAAGATTTCACAGTGAGAATAAGGGAAGGAATATTATACATCAAACCACAAACACCCTGAACATCTTTTGTCTTTGGCCTTTTTATGAATTTACAAAATATCTTTCCCATTTTAGAGCTGCCACAAACCTCTCTATTCTCTCTTCCATATAAAAGTATTTTTTCTTCTGCAATGTTCACTCTTATCCTATTATACTCTTCTCTGACCTCAACCTTTTTTGGTTTTGGTTTTGTTTTTATTTTTTTAAATTTTTAATTATTATGAGTGCATCATAGTTGTGTATCTTCATAGGGCATTTGTGATGTTTTGATACATGCATACAATGTGAATTAATCAAATCAGGGTAACTGGGGTATCCATCATCTCAGACATTTATTACTTCTTTGTGTTAGGAATATACTAATTCTATTCCTTTGGTTATTTTAAAGTATACCCTAACTTATTGTTGATTATGGTCACTTTGTGGTACTATCAAATACTGTTCATTTTATCTAACTATATTTTTGCATCCATTAACCATCCTCACTTTATTCACCCCTCGTCCCCAACTACTACCCTTCCTAGCCTCTGGTAATCATCACTGTACTTTCTGTCTCTATGAGATCAATTGTTTTTAATATTTAGCTGCCACATGAGAACATGCAAGATTTATCTTTCTGTGCTTGCCCTATTTAACTTAGCATAATTTTCTCTGTTCTATCCATGTTGTTGCAAATAGCAGGATTTCATTCTTTTTGGTGGCTATACAATATTCCATTGTTTATATGTACCATAATTTCTTTATTCATTCATCTATTGATGGACACTTACATTGATGCTAAATCTTAGATGTTGTGAATAGTGCTGCAGTCCACATGGGAGTGTAGATATCTCTTCAATATACTGATTCTCTTCCTTTGGATGTATACCAAGCAGTGGGATTAGTGGGTTATATGATCATTCTATTTTTAGTTTTTTGAGGAATTTTCATATGGTTCTCCTTGTCAGAAGAGTAGTTTGCAAATATTTTTTCCCATTCTATGAGTTGTCTCTTCATTTTTTTGATTGTTTCCTTTGCAGTGCAAAATCCTTTTAGCTTGATGTGATCCCATTCATCCATGTTTTTCTTTGGTTGCCTATGCTTTGGGGTTTTACTCAAAAAATCATTGCTCAGACCAATGTCATGAAGCATTTTCCCAATGTTTTCTTTTAGTAGTTTCATACTACTTTCATATCCTAGATTAAGTTTTTAACCCATTTTAATTTGATTTTTGTATATGGCAGAACTAAAGGTCTAGTTTCATTCTTTGTATATGGATATCCAGTTTCCCCAGTACCATTTATTGAAAAGACTGTCTTTTCCCCACTGTATGTTCTTGGCAACTTTGTAAAAGATAAGTTTACTACAGATGTGTGGATTTATTTCTGGGTTCTCTATTCTGTTACATTGGTGTATATGTCTGATTTTATGCCAATATCATGTTGTTTGGGTTACTACAACTCTGTAGTATAATTTGAAATCAGGTAATGTGATTCCTCCAGTTTTGTTTGTTTTGTTTTCCCTCAGGATGGCTTTGGCTATTCTGGGTCTTTTGCGGTTGCATATAGATTTTAGGATTGTTTATTTCTGTGTAGAATGTCAGTGGTATTTTGATAGGGATTGAATCTATGGACCACTTTGGATAGTATGGACATTTTAATAAAATTGATCCTTCCAATCCATAGTATGGAATATATTTTTACTTTTTTGTGTCTTCAATTTCTTTCATTAATGTTTTATAGTTTCCTTATAAAAAATCTTTCACTTCTTTGGTTAAGTTTATTCTTAGATATATTATTTTATTTGTAGCTACTATAAATGAGATTACTTTCTTGATTTCTTTTTCAGATTGTTTACTTTTGGCAAATAGAAGTGATACTGATTTTTGTATGTTGATTTCATATCCTGCAACCTTACTGAATTTGTTTATTAGTTCAAACAGATTTTTTGTCAAGTCTTTTGGTTTTTCTAGATATATGATGATCATCTGCAAACAAAGATAATTTGACTTTTTCCTTTCCAATTTGGATGCCCTTTATTTCTTTCTCTTTTGTGATTGCTGTAGCTAGAACTTCCAGTACTATGTTGAATAACAGTGGTGAAAGTGGGCATCTTTGTCTTGTTTCAGATCTTAGAGGAAAGGCTTTCAGTTTTTTACCATTCAGTATGATATTTGCTGTGGATCTGTCCTATATCTTTTATTTATTTATTTTTTTTAGGTAAATTCCTTTTATCCCTAGTTTTTTGACAGTTGTTATCATGAAGAGTTGTTGAATTTTATCAAATGCTTTTTCAGCATAATTTGAAATGATTATATGATATTTTCCCTTTGTTCTGTTGATATGACATATCACATAGATGGATTTGCATATGTTGAACCATCCTTGAATCCCTGGGATGAATCCTACTTGATTGTTATCAATAATCTTTTTAATGTGCTGTCGAATTTGGTTTACTAGTATTTTGTTGAGGATTTTTACATCTATGTTCATCATAGATATTGGCCTATAATTTTCTTTTTTTGTTGTTGTGTCTTTGTCTGTCTTTGGTATCAGGGTGATACAGGCCTCGTAGAATGAGTTTGGGAGTATCCCTTCCTCCTCAACTTTTTGGATTAGTTTAAGTAGGATTAGTATTTCTTTTTTTGAATGTTTGGTAGAATGCAGTAGTGAAACCATCAGGTCCTGGGCTTTTCTTTGATGGGAGACTTTTTATTACTACTTCTATCTCACTACTTGTTATTGGTTTATTCAGGTTCTGGCTTTCTTCATGATTCAATCTTGGTAGGTTGTATATGTCCAATTCTTCTAGGTTTTCCACTTTATTGGCTTATAGTTGCTCATAGTGTTCCCTAATGATCCTTTGACTTTCTGCAGTGTCAGTTATAATGTCTCTTTTATTCATCTCTTTTATTTGGATCTTCTGTCTTTTTTTCTTAGTCTGGCCAAAGGTGTGTCAATATTTTTATCTTTCTTTTCAGAAAACCAAATTTTGTTTTGTTGAACTTTTGTATTTTTTTCTTACAATTTCATTTATTTCTGCTCTGGGCTTTATCATTTTTTTCTTCTTACTAATTTTGGGTTCATTTTGCTTTTGCTTTTCTAGTTCTTTTAGATGCAGTATTAGGTTATTTATTAATATTTGAAGCTTTTCTACTTTTTTGATGTAGGCATTCATTGCTATAAATTTTCCTCTTATTATCACTTAATTGTATTCCACAGGTTTTAATATGTTATGTTTTTATTTTCATTTGTTTTGAGAAATTTTTTAGGTTACTTCTTAATCTCTTTCTTGACCCACTGGCCTGACCTCAAATTTTTACTGCTGGGCTTCTCTAATACTTTTCTTTCTTTTTTTATTATGGAAAAATCCAGCCATATTTTGCTACTCCAACTTCATCTGCATCCATCATTTCAAAATTGATCCTTCTTAAATAGGCCTGAGAAAAAGCAAAAGGAATTGCAAATGACTAGCAAAATAATTTAGATGCTTTTTTACCACATAAGAAAGCCACAAATGTTATAGAAAGTGTGCTACAGGGAACAATCACCTTGAAATCTTTAGATGCTAAAGGTTCTATCATAGGAGAATAGGGTATAAATGGCTCTTTACATGAGGGATCCTGAATATTCTTGGAGGATTTATAAGGAGGACTTTTAGAATGAGGAATGCAAACCTAAGGGATGAGGCTAAGATATTAAAAAGAAAAAAATAAAACAAAACAAAAAGCAAAAACAAAGAAGCCAAAGGAGCTAAATGATGTCCCAACATCTTTGGGGGAAAAATGGTTTGGTTTGGACAACTGTGGTTGGTTATTAGTTGGTTATCAAAGGGAGGAAGAGCTCTGATTGTGACACTGAGTAGAGTCAAACGAGGTAAAAGAGAAACTGAGATGGCCACTTATTCTTGAGAAAACAATTCTAATTACTAAAATGACCATGATACTCTTTGAGAGCTTAATAAAGAGTTGCATTCCATGCTGAGGAGTCCTACCCACTTGTTTTAAAGGGGAAGTGGGACAGGGGCAAGAACAGCCCTCTAAGGGCGATGACAAAACCATCACAGCACATCCAGATGAGGCTGGCAGGGGGTAAAGACATGTCATTTTCATAGCCCTTGCCATTCTCCCTGAATCTTGGTTGCTTTTCCCCAGGCCAACCTAATTTCTCGTTTAATGAGAGAGCTTCACTTTTCAAAAATTTTGAATATTTGAAATAGCCAAGAATAATGTATTTATGGTGGAGGATATCTCTCTGAGTTGTCAAAACTTATCACACAAAATTCACATTGTTATTCAGATCCATTATATTAACATTATTTTTATATAGTGTTGAATTATTAGTGTTACTATTGAATTGATACTAAGTGGATCCAAACACTGATCTTTTCCAAACAACTGTGATTTTTTTCCAAATATTTGTGATTTTTTAGAATTTACGACTGCTTTTCATAAATTTTTGTTCTCATTACCTCTTTTCAGGCCACTGTCATTTTTTGTTTTGTCATTCTCTCTCTCTCTCTCTCTCTCTCTCTCTCTCTCTCTCTCTCTCTCTCTCTCTCTCTCCCTCCCTCCTCCCCATTATATATGGGTATATAAATGATGATATATATCTATCTGCTGTGGTCTGAATGTGTCCCCCAAAATTTATGTTGTGGAGGTTATATTCCCAATGCAACCATGTTGGGAGGTGGGGCAGAGTGGGAGGCGTTTGGTTCATGAGGCTCCATCCTCATGAAGGATTCATGCCACTATAACAAGGACTCTCAGGAGTGAATTTTCTCTCTTCTCTTCTGCCATGGGGGGGGCCACAGCATTCATCCCCATCTTTCTATTCTGCCTTTCACATGAGGATGCAGCAAGGAAGCCCTCACCAGATGCTGGCACCTGGATCTTGAACTTCTCAGCTTCCAGAGCTGTGAAAACTAAGTTTCTATTCTTTATAAGTGCCCTGTTTGTGCTATTCTGTTATAGCAACACAAATGAACTAAGATGTTATCTATATCTGTCAATCTATCCATCTGTCATTTATCTATCTATCCAGCTGTTTCTTCTTCTGAAATGGGCTTTTAAATTTATTGAAGGCTGGGCAGCATTTTACAATGGCTGTTTGGAATAATTTTAAAATAAGAATTAATATGATACAAATGAAAAGAAACTGTGCTTGTTTATAAGTAAAATGCTTGCATTTCCATGTAAATAGTTCATGAAATAAATTTTCCCCCAAAGTTCTCTCTTTCTCTCTCACACACACAGGCACACATTTATAATATTATCATCCCAGGGAATCAGTCAGTAAAATAAATATTATGGATGACCTAGTCTCTACACCCAATTTGTATAAAGCTTAGAGTTTATCAATATATTACTTTTTAATGAACTTAACAAACTAGAATTTAGTATACATTTATCTCAGAGCTTTTTCATTTAGTTAAAATAATATTGATTTGTGTATTTGAGTTTAGTTCAGTGTAAAGTCTATGAAAGACACACAGTTTTCTTCCTCAAAAGTGAAATTATTCATTATTAATTGAAGTCAGTATGTTTACTTTCCATAATTATACTTTTGATAGATGAATAAATAAGAAATCATATAGTTTGAATACATGGTTAGACATTCTTTAAAATGACATCGTGTTTTTAGAAAGAAATTATATGTAATCTTATTAGCTCATTTACTTGGACTTTTACCATTACTCTGGAGAGAGATAAATAGCTTTTTATGAAATTCATTTAGTTCTTTGCAATTTCAGGAATTTACCAGTTAATGGAGTTTAAAAAGAATGTAGAGCCTGAGGGAAAACAGAAAGAATTTTTAGGTTAACATTATTAATAAAATTTTGATATAAGATATTTTCCAAAATTATTATTTCTTCAGTGATCATTATATATGACTTTGTTTATTGAAAATAGTCTTAACATATGATAATTTTAAAGTTTACACTAATTACATATGTACATATATAATCATCTGTCCATAGAGACTTGAATCTTATTTTTCAGCTATAAAAATGCTTAGGCTATATTTAAAAGCAGAAGATTATTTGTGTAAATAATTCATTTTTTATTATTTGTTTAATAAAAATTTCTTCACAGAGTAATTCATATTTCACAAATATTTACATTTCAAGGAAAATCAGGCAATTAAAATTTTATCTATTATATGATGAATGAGTAAACAAAAATATTTTTCTGTATATTACTGTCATTCTTACACTAGCTTCAATAATATTAAAATGAATGTCCCTCATGACTTCTCCTCACTAGTTCTCTTTCCATAATATAGTTTTATTTGTGTTTCTCAAAATTTACTGCCATGTACCTTAAAATGTAACTTCAGTGCTTTCATAATTATGGTGATATATCAAGGCAAATAGATGTCCGTCACACAAAATTACTTTATACTTACAGAATAAACTTAGAAAGTTGCATGAAATCTTTCAGAGTACATTTAATTTAGATAATGAATGTGTAACTTGCTATTTTTTAAAAAATATTTATCTTTTGTAGTTCGCTTGCTATAATATTTGGGGAAGCTGACAGAGCATTCTCAATGCAGGGCATATTTCTCATGGTTTTACTTCTGCACCCTAAATTGCAGCCCTCCTCAATCCACTTGATTAAACTGATTCTACACAAAACTATTTAAAGGAATATCCAGCCAATTCTGCTAGTGTCTAAGAAGTAGTAGTAATTTAGATGTCTGGGGGAGTGCATACTATTTTTCAAAGAAATAACTTACTTCTAAGGAACGCTGTAGGCACCAAGAATGGCAATGTGAAGTGACATCATATTATAAATAACTTATCCTTATTTTATATAAACACATGAATATTATTAAAAAAACGAATAGTTCCCCAAATGGCAAGATTTGTTTTTTACATTCTTGGAATAAATTCAGGTGATTCCTCTTCTTATATTTTTTAGCATCCTATCTGAATCTCGTTTATTATTATATACCATGGATCTACCTGCACATCATGGGCCAAAATACTCATGTGTTATAAGGATACCCAAGTTTAACACCTGCACACAACATTTGATTCTAAAATCCGGACATGCTAAGGCAACGATGATGGCTTCTGAATTGCCACCTTCAATAAGTCTTTGAATCAATGGATTATTTCGCATATTTTCAAAAGCCCAAAGGGACAACCTTGCCAAGACATCACCATCCTGACTCCACTCACCTGATCTCAGCCTCATGTTATGTCATTTGATCTTCATGGATCCTCAAGATGTGAGAAGCAATCTCTTTTGTAGAAAAAATAAGTTATATTAAAGTCTAAAATTCTGGATCTATACCCGGAAGTGAAACTATTGGGCTGTATAGTAGTTCTACCTTTAGTTTTTTGAGGAACCTCCATACCATTTCCATAATGGCTGTAACTATACCAAAACATCAAAATGTATTAATATACAATCATAATTTGTCAACATAAATAAATAAACAAAAATGAACAAAAAGAGTAAAATTTTAATCTATACATATACCTAACCCTTTTTTTAACCAATGACCATATTTGCATGAAAATAGGTATATTGATTCCTCAGCTTTCTAACACATTTTACGACTTACTAAACAATCTATTTTTAAAATGTTTATTAGCCACGTCAAAAGACTTAAGTAGTAGAATTGGCTATGATTCTGTTAATAGCAACTTACCCACCAGATGCTCAATGAGAGAACTGGGCTTGCTATTTTCCTTACTTTTAGATCTTGTTATTAGAGGGGCAAAAACCTGGTATATCTGTTCCCCTTTCTGAGAAGCAAATGCCCAGCAAAATGAGACTTGCGAGAGAAGTTTATTGGCGGAAAATTGTGAAAGATAAACAAGGAGGGATCAGGAGTAGGCAGAGAGAGCCTCCCAAACCGGAAGTCGGGCTGGCGCCTACAGAAGGAAAGAAAGAGGGAACAATATATTAGGAAAAGCCTCTCAGACTGCAGGACGCGGCCACGGCAGTCTCAACCAGCCCAGTAGTGGTTTCCCAAACAAAGTGGCCCACTGGGGAGCTGTTCCAGCCAGGTGCCCAGCGGCAGCTGCAGCATCAGTTGCCAACAGGAATGGCTTGGGGAGGGAGTGCGTGGCCCCCGTGTGGATGCAGGACTGGGCCAGCCAGGGGGGATGCATCGCTGTCGGTCAGCCCTGCTCCCTGCAGCAGCTTTTCTTGCAGGAGATTTGGGAAGCCCCGCTCCGCGACCCGCAATCCCTGTAAACGGTACCAATGATAGTTGCCATGTTAAGCAATAAGCTTAAGGATGAACCTAATTAGCTTATGTTTTTAAATTCAGGACATAAAAACATATGCCAAAGTGTTACAAAAGTCTCCTCCCCCCTACCCCGACTAAACACTCCTGTAAATGCTGAACAAAACACACATGCACGCGCCTGCAAAAGCGCACTCGCCTGCACGCACCACGCACGCATGCGCACAGCTAAGTTCTAAATATGCAAAGGACGACTTCTAGCTGTCAGATAGGAAGGGAAAGCAGAGGCACAGCTGTGAGGGCGGGTGGTGTCGTAACTGCAGTCGTGCATGGTGCCAAGAGTTCCGGGTCAGATATTGGCCTGAGTCACGGAGATTGTACTTTTAAATAAGAGCACAGGAACGGCAGGTGTGGCCTCTTGGTACAGGGACAAAGCTAGAAACTTCCCCCTAACAAGGACTGGTCCTTTAAATGTGTCATCTCGCCATCTTATGGCCTCCGCTGTGCCCAGTGAGAAGTCAGATGTATTGTTAGTGGAGTTTCCTTGTATGTGACAGGTCATGTTTCTCTTGCTACTCTAAAGATTTTCTCTTTGCCTTTGTCTTTGTCTTTCAGCGTTTTTACTGTGATTTATCAGAGTGTGGATATCTTTGCATTTATCCTACTTGGAGTTCATTGACCTATTTGGATATGTGAATTGATGCTTTTCATTAACCTTGGGAGGTTTTCAGCCATCATTTCCTTGAACGATTTTCCTTTCTCCATCGCTTCTCCCTCTGCTTATTCATATTACACATAAAGTCGGTGAGCTTAATTGTGTACCACATTTCTCTGACATTCTGTTCATTTTTCTTACTTTTTCTGTCCTTCAGGTTTCACAATTTCTGTTAATCTACCTTCAAATTCATTTATTCTTTCTTCTGCCAGTGCAAGTCTACATTTGTATCCCTCTAGTGAAGTTTTCATTTCAGGTATTGTGCATTTCAACTCCAAAATTTCCCTGTGGTTTTTTTCTTTTACATAATTTTTATCTCTTTACTTATATTTTCTATTCGATAGGCATGGTTATCATACCTTCCTTTACTTCTTTAAGTACAGTTGCCTTTATTTATTTTTTTAATGTGTTTGTAATGGCTGCTTTGAAGTCTGTTAAATTTAACACGTGAATCTCCTCACAGGTAGTTCCTGTCACCAGAGAGCATTTCCAGAGCTCTCTGTTCTTAGAGATAGTCTCGCTTTCTGGGCAGTATCTCTGAACTACTAATCTGAAGTTGGGGTAAGAAAAGTTACTTGCTTTTCTTTGAGGTAAGAAAAGAGGGCACCTGCTGGGAGCGGTGGCTCACGCCTGTAATTCTAGCACTCTGGGAGGCCAAGGCAGGAGGATTGCTTGAGCTCAGGCGTTCGAGACAAGCAAGAGTGAGACCCCATTTCCACTAAAAATAGAAAAATTAGCCAGGCATGGAGGGAAGCACCTATAGTCCCAGCTACTTGGGAGGCTAAGGCAGGAGGACGGCTTGAGCTCAGGAGTTTGAAGTTGCTGTGAGCTAGACTGACACCACAGTGCTCTATCCCAGGCAACAGAATGAGACTCTGTCTCACAAAAAGAAAAAAAATAAAAGTGGGCATTGGGTGGAAGCAGTAGCATTGGGTCTCCTATGCTTGCCTCTCCCAAACTTGGAACTCTGCTCTATAAGGTACCTGAGGTCATAGAAATTGGGACCTCAAAATTCTTGGCCTGCCATGCTTGAGGTAGATTCTCCATTCTGAGTGGGCAGTAGGAGGAGAAGGGGAGTCACTGACATTTTGTCTGAACCCCATTGGAGTGTAGCCTCTGCAGCATAGAGTGGTGTTTGGAGGGGGCACTAGAATTGTTGGTGGTCTGCCCCTCCTGGGGAGAGACCAACACTGAAGACTGGGAGCTGAGGGAAAAGGGAGCCCCAGCTTCTTGGCCATATCATCCCAGACTGGATCTTGCCTCATGCTGCCTTGGGGACAGAGGTTAGAAGATGGGTAGAGAGAGCAGATTGTGGCATGGCTTCAGTGTAACAAAGGTTAGCAGTTTTCAATGAGATTTTGTAGATTTTTAAAAATCTTGAATAAATGTTGCTTCATTTGTTGTATGCTTTAGGACAATTTTCAAGGACTTCAAATGGTTGATTTTTTTCTTATGATTTTTCACAAGTTACAGTTGTTTACTTGAAGAGAGGTTCTGTGGAGCTCATCATGCTACTGTTCCAGAAGCCCTAAAAGTTTGTGCTTTAGAAAACTTCACAATGCATGAGAATAGGAGAAGAAAAATTTCACACAATGGCTTTGAAAAGGAATATGAATATTTCCCACTGTCCAAGCATATGACAGAGAAACAAAATAGAAGATACTAAGAAGTGACCTATAATGAATCAAAATCTCAATCTTCCAGGGTCCACAGTGCTTCCAGGAAAAGCACAAATACAAGAGTTGAGTCGAATAATTTGACTGCCTAGTCCCATGTAACTCCCACAGAGCAAACAGACCAAATAAATTCGACATTGCAATTTAAATATTAAAAGTCCCCATAGTGAAGCCATTATGGAAAACAGTGTGAAGTTTCCTCAGAAAGTCAGAATTAAAATTACTGCATGACCTAGCAATGCCACTATTGGCTACATGACCAAAGAAAAGGAAACCAGTACATCGAAGAGATGTCTCCATTCCCATGTTCTTTGCAGCCTTATTCACATTAGCCGAGTTATGAAATCAACCCAGGTATCCATCAACAGATGAATGGATTTTTTAAAACGTGATATATATGTAAAACGTATATACACACACAATCAAATACTATTCAGCCTTTAAAAATGGGAAAATGCTATCATTTGCAACAACATGGCCAAACCTGGAGAACCTTATATTAAGTGAAATATTCCAGGCACAGGAAGATAAACACCACGTGGTCACATTAATATGTGGAATCTAAAATAATCAAACCCACAGAAGCAGAGAATAGAATGGTGGTTACCAGAAGCTGGGGAATGGGGAAATTGAGGAGCTGCTAGTCAAAGGATACAAACTTCAGTTTGTGTCAAAATTATTGAGACAACAGCTCAAATGAAACTCTCACACGCAGCTGAAGACTTAATAAAATAATGCATACTGAGTTTAAAAAACAAAACCCAAACCATGATTTTGATTATAATGAGTCTCAGTGAGGGAATTTGTGTTTAGCTATCAAAAAATTTACTTTTTGCCAGAATATTACTTTTGAAAAATAATCTTGCAATTGGCATTCCATTGAAAACTAGAAAAAAGATTTCATGCAAGGGTGCAGCTCTAGAAAGACTTCTCTGAGCTATTAGCATTCTGGGTCCTTTCCATAAGATCTAATAATTTTATTCCTTCAAGGATATCTGATCTCTTATAATGGAATTTCTGTATCTCATTGGGTATTGTAATATTAAATTTAGACTCAGTTATAAGGGGTATACATAATCTTTGTGAAGTGGAGAGATTCTTTGTGTAATAAACTCAATAGTCCCTAAGAAGAGTTTCTTTGCAAAATTAATGCGTGGCCTATTTTTCAAAGATAAATATTCTCATAAGACTATACTCTCATAAGATCAAAAGAAGAATTTTCACAGCTTTCACTTCCCATTATCAATTATTTAAGGATAGAAATTTAGATTGTAAATACAGGTCCTATGATATTAATACTTGTTTAAATCTGTCATAATGCTACTATGAAAATCTGAGTTGACCAAAGTTTTAATAGAAATTATCTTAAATGATATATCATACCTAAAATAACTATATTCTGGCTCCACTTTTTTAAAAAAAATAATACTTTAAACAACTTAGGACAGCCATTAATCAATATATCAGACTTACCAAATATATCAGAATATAAATATATCAGTATATTAATATATCAGATACACCAAACCAAAAAAAATCTGTCATTTTTGATATTGTTAAAATTGTTTTATTGTTTACAAAGGGCAGAAGGATGGAGAGATCTCTGAAACCCTTGATTAATTACTCTAAAAAATACAACATATAAGCCGGGCGTGGTGGCTCACGCCTGTAATCCTAGCTCTCTGGGAGGCTGAGGCGGGCGGATCCTTTGAGCTCAGGAGTTGGAAACCAACCTGAGCAAGAGCGAGACCCCGTCTCTACTATAAATAGAAAGAAATTAATTGGCCAACTAATATATATAGAAAACATTAGCCGGGCATGGTGGTGCATGCCTGTAGTCCCAGCTACTCGGGAGGCTGAGGCAGAAGGATCGCTTGAGCCCAGGAGTTTGAGGTTGCTGTGAGCCAGGCTGACACCACGGCACTCACTCTAGCCTGGGCAACAAAGTGAGACTCTGTCTCAAAAAAAAAAAAAAAAAAATACAACATATAATCAGTTACACTAAAATAAAATCATTGCATTTTCTAAATTTGCTCCCATGGTAATACAAATAATACTAAATAATTCTGTTCAAAAATTTTCCTATTCAACAAATTGATGCCATACTGTAGTATTAAAATTAGGACTGTGCTGCAAATATGGCTGCCCACAAAGTGTGTAACTTTAGTCAAACCACTTCCCATTATAAACCTTTTTTCTCATCTGTAAAGTGTGACAGGTGAAGTTATGCCAGTCAGTACAGTCAGTACAGTTGTGTGACTGTACTGATAGAATGAGATGATATATAGAAAAATTTTATACATGGGAGGTATTCAGTAAATATTTTCTATTTTCATTTAATTCACAACTAACATCTGATAGAAAGTGCACCTTAAAAAAAAAAAGTTTTACAAAAGTCATGCCATTCTCTTTTGACTAAATTAAAAAATATTTTAGGCCAGAGGCAGTGATTCATGACTATAATCTCAGCATTTTGAGAGGTTGAGGTGAGAAAATTGCTTGAGCTCAGGAGTTCAAGACTAGCCTGGGCAACATAGTGAGACTCCATCTCTACAAAATATATATGTATATATTTTAGACTAGATCTGTCAACTTTATGCTAAATAATGATGTTTTCCAAACAATTTTGCCTTAATTGTTGAACCACATTTTATGTTTCCTTTAAATAATTAATTTTGTTAATTTTAATTTGTCTCTTGGCCACATCTAGGAAAAAGAAGACTGACTCCTTCAGGCAATCCCACAAATCTAGATCTTACACTTTCTCAACATAATGAGAAATTCTGCTGAAGGCCATTTGAAACAAGTGACATGTGAGAATATGTCAGAGAAACATTTTAATTAACCTTTTCTTTAGACTCTCTGAAGCCTATTCTTGTATTAAGTCATCATGAACTAAAATACTGGGACCGTATTATCTCACATGCTTAAAAAAAACCCTACTCTGAGTTGAAATTTACAATAATACTCAACACCAGTATTGGTAAGAATGGCCATAAGAAATGTTCATTCAAACCATTTAGTTTCAGATCACAACTGGTTAAGATCATTTATTTTTTCCCAACACTTCAAATGTAAGCCCCCACTTTAGAAAACATTTATCTTTGAATTCAATGGCAAAATTAAAAGTTTGTTTCTAAAAATTAATTTATATCTTCTTTCCTCCTCCTCCTCTTTCTTGTCCTCATCCTCCTTATCTCCTCATCCTTCTTGTTTTCCTACTACTACTTTTCTTTTTCTTTTTTTTTTTTTTTTTTACCTCAACTTGTTTTTTCTTGTGCTATAGGTTCTAGGAAAACAGACCTAACACCAGCACCTGAAATAATCAACTCAATACACGGTTCCTAGTAACCATAATTTCTCTTCTCTTTCCCTCTTTCTGTCTTCCTGATTATCCTGTTTTCAGTATATCTGTGTGTGTAAGTAGCCACCAAAGTTTAAGGAAATTTATGGAATAATGTTATGGATTGAATATTTGTGCCCCCCACCCAAAAAAAAAATCCATATATTGAAGTCCTAACCTTCAACATGGTGGTATGTGAAGATGGAGCCTTTGGGAGATGATTACTATTAGATGAGGTCATGAGGGTAGGTCCTGGTCAGATAAGATTAGTGCCCATATAAGAAGAGACACCAGAGAGCTTGCATGCACACTCATACTTGCTCTCTCGCTCGCTCGCTCTCTCTCTCTGTACAAGTGCAGAGGAAAGGCCATGTGAGGATGCAGTAAGAAGGTGGCCGTCTGCAAGCCAGAGAGAGAGCCCTCACCAGGACTTGAATCATCTGGCACCTTGATCTTAGCCTATTCAGCTCGCAGAACTGTGAGAATCAAATTTCTGTTGTTTAAGCCACCCAGTCTGTAGTATTTTGTTATGGAAGCCCAAGCAGATTAAGATATGTATCATTCACTAAAAAGAATTAGAAAATTAACATTATTTCTAAATGATACAATTCTAGAAAAGTTTTGTTTCCTTCCTTTTCTTCTGTAACTTCTACTGCAATAGCCCAAGGCAAATTTCTCTTCACTGTAGTTATAAATATACTTCATTGTAATCTGAAATATGTTTTTTCCTTTATGCTGCTGTTACATAATTTTACCTCATCACTTGAAAATATCTTTTCCCCACTGATTTAAATTTTTTCCATGTCATATTGTATGACTTTTAATCCTAAAAGAGCAAGGCTATGATTTTTAAGAATTTAAAATTTAAAACTAATTCATCTCAGCTAAGGTCTTGCCATACTCTTCTCTAAGGAATGGTAGCAATCAGAGAAATAGTCCTACATCATTCTACTCCAAAATGACAGGCATTCCTACACTTGGAATCATATCTCTTGCCTTTGTTTTTATTTAACCAAAGAATATTAGTATTAGAAGCCAATTTCCCCACTCTTCATCCTCATCTACCTCTTCATCAACTCCTTCATCTTCTATAAGATATAATGACTATGGTTATCTCTTCTATGTCCAATCATTGCTTTCTTTGCTGTGAAATTTTTGTTCCCATTTACTCAACAAATATGTTATCAGAACCTCCTATTTTCCAGACACTCTTGAAAGCACTAGGAATACAACATGGTATGAAAGAGAAAAATTCCTTCTCCACATAAAACTTCCATTTTAGTTGAGGGATACAGATAACAAATAAATAAACAGCAAACTAACAAACTGAATTCTGTGCATTCTGTTGAGTGATAGTACACGCTACAGAGAAAAATAAAGCTGAGAATAAGCATAGTGAGTGTCAGAAGTGGAAAAATTTAAATCGTGTGATCAGGGAACACGCTTCCCTGACAAAGTATTCTTTGTGTAAAGACCTGAAACTTTAGAGAAAAGCATATACCAACCAGAGGGAATAGCAGGTGCCAAGATTTGATGTGTTTAAGGAAAACAAGAAGGCCTGGTTTGGCTGGTGCAAGGTTAGTTAGGGAGACAGTAGTAGGAGGCAGAAAGGTATTGAGGCTAGAATGGGCGGAGCCATCAAAGACAATTTAAAGACTTTGACCCCTCCTCTGAGTAAGATGAGAAAACTTAGGAGAGATTCAAACAGAGAAGTGATCTGATTCAAATTACACTTTAACAGGATCCTTCTAGATGTTCCAGAGATAAATTAATGTGGATAAAGGGTAGAAACAGAGAGCTTTACTGGGGAGGTTGTTGCAATAATTTGAGTGAGGTGGTGGTAGCTTTGGTTATGACAGTACTAATTCAAGAGGAAAGATGTTGGGTGCTAGATTAGCTGGTGCATTGGATAGGGGATGTGAGAGAAAGAACAACTATGACTTTACATGAAGAAACTGGAGTGTCCATCACCTGAGGTGCGTAAGTGTGTGGGAAAAGGAAGTTTCTGAAATAGATGTGAAGAGTGCATGTCAAGTTTCCAATGTCTGTAAGGCAATTTATCGTAGAATTCAAGAGAAGATATCTAGTTGGATCTTGGAAGTGCAGGCCTGGAGTTTGGAGGGAGGGAGGGAAATGTAGGCTGGAAGCATAAACCAAGGACCACTACCATACAGATAATTATTAAAAACAATGAGATGAGGTGAGATAATTAAGAAATGAGTGCATATAGAGCCAGAAAAATACCCTAGAATCAGTTGATGAATTGGTTTCCAGGAGGAGGGAGGGATGAACTTAGCTAAATGCTGTTGCTAAGACTGTTGTTAGACTGAGAAATGGCCCTTAAATTTTGCAGCTTGGAGGTCATGGATGATCATGACAAAGTTTTGGTGGAGCGGTAGAAGATAAACATCTGAATGGAGTGGATTCCAGAAATAACTGGAGTAGAGAAACTGTGCAGGGCAGATCTCTCTGCTTCAAAAGTCGCATCCTTACAATCTGGACTTCACGCAACAGCCGGAATAGCCTTTGTAAAATATTAATAAGATCTTGTCACTTTCTCGATTAGAATTTTCGAATGACTTTCCATTGCATTCGAAACAAAAGCCAGGCTTTTCCTGTGACTCCTAAGGTCTCGAATGAGCTTCTCTGCCACCTACCTGGTACCAACTGTCACCGTGCCACCCTTGCCCTCCCCATCAGCCACACAGACTTTGTTCTTCCTTGACCACGCCACCGTCGTTCTGCTCCCCGGGCTGCCTGCTCTTCTTTCTGTTCCAGCGGTGTACACAGAGGGCACAACATTTGGATGCAGCTCAAATAGTGTTATTGTTCTACTGCTTATTGTCACACCAGTTAGCTAATTTATAAATTCCATGAGGAGAGGAATCTTTTGTTTTTCACTGTATTCCCAGTACTGTAAAGTGTAGGCATTAAATAAACATTCATAGATATATGGAAAACAATTTAATAGATGAGTCTCTTGTGAGATACTCTAACAGGATAACTACTGCCATCAGTGAACACATAGCAAATTTTAATTAAAACAACACTATTGAGTCATAGGTTTCACTATGTAAGCAATAGTTGTCAGCACTAACCAGCATAGCCAAAATGTATTACTAAACTTTGCAAAACAATACACTGTGTTTATTTTTACATTAATTCCAAATGCTAATTTTTTGAGTCCCAACACTAATTTTTCTACTGTATACTCCAAATTTGGAATTGTTATTAAGCAGAAAAACAGTGGTGAAGATTTGGGTACAGTAAATGAGACTGGAAAATCTAGAGATCCAAATATACTAAGATCACTGATGAATATGTTTAAAAAGGAGAAAACAGTAAGGAAAATTTTGTTCTTTTTGTTGCCATATCATGTTTTATTTTATGAATATACCACAATTTATTTATCTATTATATGTTTAATGCTTCAATTTATTTCTGGTTTGGAACTATTATAAATAGCGCTGTGACTAGCATTCTTGTAATTGTCTCTTGATGCACTTCTCTTGAATATATGCACAGAAAAAAACTCATTTAGATCAAAGCCTTGGTGTATGTTTAGTTTCAGTACACACTGACAGCTATCAAATGTGCCAAACTGGTTTTATCAATTTAAGCTCCTACCAGTACTGGGTGGCATTCTCTATTACTCCAAATACTTGCCAGTACTTCTTTTTTTTTTTTTTTTTTTTTTAGTACTTCTTAATACTACCACAATTCTGCTTGTGGCTAGTAATAGCTCCATTTTGGATTTAATTTGCATATCCCTGATTGCTAACACTGTGCAGCTTTTCATATTTTTATTGGGTTTTATTGAAGATTCTTCTGCAAAGTGGCCATTTAAGTCTTTTTCTCATTTTCCTATTGTATTGTCTTTTTATAAAATCAATTTGTGACTTCTTTATATATCATGCCTACGAGTTCTTTGTCAGAAATATGTACTGCAAATATCTTTTCCCAGTCTGTGGCTTGCTCTTCATTCTCTTAATGGTATCTTGTGATGAGATATTCGTAGTTTTAACAAAGTCCAATTTTTCAATCTTTTATGTATACCCATTTTGTGAGATGTTTACACAGTTTTGCTACTGCAAGTTTATGAAAGTTATATTATTCTATGTTATCTTCTGGGATTTTTATTATTTTAACTTTAACATTTAGGTCTACAATCCATCTGGAATTGATTTTTGTGTAGGGAGTGAAATAGAAGTTGAGATTCATTTTCACCCTATTGGAATATCCAGTGATCCATTGCCACTATTTTAAAAAATTATTTCTCTTCTCTGGATTATAATGGTATCTTTGTCATCAATCAGATGACTGTGCATATATGGGTCTTTTTCTCTAGTGCACTGGTGCTTAAGCTCCACCTTCAGTATCTCTGTCACATTTTTTAAGTGCAAACATATTCCCTCTTTCACTCTCTCTTCTCCTTGTCTGCTATAACTATTCTGTAGCTGCTGTAAAACTCTATCCTGCCACTTTCATATGTCTCTATCCACACAAAACTTAACAGACCCATTCTTCTGGAGACATACTTAAAGTTCTTGGTTAAATTATGCAATAGTCACTCAAGATAACATGCTAATAAACATGTCAGCCAGAATTCCATCCAAAAAAAAAGCCATTTTAAGTATTTTGAGTAAAAAAATTTAATACATGATAATAGAAATGTGCACAACTGAGACCATAAATATCCTGTTATTCCTCAAATTTTCACCTGCCACTTTCAGCATCCTTTGGTGATTCTTGTTTGAATTAATTTTTAGCATGATGATTGTCAGATGGTGATTTTTCTAATACTACCTATCCAAAATATGAAACATTTCAGGAATTTGTGTGTCATTCTTGTTCATGGGTCACATTCATCTTCTCTATATTGTTCCAGTTGTAGTATACATGCCACCAAAGCATGTTCACTAAGAGGCAAATTTTAAAAAGACAGAGGAGGGAGAAGTTAATAATTTCACAACCCTTATGCAACTCTTCATTTCCACATGTTCTTCTAGTCTTTGTGTCCATAAACACGTAACTTAATCTGTGAACAAAAATATATACAATTTTTGCTTAAGGTTATGTCATATTTTTGACAGTATTTTCAATTTAATTTCTTTATAATATTCTTAATATCTCTTAACACCCTTTCTTCACTCTGTATTTCAGCAAACTTTTCTTTTAGATGCTTCAAAACTCATGTTCTCCCTCACCTCGATCTCATAGGGCAGTTAGTTCTTGCTCATGGAATGAACCCTACCCCTAATTCTTCAGTCTATATTTTCAATGCAAATGATATTTCCTTGCTGAAGCTTAGGGTGAAGCATGTTTTTTTGTTATATATTTTTTTCTGTACTACTTCAAGTAATTATTACAATGTGTAAGTGTCTATTTCTTTGATTTATCAAAGAAATATCTGTCTCCCTGACTATACTGTTAGTTCCCTGCACCCAGGTCAATCCCCAGCATGTTCCTAGAGCCCAGTGAACACAGGTGGAATGATCGAGTGCCTTGTTGATTGCTGTGTTTACATCTTGTATTGCATCTACTGGGAAACAAATTTGTGCATATAACTCTTTTCAGTAATGGCACAATTTAAAACCTTAATTGAATTAATCTTAATGGGCCAGAGGTATATTCACTTTATTTTAGTTTATTTTACTTTTGGTTCACTTCTGAGTTTGTGACTCACTTTACCTCACCTTAGTCACCCATGATTAGTTCTCAGAAGCCTCGATTTTGATGAACCTCGTTTTTATCTCAGATGTAAGCTCTTCTAATGGGCTGATGGAAATAAACTCTCCTTTAGGTTAACTAACTGAGGATGCTCGCTCCCTTCATTCTTTCTCTCCCTTATTGCCTTTTTATCAGAAATAATCACTCAGTTATCCCTCTCTTATCAAATGCTCATTTTATTCTAGATTCTAGAACCTTGTTATTTTACAGTTCCCAGTTGTAAGGGACCTGGAGATGGTCTGCTCAGGAAATCTCTATTCAGTTATATATTTTTGTGGCTATTTACATCCTACAAATGTGGCAGTTGTGATCCAAGGAAGTTAAGGAACCCTGGAAAATCCAAAGAGGACTGCCACACACACATCTCTATATCTGTTTGGAGGCCACAGAACTTACCTTTCAAAACTCTATCTCATTGAAATTGGCCTTCAGTGCCTAGTGGATGGTACTTTCACTTCATAATGTCTTTTTTTTATTCTTCACAAACCCACTCAGTGAATACCATTTCTCTCAATGGCTCCTCCTAAAACTACATACCATAAATGAGCATTTTTAAAGCCAAAAGCCTTAACGGGCAAAGCACCTAGTTTTTACATCTGAACCTCATAAGCGAGGATTTTTCTACCTCAATATTCTCTGCTATTATTTTTCTTACTCAACTTCATTTGTAATAAATTCTACATATGTATCATAGCTAGTACTTATTTCTCCTATGGTTTCTTATGTATAACCAACAAAAAATTGACTCAGTTTCAAGACCTACACAAACTATTTTCTTCCAATGTTATTCAGGGCAACCAAAATATCATCTTCATTTTTAAAAAGTGACCACAACCTATTTCTTGACTTCTTCTAATCACCATAATTATGTTAGATGAGGGCATGGTGCTTTGAAGAGAAGCTTTCTTCTACCCATCTCTGTTTGGCTAAATTAGTCAATGGAAGAAACACAAATGTGAGCTTTTCTTACTTAATGAACACAGATTTACTTAAGTCATAATTAAGTGATTTCAATATCTTTTAAGCCCTTTTACAAACATTCTACCCTCTCCATGTTATGCATCCTGAAAGTCTTGAGTATTATGGTCACTGATTACAAACACTCTGAAGACTCTATATTAATCTGACTGTGTTATTTAGTCCCATGGATTAGGGTTTCCTTAATTAATGTTTTCCCAAATCATCATCACTGAGAAGTAAAATCTGATTTCAATAATACTCAGTCACATGCCCTATATCATTTTTATTACATCAGTAAGTTTGGTTCATACATATAGCTATCATGAATGCTGAAGAGATCTTAATTTGTATGATTGCCGCCAATTAGCAACATTTACAGGATTATCTTATATGATTAAATTTGCATTTTTACATCTATTTCAAGCTGAAAAAAAAATCTGATATTTCTTTTCATTATTACTCATTTGTTTTAAAATTGTTTTAAATATTTTATTGTGGACTAAAAACTGATTCCAAATGTGGAAATGTGAATCTCAATGCAATTGATCCAATGTCGCTTTGAGCAGTCCACAAGGAATATTGAATGTCTGCTCCACGTTCACATAAAGTGAATTCAACAAGAAAACTGTAGAAGACAAATCTATCTCAGTTTTATTTAAATGTTTATTTGAGCTTAGGTCTCTTAAAAGTTTTAAAGGCAAAGTTTTAAGTGTGTAAGAGAAAGAAGAGCTCTGAACCAAGGCATTCAGTGTTAGCAACAGCAGAGGTCATTTCGCTAATTAGAAACTCTAAGCCATTTGAAACTTTTAAGTTCTTGATATTTCTGTCATATTTCATAATGCTATAAAAATGATTTCATGAAACATAAAGTTGGCAATAACTTAAGCAGCATAGTTTTCTTTTAGAATTTGAATCCTCTTATAAAACAAATACAAAATAAAACCTAAAACAACAGTTAATGTTGCTTCAATAATAACAGCAAACATTCATTTCTGTATATAACAAATAATTAACAAAAAGCCCTTGGGAGACAAAGTATTATATACAGGCCATAAAAACCAATTCCAGACTCTATAGATTTGAATCCAACTTTTTGTGTGTGTGATTTTTTTTTTAATCAGGGTAAAAGTGCTTAATTTTTGCAATTTGGGGAATGAGGCAGTTGCATCATTCAATTTCTTTATTTTCTTTAATGGGAATATTAGTTTGCATTTAGGGGATAGTCACTCTACACATGCAATATAAAAACTTCTCTTTTTACAGCATGAACATAAAACACAGCTAGTTTTTGCATGTTTTAACTTCAAATTTTTATTTTTTTTCCAGATTTAAAAGAAACCTCCTAAAGCATGAAAGCTAAAAAACACCTTTAATAGAAGATTTTACAGACTTCTCAGGGAAGCTGGTGTTGCGGCGAGCACCTGTAGTCCCAGCTACTCAGGAGGTTGTGGCAGGAGGATCCCTTGAGCCCAGGAGTTTGTGGCCAGCCTGGGAAACATAGTAAGACACAATCTCTTTTTAAAAAAGAAATTTTTTTAATAGCAAGACTTGTCACTTAAAAATTAAAAAAAAAATACTTGTCAGGAATGTCTATGAATTTTTATCAATATTCATAAATCACTTGAGGATCTTTGGTTACTATGGATTATTTTATTTAAACTAGAGCATACTGGTAATCTCTCCTGGCATCTTGGTGACTGTGTTTCAAAGGCCCTTGAATAAAAACCAATACAACATGGATTGAGGGTGGTAAGGTAGAGGAGATAGTAGGTATCACTCTGGGAATTTCTAATTGGTGTGTAAGCACCGGAGCAGAATAAAGTGTGTGTTCGGTAGAGTTGGGCCAAGACATACAATTTTATCTGTAATGAGTGAAAGGCAGAAACTGTGACGTAAATCTGTGGATGCCTGGAAGGCCACACACGTGCAGAGGTGGTGAACTTTTCCGAAGCTTTGTTATCCCAGCTGGGCACCAGGAACAGCCTCAGCCCCCAGGTGTATCCATTTACTTTCCTGAGACTGACATTTCTAGGCTACGAAATAGCTGATCTTGGTAATCCGGAAACTATGAGAGATCATTGCTCAGAATCACTTGGATTACCCAATGCCTGTATTAAACTGGATTAGGATTTATAAGGTTTTTGTTGACTAAGTCAGCAAATGTGGCATTAATCGTCTGAGTCACAATTGCTAGGCTAAGACAAACTGCGAGAGAGTTAGACCCTCTAAGGCACTAATGTCAGCCTAACTGCGTAAAATGGAAATTCTGAAAATGTGCACATCAACTTAGTCTGTAAAAGTAAAATCGCCTTTAAACACATTCTTTCAGCGAGTCTTGTATGAAAGCAAGAGATCTACTTTCTTCTTACAGAAATAAATCTTGCAAATCTGAAGTTTGATAGTCTTTGATTTGCTAAATTAAAGTTAGTACAAGCTCAGAATTCTTAACCCAATGCCTTTTAGATTTCAGAGGTGTTAGTTTCTTGGAAAGGTAATACTGTGCATATGTCATGTATTACTACATCATGCCCCAGGGTCTCGGCAGCACCCTGCACTCAAATACACTAATATTTATACAGTGAAGTGTATGAATATCCACACTAGGTAAGATAAATAAAGAACAAGCAATAGCTTATTGTCAGACCAGAATAAATTTTGCTGTCATAATTTGCCACAAATGTATTAAGATATTTATGACAAAAAAGCTTTTAGATATTGGAATTACAGATCTATAATGGTTCAAGGCAGTCTCTTAGGGATCCAAAGGTTCTCTACTTTCTATTTCTAAAGCAACAGTGAAGGAAAGTAATATGATTTCATGAACATTGGAAGGACTCCATGCAAAAGAAAACACTTACCCTCATCTAAGTGACAATAGAGATGGCTTAGAAAGCAATCATCTGTGGGAAAGATATAAGACTGATTTAAATTTCTCTCGTAGTATACTTAACTAATATGATTATTTTGTGAGAATGTTTTTGTCAAAGGACAAATAAAGATAAATGTTCTTTAAAGCATAGAAAACCCTAAGTTCTTTATCTCCTTGTCTAAACCTTTTCTAATATTTCTCACTCCAATTTTTTCTTTCTAAGTCCATGTCAACTGATTTAAACCTTATCCTACTTGTAGTGGAAACTCATGGAAAGTTTAGGCAGGAAATTGACAAAATCAGGTCCACATTTTACAAAAAACCTTGGTATCATGGTAGAGAAGAAAGCAAAAAGACAAAGATGGGGGGTGGCTAATTAAGAGGTTGCTGAAAAATATAAGTAAGATTTGATGATCTAGAATGGCTAAACATAAAAATTCAAGAAGTCTTTGTGAGATAGAACTAACACCACTCAGTGCTCGTTTGGACGTGGGGAATGGCCCTGGGGTCAAAGATGTTTCCAAGGTTTCCCATTGAACTGCCATGTTTTTCACTGAACAGATGAGGTCGAACAACTTTGCGGTGCATGCGTGTGAGGGAGGGGCCGGGGGCAGACCTGAGATAACATGCTCAGTATTGAACATACAAAATACAAGATGTGACATTGAAATGGAAACTTCCACCAGGCAGTTAGCTATAATCCCTGAAAGTTCAGAGGAGATGTATAGACTAGTGATTTAAATGTTCTGCCAAGAATGTGTAGATATTAAAGACAGTGCAGAGAGAATGCAAAGTGAGAAATGAAACCTCAGGGCATCGTTAATTACAGTTTGGTTCAGGAAGACACCCCCACCCCACACACACACACAAAAAAATCTTTCCCAGCGGACTGGGAAAGGGGGCAGATTTTTAGGAGGAAAACCAAAAGTGCACAGTGGCTTGGATGATATGGTAACAGAATGTTTCAGAAAGGTCAGATTGTCAGAGAAAGGAATACAGTTATTAGTAGAAAAGAGAATGAAACTTGTTTACTGGGTTTGCGGGCAAGGCAATGACCACTGGACAGCAATGCCAGGGAGATGAGGGCAGAGGTCAGACTGTGCAGGATTGAAAAGAGAGATGAAAAGAAAGTTTGGGGTAAAGATGAGAAGCCAGGTAGGAGAGTAGCTATTTCAGGGAAGAAAAATTAACATGATGAATCCTGAGCTTGTTTGAGAAAAGAATTAACGTACAGAGGATGATTGAAATTATAGGAGAGACAGAGAGTAAGGTAGAACAATGTCCCCTAGGGAGGGAAGAAAGAATCCAGAATTTGGTAAGGAAATTGGCCTAAGATAGAAGCAAGAACTCTTCTTCCTTTTTAATAGAAAGCAATCAAGATGAGTGAAAATTCAGGAAAGTTTATAGGTTTCATTGCAAATAGTTCTCGGTTTATGACTTCTAATCATCCCATAAAAGAGCTGAGAGAGAGAAAGAGGTGATGGGTATAAGAGGTTAGAATGGAAAAAAGAATGTTTGAAACAGCAGCTGGAGCAAGAGTGAACTGACTAGCAAATTCAGAATTTCAGTTTGGGTCTTCACTGAAACTTACAGTTGAATTGTGGTGGCACTGCATTATCAATCTGCTCAATTTATTAATTTTTATTTAGCGTTACCACAAGGGAAGAAAAATGGTGATTGACAGGTCGGAGGTTACAAGAGATGCCCAAATATGTCATCCAAGAAAATACAGACTGGAAAAATTTATAATGATTTTGTTTTTAAAAACAAAGTTGAGAAAACATTATCAAACAGAATTTTGACAAAGTTAAGAAAGAAGTGAACATGACCTGACACTGGGTAGGAGTACATCATGTTAAACAAATTTCTTTCTCCTTTGGTAGAATTAGCAAACTGGTAGACAAAATGAATTCTACAGAAATAATGTATATTGTAGTTGATGAGGTATTTATTTGCTAACCTTACTGGAATATGAACTCCACAAAGATTAGTCTGTTTTGTATATTGCTGGAAAAAAACCTATGAAAGTTTTTGGCAAAGAGTACATCCAAAATAAATATTAGTTGAATGAATTAATGAGTGATCAAAGATCTGAGTTAGACTATTATTCAGGTTAATTACTACTAAGCGTGTTGACTGTGGGATTAATGTCAATTTGGAACACAATCCCCAGTTTTGTCTCCTCTTTGATCCTGTCTGGTATAACCTGGATGAGAAAAAGACATCATAGTTATAAAAATTTTATTCAACATACACACAAGATGAACGTGAATTAGAATAAATAGAAAACCCTGTATCTACTTACATTTAACTTCACAAGTACAGGATAGGGGAAGTTAACAATAGGGAAACTCATTGTGGTGCCAATAGACATCACTGTTAAAAACAATTCAATTATGATTCCATGCCAAAAAAAAATGATATTCTTATTTAGGGTGGTGATACTATCCCATGCATGGGTGTGAACACGTTTGTAATATCGTGTTCAGTGTCATGTGCTATTCTGGGGAAATTAGAGATTGTCTGGAAAATGGTAACTAAGATCTCCAAACCTTTAAAGGAAATGAGGACAAGGATATATAGAATGGGAGGCATAGGGAAAAACGTATAGTATTGTGAAATATAACAAAAACAAAATAGATCATTGTCTGGTGAATTGTGGAACATCACACCTTTATGCATGAGGTTGGACGAACTGACCTTTTAGATGCTCTCATACTCTTAAGATTTCCTGAGTCTCTTGTCCAAATGGAAACCTAGAGGGTTTTAAAGAAAGGATACAACCCACCACTTTAAATAATCATTTTAATTCTTTCTCATCAGTAGAAGAATCAGAAAAGCAGTCAGTTCCTCTTCAATTTAACCTTTGGAATAAGACATTTAGCTTCTTAATTTTGTTGAGCCCAATATATTTTTTCTTGTAAATGTTTGTCTACCTTGCAATTGGAGGAGTGTTACAGTAACATATCCAAATTCACCATGTGTAACCTTGTCTTGAAAGTAACTTTGCTTTCAACCAAAATGCTTGTAGAGTCATTGAACTTCAGATTTTTCAGATTTGGTTTTCAGATCTTTTAAGTGAAAAGATGTATGATATATTTTTATCTGAGTCAATTTGAAACAGTCACCATTTAATGAGCTGTCCATATCAGTTCAACTTGCAAAATCAGTTCAAATACTTAGGTGAGAATACCACTAAAAGTTTAAAATACAATTATTGTGTTTCTTTTAAATCTGTTTTAATGATTTTCTTTCATTTAAATATATAACATGAAAATGGAATTAAGCCAGAATCCATGCTTATAGCTGGCCAGTATTTCTATTTGATTAAAATTTCACTAATAATATTTATATTAATAGAAATTCCTATAGATACTTGTTTTTGATGTTTTTCCAAGCTAGTTATATAGCTCATTTCTTTAAAAATAAAATTTAACTAAAGAGAATTAATATTAGCAAAAAGAAAACAATTTAGGTTTACTTACATATATAATAACATTTCAAAAATTTTAAAGATTCGTAGGAAGATTCTGTTAAACTGATGCTAGGCATGTTTTTGTATCTGAAGCTACTTAATCTGTTTACAGTATGTTAAGCCTAGCTGTAAATATAATGTGTATCTAACCGCCACCATCCACATACATGAACTTTGGTATCTTGGAAACAATATGAAGCAAAAATCCAGACTTAAGTCTACTTTTAATATACACTGACTACAGAAATGTCTTAGTGTTTATAGAGTACTATAAATAATGTGGGCACAGGTCATTAAAATTAAATAAATTCCAATTCAAAAATACTTCTAGTTAAATTGCTTATTTATATGGAAACACAAGAATTCTGGATTGATTTATATTTTGCTTTCTGGTTTCAATCAGGCAAAACTTTTTATCTATTATTATTTTTTTCTTAGACCAGAATAGGCAGAAAATTTTACATAAGGGACATATAAAATTAATAATGAGAGGGGAAAAAAATGCCTTGACTATTACAGTGGTGTTTTTTCAGTTCTCTCTGAAAAATTGAGAATCAAAATGTAAAATGAATTTGGATGAACTTTCAACAGCTTTTAGAAGGTACAACATAAGCCGTCACTTGGAAAGTTGTTCTATGGATTTAATTTTATGTACATTATTTGTTAACTCTCATATCAATATAATTGTTTTTACTTTTAAATTTGTATTTCAATTTTTAGTTTCTCCTGAACATATAATTACACAAGAGCAGTAACAAGTAAATAAATATTCACACAGAGAACTCAGTCTAACATTTTTTCTCTAAATCTAATAGAAGATTTGTTCTAACAAAATATAATTACCTGAGTGAGTGTTGACTATTGTTAGAAGGAAAACACTGTTGTGGAAATAGTCCTAACTTTAGCCAAAAAGAGTTGAATTCTATTCCTGTGTTCTCTATTTTCTAGCTATAGTATCATCAATTAGTCACTTTACATTCTTCCATCTTTATAATAAACAATGTATTTTCTTAGTTTCTCTTTCAGATTGTTATGATAAAGTGGAATTATGAGCCAACGACAACACAAATAAAACATTTTGTGAAAATAAATACTATTATGCTGAAAAATCATCTCTTTGCATGCACCTGTGTATTTATTTTCCAATCTGTATTCTTGTAGTGTTTCAGAAATTACTTTGTCCCGGATTCCCTTCCTATGTCAAAAGCAGTATATGTCTAAAGTAATACAAATAATAAAATGGAATTAAAGCCCTGAGAGACCATATTCCTTGTATAGCAATTTAACTATTGATATTCTAATTTTGTAAATAATTAAAATCTGGTGTTTGTGGAAAGACAGTATGTCTTTTCACGACTTGTTTTATCTTTAGTAAATGATCCTGTAACTATTTGTGGAGTTACTTGTGCCAAGGCTAGCTTGATTTGGGTATAGCATTTTCTCTAGCAACTTTTAGAAATGCTACAGGCCTGAGCCCTGTTATTTGAAGAAGAAATGTCAGTAAGCCTCATAGTGTGTGGTCTTCTAATGAGTTATTCCAGTCCTGGATGTGGAATTCTAACACTCTTACTGATAGTTTTAACTTCTAGACAAACTTCATATCTTCTGTAGCTCTATGGAATTATACACAGAATGTTTGAATAAGTCACAAAGAAGTTTTTTTCTCAATAAAAGTCGGAGTGGACAGTGTGGATTCTTATTTTACTGAAATTCACTGGAATCAGCATTTGTTATCTAATTCACAATGGTAGAGTAGAAAGAGCAGGAGACTCTGGGTTAATAACTTGAGGTTAGGTTCCGAGTAAGTATTTAGCTGAGCCATTACAACAAAATCACATCCATTCTGTACCTCAGTTTTCTAATCTTAATAAGGGTGTAGTTCCTTCTACACCTATTGATTTTATGAAATGCAAATATTCTAAATTAGTTTCTTCTTTGGAAAACAAACGTTTTGTTAAAGTCAAGGTAAGCCATTTTAAATAACCTAATTTCAGTGTATAGGACAGAGGTTCTGGAATTCACAGTGGTCACTGTTGGAAAGTACTGTTATTTAGGTAGCTTCCTAAATTAAAATATGATTCTTTTAGTATAATGTGTCATACCAAAAAAAGAAGGATTATAAAAGGTTCTATGCAGTATGATTATAACAGTTATTATATAAACACACTTTAGAAAATACAGAATATACATATATTTTGGTTTTCATAGAAAAAGATAATTTATAATTTGGCTTAGATACTTAATTCATCACACTCAGCATATACCTTAAAAATATACTATCCAGATCAATAAATGCTGTTGTGTAGAAAGAATTTAATACAGGTCATTGTCAGTGTTCTGGAATAAATAGATATATACACACCACACTAATGCTTTAAAAAGAAGTTATATAAAATATGCATATTCCCAATTTTTTCTTCCTGCATTAAATAAGAGCAACACAGATAATAAAACTGTATTTTATAAAATTAATAAAAGGCCTCAAAGTGGGAACTATGTTAGGGGCATGAAATCTGCAAAGGTATAAGCCTAGTTGGTGGGGGGAGGGAGGAACAGCCATTGTTCCCTAGCTTGCTTTCCTATAATTGCTTGGTACTCAGGAGTCACATAACTGATGGTAGCTTTCTTAATTGGTCCCATTGGTCACCATTGTGAAATCTAAAATTGATCTTTGAGATATTTTTCAGACTCTGCATTTGGATGCCACCCAGACCAGTGGCCACACTTAGGAACTGACTCAACAGGTCCTGCGACCCTCTACCTGGGAACGGACTCAGCACAAGAAGACAATTTCTGCTTCCCAACCCCATGAGTTCATCCCCAAGTAATTAGCAGACCCAATTCCCTAGCCCTTTGTTCACCAAACTGTCTTTATAAACCCTGGCCCTCAAATCCTCTGGGAGATGGATTTGAGAAATTTCTCCCATCTCTTTGCTCAGCACCCTAAGATACTAAACTCTTTCGCTGCTGCAACTCTTGCTGTCTCAGTGTATTGGTTTCTTTCTGTGCAGCAGTCAACAGAACCCAGTTAGGCAATAACAATAACATTTTTGATTGACATTTTGGTAATGATGCTACTCTTCATACATACTATACAATCTAATGTCTTTGCTGGTTTTTCAAAATGCTCAATTATCTGGACCTATTTAATCTGCCCAAACTACTCTCTTTTACTCACCAACCTCCACCTGTTGTTGTAGTCATTTTTGTCTTCACCCTTTTTGTCTATTTTTTTCATAATTCCTGTCTATGTTTTTGTCAAGAATCATGTTTCCATCTGCCTGAAATCATCTCCATGGTCTCTATTTTCATACAGACCATGTTTATCTTTTAAAAAGCATGCTCTACCGGCTCCAGTCCACCCTGAACTTTCTTGTCTTTGAACTATCATTGCTTTATGACAATGCCTAAATGTTTAGAATCAAACATGCTCTATTTTCCCATGTTTTCATTTGTAATTGAAATCACACTAGATTTTAGGTCTCTTAAAAATAGGGACTGTGTGTCATATTTCTTTGAATTTATCCCGGTCTCTGCTTCATTTTTGACTGTCAGTCACTTGGAAACTTGCATTCCTTCCACCCTTTTCTTTTAATAACAGCCATACGGGTCCCCAGTGGCCCATTGGCATAATGCAATCTTTTGTGATCAGTGATTCGTCCAGAATGAGTATATGAGCTCAGATGCTTCAATCAGAGTAATGCTTAGGATTTTTCTTGTTATGGGAAAGGAAAGTCTCTTCTGAATACCATGGAGTGTGAGAGTAAGGCTTGAAAATGCTGCAGCCTTTTATCCCCACTGAGGAAAGCAGACAGAAAAGACGCCATTGTAACAAAGAGGATCACACAAGAAAATATTGCAGAAACTGAGCCACTGGAGACCGATCAACACACACAAAGCCCATGCTACCTCTGGACTTGCTGGTTTCTCATGTCAATAAATTCTCTATATTTTTGAAGCCATGCTGTGTTAGATGTTTAGGTTATTTGAAAATGGTTCCATCCTAATTGATTCCTATCTGACCAGTAACAATTTTGCATTAGATAATCCCTAGGAAATATAATATAGGACGCATACTATATTTTTATATTTGTTTAAGAATAAGGTTTGAGACTCATACTAAGAAAATACTATAGAACTTATTCTAGAGTTTCATTCTTGTATTTGTGAGTCTGCCTGTGTGTATGTGTGTGTGTAAGAGAAAGGGAGTGAGGAAGCAACACTATCAGTTGCAATTTAGTCCTATAAGATTATGTTCCCTAAGAAGCTATTAACCTAATTCTAAGCAATAAAACATTTGAGGTTAGTTACTTAAATGATGCTCCTAAAATGACTTTTTAGAAATTCATGTAATTTGATGACTATTTAAAATGAATTTCTTGAACTATAATACCTATGTTTATTATTCTGTAATCACTTTGGTTTAAGAAATTATTCTTCTACTTTTAAATTCTGCTGCTTATGAAAAGAACAATAGTTTTTAAAATAGCTTCCTTTTCTCTGGAATGTGGGCATTCAACCCCAAGCCAAATACTTTTGATTTTTATAAGTTGTGAAACTACTTCACAATGGAAGATGATAGGGTTGGCTTTTTGGAGGAAAAAAAGAGAATAAAAATATGTTTCCCAAATGTAGTTAACTGCTGGTATAGTTTCCTATTAAATGTTAGTATACTATCCATAAATTCATGTTTTCAATGTCTCCCAATACAAAATACTATTATTACAAAATTAGGACATATTCTTAGGGCTTTAATGGTAGCCAAAGGGCTTGGTTTAAATTTGGATCCTCAGGCCAAACATGGTGGCTCACACCTGTAATCCTAGCACTCTGGGAGGCTGACGCACGGGGATTGCTTGAGCCCAGAAGTTTGAGATTTCTGTGAGCTAGGCTAATGCCATGACAATCTAGCCCTGCCAACAAAGCAAGACTCTGTCTCAAAATAAATAAATAAAAATTAAAGAAATAAATAAAGGTCTAAACCCCTCAAAAGTTTGTGAGGACATAAAGCAACAGAAACTCTCATATTCTTCTGGTGGAAATGTAACACATACTGCAATGGCTATAGAAAACTGGTAGTTTGTAATAAAGTTAAATATATATTTACCATATGACCCTACTATTCTATTCCTAGATTCTTTTTTTTTTTTTTTTTTATGACACAGAGTCTCACTGTATTGGCCAGGCTAGAGTGCTATGGCATCAGCCTAGCTCACAGCAACCTCAAAGTCCTGGACTCAAGCAATCCTTCTGCCTCAGCCTCCAGAGTAGCTGGGACCACAGGCAGGCACCACCATGCTTGGATAATTTTTTAGATATTTTTAGTTGTCCAGTTATTTTCTTTCTATTTTTAGTAGAGTCAGGGTTTCGCTTTTGCTCAGGCTGGTCTCTAACTCCTGAGCTCAAACGATCTTCCCACCTCCGCCACCCAGAGTGCTAGGATTACAGGCATGAGCCACCACGCCCAGCCCCCATTCCTAGGTTCTAATCCAAAAGATGTTAAAACACATTCCTACTGAAGACTTGCTCAAGATTGTTCATTGCAGCTTTGTTCATAAAATTTTTTTCAAAGTGGAATTGACCCAAAATATCTAAAAAGGAAAACATCTAGAAATAATGATGTTTCATACAGTGGAATAGTACTCAGCAATACTGATAAATGGAACAACAAGGATGACTTTCAAAATACTGTCTTAAGTTGATGATGTGGACTCAATGAAGGTAAAAATAAACAAAACAAATCTATAGTGACAAAAATCAAAACAGTGCTTGCCTTTGGGCCATGGGGATTGACCAACAGGGGGCATGAAGACACTTCCTGGGGTGATGAATATATTCTGTATCTTGATGGAGACAGTTTATATATTCATAAAAATTTATCAAGTCAGGTGAGGTGGCTCATCCCAGTGGTTCCAGCACTTTGGGAGGCTGAGGTGGGAGGATTGCTTGAAGCCAGGAGTCTGATACCAGATTGAGCAACATAACAAGATGCCATCTCTAAAAAAATTTTAAAAATTAGGCAGGCTAGGTGTTCCACGCCTTTAATCCTAGCTATTCTGGAGGCTGAGACAAGGAGAATGATTTGAGCCCAGGAGTACAAGCCTGCAGTGAGCTATGATCCTGCCACTGTACTCCAGTCTGGGTGACAGAGTGAGACTTTGTCTCTAAAAATTTAATAATAGTAATAACTTATCAGAATGAACACTCAAGATCTGTGTATATGAGGTATATGAATTTTATCTCAATAAAATATGATTTAAAAAACTAACTTGTAAACTTTATATTGCTCTTTTTCCCAAAATAAATATGAATTGATAATACTAAAACATTAGCAAAGCTTAGAAATAAAAAGTGTTCATTTTTTAAATTCATATTTCTTCACTTTAGCATAATATTACAAATTAAAATATCACTATTAAATGTCAACATGCCATTGTATGGATGGCCATTGAATTTCACTGTTTTTGTTAAAGTAGTATGTTAAAGGGTATCAACATAGATTCCTTTAAATTAGGGCTTTTGGTAAACATTGTAAAAATAAAAATCATAAGTTATCATTAAAATATTATAAATATAACTCATAAATATTATAAATGTCATAATCAACATGTCCTATTAGTTTTTACTTAAGTTATAACATTAATATTATTCACATAGAACAGTACATAATTATATTTATTTCTCTATGATTTTAAAATATGAAAGATACCACATCAATATATCTCCTTTAAAAAGTGATATAATTATATTTTTTTCAATTCCATTAAAATCATCCAAACTTACAACTTGATGCTCATTGAAATTTTGACCAATACTTTAAGTTTGAAAACAGATGTTTGGGACCAAAGATGCTGTCTCTTAAATTTATGAAACAAATTATCACTAACAGAAAAGAAAAGAATGATTTCACTTTGCCAGGACATGTTTTCACTTATATTTTTTCATTGCCCACAAGTATAATCTGATTGATAAAACCATTAATTGTGAAATACTGATTAACTTTTAAGAAACAAAGCATGAAGTTGCAAGATTTTATTTTCCACTAAATAGGCATGATCCTAATATCCATGGTTTGATATGCAAGACAGGAAAGAGTCTTTCCTGGAGTAGTGTTTAGAACTAATGTTAACAAAATTATAATACCTATTTTAACTGAAATTATTTTATACATCATTATTGTAATTGCCCAGGTAATTTTAAAATGTACATTTCTAAGTTCTCAGTAAAAATGAAATCATCTGGAAAAAATTAGAAGAAAGTGAACAAAAATCTGCAAAGGAAAAGCTACATAGAAAGAGGCATGACAGGGTAAATAAGCTAGATTTTTTTTCAAATGCAGATGATTTTATAATATTTAAATTCATATATATGATAACTAAATTGTTAGGCATAAAAGAGAATAACCCTTAAAAGACAAGCAGTCACATTCTCCAAATATTCAATATGGGTCCTCTGTTCCAGTATGTTATTATGACCATTCCAAATTTCTTGTACTTTAGAGGACATATCATAAATTCTGTTATAATTTCTAATAAATTAATTGCCATACTTATAAAAGCAAGCCTTCATAGTAATACTTAAAGCAAGCAATTTTGTCACCTTTAAAGAAAACCCTCTTTAGCTTTAGTGTTGATATTATTACCCAGTTTTCTCTTCTAACAGCATTCAAAATTAATGGATCTTAGAAAGCCTAAAGTCCAATGTTAGGATGCTTTTAACATTGCCATATCTAGCAAGTTTTCTTTAAACTAAGTAACACATTTTTCATAAGGTGTGTTTTCCTGGCCAAGACTAAAGTATGAGCCCTATTTACATTTAAATTGCATATACATTTGATTTCCTACATTTCTAGCAACCATTATCATCTTTTAATACAGAATATTTCCATCTTGTTAGTAACCAATATTTGCAGTGAATAATTTTATCTGAGAATTTTGTTTAGTTTCTCACACTTTACCATGAAATAGTCCCAATATATGAAATAACACTTTGACTTTTTGAGAACATTATGCACTGTTTATTGCAAATATCTTCCCACTTTAACCTCACATCAAGTAACATAGGAAGGAAAGAAAACTGAAAGTAAGGTATCAGGCATGAAAGTCACATTTTCTTGGCAGATTTTTAATTTAGCTTCTTAATCTTAATGTGAGATAAATGATACAATTCTCACTGCAGGCATTACATTACCATTCCAATGCATCATTTTCCTGGTAAATGTTTGAAAGCATTGACAACAACATTGATCAGTAGCTGAGGGGGGCAGTTCTTTAATGAACACAGGTTGTCCAGACCCTCAATCACACATCTCTTCCCAAAGGCAGCCCCTGGGGTGGCCGGTGACCCCTGCAGGGGACTCAGATCTTCTTGTTCAGCATTTCCAAACATGTTAATCAAGGTGGTGTCTTTACTGAGGCTGTGATTCTGTGCCATGCCAAAAAAAGAGAAGAAACAATGCAGTTTCAATCTTGTCTGTCCCTCGAGTCTGTCTTCAAAAATTAAAGCTCTATCATATTAGTGAACATATGGAGTTGACATTGAATTTGACTTTTTTAAGAATATTAGTGTAAGATATAATATTTTATTTTCAGGGCCTTGGGGGAAATTACGATGGTTTGACAGTTCAATTATATTATAGCCAGAAGTGTTATTGTGGGTGAATCATCTAAAGATTTGTAAGCAATTTTAATATCTGAGGAATGGAAAACAATAAATGTTAAGTAAATGGAGTGCTCATCAGGTAACAACTGTTATTAAATAACAGATGGATACAGACAACTTTTTTCTGATATATTATGGCATAAAAAAGAGGCATTGGAGAAAATCGGTAAAGAACATGAACTCCAAGTGCTACAGCTCTTTTAGAATTTGTCTAGCAGGTTTTCTGGTTTTTCACCAGAAACTCCTCCCCCCAAAGGAGAAAAAGAAAGCAATAAAACAAAAACAAAAACAAAAAAAGAACATAAACTCCAGCATGAAATTGCCTGATTTTATATCGTAGCACTAACTCCTCTTAGCTGTGCAACTTTCATCAGGCATCTTATTCTGTCTGGATCTCAGTGTATTCATCTACAAAATAGAAACAATACTTGTAGTCAACTCTTAAGGCTGTTGTAAAGACTAAATTGGATGGTGTACATACAGCAAAGTACCTGACATGGCCATAAATAATTATAAATAAATTGTATTTGTTTTTATATTACCTAGTACTTTCAAAGTATAAAGTTTACATCATATATCTTGATTGTTTTTAGACTGATATTAAATAAATAGTATACTTTCCTTCATTTATTAATATATAAAAGAATAAACTTTATACCCACTCATCATAATAGTTTTTAGACAGATATATAGCTTGATTTAACTCTAAAAACTTAATCTCAGTAATTTATGTTCTTAAAAATTAAATTATGCTGCAGGAGGGCCATTAAGAAGCATCTATTCTTCCAAGTTTCCTAGAAACCTCTGTTATAAGAAAACCAGGGATAAATTCACCCTTGCTTTCCCTGATTTTCTCATTCCAAGCACTACTACCATACTATGTAAGCATTATATATATATATATATATATATATATATATATATATAATGCTTATTTAAAGTACAAATTAAATTTTCTGCATTTTCTACAATTAAATTTGTTTATTTGCATCAACACTGATAAAATACAGTGGTGTTAACGTTTTCTGTATACACAGTCAAGTATTGAGAATGTCCAATAACTTTAATGCATGATAAATATATTACATATGATTCAACTACCATGAATGAATTTGCCAAAATTTGGTTCTTCAAAATATATTGACTAAGTGGCAGATTAGCCATCATCAATGGTAGGTCCAGAGAAGGACCCTCTGAAAGAGCTCTGTCCCCAGGGAAGTTGGTAGACATCCTCCTAGGCATATTCCCTGAATTTGAAACTACTTGGTAATGAAGAGTTTGCAGACTTTTACCAGGTCATTCTTCTGATATCCAAATCCATCCTTCCTTAAGTCTGAATTTTGTCCAGTCAGTTGATAATTTAATGCACTTGCCAAACATCTTTCACTTTTTATCACCATTGATCTTTCCTTGAGGTTTCTCATCTTCTTCCATGGGGTTCATACTGAATGTGTAAGATTCAAGTAAGATCCTGGAAAGCATTTCAGTCTCTGAGCTTCTCATCATCAGTGGCTGTCCTTCTCAACCTCGACTACCTGCTCAATGTATTCCTTGCACAGACAGCCTTTGCCAATGGTGATTATAATTCTTGCTTTATTGCCTATATTCTGATTCACCACAGACAGCTTAAGGAAGCCACTGGCATTAGCATCAAAGGTGATTTAAACCTGGCCTAGAATGTCAAACTTTTGAAATAAATTTTTCACTTCATTATTGCCTCCTCATATTTATAAATCCAAATGGTCATCAAAATGGAAAGTGAAAGCCCATGTCTCCTAGGAGAAAATGGGACATTATACTTGACCAGAGCAATCACCTTCACTATCTATTATTTTGAACTATTTGAAATTTATCACAGTAATGTAACATTGGTTAAGCTCTAAATATCAACCAATGTAATGCGCCATAATAGTAGAATAAGAGATAAAACTTACATGATCATCTCAAAAGATGCAGAAAATGTCTACGGCAAAATCTAACACTGTTTCATGGCTCAGGCCTTCAATAAACTAAGAATAGAAGGCAACTTTATCAAGCTTATAGAAGATATTATGAAAATTTCCAGCTAAACTCATTCTTAATGGTGAAAGTCTGAATGTTTCCCTCCAAGTAGCAAGAAGAAGACAAAGACATATGACCGTACTACCTTTATTCAGCATCGTACTGGATTTCTAGCCAGAGCAATTAGGAAAGAAAAAGAAAAAAAATAAGACATACAATTATAAAGGAAAAAATAAGACTATTTATTTTCTCAGGTGACATAACCTTGTCTATAGAAAGTCCTATGGAACCCATAAAACAATTAGAAACCCACCTAACAATTATTGGAACTCATAAGCTCCTAAGTTCACCAAAGTTACAGTATGTGAGATCAATAAAAAATCAATTTGTGGAATTTTGTATAAGTAATGAGTAATTTGAAAATGAGATTAAGAAAAGAATTACATTTACATTAGGAACAAAACAATGAGGAAAAATATAACAACAGAATTGTAAGACTTTTACACAGAAAAAAAATTTTAAGTGGAAAAAAATGAAAGATAACCTAAATAAATGGAAAGACCAACTAGTGTTCATGGATCAGAAGACTCAATATTGGTAAGATGGCAATATTCCCCAATAGATTTACTGATACAATGCAATCTCTATCAAAATCCTAGCTTTTCTTTGTGCATAAGTTGACAAGATGATCTCAAAATTCATGTGGAAATGGAAGAGGCCCAAAATATCCAAAATAATCTTGAAGAAAAACAAAGTTGACAGACTCACACTACCTAATTTCAAAATTAACTACACAGCTGTAATAATCAAGACAGTGTGGTACTAGCAGAAAGGACAGACATAGAGTATAGTTCAAGGGGAGAGATTTAAAAATCCAGAAATAAACTTATACATTTATGGTCAATTGATATTTGAAAAAAAATGCCAAGATAATTATTGGGGAAAGAAAAATCTTTCCAATAAGTATTATGGTATGGAGACAACTGGACAGCCACCTACAAAAGAGTCAAGTTAGACCTTACCTAACACCACATATAAAAATTGAGTCAAATTATATCAAAGAGTTAAAACTATAAAACTCTTAAAAGAAGGAAAACATAGGCATATATCTTTGTGGCCTCAGATTAGGATTTTTTTATGACATTAAAGCAAAACAAATAATAAAAATAATGGATAAAATAAAAGCTTTTGTGCCTCGTAGAAAACCATCAATGAAGTAATAAACAAACTACAAAATGGGAGAAAATATTTGCCAATCATATATTTGATTTTAAAAACTGTATCAAGTATTAAGAACTCTTACAATTCAACAGTGAAAGATCATAACCCAATTAAAAAGGGACAAAGTATTTTCTGAATAGACATTCCTTTAAAGATGATATATGAATTACCAATAAATACTGAAAATATTCCCAGCATCATTAGTTCTTAGGTGAATGCCAATCAAACTCACACTAAGATGCCACTTCATATCTATTAGAATAGTTATCATTAAAATGATAAAGAAAAACAAGCATTGGCAAGGATGTGGAGAAATTGGAACCTCATGCACTGCTGATGGTAAGTAAAGTAAAATGGTATAGTCACTTTGGAACATAGTTTGGCAGTTCCTCAAACAATTAAACATAAAGTCACCATAGGATTCAAGTATTTAATTGGGATACACACCTGGGAGAAATGAAAACGTGTTCCCATAAAGAGTTGTTCATAGCAAAATTATTTATAATAGACAAAAAGTGGAAATAAGTCAAATGTCTATCATTTATATAAATAGATAGATATAGATAATAAATAGATAAATATATCATTTATATAAATAGATATCTATTTATGTAAATAGATATTAAATAAATAGATAAATAAAATATGGAATAAATAATGGAATATCTTGACAATAAAAATAAGGAAGTACCCATACATGCTATAACATAGATGAACCTCAAAAATGTTATACCACACAGAAGAAGCTAGTCACAAAAGAACACATATCATGTGATTCTATTTATTTAAAATGTCCAAGATACACAAATCCACAGAGACACAAAGCAGATTAAGAGTTTGTCTAATTTGAGGGTTGAAAGAGAAGGACAGCGGAGGAGATGGGGTTTGCAAAGTGACTGATAATGGGTATTAGATTTCTTTCTGGGGTGACAAAAATGTTTTATTAAAACCAGATTATGGTGATAAGTGCACAACTCTTTGAATATACTAAAACCTATTGAACTGTATACCTTTTAAAACATGCTGAATTGTACATAGGTCAATTTTATGGAATGTAAACTGCATCTCAATAAAGCTAAATCTTTTTTTTTTTTTTGAAAAATGAGTTTCAAAAAAGAAATAAATGCATCTCTTATTTTGTAGTTCACAAATTACTTTCATACTATGGCATATCTACTTGTTTATGGTATCCAATTGCTATCCACACAGAGCCTCTCCTAATATGATGTTAACACCTTTTTAAAAGCATATTATAAAGTGGAATACTGCATTCTCACATCAGTGCTCTACATTAGGCATAGCAGAGCCTTTTCCCCAAATGATTTTTTTCTGCATAGAGTGGTTCACTGAGTGGTTACTGATTCAAATGACTATCTTTGATTTAACATGCAGACTTCCCTGTAAAATCTACTTTCAGATGTTTACAAGGCGTGAAATGTCTTTCACATTATCATATTCTCCTTCATTAGGTGCATTTGAGAAAATGCAACAAGGCATGCCAGATCCTCAGGCCAGCATGCACTTTTCCTGCGTGATAGCCCAGGCTGTTCCCTTACAACTGAAAGTCACTGAATGTGATGAAGAAAATCCCCCATTGAAGGAACACAGCTATTTCTTTCCCCAATGTAAAGCAGATTCAGGAAGGCTGAAATGTTGGCATGGAATGAATCATAGCGTGCATTTGAGAAACTCTATCCTCACTATTGATTTGAGAACCCTTTGACCATCCAATAAACAATAATTCTGATAAACAGTAAATCTTTATTAAGCACTTACAAAATGCCAGGCACTATTCCAAATGTTTCACATGCATTGCTGAATTAATTCTCACATATAAACTAAAATCAAAATCCTAAGTCCCCCAACAAACTGAATGGACCCCCCCACTCCTGGATAACAGGACCCTAGAAAAACCTTTAAAAATTGAGTTTCTGGCCGTGCCAGGAAGGCGGGTAGAACATGCTTCATTAGTCCCTCTCCTTTGTGGAGTTTAGACACAACAACTGACAAGCATTAAAGTTAAAATAGAGAAAACAGACTCTTTGTGGCAATAAGATACCAAATTATAAACAAGACCTAAGGCAATGCCAACCAAGAGTTAAGTCATGCTTACAGGCCATCAATCTTGCTAAACAGGTCATTTGAGCCAGTCCTTATCTTAACTTCAACATTCTTAACTTCAACACTGGCTCCAAGTTCTAGGTAGAGACTTACTCCTTTTACCAATTGCAAATTAAAGAATCTGTGAATCCACCTACAACCTGTGAGCTCCATGCATCAAGCTATCCCACTTTTTGGAGCCAAACCCATGTATTCCTTCCACATGCTGATTTATGTCTTTGCCTGTAACTCCTGCCTCCCTAAAATATATAACGTCAAACTGTAATCTGACCGCCTTGGGACCACTGACTCAAGGCTTCTTGAATTTGTGTTTTCACTGGGCCATGGTCACTCATATTGGCTCAGAATAAATCCTTAAAATATTTTACAAAGTTTGGGTTTTTGATTAATACATACAAAAGTATGAGCAGATATTATTACCATTTTAGAAGTGAGGAATTAGTGACACAGATAAGTTATTAGCTAAAAAACCCTATGTATAAATTGGATAGGTATAGATGATAAGATATAGACATAGACACATTGTTTAAACAATATAGAATTTCTAATATGTTTGAAAATTATGTGCCTATCTTAAACCTTGTAATGTTTTACTTTTATTTACAGATTTATTCTACTATGGAAGGTCTAGTATTTTCTCCATATGTTCAAGTTCATAGCTTTAGGTAAGTAAAGTTAAATTTTTCATATGAAAAATTCTTTTTAAACTAATACATTTTTGTCAGCATGCGAATGTGTCCTTGGGGTCTTGCAAACTACTACACCATTTGGACTAATTTTCGATGTGATTCAACAAACTAAAGTACTATTTAAAAATGAAGATCAAACTGAGGACTGAACCCTGATCTTTTTCTTTGCCCAGAAAATTCCTTTCTAAGAGGTCCTGGTGAGTTACACCTACAAATGATAAAATCTCAGTAAGCAGGTTTTTATGACTGTTGTTTATAAAACAGGTTGTTTATAAAAAACAGGTTGTTTTTAAATGAGATTTTACAGTTTGTAGGATGTGACTTACTGGCCTCTTAGTAAGGAATTTGGCTGGTAAAAGAAAAAGATCAGAATTCAGTCCTCAAAGTGCTTAGTCTGAAAATAGGTCATGCTGTGCGTTTTTCAAAAATCCTAGAGAGGAAATTTGTTAAACATAAAGACTTCGATTTTATAGCATCTTAGAAATCATATTGTTGGGGCTCAGATAAGCACACCCCAAAAAGAAAGCCTCAGAAGCAAACATTTCTCTCTGACCTTCTGTCCTCCTGCCTCGCAGTTCCATTCTTCCCCAAGGCTAGCCATAGAAACTAGAATCCCTCTTCCCTAAGATGGGTCATGGAAACCAGAACCCCTTTTCCCCAAAGCCAGACATAAAACCTAAAAATATTACTCTAACTTTCCTTCCACCATTCTGTGTAAAAACTAGCCATAAAGAAGTTCTCTGATCTACCTTGTCTGACTGCAGGTCATAAGACCCCTATTCCAGGGAGGGCCTGTCCCACACCCAGAAGGAAGGATGCTGCTCAGAGGGGCCAAGAAGAATCTAGACAGACAGGCCTTGCTGGGTTTCCTCACCCAGTCTATTAGCATTAGACATGCCCTTTTGTCCAATCACATTTCTACATGGCTGCCCATACTTTGTTGAATCTAAACATAAAATGAACAATTCCCCCCACATCTTTAGGTCTTCATGCTGAAGCCTCCTATGCATACATGTTAAATAAGTTCGTATGCTTTTCCTCCTATTACTCAATCCTCCTCCTGTCCCTGATTTTCCACAAACCTGCAAGGGGTCAAGGGTCTTGGCCCCCACACTATTAAACTCTTAGAGTTTAAATCTATATAAAAATAAATTAACAGAAGCAAATGCAGTACATATTTTACCAAGAGGTATGGCAATTACCACATAGAACTCTTGTCTTGCCTTTCTGCAAGTGAGCAGAGTTCCAAGGATAACCAATCTGATTTAATTTTGTTCACCTCAATCACAAAGTTCATTTTATGAATTGGGCTCAGTAAAAATCTTAAGAAATGGGAATTTAAGTGGATGAATTCAAATAACCTTCTGTCTTGGCTCCTTGGGGGTTTCTTTAGTCAGTTTCTAATGCCTCTGGGAAACATGCTGAGCTAAAAGTTGTCAAATCAAGTGCAATAAGACCTGGCTGTAAATTGTTTGAAATTGACTGCTTTTGAGTCCTCAAGGACCAGGTGAATAACAGAGATTAAGGTTTTATAACTAGATTATAAGATTCCTATGGGAAATATAAGATGTAGGAATTATAATCAATAGATATGATCTTTTTTTACAGACTTCTCTAGCTTCTTTCCAAAAATAGCTAAGATAAAACAATTAATCCTAGAAAAAGAAGGCTAACTATTCCCTAAAACCACATTCCATGGCAGATTTTGAATACCGCATTATCAAATATGGGTGATTTGGGGAACATTACCATCACAAAATTGATAAAATTTATTTCATTTTATTTATTTAGTATTACTCTGCTCTTGATTGACTTTACATAAATAGCAAATTGTGCCATTGCTTTTACAAGGGGCTTACAAAGATTTGCTGAGATTTATGATACTTTTAATGAAAATCCCTATGAAAAACTTTTTAAAGTGTTTCAATATAAAAATAGAAAAATATGCAATACACCAAGTGGTGATTTAAGAACAGATTAATAATGTAAATAAAACTCATTTCATCTTAGTAAATATTTCTGCATCCTCAGTATCTAAGATACAACATGAAACCAAAAATATTAGTTGAGTAAATATTTAAAAATTAGGAAAATTATGCAACTTTATAAGAATGTGGAAATCTGGGATATCTAACTGTAAAAATTGGCATATAAGGGAAATACAAATACATGAAGAGCACTCTCTAAATATAGCTGATATCTATAATTTATTAGATAAGAAAAAAATCCAAGACGGGGCCTATGAAGTATGGGAGTCCAAAATACCAATCCTGGGCTAGAATGTAGAAGTGACTTCTCAAATGATCTCAGTGAGGTTATAATGCCTGAATAGAGCTCTTATCCCTGCAGCCTCTTCTGTACATAATTTAGTGTATGATGTCTAATACCTAAGAAATGAATTTGGCTTGTGTTTTTTAACTCATGTAATAAAATGATGGGAGAGTCTGTTCATTTATTCAATCAATAAATATTTGTTGAGAACCTACTAGGCTCTATACACTGTCTTAATATTAAATAAGACACACATTTCTGTAGAAACATATATATTTATTTGTTGAAAGCAGAAAGAGTTGCATGATTCTCGGAGCACTGAAATTGTAGAGAGATACCAGAAAAAGTCACACTGTCTTCACAGGTGAAGTGACTTTCTTTTTCTTTCCCCCAAATGGATTCTAGTACTATCTCTTTCCATAAATGTTTACTACCTTACCCAGCCATGAATGGGGGATCATAAATTGGAAAATTGGGCTAAACTGTTACTTTTTCTTAGAGAGTGTATTTCTTCAGAAATGTATAGATGTCATGGAATTATTCAGATATCTTTATGTCAGCCTCATACCACTGAACTTTAATCTCCTTAAATAAACTAGCTTTAAGGAGGACTATTGAAGCACAATTTGTTGCCTGGAATAAAAAATGATTTCTGACTTGTATGGTTTTCCCACATCTCTACTATAAAATATTTTCAATAACTATCTTTATATAAGTCAGTGGCTTTACAAGTACACCGTGGACAATGTGTAAAGAGTAAAATTCTCCCAACAGTATATGGCCTCTTCACTGATGTTTGGCAGTAATTGTCAGCTGCAACTGATCTGATGTTCCTCCTCAGTGTACAAGGGCACAGTTTTTTATCTCCAAGAATTCAATCATGCAACAAGCTATAGCTTATTGGAGGAAAAAAAAAAAATCTAGGTTTTCTTGTTAAATCACATCATGAAAAATGTTCCAGATTTACAATTTGAGAAAAAAAAAATGTAATCTTTATTATAGTTATGAATATAAGACAAACCATTTAGAAATATCTTATCCCTTACTCCAGTTCTAGGGTCTCATTTTGGACAATCTCAATCAATCTCTAGAATAATATCTTAAATCATGATTTCCACATGGTCATTCACATTACTCATAACGTACTATTAATGAGGTTTTCCAATTGCTCCCTGATGACATTCTGTTTCCAAAACAATGTAGGATTTTCAGATGAACAATGAAAATTTTGTTGCCTACGGGAATACTTTTGCTGAGTGTATTAATTCTATATGCTGTTATATAGAAGATACTAGTGTAAAATATTTTTCTCAAAATATTTTATATTAAAATAGAGAGTAATCTCACAAATTATAACAACAAGCCAGAATTCTACTGGAAAATGAGAATGATATAAATGAGAATTGACGAAGTAGAAAATTCTAATTTGTAGTGAAGTTTTGAAAGGATACTCAAGTGTATTAACCCCACTCATTCGATTAGCCCACATTAAGTAGAAAAATATCATCTACTGCTAGTGAGGACTGAAGAGGCATTCTCTTTTCTAAGAAATGTGCATTGTACTAGCTATTTTGGAATGTAATTAGGTGATGTCTATTAAAAGTTAAAGCATATATATCTTTAACATCTTCACTCCTGGGGAACTATAACATAGAAATAAATTTCCAAGTTTTAAGAATTTTCGTATAAAAATGCTTAATGCAGCATTATTTGTAATGTTAAAAAACTAGAAACAATGTAAATGCCCTTCAGTGGGAAAATAGTTGTGGTGTATACCCACCGTGAAATATTATACAGCCACAAAAAAGAATGAGTTAGAGCTATATTAGCTGACGAAGAAGATCTTCCATAATGCATTGTTGAGTGACAGAAGTGAAAAAACAGAGTCAGTATAAGGTTTATAATCTCCTCTAAAAAGCAAACAGCAACAGGAAATGTGTGTGCTTTTATTTTAGATATAACAGTATTTAATTGGAGAAAGATATAAAAGAATCACACTAAGTGGGTAATACTGTTTCATGGAAATTTTAGTGCCAGATGGGAGAATGTAAGAAGAGAGAGAAAATGAAGAAGTTATAAAAAAAATGTAAAACTGCTTATAAAGATAAATAAAGGTACACGAAAGCAAACCTATGTATATATTATTGCACTTGTCTAAAAGTTTTCATTTGTGCAAATATTTTATCAAAAATTAAATTTAAAAAAGGTTATAGGAAAGAATGATCACCAAAACAATATCATTGACTTTACATGATTCATATCTCTTTTCTTATTAAAAAATAATAAAAGAAAAAAACACTGGTTCTCCCATACTCATATTCCTGTAATTATACATTGACATTGTTTCTAGTTTCTTAACACTATGAATAATAATGTATTAAACATTTTTATACATAAATTATCTCCTATAATTAAGAGATAATGAGATGAATTTAAATTACCGTTTTTAAATAATAGGGAGAAAAATAAGTTTGAACCCCATTGCTTATGCTGAACACTGAAAGTGATTTTAAGATATCCTAAAATTCCCAAAGCAAATTTAATTTTAACACAAACGTAATTTAAATATATATGCTATTTTAACAGACTAGAGGTATTAGAAAATTAAGCCTCAATAAGGCATCCCAGGTGCAAAAGTTTGAATCACTGCCTTAAATTTTTAGCTTCATTACACCCTTCTGAGAAATATTGAGTCTCCCCAAGCTGGATAGAATTATATAGACACTACCAGCTAAATAATGTGAAAATTTCTAAATTCACAGACACATTATGAGATATTATTCACTCAAATTTTTCTTTACATATTTGAGACTTTGCTCAGACATAACAAAACAAGGGAACAGGTAGCACATGCATCTTGATGGATAAACTAAAAAACTGTTGATCTCTAATAATTTGTCTACTGTCTCAGTGGACATATATATGAGGGAATGATCTTTTTAAGTTGAATCCAAGAAAATATGGTGCCACTTCATTTTAGGAAACCATCACCGAACAGGAAGACTCTCTTTTTTTAGTTTAAAAGTCACTCTGTGCATTCTATAATGGGGGGTGTGAGCAGTTTGTTGGGTCAGTATATTGAATTACTTCTCCTCTAAACAGTTCAATGTCTGGGCCCCAGTTCCCAGGCATGACACCTGCTGAAACAGCCAGAGAATGTGTGTCAAAAGGAAATCCTGCCAGAGATGAGAAGGGTAACTGCCTTTCTAATCTATGCCCATTCATTTTGTTTGCTATCCCACATCATAGTTCTCTGAAAGACAAAGTCGAATGGAGAAGAAAATTGGAATGGCTGGAATTTTTATTCCCTTTGACTCTTTAAGAATATTTTATCTGAAGAAACGAACCTTAGGGGAGTGTTGGATGAGTGAGGGGTTTTGGCAAATGGAGATTACAAAGACTGTTACATAGTAATATAAAGAAGGGAATGTAGGGTGGAGAATGTAATGATACAAATAATTTAAAAAGCTACAAATTAGCACATTTAGAAAAAACATAGTCTCACATCTATACACTAATTTCTCTCCCTGTATTCTGTTTATCTGCTTGTGGGTGATTTTCTTTCTCTCTCTCTCTCCTTTTTTTTTTTTTTTTTTTTTTTATCTAGGGGTCAGGGGTGTTGAGTTTCTCCTAGAGACCATTTTTTGCTGGCTCCTTTGTAACCCAGGGAAAATTAGGGCTGTTGTAAACTTTTACTCCACCCAAGAGAGCCCCACGATTGTAGTCAATCCTCAAAATAGTGACCAGAAATACGGTGTGAATAAAAAGATCAATTGCTTTGGCTGTGTTGACAAAGCCATTTATTCTCAAAAAAACAAAATAAAATGTATCTCTTCTGTGGTCTAGCCATACTGTGTGATGAGTTTTTATCTTGGTAGCACACACACTACATAAGGAGCAAATTGGTAGCCACATGTTTACAGAAATTCTGCTTAGCTGCCCAAGCTGATTTACCTTGCAAACAGGTACAAAAAAAATCTGCCTGGAAAAATATCCATAATGGCCTGCAAATGTCTCCTTCTCATACTTTTCCCCAAAGGCCTCATTGCTAGTGGGGCTGAGGACGAGCTGAGACTCCTCTCAACCCCTCCCCACCCCCACCGATACACACGCACAGACGCACAATCACCAACTTTCTAGTTGAAATAGTTTATTTGGGGATAGTGCCACTTTTCCCCAGATGGATCAAAGCTATTTATAGTTAATGTAATTACCCCAGGAAGTTAGATAGACTTGAGCCTCTGTAGAGTTCTAAGAGAAAACTGAGCCATTTTTCCTACTCTTATACTCAACACTGAATACTTCGCCTCTGGTCACCAAAATGTATGTGTGAGTTTTTCCCTACCAACAACCACTCAGTTCTCCAGCAGACATCAGCTGAGTGTCCTATGATTTAACTCAGTCCTGGCACTACCTAAAAATAGTGTCAGATCCCGCAGGTTGGGGGCTCAGCCCCACAAGACTGCTCCTCCACTTCAGATGCCAATGCTCAGCCCCAGGCTGTACCTATATATTGGGTTCCCACAACCTCCTCTTCGGGTTTGATTCATTTCTTAGAATGGCTCACAGAACTCAGGGAAACACTTTACTTGTGTTTAACTATTTATTACAAAGGATATTACAAAGGACACAGATGAACAGCCTGATGGGAGAGATGGATGGGGTGAGGTGTATGGGAAGGGGCACGGAGTTTCCACGCCCTTCCAGGAAGCCACCTTCCAGGAACTTCCACGTGCTCAGTAATCCTAAAGCTCCCTGAACACTGGGTTTTCATAAAGAATTCATTAGGTAGAAATGGTTGATTACATCATTAGCCATTGGTGAGTGGCCCAGCCTTCAGCCCTTCTCCCCTTCATGGAGGTTGTGGGGTGAGCATGCAAGTCTCAACCCACTCATCAGCCCCTGACCTTGCTGGTGAGCAGCCTCCATCTCGAAACTACTTAAGGGCCCCCCAGCCACCAGTCAACTCATTAGCATACCAAAGACACTCCTATCACTCTAGAAATCCCAAATGCTTTAGAAGCTATGAGCCAGGAACCAGGGACAGAGACCAGATTTATAGTTCTTATTATATCACAATATTGCAGAGTTCCATTCTTCCATCAATTACATCAGATTATGTTTTCTCTAGAGTAGGACCAAGTCTTTTGTTCACAAGGGGAATGGACTCTCCTTCCATGAAATTAGACTGTTTTGTCTTAAAGAAAAATAGATTCAACATTTGCTATTGTCAAATATCTTTGCTCTGAAGTAACTTGAGAAGAAACCAATATCAGTCCTCACAGATAAAGAAATAAAACAGAAATCAGGAAAAAAACAACAACAACGCACTCATGGTCCAGAGTCCATGTAGCCCACTGTGGGGGCAGTAGGAGACCTTCGTTTGCATCCAGATGAAGCTGAGATGGCTGTGGTTGGACAGACAGTAAATAGCCCCCAATGCCCAGGCACCGGGACTTCCTTCTTCTGGGAACACCTGAGCGTGAAGATGGTGGGGATGTGAGAATGGGCTGAGCACAGATGACAGGTGACTGGGGAGACACCGAACAAGGGCAGGAGCAAAGGAATATCGAGGTGGAACACTCTCTAGAAGCCCAGACTGTGAGTTTCTACTCTTTCCCCACTCTGCGGATGTTTCAAGGGAATGGATCCGTGAGACACAGTTACATTTCCCATCTAGAATTAGAATTATACACTTTTGATATGTTTACCTCAGTCTTCAGAAAAAAAAAAAAAAGAAACACTTAAATCTTCTCAGTTTATGACTGTGATGAAGACAGGTGTGGGGAAAATGGGGTTTGCTTCCTTGCCACCTCCTGAAGTTTCACCCAAGCAGAACGAAGGGTTCACTGTCCCTCCTCTCTTGAGGACCACTAGAGAGAACTGCAGACCGGCCACCAAATCTCCACGCCAAGCTCGAGGAGGCCCCTTCCTGGCCAAGAGTGGCATAAGATGCCCAAGAGACAGGAAGGAAGGCCCTGCCCCAGCTACCTCAGCCCTTCTGAACTCCTTTAGTGTCTCTGTGCAAAAAGCCTCAGGTGCTGCTTAAGGAGAATCTGTATTTGTTCAAATCCAATCACAAAACATGCAACAATAAAATCACGTGTTAAGCTAGTTTTGTTAGATTAGAAATTAAATTGTATTTTGAAACGTTCGATACTATTTAAAACTATGACATGTTATACAAAATTAAAACCTCTGTGGAAATTTAAACTAGTAGGATCCAAATATTGAAACCAGTAACACTAATCAAGTAGTCTTTTTTATATTGACAATTAAAAGTGGAATAAGAAAGCTACTTTTATGGATATTTTTGGTACTAAGAAAACAATACCCCAACACAAAGGCCTCTGAAGCAGTCTCAGAAGCAAAAGTTTTCCTCTGATCTTCTCCTGTCCTCCTCTCTCTCAGCCCCATCCTTCCACCAGGCTAGCCATAGAAACCAGAACTCCTTTTCCCCAGAGCCAGCCATAAAACCTAAAAATAGTACTTTTAACTTTCCTTCCACCTTTCTGTGTAAAATTGGCCATAAAGAAATTACCTGACCTACATTGTTTGATTGTAGGGCGTAAGATTCCATTCCAGAGAGGCCCTGCCCCACACCCACAAGGAAGGGTGCTGCTCAGAGAGACCAGAAAGAATCTAGGCAGACAGACCTCACTGGTTTTCCCTGCTCAATCTATTAGCACTAGATCTTACCCTTTTTATCCAATCACATTCCACGCAGCTGTCTGTACTTTGTTGAAACTAAGCATAAAAATGGAGAATTTCCCCTGTGTCTTTGGGTCTTTATTCTGAAGGTTCCCAAGTCATACAAAACTATGATCAAATAAATTTGTATGCCTTTCTCCTAGTAATCTGCCTCTTGTCAGTGATTTTCAGTGAACCTTCAGAAGGTGAAGGGGAAACTATCCCTCAGTCCCTGTAGAATCTTTGGTATTACATACTAAGGAACATCTGATGTGATTATTTGTACAGCAAGATTGAGCAGCAGCATGGGTCCCTCCTGCATGATTCTAATGATGATAAGAAATATTCACAAAGGATGACACGTCTCCATTTCACAGACGAGAAAGCTCAAGGCGAGTGAGAAGCTGACTTAGCAAAGGCTGCTTTGACAGCATCTTTAGATACGCCTGTCCAGATGGCATTAACAGTCTCCCCATCTCAGAGCAGGGCACAAAGTGACTATTTGTTAACCCCATCACTAATTGCTGGCTGAACTGCTACAGTGTGCATGATAGAGGTGCTCTTAAGTCATTGAACTAACACCCCAAGCTGAAGCCTGCCATGTGACTGAGTTGTCACCTCTTGCTCCATCTGGAACAAGGTTGGCAGAGGAAGACAGGTTGACACCACACACGGCCTGTCCTGACTCATTGTGAGATACAATATGAGGTGACCAATCATTTGTCACTAATACTATTTACAGTGCTGAAATTTGCAAATATGCTTTACTTCTAAAAATTAGTAATTGAAGACAATTCAGTGATGTTCCCAGGAAGTAATTCTCAGTCAATAGCACTGCAAGATTCTGCAGGAGAAGAAGAAAGTGAACAAAGTTACAAGAGCAGCAAGAGAATTGTGCACAAGCCTGGGATAGTCAGGAGAAATGTCTCCCACATGCTAATGCTATGAAGTTAACAAAATAAAAGTAAAAAAAAAAAAAAAAAAAAAAAAAAAAAAAAAAAAACAACATTTGAGAATTGCTGATCCAGAGGAAAATAGATAGCATAGCTTTTAAAATTGGCTCCTATGCAAACTTTAAGTTGAGTTTCTTCCCTTTGTTATCTGTTCATGTGACTGATAAAAAGATCTCCCTTCAGGGAGAAGAAGAGGGTGGTGAGTGCAGTTTCTGCACAGTCAGGTACTGTCAATGGCCTTCCTAGATCCCAGAGGCACAGCAGAACTGAGGGCTCGGTTCCCTGATTGTCCTGCTGAACAAGCAAACCAGGAAAGCTAACAGAGCAGAGTCCTTCATTTATGAGAGTACGGCCAGGAACGAAATTCTCAGCAAAGGGACTGTTACCTCCCAAACAGAGGGGTTCATTTGCTTGCTGGTGCCAGGCCAATAGACACAGCCAAGTTGCTTATAGCAAGGGGGTTTTATTGCTTGGCAAAAGTAAGGATCACACCGAAGATAATTCCCAAAGCAGTGTGACCCCGAACAAGGGCATTGGGCTGGTTTTATAGTCAGAGGGTAATGAGGTGTGATCTGATTGGATTTTGCAATGAGGTGTCCACTTTTTAATTCAGTTCCCTTTCTTCAGTCTGGTCCAAGCACTTAGCTTCCAGCCGTGGGTGCACACTTGCTTCATCTGGGCATGCTCATGTGACGTGACCTTCAACCTGGGGGGCCATGGCAAATGAAAACTCATAATTTTGTTACTTAAAAGTTGAGCCAGATTGGTCTGGTGGGGTTATAGGACTGAAATATGAAAAAGCACAAGAGTGTAATTCAATGCTATGTATGTTGAGAACTAGCAGTGATATTTTCAATTGTGAGAGAATAAAGCCAGCAATATGAGTTTCACATGGCTGAGGAGGTAAAGGGGCATTACAAGCTGTGTAACACTAGACAGATGTCAGTACCAGACAGAGGTCAGGTATTCCTGCCTATCTCTAAGAGTAGCTATGAAGACCAAATGAAAGAACATACATAAAGTTACTTTGCAAATGCAAAACCTACTGTACAAGTAATAATTATCATAAGGCATTTTGCACATAGATTGCTTCAAACAAGAAAGAAATATAAAAATATACACATGTGACACTTTTTATTGAATTCATATTATTGGAACTTTTCTTTTGAGTTGAGAACTATAAATGGATTTCTTTTTTTACTTAAAATACAATACATTTTAATATCTATTTAAAAATATTGTCTATTCCCTGGCCATCGCTAAGTAGATCATTGGTTTACAACCAGGCTGAACAAAAAATTATTTGGGAAGTTTTTAAAATACACATTTTTAAGCTCATCTGAGGCTAATGAATCAGATTATCTGGGGGTAGAATCTGCATATCTCTCAGATTTTTGCCAAGTACTTAGTTGGGTCTGAGACAGTCCTTTCTACCCTGGTCTGTGAACTGCATTTAGAAACCACTGATTGTACAACTCCAGAGCCCAGAGTATACTAAAAAGCTATTTTGGGTCCTGCTTGCTTTTTTTCTAAAATATGCCTTTTGATAAACTTAGATAGTTTCCTAGTTCTAGCCGTCATCACCTCACATCTCATTATTCCCGAAATATTGCCATTATCTCTGTTCCAATTTTTTTTTATTCAGATTATCTTATTCTTAGATATTCAAGGTACTAAGGTCTATTCATCACTGTAACATCAACTAAAAGACCTGGAGTACAAGTAAGGTTATAAGGTAGAAACCAAGTAGAAAATACAGATTATGACAATTAGAAAAGAAGAAGTAAAGTTAATGTTATTTGAAGATAATATTTTGTTTACTTTCAAAAACCAAGGGAATTAATGAAAACTTATACATACAAGGGAGAATATATTTTCTCTATTGTGATTCTAGCCACCAAGATTGGGTTTTAGCACTATATGATTTTTAAAGCATAGGCATGGAATGTTCCAAAATGAGGGAAACATTAACTACAAATTAATCTTATTATCTGCCAGGCACTGTGCTAAGGAATTTACACTTGAGCAAATCTAGCCTCAGAGAGGTTATGCAATTTAGGAAACATCACAAAGCTAGTGAGCATCTGAGTCGTGATTTGAACCCAGTTCTGACTGGCTCCAACATCACATGGAAAACAATTAATTGCACAAAGCTTAAACTTTTCTGGAAATAAGTTTTCCATTGTTTTAACTGCCTTTCTATTAGTTTTAATCTTTTTTCTTTTTTAATAGAATGGCTATTATAAGGTCTAGTACAAAGTTAGTAAAAACATTTTATAGGATTTGGCAAATAATTGTAATGCAGCTGAAATCCCATCTTGGTCTAAAATTACTTGTGGCTTTCAATAGTGGAGTAATATGTTCTTTTTGATCTTATTAAAACTTTGACCAATATTATGCTTCATATTGCATTCAGGAAACAAAAATAATAATACCTTGCTAACCTGACTTTCCTTTGCATCACCATGAAATAACTTTTTTTCTGTTAATGTAATGCATTTTTAATATAACTATGCATTCTTTCAGTAATTTTTAAGAATACTTGCTGTATCAGTTATCTTTTTGCTGTGTAACAAACCACACCAAAACAGCAATTGTTTGTTGCCACTGGCTCTGAGAGTTGACCGGGCATCCATTCTGCGGATCTCACCTGGGCTCCCTCCTGCAGCTACAGTCAGTAGGCAGCATGGCTGGAGGCTTAGGGTCTGAGTGGGCGGTGCTCATATTTCTGAGCGTCGGTTTGAAGGCTAGAATGATTGAGACAGCTGGGCCTGCCTCTCTCTCCACGTGGTCTCTCATTCCAGGCTTCTTCACAAAGTGGCAGAAACATTCCATGAAAATGAAATTGGAAGTCACAAGGCATCCTGAAGCCTGGGCTTAGACGTCATGCAATATGACAGATAACTTGATCAAAGAAAATTACAGCGTCAACCCACATTCAAGAGGCAGAGAAATAATGTTCACCTCTTGGTAGGAGGAGCTGAAAAGGAATCTCGGTCACAGTTAATGAACCACATGTGAAGCAGATTATCCACAAGTACGTTGAGTGACGGTGAGGTCCGTGATGACATGAGAGGCAGAATGGTGCAGGAGAAAGAAGCCAGAACTTGGAGGGCAAACACATGGCACCAAGCCCCAGTTTCACTACCGAGGAGGTATTTGTAAGCAACAACTTCAACTCCGTAAACCTTAAACCTTATTTTTCTCAGCTGTAAAATAGATGTGGTAACATCTCCCCCACAGGACGGTTGTGAGGATGACCTAAGATTGCCTGCACAGAAAGAATCTTACAAAGTGTTAAGTACCAAGTGAATATAAAATATTATATAAATAACAAGGTGGGAAATTTTTATTTTTCTAGTTGTTTTCTCAGGACATCTTAAGAAGAGCCCTGTTAATGCTTGTGTGAAAAATTTTCATGAGCCATAGGAGGGGCGAGTGAGATTTAACATGAATGCTCAGGTAGTAAAAGGTGATTGCTAGATTCTATGCATTATTATGAAGAAATGATTTTATTTTGTTCTTTACAGGAAGAAGAAAGAAAAGAAAAAGAGAGGAAAGGACGAGGCTTCAGAAACAGGGCAAAGAGGGAAGAGAAAGCAGAATGTAGGATGACTGAATAATGTACAGGAGAATGTGATTCCTCCTGTAATCACCAAGCTCTGCTTCTGACAAAGTATGCTAAATTCACTGAATGCTTGTTGCATGTAGATTTTTTTTTTTTAACAAGTAAAATAAAACTCCTCATTGGGATTGGATGAGAGATAGGAGAAGCAGTACTCACAGGCACAATAGTCAGGCCAAATGGTCCATGAGAACATGAGTTCACAGTCATTCACATAAATCACGATGAGAGCTCTGGATGTATACATGGTGTGGAATTGGGCGCTTCGAGCTAAATTCACCTCCTCTCCAAAGGGCAGGGATTTATCAGCTAACTGCTAGATTACAGCCAAACAAATCAGACCAAGATTTGCCTGATTGCTTTGTGATCAAATTTCAAACAATTGATTCGGTTAAACAAGAGGCTATAACTTCAATTTCCCTTTGGAGTTAAATTTATGATTGTTCTTATTAGAAAACAAATGGTGTAAACTTTCTGGGCCATAGAAGATCATCTGTATTTTGTCCTTCTCTGCCAGAACTGAGAATCAAGGTGCAGCCTGGAAAACAGCCCAAAGTAATTAACCTTCAGAAGACCAGATGTGCATGTATAACATGAATGCTGCTGAGATTTGCAGTTGTCACTGTGACTAAGACAGGTCTCACTCACTGGCTGACACTGAGTTACTGTGCAATGAGGCTTGCAAAGAAAGGCAAATACGAGTTTTATTGTTACAAAGAGAGCAACATCGCAAACTAATGACTTCTGTCGCTTTACATTATGGCTGGCGGGGATTAGACCCAGCAAGGCAATCTCTTTGCAGGAGCCCATCAGGACCATCTTCTCTGCGGTAAGATGCTGCACCATGTGCTCCTGCCCTGGGCCATCTCTCAGGAGGCATGTCCCTGCCTTTGACTCCGGGCAAAGTTTTAACTTTGAAATATATTGCAAGGTTTACAGTGGAATGCAGACTTCTTATCTTTCTAATACATATGTTTTTAGGTAAAATTTGCAAGTGTTTCTCAAAAATTAATGATGGACATAAATTCCAGATTGGCCAGAGACCAAATATTATACATGAAATTCACACCTAGTGCAGCTTCTGTTCCCATCCAATGCCCGCCCCCTTCCAGGCTTCCATGGCCCACGCTGGTTCCCAGTCTTGACACTGAAGTGGCCCCACTAAAGCACACTGATTTCCATTCTCCCACATTCCCCCTGCTTCTCTCCCTAAAGTCCTTAGTTTCTATTATAATTTGTTATTTTTCTCTTCCACTGGGAGTTACTTCCCTTAGATTATAGCTCAACTAAAAGGTTAGACTATTTTAAAATAATATATGCATGGCTGATGTTGACATGATGTCGTTTTTTTAAAAATAAATTGTTTAACTCTAGGTCTAACCCTAATTATCATTCATATTTAAAAGAAACTTTTCAAGCATTACCCAAGTGAACAAGGCGGTGGGAACTCTGCCGCCACTGACGTGGCAGAGCTAAGGCTCATTCCCAGGCACGTTCATGTCACCTCCCAGAAAGGTAGACCCGCTGGCAAGAAACGTTAAAAAAAGTTCTTTAGAAAGAAGGGAAATAATATAACTCAGAAACCAGAATCTATATAAAGAAAGGAAGAACAGGAATTGAAGAAGAAATTAGCGAAGATATATTAAAAATTTAATTTTCCTTATTCTTAATTGAACTAATAGGTAACAATTTGTTCAAAATAACAATAGCAATAATGCATTTTGTTATGTATGTTCATGTATGTATCTTATGTGTATATATATGAATATATGTATGTGTATGTGTGTGTATATATACATGCTATACATAGTAAAGTGAAATGAATAATAGCAATAACACAAGAGATGGGAAAAAGGATCATTTTGGGAACTAGGATCATTTTGATATTACAAGGTACTCACACTACCCATGAAGCAGTACAGTGTTATTTAAAAGTAGGCTTCTATTAGTTGTAAATATATATTGCCAACTTTAAGAAATAAGAGAAAATGAAATCATTATAAAATTCAGTTAAAATCACAAAAGTCAGAAAAAGAAAAAGAAAAAACCAAGAACAAAGAACAAAGACAGCAAATAGAAAACAGTAGCAAATATGATAGATATTAGTCCAACTACATCATCTGTTATCACTTTGAACATCAGTGTTCTAAATGTACAAATTAAAACACAGAAATTATCAGAAGTATCCATAAATAAGACCCAAGTCTATGATGTCTACAAGAAACTTACCTTAAATATAAATAAATATAGATTAACAGTATATAGATTAAAAGTAAACGGATGGGGCCGGGCGTTGTGGCTCACGCCTGTAATCCTAGCTCTTGGGAGGCCGAGGCGGGCAGATTGCTCAAGGTCAGGAGTTCAAAACCAGCCTGAGCAAGAGCGAGACCCCGTCTCTACTATAAATAGAAAGAAATTAATTGGCCAACTGATATATATATATAAAAAATTAGCCGGGCATGGTGGCGCATGCCTGTAGTCCCAGCTACTCGGGAGGCTGAGGCAGAAGGATCACTCGAGCCCAGGAGTTTGAGGTTGCTGTGAGCTAGGCTGACGCCACGGCACTCACTCTAGCCTGGACAACAAAGCGAGACTCTGTCTCAAAAAAAAAAAAAAAAAAAAAAAAAAAAAAAAAAAAAAGTAAATGGATGGAGAAAGATATACCATGCTATCACTAATCTAAATAAAGCAGGAGTAGCTATGTCAATTTCAGACAGAGCAGACTTCAGAGCAAGGAAAGTTTTCAGGCACAAAGAAGGACATTACATGATGATAAAGAAATCAATTCTTCAAGAAGATATAACAATACTTAACATGTATGGGCCTATCAACATAGTATCAAAATACGTGAGGCAAAAGTTGATAGAATTGCAAGGAGAAGTAGATGAAACCACTATCATAGTTGGAGACTTCAAAAACAGATGAATGTGGGTAAAGAATATTTGTTTGATTTTTAATTTTTAAACTTTACTATACGTTTGATATTATTTTCACATAAAATGTTCCCATCATGTATAAAGCACCATATATTGGGGCATACACACACACACATAGACACACATACATATGCACATTTATATTTATATTTAATTTTCCCTGAATACAGAATCAGCATTGTACAGATTATTGTCACTACAGACTTGCCCGTTCTGACTTAAGTTAGACAAATCTTGTTGTGAGGGACTGTGGAGCATCCTATGGTATCACTCATCCCAAGGGCATAAAAACCTTAGAGTAATGCAAAGTCCTAGCAGACATTCTGAATACAGCATGATGTCTGATATAGAGATCTCAGGGGATGAGGAGGTGCTATTCATAAAAAACTAAAGCAGCTGTTCCCTGAAATCTCTCTGTGACACTGGGCTCCTAGGCACCTTGCTTGGGGATGCTCTGACTGAATGCAACAGAGGAGAGAAATGCAGGGCCTTCCTCAACTTCCCCTAACATAACAGCTTGCAGCCTGGGAGAGGCATAGCAGTGCTGTGTGAGGAAAACAGTGGCAGCTCATGCCCAATGGATGAATGGAAGGGGAGGAAAAAAATATACCAGACATGACAAGATAGCTGGCAGGGCAGCTGACCACACTTGCTTGACATGGTCACCAACACTCCCCAAACTATGATCACAGGGGAATAATATCAGCAGTGACCATTACCCTGGGACCATTACAGTCCCATGTAATAGCCACAGGCTGGTAACTTGTTGGGAAGCTTAGTGCGCACAATTATATGTGAAGTCCACATCAACACACTTTCCTATAAAAAAGACAACTGTCACCTCAATCAAGAGGAAGGCCCCAAATAGCCATATAAAATAAAGGCAGATTTTCTTAAATTTTTTTTTTTTACATTCATAAATACAAAGGCCTCAGGCAGAACAGAAAATCAATGTAAAGCTAGGAGGAGAGTAAGTCTCCTGTTTTCACAATCAAGTATTCTGCCTGGAGAACACTGCTTTAAGGAACATAAATAAAAAACAATGAAAACTATTCATCAAATAGACACCGTTCCTCCACCCCGCCTTGCCCACGAACAACGCTGAGCAGGGAATTGTTCTCTGCCTTAGTGATCACACCAATAGCCACTGGAAAGGAAGAGGGAAAACTCCTCAGATTTTTATCACCTACCTGTGGGAAAGCTTTTTCCTTAGACTAGTACTGTTTGGGGAATGAAAAAGAGAAAAGATCGGAGAGAGGGAGATAGTGTCAGAGTAGGTTGGTTAAAAAAATATACATATTAAAAGGAGAAGTTCTGAGGAGAAGAAAGAACAAATAAGAAAAAGGGAAAAGTGGACAATAAGATCATAAAGAAGTAATTTACTGTGCTCCTGCTTTCTTCGAAGGATTTTTAAATTATATTTCATCTAGACTCCACTGCAAACAAAAAAAGAAGAAGAAGGAGGAGGAGGAGCAGGAGAAGGAGGAGCCGGAGGAGGAAATAAACTAAAGTTTTGGCAAGAAAGTATTTCTCAGTGTGGTAGAAAGTAATTTTTAAATATCTTGTTTAACAAATAGTGAACTAGGAAGGCAAGCGTTTGGGCTGTTTCCTGCTCCGCATGACTGCCAAAGAGTCAGTGGATTTATAAGAGAGCAGGGGGTCTTCACCTAACTCTCTCCAATGAGGAAGTAAGCACTCATCTCCACATTTAGAAATCAAGCATGCATTTGTGTGTGTGTGAGTCAGTAAGCAAGATCCTTCATGTTGCCAGGATTTCTCCACTTCCCCATCCCCACTCTATACCCAGAGGGCTCATTCTGGTGTCTTTCTGACCAGCGTTTCTCTTCAGCCTTGGGAGGCTGTAGGTAGCCATGTTCGGTTACACAAAATGGAAAGCAGAGAAAGTTAGTTTACAGCTAGAGAAAAGAATGGAGCAGGGGTACACAGAGGAACAGAAACGAGAAGAAAAGTGTTCTCTAATTCTCTATAATCTTTGCTTCCTCAGTTTCCTTTTGTTCATAATGTCCAGCTCAATGACTGGATGTTCCAGAATTCGTCCCACAATGTTTCGTCTTTTGCTAATGTGGGTTTCTGATGCATGACACACAACACCTTAACTAACATAGCTGCTATAGGATTTTCTAAGTTTAGGAGATGCTATAGGTTGAATCTTTATTCCCTCCCCGCTAAAACATGTTCAAGTCCTAACTCCCGGGACCTGTGAATTTGATCTTATTTGAGAATAGGGTATTTGCAGTTGTAACCGGTTTTGATGAGGTCATGTGGAATTAGGATGGGCCCTAATCCAACGTCTGGTGTCTGTATAAGATGGGGAAATTGAGGAAATTAGGACACAGACACAGAGGGAAGAATGCCACGTAAAGGCACAGGAAGAAAGTCCCAGGGGAGAGACAGCAAGGGGACGACGAGAGAGGCAGGGATTGGAGTGACGCATCTATAAGCCACGCAGGACTGCTGGCCATTGCCAGTGGCTAGGAGAGAGACATGGAACAGTCTCCTTCAGAGCTTCCAGAAGGAACCAACTATGCCAACACCTTGATTTTGGACATCCATCCTCCAGAAAGTTGAAAAAATAAATTTCTATTGTTTAAACTACTGAACTTGTGGACCTTTTTATGGCAGCCCCAAGAAACTGGCCTAGGAGATAATATTAATACGGTTGTGTTGCTTAGTACGCTGAGGCTGAAATTTAGGGTGAGTGGCTCAGAGCGAAGTCAAATGTCTGGCAGGCCTAGTCCTGTGATAGTTTTTTCATGCTCTGCAACTATCACAACTACGTAACCCTAACTGAATTTAATATATCTTGGAGGAGTCTATGATTGACCTCCGCTTCTAGGTAATAACTAGTTTGCCTTTATTTTAATCAATCACTTTTATGAAGAATAGAAGATAAAGCATCATTAAAAGCAAAGGTGTTAAGCAAGAAGGATGTGGTGTACAGCACTGTCACCATCACATGTGACATTCTGTGAAATCTCAAGGCAGTGCTCAGCAGTGACAATATTACATGCATCATTGCCTACACTGTCACATTGTTAAGCCACTTGAAAAATACACCAGGCCTCACTGAATCTTTAAGCTTTTTTTCACTCTGGTTTTCTGATGGATTTTGGATTTTATTAAAGTATTAAATTGGTAATTTTTCTTGAGAATACAAGGTACATTGAAAGCCGTTATGAGGGATAGAGATATGAAGAAAGTAAGAGAACAATCATTTCTTGAGTGAAGATTAAGCGCCAAGCATCGTGGTCAGCATTTTCATATCCACTATTTGATGTAGCAAATGTTATTATTCCCACTTTAAAAAGAAACTGGGTCTCAGAGAGGACATAAGCATGGCCTTAAGTCACATAGTCCATAAGTGGTAGACCTGGGAGGAATGTCTGCCCAGAGCCATGCCAAGATCCACTCCATGCTGCTGAGCTGGCACGGCACTTGCAATCAGGGTAAAAACTTAACACACAAGCTTCCTGCTCTAAAATGAAATGGAAGAAAATACAGGCTTAAGAAGTAAACTCATAATGGTGCTTAAAAACAAGGTTGATAAGAAAGACTAGATTTTTGAAAAGCTCTAGGAAAATAGTAGACAAGATGAGATTGATATTTAAAGAAAAGATGCATCCATAGCCCAAGACAGCAGAGAAAAACTTGGGTGTTCCCGTACTCTGGAGTAAATCAACCAAAGGGCCAATATGGGGACGTGCAGATGATCACAGAATGGTTTATAAAGCATTGTTTTGGGGATAGTTATGTAAACAGAATGACTGGTAGGCATTGGTTCTGACTCAGGAAGAAGCCTGTGACCCGCTCTCTGAAGAAATGAGGCTACCTACCCTGGGAGGCCCCTACTGAAGATAGTGGGACCCAGGAAAGAACACTGGTTCCCCAGTAGAAAAAGAAAGAAAAACAAAAGTCCCACCCCAGACCAAAGCGCTCCCTACTTTGCAACACAGAAGTCCCTGAGTTGCCTGCATGCTGCTGTTTGGATGCTGTGTTGTGACACACACGGTCCCTTCTATGTTGAAGGGCTTACCCCCAAATGCTGGGAGTGTCACCCAGGAATAGGCTGTTGAGTCCAGACTTCCGGGGAATCACATTGGCTAAAGAAAGCCACCGTCTAGTAGGACTCCTTCTATTTAAGCAACTTGGCAACTGCAAAGACCTGTCCAGTTTCAGAGCTCCTCGGCAGGTTGACCAAGGCTTGGTGGTGATTGTGTCATGGCCCAACTTCTCCCCCAACCCCGTCCTGTTTTCTTCCCCTCCCCCACAGCAGTTGGTCATGGGAGGATGTCACCATGCCTGGGACACAGGGCATGCTCCGCTAGGCACCCAGACACCCAGAAAGATGGAAACCGTAGCAATGGCTGCAGGACGGCAGTGTTGTTAATAGCTCAGGGTTTCTAGGACAAGGATAATTTATTCCCTGGATTTGAAATTTCCTGGATGTGAGCATTAGTGTCAAATAAGTAAAATTTGAATTGCTTTAATGGAAATCATAAATTACTTTTACATGCCAACGAATGAAGGTACTCAAAGACACCATATGTGTTTTTGCATGGGTTTTGCTTACTGCTATTTTCTTCAAGAGAAAAGCTATCTCTAAATGTATACCTTATTTTTAAATATAAATGTTTGTTTGGAGTTTCATTTGAAATTGTATAACAAAAGGACATTGTTTTAAAAATTCAGTGTAAGTTGTCACATTGCAATTGTGGTTCAATTTTAAATTAATTGTCTCCAAACTTCTTACTAGAAATATTTATTTTATTCTTTTCGATGCATATGAATATAATCCAGTTTGAGACGGCCACATTTCTCATCTTTCAACAAAAAGCCCTAGACCTAGAATTTGGCAGCTATGAATAGGTTGTTTTGTTGTTATTATGTTTTGTTCTATTTATTTATTTCCCCCAGAGATAGTGTGAAAAGACTTGATGATAATGTTGGTCAAAATACAGTTGACAATGTTCTAGCCAGTAAATTAAAGCCAGGTACACAGTAACATTCGCTTTATTTTCTTCTCACATGCAACTAAAAGGTCACTGACAAAAAAAAAAAAAAACAAAAAAAGAAAAGAAATGCTAGCGTTGAATAACGCTCCTTACTCAAGCTGTTCAATGTTTCCGGCTGGCGTTTGGGCGGCAGTGCGGGCAGAGCAGGCCGGAAGGAACTGTGGGTTCGGGGTGCTCGCCCGGCGGGCAGTGCTGAGCCACTTTGCCGAGAGGATCGGGCCTAGGGACGACCCCAGGTCACCGAGCGCTGTACAGCACGCACACCCTCCGTCACGCTGACATACGCGCCCTGGCAGACGGTGGCAAAAGCTGTCATCAGCTTCTGTCATCACAGGGACTCGCTGTCTAATAACTCCCCGATTGAAACGTGAAGCCGCGCGCCAGACACAGATAGGCCATTGTTTAGGACACGGCAGGAAAGCGCGCCGCGGGGACTCTGCGGCAGGTGCACGTCTGTCACTCTGAGCAGTTCCATCATGTCATTGGTGAGTCCCATTTAACAACACCCGACAGCAGAACACGGGCACCAACAGAGCGTTCCCGGGAGCCTGCCCACTCCCGGGCAGCGGGGGCGCACCCGGGCCTGGGGACTGACGCCAGATCCGGAACACGGGAGCGCGTCCCAGCGCCGCCTCGGTGACAACGTGGAGTATCTCCAATGGCAAGGAGGAGAAGTGAGGAGGAGACACCCCGAAGCGCAGCCGCAGTAAAGAGCAGTGACAACCTGGACTTCTGGGAAACAGAGTGGCAGACAGGAAGCCCTGGAGTGCGGAAATCAGAGGAGAATTTGACAGCACGTTCCAGCCCTCGACTCCGGTTCTGAAGTGCCTGTGGGCCGCGGCCCTGCTCCTCATTACACTTTAATGAATTGCCACCCATCACCAAAGCCCCTTCACCCCTTCTCTGCCTCTTCCATAAAGAAATTCAAACTTGTTGCAGCTCAGTGGTTGTCACTTGCCCGCTGGGTGTCCACAAGGTGCAAGGAGGCACGAGGACGCACAGTTAAGACTGACATGCCGCCTCCCTGGGGGAATCCAGTAATTTCAGAAAGACATGATCCATGAAATATTCGGCGAATGGTACAAGACAGGATATAATCAAGTGTCACAGAACGGATTGGAGGAAACAAGTGGCATGGCAAGTCAGACAAGGAGGAGATCACGGGCCAGGTACAAAACAGAAGAAGGAACAGGGAAGGCACCACGACGGAGGAGAAGTATCTGGATGGAAAAGAAAGAGCACACAGTCCATTCAGGAGGCGGGAATTTTCACAGGGAGGAGTGAAGACACAGGAATGCCCAGTGTACCCTGTGGGACAGAAAGGCTGGTGCTCCCCTGCAAATCTGTGACTTTTGCTGCCCTGAAGACTTAAAGTATATATGTATCTGAGCCATCTGCTGGCCACGAAAATAGATATGGCTAACATATAGCATGGAATGGTCTATCTTCTAGGCAATTAGTTGAGACAATGAGATTTTGTAAACAAAAGGAAATAAGTTGATGCTATTTATTTTTTCCCAATTTTATATGCCATGATTGTTGGTAAAAATTCAGGTATCTTCTGTTAAATCCAGAATGAAATATTGTTGGTACATTAAAAACACAAAGAAAGGATTGTTCGTGGAGAATTGAACCTTGGTTCAAAATAAACTTTATGGCAAAATAAGAGCAGTTTACTACAAAATCATCTGAATGACAACCACAGGCTTAAATAGAGGCGAGAAGTGTGTAAAAGCAAATATGACATTGCCCTGTTTTAATTACAAGTAAGTGTGGCATCATATACTGCAGCGGGCTCATAGGAAACCCACCCTGCACCCTAATATAAGACAACAATCAAAAACCAATCACTCTGTCTAGCTTTAGTCCACAAAATAAATGGAGCCTTGAGCCATCATTCCTGTAAATTACTGACTCCACAAGAAAATGATTTTGTCCCTGATTTCTGCAATATCAATTAAATCACAACACTTTCAGGTATGATAATCATGTGAGAAAACTATTATTTTTCTACCACGAATAAACTAGCAACAGCTTCAGTAACCTTTGCAATGTTTGTTCTTTTTTTCTTACTTGTTGAGTGATATCCATGTAGGCATATAAAGAGCTGAAATGAGTGTCATTTCCAACCTTACAACAACAATAAAACCCTAGATAAACAGCAAGTCATCAGCTTTTCTGGAACCCACCAGAGAGCTGAGCAGGACAACCCAACTGGCCTGAAATGTAAGGATAGACAGGAGCCTACAGGGAAAGAGATGAAATGCGAGTACTGTCTCCCCAAGGCAAGATGTAGCTTGAGGGACAGCTCAGCACAGGCAGTGGGCAAATTGATGGAGGCTGAGTATACCCTACCAATATAGGGTGAAGACCCTGAGGGTCACACATAGAGGAGGAGTCTATACCCTCTTGCAGAATCTTTCTGTGTGAATCCTATTGGGCACTCAAAGATTAGAAGAGTCCTGAGAAAGCCCACTTTGTGGTGCAGACTGAGGAAGGAAAACAGTAGCCACTGCAGGAGAAGCGAGGAATTTCACCGGAATCCTGTTCCCCTACCTCCCTTGTGAAACTAGAGCCTTAATTGGTGTGTCTGGTGGGGTTTGGGGTACAGGATTCTCAAGAGACCCAGGCCTACAGCAGCTGGAGAAGTGATACACTGGGAAGGCAACACCCCAAGACTCAGGGGTTTGGTGCCTGCTTAAGATTGAGGCATATTTAGAACAACAGAGACCGCACTCACCAACACACACTTTGCCAGCTTAGCAAGCAACTAGTAACATGGAACTTGCAAGAAAGAGAGAGACTCTCTCTGAGGTATAGCACAAAATAAGACCAAAAGTAAGAGAGTAGAAAAGACATCAAAAAAGCCTTATGACAAAGCAGCCACCACCCTAAACATGACATATCTGCAAAGGAAGTTGAAATCTGTGGTTCCCAAGGGTGATCATAGCATGACTAACCTCAAACTCAGCTCAACTCCTAATTAGATTAACTCAACTCACCACCTTAAAGATCTATAGGAAAAAAGGGATTTCCAAGCAGAAAAAAAAAAAACCATTTATCTCAGTTTTAACAGACCTAAAGAAGATTTCTGGTTTTTATCTTGGAATATCTGATAGGGAATAGAATAACCACAATTAAAATATGATAAAGGCTTTCATGGAAAAAGTGAACAGCATGCAAGACCAGATGGGTAATTTTAGCAGAGAGATAAAGACTTCAAGAAAAGAATCAAATGAAAATACCAGAAATGAAAAACACAACAGAGATAAAGAGTGTCCTCGAGGGGACTATTAGTACTCTACACAGCTGAAGAAAGAATTAATGAGCTCGAAAGTCTGTAGAAACTACTCAAAATGAAATACAAAGGATGGAAATAAGCAAACGAACAAACAGAAACAGAGTATCCAAGATCTATTGACTGTATACCAAACAGTCTAACATATATATAATTGTAAGCCCAAAACAGGAAGGGAAAATAAGTCAGAAGAAATAGTTGAAGAACTACATACCTGTTGGTTTTCTTTTTACTTGGCAAGCTAGTCTCGCTAAGGGATGAATCTCCTTACAAAATCCTCTCCAAGTTTTCTAATTTATTTTTTCAATCCTCCTTTCTCTGCGTATCCCTTTGACAAGTGATAAATAACATATAGTCTAAACTATGGTTTTAGTTTGGTGTTAATTACTCATTTCTCTCCATGCAGATCTTAGAGAGATGATTGTCTTTACAGTGTTTTGCCGAAAACAGTGATTTCTGAAGAGGTCACATTGAACTCTAGTCCTGGGAGATGATCTATCAAAGGAAGTTATCAAAGACAATACATTTGAAAAGTTCTGATTGCAATCTCTGTCTTAGATTTAACATCAATCAGATTTTGAAATGATCTAAATGATTCTACAATACAGGAGCATGCTTAATGTTTTTTAACCCAGCATTTTCTAAATGTTTGACCATGTATTTCTTTTTTGGATGCAAATTTATTAAAATTGTGTAAAATTTATATTAAAAGTGAATCAATTTTAGATAATTATAATCAAATTCTTTTCAATTTTTTTTTCAGGTTTATTTGGTCTATACAGACCTCATATTAACTGGTCTTTAGCTATTCTCAACCCACATCTTGTATTGTTCTTTATCTTGGTCATCATATTTTAGCTGCAGTTTTCCATTGTCCCTTAAGCATTCCAAATTCATTTCCTCCTTAAGATCTTGGCACTTGCTGTTCTTTCTGCCCCAGATGTTTTTCTGTTAGCTATTTGTGTGGCCTCCTCTCCCGTATTATTCAGGTCTCTACCAAATATCACCCATTCAGACAAGTCCTCATTAGCCAACCTCTCTAAATTGCCATCTCCCTCCATCATTGTTTATCCCTTTATTCTGTTTATTTTTCTGCATAGCATTTATTACTACCTAACATTATATTTCACATTCTTTGTTTTTCATCTGATTCCTATAGAAGAATGTATTAATAGATTTTATAAGGTCAGGGACTTTGTCTCCTATTTTAGTTACTATGTTTTCAATGCCTAGAGTTGTAACTGGTATCATTTTAGAATAACAAACATTCAATAAAAATGTCTGAAAGAATGAAAGATCAATGAATCAGCTGGAACCACCTATATTAGGTCTGTAGTCTTCCTTTTTTCACTCCTAATTAGCCTCCCTAGGCTATGCCATTTCAGACTCTTTAAGCTTTATATCAGAGATGATACACAAATTCAGAAAATTTTCTCTCTCCTAGTTTTAACTGTTATAAGATTAGTCAGTACAAAGACTCTCTGACTTCAACAACATAATTCTTTTGCTCTAATTCTTTTCTTCTTAATTGATATTGCACAAAATTATGCAGTGTAGGGGCATTTGAAAATGCGTTCTGCTAATATCTTTAATAAAAAGTCTTAATGCCATGTTAGCTTTCCCTAACTTTAAGGTCATAAAATATTTTTTTGCTGTGGGAGTTTATCTCATCCCTAAACCATATTTACCATAACTAAATAATTTTAAGCCACTGGTAGAAAAGCATTCTTGTGCATTTAGAACTTACGAACCTTATGCAAGCAATTTATTGCTTTGGGAAAAACAACAACAAAATGGAAGAATATTAAAGTGCATGTGGCAGAACAAAATATTTAGAGCTTTATGTAAATTATGATACTAGATAAACACATAGAGGACATCTGTGGTATAATAAAAAATAGATCTACTCTTTGTTCCAAGTTTCTAGTACAGAGTTGCAAATATCCTTTAAATTGCCTGAGTAATGGGAAAGGTTTTATTAAGTTAATGAGGGAACTCATGTTGGGGGTGGGGATGCCTAGATGGCTTCAAAGTGGGGCTGGTCACCAGAAAGACCAACCATGTGATTAGAGGGTTGGAACTTTGGGTCAGCTGACTTCTGGGGAAAGCAGGAGTGCTAAAGATTGGATTTAATCATCTGACAATGGAGACCTCACTAAGAACTCTGGCCATTGAAGTTAAGAGTCACCGGTTAGTGAACATATAAATGAGCCAGGATAGTAGCATGTAGTGACTCCAGAGGGATGAAAGCTCCTGTGCTCAAGGCTCTCCTAGACCTTGCCCTATCACCTTGTCATCTGATTGTTTATGTGTATCCTTTACAATAAAATGGTAATTGCAAGTATAGCACTTTCTTGACCACTATTAGCCATTCCAGCAAATCTTTGAACCTAAGGAGATTGTGGGAAGTCCTGAATTAATAGCTGGCTAGGCAGAAGTGTGGATAGCTTACCCACAAAGCTTGTGGCTTGGAAAAACACAAACCAGAGACAGATCTGTGGCTGTTTTTCTGAAGAGGAATTTGGAAGCTTGAGTATTTAAATGGGGATAGTGCATACAGAAAGAAAAAAAGGCAGGGGCAGGCTAGGGAGTACAACAAAATGGTGTCTTGTGACACCCAGGAAAGTCTACATTTTACATAAGATAAAGTGAATGTTAGAAGAGCAAAAGGGAGTGAAGGAAGCATTAATTATGCAGATGTCCCTGGGAGGTGGAAAAGCATTTGATCCTGTCTTGTCTCTGTTCCACACCTGGAAAGATAAACCTGTAATTCATTATTAGTGTGGAATCCAACAGACTAGTTTTAGGAGCTAGGCATAGCCTGCAGACCTAGCTACAATTTGCATGCCCTTACATAGGGGAGGCCAGCAAAAAATTTCCTTAATGAATGACCAGTGGGGCCAGTCCTTCACACAGGTGCCTAAGGCCTTTACCTTCTTTTCTGCATAAGGAGTTGGGGCAGGGAAGGGTGGTCCTAAGATTTTTATTTTATTTTTTTATAATTTTAAGGAAACAAAATAAATTCCTTCAACTTTTATGAATTATTTATCTTTTCTAAATTTTAAGACTATTTAAAAACTAATTTGTTTTAAATATTTTGAATCATATTTTTTTTTACATTTTCTCTTATATGAGCAGTTGAAAAGTGTTAAATTTACATTTAGATTTTTCACTTTTTAATCAAGTTTTAGGGTAACATTTTATAGTGAATAATTCTGTATTTCTCTTTAAAATAATATTGGAAAACTTGAAGAATCAATGACATTAAACATAAATCTCTCCTCCTATTCTTCCCTTTAAATATTCTTTTTACTCTGGCTTCTAAATAAAAGAAGATTTAGTGCAGATGAAAAAATAATGCAAAATCCAGAGTGTTGAAGAGGAAGGTTTGTGATTTTCAGGAGTGAGCAGGAAAGGTTAACAATTACCAATTCAAGTGGAATTATTGTGAACTAGACATATGGAAAAAAAAAGAAAAAAGAAACTAATTGCCCATATTAAAAAATAAACATAAAAATACTTGGAATAATGAAAAAGATAAACAATATATATTTTCTATATTTAAAAAATATGTAATTAAATTTTTTTATATCATAAAGTATATTTTTAAAATTTTATATATGTGTATATATATTTACATATTATATATATATATATATATATATGTGCATGCTGTGGAGAAGTAAATGAAAACTGTGAATGAATTTGAGCTGAGGATTTAAAATATTTTGAAATTTCCAACTCTTCCCAAATTACAAAATCTGGCTTTTAGAATAATGAGAGGTAGCACAGTGCAATTAACTTAAAGTATGAGTTTTGAAATAAAACACTGAGCACCTTGGCTATGTGAATCTGGGCAAGTTACCTTTCTCAGCTTTGGTTAACCCATCTGTAAAAAGTGGGGATATTGTGCTAATTGGGGTGCAGATGATTGTTGATATAAAGCACACAGCTCATCACTGGCACCTGTGCATGATGGCGTATTTGGCCTGAAGGACATCAGGCCTCACAGTCTGGGAATTTAACTGAAAGGATATGGGAGAAATGCTTAGGAAAGAAAGCTAGATTGCTTAAGGTTGCTGTGGACAATGTATTGAATATCTTTTAATCTTTTCAACCATGAAACCAAAGGATAGAGTATGTTTAAAATGATTTTTTTTTTTTTGCTGTTAAACTGCTTTATTAGGGTTACACAACTAGATGTTGAAAATCTATTCTGTCCCATAATCACCGTGAATAAGAGGAAGCTTCATTTCTACTTTTCATTTTTACTGAGTGAATCATGTCGAAATAATGTAGGAGAGGTAAAGAGAAAGCTCCAATGCCTAATCTACTATTTCTTTGTGCATTTCAATCTGTACAATTAAAGAACATCTGAAACCATTGAACTGAGTCTGTAACAGAAGCATGGAATTGTCCCCACCCATTGCTGTGGTTCAACAGTTCATCATCTATTTGTCTTTGAACTGAGCCACGAAAGATTGTAATAAGAGTACTTGAAACAATATCATCTGACATTTCTTAAAGTGTCAGATAATATAGAAATTGTCAATGTCGATATAGAAATAGTCAATGAAAATGTCCTTAAAAATAGTCACTAACCCACATTTTCAGACTGGAGGAGTAGTTACAGGTACCAATTTTATTTATTACAATAATTGATTGCTTCTCAAAGTGATTATTTTTCACAGATAAACAAAATGTTTGGCACTTGTTTGTAAAATTAAATTTTTCATAGTCTGTGAAACACCTCAAAATTAAACAAGGTATTCCTAGGCTGAGTAGTTTTTTTTTTCCATTTCAGAAAGAATGTTAGGCTACAAAAACTTATATGATTTAGTTTTCACAGCATTTGCCAAGGTAAGTGAATCTGAACGTAAGTCAGTTAATATTAACTATTCTGAGAAGCAAGCTCAACAAATCTGGGTTTAGCCCTCCTCTTAATTACTTTGCAGTTTATTTTCTTGGCTACGTTCAACTAAAATCACTATAGGTGTTGACAGCACAAGAAAATGAAACTCCTTCTCTTCACTTAATCTTTCTTAAACTATTCTAACAACACAGTGTCACTGTTGGGGTTTTTTGAGTAGTCTTCATGGATGTACGAAGCACATTTTCTAGCCTAGGATCAAGAGCTTTGTCCCTGCATTTAACTTTCTAAAGCTTCCCAGCCACTTTCTGTCTGTAATGAATGGCAGGAGCTATCTCTCTGGAAAACAACAGCAGGAAGAATATTGCCATTCCAAGCTCACTGTGCAATCTGAATTTCAAAATGCACAGGAACTTCTGATGTGGATTTTATTTAATTTTATTTTCCCCAAGAAGTATAGTTTTTTAAATCTGTGCTGCATCTTCTGTTTTATATATTTATTTATGTAACAGCACAGTCTACTATGTTTACATGAGTCCAATAAAATCTTCTATTTGAAAATTGGAATAAATTGGAAGTCTCTTAGATTTCAGCCTCTAACTAAGAGAGATTTCGCTCTGGTGACATGACAGAACACAGCAGAAGTGTTGAGCTAAATTGACATAAAAATCTTGCTATAACTCTTCCATACCTGACCGCCTCACTTCTGGTTTCCTTTTCTTCAATGTTATAATTTTCTGACTCTCTGTAAACATATTACTCACAATAACACATAAAGACATAAATCAGGACTACAAAATGAGACAGGAGAGGTCAGGGGCCCATTCATCACATGTGGGCAGGGTGATCTAGCAGAAAGTGCCAGAGAATCGATTAGACCTTGGTTCTGTCATGTATTGGCTACCAGGCTCCAGGAGAGACTTTGTGCTTTTGTGCTATCCTCTGCCATCATAGGGATGAGAAGGCAGAAATCAGGTGGCTGCTCTGAAAATTAAATGTGATTGTAACTGTATTGGCTACAACTTATTAAATTGTTATTTTTTGCCTAGATACTGTTATAAATATGGCGATTCATTTTCACAACATCCATATGAGGTAGCTGCTATTATTATCCCCATTTTACAGATAAAGGCAATTGAGGCATAGAGAGCTTAAGAAACCAGACAGTTGCTACTCAGCTAATGAGAAACCAAGAGGAATTCAAACTCAGGCTGTCTGACTTCAGCTGCTTGCTCTTAGCCGTGTCACGACTGCCTCTCAAAATACATGTAAATGCACATGGATCACAGTCAATGTGAAATGCTTGTTTTCTTTAATTTTTTTTCTCCAGAAGGCTTCTATTTGATGCCACAATTAGTCCTGGGAACTGAGAAAATTAATAGAAGATTATTGTGGTTCCCACTGTCCTATAGTCAGCCCCATTCTAACCTTTATAAAATATTTTCATCTGTTCCAGTGAAGAAAGTCAGGCAAGAAGAGAGCCTATCAACTAGTTCTCACTAAATTGTTAACTGAGAGCACATTCAGAAAATTTGCATTTTAAGAAGACATAGTATGGATAGGGAAACGATAAGCCCAAGGGAAACGATCTCTAATGCAATTTCAATGGTGCCTGCTAAAGAAAAATCGTGTTTGAATTCTTGGGGAGGAAATGAGAAGCTTCTAGATATCTTTGAAACCAAAGCATTTTAAGTGATCATTCAACCTACTTCTAGAAGAGCTTAAAGGTAGCTGGATAGTGTGAGTGGACCGAACCTTGCGAAGTGTGTTCACTGGTCCCATTGCATATTTTCTCTTTAGAATGAAGGAAGCAACACTTTGGTCCACACATGTAAAAAGATGTAAAAAACAGACACAAATGTACATAATTTTTTAAATAGTGGGGTTTTACTGCAAGTTACAAGTAATATCAAATACTTCCTTTTGTAAAGTTTCATTGGTTTCAAGGGCTGCTATCATCTCTATATAGAGCAGAGACCTGAGAATCTATGCGATGAGTACCACCTATGGCACTCCTAGCGTGGTTTCTATCTCTGTGTCAGGTACAGAGAGGGCTATGTTATTAAGGACACCATTGGCCACTCTGAAGACGATCTTAAAGACTAAGCTATAAAGTCATTAAATCTTATTTTTGCTTTATCTTATTATTTTTGTCATCTCAGCTCAGCTTGTTGAAGACATGATTAACCCTCAGACCTCACTGCATCACCTCCCACTCTGCTCAGCACACGGCAGTGTAGATTCCATGGATGCCAGGCCGAGTTTCCACCACAATCCCCTTCTTGGCAAAGCCAACAGCAGCCATTGCCATCTGAACCGGCCACGCATACACTTGGCTCACAGAAGGAATGCAGTCATTACACTCGGGTGGCCTTTGGTGCTGACCACTCCCACATCTTGACATGCTCCCTTCCCTTGGATCTGAGGCAACTCTCTCCTCTGGCCTGACTGTCACCCAGTTCTACAACTCCTTTCCTCGCGCCTGTTGTGAATCCTCCTTTCTTTCCACTTTCAAGCTCACCATGTCCCACAACTCTCCTTAGTATTATAGGAAACCAGAATATGCCACCCCAAAATATGCCTCTTTGATATAAAGATTATTTTGAGCTGGAGACAATTGAGAAGAAGCAGCTACAAGAAATGCTCTCTGCCCTCCCACCTTCCCTGAAGAGCAGGACATGCATGTGCAGAGGCAAAGGTATCTCTCTCTCCTCGCCTCTCCTCCAGGAAGGCACCAGAGAAATCTACATACAAACTCCTATTTATTTGCCTTCCCCAATTTTGTAGCCTCTAGAAACTCCAAGTCTTTTTCCTTTGTCTTATCATTTCTCTAAAAAGTTACTGATCTTTGTTGAAGATGCTGGATAAGCCAGACTTCTAAACCACCTCTTTCAGTCTCCTTGTTTCTCTGGGTAACCCCCATGTATATATGTGGCATACACGTTATTAAATTTCTGTTGTTTTTTTTTCTTATTACTCTATCTTTTGTTACAGGGAGTCCCAACTGAAAAACTATTAAGCATAAAATTAGTTTTTTCGTCCCCTAAAGTATTATTTTCCAATCACCTTTCTTGGTCACATGTGGAGGGAACAAATAATTTTTATATATTTCTATAGCTTCAATTACTATTAATTTCAGGAGTTTTTAATAGATTTGGGACTTACAGATCCCTGCAAAAATCTGATAAAAGTTTTGTGTTTTTTTTTTATCAGGGAAAAAAGCACATAGACACTCAATTTTGAACTCAAATTCAAGGGATTCACAGACTTTCTGAAGCCCAGGACCACAGGGATAAAAATCCTTGATCTATACCTTGATAATCTGAAAATCTATATTTATAAGTCTGTTCAGATCTCCTTTCTAAGCTTTTAAAATAGGCATTTATAGGTGTAAATTATTTCATGAGCATTGCTTTAGCTATATCTCATAAATTTTGGTAAGTTTTATTTTTATTTTCATTCATCTCAAAGTATTTTTTAATGTTTTAAACTTTTATAGTGATTTCATCTTTGACCCATTGGTTATTTAGGAAGGTGTTTGATTTTCACATATTTATGAATTTCCCAAATTTCCTTTTGTTATTGATTTCTAATGAATTCCATTGTTTTGTTGTTGCATAACATACTGTCTGGGCTCAGGTCATGATACCCCAAAGGGTGGCACCTTGGCATGCTGAGTGCTTTGAGCAGAAGAACGTGAGAAGGCATTGGAAGCAAAGTCTCATTCAAACCTTCTCCTGGCCTCCTGTCTCCCATCTCTCTTCCCTCATAGCAAGTCATAGAAACTAGAATTCCTCTTCCACGAGGTGGGTCATAGAAGTTAGAACCCCTCTCCCTCAAAGCCAGCCATAAAACCTAGACAGGTCCCTCTTTCTTTTCTCCCTTCTCCCTTGAAGATTCTCGTTCCAGAGGGTCCTGCCCCACGCCTTGGAGGAAGGATGCTGCACAGAGAGGCCAAGAGGCATCTGAACAGACAGGCTTTGCTGGGTTTTTCCCCTCAATGTATTTATTACGATTACATTATACCTTTTTGTTTAATCATCTGAAACGTGGCTGTCCATTCTTCCTCAAACTGTAACATAAAAAAAAAGACAGTTTTCCCTGGGGCTTTGAGTCTTCATTCCAGAAGGATCCTGTCTTATAAAACTTCTATTAACGTTTTTTTAATCTTGTGAACATGTCTTTTGTTATAGAAATATCAACCGTGACCATTATGATGGGTGAGGAAAGATACCACACCTTTCTACTTCTAATGTTTCGTATTATTTCAGTATTTTTAAAGTTCTTGAGGCTTGTTTTACAGCCCAGTGATTGTCCACCCTGGAGAATGGCCAGCACGCTTGCTTGGGAACAATCTGTATTCTGCTAGTGTTGAAGGGAGTGTCTAGCAATGTCTGTTTGGTCTAGTTAGTTTATAGTGTTGTTAAAGTCTCCTACTTCCCTGTTGATCTTCTTCCTAATAGCTCTACTTATTGCTAAAATGGATATTAAAGTCTCCAACTGGTGAATTGTGAATTTCTCCCTTCAATTCTGTCAGTTTTTGATTCACATATTTTGGAATGGCATATATATTTTCCATTGTTATAGCTTTCTGATGAATTGACCCATTTATCATTATAAAATGTCTTTCATTATCTCTAGTTATAATCTTTGTATTAAGGACTACTTTGGCATTAACATAGCCACTTCAACTTTATTTTGGTTACTGTGTGCATGTCTTTTTTCTACCCTTTTACTTTCAGTCTATTTGTGCCTTTGACTCTAAAGTTTGTCTCTTATAGATAGTATGAAATTGGATCTATTTTTTACTCTGCTAATGTCTGCCTTTGGATTTCAGTGTTTAATCTATTTGCATTAATATAATTACTGATAACATAGGACTTATATCTACAAGTCTACAAAATATTTATTTTGATATTTTTTTCCTACACATCTTACAATTTTCCAGAGCTAAATCCTATATATTGCAGCCCACGGGTCATTTATACATTCCCATGGAAAACATAAACACGCCCAAAGCTGAATGTATATTGACCCCCATTAGATTTTTTCTTCAGTGCTTCCTATCCAAGGCAAGGGGAACATTATTGATTCAATTACATGAAAACCTAATTGCCGTTGGTTACATTTCCATCTTCTTCAAGCACCCCATCCAGTGGCTCACCTACACGCCCCCTTCCTGCGCGCCTCCTCCCAACTGCGTGCCTTTTCCCGAGCGAGCCCTGTTCCCACTCTCGGTCCCAGCACGGTAGGCTGGTGAGTGTCTCTGCCGCCCACCTTCTCGCTCTGCATTCCAGACTCAATCCTGCAGCTGGATTGGTATTTCAAAAATGCAAATACAATTTTGCCAGCTTAAAAATCTCAGTGGCTTCCCGTTGCTCTAAATTTTACAATCCTTAGCATGTTTACACGAGCCTGCCTGGACTGGTCCCTTCCCCCCTCCCTGCTGCCATCTCTCCCACCCTGAACACCTTGCTCCAGCCATGCCGAGTTCCTTTCCATCATCTGATCGTCACCTGTGGCTCTCTTTGAGAAACGCATTTCTTTCCATCCTCTCCTGTATCTAGCTAGGGGTGTCAGCCATGAACCTTGAGAAAAAGATAATGCTTTTTCTTGCCCACAGATGCAACGTTTGGACAAAAAAATAATTTGAGGTAAACTGTTGTCTAATGAGATTTTTTTTTTTTTGCTGGAGATATATATTTTTCATTTAAAGTACAAGTTGTGAATGAGTTAGGCAACAAGCACGTAAAAATGTATTCTTATTTATAAATTGATGTTTGAAGGTCTTTGTTTTGTTTTCTAGAAAAACACAACTTTAGGCAAATTTGATTTTATAAAAATAAATAGCATATTTAACATGCTCAATATTTTTAAGTATGTGACTTTATTCATGGTATATATGAATTCGTGCAACACAGGAATGTTATAATAATATTAAATGTTACAAAACAATTTTTAAATGGTGTGGAATAATGTATATTTATAGTTCTGTCTCTACAGGGCTTAAGCTTTTAGACCTTTTTTTTTAGTTCATTGAATTTGGAAATTTTACTGTTTCTGCTATAGACTAGAAGGATATAAAGTACCTTGGGGAAAGACTGCCAAAGAAAATATTACCCCCTGTAAAATGTGAATACCTGTGTGGCCTCTTAGGTGTAGGAAATACATTTATTATAAGTTAGTCTTTACCCATAGGGGAGTGGACTATGGAAATAGCAGATGAGAGTTGGAAATGACTAGCAGTAATGATGAATGGCCATTTAATTGTTTTATGAGAGTTCTGAAAAGTGGCTGTCTTCTTATTTTATAAGAGGACACGTTCTGAAAAAGGTTAGTTCTTCCAGTAAAGGTTCTCTCATTTCATTTATTCCTTTCGTCTGTTAAATACTCAAAATAAATAGAATACCAAGGATGGAAATTGAGCTTTTATGTCTTCTCCCTCTATTGAGACAATGCAGGCTCTAAACATTTTGCAATGTAGGACTTAGGCCTTTTTAGTCTCTTATGAACACCGTAACTTTCTTATTGTTCCTGAAAATTATAATAATAATTATAATTTTACAATTATAATTATACGTTATAATTTATTATAACATAATCTATTATGATTTATTATAATTTTATTATAATATAATTATAATTTATTACAATGTATATAATGTATTATTATTTATTATAATAATAAATTATAATTATAATAATAAATATAATTATTTATCAAATGCTTACAATGTATCAGATCTTAGTTCCTGCACATTATATATCAAATACTGCTTAATCTTCATGATAAACCTGCAAGATAAGATCATGTTTTTATCCTCAACTGAGGAAACCAAGACTCAGCAAGGTCATGCCACTAGCGTCAAGCCTTTCAGCCAATAAATCGTAACTCAAGGACTTAATTTAGGTCTGTCTGATTCTAATGCCCATGCTACTTAAAATTATTGCCAAAATATTTTTTCAAACTTTTGCAACGCCAAATTTTACATTAATGATTTTATATGTCTGTCAATGTAGAAGAGTAGCTTGCAGATGGTTCCCAGAGTTTTGTAGGTTTAAATGTGTTATAAATACAAAAGGAGTGAAAATAGAGGATGATCTTGCTTTCTAGTAAAAGGGAGCAGTATCTCTGTAGAACTGAGTATCTTAGGTTCTAACCCTGTCACCATCTTCCCTTGCTTTAAAATTGCCAAGGATGAGTTCATGGACATCTCTTTAGGACCATTATATTAGAATTTTAGGTTATACAAATATGAAACAAAATTTTTCTAAAAAGGCTTCCCCCTCCATTTTATATGGTTTTTGATTTTGTCATTGTTTTACAGGATTCTAAATGTCTCACATGTACTGTATATTGATTTATGCGATTTAAACTATACTTCTGAGCACCAAGTAGGTAGCGACTTTGCCATTATTCTCTATGCAAACAAAGCTATCACACCTGATTAGATTTATCATAAACTTACCAAAGAGGAATCAATATAATCCATTAAATTTCCCTAAAATTCAAATGGATTACTAATTAATTCTTTTTTTTTTTTTTTTTTTTTTTTTTTGAGACAGAGTCTCACTTTGTTGCCCAGGCTAGAGTGAGTGCCGTGGCGTCAGCCTAGCTCACAGCAACCTCAAACTCCTGGGCTCGAGTGATCCTTCTGCCTCAGCCTCCCGGGTAGCTGGGACTACAGGCATGCGCCACCATGCCCGGCTAATTTTTTTTTTTTTTTATATATATATCAGTTGGCCAATTAATTTCTTTCTATTTATAGTAGAGACGGGGTCTCGCTCAGGCTGGTTTTGAACTCCTGACCTCGAGCAATCCGCCCGCCTCGGCCTCCCAAGAGCTAGGATTACAGGCGTGAGCCACAGCGCCCGGCCTACTAATTAATTCTTTATCATTCTACATTTTATTAGCAAACTCATTATTAAGATGTAGTGGACAGCAGGAAATTATTTTATTAAAAGACTAAGAATTTGATAGGAAAGCTATATTTTCTAATTGAAATAACAACAAAAAAATCCCTTTCTTTTATTAGCAGGCTAACTAACAAAATATTCTCTTTTGAAAATATGCATCAAGTGATGAGTGACATTCATTTTTGAAGAGTTTTCTTCTTAGTTATTCAAATCTAATATGTTTGGAGGGGACCCATGCAGAGTGGGAGATGATAGAACCTTCTGCAATTTGAACAAGGCTTCTTCTTACAGAATGTGCAAAGTTAGTCTCTATGGAAATGGAGGATAAATTTCTTTGGAGAAAAAGGCCCAAAGTAAGGAAGAGATATGACCTTACCTAGTTTTCCTTTTGATATTCATTAGTTTCCTTTTGAAACTAATCAAAGTCATGCTTAGGGCTTCCCAAAATCTCTGACTCCACTGTACTTTATTATCCAGGCATCACCAGGACAGGTAGAAAGTATCAAACTACACAGAACTAATCTCCATCAGTGACATTATGGAGCTATTTCAGAAACATCACTAATGTAGGTGATCAGATGCTAAATTTTAGAGAAAAGTCTGACTTCTTTTGGCTAAATAAGCCCCAGAGATGTGTTAGCAGATTTGCAAGGAGGAGATCCTGGACTGTATTGCTTCTCTACTCAGACGCATTACCCCAAAATATGGCGTGTTGGCATTTGCGAAAACAGCAGCAATAGGAAGGTGATTCTGACCTTCTCCAGTACTTCTCCCCTGAAGCAGTTCAAAAACCCCTTAAGTGGCGCCCCCACTAGAATCTGAACAAACAGGCCTTGTAAGTCCCTCCCAGTTTATGTCCATTGGATCATACCCTTTTGTCCTTCCATCATGTTTCTCCAACACTGCCCATTCTTCATCAAACCTAAGCATAAAAATATACATACAGTTTCTTCTGCATATTTGGGACTTCATTTCTGAAGGCTCCCATGACACACACAACTTATATCAAATAAATGTATATGCTTTTCTCTTATTAATCTGTCTTTTGTTATAGGGGCCTCAGCCATCAACCTAAAATGGGGAAAAAATATTCCTTTTCCACTACAATCTCCATCTCTGTTTCTATCTTATCTTAAATCTGTACATATTTCAGAAGAGGTTCAATTAATTAGAAAAGTAAAATTAAAAGTTCACTTGATGTTTTATGTTTTACTGATTGTATTTTCCATATTTCTCACATTTTCTGCAGTGAAGGTATAAAGTTTTTTAGTATTTCATTTGTTGAGCAAGAGAGAGAGAGAGAGAGAGAGAGAGAGGAGAGAGTATATAGAATATTTAAACAACATAATTAACTAGCTTGATCAAGTGGACATGACATCCAGCAATTCTTGGTCATCATTAATGAATCATTTTAAAAAGTTGACAAAAGAAATTCTATAAAAAAATTTGCTATATATCAATTGATTTCTACTTCTAACAACCAGTGAAAGTGGATTAAATTTTATAACAAAAACTATAACACACATCTAAGTAATTCATAAATTTTAAAAATCATAATAAAAATCAGAAGGGATTTAGATCTAAGTAATATGTCTAACTGACTTTGTAATACTAACCATAAACACCCATAGGATGAAGCTAAAACAATACACAAAGGAAAATTCATAGCATAAAAGAAGAGATGCTGATAATTAATTAAGTATCCAATTGAAGAAATGTGGAAAAAAGAGAAAAGGATGGAAAAAATATAGCAGAAACCAGTTAATCTAGGCATACAAACCAGCTCTATGAAAAGACCAATAGATACAAAAATGTTTTCTACAAGCACAAATAATTACTATTAGAAAGGAAAAAAGAGAAGTAATTACATATTACATCATTTCAATCAACTGACATCGCCAATTTTAACTGATAAATTTGAATGTTTGAGAAAATAGATAAAATGTAAAAGACTGGACAGGAAGAAACAAACTTTTTTGAATATTATATGATTGTGTAGAAAATCCAAAGGAATTTATAAATAATTTATAAGGTAATAAGGTTTAGAAAGGCTAGTGAAAAAAATCACTGTAAAAATATATTGCTATAAATCTGGTATATGCTAAAACCAAAAAAATGCAATAACTGATATTAAATTAATTCAATAAATTAATTAATTGATATTAAAAATCCATCAGTTGGTTTTAACAGTAGACTGAACATAACAGAAGGCAATATTAATAAACTCTAAAGTAAGTCAATGGAAAATATCCAAACTGAATACAGAAAAGGAGAAAAAAGAATGAAAAGAACAAACAAAGCATAAGAGACATATAGAACATGCAGTCAAAATGTTTGATTTATGTGCAATGCAAGCTCTAAGGGTGAAGAACAAAGAGAATGGAAGAGCAGCTATATTTGTAGAGACAAAAGTCTTAAAACTGATGAAATACATGCATTTTTAAAGCTCAGCAATTCCCAAGCAAGATAAATACAAATAAACCCCACATAGGCACATTGTAGTCAAACTGCTTTAATTCAAAGATGAAGAGAAAAATCTTAAAGACATTCATAGGAAAGAGGCACATCATCTTTAAAGGTACACGATAAAATGGAAAGCTGGCTTTCAACAAATTATAGAAGCCAGAAAGCAAGGAAATAGTATCTCTAATGTGCAGGAAAAAAAAATATGTCAAACTGGAATTCTATATCTTATTGAAATATCCAACAAAATTAAGGCCAAATGATGGCAATTTTGAGAAATTACAAATTGAGAAGATTAAAAGTTTACCCTCAGATCTGAATTACCAAAAAATACTACAGGAGCAATGTCATGTTGATAGCAAATGATTCTAAGTGGAGGGACAGAACTCTAGAAATGAATGAAGAGCAAGAAAAAGGATAACTGTGTCGGTAACTTTAAAAGAATATTGACTGTTAGTGGAATTAAAATGTTGCAAAGTTCATATATGGCTTGACAAATTAGTAAAAGTACTAATTTAGGGTAAACTATAAGAAGTCAAGAATGCATGTTTTAAAGAGCTACTGCCAAAATTATAATGTGAAAAAATTACTAAAAACTAATACAGGACATAAAATGGAATATGGAGAAGTTGATTAATTCAAAAGAAAACAATAACAGCAGAAGTAAGTAGCAATTAGATAGTGCAAATAGAAAATAAATGAAAACATTCTCTATATAAGCCCAACCCTATCAGCAAAGGGATGGGAATTATAAGGAGTCAAAACATTCTAGTTTAAAGACAAAAGCTGTAAGATAGTATACAAAATAAAGCCCAACTATACACCATTTAATACATGAACACAGATAGGTTGAAAGTCAATTATGGAAAGAAGATATGTTCTGATTATCTATCGAGACACTAACCAAAAGAAAGCAGGTGACGCTTTATTAACATCACTGCTACATAAATGTTACTCCTATATGTCCACTTAGGTGTTAATCCGTTAATACCAATTTGCTGCTGAGTACATGTGGGGCTTGTTTTTCTATTCTTGAGATACTTCACTTAGTAGAATGGGTTCCAGCTGTATCCAGGAATATACAAGAGGTGCTGTATCACCATTGTTTCTTAAAGCTGAGTAGTATTCCATGGTATACATATACCACATTTTATTAATCCACTCACGAATTGATGGATTGTTTCCACAGCTTTGCAATTGTGAATTGTGCTGCTATAAACAATCGAGTGCATGTGTCTTTTTCATAAAGTGACTTTTGATCTTTTGGGTAGATGCCCAGTAGTGGAATTCCTGGATCAAATGGTAGATCTACTTGTATCGATTTGAGGTGTCTCCATATTGCTTTCCACAGAGGTTGAACTAGTTTGTAGTCCCACCAGCAGTATAGGAGTGTTCCTCCTTCTCTGCATCTACACCAGCATTTGTTGTTTGGGGACTTTTTGATAAAGGCCATTCTCACTGGAGTTAAGTGATTTCTCATTGTGGTTTTGATTTGTATTTCCCTCATGATTAGAGATGTTGAACATTTCTTCATAAGTTTGTTGGCCATTATTCTGTCTTCTTTTGAGAAGTTTCTGTTCATGTCCTTTGTCCATTTTTTGATAGGGTTGTTTGATTTTATCTTGCTGATTTTCCTGAGTTCTAAATAGATTCTAGTTATCAGCCCTTTATCAGATGTGCAACGTTTGGGGGATGGACACTCTTGAAGCTCTTACTCGAGGGGGAGAGGGGGATGGGCAAAATATGTAACCTAAATACTTGTACCCACATAATATGCTAAAAGAGAAAAAAAAAAAAAAGAAAAAAAAATCACTGCTAGGTTTCACCAGTGCATATATATGAAGAAGTTATTGTTATGGTTTGAACGTATGTCCACAAATTCTCTGACACTTCCTCCTGGAAGAGTTAGAACCTAATCCCATCCACTTGAATGTTGATTAGACCTAGTGGCTTGAGTCTAACAAATAATGTGGAAGTGATAGTGGGTTACTATGGGGACAAAGTCATAATTGCTCACTCTGGGGGCAGCCAGGTGCCATCTAGTGAGGACACCGAAACAGCCTGGTGGAGAGGTTCACACGGCAAGGTAACAGCAAGGAACTTAGCTCTCCATTTCACAGCCACGTGACTTTCAGAAGTGGAGGCTCCAGCCACAGGCAAGCCTTGAGATGACCGTCTATGCCAACATTCTGACTGTCACACATGAGAGACCCTGAACCAGAACCACCCAGCTGAGTGGCTCTGAATTCCTGTCCTACAGAAACCGGGAGGTTTACTGCTGGTTATTATAAGCCCTAAGTCTTGGAGTGATTTTTTTTTTAACATAGATATAAATAACTAAAATACAGTCGTTGGCCTATGTATTTAATATCTGTGCAATACATATAACATATCTTAAATCTTACATATCAGTAAAGAATTGAAATCAGCTGAAAACAATCAGGAAATCGATAAAAGGGGCAAGGAAAATGAAACAAAGATGGGAAAAATGGTCATACTAGTAAATTATTAAAAAGGTTCATAATATTCAGTGTTGCCATGGTTTGGGGAAAATATGTATTCATAAACCATTCTATAAGAAAGCATTTTGTATAAATATTTTAAATGAATATGCCCTTTAACAATTCACTTGTAGGAATATAAATAACCTAAGGAAGTAATCTTACAAGGACGTACATATAAGGAAACATCCTCATAGTGTTATTCATAATATCAAAAATATAGAGCAATTTAAATGTCTAAAAGAAATGCGTATGTGCAAAATAAGTGATAATCGCTAATATTGACTCTTATATTGCTATTATAAATGATGGGAGAAAATGCATCTAACTTAGCAATAATAAAATTTTCTTCATAATATTGTTACTTTTTGTATATCTTTCAGTTGATTTATACGCTTTCAGAAAATGAAAGATTCTAGAAGAATTTATTGCAATTTTTCCTTTTAAAGCCAAGGCAACTAAAGCCCAAAGGTGAAGTTACCCTTCCTCGTCTCGAAGTTGTTGGCAAATAAGCTGAATCTAGAACACGAGGCTTCTGGCTATTAGTGTAACTGGCTCCATAAGCAAAAATGCCTTTTTATAGTTCTCTTATTTTTCAAGTTCCCACGCTAGTAAGATTTGCTGACGAGAACTCTGTAACTTTTCATTATACTGATGCATCCCTTCTTGAGGTTATTTTTCCCAGAAAAGGTGGTACCTTCTTGCAGCCGTGAGATAACTACAAAGCCTTACACCACCTGTTTGTCCAGAGAGAACAAGGTAAGCGACAGCCCACCACAGACTGTGCCCAAGGACCCACTGAACAGCCCACTCCCTGCATCCTGCCTGCGCACAAGACGGAAAGAACAACCCATATCAACCCCTCCCTCATCATACTACTAAAATTCCCACCCCGAGAGGGACTTATCTGCCATTGATCACATGATGTATATACGAGCATGATTTCTCACTGCACTTGTGTGCCCTGTACTCCACCCCAAACATGTAATGATGCTCACTCCCCTCATGCATTACTCTTTTTGCCTCCAGAAAACTCCTGATCAGGTTGACTGGGAGGCTGATTTGAGGCGATCTCTTCCTCCTACCTCCTGGTTGATGCATCCTCTGCAATAAATCTCCTTTCTTCCCAGACAATCCTCATTGTCTCAGTAATTGGTTTTCAGGGCAGAGAGCAACAAGGAGAAACCCCTTGCAGGTTCATTAGCATTTGTATCAACACATCAAGGGGGTGAAATAGAAAACATTCTGGAACTTTCTTCTTGGTGGAACTGTCCATTTTGAGCTGCCAAATTTGAAACTGTCTATTTGCTGTATCTTAGAGAAAAAAGGAAATACAACAGATAAGAAAATCTATAGGTTTTACTATTGAATAAACCATTGTTCAAATCCTATTTTTTCCATTTATTCCCTTTGTGACTTTTGCCAAATTCTTTAATCTTCCTGATCTTGTTTCCTTAAACTGCACAAATAATATAATAGATTCTCCTCAAAATCTGGGGAAAAAATAAAATTACTGATATGATGTTTTTATGGCTAGGTGTCTAGCCAACAATGAATCATTGCTAATACTATTGCTCTTCATCATGTATAAATTTTACACAATTCTTAATATTTCTCCAATCTGCATGGCCTAATGTTGCTCAATAAATGTTGATTGAGAGATCCATCTAGGGTAATAATTGCTTCCTAATAGTTTCTTTTGATTAAGAGGTCCATTTAGGGTATTAATTGCTTACTGATAGTTTCTTAATAGTTAATTATGGGAGTGTATCTATTCTATTCAATTGTGGATTTTCTTAAGAAAGAACATGCCAAAAAATTTTTGAGTAAAAATTCACTTTTCATTTTTCTGTATATTTGTATTAAAAAGATAGTTGAAATTTGACATATTGTTTGAAAAACTTCTCATAGCTTTTAGAATAAACAATTTCTGGTGATTTGGGGAGATAAAAGTTCTTTTTCTTCCAAAATGTTGCTGCCATTCCCAAATCATAGAATTGTTTCTGCTAACAAATGTATAAGCATAGGAGTGCTTGAAGGGAATGATACACATACTACAGCTTTTTTTTCTTTCTTTCTCCAGGATGTGGTTTTGCAAGTTGCAACAAACTTGCATAAAATTGAATTTAGGTAAAATGTATCTCTATTAAATTGAAATGATATGGAATTATTTTCAGCTGGTCAAGCCATTTTCAGTACACAAACAGCATTTCCAACTGAAAAAAAGGCAGCAAATGAGCACCTTGCAAATGTTCGTAAACACAATCAACAGTTCATTATGATATCAAGTATCACAGGCGGGCAGAATCAAAAATAGACACAGCAGGTAATTGCAGCAGTGAGCATCGGCTTAAGTCCAAATTTACCTTCCCTGTTGAAAATCTCCTTCCTGTTACTTATATCAAGAGTAAGTAAAAGATGCCATTATTTCCTTTCTTCCTTTTTTCCTTCTAATTTTCACTAATTCTAATGTCACTGACTTCTAATTCTAAGAAGTTACAGGAAGCTGTCATCTAAAATAGAAAATGTTTATTTCAATGTTTACATTCTTTACATCCCTTCTTTCTCTTGATAAAAAACATGTAGAAAAAGAAAATAATTCTGATTCCTCATGTGAATATAATTCTCTATCAAATTTTACTCATTTTATAATTTTAGCTTTTTCTGTATTAATTTTGAAGCATCTGTGTCTACTTTAAATTCCTCAATAGGTTTTGGTGTTCACTTTTTATAAGGATTGGAAGGGAGGCAAAATACATGTGTTCAGATATATAAAGAATCATCATTCTTATGGTTTCTCCCTGGATTATTTAGAGTTGAGTAAAACTCTTGCTCTTGTTTTAGCTTGGTCTCTTTTGTCATCCTGTGAGTCCTTGTATTGGTTGTCTTGTGACTTTTGTTGGGCTCAGAGCTGTCATTGATGGTTTCTGTACTCTGTAGATAAAAAGGATATCTATACGTATAGCTCTGCCTTGGTTGAAAATGAGAAACTTAGTGAGAAATCATACCCATTTATTTAGAAATTTACAAAGTCAAAACATGATGAAGACTGTTTCTTTTTTGTAACATGGAGTTTCTTTCCTTATAAAATTAACAAAAAAGAAACACATAATGTGCCCTTTTCTGAGAAAATTGATTGAAAGAATGATTGTGTGTCCCTGCTTGAATGCTGATATATAGAGGCTCCTGCAATCTATTCTTAATTACCCATCTTGTAAAATCTAATCCAGAGTTTATTTAACTCTAGGCTTGTTTAACTGGTAAGTGGGGAATTATCCTTTAAGTTGTGAATATAAGGCCATATCAGCGCAAAGGGTTTCCTACCTTTTTAGCTCCCTCTACTTTGTAGGCAGTGAAGGTGTCAGTTTATAGGCAGTCTTGGCAAAAATGAGCAATGAAAAAAAAAATAATCCTTGGCTGTGCCTTCCTAGGAACAGCAAGAGCAGGGTGCTATCATTTCGTGTAGATTACTCTCAAAGTCCTTATCATGTGACTATGAAAGACTGCTGATAAAATAAAAAGGGCATGAAACATGACTATTTTGCATCTTTTACAATACATTAAATTTTGTAGAGTCTTTGGTTGTTCTTTGAACCAGCAATATTTACAGGATAATATTGAGTCTGCTCTCATCACAGAATAACGTGTTGTGGAAGCTTGTTTGACAATGTGTGACTTTTAACTCTTTAGTTTAAGCTTCCTGGGAGGCAAGAACCATTCTCTGCTTACAGTTTTGGGGTTTTATCCACTTAGGAAGAGCTGAGGCACAGGTTAGAAATAACGCAAGAAAGGAAATGAGAAGGGAAGGGCAAGGGAGGGGAAGAGAGGCAAGGAGAGGGGAAGGAAGGGAAGGGAAGGGAATGCAAGGGAGAAAAAAAAAAGAAAAAAAAATGCAGAGAATCCAGAAGATATTGAAATACATGACTGGAAATTTAAAAAGATAAAACTTTCAATGTTTGCCTAGTTTTAATATAGAAATATTATTTAATTAAGATTTATCTGTACTTTTGATAATATAATTAACTATAATCTCATGATCACATATGAAATATAACTTTACATCACAGTAGAATAAACATAACTTAAAAAGCTAAAGCAAAAAGAAATTACACATTTCTCAGATAGCTGTTCTTAGAATAGATAATTCCATATAAAATTTTACATGACAGAGTGCCAGTAGAGCCATTCTAAATGAAGGATAAAGTTTATATTCTTTTTTTTTTTTTTAAGTTTATATTCTTATAAAAGAAGAAATAAAAATGAGTACTTTTAGACCAAATTTAAAACAGTTAACATAGGGGTTTTCCGAAAGATGTCATATACTGGAGTTACAAGTTAACTTACAGATGAAGATTTTCCAGGCAGAACTGAAGAACTCTTTTATCAATTGGCACTCTGGAATATAAAGTCATAAAGGACACTAGTGTATCTGTACAGATCTGTAACATTTCTCTTTTTGTAAACTAAGATGTATGCTATTTCCCACTCACTGGGCGATTCTCACTAGCAATGTCTGAGAGTTGGAGCTCCACTACTTCCCAATGAATACTTGAAATCGTCTCAGTCTTTAAAGATTAACCTTTCTGGTAGATGTGTGGTGGTGACTCTCAGTAATTTTAACGTGCATTTCACTAATGACTGATGAAAATGTGTGTCATTTCCTGCCCTCAGTTGTCATCTATACATATTCCTTGGTGAAGTGTCTATTAAAATCTTTTCCCCATTTTAGGATTGAGTTATTTTGTGAACAAGTCGTTTTATATTTCTGGATACAATCCTTTATCAGATATTTGTTATGCGGCAGTTTCTTTGACCAAGTGGTGACTGGCCTTTTCTTTCCTTAAAAGTAATTATTGAGGAGCAAACGTTTTCAATATTCATGAAATCCAATTTATCAATTTCCTTTTATGATTTGTTCTTTTGTGTCCTATATAAGAAATGCTTGACAAATCAAGGTCACAGTGTTTTCTTCTAGGAATTGTTTAGCTTGAGCTCATAGATTTAATCTATAATCCATATAAATTTAATTTTTTAATGGTGTGAAATAAGGGTTGAAATGAATTGTTTTTCATATGAATATCCCATTGTTCTTGCATCATTTGTTGAAAAGAGTATTATTTCTCATTAACTACCTTGGCAACATCTTCAAAAATAAATTAACCATATATGAGTCTGTTTCTGAACTCTCTATTGTATTCTTTTGTTCTATATTTTATCATTACAGCAACACTTCATTGTCTCAATTACAGTAGCTTTTTAGTAAGCCTTGAAGTGTTCCACAGTTCTATGATTAGGTCTCAGACTTTCAGTGAGCCTCTGACTCTGAGCGGTGAACTTCGCAATGCTTCTCACTCCGGGGGACAAGACGTCTAGAGTGGGCTGGAGTTAGGCATCTCCCTTGGCCCAGCTCAGTTAGGCGCTAATAAAACCATAAGTCTTATCTCATGTGTTTCTTTTTTCTACATGTATTTCAGTCCTATGCTGTTTGTCATCTGAAAACTGTTGCTTTGCACCTTGTCCTCTCCAAGTTTCTCATCATTTATTCTCAGAAAGTAATTGCTGTAGCTGATAATTCTTTGTGGGCAGAAGTGGAAGTCTCCATAATGTGTTTAGATTGTCCCAATCTAATCTTATGTAATGTGTGTGCCTTGATAATTTCTGAGGTATTTGATTTGTTTTCCTCTACATTTCCACTTAAAAGTCTTTTCAAGAGGTGGTGGTGCTGTTTAGCAGGAAATGCAGAGCATAGAATTTAGATTCCGAACAGCATTTGGAAGCAGCTACCTATGTGATCCACTTAAGTTACTTAATGAAATTGTTTCTTACCTTTCTCATCTATAAAATAAGGTATTCAAATCCATCTTGCGGGTTTGCTGTATAGATTAGAAATAATATTGTTAAATATCTAGAGCTCAACAATAAATAATAATAATTTATAAATTTTAACCAGTATTATGTATTATGTTTCTCTATTAGGTGTTGACCATTGCAGTGATGAAATAGTTTATCTTCCACATACACATGTATATAATTTAAGTGGGTACAACTTTAATAAACTTAATATAGAATAAAGGGATACCATGTATCAGAAGATTCTTAGAGAAAACATTATGGTAAGCCACTAATTATTTTGAAAATTATAATAACTAAAAAAACCTAATTTATATATATATAGTTGAACATGGGAGCTAGGGGTGCCAACCTCCTGCACAATAGAAAATCTGTGCATAATTTTGAATCCCTCAAAACTTAACTACTAATAGCTTATTCTTGACCAGAAGCCTTAATAATAACAGTCAATTAGCACATATTTTGCATGTTATATGTATTATATACTATATTCTTACAATAAAGTAAACCAGAAAAATAAACGTCATTAAGAAAATCATGAAGAAGAGAATATGCATTTACTATTTAAAGTGGAAGGGAATCATCATAAGGTCTTCATTCTCATCATCTTCACAGTAAGTAGGCTGAGGAGCAGGAGGAAGTAGAGGAGTTGGTCTTGCTGTCTCAGGAGTGACAGAGGCAAAAGACAATCTGCATATAAGTGAACCTGCACAGTTCAAACCTGAATCGTCAAGGGTTAACTGTAAATATAAATTCTAAAGGGCAAAGCACTTATACTCCAGAATAAGACAATGCAATTGACTGGGCGCTATTAGCTCCTTACAATTGTATCAGTGAAGAAAACTTTTAATAATCATCATGATGCAACAGTTGATTTTGCATATTAAAAGTATTTAGTATTTCCCTTTCTCTTTGCTTTCTCTTCTCTCTCCTTTCCCTATTGAGATTGAGATGACAAAATTATTGAACAGAAGAGTATATGTCACTGCATTGTTAACATAAGTTGGGCATGTTCCCAAACCTGTTATGCAGTGAATTTATCGCTGTAATTGTACAATTAAGTATTATATAAATTGATGAGATACTAGTGTGAACAGAGATAGTTGTATTTAAGGCTAGATTAAGTGCTTTGTAAAGACTATACAGGTGAAACAAACATATCTGTGATTAAATTTCTGTAAGTCAAATTGAAGAATCCCTTGGGGGTGTCATAAAAAAGGTAAAGGAATTTTTTATTCAACCAAATTTCTATAAGTGCTTATAAGTTCTCATTCTTCTTTTAAAAAGCTGAAATATTTTGGATAATACATTGGATATGACTTATGCAAGAAAATAACAAAAAATACTTTTCAGGAGACTCAGAAGAAAATACTTGACCTTACAGTAAAAATGAAAGAATAATTTTACAATCATGTTTTAAGTTCAAATCAAGTATCTATATATCATTTTTTAGATTTTTATTTTAATTGGCCTTTTTTGAAAAGCAATTTACTGCTCATTCTCACTGCATCAATACCCTTTGAAGAGAGCAACTTTCTTACACAGTATACAGCTTTCATGGAATTTTGTACTTAGATAATGTTCAATAAATGATAGCTGCTTTTAAGGTGTCAGTCTATTGAGTGAAGAAAAAATTGTGAACCCCCATTGCCCAATCCAAGTGAAACTTCTTGGAATAAGAGGAGTCACAATAAGTAATCACCCAAGGGCTCTCAATTGTTAGTAATATATTACTGCTATTATCAAGCACTCATGAGATTATTTATTCCTTCCATAAATATCAACCACTCTGATACTCTAAGCATTGGAGTAAATGCTAAAGATGCAACAAGTGGTATATACTCCGGAAAGGATATGTGGAAACAGATCAATAATTATGATAGTATAAGTTCTGTGATTAGAAAACAGAAGTTGATTTGTAAGCTCATTATAAGGACCCTTGGCTCATTTTGATGAAGATTCAAGGAAGAATTAGAAGAATTAGCATGTAATTTTTTTTTTTTGAGGAATAAATCATGTAAAGATGTGAAACAGGCATAGAGGTGCAGAAACAAGAGAGAAGCAAAGCATGGGGGAGGGAGAGAACACATATATATAGTCAAGGAATGAAAATAGTTCAGTTAAGTTATATCATAGACTACCAGAATGGCATTGAGGGTTAGTTAGATCATGAATCACATGATCTGAATGTTTAAAATTACCCTAAAGGTAAAAATCTTCTAAAAGTTTCCGTAAGGGAATGAGATGTTAAAATTTGTTGTTTGACAAAGATCACTTTATTCATTAATTACTGACTATGATATTATGGTGTTACAATGATATGTTATGATACCTCCATACCAGCTTTGATGATCTTGATTATACACCTTTTGTTATGTGTTTATTTTTATGTGTTTATGTGTTTATAATCAAGTCATGAAAGATACCTTGCATTTTAGGGTTCCTAAAAAGCTGCTTCTCCAACCCACCCAATTTACAGGTAATTCAAAGGGAATTTTTTTTTACCACAAAAAATAAATCTTAAAAGTAAAAAAGTAGAACTAAGGAAAAAATGAATAACTTGTTTAATTCATGTATTTATTCAACAATATTATTTGAGCATCTGCTATGTGTCAAGCACCACAAAAGGACTAGGTATTTATCAGTGACCAAAAGACAAAAATTCATTTATACATAGAAAACAATTCATTTATACACAGAAAAAAAATCAGTTTATTTTTCACACATGGAAAACACAAACAAAACGCTTTAATATATCATGGTTCATTAGGAGATTTTACTTAAATGCATTTCTGAGCATCTTGTGAAACAGTAACTGCACTTTGTTTCTGGAAAAGCTCTTTAAGGTTGTTAGTATAGGGAAGAGCCTTGAAAGACATGGGTAACATCTCTTTCCAGAGTGAAGAGCAGGTTTGTTTACAGTCTTGAAAGATATAAAGATCTCCTCCTTCCTAAACCAGGTACAGGAATGCTTAATGCCCATGGTATAAAACAGGGGTTCCCAAAGCTCAGTTTTTGCTGTAACGTAATCTACTGTGGGTGCAAGTGTCACAATGCCCTGTGGAACGGCTTCCTGGGACTAGAGTTAAATGTAGAAACTATCGCTGTGAATGGTAAACTGTTCTTTGTCTCTGACCCAGGAGCTCCTGCCATCCAGCAGTTGTCATGAAACTAGAACAGAAAAAAAAAACAAAAAAAAACAAAAAACCAGTTAGTTTGCAAGCTGGTTCAACTCTCAGGCCAGTCACAATTATTGATAACAAGTATGTCTTTTTCTGTAACTCAAAATGAATTTCACTTAGGTCACAAGTCCCAAAGTGTCTAGAGTTAATAAAGCAATGGTTTTGGGTTCTTGGAATTTATATCCCTTTTTAGGGAGAGGCAAAGAAACACACTGTAACCACACTGTGACCAAAATGTCTAAAAAAAAAAAATTTTGTTAATGGGAGGTGAACAGGTGGAAGGGGGGAGAAGGGGAAGGGTACGCACTTTCATGGTGGGTGCAGGGCACACCACTTGAAGACTGGCCACGCTTGAAGCTCTGGCAGAGCGGGGTGGGGAGGAAGGCAGGGGCAAGATATATAACCCTAACAATATTTGTACCCACAGAATTTGGGAAAAATAAATAAATAAATGTAAAAATAAAAATAATAAAAATAAATAAACTAATATCACTAGAGAGACAGAATTAACATTGTAAAGGTGTCAGTGTTGTGTTCAAATTAATCTTTTTGCCTAATTGCATACCAATTACAGTTATAGTAAGCTATTCTAGTTTATAGAATTCCTACTGGCAAGTTGGTAGGAATTGAGGGAGCTGGGGTAGATTGGGGTAAACAGTGACTCATTAATTTTTACATTCTCTGTGTATAGTGTTTGCATATGTTACATATATGGCTTTCTTTAAAAATATATAAAATACATAAAATGATTAGAAATGGTTTAGCACTCTTATAAATAATAAAAATGACTATGAAACTTCTGATGTATTATTCTTGGGTATAAAATTAGAATCTGGGTTGAATTAACAATCAGATTTTCTTTTTCATTTTTAAAATATTAATGAAGATAATTTACCTTTATTTTTTCATAATTATGCACAATGACAAACAGAAATGCATGTAGGGTTCATATTTCAGCTATCTTAATTGCATACAATATTAAAGCTTTAGACTCAGTGACTAAATTATATCTTTTGCAGTAGCAGTACACAGACATTTAATATATGAGGTGACACATTTTCGTATTTTATGACATACATTTTCTACATTTCTATATTTTTTGTTTTCTATTTTATGACATACATTTTGTATTCATATGAGAAAAGATGACAAATTATTCTGCTTCTTAAAGAAAAAAAATCAAGATGTTTACTGTAGCCTTTATTCATTTTTGTAAAAAAAGACAAGAATGTGCATTAAGAATGTCAATGAACATTTTCCATGCTCTGTTCTCCATTTGAGTCTGTGACCTTCTGACAAACTTGATTACTATGAAAGGAAATATAGCAGAACACGGTGATAAAAGCATTCAAGTATTTTAAAGTTCTTGCTAAATTTTCTATATGCAAAGACATCAAAATTCTAAAACGCCCAGAAACTCTCTTTTTTAACTTTGAATTCCATTGTTATATTCAGCTTTAGAAGTCTGAAGTCATATATTTATGTTGTACCATCTTCATGGTTCATGCAGTCAATTCACTTATTTAAAAATTCATCTGTTAAGATAAAGGTTTTTTTCTCTTTCTTTTGAAGACGGTACTTTATACTTTTGAAAAATTTTTACATGTTGGTGAAGTTCACTGAAAATGTCAAGGTACTAATTTCTCTTTAGTTTTGTGTTTACCTTCAATCATTTTGCATTTCATAAACTTTAATTTGCCATTGAAAATACATTTACACATAACCCCAAAATTAGATATTTGATTGGATTCATTGTAGGTCATGCATTTGATTTTTAGCTTCAGGTCAAGATCTTTGAGGAGCCATGATTGAGGCAAAGGCAGTCATTTTTAGAGGTACAGATTCTTATTTAGTCTTCTTTTCTCGAATGTGGACATCATTTTAAGTGCTGACAAAAATGGAAGCAACCAGTGAATTCAGAAACCTACTAACATCATAGATATCCCAAAGGTGAGATTTTTATCAGCTAACATAACATGTTTGGAGAAAAATTTCATAGTAAATCTCACTTTCTAGCTATACGCTGGGATTAGACCTTTTTAGATTTTCCTTTCTTCTATTCTGCCCTAATCTTATATTTTGTTTTTCTTTTCCCTTTTAACTCTGAGTAAATTTATCCAAAACTGGTTCTTTTCTTTTAGTAATGTATTTCTTCCCTTTCTCTGAAGTCTTGTTCACTTTAATCATGCTTAACTAATTTAACCGTTAGTGAATGAAATCATTTAATCAAAACTTTTATTTAGTATATTATATTTGACACATTGTTAATCAGTTTAAAAATACATTATAAATACCCTTGGATTCTTTATTAAATGGCCACATCTCTGTCTTCATTAGCCTACAATTTCTATTTCTCCTAAGCCACAATGCTTATTTTGTATGTGATAGTAAATTTTAAATCAGGTTGCACTTAGGGAATTTTTCCACTTTCTGGAATTTGGGCTAAGCTTTGTTTTGACCTGAGTGCTATTTCAGCATAAATCAAATCCAAGCCACTTGACCAAATTGTTTTTTATACTCAGTATAAAAGAAAAAACAAACTTATGAAAAACTTAACCCAAATCACAATTTTTTTTCAGTTGGCATTATTGACTGAATATGATTTCTGGATTACTCAAACAAATGTTTTGATTTCTTCTTCAGGTGTTTTGCACAAAGAAAAGAATATATATGATTAGAAAAACATAAATATTAATAAATTTTTTAAAAGTTTCCAGGAAGTGTTTTCCTATGTGTGAAGTAGGGTATTCCATAAACATTTGCTCCAAGATTGATGATAAAAGCCAAAATGACTTCCGGAATTAGCATTTATTTGAAAACAAACCTCTTGTTATATTTGTGTATGCACAAGTTAATTTGCATATTTGCAAATATAACTTGTCTCCTAAAGTAAAATTCAGATGAATAAGAAAAATTGTATTAAAATATTAATTTTATGTATTATAATAATACAACAACAAGAGATAAACACAGACCAAAATAATACAGTATAATAGAAGTTCTCCATCTGGTCCAACCCTTCCGGTTAATCTAAACATAGAGCATTCATTCGGTGGCTGCTAAGTCTAATATAACCCACATAAGTGATCTATAGTAAAAGTGATCAAAGACACAACTTAATGTTTAGTTAAGATTCATCAGAAAACTATCACTGCTTTATATTTTTCTCATTTTATTTAATTTCTCTAAAAATATTTTTATTTTCTTGTTTTGTTTTTATGAAATAAGTTTGTATACAGACCCTGCTTCAATTAAAAAGACAAAAAATACCTTAAACCAAGTGTGTTTTACACTGCAGATCACATACAACCTGTGACTTGGCCCTGAGCAAACATTAGTGAGTTGGGACCAGCATTAAAATACAATAGAATAGAATAACAAAGAAAAGGAGATATCAAAGTGCCTGCCAAAGTATTAATAGTATTGTCTTGTGACCCTTTCACTTAAAGTATATATTGCTGTATATATGTGTTAGAATGAAAACTTGGTCTCTTACTGTCGGCTGTGGTCAAAAAGCATGAAAACCACTGCTTAAGACAGCAAAATGGCTGAGACTAAAACAACAGGGTGATCAGGAAAGCATGTGCTGACGGTAGGCAGAGCCGCTTATGCTCTGGTGGGCCACTGTTATTATCTATAAACATTCGTAAGTTAAAAGTTCTTAAGCAGAAAAATGTGTGCAACCCCCATAAGCCAGATTTCAACCATTGTAATGTATCTTCGCAAAGTTCTGACCTCTCTGGTATTTTCAACTTCTCAGTTTAAGAAACGCAACAGCCTGGTGGGTCTGACACTGAGAAACATTTTTATGGGGTTCTTTTTCAGTCTGTTCTGTATCATGGATTTCCCTTTGTCCTTTCACCTGCTCAGCAAGAAAATATAATTGCTCCACACTCTGTCCTCCCTCTTTGTCCAGGCAGACCTTCAGCCTTTATGAAACTTTCCCCACCTTCCCATCATTGCCTTTTTTGACTGTTTATTTCTACTTTTAGAGACCATCCATTTTCCAATACCACCGTCGCAGATAATGCAGATCAGGGAGAGGCATGATGGGAAATTGCTCTTTGTCTCCTTCTAACCTATTTACCCCTCACATCTAGCAGCGTGTCATGTTGCTCAGTTAACTACAACTAGAGCATGATCTGGCTGTGACCTTTCTATGTACGACTTTGAGCAGTTTAATCATTTCACCTGTGATCAGTGGAAAGTCTAATGGGCTCCTCCCCTTTATTTTGAAAACTGAAGGTGGATTTGCTGAAGTTTGGGAGAGGTAGGGATCTCACCAAGTGGGGTAGTGAGAAGCTCCCCCAGCCCTTAGCTGCTGATAGGAGGATGACAGGTTTTTAGCAAAGGAAGAAAGTGACAACAGTTTTCATAATCGCCATACACAACCCTGTAGATGCTTCCATCAATGGCCCAGTGAACTGTGATACTGAGCCCAGGCCTCATGTTGGCTCTTCTATAGGACAATAAATCACGGCGAGTACTCAGCCTGGGTGCCCAGTGCGCCACTCCCAGCCTCCGATTCCCTTCTGCTCCATTTTGTTCAACTCAATCTTTATGGGCACTCTTATTTCAGTAGTGATCATCTCTGAACTGATAGAGAATTGTATTTATACAGATCACAATTTTCATTTTAGCCAAGTAGCTTTCCAACCTTTAATAGCTGCACAGGCCATTCATACCCATGTGTCCCCAATGTGTTAACTTTTCTGCTGCTTGGGCCACTCCGTTCTGAAACTCAGTCCCCCAATTTGGGGATGCCAAACTCTCTGGATGGCATCTCACCACATGACCCCTTTACTATTTAACATCCAGGATTGTCTACTCTTAAAAATGGGTTCTCAAAGACATTAGCAGTTTATTAGCCCTAAAGGTAGCTCTGACAAATTCAAACCTTTTTTTACACATCCTTTAATGTACAAATCATTCTAGGCTTAAACTTTGTATGCCTCCAGTTCATAAATAAGAAAACATCGAGTATCAGATCTACCTTGCTCCAGAATTCCTTAGTGCCAGGAAAAGAGGAAAGAGCCACAGAGGTTACACACTGAGCCACATTAAATAGAAAAATAATTTAATTAAAATACACACGTTCTCTCCTGTGTGCCAGGATCTAATCGTTAGCGATGGCACTCTTCCAGATGAGAGTGGCCACTGTCATATTGCCTTGGAAATAAGACAAATCTGATATTTCACACATACCTATTGTTTTGGGAATCCAATATCTCACTCTGTCAAAACCACTAGTGAAATGTCATAATCATCCTTTGAAAGAGAAGAATCTAGAAAGGGAAATAAAAAAGAATCAAATAATTTCAGAATATTTCTTGATTTTCAGAAAATACCTTCACAAATATATATGGCATACAAGAATCACAAAATAATATTGAACCTAAACTACACTATTTTTAAAGTATCCTGTAACGTATTTTTAAATACACATTCCTTTTTATCTTAGACCCTAGGCAACCTCTTCAGCCTCATAAAATGAATCCAGCCAGTTCTAAAGACAACAAAGCTTTGAATGTCCTGTGTAGGCACACTGCTACCTGGCCCCAGCGTCATTTTAGGGATATCCACTGATATCAATTAGCTGAGAATCAAAATAATTTAATGAGAAATGCAGTCTAGGAATTTGGGTCTCATTTCTTCTGACAAATGTAAAGAATATTAGGATTTGCAAGCTTGTCTTAGAAAAACACAGGGGAAACCATGAAGTCCAGGCTCAGCCCAGCCTGAGGTTTTAGATCCATCGGGATAATTGGTGAGGCACTAATTTAAGCTTTGAGAAATTCTGTGATGACGGTGATAATTATCCCAACTTCCCTGATTCTCAGGATTGCCCCACACGGTGTCACCACCACCAGTTAGTCCCCCAGATTGTCTCACAGGAAGATGAGACTTCACTATTTATCAGTTATGATGCCATAAATATTATTCATGATATTTGTTAGAATCCTGCCCTTGGTCCTTTGTTGTCTCAGGCACCACTGGCTTTGTGCCTGCAATAGGTCTTTGTCATCACTCAGGTGCAGGTGACTCCTAGCTTTTCTTCTCTAGTGCTGGCTGTTGCTCCGAGCTTCTACACAGACACCTCACCAGCTCATCCACAGTCTTCTCACGTTTAACATACTCAAAACAGAACTCACCCTCTTCTTCCTAAACCTGCCTCTCCTCCAACCTTCCCTCTCTCCATGAGAGAAATTATGAGCCACTTGGCCACCCATGCTGGAAAATGGAGCAATGGTTGGCCCTTTTCTTAACCTCCATATCCAGTAATCCATCAGGTCTCAATGCTTCTTAAGTTGGGCCTTCATCTTCATCTCTCTCATTTACTCAGCAAATGTTTACGGAATACCTATTGTATGCCAGCAGTCCTAAAGCTGAGTTTCATTCAGGCAACCAAACATAACAAAATCCTGCCTTTCTAGAGCTTAAATTCTAGTTGATGGAGACAGAAAATAAGCAATACATATAAATTGGTTATCAGAAGCTGGTACATGATATAGACTCACACAAATGGAACAGGTTAATGGGGATAGGATTGTGGGGATTGAGGGAATTAAATCTTTAAATGGGCTTGTTAGGTTAGGCCTAATGGATAAAGCAAATTCGAGCAAAGTCTTAAAGAATGTGCAAGAGTTAGCCATGAAAATATGGAAGAAGAGTGTGCCAAGGAGAGACAACAGCCAAGTCAGGGCGCACGTGGTGGTTGGAGACCAATGAGGCTGAAGATTGTGGCCTTGGGCGAGACTCTCCTCATTATTCAACCTCTACATAGTTTCTTTCCAATTGTGTTCCTCTCTACTCTCTCACCAGCCACCAGAGTTCTCTCTCCCCAGCTCAAATTGTCGTGATCTCCCCCTTTTGAGACCTCTCAGTAGCTACCCATGGACTACAAGTAGCAATAAAATTCTTATATAAAACTCTTATAAAAAACTTATATAAAACTGGTATATAAAGGCTTCCAAGATCTGGTTTGTATTTTCCTCTGTAGGTAGAGTTTATTCATTCTTCTTCCCATCTACTTTATGTCCAGCAACACCAAACTCAATACCAAATTTTTTGCCACTATAGCTCTATGGTGTGCCTTCTGCACAGAATTTCTATCCATCTTTCATTTGGCTAAATGATGATCTACACATTTCATCACTAACCACAGCTAATGCAGATTAAATTCATTGCACCTCCTTTTTCCTGCCTATACATGTCTTTAACATTTTTCTTATTAACTATCTTATAAATTTATATGTCTATATGTATGTCTTTTCATTAGATTCTGTCTGAGCTCTGTGGGAAAAAAGATTGTGTGCCTTGGGATTAGTAGATGTCCAGTAAATATTGTAGATGAATGATTATTATCATGTCTCACTTCCTATAAAATGATGAGATTTCAATTGGACTTTAAAATGAATTTTTGGCTATCATGGGGCTCCACTTTTTGGTCTCATTTGGCTTTCAAAGTGTGTGTGTGTGTGTGCGTGTGTGTGTAAAATCATTCACTTAGCTATCTTTTCTGAGATTCTACCATGCATAAAACACACAAAGAGGTCAGCTTAATAAAAAGACACACATACATATTATATATAAATATATTGCATATGTGCTTTCCATTAATGAATCTCCTCTTTTCAATTTATGAAGCCTTTTTCCAAGATAACATCCATAAGCTGATTGATTAACAAGTTCCTCATTGTTTCCACAAACACATGGTGCCCATTCCAGCCCCATACCTGTCTTTAATATTCTCCTGTTCTTATTAGATCTGTTCCTTTTTCCTCTATCTAAATTTTATGTCTTAAAAATACAATTGTGTGGCTCACGCCTGTAATCCTAGCTCTTGGGAGGCCGAGGCGGGCGGATTGCTCAAGGTCAGGAGTTCAAAACCAGCCTGAGCGAGACCCCGTCTCTACTATAAAATAGAAAGAAATTAATTGGCCAACTGATATATATATAAAAAAAAAATTAGCCGGGCATGGTGGCGCATGCCTGTAGTCCCAGCTACTCGGGAGGCTGAGGCAGAAAGATCACTCCAGCCCAGGAGTTTGAGGTTGCTGTGAGCTAGGCTGACGCCACGGCACTCACTCTAGCCTGGGCAACAAAGCGAGACTCTGTCTCAAAAAAAAAAAACAAAAAAAAAAACAAAAAAAAAAAAATACAATTGAAGCTCCACTTCTTTGCTGAACCCCTTTTGCTACTAACACTAATGAGGTCCCTGTTTCCACTTTTGAACTTACAGCATTTATGTTTCTATCATTCTTTTGATAAACATGAGTCTGGGGCTGTTGTTGTGATTTCTTATTAATCTTATGTGTTGGCTTCATTTTATCCTGATTTTAAGACATGAGAAAAACAGGAATGATGCGCTATGCTACTTACTGTCATCAGAGTGAATATTTGCTGAAGAACTTGGAGTGCCTAATACAAGAATGGGCTAAAAAGGTTTGCCGGTTATTTGCATTTGGAGATGGTTAATTAAAGCAGAAACAATAATTTCCACAAGCCAGTCTGGAATTCACCTCTCTGTAGGAAGAATAGTGGGCACAATAATTCACTGCAGACAATTATAGTTTCAAGATTCTTACCAAAAGCTTCACAATAAAAGAAAGTAAATGAACATATCTTAATGAGAAGGAAAATCAATGAGAAGAAAGTGGTCATGTGGTTTGGTTTGTCTGATTGTGAGAAAATATCTTCCCTTTAAAAAAAATTTTTTTTTGTCTGTTTTGCAACTCTAAGTTTTAGTTACTCTTTTCTAATTGCAGTTGCTTAGTATTGATTAATGGCGATGCAAACCCAGGAACAAAATAGGGGTTTGGACTTGATTTGAAGGTTTTATATTTTTGTTCTCTCTCTTTTTTTCCCTCCTGACCTTTTCTCTGGAAAGAGGAATACTCTACATACCCAGATGTGCCATAATTTTTTTGTTGACTACCAAAGTCCTTGCATTAACAATATGTGAAAATATGATAAATCACAGATAGTGCAATACATTTTCCCCAAGAGGAACATTATTACGTACAATAAACTTATAGAGAAGGACCCATTGACCTGGAACCCAATGAGCTATTAATAGTTTTCAACTGCCTATGTCTGAAGAGCTAGTTTCTCTTTTAATTATTATTAGGGATCTAATTACATTAGAAGAAGCTGTGAGAACAGTGAGAAAACACCTTCCTACCAAGTGAACATTGCTAACATCTACTTCATTTTGTAGGAGAAAAACCTTACTATCTGATCTTCTCAGATAGCAAAATCGTATTTCCCTTTACCATTTTCTAATCTTTGTAAAGTGAATTGACCTTAATGGCTACATGTGTTTATGAGTTGATTAATTTATCTTGAAGTGACTTTTATACATCGTGTTGTCTGTCTCTTGTTGGTTTTAGGTAGACTACAAGGAGCCCCTCTCACTAAGCCGGCCCTTGCTACTCAGTCTGTTGTATTGGTAGATCTGAATGCCACCCATAGAATTCATTTTGGCATTAAACAGTGCCCCACATAGGTGTTTTGGAGCCTGGGGATTCCTCTGCACAATACAATTGTCCTCACACGCAAATACCAGATGCCTGAAAACTTACCAAGAGAGGGAATGTGGCCCAGACATCAAACATACGTGCTCTGGCAGGAGTGGCTGGGTTGCATTCCTAGTTCCGTTATTTACTATCTCTTCGCCCTGCTTTTCCCATCTCTGCTTCTCAGGGTTAATGATTAAATGAAACAATATATGTGACTTACCTGTAACTAAACCTGCTCAATAGTAAATGCTTTAAAAATTTAGCTATTGTTACTTTTACAAATTATTCCTCATTTCAACTTACTATATATGTACCCTGTACCTAGTGAGGATAAAGCCTTAAACTGATTCACACCGACGCGTTAGTTTCTTATTCAGTGAATTAGCTTTGTAAACTGTAAAGTGCTCTGGTAAATAAGAAATAATGTCACTAGCATTTGAAAGGGCAACGTGAGGTCAGAAATAATTTTGGAATAAGGGGGATGGTGGAGAAAGACTGAAGGAAAATTCAGCTATTCTATACTTTCCCCAGTACCTTCCTTTATCATGTATCAGAGAATATAATCTAAATGCACCTCTATGTGGTTATTCAACGAAAGGAGGCCTGTGAGAGCTTACTCACCACACAAGCTGAACGGAAGACACCTGGGCAGGGAGCCAGCCCTGCACATGGGGCAGAGGGCACTGCTGGCTGGGCACAGCCTTGGCCCAGCAAGTGCACATCCCGACCCGCTGGGAAGTGTGTCTGAGGGAACAGGCATGTTTGTGAATCATGGGAGCAGGAACATAGGGAGTTTGAACCCTCTGGAAGCAGGCAGTGTTTGCCGTGAACAGAATAGAATGAACAGGCGCCATGCACCTCACGCTGGGGGTGCTGCCCAACCCCTGACCCTACGCGGTGGGGGGCAGGCCTGATGTTGACAACAACATTTACAGGTTCCACTGTGACATCCCTGGGTGCTTCAGAGCCAGTTGCAAAGAGCACAGCCTGGGGTGCAAAAAGGTTTAAAGGGCTTAGATCTATTGTAATTTAAGTCATAAGGTAAGTATTACCTCATTTGTATCTTTCAGGTGGAGAAAGTAGTTACTGGTTTAGTTTTGCTTTTGTTTGTTTTAGGTTTTTTTCCCCAGTGTTTCTTTCTGCAGGGTGTAGTAAGTTTCTAGGGGACAAAAATTATGTCATAATCATTGCTTTTATTCCCAATACCTTCCACACAGCCTGACACAAAAGAGCTGCCTGGTGAGTTTCTCAGTACAGAAATGAATGTGACAGAGTGTGCTGTTACCGTTGGTGTTTCCTTCAAAGATATTCATAGAGTGACTTAAAAATGTGGTCAAAGCTCAGACTTCAACAAGAGAAATCTTTAGCAACCCTCCTCTCTGCCATGGCAAGGGTGAAGCTGGGGGCTCACAAGACAGAATGTTCATCGTGAATCTACAAGCATTTCTGTCGAAATCGGAGACTCTGAGTGAGATGGTTACAGATGCTATCTTCAGCCAACATTATTGTCTTTCTTTCAGGAGAATCAGATGATTTTCAGACTTCACAAATACTGTAAACCCAGAGGAAAATAATTTCCTACGGAGAAGTACTCAAATGTTGTTATAAATGATAAAGCATTTAATAACATACTATTTTCTGGGGAATTTCTTTTGTTATTTGACTGTGGGTGCCATATAATAAATATTCTAAGCAAACATACTTTTAAAGTGTATAACAACATATTATATATAATAAAATTATATTAACCTAAAAAATTTTCATGCAAAGTTGAAAATATGCACAATTACATATTTAGTTTATTAAACAAAATGAATCATTATAAAACTTTCATATTTATGCACAGAAAACTTCATTATGTAGAGAATATATGTATATGGATAACTGGTCCCTTATGGAAATTGAGATGTCCAGAGAGAAATTCACTATAAAGTTAGTCTGAGTGGCACTACACATATTGTATTATAATATATTATTCATAGATAATAAAGTTGAATAAAACAACTTCAACTTTTTGTGTTGTAGAAATGTTATCTAAGTATATTTTGCTGCATACAGTATAAAGGGACAGGTGGCTTGTTGATTATTTTGTATGGCTGTCATTCTAAGAGCTGCTCAGATAAGCTATTTATGCTTTTGGATTGGGAATAATGTCAGTCCTTGGAACATATGCTAATCCTTAAAATTTGGTTAGCATCTCCAAAAATAGAAATTATTCTTTGATAATTTAAATTATTTGAATTATAATTTTATCAAAACAAAGATGTTATGACTAAATATAAGTACATATGTGTCCCAGCATAATTTTACTTAAATATATATAGCTAGAAGGTTTAGATCCAGCCAAGACATTGTAAAAGATAAATGTTTGATATTTGGTTTCCTAGTTTATCTCAAACTCAAAAATGTCTTACCTTTTTTAGGAGATTTGTAAAAATCAAATGCTCCTTTCCCTGCTACACAAACTCTACTCTTCTGACAGTAGAGGAAAAGAAAAAAAATGCCCAGGATCCAATTTGTATTTTACTATGGGATTGAATCATATTTAATTTCTTTCTTGCACTGCCCTAGTTATCACTGAAATTTGGTAATAAATTTAAAAAGTATTAAATACCCATCTTCCATTTGAGCCCAGCTTTTCTTTCCTCCCTCCTTTACTTCCTTTCTTCCTCCCTCTATCTTTTCCTTTCTTCCTTCCCTCGCTTTTCTTCTTCAGTCTTTCTCTTAATCTTTTTCTCTCTCTTCCTTCTTTTCTTTCTGGTTTTTACACCATATATTATTTGTACTCCATCAACTGTTTTCAACCCTCAAGCAAAGAACCACAGTTGAATCACAACTTACTTTGTAAAAAAAAAATTTGTAGGGATAGTGTCTCACTATGTTGTCCAGGCTGGACCCAAAACTCCTGACTTTAAGCGATCCTCCCATCGAGGCCTCCCAAAGTACTAGGATTGCAGGCATGAGCCACTGTGCCCAGTCTGAATCATAACTTAAAGCTTTTACTTTGTACTCTTGGAAGGACAACTCCCCATTCCCTCCTCCCCTACTCTTGTTACATGGCAGAGTGACTATTGTCAATAATAATGTATTGTATATTTCAAAAATAACTAAGAGTAAATTTCAAAGGTTTACCATAAAAAATAAGTGAGGTTATAGATAGGTTCATGAAATCAATTTAATCATTTCACACTGTATACATATATCAAAACATCACAGTGTACCCCATAAACATACATAATTATGATTTCTCAATTAAAATAATGTTAATTTTAAAAATCCCCTCGAAAAGCTCTCACTTGACACATTCCTAGTCCTGATGCAAAAACCTTGTCTGAGTTGAAAGTTTTGCTAATGACCAGCTAAGGCAGTATTTCCAAAACCGCCAGATTATAAAAGTTACTTAGGCGTCTAGTTGATACACAGATAGCCAGGACCAAAGAAAACTATATCTTTTAATATACCCCCTAGATGATGCTTATGGTAACAAAACTTTGGGAAAGACTAACCTAGACTCACCACTCACCTACTTCAGGGTTCCTCTATTTGGCATTATGACCAGTGGTCCTACAACACCAGCTTTGACATGAATACTTCTTTCAAGAGAAAGCCTATTCCATTGTTAGACCACTCAAATTATGGGGGAAACAAAAATCTTCTTCTATTGTTCCTAAATCAATTTCCTATTCTGCAGCTTGCAGTTTTATCATGGGCACATACTGCTATCATTAAAAAAAAGAAACAGACGAATTCTAGAGGAAATCAGAAGCACTGTAATATATATGACTTGACAAGAGCAGGGCTTTGCCAGCAGGAAAGCAATGAAAATGGGATCACATCTTCCCAGCAAAGGAAATTAACCAACAGGAGTCTGACAATTACAGGCTTATTTTAAGGGAGTGGTGATGTGTTTTGAAGGTTATTAAGATGTAACCTCTTATTCATCTAGAAACTTAAATGTTTCTCCTTGAGAAAAATTTTTAAGAAAGTTGCATTGTTGTTACCTCTGACAGGTGACTTGGCAGAGAGTAATGCTATTATCACATGATTTTAATCAGAAAACATGGGTTTAAATTCCTATTAAGATACATTCTAATCTTGCCAACTTGGGTAGCTGCTTGCCTTCTCTGAAAATTAGGTTTTCCATATGTGATATATAGCGTATATCTCTGGCAGTCACTCCTAGTGCTCTTTAAGTACTATTCTGTTCCCAGTAAATTTATATTTTGTCCTTATTACGTTTCATATATTTATTGTTGTGGGAGAATAGAGACAAGGAAACCAGAATGAGAAAAGACTGTGTCTTAAAGCCCAAGTCAATCGTCACTCCTTTATACTGACCAAGCAAGACAGTGGATCTATAGATCAAATTAATGCTTTATGAATTTAAAAGACAATATAAAAAAGTGAATGAATTATTGAAGCTCCTGAAGTCATCTTATATAGATCCTACTGAAGAAAATGCTTTCAGGGCAATTGTTTTATTATAATATGTATGTGTGTGCTTTATTGTTTTGAGTAGGTTGTTTTATTTAGGAGACAAATTACATATTCAATTTTCTCTTTACATTCAATATATCTATGTGTGTTTTCATTTTTTTATTTTTTTTTATTTATTTATTTATTTATTTATTTATTTATTTATTTATTTATTTTTTGAGACAGAGTCTCGCTTTGTTGCCCAGGCTAGAGTGAGTGCCGTGGCGTCAGCCTAGCTCACAGCAACCTCAAACTCCTGGGCTCAAGCAATCCTTCTGCCTCAGCCTCCCGAGTAGCTGGGACTACAGGCATGCGCCACCATGCCCGGCTAATTTTTTCTATATATATTAGTTGGCCAATTAGTTTCTTTCTATTTATAGTAGAGACGGGTCTCGCTCTTGCTCAGGCTGGTTTCAAACTCCTGACCTTGAGCAATCCGCCCGCCTCGGCCTCCCAGAGTGCTAGGATTACAGGCGTGAGCCACCATGCCCGGCCTATGTGTGTTTTTAGGACAGTACTTCAGTGTTTGTGTTTTTAATGGGGAAAAATGGAGCCTAGAAAAAAAAAGGGTGGTTCTGACATTAACTAACTGTTTACTCTTGAAAAAGATACAACATCCAAACATCCTTTGACTTCTCTTAAAATGAGGGGGTTATGTCAACAAGCACTGAAAGACATATCTAGTTTCAACATTGAAATAATTTATATGTGCATTTTTATTTAAGGAAAATATTTTAAAGTATAAACAAATAACTTGAGTACTAAAGCAAAACTGAAGAAGAGGAAAAAAAAAACCCATGGATTTGTATTTTGAGTTCATTATGTCAAGTATTCATCTAAGAAAATAATGGCAGTAAAAAAACAGATTAGATAAAATGTCTGATACAATGTTCAGAAAACCATGACACAAAAATTCAAAAAATATTATTTACTTACTATTGTTCCAGATAAAATATTTTAATTTTAAACCTAATATTAACATTTTTCATTCAGTAAAACAAAGTCAAATTTGATGGTGGTTTGAATAAACTTTGACTTTTTAAAACTATGTTTTAATATATGTAAAAAAGGAGTTTAAACCCTAAGTTATGATTCTCATTTCAGGCATATTATTTAATATTGGTGAGAGGGCTGCAAAAATATAAAGAAATAACCTTATGGTGTCTTTATTCCTACCCATCATTTGTTTATAATAATAATATAGTCATTATGATACACAAAAGATTGACAGAGGAAAAAAACGTCATTTCTATTTTCTTGTCACTAAACAAATCTGGTTTCATTTCTGGACTCCTTTCAATAAACTCTAGTACTACAAATACATATTTAGATAATTTTGCCAATCCAGTACTTTACCTCTATTATAAAAATTAGATGAAGTACTTTTCATTTGAATTACCTTTCAAGTTGCTTGTATCAATTTCTTTTCAAGAATTTCCGAAGCAGTCTCGATAACAGTTCACTGTTTAAAACTTAAAATCTCCATTTCTTTGTTCTTGACTTCATGGTTCACATAGCTCCAGTGTGACAACCCTAAATCCAAAAGCCCATTTATGGAAAAAAGATTTTCTTTATGCATTGTTGATTTTAAAGTTTAATTTCTTCATGAACATTTATTGAGCACTTACTATATGCAGTGTACTTTTAACATCTTTCATCTCCTTGTACTTTTCAGAAAAGGATAGTCACATATCTTCTTAAGAGTTTAAATTATGCTTACTAGTTGCTTAAATGGCAGGTCATAAAGAATTAATGGAAAGTGCAATGAAATGAAAAGTATAATGAGTACAAAGAGAAAGGTAATCTTTGACGCTTGCCATTTTGAGATTCGCTAGAGGCAATCTGTCACTGTGTTCAGTCATTTTTCTCTTCTACAGTGTCTCTCAAATTTACCCTTTCTTCTTGATTCTGACTGCTAAGACCAAAGCCCAGACTTTCATCCTTCCTGCCTGGAATGCTACAACAATTCTTTAATTGGTTAGCCTGTCTCCACCCATCTCTTCTCAAATCCATCCACCATTGCAATAATCTCTCTAAAACACCAATGTGGCCACGCCAGTCTTCTGCTCAGAAAACTTCTACACCCTATTTTCTTCTACATAAAGACCAAACCCTCCTACCTAGCCTTAGTGACCCTATCATGTTGTGCCATTCTACTATTGAAGCTTTATTTCTTAATTTTTCCCAATCTATACACTCTACCTCCGACAGAAATGGCAACTCACTTCCTTCTCAACTGTAGTCAGGGTTCTACAGAGAGACAGAAACACATACACACACACACACACACACACACACACGCACACACACACAGAAATTAATGCTGGGCATTGGCTCAGGTGATTATGGAAGCTAAGAAGCACCACCATCTGCCCTCTGTAAGTGGGAGACCCAAGGAAGTCTGTGATGTCTTTCAGTTTGAATTAAAAGTCCCAAGAAGCGGAGAGCTGGTGGTGTAGCTCCCAATCGAAGTTAGGACCTGGAGCTGGGGGAGGTGAGGGTATGTGCTGGTCTAAGTCCCAGAGTCAGAAGGCTGGAGAACCAGGAGCTCTGATCCCTGAGGGCAGGAGAAGGTGGACATCACTGCTTAAGGAGAGAGAGAGAATTCATCCTTCCTCCACCTTTTTGATCTACTCAGGGGCCCCCAAAGGATTGGACATGCTGACCCACATTGGTGAGGGCAAATCTTCTTTACTCTGTCTGCTGATTCAAATGCTAATCTCTTCCAGAATCCCTCTCGCTGGCACACCCAGAAATGTTTTACCAGCCACCCGGGCATCCCTTAACTCAGTCAAGTTGACACATAAAATTAACCATCACAGCACAACACTGTTGCCTGCCAACTTCCTGCCTTGCAAGCACAATCTGCTTCTTTGCCACTTTCTCCTCCCCTGCATCTATCCAGCCATGAACTCATTCTTTAAAGCCCAAATTAAACCTCACTCACTCTAACGTTCCAGCATATCCCAGTGATCTTTCCTTTCCTGAATTCCAGTCATGTTTATAATTAGAATCTGCTGGTTACTCAGTTGCTCCTGAAAAAGACACTGGGATCAAATACAGATAACTGAGCCCTGTTCACCCTGGAGACTGGAGGCCATTTCTCCCTCTGTCATAGCCACCACAGTGTCACAGTGGGGCATTAGGTGTCCTTCTTGTCCCCTACTCTGGAAGCCCGTGGGAGACCCACCACATGTGTCATCTTCCCAGTCCCAGAGCACCTCTCATCACAGCCACATGCAGTGGCCTCTCCGTACATGTTTGATGAGTGAATGTCTGCCACAGAAAGCCTTCCGATCCAGGGATGCCCCACCCCTGGAATAGAAGTAGTCAGCCCTGCCCTGCTTAGCTCACAAGATAGTTTGGGTAGAGGAAAAGGATAGAAAATGCTTTGTAACTGTTAACACTATAGCAATATTTGTAACTGTATGACTATATATATAAAATAATGCTTTCCTAACTATAGTCTCTGAAACCAGAAACTGTCCTATTTATTTTGATACCCACATGCACACACTTAGCTACTAACATGCTGCTGGCTTACAGCATAATCTTAATGAAATTTGCACAGATTTGTTGATTGATTATAAATAATGTAATATTAAAAGTCACCTGTTTTTATACCGTGACTATATATAAGTGCTTATCTCCTATACAGCATGATGCTTAAAACAGTACCCTGAATGCTTTCGTTAATTACTTTGTATATACAGATTGAATATCCCCAACCTGAAAGTCCAAAATCTGAAATGTCCCCAAATTTGAATCTTTTCAAGTGCTGACATGCACTCAGAGGAAATGCTCATTGGAACATTTTGGATCTGGGATTTTCAGGTGAGGGATGCTCAACTGCTAAGTATATGTAATGCAAATATTCCCAAATCTGAAAAAAATTCAAAATCCAAAACATTTCTGATCCCAGGCATTTCAGATAAGGAATACTCAACTTGTATTATATCCTCTACACATAAGAATGAAACAAAGGAAAACAAACAGACAAGCAAAAAGAACTCTAAAACAAAAAGTCATTAAGATAATTATCTTTCAGGGTAGATTATGGAGTCAAGAGAACTTTTGTTTGATACGAATGGAAAATCATTACTTTGAAAATAGAAAGGGTTCGTAGAACTGGATTTCATTCTGTTTTGCACACTTTCCAGCTGAATGGTGGTGGGCAAATCACTTATGTTTTCAGAACTTCACTGTCTTCCTCTGGAAAATAGAAATTTTATTATCATTCTTGCCCCCATATATATCTCACTGATTAACATAAATAAAAGGAGAAAATGCATGTTAATACATTACTCTTTGAATGCAAGTGTTTCTAAAATGTATTTAATTATCTGAATGTTTCACACTATATGCTAACATAACCACAACAGGATTCAATAAAATATTTTTATAATGGTGACTAAACATGGCAAACTTTGAGAAGACAAGCATACAAATATGTTTAGGTTAATGTTTCTAGATACTTTTTAGTGAAATGCACTAGTTTGAGTAAACAACATACAAATCATCTTTTCAAATCAGGATGCCTTGGACAAAAGTATTCTTTCTGCTTCCTTTAATTTTTTTTTCTAAGTGGATTTGAGCAGGTAAGCCAATAACAATTTATTTCCCCCTTGTGTGAGTAAGTAGGTGTTAGGTGTGAACAAGCCAATAAAAAGTAACAGTCAGCTCTTGATGGAACAATTTTAACAGAAATGAATGACTCAAAAGCAATTTCTGTTGTAAAGAATAATTAGGGAAGGGAGAAAAATACCAAAAAAAATAAATACCCAAGAACAACAACAACAAAAAGTATGTCCACAGTGTAGACCTGACATGGAGCTGCTGAAATTAGCACATATCTCTGCCCCAGTAGGATGAGTGACAAAAAGGCCATCTGTCCCTCATCTCTTCTCTCTGCCACTTTGTCTGTGGACCCCTTGTGAAACTGTATCTAATGGGCTCTGTGAGGCTAGTTGTTGGCCAGGACTAATTTCAAGCTAAAGAGATATTAATGGGACTGATATTTGCCACTTCTTTAAAGATATTTGCCCCAAACTCCCTCTCCCCCTCAGTCTCTCTTGTGGATTTGGTGATGACTGGAGCAATCTTGGAAGCTACATGTTGGGGGTGGCAGTACCACCACCCCGGCCCTGGGCTGCCTCTCTGAATGGTTGTGTGAGAGGGGGGAATATTTCCCTTATATTTTTAGCTATCGTGCTTCCTGAAGCTTACCCTCCTGTAACCAAGTTGACACTCCAAAATCAAACCCTATTGCTACCTTTCGTCAAAACAAAAGACTTTAATTTCAGAAGCTGGGCAGAATAGGGAATTCACCCAAGTTGTGGGTCCGGTACTAGCAAGCAATGCGGTGTCTTTTGGCATCACACCTTGTGTGGGGGAGGACATGCGTATTCTAAACCGCAGTGACAGAGGAGGGGTAGCCTATACCACTTCTTCCCTTGTCTAACACAACTAACAATTATGCTTCTTTTACTTTCTTTCTTATAAGTATGCGGTGTTAGTTGCCAAATTGAGTTCCACAATATAGATTGATTAGCATGGATTAAGATAAACTAGCTTTAATTCCTCTTGCTAGCTGAGAAGCAATCTATTTTCAACAATAACCATCATTATGAAGGCCCTTCTGAATCATTAAAAAAGGAATGTATATTTATTCAGTAGAGTTTGAATTATATGTATTATTTACTTTGTAAAATTTGGCAACCTATGCCTTGTATCACTTTGCGTACCAAAAATATAATGTAGAAAAATAACACAGTATATAAAGGAAAGGCAAACGAGAGGTCCTAAGCTTTGCATTTAGCTGGCTTTTTATCCATGCCTAGTTTAGACTTCCCCATGGCAAGAAATCCTATTACTGTCATTGAGTATCCTATTGTCTCTTTATCATTTTCCCCCAGTTAAAGTGGGCATCCAAGACCCTTCTACCCATTGGTTTCCCCACAACCCTGTAGGGCACATTTTGCTTTGCATTCGTTTATATGGTGCTATGGTTTGAATGTGTCCCCACCAATACATATTAGTTGGAAACTTAATTGCCATTTTAACAGTATAAAGAGGTGGGGCCTTTAGGAGGTGATCAGGTCAGGAGGGCTTCACCCTTGTGAATGCATAGGCACACCTTGTCTTATTGGACTTATGAGATTTTTCACAAATTAAAGGTAGTGGCAACCTTGAGCAAGCTTCTCAGCACCATTTTTCCAACAGTTTGTGCTCACATAGTGTTTCTGCGTCATATTTGCATAATTGTTGCAATATTTCAAAGGTTTTACTTTTATATGTCTTGCCATAATCTGCAATAATTGATATTTGATACTACTATTATAATTGTCTTAGGGCACCATGAACTATGCCCATATGAGACAGCAAACAATCAATAAAGGTTATGTTTGTTCTGTCTACTCCACCAAATGACCTATTCCTCCATCTCTCTCCCACTCCTCAGGCCTACCTATTCCCTGAGACACAACAATATTGCAATTAAGCCAATTACTAACCCTACAGTGGTCTCTGAGTGTTCAAGTGAAAGGAAAAGTCATGGCTCTCTCTCACTTTAAATCAAATGCTAGAAATGATTAAGCTTAATAAGGAAGGCAAGTCAAAAGCCAAGATAGGCCAAAAGCTAGCTTTTGCCCCAGTCACCCAAGTTGTGAATGCAAACAAAACATTCTTGAAGGAAGCTAAAAGTGCTACTCCAGTGAGCACATAAATGATAAGAAAGCAAAACAGCCTTATTGCTGATATGGAGAAAGTTTTAGTAGTCTGGATAGAAGATCGAATCAGCTACAACATTCCCTTAAACCAAAGCCTAATCCAGAGCAAGGCCCTAACTTCTCTCCAATTCTAGGGAGGCTGAGAAAGGTGAAAAAGCTTCAGGAAAAAAGTTTGAAGCTAATGGAGGTCATTTCATGAGATTTATGGGAAAAAAACTGTCTCTATAACATGCAAGTGCTGATGTAGAAGCTGCAGCAAGTTATCCAGATCTAGCTAAGATTATTGATGAAAGTGGCTACATTAAACGATATTTAATATAGATGAAACAGCTTTATATTGAAAGAAGATGATATCTTCACATCAATGACTAGAGAGGAGAAGTCAATGCCTGGCTTCAAAACTTCAAAGGACAGGCTGATTCGCTTGTTAGGGGCTAATGCAGCTGGTGACTTGAGTTGATGCCAATGCTCATCTACCATTCCAAAAATCCTAGGGCCTTCAAGAATTATGATAGATCTACTCTTCCTGTGCTGTATAAATGGAACAACAGAGCCTAAATGACAGCACATCTGTTTACAACATGGTTAACTAAATATTTTAAGCCCACTGTTGAGCCCTACTTAGCAGGGAAAAAAAATTTCTTTCAAAATATTGCTGTTCATTGACAAGGTACCTAGTCACCCAAGAGCTCCAATAGAGATGTGCAAAGAGATGAATGTTGTTTTCACATCCACTAACATAATATTCATTCTGTATCCCATAATAGACCAAGGAGTAATTTTGACTTTCAAGTCTTATTATTTAAGAAATACATTTCATAAGGCAACAGCTGCTATAGGTAGTGATTCCTGTGACAGATCTGGGCAAAGTAAGTTGAAAACCTTCTGGAAAAGATTTACCATTCTATACACTATTAGGAACATTTGTGATTTGTGGGAGGAAATCAAAATATCAACATTAACAAGAGTTTGAAAGATGTTGATTCCAGCCTTCTTTTAGGACTTTGAGAAGTTTAAGACTTTAGTGGAGGAAGTAACTGCAGATGTGGTGGAAATAATAAGAGAACTAGAATTAGAAGTAGATCCTGAGCACGTGACTGAATTGCTGCAACTTCATAATAAAGCTTGAACAGGTGAGGATTTGCTTCTTATGGATATGCAAAAAATGTATTTTCTTGAGATGGAATCTACTCCTGGTGAAGGTGCTGTAAACATTGTTGGAGTGACAAAATAAAAGATTTAGAATATTCCATAAACTTGGTTGGCAGAGCAGTGGCAGAGTTTGAGAGAATTGATTCCAATTTTGAAAGAAGTTCTACTGTGAGTAAAATGCTATCGAACAGCATCACATGCTACAGAGAAATCTTTCAGGAAAGGAGGAGTCAACAGATATGGAAAGATTTACTATTGTCTTGTTTAAGAAGTTGCCACAGCCACCCCAGCCTTCAGCAACCACCACCCTGATCAGTCAGCAGCCATGAACATCAAGGCAAGACCCTCCACCAGCAAAAAGATTATGACTTACTGAAGACTCACATGACTGTCAGCATTTTTTATCAATAAAATATTTTAAATTAAAGTGTGTACATTTCTTTTTTTTGGACATAATGATATTGCACACTTAACAAACTATAGTATAGGGTATACATAACTTTTATATGTACTGGGAAACGAAAAAATTTGTGTGACTGACTTTATTGCAATATTTGCTTTATTGAGGTGGTCTAGAACCAAACCCATAATATCTCTGAGGTATGCCTGTATTGATGCTGCTAATATAGCATTAATATTATTGTTGTTAACCCACAGAAGTGGGCTAATTATCATGGGAGCTGGTTCCTGGTAATAGGATGAAGTTCAGTTCCCTCTTGCTCTCTTACTCTCATGTACTCTCCCTTGCCTTCCCACCATTCTATGATGTAGCAAGAGGGCATTACTCAGATGCAGGTACCATGATCTTGGACTTCCCAGACTCCAGAACCATAAGCCAATTAAATCTCTTCCCATTATAAATTATCCAGTTTGTGGTGTTTTGTTCTAGTAACTGAACATGGACTATGAAATATGGTTTATACAACTGAGTAAATACTAAGGCAATTTATCTTTCCCTCTTTCACCCTTCTAGCAATATCTAACATACCTATTAGAGAAGATGGTAGTGTGTGAAAAGAAGAGACTTTACATGCCACAGTCTATGCGGTCTATCCAGAGTATTTTATGGATTTTAAACATGCAGTTTAAAAAATATATACATATGTAGATAAATAGGTGTAGAAAGATAGGTATAGAAATAGATATAACTATTTCTGTTACTTAAACACATTAATATTAAATTGGGATAGGGAATTTTCAACATTTCAGATATTCATATGACTGTTAGGAATAAAAATAATGATTGATCTGGTAAAATCTCATGCACTTAATTATTTATAAGAATAATTACATAGATATTTATATATATACACACATATATACATGTATATGTATATATGAAACACTAATTCTAAGTCAGCTTTGTTTACTTAATTAGCTATTTCAATACTTAACCATTCTGGATCAATAAGAGCTTACTCTTTTACTCACTATGGACCCTTGATCAATATTACTGATATTGAACTCTGAAATTTTCTTTTCAAAAACAGACCATTTTACTTTCCACATTTTCTGTGCCTTTATTAGCAACTAACTTGAACTTTGTTCTCACTGTGAGGTCTCATCCCTTGAACCATCCTTATATTTCTGGCTTATCAACCTCCTTCTGACCTCACTTTTCTCCTTAACTTAGATTGTAAGATCCGTATTGAGTGTCTTTAATTGTCTTCTCATTAATACTCTCAAATCTCACCCACTGGACTTTTGCTCTCATTAACCCCAACTCTCAGTAGCCCCTACAGACTTCTTCCTTCACTGCTTTCAGAGTATTTTAATACTGCTGGAGAAAGTAGGTAAGGAAATTGATCTGATCTCACTACAGATCCCTACTGCCCAATCCTTCTTCCATAGCACTACTACTACTTGCCTCCTGATTCCATATTTCATCACCTCCTAAAAGAGTTTCAACCTTCTTCCTATAGCCTAATCTATTTCCTCCTTTTTGGGTTGAAATCCTCTCTTTATTCAATGCTACCTCAAATGATCTGTATAGACTCCTTCCTCCATACGAAGACTTCAGATATATCCAGCATCTTATTCTTCCTTTCTGTCTTAAAGAAAAGAAGAAAACAGCCATACTTCCTCCATATTTTAGTGCTAACCTCTATCTGGACTTAGATGTTAACTCTTTCTTCCTGTCTTTAAAATTCATTCCATTAAATAACCATTTTCTATATTTGTTTTCCTTTCTTGTTACATTTGCTCTGCCTACAAATATGCTGCTTACATCTTTCTTATCCTGAAAAAGGCTTTCCTCACAGCAGCAGTCTCCAAAGATTCAATTTATCTTGTCCTCTTGCTACCAAACCTCTTGAAATTGTAAAATAGTAGCTATGGTTTTCCCCACGACCTTGTCATTCTTTCTCTAACAAAGTACATTTCACTACAAATTGTCTTCACTTAATTGACTCTTCTTTCATATTTGACCATAGTAACCATCTCTTTTTTCTTGCAACTCATTTCACCCTAGATTCCACATCATGGTTTTAACCCTAAACATTCTACTGACTTTCCATAGAAAGGAATCTATCATTTATTTTCTGTTTTACTTTAGATATTTTTTAATGTGCTCTAACAATGTAGTTCCCAATAATAATCACTTTCCAAGAGTTGATCCTTAGCTCCTATGCTCTCTACTATTGGTGAATAGATCTATGTGAATAGATCCCATTTCTTTATTGTAATTCCAGGACTTACCTCTTAAGCTCCAAATTCATATGTCCAGCCACTTGCTCATTACCTTTACTTAAATATTTTGATATGACCAGCATGACCAAAACAAGCCTTAGTGTTTTTGTGGCCCTTGTCTCCAAATTACTTTCTTCTTCTGACTTTTTACATTTTTATGCATAGCACAATACTTCTGTAAATAATCAACAATTGAAATCTGAGCAATCCTGGATGCCTGTGTCTTTTTTTCCTCTTTTGCAACATCAAGTTGTAAATTCTTTATTTCCTTTTCTTGGTGACTTCCATTCAAACTTTCCTCTTTTCCATTCTCACTGCCACTCTGTTAGATTTAGTTCTCATTTTCCCTTACTTGGACTGTGGCCAAATTTCCTACGCCTTATATAGTGGCTTTTATCAAAAATAATCATAAACATTCTATGTTTCCATTCCACTCTATTTTTCAATTTATGCATAATTTTATACATTTATTTGCTTCAATAAATCTTTTCCAAAAAGAGAAATATTTGTAAAACTATAAGACTTCTGAAATTTCTTTGATTCAGTTATATTGTTTATGTATCCTAAGGCATCCATGCTATTTGATTCTGAAATATGTAGTGCTTTCTGGGTTGAGTTTTTATGAAAAATTCAGTAAGTTGCATTTGTGTTTACTTTTTTGTAAGGTAATTGTTTCTTTAGGTATTTTCCTTTTATTCATGAGAAATTCTGTAGCATAACTCTTCATTTAAATAAAAATAATAAATATATATAGAAAAGGGTGGATAACATTATCATTTCCTTCCTTGCGAAAGATGCAAGTGTGAAAAACTACGATGAGACTCTGTTAGAAACAGAACAATAGGCCTTCTTATTCAGCTTGTGAACAAAGGATATCCACATACCCTTGCTGTATGATATCCCCAAGATGAATGTCAATTGCCTTTTGTCAGGGGCTACCAGGTATCTGCTCTTAAAACCATTTTCCTGAGCCTCAAGCCCTGGGGTAGGCCTTGATCTGTCTCCTTTGTCTTCTTTCTTGTTTGAAGAAAGTGTATTGGCAGGGAGATTAGAAGCCAAAGGATTTTGTTTCCACTTGTACAGCTCCTGGGATAAGCACTGGACTCTGACCTTCAAGTACAGCAGACTCTTAAAGAAACTATCTACTTCTATTCCCGTGTCAAGGATTGACTTAAAAGGTTTTCTGAGCTAATAGATTAAATTACTCTGTAAGGCCAAAGGGCTGAGCTATGGGATTATACCTGATGTAAGCAAGAAATAAATTATTAGGAGGATATGAAGGAAATAAATCTTCCTTTGTAAGTAGCACATGAAGTGCAGTTTTATTGCTGCGACTGAAATATTAATATCAAGTTTTCTTGATGTGGCACCTGCACCTAACTCAGAACTCCCCACACAATGCTAAAATCATGACAGTTAATGTTCTTTGGACTAATGCTGTATATTTAGGTGAACTATTCCTTATAGTGCCACATCATGATATACATTATTTTTTATCATGTACTTAATAACTTCAATGAACATAAGAAAGATAATTGAGTATACTCAAGAGCTTTAACAGCTGTTCTTTACAATGAGTGCTCAACTTCATAAAATCTGCAACACCATAAAATAGCTCCTTTTATAGAACTTGGATTGATGTTGAAGAAGAAAATAAAGAAACACAAGTCTATGAGATGCTCAAGAGCAAGAGTTTGGCCTTGTTGATTATGGTATCTCCAGCACTTTGTCTAGAACATGGTAGAAATTTATTCAATAAATCACACCAGAAAAATCATTTCACAATCAACTTCCAAACATCAAAATTCAGATATACTGGATATTACAACAATGTCTCCTAAAACAATTTGCATGTCTAAATTCAGATTAAACATTCACTAAAAGAACCTGATTTGCATTCCTCTAGTAAAGTTGCATAAATACTTCTTTGGATTTCTATTTTTCCAATGAAATCACAAGAGGTATGCCCTATTTAAGGCACAACGAACAATTCTCAACATCAGATTTCCAACTCTCCAGTTTAATTTATAGATGAGCAGACTGGTGATAAGGATTCTAAAATGGAAACACTTGACCCAGGGGCCAATTAGGCTTATAGACCCTCTAAGAGCAGAAAAGATGAAATTGTCCCTTACTCAAATTTTCAATCAAGATAAACTACTCAGTAAAACAAGTGTAATGCAATCAGTTCCATATTTCTGATTTTTCTCATAATGAACACCTGATAGCAAGCATCAAATTATTCCTTGTGTCTGTAACTGTATCATTTATTTATATCTGTACCTATGATATTTTATGTGTCAGTGTGTTTATGCAGGTATCTCTGTATCTATCTCTGTCTCTATTTCTATCTCTATCTCCATCTCTGTCTCTATCTTCATTGCTTTGATGGTGCCCTCAGCATGTGCTTTGTCAAATAATGCAGCACTGATAAAGCCTCAAACACAACAATAACTGCTCCTGAATCAGACAGGTACATTGTATTCTTCCAAGGAAGGCATTTTGGTAGTACCTGGAAGAAAAAGGAATAAGAAATCTACTTTCAGTGAAAGAGGCAAATAATGTATTAAAGACAAAAAAGTTAAACATGAAAACAGTCTTTTAGGGTTTCCAAACAACAAATATTATTCAAATTCAAAATCACATATTGGCAGGAGATCTTGCAATAGCTTTGAAGAAAAGTATCTTCTTACTCACGTGACAAACTATAGTGATTCAGAAGCTATCGATTAAAAATATTTCTTAACTTTCTATATTTATTTGCAATTTGGAGATATGAACCATAAAAGTATTTTGACTAATCAAAAAACGGGCACATTTTCCTCCTCTTACTCATTATTAAATAAACTCATACATGAAACCAGCTATAATAATCACTAAAGATTATGTTAAATAAGATCCAAAGTAAATAATAGTAAGGATGAAAATTAAGCCTAACTTCAAACTATTCTGAGTAGGAATTGATTTTTTATTTCTTTCTTGATGAAATAAGGTCATCTGAAAGTACAGTGGAAATTAGTTTGAAAAGTATATTAACAGTTATTCTCATAGTCAGGTAAGAACATTATATTCTAAGGAAAGATAGACTTATAAAGTCTGAGTAACCTTCAATATGTTTGCATAACTTAATTTATGAATTTAATTTTCTTTATTATTTTTGGGTTTCTCTCTTTCTGTTAGTTCCGCCTTTTAATTAGTAGACACTAAGGTAAGGAAAGTTAGAAATCACATTATTATTCCACCATTTAAAAAGCAACAGAACAACATTAAATGATCAGTATTTCATATATGATAAAAATGTTTAAAATGCAATTTTCTGAAGAAAGTATTTAATTGAAATTACAAAGTACTATAAAATACATGTTTATATTTATTCCAATTGTGATTTTTTAAATTTTCTGACTAATTTACGTGTGTGTGTGTGTGTGTGTGTGTGTAATAAGTAAGAATAATAATTTTCTTTGGCCTAGATTCAAAATATCACCTGCACTAACATCGAATATCCATAAACCATCCATTAAACTATTTTCTCTGTTTTGAGACTGTCACAGAATGAAATATAAAGCATTTCTGCATGAGTGTTTCACTCTCAAGAAATTTCAGAAAGAAGTTGTAAATTCTGGACAATATTCGAACAAATCAGAAAACTCTAGATGTCATTAAATATGCACCAAAGGATTAGCAGTTTCCAAATGCCAATCTAAGGACAAGTTGCTTTCAAATTACCTGCAAAGCTTTGAAAACATTAGCTTGTAGGCCCAGCCCTGGACTTACTGAAAGTCAGTGTGGGACTCAAGGGTCTCTAGTTTTTAAAAGATAGACAGCATGTTTCTTGTGCATTGCTAAGGTTTTAAATCCACGTCACATTTTCCAATTTCACAAGAATCCGTGGCAACAAATGTAGGGATGTTAAAAATAAATAAATAAATAAAATTTCTTCTTACTATTCCCTCCCCCAGTCATTCTTACTTGCTCCTTGATAATCACTTCTCAGGCCGACTCCTGAGAAATTACCCACTATTATCATCCTCATCGAACAATGAAAGCAGAGACCTGGTCTTTAGATGAGCTTGGTGAAAATGCACCTGAGAGGTGTGCCCAAAGGAGTCTGATTTCCATAAATTGATTCAACAGAGTCTTAATACGCTACAGTTTCCAGCGAAGAGACAAGTTACCCTCCTGCATTCCATTTGGGCAATTCAGTCTTGGATGGAGAGTCGATCCTGAACGGGATAAGTTAATACAAAGTGCATTTCATTAGACAGAGGCTACCCTGACCAGCCCGGTTGCAAGAATTAGAGCTTTCTCAGAGATGAGGGTCCTGGGGAAGAGGCTTGGGGTGGGTTGGGAATGTTGGGGGGAAGGGGGAGCAGACAAGGAAAAGAAACGGGAGCCCGGAGACGCTGACCTAGCCGGGTTCAGGACATGCTACCCCGAAACATGATGCCTTGGCATTTGGGAAAACAGCAGAAGCAGGAAGGCTGCTCTCACCTTCGCCCCACCCTTCCTCCCTGAAGCAGCCATAAAAGCCAGAAAGGTCACTCTCTGTCCTTCTCCCTTCTTTACCGAAGACCCTCACCTGACAGGTGTCCTGCCCTATACCTCGATGGAAATCATGTCACACAGGGACGCCAAGAAGAGTCTGAACACATGGGTTTTGCTAAGTTCCCTCCAGTTTCAGACCATTAGAGCATCTCCTTTTGTCCTCCAATCATACCTCTGCACAACTGTCTGCAAAAATACACGGATTTTACTGTTTCTTTAGGTCTTTGTTTCTGAAGGCTCTTATGTCATGTAAAAATATATTAAATAAGTTTGTATGCTTTTCTCATTTATTCATCTTTTGTTATTGGGGTCTCAGCCATGAATCTCAGGATGGGCAAGGAAAAGACGTTAACTTTTTCTCCCCTATAGGCCGAAGGTCCCTATTGGTTTTGATGGAATTTTGTGCTGCATCATTTCTACAGGAACCTATTTTCTCTACTATTCCAAATAAAGAGGTTTAATATATAATATTAATTTTAAAATCCAACTTAACAATAATTTGAATAGATAGGCAGAGTAGAAAGGCAAGCACACATACAAGTAATTAAAATACAAAGAAGGGTGTAATTTTTTAAGACTGCAATTCTGATGTGTGCTATTGAAGATTTTATGTAGGAGGAAGCATTTGAGCTGAATGGGTGAAATTTTGACAGCTTGAATTTAGGAGAAGGGCAAAAAGCAGAGAAGTGGAAAAATGGAATGTACTTTAAGTCAAAGACAGGATGTTTTGTATGCCAAAAAATGAATTGTGGCTTAGTAGGATCATGATGTGAAAAATAAGACAAGAAAAGAGAGAATCATACATCAAGCTAAAAAGTTTGCATTTCATCCTGCAGGCAGTATTGAACCTTGTGAAATGTTTAGTAAGAATATAACATGATCAGAACTGTGCTTTAGGAAAACCTGAGAGACAAATGGGGGTAGGAAAATCATTTCAAAGTCAAATGTAGCAGTCTGGATAAGAAGCCTTACTGCTAATCAACTAGAAACCAACCAAGAAGCACATAATATTATCTGTATGTAAGTACAGATACTTTACTCAACATATGATGGGGTTCTGTCTCAATAAGTCCATTGTAAGTTGAAAATATTGTAAGTCAAAAATGCTTTTAATACACCTAACATACCAAACATCATAGCTTAGCCTAGGCTACCTTAATCATGCTCAGAAAACTTACACTAGCCTACATTTGTGCAAAATCATCTAACACAAAGACTATTTTATAATAAAATGCTGAATGTCTAATGTACTTTATTGAACACTTCACTGAAAGTGACAAACAGAATAGTTTTATGGGTACTTGAAGTAAGGTTCCTACTAAATGCATATTGCTTTCATACCATCATCTAGTTGAAACATCCTAAGTCAAATCATCTTAAGTCAGGAACCATCCATACTGGGCAAAGAACTGAATGATGGTTTGAACTAAGACGGAGACAAAATGGATGAAAAAAAAAAAAATAGAAAAGATTCGAAGGGCATTGTAGAGATTTTAAAAATACCAAAAACATACAGTTTGTAAATACCTCACGCTATCTTGCTTTAGCAAAACATAACAAAAGAGTCCCATTTTCTTTCTTTTTTTAAAACAACTTTATTGAAACAGACTTTCCATATCATGAAGTACACCAGCTTATAACGTATGCAAGTCAAAGGTTTTTAGTATATATAAAGAGTTGTGCATCTATCATCATAATCTAATTTTATAACATTGTCATCATGCCCAAAAGAACCTTATAGCCATTAGTAGTCACAGCCTGTCCCTGCTTCCCTCCTCCCAGCCTTGAGCAACCACTAACCGATCCATCATCTTTTTTGCTTGTGTGTTTTATTGAGCTGTAAGCTGCTAGGAGAAAGGCTCTGTCTTTTTATTAATACATAATACTTTATGATAAACATTTGTGTGAAAGATTATTTTTGAGCTCACTTTCTTTCTCTCAATTTCCATTCAACACACACAATCGCACATGCATGCCCCCCACAGGTGTTTCCAGGACACATCATCCTTTCCTTCTGCCTCTCTTGTCCTTGGGTAGATCAGAATGCCCCCAGTACTCCTGTGGAGGCCATCAGAAAGCCAACAATCCATGCTGTGGGAGCCAACTGATGCCAAAAGCTTAAAGGCCCCTTTTAATTCCCAGTTAGAGTTGAACATCCAGAGGTTTCACGCCAAATCCTCCTCTCCTCTCAAGAAATGTGCAAGCTCAGCCGGACACAGTGGCTCACCCCTGTAATCCTAGCACTCTGAGAGGCCGAGGCGGTGGATTGTTTGAGCTTACGAGTTCGAGGCCAGCCTGAGCAAGAGTGAGACCCCCATCTCTACTAAAAAATAGAAAAAATTAGCTGGGCATGGTGGCACATGCCTGTAGTCCCAGCTACTTGGGAGGCTGAGGCAGGAGGATTGCCCAAGCCAAGGAGTTTGAGGTTGCTGTGAGCTAGGCTGACACCATGGCACTCTAGCCCAGGCAACAAAGTGAGACTCTGTCTCAAAAAAAACAAAAAAAAGAAAGAAAAAGAAATGTGCAAGCTCTTGGGGGCCTTCTGACGTTTCCAAGCTACTGTGTGATCTTAGAGTTTTATGGAGCTTGATAAATGAGCATATATCAGTACATATTTTACAATCGTAATGGCCGTGAGTTAGAAAGGGTAAGTATGATAGACACTGTCTTTACATTTGAGGAAATTCATTAAGCAAGTCACAGCATGTCCACAATAATTCTTTATCATCCTCCACAGGAATTTGTCAAGTCACCTAAACTTTTCTCAACCCTCAAACATTGCCTTTTCAAAACTGTTTTGAGGATTAAAAAGGGCAATGAATGGGAACATAACTTGTAGATGATGCAGTGATACGTGGTGGAAATGTGGTATTTCTGCATGAACTAGTCCAGGTTGCCGTGGCTTCACTGACAAGGAGGGTACCTGTTTAGTTCTTTGAATTTTCCTGCAGTTTATGAAGCTTTGCAATACACAGAGAATCACACATCTGACTAGAAAATTGGGTGTTTACTAGCCCTGGGTCTTTTATTCTGAGCCACACTGGCAGCTCACTTTGGCACACAATTTACACTCCCCTCAAAGCCAATCACTCCACCCTTGGGTCCAGATTCTCTCTGCTGCAGAAGGCAATGCAGTTCCAAAGCTACTCACTGTCCTTGTCCTCTATGTATGCCACAAGCTGTCATTGAATAAGTCCCTATTCATGAATAGTCTTCTTATCTATGTTTCAGAATGAGGATTTTGAAGAAGATAATTTCATATTTTCTTGCTATAGTACCTAATTTTTTAGTATTTACACATCATTTATAATTATTAGCTGGTTAGAATACCTTTCTTGATGTTTAGCTTGCTTGCAACATGGCATAGAACTCTGGTGACTCCTGAATTTAGCAATTCAAGGCCCCTCCAAAAATGGTTATCCAATCATTGAATTGGTCTAATTCCTCCCAGCGTTTTGAAGCTGTGTAGCAAAGAAAATTCAGTCATATTCACATACAAACAAACTATTCATAGAACTCTAGGTTTTTAAAGAATATTATATTTTCCAAAATAGATTACTGTTCTTGTTGTCTTAAAAAAAAAATAAGCTAAACACTGTGCAAACACTATGACTTTTCCTTTAGAGGTGGTAAAGTTAAGTAATTTCTTTTATGGTTATAGAACCCAGTATATACTGAGAAAATCATAATTAAAGGCTTTTATGTAAGAAGTTTTTTAAACAGTCTATTGTACTATAAATACTTGATTTTATGCCTACTTAAGGTTGCCAATAATATTAGAAATTAAACAGTTGACTTACACTAATTACTGTTCCCATAAAGATTTTGAAGTGAAATAACTATGGCACTATAGGATTAGAGTAGTAAGGAAAATAAGAAGTAATTTTATGTTCATATTTGAATATATATCTAATTTGTAGTCATTACCAAAGAATCATTATTGAGGAATCTATACACATATATCTTACAAAGCCTGTCTACAGGGTTCAACATAAAATTCAGCTGAATAGAGCCAAAAACTAGAGCTCATAAATATTAAAATGATAGCATAGTCTTATACATAGTTTCTATTTTTTCCAAATAGACCTGAGGTCTCATCAGCGCAGATACTACAAAAGTTATGGGATTTGGCTACCATTTCCACTTAGTTTCATAGAGCTTAAAGAAGCATTTTCTCCCCAGCATTAGAGATAAACAAAGGTAACCCTGTAAACACAAAGCTAACATGGCCTTGGAGAACTTGATTGCCTCTGTGAAAACAAGTTGGTGTGGGTTACATTCCCTAAAAAGAGAAATCAGGCCACCCTCATTGCTTCAAACGGGGGCATCCTCCAAGACTGATTTCCAGAAACTTCCTCTGACGTCTGTGGGTGAAAGGTGATAAGGAGGGAAAACTTGAATTTTAACTTAACTGATAGCATAGGAGCCGCCCACCAGTTATAAAGTATTATGAACACAGTGTCTCATTTGTAAATTTTCACCACTTTGGGAATAAGAATAAATGTTTTCTCTCAATCTGCAATGCGATGCTACCAAAAGTCTGCATTGTAGAAAACAATTCAGATTTTTGTAGAGCCAAGTCTACTGATAATACTTCTTATTAGTTCTATATTTTACCAGTGTATTGTCATATAATACTGTTGTTATTATGTTTTGTGTTTGATTAAACCTCTATCTTTTTCCGATTGTATACTTACTTTGTCTTTAAAACATTTCTGTGCCTTCTTCTACCTGATTTTGTTTCTTGCTTCTCTCCTCAATATGGCTTCTTCATGCGGCAATTTATGTTCTCATTTTTTTCCTATAAATTTATTCACTTATTTTTTTATACCCGAAATTCCTTTTCCTTTCACTTTGCAAGTACATATCCTCTGCTCTCTTCCAGGACCACATCTCCTTCTGATAGACCATAGGCCAAGTTTAAAATGCCTTTTTTGCCTTGCAGCTCTCTCTAAGAAATTAGGGATTTTAGATATGACATCAAGAGATCTGAGTGACTTTCTGTCATGAACCAGAGTAGTACTGATGTAATCACGTCTCAAAATTTGAGGTCAAATAATTCAGCTTTTTATTTCCTAGCATCAGCTAAAGACAAATGGTAAAAGAAATAATAGATTATTTTTTTTCACTATTCAGAAATCTTTACGTTTGTCAGTAATTTCCCCTTAAGAACTAACCAATACAATTTACTAGTTAGCAAGGGATAAAATATAAGCTATTTATTTTAATAATAAGCAATTAAGCACAAATTTATTCCAAATCTTAACTTCAGTCCTAGTTTACTCACAAAATGGAAATTATGCTCAGGGCCATGATTTTAGGAGTAAACCAATCATCAGGAAAATGCCCAGAGGAAACAGAGACATTTCCTGGAGTGCTCCCAGGTTAAAGGAAATTTTTTGGTCTCTAGTTCTAGTCCTAGATGGTCTGGCCAACCTTAATTTCTGGGAAAAGATGAGAATAGTACCTGAAATAAGAAGAAATGAGAAATGCCCTAACACATGCATTGACTCCCTGTGAAATTGTGAAAGTCTGGTTATCATGACTTCACAGGGACTGAGAATCTCTTTGCCAATAAAATCAGCTATTACCTGGATGACAAGTTTCCTGAAATTTGTATTTTATGCTCATTCAACAATAATTCCCAAGCAACAGAGCATCTGCTCACATACTTCAAAATGAAATTATATGCTGGTTATTTTATTTATCATGTATCTCTGACTTTTTGCTAAAAAAAAAAAAAAAAGAAAGAAAAAAACAACAATGCTGTTGGGTGACTTCTATGCATGAGTCCCTGTCCCCCCTGTACCCGCCCCACACATACAGAGCAAAACAAGGTCATGATCCTCGAAAGGTTTACAGTGAAGTTATAGCATCTATAGGAATGTGAGCCCGTGTTCTGCTTCATCTCATTTTCCCCAAAGCCTGTAGATAATTGTTAGTTATGTAATGAAATCACAACAGTTTTTTTGAATAAATTGTTTAAAAAATATGTTAATAATGCTTTTCTCATATACTATTTCTTCCCTTTGCTAACTAAATGACTTTCTAAAGTTTCTTTAGTTTCTTGGACTTTGTCGCTTTTTACAAAGTAGCAAATATATTGTAACTGGTTAGAAACCCCAGAAATGTTAATCAAATAACCAACACCAACCTGGAAGGGAGATGCCCAGCAGATCTGTCCCTGATCCTTTCTGGTTCAATGTCTGTATTATTGCTGAGGAAACAGTAGCAATGGCAGGCTTGGGACATTTACAGTTGACACAAATATGGAAGTATTGAGAAATATAAAACATGACAGAATCAGTATTCGAAAAATTCTCAAATTTAACAACTTGTCAGATCTAACTAGATGGGAAAGAAATATGACAAAGATAAAATATTTGGTACCGTTCTTGGGTGTAAAACATCAAGTTCAAGAGTTCAGCGTGAGGGAGTCTAGACTCAGTAAAAAGAACTCTACAAAGTGTTCTACTGCATATAAGCTCAAAATAAGTGATCATTATAATGAGGCTTCCCTCAAATCAATTGTGAGTGAGGAGAGAGGTGGAGACACTCCCTGCATACCACTCTGTCGGTTTTTGTCTAAACACCACACTTTAAAGGTGACATCAAGAAACTTTAAAAATTTAGGGATGGTATTGATGATGGAAAGAGGACCTGAAATACATCCATATGTGGAATGTATAATACTTAATGCTGAAGAGAGGAAACCAAGGAAAGAAATCAATATCGTCTTCAAAATATTTGTAGATCTGTTGGGTAGAATAGTATTAATTCCATGTGGAATTCCAGATCAAGAGGGAGAAGTCCCAGGAACAGAATTTTAGTTTGAGAAAGAGAAGGAGAAAGAGAGAGAGCGAGATCCTAACTGTGGAATTCTGAAAGAAACAACTGACAACCTTGAGAAGTATAACTTCACAGAAACGGCAGGAATTCATGCAGAAGTTGACGTCCTCTGAGAAATAATGATTACAAAAGAATTCAGGCATTAGATGGGTGGCTGAACTAGACAAAATGTAAAATCCAATCGAACAATGAAATTTTATGTTGTGATAAATCTAATTCATGGCTAAGAGATTTGTCTTTTCTCTTTGAAACTTCAATGAAGAAAGCTGCATTTTATCCATTACAATAGGAAAGCAAAATGTATAGACATTATAGAACAGCTAAATGTCTAAATTGCTAAATTAGAAATTTTAATTATACCTTTGTTTTTAATAAATATATTGGTAAATACCAGAAAGATTAAAGTGAAAATAGCTGCCTTCGAACTGGGCTAGGGTTCTAATGAGGTTGGTGTGAAAAAAAGTAGAAAATATTAGCACCGTCTATTCTCACATCACCATGATAACTTTTGAATAAAAGCAAAAAATAAAAAGACTGTTGAAAAATGTCAATTGAGTAAAATACATGTTTTAGTTTTAGTTTTAGATTTTTCTGAGCTTTTCCCTTTATTTCCAAAGGACTTGGAATGCTATCTGATATTTCTTAGATTTTCTTGATATTATTTAAATTATTCAAACTGTTACTTCAAACAAATCTATAATGTTTCATGTAGATTCAGAACTAGGCCATGTAAATTACATTATCCTTACCCGTTTCCAGAATTTGCACGATAAGGCGAGAGAAATGGTCAATGCAAAGATATACACAGTTTACCTTCAGGTTGCTTTTGACAATCTGACTTGTTTTTATTTTATCTTGATTTCTAACAGACACTGGCCAAGTTCTGCAAAGTGCAAAAGAGGGTAGGAAACTGGCTTCTGTGTAGTGAAAATAACAGGATCACACAGAAAGAAAATTTACTAGCCAAATTACCTCCAGTCTATTACATTATCTGCACAGTAATAGCCTAGAAATTTTTCTCAGCCTATGACATAACTTGTACCCCATTTTTCTCATTAGTTTATTCAGTAAAATATTATGACAGTGTCTCTCCTCTGGCGTTAATATCAGATCTATTGAGAAAGGGTGGTAAATAGTTAGATGATATGAGAGACAAGGAAAGACACGCAGACATATAAACACACATCTACTCCCATTTGAAAATTCTTACCTATTCATGACCTAAATTCAACCATGAGAAATTTACTTTGTGGGTTGATCAGGTTTCCATATTTGGGAGCAACCTATCAACATATAAATGTCTTTAGGTGCTGCTAATGCCTTAGATTGTTATAAATTAAAACCCCACCAATTATAAAGTAACATCAGTGAACTTTGAGCAGAAGAGAAAGCATTGGTTGTAAGAAAACTGTGGGCTCCACCTTACAGTGCCCCGACATGAGGAAGGCCTAGGGAAGTGGAACTCAGGAATGAAATGAAACAAGAAACACCTGCTACCTACCAGGGGAGGGGAAATAGTGGCTTTGACAGTGGCCTTGCCATGTTGCTACAGAGCTATGTGATATAAAACCTGGGCTGTGCAGGCATGCATTCTACTTGTGTCTTCTGGATCTTTTCGGGCCTAAGCCCAGGTTCACCTGCAGCAGGCCAACTATGAGATGGCCCCATGGTTTCTGCGTCTTGGTGCTCATGCCTTGTGTAATCCTATCTCTTTGAATATCAATTGGACCTGTGACTTGCTTCTAATGAATAGAATTTGGCAAACAGCAAGGGATGCCCCTCACGTGAGTGTGTTACAGTACATCACTCTGTCTTGCAGGCTGACTTGCCGCAGAGATCCTCCATGCTGGCTGATGGAGTATCAGTGGCTGTGTGGCAGGAATTGCAGGTGACTTCTCAGAAGTCACCACTGGCAGCTTCCAGAAGCTCAGGATGGCCTCCAGGCTCAGCTAGCAAGAAGCTGGGACCCTCAGCCCTGCAACTGCAAGGAAATGAATTCATCCAACAATCTGTGTTAACTTGGAAGTGAATTTTTTTCTCCACTGGATTCACTGGGTCATGTGGCCCAAGAGGCTGAGCAGATGGTGCTACAGAGCCCTCTGCTTCTCTAGACTCCACTTAAAATTGATAGCCATGTTCCTGTAAGTAATGCTGCCTCCAAGATCCAAAGAGTGCATCAAGATTTGGGCCTCTTTCTTGATGATTGGAAATGCAACATGCAACAATGCCTTCTCTACCTTGTGGCACGCCTCAGCGCTCTGAGAATGTCAGCAATCTGGCAAGCCCTTGATTTTCCATGAGGCTTACCTGCCACCCATTTTGGTTATTTGCACTTTATTTCATCAAGTCTAATAAAGATATTGTCATCATTTGGTGAATCTGAATGGCATCCTGTCTTAATGTCTGGATAACCAAGGTCTCTGCAGATTATACTTTGATAAGGACCAAGATAGCATAGTACAGTGAAATTGTACTTCTGTCCTCACCAGGTAAAAACAACTTGCTTTTGAACCTCCTTATTAATCTAAATTGCTCCTTTCTGAGAACTGCTCTATGGACTCGGGCGACCAGGAGGCCCACTTCCTTGGCAATCTTCCCCATAACCACTTCCCAGGCATCTGTTCCACACCTGATGAGCTTCCTTCTCTTCTTCCTTCTGTCTTCATGTGGTTCTGCCTCTAACTCATCCTCACCCCAAAATACATCACTTTCCTCTTCTTTTAATTTTATATTGTATGTTTAAACTTACTAAATCCAGAGCTAGAATCATTAATAAAAGCAAGACTTGTTTTGCTCTACTCTCTTTCCTTGAGGGAAAAGAAACATTAATCTTAGAACACTGCAAGGAGTTTTTCTAATGTAGCAAGGAAAATAAAGAAAAAAGAAAGGCAAATTTCCATATTATACATATTGAACATTCATTTTCTGCTGCTGTTGTTTTAAATATTTTCTTTGAAAAAGGAATAATTTTACAGAATAGAAATGGTCTATGCTTTGGACTCAGACAGCCCTGGATTTGGTTTGAAGCTATTTCACAGACTTCATCACAGCAAGTTAAATTCCATAATATCCTTGTTGACTTATTGCAGGAATAAATGAGATATATATGGAAATAATATATCACATGGTAGCATTGCATAAATTAAACTTTCCATCTGCTTATATATGTGTTCCAATGTATGTTAGAACTAATTATCAAAGTTATACTTCTGTGTACTTTTATGAAAGAAAATAATATTTCATAGAGAAAAAATTATTTTATTCTAAAATCATTGTGCAAGCTGTAAAGTTTAGTACTTTCAGTCTAAAACAGAATCATAATCCACAATGTCTTATAAACAACGCTGAAGAAGTGACTCCTAGAATATCATTACACAGAGTATATCTGTTACAATATAGTCAAAAAACAAAAGTAAAAACAAAAACACCAGAAAGCCCTTACCCTATGGGAGGAATCGTTCCCTCTTCCAGCTTTTGTCAGTGTTTCACGATATGAAATGAGACCGAAGTCAGCTGGCCAGATAGTCTGGGCAGTGCAGGCTAAGGGAATGGCGTGGTCATAAACACACTCCAGCCACAGTCAAGAAATTCCCATTAAGCGGCAATTCTATAGAAAGTAGGTAGGAAGTTTCACTTCCAGATGATGGATTTGGGAATGTCAGTGTGGGCCAATATGTGGACCTAAAATCAACTGATAAGTAGTTGAGAGTAAAGTTGAAGACCTGTGTGTAGCTAATGTTTGATTTGTTTGTGTTTATGGTATAATTTGTTTACCCAGAAATAAATAGTAGTGTTCTTGACACTTCACCATGATTTAAATTTCAAAGGAAATTAAACTATTCATCTTAATATTTGGAAGTTAGTATCCAGGGCACACACAAAAAAAGGCTTCATTAGATACTTTTTAAATATATATATATTTATTGTGGTAAGAACACAAGATGAGATCTACCCTCTTAACCACAAATTTTTAAGTATACAATGTAAGTATTGTTGTTTATAGATACAATATTGTACAAAAGATATATAAAATTTTTTTATCTTGCTTAACTGAAACTTCCCATGCATCATTAATTAGTAACTCTCCATAATATGTACAGGAAGCCTAGGAAAGTGGTTGGAGCCACTGTGCTTCATGAGTGGCCTCTGTGATGGTGGTATGGGTAAGTTTATATATAATTGATCCTTATTGGTTGATCAGCATATACTATTGATACTTGTTAAATATTACTGATCAGTTCATATTTAAGATTAAAGCTAAGACAAAGGTAATACATATGAGACATTGTTTTAGTATCAGAGCATTCTTTTTAGGACTTCTATGACATGGAAAAATCAGAACTTTTCTTTCTCCAGATGCTGAAAGATTTCAGCAACACTTTTACATGTGTGCAAAATATTTATAGACACTGACTGACCTCTCTCAAAATAATAAAACTCTTAGCAAGATTTAGAACAATCAAAAATACTCTAAAGGATGCAGGAAGTGTATCCTTTGTGATTCTGTAGCTTCAACCTTTAAAAGTGGTTTGTTGGAAAGGAAATTCTTACAACAACAATAAAAGAATTAAAGTTATAACAATTTTTTAATAATCTCTTTCAGAAGACAGAAGCAGAGGGAATATTTTCTAAGTCATTCTATGGGGTTAGCATGACCTTATTATCAAAAAGAAAGATACTAACTTTTAAAAAATCAATAGGGATCAATAGTTCTCATGAACATAGATGAAAAATAACCCCCCCAAATTAGGAAATAGAATCCAACAATGTATAAAAATAATTATATGCCACAACCAAATGGGATTTATCTCAGTTATACAGGGCTAATCCTACCTTTGAAAATCAATTAACGTAATTCACCACATCAACTGGCTAAAAAAAAAAAAATTACATGATCATATCAGTAAATATAAAAAATACATTTGACAAAACCCAACACCCATTTATGATAAAAATTCTTCATATACTAGGAATAAAAGGGGAACTTTCTCAGCATGTTAAGTATATCTCCAAAATCTACAACAAATATCAAACTTAATGGTGAAAAACTAGGAGCTTTTTGAACTAAGACCAAAAGCAAGGCATGAGTGTCTCCACTTGTCACTCCTTTTCAACATCATACTGAAAATCCTAGCTAATGCAATAAGAAAAGAAAAGGAAATAAAATCTATATTGATTGTGAAGAAAGAAATAAAATTGTCTTTGTTTGTAGTTGACATATATTCTTCTATACATGGATGAATGAAAAAGAATCAATAACAACAAAAATCTCCTAGAAATAATAATTAATTATAATAAGGTTGCAAGATACAAAGTTAATATACAAAAGCCTATCGTTTCCTATATACCAACACGAACAAGGAAAATTTAAAATTAAAATAAATTATAATTATTTCACAATAAAATTCAAATAATTTACAATTAATTCACAATACTATTTATAACATCTCCCTCAAAAAATTAAATACTTAGATATAAATCTAAGCAAATATGTAAAAGATCTGAGAAAAACTACAAAACTCTGATGAAAGAAATCAAAGATCTAAGTAAGTGAAGAGACAACACTTCATGTTCATGGATAGACAAACTGAATATTGTCAGTTCTTCCCAATTTTACCTATAGATTGTCTGTAACATCAATAAAAATCTCAGCATGTTATTTCATAGATATGAACAAACTGATTCTAAAGTTTGTATGGAAAGGCAAAATAACCAGAATAACTATCACAATATTGAAAGAGAATAACAGAGTTGTAGGACAGACACTATTCAACTTCAAAACTGACTATAAAGCTACAATAATCAAGACAATGTGGTATTGGTGAAAGAATAGAAAAATATTTTGGTGGAACAGAATAGAAAGCCCAGAAATAGACCCACATAAATATAGTCAACTGATCTTTGACAAAGGAGCAAAGGCAATACAGTGGAACAAAGACTTTTCAATGAAAATGGTGCTAGGACAACTGAACATCTACATGAAAAAATAAATAAATCTAGACACAGACCTTACATCCCTCACAAAAATGGATTACAAGACACAAAATTAGAAAACCCATAGAAGATATCATAGGAAAAAATCCAGATGACCTTGAGTTTGACAATTAATTTTTAGATACAATACCAAAATCATGATCTATAAATGAAATAATTGAAATTATATATTTCATCTATAAATGAAATAATTAAGCTGGGTTTCAGTAAAATTAAAAATTTCTTCTCTGTGAAAGGCACTATCAGAAGAATAAAAAGACAAGCACGGACTAGGAGAAAATATTTGCAAAAGATATATCTGATAAAGGACTGTTATTGAAAATATAGAAAGAACTCTTAAAATTCAACAATAAGGAAGTCAAACAACTCAATTAAAAATTGGGCCAAAGACCTAAATAGGCATCTAACTAAAGAAAATATGCAGATGGTAAATAAGTGCATAAAAACATGTTCCACATCATATGCCATCAAGGAAACACAAATTAAAACAAAGAGGTATCACTACACACCTCTACACATCTGTTAGAATGGCCAAAATCCAGAACACTGACAACATCAAATGCTGGTGAGGATGTGGAGCAAATAACTCCCTTTCATTGCTGATGAGAATGTAGAATCACACAAACCCTTTGAAAGACAGTTTGGCAACTTCTTACAAAACTAAGCATTCTCTTATCCTATGATCCAACAGTCATGTTCCTTGATGTTTACCCCAAAAACATGAAAACTTATGTCAACACAAAAATATGCAAATGGGTGTTTGTAGTGGCTTTATTCATAATTGCCAAAACTTGGAAGCAGCCAATGTCACCTACTGATATCCTTCAGCAAGCGAACGGTACATCCAGACAATGGAATATTCTTCAACACTAAAAAGAAATGAGCTGGTAAACCATGAAAGCAGTTGGGAAAAACTTAAATGCAAGTGAAAGAAGCCAATCTGAAAAGGCTATATGCTGTATGATTCCAACTATCTGACATTTTTAGTAAGGTAAAACTATGGAGACAGTAAAAAGATCAGCAGTTGCCAGAGTTTGGGGAAGAGTGGGATGAATAGGTATAACACATGATTTTTAGGACAGTGAAACTACTCCATATGATACTATAATGATGGACACATGTCATACATTTTTTTTCAAACCCATAGAATGTACAACACCAGGAGTGAACCCTAATTGTACACTAAGGACTCTGGGTGATAAAGATGTGTCAGTGTAGGTTCATCAGTTGTAACAATTGTACCACTCTGGTGGGGATGTCGTTAATAGGGAAGGCTATGTGTGTTGGGGGCATATATGGTAATGGGGCATATATGGGTATATGGAAAATTCTCTGTACCTCTGCTTAACTTTGCTGTGATCCTAAAACTGTTCTGAAAAGAAATAAAGTCTATTAAAAATAAAAGAGCAAAGACATGCAAAAGACAATAGTGGATTTCTCAAATCACAGCTTTCTCCCCTTTAGCAATTTGTTTTTATGGAGCTTCACACCACATTGTGGGAAGCATCAATAACTACAGCCCTGAGGCTTTGATGAAATATGTAGGAGCGAGGATGTTCTGGAGTCAGACTGATTTGCAGCTATGAGTTTGCACACCACTGGTACTTGCTTTATTTCTACAGAAACGAGTTTAGTGAGAGCATTTTTGGATAAACTTAGTAAAAGGTCACTAAAACTTAATAGTCCAATGTGTCATTTGCAAGTTAATGTTATGCCTGATGCTAGGCTTTTATTGGTTTTTTTTTAAAGTTTCCTACCAATTTCTTAGAAATATCAGTACTTTTCATGAGTCAGAGGAAGATGAGAATTATCTACCAACTATTTTTATGACTGAGTTGAGCAGGTGTTAACCTCCATTCTTCTAATTCTGTCTTGTTCTCAATAGAACACTATCATTGCCTGTCTTGCATGATTGTGTAAATTCTTCACATTTACTAATCAAAAAAAAAGAAAGAGTAATAAGGTAGCTTGCATGCTCATTTTACTGAGTACTAAATTGTTTTTCCTGGGCTCTGAAGAATAGCTGATAATTAACTGTCTTTAAATTTAACACTTGAGAAGTGCTTAGGGGAAAAAAGGCATATTTAAGTTTTACAAAAAATAATTCTTCTACCGTATGCTCTTGTCTCATCAGGGAACGGCAAAGGACAATTTATACTTTGAAAAGCTTCGGGCCTTCAGTCTAAATATCAAAGGTTAGGCAGAAGGTTGTGACCCTTCTGCTTGTTTTAGTACAGTCTTGCCTTGTGATGGAATTATAGCCTTACAAAAAAATCTACAGGGAAAATAGCTGCAACATGGAGGCAATACTCTGAAGTGCAGAATAAAATTGTTTTCAAAATATGTGCCATTATTACAAAAGTTCCTCATCTTTATTAGTACCTAGATAAAAGAATAATAGTTAGAATAAACTAATTTTGCTTTTCCCAACTGTATGCAATTTTATATAATTTAATTTAAATAAATACATATTAATACAAATGCTTGTGCTTTTTTTACTTATAGCAAATGCTATAACAGCATTTTAACTCCATATAGAGTTATGATTTATACCTGGTCATTTTTTTCATTGGTATACTTTATTTAAAAATTATTTTTTCTCTTATTTTAGGTTTTAAAGAATAATCTGCATATACATACACACAGGAACATATATACACATACATGTATGTGCATGTACACATATATGCATGTGTATATACATATACATAAATATATACAATTGACTCTTGAACAACGTGGAGATAATGGAGGTTATGACCACACCATGCAGTCAAAATCCACATATAAATTTGACTCCTGCAATACTTAACTACTAACATCCTACTGTTGACTGGAAGGCCTATGGATAATATAAAGTCAATTAGGATATATTTTGTATGTTATGTGTATTATATATGATATTCTCACAATAGAGTAAGCTAGAGAAAAGAAAATGTTATTAATAAAATCACAAGAAAGAGAAAATATATTTGCTATTCATGAAGCAGAAGTGTATATCATAAAAGTCTTCATCCTCATCATCTTCTTGTTGAGTAGGATGAAGAGGAGGAGGGGAGGAGGGGTGGGTCTTGCTGTTTCAGGAGTGGCAGTGGCAGAAGGCAATCCACGTACAAGTGGACCCGTGCAGTTCAAATCCATGTTGTTCAAGGGTCAACTGCATATGAATATATATACATACATATGAATATATTAATATATTTGTTGATGACTTTTTATAAACAACCACATTTCCATACTATGAACATTTATTGCTTTTGAGCCAAGTAATAATTAGCACAGGTAAAATTTCCCACTTGGACAAACTCCAATCTTTTAGATGATGTCATGATAAAAGAAAAATTAAAAAATAAAAGCAGCAAGTACTCATATTAGTGCATTTCCTTAGAAATAGAACAATGTTTTATAAACCTCTATTTTATAATTGTATTACATATTTTATGTTCATCTTTTATGGGTATTTTGTGTGTTCTGGATTTTTGTTGGAGTTTTTTTTTGTTTAATTTTTTAAATTTCAGCATATTATGGGGGTGCAAATATTTAGGTTACATATATTGCCTTTGCCCCACCCAAGTCAGAACTCCAAGAGTGTCCATTCCCCAGATGGTGTGCACCACACCCATTAGGTGTGTATATATCCACCCTCTCCCCTTCTCTCCCATCTGCCTGACACCCGATGAATGTTATTACCATATGTACACTTAAGTGTTGATCCATTAAAATCAATTTGATGGTGAGCATGTGGTGCTTGTTTTTCCATTCTTGTGATACTTCGCTTTGTTGTTGTTTTAGATTAACATTTATAATATATATTTATGGGGTACAATGTGATGTTTTCTTATATGTATACATTGTTAAATAATTAAATCAAGCTAATTAGCATATTCATCACCTCACATACTTATTTTTTTTTTGTGATGGGAATATTTAAAATCTAATTTCAGCAGTTTTCCAGGATAAGTACATTATTATTAACTACAATCACCACGCTGTACAATAGATCTCAGGAACAGACCCCCTCCTAACTGAAACTTTATGCCCTTTAACCAACCTCTCCTCATCCTGCATCCAGCCCCTGGTAACCACCATTCTGTTCTCTGCTTCTATGAGTTTGACTTACTTGGATACCAAATACAGATGAGAACAGGTGGCATTTGTCTTTCTGTGCCTGGCTTAATTCTCTTAGCATAATATTCTCCAAATGCATCCATGGTTTTTCAAATGACAAGATTTCATCCCTTTTTAAGGCTGAGTTATATTCCATTGTGACAAAGGCTCTGGACTAGAGGTTGAATTGGGCTATGACTGTAGCCCCTAGGACCCAGGACTGGAAGCATGTGTGGAATGGAGGGAAAATAGATTTTGAAATGTATGCAATTGCAAATTTTCCCAAAACTGAATGAATAAAATGTAAACAGAAAATTTGGCTCTCCAGTAATGGAAATTCTTTATTTTCAGGAATATATTACATAATCAAGCCTATACAAAGATAAGCACACTATCCAATTTTTCGGTAGCAATTACAAAAAAATATAGTTTATCAGAATTACTGCATGCATAGGGCACAGACCTGAAGTAGTATTAAAATAGTGAGCATGTAAATAACAAATCCTACCTTAAAGAAACTTGGGATTTTCCCCAAATTTGAAAACAATTCTTAAAATGTATATGTTCTGTTAGCAAATTATGATGTTAAAATTACTTTCCTAAACAACCAATGTTTTTGTTACAAATTAGCCATGCTAGTAGAAAAACCGGAATTATCTTTTCTTTTTTTTATTATAGAAAACAATATTCCAAAGGCACTTCCATTTGAAGAGGAAACTAAAGAGTATGCAGCCAAAAACGATGTATTATAGAGCTGTCAGGCATAAATAACATAAAAACATGTTCTTTTCTTGACTTTGCAATGTATAGGTATTTGTTCGCTTTTTAAATTTTGTAATCTGTTATTTCTTTTCTCATTATAAATAAAAATGCATTTCTGCCTATAGTTTTGCATTTATGATTTTGTATTTTGCAAACTATTAAAAAACAAATTGAATGTATCCCAACTCAAGGTCTCATTAGCCAGATTCCAAATATGCTTTTTCAATATCCCCTAACACAAAGTGAGGGGAAGAGGGAAAGACAGAGTGGAAAAAGACAGTGCTTTTAACCAATTATGGTTAAAATATCTTATTTCGTAAATTCTGTAAAAATGCCTGACTATACAAATCCTCTGTTCTCAGAGTCCTGGAAGGTGCTTGAGCAGTTGAAAACCCCTGAAGCTGACCCTGCATTTGCTCCTCAGGAAATCCTTCTTTGCTCCCCTTGGACATCAGCCCAGCCCATGGCCATGCGTGCAATTACTCACTCAACAAACTTAGTGCAGTTAGAACATACCAGCACTGCTCTTGGGGGGGGGGGGGGCGGGGATGGCGTAAGGAGGTCCCAAGACAAATTCCCTGTTCTCCTGGAGCTTTTCTTTCAGGGAAAAAGCAAGTACAAAAATAATCTAGACTATAAAATAGTCATATAAGCCACGCAGAAAATAAAACAGGGCCTTACAGAAATGACTGGGGTGTGGAGCAGCCTTAGGCAGTCTGAGAAGGTGATTCTGAGATGATGATGTTCTGAGGCACAGTGAACCGAGACCTCATAAACACAAACGGGCCCTGCAGATGTTTGGGGAGAAATCGTCTCAAGTGGCAAACAGTAGGTGCAAAAGCTCAGGGCAGGATAGTTTCGCACAGTCGGGGAATACAGGAATGGTGGCGTGTGGCAGGAGCAGGGTGACAGAGGGCCGTGGGGAAGGAGGCCCCTATGACAGCATCCTGTGAGACTTCCAGTGCATGGATGTGATTCTAAACGCAATGGGCTATTCCCTCCTGAATGTTCCAAAGACCATTTTGCAAAGCATTTTGCAAAATCAAAATACTGAAAACCAAATCATCATCTTTCTTGCACAAACACGGTTATGCTTCGTGCTTCCGTGCGGCTGAACTCAGTTAATAAAATCATCCCCCCTCTGCCGCACAGCCTAAAAATTAGCTCCTACTCTGCCCTGTACTTCCTCCTTAATTTTCAATTCAAGGTAAATGCCAAACGCTATTGATTCTTCCTCCTAAACGTCCCTCCTCACGAGCTCTTCTTCATATCACTGCCACTGCCTCGGTTTACCCCTCCCAGCTTCTCAGTGGGATCTCCCCTCACTTCCCTCTCAAGAGATCCATTGCCTCTAGTTTTAGCCCCTTGAGTTAGCTTTCACACAGCAGCCACGTGAGCTTTTCAGACAAACATCTGTCACATCCCTCCTCCATTAAAGCTCCCTCCCGGTTCACCCCTGCATGCAGGATGAAGTCTACACCCTCAGGGCTGGAATGCTGCAGCCTTAGGTCTGGCTTTTACCCACAACTCTCATCTCTGACCTGTCACACAAATTAATTCTCCAACAAAACCAAACTACCTTCAATGTTCTTTATGTTCCCACCGTTTCAAAACTCTAGTTTTGATGCATGCTGTTCCTGACATTTGGAATGACTCACTCCATTACACTCCCTGCTGTGCCTCTGCAAAATCCATCCTTAAAAGCCGAGTTTCAGTGGCACTTTTTAAAATACTTCCCTGAAAACACACACACTTTCCTCCTATCTCTCTCTCTCTCTCTCTCTCTCTTCACCACCACCACCACCTGACTCCACACTGCTTCCGTGCTGCCTCTGCTGTAGTTTGCATTTAGCATAACTTTAGAACCACAATTTCTGTGCTCTAATACCCAATGTAGTGATTCCATGCCTGTGCCTGGAGCAGTACTTGATGAGAAGCCTGCAGAGCTTGTGCCTCAATGGGGCAACTATCCATCATAACAATAAAATGCTAAACATGCATAGAATTTAAAGATCATTAAAGCAATCCCTTCCCCTTCACATTACAAATAAGGAAACTGATAACCAGAAAGGTTAAGCAGCAAGGTAACCATAGTCAGTTTTTTCAGAGCCTGCAATAACCTCAATTCTCCTAACTGGTGAGCTTTAGCCTGAAGCTTTCTGCACCATCAGGTATTGCTTCCTTCTCTACCGGCTCTCGTGGATATCTTACATGGATAGGTGATGGACAGCTCTGGACTCGTTTATTTTATTAATATGAGGCACTCAATCAATATTTGTGCAAAGAGTGAATGAAACAATAAGTTTTGCTTGTAATAATCTAATTGATACTGTCAACAACTGTTACTGTGCATTCACTTATTGCTTCACTCATTAATTATTTTTCTCTTATTCACTACTTTTTATATGCTTATATGCCAAATGCCAAATGTTGAGAATAAAAATACAATTCAGAACATGGTCTTGGTACTCTAGCAAATCAAAGAGAAATAGACACATAATCATAATATTAAAGCAAAGTTAAAAGGGTTATAATAGAAATGTGAATAAACCAAGTACATGATTTTGCTAAGAAAGAGCAACCAAGGTTTTTAGAGAAAATGGTATTTGAGCTATGCATTCATTCATTGCCAAGCACTAAGCTTGATAACAATAATGAAAATGAGAGAAACAAATATAGCATCTCTTGTATATTCCTAGATAGAGCTGGAACCCATTCTCCTAAGTGAAGTATCTCAAGAATGGAAAAACAAGCACCACATGTACTCACCAGCAAATTGGTATTAACAGATCAACACTTACATGGACATATAGGAATAACATTTATATGGTCTCGGGCAGGTGGAAAGGGGAAGGGAGGGAGGGGCAATAAGTAACCTTAACATTTGTACCCCCATAATATGCTGAAATAAAAAAAGCATAAATAATGAAATGATTAACCAGTATTTTTTATATTCACCTTTAATTAATCTCACAAATGATAACACAAATCTATTTATTTTGAGAGGGTATTTTATTTTACTTTATTTTTTATTTCAAAGTATTATGGGGTATAAATGTTTTTGGTTACATAGATCACTTTTGTAATGCTTGAGTCAGAGTTATAAGTGTGCCCATCACCCAGATATTGTTCATTGTAGATTTCATTGTTAGGTAGATTTTCATCAATCCCCTCCTTCCTTTTTTCCCCTGCTTGATTTCTATTGAGTTTTACTTCCCTCTGTGCACATATGTGCTCATCAATTTGTTTCAATTTAAGAGTGAATACATGTGGTGTTTGTTTTTCCATTCTTTAGATATATCACCTATTATAATGGTCTCCAGTTCCACCCAAATTTTTGCAAAAGACATTAAGTTGTCCTTCTTGGCTTGAGTAATACTCCTTAGTATATATATACCACATTTTGTTAATCCACTTGCGAATCCATCGGCATTTGGGTTGATTCCACATCTTTGCGATTGTGAATTGCGCTGCAATAAGCATTCGAGTGCAGGTGTCTTTTTGAAAAAATGACTTCTTTTTCCTTTGAGTAGATACCAAGTAGTAGAATTGTTAAATCAAATGGTAGCTCTACTTTTAGTTCTTTGAGGAATCTCCATACTGTTTTAAATAAAGATTCCACCAGAAGATTCCTGGAACTGATAAACAAATTCAGCAAGTCTCAGATTACAAGATCAATGTATACCAATCAGTAGCATTCTTATATACCAATAATAGTCAAGTTGAGAGTCAAATCAAAGACTCAATACCATACACAATTGCTGCAAAGAAAATAAAATACCTAGGAATATATTTAACCAAGGAGGTGAAAGATCTCTACAAAGAGAACTACAGAACAATGAGGAAAGAAATCATAGATGAGACAAATAAGTGGAAAAACATAACATGCTCATGGATCAGTAGAGTCAACATTGTTATTAATAAAATGTCCATACTACCCAAAGTGATTTATAGATTCTATGCAGTCCCCATCAAAATACTAAATTCTTATTTTACAGATCTAGAAAAAATAATTCTAAGCTTCTTTTGGGACCAGAAAAGAGCCCAAATAGCCAAAGCAATCTTAAGCAAAAGTAACAAATTGGGAAGTATCACATTACCAGACTTCAAACTATAGTACAAGGCTATAGTAGCCAAAACAGCATAGTATTGGCACAAAAATAGAAATATAAACCAATGGAACAGAAAGAAAACCCAGATATGAAGAAAACCCAGATATGAAACACACATACAGTCAACTGATCTTTGACAAAGCAGACAATAATATACACTTGGGAAAAGAATCCCTATTTAATAAATGGTGAGGGGGAAATTGGATAGCCACATGCAGAAGAATGAAACAGGATCCATATCTCTCACTACTCACAAAAATTAATTCAAGATGGACAAAGGACTTACATGTAAGGTATGAAACCAAAAGAATTCTAGAAGAAAATGTTGGTAAAACTCTTCTAGACATTGGCCTAGGCAAATAATTTATGAAGAAGACCCCAATGGCAATCACAGCAACAATAAAAATAAATAAATGGGACTTGATTAAATTAAAAAGCATCTACACAGCCAAGGAAATGATCAACAGAGCAAATAGACAACCTACAGATTGGGAGAAAATATTTGCAAACTATACATCTGATAAAGGGCTAATAACCAGAATCTATAAAGAACTCAAGCAAATCAGCAAGAAAAAAACAAACCTCATTAAAAAGTAGGCAAAAGACATAAACAGAAGCTCCTCAAAAGAAGATAGACAAATGGCCAATAAACATGAAAAAATGCTCACCAATCATCATGCAAATTAAAACCACAATGAGATATCACCTTACCTCAGCCAGAACGTCTTTTACTAAAAAATCCAAAACCAATACATGCAGGTATGGATGCAAAGAGAAAGGAAAGTGTATACACTGTTGTTGGGACAGCAAATTAGGATAATGCTAATTTATTTATCATTCAACAAAATTAGAGTTGAGATGAGTCAGTGATATTCCTATAACCATAAATTTATTATTTTTTAATTTTATGTATTATTAGGTTAATTTAGTCTTGAGCATTTCAGCTTTAAAGTTTAATTTTAATTTTCTTTCTGAACCCTTGAAATAGGGATAAGTGGGGAATTCATTTCTGATTCTCCCTCTCTACTGACAGAAACAACACACTGATTTTGTTTGCCACAAAACAAAAACGTGGTTGTGATGAGGTTCTACAATAAATGAGTTGGCAAATTGAAATAAAATAAAAATTTTCTTCTGCTCTTGTGGTAAGACTATATCCTATTTCATAGTTTAACCAATACTTTTTTTTCACTTGGCTTTTCAAATTTGTTTGCTTGATCTGTGTCCAAAGGTAAATATATACATGAGCAAACTTATTCTTAGTTATGAATTTCTGGAAATCTAAAAAAAGAAATCACTTTTAGAAGTCACCAGCTTTATCTCCACATATAAAAGTTTATAGTGTTTATATAAACATTCTAAAGCTCTAGCCATATATATTAATTTATCTTATTTATTGTGAAGAACCTCCTGCCACTTTTCAACATTTTCAAAAGTCATTTTAAAACTCTGAATTAATTCTCTCACTTTTTCTTACTACTGGAGAAAAAGATGTTGTAGCATTTTTCATCCTTTAATTTGAGGATCATTTCATAAAATTAGAAAATATCAATTATAACAATGGAACTTTTCATAAGAACAGGTATAAATATATTTAATGGGAAAATAGAAGAGTATAGCCATCATTAGATATGCAACAAATTCATACCAACATATACATTTTTGATATACATGTGTGTAATATAAACATTTGTAACAATGTTTAAAGGAATGTTTCATGGATTTGTTTTATTATTTTCAAGGCACTTTGAATGCATATCTCACTGTACCCTTACAACTCAGTTACTTAGAGGAAAGCACTGAAGCTAAATGACTTACTCAAGGTCACACAGCTAGGTTTACTAAACTGGGTTGTGTTAAAATGACATTTATGCCATGTTGTCTATAGTTTTTATATATGCAAATTTACTCCTTAGGCACGATCTTTTATTTTGTGATTAAATTTCCAAAGGGCATTTTTGACTTTCACACTGGCTTAGTTCAAGTGGAAATTAATTTCCTTTTGACAAGTGTTATGAGTTTCAAAATATCCCCCGTGCGCATGTTTGCTGAAAAGGTTATTTGTATTGCAGATGTTCGTGGGGGAGATATCTGAGCTTTCATTAGGCATACATATCTTTATATATACAGCATCACTTCAAGTTAATGAGATCAGTATTCTGTAGTGAGTTTTGGAAACTGGTCTACCACTTTGTGGTCATGCTCTTGTTTTACACATTATTTAAATATTATTTGTCCTTTAATTTCCAATTTTGTACATTTGAAAATTTTGTGATAGGGTTTCATCTAATAGCCATACCAAGAAAACCCCAAAACGGAACTAACCAGTACTAAATTCATGTAACTAAAAGTAGCTATTCTGGTCTTTGTAGTTGTGATCAGCATTTTAATGTTCAAGCCAAAGTATTTGATTGGCAGAGGTTCTCTGGACATAATTACACATAATGCCACAGCTGTAGGAAGCCATCGGAACACAGACAACAGCACTTTGGCAGGATAAGTTTCTTCATTCCTAAACTGTGAAACAGACCAGAAAGTTGAAGTATCTGGCAGGATATGTGGCTGGAAAATCCCCTAACCACAGATTTTAAAGCTCTTAAGTTGCTTGTGGCTTAACGCATATATATCATTATCCTAACGTTTACTAAAATAAAATACAATTACACATTACTAAATATTGATTTTATTTCATATCAGGATGATTTTGTCATAATGTCCTAGAACTTACTTGTTATAGAAACTTAGAGAGCTTTTTCTCTTGTTTTATTTAAATAAACTAAAACTTTAAAAGATCCCCAAGAACTGATAATTTCCCTCATTTTAATCTGAATTATTCTTTTATTTAAAAAACTTTAATATTCAAGTCATATTTTCTCTTTGTTTATAAACTGTAGTCTTAATTTCTAGGACACATTTGGCTTTAGAAGAAAAAGATTTCGACTAAGTAAATTATACATGCAAATATATGTATATGTGCAAACATAAGCATATACATGCCCTCACCTTTTAATTTTTCTTCAGTAAGCTATTTTGCTGCTCTTTCTAGGCAAGGAAGAGAAAATGAGTGTGAACATGAGTGTATTTTAATCTTTTCAGCAGTTCCACAGATAAAAGGCTCCATGAAAACACTTGCTTTTCACTTGAGAAATCATATCCATCTTTTGCCTACCGAGTTAAGGATATTTCCATTAATCAAAAAAAAAAAAAAAAAAAATCTCAGCCAGTTCAATGTAATGCCTTGTTTTACACCAGGTGTCACACAAACTTGTACAAATGTATGCAGCTGCTTTCCTCCAGCAAGTGGTAGCACTTGATATGGGACCTCCTACAACTTCCTGGCAGCTGACTCCTGTTGCCAATAAACCATTCAGAGAGAAGATGGAGATCGGTGAGTGAGTCCTACACACTTAAGCTGTCACTGTAAAACTAAGGTGCCATAGACGATGGCTCTACAGATGGTCTCTTAAGACCCAGATCAGCTCTAGCAAATCTGATTCTTACCTTTTGTTACTCAACTTTGGTGGCATTTTTATGCCAGTTGAGTCATTTGATTTTATTTTAAGAGCCTTTAGTATAACATGAAACACAAGTACTGTTAATTCTATAAGATATTTCCTTGTTCCATTTCCATTTTAGTGGCTATATAATAATGGTTATTGCAGTCCACCTACCTTTAAGATGCCTTATTTTCTTCTTCATTTTTATTAGAATAACTAGGGTGATAAACTTGAGACTTTTCTTTGAAAGAAAGTCTTAAAACTTTAGATAGTCTTATACAGTTCAAAATAAGTAACTAACTAAAGGGTAACGTAAGAAAATAAGAAGAGATAATCATAGATAAATGTGTGTATACACACACACACATATAACCATAATGTTATTAAAACACCATCTTCTAGCCTGAGACATCTTTGCAAGAGAAAATAGAAACGTATGCTATTAATTTTATTTATATAGCAATTTTTCACTTTTTTATATTAGCCAACAAGTAGTTGGTTTTTTGTAGTGTTTTCTCAAGAGAAATACTTAAAACCAGTGTCAAGACAGCTTCTTTCTTTATAAGAGGAAAAGATATAATCTTCATACTTGTCTGTAGCCAAATCATTCTATTTTCTATTTGTGTATTGAATCAATACAATAATTAGTTCTATTTTCTTTCACACAAAGCATTGGTCGAGATTTTTTTTTCTTAGAGAAAGTGGATCCAGTTGGTAGAAAGACTTGTTTTCATTTTATTATTAAGCAACTGAGAGAATCCTTTGTCTTCTCTGTATCTCAATAGTAAAATGATCTCCTCAGAAGATATATTCCCCAAAGGTGGTGGATGGCTGCAGAGTTATTCAAAAGCACAGGGACCATACTTTTGTTTCTTGTAACTCCCAGATTGCTCAGTTCAGATTCTTATATATCAAGAGATTGCAATTCAAAGCATTCCAAGGACATTACACTTACTGAACTTTTTGTGTTACTTCAACAATTCCTGCTCTTTAGGAAGCTCCATACAAAGATCTGTTGCCATTTCAGTATGAACGTCCCAAGACGGAGCTCCTCAAATACTCTGGGAGATAATCATGACCACTTCTCTGTTATTGTTGCTGACAATTCCATTTGTCTCTCCCTCTCTTCAACATCACTTTGTTCATTTCATTTATAGATTATCTAACATTTCAGGCCCAGTTCTCAGTTCTGAAAATAACAAAGATGAACGAGACCCATTCCCTGAGTTTAAGGCATTCAGGGACTATGGGATAGTCAGACCAGAACACATGACCAAAACCCAATATTTGCAGCATGATGGCAAGTGCAAATCAAAGAGAATGACGTGAACAAAGATGCAGAATACAGCCCAAAGTCTGGGGGATCAGATGGCTAAGTGTGGTGACTAGTTCTGTATTAAAGGATGAAGAGTAGTTATCTGATTAAGGCTGAAGAAGGAGGTAAGATTTTCTTAATTAAGGAGAGAGCATGAAAACAAACAAGTAAACAAAATCCTATGATCAAGAAGTATAGAAACAGGGCTGAATATAGAAAGCCACAAATGTAATTGGCATCTTGAACCAACCCTCCCTGGAATGAAAATATAAACAACCCTGCTTTGCCTCTCAGTATTCTTCTTATTGATTTGGTGGGCGTCGTTTTTTCTCTGCCTGTAGCTGAAACGCAGGTAGACTTCCTGATTTTCCTAGTCAGTTTCTTCATGTAAGTATCAAAATTTCCAGTCCCATAAGATAATCAAAATTCCCAACTTGATTTAAAGTTAAAACATCTCGCCTTTCCCATCTTGTTTTTACAGTTGAGGAAGGGGGTGTGCAAGCTTCTTTTCTCTTGCACATAATGTAAGAGAGTGGAATTAATTTTCAAGAAAATGTATAGCCGTTGAAAATACTTACTTGGAAGAGTGTTATCATCAGATTTGAGTGTATAAATATGATTTGTTTGGAAAGGGGATCTGAATAAAATAGACCAGGGGCAGAAAGAGAATAAAAGAAGTTTCTTCCCCAATTATCCATGTTAGATTCAGTGAGGGCCTGTATTAGTACTGCACCAGTGGTGATGAAAGAGAAAGAAAGCAATTAGGGAAAACTAAGGCAGGGAAATCTATGTGCTAGTTGAGTACTTGGATGAAGGTGGAGAAGAGAATTTGAGATAAAGGTAAATCCCAGATTTCTAGTTTGGATGGATGGACGCCATCAATATCTGTGAAAGTACAACAGGAGGTGCAGTGAGCTCAACTTTACATCTGTTGAGTCTGAGGGGCACGTGCAACAGAGGTGAAGACAGTCATTGGGCACTTGAATCTATTAGAATAAATGTCAAGTGGAAAACTCAGGCTATATCAATATCAGTATTGATACAGATAGGTGCTTAAGAAGTGGACAGAGACTGAGTAATCTAGAAAGAAGACAGAAAAGAAAACGAGAAAATATGTTATCACAGAAGCCACGCAGTTATTTCTAACTTTGAAATTGATTGATTTATTAAAAATCCTTAACTTCTCAATTCTATCAATAAGATTATTTATTGCCATTTCACTGCAAATACCATATGTGTAATAAAACATGTTTTTATAAGCACATTCATTATTCCAGAAACATAAAAAACAATGTTGCAGTGTAAATAAAGTGAAAGGAAAAAACTTGTTTTTTTCAAAAACTTCCATGACTGCCTGATCAATAGGGATTAGTACCTTTTTTTCAGGGTTGGGGGGAAAGTTGGGACCTTTGGTGACTGCTTTGTGAGCAGCACCTTTTCACTGTCTGCTCTTCACCGGGTATGAATTTAGCCATTTAGGAAGCTGGTTTTCTTCCAGTATTAGAAAACCTGGGTTTCTTACAGGTGTCCTTTAGCACATTATCATCCCATGATCACATATAAAAGACCTTGGATTCATCTCCTTCTCTGGACCTCCATATCATTAGGAACATAAGCCTATTATCACTTTAGTCTTTATCTGTGATGGAGTTTTGTTAAAACTGCCTTGAAATCCTCCAATAAAGTATTTTACTGGTGTACTTGTTGTTTTTTTTTTTTTTAAATAGTCTTCAGAGTTATCTTTTATAAGAGGAAATTGAAAGCCTCTTTATCTGAGTAATTAAATGAAGTACAAGTTACTGGGTATGAGAAGAGACATTTAAACCCTACAAATGGGATGAGTCAATTATTTTTCAGGTTGAATAAGTGCTGTAGGCTTTATTGCCATTAATGAGACTGTTATCAGCTTAGAACTTGAATTTAGATTCTAACAGTGTTTTTGGAAGTAATTTATATCTTTTCATTTATAATTTATTTGAATGAATTAATCATTGTAAATAGAAACTAAAGTGTTTATTTATCTAATGAGCTATAATAATAATAAGCCTCTATTATTTATATAGAGGCACTTACTATTATTTTGTTCAGAGTTAAGGAATAAAATACAAAATTTAACAATAAATACAGAAATGTTAAAGTACACATCTATCTATATTACGGTATAGAATATCTGGGATGGATGGATGGATGGATGGATGGATGGATGGATGGATGGATGGATAGTTAAAGATGAAACAGTATCAATCAGAAGGTGAGGGTACAAGGCTATTTCTCAAACCAGTAAGTAACTTGGCCAGAGTTTCACATTGCTATAAATGCCAGACTACTGGCATTAATATTATAAATAAGGGTAAAACCTTATCACTGTCCTCAAGAATATTTTAACCCAATAGAGAGACAAAGCTAACACAAGAGATGAAAAACAATTTCTAGTGAAGAAACTCTTCTCTTCTTCAACAGTGACATCATTCTCAGTGTAACCCCAAACTAGTGGACCAGAAGAGCCCCACATGATCAGAACTAACAAGCTTCACCAACATGGATATTGTTAGAAAAGTGGGCCAAGTTTTAGCTCCCAAGTACATAATTCTACTATGAGGTTTCAGACTCAGATTTCTAATACATTTTTAACCACGTGTAGCTTTCTCAATTTCTCCTTGCAGAAAAAAAAAATTGTGATCTCCATAAAAACAGACTACACTGTGTACTTTACATCACTCATAGAACCTAATATTATGATAAGAGAGTAAAAGACATGGCACTTGCTAAATATGTCGGGAGCTAAGAGTGTTATTATTGTCTAACCAAACAATTCTACTAACCAGATTCTTCTACATCAGGTTACTTCAAATAAGGTAGGAATTGGAGACAGTCATGAAATGTTATTGGTGAGAAATATAGGCCATTCTCATATTTCTAAATTTGGGATTATCTGTCTCTCACAAATACATAAATGTTTATTTCCATATTTTTCTTTTCAAGCCATTGCCATCTTTACAAACATACCAATAACATACAGATCCTGGTAGCCTAATCAAAAGTGCTGTAAATGATAAAGAGTTCAAAGTTATTGAAAAGCGGTTTTATATCATTGCAGCATGGAAATAACATTTAGAGCAAAGTAGGTCTGAAGACATCTCAGATCACACCACATGGCGATCTCCTAGATAAACTGATAAAAAGATTTATCTCATTTTAAAATTCTGTTCTGAATGTGTGTTGATAGTGAATAAAAGAGACTGATGCTTATAGACTTCTACTAGAGGTCTCTGCAAACTAGATTTTAATGCTGATTATCATAATCTTTATACTTGAGGTGTTCTAAAATCAAATTTTAGAAACAAATTAATTTATTTACTCAACATATATTTTTTGAGCACTCCCTATGAGATGAGCCTTAATCTGAATGCTAGAGATAACACAGAGAACAAGACGGACCAAATCCATATTCTCATAGGCTTTTATTCTTATACAATATCCAGAATACATCATATCTTCCCTGTATGGCAAACTAATATTAATTTTCACTGACTTATATTATAAATATCCATCAGATGTGCTTTAGCAAAACATCTTACCAAAATAAACTATAATGAAAGAATATAAGTCACCATTATGTAATTAGGATGAAATATATATTTGGTCAGTGAATAAGTCAATAATTTTCCCAAAATATAGCTGTTATCAAAATAGTTCTTTCATTTTATGTTTTTAGTATGAGTCAGAATTTATTTCCATGCTGGATTTTACTGAAACCAAATTATAGTATCACCTTCATTATATGCATAATGTCATTTAAATGTTCATAAATATAGTTTTGACCACATGCATTATTTACATTTCTTATATTAAATATTTGCCCTTAAGTGTTGCTTTTAAATTCTTCTCTAAGAGGAGAAGCCATTCATAATATATGACTAGAAATCATCACATAATCTATTAATTATGTAACAACGATAAAAAAAATACAGGGGAGAAGATTTTGGACAAACTTGCCTAATATCTTTTTGTATCTGTGACAATCACGAAAACATGAAATGGTCATTTTCTACTAAAGGGAGTTTTCCAAAATATCATGGCAAATAAAGTGGAAGTGGAGCATTACATGTTTTCATCTACTAATAAGTAGATTCCAGCAGGCCCAAACTCGGGTCACTTAGTTGTTTTATCAATTGTATTTCCACATTTTTTTCTCCCCATAATTGTAGCTAAGCTTATTTGAACTCATTTACATCCATCTTTTATTTTCTTCTCACTTTGAACTTTTCCTCCTTTTCAGCGGTTTCCTTGTTAACGGTAGTCAAGTTAGTGATGATATACATAGCAAAGTCAGATGTGCTCAGTTCCATGCAAAAGACTGACAGCAGGACTGATGGCTGAATGCTTAACAGAATGGGTGAAATGGGAACGACTGCTTTAAACTACAGGAATTACCTGTATAGAATTCTGTCCTCAGTGAAAACTCCTTCCAAATAAAGATGGAATAAAGACTTTTCTAGAAAATTTAAGTGAAGAGAATTTACCACTATAAGATCTACACTGAAATAAATACACAAGGAAGTTATTCAAGCATAAGGAAAATAATCCTAGAAATAAACATAGAAAAGAGTAAAAATGCTAAAACCGAAAGTACAGAAAAATGTCACTGAAGCACTAGCCAAAAGAATTCTTGTGCGGGTAATGACAATATCAAACAAGGCAGGTTTTAAGGCAAGAAGCATCACCAGAGATAAAAAGAAACAGTTCCTACTGAAAAAGTCAACCCACCAGGAAGTTTTAAACATTCTAAATTTGTGTCCACCTAACAACGTAACTTCCAAATATGGACATGTGTCTCTTAAAAACAGGATATATTCTGTGAAACTCAGGCTGTTAAGTGATTTTGTCATTGTGCAAACATCAGAGATGGTACAGCCTACTGCAAGCTGAGGCTATATGGTACAAACCTGTTTGTACCATATAGCCACAGCATGTTACTATGCTGAATACTGTAGTTATTTGTGTATTTAATCATATCTAAACATAGAAACTGTGATGCATTGTACTATAGTGTTATGATGGCTAGGACATCATTAAGCTATGTGACTTTTTTGGCTCCTTTTTAACCTTGCAGTGCCACCATTGTATATGCAGTCTGTTTCTGATAGAAATATCATTATGCAACACATAACTATATATATGCAACAGAGTGACAAACGTGAAAGAAGAAATAGACAAATCAACAATAATAGATTTTAAAACACATAATTAATACACAAAGCAGAAAAAAATCCAGTAAGCATATAGATGATCTAAACAACATAAGAAACTTGACCTAATGGATATATATGAAGCAATAAAAAATAGAAGAATACACAAATTCTTTTGAAATTTACTTGGAGCATTTATCAAAATTTATTGTCACGCTAAGCTATAAAGCAACAAGTTTGAAAGTACTACGATAATTCAAACCCATTCTCTGATCATGGTGTAGTTACACTGAAAAGCAATAATTAAAAATGAACCCATTCTACTAAGTGAAGTATCTCAAGAATGGAAAAACAAGCACCACATGTACTCACCAGCAAATTGGTATTAACAATCAGCACCTCAGTGGACATATAGGAATAACATTTATCGGGTGTCGGGCAGGTGGGAGGGGTGAGGAGGGGATGGGTTTATAAAAACATAATGAGTAAGATGTGCAACGTTTGGGGGATGGTCACACTTGAAGCTCTGACTTGATGGGGGAGTCGGGGCATGGGCAATAAATATACGTAACCTTAACATTTGTACCTCCACAATATGCTGAAATAAAAAAATGACTATAATGTGCCAATATGTTTGAAAATTAAGCAATATATTTCTAAATAATACACAAGTAAAAGAAGAAAACCTAATGAAATCAGAAAATATTTAGAACTGAATTTAATAAAAGTATACCTTAAATTTTGGGGGAGGCAGGTAAAACTGTTCTTAAAGAAAGCTATTGCATTAAAGTCTACATGTTAGCAAAGGAGAAAGGCTAAAGAACTTTCCAAAGAAGTTGGAAAAATAACAGCAAATTAATTCTAATAAAAATGGAAAGAATAAAACATAAGTTCATGTATAAAAATTAAATTAAAATTCAATGAAATAATAAACGTGTAATAAAAAAATTAAAGAGCCAAAATTGATTTCTCTGAAAAGAATGATAATTTTTATAAATTCCCAGTAAGATTTACTAAGATAAAGACAGAAAAGAGAAATGAACAATATAAGAAAATTTTTAAAAGGTACATCACAGCAGATATTACAGATGCTTAAGAGATTTAAATATACCTATATATTTGAAAATCTAGAAGAAATTGTCAAATTCCTTTAAAAAAAGCTTGCTAAAGAAACTAATTCCAAAAAAAAAATAGCTTGTAAAACCTGTTTGAATAGATTATATCTATTAAAGAAACATAATCTGTCATTATGAAATTTTCCACAAAGAAAACTCTAAGCCCATATGGTTTCACCAATGTGTGAGTTCTTCAAATTATTACTTTAAGAATTAAAGTAATAAATTAAGCTGTCAATATTCATAGACAACATAATCCATCAAGGAGAGAGTAATAGAGCAACACAACCGAACAGAAAGTTCAAAACCAGACCAACCCTATACTTGTCACTTCCTTTGTAATGCAGGTGACACTTTAGTGTGTTTGAAAGAATAATCTTTTTAATAAGTGGTGTTGGGTCAATTACATATCCATATGAAAAAAGAAAAAATGAACCTTAACCTCTATATCACACACACACATACACACACACAAAACAATTCTAGCCGGAGTGCAGATCTAAATTTGAAAGATGAATTAATAAAAAAAAAATTCTGTAATAAAATTTAGGAAAATATCTTCATGGTAATGGGTTTGAAACTATAATCTGTGTGAATATACAGATCAATGAATAAACACTTTCCTTAAATAAAACATTATTCAAATTCAAAACCATCAAGGATCAGCTATAGAATTTCTAGGAAAAAACAAAAGAAAGAAAAACAAATTACTTCCAGTTAAGGTCTATTTCATGAAAACCACAAAGGTAAGAGATTCATCTAGCATTCAGCATTCAAAGATTGGAAATAAAACAGTAATTGCATTTAAGAAAAAGTAAATGCATAAAAAATTGATTTTGAGCATTTTCCATTTCATGATATGCTCAGATAGGCACAATACTTCAACCATACGTGTAGATGGAAGAGCTCTCTATGCCTATCAAAAAATAATGATGAGCCAGAAAAGATTAATGGGAATAGGGATGTCTTTGGAAAAAAAGTAAAAATTTTTTAATAATAAAATAGAGTATAAATTCACCATTGGAGGCCTCTCTGCTGCTTTCAAAGGACTTACTTTATTGGAGATTAGAGGAAGAAGTAGGATGACAATGGCTAAGCATGGGTATTTGCTGCAGCTCAGCCCTCGAGAGAGCATATTTTAAACTTTAAAGCATTAATACGTGGATGTGAACATAGTTGTAAGCATGGGTTTCAGAATAGATATGTGTGTCAGTATGAATAAGGGCATAGTCATGTGCCACATAATGATATTTGAGTCCATTGATGAACCGCATATATGACCATGGTCACATGAGATTAAATGGAGAGTCCTATATAGGTGTATCACTTTTTATCTTTCATATTGAATTTTTATCTTACCTTTTTCTATGTTTAGATACACAAACACTTACTATTGGGTTACAATTGCCTACAGCACTCAGTTCAGTAACATGCTGTGCAGGTTTGTAGCCTGGGAGCAATAGGCTACACCACATAGCCTAGGTGTGCAGTAGGCTGAACCATCTAGGTTTGTGTAAGTGCACTCTGTGATGTTCACACAGTGACAAAAATCACCTGATGACACATTCTTCACAACAAGTCTGTCCTTAAGTGATGCATGGCTGTATAGAGATACATTGTGCTATTTCTGATGGCCTAGAGCGGTGAGGTTGGATAAGATTTTTGAATGAGGCAGCATTAAGTGAGAGAATGATAATGTTTAACTCCTTTACACATTACTTTGTAATTTAAAAATCCAAAAGCTTAATATTATTTTAAGTCAAAGCATTCCCTAGTCAAAATACTCTTTATCAAAACATCAGAGTTCATGGAAAATGCAAAGGTCCTGAAATAGCCAGGACAACTTTGCAAAAGAACAGAGTTGTAGATCTTACACTACTAGCAATAGAGAATTATTATAAAGATGCAGTAATCAAGACAGTGAGATATTTCTATCCAGATGGGCACATACATCAATGGAATAGATGAGAAGGTCTAGAAATTGACCTACACATATGTGACCAATTGATCTTTTACAAATGTACAAAGGCAATTTATTGAAGAAAACCAGTATTTTAAACAACTAGAACTACACCAATTGGATATCCATGTGTAAAAACAAAAGCAAACAAACCCAAAAGAACACTTCAAAGCCTACATAACATATAAAAGTTAACTGAAAAAGGACTATGGACCCAAAGGTAAAGCCTAAAACTATCAAACTTCTATTTAATAGAATAAATCATAAAATAAAATAGGTGACCTAAGGTTGTAAAAGTTTACCTAATAGAAAAATGCAATACACTAAAGAAAAAATGATAAGAGGCATTTCATTAAAATTAGAAATGTTAGCTCTTCAAAAACATTTTTAAAAGAAAGGAAAGATGAGCCACAGACTATGAAAACAATTTAGGAATCACGTATCTCATAAAGACATTGTATCCAAGATAAAGAGCCTTCAAAAATCAGTAAGATTAAACACAACCTACCAATAAGAAAATGAACAAATAGTCTGAATAAACTATACCAAAGAAGGTATATGATGACAAATAAGCACATGAAATGTTGTTCAATATCATTGGTCATTAGGAAAATGTAAATGAAAACCACAGTGAGATACCACTACTACGTATCTGCTAGAAAGGAAAAAATTAAAAAGACTGATCATACGAAGCCCTGAGAAGGATGCAGAGCATCTGGAACTCCCATATGCTGCTAATAGGATTGTAAAATAGTACATTCACTTTAGAAAAAAATTTGAAAGTTTTTTTTTTAAATATTAAATATATTCCTACCATGCAACTCAGCTGTTCTACAGTTAGGTATTTACCAAGAGAAACAAAAGCATATCTCTATACAAATATTTATATATGCATATGGACATGTATAGCAGATACATTTGTAATAACCAAAAACTGGAAACAATTTAAATATCCATCAATAGGTGAAGAGATATAAAAATTGTGATGTAGCCACAATTAATATTCAGAAACGCAAAGGAGAAATGAATGTTGTTCATAGGAGAGACATCAAGAAACTTCCTGAGGCTATGGATATGTTTGCTATTTTTATGTCAGATGGTTCCGATTATAAATTGTATTAGTTTCCTAGGGCTTTGCTAGCAAAGTACCACAAATTGATTGGCTTAAAACAATAGAAATGCATTGCCTTATAATTCTGGAGACTAGAAGTCTCAAATCAAGGTGTGGGCAAAGCTATGCTACCTCTGAGGCCCCTAGGGGAGGACCCTTTCTTGCCTCGTCTAGCTCCTGGTAGCTGCAGGTGCTCCTTGGCTTATGGCAGCATCACGCCAATCTGTGCCTCCCCCCTCACTTGGCCTTCTTTTCTGCGTGTCTGGGTCTGTTACCAAATGTCCGTCGTCTTATAACTGTACGGTGATACTGGATTTCACGCCTGTCCTACTCCACTACAACCTCATCTTAACTTATGACATCTGCAGTGATCTCTTCTCAAATAAAGGTCTTATTCTCAAATAAGAACCAAAGATTAGGACTTCAATATATCTTTTTGGGGGACATAGTTCAACTCATTACATACACATATGTCAAAACTTAACAGATTGTACTCTTTAACAAGTATAGCTTATATGTCAATTAAACCTCAATAAATCTGTTAAGAATTGTTGACCAAAGGCAGCTTTTATAAGCAAAATTCTTATAGTAGGGCAAACTCTAAATCATATTTAAAAAAATCCAGCAGTGTAAGAATATCATGTGCATCTCATGGAAGAAATGGAAAAAAAAAAAACACACACAGGGCACAGAAGAGGAGTGACCACATCAGAGGATCCCTCAGGAGAGAAGGGAAGCTGCCAGGAAGACGAGAGCATCATGATTTTATCCATGGGGGTTGGAGCACATGCGCGATGCATGACAGGCTTACTGTTCGAAAAATATTCAGCTAAAAAGGCTCATATACAATGCCAAGTTTTGAAAGCATAAAACAATATTCCTTGTGTTCAAATTTTACAGGGTTCTTTCAGTGCCTGGAAATGGGTGTCAAACATTTACACAAAGGAATGAAATACTACCTTTGGCATATTTAAATACCTTTAAAGATTAACAATCTGTAAAATTAGAATAAATTTACCAAGAAATAAGAAAATAAATTTATATAAATAAAATAAGTTTGGGCCATAGTGACCATAAAATAGCTTTATGTAAATTTATGAATACATTTTAGCATTTGGCAGAGTAAAATTTAAAATAATTAAAGGAGTTTATCACAGACACCAACAATTGGCATTTTTCTGACTTCAACCCACTTCATTCACATATTGCTTAACTGTTAAGGTAGCTGTTTGAAAGTGCACTGCATGATTAATAGGCATCCAGAATACATGCATGATGAATTCTAGAAGTTCCTTCTCACTTCTCCCTCCTTCATAATGAGGAACCCCAGGTCCTAGCACATGTGCCCTTAATCAACTTCTCTTCTTTCTACCCAAATTTGGTTATTGGTAAGTTCAGGGCTCCTTTCCAGCACATTTCCAAAGTCGTTAAAGTTTACTTTCTACTACCCCACTTCTAATTTCTGTACTCATTTGCAACTATTTCAGCATATGTGTGTATATATATTATATACATGTTTACACAATACATTACATATATACAAACTCATCGCACTTTGTTTTTTGTTTGTGTCATAATATTTGGATTATAAAATAATTTTGGACCACAGAAATACTTAACAAAAAGAATAAATCATTAATAAATCTGAATAAAATGGCAAGAGACAAAATGGTAGAGGAGGACAATAGCTCTTCTCAAAATTTGTAAACTGTGTGTAATATGTGTGTACAGTCAGCCACCTTGCTCTAGGTTCAATCTTTCTACCATGGAAATACATGGTTGACTAGGGTTAACACAAAATAAGCATAAGAGCAATTTTGATGGTGCATAGGTTAACATAAGTGGTGGCCCATTTATCTCCTGAGGTCAGAGTCCCCAAGTCCCATTCAAGTGTTTAAGTTAGTGAAATGCCATATGGAGTTGTTTGGGGCTTCAGTTTGCCATAAGACCCTAGAAAGGTCATGCTCAGCCTTGGAAGACTTTTATAAGATAGACTCCAAAATATTCTTGCAGTGGTAGACCTCTTGGGAGATGTTGGTAAAAATGAAATAATTATTTAAAATTCAAGAACTTAATGCAAATCTCTAGAGCAAGTTAAAGCATACAATAAGTCTTGACACAGAATAAAAGAGAGGAGTGAGATTTGTATATTAATAAAATAATCAGATTTTTAAGATTCCAATGTAGCCATCTAAATTATCTGTCTGTAACAATTATATGCAGCTACTTAAAATGAATAATTCCACCCCAAAGGTAATTAGTCTCTATAATTTACTTAAATGTGTAATTTTAATCAAGATTTCAATTTCACTTGATGTCCATGAAATAATGTAGAAAATAAAATTAAAAAATTAAAACATTTAGTCTACATGGAGCAATACAGGAAAATTTAAATCAAAGATTACCAATGCCCTTTTACATAATTAATTGCTTTGGAGTAAAGCAAATGCCAAATGTCAGAGATGTATAAATGGAGATGTAATAAGCTGTTTATTTTTGTTTCTATTTTTAATTGTTACATGTAGAGGTAAGATTTTAAACAACAAAAGGAATAAAATTTAAAAATTTAGGAAAATATAGAGTACTGAAGAGGAACTGCAAATGGCATTGCTTATGAATGTGAATTTGCCCATGAAGCTTCTGATCTGCAGTGGGACAAGGAGGAGAATGGGGGGAGGTAGTTGGCATCTGCAGTTCCAGCATGCCAGCGCTCAGCACTGCAGGGTTAAACTCTGGACCTGCGCAAGAGCTTTGCTTTTGTCATTCCACGCTGTGCTGGAACATTGCTTTAAAGTCACTCTGTCTCAGGTCCACATCAAAAGGGTTAACTGCTAGTACAGGGGGACTTCCCCAGGTAGGACTTTCTTAGATGATGGTCATAAAGTAGTTTTACAGGCCTCTCGGCCACATGCTTTTTGTAAGCACACGGCCTCTGAACTCTCCCCAGAGGCTTGGCTCGTAGCCCCTGCTTGCTTCTAAGCAAGTCTATTGCCCTTGCTCAATTGCCAATTAAATCTGGTCTTTCTTTGGGAACAAATAAGTAAACCATTGGAAATAAGTAAAAATATTGACTGGAGAATACGTAGATAGCCAGTGATGAGAAATGATTGGGAGAAATAGAAAGAAAATATAAAGATAGTAAGTATCCCTAAGAATTTAATTAGACTTTGAATATGGATATTCAGGTATAGTTTAAAAAAAAACAAAACTGTAATTTGGCCAATAGGAGATGCTTTTCTGTATGACTTTTGGATTATTATCTTTTTTATAAATCACAATCTATTTTTTATATTCCCAAGAACATGTATTTTGATACTTACATGTAGTAGAAGAGCAATCTGAATGGAAACCAGAAAGATATTTTCATAATTAATAATTAGTTTATAAAATTAACAATTTTAGATAACCATTTTACATCCTAAAATAAAAGAATGTATAAAAGACTCAATATTCATTTTTTTATTGTTTAAGATAAAGCAGTTGTTTAACTTGCTTGACTTGTGAACATTTTGAGAATCTGATGAACTAACATTATCTGATGGTCTAATGCTCAGTGCCTGTTACCTCTAAATTATAAAGATCGATAAATATCCCCAAAGCGTTGAAGTTGATATTTGTATAACATTTCCTAGTTTCCAAGTTGGCCCTAGGTTTTTGTTCTTCCATTAAATATCAGTGTGACCTCTAGCAAATCACTGAACTTTTATTTTTCTCCTTTTCTCTTATCACAAAAAGTATGCATCAAATATGCTCTTGGCTTTGAAATTCCCTGGTGTCAAGTGCATTATCTTATTAGATCCAATATCTTTCTAATATTCACCATCAGATCTTACTAACAGTAATTTGTCCACACTCTACATCTGACTTACACTCTATAATTTATAAACGACAACTTAAGAGCAAGTACTCATAAACCACACACCCACACCCACAGTCTTACATATAGAGTCATCTCTGGCCTTACTTAATAAATACATTTTTAAAAATTACTTGGCCTTATCAATAAACACATTTTTCATCTTTTTTCAGCAGCCCTGAAGTTTTTTGGAAAATTTCCTATTTAAATCTTGAATCCTGCTAGACTTCTGTGAGATGGTCACTTAGCTAACAAATAAGCCTAGCTATCAGCTCAGTGTTCATTCCTTCACTATTTAGTGTCTGTATATCCAGTATTTGAATAGTAAAAAGTGATTAGAAAATAAAAACAAAAAATAAAATTGTTTCATTATGAAAAAGTATAAATCAGTTAAGAAATATTGTTTAATATTTTTAAAAAACTTTAAGCAACTACCATATGAAAAATAACTTTATAGATAAAGTTAAAATATTCTTTATTCACCATTTCTAATCCCTGTCCACCCAGATAACAATTAACAGCTTGTCATGTAGAATTTAGAATTTATTTTATGGATATTCTTTTATATTTAGGGACAATTAGAAATGCATGATACTGTTTTACATGTAAACGTAAGTATAAAAGAATGTGTGTTTTATATAAATGGCATCAAATTGTCATATTTTGCATCTTAACTTTTATGATCATTATGACTTCATGTCAGTCCATATAGGTCTGCCCCATCCTTCTAAATGCTACGTAGTCTTCCATAGTGTATTTAACCAAAATACATTTCCCATCCTCCTACATGTAGTCAGGGGAGCACTCTGCGGCTGGCTATTTGAGAGGTGGTGCGCTGTTCTCTGGCACGCACAATGACAAACGCAATCCTGGGGCAGGTTGTGTGTACGTATTTCATTCTTCTAAATGTAATCAATTTCCTTCTAAAGGAGTTGTATCAGTTCTCATTTTTATGTGCTTGCAGCTTAGGAGTACCCATTTCTCCATACTCTCACTTGTTCTTTTTTTTTTTTATTTCAGCATATTATGGGGGTACAGATTTTAAGGTTTCAATAAATGCCCACTTTCCCCCCTCCCCCCACAAGTCTGAGTCCCCAGCATGACCATCCCCCAGATGGTGCACATCTCACTTGTTCTTAAAATTATCAAACAATAATATTGTAAAATAATTTTTAATAATAAAAATATCAAACATGCAATCCTCTGGTGATTAGTGAGATTGAGGATATTTTCAAAAATATTTTTCATAATTTTGTGTCTTATTGGACAGGTTTCTCTGTGAATTTGCTATTTATCCATTTTTCCTTAGTCAATGTTTTGTCATTTCCTTATTTATTGTATTACACACACACACACACACACGCACATGGAATGTTTTCTCTCTCTGTTACTTGTCATTAGTTTTGCTTATAGTATCTTTTGTCATGTAGAAGATTGTAAAAAATGTTGAAAAGGCAATTAACTTGTCCTGTGAGGATATATGGTGAAAACATAATTCTTGATGGAAATCCAACATCTGAAAACCCCAAGAGCTTATCAAAACATTTCATTCATCATCCTCCGTATTGGTGGATTGGTGGATTCACCTCCCTTCTTGGTGAAGGGTGGATGCTGATTTCATTCCTTGGGTATATTCTGGTAACACTGTTGATAAAGCGGAGTAATTGGACAGATTTGGAACAAAGGAGAAAAGTGTTCCAGAACCACGACTAGGTTCCGGGCTTAGAAGACATTGCCTATCTGATGTGCCACTAAAACTCCTCCCTACATGGAGGAGATTCCTGGACTTTTCCAGCTTTTCAGGCTAAAGGACACACAAGCCTGTGGCACTACACAGATGGATTGTGGCCTGACAAATTAGGTACATTGCTGTAGCTCTCTACACAGGTGATAGTGGGATCGACTCTGGGCAAACTTAGAAGTTGAAAATCATTGTTTTACTCCTCTGCGCTTTCCCATGTTTGTTGGTCGCTGTTTACTCCCTGGTCTCGGCTTTTCCATTCTTCCCCAGCGCCTGTGCATTCATGTCACCCATTGCCTTTGAAAACCTACCAGCCCCCTCTCTGAAAGGGCCCCAGTGCTCCAAATTCATCTCCGCTTTTCCCTACAAACCCCATTTCTTTTTTCTTGACAAATCACAGCTGAAAATCAGCTTTCTGGAAGTAGGGAGGACTGACACATCTCGTTGAAGGTTGCTAGGAATACTTGCACTTAACAGCCTACGTGCATGTCGTGTTGGGTAAAGAAAGTCTCAGGCCATGGGACAGAGGGACGAGTTGTAGCCAGTGTTGGGAGATGTTGGTGACGCTCCGGAAAGTTTCCCCACCTCTTTAAATTGACCCAAACTGATGACATGTTTTTGGCCTGGCTGGCTCCAACTGTTGGCCTGCCAGCTCCTTGTCTGACCGGGCAACAAGGAGAGAAAACCATTATTGATGTTACACAGTATACGCTACATCAACTACTATGGTCTCAAGAGCAGATTCCCCAGCTACTGAATTATACCCGCACTTTGTACATCACCTGCAGTTCTCACTAACTTTTCATCATTTCACTTTGAATTAACATCTTGGCAATAGGAAAAATAGGAAATATAGTACAACAATGTAAACCCTGCTTCTAACACAATTCAGTAGCAGAAGGCTGTTGTTTAAAAGATACATATTTTTGAGTATTTGCATACTTAAACTTTACAAGTTATCTGAGTTCTCCATTTGGATAAATAATTCAGAATTATTTACATTTGGCTCTCTGAATATTAAATCTTTGAGGCCCAAATGGTCTCAAGATGTGTACGAGGTGTTATAGCAATGATATAATAAATTTAGATGGTTTGTGTACTCAAAAAGGCTAGAATTACTATGTGAGAATTACAATGTAATTGCAAGAATGTATCACTGTGTGAGGCTAAATTTTATTGACAGACCAGAAAACAGTTACAATAACAATTTAAATGTATATAATGAAAACATTGACCTTGTTTGAAAAACAGGGAGCATGTGTGAAACATATGTGTCCTGGAATGTATACAAAATATTAAGGGGGTTATTTTGACTATGAATCCTTAGCATGTATAACTTTATGAATTTCTGTGCTGTACTGAAGTTTCATAGGTTCAGGTACTCTATTCATGTAAAATTCAGGGTTTTTTTTTTTTTTGTAATCTTAAAAGCCTAACATTCCAGTAAAGTCTTTTTTTCATTTAGTTGGAATGAATTTTGTTCCCTTTGCCTTTCTTTCACTCCTAAAAAAAGGTCATTCTTTAAAATGAATCGTTATAAAAACTCTTGTCCTTTTTTTTCAAAAGCGCTTTCAAAACTATTATTTCATTTTAGACATTTCTACATGAGATACATAGTAGGGTGTGTTTTAGCATTTTACAGATATGGAAATTGAGGTCCAAAGAGATTATGTGTTTTGCCTGAAGCACTGAAATCAGTATTAGAACCTCATTTTCTCTTTCCTAACTGAATAAATTTCCCACTGAGTTATGTCATCTGGAATAGCATTTCATCGCATATATATACTGTCTAAACTATTGCTATCACTACAATAGTTTAGATTTTTATGCATTCACCTCTTATCCTCTCTCCTTAAATTTCTCCTGCCCACCCCTTATACCTGCATTTCCCTTAAACAACCCATTTTTCAGACAATGTCTCTGTTTTCACTATACACGGTGGCATTTTCTTGGTCTCTGTTTTCTTCTCCTGTTTTATCATTTTTAACATCAGAAAAATCAAATATGTTAGCCTTTGTCTTATCTTTCAGTGCCAAAAATGTGAACATTTGCCTAAGAATGGAAAACTATGTGACTTCGATTAGAGATAGTATTTAGTCACATTTTGGGAGATCAGGATAAATGTTTTATCAGACAGCCTAGGAACTTGAGATGATATGCAGAGAATGTGTGATTAACAGGTAAATGCAATATTGTTACAAATTATACAACTAGATCCATAGGTAAAGGGCTTCTTAGAATCACAGGATCTTTTTTAAATAACATCTTTAATCTGTTTTAGAAGATAATCCCCATAATAGAATAAGTTGAGATATAAATGAATTTCATGTATTTTTTCCTGTTCAGTAATTACCAGAGTCTAAGCCAATTATCACTTCTTACCTAAACTGGTCTCTTTGATTCCATTATTACTTCTCTCTAAAACGTTCTTTGTACATTAGCCAAGATGATCTTTCTAAACTGAAATGAGATCCTATCACTCTCCTCCAGTTTTAGATCTCAACATCATCATGAACTCCATGATACGTTTTACATAACATGAAATTAAATCTATCTTGGAGCTATCCTAAGCCAAGGGCCCCTCCAACTGGGACAGCCTCTCTTAAATAATCTCATGCCAGTTCCCTCCCACATGGACCTCACTTAACCTTCAATACCCTCTTTGAAAAACACAGGCTGCCTAAGGTGTGCCAGTAACATACAGAATGAATTTCCCTAAGTTATAGTTGATCTCTCTAATCGTAGTTATTTGTTTATCTTTGTACCCACTTGGCTCTAAGCTCCTCTCGTGAGTATACAATGTCTCATTCATGAATATATCTTAGGATGTGCCAAATATGTGTTCAATAAATACTGGATTAATAAATAATGTCTATAGTCACATTTTACCTCACTGTGCTCCGAACTGTGAAAACCTTAGCAAATACAATTGCCATCAGCATTGTGGACATTGCACGTAGCAAATGTAAGTTATTTCTGCCCCATTAAATTTGTACATATTTATGCAAATTAAATTGTAGGTTTACTCTGATTCTGAACTTTAGATATATGCTGTATACATTTGCAGAGTTAGTTCAGTTTTGATTATGATATAGAAGATACTAAAGCCAAAGGAAATATTACATGAATTAATAATACAAGACAGCATAAAAAACATAAGAGAACACATTTTAAAACAGGCATTAATAGCTTAATACGAGCATTCCTGAGCAGCTTTCTGACAGAGCTAAAATGGAACCAGTATAATAACATGGCTGCTTTGTAGAAGAGCGCTGATAAAAAGTTTTCATGACTGATGATAAATCTGAGCTGGCTTGCTACAAAACAAATTATTCACTTCCACAGTAACTTTTCCAAAGAACACATTTGCATGCACTTCAAGTTCACTGCTGGAGAGACGCTAAATAATAATCAGGTCATAAAGCCAGAGAAAGGCATTTTAGATTGCCATGCAATTTGCACTGAGAACTTTGAGAATTACAATAGAGGCTGAACCTCAGTCATCCTTCTTAGATAATAATGGAAATAATTGGGAAGGCTTCAAACAGTCTGTCTCTGTAAAAGTTTAGTGTCCTAAGCGTGAGAGAGCAAGAACATCGAAAGCTGTTTAACAGCTTTGTTGAACAGACCTAATCAGGCAAGTTTTACCCTCTGACATAAACTGGGTCTTTGCTGATGAAAATGGAAGCTACTTGTGCAAAGAACATTTGGATCCTTGCGTACTTTTCACCTGCTTGAACAAATCGTCCTGCAAAGTAGTGATGTACCTGCCTCGAGTCACTTGGCCTTTCAGTTTTGTTATTCATTTGGAAGCAAACAAAATCTTTTCAAAGCGAGCAAAAGGAAAATGTTTCAAATGTTTATATTAGTTTTATGACTTTTCGACAAATCGTATATATGTATGACTCAAGGCATAATCTTGATTAGATTAGAAAAACCAAGTTAGTCATATTGTCGGAGGAAACTTGAACCTAAAATCTGAATTTCTGAGATACATATTTATATTTTCCATTGAATTATGTATATTATGTATTCAATTCCATTGAATTATGTATATGTATAGGATATTTTCAACTAAACATGTTTATAGAATTTCCATTTTCCTACAGTAGCCCACCCACCTTATCCAAAGCTTCACTTTCTGCAGTTTCTGTTGCCCATGGTCAACCACAGGCTACAAATGGGTGAGTACAGTACAATAAGATATTTTGACAGAGAAAGAGAGGCCATCTTCACATATCTTTGATTACAGCTTGTTGTTATAATTGTTCTAGTTATTAGTCATTATTGTTAGTCTCCTACTGTGCCTAATTTATAAACGTTATCGTAGGTATGCATGCATAGGAAAAACAGTATGTATAGGGTTTGGTACTATTCTTGGCTTCAGGCATCCACTGGGGGGCTTGGAACATATCCCCTGCAGATTAGGGGAGACTAGTATATTCCATCAAAATACTCATCAGCAGAGGGCAGGATAAAATCAATATGAATTAATGTAGAGAAACCACCCATTTTAAAATTTGGTTCTCTGGTTTTTTGCACTATTGGCAACTTAAGATGTATGCTCTCGGTTTGTGACCAAGGCAGCCATAAAATCAATGCCAACTAGTAGCTGACATAACTCAGACTCAATCTAGGAATCTTACAAAGTAAGAGCATCCAATTACCTTGAGCACAGCCGGCTGCTACAGGATGATTTCTGAGCATTGGAACTATTCTGGAACCACTGAAATAGCATTTTGAAAAGTGTTTGTCAACAATTATGCTTCACTCAGAACACTCAGGAGTTCAGATTCATGAGACAGACAAATTGACAAATTTCAAAAGGTCTTAAGAGAACTGTTCATTTCAAACTAACCTATGCTAGAGATTTGACTATTACACTTTAAGCTCTCTAGTAAGTTTGGATGCTATGCAGTATGTTCAAATTTGTTACGAATATTAAAAAGTTGTGGAAAAGGCTTTCCACGTGTCCTAAAAAATAAGACAAGGCAATTTTGTAGAACCACCTTACTAATTTTCAGCAATTTACTTCTTGGAAATATTCAGGTTGAGAATTATTTCTCTGCTTTTCTAATCAAGAGTAGTTTCCAGTACTTGAGCACAACTTTCTTTTCTTCTTTCTTCTGAAAAATGTAGGTAGAAAGGTAATTACTTGACCTTTAACATATTGTGTGTACATAAATTTTAGTTACATCTATTGGTTTTAGTTTCTAGGAGTAAATTAACACTGGTGAAATCAATGAGCGATACAATGGTCTTTCTATATAACTTGGACATCAGTAGGAAGTTCAGTGGATTTAGCAACTCTTCATGAAAACACAAACACACATGTAAACATACTGGAGAAAAGGGGAGTAAAAGGAGAAATTGTTTTCTGTCATATTTCTCACATAAATTGATCCATTTTCACTCTATAAAGTCACTAATGGATCTTTGGAAAGTTGGTCTTAAAATTCAAATGAAATTTTTATTTCACTTTTATATTTGTTATTATTTTTCAAATTTTACCAAAAACTTGCAGTGATACTTTACCTTGATCCTTCTTAAGTGTGACTTGTGTATGGCCTCTATGTCAAATTTCATATATTTCTACCACATAGACAACTAACTTTCAACTTGACCAAAATTTCTAAACTTGACTGTCTAGAAGAATTAAGAAGACTGCTTACTCCAGATCAATTATTTTTTGATGATATGTGATTCAGGAAATCTTTATTATTGTATTTCTCCCAAAATTATGAACAGAGTAGTTTGGGATTTCCTTTTAATCCAATTTTAAGGGTTGTTGTTGTTTTATAAGCTATCCTCTGCCTTTCCAATGCTACTGAATCCCTTCCAAACATATTCCAGAAAATTATCTTTCTTTTGCTTCTGGGTTAGGATCACTTGAACAAAGAGCTCCATAGAGGAATTTCAGAAGCAACGAAAATGCTCCTCAAACCTCCAAATGTTCCTCTCCCTGCATCGTTCTGAAGGTACAATAAACTTCCTTAACAAATCTGAAATTTCACCAGTGGTATGAGACTTTTGAGAAAATAGGATATATTATCTTTAGAATATTATTATTTAAGTAAGACAGATAGTATATACGAACATATTTGTAGAAAATCTCAACCAAGGTAGCCCCCTCCAAGCTGTGGGCAAATCTAAGAAAGCTTTTTGAAATTTTGAGCATCAGTATAATTTTAATCTTCTCTTCATTCTTCCTTTCCTTCTATCTTCTAACATGTTCAGTTCTTCAAGCACCATCCAATCTCCTTTACTCCACTGTCACTGTCTTGGAGCTTTGCTCTGTGCACTGCACCCTTTGTCATTCATTGCTGTCCTTCCTTCAGAAATCTGGCTGTGGGGCTAGGCACAATGGCTCACGCCTGTAATCCTAGCATTCTGGGAGGCCGAGGCGGGCGGATTGCTCAAGGTCAGGAGTTCGAAACCAGCCTGAGCAAGAGAGAGACCCCATCTCTACTATAAATAGAAAGAAATTATTTGGCCAACTAGTATATATAGAAAAAATTAGCCGGACATGGTGGTGCATGCCTGTAGTCCCAGCTACGTGGGAGGCTGAGGCAGTAGGATTGCTTGAGCCCAGGAGTTTGAGGTTGCTGTGGGGTAGGCTGACCCACGGGACTCACTCTAGCCTGGGCAACAAAGTGAGACTCTGTCTGAAAAAAGAAAGAAAGAAAGAAAGAGAGAGAGAGAGAGAGAGAGAGAGAGAGAGAGAGAGAGAGAGAGAGAGAGAGAGAAAGAAAGAAAGAAAGAAAGAAAGAAAGAAAGAAAGAAAGAAAGAAAGAAAGAAAGAAAGAAAGAAAGAAAGAAAGAAAGAAAGAAAGAAAGAAAGAAAGAAAGAAAGAAAGAAAGAATCTGGCTGTGGGAAGAATACAAGTTCTCCACCACTGGCTTTTAATGTTTAAGGAACTCATGCAGATTTCTTTTAAACTTGGAGATATCCATCCAAGCAAGGAAGCTGAAAGAAATACAAAGCACAAAGGATATTCTTAAATAGCTCTTTTTGCATAAATAGTCATAAGTCTTAAGACTAGTTTAAACTGTTTTAAGCTGCCTTATCGTACACTTTTAGTTCATTGTAATACTGAAGTCCCCACCTCCTGGGAAGTGCTGTGAATGTTAACCTGTATTGCATGTAAATATACAATGACACTGTGTCACTTGCCAGGAAGAAATTTAAGGCTCCACAAACAGGCAGGCAGTGCAGTTTTCACTCTCAGAAGAATTCCTGTCACCTTCAGGGTGAATGTCCTGAGGATTCCTATCTTCACTTGGAATGAAAGCCACGTGTAAACAACCTCTCATAAACTCATCTAACTCTCCAGACTGCATCAGTCCGGGTCAGGGGTGAGGAACCTTTTCATGTTGGAAGGCCACATTAATTTAGCTGTAATCAAATAAGGCCATATTCAAGAAACTTCAAGTAGATACACTTAAAAGTATACATTATTTTATAAAAACCGAATTACTATGTACTTCATAATTTCAAAAAGTGAAAACTATTTGTTAAAGTTAACTAACTTTTTAATAACTCTGTTGTGTCTGCTGTTTGTTGGAAAGTATTTGAATATTTGGCTGCAGCATGGAAGTCCACAGTTTCAGCTGATCCTCTAGAGGGGAATCAGTTATTTGTGACTTTAAAGGGTGTCTTGATTTAGTTAGGTAGTAGAATGTAGATTTGTAGCAGTAGGTGGTAGAAATGCAAGAAAGCACTTTTGGGGCCTGTTGCTGAAGGTGTGTGTATTCTATTGCATTTTCCCATATTTCATTTGGATCTTTCTTAGCATCAAACAATGACTTTAAAATGTCATCCACTGAGAGCTCAATCAATTCCATCTGTACTTCCGTAGGTTCCTTGGTGACATCAACTAGGTGAGGCTGCAATGCTAATCTGAGTGTGATGTCATGATTCTCAAAGGCAATGAAACTTTCATTGAATTCTCCAATTAATAGGTCCATAGCAGCTGTGTATTCTTCAAATGATTCACATATATCATCCTGCTCATCAATGACCTTTGCTAACTGGGAAAAGTGTTCATCCAAAATTTCCTTTTGAAGATGAGGGCTTTTAAAAAGGATAGCCTTTTTTGAAATGCTTGAATTTTTTTTTTTTTACCACATATCATATCTAGACTTGGTTTTACCTTGAAAAGAAATATTCAAGTTGTTTTGAAGTGATTTGGTATCACCCAGAAATGTTGCATTCCTACAGAAATCTTCTTTCAATAGTTCACATTCCTGATCTGTACTTCATAAAATTTAACAATCTCTTTGCACAGAGATAAAATTTTGGCTAACACCTGTCCCTGTGATAGCCAACACATTTTAGAATGATACAGCAAATCCATGCTGAATACTTCATCATTCAACTTTAGCATGTTATAAAACTGATGATGCCGTGTTGCATTTGCATCAAGTTGACAATACTTATAACTTATTGCAAAGTGTCACTTAAAATAGTAGCTTTAGCACAGAGATTTTGCTGATGCAACATACAATGAAAAGAAATGAGAGCATCTCAATCTGTTAATACTTTTTTAATTTGTACAATAAATCCTTCATGTTTTCCTGTCATGGAAGGTGCACTATCTGTACATACACTTACTAAAGTTAGCAAATTCAGTCCAACTTCACAACATTTATCTTGAAAGTTGTTGAAGATATCTATTCCCTGTATTCTGTTTGTAAGAGTGCCCAAAGTGAGTAACTCTCAGTAGCAAAGGAAATCTTCTGTTTTGACCTGAATGAAGTATAAAACCTGTGCTGAGTCAGTAGTTTCAGCTGATTCATCCAAAGTGATTGAGTAATATATATATTCCTTTTGAAGTATTGCATGAAGTTGTTCTGTTAAGTTGAAGGCTAATTCCTGATGCCAATCAGTTATGGTTCTTGAAAGAGGCACTTGTTTGTATTTTGAAATGTTATAGGGGTCGAAGCATCCTACAATTTCAACAACACATTCTTTCACAATTTTTTTTTTTTTTTTTTGAGACAGAGTCTCGCTTTGTTGCCCAGGTTAGAGTGAGTGCCATGGCGTCAGCCTAGCTCACAGCAACCTCAAACTCCTGGGCTCAAGCAATCCTTCTGCCTCAGCCTCCCGAGTAGCTGGGACTACAGGCATGCGCCACCATGCCCGGCTAATTTTTTCTATATATATTAGTTGGCCAATTAGTTTCTTTCTATTTATAGTAGAGACGGGGTCTCGCTCTTGCTCAGGCTGGTTTCGAACTCCTGACCTCGAGCAATCCGCCCGCCTCGGCCTCCCAGAGTGCTAGGATTACAGGCGTGAGCCACCGCGCCCGGCCTCTTTCACAATTTTTATATCACTGAATGGCTTCCCTGTTTTCCTGAGTAGATAAGCTACTTTATAAGTTACTTCAGTGGCATTATTTCCAGGTCTCATTGCCGCTTGAAAGAATTATCTTTGAATTTTGCTTTTTTCATCTTTTAATTTCTGCAATACAACCTTTCATGCCTCTCCCTCTAATTTATAATGTTTGTAGTCTTTATGAGTGTTATAATGCTGATGAGCATTGAATTTCTTTAATGTTGATATTGCAGTATCACAAAGCAGTCACATCTTCTTATCTTTAGCAGAAACAAGATAATGCGATTCCCAGTCCTCATTAAAAATCTGTTTTCTTCCTTTAGAATTCTGTTGGTCTTTTTTGACATGATGGGCTGGCTGTTAAGCAGACAGTATTAAAAACACTGTCGAGCTGTGCAACTACTCACAAATTCCACTTCAAACAGAAACACAGTGCATGCACCATTGTCAAAAGCTAACAGACTGTCTTACTTGACCCCCATAAAGTCTCTCATCAACCAGCCTTGTGCGGTAGTGGTGCCAGTCAGGCAGGGGAAAGCTGGAACTAAATCATGAGAGTATCAGCTGTCAATTTAGCCCTTATGGCTTACTAATGTTCTAATTGTGCCGGCCAATTGGGAGGGTTGTTTCATTAAAACTTATTTTATTCTTTGGTATTTTAAAGATGTTCATTTCAAAAATAAAATAAAAATATAAAAGATGAACAAAAATGTGTTAATAAAAATAAAAGGACTGTTCTGTAAAATTTGGATTCAACGAAAAGGCTGCACTTAACCTAGAAGGCCACGTGCGGCCTTAAGGTGGCAAGATCCCTACCCTTGGTCTAGGTCATTTCTTTGATCTCTCAACACTATTTTAGTTTGGAAGGTGGTTTTCTACACCATCCTGGGATTTTCCTGAAACACTGGCTATTTCCCCCAAGGAGCTCCAAATACTCCCCTCCAGAGCCAGACAATGCCCTGCTAGTCAAAGGTTTTCCGTCATTTTCCACTTTCTCCAGGTCTTTTGGTTAATCACCCCTACCCCTTTGAAGCATGCCCTCACCTTGCTGTCTGAGCTTTCTTGCTTTGTCTCTGTGTGGACTTCCATCCCCTTTCTGATAAATCCTTGTAAGCCTGAACCTTATCCACAGGAATCGTACAGGGTCTGTCCTTGGCCTATGAATTCATCTACTTTCTTGATATAAATGACTTTTCTATGAAGATCCTTTTGCATCCTACCTTCTCATCTGAATCTCTTCACAATATTTCTTTTTCATAGAATATGCCCTTTGATGCTTCAAACAGCACATTCCAAACTGAATTCATTATTTTTTTCATCCCATATCCATCTCACCTTTCAAATTTCTCACTCTTTCTTCTTTCTTTCCTTTTTAATTTTAGTGTATTATGGGGGTACACGTGTTAAGGTTATATATATTGCCCATCCCTCCTCCCCCCTTGAGTCAGAGCCTCAAGCATGACCATCCCCCAAACGTTGCACATCTCACTTGTTGTGTTTGTATATACCCATCCCCTCCTCCCCCCTCCCACCTGCCTGACACCTGATAAATGTTATTCCTATATGTCCACTGAGGTGTTGATCCATTAATGACAATTTGCTGGTGAGTACATATGGTGCTTGTTTTTCCATTCTTGAGATACTTTACTTAGTAGAATGGGTCCCAGCTCTATCCGGGAAAATATAAGAGGTACTATATCACCATTGTTTCTTAAAGTTGAATAGTACTCCATGGTATACATATACCACATTTGAATTGATGGGCACTTGGGGTTGTTTCCACAACTTTGCAATTGTGAATTGTGCTGCTATAAACATTTGAGTGCAGGTGTCTTTTTCATAAAGTGACTTTTGATCTTTTGGGTAGATGCCCAGCAATGGGATTGCTGGATCAAATGGTAGATCTACTTGTATCACTTTAAGGTATCTCCATATTGCTTTCCACAGAGGTTGAACTAGTTTGCAGTCCCACCAGCAGTGTAGGAGTGTTCCTTTCTCTCCGCATCCACGCCAACATTTATTGTTTGGGGACTTTTTGATAAAGGCCATTCTCACTGGAGTTAAGTATTATAGGACCTCTTCACAATATTACTTTTTCATGGAATATGCCCTTTGATATTTCAAACAACACATCCCAAACTGAATTCATTATTTTTTCATCCCATATCCATCTCACCTTTCAAATTTCTCACTCTCTCTTCTTTTTCTTTTCTTTTCTTTTTTTTTTTTTTTTTTGGTAATTCTATAGTTATTACAACTCCCTGAGCAGCAACATTAGATTCATGATATATTATTTTGATTGTCTTCCTTCATCACTTACATTCCATTCGTTATTGTGTTCTATGATTTCTTCAATGTTCTTTTTTGATCCAAGCCCAATTTCCATTGCTATAACCAAGGCATTATTTGCCAGTTCTGCTCAGTCAATCCTCATTTATTTTATACATTCTGCCTAAATAACTGAATTTAAAAAGTCACTTTATTTATTCCACTTTATTTACATCCTCCTAAGGATTCAGGTACTTTTTCTTGGATATTAAGACCTTATTCAGCACAGACAATTTTGAATATGCATCTTCACTCCCAACAATAGAGATATACTTGGTATTTGCTTTTCTTGTTACTATGTCTGACACGAATTATTTTTTTTTTTTTAATTTTTTTTAATTATTTTTTTTATTTTGGCATATTATGGGGGTACAGATTTTAAGGTTTCAATAAATGCCCATTTCCCCCCCTCCCCCCAAAAGTCTGAGTCTCCATCATGACCATCCCCCAGATGGTGCACATCTCACTCACTATGTATGTATATACCCGGCCCCCTCCCCCCTCCCACCTGCCCAATACCCTATTACTGTAGCACCTATGTGTCCACTTAGGTGCTACTCAGTTAATACCAGTTTGCTGGAGAATATATCTGGTGCTTGTTTTTCCATTCTTGGGATACTTCACTTAGTAGTATGGGTTCCAGCTCTAACCAGGAAAATATAAGGTGTGCTATATCACCATTGTTTCTTAGAGCTGAATAGTACTCCATGGTGTACATATACCACATTTTATTAATCCATTCTTTGATTGATGGGCACTTGGGCTGTTTCCACAGCCTTGCAATTATGAATTGTGCTGCTATAAACATTCGAGTGCAGGTGTCTTTTTTGTAGAGTGTCACTGGATCATTTGGGTAGATGCCCAGCAATGGGATTGCTGGATCAAATGGTAGATTCACTTGTATCGCTTTAAGGTATCTCCATATTGCTTTCCACAGAGTTTGAACTAGTTTGCAGTCCCACCAGCAGTGTAGGAGTGTTCCTCTCTCTCCGCAACCACGCCAGCATTTATTGTTTGGAGATTTTTTGATAAAGGCCATTCTCACTGGGGTTAAGTGATATCTCATTGTGGTTTTGATTTGCATTTCCCTGATGATTAGAGATGTTGAGCATTTCTTCATATGTTTGTTGGCCATTCTTCTGTCTTCTTTAGAAAAATTTCTGTTCAAGTCCTTTGCCCACTTTTTAATGGGGTTATTTGATTTTTTCTTCCTAATTTTCGTGAGTTCTAAGTATATTCTAGTTATCAGTCCCTTATCGGATGCATAGGATGCAAAAATTTTCTCCCATTCTGTAGGTTGTCTGTTTACTTTCCTGACTATTTCTTTGGCTGTGCAGAAGCTTTGTAGTTTGATCATGTCCCATTTATTTATTTTTGTTGCTGCTATGATTGCCTTTGGGGACTTCTTCATAAACTCTTTGCCCAGGCCGATGTCTAGGAGAGTGTTTCCAACTTTTTCCTCTAGAGTTCTAATAGTTTCATATCTTAGGTTTAAGTCTGTTATCCAGCGTGAGTTGGTTTTTGTGAGAGGTGAAAGGTGTGGGTCCTGTTTTAGCCTTCTACAGGTGGCTATCCAGTTTTCCCAGCACCATTTATTGAAGAGGGATTCTTTTCCCCAGCGTATGTTTTTGTCTGCTTTGTCAAAGATGAGACGGCTATATGAGGATGGTTTTATATCAGGATTCTCACATCTGTTCCACTGGTCAATATTCCTGTTTTTGTGCCAATACCATATTGTTTTAATTACTACAGCTTTGTAGTATAGTTTAATATCTGGCATATTAATGCCTCCCATTTTGTTTTTGTTGCATAGAATTGCTCTTGATATTCGGGGTCTTCTTTGGTTCCATACGAAGCATAAAATTATTTTTTCTATATCTGTGAAGAATGCTGATGGGATTTTAATAGGTATTGCATTGAATCTGTAGATCAGTTTGGGCAGTATAGACATTTTGACGATATTGAGTCTGCCGATCCACGAGCATGGTATGGATTTCCATCTGTTTACATCCTCTGCTATTTCCTTCCTCAGTGTTTCATAGTTCTCCCTGTAGAGGTCTTTTACCTCTTTGGTTAAATATATTCCTAGGTACTTTAATTTCTTTGTTGCTATTGTGAAGGGAATTGAGTCTTTGATTTGGTTCTCAATTAGATTGTTGTTGGCGTATATGAATGCCTCTGATTTCTGTGTATTAATTTTGTATCCTGAGACTTTACTAAATTCATTGATCAGTTCCAGGAGTTTCTTGGTTGAATCCTTGGGGTTTTCTAGATACAATATCATATCATCAGCAAACAGTGAAAGTTTGATCTCTTCTGCCCCTATTTGGATACCTTTGATTCCATTTTCCTGTCTGATTGCTGTAGCCAAGACTTCCAGCACTATGTTGAATAGAAGTGGAGATAGTGGGCAGCCTTGTCTGGTTCCAGTTCTAAGTGGGAATGATTTCAGTCTTTCCCCATTCAGTATGATGTTGGCTACGGGTCTGTCATATATGGCTTGTATCATTTTTAGGTATGTCCCTTCTATGCCTATTTTCTTAAGTGTTCGTATCATGAAAGGGTGTTGAATTTTGTCAAAAGCTTTTTCTGCATCTATTGAAAGAATCATGTGGTCTTTGTTTTTGCTTCTGTTGATGTGGTGAATTGCATTTATAGATTTACGTATGTTGAACCATCCCTGCATCCCTGGGATGAAGCCCACTTGGTCGTGGTGGATTATTTTTTTGATAAGTGTCTGGATTCGGTTAGCTAAGATTTTGTTGAAAATTTTTGCATCTATATTCATTAGGGATATTGGTCTGTAGTTTTCTTTTTTTGTTGCATCCTTTCCTGGTTTTGGTATCAGAGTAATATTCGCTTCATAAAAGGTGTCGGGGAGGTTTCCGTTCTTCTCGATGTTGTGGAATAGTTTCTGCAAGATAGGTACTAGTTCTTCTTTGTAAGTATGGTAAAATTCAGGTGTGAAGCCATCTGGACCGGGACTTTTCTTTTTAGGGAGATTTTTAATTGCTGTTTCTATTTCAGCTGTTGAGATTGGTCTGTTCAGGGAATCTATTTCTTCCTGGTTGAGCCTAGGGAGGCTGTGTGTTTCTAGAAATTTGTCCATTTCCTCCACATTTTCCAGTTTGTGTGCATAAAGATTTTTGTAGTATTCATAAATTGTATCTTGTATCTCTTTGGGATCAGTTGTGATATCTCCTTTTTCATTCCTGATGGAGCTTATTAGAGATTTCTCTTTTCTGCTTTTCGTTAGCTTAGCCAATGGCGTGTCAATTTTGTTTATTTTTTCAAAGAACCAACTTTTTGTTTTATTAATCTCCTGAATAGCTTTCCTGTTGTCAATTTCGTTTAGTTCTGATTTGATCTTGTTGATTTCACTTCTTCTGCTGGGTTTGGGGTTGGTCTGTTCTTCTTTTTCCAGCTCTTTGAGTCGTTTCATTAGATTGTCTATTTGTGATCTTCTTGCCTTTTGGTTATAGGCATTTATGGAGATAAACTTTCCTCTCAGAACTGCTTTAGCTGTGTCCCAGAGGAGTTGATAACTTGTCTCTCCATTGTCGTTTTCTTCATAGAAGTTTTTTATTTCCGTCTTGATTTCTTCATTTACGAAGTAATCATTTAGTAGGAGGTTGTTTAATTTCCACGTTTTTGTGTAGAAATGTGAGTTTCTGTTAGGGTTGATTTCTAGTTTTATTCCACTGTGATCTGAGAAAGTACATGGTATGATTTCTATTTTTTTAAATTTCTTGAGATTTTCTTTGTGTCCTAGGATATGGTCAATCTTAGAGAATGTCCCGTGAGCTGATGAGAAGAACGTATATTCAGTGGATTTTGGGTAGAATGTTCTGTAGATGTCTGTCAGACCCAATTGTTCTAGAGTTTTGTTTAAGTCCATTATTTCTTTATTAATTTTCTGTTTGGAGGATCTGTCTCGTGCCGTCAGTGGGGTGTTGAAATCTCCGGCGATTATGGAGTTGCTATTAATCCATTTGCTTAGCTCCAGTAAGGTTTGCTTTATGAATCTGGGTGCACCTAAGTTGGGTGCATATATATTTAAAATTGTTATCTCCTCTTGTTGGACTGTGCCCTTCACCATTATATAATGACCCTCTTTGTCTTTTACTACTTTTGTTGGTTTAAAAACTAAATCGTCTGAAATTAGAACTGCCACACCAGCCTTCTTTTGGTTTCTATTTGCTTGGAATATTGATCTCCACCCTTTTATTTTTAGTCTATGTGCATCCTTGCAGGTTAAATGTGTTTCCTGAAGACAGCATATACTTGGCCTGTATTTTCTTATCCATTCAGCCAGCCTATGTCTCTTGAGTGGAGAGTTTAAGCCATTCACATTTATTGAGAGAACTGATAGGTAAGGTAGATTACTGATCATTCTGTTGGGTTAGATGTTGTTGCTATGATTTCTGTCTTGAGCCATTGTAATATCTGGCCTTTAATATCTTTGGGTTTTGGTTGTTTTTATATCCGTGGATTATTATTATGATGTTCCGTGCGTAACGCTGTTTTAAGTACTTCTTGTAGGGCTGGTCTTGTCTTGGTGAATTCTCTGAGCCTTTGCTTGTCTGAGAATGTTTTTATTTCTCCTTCATATATGAAGCTTAGTTTTGCAGGGAATAATATTCTAGGCTGGGCATTGTTTTGTTTCAAAAGAGTGAGAATGGGGCCCCAGTCTCTCCTTGCTTGTAAAGTCTCATTAGAGAAGTCTGATGTTATTCGAATTGGCTTTCCCTTGTATGTCACTTGCTTCTTTTGTCTTACAGCTCTTAGAAGGGCCTCTTTAGTTGATACTTTGGTCAGCCTGATGACTGCATGACGTGACGTCTTCCTGTTTGCATTGAATCTCCCAGGGGTCCTCTGGGCTTCTTGAACTTGTATATCGAGATTTTGAGCAAGGCCTGGGAAATTTTCCTCTATTATATCTTCAAAAAGCTTGTCCAGCCCTTGAGTGTTGTCTTCCTCCCCTTCGGCTAAACCTATGACCCTCACGTTAGGTTTTTTCACATAATCCCACAGCTCTTGTAGGCTTTGGTCTTTTCTCTTGTTTCTCTGCTGTATTTCTGTGACTGATTTATTTAATTGGAAGGTGTTATCTTCAAGCTCTGAGATTCTTTCTTCTGCTTGATCTACCCTGTTCTTGAGACTTTCCACAGTATTTTGTAGTTCTCTGAGTTGATTCTTCATCTCCAGGACTTCGGTTAAAGTTTTCTTCACTGTGTCAATCTCTTTGTTGAACCTTTGTTCCATTTCTTGGAGGTTTTTTGTGTTTTCTTGGTGTTGGTTATTGAGTTGTTGTTGCAGCTGGGTGAGTGTTCTTATGATCCACATACGAAATTCCTTTTCTGTCATATTGGTTGCCTGATTTTGGTCGGTGTCCGTTTCTAGGGGGCTGGTGCTCCTCCTTGGGGGTGTGTTTTCCGTTTGGTTCTTCATATTTCCTGAGTTCTTTCGCTGACTTCTTCCCATGTCGATCAGTTGTTGTTTCTTTCCTTAGGTTATTGTTTGGGTATTCACACACCTTGTTTAGTTTCTGAGGCGTTAGGTGGTGCCTGTGGGTGAAATTGGACCACTCCCTGTATATTGAGTCAGTGGATGCCGTGGAAAGGCTGTGCAAGATGCCGCCCCTGTCAGTAGGTGGCGTTTGCTTGGAGGAACAGGCTATGGTGTTGATTTTGAGTCCTGTTATCAGCTCTCGTTCTGGGCGGAGCTGGGTTGGGTAAGCCTGCCCTCAGGCCGTTAGCAGGGGTCAAAGTTCTGTTCTCAGCTTACAGGGAAAGCTGTCAGGGCAGGGCTGGAATGGTCCCGCTCAGCCAGAAAGTCTGGAGGTGGGGGTGGGGCTGTCTGAGACCCGCAGTCTGCAGCAGGCCTCGCTTCTTTCCACCCTCCCCAACTCTGCAGCTACTCCTGGGCCTCTGCCAGCAGGCCAGACCACAAGCCACCAGGCCTCCCCGGACTGTGGTGCTGGCGGGGAGGTTCCCTGCACAGGAACGCCACCTGGGTTGGGCGCACGGCCTCCTCCTGGGAGGAGGGTTGCCCTCTAGGACGCCGATCCGCCCCTGGAGGCACACAGCCCTCAGTAGGCTGTTCGCGTATAATCCTTCTGTGCCCGGGGCAATGCTAGCCCTCGGTGCAGGGGATCTGGTCTGCAGGTCCGACCTCTGGGTCCCAGAGTTCAAACTGTATTCCCACCAGGGAGAGGATTTCCGGTCCTAATTCACCCACAGGGAGCCCAAGCTGAATCTATGTCTCTCAGCCTCTGAGTTGGCACCGTTTTCCTGGGAACACGGTGCCAGCAGCACCTGGGAGGGCGGGCGGGGTCCCAAACGGGAAGGTCCCGTTCCCTGGAGGTGCCTCCGGCTGGTGGCTGTATTGTCTCTCTGGGCAGCCGCGGGTAGGGTCGGCGGAGGGGAGGAGGAGGCAATATGGCGCCTGCCGCGCGGCTCGGGTCCGTGCACACGGAGGTGCCCGGAGGAAGTTGGGAACCTGGTGCCACGTCTGCTACAGGCTCACCGTTGGCAAGCGGCGGCAGTCTCTGGGCTGATGTCCGCAGGTCTCTCCACCCACTGGGGAGCCCGCCAGCAGTCCCGAATGCAGGGGAGGGGAAACAGCAATTCCACCTACCCTTGCCGCTGGTCTCCGGGCTGCTCCGGTGGTCTCAGCCTCCAGTTCTCCTCCGCAGCCTCCTCCCGTGGAGTCTCCCGGGGTCTCAGGTACCCCTCCTTCCGGCCCTTGTCCGCTGTATGCTCGTCTTCTTGCTTCTTTCCTCTAGTTTCTGCTAGAATTGGTCTTTTCTGTAGAGACCCTCTGTCTGGCGGTGTTATTCGTCCGCCATCTTGCTCCGCCCCTCCTGACACGAATTATTCATATTATTATACCACATTTCTAGTGTGTATGTGTCTCATTGGATCTGGATGGATCTGGAACCAAAGTGTAAAAATTCATCATAGATAGAGAAAGAGGAGATCTAGGCATTTGGTATATTCCCTTTCATAGAAGAATACTTTTTTTCTGGTTTGACTCTTTGTAGGAAATACTACTTTCAGATCAAGTCTTATGAGGTATATGTGAAGGGAGTCTGTGATTCTAATTTAAAACACTTCACCCAGACTTCAAAATATGTTAAATATAATAATGTTTAAACATTATTTTCAAAAAGTCTGTTCAAACCAGCAACAGAATTAACTAAATGCAATGTCAGAGTATGGAGATTATTTGCAATTTTGATATTATTAATATTTCCATATGAAACTCCATCCACATTCAAGAATAAATTCAGCAAAAATAGTAGGTTTTGTGAGTATAGCTCAGTCAAGATTCGTGAAAGCCTTTTGTTTTCCAAAAAAGAAAAAAAAAATGTATAATAGGTGTAGTGAAAGAGGAGGCAGGAATGGTATGTCTTCTATCTTCTATCTGAAAAGTGCATGACCCAGTGGGAAGATCACAGGGCTAAGAGTGACTTGGGGCAAGTCATTTAATCTCACTTTGGTGGCTGAAAGGGTTGATTATAACTCTTTTTAGTTCCTCTCCAGCCCTAAAAATCTGTGATTTTTTTAATTAAGTCACATTACTCACATTCACTTTTTAAATTTTTATTGCTTGAGTTAGTGGAAGAACTAAAAAAAACACACAAAATCGACTGTGAAAGGTAGATGACAGAAATGGCAATAAACCGAGTGGTTCAGCACACTCCATCCTTTCTCTTGTGAATGCAGCCCTAACCCTGGACGGAAAGCACAGAGCAGAGATTTGAGGGCTCTGAAAATGAAGTGGAAGTTGACAAACTGGGGAAGAAGACAAGCATCTGAAGTACCACCAAAGCAGACAGGAGCTTTCCTTTCCTCTTCAAAACCTCTGGCTTGGACTGAGGCAGCTGAGAAACAGCCCGTGGGCACCAGGCCCTCGCCCTTCTAGCTCTGGCTCCGCGACGGGGAAGTGAACTCCTGAAGCTCAGAGCTAGTGGGGAAACCCCCCATTTTCCCACGTTCTCTCTTCTGTCCTCTAGCACCCGCCCCCAGGCCGTCCTGCAGCTGCCAGTAGTGGCAGTGATGGAGTCCAAAGCTCTAGAGTTGGGAATCTTCCTTTCTGGAAAGAAAGTGAGAAAAATCCCTACTCCCCGCCCCCCACCCTTTATCTGCTGCTCAGAGCAGCCACAGTTGCAGGAAGTGCATGGCAGAGCAGAGTAACTGAATGCCCAGTTTCTGGCCAGAAGATCCTAATGAGGGAAGAGGAGCCCCAGCCAGAGAGATGGTGGGGAGGGAGGAGCTTGGGAAAGCACCTTACTGTGTGGTTTGGGCCAAGGAACAGACAAGTATAACGAGGGGACACGAGGAAGAACCCAGACGTAGAGCCACGCCAGTGCAGCTGACACAATTTTTGTTTATAAAAGTGCAGAGCGATTTGATAGAGGATGATTAGTCTTTGCAACAAAAGGTATTAGAAAAATTAGACATCATAGGCAAACAAACAAAAAGAACCTGCACAAACTACGTAAAAAGAAGCTAAGTAAACTTCTCACCTTATACAACAATGAACTAAAAATGGATCGTAGATCTAAATGTAAAACAGAAAGTTAAAATTTCTGGGAGAAAACACGGGGGAAAAAAATCTTCTTGTGCTAGCTGAGACAGAGTGTTCTTAGACATGACACCAAAGGCACTAAAAGAAAAAAAAATTGCTCCTATGGACTTCATCAAACTTAAAAACTTTTGCTTTATGCAAGAGCCTGTTAAGAGGATAAAAAGACAGCCATTAACTGGGAGAAATATTTTCAAATTACATATCTAAGGAAGAACCTTTATCCAGCATATATGCAGAATTTTCTGATCTCAACAGTAAGAAAATCGGCAAGACATTTTAACAGGCACCTCCAGAAAAAGGGTCCATGGATGGCAAATAGGCACATAAAAAGATGTTCACAATCATTAGCCACTAGGGAAATGCAAATGAAAGCTGCAGTGAGACATCATTGCATACCTGGGGAAAATACTGACATTGCCACGTGCTGATGAGGATGCAAAGGAAATGGGTCTCTCACACATTGCCCATGGAAATGCCAAATGGTAGAGCCATTTTGGAAAGCATTTTAGCAGTTTCCTACAAAGTTAAAAACAGACTTATGACGCAACCCAGCCTTCCCAGGTATACATGCTAGAGAAACGAAAACATGACCAGACAGAAACATGTACACAAATGTTTGTAGCTGCTTTATGTGTAGTAGCCAAAAACTGGAAGCCACTCAAAAATCCTTCAGCCAGTGAATACATAAACAAACTGTGATACAAAAGAAAGATACAAACTATCCATATACACAACAATTTAGCTGGATTTCTAGGGCTTTCTGCCGAATGATAAAAGCCAACCTCAAAGTGTTGCATAAATAAGAAGACTTTGGTGTGATGAATGTTACAAAAAAGAATGATAAGTCAGGTTTGATGACATATTTTTTCTAATTTATTCATCTATATTTATCAAGTACAGCATGATGTTTTGAAATATGTATACATTTTAGAATAGCTACATCGAGCAGAAATGATTCAGATACCATATCTTTCTCTTATATTGTTACCAAGAAAAGACAAATTGTAGATGAATGCTTCTCCTTGCATTGAAGGTGTGTGCATCCATTCATCAAGTACAGTTATACGCAGAGTAAGACATCTGAAATGGGAGAAATGTCTGATGTATTATAGTTGCTGGCCCACCACTACTGATGAGAGAGCAGATGGGTGGCAGCCTGGAGTTTCTATAAGCAGCTAGGAAAAATAGTCAATGTTAGCAAGCAACATCCACAGTAACAAGTCTGAAATCTGGAAGAGGATATTTTCCATTATTGGTGTGTAAACATTTGCTAGAAGTTATGATTAGCAGAAGCTGCTCCTCCTAATCTAGTGGTGCCCACTCTCCTGAGTGTCTTTCAGAGAGCATTTCGATTTAGCTCCTGTAGCTGTAAAACATTTCATTCAGTGAGCCTTACTTTATCAAAAAGGACTTAGCACCGCATCTGATAGGTGTGCTCTTAGGATGTGTGCCCTGAATAGCATACTTGTCTTTTTTCTGTTTTTTCAGATTCCTGAGGGAGGTAACAGGAAAAAAGAATTAACGGATTCATAAGAATTAGTACAATAGCCCTATAAAACCACAAAACAAAGGCATAATAAGTAATTTCTGTCTGTAATGATAGTTATGTGAATGGTCCTTTTATCTGTTTTCTTTTCCTACTGTACCAAATTATTACAAACTTGGAGACTCAAACTAGCCAAAAGGTAGTCTCACAGTTCTAGGCTAAGAGTCTCATGAAGATCTCCTGGGCTAAAAATAGTGAGTTGGTTGGGTTGCGTTGCATTTTCCAGTTTCTGGAAGCCACCAACACTCCTTGGCTCATGGACCCTTTCTTCTGTCTTCAAAGCCAGAAACACTGGGTCTCTCTGACCATTCTCACATGGTCACATCTCCCTTTCACTCTGTCTTCTTCCTCCTTCTTTTACTTTAATCCACTCATAAAGGCAGAGCTCTCGTGACCCAATTACCTCTTAACAGTACCACTTCTCAACACTGTTTCATTGAGGATTAAGTTTCTAACACATAAACTTTGGGGGACACTTTTAAACCATAGCAGGATCCTTGGATCTGCCCAGAGTCCCGGGGTGTCTACTATGGAGTGGGTAGGTTTGTCACTTTTAACCCTGTGGGGTGACTGGCTGGCACCTGTCCCCAGAGCCCATGGCTTTGACCATTTGACATGAATTTGAAGTCCTTGCCAGTGGTGCCCTCTTCACTGTTACCCCAGATGTGGCAGAGGGACAGGGAGATGGAAGGTGTGCCAGTGTAGGGTTCAACTAGATCCTGCCCAAGAAGACTACCAGGAAGGACTAGTCAAGAAAACAGTGACTCAGCAGCTTCCTAGGAGCTGAAGGAGGAAACATAAATGGTTGACCACAGAGATATAACCCTGAATTTCTAGCACCATGACCAGAATCTAAGCAATGCCTAGATTTCTTAACTGTTCTAGGGCATATGTTCTATATGAAGCCAGAAAAAAAAAAAAAAAGAATGGGTGCAATTATTAGAATTCAGCAATCGTTGGAGTTAAACACTGTGGCTTGCTCAGTTCCTGGGGCGAGGTGTGTGTTTGCCTGCTGGGTTTGCATTGCAAGAGCTAGCAGTTCTTGTTCTCTCTGATTACTAAGATAGAGCTGGAAGAAGGAGGAGAAACTGCTGCATTAAGAAAGTAGAAACATTCACTGCATCAGAAGTTTTATCAAGTCCCCCAAAGAAATAATTGGTAGACTGAAAATAGCTGCCAGTCTCCACCCTGTGATTTAGCATGGACCACCCCAATTACATAGAGAACTATCTCAATGGCTATTCCAAATATGCATATTACATCTAACATTTCCAAATGAATTTTAAGGAGTCTGCTCTCTGGAAAGCACTAAGAACTGTTTTGCATAGCATAAGAAATGGCCCTGAATGCCAAAAAGTTCTTTCAAAAAACCCCACGAAACTACTTGATATACAGTTTACCTGGAAAAAAAAATTCCCACAAGGTATAAATTAAATTCCTTAAACACACTGCCCAAGATGAAGCAAAATAATGATTTAAGAAAGGCTGCCTTCCTTACCATAAAGTATATCCAAAAGGAAAATATTAGAAATTAGAGCTCTTACATTAAAATATGCTATTGTAAGTTGAAACTTCTTTGCATTAAATAAAAGATATGCTTATATTCTGAGACAAATGTGTGAGAAATTATCCACAAAGTGGCTGAAATGGTATACTGAATTTTTAAATTGGGCATGCACAAACCATTTAATCCATCTTTAAAATGACTATTCTTAAAATTAAGCCCACCTTATATATAGAAGACTCTGCAATTTAGGGCCCCTCAACAGAAAGGAAATAATGGATTGATTTAAGTCTGTTGGTTGCATTTGACTATTTTATGAAAATTTTAAATCAGTAAGAACTGAGTTTGTCTTTTTTTTTTTTTTTTTTTTTTGAGACAGAGTCTCGCTTGTTGCCCAAGCTATAGTGAGTGCCCCGTGGCGTCAGCCTAGCTCACAGCAACCTCAGACTCCTGGGCTCAAGCGATCCTCCTGCCTCAGCCTCCCAAGTAGCTGGGACTACAGGCATGTGCCACCATGCCCGGCTAATTTTTTTTATATATATATTAGTTGGCCAATTGATTTCTTTCTATTTATAGTAGAGACGGGGTCTCGCTCTTGCTCAGGCTGGTTTCGAACTCCTGACCTCAAGCAATCCGCCCGCCTCGGCCTCCCAGAGTGCTAGGATTACAGGCGTGAGCCACCGCGCCCGGCCTGAGTTTGTCTTTTTAAAAATCATTTTAAAATGTGTATAGAACTCTGATGCAAAAGCCACAATTCAGGAGTATTTCTTCCATGCATGCTGGAACTACATAGAAATTGTTGCAGTGTGGTGCAGATTTGTTCCCAGTAACACTCTCTCAGTGACAACATACGTGTTTGTCCTTCAGGGATTTCTGGAATGGCAATGTGGAGAGGTCCCTCCCAGAACTGCCAATGTGCGGGAACCTGCTGCCACTGGGATATTGTCAGACAACTGTCTGAAGACTTGCAACAGTGACACCAGAGTTTCAGTAAATACTTAGTAAACACCAACTACACCTACTGCTGTGGTCGTTCTGATCTCCCAAGGGTGACCTGATTGACTTTTCTGAAATACAATTAGACACTCACATCATCTCCTGTCTCCAGAAATATGGATATAAATTCACGGTCTGCAAAAGGAACAAATATTTAGAGGCTCTAAAGCATGTCTGTAGTGAGCATGAGCTCTGGAGAGTTAATATACAAATTGCAGCCAGTAGGAAACCACAGTACAGACCAACTGAAAGATTCCAGAGCAATTTCAGGGAATCATTCAATACATTAAGATATGCACTGATGACCAAATTCATCTGTATGAAGAGTTCTAAATTACTATCTAGAAAGCAAGCTATGCATCACCTAGTTAGATAGCCCTTTTAGATTGAGTTCTCCTTGGAAGGATATTGGATGATATTTGACTTCTCTGAACTGAATGTGCCTTAAAAGATATGGGACATTTTATGAAAGAAAAAGTATAATTTTCTAAGAACTATGGATTAGAAGGGTCCTTTTCCTTCAACAGTAGCTTATCTTGGAGAAAGGAAAACTTAAGCTTGCGATGACCAACAGTATCACAGATCCGTGTCCTTTGTCATAAATATCTAAAGTGTTTTGCCTCCCTTTGGAGACAAAAGAACTGTGAAAGCAAGATGAAGTGGAGAAGAAAAAATGATTGAGGAGAGACTTTGCCATTTTTTAAAAATTTTGGTTGATTGCTTTGTTTTGGTTTAAAGTAACTTCACAGTAAATAAGGGAATAAAAAGTGTGTAACTTAGGACACAAGGGATAAAATAATATTTTATCCCTTGAAAATAAAAAAATAAATAAAATAAAATAAGTAAACAAATTAATAAAATAAAAAATAAAATTTTTATCAGAAGCATATTTCCCTATTTAGTAGCAATCTATATTATATATTTTTCACATATTACACATGGAAAAAAGTACATTGTATCCCTTCCAGGAAGGGAAAATTAACTTCTCTCATAATTACACTTACTTATAACTGGCCTAATACAGAAAAAGATGTAAGTAAACTTCACTCATCAATATTATTGTGAATAGCTAAAGGGAAATATATTTTAATATGAAAATATTTCCTAACTTCATAATTTAAAAAAATTGACATAGCAGCCTTGAGCACTAAATAAACTTAAATTTTAAGTATGATGTTAAATTTTAAGGCATGTGGGATCTCTCGAGGTCTATTTTTGTGAATAGATTATTTAAAGCATATTTCCAGGATGTTTCCAATGTGATTGATGCTGTTTTAGAGAATAAACATAAGTTAAATTAATTTACTAAAAATAATACAAAAATAAATATAAAATTTATCTCATTCACATAATCTTTCACCCAAAAATCTGAAGTAAGGTATCTCTGAGTAAAATATATCCTTTTGCTCTTGAGCTGCAGGTTTGCTATATTACCTCAGTAGATTTTTCAAAATACTTAACTGACATAAACCAAGACTGTCATTTTACAAATTTGGAGAAAAATCAACATATCCCAAATTAGTGATGAGAATATAAAAAATGTTATTTATTCCATAAGATAATGCTCAGATGCCACGATACATGTAAAATTCCATTTTAATGAACATAAGGGACTATGAGAAACCTAGCATTTTTATGGCATGAGGCAAAAAACTTTATAATTTTATTAATAAAAGACCCAAATTATTTTTGAGGCTCTTCTCTAATGGGTCACATGGGACAGCACTTCCCCACCCCTACTTATTTTAAAGAACTTTATATCTGTTCTTCTTGAGCAACCCAGTCCCACAGCTGTACTGTGGATCACATTGTCAGCGACACTGCTTTGCCTCTGAATCATCACTCTCCTGACTTCCTTATTCCTGCCTGTTCTCCAAGAACTCATGGAATCCTCCAACCTCTCGCCTCCTTCCATTTTATCCTCAGCTTCAAGCCAGTGTTGGATTCACATGTTTCTCTGCCCTGCCAGGACCAGTGAGTGGTCTACGTGTAATTGTGTTTCACCCTAATGCACACTAGAACTCTCCATGTCCTTAGTCTTTCACGGTACCTCTCCTGAAAATTCCCAGTCCTACAGCTAGCACGTGTAATTAAAAATGGAGTGCTTTGATTCATTTAGACCAGGATTATACCTGCCTTGATATTTAGCAAGCTTCCTTGTTGCCATGATTCTCAACTGATTCCCTCATAGAATGGTGACATTAATACATAGATTGCAAGAGTCGTTGCGGAGATTAATCATGATGAGTCTGCCTACACATTCTCCAGTGTCTGACTGATGACATCCCCTTAATAAGAAATAGCACTTTTCTAATTCTTTTTTAAAATTCCCAGAATGCTAAGCACAAGAGGCACAGAGCACACACAGGGCTGACAGTGCTACTACACGGGCATGTTTTCAGAGCTGCATTCTCCACATTATGAAGAACAGGAGGTTTATTTACCATCTCCTCTGATTACCTTCAGATAGCTGATCAGAGTTTTTCTTTCTCCAGCCTTTGTCAGCGGATATAAATATTGTTATTTATATCCTCTTTCTGACATTCTGTATGTAAGCACAAAGCATAAAGGCAGGTATTAATAAAAGAACTGGTTAAAAATAATCTAGGACACACTATGAAGAATATCTTACTAATATAAGGGCCTGTGGGCCAAGCTGAAGAAGTACAAAGAGCAAAACCATTGACTTTTGAACACAGTACCTGAACACAGTACCAATTTCTCTGAAATTGGTAGCCTCAGCAGGTGTGGTTGACACCTATTGTATAAAGATGACCAGGGCAACCTTCAAAGCATCATGGTGTCTTCCTGCTCCGATTAGCAATCTAACCTTCCAGGCTGGTGACTTCTGAAGCTGTAGGAAAGTGGCAACACTAAGGAATCTGTGTTTATTAACAGACATGTTTTCTTTTCTAATGATCGTTATGCTCCGTTTTTTTCTATCAGAATAGTTGAGTGTATGTGATATTAGGAATTAGGAATTTTACATCTGAAGTATAGATATTGTTTCAATGGTTTTACAGTATTTACATGATCCATGGTAGGTATGAATACAGATCAACAGTAAGGCCTACATTTATAGGTATAAGATTTATTTATGTGTATTGAAAACACAGAACATTGTGTACATTTTTGGTCCTTAAAATAACATTTTCAAAGCCATACGTACATTGAAACTGCAGGTACAATTCTGATTGTAGCTGAAATATACCAGCTTTCTGTTCTTTTAAGTTCATGCATGATTGCATACCAACTGGACACATTATGCAGAACTGGTACTGCAAATATAGCCTGGGGGATGTTCATGGTCTTTTGACATGCCACCTTCTGTTATTCTGCTTAATTCACGACTCTGGAAGCCTAACAATCTTCTAAATGCACTGTAGAGGAATTATTGATCATAATGAAAATTGCAGCCCTCACTCCCTGCTTCATGGGTTGATTGAAGCCTCTATGGCCAAAAGTAACACAGTTGGGAGGAAAAATACCATGCTGTGGAATGTGACCCTATTTGAACTTTACTCCAACTTTATATATCCATGGGCTTTATCACTATGGAAAGAGGACTACAGAATTCTAAATGATGACTTCATATGGAAAAAACAGACAAGCAGGCTCTGCTTGGGTCAGCATTGTGACCCAGCACCTGTTTTCTTCTTTGATTCTTAAGAAGCTCAGCATGTAACAAGTTCACAAGCAGCAGATATGTCATAATAATACATGAAGTGAGAGTAACCAATTAACCAGCACATACTGTGTATGTCTGCTACCGTGGTTGCATGCCGGACTATCACCTAATCACAAAACGACCACGACTGCAATGATTAAATAAGTACATTTCTAATGGCAATGCTAGAAACCAAATCAAATAACTATTTGTGATTATAAACTATCATAAATGGTGTGATTATTTTTCTTCTTGAAGTCTGTACAAATTTTAATAACCTGAATATATTTATACTCTCCTGGAAGAATAAAATATTGTTATTTATATCCTCTTTCTGACATTCTGTATGTAAGCACAAAGCATAAAGGCAGGTATTAATAAAAGAACTGGTTAAAAAATAATCTAGGACACACTATGAAGAATATCTTACTAATATAAGGGCCTGTGGGCCAAGCTGAAGAAGTACAAAGAGCAAAACCATTGACTTTTGAACACAGTACCTGAACACAGTACCAATTTCTCTGAACATTCAGTGTGTTGAGAGTGTAAATAAAAATATCCTAATTAGAAAGGTGAGGCTTAAGGAGTGTGATCATGCTACAGGAGAAGTGAAAAACATTCCTTTTGAAAACTCAGTTTTAAGAGAGAGAGGTGGGTTATTAGGATTTAAGAGGAGATTCCAGAGATTATAGTAATTATTTACTTCAACACAAATCCTAACCCTAGAGGTCAAGCACATAGAAAGAACGTTGCCTAGAAGTAAAACATGGAAAGGAGAAGAAAAATTGCAGCCAGCTTTGCACTGACCAGATGCAACTGAGCTGAAAAGTAAAAGAAGAAGAAGAAGAAGAAGAAAAGCAACTGTCCAGATTAAAGGGCTTCACTGTGCAACGTGCCTGTGTCCTCTCTGAGAATGATCTGCTCGAACCAAGGAGGCATGCAACAAATGGCAGACAAGTGTCCCAAGAAAACAGACCCAAATTCAAGTGCCCTACATCATTGCCACTTCCCACTAAAATATCTACATAGTGAAAAACAGAACATTTTTTAAAAGTGATGAATTGGAGAACACATGCACAACGCATATGAACAACAGAACTAATTTCTTGATATGTTCAAATTGCAAAAAAATCGATCAGAAAAAAATAGTCAATTATAAACCTAGGCGAAAGACAAAATCGGGCAAGACCTATATAAAAGTAGTATATGCAAAGATGGCAATTCGTATTCATAAATTGAGTATGTTAGCTTAAACATTGTGATTCGTTTATTTAATTGAGCCGTTTGGCAAAGAGAATTTTGCTGCATGACAGTGTTAAACAGAATGCAGTAAAATGGACACATTTGGTATTATCCTATTGATATTATATAGGAAAAAGAATTGAAACAGTCTTTGGAGAACCAGCTTTGGAGACATGTTGGTTATATCTTTTATCCAACGATTTCACTCCTAATAGAACCTGGAGATATCCTTGCCTAGAGAATTATTTTTAAAATTATTGTACATTCATACAATGATATGTTTATTATCACCAAAAACTAATCAGCAAGTATATCTGTAGTAATGTGAATAGATACTGGTGATATAACGGATGTCGGTTAATTTAAAAAGTAACTATCAGAACAGAAAGTGTGTATAGAATAATGGATTTAGGTTAAAGTTTGTATTACTATACACGATATACTTTCTATGCATAGAAAATAACTGAAAGTCTTTACAAGAAACTGTTTCCTCAGACAACTGAAACAAAAGTAAAAGGGAACTTTTACTGTACATTTAATTTTTCTCTATTCTGTTCTAAAAACATTTCTTACTGGTATGCATACTCTTAAAAGAAAAATAATTTTTTTGGAAATATTTTATGTTCTTAAGAAAATTTTAAGAAGACATCATTTAATATTACCATCTTTCACTTTTATAATTTATAGTCTGAAGTCAAACTTTAGAAAATAAAAACATATTAAGGTTTAGGTCAGTTATCACTACATTTAAGTAGAGATAGTTACGTAGTTATCTCTACATTAAGTAAGTATGTATATGAATTGGTTAATTTATGTAAGCAATAAATGTGATAAATTTGATAATATTTACAAGAGAATATTTTTTTCTTTGAGAAGAATATATTTTGCTATAACAAAAAATTAATAATAGATAAACTTATTTCTTACAATCTTCTGTGAATTTGGAACAAATGACAAGCCTATCTGCTTACTTTCTTATTGTAATAATATCCAAATAAACAAAAAAACAAATATAGAGCTGAGCCAGAATTCAAAACTTAGCACATTAATAATGAATGTCTATGAAATCATAAAATACCAGTGGAAAAATATTCCAAAAAAGGTACTATGTAAAATAAAATAAAAATACATTTTTATTATTTAAATTACTGTTATTACTTTAAAAGGAAAAAAAAAAGGTTAAACTCATTGATTTGGTGGAGGTGAGGGACCCTTTGTTTTTTCTGTTTTCAGATAGGTGGTTTTAGAAACCTCTTTTATAAGTGACACTATTTCTTGATGAATGACTTTAGAAATCTTGGCAACAAAGGTTTGTTTTCGGTTTTGTTTGTTTGTTTTATTTTGTTTTTTCTACTTTTTTGTAAACCCCACTTTCATTGTGACCAGATGTGGGATAAATTAAGACGCTGTGCTGAACACACTCCAGGTGCTGGCCTTTGGTTTTGCAAAGATGCAAAAAATGCTAATCCCATTTCTCTTATTCTGGTAGCAACTGCCCTCTGACAGAACACACTTCATTGCTCCCAATATCAGAAACTGTAAGTCTCTGCATTTACTGAATAATGAAATTGACAAAAGGGAAATTTATTAAGGAATATGAAACAATTAATGACAGTTTAAACCTTATTTCTATTTAATTCACACATACTTATTATTTATCCTCACCAGTCTTGGAAATGATTGCTATTCTCCAAAATGAGTAAATTTCGAGTTTGAGCATGCTTACACAGCTAACAAGTGGCAAGACTGGGTCTGGCTGCCCCAAACCCATCCTCTTGATCCCTGGCCATGGTCACAGAGGGAATGTTGGTCTATAAACCTGTACAAGTCTATGTTAGATTCATATGAAAACAAGGAACTCCAAAATGTTCATATATATTCTGGTTACATACCAATTAAATTCACCTTTTTAATTGTTTCATTGAGAAATTTTTCCTTTATTTGTTGAGTGATCAATTTTTATCTACCATGTCCCATATTGAGTATATTACTTATTATGCATTACAGATTTTCTTCAGAATAAATGAAGCTTAGATATTCAAGTTTTGGTATGCTTTTCCATATGATAATGCAAATTTTAGCACATATTGGAGAAAAAAATGCTTTAATTATATAACCTATGATTTTTATAACCTAACTTAACTTTTAATTAGTTGCATTTAAGTTTCCAGAAAACTTTACTTTATCACCTAAAAAGTCCATATAATTCTGGACTAATTATGCTAGTTGATTACCAAATCCACACTGCTATTAACATGGCTATATTAATTATATTTTAAAAGAGTTCATTAGTAGGGAATATTAGATAACATTCTTCTTGAAATAATCCATTATTGCTTCTTCCTTTGAGGAAGTTGGATAAATTCATTGCAATAAAATACTTTTATATATTGGGAATAACTATTGACACCACCACACCAAATATATACAGAAGGGAAAGATATATTTAAATGTAATTTTCTCAAAAAGTAAAATATCTAAATTTGAATAAATAAAGTGAATATGTTATTTCAAAGATTTATTCATTTCTAGGTATCCAAGTTAATTGTCATAGTCTGTTTAATAAAGAAGGAGTTAATATCTTTCTTGAAGAGTATATGAAGTGATTCATTGTGGATAAAGTGCCAGTGTGCACAGAACAGTGACATCTGAACTAGATATAAGTGACCAACATGATTTCCAAATGGTTTTTTTCTTGATGGATGACTGAGGTATTATTAAAGAGAATTTTCTAGTCTTTAAAGTTTGAGTGTCAGTCATACCAGAGGTCCTGCCCATTTAATCTATATTTGATTATATTTTTTGATGCTTCCTTGGTCTGCTTTTTTTTCATAGTTAAATAAACTGATTAGTTGAAATGCATCAGAACCCTAGAGCAAATTTGGCTATGAAAAATATCACTTAGAGATATTTCAGCTTAATTTTTTTACAGGTCAACTCAGTGTTATTTTAGCAATTGGGTTTCTTTGTTTAAAAAATATGTTGTGACTATATTTTTATGTTTATAACTCCTGTGACTGCATATTTCAGTTGTCTTTATTTCCTATTCCTACTTTGCTAAGCACACCTGTAGAGCAGGTGTTCCCTTACCTGCCTAACCATCTTCTGGTACCCCATTGCAGTAATGCTCTCTACTGTTGCCTAATTAGTATAATGTGCCATGCTCTCCATTGGGTTTTGCCTTTCTAAATTTTTGCAATGAGTTCATTTATTTGAGTTTCCTTATTTGAAATCAATAAATATTCACTTAAAATACTGAAAGTCAAAATATGCTTTATGAGTATTCATCAGAATGCTAGAACAAACTTGATATTTTGGACTAATCTTATGGAGCAATTTCATTTTTTGGTGTAATGAGCACAACAAGATTTTCCTTAAAACTTAGCACTGTCTTATACCCCATAAGAAAACAATTGGAGATTCATCAAAATTAGTATCAATTGGTCTGAACTCATTAAATTCAACATTTACTTGTAAGTAAATTATACCTCAATATTAAGTCAATCAATCAATCATTCAATCTATCCCAAACTTTCTTCACCTGAAGTCACCCTTTAGGCCCAAGTCATCCAGTATTCTACCCAAAGCTGCCCTCATGTGTTGGCCAGAGCTTTTGCTAAGAACGGCAAGTTCTTAGCATCTGGGGAGTCAGCTGTTAGCTGTGGAAGTTTTGTTCTGTTCAAGGGAGACTCCTCTTTCTTCTTGGCCACACTCTAGCACTTCCCCAGGTAAAGGCCGCTTGTGTCTGGAGTCAGGCTGGGTATAGTTAAAGGAAGGGGAGTATCTTTTATTGGCAACAGTTTTCATGGCTTCTTTCCTCTTCTTCAAGAGCCTCTATGAAGATGGGAATGTGAGAATTACATGCACTTTAAACTCTTGGATTGAATAACAACACTCCATAAACCAGTTGGCTTCAGTAGTCTCTGTTTATTGTCTCCTATACTTCCTGGTTAAAATTGTTCTTTTTGCTTTGGGAAAAAAGGGCATCTTCTTAATTTCTAGCTTCGTGCTACATTTCTATATGTACTCCTGTCTTATTGAGAGCATGGGAGAGGTAAGAGCATTTAATGACCAGAAATATACATTAAAAGATAATTTAATCCAGTTTTTCAGATGAGGAAACTGAGATTTGAGTATTTGGGATGCTTGGAATTCAAATATATAACTAGAGTAGCATTTGGAGAGAAAACTAATAATCGGCCTGATATTATAAATACATTTTTATACTTTTGAAAGTGTGCACACACTTATGCACATAAAATTTAACCAACACTTGAGCAAAGTGCTATGTGCCACATACTGTTCTATATATTACATAAATATTAACACATTCAAAACTTGAAATAAATTAGAAGGCAGGTCCTATTATTAATTAGCTATATAGATGGAGAAGTAAAGAGGTTAGCCTATAATTACCATTAAGTGATTTGAACCACTATTTATACTGAGTCCCATGATCTGGGAAAATTGAGCTTTCAACAGAGACAGGATAAATACTATCATCTCCATTGGGCAAATGTATTAATAGAAATTCAGGCACAGAGTATTTAAATGTTCTGCTCAAGATACTGGGATAGTTAAAAACAGAGCTAGTCCTGGAGCCCAGAATGAAAAGTTAGTTCTGATTCCTGTCCAAATTTGTTTCCATTGTATAATATCATACTGCCAAAGAATCTGCAGTTATGAAAATTACACCAAGAAAATACAAGTTTGTTATTTTCCCAAGATATGATTTATCAAAGTTAAATTTTAGCATTTGAATAAATGTTTATGAAAACACCCTCAGGATGCAAAATAAAACATTTAAATGACTACATAAATGATATGAACAGGATACATAGAGAATCAAGCTCAAATGCAGTATTTCAGATCAATAGCTTTTACCATTTTAGTTCAACTCGTTAATCAAGAGCCTAACATTATAGAACTACGGTCTATTGAGTAAGAATGGAAAACCGGTGAGACATAATTCCTGACTTCAAGTTACCTAATCATCCAAACAAGAAAATAGAAATCTATCATGTTTTTAAATCTTGGGAAGAAAACTAAAAGGATTCTGAAGAAACTAAGCATCAGGTCTGGTTTAGTATAGGGCTTAGATTTTTTTTTCCTTTCCTAGTTGTACAATATAAATAGGAAATTGCAATAAGAAACTATTGTGTTGAATCATGGCAATATGTGATCTTAAGCAAATCATGTAACTCCTTTTTATTCAGATCATCCATTGGTAAAATAAGATTTATAATGCCTACCTCAAAAGGTTATGAAAATAAAGTAGTATATAAAAGCCCTATATAAATCATAACATGCTATAAAAAATGTATTAGCTCATATCAGTTAAGTTGATATTTGCATTTAAATCATAGAGGCCTATTTGTAGTCAATTGCACCTTGATATTACCTATAGCAAATGCAAAAGAATGATCATTGCTGCTTATCTGTCAAGCAGCATATATTGTGCCAGTGACTGTAAATATATACTCTCAATTACTTCTCATCACACCTCACAAGGTAGTCATAGTATAATATGAGCGACTTGAGTGTCAAAGTGACTAGTGATATCTTTGAGGTGACAACACTAGAAAGTAGAAGAATAATTTCAAATTTAGGTCTGTTCAGCTTAAAAGGCTTTGTTGTTTCTATTCCACCAGGCCATCTGAGTAATTTATGTTTTGTGATTTTTTTAAGGCTCATCAATATTTTTTAATTGTAATAAAATACATATAACATAAAAGTTATGAAAATTACCATCTTAACCATTTTTTAAGTGTGCCGTTCAGTGAACAACTTTCACATCATTGTACAACCATCATTAACATCCATCTCCAGAATCCTTTTAATCTTGCAAAACTATACCCATTAAACAACCCCAAGTAGAATATATAAGTGGGGTCATACTGTATTGTCCTTTCGTGGCTGGGTTATTTCACTTAGCACAATGTCCTTAAGTTGTTAGCAGGTGCTAGGATTTTCTTCATCCAGGAAGGAAATTTTAAGCTGAATACTATTCCACTGTATGTATACACCACTTCTTGTTTATTCATCTGACAATGGATATTTGGGTTGCTTCCACCTTTTGGCTACTGTTAATAATGCTTCTACAAACATAGGTGCAAAAATATCTGTTTGAGTCCCTGCTTTCAGTTTTTTTGTGTATATATACCCAGAGGTGAAACTAATGGATCATATGGTAGTTCTATTTTCAATTTTGAGGGGAATAACCATACAGATTTCCATAGTAACTGCATCATTTTACATTCTACCAACAGTGCACAAGTGTTCCAGTTTTTTTACATCCTTGCCAGTATTTGTTATTTTGTTTTGTTTTATAGCAGCTATTCTAATCAATATAATCAGCATCTTATTGTGGTTCAGATTTACATTTCTGTAATGATTAGTGATGTTAAGCATCTTTTCATGTACTTAGTAACTATTTGTATATCTTCTTTGGAGAAATATGCATTCAAGTCCTTTGCCCATTTTTAAATTCGTTTTTTTGTTGTTGAGACGTAGAAGGTCTTTACATAGCCTGTATATTAAACCCCTATCATATATATTATTTGTAAGTGTTTACTCCCATTTCATGAGTTACCTTTTCACTCCATCAATTGTGTCCTTTGTTGCACAGAAGCTTTTCATTTTGGTGTAGTCTAATTCACCTATTTTTCTTTGTTGCCTATGCTTTCAGCATCACATGCAAGTAATCATTGCCAAAGCCAATGTCATAAAGCCTTCCCCGTTTCATCCACTTTGAGTTAATTTTTCATATATGGTATAAGGAGAGGGTCCAACTTAATTATTTTGCATAGAGATACCCAGTTTCTATCATTTGTTGAAAAGATTGCCCTTTCCCTGTTGTAAAAATCCATTTGACTACATGAGACAGTTTATTTCTAGGATCTCTGTTCTATTCTATAGGTCTACCTGTCAAAAAATGTTGGGATTTTGATAGGGATTGCATTGACTCTGCAGATTACTTTGGATAGTAACATCTTAACAATATTAAGTTTTCCATTCCCTGAAGACTGATGTCTTTATATTTATCAATGTCTTCTTTAATTTCTTCTGTAGTTTTCAGTGTATAAGTCTTTTGCCACCTTGATTAAGGTTTGTTGCTAAGTATTAATATTGTATTCCTTTTGATGCTATTATAAATGAAGTTATTTTCTTAATTTTCTTTTAGATTTTTCATTATTAATATATACAAATTCAATTGATTTCGTGTGCTGATTTTGTGTTCTACAACTTTGCTGAATTCATTCGTTTGTTATAACAGGTTTTTTGATGGAATATTTAGGGCTTTCTACATATAAAATCATGTTATCTGTGGTCAAATATATCTGTGGTCAATTTTTCTGGCTTTCCAATTTGGATACCTTTTATTTTTTTTGTTTCTTGCCTAATTGTTTTGGATAGGTCTTCTGGTACAAGTAAAGTAGAAGAGGTGAAAGAGGGCATCCTTGCCTTGTTCCTCTTGATCTTAGCAGGAAAGCTGTCAGTCTTTTACCACTGAGGATGATGTTAGTTGTGTGCTTTTCATACATGGACTTTATTATGTTGACATAGTTTCATTCTATTCATAGTTTGTTGAGAGTTTTTATAATGAAAGTATGTTGAATCTTTTCTAATACTTTTTTCTGCATCAGTTGAAATGATCATGTGGTTTTTGTCCTTTGTTCTGTTAATGTGGTGCATTATATTGATTGAGTTTTCTATGTTGAGCCATTCTTGCATTCCAAGAATAAACCCCACTTGGTTATGATGTATAATTCTTTTAATGTGCTGTTGAATTTGGATTTGGATTGCTAGTATTTCGTTAAGGAATTTTGCATCAATATTCAGTAGGGATAGTGTTCTAAAGGGACTTTTTTGGTTTGGTTTGGTTTGGTTTTTTTCCTTGCAGTATCTTTGTCTGGCTTTAAGATCAGGGTATTACTGGTCTCATAGAATGAGTTTGGAAGTCTTCCTTTCTCTGAGTTTTTTGTAAGAGTTTGAGGAGCATTTGTTTTAATTCTTCTTTAAATGTTTGGTAGAATTCTCCAGTGTAGCCATCTGGTCCTTGACTTTTTTTATTGGAAAGTTATTATAGATTCAATCCCCTTTCTAGTTTTACATCTGTTCAGATTTTCTATTTCTTCATGATTCCATCTTAGTTGTGTGCTTCTGGGGATTTTCCATCTCATCTAAGTTACCCAATTTGTTGGCTCTCATAGTACTCTTTTATAATCCTTTTATATTTCTATAAAATTTATAGTAATGTCTCCTCTCTCATTTTTGATTTTAGTTATTTGGGTCTTCTTTCATGTTTTCTCAGCCAATCTAGCTAAAGACTTGTCAATTTTGTTGAACTTTTTGAAGAACCAACTCTTGGTTTCCTAAGTTCATTAATATTTATATGAACATTATCATTTTATGCTTTTATTCATACCTATTGGCTTGAAAATAGATCAGTATACTAAAATAAAAATATACATTCATAGAATAGAACTAGTCATACATCTAGTAAATAGAATACCCAGAAGCAAATATGAGTATTGTTGACTTAAATTCCATTCTTGGTTCACTTAAAATGAGGTATACATGGTTTTCTAACCCAACTTTTGGAATCTTCAATATCATATTTAATATAACTGATGGCATGGGAAGATATGGAATTGTCTAAAAAGTAAAATCACAACTTAGTGGATATGATTACTTTTAAGAAATAACTGAAACAGGCCGGGCGCGGTGGCTCACGCCTGTAATCCTAGCTCTCTGGGAGGCCGAGGCGGGCGGATTGCTCAAGGTCAGGAGTTCAAAACCAGCCTGAGCAAGAGCGAGACCCCGTCTCTACTATAAATAGAAAGAAATTAATTGGCCAACTGATATGTATATAAAAAATTAGCCGGGCATGGTGGCGCATGCCTGTAGTCCCAGCTAATCGGGAGGCTGAGGCAGAAGGATCGCTCGAGCCCAGGAGTGTGAGGTTGCTGTGAGCTAGGCTGACGCCACGGCACTCACTCTAGCCTGGACAATAAAGCGAGACTCTGTCTCAAAAAAAAAAAAAAAAAAGAAAAAGAAATAACTGAAACAAAAGGGAATTGTCAAATTACAGGATATGTAGATCCCCAGGGAAAAGGAGGGATCCATAAGTTAAAAAATAACTCAGTGAAATGTTTCTCCAAAGAAAGACTGAAGTCTACAAAAGTAAGTGTGTGGAGGATAGAAGAATTTAATGAAACTAAGCTTGCTTCTGCCATTTGGGGGCACCATTCCCAATACCACTTTTCTCAGCAATAACTGACTTATTTCTGTGGAAGTCAATTTATTCTACAAGGCAATTTATCTCTAGGACTTTCTAGACAATATTTTCCAGAATAAAATGAATAGTTGCAGATTAAGTATTATATAGCTAAATCTGTAAAGTACCTTTTAAAAATCAGGCAAGCCTCCATCTATACATGTCTGTGCCAGACCTATCATTTACATCAGTATTTGTCAAAGGATTTCAGGACTGTTAGTGTAGTTGGCATTAGTTTAATTAACACAGAAGCTTGTAAATCAAAGTGAAGACTTAAATGTATCCTGTGAGACATATATTCCTCACTGTGAAGAATAATTGCACTTTCTGGAGAGAACTGAAAATTGGAAACCAAGAGTGCAAATTTGGCTAATTTGACAATAGTTGTTATGTCTATTAATTATCTTCTTTTTAAAAAGTACATAAAAATATTTTATTATCTACAATTCGTTGGCACAAATTTTATAGAATTGGGAATACTGATCCTTTTTTATTTCAAATCCTCCATATTTGGTTCATATTCATATTACCCAGCAATTATATTTAAAATCAGAACTCAATCTTCTCTCATAAAATCATATAATCATTTAATTAGGAGGAAGATGAGTGGTTTTCTTGTTCTGCTTTGGAAAGATCTACTTATCATTTTAATATAGTCTCATTTAAAGTGCTCTGCAGTAACAAAAACTTGCAGCCTCTTCGTTTAGCCAGTGTTGTCACTCTAAGTTCAGTTTTATACCTTTCCTATCAGATGAAAATTCTTTCTTTCTATTATTTAATGGCTTTTTTGGGGGGTTTTGTTTTGTTTTGTTTTGTTTTTTAGTTCTTTGAGATTTACATGCATTTATCAGAGAATCCAAGTCCCAAGTCACTGTGCTCCTTTGTACTATCCAAGGACACCGGTGCACATGACCCAGGAATATCCATCAGTCCCAGAGCCTGAAGTTAGACACACCGCGGGAGAGCGGGAGAGAAATGGGCTGTTCAAAGACCACCATCCTCTTTGGTCCTGCTCTTTCTCTGGGTTCAGTGGGGCAAGTCCTGGTGCCACTCTTCTTTCAGTCATGAAACTCAGGCTCAGCATCATCTCCTCTCCCGTGACTCCTATGTCATTGGCTCTAAGTCACCCGACATTGACTTCCTCCTTGGTATGCACATTGCATCTGTCCTCACCAGCCTCCACCTGGCCTTTGCAGGAACCACTTGACAGACGTTCTCTTAGGCTCAGGTCTCCAAACAATTATTTGTACTCCACAGGGTGGGCTCTTCCTGACGGTCAATTTTGACCTTTATTGGTCTTTCTGTCTTGTTCTTGCTCTTGTAGAAAGCACAGTACATCTACATTTTAAAATTAATTATCGACATTTGAAAATCAAGAGTTTTGCATGAAATTCTAGACTTTCGGCTTCTCAAACTGTAGACCACCTGGCTGCTCAGAGTAGACATCTTCTCCTAGATTGCAGATGACAGAGATAGCCATACAATCTCTGCATCATTTTTCAAAACTCCAGCTTGTCTTGAGACTAGACTCAAGCATCCTACCCTTTTCCAGCCTGAGTTAAACTTACCCTTCTCACATACAAACTCTTAAGCGCAAAGGATGGAGGAAACAGGAGAAGAGAAAAGATGACATGGTTATGAGACAGGCTAAGCTAAAGAAGGAAAAACAGGAAGGTATTAATTAGCATGAGGCGTCATTTACCTGTCCACTCGGTGGTTTAGACATTCTCACCCCAGGAGGCAGGGTAAGTGTGAAAGAAGACACTAATGGCCAGAAGATTCACTCTAGTGGACATGTCCTCACAGATCCGCGAAGGCAGGAAACTAAGATCCTGTTAATAATCCCCTTCCCCAAAGCCTTTTCTAACTACTGTGTCTAAAGTTGCTTGTAACCCCACCCCCATCATTGTCATATAATCACTACCATTATTGTGCCACTTCATGTATTCATCGTTTGTCTCCTCCCACAGAACGTAAAGTCCATGAGAGAAGAGACCACATCCATCTTCTCAGAACAGTGCCTGGTCCATAAGCTCATTCAAAAAATGGTTGTGGAAATGGATAAATTATATAACCTGAAAAAACTGATGGTTTTCCTATAAACAAACACACAAACAAAAAACCAAGCACGTTACCTCTAAATTGCCTATAGTATAACATCAAGTGGCTTACGATGCCTATAATCCTAGCACTATGGGAGGCTGAGGCAGGAGGATCACTTGAGGCCAGGAGTTTGAGACCAACCTGAGCAAGAGTGAGACCCTATCTCTAAAAAAATAGAAAAATTAGCCAGGTGTCATGGTGCATACCTGTAGTCCCAGCTACTCGGGAGGCTGAGACAGGAGGATCACTTGAGCCCAGAAGTTTGAGGTTGCAGTGAGCTATGATGATGCCACGGCACTCTAGTAGTGACAGAGTGAGACCCTGTCTCAAAAAAAAAAAAAAAAAAGGAATTTCTTGCCTTATTTTCACAGTTTTGCAGTTTTGGATGATCTGTCCCAAATCTAGCCCTCTAAGTTGGCTTCCATATCCTGTTTAGACATTCTGTGCTCCAGCCACAGGAGAGAATGCCTATTCCCTGAACTTACTTTCTAAACTGCTAAGTCAAGTTCACATCTCACCCCTTGCCCTCGCCCTCTTTCGCTCTCGTTCCCTCTTCTCTTGCACATCACCTTGCAAGAACCACCGCAGACAGCATGTTCCCACTGAAGTCTCTTCCACTGCCCTTAGAATCAAGCTTCCTCCTTTGATTTCCTAGGACATACCACTCTGCCCATATCCTAGCATGCACTTCCATCTTCCCTACACTCACTGCCTCCCGTTACTCTGTCCTCCACCTCACCAGAAACTCATTGCAGAGAGAGAGACTTGTATTTCCATCATCTTCCTTATTTGCCTGGATGCCTCTCCTGGAGCCCTCCATGTCTAGGAGCACAGTGATCACAGGTATGACTGTCTCGCTGGTGGATTGGGGCCTGAGGAACATGCTAAGGCTTGCACCCTCTCCCCAGAAATATTCATTCAGGTTTTCAAGTTTTCAAGGCAAACAGCTCCTTGTAGGCAAAAATGTCATGTGACTTCTTCTGTTGTTCCCTCTTGTTTTGTATCTACTTTTGCTTGGGTGGGGCTGGGAGAAGGGCAGCTGTGTGGGAAGCTCAGGACCTGATGTCTGCAGTAAGAGGCAGTTTGATCAATTAGCAGAGTTTCCTTGTGGCTGGAGCAGAAAATCAGGAGAAGAGTGATGGGAACAGCACAGTGGGTAGGACCAGAGCATGACAGCTGTCCTGGAATGGATTTGGTCTGCATCCTCCAGGAGATGGGAGGCCATTACAGGGTGCTTAGCAGGGAAATGACAAGAGCAGCTTTGCATTTTTAAAGCTCAATCACTCTAGCAAAGCAAGGGGACAAAACTGGAAATTACGTTTGGATGTTGAATCGCAACGTGATGGCAGCCTGCGTGAACTGCAGAACTACGTGGGTCTGTTTGCTGTGCCGCGTTGCAGCAGTTATGTGCGTCCTTTTATACCTCAGATTAACAGTGTGCCATTTGACTGCTGTGCTAGACCCTGCAAATGTGTGCTCAGCCTTAGTACAGTGAGGTATTAGCAGATCTAGATACGGATTAAACGTTTTCCAAATTGTTCCCCTTGTTTCCTCTCAACACTATGATCCGGCTTCCCATATCTGACTTATTCCCTCCTCTCATTCATAGATGAGAAATCACTATTAATTTTCTGAGCCTATGCATTACTGATTATTCACAGGCTTAAAACACACCAAAAAATCACATTAATTCCTGCTCATTCATTCCAGAGAAAAGGGGTGGTGGCTCCACTTCAGTCTCATGAAACAGCTACTAAGAGAAAGAAGAATAACTTTTCCGAGTGGAAAATTTGTCCTTCCTTTTCAACAGCTTACGATCAGTAGCTCACTGTTGTATATAGCCAAAGTTAATTTTGTTCAAGTTTTCCAATTTGGCAGAACAGAATTTAAGCCCAAAATAATTCAGCAGAAAATCCACTAATCTTTCCTTTAATGGGAGGGAATGTTGAAGATCAATTTATAAAGAAAGGAAAATTATAAACATTATGTAACAAATATCAGAAATTGAGCTTTGTGTGTGATTTTTTTTTAAGAATTCACATGTGCCTTATTTCTCCCTATTATTTGAAATTCAACTTCATCTCAGATTTTTTGATTGAAATTTTAAAGATCCTCAATTGTGCATAGTCAAATGAAATTTCCGAAAAGGAAACAGAGACCTTTGAGATTAGAAGTAAACGTCCGCTAGTCCAACACCATCTGGTATTTGAATCTTCTCCAAAGTGTTCCAATCAATTGGTAGTTTATCCTGTGTTTAAGCATTTGAAGGGTCAGGGGTCTCTGTAATTTCAGAAGACAACTCCTGGGGAGGACTCCTATCTCCTCAGTGACCGCAGGGTCCGGCTGAGGGAGGCCATTTGCTCCCCCCCAGCAATGCTCCCAGCTGCCACCTGACCCACTTTCCGCACACTTCTCTCTCCATTCTTCATCCCAGCTGTGCTCCTTCCAGTAAAACCTCCACTGTCCCCTTCCGTTTCCTTGACTTTACCAGACTCAGACTTTTAATGCCTGCTGTACAAGCAATTAACAAGACTGGAAAGGTCAATGGAAAACACATCTTAAAGCTTGTTCTCCAAATACCAGCACCCCATGAAGCCAGCTCCGGAATGTGCAGGTTGTCCCTGCAGACACTCTGACCCCAGGCAATTACTAGGGGGATTAGGAGAGTCCAAACAGCATTAATCAAATTGACAGAAAAAAAAAAAATGTCTGAACTTGTATATATATTTTATAAAAAGTTTTTTTTACCATAAGAAGTTTTGCTTTTGAAAATTTGAAGTGAGAGTTCTGGTTCATTTTTCTTCTTAGTCAGGAAATGGAGTAATAACCAAGGGGACACTTTTAACAGAAGCCTTCCAAGAGGTCCAGGTCCTCTTGTTCCTCTCTCCAAAGCCAACTACAGAGACGGGGAAACATCTCTGGGCAAGTTCTCTCTCTCGGGGATGACACTGCAGCGGGAAGACAGAGCACATAGTAGGTGCTCCCTCATAGTGTGGCGCTCAGGGCCGTCCCTTCTATGTTATATATTAATACCTTGAGCCCTGGACTATTTCAAACTGTACCTGATATTTTCCCCACTGAAAAATGCAATGCCGTCTCTACACACTTTCCCCTCTTTCTGGCCTTGTATAATGATGTAATGAGACTCGCTGGGTTATAAATGGAATGGAAGATTTCCCTCTTATTCCCTTTTTCTCTCTGATAAAATGATCTGATAAGAATGCCACTAACACTTTTATTTCCTTTGGCATCACAGAGTGTCTTTCTACCGATCAGAATAGCGAATTTCAACTGTGCTTTCTTTGTCATCATCCTAACGTCTCTTCTTTAAGCTACTGTAATCTAGTACACACCTGATGGCCTCTGTTTATTCATTCATTGTGATAAGATAAATAGAAACAGTGCCTTACTCTCAAATATTGTTTAGCATTTTACTGTTCCATATATTCTGCTACTCAAGAGGGTGGCAAGAAATAAGATTTTAAAAAATCATTATCAGAAGAAAGATACTCATCAAATATATGATTATTAAGGAGAAATATCAGATTGATTTTTTTTTCTCATTTGAAAGCATTGACTTCAGACTCTTTGTAATAAAATGATTTACTTATCATTGCTGAGCAGAAGAAATTGCTTTAAAAGATCATAATGCTTCTTTATTTTCTAAAAATAAATAATTGCAGTGGCACGAAAGATACTAAGAATTTCCACTGCCACCTTAATTCTCCTCCTCCATCCTCCAAATCTATTTCCCTGAAAGTTTCAAAATTAGAATGCTTGAATTGACTTCCCTGAGAGTTGTTTTTCTGCCTTTCCCATAATTTCCTGAGGTTTCTGTATATACACCTAAATGCCAATAATTGTCTTGAATTGACTGAAGTAAAATAAATGAGATGGCTAAAATTCATTTTTATCTCATAAATGTTATACCTTGTCAATTAAAACAAATACTCCTTTTCCGTGCCAAGAAAACATTTTCTGTTACATTCACAATCTGCTTCAACTGCCATCGGGTATAAGAAAAACCTCTAACAGATGGGAATCAGTAAATGGCAATTGCAACCAGAACTGACTATATGAATAACAAATGGAAGATGTGTTCTGTGAGTTACCTTGGCAGGCAAATATAGTTACGAGGGCTTTGTGAGATGTTGTGCTATTGATTCTGAGAATAAGGACACAAAAATCAGAGAAAATTATGTATATATATATATATATGTGTGTGTGTGTGTGTGTGTGTGTGTGTGTGTGTGTGTGTGTATTTGAGGCCTGGACACAAAATCAGAGAAAATTATGCATATATATATGATTATATTATATTAATTTTTAACACAAATTTTCACTCTTTATCTCACATTACAAAAAGTCAAGGTTGTCAAGACCTTTCTGTTGTTGTGAGAAATATTTTGGAGGAGTAAAATAGAGTAAAAATGGTATGAAAATGTTCATCCAAAGCTGGGAGGATTATATAGTCATCTTGGATTTTAGGGTTATGATGTTCTCATATTAACCTTTAACATCACTTTTCATGAGGAATGGACAGAAATATCATTTAGGTGAGTGAATATGGTGATTTCTCTCTTTTTAGAAGCATAAACTGCCGTAGAACCCAGTGCCTAGAGAAAGGCTTAGCTCACAGCCAGCAGAGAGAAGTTGGCTCTCTTTCCAGACGCTTGAAAAGATCCAACAAAGTGTAGTCTCTGACCCCTCCCACAGCACAGTATAACCCTGCCCACCTCTGCTTTTCACCCTTCGCCCAAACCTGCTGCATGTTGCTCCTTTGAAATTTCTCTTTCAAGTCTGCCCCAGGACTTGCATAAAAGTATCAATGGCAAGAACAGTGCATCCCATGAAGAAAGGTCCCAGGTGTGACCCAGGATGGTGGAGAAGAAGGAAACATGCAGGTACACATCCTCCATGACTTCACCTGAACTTATATAATTTCAGCCTGAAGTTTTCAGGAACAAAGCAAGCTAATTGTCACTCCATGGATTGGTTGCAACCAATTTCTTTCCTACCCTTCCAATTAGAGGAACACTGATCTGGGAGGAGGAGCCTGGCAGGTGCAGGTAGACTTAGGGAGGGGAGCAGGTAGGGGAAGTTCTGTGTTGTCTTAAGAAACGTCGCCCTGTTCCCTATGCCATGCCCCTCCTTTCCTTCCCCTTCGTCTAGCTTCCTGTCTGGTCCTGGAACAATGGAACAGCTCCACATGTACTGCCAGGTTTACTTTTCCCCAGGCCCTTTTGTTTGTTCTCAGAAATAAGAACCAACCACAGTAATACTAACCACAATCATGTAAGATGTATATATTCAAGCTCTGAGTGTGTCGTGATTTTCACTGATCTTTGCAGCTGATTTACTACAGTCCCACGAAGCAATGGAATACAATTTGGGATGAAAATTTCTCCATGTGAGATTTAAAACATCATCATAGCTGTCAAGGATTTAGAAATGAGGTTCTATACTGATTGCTCTTCAATCAATCAACCAACAGAAACGTAAACTGGGGAGTATCCTGAGTTTTCTTGCCCTGAAATTGATGAAGGATTTTTTGTTGTTGACTTGCACAACAAAACTATCGAACAGATAATCATAATCATGGAATGTTTGTATTCAAAATCATCATCATCAACATCATCGCAATCAGCTCTAAAAATAACTTCATTTTTAACTTTGTCGTGTTTACCTGTGCACACGGTACTAGGCTATGCTGACAGTCATTCAGATGAACTGAACAGGGCCCTCATTTCTCTATCATCTCTTTTGGATTTTGTTTTAGTTTCCTCCTTCTTTCCCAGGGGCCCTCTGTCCCCAGGGCTGTGTCCGGACTCCCCAGGTGCCCTCTCTGTGCCTCTTACCACCTTTCTGTGTCCCTCGCTGTGTCTTATGCTAGGTCTCAACAGATAATGCTAAACCAATGTGTGCTTTGGATATCTTAACAAATGTGCAGCCTCACTCAGTGGGATTGTACATATGCACCAAGTGAACATTTTTAGGAACCTCCTTACGTTCATCTGGCATGCCGCTACCACCCCACCTGGGAGTGATCTGCTAGACTGCGCAGGCGATGCGCTACCTGGCGTCCTCCCCCACGTCCGGCACGTGCGCACCTGCTCACAGCTTGCAAGCACGCTTCATTCTAGGCCATGGGAAACATTGTAATTAGTGGAAATACAGAGCCATACTATAAAGATGAACATTCCCATAAGTCAAGCATCAATTTTCGAGTGACCTTGCAGCATCACTCACGGTTATTTACGCAACAGAGATACTTTCTTGTCCTTGGTACCCTATCCTGCTCTGTTCTATGGCTTAAGCATTTTGCTTCTCGTGATTTCCAAAAATGTCTCACTGATGGTTGTCTGGAGCTCATGCTCCACTCTCCTTTGTCTGTGAATTTTGTTTCTTCATTTCCCTAAACTGAGCGGGAGCAATTATCAACTTTAATCTTAGGCTAAAAGAACTAACTGCCTCGAGGCCGGGCGCTGTGGCTCACGCCTGTAATCCTAGCTCTTGGGAGGCCGAGGCGGGCGGATTGCTCAAGGTCAGGAGTTCAAAACCAGCCTGAGCAAGAGCGAGACCCCGTCTCTACTATAAATAGAAAGAAATCAATTGGCCAACTGATATATATATAAAAAATTAGCCGGGCATGGTGGCACATGCCTGTAGTCCCAGCTACCAGGGAGGCTGAGGCAGAAGGATCGCTCGAGCCCAGGAGTTTGAGGTTGCTGTGAGCTAGGCTGACGCCACGGCACTCACTCTAGCCTGGGCAACAAAGCGAGACTCTGTCTCAAAAAAAAAAAAAAAAAAAGAACTAACTGCCTCGTACCACCATTTTTAATTCTCTTTACACCAGCAGCATGATTTTCCTCTGCACCACTCAAAAACAAGCAAACAGAAACTGGACCCGCGGATCATGTGTTCCTTGTCTCTTGTCTTTTCTTTCGAATTTGTTGTTTAAGACCCAATGTCTCTTCCCCACTTGCAATCTGCCCAGCACTGTGTTACATGAAAATTCCTTATGTGTAAATGGATAAAGATATTGTGTTATTCCCCAAATAAAACCCTATTATTTTAAAAGGGGCTTTCTTGAAATACCTAACTTTAAGCACAGAGGAGTGTCATTCGCGGCTGGCATCTTAGGCATCACCTCCGGCTGCATCCTGCCCTCGCCCTCCGGTGAGGCCGGCTGGGCTCCTCCTCTCCCCAACCAGGTGGGCAGCTGTTGCCCCCTCCCCCCAGCACCGCTGCCTGCAGAATTCCTGGGACTGGAATTTTACTGAGCTCTTGTCTTCACTGACAAAACTTGTTCCTTCTCCTTCTCTCATCTCCATAATATTTAAGAAAAATGGCAATCACCTGTTCCTCGAAATATCACATAATATTTTGCTTGTTGTTATGGTTTAATAACAACTTTTATAACAATCCTTTAAACTAATATGTAAAAATACGACATCCAGAATTTAATATAATAAAGCCCACATATATATAGTTGTTCTTCAGTATCCATGGGGGATTTGGTTCCAGAACCTTCCAGGATACCAAGCTCTGTGGATGCTCAAGTGCCTGGTATAAGATGGTGCAGATTTGCAAGTAGCCTACACACAGCTTCCTGTAAACTTTGAATCACCTTTGCATTACTCATAGTACCTGATACAGTGTTAATGCCGTGTCAATAGTTGTTATATTGTGTTTTTTAGGGACTAATGACAAGGGAAAAAGTCTTACATACTCAGTACAGATGCAATTTTTTAAAATAGTTTTGATCCGTGATTGGTTGAATCTATGGATTTGGAACCTATGGATACAGAGGGCTGACTGAATGTCTTTAACTGGAGAATATATACCTGTTAGATTGAATCAGTATTTGGGGACAGATAGGTACTTTCATGCCTTCAAATCACACTGCATATGTGGCCACCTGTTTTATTTATGTGTTTAAGTTCTACACAGAAAGAACACTAAGAAAACAGCATGATGAGCTCTAATACAAAAATGCACAGCCACTTAATCATAGTAGTGATATTTACATTCACTAGTTATATATTCTAAGGAAATTGACACAATAAAAATATAAACTAATAGATTCTGGGGTCTGACATACAACAGTCTTCGAATAATATCACTTTCATAGAAACAGCAGAAAACTTGATGAGTAATGTAAAATTTTGGTGTCTAAAGAAACGAAAGGGCAAAGGTGTGGTCCTATGTCCACATAGCTGCGCTGCTGAAGATGGTGGCTCCTCCTTTAGCGCCTGCTGCAGTCGGCACTGCCACTGCCACCTGCCCACATCCCTGGCCCTGCAGGAGTCAGAGCCCAGAATAAGGTGCTTTAGAGGCTGCTGGAGCACCCAGCACTGCTGATGCCCAAGCAAGACCCCAGCTTGCCCTCACTTGTCACTGCGGTTGCTGTTCACTAAAAATACGGGTTTACCCTTCCTTCTCCCCTTCCTTCTCATCTCTTATCAACGCCCCCCAGTAGCAGAAACTTATTAGAAATCAGCCACAAGGGAGTCCAGAAAGTGTATTTTGCTGATATCCAGGTCCCTGTGACACAGAAGGACTGTGGCTCAGCACCAGCAGTCAAATAGCTGACCCAGTGCTTTATACAGAAGGCTCTAGAAGTAGAAGGCTCTGGAAGAAACCTCATTAGAGATTCATCCCTCTCCCAAAAGATTCCTAGTCACATTAACTGCTACCGTGTTTCCCTGAAAATAAGACAGAGTCTTATGTTAATTTTTCCTCAAGAAGACACCCTAGGGCTTATTTTCAGGGGATGTGTTATTTTCCCCTCAAAGCCTCAGCCTGCAGCACGCACAGGATGGCCAGGACCTGACAAGGGGAGCCGACCTTGTTGGTGGGGCTGCCCGCACCTTTCCGGTCACCTCTGGGATAGTAGCTGTCACGATGGGGCAGGTGAGAAGGGCTGCTCGTCTTCTTAACCGCTCTGCGACAAAATGCATGGGTTGTGCAGATATGCTGCGTGGCCACGCCCATCGCTAGATATTATTTTCAGGGTAGGGCTTATATTGTGCAAATGCTTAGAAATCCTGCTAGGGCTTATTTTATGGATAGGTCTTATTTTTGGAGAAACACAGTAGATGCTTTCCCTGTGTTTGTGATCATGTTCTCCTCTCCCTCTCTCCTCCTCACTCTCGCAGTTCTCTGTCCTGAGTCCTTAGTGCCACCTGGACTTCCACTCCTGCCAGTGAACTATGTCAGTCCCTCCCACGTAGCTGCAGAGCGCGATGGCCACTTGATGCATTTCCTCTTACTCCATTGTCAAGGAAGTGTGGGAATCCCCATGTAGGTTTTTTACTTTACCTAGTAGATTTCCTCACAAGAGATTCACCTTATTACAGCCAGGAAATGAGACTCGGAGATCGGAGACTGGCTCTGGTATTGGACCCACTAATCATTGAGAATGTGAACTTGGGAAAATCTTTTCACTTTCTTGAGCAGCAGTTTCTTCGTGTGTAATATCAAGGAATTGGAGGTGGTGTCTAAATGTCTGTCCTTCTCAATTTTGGGAGGTTTGGTAAAATGTAGTTGTTTAAAATACCTCACTATCATCTCTTTCATTTTACAAACCTTTCATAGCTAAGTCTATAACATCCAAAAAGAAAGGAAGATAATGTCCCCTACCCAGAATAAAATATATCTATAGCTATTATATGATCAAAGTCATGCATAGAGTCCAGAAATAGTGCAAAATGTCCTTTACTGATTTCACTCACATTATGTATCATTCCGCAGTAAGTCTTCCCAAATGGCCACAGGGGAGCTACCTTTCCGGGCTCCCATGTTCTTTTTTCTGCACATTACAGTTCCTTGGTCTCTATGGCCCTCTACTTTCACCAAAAGCTTTCACGTGTTTCTCTTTTTGCCCACCTCGGAAGCCTTGCCCTTCAGTTTCACCTGGGTTCCCCTTGGCTGGCAGGGTGGACGGTTTCAGACCTTCCAGTCCTTAGGGTAAGGGGGAAGGTGACAGCCATCTGTCCTTCCCTTTGAAGCTTATGGGAACACATCTACTGAGCAAAGAAACCTCTTGCTAATATTGACCATAACTTACAGCAGAACCTCAGGGCATTAGCATCTCTCCCGCTTTTTCCTCATCTTTTCAAATACTTTATTAGCTTAAATTTCTATGACTCAGGACATGTCATGGTAGAAGAAAGGTAGAATGACCAAATTCAGACCTACCTCACCACAGAATGTAAATATGGTTACCATAAATTATAAAAGTAAGAACAATAGAGTTCTAAATTTTTAAAAAGCCGATAGCACAAGGAAGGGGGAGGAGGAACAAATTTATTTTCCTTACCTTCTTGGCCTATGGCTACCCATTTCTGTGTACATGCTTAATTATATTCTTTTTTCTCTTGATAGCAGTGAATGCTTCAATAAAATATATCAGTCAAGGGGGTTGAGAAAAAGAAGTTAGTCTAAGACTGTTAAAAAAGAGCATTAATATTTATTGGTAACACTTAAATCAGAATTGTATATTAAAATGAAGTTTTTAAACTAATTTCCATCTTTGACTTGAACAAAAACAGCTTCTTTGCAAGACGCACAACACGTTTCCAGAGCTTGTCCAGCATTTGTAACATCTGCTTGTTTTGGTTTTCTTGTGGTTGTTGTTCACAATCAGTATTTTGGTCACTGCATAAATCAACATTTTAAAAAAAGTATTTATATTAAGCAACATAATAAAACAAATGCTCATTTTCTTACGTGTCTAAAGGCCTTGAGCAATTTTGAGCAAAAAATAGAAGGAAGGAAAATTATAATAAACAACAGCAATATGTTCCTTTCATATACTTTGAGGTCCACCTGTTTAAATGTTTTCAAAGCCACTAAATGCATCTGTTATTTTTTTCCTCTGTGATAAACAAATTATATGAGAAAATAAGTACATGGTATTTAAAGCCAATGCAGATGGGCTTTCAGATAGATAATTAGAAGGATTCGAAAGATATCCCAAGTTCAACAACCAGTCCCTGCCTAGGAGTGTGGAAGAGGCGGGCTTAGCTATGCAACCTTGGGTGCTTTACCTCTCTGTGTGCTTCCCTTTCATCATCTGCAAAAGCAGAATGTTATTATTTACCTCTTGTGAGTCTTGTGAAGAATTCCTGAGTCCCCATAAAGCAGAGATAAAGAACATAGTCATCCCTCAGTTAATAATGGGCATTATCATTAGAGAAGGGAAAACAGGTGGATGTAGCTCTGTGAGCCTGCGTCCATGCACATCCCTTCTTTCCATACATTTGATCTTGTGGGATCACAACAGGCTGTAGCTTCTCCCCCTTGAATGTTCAAAAGAGCATTTCAGTTAGGAGTTGGTCTCTACCAGGCCTTGAAACACGAATATTCTGGGAATCTTTGAGGCTGTATGCTATACATTGTTATTTTTGTTTTATTTTTTATTTCTATATTATCACCTGCCTTCTGCCTTTCAAGATATTTTATCATCTGGAGCATGTAATTTGTATCTTGTGATGCAGAGCAGGACTTCCGAATGACACACTTGCATTAGCATTTAATGCACGTCACCACGGCGCTCATAGTTCTCCTTATGTGAGGAACTTACTATTTGATATAAGATTATAATTATGTAATCTACGTGGGACTCTATTCTATGGGCAGCTTCTATCTTGAAGAAGACATTCCTGAGTAGTTCTCATCACTTCACTTTATTCCAAGAACAAAGATCTACTCCAATAAGCATTAGTTAGAAATATTTTACTGAGTATTTTACTGAAAATATCTGGTAGAGACATAGATGGTAAAAGGATATGTCCCAAACAGCGCAGCAATTCACCTCTCCTCAGAAATAAAAAGATCCATTGGATATTATGTTAATCTGGGTCCTCTGAGAAGCCGATACATGCAAGGATTTTATTAAGAAAAATTCCTGTAAGAGAAAATGGTGAAGAAGCTGGAGAAGTCTGGGAGAAAGTATCTTAGATGGTTTTCCAGTGTAAGGAAGGTTCAGCCAGGTCCCTGGGGAGTCCTTGAGTCAAACTCACCCTTCAGTGGGGTCTGTGTCTCCCAGGACAGGCTGCCTGAGTATCCCTGCCCTCCTCGGTCACTGGCTGTAGAGCAGCCCATGGGATGTGTGGCCACAGCACACGCGAGAAATGGATTTCAGCTCAGCAGCCAGGCCCTAGCTCACGAACACTCTCTGCAGGTGGAGGTCTGAGAGGTGTGTTCTCTTGGCCACCACAAATCTCTATGTCCAATCTCTCTGCTCCAGTACCCATTGCAAAGTCCACCCACTGCCCCAGGAACCTCCCTTTGATCTAGCCTTTTGAACCTCACTCACTCAAGAATGCCTCACCTCCAGAGCTGTCTACACCTCTTCCCTTCTCCCGTCTCTTCTACTGGCTTAACCAAATTTGCTTCATTCGTCATTGTTTTCAGGTGTCTGAAAAGCCATGACTTTGCATTCAGGAAATTAAACTTCCACTAGTTACCAGGATTCGCCACCCACAGAAGACAGTGGGCAGGAGGACACAGAACTCGTAACACTTCCTGCTGTATCAAAGCAGAGCTGGGCTGTCATCAGCCTGTGACGTTCTGTTTACTGTGCAGCACTCCGTCTTCTGGCTTTTGTCTCCACCAATACACTGAAACTGCTTCATAAAGTCATCAATGTCGTTTTAACTGCCACATGTACTGGACATTTCACAGTCATGATTCTTGACTTTAATATGCATTTGACATGACTGATCATTCACTTCTTCAAATTCTGTTTTTCCCGCACCACTGTGATACAACATTTTGCACATTCTCCTCATGCCTTTGTGCCAATTCCATTTTTCTTTTTCCTTATGTTTTCCGTTCCTCCTGTGCCTTAAATATTGCTGTTCCCCGGGCCTCTTACCTTAGCCTCTTCTTACTCTACATAACTTTCCCTAGGAACCTCATTCCTTGCTGTATATGAATAATTTTCATTTAGTCATGTATGTTGTATTTATCAAGCTCTTAGTATGACACCGTGTACTGCATTGTATTCTAAGGATGAAATTGTGAGGGAAAAAAATCTCTGGGATTAAGAATTGTGTTGTCTCATGGGAGAAACATAAAGGTGGATAAGCAATTATATGACAATGAGATCCTGCTACGAGAGGGGAGCGTTCATGGTCAGGGCACACATGGGAGGGCGTCTGACTCAGGCTTGGGAAATTCGACAAGCTTCTCATAGGAAGAAAATCATCAATGTGTGGCAAATACAATAAGAAGGGCAGCAGAGCATTCCAAACTAAGAAAGCACCACATTTGAGGAGTTATAATCCGTTATATATTTAGTGCATCAGCAATGTCGAATGAAGGCAAAAGGGAGAGGTTGGAGTATGAAGATGTTGAAAACTGACGCTACTGAGATGAAGGGCATTGTGTACAGCATTGCAGCCTTTGGTTCTTACACTGACACCAGTGGAGAGCCACTGACAGGTTTCAAATAAGAGCACGAGTTGATTTTTTTAAAAGTTTTTGAAAGCTCACTCTCTACAAAGGATGAATTAGAAATGGGTCAGACAGTCGGGCTCAGCATCCATGGGTTCTGCATTTGTGGATTCACCTAACTGCAGATCCAATATGTAGTTAAGCCTACAATGGTGGCATCTGTACTGAATGTGTACAAAGGTGAGTTTTTTTGGTCATTATTCCCTAAGCAATCCAGAAAAACAACTACTTACATGGCATTTACATTGTATTATGTACAATGACATAAGTAACCTAGAGATGATGTAAAGTTTATGGAGGATGTGTGTAGGATATATGAAAATATTATGCCATTTTACACCAGGGACTTGAGTATCTGTGGATTTCGGGATGGGGGCGGAGGGATGGGTGTCCTGGAACCAATCCCTGGCAGATATCGAGGGCCAACTGTATTTGAGGAAGGAGCAGTATCTAGGAAGCACTCCAGCTCAGTCTGATAAAATATTATCTAAGCCTGCTGTGTACCAAGCACTTTAAAATGTCAGGTGATAAAGGCATGCGTTAGGGTAATGTGCATGGTACTATCCCGTTAAATCAAAGGCAAAATCAGAACAAACAGAACATTAGAAGTGCATATTCAGAATAAATATTTATATGTATAATTTAATTATTGACTGAACAACTGTAACTCAGTTACCCAAACCGGAAATCCTTCACTCTCATTTTCCTCACCTCTCATTTCCTCTTACCCTGTCTGTTCCACCTCCGAAGGATTTTTGTAGAAGTTCCTTCTTCCATCTCCCACTGTCACCAACCCAGCCCACACCACCCTCATCTCTTGCCTAACCTCTGGGCATTAGCTTCTTAAGTTGGTCCCCAGTTTCCACTCCTCGTCTCACATAGTCTATTCTGTGCATACTAGACAGAATAAACTTCAAGTAAGGTGAGTCAGATTATCCCATTCTGCACCTCAAAGTCCTCCAGTGACTTCTTGTTGTATTTAAAATAAAACATAACTCCATCCAAAGCCCTGGAAGGCCTCATGCAATGTGACCCGTCGTGCTTGTTTAATCTCATCTCCTGCTACTCAGCTCTATCCCCTCCCACTGTGTTTAATCCTATTGAATTTCTGCAGTTTTTAGAACATGGTCTGTGATCTTCTCACACACTTCTGCCTACAAGATGCACACTAAATCTGCACCTTTCACCTCCTCCTCGCGTATCAGCCTGGCCCGTGACTCCACCGTTTCTTGCCTGGCTATTCCAGTAACTTCTGATCTGTAATTCCTGCCTTGATAATTTCCCCCATACAGCAGCCAAACCGATCATTTCAAAGTGCAAACCAGATTATGTTGCTGTCCTGCTGAAATCTCCAGTAGCTTCTCAACACATTGAAAATAAAGCCCATAACTAACCAAACCCTACACACATGACTGGCTCCTCTCTGGCCTCTTCTTCCTTCTTCCAGCACAGGTTCTGCCTCTTCACAGTCACACTGGTCTCTTCCCTGTTCTTCAAACACAGCAACATGCCCAGGGATGCCCCTGCTCCCCTGCCACGGCCCTCTGTGCCCAGATACCTGCTGGGCTCTAGCCTTCACTTGCGTTCTCCACTCAGATAGTATCTCCTTGGAGAGGCCCTTCCTGGCCCCCCTCCATGTCCCTACACTTCCCCCATCACCTTCTATCCTCATGTTATTTTGCTACTCTTTTAAAAGTTATCACTATCTGACATTGTAGTATATATTTATTCATGCCTATATCTTTCATTATAATATAAGCTCCTTGAGGGTATAGAGTTTGATGTTTTTAATGACTATTTTTTAACATTTAGAACTGGGCTTGACACACAACAGGGATTCAATAAATTTTTGTTGAATGAAATAATTGGATTAGAGACTGAGGAGGCCTAATAAATAACGTATTTAGAATATAGACATTTATTAATTAGAATAATTTAAATAGCTACTGAAAGCCGCCTTATCCAACATCTTAATAATACATCTAAGCCATGCTCGGATGAGAGGAATTGAGTGCTGTCATGAATTTCTGGGAAAAGTATTAGCAGATTTACTTTTTAACTAATAATAAATTAGAAATATTTGAAGTATAATATACTACTTAGCATTGTTACATGCAAATAACTTTTAAATTTATTAGTGATATGGTTAGTGATAGCTTCTGAATATTATTCACATATTTTATGCTTTTTTTTTTAACTTCACAGATGAACTTCATAAATGCAACCAGCTGAAGGTAACTCAATAAAGATGTGACTTCTAACATTTAAATATAGTCAGGAAGAAAAAGATGACTCTTACAGAGTTATTTTCATAAAGCAAGATGCCTTTCTGTGGAGTTATTCTCATAAAGGAACAAATATTGGGTGATAAAATATGCTACTTTATATATACATATTTTAAAAGTATATTAAAATTAAACTAGGCTTTTTGAGAACTTAAACTAGGCTTTTTGAGAACTTAAACGACTATATTTTAGGTCCATAGATTTCAGAGATCTTTTTCTTTAGAAAAAAAAAGACATCAAAATTTTGTGACTTCGTTTAGTTTTAATAAAATATTTTATTTCATAGAATTTCATTTTATAAGATCATTCTCACTACATTGGTTGGTGGTTGCTCCAATTACAAACTCTAGCCAAATGTAGACAGGTTCCAAATAAATCAGTATTTTTAAAAAAGTAAGCCTCAATCATACGATAATTATGTTAAAAACTCAAGTTCTCATGTTATAGAAACAAAGGTGTTGCTCCTCCAAAATAATGTTATGATCATCATTTTAAGGAGTCAATTGAATCTAAAAATCAGACTCTGCTAACACACTGTAAAAAGTTTAACGTTTATCCCATTTGGTTAAAATAAGTCAGATTCAAAATATCCTCTAAACAACAAATCAATAAAATGCCTAAAAATATCATTTATTCAAAATATTTCCTGACGACTTTCCTTTGTGAAAGACTGTGCTCGGTCAAGGACTCAAGACGAACAAAGTGCAGAACCGGCCCGGAACGCACTCAAGGTGCTCGGTGAGGAATGTGCAGCTGTGTCAGCAATGATGTCCACTGCCGAACTGGAAACGATCCTCGTGTTTGGAAAAGATCTTTCAACCAACCATTTGCTGTCAGCACATTTCCTATGATATTCCCACTAAGTGTCTAGTCAGCAAATGCTAGTAAGAGGGAAAATATTTTCCTTCTAAGGACAAGTTAAGCTTTTGTATAGTGTCAGTGGTTAAGAGCTTTTCTTATAGCAGCTAATCATATAGTTCCCAACAATCAAGTCTATTTCTACTCCTTAGGGTCATGCAGAGAGGCATAGGAAGAAGAAAAAAAATAGCTGCCCTTGGGGACCAACTAGCAATCAGAAGTAAAGGAGAGAGTGGAACCTAGGGTGGCTCTCACAGGTATGGTCTGTATTTATATAAGATTGAGAAAGGTAAATTAAAAAAAACAAAAAAAAAATGCATGGATTCTACTTGTCAGATTTGTGTATTATAAAAATACACACGGATGCATTCAAATGCTTTTCTTTAAACAAATGCCTAAAAACGCATCTAAATTATAAATTTTGATTTTAATAGAATCTTTATCTTGATGTTAATATCAGAAACCATATAAAATATAATTCTTAAAACCAAATATGTTAGTATCGGTTTTCCAGTGGCCATATTTTCTTCTGTCTCAAGCATTATACAGTACTAGCACCAGGAATTTTTCTATTAAGGTATTTAGCAACGGAGAAGACTACACATGTCACCTTGCTATAAGTATACAATAAAAATATAAAGAAGCAAACATTTCACATAATACAACATGTTTCCTTGATTTTTTGATTAGGAAAAATATACATGTGTTGATTGACAGCTCTGTATGTAATTATGTCATAAAATTAATAGAACCCAAGGAACTTAAACACAGACGGGGTCTGGGGGAGAAGGAAACACAGGAAAAGCTGAAGGTAACAGACAGCAGAGAAGGTTGCCCAAAATGACACAAAAGAAATAGTATGGCTCAGTAAGAATATTGAGAATCACAGACTTTAAAAACAGAGAAAGAACATAGTCTGTTAAGACTATAAGTTGGGTAGCTCTGAGATTGTATGTGTTTGTGTGTGTTTTAACAAATTTTCCTTGGATTATATATTAGTTTTCTATTGCTGCCTCAGTAAATTAACATAACACCCATTTTTTTAATCTCATAGGTCAGTTTCCATGAGTCAGAAGTCTAGGCATAGCATGGCTCAACTGGGTTCCCTGCTTAGAGTCACACAAGGCATAGTTAAGCTGTCAGCTGGCCTGGGCTTTTCTTTGGAGGTTCTGATGAGAATCAGCTTCCAGGGTCCCAGGCTCATTCAGATTGGTAGCAGAATTCAGTTCCATGTTGCTACAGGAGTGAGGTCCCCAAGTTTTTTTTTTTTTCTGACTATTGGCTGGAAATCACTCTGAGCTTCTAAAGGCCACCCACAGTCCTTGGCTTGTAGCCACCTCTATCTTCAAGGCCAGTAATGACATATCCAATTCTTTCACTTATAACCTCTCTGATTTTCCCTTCTTCCTTCTTCTAACTTTTAAGGGACTTGTGTGTTTAATCAAGTCCACATGAATATCTAAGATAGTCTTTTTGTTTTAAGGTGAACTGATTAGTAGCATTGATTACATCTTCAATGTCTCTTTGCCACATAATATAGCATAACTAAGGATGTTACACCAGGGGGCTGAGATCATGACCACCAAAGTTCTGCCTATCGGAAGGTAGCAATGTAACATGTTAAAGATGAATCAACGTGTTGGCCAAAGGATACAAAGTGTCAGTGAGGCAGAAAGAATAAGTGCAAGAAATTTATTGTACATCACGGTGACTATGGTTAATAACAATATATCGTATACTTGAAAATTTGCTAAGAGAGTAGATTTTAAGTGTTCTCACTACAAAAAAATAAGTATGTGAGGTAATGCATATGTTAATTGGCTATTCCACAATGTCCACATATATTAAAACGTTATTTGTTTTAGATACAATAGATACAATTTTCATTTGTCAATTAAAATAAATAAGTGAATGAAACACATGTATATAAAAAATGAGAAATCAACAGAAGTGAATGAGGAGGAAAGCAAACATAAAGACAATGCTGGATAGTGGATAAGAAATGTCAAAAGTAAGAGTGATCTGGACCCAAATGCTGCCTGGGCCACTTTGTATCTATGAGTCTCTCAGCAGGCTGTTTAACATCTGTGAGAATATTTCCTCATGTATAAAGGAAGCATAATGATAGCTGTCTCACAGGACTATTGAGCACCAAGCAATAAAAGCTCTAGAAATGACAAATATTATATCACCAGCCATGCCTGATCACTCTTTATTAAAGACACAAAAATGACTTTTACTTATTTTCTTATAGTATCAAGAGAATTGAAGCATGTTTTTATTTGACTTAGATCATTTGGATAAATTGTCTGAGGTATCTATTTGGGTTTATATGTATAGAAAGAATAGTTTTCTTATTTGCAATTTTATTTTTCTCGGTCTCTTAATATCATGGTATGTGATAAAAGATCAACTATAGATGTGGGTAGCATAAAGTAGTGAAGAAAAATGGACTTGGAATAGATTCAGATTTCAGTCTTAGTATACAACATTTTCCTAGTGTGTTTCAATAAGTTAGTTAATTCTGAGCCTCAAAACTTTGTCTCTTTAAGACTGAAATAACTAAGCCTCCATGAGGATAAAATCTGTTAATATAGGTAAAGGGATTTATAATGTTTAAAATGCTAAAAAATATAAAACTCTACTGTTATGGTGGTAATGATGTTGGTGGTGATATCTTTTCTCCATATATCAATAACTGTTGAGTAACTACTATGTATGTGCAAGGGAGATATATAAAATATATATATATAAGATATAGTATAAAATATATATATAAGATATAGTATAAAATAGAAGCCTTTCCCAGAAAGGGCTTGCAATTTAATTACAATGACAAAAGTTAAATAACAGTGCAAAGTTAGCCCAAAAAGATAATATAGAACTTGCACTTCTGGACACAAAGGAATAATTGGTATCAAACTTTCTTTTCCTTTGGAGAAAAAAAAAAACAGACAATAGGACAAAATATACAAAAAATAGTTATTTTCAGATATTGAAAAACTAGCAACCCAGAGAATGGAAACAGATGAGATGCCGCTGAAAATCACTTGAACTTTCTCCCTACAAACACGTAGGCTCCATGGCATAGAGAGAGAGCCAGTACAAAGCTAATCAGAATAGAGATGAAGAGACAGAGACTAGAGTCTGAGGAGGCTGATGAGATTGGAACTTGTAGGTCAGAGTGCACACAAGAAGAAGCTGGACAGAGAAAAGTGCTAGAAATCACCATAAGAATGCTCTTCAGTTTGTGTCGGAACACCAAGGTGTACAGCTATATGGCCAGCTGCCAGAAAGCTCTGAGTAAAATAATCCTTGAACTAATACAGTATTGATACCCACTTAATTTCTGATCAGTCAGAAAGGAGAGACCTCCCTAAACACTAGGAGCATTCATTGGGGACCCTATAAGGGTCAAGCTTTAGAAACAATGCTAAATCAACCCCAGGTAAAATACTTTAAATATACCCTGAGGAAATTTAAAAACAAGCTTTGAAGCAATTAAGCTGCTCCATGAAGAAGACATAACATTTCTAAATGTGCATGCACCAAGTAACGACTTTGAAATATATGAAACAAAATTTGATAGAAGTAAAAATAAAATAGACGTAAAAAAAGACAAATTCAAAATTATAGTCAGACAGAACAGACAACAATATATACTGGGGGAAAGAATCCCTATTCAATAAACGGTGCTGGGGAAATTGGATAGCCACATGCAGAAGAATGAAACAGGATCATATCTCTCACCACTCACAAAACTTAATTTAAGATGGATAAAGGACTTAAATGCAAGGCATTAAACTATAAGAATTCTAGAAGAAAATGTTGGAAAAACTCTTCTAGATATTGGCCTAGGCAAAGAATTTATGAAGAAGACCCCAATGGCAACCGCAGCAAGAGCAAAAATAAATAAATGGGACTTGATTAAATTAAAGTGCTTCTGCACAGCCAAGGAAATAATCAACAGAGCAAACGTCTATTTGATACAGAATGGGAGAAAATATTCACATGTTTACTTGTTGTTTTCCTCAAACTTACTTAATTTAAATTGAAGAAAATCTTGTGGGAGATTTCTGTTTCCACAAATGGGACTAACTGGAGATTTTGCATATCTCTGGATTTTTATTTATATAGCAGATAGAAAAGCTAAATGGGTGCACACAAATAGGCATCTGCAACTTCTAAAGCGGTGGATGAGCCAGCGTGGCAGTGGAAGAAGCCCACGTGGGCAGGGGCCAGGCAGGGGCACAGCAAAGGGAGAAATGTGAGAGTGGAAGCCTGCAGATACCTAGGCACTTCCAGTGTCCTGCAGCCCAGAGTTTCAGATCTGAGACCATCTGAACGAAGCCAGAACCCTGGGAGATGGAAAAACAATCCATCTCACTGCAGTTTCAACTTGCATAAGGGTGGAGAAAAAATAAAAACGTCTCTCCTGCCAGTGTGATGTCCATTGGCCTGGTCTTGGCTTGGAGCCTGAATCCATTCTGTTTATGTTGAATCCATTCTATATACAAGCCCAAAATTGTGCTATAAAGTGGGTCTGAGTCTGCAGCGTTCACAGGGACCCGAAAGAAACAAGCACAAATCCTACTAAGCTACATTTAGACTGACAGTTAGCTTACCCACAAAAACAAGGCACAAAGCAAGAATACAGTGAAATGTCCTCAATGTGTTCAGAGAAAAGAATGGCCAATCTAGAATTGTTTACACAGCTAACATATCTTCCAAGAATGAAGACAAATGAGCAGATTTTGAAAGAGTTTACTTCTAAATGTCCCTCAGTAAACTAACTTCTGAAGGATGGGCTTCCAAAAGAAGGAAAAGGGTCCCACAGGAAGGTCTGAAGTGCATCCAGGAAGGGAGAGTAAGGAACACAGGGTAAGTCTGAATGACGTTTGCTTTCATAAAACATTAAGCAATGTCTAGTTACAAAAGCAAACCAGAAGTTTTAAAAATATGACAATTGCAAATGTATTTGAAAGGGGTGATGGGAACTAAAGCATTCTAAGGTCCTCAAATTTGGAGAGGAAGAATGCAAAGATGGTGATTAAATTAGAACTTATATATACATGCTCAAAAGTTAAAGGTAACTGTTAAAATAATATCATATGGGACATAGCTTCTAGACAGTAAAGGAGAAGAAAATTGAATATTTGAGTCACTTCAAAAGAAGCCAAAGGGAGGGGGACAGGGGGATGAGAAGGATGAAGAGCAGGACTTACAGGCGACGCAACAATACAAGTAACCTAAACGCATGAGGTGCCTTGGGTTTGCCGTGAGATGTTTGAAACATGTTTAAATATAGCAACTCACTTAACACTCACAATAAGCTTCTGAGACAGGTGCAGATTAGACTCATTTTACAGCTACGAGCCTTACACAGAGAATTTGCCTTAGTCTACACAAGCTGCCATTAAAAGAAACCCATAGACTGGTTGGCTGGGAAGCCAAAGGTCAAGATGCCAACAGGTAGGTTTCATCTGAGGCTTCTGTTTTTGCCTGGTAGGCGACTGCTGTCTTGCTATGTGCTCACACGGCCTCTTCTCTGTGAGTGTGTGTGTGGCCGGGCAAGTTCGTGTGTCTCTTCTTATGAGGGCACTAATCCCATCAATAGAGCCCCACCCTCATGACCTCGTCTAACCCCAATTACCTCCCCAGGGCCTGATCTCCAAATACCATCACATTGGGAGTTAGGGTTTCAATACAGGGATTTGAGGAGACATAAACATTCACAGAACGGAAGCTAAATGATCCAAAATGAGAGGCAAGATTCAAACCCAGGCAGGCTGACTGCAGAGTCAATGCTTTTAAACATACACCATGATATGTAATTTAGAAATAAATATCATTATAGCAAATGTTCATCTTTATAGAAAGAGAGAGACTTAAATTTCCAGTTTTCTAGAAAAGTTGTCTTACTGGATTGGAAAAAAGAAATCCTTCTGCTTGGAAGAGACTTATCTAAAACAACATAAGATCTATGTTGTTGCAACAGTATTTATTGCTGAGCATTTCATTGTTGTCAAAAATAATCAATGATTATTTTTCCATGTTTGTGATTTAATAGATATTGAGTTGGAGCTATTGTGAATTAAGCTGCAATGGCCATTTCTACACACATATTTTTGTGAACATACATTTTATTTCTTTTGGATAAATACTTTAAAATAAGAAACTGCCAGACAGTTCTCCCAACTGGTTGTACCATGTTACAAACCTATCGGCATGACATAAGAATTTTGGTTGCCCCACATCCTTGCCAAATATTATTACTGGGCTTTTAACTTAGTGTGTTTGGATATCTCATTGTGATTGTAATTTGCATTTCAAAATGATATTGAGCAGCTTTTCATCTGCTTGTGGTTCATATATCTTATATTGTCAAATGTATTTCAACCTTTTGCCTATTTGTAATTTTTCTTTTTATTACTATTATTATTTAGTTGTAAAAATTCCCTATACCTTTTGGATACCAGTCCTCTGTCAGGCATACATTTTACAAATATTGTCTTCCCATTGGTGGCTTGCATTTTTCTTTTCTTATGAATATGAATATCAAGTATTTATATGAGAACATCAAAAGCATGTAATATTTAGAGATAAATTTAACAAAGTAAGTGGAAAGTGTTCATACTAAAAGTACAACTGTTGCTAAAGGAAATTAAAGTTCTAAATAAATGGTGATATATACCTTGTTCTTGAACTGGAAAACTAAATATTTTTAAGTATGAATTTTCTTCAAGTTGATGTAATAGATTCAATGCAATTCCAATCAAAATACCAGCAGGACTTTTTTTGTTGAAATTGGCAAGTTGATTCTAATATTTAAATGGAAACACAATACTAGAATAGCTAGAGTCTTATGTTTTTAAAAAAAGTAATTAAGATTTACCTCTTCATTAATTTTATATATGAAAATTCACTTTAATATATTCACTGTATTCTTTGAACAGTACTTTGATTAAAATTAATTAAAAACTGTTTTATAGAAACCCTATGGAGCTTTGTACTTTAACAGACAAAACATTAACTTGCATAGTTCAAGCAACTGCTACCTGAAAATTGCATAACTCAGAGATGATTTTGCTGAAGCCAAGGTACATGCACAGATTATAACTTTGTGTACATTTAAAATTATTTTTATTAATGTAATCTTAAATTGTTTTTCATTTTAAAATTTAAATTCCATTTAATAATTTTTTCAAAACGAGGCAATTTAATTATCAAAAATTGTGTATAGTATATGAAGCCAAATAAAGCCTTTCTGTTGTACACAGAGGTGCTACATTAGACTTGCCTGGAATCACAATTACTCCTCATGCTGCTGCAATGTACAATTTAGAAAGAAGGAAAAAGAGATTAGAGACAATGAATGCTTTTCCTTTTGCTCAATATCATTGATCAAATAATTTGTCTGTGCCCATATAACAGGCCTGAGAAAACAGTGTAGTTTTATTAGAGGCAACTTTCCAGAATCAATAACTTTTCTAATGAATATAAAAACCTGAGTGCCTTGCAGCCCAAATTCATGCAACTGGATTGCTTGTTATAATCAAGCACTGGCTTTAACGTTCTGTTGTGATAAAATAAGTGTTTAGTAATTTAGTCCTCAAGTGCTTCTGGCATTTCGACTCTTTGTTGGCATATAAAGCAGAAATTTCTCCTGTAGTAAAAAGTAATTTATTGACTTTAAAAAAAAATGTTATCACCTGTGATGAACAGACTATTGGCCTTTGTAAGCCTTTCTATTCAAACATTACTGGACAGAAGTTGGCTTACTCTAACCTTAGCAAACTCGAATTTAATCCAGATCAATAATGTTTTTTTATTCAATTTGGTCCTGGAATGAAAATAATCATCACATTTTATAATAAGCATGTCCAATTTCAATTTTCGTACTATGTATTTATTCTCCATAACCTAGCATAACTGCTGGCCTCGTTCCTTTAAGTTGACAAATGCATAAGACAGCTGTGTACCCAGCAGGTAACTATTTATTTAGGAGGGAGTGGGGAAAGACTGTGCCTAGACATAACAATGAAAACGTGATAAATGTCAACCTAGAATTTGTAAATATTACTAGGACTTCAAAACAATTATATTTTCTTATTGTCTACATAGGTAACAAAAAAATGTATGCATAATGGTCTATCGTTTTACTTAAGTAGCAACTAGTTTGCCTCTGAAATATTTCCAACAGAGGAAAATATAAAAGCCCAAAAATAAGATTAAGTTGTTTTTGGCTAAAATATCCTAGGATGGGCTAACAGAACTGAAGTGGTCAAATACATTGTCACTTTCTGCTCTGTAACAAACCACCTAAACTTAACGGTTTAACATTTGCTTAACTCATTTTTACATTAATAAACAATTTAGGCTGCACTCTGCTGGAAAGTTCTGGTCTCAGGTAGACTCATCTGAGCATCTGTGATAACCTCAGTCAGCTTGTAGGCCAGCTGAGCCCAAATGGCTTCTCCCAAATCTAGTCGTTGAATGGCGGTTGGCTGGGTGAGGGCAAGTGTCTGCCACTGCCCGAGTGCTGGTGGGAGCTTATTTGCTCAGTGACTTTAAGAGGATTTTAAGAGCAGCAATAAACAAGCCTCAACACACCTGTACTTTTCAAATTTCTGCATGCATCGTATTGGCTAATGTCCCATTTTTAAAAGCAATCAGATATCCAATCCCAGAGTGTGTTGAGAGGGCATTAGATTATCATAAGCAGCTGCAACCTAGATCCCTTCCTTGCATGCGCAGTTTACAGTATGTTCACGCTCCTACGAGAATCTGATGCTGCCGCTAATCTGACAGGAGGAGAGCTCAGGTGGTGATGCGAGCGACGGGGAGTGGCTGCAAATACAGATGAAGCTTCTGCTCACTCTCACTCGCTGCTCACTTCCCGCTGTGTGACCCAGCTCCTAACAGGCCGGGGACCAGTACCAGTCTGCAGCCTGGGAGTGGGGACCACAGCTTTAAATCATCTCTAGATTCCCTATAATACCTAATGCAGTGTAAATAACTGTTATACTATGTATTAATATTATTATTATTGCAGCCAGAGTTTCACTATGTTGCCCAGGCTAGAGTGCAGTGGCTATTCACAGGTGCCATCAAACCTTACTACAGCCTCAAGTTCCTAGGTTCGAGCCATCCTCCTGCCTCAGCCTCTGCAATAGTTGGATACAGGCTTGCACCACCATCCTCGGCTTGTTGTTGTTTTTTTTTTTTTTTTTTTTTCTCCCCACGTATTTTTGAGCTGTGGTTAGTTGAATTCATGGATATGAAACCTGCGTATATGCAGGCCAACTATATTTCAGGGTTTGTTTGTTTTTTTTTCATTTTAAAAACGTATTCCCCAATTCATAGTACTATTGTGACAATTAAATGTGTAATTGCATATAAAGTACATAAGTGGTATCCACATCGTACATAAGTTACATGATGGAGACTTAAAAGGCAAAGAAGACCGTCTCTGTTGGAGCACACAGACCCTCCCTCTTAACTACATGAACCTCTTCATAGGATCTGAGACCCTAAAGGACAAATTCTCAGAGGCCTCAGGTCTGTGAATCCTGCTATCCTTTGCATTCCCCCCAACTCTCTGGGTCCCCTCTAGCCTCCTCCATGGCCACAACCCAGGGCCAGGACCCCAGGCCTCAACCGACCTGAGCACCCCCTGTTTCTCTCCTGGCTTCCCGCTCTTCCCATCCGCCAGGACGAGAGAGGGATTGGCTCCTCCCCAACCTCCCTTCCCTCTTCCTTCTTCCCAGAAAAACGAGGTGAAGGCTTAACCCTCGTGTTGGAAAAAAGCTTTTCTATCCTAAGCAACAAACTCCATCATTTCATGATTTTGATCATTCCGAATTGTGTCTGGCTCAAGGAGAACTAAATATATGTAGGCAATTCTTTCTCTCTCATAAAGTCTGGTTTCAAATCTGTTGTTTTGCTGTAAAAATCTTACTTTGAACATGAAAAGTTAAAATTCACTTAACTTTTAAGCAACTCTGCATGCTGTCTGTGTTACTTCATGATCTCTTCTCCGGCTGACTGATCCTGCAGCATAACTAGGGAGGGAATAATATACTTGAAAAGATAAAAGAAAATTGTAATTCATTGATATTTTTCCAAATATTGACCATATTTTTCACAGTTTACATTTTAATATTGCACAGACTTTTTATTAATATTTGCTTAGTATGCTAAAATAATTGTATCTCAAAGACAAAATAAACCTGACTAGAGGGTAAAAAAAAAAAAAAAAAGATGATAAAACTCTATGCTGTGTTTGAGGGCAATAAATAACTTTATTAGAACCTTCCTCTACATTACTGAATAATTAGTAGATTGGATTGTAAATTAGACATGCTTCAGCATACTATCTATGAAGATATAGTTAATGGTCCCTGTTATTAGATGATCTTGCCTATAAAACTATTTTAAGACATGTGTAGCAAATGGAATAGTGATTCAAAAAAAAGTATATGTCCGCATCCAAATCCCTAGAAAATATGAATATTATCTTATTTGGAAAAAGGGTCTTTGCAGATGTAATTAAGTTAATGGTCTTAAGATGAAATCATCCTGGATTTCTCCCGTGAGCCCTAAATCCAATGACAAGTGGCCTTATAAGAGACAGAAGAGAAGACACAGAGAAAAGAAAGCCACGTGATGATGGAGACAGAGACTGGGGTGACCCGGCCAAGGAACTCCAACAGCTGCCAGAATTCAGAAGAGACAACAGCATTTCTCCTTAGAGCCTCTGGAGAGAGTGCAGCCCTGCGGACACCTTGAGTTCGGAACTCAAAGCCAAGCCTTCAGGGTGCCTGGGACCCAGGGGTGTGTGGGGGGCGGTTAGAACTAGACTGAGGGGAGGGGGGAAAGAGTCAAAGGAGTCGAGACTGATGCAGCTACAGAAATAATTTAGAATATAGAGAAGTTCACTTGAACTTTAAAAACTATGACTTGTATTTCAGCATCAGCTACTTGAAAAATATCTAATTTGGAAAGAAAAGTTCAGTTTATTTACATATCTGCACATATGCGCGTGCGAGCACACGTACTCAATTACCTTTGTTACCCAGGCTGGTTTGGGAAGTGTACAATCTTTTAAAAGGAAAAAAGAAGAAAACATCTTATTATGGCCAGACACAAAACAGCGTGGAGTCCAGAGGGTGACACCGAGCATAAGCTCCCCTTTCCTATCGGAAGACAACCCGCCATACACGGGCCACCACGATGAAGGCGCCAAGAGTCTCGCATCCCACAGGGTGTGGCCATCCTCTCCCTGTTGTTTCTCTCATCCAGGTTTTAAAAACTCTTCCATTTCTCTCAATTGTTTCTACTCCTCCACCCGTCAGGAAAAGGGGGAAAGGGCACCACATGCCTTCTGGCAGAATGCTAGAAACCCCAGGTAGGTCTGGGGACTCTGAGAGCACAGGGGTGCCTAAATCCTGGGTAGAGTCCAGGAAAACGGCAGCTGCTCTGCAACCCTGTGACCCAGGAGCTGTAGAGAAGAATATTTGGTGTGTCTCGACTCCCAGGTACAAGGGGCGTCCTGGAGGGGCAGGGGAGTAGCCAAGTGCTATGGTTTGCTAAAGAGGGATGAAGATGCAGCTGAAGGAGAGAGAGGAATATGAAGCAGATGTGTTACCAGAAGAGAAGGTTCCCCCCCGGGAAAAGGTACGTGGGGAGACTAAACGAGATACCGCACATCTCTACAGATGCTGCTGTGCAGACATATCTATGGCCAAGGACAAGGAGCTTCTCCACCTCACATCCGTGGCGTGAGGCATGCCTCTAAAACTATAGAATCGACCCTGGACAAATTGGGCACCAAAATTGCCAGAGGAGACTTTGAATTAATTGAGACGGAGTTTCCACTACCTGATGAAAAGAATGCACAAAATAGAAATGGCATTGAGCTATAGAAGAAATAAATTGGCAATTTTTCACCCATGAAATTTGGGGATTTTTATCTACTATGCCAGCAAAGCCTCAGCTTGCCCCTTTTCTCTCTCTGGTAGACTCCTCTCAGCAGAAGTAGAAAGGAAGTAGCGACAGTGGGGTGAGATGCATGAAAGATCATCCCGTCACATAAAGATGGTTTTAAATGATGGGAAAAACTACCTTTTCTGACAATTATTGAGGATACTTTTTTTGTATCATATTCAAAAGCCTATCTTGGCTACTCTGATATAATGTTATTAGGGAAAACAAAGAAAAAAAAAAACACTAAACACGCTCCTTGCATTTTTTAACTCACAGGATGATGGAATACAAATGACTGTGAATGAACTCACTGGTTTGCCATTGATAAGAAAGCATTTTCTTGAAAAAAATTAAAATCTTCCATTTTCTATTCCTGCTAGTTATTTGAATTTAATTCTTGGATCTGCTTTCTAAATTAAGGTCAACTAGTAACCAAAGAGTCATTGGTAGTTTTATTGATTGATTTTATCTTAAGTTTTATTATTGTTTAAAGAACATTTTTAACATATGTTGTCAGAATTTGAGAGACTATATTGAATTATCATCTTGAAATCTTCAAGCTAAATATCCATTATTGAAACTATTTTAATCAAATGTTTGTAAGTCATACATGGCTTAAATTTTCAAAAGATGTTTGCTTTAATAAGTATTGATTTTAACAAAAGCATTTTACTTGAAAGTTGAGAGATACTTTTAGTCTCTTTCCTTAAAGACAATTAAATTACACTAGCAAGGTTTGTCAAAATAAAACATTGGTAAAATTCACTTAACTATAAAAATCAAAAGCCTCCCCAATTAATATTGTGAAGATTAACCAAATAAGAAACAAGTAAATGTATGATAATTATTATACCAGTACAAATTATGATGTAGAATTGTATACAATCTCTTGTTAGAAACAAATTCCTTATTTATCCCCAATCCTGGAAAGAAATCATAAAGTAAATCACAAGTATAATCTAAGTTTATGTTGCCAGTAATGTTTGCCAAACAGTTGCTTTAGTGATCATTGGGGCTGATCATTTTATTGACATGTCAGAACCAATGAACCACAGCAAGTGAGGTGAATTGCAACCATCCAAGACTCACCCCCTTTCCAAGGCAAAGGGACACTGAATTTGGGATGTTTATTGTTTTAGCTTTCAATGATTTAAGAATATCATCCGAGGGAACATCCTTCTCTATTTAAAATCTACAGTTCTGCAGTCTCTACAGATTGTAAATCACATCTGAAGCTTTCAGGGGTGGGGAGCCTGCAGCCTCAAGGCCACATGTAGCCCTGCGGATCTCCGAGTGAAGCCCCTTGACCCAATCCAAACTTCACACAACAAATTCCTTTATTAAAAGGATTTGTTTTGTAAAATTCAGATTCGGTCAAAAGGCCACAATCAAAGATGCAGAAGGCCACATGTGGCCCCGAGGCTGCAGGTTCCCCACCCCTGCAGGGTGTGTAGTCCAAGCCCAGGTGGAACTTCCCCTTGCAGAACTCGAGGCTAAATGCTACCCAGATATTCGCCAGCATGATTGAACTGGGGTTGTACAGAGAAGTGAGAGCCTAGAAATATAATGGATGGACTTCAGCTACAGCCTATCTGATGTAAGCACACAACTCCAGATAGCACCAGGGTCAGTAAGTCAGGCTGATTAATGGATGTGAGCAGCTCGGTGTAAGTGGTAGTTCAACGACGATAAATCTTGCAGTGTAGCTAAGATCAAACCAGCTCTTTTGAAGAAGACGGGAAGGCAAATATGTGCCACAGTGACAACAACTGTGAAAAATAGAACTGTCCCAGACAAGTGTGTGTGTACTAGGTACAGGTACAGAAAATAGCCAAGACTACTAACAGAAATCAGCAAAAACCATCGAGTCATAGCATGGAAAACAACAACTTTTCATTTTAGAAAAAGGCAACTTAGTTATTTGAAATAAATACATTTTCAAATTTCAAATTGTTTTTTAAAACATGGATGTACCAAAGACAAATATAAAGATTTGACAAGAACAACAACAAAAATCATTAGTTAATCTGATTCCAAAGAGCAGAAACTTCTTGGAGAAAATAACAATTGAAGAAATATTTTCTTAAATATATTTCTAATTTAAAAATGTCAAAGACAAATTATGTCCTAGAAAGAAATGAGCTGTACCTCTTTTAATCTTGAGGGAGGAAAATTTTTCTAGAAATGAGAATCCTTTCTGAAAAATTACTTATATCTAATGTTCAATTAACACACACACACACTTGTTAATTGTTTTTATGTTGATCTTTGGCTTCTCCAAATGTTATGATTGTGATAATCCATCTGAGAAAAGATTATCTTCAATTTTATTACATTCTGAACAGGGATTCATAGACTTCACTTGGCATCTGAAACATTGAAATCAGAAGATGCAAACTTTTAGTGGAATATGATCTAGTTGATGTCAGGTTTCAGTGTGAAAATGTCAGTCGAAGAATGACCAGACAGACATGCCAAAGTAAGGCAAGCATGCAAATTTAGGTCTATTGAGGAGAGGAAGACAGGATTATAGAGCAAGAGTAGCGTATAGGTTTACAGGGCGTGATACATACACCACAGATGACGACCAGACCCACTGTCGCAGCAAAGACAGAGCAGAAAGAAGGGCACAAAAAGGGACTGGTTATGATCTGTGTCTTGTTTTATAGTGCCGGATTGGGACCTCTCTAGTGTCTCAGACATCACCGTGGAGCCACTTTGATTGGACAGTTGGGAGTCACACGACCTCAGTCTTAACTAGGCATGCAGGTTGTTCTAAGTCAATTTCTAGACTCTATGGTATCTGTGCTGCTTGGCCTGTGGGCTAGAGAGTCCTCTGCTTTGTTTTGCATGGCATGCTAAGTTCTGATTGGCCAATTCATAGGGTATTCCCTCCTCCCGCAGGTATGACAGTCACTGGGGAGAGGATTAGGATGGGGCAGGACCAAGGCAACAATACCTACGCGTTTTTGCCCCTAGGAGACCCAGAATCCCTTACTGTCTACCTAACAGTTGATAGGGCAGAAACCAATATTCCCCACTAGCTGATCACTTCTAGGCTGTAAACAAGGGCTGAAGCCTGGGAATGCTGGAAAACGGGGGAACAGGAAGTCCTGATTTCTGCCAAGCCCACAGCCCTCTCTTTCTTTCTAGACAATGATGTATCATGCGGTTATTGGTAGTCACAGACGAGACGTTTGTAGGGTCTCCCCTTAGATATGGAGAAAAAGAGCAAGACTAAATAAGCTAAGTCATTTTAAAAATCCAAAAATTTTTTTTCTTTCCTAAGAGCCAGAACAGCTGAAAAATATTTAAACAGGGCTCAGCCAGCCCTGCAAAGTCTTCTCTCAGTGTCCTGGGAAAGTTTTATCACAGTAAATATATGAAAGCAGCACTGAATCACAGAGTGTGTAATCCTAGAACATCCTGGCAAATGTTAATATCTACACAGATGATAAACATGGCACTATTTGTGGAGCTAGCTTCTTATCTTCCAGGAACTTTAAGTACTTTGTATCATTTAATCCTTTCAAACAACTCTTGGAGATAGGATCCCTACAGGTAAACAAGTGAAGAGAGTTTCCTACTTTCCCAAGATTACGCAGCTGCTGAGAGGTGGGGCCCATGTTTAGGCCCAGAGCAATCTGATTTCAAAAATTGTGTTCTTTCTACAATATAGCATCTCCTAAGATGTTCTGTAGGAAGGCGTGCTTACAACAGGGGAACCATGCTCAGATTAGGAATAGTGTCTCCAACCGAAAGCACTTAGAACTAACATTTTTAAATCAAGCCAGAGAAAAATTATTTCTGTACTTATCGTTTTTTAATTTTTATTTAATCTAAATCAAACTTAATTTAATGTTTATTTTATTTCTATTTTTATATTATTACGATTATTTCCTTACTACTATTCTCCTTCACCTTTAAAATAATTAGGAGACAAGGAGCAGTGAAACAAAGAAGAGAAAAAAAGCCCTTTGGTTGCTGGCCTCATTGAAGTTCAGACCCCAGGGCCGCAGGCACCAGGACTCTGCCTGAGGTTTCTCACTGTGGGGACTGTCTACAGACCTACAGGGAGGGCTGCAGGTGGTGCTAGGCAGGTGACAAGCTTGGGAGCAGCTTTCCATGAATGATGAACAGAAGTTGACAGATCAATATGCCAGCTCCTCACCCCCATGGGTAGGGCAATTTTGAGACAGATTCTAGATGGTTTCTTGAGGTCGCCAGCAAGACTGAGGCCAGCTGCCCTCAGCAGTCACCTGCTTATCACCTTACCCTGCATTGGCTTCTTTTGTCTCCTTTCCACATTTTCCTGGTGCATCTTGGAATCACCTCCCAAATAAGAAGCTTGCACTCATCTTCTTGTCTCAGGGTCTACTTTAGACAAAAACCTGGAGATATTGTATAGGTGATAAAGCCTGTGTCATAGGGTTGTTGGAACCATTAAATAATATAGTGTATGTTTTTTGATTAATTTTCTATATATGCTTTTATTCAAATGAACCTTTTAAGGTAGAGTCTAAATGCAAAGCAATACAATGTAATGCATAAAACAGGACTCTGCTATTCTCAGTGTACTATAATGGAGTACTTGCCCCTGCTCCATAGATACAGAAGTGTAAAATTGAGAGTGGGGAATGTGTAACAGGGAATGGCCTGGAAAAAATAATGGCAAAATTATTTTCTGTCTCTTTGAAATTTCCTCCACTCTTTTTGAGGACTGAACCTGCATCCCCGCCTCAGGAGATGGGAGGGGTTGTGAGGAGTGGTTGGGAGGAGCAGAGAGAGGGCCTTTTGTTCCTGCATCCCAGGCTTGTGCCAGCCGCCCAGGTGGGCGCAGGTGGGCGCAGGTGGGCCCAGGAGGGGCTTTGTCTTTGGCAGAGATGGGACTCTTAGAATAGTAAACCACAATAGCCTAGAACTGAAGGGCCCTCCCTTTTAAAGCTCTGTATTTCGGCCTATGTTCAGGAAATTTCGATTTGGAAACAACAAGGTCTCCCATTTTTCCTCCTTTGCTGGCAAAGTAATAAACTTCTCTTTCATTCTCTTCAAACCAGTTGTTCTTGTTCTTCTGATGCAGAGGATGAGTGGCTGAGCTTTGGGTAATAGTACTATGTCAGCCATTTCAGTAATTAGATCAGATCTTTATCAACAAATGATTTATTTCATTGATTTTTGTACATGTGCTAAAAAAAAGTCTAAATACCATATCAACTATGGCATGGCCACACTGAAAATTTAACTTGTTTATTATATAGAAACTAAGATTATAAATATAAATTATGATATAAATAATGACTTGGTTATTTTGTAGCATCTGCATGCTGTGATTGTAAAACATCTAGATACTAGAGAATGCTTTGAGTATCAGTTTATTAGCTAATGATATATTCACCGAAGGTATTTTTAAATTTAAAAATGATATTGGTAAATTGTGACTATGGGCCTGGCACTAAAATTTTTAAACTTACATATTTTTGTCCCAGGAAAACGGTGACAGTTTTCTGATTATGGAACACAGAGATAGTGTGTGCGCATTTTCTACTTATTGTTATGAAGATCTATAAAATGCTGGTAATATATCGAAACTATTTTCAGGATATTACGGAGAAAATACTAGATATATTTAAGATATGATTGCTATTACTGCATAGGTTCCTGAAATTGGCAGTCAACTCTCAAGGCCTATAAATGATAAGCGACTCCTATTCTAAATGGAGATTCACACTCCTATCCTGTTCTTGGCTTATAGCTCTCTGTTAAATGCCAATCTTTTTCTTTTGAGGGGAAGAGTGTGTGTGATTAAAGAGCTCTTGTCTCCACATTAGAAACTGGCCCTGAGCACTGCAGCAGCACACTGAAGTATTTTATAAATAATTTATGAACCTCGAGGTCTGGTTTGGGGAGATATTCACCTTTTATCCGTCTGAGCACCACACCTCATTCATCAAAACCAAGACCAGGGCCTGCAGTTCTGCTTCAAGACAGGCAAAACTATATATTAAACAAACAAATGAATGAATAAGTGCACCGGTGCAGCTCTGCTGCTGCCCAAAGACCTCTTGTGGTAATTCTGGGAGCAATTGGAAATTCTGGGAGCAATCTATTTTGGGCATGAACCTTGACTAATTATACCGTAGAAAGGAAGGGTTGGAATTCTTTTTTATAAATGATAAATCCTACCACAAAAGGAAAACTGGAAGGTGGTTTTGGATGTTGGCAAAAGTGTCCAGGAACTTAAATTAGGACAACGTAGCCCCAGTGACTGCTTTAAAAATCGCAGCGTTCAGTTTGCTCTGTGTACCATAGGGCTGCATATGACTTGTCAGTGGGATTTCCCTTGTAAAAAATCGTCTCAAAGAAAAATGCAGTTGCACATACATTGAATTGCTTTCTACATTACCTAGAATTTAAAAGAATATTACAGCCAGATGTATTGAACAGAGCCAAAGCTTTTAACAGAATACAGAGACCAAACAGGGACGATTTATTTATACATTATTCACAAATATTCCAAGATTCTCATGTATAACATTTTACTATTCACATACAAGATTAAATGGTAACATAGTTAACTCTTTTTTGCAATTTGAAGTGGATGTTCTTAAGTTATGAACTATTCCTTACATTTCCTTATATTAGAAACTCATAATCTTTTAAAGTAACAAATAATACCTTTAAACTTATTTTCATTAATGCTTTCTGCCCAGGAACACTGTAATATTTATGAGGGACTCAAGTTTAATTTTTTCTTAAAGACTTATTTGACAATAATACTTCTTTGATAAAATATAAGTGATATTATATGTAACTACATGTTAAATTATAAATTCCTTAATATATAATAATAATGATCTATATCAATGAAAACGTAGCTATTAAGAAATTTCCAAGGGTACATTGAAAAATGTGAGGCATGTATTATTTTTTCCAGAGCAAAATTAACTTCTTAGCTGCAAGAAAATCAGATTTGTGTCTATTTATGTATTTGCTTATTAGGTGAGCAAACCTTTATTTGAGTGACGATTGGAGAATAAGTAAAAATGCATAAGACACAATTCATACTTGGAAGATATTGACAGTTTTTTCAGAGGCAAATTAATAAATTATAATATGATAACAAAAGTATAGGTAAAGTTTTATAAAAGAGCATGCCGTAGGGAGTGATTTGATTCTGACCAAACATTAGGGAAGTCTTTATAAAGAAGATATCATTTGAGATAGGTTTTCACAAATCTATCATGTTTCATACCCAGAGAAATTGGGAAAAGATGGAGAAATAGCATAGATATAAAAAATAAGGTGTGCTGTAGTGCCTACATGTATTTTATTTGAACTAACACATGGTGGAAAATGGGCACATTAGCTATTACATATAGATGATGGCAGAAAGGGTTAGCTAAATTTTGAGGGAAATAGTGGCAAAACAAAATTATTAAATTATCTCAACAGTGTTTTCACTTCTACTTGTTTGTTTTTCCTTGATCAAGGATTAAGTGGACTTCTCTCTGTCACCTTTTTCTCTAACCACATCAATGCACACCTGACTGATTTGCAAATTCAATCTGTGCATTTTTTGCATGAGGACTTTCTCTGACTTGGAAGGCCTTTTGGGTACCTTCTCTAGGACTAAGGAGAATGAACACTCAGAGATGCAGCCTCCACCAATGGCTGATGAAGATTCATCTTTAAATAGCACAACTCCCTTGACCCTTGGGTGGGATTACTCAGGTGGATATTTTACCTTGGTGCCTAGATTTTCTAGGAGAATTACATTGCCCATAGTGATAACTCGATGGAAAATAAAGCTTTTTTTAAATCTTTATTTCCTTCTCTGTCTCACTTCTTTATTCTCCTGCAATCATTTACAAAATAAACCACTTGGACTTGAGTGGCTATTTTGGTCTGGGGCACAAATTGAAATGTACTGTGGGATGAAAGTACACAAAATGAAATGAAATTACACAAGCAGGAAATAAATTTTATTTGTCGTAAATCGCTGAAACTTTGGGGCCATTTGCTCCTGAAGAGTAACAGAATCTGTACTGACTGAAAAGTAATATATTAGGGAAAATAAGTTGACTATAAAATTATAATAAAAGGCACTGTGTTATAAATAAAAAAGAAGGCACTTAGAAAAGAGCTCTTGTATTTCAGGAAAAAGACGTGTATTCGCCAAGGATTAGAAGCCATAGATGGAAGAATTAGTCTTGAAATGGATCAACATCCCTTCTTCTAAGACAGGTAAATAGGATTTTCAAAATAAGCAAACATTTTATGGTGGAGAGGAAAAAAACTATAAGAATTACAGAGAATATCCTTTTATTGCCCTCAGTAATTTAAAAGCATCAATTGATCTTGAAGATGGGTAGACAGGTAGATAGATAGATATAGATAAAGAAATATTATAGATAGACAGATGAAAGAGATGTAGACATAGATACAGGCACAGATAGATACGGGCACATGACAAGTGGGCAGGCACAAAACCATAGTAAGAACCAAGAAAATTCAAATTACTATGCAAGCACTTTAATTTTAGAAAATTGTATGACATTTATACACAGTTATTAAGATAATTCAGTTTAATAATTTCATTCTACCTATCCAAACTTTAAATTTATCATCTCTAATACCTTGTTATAAAGCTGGTTTTTAAATCAAGTTTAGTCTCTTTCTAGATTAAAAGGCACCCAACAACTAATGACAATACAACCGATTCATTTCTTTTGATACAATTATGTTTTCTTTTTTCTTTTTTTCCTCCTAGTATGTAATTTAGGGCCTTGGAAATGTTCATCCATCTTAATGGAATTTTAAACCAAACTTCCATCAGTACAATTTAATCATATAATTTTCCCCTTAAAATATCCAGCTGAATCAAGTGACATTTTTACTTCCTTGCTTTTATGAAAATGTTTTCCTTTCATGCTACCTTTCTCTTTCTCCCATGAAAGTATTATTCTAAAGCACTTTGAAACCTACCAAATGAAAGCTTCATGCAGACACAAGGGCCAATCAAAGCTTTCCCTCTCTGGTGTATTTGGGTGACTACTCCTTCTCTATGTGCACATCATTCATCACCATCACTAGGCTTACTCTTTCTTTCTCTTTCTAGAAAGCTATTATTTTTACTTGGCTCACTCTGAACTGTCAATGTTAAAAAAAAAAGTAAAAATGATGCCATAGAAATTGTTTCCGTAGTTGAAGTAAAGATATTGAAAATAAAATGCCCTTTGCATTCTTGGTCCACCCTCTTGTGTGAATGATGGTTACGAAAGTGTTGCGGGAAAAGGCCGTGCTCAGGACCGCAATGAGATGCAAATGATTCCCTTTATAAAAGAAAGACCGACTTTACTGTATAATTTTCCTTGTTTTGATGGCCATTGGCGCCATTAAATTGATAGTTAGCCCTAACCGACCACTGCTGTTTGAAAATAGAATAGCCAAATTCCTTGTGCACAACCAGTGGTCAAAGTACCTTAGAGGACCAGGAAAATAGAACATTATATGTTGAGAAATGGCCATTTGTAGTGACTTTGCTCTACCACGCAATAATAAAAGAGTAAATATTTATATGTATTGCCTAAAAAGGATTATATCACAAGAACCATTACCCTGTTCAGATGCATGCAGCCGCATCAATCCAATTCCTTCTCTGAAGGAGCATTGTAGCATCACTTATCTCATGACTGCTATTCTGGAATCCACAGTTCCAGAGAAATGTGCCCCCAAATCACACAGTGCCTTCGCAATGCCACATCTCTAAGGGGATTGGGATTTGAGACTCTGTATGGGGCTCAGACCACTCCAAGCTGTCACAAATAGAAACCCCAGACCAAGGTAAAATGAAAAGGCAAAGCCAATAATAAAACCCTGGAAAATCCAGAACCATCATGAACTCAGAGAGAGGGCAGAACAAAATGAGAGATGGAAGATGACACTTTGAAGGATTCTCTGAGCCTAGAGCAATTCCCAGGAGTAGATTGAGTAGATACTCCCTGGTAACTCTGGCTGAGGGTAAGGGACAGATAATTGAAGTCCGACTGGAGACCATGACCAAAAGTATCAGAGCCTTTCATGTTAAACTATAAACCTAAAAAATCTTTATACAAATCTCTCTGACTTCAGTCTTTCTCCTATCATCAGATTTAGAGAAGTCAAATTGTGGTATCATGAAATGCAGAAGATAGATGGATCAGGGGACACCTGCCCATTGACAATGAAACCATTCTTTATGATGAAATAAATTATTTCTTGCTTTCTACTGGACCACCTCCAGACCATTTGCCCTGTTTCTTGCTAAAAGCTCCAGTTCCTTCAAGGCTCACGACGTGAGAACTTTAGTCATTCACTGTCCTCTTCATCACGGATGGCTTCAGCCTATAGTTTGCTGTTTTTCTCACCATCAGTATTGTTGGAGACTTTCTCCCCATGTAGAAAATCTGTCTTAGTCTGTTCAGGCTGGTATAACAAAATACCATAGACTAGGTGGCTTATCAACAACAGGAATTTATTTCTCATAGTTCTGGGGACTGAGAAGTCCCAGATCGGGTTGCCAGCAGATTTGGTGTCTGGTGAGGGCCCACTTCCTGGATCACTTCTCATTGCATCCTCTCATGCTGGAAGAGGCAAGGTGCCCCCCCCCAGTATTGATCTCTGTTGTGAGGATGGGGGCTCTGCCCCCATGAACTTACCACTTCCCAAAAGGCCCTACATTCTATTGCCATCACCAAAAGATTTCAGCATATGAATTTAGAGGCAGAGTGGAGACACAAACATTCAGACCACAGCACAATGTTACCAATACTCAGGTTCTCTGTTCTGCTCTATTCCTCTCATCTTGACTTCCACTTTATCTCTCATGATCATATGCAAGACTTTTTTGGATATTCCAAACTCACTCCATCTCCACCATAATCTGAATACTAAGAATCCCACTCCCTAAACATTTTCTTGCTCTCTGTTGCACATTTTTGGTCTCTCCTGGTTCTAAATACTTTAAACTCACAAGACCCACAGCCAGGGGTCCTCAAACTACGGCCCTCGAGCCACATTCGGCCCACAGAGGACATTTATACAGCCCACTGGGTGTTTTTGCCGCCGCTGCCTGTCCTGCTTAGCAGCCGATTTGTCCGGGGCCCACAGTGCGCATGTGTGGAATGTGCGCCGCGCTCTCCAGCGGCCTATCAATGGTCTGAGGGACAGTGAACTGGCTGCCTATTTAAAAAGTTTGAGGACCCCTGGATTCATTCTACCTCTTATGGTGTCAGTGCTTTCACTCCACAACCATCATGACAATCACTGTCTTCAATTTACTCTCAATTCTTTGTCCCTTTTCCTATGCCATACCTGCCCAGCAAAACCACAACCAAGACTAAACACAACCTGTGTCTATTCTTTGTCAACACCAAGGAACTGGAAATGAATAGAGAAAAACATTAAATATGCTGTCCTGTCTCACAATAAGTATAAAGAAATAAATTTCAAGCAGTCACTTGGGACCACGCAGCAATATTATTACATTTATTCAGTCCACTGACTGTCCCTCCCTCCTAAGTGACTTTCACACCTTCTCTCGTCAAGCCTCCAACTTGCCCACTCCACAGATCTTTTGCTAATAATGACCTCAATTGTTATCTCACTGAGGAACTAGAAAGTGATCAGGAGAGAGTGTCTACAAATTCCTACTACCCAGTGATCCAATTCAACTGTGTCTGATGCACACTCTGCCCTTCCGCCTGTTAAAACACTTTCCACCTATGTTGTTTCTAAGGCCAAACTGGTCTCACGGGCACTGGGTCCCATCTCCTCCCATCTGTTCATTCTAGAACTTTCTCATCTGGGTCTCCCTTTCCTCTCCTGGATCATATGTTTTGCCTTCTCTAAGAATTCATTACCATAAGCATCTCAACATGCTGTCATGTCACCTGTTATAAGACAAAAACCTCACTCTTCAAAGGACAATAGCAATTCTCCACTTCTTATTCCCTGTTACAGCAGATTTCCTCATAATAGTGTCTACACTCACTGCCTCTCCTAGTTTCCCTACGTTCTCTCCAATAAGACTTTCATCCAACGTCGCACTGAAGCAACCTTTGTCAATGTTACGACTGAGCTTCTCGCTGCTAAATGCAAGGATTAATTTGAGGTCATCGTCCTTTTAACCTCTCATCAGTAGGTGAAGCAATTGACCATCCCCTTCTTCTTGAAGGCCTTTCTTTATTTGATAATCCCAGGTAGGGATTTCCCAAAACTATCTCCTTCTTTTCATCTACATAACTGGTTCTCTGAGTCACAGCCTTGTTTTGGTATTACACTACTTATTCCTCCTATCTGGTTAGTTCTATCTTGCTAGATTCTTTTTCTTTTCCCAATTTCTAGATGCTGTAGAACACCCAAGTCTCAGGAGTTACCCTCTTCTCTTCTCCAGCTGTCCTCACCTCCCAGATGATCCTTATGCCCAGTCAGCCATCTCTCTATCTGCAGCACCTACATGAATCCCTACAGCCCAACATTTGCCCAGTGAAATGCAGCCAATGCCCATGGTAACATGTCCACGTGGATGCCGAATAATCAAATCAGATTTAACATGCCCAGAACAGTTTTCTATCTGCCCCCCTTATCTGACCTTACAATCTGTTTGTTCCAAATCTTTTCTGTCTCAGGAATTGTCATAATCATTCACCCAGAATCTGAAGTCAAAAATTTCTCACACCTAACATCCTGTTAATTAGTAGATATTGTTGTTTCTCACCTCAAAATATATTAGAACTCTGACCAAACCCCCCCACCTCCACCACTTCCAGCTTAGTCCAAAGCACCCACACTCTGGCGTCCATTGGAGGTGCCTGATTACCTCCCCCTCCATGAGAACCTGCTGTAGGAGCCAGTGACTGACAGCCCCCCCCACTGCCACACCTTCCTGTCTAGCAGGCCACCCTGCACCCCCCAGGCTCTTTGCAGTCAATGACTGGGCACAGTAGCAGGGGAAAGAGGACTAGGATGTGGGATTCCTTCAGCCTTTAAATAACCATCATGGTGATCGATGGGGATGTAATTCTTTAAGGAATGGTTACTTTAAGGCTCCAGGACTGACTTCTCCAAAATATCCCTTTAGCTAGGCATTGATGTGGAAATCTCCGCGAGAATCATCTTAGGCTGTGAGCTCATGAAACCGCTCCTCTAGAAATGCTGGTGAAATGCCTGGTGTCTTTGAAGATGGTGAAGTAATGGTGAAATAACACTTAAAATAATGATTTTCTCAACACTGGTCCTAGCTACTCCTCGGAAAACTTGTACTTGGGGACCCCCATTGGCCTTGCAAATACTGACCCAGAACTATGCCACAGTCTCAGGGTGGAGGGCTTCACGGCTCCTTTCACAGGGATCCCATTCACATGGGAGCCTGCCTGAAGGCTCTCTCTGCTGACTTCTCGCCCATTCCCTGTGTCTTTCAGCCATTTAATAGAACTTGCACGTCTAATCCTGCTTGGTAGTTGGTTCTTGGACACAAACCTGGTTCACCCGTACTGAATCCTAATGTTTCTTCTCTTCCCACTCTCGACCCACTATGACAGCAAGAGGTGACTTTGAAAACAAGAGTCAGACCAGTGCCCTCCTATTACTCTTATGATCAAATCTAAATGTGGCTCCAAAGCTTTAAAAATGTGGCTACCTCTCCAAATTTCTCCTTTGCTCCTCCACCCTTGCTACATTGGTCTCCTTGCTGTCACTTGAACTCACGTGGCATAGACCCACCTTTGCACGTTTTTCTTCTTGCAGAGGTCAAGAATGTCCCTCTCCCAGATGGTCACATAGACAGTCCTTTGCTTCATTTGAGTTCCTGCTTCCCCTCAGGGAGACCTTCCTGACCCCGGCTCTATCTAAAACAAGATGCATTTTCTATAAATACCACTTCTGACATAAATGAAATGTCTTGGACCTTTAAATAGGTCCAAATATGCAGGCATTTTTCCAATCCAAGAATCCTTGAATAAACCCCAAATAAATGTCAAGTAAGGATGCAAAATAAAATTATCTGTCTTTTGGTAACACAAGATATTAGATATTAACACTCACTGGGAAATATTTTCCTCTGAGTTTGAAGTTGCACTTCCCTTTTCTTCAAATCGTAAGAGGTTGAATATTTTTCCACTAGTCTCTCTATCAGTTATTTATAAAATAGAATAAATGCATTGTGCAAATGGATGCAAATGGACTGTGACTATTTGTGTTTGTTTTATATTCTGAGTACATCTACCGTAGTTTGCATTTTAATAGCCTGTCTGATAGCTCTTTGTGAGTGTTGTTAGAGACCAATAATTCAGAAGAGTAATATCATGAAGATAGCGATTTGATCAAGTGTTTATTATCTTGGTGGCCAACCTTTAAGGACTCATGTCTGAAGTTGATTTAAGAGTATTTCTTAAAAGTGGTCAAAATGTGATTTCTTTCTTAGTGTCTTCTGTTATATCCATCTACTATTAATTATTTGGGATTTAAAAATCATATTATGAAAATATTTACTTGACATATATTACTAAGAGTCAAATTTCAATAGGCATATTACCAAGAAAATATTCTAAGGCACTGAATAGTCCCAAAGATGAATAATTTTATAATCTAATGTGTACACAGCAAATTCAAACATATGGAAAACACATTCAAGTATCAAAAAGGAATAGATATATTAGAAGATCCTTGTGAATAAGACTTGCTTAGTTTCTCTTTTGTATTGGGGCAAATGCAGATTTTGAGTCATATTTTTTTTCTGAAATAGGCTTTCTTTTTGAGAGTCATATAATATTAAAAGTAAGCATACTTGAGACATTACCTGACCAAATCAACTTATTTTTAAGTGAGTTAAGTGAGTTAAGTTTTGGAAAGCAGATAACTCACTTAATGCCACAGAGCTAATTGAACTTAATCAACCAGCACAACTGAGGTTGAACTCCAGTGTAATAATTTCTAGTTAATGTGTTTCCATAAAGCTATAGTATTTTGATATCATAATAGTTTTATGAAAGAATGATTCATTCAATTCCTCCTCCAAATATTTATATAGCGAGCATCACACAAGACAAAGTTTCTGATTCACACACACAGATAACTGTGCATTAGAGCACCACACAAAAAGTCACAATTCACAAAAGCTAAAGCCATACAGGTTATACAGGAAGAGAGCCATACAGGTTATATAGCCATACAGGAAGAGAAACAATAAAATTAGACAAATATATTTTAAAAAAAAAACAACAAAGTACACCTGACCAAAAACAAAAAAGGGAAAGAAAGCAATTAAAGAATTCTACTTGGTAATTCTCAAACATTCTTTGAGAACTCCCACTCTGGGAAATTTGTGTAACCAGTGGTTACGCTGGTTCTAAATATGAAATCCATCTTTCTCTCCACTGACAGATTCAGGCCAAGTTTCATGAGGGGTTGAGTGCTGAATTTCCCATAACATTGGTACTAACACTTAATGCTGCTGAAATTATGTCTGTAACTGTTGCAGCGAAGTTAAGCGTGGGGTTAGGAGCTGGTCATACTGGTAAGAGAAGGAGAACCCCAAAGCAAAGGGTGGGTGCATTTGTTACAGAGCAGGAAGTTGAGCTGTGTTTTCAGAAGTGAGAGAGAACGGCTGGGTTTAAGTTTTAATGCCTTTTGTCTCACTAAAGCTGTAGCAGACATTGATGATTTAAAAGGTGAGAACTTGTTCTGAGAGGAATGTCTGGTAGAACAGAAGTGGTTCCTTGGTTAACTGAGAAATTTTTTGTGTGCTAATATGTAGTGTATTTGTACAGGCAGTTGGTGTTTTCCGTTTCTCACTCGTACTTAGTGCACCTTACTCTTTTACTCAAATACATTCTATAAGAGTTCCACAAAAAATGAGTTATTTTATAACAAGTCACATTTTATATTCTAACTTGTCCCTGAACCCATAGATTATAGAAATAGATACTATGTCATCTGATCCAAAATTTTCAGTTATGGTCATAGGGACACTAATAAATGGAGTATCATCAATGTTTACAGAGATTTTATTCACATTTGATGACTATCTCTTATTGCTCTGAAGTACAAATACTCCTAAATCTTTTTCTCAAGTTTAGTAATGTAATTTTTTTAATGTTTTAAACAAGGGCATATATGATAACATCTATCAACTTAGAAATTACAAAAAAGAAAAAAAATAGATGATGAATTATGTAAAAGCAAGTGACTCTCAATTTATAATTAAGTTTGCAATAAAAATGCTTTTGGTGGGGGAGGCTGAGGAGGGGGTGATCAGAGGATATATTAGGACTCTGTGCTTTCTGCTCAATTTTTCTATGAACATAAAACTGCTTTTAAAAATGAAATTTATTTTAAAATACCTTAAGAATGCTATTGGCATTCAAAGTCAATCCTTAGGTCAGATAATCAATCACATCTTCTAACTGTTGGATGATCATTATTGTTTATTTATTACCTGGGAGAAGAAACATTGGTTGTATATTTAAATGGTGCTCTCAGATTAATATGATAAAATAGGTTATACATTTTGATTCAAAAAGATCCATTAAATTAGCAGATATCTATAAAGGTCACAAAGGATGTTGAAAGATAAAATCATTTCCTTCAAAATGTCCAATGCCTTTCTAACAATAAATAAGAAGATCTAAAGTTTATAGAGTGTTAACTCTAAGGTAAGTAAAATTATTATCCCTATTTTACTATTGAGGAAATCAAGGTTACACAAAGGTTCAGTAAATGAACCACCCAAGGTCACAGAAGTACAGACTCTTAGAGACTGAATTCACATCTAACCTCTGAGACTGCACACCTGAGCCCTACACATATGTTTACCCTTAACAAATAAAGTATGTTGGGAAAGTAATCACTGATTAATTTTAAATTAAACTGAGCATTATAATTGGCTCATCTTATTATTATTGATAACATTTGTTAATAAGAAAATATTCTTGGCACAGTCCATTCCAATGAAATTTCTATAAATAATTTCCAAAGTAACAACATTTATGGACAGAAGTTTCCAACAGCCATGTCCCATTGCTTCTTTTATTTGCCTTTGTTTTAAGTCACTTTGGACAGCAGATAAAGAGGAGGCATGAGGTTCTCATCTCCTTGCCAAATCATATTTAAACTTAATCAAAAGGACATGGTCTATGTCCACCAAGAAGCAGCTATTAAAATTCCCAGAATAGTAAACTCAGCTCCACTGAGTTCAATCATTTCCAGGGACTTTATTTCCACTTCAGAACATACACAACCTTGAGCTGAAGAAACCAGTGCTCTGCAAATCAGGATTCTTGTGAAACTACTTTTTCAGCAAATTGGTAACTATGTGGTAAAATGATATGAGAAGAAATAAAGAAAAAGTATATTTGTGATGCTGAAATTATTTTTTTTAAAAAAGGATGAGTTTTTCAGATAGGGTTGCAACATACGCTGTGTCTGCACATATTCTATGAAGTGGACAATAGAATCTATTACACAGATAATTCAAGCAAAAATACCACTTTTCCTTCAATCATATGGATATTTCAACCAATACGTTTTTCTTGCCTTGACATTTGTGGCATTTGCTGACCTCCACCTCTGCTGTAAGCCCCTTTGCAGTCTTCTATTTGAAGAAACATAAAAGAGAGCACAAAATTCAAACCTCACGGAAAGAATATAATGATGTGGAATGCCCACTTAGACTAGCCTGCATCTGTTTAAATGCATTTCTACATTTAACCCAACAACGATATGTTTTCGTACCAGTAGACCCAGTGGTAGTGGTGGCTGGTTGTGAATAGGAGGTGGAAACTTGTGGAAGGCACGTATGACTGAAGAAAGCAGCCTCCAGATTTAGGAAGACTATTCCAAGCTCCAGCATTCCTTGCCTGGGGTGCAGGGAATCTTCATATACTCCCACAACACGGAACAGAAAGCAGATCAGGAGTGTTAAGGCTACGTGCAGTGGGAAAGATATAAACAAATACCATGGGAATTGAGAAAAAAAAAAGATGGCCTTCCGACAGAATGACCAGAATGCTTCCTAAATTAGAAAGCGTATTATCAGTTCCACATCAGCTGAATCAAGTGTGGAGACATGAGAACAAAAAAATACCCTGGAGGGGGAAGCAGAGGCAGTGTGAGAAGAGTGATGTTTACCACAGAGAGGTGCATGTCTACCCCGTCTGTCCTTGTTTTAGGACTTGAAAAATAGAACCTGCTCCACAGCAAGCTTTCACTACATACTCTTTGAATGAATGAGCATTAAACACCACGCAGATTAGTTTCACACCAGGAGGCGGAAAGGAAATGGCAGGAAGGAAATATGGCCGGAGACACCATCTGAGAGCAGAAGAATCAGCGTCTTCAACGTTAGGTGAAGAGCTGCCAACAGTATTGGGTGGGCAAATGGGGAATTGTTGAAAGTGTCTGTGAAGTAACATGAACAGAACTGTAAGGCTGGTGGTGGCCCTCCCTCCCCTCCCTAGATCAAAAAGAAAAGGTTCACGAGACCAGACCCACCAAGAACAAACTGCCAGGCCCCGCTGAGAACAACCACACCCAGATGTCCACCCGGATAAGAAAGATTTGGCTCCTGGATTCCACAAATACCGCCAGCCCCTCCTATTTCTCAATGACCACCAAAGGTCACAATGGAAAATCCCCAGCTCTTCCAGCCAAAAGTCCCTAGCCTGGCCCAAACGGTATAAAAGGCCGCACCCCCTCCAAATGGACTCGACTTCTTGGCCCCCCTCTCTTGGGATCTGCAAACCTTGTCCAGGAGCGCACAGTAAAGCCACGTTGTCCCCCCCCCCTTTCTGTTTCTTTTGTCACCGGAAAACTTTACAGGAACTATGGAACTATGCAACTACGGGGTTTAAAAGTAAGCTGATTATCACAGATAGGATGAATTATAGTGCAGAGAGAAAGCTGAGTCTATGGCAGAATCAGTGAAACGAAATGAGTGTTTAAAGCAAAGTAAATGTGATACACACATGGAAAGGAGAAAATGAATGCAAGAGATTTGATGGAGAGGTTGGTAAGAAATTAACAGTGATTCAATGCAGAGGAAAAAAAAAGAATGATAAATTTAAAAGAGAAAGCTACGAATATACATTAAATACACACACAGGAGAATGGAAAGATTTGATTTATATGCATTCGATTTGCTCTGAGATAACCAGTGAGAGCTGGAGGGACAGCTACAGTGAACCCCGGGGGCCTTTGTGACCTGCATAGGAATGAGGCGCTGTGTTCCCTGGCACCATGTGCTCTATTTTAATAAATACTGTGACTGGCCAGCTTCTGTTCTACCCATGGAGTAAAGTCCACTCAATATGAGGCAGTGTTTTGAAAACATTTTTCCCTTCTCGTTGGCTATCTTTAAGGAGCTCAAGAAGGAGCTCACAGATAAAGGAGAATGTGAATCACACCCATTGATAAACAATTAGGAGGCTTTGGTTGAAAAATATCCCTCAGGCGTGGATTTAATTAATCAATTAGGTTAATTAGAAGCATTTCACCAAAGCCTGGTCAGTTCTAAATGAAAGATATCACTTTGCCATCTGAACAAAATGTTTGGTTATTTACAAAACAGATGCTTGTTGCTGCATAAACATAGTTATTTAAATCACTTTCTGACAATATACCAGTTGTTTAAAGAATAGCTTTTGCCAAAATAAAGGAATTCAATTTAGTTGCCCTTAATCTTTTATCTCTCAAGACAGTGCCTAGGAATCCATCCATCCACTTATTTATTCACTCCTACATACATTAAAAATAGTCATTGAGGGCTTTCTGTAGATTTCAACTCCCATGTTATATTCAACAGTTTTAGAGAAAATTCTATAAGAACACCACTTTACATTGTAGTAAATTTATGAACTCTAGCTTTAAATCTATGTTAAATGCTACTCAGAGATATTTTATAATAAAACTGCAAACATGTGGATTCTTAATTATGGAAAGAAACAAAGTTTAGAGTTTAAACATCTCAGATTTTGAGATTACCTTACCTTATCTTTTGACACTCCTCCTTGCTAGAGGCAATAATGAATTGATGGCTTCCCATAAATATAGTAGTGATACTTATGAAAGAATCACTTCATAAACACAGTATTTAAAACTGACATTTTGAATTAATGCCAAATGAAATAAATACGTTTCCTTGAATTATTTTCATCCATTTCAAATATCTGTTCGTTTTTGTCTGCAGTGTTTAAAGTACATTTATGTATGACTATTACCTTACAAAAAAGTTGTCTTAGAAATATTAATAGTTGCATCTGCAGTGGAGCCAGGGGGGCTGAGATGGGTATTGGAAGGTGGGGAATTGAGGGTGAAAGAAGGCATTTTAAACTTACTTATGTAAAAAGAGAATTGGCAAAGTTCTTTGCTCCTTGACCAATCAACCAACACATAAGTATTTCTTTATCTTCTGCTGTGGAGCAAACACTGTGAACACACTTGGAGCTCCATACTTGATTAAGGACCTCAAAGTATGGTGAGCTGGGCTGACGAGCCGACAGATGGTGCCGGGCTAGAGTTGGTGTCTGGGGAGTGACTGACTGACCAAGGAATAACACAAGGGATTACATTAGGCTGAGCTCTAAATAATGAATAGGAATTGCCAAACGAGGAAGGGAGAGGTCCAGATGGAAGGGATAATCTGTGAACACATACCAGCCTTTGGGAACGGAATGTTCTGGGTCACTGGTGAATGAGATGAATGCTGGGAAAGGGAGGTCAGAGGACTGGGCAGGCAGCAGATGATGAAAACCCAGGTGGAAGATGATGAGGAATTTAGGCTTTACTGAGTAGATGATGGAAAACAAGTAGGAACTTTAGGGACATGATTAACATTCTTGCTTTCTGCTCTAGGGAAATAACTGGGGAGCAAAGTGGAGGAAATATTAGAAAGGGACGAGACGAGAGGCAAAGAGTAGTTTCTTGCAAGACCCCAGGTGACACTCGATGAGGATCTAATGTGAGGTAGTGACGGTCAGACAGAGCAGTGGCTCTGTGCTGAGACAGATCCGACACAGAACAGTCTGGAATTTGGCAAATGGATGGACAAGAGGAAGCAGAACAAAATAGAATGGAATAGAACAAAGTGGAACAGAGTGGCTTGGGATGGAAAGCAATGTTAGGAAGGTGATAACACTGCTAACTGATTTCATTAAAACAGGGAGTAAAATCAATGCAGATTGTAATAAAAAAATTCAATTTTTTAAAACCATATTAAGAAATGGGAAATTCTTAATATGCCTGTGGGAAATCTGGTAGCTACATCGATACAGAACTGAATCTCAAAGAAGAGATTAAGCACGGAGATATAAATGTGGAAGTAATCAGTGTAGAGATAATTAATGTCATAAAAGCAGATGAAATTATGCTGGAAAGTGAGAAGAGAAGACCTGAAAGGAACATCGAGGACCTTCAACACTCAGGGAAAAGGCAAAGGACTTTTAAGGGTCAAATATAATACAGTTTAGCACAAAGTTAATTGGGTAACATTTTTCTTCAGCATGCCAGGATATCCAGGACAAAAATAAGATCATATTAATAGCAAACAACATTAATAGTTGCTACTAGAAATACATTAAAGCAACCCAACATCCCAAGTGGTGGTATTAATGAAAAATTAGGACTTTAATTAATGTAATAATATGGCGTTTAGCCAGGGCATCCAGGAATACCTGAATCTTGCTCCAATCTGCAGTCACCTCTTTCCGTAAGGCCTCCAAATCATATTTATGTGTGAAAAACAATGCAAAGTACCTAGTGGATCCAAAGACACAAGCTGTTTTAAGTTGGGCTTGGGCTGGCAGCTTCTGTTGAAAAAAAACTTGAATAAGAAAGCCTATGGCTGGCCATAGGCTTTTATCCTAAATTCTTTAGGTCGAAATTATTTTTAACTGAAAAAGAGCAATTCAAGCATGCACAGGCTTCACACCAAGAAGTCTGATATTCTAACTAAAAGGAGCACATTTGAGCCCAATGATGGTAAGCACCATCTGGCCCGAGTCGCGACAAAACCAGAAGCCCTACACACCCTGCTGCCACACACACCGGATAAAATCATCAGATGGCTGGGCTTTGTCCTGGCACTGTGGGGATAGGAGAAAGTTTCAGCTATGTAAAAGCATTTTAACACAAAAGTTACTCACTAGCAAATGTAATCCAATCTGTGTCCTTAAACTTGGGCAACATTAATGAGGGCTGCTCTTCTCTGGGGATGAGGAAATGGGGAGAAAAAAGTCTTGCCTACCCTATAGTTATATATTGCCCAGCATTTCAGTGCATTTTCTTTCTTTCTTTTTTTTTTTTTTTGATATAGTTTTTTATGATATATGTTATTATGTCCATGTTGCAGACAAGAAAGTAAAGTTCAAATACACTAAATATTACCTAAATTTAAAACTAAATTAACAAAGCTAGGACTCAGACCTGGTTCTGACTCTCCATTCGGTCTGTTTCCCACTGAATTACCCTATCCTAGGTGGAAATAACTGAATATATCAGAATGCATCCACTATATTTTAGGCCTCCTGAGTCCTCCTATAGTGTGACAGTAGATTTCCATGTATCCTCTAAAAGTATTTTCAAAAAGTTAACTTGGTACCTGAACATTTGGTATGACTGGGGAAAGTGACCCTGTATTTCTGGCATATAATTTATAGCACCAGCTTAAAAAATAATTTCACACCTTTCAACTTGACGTGTATTTTGCAACTGAAATGAAATCTAACTGTGCAATAGGATAAAAGCTTGAATAATTTTAGAAGTTGTGTTTAAATATTGTGTAAAGAATTTTGCCTGCAAATTACCTATATTTAAAATCAACTCACTTAAGGATGCCTATTACACAAATTTAAATGTAAAATGAGGATGATTAATAGGGTACTTAGAACTTAGAATGACCATCTAGATCCTCTTCTGTTAGATTGCATGAAATTAAGGCTACTCTGTGATTTTAGGCTTCACGGGCTCATCATATTATAGGACTTGGGCCTTTCTCCTTTTCTCAAAGATGAGTGCTCAAGTATTTCAAGGTTATCATTTCTATTATATAAGCAGATTTTCTCCTCCTGTATTCTGACTGAATGTGAAATTCCTGCCCTTCTGCATGTGTCTCTGCTGTAACTAGGAACTTATTTAGGAACAGCATTTGAATGCCCTCTAGGCCATGTGGACAGTCCATCAATTTTAGAAATACAGCTCAGCTTTAACTGTTCAGAGCTTTAAAAGACATAGATTGATATTCAAAGTAACTAATTTGAAACACTTGGTTGATAGCTTTTTTACTCTGGTTCTATAAGACATAAATCCCTTAAAAATGTGTCTAATAGAGTCATATTTATTAAAAAGTCACAACCAATGTAATTTGAAGGTTTTTTTTTAAAGTTTTTACTCTAGACCAAGAAAAATATAAGTATCTCATGGCTCCAAATGAGATCATTAGAATACCAGATCAGCTCATTGGTTAAGAAAGAGCATTGCTCCTTCTTGATAAAGTATTGACAACATCATTTGCAAGCTATTCAAAGGTCTTAAAAATGCCTATGTATTCTGACTTTTCCAATCACTTGTTATTAAAAAAATTTTGGAGGAGTAAGGAAGTGAAGTGAATCTGAATTTCATATTTCTTTTATCCTGAATTCACACAATTGTTGGAGAAATAGCAAAGAAGAATTTCTCAGTTGTATCTGGCTTGATTTATTTACCACCTGATGTTACTTGGGAGAAAAGGAATCAGGTTTTTAGAAAAAGTAGAATCGGGATATATGCAATTAAAGTTGTTAACAGAAATTTAATACAGTTTGGTCATATGCTATCTTTTTTGAGTCCTGTGTTTTATTTGTATAAATTTATTTTGCTATTATACTGCTTTAATCAAAGTTTTGGACAGAATTTCCTGCAAGAGTCTCTTATAATTCCTGTTTCTAAAATGTCCAAATTGTAAAGATCTATTGTCATAGTATAAAACTAATCCACTTATCAAAAAGCAGTAGCATCATTATTCTACACCCACTTATACCTAAGAAGTCTCAATTACAATAAAGTTGCAGGATACAAAATCAACACACAAAAATCAGTAGCATTACTATTATATATACTAAAGACGAACTATCAAAAAAAAATCAAGAAAACAATCTCATTTACAATAGCTACCAAAAAAAAAAAAAAAAAGACCTTAGGAATAAACTTAACAAAAGGAGGTGGAAGATCTGTCTACTGAAAACTAAAACAGTGGAAAACTGCATGGAGGTTGCTCCAAAAATTAAAAATAGAATTGCTATAGGATACAGCAATCTCACTTCTGGCTATGTATCCTATGGACTTGAAATTAGTATATTGAAGAGATGTCTTCATTGCAGCATTATTTATAATAGCTAAGTTACAGAATCAACCTAAATGTCCAGCAGTGGATGAATAGATAGAGAAAATGTGGTATACATACACAGTGTAAAATTATTTAGCTTTTAAAAAGTAGGAAATTTCAATTATTTGAGACAACATGGATGAACCTGAAGGACACAATGTAAAGTGAAATAAGCCAGGCACAGAGAGCCAAATACTCTGTGATATCACTCATTTTTGAAATCTAAAAAAGTTGAACTCATGGAAGAACAGAGTAGAATGGTGGTTACCAGAGGCTAGAGTTGGAGAGAATAGAGAGATGTTGATCAAAGGGTACAAAGTGGTAGTTAGACAGGAGGGATAAATAATAAGTATTTAAGGTGATGATACGTTAATTAGCTTGATTCAATCATTCCACACAGTATGCATATATCATAACATCACTGTGTATCCCATAATTATATACAATTATAATTTATCAAAAATAAGCAAATAAATCATTCTGAAACATTTACACTTAACTTTTAAGCATGAAATCATTTGGGAAATAGGTTCTATATTAGCTCTATCTCTTAATTTCATGAACCCTGTGAATCCCTACTTGAGGTAAATCAAGAAATTTCACAGAAGTTAGTCACACAAGCAATGAAAAACTGGAGGTAATGAAAAATCTATATACCTCACACCTTCCTGCTCCATGAACTTGAAGGGCTACCTTGGCAAGATTGAAACAATGGAGATCTGCACAGCAGTCACCACCAATGAGATGAAAAACCTTTTCTTTGGAAGATAGAAAGTGGTGTTCTCAGAAGCCTTAGTATGATAAGGGATGAAAAATAAGAGAGATGGTTTTCACCTACTATAATTTATAACATTATTCAAATCTAAATAGTCTTCTAAAATCATATTCAGTTTTGGATTTTGTAAACATATTTTAAACTTGCAAAACAAGTTAGAGTTTTAAAAAATATGCATTTAGTATAAATGGACATCCTCATTACGTATTGGATTTAAGTATTGGATTTAAATAGTTTAGTAAAGAATATTTGCTTAGAAAGTAATTAAGAAAAATCAGTTTTTTAATGAAAACAATTAACATTCACAGCGCTTCTATTTAATGTAATTGCCTAATATTAATGTGCAGCATAGATAGTTTGGTTAAATTCGTTTTAATTTGATATAGGTCATCAAAGATTTCCAGTGAGATTAAATTTCATCAGATAACCTGTATTTCTGGACACACAAAGTGTTTAAGGATGGTGATTGGAGAAACATTTCAACAAAATTGAAAAATTATAGTAGGCAATCACCTCATTGGACTTTGTAGTCAAAGTTAAACTGTTGAGTCATTGTGATGTAAGTCTGCCTAAATTTTAGCAATGTAGAACCCATAGTAATTTGGCATCACTTTAGAGGTAGACATACAGTAACCACAGAAACATTCAAATGAAGGCAATCTCTTCTTGTTTTATGCAGAATTACTTTGAGATGTCAACTAGTAAATGTTTAAGCTTTTCCACAAAACTGCTTCTGAGAATGGGTTTGATCCAGCCAGCAGGATTTTCTACAGCCCATGTTGTGCAGAAATAGGAATGAGCTTTCACTAGAAGAAACATTTGTTTTTAACTTCCTTTACTAGTCTTCATATTTGCATACTACATGGCACAGAATCTAGAGGCCATGGGTCTTCTTTCAATCAAACAGAAATACTTTGTGCTTCAAGGGAAGGCTGTGGGTTATCTTGCACACCTATCAAAAATCCATGGAATGTTCATGAATTTGAAGAATCAACATTGCTAAAATGTCCGTCCTACCCAAAGTGATCTACAGATTCAATGCAATCCCTAGCAAAATACCAATGACATTCTTCACAGAAATAGAAAAAACAATTCTAAAATTTATATGGAACCACAAAAGACCCCAAAGAGCCAAAGCCATCCTGAGTAAAAAGAACAAAGCAGGAGGGATAACATTATCTGACTTCAAATTACACTATAGCTATAGTACCCCAAACACCATAGAATTGACATCAAAACAGACAAATATATCAATGGAACAGATTAGTGAACCCAGAAATAAATCTATACATTTATAGTCAATTCATTTTTTTTTTTTTTTTGAGACAGAGTCTCACTTTGTTGCCCAGGCTAGAGTGAGTGCCGTGGCGTCAGCCTGGCTCACAGCAACCTCAGTCTCCGGGGCTCAGCGATCCTACTGCCTCAGCCTCCCGAGTAGCTGGGACTACAGGCATGCACCACCATGCCCGGCTAATTTTTTGTATATATATTTTTAGTTGGTCAATTAATTTATTTCTATTTTTGGTAGAGACGGGGTCTCGCTCAGGCTGATTTCGAACTCCTGACCTTGAGCAATCCGCCCGCCTCGGCCTCCCAAAGTGCTAGGATTACAGGCGTGAGCCACCACGCCCGGCTATAGTCAATTCATTTTTAACAATGACACCAAGAACATACATTGAGGAAAGGATAGTTTCTTCAATAAATGGTGCTGGGAAAACTGGATGTCCATATGCAGAAGATTAAAGCTATACCCCTATCTCTCACCATAAACAATAAACAAATCAAATGGATTAAAGACTCAAATGTAAGACCTGAAACCATAAAACTACTAGAAGAAAACACTGGGGAAATATCTCAGGACATTGGGCTGGGCAAAGATTTCTTGGGTAAGACTTCAAAAGCATAGACAAGCAAAAGAAAAAAAATTGACAAATGGTATAATATCAAGCTAATACGCTTCTTCATAGCAAAGGAAACAATCAGAAAAGTGAAAAGCCGACTTACAGAATGGGAGAAAATATTTACAAGCTTCAACTGATAAAGATTAATAACCTGAATATATAAGGAACTCAAACAACTAAATAGCAAAAAGACAAATAATCTGATTTTTTAAATGAGCAAAAGGCTAAATAGACACTTCTCAAAAGAAGACATACAAATGGCCAACAGGTATATGAAAATGCTCAATGTCACTAATTATCATGGAAATGCAAACAAAAATCACAATGAGATATTGCCTCACTCCAGTTAAAATGGCTATTATCAAAAAGATAGAAAATATTAATAACAAATGCTGGCAAGGATGTAGAGAAAGAGGAACTCTTCTACAATGTTGGTAGGAAAGTAAATTAGTGAAGCCATTATGGAAAACAGTATGCAAGTTCTTCAAAGAAACTAAACATAGAACTACCATATCATCTAGCAATTCCACTGTTGGGTATATATCCAAAGGAAAGAAAATCAGTATATTGAAGAGATATCTGTGCTTCCATGTTTATTGAAGCACTATTCACAATATCCAAGGTATGGAATAAACCTAAGTATCCATCAACAAATGAATGGATAAAGAAAATATGGTATATATACATAATGGAATATTATTCGGCCATAAAAAAGAATGAAATCTTGTCATTTGCAACAATATGGATGGAACTAAGACTATTATGTGAAATAAGTCAGGCATAGGAAGACAAATATTGCATATTCTCACTCATATGTGGAAGCTAAAGAAAATTGATCTAATGGAAATAGAGAATTACCAGAGGCTAGGAAGAGTAGTGGGGAGGGAGGGTTGAGAAGTGTTGATTAATGGGTACAAAAATACAGTTATATGGAAGTAATAAGATCTACTGTTGAGTAGCACAATAGGGTGACTATAGCTCACAATAATTTCTTGTATATTTCAAAATAGCTAGAAAAATAGATTTGGAATGTTGCCAACACAAAGAAATGATAAATATTTGAGGTGATAGATAAATCAATTACCAAGATTTGATCATTACATATTGTATGCCTGTATCAAGATATCACATATACCCCACAAATATGTACAACTACTATGTATGTATAAAAATAAAAAATAAAAAAATGTTTTTAAATGCCCATGGGAGTGAGTGGTTGAAAAGGAAAGGCCACACCAAGCCCTAAATATTTTGCTGAGCTTCTCAATAAGATGGCCTTATAATAATTATAATTCCTTGCATTGTAGTTACTTACAAATTTGTAATTATATGTCAATCTTTTCTGAAAATAAAACACTTCTTAAGACAGCAGACTTTGGAGCCAGACAACTTCTGTTAATATCTCAGATTTTTCAACTGACCAGCAAGAGCTCTGCAAGTTATTTAACATCTCTGTTTCCCTCTTCTCTCAACTATAAATGGTAAATATCAGTAACTTCTTCAAAAAGTTGTTATGAGGATTAAAGGAATTAATGCAAGTAAAGTACTTAGGTAACACCTAGCACACAACGAGCATTCAGTAAATTTATATAATATTCTCATTATCACTAAATTGTAAGATCCATTAGTGCAGAATTATCTTTTTTATAACTATACCTACTGCATATTTGATATAGTATATTGAAATAAGTAAATGACACTACCTTCCCCTCCCTGCTTTACCTAACTTTGATTTATACTTCAAACTCAGAAAGGTCTGTCCTGATTCCATGGATATTAGAAACCACTTCTATATGTTCCAATAACAAGTAGATGCTTATCACTCTTCACTTTATTACTTGATTTTTTTTCATCTCCCCGGCGAATGTATAAGCATCAAGAAGAATTATTTATCTATTGATTCACTGCTATATCATTAACAAATATCTTAGTGTCCGATATGAGGAGTACTCAATGAATATTTGTTTAAAGAACAGTTTAACAGAGCAGACCTGGTTGCCTAGATGCTAGTTGCTAACACTGACACATTTTTTTAAAAAAAGCAAGTCTGGGCCGGGCGCGGTGGCTCACACCTGTAATCCTAGCTCTCTGGGAGGCCGAGGCGGGCGCATTGCTCAAGGTCAGGAGTTCAAAACCAGCCTGAGCAAGAGCGAGACTCGTCTCTACTATAAATAGAAAGACATTAATTGGCCAACTGATATATATATAAAAAATTAGCCAAGCATGGTGGCACATGCCTGTAGTCCCAGCTACTCGGGAGGCTGAGGCAGAAGGATCGCTCGAGCCCAGGAGTTTGAGGTTGCTGTGAGCTAGGCTGACGCCACAGCACTCACTCTAGCCTGGACAACAAAAGCGAGACTCTGTCTCAAAAAAAAAAAAAAAAAAAAAAGCAAGTCTGTCATGTTAGCAAAGTGGATTAAAAAATAATCAAGCAGTGACTATCTTTACATTTGGCACACTTAACAGTATTTTCCATTAACAAGAAAATTAGCCACCACTTCCATGTCACTAGGAGACTATACCTTTTGTATGAACCAGGAATGTCTATAAGTGAAAGCAAGTATTGCTGTGAAACAAAAGCTCTAATCTCCATTGGTTCTGTCTTAAGGTCTTTTCCTTCAACTCTTGAAAAGCCCTTTCAATTTTTTCCCTCGCCCTGATTACACTTAAAACATGACAATCAATCTTGCTCTGTGCTCTATCTTGTTCTTAAAGTAGAAAGATCCTTTGATATCAGCCATCCCTTGAGACAGCTCCTCCTCAACAACGCGGCTCCTGCCTAGGGAATGGCCTTCAGAACCTCATTCCTTTGTTAGCGATAATTCCTTGTACAATGTGATTTGTCTTAATACTAGCTAGGATTGTGGTCCGCATATTTTAGCATTTTGAAATTAAAACTGTGCCTGTGGGAGATAGATCTGTTTTCTCAACAGACATCTTTCTATACAGTGGAAATACTTTTTCTTTTTAAAAATGAGTATATGACCTTATTGTAAAGGCTCAAAGTCAACACTGAACCCCTAATTGCACAGAAATTTTTCTGAGATTGATAAAGTGATCATATTTGTTAAAGTAAGAGATACAAATAAAAGGCCATGTTAATGATCCTAAAATTATAGATTACTCCAAATGCTATTTACTGCTACAATAATAACTTGAAATCCATAATGTATACCAGAGTAGTATCATTACATTTTTTAAGATATTACATTACATATATACAAAAAATTATAATCAATATGATACAAAAACAAAATCAATATGATACAAAACAAAATTGTTCTCTCAATAGTTTTAACTTATGTCTCTGTTTATTTCATATTATATTGTTACTGATTTTTGTAATTATGCTTGGATACCATCTAGCACAAAGAAACACAGTAAGTTACTCTCCCACGCTGATAACTCTTCACTTATGTAGTTTCTAGTCGTCATTTCCTTTATTTTGTTCATATACATTTTTTTTAAGGAAATCGTTTCATACTTTCAGAATTAATGGGGACTCAGGGAAATTTTTCTCTGAACAGTGAGTAGAGTGCCAGAATGCTAGAACTATCTAAAATGATTTTAGCATCAGAGCCTGACTCAGTTGTTTTTGAATGATCCACTCAGATTTTCAGATGGCTACAACACTTCAAATCTTACTCCGTTTTAATAAAGGAAGCGACTTCTGCTTCATGTTTCTGCTGCCTCCTTCTGGCCTTCCTCCTTCTGTCCTTCCTCCTTCTGTCCTTCCTCCTTCTGTCCTTCCTCCCACCCAGACCACATCTTTTGCCCATAGAAAGAATGTTCACTCATGTGGGTCATTGGACAACTTTGGCCAGTAGAGGGCGCTACCGGACCCCGCCCCCGGGGAGTCCCTTTGGCGGTCAGACCTTCTGTCTGTCTGGACAGGTGAACTGTCAGGTAGAAGCTGATCTTCGAAGACCAGCCTGGAAATCCTCATCGTCCTCCACTCTTTTCCAGCTTCCCTGCTGAGGCTGGGAAGCGCAAATCGGGCCACAAGCAACTTCATCAGTCCAGCTTGGCAGATGGAAGCGAGAATCCTCGCTCCGGCCTCCTGGGAAAAGCCAGGCCAGAAACGCAGCTGTAACCAGGGTGACCTCGAGCATCTCCTGGCACCCGCGCAGCCAGAGGTCACTTGGTACTTGGTGTCTCACTGAGCGTTGCTCCTTGTCCATACAGCTCCCTTGACAGCAAACCCCAAAATGAGCTGGAGAACAAGAATGATAATAATACCATATATATGGAACAATTTGTAGTGTAAAGAAACTTCTTTTATGAAATTCTTAAAATATGTTTATGGGATAGCAATGACTATTATTCCCATTTTCCATATTAAAAAAAAAAAGCCTCAGGGAAATTAAATTGCCCAAAGGCAAATTCAAAATTCATGTCTGCACTACCATACGACTTTCTTTCTCAATCGGATATTCTCTTACTCAACCAAGAGTATCAATGCATGAAATTTTAACACAAAATGTATTAATCTGTCTCCCCCTAAGAAAAGGCAAAACAAAGAAACAAAACAGAAACCATGGGAAGGTAATACTTTAACCCTTACCAATCACGTTCATCTCAAAGTGACCGAGCCTAACAGATGGTTGCTTTAGAGCAGATTTTGATAAAAGAGAGGTGATGAAGAGAGAGCATGAAGGAACTGAGATACTTCTGCAGGATGTGAAGATTTGCAGAATAAAGGACTAGTTCCCTAGGACACACGCTAAACACTTCATGAATTAGATACCCCTCACTTCAATTCCTTTCACAGAAAACATAATCAGAGGTCTGGACCGTTAGCGGGGAACAAATAAAATTATTTGGCTTCAGATACCAATGAGCTCTGAATTGCTGAGCAAAACGGTCAGGGTTTTGTCCCTATAGTTTTGGTCCCTTTCAATCTCATGTGCCTTCTCTTCCTCTATGTCCTCTGTCCTCCCTGGAATTCCTTCTTACCACCTCTCCTCTCTTCCTCCTCTACATACTGCCCAACACATCTCATCAATGTTCAAACCAACTTAACCTCAACGTAGATCCTTTTCTATCTTCCCTCCAACCACTATGCTGTACATTTCCTTAAATTCATTTCTCCCAAGAGGAAGTGAAAGGAAACAGCACAGCATTTTATCCCTGATGAGAAGACAGAAAAAGAAATTAGAATATTTATCCCTGGGTAGGCAGAGATACCTATTCTCCCCTTACCTTCCTTGTAAGAAAGACAGCTCAGCTTCCTTGACATCTTGCCCTTACTAACACAGCAGGATCCTTGATTCCTCACTGGAGCTACTGGCGGAAATGACCCCCATAGAAGCTACTTAAATGACATCTTAACGCAATTAAGATGGTAGCTATCATTATGGGGGAAAACTTTTTCCAGAACCTAAGATAACATCTGTGTAACACAGTAAAGGCCTCGTTTAGATTTATAACATGCTTAATCGAAACTCTAGAAAGCTCATAAAAGTCCTCCTTACTCACAACACCCTTTTTTCTTTCCCTTTCTCATAGTGCCTAAGGCAGTACAGTTTTCACAATGAATTCTCAGTAAACACATCGAAGGGTCTGTGTTCAGTGCACAAAATATCGATTCAGACCAAGTCATAAAGGATACATGCTTCACTGACCGAAAAAGCCAAAGACATTTTCCTCTGCTAATCGCCCTCATGGAGTGTTCAGGTATCAATTTTTATTTTACAATTTCATCAATAATTATTTCTAGTATGCAGCAATATAGAAAATTATATCTCAGTTTGCACCAGCGTATTACCCTTCCTTTGTCTTTAAGATGCTCAAGCACATGTGACTAAATACCTGAATAAAAAGCAAATCTAAAATAATCCTTTATCATTTCAGCTACATCTGAGTTTAAAGAGGGAAAAAAAATGTTATAACTTTTGACTACCCATGGGATTCCAGGGAGATCTTTTTGATATCGACCTTAAGAACATCTATAATAATGGCTGGTATTTAAATAATCCTTAATTTTCAAAACATTTTAATTTATATTTCTTTATTCTCACAACTCTCTCTTTCATGAAACAGATCAAAAATTATTAACTCTGTTTTACAGCTAAGAAAACTAATGCTCAGATGGATTAAGGGTATTTCACAGGCTGCATAGCTTAGAAGTGACTGAGTTAGGATTTATCAAAGATATGCTTTACTTCTGATTCTGTGATCTTTCCAACCACGTCATACAGCCTATTTCTAAAGAAGGACGATGTTCACCATAAATCTGCATCAAGATTGGACTGAATAATATTATGAACTAGTGAAGTTTCCCTTGCGTTCACCTTATTCTTTATGTGCAAAGCCTCTGCTCTCAGTTTCAGATTCGACCCACCTCCTAGAATTTTATTTCCTTGCATTGGCTCTGGCTGAAGAGGTTGCCCATTGCAAGACTAGCCCCATGCTTTCTACCAGGTATCCTAGAAGTTCTCCTCTTAATTCTGCCCACTTCAATGCTATCCAGACTGAATTAGCCCTGAGTATGGAATACCAATTCAGTGCCTCAGACACAGTAGGTACACTTAAGTAAGAGGTTGAGTGGAATTGAATTAATCCACTGCCTTGGAACTTACTGCTATCTTATAGGGAAATTGGGGGGGGGGTGGAGTTGTTTTAATTATGGGTTACTGTAATATCATTCTTCCTTTTTCCTCCACTCTCTAGCATTACTAAACAATAAGACACATTTTCAGTAATGTTGGCCTATTTATTGCTCTTCAATATCTATCTAGTCTACTAAAATGGGAGGAAACAAAGACATCAAATAATATACACTGGAATCTAGTCAGATTCTAGAGCATAGTATACAAGTATAGACAATCAAGGAAGTTGATTGTCTTCAACTTCAACCCAGAAAAATAAAGTAATTGTCTAAACTTAAAAGAATTTTTAGATTATAAAGGACTATGTATGGATTAGCTTCTGAATTTTTCATTCAACATCTAAGCACCTCATCTGACATCTTTCCTTTCTAGACCAGTAACTAAGGACCTAAAACATGAAATGATTTACCTTACTGTACAGTTATCTGTCACATACACACACATATTTTTTCAAAGCAGACTTCCCTGGGATGTCAAGGTGCCCTTCAATAATTACAGGTCTACCTCTGCAAGCTCTCGTTATGAAGATTAATTATTTGTGTAACACTGATGAATCTGGCACCGTACCAGGCATAAAAAATATGTTCTCAGGGCTCAAGAGACACACAGTCTAAATCAGAAAGACAAATAGGTGTTTTAAGAGCTCAAAGGGTGATCAGAACCTTGAATTGTAAGTCACCATGTTTACATTTATAAAAAATGTTCTCCACTTTTGTTGCCTTAACAGTTCATAAACATCACTGAGATGGGAAGGATGACAGCACAAGCATTTGTGAAACTGCATCCAATTGCCTGAAATATTATTCATTTTAGTGAGTTTATTACTGGACAGCTGTTTACAAATTTAGGAGCAGATTGGTCCATGGATGAATGAATTTTGGTTGAAGAAACAAGAACATGAGAGGCCTTTGAGGTCCTTGCTGATAATATTTATACTAACCAATGTTCCATAGTTCCCCACAGGGAGCACTAGGATTTTTCCACACCAGTTGATCACTGGTAAATATTGTCTGAATTATCCTGACAAAGTGTAAGATATAAAACATACCTTCAGGGACATGGAAAGCCCAGGAGTCCATATGGAGCCAGAAAAAAATTTTTTAAACTTCAGTGTTGAAATGCAGTATGGTTTGACATTGCTGAAGGCCACTGTCTACTTGTCATCAAACAGGTTATATTCATCTGGCCCATGTTTATGCCAAAAAAAGTTCCCAGATGAACCATTTTTTATAAAAAAGTTGTTAAAACCATAGATTTATAAGCACCATAACTGATTTCAAGTCCTGGCTCTGCCTCTTGCTGCCTACATGGCTTGGTCAAGTTAGTGAAACTTGATGAGCCTCATTGTCCCAGTACATGACATGGGAATGCTCATGCCAATATCTTAGAGTTATTTTTAGGGTAAAGTGAGGGTTTGTTTGTAAAAAAGCTACCATGATGCTTGGCACAGTGTAAGTACCCAATAAATAATATATATAATTATAATTATTAATGTTACTGTTCTCACTTATCTAACTTAATCAGTTTTGGGTGCTTTCCAACCACAAGGAGTTAAAGCTGTGGTTTTTAGGAATGTGCCATAGGAAAAAAAAAAAAAAAAAGTGTTGGCTTTGAAATCAGATAGACTTAAGCCTAAAGAATGTACTAATTTTTTTCAAGTGATTTAAATTCACTGAGCCTCAGTTTTCTCATTGGAAAAGAAAGGGAATAATAAAGCATAACTCAGGGAAGTTGTGAAAAATCAAATAAATTATACATGAGCAAAGGGCCTGGAACATCATCTCCAAAAGGCACATACATACTCACAGGTACGTAGCTTTGCCTTAATAGACCCCATCTTACTGTGATTGACTGCCCACTTCATCCCATCATGATACATGCCTGAAAGGATCTACTGCTTTTCCATCTCCATAATTCTGAGTAGTAAGTGATCATTAATTTTTCTGAGTGAATGAATGAATGAATAAATGCATATTTTCTTTATTCCTCAGTAATGACCATGAAGAGCTTTTAGAATTATAATAAAACAGATAGGTTATATGATGTTTGCCTTTTAATTCATAAAAAAGGCAACCCTTACTTATATGCAATATATAAGAATTTCTTCAATGAAAGAAAGAGGAGTAAATATATTTACTAAGTTTTAAAAAAACTTAGATTTCTAATTCTCTAATTAGTCATTAGTTCATTCAGTCATTAATTCAAAAAGGCCACATGCCAGACATTGTCCAAGATATTAGGGATGTAATAGTGAACAAAACAGACATGGCCTTGCTTTCATGGAGTTTCAGTGCAGTGGAAAAGACAGTCAAATGACTGCCAAAATAAATGCAAAATTACAACCTTGATAATTTCTATGTTCATTTAATCAGAATGCCATGCAAGCATATATAAAAGAATGCCACTTGAACTGGTTTTTAGTCTCAAAGTTTTGCCTGAGGTCCTTTCAGTTGATGGCTGTATAGAAGATAAGTGACCACATTCTCTGGGCAGGACTTAGCAAGAGGTGGCCCCAAAGTCTCTTTCAATCCAAATCACCAAATCACCTACCTCCAGTCCATAAAAGACATGACTAGAAAAATATATCAAAAGGAAGATTCATTGAAAGAGAGATTTCCTGGAATGGAATTCACCAGAGTAAAAGTTCTGCGGCAGCTTCAGTGACCTCTCCTGCTCCGCCACGAATTCAAGTCAAATACATGCTTCTGTTGGAGCTGGGGTTGTGCGCATGAGCAGAGACTGAAATCTGACCCTGGGCTTGGGTGCTGAGCTGCAGAAACTCACAGGACTCACTCTACACACTTAAAAGACGGGGCACTAGAGAGCGTGGCTGTGTTCTCCAGAGTGCCAGGGCTTCTTGAAGCCGTAACTAGTGACTGAGTCTTGACGACAGAATACTGAGGGGGGAAGAAGAGCAGGAGTGCCAGGAGGACCACTCCCAGCAGCAGGGAAGGGTTCCTGTGAGCCAAGCAGATGTTGTTCAGCCAGGCTCCCATCACTACGGAAGGGTCCCACTCAAGAAGTGGCCTGCCAGGACCCAGGACCTTCAGAGCAAGAGTTGGGAGAGATTTCCAAGGGATCACATACGAAAGGCATTGCCTAGGTCGGGGGTCCCACACAGGACATCAAAGAACTTTGATGGCAGAAAAGGGAAATGTGATGGAATGAGTTTGGAGGTAATAATAGAAAAACAAATATACAAATAAAAAAGATTTTCTGCCCTAGTTGAGGTAAATAACTCACAGCTCTTACCCACTGGCAGCCAGTCCTCCTCTCCGGGCCCAACATTGTTTTGCTCAGTTCCGTTTCTTAAAGTTGACACGAGGAGGCCCCTTCCACACGGGCGTCTAGAGGGTGAAGAAAATGATCCCCGCTGTCCAGACTATTCCTCGAGAAAAGATGAACTGATTACTGATGCTCTCAGTGGAAATACTCCCAGTCCCGTTAGCCTGAAAGTTGATTTTAAAAAACAACTTGCCTTTGAAAACTTAATTTACAAACAAAATACATTCTCATCCACAATCTAATTCACTCTTAAAATAAACACGGGGTGAGCGGGAAGAGCCTAGCGGAGAAGCCCGAGGAGGATCCCCCGTGTCCCCAGTAAGGGGCAGCCTGGGGAGGGGTGAGGTGAGCACATTCAGCTCCAGCAGGGGTGGGGGGTAGGGGGCTGGAGGGAAGTGGGGGGGTCTTACTGCACTTACTGCACCGGTTTTCCCCAGACGGCTCTGTCTGCCATGGCCTTGCAGTTCCCACGTGAAGAACACGTTTGCCAGGCTCAATTCCATTCCAGGCAGTTGCCCCACCTAAAATAATTCTCTAAGATCCTGGTTTTATTTCTGGAGCAAGAAACGGCCCTTTGATAGTGGTGTGGCTCGTCGTCATGATTTCTGAGCTGCCTGCCCCATGTCTGTAGTATAGCTCCTTTCAATTCGGCACCTTGGGTGATTTCCCAAGATATGGTATCTAAATAGCTTTAGTTTCTTGTACCAATTTACCCATTGATTAGCTCTCTCACAGGTGAGGAAATGAGAGTCTATTTCAGGCATATATAAAACCTAACAACTAGTCTATGTGGACAGAACTTGGCACAGCAATCCGCTTTATTTCTAACACCCAGGTGACTGCAGCATATATTTAACAATACAAACGATTTCCACCCCACATCCAGCCCAGCTCAGTGTTCAACTGCAACCTTGTTTATCAAGGAAACTAATTACATTCTCCTTGCTTGTGATACAGTTTATCTTACTAACTTCACATACTGTATTTCTATACTGTATCTTTAAGGTATGTGTCATTTTCTCTTCTCTCTTCATTCTCACACGGGCTATGGCCTTGAGTTGTTGTCTATATTTTAGATTCTGTCTCTATCCTTCCTATCCTCCTGTCTGTCTGTCTCTCCTCTCTGCTCACCAGATTGCTCCCACCATCTCAGCCGTCAGCACCAACTCCTCCTTCCCTGGGCCCATTCTATCCCTGCAAGCTTCCTCTTGCATCACTCTCCCTCATTTTCTGCATCCCTGGGCAGCCCTATAGAGTCCTCAAACTTCTACATTTCTCTTTTTTTCCTATCCAGAAGAAAATGTGAAAGCAAAAGAGTGACATGTTATTAATCACATGCAAATCCATGCACGTCCGTTGTTTCCCCTAAAGCATTCGTTTATGGAGCAGACACAGATATTTCAATTGATGGCACTGTAGCAATGTATCTTCATTGATCCATTATTTAAAGAAAAATGTATTGACTGAGCACAGACTATGCTCAATGTAGTAATATGAGGAGACAGAGATTAAAAAGAGTAAGACATAGTCATTACCACAAGGAGCTTACCAGATGGGATGCAGAGAAGAAAATGTCATAATAAATATGATATAAACAGAATAGGATAAGCACCAAGAGTAGTCCAAACAAGGGTTATAAGATAATGAGGAGGGCATATTCCAAAAAGTAGATTCAGGGCATTCTTTAGAAAGAGGATGCATTTGAGATAGATGGAATAGATGGCAAAGAAGAGAGAGATAGGATGAAAGGGGCTGAGGAAGTCATGCCAGGGAGAAAGCAGGGGCAGAGATAGCCAATCAGGATGTACAGAGTGAGTGGGGAACAGCAAGAAGCCAATTCTGAATTTTCAATAGGCATTGGAGCTATGTCCTAGACAAGTACGCATGGGCTAGGAAGTCCTAAAATTCCTAGTGGTAGCTTATCAGTTAGAACAGGACAGTGGCATCATCAAAATTTATCAGTCCATTAAATTGAATACCACTATGAGAAAAGAATCATTATAGTATTAAAAATTTTTAACAATGTTCCATCAAAATAAATTTGTTATTGGAGTTGTTGGGAAATATAGCATGGCATCACATGCATCACCAATTTGCAGTGATCAAAGTACAGAAATATTCACTTACCATAGCAAACTCCCTGAACATAAAGTGACTTTTTTTTATGGTTCAGCAAGAATTTCAGAAACGTATAGCACATCTGAGTCACTATTATGAATAGTGGCTGTTTACAAGTTTATTAGGACCATTTCATGAAATGTTTAGATAAATATCTATGGCGATCTTTTTGATTTATTTTATTATAGATATTAGCCAATCACTGGAGTCATGTCAGAGGTATAGGCACAATTGAGTTATGCAAATATAAAATTTTAATTTTTCCATAATTGAACTCAACTTACTCTTGTTCCACAGAACTTAGCTTCTGCTGATGTGAAACAGACCTGAATCTTGTGACTTCGAAGTAACACAGGCACTTCTGGTCTAAACTTTAGACTTTTAGATAAATATTTAAGCAAATTTAATATTTTAGTTTCTCACAATGCAAAATTTAAACTTTGTATCTGGACTGATTCCTATTCTTAAAGACGCTCCTCTCCTCCTCTTGCCTAGAATTTGTCTCAGGGCAAAAGGATTACAAAAGGACATGCATATTGGAAAAAGGGTTACCTGGCCTTTGGGGCCTTCGGTCTTTGCTGGCCTTCCAGGAGATGTGTAATCTTACTTGATTTTAGGGCTTCCCCCTTTCATACCAGTGAATCTCCCACTGATACTAGCGGTCACTGAGTTTTTAGCATCTGCACTGCACCATGATTGCTGCTGGGAGCCTTATCACATCTTCCCAAAAAGGCAACACCTGCTGATATGCATTTTCCTTCTTAATTCTCAAAAATTCTCTGAGCACCTGCAGAATACCTCTGCCCCACTGGAGTCAGAGGAGAGTTGGGAGGCTTTGCCTACTGCTCTGCCTGAAAATGCCGCACAGATGTTGCTGATCATGGGAGCTGCTCACGTTCGTGTGACATCCTGTGCAAGGCAGAGCCCTCAGACTGCACCCCCTTGCTGTTCTCGTCCCCGCGCTTTCCTCCTCCCTCTATCTTCCACCCCCAAACCAAGGCCAGGGAGTGAGAGCACTCTGGCGCTTTTTAGGGATCCCATCACCCTCCACCATATAGACCCACATCCACAAAATCCCTCAAGCTCCTTCTCCCATACAAGGAACATCTATTTTCTTTGCTGTGTCACAGCAATCTCTCCTTACATCATATTCTGTATCTTTGCATAGTCTCGGATATGTACCTAGAACTTGATGTTCTCAGACTTGCAAAACACAGCTCTTGAAATTTAAAGGGAAACTTGGAATTCAGCAAAGTCTATTTTCTCTCAAGCACTTGGTTCTTGCAATTGGGGTTTCTTCTCTGTTCCTTTTCAAAATGTATTTAGAAAGTCAAAGCTGAGAAATGATACATATGTTCTCATGGAATTTTTTTCATCTGAGGAAAGAATATATAGAAAACTGTTGACACTAGCTGACTAGCGGGCTTAAGGGTAGGGGTACAAGGTACAGGAAAAAATAGCTTACTAGCGAACTATTATCATAGCCATATGTGGCACATGTTAGTCTGCTCAGACTGACAAAACAAAATACCACAGACCGGTGACTTAAACAGTGGAAATCTATTTTGTCACAGTCTTGGAGGGAGGGAAGACCACAGCGGGGTGTCACCCTACTTGATTCTTGGTGAGAGCCCCTTCCAGATGGCAGCTCTCCAGCCGTCCTCGCATGGCCCTTCCACTGTGAGTACAGAGAGAGGTGCAGATATTAGTAGTTGTGACAGAGACCGAATGGCCCATGAAGGCTGAAATAGGCACTCCTTGACCTTTAGAAGGAAAAGTTTGCTGACGTTTGGTCTAACCAGGCTGATGGAGCAGCTCTACCCATGAAGTCTTCCAGAGGCCCCACCTAGCTGCTCAGGGCAACATTGCAACTTAAACACAGGACTCTGAGGTTGCTGTGGTCATCAGGCTATCTACGTAACAGGAAATGTGGACATGGCATGCACTACTTACATTTATTCAATGCCATGAAATTCATTGCATGGCCTCTCTTAGTTGTAAGGTTCAGAGATGAATGCAGTCTCGAGCTGGAAGGCCATGTACCAAAGTCAAGCTCTAATTCTGACGGAACCCAAAGCGAAGCCGCAGCTCTCTACAGTGGCTATCTAGGGCATCCTTATTAGCAGTTCTGACCCTGAACTTCTGTCCTCATACACCGAACTTCTACTCTCACAAAGGATGGGAGGAAAAGAGACATATAATTAAAAATACAAAAATGTGTTAATTGTTTACTTCCAGACATTACTGCATTTCTCCTTAAAATATTCTTATGAAATAGACTGAGATCAAAATATCTTACAATCTACATTCATAGGTTTAAGAAACTAGCTTTAACAATGGCACTTTCAAAAAGTTCCCTTTGTTTGAGATATCTCAAAGTTTTTCATCAGTCAAGAACTTTCCTCCCTCCTCCAATTGCCTGCATGCAACTATTCAATACGAGTGTTCACTCTGTGAAAGACACACAAAGATTATTAAAGCAAAACTATTTAATGAGTTTATGCCTCCACAGGATTATGTAGGATAAGAACCGGGCTCATTGTCTTTATTTCACCTCCAGGCTGGCTTTAGTTTCTACTGGACTGGAAATATTAATAATCTTATTTTTTCTTGATAATTCTCATTAGTTATGCACTATTCAAACACATGTTTAAGTTTGTCTTAATATAGACACTAAATAGATTAGTACATCAGAGAGTTACATTCCCTTGCTATTTATCTATATAAAACCAAAATCAATGAGAACACATCTACCGATAAAATAAACCCTCTAGCTATAGTCAAGGGTAAATTATTATTAATTCATATTTCATATTACCTACATTTGCCCAGAGAAAGATTAGTCATACTCCTCTGCAATAGCATTAGCTTTAGCTTCATTGTGACTCTTATATCTGACTTCTTGTAGCAGAGTCTAGGACTCATATCTTTCAACACAGAAAGGTGTGCATCCATGTTCATTGTTCTTTAGTGCAGTTAAGGAATGGTATTCAGTTATTCCCTTGTAATGGAAAGAGCAACTACAACGTAAATGATTTTAAATGCTCTGAACCAAAAATATGCTTCTTGGTGATTGAACTTATCTGAAGTAACAAAACTTGGAAAACAGAAATAGAATGACGGAAGATATTAGTGCAGGAGGACGTCTCTGAGATTATTTAGTCCAAGGGTTGGCAAAGTGTGGCCACAGGTGGAATCCAGCATTGCCCATTTGTCTGCAGATTATCTGTAATGGTGTTGACACTAGAATGACAGAATTGAGTAGTTGCAACAAAGACCAAGACCATCTGCAAAGTTAAGAATATTTACTACCTCTTTATAGAAAATGTTTGCCAACCACTCATGCAGTCCAAGTCCTCTTATAATGATGAGTGGATATTGAATTCAGGAGAGCATAAGAGGATGGAGTAAGAAATAGATCCCACATCTCTTGTTTCACAGGCTAGAGCCTCAAAAAATAAACATTTAAAGCAAAATGTGTTCCCTATTAATTGAACACCGGCCTAAGCTCTAGTCTGCTCAAACCAATTGCTTACTGCCCCTGAAAATTCACACCCTGCACTTTCGTGATTACGCCACTGCTTACACGCTTCTACCTATTTGTAATGTCATTTCTCCTTACCTTGTCTGTCTAGAAAATTCTGTAGGGCCCAGTTCAGTTGTCATAGCATCTCAGTAGCTATCCTTGATCTCACTGAGCTGAGACAAAGGCTCTCATTTCTATTCCTGCTGCAATTTATGTGTACCTTTTAAAAAAATGTAATGTGAAACTAGCACACTCCAGAAAGAATGGGTAATGCCACTAAACTCTACATCTATAAATGGTTAAAGTGGTAAACTTTATATTATGTATAATTTGCCACATTCTTCAAAAAGAAAAAAGAAAAAGAAAGAATGGGCGTCGTTCACATACCATTCTGGGATTCAGGTGTGCATGTGGTGGGGACCAGTATTAATATCAAATGTCATCAGTGTCTGTCCCATTCAGGAATCTTTCTGCAACAGTATCGGATTATGTTGACTCCTTAGCAAGAACAAACTATTTACAATATCTATTTGGTGGAGTTCTGTGCTAGATCTTCAACTTCACCTTCATTCCAGTTAGTCTCTGCTGGCCACTGGTCTCTTCTTGCACCTGTGCTAGACGAGTCCCATTCTCAAGCAGGTCTGTTGAAGCAGGTCACAGTAGCCACCTTGCTTAATGGATTATACACAGACTCCTCATTCTCCCTGCACTGGGCCAAAGTTCAGACTAAGAAGCAAGAAAAGAAAATTAAAATATCTTTTAATTATAAAATAAACAACACTAGCTCTTTCTGTCTTCACTGGTAAACTGCACAAGTCTGAATAAGTGTGAAAATGTAAATTTTCTGCAATTCTTTAAATGCCTCCCACGGACTGAGATGGAATATTAGTTTGTTGATATTGCATGGCACACAAAAATTCTCCTTATTGCTGACTGAGAATCCTCAACTCTGTTACTTCCTATGTTTTCCTACAACATTCTCTCCTGACAGTATTAATGGCAGAAAACGAAAAGGGAAGAAAATAGAAGGAATGTCCATGAGGGTTCCCTGATGACTTGCTTTGTGCCTGCTCTGGGAGGAGTCATTTATGTTCACACTGTAGTGTTATAGTTTGTTTATGGACCTGCCTCCCCCTGTGGCTTTAAGAAATATGTCAGCTGAGTCTCAGGCTTATTCATCTTTAAACCCTCACACCTAACAAAGGACCAGACACAATAGGACACATTGAAAATCTAATTATACTATATAGGGAAGAAAAAAAAGTTGACTGGACTCAGCTAAAGAAGTGGTCATGTCTAAGAACTTGGTGAATTTAAATGTTTGCAGGTTGCAACCCAAACATCTAGCCAATTGGCCAAACTGCCAAATTATGTGTTTTAGAGAACATTATTGAAAAGCAAATAAAATCGTTCATAAAAGGAATGAAAACAGATTAATAAACTTGTGGGACAAATACTCAGTGTCACTAATGACCAAAGAAATACAAATGAAATACTACTTTTAATGATAATACTGCACCCAGGCTAAGGTAACATGAACTTCTTTATTTAGCATAAATTGGCTAAACTTTTTAAAAAGCAATTTGAGTAAATCTGTCAAAAGTTTTAAATGTATGTATATATTTGAATCCAGTGATTTAATTTCTAAAAAAAAAAATCTATCTAAAGAAATATAATGTATGAAATACTTCATGTACAAAATGTTCAGCTTGATATTATTTATAACAGCAAAATGTGGGAGCCCATTAAATATGAAATATGCCTCAATAGTTAAATAAATTAGTACATTTATTCAATAATCATCAATTAAGTGTATGCTTCTGATAGGTTAAAATAATTCAGAAGCAGGATTCAATATATATTTATATTTATAAATATATTAAATATTTATATTTATATTATATTTAAAAATAATATATTCTTATATTATTTTAAATATAAGTTTATATTACAAATAATACATTATGACCATAAATATGTAAACTAAGAAAACAAAAATAATAGAAAGAACAAAAGAAACTGAAAAGAAAAGCAGTAAACATTGAAAAGAATTTCACAAAAATATTGAGAGGCTTTCTTGAAATTATATCAATATTGTGTTTTTCTTGCCTTTTTCATTGTTTTCAAATTTGTTTATCATGTATGTATTAGGGAAATAAAATTTTAAATTATTGTTAAATTCTTTTCAAATTAATTTGCTGCAGTATCTTTAAGGGATTAATGAGTTTAGATATTTAGCCTTTTAATATTTTGCTTAAGATCAATTATTTGAATAACTGGAAAAATGCTAAAACACTCTTATGGTTGTTTCTTTAGTTTGCCAGGTTTGCTGTTCTCATTGTGGTATTGCCAGGTACTAATTACATCAACTTGGAAATGTGACATAACGTCTCTGACCCTCAGCTTCCTCATGTGGAAAATGGTAGTAATAATAATGACTTCACAAGGATTTTTTGAGGTATTTGAGAAAATAACATAATAAAATTGAGAGTTGCTACTTAAAAATGTTAGTTATTTTTTTCCTGCAAGAATATCTTCTTGACATCTGATAACACAAACCACCATCATATTCTTTAGTTGAGCTGTCTACCATACGGCTTCTTGGTTTAAGTTGGAAAAACAAACAGTGTTGCATAGGATAGCATATTGCACTTGCTTGAAATTGAGGTAAGAAGCATTACTAAGAATAAGAAAAGAAGTTTTTTATCTAGACTTATGGAAATTATATGCTCTTGGGAAAGGTTTTAAATAGCCTTTGGTATGAAATACTTACCCCATTTCTAAATGGATCCAAATACTATTAAATGTGTTAGACTCTTTTGAGAATAATGGTACAAGTACGTTTTGGAAAAAATATGAGTCTTGTTAATATGCTAATTTCACAGGCATATTTCTACTTAACAACTGTGGGTATTATTTTAATTAGAGTCATACTTACATTCTAATATAAGAATTACTACTAAAAGCAGTCTTAATTTCCATCAAGAATAATTTATTTTGTTCTTTTCATTTTATTCTTGAATCCACACCCGCTGCAAATTATCTTGTCTCTTTTAATTAGTAGCCTAAAGCAGTCTTCTTGTTTTCCACTTCCTCTGTGCTATTTATATCAATTATGTTTCTTTCTTCTTCAATTTTCCCTTCATTTAAATTTTGGTGTGATAAAACTTCAGAATAAAATAATGAAAAAAGGACTTTGTTGGTTTTTAAATAAAAATCTATTAAGTATTATTTTCATTTATTTCCAAATAATGGGGAAGGTTTATACTTTAGTGGGACACAATGAAAAACATAAGGGATAAACAAACCTAAGTTATCACTATGTTTTAGTTGGAAATATTTATTTTATCCAGTCTCATGAGCCTTTGGATTAAAAAGAACTTAATCTGAGTTATTCTATATTTTGCCATCTTCCCTATATGATTCCAATTCAGGCCAGTTATATCACAGGTAAAAGATAAACTTTTTAAAAATAATATTATCTCTTTTTTTAATTTTATGAATATATTTTATTTAGCCTAATATATCCAACACATGTATCCATGTCAACACATAATCAATATATTACTAATAAAATCCTTTACATTAATTTTAATGTTGAATTACTTAAAATTAGATACAATGAAAAATTTAGTCCCTCAGTTGCCCAAGCTACATTTCTAGTACTCAGTAGCAACTGTGGCTATAGTGGCTACATGTCAGACAGCATGGCCTCTCAATTATGGAACCTTTTTAGCACTTTAAATTTGTATCCAGACAACTGAATTATGAGAGCATATGTGTTTTACCTGAACTTCAGAGTATTCAGAGTCTCTTGCAAAATTTAGTTGTGCAAACCACTATATAATAAATGCTTACTATATATACAGCTTGTCATATATAAATCTGAGGATTTTATAGTAAACTAATGGTTGAACAGGCAAAATTCAATGTCTCTACAATTTTTTCTCTTTCTTATTTTTTCTGCAAATACATAATAAATATTTAATCTATTAAATTTCCTTCTGATATTCATGACTATGTCAATAACTTGGAGTAATGCTCAATAGATACAAATATTTAACACATGTCTTGGCAACAAATATTTTGGGCAAATTTCCAAGTTTAAAAAAATCTACTAACATAATTAGATATGAGGATTAACTCATATGTCAAATATGTCAATTTTGTTGAAAGCTCCATTTGAATGTATTACTGTTGAGGAAAATTTAATTGAAGTTTTAATAGATATGGACATTTTGCAGTGCTATTATGTGAGCTACATCTATAAGTTAGAGATATTAAATATTACAATGGGAATTTGCAAATTTAACAGTTGTTTCCAGTATAAGACATTTCATGTAATCACCTAATAGCAGCTGGTAGCATTGTTATTTTGTCTATGCCTTTATTTCTAACCAAGCTGACTGAAATGCCTTTTTCAATCTTTTTTAATAGAAGTATTTGTTTAATATTCAATAATTTTTATGGTTCTCAATCTCTCTTCTAACATTCAAGTAATGTTCTCTAATTTAATCACTCTGCATAGAATTCAAAAGTTGTCAGAAGTAGAGATTAATTGTGAGCAGAATAAGTATTTTCACCAATTCAGAAAACTCAAATATCACATATTTGTTTGGCAGTTAAATTTCTCTCTGTTGAGGTTGCTGTTGATCTTCATCAATATGAGATTGTAAATCTTCCTTTAGTTGAATTAAATTAAAACCTTCTGCACAGAAAAAGAAATAATCAAGAGAGTACAAAGACAACACAGAATGGGAGAAAATATTTGCAAAGGATGTGTCCGACAAAGGGCTAATATCCAAAATCTACAAGGAATTCAAACAACTCAGCAAGAAAAAAACAAGCAACCCATTAGAAAGTGGGCAAACAACATGAACAGGCATTTTTCAAAAGAAGTGTATAGGTCGGGAGCAGTGGCTCTTGCCTGTAATCCTAGCACTCGGGGAGGCCAAGGCAGGAGGATCACTTGAGGTCAGGAGCTTGAGACCATCAAGAGTGAGACTCTGTCTCTACTAAAAGTAGAAAAAAAAATTAGCCAGTCAACTAAAAATAGAAAAAAAAATTAGCTGAGTGTGGTGGCTTGTGCCTGTAGTCCCAGCTATTCAGGAGGCTGAGGCAGGAGGATCACTTGAGCCCAGGAGTTTGAGGCTGCTGTGAGCTAGGCCGATGCCATGACACCCATGCTGGCCCCAGTAACAAAGCAAGACACTGTCTCAAAAAATATATATATATGGCCAACAAACATATGAAACAATGTTCAACATCACTAATCATCAGGGAAATGCAAATTAAAATCACAATGAGACACCATCTTACTCCAATTAGAATGGTCATTATGAAAAAGTCAAAAAACAGTAGATGTTGGTGTGAATGTGGTAAAGGGAATACTTACACACTGTTGGTGGGAATGTAAACTAGTACAACCTCTATGGAGATTAAGTATGGAAATTTCTCAAAGAACTGAAAGTATGTGTAGCATTCAATCCTGCAATCCCACTACTGGGTATCTACCCAGAGGAAAATAAATCACTAAAAAGATACCTGCATTCATATGTTTACTGCAGCACAACTCACAATCACTAAGATATGGAATCAACCTAAGTGCCCATCAACCAAGGAGTAAAGAAAATATATGTATACACACACACACACACATACATACACATATACACCATAGAATACTAGAATAATACTCCATGATAAGAAAGAATGAAATAATATCTTTTGCTTCAACTTAGATGGAACTAAAGGCCATTATCCTAAGTAACTCAGGAACAGAATAATATATGCTGCATTTTCTCACTTATAAGTGGGAGCTAAACTACGGCTACTCGAGGACACACAGAGTGACACAATGGACATTGGAAACTCACTAGCAGGGAGGGTAGGTGGAGTGAGGGATGAAAAATTACCTGTGAGGTACAATGCACACTACTCAGGTGATGGGTATAAAAGCCCAGACTTTACCATTATACAATATATATACGTAACAGAATTCAACTTGTATCCCCTAAATCTATTAAAATTAAAAAAATAACAATAACAAAAAACTTCCTGAGGAAGTTTTAAAAATCTTTCTTAACCTCCAAAAGATGTAGATATTGGATCGTGTAATTTCTGACCATCTCGCTGTGTCCTTCCATCTGATAATTTCCTTTCGTGACCCTGTCTGCTCAACTAGGTTTTGGCCCACAGTGTGTTTGACTCTTTTCCTGCAAGCTCTGATCCTGTATTTCCATTTAGTCCAGAAGCTTCTATGTAACAAGCTTGTTTCTGCTTTCTTGGAACCATTGATCCAGAAGGATAATGAGAGCTGCTATTTTAACAAATATTGGTTCTGAGCCAGGCACAGTGGCTCGTACCTGTAATATCAGCACTTCAGGAGGCCTAGGCAGGAGGATCTCTTAAGGCCAGAAGTTTGAAACCATCCTGGACAACATAGTGAGACCTCATCTCTACAACAAGTAAGAAAAAAAAAATTAGGCAGACATGGTGGCACGTGCCTAATGTCCTAGCTACTCTGGAGGCTGAGGCAGGAAGATCATTGAGACCAGGTGTCTGAGGTTGCAGTGAGCTATGATGATGCCACTGCACTCCAACCTGGGTGACAGAATGAGGCACTGTCTCAAAAAAAAAGGAAACATAGTAAACTGGCTGGCTTTAGATAAAATAATGTTTTGCTCAATTATATAAAAAGGAATTTATACCTGACTTTTGAATGTACATGAGATATTTGCTATTTTTAAATAAAATTTAATTAGTCTTTATTGGATTGCCATCAACGCTCATAATAACTTTACAAAGGCTTGAAGAGGAATAGTGTTTCCAGTTTCAAAGCCTGTGAGCTTGTGTGTGTGTGTGTGTGTGTGTGTGTGTGTGTGTGTGTGTGTGTGTGTGTGTTTGCGCATGCGCACGTGCGTGAGCGCTGCCAAGTTCCTGGGGGCGGGTGTCAACTTACTGAATATTCAACATTGCTATTAATGACAAAGACAGAAAACAGCAGCAGGTTAATGATTGTCAAACTAGAAGGCAATGAACTCTAGTTGGAACACAGAAGAAAAAATCAAAACGAATTGAAGAGTGTATGATAATTGAGTGGAAATAACTAAATGAGTTTCCATGGGAAATGAGGAGCCTGAGCTTCCGGGGAGCGTCAGAGACAGGGAGGAAACCCAGCCACTCGGCAGCTGAAGAAATGAGAAAAATAGGATGGTCAAAGGCACACGGAGGGTTATAACAGACACCAACTGTTCAGCAGTTGTCAGTAGCTTTGGCAGGCAGAAAAGGCCAAAGCTGACGGGAACAGAATTCCAAGAGATGTATTTCAACCCCAAATAAAGAAGTCAAGTCTTGTTAAGGGAGTCTCTTGAATTAGAATTAGAAAGGTTTCCCAAGATTAGGAGAGAGTAGAGCAAAAAGTCTGAGAGGTTGATGTTTAATTTCTGCTAAATAATCACAAGTGAAATTTTTCGATTAAGGGCCAGCACTCTGGGAGTCTCCCAACTACATCTGTTCTGCTATCAAGGTCTGTTGATCCTCTTCCCTAAGTATCTCTCAGATCGACTTGTTTTTAGCCATTATACCACATCCTCATCCAAACCACCATCATCTCTCACATGGACAAGGCAATGGTCTCCCAAATGGTATTTCCACATACACTTCATTCCTCTAGTTCATTCTCCAAATGTTCGCCAGAGAGGGGTATTTTAAAATGCAAACTGTTACAACCACCAGAGCCTGCTCCTAGACGGAATGCATTGTCTTTGTATTAATTTTTAAAGGCCCTTTCCCCAAGATGATGTATTTCCATCTGTCAAAAAATTTATCAGACGGTACTGATTTTGTTAGAACAAGACATTTTATCACCATCTAGCAGAATATCACCATAATAAATATATAAATCTAGGAGGTCCACAATGTGAATAGCACACACTCAAATGTGGCTCTCTTCTTCATTACCCCACATGTGCTATCATGTGTATGACATGGCACAACACGCATCAGCCCTGCATATCAGTCCCATTATGAAAACTTTCCATGGCTTCTGTTTTTCCCCCAGTTACAGGCTTGAAACCCTAACAAGTCCTGTAAGGCCCTAGACTGCTATTCTTGCAGCATGAGATGTCTTCTCCACCTCACCTCACACCCTCTTGGTTTTGCCAACTCCCTCTCCTCCATTTTCTCAGTATGAATGTCAGTTCCTCCAAGAAGCTCGACTGAAAAACTGGCTTAGGGCCACCTGGGTCATCTTTGTATCTTAGAGAACCATAGTTTCTTACTCAATGCCTCATTTGTTGGAATGGAGGCTCCATGACAGAGATGACACGTGAAACGTGTTCCCTGCCTCACAGTTCTTGACACAGTGGTGCATATATCGTAGGCATTTAATGCGTATCTGTTGAATGCATAAATGAAAGTTGAATATATAAATTAGTGCTGCATAATAAATAGGGATATACCGAATTATGAATTATAATGCCTTAATAGAAAGTTTTTTCAAGAGAATAAAAATCAGAGGAAAGAACATGAAATTAATATTTGGAAAATGAGAATTGAGATGAATGATATGCTTCTGTCTGTCCTGTTCCTGACTATGAATTCCAAATTTATTACTTTCCTTAAATTAAATTCTATATCATAACATAGAAAAGTTCTTTGTTACTTTTCCATGTAAATTTTAAGTGCCTCAAAATTGAACTGTTATTTCTTTTGTTCTCAAATGTTTCTGTTAAAAAATCTTCAGAGCATTATAAATAAAATATTACACAGTGGAAATTTTAAAGAGATACAAAAAAACAGGGTTGTTAAGTCACTTCTAGGAGTCTAGTATTTAACATCAAATAGAAATATTTGTGGGGGTTTTTTTTCTGTAAAGATTTCAAATAACCACATAATCAGATATGTATGTCCATTTTATTCTCAGAGACCGATAAGTTCTATTGGTCCACATAAATAAATATAATATTTTAATAGTAGTTTAAAAATGAACATAATTTTTCTCCTAAAACTTTAGAAAATACAGAGTAAACAATGCATAAATAAAATTGACAATTGTCTTCATGCTGTACTGACAAGCAAAGGATCACCAGAAAGACTTCACCATGATGCCTGAAAAAGAAAGTCCTTTTTTCTTTTTTTCAGGTTGGAAAAAGATATAAAATCATGTAGTTTGACGGAGAAGTGTTAAAGACATAAATCTGAAGCTCCAAGGAGTTTGTCCATACCCGCGGGTTTGTTTACCAAATATATAAGAGAAGGTATCTGAAAAGAGGGGTGATCACTGGGTATGAAGTCCCCTTCAGTTTTGTTCAAGGTAGGTTTACTTCCATTCTTTTCATCAAATGAAGTATTGAAGCAAATTTAGCATATTTGGCAGAGATTTTGTTTCTAAGAGCTTTTCTAAGCTCTTCCATCTGCAACACTCATGAATGGCTATTCCCCTCTGCTTAAGTGTTCTCCATTGCAGTGGAATTCAGCGCCTGTTCTGCTGTTCAGCAGAAAGCTTATTAGAATATTAAGCTTAGCTAACTTTCATCAATTAGCCTTATTTGTTTCTTCAGGGACAAGGTTTTAATGGTGATTGTCATTTTCTTTTGATCTAGACTACAATTCTTGTAATGCAGGCTCTATTTGCTCTAATAGCTTTTAGGAATTATATCACTTTGTCAGCTTTTTAAAAGTTGTGGTTAATTAAATTTCTCAGAGCCTTCCTACACACATTCCTGTCATTCAATCACTCAGTTTATTTTTTTCTGAAAGCAATTTTTAGCTTAATACAAAACTATGATTTTCCTCGTGATGTTAATTTCCTGTCTTGGATTGGCTCAGCGTAGTAGCCATCTGTGATGATGATTGCTGTCACGGGTTGAACTGTCGTCCCCCCACCCCCCCCACCCCCACCCCAGCCCTCCCAAATTCACATATTGAAGTCCTAGCTCCCAGCACCTTAGACTGTAACCTTAGCTGGCAATACAGTCATTGCAGATACAATTAATTAAAAATGAGGTCATACTGAAGTAGGATGGGCCTCCAATCTAATCTGACTGTTGTGCTTGTAAAAGGGGGGAAATTTGGGCACAGCACACAGAGAGAACTCCATGTCAAGATGAAGACAGAGATCGGGGCGTGTGTGTGAGGGGTAATGCTGTGTAAACCAAGGAATGACAACTATTGCCAGCAAAACATCAGAAGCTGGGGAGAGGCATTGAGCCCTCTTGGGCCTCAGTAGAAACCAACCTTGCCAACTCCTTTTTGTCAGACTTCTAGCCTCCAGAACTGTGAGACTGTAAGTTCCTGTTGTTTAAACTACCCCATTTGTTATGGCATCCCTAGAAAACTAATACAATTGCTCTTACTTTTGAGTCTATCATTTCATCTGAAACATCTCATAGTATTTCTCCTTAGAATTTATTTTAGACATAGGCTAACTGCATAAAACTGAGGTTTGTGAAATCCCACTGCAAAAGTTATCTCCCTGGGCATCTTACCATCAGCATGTTCTGCTCACACTCCTTCATTCCCTCTCTTATTCTTGTCTGTTCTGACATTGAAATTGTTTTAGTCATAGTTAAGAGGCCAAGAAATGAAAATAGCTGATAAACTATACTGTTGGAAAAAGTTTCCAGCCTGGGATCTTAAGATTCCAGAAGTCCTAAGAATTGCTTGCTTGTTTGCTTCTGTTGATATTTCAAAAAATGTGGGTTTCCATATATGTACCCATGTTAAGCTAATTTAAAGCATCAAGTACTGCCTCAGGTTAGATTTCTACTAACTTTACGCTTGTAATAATATAAACACTTTTTGAAGTTTTAAAATGTAAGATTTTCTAGGCATAGTACTAGAAATATTGTACCCATTATCACATTTAACTCCCATGAATGTATCCTAGGAGGCAATACTATTATCGCCCCCTTTTAGAGATAAATACACCAAGGGTTAGAGAAGTAAATTAAGTATCTTGCCTGAGGTTATGCTAGTACTAAGTGATGGAACCTGAATTGAAACGCAAATTCATCTAACTCCAAGGCTCTGTCTGTTAACTATACATAAGCTTCTATGAACTGAAGAACAAAAAGACACATTCCTTCAGCCATTTAATAGTTGCACATATTGAGCAATTTCATTAACCTTCATTGTTTCCCCTATAAAATGAAAACAGTAATGATACTTTGCTTCTGAGATTACTATATGAATTAAATGAAATAATATGAAATTAAATATACAGTGCGTGGCAAATAGAAAACCATTATTTTTGTCACTTAGTAAATGTAGTTGATTCAGTTGATTAGGTAAATAAAATCTTTCCTAATGTCAGATAAATGACTAAAAATTTTGGAAAAATCAATGTTCCTGAATGCAGTCCAGAAGTAATCATTTAGTTTCTTAGCCTTACTTCCCATATTTAGGCCAATAAACTTCACTGCAAAAATAAAAGGAGGAAAAATTTCTGTTTCCATATTTAATGTTCAAAGAAAAAATATATACATATATATTATTTTGGGAAAGGTCCCTGGAATTGTTGGGTTGAAAGGACTCAATGAAACAATTCATGGCATAGCATGTTTGTAATGGGTTGAATAACCTATTACACAGGTTGCTATCTAGTGGAGCAGAACTATTTCATAGGATAAAGAACTATATGCTCTTCTGAGTATTGATCCTCTATTATGAGCGATGCTACTACCTACAATCACCAACTTTTAAACAAATTCAAATTTCCTTGCCAATGTGTACTTTCATTTTGTTAAACTAGCAACTCTTTTTAGCTGACAGTCCTGAAGTGGATATTTTGTATTTCATAAACTAGAATTACCAGGTGTGAGGTGTAATCTTTCCAGTCAGTGCCACAGTCTGGGACTTGCCATGAACTCAGCCTCCTTCAATCATTGTGAGAATCAAAGTGATCAGACGAGTCATCTTGTGTTCCACACATCGGGGATGTTTTAACAATAGATGAATTTTTTTGTGTGGCAAAGCAATTGATTTATCAGTAATCAACCTGGAAACAATCAGTCTGGCCAAAATTGTCAAACTTTTATTACAATTCATGTCTTTTCTTTTCCACATGCTAACTATTTCTTCAATCTGACAAATAGCATCAAAAATTATACTTCTCTCATATTTTTTCTTTGATTTTTAAAAAAGAACTACTTTTTTAACACCAGGTTTTTATAAAAGAAAGAATACTTTTAAATCAGTGTTTGGGAAGTGTCTGGGGGAGTTCTCCCCACCACCACCAGATGAAAATAAAAGGAGCAAACCTGTGAGACATAGTAAAATTTAATGAATGAACCTATTTTCTCTAGGTTAGTGTTCTCGATAATTGCACTTCATACAGGGCTGGAACAACCTAATTGCACTTTTATTTTTGCCCACATAATTACCTTAACTGAACTCAAATCTGGTATGTTTATAGTCCCAGCATCATCATTAAGCTAAAAATTGAACATTCTATCTTACCCTGAAAAATTCCAATTAAACCCATTTGGAGATTTCCACAGAATGCCAGCACTAATTCCTTTCTGCAAAGATCAAGAGTACCAGGACGTCACACCGGAGGGAGGCCAATAGTCAGCTCATTAACAAGATTGATGAACTATACTAGTAGTTTTTACTGATGTGAGTGTCTCAACGTGGACTGAAATCCCACCTGTGAGGCTGTACGGAAAATCAGGGAGGTCATCGCTCATTAAAAACAAGTTTATATGGACTGTTCAAAGTAGAATGATATAAAGAACAAAACCTTAGAATTATGCTAAATCTTAAAGAAACAGAAACATGTAGTTAGGCACACTTTTGTTTAAATGCTTTAGCTACTCATGTAAGCAACACAATTAAAACTCTTTTAACCTTTTTGATTTCACCTCAATGGGAAATACAGAATGAAAGCTGATTACTTCTACTTTCATCCCAGTTCTCTCTTTATTATTAAAATGTGATTTTGTTTTCTCTAAATCTTTGTTTCTCTAAAGATTAGATTCTCTAAATCTCTAAATATGAGAGAAGTATAATTTTTGATGCTATTTGTCAAATTGAAGAAATGGTTAGCATGGGTAAAAGAAAAGACATGAATTGTAATAAAAGTTTGACAGTTTTGGCCAGGCTGATTGTTTCCAGGTTGATTACTGATAAATCAATTGCTTTGCCACACAAAAAAATTCATCTATTGTTAAAACATCCCCGATGTGTGGAACACAAGATGACTCGTCTGATCACTTTGATTCTCACAGTGATTGAAGGAGGCTGGGTTCATGGCAAGTCCCAGGCTGTGGCATTGACTGGAAAGAGGTAAGAGTGGAACCTAGATCAGTCTGTCTGCGAATGATTTCATCAGTAGTGTAAAAGATACTAATTAGTAATTTCCATATTTTTTATGTTCTTCAATGAATTAGAATATAGGCCTTTTAGATAAATTGGCCAGCAGTGCTGTCAGTGTTTAAACATGGCTACACAAAAGAACTGTTTGGACAAGAAAGCAAACATTGTAAAGAGCATTTGTGAAGCTACAAAGTTGTCGCTGAAGGAATCTCACAGCCAGAGCAGCCAGGTGCGTCCAGCCTTCCTAGCCTTCACCACACATCATAGGCTACTCCAAAAATTAAATATTTTTCAGAGAACAAAGAATTAAATGAATTCAGTAAGACAGGATAACTCTAATCAATTACTGGAGTTAAATTAGAATACAAATTTATCAAATTTAGCTACTTTAATACCAATTTCCACTGTCCATTATACTCAATGTACTATGGAAAGGGAATTTAACTTCAAAATGTTTGTTGATCAACATGGGCTGTGGAAAAATGAAGGCAGATAAGTTTGAAGAATATTTAATTCATGTCATGGTGAAATTTGAATTAAAAAACAATCTTTCCCCATAACAGGCAATACTGCTCCTCAAAAAATAATGTATCTTTTCAAATAAAATTCTGTGCCTACCCTGCATAGAAATAAATTAATCCTTCCTAAATCTGTGCTTTAAGTTTTCCTTTTCCATATAGATGACATCAGATTAAAATCCTTTTTTTCTTAAAAAAGTTTGTGATGAACTTGATGGAAGCACAAAATATTTTTTTGGGTTGGCCATATTGTTATGAGACATTGCCTTCACAGAGTTGGAGGTAGGTATTTCCAACTAGCCAAAGATGAACAGACCTCTTAAATTAAGTCCCACTTCAGAGGCTAATCTCATCTATTTCATTTGTTTCTTCCTGTTTTAACTTTACTTCCAAATTCTGGAGACATGCTAACTCATCGTGAGGTATTGACTAGAATCCTTTGAACACTGAACCCCCACAGAGCATGGGGATGGGGAGGCGACTCGTAATCTCCCCCACTTAAACCCCAATTGATAGCGTCACTGCATGTTTTAAGCTTTGTTAAAGGTAGAGGGAGCCATGAGAAATAGGGACAGTACAATGCTGATGGAAAGGATAGGAGTGAGAGACATAGAACTCTTGCATTACAGAAAATAGTCCTTATTCTACGATAAAGAGAAAAGGATATCTGTCAGAAATGGATAAGCATAAGGCCTATACACACAATGCCTTTTGTTCATGGACTACAACCCATTATTGTACACCGAGCACAAAGTGCTTTGTATTTGTTTCTGCTATTTATTTATTTATTCATATAAAAGCAGATCTGGTCTTAAATCCTCTTTTCTTTCATTTAGGGTAGGTTACTGAAAGAAACCTTTAGGGTAGGTTTCTTTCATTCGGGTAGGTTACTGTAATTCTGAGTCTCATTTTCCTATGTACTTGTAAAACAGAATCAAATAAGACCTAACTTGGATGTAGCATAATAGAAGTCCCAGAAATACATCTAGCCATGTAGAACATACTGAAACAGAAATTTTAAGAATAATTATAAACATTTAGGTGGGAAAATCAGGGCATGCGTTGATACCACACGCCAAAATCTAGTCCTGGTGGCTCTACCTCCCCTTGTCCCACCCCACAAGGACTGGGCGTGGGCAGAACATTGTGGGGCAGAGCAGGGGAGCTCCTCTGCCAAAATCACAAAGTTTTACTGGGAAGGAAAGCACATCTCTGACCCCTGAAGCCCCTATCAATACTAACTAATAGACAAAAGGATTAATCTCATAGCTCTTCCACATTACAGATCATCAAAAATTGATTCTCATAATAAATATGTTGTTAGACACTTGTGAGATTTCAATGCACCTTGCCAGTACATCCAGGTATACGTTGCTATAAGGACCTGGGTTTGAGTCCTCATTATACCAGTCTTTAGCTTTGTGAATTGGATAAGTTATATAATCATTTTAAACCTGTTTCTTCATTTAAGTTTTGATTATGATTCATCTACCTGGAAATGTTGCTTTGAGCATTTAATGAGGCAACCACGGAAAGGGTGTAGCACAGTGTTCGCCTCACGTTCTGCATAAACTAGAAATGATTACACCACTTGTTCACCACAGGGTGGTCATTGTTATAATCATTATTTCATCACCCATGCCTTCGTATGCTCCTTCTTCCTGTAATACCTTTCTTCTTTCCTGTTTCCATTGTGTTCCTAGGAATGCTATATTTTTATCTGTCCCTCACCCCAATGTCTAGCACAAAGCTTGGTAGTAGGGAGGCACTCAGTAAATATTTGATGGAAGGATGAGTGAATGAATGAATGAAGAAACTAGTGAACTAATGGCAAAGAGATTGAACAGGTTCTTGGTAGAGAGAAATGACCCTTAAGACTATTCTTGTAAGCAAGGGTCAGCAAACTTTTTTCTGTAAAAGGCTGAGAGTAAGCATTTTAGGCTTCATGAGTCATAAGGTCTCTATAACTACCCAACTCTGCCATTGTATCGTGAAAGCAGTGCAGGCAATACCTAAGTGAATAAGCATGGCTATATTCCAATAAAACTTTATGTATGAAACTGAAACATAAATTTCATATAATTTTCACATGTCATAAGACTTATTCTTTTGAAAATTTTCAACCACTTAAAAATGTTAAAATTATTCTTATTTATAGGTCCTATAAAAATAGGCATAGGGCTGGATTTGGCCTGTGGTCATAATTTGCCAATCTCTGAGCTAGAGAAATATGGTGTAATCAAATATTGGAAGACAATTCTGGAAAAAACTGGATGAAGAGTCAATGTCCATCAGGCCCATCATAATGGTAGGGGGGAAAATATCTTTGGAACTTCTATAACAAACCAATTCCAATATGTGTCCAATGTGTGTGTGTGTGTGTATTTCTATTAATATATTCAAACAAATGTATTTCCTATATTGCCAACCACAATAGTAGTTTATTTCTTATTCACATCAAGTCCAAATAGCTGTTTGTAATTATACAGAGAAGAGCTCCTTCAAGTTCCCAGATTCCTTCCTTCTTGGCCTCCATAATCTCCTACATTGTCTTCTAAATTTTCATCTGAAACAAGTAGATGGATGGGAAAGAACATGCCGAATTATGTGTGAGACACTTTTTTATATTATGTTCTCCAGTGGACAGACCCAGAGATGAAAATTTGGCTTTCTGTGGGGCAACCGCTTTCAATAACACCTGTAAGGCAAGTAATTAGGTTGGGGAGGAAAGCGAATATATACATATATCATTTTCATAAGAAAACACCCATTGTGTAAATTCCTTTTATCATTCAGCAATGTATCACTGACATTACCAAAAATGTTTTCTAAAAGTGCAATTTGATAAGGCAGTTCAGGAAATTGCACCTTGAGCATCATTTAAGGAATCAAACATTTATTATTATTGAATACCCTGCCAGGGAAATAAAGATATTGAGATAAACCAAATTACCAGTTTGTTTCCAATCTCAGCACCGGATCAGAATATGGCATACGATATACTGAATGTTCCTGTTGAAACTTAATCTCTGTTGGGATGATGTTAGGAGGTGGAGCCTTTGGGGGGTGATTAGGCCATGAGTCAGAGCCCTCACAAGTGGGATTAGTGTCCTTATAAAAGAGACCCCAGAGACTCCCCGGCCCCTTCTGCTACATGAGGACACCCTCTCTGGAGCAGGAAGTGGGCCCTCACCAGACACCGAATCTGCCAGCACCTTGATTTGGGGCTTTCAGCTTCCAGAACTGTGAGAAGTAAATTTCTGTTGTTTATAAGCCACCCCGTCTCTGGTATTTTGTTACAGCACACCAGACGGGCGAAGACATGCGGTAACATGCCTTTATTGAATGTGTGAAGTGACTCAGAAATAGCCACTCTGACTTTAACTGTATATTCCTTTTACAAACAGAAAGAGGTCCTGAAAGCTAGAGCATGAGGGAGTTTATTTTCTAAATTCCAGGGCTCTCAAAAACAAATAATATTTTATCCCCAAGGAAGAATGTCAGGCAGGTCTTTGCCACATTCTAAAGAAAGGCATTTGTCAATTTGAGATATTTCTCGTGGCCAGGGAGAGAGCAGACATTTGCCTTTATGAGGTAAGGATTATCTGGTTCCACACTTCTGACTGGGAGGAAAACCAAGGCTCTCTGTGTCTCATGTGCTCCAAGGAAGAAGAGAGGTGTAGGGGACCCCTTATGACTGGTCAGAGAAGAAGGGAGAGGGATGAGGACACATGGGGTGTTCGGGGTAGAGGCAGGAATTGCAATGCAGAGAGGCTGTTCCAGAAGATTTTGTTGCTTAAATTCCAAGTGGAATGGACTTTATCACATTGCCACCAAACCTATAAAAAAATCAGGTGTTAGGATTTTTGAGTAATTATCTTAAAAGCTGGCACTGGAAATTCTTCCTTCCTTTATGAAAATACCTTAATAAGCTGCTTGGGGTGAAGGGTGATACCTTGAAAATATGGGAGCAGGAAGTGGGAAAATAAAATAATTGATCAGTACTTTTCTAGAAATTGATAGTAGTTGGGGAGGGGCATGAGAGGAAACAGAGGAAATGGCGCACAGAAGAGAATGGGAGAGACAGAGGAGAACAGGACATTATGAAAGGTTGGTACAACTTCGATCCTAAGCACAGAATACCTAATGCTGAGCTCTGAGTTGGTCACATTCCAGTAGTAAAAGTCTTCCTCTGGCTCACTAAATCTTTAAAAAAATCTTGTAGTCATATAGTATAAAGAAAGTCTTCTGGTTTGTGGTTTTGTTTTGGTTCTTTTGGAAATATTAAGAAAAGAAGTGAGTTCAACATTTGCATCAATGCTAGGTTGGAGATAAAGGAATAGTAGCAAAGAATGCAACAGAGACCAGAAGTAGGACCCCAAAATTAGTCTAATTATCCCCTACACACACACTCACACACATATACACTCACACTCACACACACTCACACTCATATTCACAAATTCATGGAATTATTGGAAAGCGCACTGAACTTTTCAGAAGATATGAAATGGAGTTTTAAATTCATCTTCTCTAGCTATTAAGGGCAAAGGAAGATGCCAAGCAACATGTAGCTTACAACCCCTCTTTCACAGGTTTATGATGCCTACACACTGAAACAAAGTGCACTCTTCTTCCCTTTTCTAAATGTCCTTTGCCCTGCTACTGACTTCTTGAATCAAAAACATGAGCTGATTCTCAAAAAAACAAAAGCACTATTGGCAGTGTGACTTGACAAGCCATTAAGAACTGAAATACACTATTTCCCTAGACTGCTTGCTCTTAAGGTAATGGATGTAATTTTAACTGTGTTGTACCCTTCTAGCTCCCACCATCTGAACTCCATCTAACACTGCAAACGGCAATCTCAAGCTTTTCTAGCACTTGAAATCCAGCCAGCAGTGGACTGTGTTACCCCTTCCTGAAAGGCTAGCAGTAAGAGATTATTAGGTCACCTGTCTCAACACCCCAGGCATCAAGGGACCAAACACCATTTTCCTGGCAATGGAGCAGTCCCCATTTGGGGATGCAGGGACCACAATGTGTGGTGACCCATCAGTAATGAGGACCCCTCTCTGTTACATCTCACTACAGAAGTCAGATGCCAGACCCAAAAAGCCCAAAGCAGTGACAGGAGGGTGACAAACTGGGCAAGACCCACAGCCTCCCAACAAATGCCTTATATTTCATGTAAGTGGAATTATATAATATATAGCCTTTTACTGGTTTCTTTTACTTTGCATAATGTTTTCAAAATAGGACGAAATTGTCCAATACATCATCCTTCCGATTAACCATCCAAACCACCTGTGATTCACTACCCAAATTACCTTTAAGTAAAAGGCGATTGTGATAGTTCTTTATGCTTTCAGCAAACTCATAATGTGGGAAAGTCAACCCACAAGGTCTGTGGAGGAGGGAATGGATCAAGTTTTATAAATAGGTTCCCATTTCTTCACAGAAATGCATTAGACAGCAGAGAAGGGCCATTGGAAAAGATCTCTCTCAAAACCTCCAAATGGTCACAGCCACCTGCTTTAGGAACCTGGGGACGTGGTCAAGTGGGGCGCCCGGTTTCCTCTCTTCCCTCTCCAGTGCCTCCTCACTGAGTTCTGTGAGGATGTCTAGTTACAGGCTCGTATCTGTGCTTCCCAAAGGCAGCCTGCAAGAGGTGAGCAGTGCAAAGTGGCAGTAGCCAGCATTTATTGACGGCTTCCTATAGACCAAGTGCTTCAAAAGCATTCACTCCTTTACGAACAATACTATCATAAAACTGAGGCACAAAGATAGCAAGTAAACTGCACAAAATCTGCCACATCACACAGCCTAAAAACCATCCCAAGCAATTGTAGACCAGAGCCAATACTCTCTTCTATTCTACTGTATCTAAGTTTCTTTCCCTCCTTTGAATTAAGCCAGTCCTCCAGACTGAGGATTTAGTACCTCTGCCTTCACTGCCGAGTCCTTTATGCCAAATGAGTCACCAACGATTGCTAATTTCTCCTTTGACCCTCTGCTCCCTCCAAGGCTGTTGTTTGGTAGCCCCCAGACCCAGCACGTCCTCCCCAAAGGGAACCCCACTTACAATACTGAACAGGATGCTCTGCTCTGTGGGGCCACTGCACTTTTCAACCTGGGAGGTGCACCAGTCGCATCGACTGCAATGAGAATGGCACCCCCAGGGCTGGGGACCTTGGCAGCCCTGGGACCCCACTTGATTCCCAAGACAACTTCTCCAATCAGGGTTCCATTTCCTGCTCACTCTTCCCTCCTCTATCCACTTCACCGTAAGGACTGAAATCCTTTTCTTGAGTGTTATTCTGCTATCTTGGGCTCTCAAATGCTCCTAGTTCTTTTCGTGCCCTTTCCTTGGGAATGAGTTTTGCTTGTCTGAGGCTGGTCAAAGCTTCCTGTTAGCAGTGGTTCTTGAGTGGAAATGGCCAAGGTCAAAATTCCCTGACCAGCTTCTTGTCACCACAACGCTTGGTTCTCTAAAGATATGTGTCCACAGGACACTCCAGCAAAGAATACCTGTCATTCCTAGTTAGTCCTTTAGCCTGAAGTTTTTATGTAACTATTTATGTCATGAGCTGGAATAAATAATGGAGAAACCCTAAAAACCTCATTTATTCTCCTCTAATAATCTAAGTTTCTCAGTTCCTATCTTCTTTTTTCTCCCAAGCCCTGATTGACCTTTCAAAGACCATGACTTTAAAGAAACCCACAGACACATCTTGCTGCTCTTACTGCACAAAACAAAAGAGACAGAACTAGAAAAAGGAAAGCATATAATTATATTATATATTTAAATATTTTTTCTATCTTATTACTAAATTAATAATAATTCATTATATTATAGAAAATTTGGTAGGCCGGTACAGTGGCTCATGCCTATTATCCTAGCATTCTGAGAAGCTGAGGCCAGGGGGATATTTTGAGCTCAGGAGTTTGAGACCAGCCTGAGCAAGAGCAAGACCCACCTGTAGCTAAATAAAAGAAAAATTAGCTGAGCATCATGCTGTGTGTCTGTAGTCCCAGCTACTGGAGAGGCTGAGGCAGGAGGATGGCTTGAGCCCAGGAGTTGGAGGTTGCAGTGAGCTATGATGACACCACTGCACTCTATCCAGGGCTACAGAGTAAGACTCTGTTGAAAAGAAAGGAAAGGAAAGGAAAGGAAAGGAAAGGAAAGGAAAGGAAAGGAAAGGAAAGGAAAGGAAAGGAAAGGAAAGGAAAGGAAAGGAAAGGAAAGGAAATTTGGTAAATACAAAAACTAAAAAAAATATTGAAAGATACTCACATAGTCACATCACCTAATCCTAGTTGCTACTTGATAAATTCTTCCTCTAATTATCCTATAATTATATATTTGTTTTTACATCTGTATCATACTTGTACACATAGTAGTTGCACATGGGTTAAGTGTTCTGAGCAAAATAGGAATGTGATTATTGCTGTGCTGCCTCAGAAAGCTTATTTGGCAGTTGCATATATAAAACTGGATTAAAGGTGGACAATCTGGAGTCCATAAACCCACATGAAAACAACACAGGCATGGACAAAGACTAAAGCAGTAGAAATGCACAGAAGGTCACAGATGAGAGGAAAATCTCTTCTGTAGAAGCATGTCTCTAAGTCAATCTCTTCCATAGAGTTCTGAAGGGAATCAGAGGGCAGCTGCCCTCAGATGGGTGATGGCTTTTTAGGTAGCCATCTCATTATTTTGGGAGAGGAGAATTTAGGCACAGCTGTAAATAAATAATCTATCACTGATTTGGCTTCAGCTTTCCCATTTGTACTTCTTCTGCCTGTTTCCCCTAATTTTAGCAACTAGGGGGAAAAAAGGTAAGTAAGAGAATGAAGTCTAGGACACCATTGTTAAGACTTTCAAAGCTGCCATCTAACTATTTTGAACACTGCACTTAATTTGTGTGATTTCCTAGAAATGTGACTGGAAAGTGTTCATTGTTAAGCCCCCAAAACTAGGTATGCACTTCTTGACTTCAGGTTACTTGATATGTTTCACAGGTGTGGGGCATCTAAACTCTTTAATGCTTGCCAAAAATTAAGTATCAAGCTTTCTGATCTATTGTCAAATGGTACATCTGGCCATGTTTCTAGATTTAAGGCAAATCTAGATTCTTCTTTGGAGGGAAGAACAATGTAGTGTCCACACTGAAAAATGACTCACTGCTTGATGAGTGAATATGTTATGTCAGGTGCCATAACAGCTGAACATTCGCACTAATTTTTAAATAGTTGGTATGTTTGGAACAAAGAGATTATGAATATAAAACAGGACATGTGTTTACACCATTAAGAGAAATTAATAGTTTCATTTGAAGTGTAGTGTGAAAGTCTGCAGAAGTGACATATTTCTATGACTAATCAGATGATTGTTTAGAATTCCCTGGTGCACCATGGGGAGAAAAAACATCTACTCATGTCTGTAATTACCAAGGTCTCTTTTCAATTGACTTACGCATGTGACTAAGTCGAGCCGACTGGTCCTTGGGGAAGTGACACACGTTCCCTGTTAGACACTGCCTTCCCATGTGAGTTGGCAGAGAATACCTCCTTGCCATGGACTTTCTGGAAAGATGAGCAATGAGAAAATCACGCAATCAATGAGCTAAATCTGGGGAGCAAGGAAAAAATAGAAAATTGCGAGAACTCACGTCTGCTCCTTCTTTTGGAAAATGATGGAGAAAATAATCACAGCAAACCAATCAACAAATTCACTACCTCATTTAGCGCTGGCTATTTTCTGCAGTTCCCCTTTCAATAGCACAGCGTAAGTTCCCGCCAGCGTGTTCCTGGCTTTAATAGATAGTTTGCTTTTTATAAGAACTATTTCACCATTCTAAGGCAACCGTGTGTCTGAGTCAATTTAAAACTATACATAAATACGTAGATAAATGTTTCAAGTTTTATCATAGGAAATAGTAGCCCAATATGGAACCAGCTATATTTGGTAAGTAAGAGGAATAAAGACATGCTTACCATAAAAAGAACAGAAAGAAATTTGTCCTCCCGGTCTCAGCCATCAGATGTATTTTTAAAAACTTTCTTTTGTATGTTAAGGCTTTTTTTCTGGGTACCAGAAAAAAACAAAAACAAAAGAAACCACTAGCAAATGTCTGGTTAAAATAAAGAACTTTATGTTTTCCTACAATTTGATTCTTCTTGTTGTAGTTGGTGGGTAATTTCCACAAAAAGTTTGATTCTTTTTTAAGACATTTATCTTTAGAATGAAAAATATATTTTTTCAATAGATAAAAATTCATTTAGGGCCGGGCGCGGTGGCTCACGCCTGTAATCCTAGCTCTCTGGGAGGCCGAGGCGGGCGGATTGCTCGAGGTCGGGAGTTCAAAACCAGCCTGAGCAAGAGCGAGACCCCGTCTCTACTATAAATAGAAAGAAACTAATTGGCCAACTAATATATATAGAAAAAATTAGCCGGGCATGGTGGCGCATGCCTGTAGTCCCAGCTACTTGGGAGGCTGAGACAGAAGGATCGCTTGAGCCCAGGAGTCTGAGGTTGCTGTGAGCTAGGCTGACGCCACGGCACTCACTCTAGCCTAGGCAACAAAGTGAGACTCTGTCTCAAAAAAAAAAAAAAAAAAATTCATTTAGTACTTTTCTTCGAAGCATCGGAATAAATCCTGGGGCTTGTAGAAGTGGTTACAGGGGTATACAAAGATTAACAAGGCATTGAGTTTGCACTCAGAGGTGAGGAAAATCTAACATGAAGAACGGGGAACTAACCTACACAGAGAATGGAAGGACTGAATATGATCACAGTTTGGGGACTGTTGTCTGGTGTACCCAGTGTGGGTCTCCAGGGGGAAATGCTCTGTTCTGGTAAAGAGGGGCAACTTTACTATCCTGTCATTCTGTCCCAGGTGTATGGCACATCCTCACACACCCATATCAACCTGGGACAGGTGAGTGGGCAGGAAGAAAAGGGTTGTTGTCAATCCTGTTGTAACATCTTGGAAGTATCTATGTCCTTCAAGCCTTTGCTCAAATCTCACATTCTTTTTTGTTGCTGTTTTTTTGAGACAGGGTCTCACTGTGTTTCCGGGCTATGGTGCAGTGATCACAGCTCACTGCAACTGCAAACTCCTAGGCTCAAGTGATCCTCCTGCCTCAGCCTCCCAAAATGCTGGGACTACAGGCATGAGCCACTGTACCAGCCCTATATCTCACATTCTTAAATAACCCTATTTAATATAGCAGTCTGCTCCCCCACGCCCTCTTCAGCATTCCAGATGCCTCATATCTACTCTACTTTCTCTATTATCAATGGTATTTATGACCTTGTATCTGATTATATCATTTGCTTATTCATGATATATATTTTATTGTCCATTTTCCACCTTTGAACATGTACTAAACAAGAGGAAAGATTTTTGGCAGTTTTATGCACAGCTGTAGAATAGATGCTTGATACATATTTATAGAACAGATGAATGAACAAAAAAACATTACTAATTAATAACACACATTCATGTATCTAATAATATGCATTTATTAATTTGGGGCTAAGGAGCAACGACTCAAATGTAAAAGTAAGAACTTGAATCCAATAGCCTGGGTAGGTTATTTACATGTTCTACATCTCAGTTTTTTCATCTGTAAAACATGGTACCTGAGTCAAAGGGTCAGGAGGAATAAATGAAATCATCACATGCTATAGTCAGTTTATTGTACCCTCATTGAATATTAAATGCTGTTGTTGTTACTATGCTATGCTGAAGACAAGCTAAATTCACCCTACTTGTAATATAATTTAGGATAAACTAACCAAGACTAAAAAAATCCTAGTCTGTATTTTTAAGACTGTCTCATTAGAAAAAAGGGCACACAGATAATTTACTTGAACATCCCAGCATTGAGTAAGCCATGTGATGGTCTAAATGGGGACAGCTTTTAATATGCAAATTTTTCTTCAACTTAAAGAGAATATTCATCATTTTTTCCCTAATATTCTTCTCTACCATGACTACTAGAAGATCTTATTCTTCACAGCAAACTATTCTGTCTCCACTTTTAAGGCTCGCCTGAATAAGAACCTGAAACAGTTCTTTAAGTTTCTCTCCCAGTGTTCATTCTCCCTCCGGAGGCTCCAGCCCCAGTCTTCTTGGAGAGAACCACTGCAGTAATTATGCCTGGGGCTGCAGGCTGAGTGGGGAGTAAAGAAATCACAGCAGCTAAAAAATATAAACGTTCAGCAGTATTCTTGTATAGAAGTGGTTCTAACTGAAACTGTCTATAAAAGTACAAGATCAGTATATAAGGCTCAGCTCAGAGCAAAAAAAAAAAAAAGAAGCATGATCTTCTGCCAAAATTTTCATGTACCCATCAGATCACCCAGGAGTGCTCAGGCACCAATATTAAATGGGGCAGACTTTTGACTGGATGGCTTATTTTGCTGCGTTGATTAAATTTCTCACCATAGAGATCTATCTGATAAAGCTTTTTATATTTCAAATTTTGAATTATTCATTACATCTCAAATGTATGTGTGAGTGTGTACACACATGTATGTGTGCATTTCACTTGTCTTTAAGGTAATGGTGATTTACATAATTTATATAGATTCCTGAGCTACGCAGAAATAGAAAAACAAATTCAGCATGAAAGGTAAAGTAACATATGGGTTAACCACAGACTTTTCACTACATCCAATCTAATGCAAGGTTTTGTTTGGGTTTTTGCTTGTTAATTGCCAAGTTCAAATTCACTATATCGGGTCAAAGGATGTCATCCAAATGAGCATGGCCATCAAGACAGCCAAAAATGTGTCACAGCTAGGTAATAAATAATCAATTGTCAATGGATGCCTTGAAGTTTTGAAAGAAAATACATTTATGATAATGTTTATGAGCATTTATTAGAAACATAATTTAAATTCATGAAAGTTAAGCAAGCAAACACAAATGAGAGGTGAACGGAGGTTCAGCCAGAGCATGTAAAGATTTAGATTTTGATTCTATACAATTCTTTGTCTAAAATATGACAGCTGCCATTAGCCCCATTTAAAGATATAACTGTCCTTTTGCATGCACACTTAACCAAATTCCCATAATAATTATGTTAATGAATTGTAGCAGGAACAAAGATTGCACTTATAATAAAAGATGTCTGAGTCAAGCATGTAACATCTCGCCTTTGAAATATTTTTCTGAAGGTTTTAAATAACTATCCAATCATTTCTATTTTAATCTATGTGGCTCTGTGAGTCACCATGGCTCACAAAGATCTACCAGTTCCCTTGAAAGGTATAACTAATAGAGCACCTTTTTACTTTGCATTCAAAGTAACAGCCACACAGGCACATGGACAGACATTCAGTGTTTACTTTATCTTCATTGAAATGTAGACTTTGAGACAGTCTGCCCATTTCTAACTTAATTCATCAGGAATGTTTGGAAACCCATGTGTTAGCTTTTACTGCATAAACCATGTTGCTTTGGAGCAGTCACAACTACTTTTTGTCAAATCAAGCTTCAGCTAGCTCACATGACCCAATGAATCAATACAACTGGGAGAGACTAACCTTTTGTGCCTTAATTCCATCTGAAATTCTTAATCACTTCTTTAACTTCTGACTCAAGAAAGAAGAGTCTACATGTAACACCAATCCAATTCAATATGGTAGTTCTTTGTTTAACTACATTTTATCGAAAGAAATTAAATATCTTCATTAGAACTTTATGCACCATGGTTTTTATACATTTTTTTTTAGTTTTGTTGACTGCTATTTATTCTTTCTCATTAAATTGTGCTAGCACTTACTATATTTAAAATATGGTAATATTTTCATCATTAAAATTAAACATGAGTGTCTATTAAAATAGTGTACTGTAAAAGATTTGTTCTCATTTTGGGATAACATTTTTGTTTTTTTAACTACATTTGCCTTCCATTTAATTTCAAGAATTTGTCTTAACTCTACTGTGCTGAGTTTACTTACTATTTATTTTAATGAATCAATTGTAATGGTGTGGGTTTTATCAGTGAATAAATATTAAGTAGATCTTAGCATAAAGTATGTATCCAACTTAACCTTAAATCTCCTATTTTAAAAGTTTTTATTTTATGGAAAAGTAAAAAATAACTTTAAAAAGAGGAAGTCACATTCAAGTTCTGGATAAATATCTGAATTTGACATTTTCCTCTTCCCCCAAATTCTACAACCTAGTGATCTTTACTTTCCTGGTGCAAAGACCCAGCTCAAAGGCAGCTACAGTAGAAGAAAATGCTCTTGGTTCTAAGCTTTTTGCAACACTGTTAGTTCAAGAAAATAGATTGTCTCCCCTTAAATACTTTTTTTAAAGAAAAAAAACCATAATTTCCACAATAATGAAAGTGGAGGGCTGTAAGTCTTTTTCACATGGACTCCTCTAAAATTCTAGGTACTATCCCACCGTTTCTTCATAGTCCCTGTTAAGTTTCATATCATTAGATGGCCTCCTTCTCACCTTATTTTGATCACCATACCATGAAATAGCACAAAATGGCTGAGGACATAGGTCTGCAGCAGGGCCACCCAGATATTTGTCCAGGAGAATCATGAACCAGAAGTAGAAATTGTGAAATAAAGTTTTTCAGTCACTTACAAATTTACTTCAATGCCCACACAATCCACATTTCACTATCTTGCCCAGAGTACTATAGACTATAGTCTTTGTCACATTGCATATTAAAAATCAGATATGCCACATTTATAGCATTTTCCAAATCATCCTGCCTAAAAGTACTATTTTAAAAAGAATTTAATAATTTGCCCTTTCTTTTTTTAATCAAAATCACTTTTTATTATTTTTTTACTTTATTTTTTAATTTAATTTATTTTTATTTCAGAGTATTACAGGGGTACAAACGCTTTGGTTACATACATTGTCTTTGCATTGCAGAGTCAGAGCTAAAAGCGTGCCCATTCCCCAAACAGAACTCACTACACCTGTTAGGTGTGAATTTACCCATCCTCTCCTCCCCACTCCCACCTGCCCAACACCCTATGAATGTTAATTTTCATATGTGCATGTTAGTACCAATCTAATGGTGAGTACATGAGGTGTTTGTTTTTTCCATTCTTGTGATACTTCACTTAGAAGAATGGGCTCCAACTTCATCCAAGATAATGCAATAGGCAGTTTATCTTTTTTTTTTATAGCTGAGTAGTACTCCTTGGTATACATATACCATATTTTGTTAATCCACTCATGTATATCGATGAGCACTTGGGTTGTTTCCGCATCTTTGCACTTGTGAATTGTGCTGGACTTTCTTAACTTAGTTAATTCATCCTATCCTATAATGATTACCATTTCCTTTCTGAAAGCTCATAGCCATTTTATAAGAATTCACTCTAGAATCTTATCTTAACTTCAAACTCACTGAAATGGTCTTGTGTTTTGTAGAATCTACCCTGTTACCTTCTTGAATCACTGGTCTCTCTTATTCTAATTCACATTTCCCATAATTATATGCCTTTATGACAAAAAGGAGGAAAATTGTACTGTAACAGGCAAAATTCAGTGAAATTTAGTCTTGGGATCCAGAAATTCCCCAAATGGGAAGTGGCCTGAACTGAACCAGAAACAAAAAGAGGACATAAAAGGCTGACAAGTGTTGACATTTTTATGGTAGATATGGTCAGCTTTGTAAACTACTTTGTAAGACTTTAATTGAATTTGTTTAGTGAGTATCACAATACCTACATTTCAGTGCATATATTTATATGCAGAGAGTTTATACCAGCTTAATCTATCCCACCTATACATCTCCATTGTTTCTCTTTATATATAGGAATAATAATAAAGCATATAATAGGATTAAAATATCAGACAACTGGCCGGGCGCGGTGGCTCACGCCTGTAATCCTAGCTCTCTGGGAGGCCAAGGCGGGTGGATCCTTTGAGTTCAGGAGTTCGAAACCAACCTGAGCAAGAGCGAGACCCCGTCTCTACTATAAATAGAAACAAATTAATTGGCCAACTAATATATATACAAAAAAAATTAGCCGGGCATGGTGGTGCATGCCTGTAGTCCCAGCTACTCGGGAGGCTGAGGCAGAAGGATCGCTTGAGCCCAGGAGTTTGAGGTTGCTGTGAGCTAGGCTGACGCCACGGCACTCACTCTAGCCTGGGCAACAAAGTGAGACTCTGTCTCAAAAAAAAAAAAAAAAAAAAATATCAGACAACTGTGAAGTAGCTTAAAGACTGGAGAAAATAAAATCTATGCACATATGATTTTTGTTGTTATTGTTGCTGTTGTAATTATGGAGAACAAAACTGCAGAAAGAAAATAGTATTGGAATTCATATATGTACCCTACAAACATGTCCATCTGGGTATCATAGTATAGTGGAATTAAGCACAAATATTAAAAAAAAACCTCACAAATATTTATTTCACATAAACAATGACAGCCTTTTCCTAAAAATAAATACCTCTCCAGAGAACTTATAATACTTTATTTTGGATTACTTGGACTTTTTCAGAAAAAGGATTTCCAATGGGTTGTGCTATTAAACTGTGCATATGTTCTTCCCGTATTTGAGATTTCCCTATTTTAGAATATATTTTGGAAGCCTATTTTGACATTGGTAGTTTTTAACATATGAATTTTGAAGACAGAATACAAATGCTTCTTGACTTATGATGGGTTGTGCCCTGATGAACCCACTGTAAATTGAAAATATCGTAAGTGGAAAATGCGTTTAATACGCCTAACCTACTTTACATCATTGCTTAGCATAGCCTACTTAAACAGGCTCAGAATACTTATGTTGGCCTACAGTTGGCCAAAATCATCTAACACAAAGCCTATTTTATAATAAAGTGTTGAATATCTAATGCAATTTACTAAATACTGTACTGAAAGTGAAAAATAGAATAGTTGTATGGGTACTGGAAGCACAGTTTCTGCTGAAAGCCTATCAATTTCAAACCATTGTAAAGTTGAAAACTCCCAAGTGGAACTATTGTACATCAGGGGCCACCTGTGTATTGTTAGGTTGGCTCCAGGTAGGAACTTGAAAAGTATGTATGGGATGGAATGCGGTCAATACAAAACTGAGGTTTGTGAAACAATAGCTGAAGGGGAGAGTCCCCTGAGGTTGTAAAATCTAACAGATAGCTGGGCACTCCTATCCCCCCTGATAAGGACGGAACCACTCCCCTCCCTTTAACTCTACAGGATGAGACTGACCCAGGGGTCCCACAACTTCCTTGTTTAAAAAATGTTTTTATTGCAGTGGCTGTTCTGGCCCAGGTACTCACTCCCCCCTGAGAAACCCTCTGCAACACCCAAGGCTTTCCCCTCCTTCAGGGTTGATGCTCTTTGGCCTCCACCCAGCTGCTCCAATAAACGGCATTTTTGCTACCCCGAGGCTTCGTGTGTCTTCTTGACTCTTGACCTAACATATATATATTTCAAAAGTCCATGCAACACCTTATGTTGTTTCTAAACAACAAAAAGGACAAACACCATTTGCTTCTCCCCCAGACGCAAAAAGCCCACGCAGAAAGCCCGCCAAAGACGTCTCCACCCATCCAGAAGCCCGCCAAAGAAAGCTCCACCCCCTACCCTACAGGCTTCCCCAGCTCTGATTGGTTAAATCTGAATCCCTCATTTACATAAAGGGCCCCAGGCTCTGACTGGCTCATTCTGAATCCGTAATCTGCATGACGAGCCTGGGCCCTGATTGGTCCCTTTTTGACACCTAGTTTTGCATAAGCAAGACCGCCCTTTTCTGCCCGCCACCCCTTAAAAATCCCACCAACCAGGCCGGGCGCTGTGGCTCACGCCTGTAATCCTAGCTCTTGGGAGGCCGAGGCGGGCGGATTGCTCAAGGTCAGGAGTTCAAAACCAGCCTGAGCAAGAGCGAGACCCCGTCTCTACTATAAATAGAAAGAAATTAATTGGCCAACTGATATATATATATAAAATAAGCCGGGCATGGTGGCGCATGCCTGTAGTCCCAGCTACTCGGGAGGCTGAGGCAGGAGGATCGCTTGAGCCCAGGAGTTTGAGGTTGCTGTGAGCTAGGCTGACGCCACGGCACTCACTCTAGCCTGGACAACAAAGTGAGACTCTGTCTCAAAAAAAAAAAAAAAAAAAAAAAAATCCCACCAACCCCTCAGTGGGACCTTCTCTTGCTTTTTTGCAGCAGAGCCCTGTCCCCGTCTTCCTCACTAAAGTTTGTACGTGTTGGAGTCCATCTCTCCCTCTCCTTTTTCTCTTTTGTTGTCTCTAAAAGCTTTTTCTGACTAGTGGGAAATGCAGAAAAGTGCAGAATGAACATTAACATTTGTATTTATCCTTCCAGAAACTCCTAGCAGAGGCCCTTCCCGGACTTATTCAATAAAGTCTGTCCTGTCCTTGCTCAAGGCCTTCTCTCTCTCATTCTCCTCTTTTCTCTTTCATCCTCTCTAAATTCTTTTACTGGCAGTTTCTATTTCAGATTTACTAAATTATGCAATACTGAGAAAACAACATAATCATATTCATAGGTATAAGGTCCCTACACTATGTATTTCTGTTGCCCTTTTTATTTTTTTCCATTTCCATTCATCTGTTTACTTGTTTCTTTAAAAAATGAATGCCTACTATATGAGAAGTCTTCAGAGTCTAAAGAATGCTAAGATTAAAAAATAACACACCACTCTTATCTCAACCGTTCCTAATTCTTTCAGAACTTACAACAATAAAAAAAAAAAAAAGGTACAAACCAGCAATTATCTTACAAGGTGATAAAGTGAATGCATGTGCCAAGTACATTGAAAGCAAACTCAAAGACATGGCTGTGTTTGCCGGGAGGGGATAATTAGATGGGCAGGAAGAGCTGCTAACATTTTTTTATGGCATATCCCTGCTCCTTGTGTTCAGCCCTTCTAAATAACATAATCCTCTCCTATTCCATAATCCATCATCTTGTAATTGATGTTGTAGATTTGTGTTTCATTACTTAGGCCAGTGATCAACATTGCCATATTACTATTAATGATTATAAAGAGTACCGAAAGTGCTTAACTTACAATCGGGATGTGACTTGAGCTCAATATTAATTAATGGTAACAATGCCAGTGCACTTAAGACTGTACTTTCTTTTGCTATTAAAATGATCTAGTGAGAGTAGACTTGCACTTGAGATTTTTCAAACAGCAAGGTACATACATATTCCTTCCATTCCTCCTAATTGGTTACTTACATTTACTTTTTAAAAGGTCATTTTCGTAACAACATGGGCACAATGTCTCCTGCTATTGTTTTTCAGGAGATGGAGGATGGGCAGAACTATTCTATCTATTGAAGGCCTACTGTGAGGAAATCTCTCAGTTCTTTTAATGACTGTGAAATGAAGAACTCGCCTTAGTTCAACCAGACTTGCTCATATTCTTATTCCTGCAGCATACCTTGTGCACCAGCCCCAGGGCATCAAGCCAAAAGAAGAAATGGGTTTTTGATTGGATAAATCTTATAGCTCATGGGTATAATGCCATGCTTCTATGACTTAGGGGTTTTTTTGTAGCACATGATAGTAAATACTCAGACATTATGATGTAGGCATTGCAGTCCTCAGCAAAGGACAACTCAAGCAAACAAAAGACACCATAACTCACAGTTGTTATATCTTATCCATAAATTACCAGCAGCTATGGATGACAGTGAGGAACTGACCCCTATTCGTCTCTGCATCGCCTTTCAGCTCTCAGAAAGTCTATGAGCAAAGAAGTAAAACATAATTTATGGTAAGTTGCAAGATAGCATGCTTGCATATTGCTGTGTGGAGCAGAGATCAATTCGTGGCTTACAAATTTGTCACAGTACAGTGCATCTTCCAGTCTGCCACCTTTAAATTAAGTGTCATGATGAGAGAAAAATATGGCAGTGCCTTAGGAAAAAAAAAATACCACATTCTGATTAGGCTACAGAAATGGTGTGGGACAGTGAAACATAGGACTTTAGAGCTCTTGTCTGGTCCCAGCATTCAATCTAAGATATAGGAAATAAAAACAAGAAGGCAAATATGTAAAACATAAAGGGAAAATGGGAATCCTTACAACTAAAGGAAAAGTTGTGCCTGAGATTGTAGCAAAAACAAAACAAAAGAAAACCATTGCGGCTCACCAATAAGGCGACAGTCTCTAGCCTCTCAATATTGTAAAGGAAGCCAGCGTGTAGTTTTACTATTCAAATAAATTCATGCAGTCATTACTATTGTGTGAATATTTCTTTGAAAACTTTAATTTATGTACTTTCTATTTTATGACTTTGAGGGTGAGACAGATTAGGGACACATGATCAAATAGTAGACAGTTTTATTTCTTTTTCTATAATCATCTGTGTGTTATTGCTATTTCAAAGCTTAGGCTTAAAATCTATCTTGGGCTAGTGAGTAGGGCAATTAAATATTAATAATTAAAGCTCAGATGTCTAATATAAACATTATTCTGCAGATGCATATCTGCCTTTATAGAACTTACCGGAAGATTTGTGGGTTTGCTTTGCATTCATTATTCCAATGGCTTATGTCAATATCTCAAGATGGAATCAACAGATATGAGCTTGGCCTTCAGATTTCTTCTGCTTTAGACAAAGAGCAAAAGATCTCTACTACATATAAAAATTAAGTGTGGGTTTTAATTTGACAAATGACATATTCACCCAGATATTCAGTATGACTAACTGCCTTCTTGGATTTCACACGCATTCTTAAATTTAGCATGTCCAAATCTGAATTCTTGACCTTGTTCTCAAATCTGTTTCTGCTCCATGACAGTAAAAGCCATCTCCAGCACCTTGATGGCCTCTTTGATGCCTTTTTCTCCATCATCTCCTACATACTACACTTCCCGAAGTCTTATCAATTATGTGTCCAAAATCAATTTCAAGTGTATCTGGTTCTCTTTCCATCACCACCATCCCAGCATCAGCCGCCTTCGTCTCTTTCCACTCCTGTAACAGCAGCGTCTCGATTGGTTTGTCCTCTTCTACTCTCCATTCCAATGATTTTTTAAAAAGTAAATCCAACCGTGTCCCTTCCATTCTGTAAAGTCCTCAATGTTTCCCGACTTCAGATAAGGTTAAGCTACAAATCTTTAATGCGACACATGAAGTTCTTCCATTTCTGGCTACTGCCTATTTCTTCAGCTAAAAACCCACAGAGTACCTTTCTCCTCCCCTGCTACGCTCAGGCATCCCGGCCTCTTTTCAATTCTGTGACTCTTTCTACTCTTTCCCTGTGCTGTTCTCTGTGCTCAGACTCTCCCCTTCCACCCCACGGTCCTGAGTAACTCATCTCCACCCTTTGGGGATCGATTCCTCAGGGGAGGTTCTCCCTGACCCCAATCCTGGAGGATCATCCCTCCCATCCCTTCTTATAGTATCTTAGATTCTTATAATATACAATTGTGATTTTTTTTTTATTTTGCATTTGTTTATTTAAAATTAGTTTTGTGCACTCAACTGTAGGCTTCATTAAGTCGGACTGTTTCGTTCGCAGCTGTGCACCCTGACAGTCGCACAGCCCTTGGCACGGGATCTGCACTCCCGACCTTTGCTGTGTCATAGTCCTGAATCTCAAACCATAAACTCAGATGCACAAGACACAATCATTTCTTAAATTCCTTTCGTGAAAGCAAATCTCTTTCTGAGCCTCCATTCTGTAGGGCGGGTAGAAATCTACGGACCCTCTCCTCCTCGAAGGATAATACTGGAACCTGTTGTTCTCTCCCAAATGGGAAAGAACCCATTGTTCTTAAGCCTCATTGTTCACAGCTGACAATTGCGCGGCTCAGGGTCATAAGGACCCGTGAAGTCCGAGGGCTCCGTCTGTCTCTGTGCCATGTATGACACACGAGAGTCCAGTGTCAGGCACACTCTTCCTGAGAGCCCGTGAACGTCCCAGGACCCCACAGAAAGCAGGGTGCAGGTCTTCCCTGCCCACAAACCACCCTCCCCTTCCCAGTGTAAGGGAGAGCACGCTGGCCAACCTGTCTACACCCCACAGTGTCTCCCTCCTCTCTTCTTGCCGCCCTCGCAGGCATTTACCGGGCATACAAGGTGTGCACAGGCTGCCTGAAACAGAAACACTGAATCCGGCCCTTTTTACTAGCTAAGTGGCTTTAAACAACTTTGAATCTCAGTTCCCTCATCTGTAAAATAGGATGCCAAGAGTAAGAGATGAGCTACCATGTGGGATTATTAGAAGATTAAATTGATACAGGTAAATACCTTAGCAAAGAGACTGATTCATAGCAAAAACAGAATAAAAGTTTAATGACTATGGTGGGTACAATCCAGGCAACCTCTGTTTTTGACTCAATAATGAAAACTCCTGGAACAATGAACACAAAAGAGTCTGGTTTTGAATCTTACCTACCAATATACATGCTAGAAAGTAAGAATTGTTTACCTTTTTCGCCACTGTATCTCTGACACCCACAACTACTCTTAGACCATAGCAGGGACTTCATTAATACTTCTTGAAGAGCTGGTTGAAAGTCACTGCTTAGTTTCGGGTGTGGCACAGTGAGACAGGAAGCCACATGGGCCCATACTTTAAGTGAAGCAGAGGCAGTGCTGTCTCAGGCCTGGGTGGAGCAGGCCCTGTAGCACCTGCTGGCACGAGGTTCACGAGACTCACTGTGAGCAAGAGAGGTGGTTGGCATCAAGGCAAGGGTGGGAATAGAAAAATCCAGGGTCCTGGGATTGAGCAAACGTGAAACAAGTCCTGGGAAAATGGAAAGAGCCAGAACTTCTGCATGTCTGTGTCTGGCATGTCCAGTTGGACGCCAGTAACATCAATACTTCCTCTTGCATGATGTGGGAGGAGAATGGGGCCCACCTGGTGGTGTTGCTGTCCTGAGGATTCAACACCAGGACACACATCCAAACTCTCAGAAGAGGGCCTGGAAACAGGGAGTGGGTTAGCGGCAGTGTGGGCCACTGAGCCCTGTGGCTCACTCGACCCTGAATTCCGGGGAGAGGAGGCAACCTGTCTCATTAGCGATTGGAGCCTGGGTGCCTTGCACACCGCCTGAGGTCTAGCAGGTGCTCAGTAATTACTTGTTTAATTAATGAGTGGGAGGGGAGCAGAGTGGGAACAGAAAACAATGTGTGCGCTGGCTCCCAAGGGCAAGTTCAACGTACCCGCAAAGGAGACCGAGGGTAAACTAGGGCATTCCAGCAACAGGGAAGAAGAAAAATAGCACAGGCTGATCTGGGATTGCGTGCAGTCCCCTGTAGCAGGAAAGGGAAGAGGGATCAGAGACGAAGCAGGTGCCAGAAAGTAATGGCTTTGCATGCCATGCACATTTGCTTGTTGCTAAATGTGTATTTTTTCCCTAGCAAACTAATTTGATAACTCCACTGAGAAAAAAAAAAACAACCTTGTTAAACAGTCAAGCACAGAGTTTCAGGACACCTAATTATATAACTCAGCCCCACATCTTTTTGTCTTACTCTGCTAGAACATCAGCATGCACCAAACTGTCCCTAAATATTCTTATTTCTTTTTACTAGGAGCAGGTGACAAGCCTGAATACTGATGTCACAATCTTCATTAGACAGAGACTCTAATGACTCTTTCAAGGGACAAGAAAAGCACAGTCAGGTCTGGTTTTGCCAGACTCATTGCCATCATTTTGAATTTTTAAATGTTTGGAATATTTCTATATAGTTTAAATTGTTAAACAGTGAGAAGGCAATGATAGTTTACAAAACTGATAAAACTGTTTTGAAACTCTTCATAATACATAATTTCTACCCTTGTCATCATACATTTTTCTTCTACTTTCTATTATATATATCCTCTAAATCTTTTTGGCAGGCAAATGAGGATTTCTACAAATGAAAAATTATTACTGATTTGTTTTACCAAGAAATAGTTTTTTACCTTGTCAGAAACATTTATAAATTTTTCTGTTTGCTAGTAGCTGAAAAAGCACTTTGTGTATTAACCTTTCCTTTAAATAGGGGAAAAAATAAAAATTGAACTGGACAAGCCTGCTTGCCATTACCTAAGTTTGTCAGCCCTCCTCTCCTACCCTCGTGCCTGGACTTCCCAAGTATTCTGCGTGCATCTCTCCTGCGCATTGCTCATTTTTCACATTGTATCGCGTTTATGTATGTGACTTACCTTGCCACTAAACTGTAGGTTCCTTGAAAAGGATTCATGTCCCACATTCTGACATGTCATATGCCAAAAAAAGAAAAAAAAAATCTCATGAATGAATTCAAAATGTCTAATAATATGTTCCTACAAATATAGGACTTAAATTAGAATATACATTAGAAGAGCAATCCATAACAAATTATATTTTAGGTTTCTAAACACAAGTGTATTGACTAAATATGAAAAATATAAATATAAATGAATTATATATTTTTTTACTCTGCTCTCTGAATATTTTTTTATTCTCATATCCTGAGCATCTTTCTTCCTGGTTTGAGCTTAAAAGTAGGGTTTGAGAGTAGTGTGTTATGGGAGAAAGCATACCCTTAAAGTGAACAGAATTCTACAGTGGCTATTAGATTTTGAACCATAGCATAAATATGATTGCCACCCTATAATGTTAGCACAATGGTCTAGATTGTTGAAGATTGGTCTATCTCCCTTTCTCCCAGGAGGAATTTAACCCATTTGTAAATATGAACATTGGTATCTATCTTCTTTGACTTTGCTTTCCTCTGGGGATCCTACTTTAGGACCTGGAAGAGCCGGAGAAGACATACCATGTGAGCAATAGATTAAATTGTGAAACTAAAAGGTCATTCCAAATAAACTTTTTATTTCCCCTGTGATAGTGTATTGCAAATAAATCTCAATCACATGCTTACAATTCCCCTAGCCTTGAGTGAGGAAGGATGGAAAGCATAAGAGAAACACAACTCTGTTTTATATATTTATTCACCTACACATTGAAGACAATCTAAACCTTGTCTTCATTAGCTCTATGTAAGTTTTCTTTAGCCATGGAAGGTACTCAAAAACTTTTCATTTTACTTTATTGCAACAGCATTACCAATTCCTGTGTTCAATTATATGAATGTTCTCAGATTAGTGAAGTAATATAAATTCAAAAAGATATTGGACCTGTAATCCTAGCACTCTGGGAGGCCGAGGCGGGAGGATTGCTTGAGGTCAGGAGTTCGAAACCAGCCTGAGCAAGAGCAAGACCCCTGTCTCTACTATAAATAGAAAGAGATTAATTGGCCAACTAATATATATAGAAAAAATTAGCCAGGCATGGTGGCACATGCCTGTAGTCCCAGCTACTCGGGAGGCTGAGGCAGGAGGATTGCTTGAGCCCAGGAGTTTGAGGTTGCTATGAGCTAGGCTGACGCCATGGCACTCACTCTACCCTGGGCAACAAAGTGAGACTCTGTCTCAAAAAAAAATAATAAAAAATAAATTAAAAAATATATATTGGATGTTATAAATGAACAGTTTCAATCTTTCTGGAAGAATTTAATAACTAAAGGAATTTGAAATTTTTACCCTGACATTATGACATTTTAAGTAATGCTTTCATATACCAGTTAATTTATAAATTAAATAAATATAAGTCATTATATGTCCTTATATTATATATAAATATTTATATATATAAATCATATCATGTATTTGTCCATTCATTTATTAAAGAACACATGCTATGTTTCAACAATACTGAAATAGCAACTTCTTTAACATATCTTTCTAATAAGTAAATAATAGAATATACAACTAGATTTACCTAAACTCTAAAAAATGTTTTTAAAAATGCTTTTATAATGTCAGAAATAAAACAATTAAATTAGAAAAAAATTTTGGAGAAAAAATTTGAATGTTTTTATTTTTAAAAATATATGTTTGGCCAGGCGTGGTGGCTCACGCCTGTAATCCTAGCTCTCTGGGAGGCCAAGGCGGGTGGATTGCTCGAGGTCAGGAGTTTGAAACCAGCCTGAGCAAGAGCGAGACCCCGTCTCTACTATAAATAGAAAGAAACTAATTGGCCAACTAATATATATATATATAAAAAATTAGCCGGGCATGGTGGCGCATGCCTGTAGTCCCAGCTACTTGGGAGGCTGAGGCAGAAGGATTGCTTGAGCCAGGAGTTTGAGGTTGCTGTGAGCTAGGCTGATGCCACGGCACTCACTCTAGCCTAGGCAACAAAGCGAGACTCTGTCTCAAAAAAAATAAAACAAAAAACAAATAAAAATATATGTTTGAAACTATTCAAGCAAGCACGAAAAGTTAATGAATTTTGTTTGCTTTTTAATTATGGTGATGATGCTACTTTCCTAATTTAAAGCTAGAAACAATTATTACATATAATCAGCTTAACTCAAAAATGGAACAAGTTGAAATAATCATTAATAATATGACTGATTCTATATACATTGAAATAGGGCTAGAAATTTAGTCAGGCCTGCATATTGGAAGAAAATAATTGTCTTACTTTGCCCTGTAGGATTTTAGTTTTAATTTTTAGGCTTTCAAGCAAATATTTCTAGAAAGTTTCTATTTTCACTTTCTGGTAAAAAAAAAAAAATATTGTTCACTGCTGGCAACACCCTGACATTGTAGTCCCATCCTAAAACTCTAAGACTGTGGGACAATTTCCTTACCACATATAGATATGACACAAATTGTCAGGATGATTTAAGAGTCTGAGCCTTAACTATTAGCATCAAAGTCTTTGCTACGAAATCTACAACCAACAAGCTTTCATCCTGTCTTAATTCAGGGTAATCATTCAATTTTGGTTATAAAATAAAGAAAAGTACTTCTCATAGTTGGCAAGCAAATATAGTATGTTAGCTGATATGTGTCTTATAAAACAACAAACAGGTTGTTATGGAAAGTAGAAATCCATTTTTTGTTGTTGTTGTCTTTAAAAAAATAAAGCCTGGACAAAATGAAGGAAAACGTACTCAGACTAACCCAAAACTGAAATTAAGACAGTACCTATATGACATGGCTAGGGTGGATGTGAGGACTAGTAGACAGTGGGACGTGAAGATAGACTAATGTGTTTTCTAATTAAGGAAAAGGAAGAGATAGATATTAATAACAAGAATAATTCAGAACCAAAGGATGGAAAAAGATATACTAAACAAATACAAACCAGAAGAAAGCAGGGGTGGAAATCTTAGTACCTGAGAAAACTAATTTTAAAGCAAATTTGTCATGTTGGGAAAAGATTGTTACACATGTATACAGTGATACATGGAACAGTAAAACAAATGCCCGGCCATGCCTATCACAAAGGCATATGTATGAATAACTAGCCATGTGGGCTCAAAGTATACCAAGCTGCAGTTAAACTGCAGAGAGAAATCATGAAGTCAACAATTGTAGCTGGAGATTTTAACACATCCCTCTCAGAAAATCATACATCAAGCAGGCAAAAAAGAAGCAGAGGTACTGAAACCTATCAATGTAATTATGATACCTGAGCTACTTAATATACTCTATCTAGAACACAGAATATTTGAAGTCTCAATAAATACCAAATTAGCAATGTAACATCTCATTATGCATCCAGTAACCACAATTAGAATAATTTTATTTTTTTAATCAGTATCTTGAGCTCATATTTTGTATATTAACCAATTTTAAGTAAATTATCCGGCCACAAAGATTGCATAATGTTAAAAATATCTGTAATCTATCAAATCTTGATAAAAATAACTCGTTATTTTAAAGTGATTATAAATAATAAGACACGAAGAAGATACAAAATTTTTTAATTTTATTTTATTTTATTATTTTTTTTTATTTTGGCATATTATGGGGGTACAGATTTTAAGGTTTCAATAAATGCCCATTCCCCCACACACACAAGTCTGAGTCTCCAGCATGACCATCCCCCAGATGGTGCACATCTCACTCATTATGTATGTATATACCCCCCTCCCCCCTCCCACCTGCCCAATACCCTATTACTGTAGTACCTATGTGTCCACTTAGGTGCTGCTCAGTTAATACCAGTTTGTTGGTGAGTATATGTGGTGCTTGTTTTTCCATTCTTGGGAAACTTCACTTAGCAGTATGGGTTCCAGCTCTAACCAGGAAAATATAAAATGTGCTATATCTCTGTTGTTTCTTAGAGCTGAATAGTACTCCATGGTATACATATACCACATTTTATTAATCCATTCTTGGATTGATGGGCATTTGGGCTGTTTCCACAGCCTTGCAATTATGAATTGTGCTGCTATAAACATTCGAGTGCAGGTGTCTTTTTTGTAGTGTCACTGGATCTTTTGGGTTGGATCAAATGGTAGATTCACTTGTATCGCTTTAAGGTATCTCCATATTGCTTTCCACAGAGATTGAACTAGTTTGCAGTCCCACCAGCAGTGTAGGAGTGTTCCTCTCTCTCCTCTCCGCATCCACGCCAGCATTTATTGTTTGGAGAGTTTTTGATAAAGGCCATTCTCACTGGAGTTAAGTGATATCTCATTGTGGTTTTGATTTGCATTTCCCTGATGATTAGAGATATTGAGCATTTTTTCATATGTTTGTTGGCCATTCTTCTGTCTTCTTTAGAAAAGTTTCTGTTCAAGTCTTTTGCCCACTTTTTAATAGGGTTATTTGATTTTTTCTTCCTGATTTTCGTGAGTTCTAAGTATATTCTAGTTATCAGCCCCTTATCGGATGTGTAGGATGCAAAAATTTTCTCCCATTCTATATGTTGTCTGTTTACTTTCATGACTATTTCTTTAGCTGTGCAGAAGCTTTTTAGTTTGATCATGTCCCATTTATTTATTTTTGTTGCTGCTTTGATTGCCTTTGGAGACTTCTTTATCAAAATTTTTAAATAAAGGGGATTCAATATCCCGACAAACACCTATCATTTTTATGTGCATTTAAATTATATTTGTCTTAAAGAAGAATTTAGATTAATTAAAGGATAGGTTAGAACTACATTTATTTTCTGAGAGACAAAATTGTTGTGGAAGCATTTTCACTGTTGGGATGAATATTAAGATCTAACACTGAATTTATATCCCATCTTGTTTTTTGCTGAAAATGTACTAGATTTATCATCTTCATTTCATCATGCAACAACCTAATGCAGTTAATACAGTGTCTAGGGTCTGTGGCCATTATCTACTCACCTTATGGATTTTAGCAGTTCTTCCATTCCTAACTTTAAAAAGCGAAGGCACAAAGTTTCATAGCTACCTGCATTTATCTGTCATATTATCAGACCTAACGTCTGTGTGTGATTATTAAGTTCATTGCTTTCAGTACCACCTTCCCATTTACTGCCTTTGAACATCAGTTCAATGAGATTATAAATTCTAGTCCACAGTTTACATCAACCTTATTTGCTGTTTTCTAAAAAGCAAGTTCCAAGTGGGGAGACATCATTAGGTACATTTTCTTCTCCTATACTAAATAGTTTTAAAAATAATTTTGTTTATGTTGTTCAGTATATGATCAAGTGATAAAATCTGTGAAATAATAGGAAGCAAGGCAAATATGAAAGGCACCATTCACTAATTCTAATAGAAGGACAAGAGCAAAACACTTGATTTTAAAATAGTCCATGTATTAACTAAAGTAAGATGCAAATACTCTGACAATTATAGTCTGTTCATTGCAGTGAGTGATTCAAAATCTTACAAAAAAAGCTGTTTTAATCTATCAAATTATTCAGAACTACTTATTCACCAGCTCTAATTTGAAATTAATATTTTTCATTTGCATAAGTGATTCTAACCAGTGAAGACTAAATCACTTAAAAGCTTATTTATTAATTAGGCAATTGATTAATGATTATAGAGTAGAAAATTGTGATTTAATGTTTCAAAATTCTTGTGTCTCATTGTAAAATTGACAATTTTTCATTCATGGACTCTAGACTTTCTTACAGCGATGATCATGAAACTTATTAACTAGTCTGGTAGTTATGGGACTTTTGCAATAACGTCTTCTGTCAAATTTCATTTCTGTAAAATAAACGTAAACAATAAAAGAAATTGCTTCATTTCAAATCTTCTGCTGAAAAAGTATCTTTTCTGTAATGATTTAGACCAAGAAAATATAGACCTGTGTGTCATAAAAGAATTAGGTCCTGAGTATTTGCATGTGCCCTTCATGGTCATTGATCCCATCATTGTCACAGTTGCATAGGACTCTGTTCTACCCTGTGCACTGGGAACTGTCACTTTCCTGAGCAGTGAGAGAAGACAAACTGCCTGCGATGTGTAACATGCTTCAACAGGGGCCTAGTGTTTAGGCCCATCCACCTTTATATCCATCCTCCAGGTTCCCAGTATTGTCACTTTTAACTCTGATATTATATATGTAGAAAATCAAAAGAAACTACAAATAAATATAATATTGATGTGCATACTTAGGTGGCTGAATGTCAATATACAAAATCAAGTATATACTATATACCAGCAATAAACCAATTAGAAAATGATTTTTTAAATTTCCTTAACAATAGCATCAAAAATGTCAATAACAGACATGTGTCACTTAACCACAGGGATTGTGGGAACATCATAGAGTATAACTTACACAAACTAGATGGTACAGCTTATTGCTCCTAGGCTACAAACCTGCACAGCATGTGACTGCTGAATATTGTAGGCAATTGTAACATAATGGTAAGTATCTGTGCATCTAAATATATCTAAATATGGAAAAGGCACAGTAAAAATACAGTATTATAACCTTAATGTACCATCGTATATGCAGGCCATCAGTGACTGGAATGTCGTGATGCAGCACATGACTATACCTAGAAACAAATCTAAAGAAAGGCATGAAACAGCTTTTCTCTAAGAAATGCAAAACATTATTGAGAGATATTAAAGAAGACCTAAATAAACACAGTGGTATACATCGTTCCTAGGTTGGGAGACTCAATATTGGGAAATGTCAATGCTTCCAAATTGATTTACAAATTTCATGGCAACTCCAGTAAAAATCTCAGCCTTTTCTTTGAACTTAAACAAGCTGATTCTAAAATATAAATAGGAATGCAATGGGTCAAGAATAGCTAAGAAAATCTTAACAACATAACAAAATTACACAAAGATATGGAAACTTATACCACAAAGATGATATTCAGTGGAAAAGACAGTGTTTCATTTAATAAGTAGAGATAAATTAGAAATCCTTTTGAAAAAAAACTTAATATTGACTTCTACCTCTGCCATAAACAAAAAAATACAGGACTTCAATGTGAAAGGAAAAGAAAATGAAAGAATATCTTTGTCCATGGAGTAGACAAAAATAGGACACAAAAATCACTATTCATAAGAATTAGATCCATTAGAATTAAGAAGTTTTGTTTGTCAGCATACCACTGACAGACTGAAAGTCTACACAGAAGGGAAATATATATGTAATCAATGCAACCAGCAAAGGATTTATTCCAGAATATATAAATAATTCCCAGAAATTAGTAAGAAAAATGGTTTAGGAAATTCTTCCTGAAGTTTCTGTGCATCATCTGTCAGTGCATGGGCTTGTTGCAAGAATAGTAATATAGAAAATATTCTGATACTTCAAGTCAAAAATTCATTGTCTTTATTGGCTGTAAATTTTATTTAATAAAATTTCTTCTGATACCTATTACTATCTTCACCTACAAGGGCTTCCGTGACTATTCGGAGCCTTTCTAGAAGCTGTGTATTATTCTCTGTGTGTAATTCCCTTTCATTAGCTAAAAAAATGAAAAAAAATTTATTTAAAGTTTAAATCTTGTCCCCATTCATGCTGTGGGCCATTAAGGAAAAACAAGTCCCATTCCCCAGAGGCGCAGGCAGAGAGCACTGTGACCACAGCCAGTGGTAAGGGACAGAACAGGAGTGATGCTGACACAGCTACATCACAGGTGTCACAGGATCAGTTGGCATTGGGGTTGGAGAGTTCTTCTCCATTGGGGTTGGAGAGAAGAATGGAGAACTTAGAGAAACTGTTTCCAGGCAAACACAAAGCAGAACTCCAGAGACCTCTTGGTCTCTCTGAGAGTCACTCTGAGATGCAGTCATTTCTAAAAATTAGACCGGTGGGACCTCATACTCTCATAAGTTGGATATTAAAAGTAAATGTGGCTTTTTATTTTTTGTGTGTCACAAGCTGGTGAGGTCTGATACTTATAGATTAGAGTAAATTCAAATATTAGGCCCAAATGAAAGCTAATATGTGAGCTTCCATATCCTGCATTTTGTATTCTTCTTTTTTTGGGGTTTTGCATTTCTATTCTTATTTATTTTTGTTTCCACTTCTTTATGATTTAATATTTTATTGCATGTGTTCTTGTTATAAGTTGCTTGTGTAGACAAATGCAAAAATGAGGCAGGAAATTGTTAAAAGTGAATAATAAATAAACCCCCAAAAAAGTACCATTCTAGATTTTCATTTTAAATGCATTAGCTTTTCAGCTGGCAATGTGACCTAAGGAAATACCCTTTATATTACTGTGGTCTAGTTTCTTTCTCTGGAACACGAGGGAGTTGAGCTGGATACTGTGTGAGGGCCCTCCTACCACCAGGATTCAACCATGAAATTTATTTTCATGTAACTTGGTATAATATCCTGAAAACATTTTCTATTATGTGAAGGATTTCATTCTTGGAAAGTTTATAACTAAAATATATTGATTGAAAATCTCAAGAGAGGCTGTGCTAGTTTTTTCAAATAGCTAAATATGAATACTAGAATATTTTCTGAGAGAGAAATGTGAAAAGTTGGAAGCTTGTCATCATAGAAATGAGAAAAATACTACAGGTGTCACACTATTTTTCACTTAGTTTAGGAGTCACAGAGCAGTTTACAAGAATTTAATACACAGAACAAACAGCGTGTAGTGGTGAGACAAAGATACATGTAAACAAATTGCACCTTGCGGTTGAACTAGATAAAAATAACTTCTTCCTGTGTCTTCACACACAGAATAATCAAGTGAAGAATAATTTTTGCCTTATATTCGAGGCATATGTGGAATGCTTTATTGGGATTTTGTATAATTTATTTCTACTCAATTTGCATCTATGCATTATTTTCTCACTCATTTAATCAACAAACCTGTATTGATCACCTTGTATGTCCCTAAAGATCAATGTAAAGACAGAATTGAGACAAAATTCCCTTCAATCTAAATATTGTTAAATTCTTCAGTGATCCTTCCAGTTCAAGATGATGCTTCTGTGTTGGCTTCATAAGAAGATAATAGCCGGCCGGGCGCGGTAGCTCACGCCTGTAATCCTAGCAGTCTGGGAGGCCGAGGCGGGCGGATTGCTCGAGGTCAGGAGTTCGAAACCAGCCTGAGCAAGAGCGAGACCCCGTCTCTACCATAAATAGAAAGAAATTAAATGGCCAACTAATATATATATATATATATAATTAGCCGGGCATGGTGGCGCATGCCTGTAGTCCCAGCATCTCGGGAGGCTGAGGCAGGAGGATTGCTTGAGCCCAGGAGTTTGAGGTTGCTGTGAGCTAGGCTGACGCCACAGCACTCACTATAGCCTGGGCAACAAGCGAGACTCTGTCTCAAAAAAAAAAAGAAGGTAATAGCCAATTGGATTACACTTCCCAGTTAAGTTAGAGAGATTTGGAGCTGTAGCTGCTGTGGTTGATATTGACAATGACCACTACTCTCCCAGACAAGGTAATGATCCAGCCTAGTTGCAGCCTGAGTTTCTTATCTATTAACCAGAGCTTCCTGGTAATAAAGTTAGGATGCTTTCCAGCTTTCCCCAAGTAGAGATATAGGTCATGTATATATTTGATCTTTAATGTCAGCCCAGGAGTTTTCAGTTCTCATGGACAGGTGCTGAGTAGTTGGCAAATTATCAGTAGTTACAAAAAGAAGATGAAAAGAAATTTCTGTTCACCAAATTAAGGTCAGAGCCATTTACAGAGGCTACTTATTCTTTCCATTTTGTTTCTGATAATGCTCCCCTATGATTCCTTTATATAAATTAAGATACCATAGTACTTGTGTCTTGAACCCACAGTGAAATCATGAGGATAGGAAGTATCAAACAAATGTAGACCAGATAATCTTTATGTCTTTACTTTGGTGACTCCAAATACTATGGTTTCTGAAAGGAAGTCCTGATACTACTTATAAAAACCTAGAACTCAGTTATACATCTAATTATACAACTACTTTTGGAATTCAAATAAGAAAATCCTAGAATGTGGCTAAATGAGGGGGTCTTAAAGATAAGTCCTCCTAACACAGAAGTTACTCAGAGGAGCAACCTAGAGTGACTCCAATGTCTGGTGAATAACTACCTTTACTGACTTATTATAAGGCCCTTTCTACAATAAATATATAATTCTTCTTATCCATCTTAGTTCATGTTAATGTATTTGACAGATCATTTAGAATTTTTTCAAATTTAATGAGTCTTTCTCCATTTAAAACAACATTGGGCTTGAATGGAAACAAATAGACGTGTATATAACATTAAAAAATGGACAATTGAGTTTGCTATTTATTAAACCTTAAATATTTGCTGATTATTACATTATTATGTCTACATAACATAGATATAAGACAAAGTCTTTATTCATATAAGACACAGAAAGGTCTTATTTCCTAAATTATGCTTAAGTGCAAGCTTTTGAGAAATTTAAAAAATTCAACACCATATACAATCATGTGCCCTTTAACAACAGGGACACATTCTGAGAAATTGTCAGGCAATTTCATCATTTTGTGGGCAGCATAGAGTGTACTTACACAAACCTAGATGATACAGCCTATTGCTCCTAGGCTACAAACCTGTACTGAATACTGTAGGCAACTGTAATACAATGGTGAGTATTTATGTATCTAAAGGTATCTAAACATAGAAAAAGTAACATCCCTAGGCCATAGGAATTATCCAGCCCATTATAAACTTAAGGGACTGCTGCTGTATAAGCACTCCATGTTGGCTGAAACATCGTTATGAAGCACATGGCTGTAGGTGCATTTTTTAAGAGTCCAGCAGCCTTAAAGATAATCTGGAATATTTCCTCACTCTTTCCTTTTACTGATTTCTCTCTGTAAATGTATCAACTCAGACTTTCCCATGACTTTAGACTCTCTGGCTTATTCTTAGCTTATTCTTAGCTTTTCTTCTCTCTCACTTCCCCACACATCCTATGTAAAACAGTTTATTTAGTATTTGTGATAACATAACTTCCTGACTGAGTTTTCCTTTATAGTTACCTGCTCCATCTCTCTTACCCTTACCTGTCCCATCTGCCAATAAGATTTAACAATGAATACCTTGAAGTCAGATATTCAGTTTTTATAGAAGCAACAGAAAGCCAACCCTGGGTGAGCTCAGGGAAGCTCAGGTATAAACACTATAAGGACAGTATGGGCTCACTGTTATTGAGTATTCCCCATCTTCTAGGTGCTCTTCTGAGCATTTTACCTGTACACAATGATTTATTGCTCATATATCTACTCTGAATTCCTTAATATTAGTTTCCTGTTTAAAGACTAGAAAACTGAGGCACGGAGAAGTTAAATAATCAGTTCCAGCAACACACAACTAGAAAGTGTCAGATATAATTCCTGTTCTGGGAAGACTAGCTCTAGAAGCTAAGCTGTTAAACACTAAGTCATATAATGACTCTAAAAAAAATAAACAATATCCTGTCCACATCTTCCACTCTGCATGCCAGGGGTGGAATGGGAAGAGTGATGAGCATTGAAGAAGACAGTAAAGGAAGAAGAAAATGCCAGTGTTCTAACTGCAGTCATACAGAAAGGATTGAGAAAACACAAGGCATTTGGGGAATAGTCTGTTCAACAAACGGTCCTGAGACAATTGGATATCCATGTGCAAAAGAATTAAGTTGAACTCTTATCTTACAAATGTTAACTCAAAATAGAGAAAAGACCTAAACATAAGATCTAGCGACCATAAAATTCTTAAAACATATGGGTAAATATTCATGACCTTGGATTTGACAATATGACATCAAAACACAAGCAACAAAAGAAAAACAAGAAATATATTTCACTTCATTAAAATTAAGACTTTTGTGTATTAAAGGACATTATCAAGAAAGTAAAAAAAAACACCCACAAGATGAGAGAAAATATTTGTAAATCATATATCTGATAAGGGTTTCTATCAAGAATATATAAGGAAGTCTTATAACTCAACAACAAAAAGACAAACAATCCAATTAAAAGATGAGTCAAAGGCCTGAATAGACATTTCTCAGAAGAAGATATACAGATGGCCAACACACATGTAAGATGCTCAGTGTCATTAGTCACTAGGGAAATGCAAATCAAAACCACGAATTACCACTTCATACCCAGTAAGATAATGAGTGTTGGTGAAGACATGGATAGATTGGAATCTTCATCCATTGCTGGTGAGAATATTAAATGGTACGGCTGTTGTATAAAACAGTTTAGAAGTTCCGTAATGAGTTAAACAGGATGACCACATGACCTAGCAATTCCACTGGTAGATATATACCCAAGTGAAACAAAAACATATCTTCCCTGAAATTTACACATGCATATTCACAGCAGCCAAAAGATGGAAACAACCTAAATGTCTACCAACAGATGAAAGGATAAATATTTTGTGGCACATCCACACAGTGGAATATTATTTAGTCATAAAAAGGAATGGAGTTCCAATACATGTACAACATGGATAAACCTTGAAAACACTATGCTAAATGAAAGCAGCCAGACACCAAACACCACATATTTTAATTCCATTTATATGAAATATAAGGGCAGGCAAAGCCATACGGACATAGAGAAGGTTTGTGGTGTCTAGGGATTGAGGCAAAGGGGAAAAGGGAGTGATGTACCCATTTAGGATGGTGAAAAAGTTCTGGAACTCGATACTGGTGATGCTTGCACAACTCTGTAAATGCTCTTAATGCCACTGAAGTGTATATTGTAAAATGTTAATCTTATGCTCTGTGTATATTATCACAATTCAAATTATATATATATATGCGTACATTAATACAAATACACATACATGCACATATACATACACATGGCATGCTATCCAAAAATGCCAGAGAGAACCATGTATGTCAGAGTGACCCGAGTCTGAGGCTCCACACAGGCCAGCCGTGTGCAGTAGGAACCATGCAGCTCTGAGAACACCCTCCTTCCTTAGCACACATTATCATACATCCAATACCTCTTTTGAAAGAGCAAGAGTGAAAATAGAATGTTTGAGGGACTATGCAATTACCCAAAGAGAAGGAGATTTTACCTAAAGGAGCTCTTTTCATCATTGTAAAAGATTGCATTTATTGGGTTATGACAAATACTTCATGGTTTTTGCAGATACTTTTAAAAAGTTGTCAGCAGATGGGGGCTGTTATTGGTTAACTTATAACTCCCCCAAATTCATGCTGAAATCCTAAACCCCAGTACTTCAGAATAATGTGCCCTGTTTTGGAAATAGGGTTGCTGCAGGTATTAATTAGTTAGAATAAGGTCATACTGGAGTCAGGTGGACCTTTAATCCTATTGACTGGTGCCTTTGTCAGAAGACAGAGACACACAGGAAGAACGTATTGTGATGACAGAGGCAGAGATTAGAGCGATGAGGCTACAAACCAACGAGAACCACGGATTAACAGTCACTACCAGGAGCTAGGACGGGGTAAGGAAGGATTCTCCCCAGAGTCTCAGGGGACACATGGTCCTGCTGACACCTTAATTTGTGACTGCTGGCTTCCAGAACTGTGAGAAAATACAATTCTGATGTTTTAAGCCACCCAGTTTGCAGTGCTTTGTTACAAAGCCCTAGAAAATGAATATAAGGGTTCACGAAGATCAGATGAGTTCCAGAGATACCACTGTATGTATGTAAATGACCACATGAGTAAAGTGCAGACTGTTTTGCAAAAGGATAGCATCTGAAGTGAGCAAGCCTTTCCTATGTGCCTAGCACTGCACTAAGCATTTTATAATAATCGTTTTATGTAATGTCATCTAGTACTGCAACCACATGAGTTAGGTTCTAACACCATCCCCAATTTAGAGACAAAATCTGCACTAATTCTGTTTAAAGAATTATCCTTTCAAGGGATGTATTATGCTGCTCTACAGATTCTTTCTGGTGAATAATGAAGATCTTGTGCCATTATGCAATTTTCATTGTATTAAGCACTAGAAATTTAAAATGTTTAATTTCAATGAGGAAAATAATTGGCAGCCCTCTCTTTCTTCACAGCTTGTTATATCAAAGTTAAATCTATAATTAAAAGAACAATACAGACCTGGTCTCTGTTATATTCACATAATGTACTAATAGTCATTATATATAATAAATTAAAGTGGCTCAAAAATTACTGTGATTATTATGCATAGAAAAAAGCCTTTTTAAACCATAATGTTTAAAACATATACCTGCTTTACATGGATGGATTAAAGGTTTTAAAAAACCAAAATTATAATTTAAGTAAAAACCATCATAAGCCATGCTAGATTTAAACTACTTTAGGAAATATTTCCATCTCTTGATTGCCAATAATTATTGGATGTTTTACTCTTATGCTCTACCTATATTTTTTACTTTGTAAAGTATTTCAAAACAAGTGCAAAATGCTACTTAATGATAGAAGATCTCAGAATCTTATTATATCCCTATATCAAGACTGTGCATGGAAAATCAGAGAATCTCTAAATTCCTGCAGACATATGGTTTACAATGAAGTGGTTTATTGCTGAATAAACATTAATCTCAGACAGAGGCAGCAAGTGCCATTTCTCCACCTCCAGTTTTTTCTAATTCATAGTCTCTGTGCTGAAAGCAAACACATCAGTTTGAATTTGCTTCATTCTTACATACCCTCATTTCAAAATATGAAGAGCTTCCATTGTTTAGCAAACCCTAAAGCCTCACAATTGATTTTTGTTATTATTATTCATTGTTATCAGTTTGGGTACTATCAAAATCAGCAGAGTGGGCTTTAGAATTTAACTGTTTAATAATAAACATGGAGTAACATAAGCGCAAACTCTAGTTTTTACACTTGCAAATTTATCACACATGTGTATATTTTAATTCTTCTTTTACTATAATGTAAGATATAATACATTTATAGAATTATAAAGATTTATAATTAAGCAGATAATGCCCTGATATATACAATCATATAAGATACTTCTGAAGTCTAATACACAGTGACCTATTAAAGAAAGTTAAAATTGCAAAAACTAAATGATGAGGAATATTCATGTGTGGTGAAGTTCTGTAATGACACAAATGTGCAGACCATCTTTTGTAGGTATAAGACCGTGGCTGCTGAAGGAATTGGTATAAAGACACCTGAGGCCCTATGGTCGTATCACTTTACCTTTACCGATGCAATGGGAATTACCAACATTTCTTCCTCGGCCCCTCCCACCAAGCGAAAGGAGACTCCAAATACACACTTTTGTTCCCAGCTGAACAGTGCAGAGGACTGGAGACTGGTGGTTTTTCATACACAAATGTATTTGTTCATGTATTTCATTAACAAATATTTACCATTAGGCAACGATCATATTAAAATCAAAAAGAGAATTCCTACCTCTAGGCATCACTCTCAAGCATTAGAGCGTGTGGCCACCCAAATGGCACCCTGTGAGGCATGTGCTAGTTGTCAACTCCTGAATACAAACCACATCAACACATAGCAGCTGAAAACGACACACATTTCTGCTCTTGCAGTCTCTGTGTGTCAGGAACCTAGGTATGGTCTAGCTGTGTCCTGTCTTCCTTGGTCTCTCACAAAACTACAATCGCAACGACGGTCCAGGATCTGTGGTTTCATCTGAAGACTCAACTAGTGAAGGATTCTCTTGCAAGCTGGCCCAGTGGTTCTGGGCAGCCTCCATCTCTGTGGGCTGTCAGACCGAGGGCCACGCGCCACCTGAACCTCCCCCACACAGCAGCTTTCTCCATTAAAACATGCCAACCAAGAATGCAATAGAGAAAGTCTCCTAACAGTTGGAAATTACAGATGTTTGTCATCTAATCACATAAGTAGGGTTCCATTTTGTTTGCTGTATTCTATTGGCAAAATCAAATTACTAGCAGCAGTCTACTCTCAAGAGGAGGGTATTACACAGGCATAGATACCCGAGGGGGATCGCTGGGGGCCATCTTAGAAGTCTATCTCAGGCACTAAGTGGTCTCCTTCCCACAGTTACTTTTTACCACTAGAAATCCACTCAGTCTAAGACCTCTACTAGGGGAGTCACTTTGGGGCACTGAAAACTTACATTTCCTAAGGCATCCTTTACTATGCAAATACACCACCGTGGCTATGCTAGACTATTAGTTCGCTAGTGAGTGCCAGCTAGGGGGACAGGAAAGATAAATTGTGATGAGGTGCAGTGGCAAAAGAAACCATTGAATATGAGATCCTGGCTGGGAGAATGGGCCTGGGGCAATTTGCCCTACAAAGAGGAAGGAAGAGAGGAGGAGAGGGAGTTTTAAGTCTTCACTGACTGTCTGTTCTCTCCAAGATATTAAGGATAATATGAATAATAACAAGGCTACCCCTACAACCAGCTTAGTTTGGTCCCTAAATATTTCTGCAGTTGGGTCACTCTTAACCTCTGTGGCTGCTGCTGGTGACCAGATGAGTAGAATTCAGAACTGTGGAGTACAACAACTTCTCTGCACATCCTCCTGTGTGTGTGTAAAGAGGGAGCTCATCAGAATAGAAATGCCAATTACGATTTTCCTTAGGAATTATAATTTAGGGCTTTAAAAATAGTTCTGCCTACGGACACTATTCAATTTTTACCAAAGAGCCAGTGCATACTTGGCTAGGTTAGTGAACTTGGAATGATAACAGTGCATTTTTCAGCATGTATAGGCCCAGGACTTCAACTGTTTTGCCAGGCAAAGGTAGGTGTCATTCCCACCAACACATCTACTCACATTCTGACTTTTCTGGTTCTGCTGAGACAGTTAGGCAGCAATCCCTGGCTCTTAGTTTCTCTTTGCTGTGAATTTATGCAGTACTGCACTGCAGTGGGGAGGGTGGAGGTCTTGCATGCATGTTTCCTTGCTACGCTGTAAGCTCCTATTCCTCACTGTGCTTCCATTTCTGGCGCACACCAGTCACACACTAATGTTACAGAGCAACTAATGAGTCATGGTGGTATGCAAATCTTAGAAGCAATTGGAGCAGCTTCCACGACTTCCAAGGTCTGTCTATGCTCTTAGTGAATTTGCTAAAAATAAGAATTTGATTTGTCAAGGTCATTGGAGACATGATTCATACAAGGATCTACTTGACAAAACCATATTATAATAGTTATGGTATTTTTAAAAGGATAGTTATGACATTCATATCTTATTAATTAAGCATTATTGAGTCATTCCATGTGACCTCTATGATTCTTCTTAATTTAAGAAGTTATAGCATGAAACAAAGACTTTGATCTTCAAGACATTGACTCTGACAAGTGGCAGGGTACTAGTGATAATCAATGTCATATTGCTCAGATCGACTAGAGGGTAGCATTGGAAGGCCTGCTGAAATGAGTTCTAAGCCATCTGTTTCCTCAAAAACACGCATTTGTTCATGGTAACTTTAATTTTTTAAATCAGTATTCCTAGGAAAAAGATTAATTTTGAATATATTTTCAAATAAATAGGACACTTAAATAGACTTCTTCTCTAATCCAACTTTGCCTAAGTTTGGACTATTTGGTAAAGGTAGATGTTGATTTCCAGGAAATAGATATGAAACACTGATCCCTTTATTGTACATTAAAAGTTTAAATGGGCTTGAGCCCAGGAGTTTGAGTTTGCAGTGATCTATGATGACACCACTGCACAATAACCTGGGTGACAGCGTAAGACTATGTCTCAAATAAAAGAAAAAAAGAAAAGAGGCTTCTCATTGACTGTTCCCCATGCAGGACTGTTCATGAGTATTAAATAAACTGTTACTGTGTGAGGATATTTTTTTTGTTGTTACAGGAGCCATGATTATCGTTACTAATGTATGCACATAAATATGTAGGGATTTGGATCAGAAATATCTAAACTTAAAGTAGTATCTCCCAGTTATGCAAAATGTGCTCCTTATTGTGGATTATTTTAATAATTGGAATTTATTTATGTAAATAAGATTTGGACAGAAAAGTAATTTTTATCAGGTTGTTACTTCCTTTAAGAAAGCACATCAATGCAAGATGTTTGTAATGAATGGCAAAAAAAAAAGAAAAGAAAAGGAAAAGAAAGCATGTCCAGTATTTATATATGTTCATGTGTAGCAAACAATGTAATTGATATACTATTTTACATAGGTCTAAAGAAATGAAATTTTTAAAGAAAATCTCCCTGGTCACTTGTCTACCATACTGTTGGAGGAAAAAAGAAATGGGAATGCTAGCAGTATTCCCTAGAGTCATATGAATTTAGAAAATAAAATTTTGTGGTATATTATAGCAACACAAAAAAACCCTCTTAAATCAGAAATAATTTTTATTGCCAAATAGAATCTCTCTGGAAATAGAGCTCATAATGAAATTATTGGCAGACTTTTAACCATAATCGCACAAATGAAAAGACTGTAGTAATTTAAAATGAGGTTTTTGGTTTGAGGTCTGTCAAAATAATAAATTGGATGTTTTTTATTTGGTTGGTTGGTTTCTTCACTAATGCTTCATTAAATATTCAAAATCGTGGCTCAAGCTAATTTTCTATCACCGAGCCTAAGATTTTTAAACATTCAGTGCTGTTAATCTTTTGAAAGGGCATTTGTCACACTAGATAAGCAAGCAGCAAAGAAAATGCAGAAATGAGCTTCCCACTGAGTTATTTACTTGGAATAAGTGTGTCCTATAAAATGTCTGACCTAAAGTATTTAACTATAATAACCCAAGAGCTAATAAAACATGGGTTACACAGAGAGTCCATCAAAATTTAATATGAATGATACAAAAAGAAAAAATTAACTCTGTGATAACCTGCAAGCAGTAAAGTCACAGTACTAAAAACAAAATAAAACAAGTAAAAAAAAAAACTTGAAAGAATATTAAGCCACAACTTCTGCAATTGCATTTATCATTGAAGAAAGAAATAAATTTTAAACACAATATAATAGGCTACTTTTTGATTGCATTTCTTTGCTTGCTAAATTTACATCACTTGTATACTCCATAGGCAAAACAGAAATTATTATCACTACTTTACAGATAAACTATTTAATGGATTCTTTAAAATACCAATTATGCAACAAAAGTGATAATTTTCAATGCTTCAGGTCACTTACCTTCTGACTCATTTAAGGAACAAAAATAAGTGATGTTTTCCATCCTAAATTACAAATTCTAATTTTATGATTCATTTAAACCCCTTACATATTTTCAAAATTTTTTAAGAACTTAGTCAACTTTTTACAATTTTTTCAACTAGAACCAAGTCATCTTTCTGATTTCTAATCAGCCTGCTATAAGATAATATTTCTCTCTTTTCAATGTCTCATCTGAATTGGATTTCTCAATAAATTTTATATAGTAGTTAATCAAATAACTCCAGTCACCTCCCATGTAGCAGGCACTGAACTGTAGAGGTGCTGGAGTTACAGTGGAGCAGATACCACTCTTGCCCTCCTAAGGCTTAGCATCTAGAAGAGACAGTGCACATTTTCTAAAAGAGATATTGGTGGCATCTATGTGACTAGGCAGCGAGATAGACTTAATTTCCTCAGTAGCTTGTTCCATTTAGAATGCAATTTCCTGTGATAGCCGCCATCATTTTTCAAGTTTAGACTTGGAGGCTTAGCATTTCAGATTCAATATTCTACAGACGTCACATCTGCAATTGAGTAGTTGGTACTAGAAATCTTGGGTTATGGCTATGAGGATCTGCTAGTTTAACCGGTGATGAGAGTTGAAAGGAACTACAGTTGACCACTAGGCAAAGACAGCGTTCCTTCTCAAGAGAGGAGGGCATTTATCCAACCTCCCCTTCCCCTAATCCTTCCAGCTGGGGGCATAGTTGTTCCTCCATATGATATCTCAAAGTCACAATTTATTCACTAACTCATTTAGCCATTCTTTCAGCTAAAACATACTGAGCACCCACCATGTGCCAGAGTCCATGATAGTGCTTCTGATACCAGTGACAAAACAATGAACACAACTGACAGAAACTCCTGCCCATGTGGAGCTTATATTCGGAAGATACATAGTAGGCAAAAAGGACAGTAGGTCTGTGATGGGTGCCAAGAAGAGCACACATGAGGCAGAGATAGGAAATAGGAACTGCAGGAGGTGGGAGGCAGGCCCTGGGAATTTCAGAGGGGGAGCAGGAAGGTCTCCCTGAGGGGGTCTTGATTCATGTCACTTAAGGTGAATGAAGAGGATGTTGAACAATACATTGGATGGATGATAATCTGAGAAAGCTTGTATTTGAGAGACTAGTATTGTTTTTTCCTTCACCCCAGTAAATATACATTCTTATATATATATTCCAGAATAAAGATACTAAATATACTTTCTAAATCATATTCCCAGAATCCCGGCAGAAACAAGCACTGAGACCCATGCAGGGCAAACCTGCAGGGAAAGTGCAGGGAGGTGACAATACTGACACTCATTAGGTTTTTAAAATGCCAGTAAAAGACAAGGTCTGATGAGCTATCACACAGCACCCCTCACCAGGACTGGGGCAAAACTTGCATTCTCACTAGAGCTTAAGTAAGCTTTTTATGGTAAATTTTTGATTGTAGTAATAAATTTGGGATAAAACTATTTGCAAGTTATTATGACTCTTTAATAAAATGATGCATTTTACAGAATAGGCCTTCATGATAAATAGATAGACAGTATCCCCATCTGAACTTTCACTCTCCAAGTACTTTCTATAAAGACTTGCAAAGCTTTGATCCTGAAGATTTGTGATAAAAACACTCTTTGGGCTGGGGAAGACTTCTAGACTAAAAAATCCTAGTAAAATTTAAAAAGACATATTAATTGTATTTTTAAAAAATTAAATTGTACCAAAAGACATCATAAAAATTCAAAATATTTGGAAAACAATCTTGCTACTTTTTTCTGCAGATGTTGACTTAGATGGTTAAATAAGCTATAATAAATAAAGACCACTAAAATGAATGTGAAAAAGGACATAGACATCGATAAGAAAATGGGCAAAGGGTGTGAATAGGAAAGTCCTAGAAATGCAACTCTAAATGACCAGTAGATCTTTCAGAAGATGCTTAACCTCACTAGTAGTTGGAAAATGCAAATTCAATTAAAAATGAGAGATTACTTTATAGACCTCGGGCACATAAAAACTTAAAAGGAGCATTAAACCTATTGTGGAAAGGTGAAAGAGTACTCTTATATAATACTGGTGAAAATGTACTCTTAGCTTCACATTTGACAGCATCTATTAAATTTTAAAACATGCTTTCTCCTGGAAATGTATTACAACTGCCTACAGCACTGAGTACAGTCACATGCTGTACAGGTTTGTATCTTAGGAGCGATAGGCTGTATCATATAGCCTAGGTGTGTAGGAGGCTGTACCATGTAGCTTCGTTTAAGTACACTCTGTGATGTTCACACAATGACAAAGTTGCCTAAGCATACATTTCTAAGAATATATCTCCACTGTTAAGTGACAGATGACTGTAATGTCACATCTGTGCCTTAAATACCATGCACCCAATAAAAACAACAAACTGGTTTCTATACCAATTTACTTAGAATAATTTCCATTATGGATTATTGAATAAGAAAAATAAAAGAGTGTATATAATACAAATTTTTAAACAATAAACCAAAAATGCTCTACAAATTCAACTATATATATATATACATTCATATGTACAAATATACAAATTTTACATGTGATAATATGAGTATTGAGAAAAGTACAGCATATTACACATCAAATTGTTAATATGATTCACCTAGAAGAACAATGGGGGTAACAAAGGATAATACAGGTGAAGATAGAAAGATTGAGGGGGAACAATAAAAAGACTAGCATTGATATCTCATCTTTGAAAATACTGAATTTTTGCCTGTGTACATACTCATAAAAAATTAGAAAATATTTAAACATTGAAGATCAGTTGTCCTCTTTGAGAATTTTACGAAAACTGAGCACACAGGCCAGGCGAGGTGGCTCACACCTAAAATCCTAGCACTCTGGAAGGCCCAGGAGGGAGGATCTCTTGAGCTCAGGAGTTTGAGAACAGCCTGAGCAAGAGCAAGATCCCGTCTCTACTAAAAACAGAAAAAATTAGCCAGGCGTGGTGGTGCATGCCTATAGTCTCAGCTACTCAGGAGGCTGAGGAAGGAGGATCGCTTGAGCCTAGTAGTTTGAAGTTGCAGTGAGCTAGACTGAGGCCTCAGTACTCTAGCCTGGGCAACAGAGCAAGACTCTGTCTCAAAAAACAAAACAAAACAAACTAAGCATCCAAAAACTCCATGTTTGCACACAGACACAAAAATTTGCATGTAGTTTGAAAGGGATTACAGATGCCTTGAAACTCATCCATGGGTATGCGATTAAGGCCATCTCAAACTCTGTGTGGGTGTGTGGATCTGGGAGCATTGCTAATCAAGTGTGCTCCACCAACTTGACACGTGAAATAATCAAGAGGTGCTTTGGCCAAATTTGACCACTAGATAATTCTAGCAGATAATTTTTCCATGCAGCCTATGGGTGGGAGGAGGGGTTGGGTATTCACACCTAACAGATACAAATGGACACTATCTGGGGCATAGACATACTTACAACTTTGCCTCAAATGCTACAAAAGCAATTTATGTAACCAAAACGTTTGTACCCCTGTAATATTCTGAAATAATAATTGTTTTTAAATAAATAAATGCAGCCTGTGTATACTCAGAGAGTAGCTGTTTCAACCTGATGCATCCGATCAGATACATATTTCTCCCATCATGAGTCATATTAAAATCCATATTGTTTTCCTTCATGGCAGGAGACTCTTTGGCCTTGAATTTTTATGCAAGAAAAGTTTTAGATTTCTGGGGAAATCATTCTAGTGAACCTAATTGAATTAATCCATTCTTTTTGGCAACTTAACACAGAACCTCAGCTTAGGGTTTACTCTTTCAATTACTTTTTGCCTGTGTCAAGATATTATCCCTTAGGCCATGTGCACAAAGAACAGGAAACCAGCCAAAATTATTTTCCATCAAAATGTCCAGGTAGAAAAGGGAATAGAGTTAACTGGTTTGGAAATACATAGGCAATCCTAAAGGTTAGGATGGAACTAGATTTTCGAGTCTAACTTTGCCCTTTTCTAACTCGCAGGCCTTTCAGCTATAATGTAGAAGTGCTTTTTCAAAGGGCAACGTTGTTAGAAAACGCATCTTAAGAGGGCCACGCAGGAAGACCTACTTTCAATCCCAGCCTGCCCAGGAGCATGGGGTACGACATGAAGTGCCAAGGAAGGAGGCTATATTCTCTCCTTGCTTATTCATTCCTGAGGCTGCCCCTGATGAAAAGTTGCCAGGTTACATGGGGACTTAGTAATGGGACTATTATAGACAAGGCACTAAATGAGTTCAAGAAATTCATTCATCTTATTGACTGCACTTGCAATCTGGAGAGAATACAGTCACTTCGAGCACAATAAAAACAAACGCCCATAGCACCTTTGATGCAAACACATCCAAGGTACTTTTCAGCAAAGTACCTTACTAAAATGTACACGTGCACTGTCAGAGAAAATGGACCGGCTCAATTATATAAAATTAAAGTTTAAGTTTGAACAAAGCTTTCAATTTAGCATTTTGTTTTCTACGTTAAACCATAGTCAATAAATGTGGGAGGGGAGGGATTGTAAATATATGATCAGGTCCTGGAAGTTTTTGGCATTTATCAGTACATAGATTGTATTGGATGATTGCTAAAATACCCTCAGATATTTTATTATGGAGCTTTAGAATTTGCATTTTATAATATCTATTCTGTTCCAGCGCTGACTGACTTGCAATACAAATTACTTGGGAAGCTATTCATTTCGAGCCTGGGTTACCTGGTTTGGCTTGCTTCCTTGGTTGACTTTGCAAGATGGTTGTCCCAGGTCTGCTTCCTTTTCCTGACATGGACATGGCCCAGCTGACCATCACCCAGATAATATTTTCTGCATCTTCACAGCTGCTTCCCAATTTCTCATGGCAAAAACAGGAGCCAATGTGTTCTCATGCACCTCTGCCACTGAAAGCAACTCAGGGAAACCTTCAGAAAGATGCTGTTTCCTGACAACAACACTCAGTATGTTCTAAACATTCTATGGAAGCTCCTTCCACCTCCCTCAAAATGAACACTGGTGCAAGAGACACCTTTTACATTTCAGAGCTCTTTTGGTGCTGCTGCAAATGCATTTGATTGTTCAGTGAAATCTGTAGTTTTTCCATTTGAGGCTGGTATCCTCTACTGATCAAATGAACAGCGTCTTTGCCAAACAGCCATTTCACATTGTGCTACAACAGCTAATAAAGATGACGAGAATTGGTTTAAGTATTTAATGGTTCTCCTTTACTCATAATTATTTAATATTTTTACTTGCTACTTTATAATTCTACAGGTTATCAAGCTAAGCACTTATAATTGTGCAGGTCATCAGGAAATCTATGTTTGTGCCGCCATATTATCTTTTATATGCTGACTATTAACATGTTTTTGGAGGATGCCACGAATGCTAATTTGTCAATGCTTAAATAGAGCCTTGAACTTGAGAGCACGTAGGTGTGGTCCTAACAATACGAACACCCTAATAACAAGGGGATTTGCCATGAGCATAAGAACAAGTATGTTATTTGTGATAGAATGATCTTAGTTGCATCCAGATATTTGTAGGAATAAGGGAAATATAAAAAGATAAAGAATGAGTCTGAAAGAGTTCCATGTTCTGTCCACAGATGATCATATTGTTGATTTTTATCTGTGATCTCAAATCACTCTTTGGACATCTAATAGATTCCTGAGCTAGACACTTGTTTTGGAACCTCCTCTTCAAAGCCATAATAATTTCCTTTGCATCATCTGAGTGGCCAAAATCTGTGAACGGTGTATATGTTTTAGTTTTCTATTGCTGAGTAACAAATTATCACCAATAGTGGCTTAACGCAATGCAAATGTATTCCCTCACCATTTCTGCAGATCAGAAGTCTGGACACAGTGAAACTGAATTGTCCACACCAGATCTCACCAGGCCAGAATCAAGGTGTTGGCCAGGTGTGCAACCCTCACCTGGGGCTTGGGGTCCTTGCCCATCTCACCGGTATTGACAGGATTTGTTTCCTCACTTTCTTCCAGACCAGCCCAAGCACATTTCTCTGACTTTCTTTCTCTGACAAGCCAAAGAACAGCCTCTGCTTTTAAAGGTTTTGTGTGAATCAGTCAGGCTCACCCAGACAATCTCCCACTCTTAAGATCAACTGATTTGGAAGCTTAACTATATCTGCAAACGCCTTTCACGGCAGTACCTAGTCTTTGATTGAATAACTGGAAGAAGGTTCTAGGGGTCAGGAATCTTAGGGGTCCATCTTGGAATTCTGCCTGCCACAATATGTAAAAAACAAATCTCTTTGGAGACATTACCTCTGAAATACTAAGCAAGTAGAACTAGGAATCCAATCAGGGAAAACCTGTCCCTCTGCCTCCTTTAAGCTTTGGATTTCAATCTGAAACATAGAGATGTTAATATCTGCCATGAAAACTGTTGTGAATTACAGCAGGAGACCAAGGAGAAGGATGGGCGTTTTACTTAGGTGTGACAGCAAAGTGGTGGGGGTGGACAGGGTGGCTGTCCTGTGTGCAGAGGTGGGATGCACAGGGGAGAGGACACCCCCACCACCCCAGGGGCTTCAGACTGGAGGCCATAGAGAAGATGATGGAAGCCAACACATGGACCCACCCATTAGGCTCAAGCCAAGGCTCCACCATGGGCCAGCTGCAGCCAAGAGCCCTGAACTTGCCGTCCAAAAATTGCTAGAGGAGGCCACATGCCCTCTAGTCCCAAATACAGCTCTCCTTGTACCTTTGACTGTAAGATTCTTCCCTCGACTTGTGACATGGCTGGTTACTTGTCTCTCTTCAGGTATGAGCTCAAACTAATATCCCAGTCACCTACAACCCCATTACCTTGATTTATAGATCTCTAATTTTGTTACAACCTGAAATTCTCTTGTATGTATTCATATCTCCCAGCAGAAGAATAAATTCGATGATGGATTTTTGTCTTCCTTGTTCACCGCTATGGCAGAGTGCTCAATTATTAACAATACCATTGAATGATTCAATACATGAATGAAGGGGAAATCCAGAAGTCACAACCTCTCCTAGGCAGAAGTCACATCTGTTCACTCTCCTTTCCAACGTATATAGACAGGCAAAGTAACTTTGTAGCCATCTGGATTTACATATTTCCTGTGAAGTTGTCAACATCTGTGGTCTTGTGCTGGAGATGTGGTAACATTTAAACAGAAATGGTAAACTATATCTTCACTTGAGGCTTTACTGCCTGTGATTCTGGGGCATTTTCTGAGAAGCTGGGGGATGCCACATAAATGTAGGAAAGAGACACATGGCAGCCAGTGTACAGACGTAGGCTTTGACATCAGACAGGCCTAGGGTTAAATCCCAGTTTCACAACTCACTCTAGTTGTGTGCAGTTAAACAAGACCCTAACATTTCTGAGCCCTGGTATCCTCTCTTAGAAAAGGATAAAAATATACTAACCTGGAAAGATTTCTACAATACATGCAGGTAAGTGTGTACAATAGATTTTTTAAAGTAAGGTTTTTGCTAGGTACCAACATGCAAGTTACTTTGACCTTCCAGAGTGAGATCCTGTGTCAACACGAGCAGATTTTCAAAGGGAGTTTTTAAGAACCATCTCCATAATGATTGGGCTCTTCGGTCAAATCAAGGATACAAAAAGAGGTCTGAGTGGGAGGGAGTTGAGTATCAGTGACATTATCTCCTTGAGGATAGCTGTGACAGAGTTGCCGGCCCCAGTGCACCCTCTCTGTGGTGGGGCGCAGTCACTCCCGCTGGCATTCAGCTTGGACAGAGTGGGCTGCCACCGGGGGCCAACAGGGAGTTTGCTGTGTGTCCCTTTCAGTTGAGGAGCAAGTGGCCTGTGACCTGGTGCTAGCTGTGGGGTGGGGGAGGGTAAGCACAGAGGGTGAGAGAAGGGCTGAGAATTGGTTCTGGAACTGGGAGCATTTCTGCACTGCTAACTTGGCCTTTGTCAGGTCTAACGTGCCCCCCCCCCCCCCCCCGTGCCCCTCTGTCATCCCTGTGCTGCACCAGTGGAAGGGCCAGTTAGCCAAGGAAGAAAGAGGAAATGGGCAAAGTGAAGACGTGCAGGAGCCCAACCAGACCCCTGGTCTCCCAGAGCAGCTTCCAGCCTGAGGCAGCCCTGGTCTGGGGAAACCAAAGCTCTACTGCCGAGCCAAGTTCCAAGTTTCAAATTTCTTGATCTGAGTATTCTAGTTAACGAATCAAGACCAAATAGTAGGACTGGAAGAAGAGGTAAAGTTAAAAACAACAACAACAACAACACAACAGCTGTTGTATTGTGGCATTTCTCAAGGAAAATGTACTTACTACTTTTATAATTAAGTAGGATTTAATTTAAGGAGTTAAATCATCTAAGAAATGACAGTACTAGTCTAGTACATATGCTACACTAAAATGTATGCTCACTTCCCCTCCAAAAACTTTTTTGACAGAAGTTGAAATTGTAACGAAATATATATGTATATATATATTATATGTATAATACACACACACACACACACACACACACATTTTGTATTGTCTGGAATTGCCACAAATTCCAAGAGAGTCATTTATTCATCAAGAAATAAGATTGCTTCCAGAAGGTAAGTGTTCTCCTTCTGCAGGTATTAAAGAGGCAGAGGACAGAGAAAAGGTCATTTCATTTGGGATTTAATAGGTTGTTAGAAACCTTTGAAAGTGAAGTTTCTGAGGTGTTTCGTGGAAAGAAGACAGACTGCAGGGAGTTAAAGGAGAATGGGAGGAAGAAGTGGAGGCAATAGCTGTTGACATGCTAGAGGAGGCAGGCAGCAAAACAGGACGATGGCTTTTGATCCGTCAGCAAGATCAAATGAGGATGAGGCTGTTGGGAAGATGGAGCAAGGCCTCCGAGTAGCTAAAGGCAAAGAGGAAGAAACCAGGGGCTGGAGAAAGATTTAAGATACCAAAGCAAGAAAAGAGGAAAAGGAAATGGAGAGATTTGCGCACACACACAAAAAAGGAGGGCATGTTTTATTTTCATAAGAGTTACTATTTATTTTGCACCAGCTGTATCTTAGACATTTTACTAAACAATGACATAGGCACCTCACAGCAGTCTGGTGAAGTGAGTGTCATTATGCTCATTTTAAAGATGAGAAAACTAAAGCTTACAGGGTCGAATTGTCAACTTCCCAAGTTTAACAGGCTCTAAAATGTCTGGCTTTTCCTCTATACTACCCTGATTTTTTTTCCTTTTGTGAAGAAAGATGACCAGTCAAAGAGATGTCAAACAAAAAATTTGCCAAGAATAAAATGGGAGAAAATTTAGTGACCTCCTAACCAAATAATTTATATTCTTACTAATAAAGAAGCTAAGGTAATTTGCTGAGAACATGGAAGAAATATGCAGTTGAAAGCTAATGAGGAGGGGATGTTTGGAATAATCACTGTGGGAAATATTCTACAGAAGCCACAAAAATGTGCATAAAAAGACCGTGATCTCTTATCTCTGCCAAAAAATAAACATGTTCCTAAAGCACATTGTTTGTGAACTCCTTGGCGACCTCATTCACTTCAGTAATCATGACATTTTTAGTCACGTGTCTTATCGAACTAACACTCGAAACTTCTTTTCTTCAGATGAAGAAACTTGGGTTCATTGATTATAAAAATTAAGTGACATATACTCTTCAGTGATAGAAATCAAATTAAATTAACCCAGACTATGACGTGCTTTTTTTTTTTAACCAAATCGTACTATTTTCTTGTCTAGAGAAACTGATTTATCCTTAAAGTTACATTGAAATTGTTTTTTTCAAGGGGCAAGAAGACTTCATCAAAATATGACTGTATGTTTTAAGGGATTAAATGGTGGGGACAAAATGGGATTGTTATTAACCTTTATAGTCTATTCATTAGCCTCATCTTTCTGGCTGTGAGAGAAATGGGATGCTAGTAAAATGCATTCTTTGCATTTTTGCTGCCCTAACAGAAGATGCCTTTATTTAAATTATAGCTCATTTCATTGCCATGGTGTTATATATTAGAAATTGATTACCCCCATTTCTTCTGTAATAGCATCATTATATTTGAGGGAAGCTTTTGTTTTATTTTTTAAAGTAAGAAATAATGAGTGTGTGAAAGTGAAATCTTAATTTTTATTGAGTCTACAATTTCAAATAAAGCATTCTGACTATAATTATACCATTAAATTGAATTTCAAGACAATTATTATTTTCTAAGTAAAATGAGATTGCTTACAAGGTTTTCTTTTCAATAAAATATCAATTATTATCAGCCTTTTAAAAGCATTATAATAAGTCTGACATCCACTTTTAAGCAGATAGACAATTGATCAAAGCTGTAAACTATTCCTAGTCCTATATCTTGTTGGTGATTTAAAAATGTCCCCTAACTGTGGAATAGTTGCTGTCTTTCATGATTTTTGGAAATATTTCAAACATTTATTTAGGTGATTCAGTACTTTTTGATAGCTGAGCTGGTAAAATTTTGACTTAAGCTTTTAAATAATAAACTTTAACAAATTTCTGAGATTTGAGGGAAGGAAAAAGACTGGAAATAGGAAAAGAAAGCACAAGTTAAACGTAAAAGCACTTGTCCAAATATTAAAGACCTTGGCTTGTTTTTAATGTTCTCTTTCGAATTTATTGAGATATAAAATAAACCATAGTTGCTGCCCCTGCCCTTGAAGAATTTGTAATCAATGGATAAGTTCATACATAAATGCAAATACTAGAAATGAACACAAGGATGGCATATTATCACATATTCCTTATGTGGAGCACCCCACTGCATCCATAGCCCCTGGAGGTAGGGTTAGTGATCTCCACTTTCCTCTGGTCAGTTCCATGAGGGGCTGGACAAGAAACAGAGGGTGTAAATTAGGGCCAAGTCACCAAAGCAGGGTTTCTTCTTGTGAGATATTCCTCATTCATTTCCCCAAGCGACCTTTGTTACATGCAAAACTTCAATCCTTATAACATTTAAGTTGGACAAAATACTGTGTTTGTCAAAAAGCTTTTTCATAGAATCAAGTGTGTGCTTTTCTTTATTCAATTATTATTTGAGACAGAATTTATTATTATTTGTGCTTTTCTTTATTCAATTATGATTAAATGTGGAATTTCCATTAAAAAGAGATGCTCAGTATAGAACAATGGGTAGCTACAAGTCCTAATAGGAATTATAGACATCACGTAAAGGGCAAGGGCGAAACCACTACTATATAAGTTGGGGTTTTTCCATCCAAAGATTCCCTAAGGACTCTTAAAATTCCATATTTTTAATAAAGTTCACTCTCAAACCAGAGTCTGATGGGATTCTCATGATGTTGAAAGAGATAAAGATTGCACGAGTACTACTATCAGTCTACATAAATCTACTCTAGAAGCAGCAAAGCTATAGTGTTCTAAATTAATTTTGGACATGGATAATGGTAACCAAATATTTGCCAAGCCTCATTATTCTATTAGGTCAAGCCCAGTTCTTACCTACTTGCCCCAGCGCTCCACAAAACTATGATTTTGAGAACAGAGACTGTAACTCATTCATTCATTCTTGTGGCTAGGAAGAAGGAGGTACATCATGAATAAAAGTGGATGAAAAAAATAATGAACGAATGAATGAAGGAGTGAATGAATGGTGAAAGCTTTTTCAGGGGGAAGGAAAAACGCAGAACAAAAATTCAGTCCTAAAAAGGTTTTTATCCCACCTATAATTTGCAATTTTAGGAGGAAAACAAAACTCTTTTTTCCCAGAAAGATTAGCAAACACAGAAAGACCCCTGCAGTGTAGTCTTTGGCACTTAAGTCCTTGGATAAGCATCATCTTCCTCTGCAGTCCTTGCCTTGTGGAGAAAGGGGGCCTTTATCTGGGCAGTTACAGAATCGAGAAATGTGAACCATCATTCTAAGATTAAATAAATCTCATCAATACGAGTTTTCCTGCTATCCTTTTTCTCCCCCATATTTAAATGGTAGCAGACCTATGCAGTATTACATATTCGAAATAGAAGAAGGTAAAAATTTATTAATGCCTCCCATAGAGCCTCCAAATGCTAAGCCCTTTCTTTTAGCATCAGGGACTCGATCATCCACAATGTGCAGAGACAGCTGTGACTCTCTGGCACGGCATCCACAGGATGAGGAATTTAGAAGTGTATTCCACTCACTTTTTCTAAGACTTAAGGAAATGTTGAGAGACTTAACTAACCATGGATGATATTCTTGGATGCAAGGGGGAAATATCCTGAAATATCTTGAATATTTGGCTCAGAAGCTCTTCATTTTTTCCTCACATCACTTCAGAGTTTATTTTGTAAATAGAGATTCCTCTTCCTATGAAATTCTGAAAGTTTTGTGGTATGCTAATGAAAGAAATTGGGACCTTCAGAATTGTATTTAAGAGCCTGGAGACGTATTCTGTACGTGTGCCTATTAGGCCCAGGAGGTGCCTACAAATATTAATATTCAAAAGCCCTCAGTGTATGCAACTTTGTTGGCTGGGAAACCAGGCTGTCAGTTCATTACTATGAGATTCACTAGCAGGGCAGTCTTGAGGCTGGCAAAGATCTTACAGGCTTGTTCAAGGGAATAATGAAAACCAAGAGTTTTTAAAAGGTGGAAATTAAAGATATGCAATAACACCAGAAATCAATTCAAGAAGAGAAATAACCAGGGAATGCCATTAGTCAGCTAAAAGGCATATATACTAGTAGAAATGCCCAAATATGGAAACCGCTAGACCTATAACTGATCATAAATAGGGTAATGCTACACACTCTTTGCCCAGAAGAGTCCTGGTTTGTCACTGTTGTACAGCAACTCAGCTGGTTTAGCACTTGTCCTAGAAGTTATTTTTTAATGGAGAATCATTATGAATAGTTGCAATTAGATAAGCCAGAGTGCTTTTGATGGACTTTCACTTTGTACTTCCAGCTTCTGCCAGAGTCTCATCTAAACTGTGTGAAACCCACGTGCAGTGAACAGAGTTCTCCCTTTAAGAGGTGGGCAAACCTGAAAGACTGAAACCCACCCTTCTCTTCCCAGTCTTTTCCAGGTGGACCTTAATTAATTCCTTGCTTTCAAGAACAGCTTGTTGGTTCTCTGATGAAATGAAATGCTCTCCAGTCAACAGCTACAGTCGGCCAGCACCTGCCAATCTTAGCATTGACAGATGCATCCAACATTACCACCCCCTCAGCCTCCCAGAGTACTGGGATTACAGGTGTGAGCCACCGTGCCCGGTCTGCAGTGCACTTTCTTAAGCGCATGTGCAACAGTCTCTTTAGGGTATTTACCTGTGAGTGAAGATGCCAGGTCTTGGGAGTACACACATTTTCACCTTCACCAGATGCTGCCGAATTGCTCTACAAAGTGGTTGTGCTCCTTTTCACACTCCCAGAGTGCTTGTGAATTCCCTATGATCCACATTCTTGCCACCACTAAGTGTGGTTGTAACTTCCAAATTGTTATCCTGATAGACTTAAAATAGTATCTGGGGCTGAGCAGCGCAGTGATTCACAACTGTAATACTAGCACTCTGGGAGACCAAAGTGGGAAGATAGCTTGATGTCAGGAGTTCGAGACCAGCCTGAGCGAGAATGAGACCCCCATCTCTACAAAAAATAGAAAAATTAGCCAGGTGTGGTGGTGCACACCTATACTCCCAGCTCCTTGGGAGGCTGAGGCAGGAGGATGACCCGAGCCCAGGACTTTGAGGTTGTAGGGAGCTGTGATGACAAGACTGCATTCTAACCCAGGTGACAGAGCAAGACACTGTCTCAACAACAATAACAACAAAAGTTTATCTGGCTATTATTTTAATTTGTATTTACATGATTTTGTCAGAACTTTTTAATTGCAAAACTGCAGCTTTCATTCATATAGATTCTTAAAAGTATGTATCTTGGTTTGAACTCCAGACATGCTATAACCAGCTTAATGATCTTGGCAGTGGTACTCAGTTTCCTCAGTCATAAAATTTTTAAAAAATTCTGCTAACTTTATAGGAGTGAATTAAAAGACCGATGAGTTAGTATAGGTGAAGCACTTTACAACTCTGCTTGACACAAGTTCTACATAAGTTTTAGATATTATTGTTTATATCAGTACCTACACATTCTACAAGATCTGAAGTTAAAATATGTACAGCCTTCCATTCTAATAGGATTCTCACTGTTAATTACAGTATTTAGAACTGATGATAAAGAATATTGCTTTTCCTTCTGCTTTTAGTAATGAAAAGAAAAATAACTCAAAAAGGTTCAAATGAAAAGGAAAAGTGATTGTTAAAAAATATCGTACATATTAAGCACACAGTTCAACTGAGCATGCTTTTTATTCTATTGCAATAGCTTCTAACAAGCAACCATTGGTGACCATGTGAAAACTTCATCCAGGGAGAACTTGAGAAACAGAACTAACCTATATATAGACGATAAAAGATTCCATTTATTAAGAGTTGGCTTTGTGCCGGGGACTGTTCTAAGCACTTCGTGAACCTAAATTCATTCTCACAACACCAAAAGGTCTCTTACAGGTTGGGCCAGAGTCCAGATGGAATTTGGTCTCCCTGGCTACACTCCCTTCGACAATGCACAGGGCAAACTGAATGCCTGAATGCGAAGGGAAGGGAAGAGCTGGAGGCAGATTCTGACTCCAAAGGAGGTGGGAGAGGGGAATTAGTGGTGCAGCAGGAGACCAAGTTCCAAAAGAACAGGAGAAGGCCTCCAACCTAGACTGTAACCACTGAGATTTTATGCTCTGCCAAAGAGCAGGACCCCATCTAGGGTACAAGGAGACACAGAAGAAATATGAAAGTGCAGCAGCCACCAATCAGCTTGGCTGTCTAAATCCCTTAATGGCTGCAACAGACTTCATTGCAGAAAGAACGACCCGGCACCTGGGCTGAATGTGTTCACCAACCATCTGGATTCACTGAGAATCATTTTAGCCTGGATCTGCTCATTGTCATGGTCGAAACAACCGCCCAAGACACATCATTTTTCTTTGATACAACACCCCCTGGGTCCAGGTGGCCTTTCCTCAACACCCCAGGAGACATTCTATACTCCAGACAGCCTGTGCAGCAGGAAGAGCTCTGGGTGGAGATTGCTTGGAGCCAACAGTGGGCCATCTTTCTTTTTCTACCTGTTAATTAAAATATATACACACACACACACACACACACACACACACATATATATATATATTTCCCCAAATTCAGATAAATGTGGTTTCCATGTAATCAACCCAGAAAAGCAATTGGTAATCTCATGAAAACCACTGATTAATTCATAAATGTTAACACTGATGGGTGACCGTTGGGTGGTGATGAGTATGTTTTTCTGGTTATCTGGGTGACTTTTGCTATTTTGGAGATTAAAACCTAATAATTTTAACAACATGTACTGTCAACTTAATGTAGTGCATGAATGTATTTAATGAAATAGAATGTGTTTGTGTTGTTGAATATGTCTTCTAAGTTTGTGCTGAATAACAAACACCAAATATTACTATCACCATGTGATCAATGAACTCCGTTAAGGGTTGTATTTGAGGAGATAAAATACAGCATATGAATAAACAAAGTACATTGGTGTTTTACTAGTCAGCTATGACTAGTCACAAATAAAGTACTATAAACTAGTCATAAAATAAACAAAGTACATTGGTGTTTTACTAGTCAGCTATGACTAGTCACAAATAAACAAAGTACTATAAACTAGTCATAAAATAAAGTACATTGGTGTTTTACTAGTCAGCTATGACTAGTCATTGATGTTTTAAAGTCAGCTATGACATACATTTTGCCAGGAAAATATGTAAAAGGGTCAGATGACATGAACATATGGTTCAAAAAATTGAAAATGAGACATATAAGCATATTTATAGAAAAATCAAAGTAAATGCAAATTAAAACATATTTCCCTTTTAAATCTCTTCAATTATGAAAAAATGGTTTAAAATTATGATATCTCATGCTGGCAAGGGAATAAAGAAATGGGTATTCTCACACATTACTGGCTGCATTTTTAAATGCTCCAACACTTTAAGGAAGCAATTTGGCATTATATCACAAGCCATAAAAATACTCATACTTTCTATGCCGGAACCCCATTTATGTAAATATGTCTTAAGAAAATAATTCAAAACAGGGAAAACATAAATTCAACTGAGCATTATTTATCATAGCCCCCAAATAGAAATAAAATAAATACCCAATGATAAAAAAATCAAATTTTACTGCACTCATTAGAATATTATACATCCCAACAGAATTAATAATTGTATACACTTATGCAAGCAATATAGAAAATGCTGATGGCATAAATGGTAAATGAACAACCTTTTATCTTTTTGGAGCAATTGGCAGAAATACATTAAGACAAACAATTTACATTTTTAAAAATATTTGTACAATTATACAAAAATAAGTATATATGTGGGAAAAGATTATAGAAATTTACCAAATGGACCTAAATAATTATTTTAACCTGATGGAATGTGTTTTTTTTATCTTTCTGCACAATTTTCAATGTAATTATACCACTTTTTAAATTTTGAATAGAATATGTAGAATTTTTAAATTAATTGTATAAGTTTAAGTAAACATCAAATACCATACACTGAGAAATTTTAAAAGTACTTTTGTAAATAATAACTTGGTCAAGAGAAAATCGAATGCATAATAACATGCTGTCTAGAAAACTGTGAAAAAACCCTTCATTTGAGTGCTTAAAATTATAGCTTTAGATTTAAATGCTTTTTCTGTTAAAAAAAAAAAGTGAAAATAAGTAAACTATCAATTAAAGAATGCTTTAAACACATACCCAAAGTAGAGCAAAGGAAGGAGGGAAGGAAGGAAGGAGGGAGGGTGAGAGGAAAGGAAGGAAGGAAGGAAGGAGAGACAGAGGAAAGGAGGCAGGGAAGGAAAGGACACGAAGGAGGAAGAAGAAAGAAATAAAAAGAGACAGAAAGAGATGAATTAATACATTTACTATATTTGTGAAAAAATTTATAGTAATTGATATCTAAATTTAAGATCAGATAGAAAAAAACATAATTTTTAAAAACTCTATACCATCTAATTTAAACTCTATACCATCTAATTTAATGAGGATTGTTAATTTATAAAAACTTTCTCAAGTGCTGGAATTAGCACCAATTTTTTCCTTTTTCTAATTTACCTTCAATGATCAGCTGTTACAAAAGCAAGAATGGTTTGATCAAAGTATTATCAGTATGGCAGAATTTCTCCCAGGGATTTCATGTTGGGAAGTTTAAAAATATAAGTTAACATACATAGCTCCAAATCCTAGTTCCGCGTGACCTGAGAAGTAGCCTGACCTTGCTAGTCCCCAGTTTTCTCATTCAGAAAAGAAATAACATTAGGTTGAATCTTATTAAAATGCTTATACATTCAACTATCTTTAACCTATAAAAATAACAATTTGGTACAATCCAGCCTTATGATTTTATGCTAACATAAAATCAGAGAGAATATTTTATCACTAGCTTTGTGCTGCATAATTTTGGTGAAGTACAGCCACTTTCAACCTGCCATGAAACACCCTTCTTCCATAAGAAGGCAAAACATCTACCTCCTTGCTGCAAATAAGTGATGCAAGCATCCTTTTTGAGCCTTACTGCAACACATCAGTGGCCCATGTATTTCTCATTGTTCTACTATAAGAACTTTCTCAAAAGCCACTAGGGTAATTTATTCATTTATTTATTTTTTTGCTCATATATATGACATGGAAGGATCTGAAGAGTTAGTTTTAGTAGAATAAGAAAATAATATAAGCCAACAGTTTCCAATAAAAGCCTTATTAAAAGTGAACCAAACGGTTAAAGCAGAAAGCAGAAGAGTTAAAAGGATGAAGATGATTAAAGAATCAACTGATTTTTGATGATGTCAACATGACTTAGCAATGACTAAGATCTAAGGACTGAGAAATTTCACTCTGCAGCAACTTTCCCACAACTCCATGAAGTTCTGCTATTATGTATGGGAGAGACTTATATTCTGTATCTTTGTGGTACAGTGAAGGGAGCTATTTCATTATCCTAATTATATCTAAGAAGTTACATAAAAAATGATATAACAAAATATTTTTTTTCAAGTAGACTAAGTGAAGTAGGAATACGGAACATTTTCAAAGCACTTGAAATGAATACATGCAGCAAATTAGATTTCATGCTACATTTTTTGTGTCCAAAAAAAGAGTTAATTTTAAAAATTAAAACCTTGTGTAAGTAATATTGTAGAAGGTGGAACACTACCTAATTCATTCCTCTAGGCAAACATATAATTCCAAACTGTAATAAAATAATGTATAAAATTATAGACCCATTTACACTGGATATACCTGTAAAAAAATCAAAGAAAATACTAACGAAGAATTTTTTAGTAATACATTTAATTTTTTAAAATACCATGAACAAATAGAATTCATCCTAGGCATAAAAGGATTGCTCAACAAGAACAAGAAAATGCTTATTATGAAAGGCATCATTCTATAATGAAAACTCATATTTGAGACATTCTGGAATGTACTCAATGAGTCCATGCAAAAGAAGAAAAAAAACAGGAGTGGATGGGGTCGAACAAGTAGGATTAACACACGTCACCTTCACCTCCTTAGAGACTGTCTGACTGTTTAGTGTACAAAGGACTGCAGCAAATTTCAACTCCATCCCATCTCCAAAGGAGCATGATCTGGCAATAAGATGTGGAGTAAAAATGTGGTCTATCCATTTGGAAGAACATCCAGCTTTGTGAGTTTTTGTGGGTGGGGTGAGAGTTAGAGAAGAGTAGGAATGGAAAATGTGGTCAATACAAAAGAGTTTTCAAGCTACAGCCCGATGAGTGTGCTTCCAGACAGGACCCGGTACTTGTACGGGAAATCAATATACAATCAAGAAAGCAAAACAGCAGCCTAGTGCCTTGCTTTATGTTTTCTCAACTGGAAACTCTGAGGCATGGATTGGGTTCGGGTGGCTTGTTTGGGAGCTTTTCAGATAAAGTGTGCAGATTTCAGGAAGCACCATATCCTCATTCTGGGAGATGTAAGCAGACGAGGAAGGAGAAATTATCTACCAAGGAGACCTCCGTGGTGGGCCAAAAGAATACAGGCAAGTCACAAAAGGTATCTGCTACCCTCAGCTGTGCAGAGATGGCAAAGAGCTGAGGGTCCAGAGAAGACACACGCATTGAGAGCTCACTGCAGACACACTGGATTCTAGGCTTGGAAGAATAACATAATTTGTAACACCAGTCGTGGTCCAAATCCACTCCTACACTGCCTCCATCAGGACATGGCCAGAGATATGCCTTGCTAGGCTTCAGTACCTACCGCTGAGAGAGCATAGGCTGAATGAACACCACTACCATCACTTAAAACCCACTGAGAGAAAGGGGGGAACTCACACGCACACTCACACACAGGTACACTTTCAATTAATGTCAGAAAAATATTTACTGAAAGATCAACAATTGTTCCCAATTAAATTTTTTGAAAAAAGAAAAAATACTTTCTCAATAGGATAGAATAAACTTCTTTTAGACTAAAGGTTAATATTAAACTCAATCCCAAATCGCAGTCATTCTTTTAAAAACTGGGGCAAAATCAGGATGGCAATGACTGCCATGAATGTTAGATAGTGTTTTAGGAATTTGGATGATAAATCTTGATATAACCAAAAATATTAGGAATAAATATTGGAAAAGAAATGAACAAAGTATTATTGTTTGCTTCTATCAAAATAAATAAATAAATTCCTAAAATGCTATGTAGGTTCTAAAAAATGGCTTCAGGAAAAAGAGAATGACACAAAAGAAAGGAAATCTCAATAGTACACCTGACCACCGGCAACACACAGCTAAAAATAAGACAAATTGTATTGTGTTTATGTTCGATGTTGAGAATGAAGCTAAAAGTAAAACATGTGACCTACAGAAACAAAAATTAAAAACATTCTAGAGAATTACTTTTTAAAAATCAATAAAAGTTTTCTAGCTTACTGCTAGATGAAAGGCCTCCTACCTTTATCACAATACTGAAAGTCCTCATGTTAAGATTGCTGATAGACTCCTTTTTCCAAACCCAAAAGGGTTCATTTCCTATCTCATACTAGTGGCCCTCTCGTCAGATTTGTATCTGTTAGCATGCCCTGCTTCCAGAATCTTCTTCTGAAATCTTCAAAATTCTCTCATAGTTTCCTCCAATATCTAATTTCTACTTCTCATTTTCTTTCCTTGGCCTCCTCTCTTTCTCCCCCCTTGCCCCCCTCTCTATATATATATCTTAATATTGAGATACCTCAGTATTTTTATTTTTTTCGTATTCTCAATTTATGTCAAAACCAAAATTTCCACTGAGCTCACACCTCAGAGTACTGTAATTTGAACTTTAACATGTCTAACATATCTGCTCCACCCTAGACTACAAACTTTACAAAACAGGAGCAACATCTAACTCATCTTTGTATAGCGAATGCCTTGTTAACACAGAGTTTAGCATATAGTAGGTATCTAAATGCTTGTTCAATGAGTGAATGGATTAAAAAAATGAATTTAGTTTATGCTAACTTAAAAGCTAAATTCTAAATAAAACTTTGGAAAGGATTTTTAAAAGTCTTTTCAAAATGTTCTGAAGCATGATTGGAAATCAAAATATTCTTAAATATAAAAATATTTTTTAAATAAAGAAGTTGAATTCATAATAGCAAGATAGGGAATCAACCTAGATGTCCATCAATGGATAAATAGATAAAGAAAATGTGGTGTGTATGTATATATATATAATATACACAATGGAATACTATTTGGCCATAAATAAGGATGAAATCCTGTCACTCAGGGCAACATGGATGAGCCTGGAGGACATTCTGTTAAGCAAAATAAGCCAGGCACAGAAAGACCAATACCACGTGATCACACTCAATGTGAGAGCTAAAAAGTGGATCTCACTCAGGTAAAAAGTAGATTGGTGATTACCAGAGGTTGGAAATGGGGTGAGAAGATGAAGAGACATTTGTTAATGGGTACAAACACACGATTAGATAAAAGGAATAAATTCTAGTGTTCGATAGTACAGGAGGGCTATGATAGTTAATAACAATTTATTGCATATTTCAAAATAGCTAGAAGAGAAGATTTAAATGTTTCCAGTACAAAGAAATGATAAATGTTTGAGCTGATAGATATTCTAAATACCCTAATTTGATCATTATGCATTGTATGCATTTACCAAAATATCACATGTACCCCATAAACATGTATAATTATTATGTATCAATTAAGAAAAGGAAGTTGAGAGGGTTCTATCAGACTATCTTACACATCACCAAATAAAGCCATTTGGTACTACAATGAGATATGACTACACATCCACTGGAATGTATAAAATTAAAACAACTGATCATACCAAGCATTGCCAAGGATGTAGGTGAACTAAAACTCGCATATGCTGGTGGTAGGAATGTCAGATTGCACAGAACTTTGGAAAACAGTTTAGCAATTTCTTATAAAGTGAAACATACATTAACTATATGATCCAGCCAATTTTAGGTATTTATCCAAGGAAAATAAAAACACATGTCCACATAAAAAGTTACACACAAATGTTTAGCAAAGAAGACCAGAAAAGTCAATGTGATAACTCACAACATAAAGCTTTTTATTTTAAGCTTTAAGCCAGTTAAAATTTGGGGGAACAGATACATGAGGGTTCTAGAAATTAGGGGAAGACACAGGAGTCTTATCCAGGAGGAGTGCTTGAGCAGGAGTGGGGAATAAAAAGTATACTCGGAATGATGCATGCAGAGACACTCTGTGCCCTAGCGTGGCTGTGTGCTCTTGTGACTAGGTTTGGTTAGGAGATAAGGTGTAGTAGGGCTGTTGGTGTGTTTGTTTGGGTGATGTCAGTGGAACCAACTGAAAGGAAAGAAGAATGGACTGAGTAGAAAACATCAATCTGAAATTAAATCTTCCCTGACACTGCCTGAAGTAACTTATTCTGTCCTTCCAAGGGTGAGATGACTGATAGCAAAGTTGTGAGTAGATGGATTCTTAAATAAATCTGTTCATATGCCCCCAAGTTATGCTGCTGCATGTATTCTTTCGGATACCCAGAGACACGAGGCTGTCACTGAACCCTTTCCAGCATCAACCCACTGAACACATGTTTCTGTGTGTTGTTTATCCATCTGTACTTACGTTATGGCATGCAGATTTATTTATTCCCCACAATATTCCAGAATTATGCAGCCCAACATAGAATGTGCAACAGAGCAAAAAATTGAAATGTAATAGAAGTAACAAATCTGAGGCCAAAACAAAAACAAGAGGAAGATGTAAATGAGATGGGGTTATGATTGATAAACAAAAGGATGAACGGGTCATTTATCATCTATACCAAAAACACTTTTAGAGGCGTAAAGAGTGAGTCTCTACCAATATAAATGACTGAATAACTAAACAAACAAACAAATGGGGGAAAAAGACAAATTCCCCTTGCAGAAGAATTCCAAGTAATTTATGTAGATAACTCCACCCCCCGGAAGGAAAGCTAAGTCACCACCTGCTAAGTATAGGCAGCATTGAGCTTCCCTCCCAGAAATACAATAAGGGGGTGGCCAGGGGGTGACTTTACAATCAAGAAGCCTAACCAACCCTTCCTCAGCCAGGTGACAGGTCAACAACACGCGCCGTGATAAATCCTGTGCATAGTACATACATGCCCTTGCTATGATGTGATGCAATGGCACTTCCCTCTCATCTTCCTCCTTGAAACTCATAATCTCAGTCAAACTATAAAAAAAAATCAGACAAGGCCGGGCGCGGTGGCTCACGCCTGTAATCCTAGCTCTCTGGGAGGCCGAGGTGGGCGGATTGCTCAAGGTCAGGAGTTCGAAACTAGCCTGAACAAGAGCGAGACCCCGTCTCTACTATAAATAGAAAGAAATTAATTGACCGATATATATAGAAAAAAAAATTAGCCGGGCATGGTGGCACATGCCTGTAGTCCCAGCTATGCCTGTAGTCCCAGCTACTCGGGAGGCTGAGGCAGGAGGATCACTTGAGCCCAGGAGTTTGAGGTTGCTGTGAGCTAGGCTGACACCACGGCACTCACTCTAGCCTGGGCAACAAAGCGAGACTGAGTCTCAAAAAAAAAAAAAAAAAAAAAAAAAATCAGACAAATTTCAAAAGAGCCCATCTTGCAGAATAATTGACCAGTACTCCTCAAAACTGCCAGGGTCTTGAAAACAAGGAAAGTCTGAGAAATTGTGACAGGCAAGAGGAGCCTAAAGAGACATGACAACTAAATGCAATATGGATCCCAGGTGGAAAAAGGCCATTAGGTAAAACGAAAGCTGTCTGAATAAAATACACACTTTAGTTAATAGATTAAAAATAAAATTTGTTTTTTGGAGTCCTCACTTAACATCCTCAATAGCTTCTTGGAAACTGTGATTTCAAGCGAAATAAAACATAAGGAGACCAGTTTTCCCTTTGGCTCATTGGCATAAACAAGGGTTAAGTTCATAGGGCATATTTCTGGTCACAAAAACATCACTAAATTTCTAAATAAAAGCCAAAGCACTTCTAATATAAAATAGTGAAATAAAAGTGAGCTCTACACACATTTAGGAAAGATGAATAAAAACAAGTAAGGTAAGTATATACCCACTGATTCCAGTCCAAGGTCAGGGTGGCCAGAACCCGGCCGGGTAGCTCAGGGCCCACCAGCCCAGGCCGGGAGCCATAACATGGCAGGTGCTCACGCCCACACCCACTCACACGGGACCGCGGACACGTGCCCTGCACCTGACCACACAGCTTTGGGATGTGGCAGGAACCCAGAAAAGGGAAGAACATGCAGACTCCATACAGATGGTAGCCCAGGCAGGGAATCGATTTTTTTTTTCTTATCAACATTTTAACAAAACAACATTGAAAGAAACGTGATATTCAAGGACCTGTTGTAGTACATCAAAATTGGCTTATTAATTATAACAAAAGTACCATTCCTATCTAAGAGGTTGATAATAAGGGAAACTGGGTATGGGATATGAGAACTCTCTTTGTATTTTGTCAATTTTTCTGTAAATCTAAAACTGTTCTAAAAATAAAATCTACTAATGGAAAGTACAAGGACACAATCATCCAGGCAAAGGATGAAAAGGGTTCAAAATCAAATCACACAGAAGGATCAAAAAGGCTTCAAAACCATGACTTTCCTCACCCAATATTTATCATCTTTTGCAAACCTGCCATCTTTGGACTTTAGTCACCTGTGATTTCTACAGAATATCATTTATTTCAATAGCTAACCTTTAGTCTTGTTTCTTTTTGCCTTTAAAATGTATTTATTTTGTGTTGAGGGGATACGATCATACTATTCAAAGCATAAAAGGTATACACAGTGAAGAGTGTTTACCTTTGTGTACACAGTGAAAAGTGTACCCCCCCAGACTCTGCAACAAGGAGTACTCATAATGATTATGTTCAAACAAAAGGTGAAAACTGGAACTGTAGGTGGCAAGTGAGCATTATGGCACATGAGAATGGAGGGATAAATGAAGGGTTCTCTGGATAGATGAAAGTTGAATGTGTACATTCTGGAAGGCAGTATAAGCAAAAATTATTATTATTACTGCATTATTTGTCCATAAGAAAAGCATATACTTTAATAATCAGAAAATATGAGCATTGAATTGATATCCTCTTGTGAGAAATAAGGCACAAATACCTGATTTGGAGGCAGCTCCATTCCCACTCAGAAAACGTCCTAAAGAATAATTTGAGGCAGGCAGAGATTCTCCTGAAACTTAGCATTTCCTTTCACCATTAGACTTCCCAGTGCCTGCACAATGCCACATGCAAAATGCCCATTTTACTTATGATTAATGAGGGCAGATGTTTTTCTCCATTTTGTTCACTGTCTGTTACCAGAGCCTAGAATATCACAGTTGGTTACTTTCGATTTATTTTTTTTAATAAGTCAATGTATCAATGACTCAATACAGGACAGAGGTAGAGCAGACAACAAACCAAGGAGAAAAATCAGAGTGGTACAAGAGGGCTCAGAGACCACAAAGATAGCATCATGTGATGACTTAAAATGCCAGCTCCACCAGCTTGCTAGATCATAGTGGAATACATTGCTTAATCTTGCTGAACCTCAGATTTCTCATCTCTAAAACCATATGAATTCATGTGCCTCAGTAAAAACCATGTGTCACTTTGGGTTATTGTAAAGATGAAATATAATACATATATAAACAGACACACACATTTATAGTGTATTCCTGTCTATCGATATGTGTATTGTATATGAATATATATACTATAAAGTGCATTTATGTGTGTATATATACACACATATACTCAGAGAAAAAGAGAGGTTATTATGTTGTTTCTTTTTTAAAACATGGTGATGATTTTCAGCACTATGATAATGAGGGGGTTAAAGAATGACCTCAGTGATGCCATGGAAATCAGGGAGCCAGGCAGTTTCAAAGAAGTCATTAAAAAGAGGAAATCAGAGCACAGTGAATTCAAGGCAAATTAAAAGGGGGAGAGAAGTGCATTTTGTAATTTACCAACAGTATAATTCACAGTGGAGAATATAACTCTCATGAATCTTTATATTTTAATCTCATACATTAAACTAAAACTGCAGGAATCAATGGAATGTAATCATAGTGACAAATTTTAACACGCTCATTCAGTTCCACAACAGATCAAGGAAACCAGAAATAATGGATACAACTAATATAATGAAAAAGACTTTGTTTATGTTTATGTGTGTCCAACTCTATAAACTGAAAACAAATATTTGTAAAACATTTATTTTAAAATGTATCTTCAATTGCACCAAAAACATGATTTCAATAATTTCGAAATAATACCATGTTAATTAACCATAATGCAAAAATAAATCAGAAGTATTATTTCTATAAGGTAAAATAAAACTTACCAAAAATGTTAATATTTTTTAAAACTCACTCGTAAAAATCTTCAAAGATGAAATCAAAACTAAAATAGCTGGGCCTGGTGGCCCACGCCTGCAATCCCAGTGCTTTGGGATGTCAAGGGGGGAGGATTGCTTAAGGCCAGGGGGGTTCAAGACTAGCCTGAGCAACATAGTGAGACTCCCCCATCTCTACAACAATTAAATTGAAAAAGTTAGCCAAGCATGGTGGCTCGCACCTATAGTCCCAGCTACTCAGGAGGCTGAATCCCTTGAGCTCAGAAGTTCGAGATCAGCCTGAGCAAGAGAGATGCTGTCTCTACCAAAAATAGAAACATTAGCCAGGCACCATGGTGGTGTGTACCTGTAGTCCCAGCTACTCAGGAGCTGAGGCAGGAGGATGGCTTGAGCCCAGGAGTTTGGGGCTGCAGTGAGCTATAATGATGCCACTGTACTCTAGCTTGAGCAACAGAGTAAGAACTTGACTCAAAAAAAAAAGGCATAAAATAAAAGAATACCTTTAAAGTAACAATAAAAAATGCTAAAACCATAGGATAAAAAAGTTTTACTTACAAAAATATACACTTTAGGGCCGGGCGCGGTGGCTCACGCCTGTAATCCTAGCTCTCTGGGAGGCCGAGGCGGGCGGATTGCTCTAGGTCAGGAGTTCGAAACCAGCCTGAGCAAGAGCGAGACCCCGTCTCTACTATAAATAGAAAGAAACTAATTGGCCAACTAATATATATAGAAAAAAAAATTAGCCGGGCATGGTGGCTCATGCCTGTAGTCCCAGCTACTTGGGAGGCTGAGACAGAAGGATCGCTTGAGCCCAGGAGTTTGAGGTTGCTGTGAGCTAGGCTGACGCCACGGCACTCACTCTAGCCTAGGCAACAAAGCGAGACTCTGTCTCAAAAAAAAAAAAAAAAAAAAAAAATATACACTTTAAATGCTTTCATGACTAGACTAGAAAAATAATAAAACAGTTATGCCATCAAAGCAAAAGTTAGAAAAGGAAAAAACAAAATGAAACAATCTAGAAGAAAAAAAATTTTTAACGAAAATTGGTAAATAATTAAACAAAAAATTGATACATCAATAACTTCTTTAAATTTTATTTATTCATATATTTTTCATTTATTCCTTTAATAAAACATATAAAATAATTAAACTGCCTAGTATTAATGATGACTTATCTTGAAAGACTCATTTCCCTTTTTTTAATAATGCTTTGCTTCTTAAAACACTTTGAATGACACCCTTAGAGGTTGCTCTATCTAATTTGGAATTTCTTGCTAGCATCCTAAATGGAAACGCACATGGCATGAATGTTCTTTTCTTTAGTGTAACTGAGTTCATGGGTGGCAAGGAGAGAAAAAAAAAAAAAAAAAAAAAAAGCTTGTTCTGGCATGTTAAGCAGGAACGGAATTTGTTGGAAGCATATCTATAACTCCCTGGCTCTGAGTGAAGGCTTAAGAAGCAGATTTATTTATAAGAGGGTGGGAAACCAAGGCAATCTCAGGGATCTGAGCAGCAAAACCTAAAGTGAGAGTCTCATCAGTTTGCCTGATCTAAAATAAATACTCCCCAACTATTTTTTTATTATTATTTTTATGTTCTTTGCCATTCTACTCAAGATATAATGACCTAGGAGATTTTAATCTTATTCCTTAGCTAGAGCAGAACAGAGCAGTTGATTTTTGACAGACCAAGAATGAACACAATGGGGAAAGATGTCATTCTCTAAGGGATGGGGCCAACCCACTTTGATCACACTCTGTTCTATCCTGGTCCATCTTCTCCCTCCTCCCCTCCCCTCCCCTCCCTTCCCCTCCCCTCCCCTCCCCTCTCCTCTCCTCTCCTCTCCTCTCCTCCCCTCCCCTCCCCTCCCCTCCCCTCCCCTCCCCTCCCCTCCCCTCCCCTCCCCTCCCCTCCCCTCCCCTCCCCTCTCCTCTCCTCTCCTCTCCTCTCCTCTCCTCTCCTCTCCTCTCCTCTCCTCTCCTCCCCTCTCCTCTCCTCTCCTCTCCTCTCCTTTCCTCTTCTCATCCTACATACCCTCTCTAGAAATCTCATCCCCTCCCACAGCTTTAGTGACCATTTATATTCTGAAAACTCTCAAATCTGTATCTCAATCTCACACCTCCTCGAGCTCCATATTTTTATACTCTGCTATTACATACATATCTTCATAGATAAACAAGGGCATTTCCAACACCTCACATCCCATATTAAAGTCACTTCCCATTCCACCACTCTGCCCCAGAGTATTTCTTGGAATGGATACAGTGATGGTGTGAGTAGTGACTATGAGAAAGAGCAGACTCCATTGGCAGTGAAGTCATTGGTACAGACTCTGGGAAGGTTGCAGGTAAAGTGGTGTCTGAGATGAGACTACAGGGCAATTAGAAGATGACCAAAGGCAGCCAAGGCAGTGTAGGGAAGGGAAGGGAAGAAGCATTGCAGTGAATGGGGAAGTTTTCTGAGCAAATGATATATGAGCAAAAGGGCTGATGTCAAAAGAGAACATGAGACATAGAAGGCATAGAAAGATAAAGGATAAGGCATAGAAAGAGTGTGTGTGTGTGTGTGTGTGTGTGTTGTATATATATAGAGAGAGGGAGAGCAGCAATAAGGCGATGAGGTATAATGTCCAAAGATACAAGTTGATAGAGCATGAAGGATGTGTGACTCATCTGTGTAGCCATTGAAAAGTATTAGGAAAGAAATTCATCTCCAAAACTCCATTTTTGAAAAATCCACAGTATGAGTTGGTGAGAGATTGGAAGCAAGACCAATTAGGAAACTAGCATAATGATCCAGTTGAGAAATTATTTCAGTGTGATGGGGGAAGGGGAAGTGCAGATAGATAGGAAGGAAATTATTTTAGGAGCAACTTCAGAGACTGAATTTCCAAAACTTGAGGATGAATTGGATGGAACAGAAGAGATAAAAGAATTGCTCGCTTTGGAAACTGGATTGTTGGTGATGTCATTCATTCATGTTAGAAATAGAGGAGGATGAAGAGGTTGAGAATGGGTAGTGGGAAAAGACCAAAAGTGTGTATTCTGGAACATTGACTTTGAGGTTCCTGTGGGGACGTCCAGAGGACTGTTGAGTGTAGGGCTTGGAGCTCAGCAGAGAGGACCGAGTTAGAGATAATAGATTTGGGAGGCGTGGCCTTGCAGCCATAGAATTAAATCAGTTGTTATAAAGCAAACTTACAAATTTAGTTTAAAAACTTAATTGGCTTTTATTAGCTATTCTAGATTCTGTTGCCATCTCATTTTATAAAAACAGAACAGGTGTTGCAGTGTGCTGAGCAAAGGGTTGGCTTTACAAGGCAGAGACGAGCTGAGGAAAGCAGATATGGGGAACAAAAGCGGATTGGTGATTTCAAAGTTACTTACCTCACAGGGTTAAAACAGAGGGGATTTCTTTATCCAGCTGGCTCAGGTGAACTGGGCCCCCTTCTGACTGGGTGCCATGAATCTCCTGTTTTTTGGAAAAAGGCCTGTTTCAAAGTTCAGTTTGATTAAGTGGTTTGGCCTGGTCTGTTGGGGCCCACAGTGGCACTCACCCCCGACAGTGGCCTCCCGTGAACCTTGTTTGCCGCAGCAGAGGAGTGAGATGAGTGCTCACACTGAAACCTGAAATGCAGCTTTTAAAGGCTAGTCAGACAAAGAGATGCCTGGAAAGCAGGTGGGGAAGTTCAGCCTGAGAGCTTGGTGTAAAGGCGGCAGTGGTGCCAGGAGTTCAAACCCATCGAGCTTTTAAGGTAAAGTAAAAAATAGAAGTAAAGCTTTTAAAGAGCTGGGCTCAGGAGCAAGCATGTTTTTGTTGTTTGGGACAGCAGATCTAGTGGTATGATGCAGACTGCACTCCTACTGGAATAGATTCGATAGCACTTAAAAGAGGTACAAACAGTCAAGGAAGAAGAGTTTTGGTTTTTTGGTTGTGTTTTGTTTTTTGAAGTTGGAAGGAAATAAATGTGCCCAGGAGCTGATGAGGAGCAGAGAATAAAGGCGGAATATTTAACAGGAAGTTGCAATAATTCAGGCGATGGGTGCTGAGTTAGTGAGAGGGGGTAGCCTCCAGGGCATGGATTAGGAAAATAGAATTAAGTAGAAAGCACTTCTCTTACACTGTGTCACTGTTAGGGGAGAACAGTGGACGTGGGGGGGGGGGTCCTGCTATAGCCCTGGCTTTGTGAGAATGTGGACATCAGGGCGGTCCTACTCCACTCCTCCGTAACTGCAGCGAGTGACCTGACTCCGCGGTCTGGATTTGAAGACAGTGGAACAGGTCTGAGATGTCTTCCTGATGAGAAGGAGATAAAGACAGCAAGGAAAACAGACAGGCACTCCTGATTACAAAGGCTACATATCATGAATTCGGGGTGGCATTAATCTCTAAAGTTGAGGAATTCTGTTCCAGTAGCTCTGATCCTCTTATTTGAACAGGCAGAAAAGGTAGACGCTTAATTTGCACCATACCGGGAATCAGGGCATGCCAGAGTTTTGAGATACATTAATAATAACAGAGCCTTTGAAGTCTCTTCATGAAGAGAATTACTTAAATTTAGGATTTCACAGTACAATTTCTTATGACAAAGCCCATTAGGAGGCAGTGGCTGAAATAAAATGAAAACCACTGTCTCTCAAGACAAGGAAGCCAAGGAATTTAGAAATTAGGGTGCAGAATGAGGCAACCACATGAACACTGAAGTCAGTCTGGATCAGGGGTCCTCAAACTTTTTAAACAGGGGGCCAGTTCACTGTCCCTCAGACGGTTGGAGGGCCGTTGGAGAGTACGGCGCACATTCCACACATGCGCACTGTGGGCCCGGGACTAGTCAGCTGCTAAGCAGGACAGGCAGCAGCAGCAAACACACCTGGTCCTGATAAATGTCCTTGGCAGGCCGTAGTTTGAGGACGCCTGGTCTAGATGATGCAGCAGGATTCGGGGTAGAGAAAGCAGTGACCCCAGTTTTGAAACCTCCAATGAATGTACAATAGCAAGGGACATACTGATGAGAGCCACTAGGTAAGTTGGAGATGGCCTAGTGGAGACTCTGTGCATCAAAGGAACAGGCCTCACGTCCAGGCAGCAGGGCAATGACATAGATGTGGCCATTCTGAGCTTTTAGTCTGGAGGAGAATAAACTGCCTCAATCCAAAGAATAGTAGGCAAAACGCTGTGCACAGTGGAAATCTAAGTTCCAGTTAAAAGAAAGGAGGTAGAAAAAATATTCAGTGACAACTTTGAAGATCTGAAGTAAATTGTGGACCAAGGAATGGATTGTCTGTCGTCGTAATGACAAGCTTGGGTGACAGGAGGAAGCTAAACTAGGAGAGGTGAACAGAGCATAGAGGATGAGAAGACAGAAGAGGACAGAGGACCAGAGGCACCAAGAGCAGGACGTTAGAGGCGGTGAGTAGATATGGCTTCGGTGTTCGCAATTGACTAATTCTACAATTTTCCTCCTGTGAACGGGTGGGGAGGGGAGGAGGCGTAATTTAGGCCTGTTAACTGTGATCATGTCCTGCTCTTCCAAGCAAACGTCCTTGTGTCTCTGCTAGCAGACCACGGTAAGGGAACACTGCGGATATCTACAGAAGTCAGCTTAGACCTGGAGTCCAGGACGGCGCAGAGAGGAACTGAAGCTGGAGAATTCAGCCTTGGGCAGGCAACGTCCGCTAGTACAAGAGGCGGACTCAGAAAGTTTCCTGATTACGTGATCCCTGAGCCCTCCAAAGTCAATCCCCAACGGTTTCCCAGAGTCTGAGAGTTCCTCTGAGCCCACAGAGCTCTGAAACCGCAAGGCAGTCACGCAGGGTGATTAAGACACACACCTCCTGCCCTCCCGACTTCGGGCAGGCGTCTGACTTTTCTCAGCTTTCGATGCTTATCTGTAAAACAGATGTGCCTTCCTCATTGAGCTGTTGTGAGAGTGAAAGTAAATAGATCTAAGACACCTAGCACAGTGGCGAAATAAGATATGTGCTCGATGAATGGTAGCTGTTATTATTTTTTCAGAATGAATGTTCTGGCAACAAGCACACAGGGCTCTTTGGAGACGGTGCTCGTGGTCCCCAGCTGAAAGGAGGTGAGGAAAGAAGGATCCAATTTTAGAACAGGCGTCTCACTTTCTTCATTTAATTTTCCTGGTCCTCAGCCAACCCCTTTTCTTGCCTGCTACCTGCCTTTTAAAAACTGTAATTTAGTGGTTTTTGGACCTCGGCACTGGAAATTCTAATTATTAAATCCAGGTAGGACCACACAGTACTATATTTTTAAGATGCTGTAGGACAGCCTGGTGCGCAGCCAGGATTTCAGACCTCTGTAAATGTAGACAACTCTAGAAAGTCACTAGAATCTTCTTCAATGTAGTCATTAGGTGAAAATGACATTTATGGAGTACCAGTAATAGCTCGGGCATTTTATCACTAAATAAGGGGAAATTTGGAATAGCCTCAAGCCGTTTGGCTCAGTTTTTAGCCCTTGCTTCTAGCTTGACGCCAACTCAGGCCAGTTTTGTTCATCAGTCATAGGCCATTTCGGATGAAAAAGGTCTAGTCCCTCACTTCACAATCCCACTCCTCCAATCTACTTTATATTCGTGCTTCAACGTCTCTACTTCTTTGCTTTTCTTCCTCAAATTAAAAGTAAAAGCTTCTGTTTCCTTCTAAATTGATATTAGATGTACGTAGTTACATAATTTAAAAAATCAGGCCAGGCGTAGTGGTTCACGCCTGTAATCCTAGCATTCCGGAAGGCTGAGACAGGAGGATCACTTGAGGCCAGGAATTGGAGGTTGCAGTGAGCTAGGCTGGCACCATGGCACTCTAGCCCGGCTAACAGAATGAGACTCTGTCTCAAAAAAAAAAAAAAAAATCCAAAATGAATACAGTGAAAAAAGATTTTTCTGCTTTCTCTCTGTCTCTCAGTCACCTAGTTCCCCCTACTTGGAGACAACCCCTATTAGCAGTTACCAGGGTATCTTTTCAGAAATACCCTTTGCATGTATGAACATATTTTCCATAAACACGGGGTATCTTACAACTTTGCTTTGCATATTTTTTATATTATAATGGATATGGGAGAATTTTTTATATCAATATGTACAGATGGTCCCCAACTTAACAAAAGTTTGACTTAGGATTTTTTTTTTTTTTACTTTTAGATGATGCAAAAGCAATATGCATTCAGTGGACAGTATGACATGCTCTCATGATGCTGGGCAACAGCAGCGAGCTGCAGCTCCCGGCCAGCCGTGCGAGCAGGAGGGTAAAGCGGCCATACTGCGCAGGGCACTGTGCTGTCGGGTGCTTCGGCCCCGCTCTAGGCCACTGTGAGTATTCTGAGTGCATTTAAGGTAAGCTAGGCTACGCTATGACATTTGGTGTATTCAGTGCAGTTTTTATTGATACATGATATTTGTACATATTTACGAGGTACATGTGATATTTTGTTATGTGCATAGAATGTGTAATGACCACTTCAGGGTATTTGGGGTATTGAATGCATTTTTGACTTACACTATTTTCAATTTAAATTAAAGCTAAAAAATAATTAAAGGAAATTTTGTGAAGTTATATGCCAATCACTAGGATATTAAGTTAAAAAAAAAAAAAACTAGATGCAGAGAAAATGGTGGGTTAAAGGTAGGATTAGGATAGGAAAGTATAAAGGCTTAAAATATCGTTTAAAAAATACACTGATACACTTGGATGCCCATAGGAAAGAGAACTTGGTATTTCAGAAATAGACAATAATAGGTCATTTTCTACCATTTTCATTTTATATTATGTGAACTTACTATTATTCAAAATAAATAATTAATTTAAATACCAAATAAGTCTAATTTATCTGGATTTGTTTCCTTTTTGTGATTAGCTCTAAGTTCTTTTTCTTTTTCTTTTTTTTTTTTTCTGAGACAGAGTCTCACTCTGTTGCCCAGGCTAGAGTGCCATGGCATCAGCCTAGCTCACAGCAACTTCAAACTCCTGTGCTCAAGCAATCCTTCTGCCTCAGCCTCCTGAGTAGCTGGGACCACAGGCACGTGCCACCATGCCCGGCTAATTTTTTCTATTTTTGGTAGAGACGGAGTCTTGCTCTTGTTCAGACTGGTCTCGAACTCCTGAGCTCAAACAATCCACCCTCCTTGGCCTCCCAGAGTGCTAAGATGATAGGCGTGAGCCACCACGCCCGGCCTCTTCCTATATTCTGTCTAAGCAATCTCTGCCTACTACAAGGCAACATAGACATTCCCCTGTTTTCTTTGAAAAGCGTTGTAGTTTTAGCAATTACATTTAGGTATATGGTACACTTTGGGTTAATTAAGGATGACCTATATAAATGATGAGATATTTCTGTCAGCAATGTTTTATAGTTATCTGAGTAGAGATTTTACATATTATTTGTTAAATATATACCTAAGAGTTTATATATACGATCTTGCTAAATGCTCATATAGGTTTTGAACATTTTTAAAGATACCTTAGAATTTCCTATTGCAGAGAAAAAATAAAAACTTCTGCATATCTAAAGACATCACTATAAAAAATGAATAACTGACAAACCATAAACTCAGGAGGAAATATTTTCAAGGCATTTATCTGTTAAAGAACTTATATTCATAATATAAAAACAATATATTCCAAATATAAAAACACTAAACTACAATTCAATACAAATATACCAATACACATGAATTAAACATTTAGACACACATTTCCCAAAGACGATATGAATGGCCGGTAAGCGCTACATGCAAAGTTCTAAAAATCATTAGACATTAGAGAAGTACAAATTAACATAATAATAATATGCCCCTATGAACCCATAAGAAGCGCTGCAATTCAATAGCTTGGCCACCCCACATATTGATGAGAATGTGATAAAAGTGTCAAAAGATACAACAACATCAAAAAGTAGTTTACCAGCTTCTATAAAGTTAGAACTTCACCCACTCTGTGATTCAGCTGTTCCACATGTAGGTATTTACTCTTAAAAAAAGAAAACATAGCACACACACCCACACACACACATCCACAAAAAGACTTATACAACAATATTCATGGAACTTTACTCATTATAGCTGAAAACTAGAAGCCAGCCAAATATTCACCAATAAGAGGATAAACAAATGCAATATATTCATATAATGGGATACCACCCAGCAGTTAAAAAAAAAAACCCAAACTTCTCATATATACAACATCACAGATAAATATCAAAATGTGCTCAGGGAAAAAATCTACAGGCCAGGGCACATATAATGTGATTCCACTTAGATGATTTTCTAAGCAGGTGAGCTTATCTATGCTGAAAGAAATCAAAACCATGCCCCTGAAGTGGGGCAGGAGTGAGAGGCTGCTGTGGATGGCTGGGAAGGGCCACGAGGGGCCCTCTGAGATACGGTGGAAGTGTTCATTGTAAACGAGGCTGGCAAGGGTGTGTGCAGTCGTCAAAACTCATCAAATTTAATATTTAAGGCCTGTGCGTTTCACTGAACTATATGTCAATTTAAACAAAATGAAGAGGAAGAATTGCCAGTGTATAACAATGGTTCATCCATCAATACATGAGTGCATCAATAAAATGTGGTATATGGATACCATGGAGTTCTACTCAACCACGAAAAACAATGATGATCTAGCACCTCTTGCATTATCCTGGATGGAGCTGGGGCCCATTCTACTAAGTGAAGTATCACAAGAATGGAAAAACAAACACCACATGTACTCACCGTCAAATTGGTATTAACTGATTAATACTTATGTGCACATATAGTAGTAACATTCATTGGGTGTTGGACAGACAGGAAGGGTAGGAGGAGACGGGTATATTCACACCTAATGGGTGCCGTGCACACCGTCTGGGGGATGGACACGCTTTAATTTCTGACTTGGGCGGGGCAAAGGCAATATATGTAACCTAGACATTTGTAATCTTGTAATATGCTGAAATAAAAAACAAATGATTCATCCTATTGGAGAAAAAACATAAATGTCCATCAAAGAAACTTTAAATTATGGTATGACCATGTAGTGGAAAAATAGGCAGCAATTAAAAATAAGGAGGCAGTTTATGCTGGAAATTTTCTAGGACAGTAGATACTGTGTCTTAATTCTCTGCCCCCAACCCCTGCACACACATATAAAAATGGTAAGTATATGAGGTGACGGATGTGTTAAATAACTTGATTGTGGTAATCATTTCATAATGCATACATATATCAAGGTATCATATTGTAAATCTTGAGTACATATAACTTTTATTTGTTAATTAGACCTCAATAAATGTGGGGTGGGGGAGGAGGTAGCTCTATATATACTGGGAAGGGATAATATCCACATATTAAGTTTATAAGGCAAGGCACAGAGAAGAAAGTATAGAACAACAGGACTACAGGTGGTAGGAGATTTTGTTTGTATGTTTTTATTATGAAATATTTGATACACACAAGAGAATATTTATGACATATGTATTTACATGTACACATAGATGCATATCTGCTGCTAGGTAGGTAGATGGATGAATAGATGATATAGGTAGATTTTCATAAAACAACATAGTGAAACACACACTTGAACCCAACACCCATCTTAAGACATGGGGCATCACTGTTAACCTTGACACTCCTTCTCTGCTCCTGCCTGTTCTAACCCTACAGTTGGCTTTTCCTTGTAGCTCCACCTGCATATGTAGTGCATAGCTGCTATTAAACTGCCTGTCTTTGCCTGGTTTTGAATTTTGTAAATATAGCATCATGCTGCATATCTTTCCACAAATTACTTCCTCTATGTATTAGCTTTCTAGGTTTCAATCATTCTGCCATGTATAGTTCGAGTTCATTCATTTTCACCATTATATAGTGTCCAATTCATGAATACACCACAATTTCCCAGCAATAGATATCTGGGTTGCTTGTAGCTAGCAATACTGCTGCATTCTCTTACACGATTCCTTGTGCAAAGGGGAAAACAGCATATACTAGGATTGGAAGTACTCATATTCGATTTACAAGATAATGCCAACTTGACTTTCAAAGTCATTCACCAATTCACACCTTTATCATGTGTCCCAGGGTCACCATTGTTCTATATCCTGGTCAAAATTTTCTATTGTCTTACTTTGAATATTTACCAGTATATTGGGTGTATAAAATTTCATTGAATATTAAGTTGCTTTTACTGATTATTATGAATTGAGAAATCTTTTCATGTATTTATTGGCCATTTGTATTTCCTCTTCTGTAAAGTACTTGTTAGTACCTTTTGCACAGTTTTCTATTAAGTTATTTCTTCTACTGTAAAATTTTTTTCACATCTTTTCCCCATATTTATTGTTTTACTGGTTTATTACATTGTTTCATGGATTCTGGATCATAATGCTTCATCTATTTTATGTATGGCAAAAAAATACTCTCCTTGTATGTGGATTGTATTTTTGTTTTCTTTATCATATCTTTATATCTTTATATCTTTTGATATAAAGAAGTTCTTAATTTTAATGGAGTCAAATTTATCAAGTTTTTTGTACTTCTCATATGTTATTTCAGTAATACTTCCCTACTCAAAGGCTATAATGAAATTATTCTGTATCATCTTGCAAATTTTTGAGTTTACCTGTTGCATTTAAAATCATTAGTACATACAACAGTTGTTAGCACACTTGTGCACATGCACAAATACAGGGAGGAAGGGAGGGAGAGCTAACTTTGTGGAATAGCACCTATTCTCCCCACTCATACATAGTACTACCTCATCATTTATCACAAATTCCTCATGCAATTTCTGGACAATCCATCAAATTCCTTTTATCTGTTGGCCTGTTCTTGTACCAATACCACTATCTTATTTTCTCTGGACTGTAATATCTGATAGAGCCTGTATTCCCATCCCATTCCATTTGAAGAGTTTCTCTCATCTATTCTTGATCTTTATGCTCCCAGATAAAAATTCTAAATTAATTTTCCCATTTCCTTTTAACTTTATCGGATTTTTGTAAATTAATAAACTTTGTGTTTTAGAGCAGTTTTAGGCTCACAGCAAAATTGGCCAGAAAGTTCAGAGAGCCTCCATGTGTGCTCTGCCCCTGTACACACTCAACCTACCCCACTACCAACATCCCTGCCAGGTGGTACATTTGTGACACTTCATGGACCTCCATCAATACAGCATTATTATTCAAATTCCGAAGTTTACATTAGCATTCACTGTTAGTGTTACACATCCTATGGGTTTTCACAAATGTCCAATGACACACATCCACCATGATAGCGTCATACGAAATAGTCTCACTGCCCTAAAAATCCTCCGTGCTCTGCCTATTCATCCCTCCTTATCCCTCACTCTTGGCAACCACTGCTCTTTTTACTGTTTCTTGAGTTTTGCCTTTCCCAGAACATCATATGGTTGGAATCATACAGCCCTTACAGATGGGCTTCTTTTGCTTAGTAATATGCATTTTAAGCTTCCTCCATGTGTTTCCATGGCTTGATAGCTCATTTCTCTTTAGCACCGAATAATATCTCATTGTCGGGATGTGCCAGGGTTTATTTATTTACCTACTGAACAACATGTTGGTTGCTTCCAAGTTTGGGCAATTACAAATAAGGCTGCTAAAAACATTCATGTGTTTGTTTGCGTAAATACCAAGGAGCACGACTGCTGGATTGTATGGTAAAAGAAATGTTTAGTTTTATAGAAACCACTAAACTGTTTTCCAAGGTGGTTGTACCATTTTACCAGCACATTCACGCCCAGCACAGTGAGAATTCCTGCTGCTCCACATCCTTGCCAGCATTTGTGTTTGCCATGTGCACCATTTTGATGGGTGTGTAGTAGTGTCTCAGTTTTTTAAATTTGCAATCCCCTGATGATATATAATATTGATAGGTTATCTTTACATGTGCTTATTTACCATCTACTTTGGCAAGGAGTCTGTTCTTTCAGGATTCTTATTGTTTTTGGTGTTCTGCTGTTCTACTATAATACATCCTAGAATTCACAGGTCTTTATTTATCCTTCTTTGGACTTGTTATGATTACCAAATTGAAGACTGTGTTTTTCATGAATGCTGAAAACATTACCAACCATTATTTTTTAAAATATTTCCTTCCAGCCAGGCATGGTGGCTCACACCCATGATCCTAACATTCTGGGAGGTTAAGGAGGGAGGATAGCTTGAGCTCAGGAGTTCAAGACCAGCCTGAGCAGGAGCAAGAACCCATCTCTACTAAAAATAGAAAAAATTAGCCAGGCATGGTGGTGCAACCCTGTAGTCCCAACTACTCGGGAGGCTGAGGCAGGAGGATTGCTTAAGCCCAGGAATTTGAGGTTGCTGTGAGCTAGGCTGATGCCATGGCACTCTAGACCGCGCAACACAGAAAGACCCTGTCTTAGGCCGGGCGCGGTGGCTCACGCCTGTAATCCTAGCTCTCTGGGAGGCCGAGCCGGGCGCATTGCTCAAGGTCAGGAGTTCAAAACCAGCCTGAGCAAGAGCAAGACCCCGTCTCTACTATAAATAGAAAGAAATTAATTGGCCAACTGATACATATATAAAATTAGCCGGGCATGGTGGCACATGCCTGTAGTCCCAGCTACTCGGGAGGCTGAGGCAGTAGGATCGCTTGAGCTCAGGAGTTTGAGGTTGCTGTGAGCTAGGCTGACGCCACGGCACTCACTCTAGCCTGGACAACAAAGCAAGACTCTGTCTCAAAAAAAAAAAAAAAAAAAAGAAAGACCCTGTCTCAAAAACTAAAATAAAAATAAAAATTAAATTAAAATAAATAAAATAAAATTTTCCCTTTTCACATTTTTTTCTGCAATCTCCCTCCTAAATTCTGATTACATACATGTTGCATTTGTTCCCTGTCTCTTAACCTTTCCTATTTTCAATGTATTGGTCAGTTTGTATTATATTTACTTAATATGATTTTTCGGATGAATAACTCAGTTTACTAACTGTTCTTTCATCTCTATCTAATCTGCTGGTTTAACCCTTTTATTGACTTTTTTTACTTCAATTATTGCTGTTTATATTTCTAGTATTTTTCCCCAAACCTATCTGGTAATCTTTGGCAATATCCTCTTTCTTACTCATATTTTTATTTCTGTTTTTATTCATTTAAATATATTAAGCACACCCATTGTATATTCTGTATTCAGTAATTCCAGTATTGGATGTGTCTGCAGGTCTGTTTCTGTTGCCAATTGCACGTAACAGCTTCTTCTGTGTTCATGACTTCTTTTTATTAGCTAGGAGTTGTTGCCACTCTCTCTGAGAGGTCACTCTCAGGCCCTGTTTGAGGATTTATTCCTCCAGGGAGTATTGGCATTTGCTTCTCTGAGGTACCTGGAGGCACTATAGACTTCATGCACTTTAAATTTAAATTCTCTGCTTGCAGCTTTCAGACCATATAAACAGTGGAAATTCAGACTCCAGCCCAGGTGAGAGCTGGCAAGAGGGTGTTTTTTAAGATCCACTCAAGCCAGTGCAAAAATAGATAATGCTCTTTTCTGTTTTCCTCTGGCCACCTGAGAGTGATTCCAACCCCATGTCCTACCCTGCAAGGAGCAGAGGCTTTATGCTCAGTCCCCTTCTCCTCCAAAGCAGATTGGTCCCAGCATACCTGGTACCTTCAGGCACTGTCCTGGACTCACACTGTCTTTGCTACTCGCCTCGCCTCATTTCATTTCCCCATTTAGCAGCTGGAAAGTTTCAGGGTTCCTGGCTTATCATAGCGCCAAAAAAAAAGGAGCCTGAAATATTTACTTGTCATTATATATTTCCTTATGCTTGAATTTCGAACCATTCGCCTGCACTGTATGTTACAAATAAATGCATTTAAGTAAAATTTAAAACAAATATTCTTCATTTGGTGCTTTGTGACGAAAAGGAAAAAAAAGAAAGTAAATGTTCTGAAAGTCATATTGGTCCTACTTGTCATAAAAATAATAATAATTTTTTTTTTTTTTTTTTGAGACAGACTGTCAACTCTGTTAACCCGGCTAGAGTGCCGTGGCATCAGCCTAGTCCACAGCAACCTCAAACTCCTGGGCTCAAGTGATCCTCCTGCCTCAGCCTCCCGAGTAGCTGGGACTACAGGCATGTGCCACCATGCCCGGCTAATTTTTTCTATATATGTTTAGTTGTCCAATTAATTTCTTTCTATTTTTAGTAAAGACAGCGTCTCTCCCTTGCTCAGGCTGGTCTCGAACTCCTGAGCTCAAACCATCCACCTGCCTCCGCCTCCCAGAGTGCTAGGATTACAGGCGTGAGCCACCACGTCCAGCCCATAATAATAATTCTAAGATATATTTAGATAGATTTTTTGGTCTTCAACTTGGTCTCACAGTTTACATGCAAAAAACATTTTCTCAACCTGAAAAAAAAAAAGTTTCACGTCTAATTCATTCAAACAGAATGATAGGTACCTCAAGATCCCATTTCATAAGGGGTCAGGGTGAGGTTCCTTACATTGCTCTACCGTACTTAGAAAACAGGACCTGGAGGCTTTTTGATGTTGACAAAGGATTTCAAAAGAATAACAGATTCTAAGCTTGCTGGGCTGCAAAAGAAAAAAAAAAAAGAATAATGGAAATCATTATTAATGTATAGTGGATGTGATATAATGTTTATTTTTGCAATGTTAGTTATAAAAAAAAAAATACCAACCTAGGAATATAGTAAGTTCTGGGATATAGATTTTTCTCCGCAGGTGATTGACGGGGGCAGTCTCAGTTCTGCCTGGCTGGTGCTGCTGCCTGCCTCTCCCTATCTCCTCCCACACCACGTGGGAACCCAGCACGTATTCCTTCAGGGCAATTCCTAATCCTGCATATTTTAACGTTTGCTTCTGCACTTGCTCCTAACCTATGCTTTTCTTCATTATCATATCGGTCACTTCGTTGGAAGGCCACATTTCCTTCCACTCCACACGCACCCTGCAAATGCTGCTGCAGTCCTGCCTTTGCCCAACCCAACACTCTAGTCTGCAGTGACACCACGAGATAGTTCTTTCCTCTCCGTGTCATCAGTTTCCCTTGTAGGTTTGTAGCAATGACGGGGGCTGTAAGGGGGGCACATTTTAAAATCCCTTTGACTGAAAAATCGTTTTCTTTCTTTCTTCTTTTTTTTTTTTTTTTTTTTTTTGAGACAGAGTCTCACTCTGTTGCCCAGGCTAGAGTGAGCACCGTGGCATCAGCCTCGCTCACAGCAACCTCTAACTCCTGGGCTCAAGCGATCCTCCTGCCTCAGCCTCCCGAGTAGCTGGGACTACAGGCATGCGCCACCACGCCCGGCTAATTTTTTGTATACATATTTTTAGTTGGTCAATTAATTTCTTTCTATTTTTAGTAGAGACGGGGTCTCGCTCAGGCTGGTTTCAAACTCCTGACCTCAAGCAATCCACCCACCTCGGCCTCCCAGAGTGCTGGGATTACAGGCGTGAGCCACCACCCTCGCCTGAAAAATCATCTTCTGCATGGAATTCCAGTTTCATTGCAGAGCTCACCAAACAAATTCTCTCCCCTCTCCATGTATCTCAAAATATTTCTCTAAACCTAGCTTTTCGGTAGCCAAGTTAAAGTATGAAAAAATATGTAAACTTTAAATATATGAACTAGACACTTCTTTATTATGAAACCTATTTTGATTCAAGAAACAATTTTCACATGTCAAAGCTCTCTCTGGAAAACGCCACCGTCATGCTCTAGGGAAACAGCAGGACACAGCCCAGGAAAATTCTAACTCTTCAGTCTTGAGGGCCCTTCGGTCATTTGTTTGCGTTGGAGCTTGGTTTTGTTTGGTTTTGTTTTCTAAACTGTGGGGAGCATTTCCTCCTGCTGCTGGAATCCTGCCCATCCCCAGCCCATCTCTTTAACTCGAGGGCTACCCCTGCTAACCGCAGAGCCGTAAATGGAAGATTCTCAATAATTCAGGAGAGAGATGTGAGGGGACCTGCTAGTCCCTTGTGCAGACGCCTCCTGCATTGCCATGGCAAATCATAGACCAAACTCCAAGGCAAGTGTACAAAATTATGCATTAATAGATTGGGTGGATTTCAAAAGAGAATTCCCATGTATGAGTAGGTCCCATGTAACTTACATTTTCTTGCACCAAACAGAGGAAAGAAGCTTATAGACTTGGAAAGGAGAGTGTCTCCGTGGACCCTCCCTCTCTCCCTCTCTCTCTCTCTCCACCCCTCTCTTTTTCTCCGATCTCCCTATTTCAATCCCTCCCTTTCTCCCTTTTTTCCTCCTATTTGCAGATTATCTCCTTCCTGGACCTTGTACACTTGCAAGCCCTCAGCCCGTTCCGGATGTCACTGGCTAACGGCTCCATCTATAGGGCCCGTTGCTGCCGATTTCTACTGGATTGGAGGGAACAGGCACACGTGAGCGAGGACGGAGGCGGCAAGAAAGAAGAGAGCAACCCCTGACGGGGGTCAGCTGGGAGCAGGCCTGACACCCGCAGCGGGGCTGGCCTTCTGTTGACCACAGACCGTGGCCCAGAGCACCAGTGTCAGACACAGCCACTCTGCTGCGACTGTGACGCAGGGACACAAAAACGAGCCCACCCCATAAACATGTGTGAGCACAGACCAAAAACAAGAACGCTGTGCAAACCACAGTAACGCCCAACGTCCACCTCTGCTAGCTGACGTGAGCAGCTGCTTCCTGGTGGATTGCAGCTTCTGCCTTGCTCTGTTCCTCCTGCCTCCTGGATAACAATATTTAATATTACGATGCTTTAGCATAGAATTTCCACCACTTTCTGATAACACCAAGGAAAAGCCACGTTTCATTGCTAGCTCACCAAAAATCTCCTAGCATAAGCCCAAACCCCGTAACAAGCCCTCTCTAACACCCTCCTCCTGAGACGCCCACAAAGGGTCCCCATGTTGTGGCCGCCTTTGTTGCCACCAGTACCAATAATCCCACCTTGTTCAAGTCCAGGTGTTCCTGGAGGTTCTTGGCTGGTAGCATTACCAGTTGTCACCTCTCTCGTTCAGTCTCCCTGTTATGAGGAATATGGGGGCTTCCTTACAAATCTGCCAGAGAAGCAAGTACACCTCTAAAGTCAGCTTTCATTTTCTCGAAGACTGCAGTCTAGTTTCATATGAGGTAAGAATCTTCATTCTGTTAGTAGAACTGTGATCCTGCCCTTTGTGAATCAACAATTGAGGAATTACCACACTAAGGAAAGTTGGGCTCTTTTTTTGGCATATCTTACAAGAGATTCTACGCTGGTTGTGACAAGCTCTTTTAGAAACCCAAGAGCATGAATATGTATTTCTGTTAATTCCACTCAAAATCTCCACGAATTCCCACTTGTTCCTGTCAACGGAGAAGGGGTTACGTTCCAGTACATCTCACCAAGCGATACAATTGAATATACTAGAATTATTCTTATAATAAGACTACTGTCAAATGTTGAATATTGATCAAAATCTCACAATCATTTTTCATCAATCCAGGGAGTTACCTTCATTCTAATATTGTTCCATACTTCTTATTCAGAGCCAGTCATCCCCAAGGCAGTGTTAATATTATTTGAGAAGCACAAATAAAGGTTTCCCAGCTGAAAAATTTCCTTCCCACTAGGCTGCCACTAGGGAAAGAAAGAAATTAACATTTATTGAGTTTCTTCTAAATGTGAAACGCTCTCATAAAAATTTATCTCATTTAATCCTCACGACATGCTGCAAGATGGGTACTGTGCGAATTTCGACACTTGAGTCGGAAACTGAAGGCTGATGGTTTTCTCTGCAGGGCAGGGGCTCTTTCTCTTCGCTGCTATTCTTTCAGGACAAGTCAGTGGTAGACCCATTGCAGATACTCCATAAAAGGTCAGTTGAATAAATGAAGCTTGAAAAGGTTAAGAAAATTGTCTGAGGTCAAAAACTTTCTAAAAAACAAAAGATTCAAACCTCATTCTATTTCTAAGTTTCTACTGTTTATTAAGAGCCTAAATTCTACACCAGTTCCTAGAAATTGTGCTGTTTGACAATTAAACCTATGTCGTGGTATAACCATAAACATGGTAAAGAAGTGAAATATTTCTAGGAAGCCAACACTGTAATCAGTACCTACTAAATTGTAGGCATGCAATAATATGACTTTCTCTTTTCCTAATTAAATGGAGCCATGTTAGGTTTTTCTGGAGCCATTTCTCTGCCCGTGCAGACCACAGGAGTCACTGAGAGCTCACATTGTGGCATCAATCGGTGTTCCAGTATTTTCTTGGCCAGAACCCACAGCAGGATTTCCTGAGACTATATTCTGAAATAAAAAATGGGCTTGTGATGTGTGCCAATTACTATTAGATATACTATGAAAGAAGGATCCGACTTTTGCATTCAGAAGGTGCCAGCCCGTGGGCCCGATCACCCAGCCAGAAAACAAAAACGTGGGACACAGACGGCTCTACCTGACTTCCATCCTGTGTCTCCCACAAGTGAAGAAGTAAAAGAAAGGTGAAGAATTTGAGAGTAAAAGAGATCGGTATAAACTATGTTTCTGTTTCCAAAGGCAGGCAGGAAAAAAAAAAAAAGGAGAAGGAGAAGGACAGAGAAGAGGAGAAAAAACGTTTCCTCGTTGTCCACTCGCTGAGTCCATCACAGCACAAGGACGCACAAACCAATGGAGCTATTTCAGCCTGTCCTTCCACTCAGCTCAGGCAGTTCGACCCTCCTGTTACACACAAATATTCCAGCAACTCTCCCTCCTCCTGGCATTCCAGGCTACTCGGGGGCCTCCCACTACTCGTAGAGGGATGGTGTCCAGACCAGAGTGTGTAAAATTGATCCGAATTCTAATGAGCCCTTAGGAGTTTATTGAAAATCTTTTATGCCTTCGACTTTGCTTGTAAACAACATCATTTTACTCACAGACAAAGGATATTTTGCCAATAGCAAACAGAATGTGTCATCAATAGAGGCTGCGGGATGCATCTGCCAGACCGAGCCTGCCTGTGCCCCAGGCGGTGACAAGATCAGACTCTTCTCAGCGTTTCAAAGCCTTCAGCCTGGTCCTGAGCTGGGTGAGCCTCAGCCTGTGGCTAAATCGGCATTCAGTGTTCGATATGACAGCGATCCTCACTTTTACCGAAGAATTGGGGGTCTTTAACCCCAAATTCTGTGGCTTAAAGTAAAACCAATTTATTATCTTGCAATTCTGGAGGACAGAAGTCTGAAATCATTTTGACGAGGCTGAGATTAGGTGTAGGCAGAACTACATTCCTTCTGAAAGATCTAGGGGACACCGTGTTTCCTTGCCTAGAGCCCACCTGCATGCCTCAGTTTACAGCTCTTCCCTCATCTTCAAAGATAGGAGAGCATCATCTTCTCTCTCCTCTGCCTTTGTCCTTGTATGTTGTCCACAAGTCCCCTGGGCCATTGTCTCCATTTCTTCTCAGGCCCCATGACACCACTATCAATGGTTATTTCAAGCAGTTGTGGCAGATACACAAAATGCAGTATTGACCATGTATTTCAGACCACTTCAGCCAGGCTGTAGGCTTTTTTTTTCAGGCGTGAGACAGACACCACTCAGTTGTGTGGCCACGAGCTCCACGGATGTACAGGAAGCCACCTTTGTGGCCTGAAGCTCCTCTCACCAGGCAGAGGTGATGGGACACTAAGCCTCATTTCTCTCCCATAGAGAGAGATCTAGGTGTTGACCTGGATGTTCAAGCCACTCTCCCAAATAAGCCTTTGTGAAAAGAAAAACTCTAGACAAAAATAAAAAAAACTTAGTTTATTTGAGCAGGAAAAGATTCGTGGCTCAGGCAGCACTCAAACCCAGAAGAGATTCAGAGAGCTCTGCCTTAGCAGAGCGAGCAGTAGGCTTTTGCAGGCTGAATATGAAAACAAAGGAAAGAAATTCTCTGATTGACTGCAGTTCGGCATCTGCCTGATTCAAGTGTGATCCAGTGAAAAGTCCCTAGTTACATAACTAACAGCTAATTGGCTCTTTTTATGATTGGCTGCTAGTTGGCTCTTTGTGATTGGCTGAAGCTTGGTTTGCTTCTTTGTTTGTTTGGGGTTTTTTTCCCTAAAATTAATCATTTACTAGCAATGCCTCTAAGTTAAATTTCAGTTTGCTTGTGTGAGGGGTTCAGGTACAAAACCAAACCTAAGCTAATGGATTCCAGCTTTTTTTTTTTGCATTTTTAACATTTCCAATTTCCGAATAAACCTCCAGCTTCTATAACTTTAGCACTGGCCCACCTAAAGCAAGAGTAAATAAAAAAGCTATTTTATTTTCGCAGCTCCTTTGCAAATTTAACATAAGAAAAAATAAAGAAGTCGGCACATAGATGATCTTAGACTCTCAGTGGAATCCTAGAGAAACAAGTTCCATTTTAACAGCCTGTCATATACAGTCATTTCTGTTACAACACTACATATGCGTTTCTAAAAATCACTGCAATATGCAAAACTATGTAATAAAAACTACAAAGTTTATAGGGTCGTGGGCATAACACTTAGAAGTTTTTTCAGTTGACACATGAAAGAAAGGTTAAATTCCATTGTATACATATACCAAAATAAAAGAAAAAAAAAAAAGAAAGAAAGGTTAAAAACCTTATAAGTATCCCAGTACAGAATTATACTTGTACTGTGAGTATCATATACTCGTAGTATACTTGTACTACGAGTATAATACGAGCAGTATTTATGTATTTCTCAATACATAAATACATAAATACTGCAATAAATATGGCACTTTGTGGAATTGTGCATCGGAAGGATTGTGGCTTGTGAGTTACTGTGATATAGTAGGAGGGAGTTATCAAGAGAGATAGGAAAGAAGGAAATCAGAAAGAAGGTTGTCGATGAGACACATGAATGGGTGTGGCTTATAACACCTGCAGTGAATTCAGGTAGCTGGCAGATGTCTGAGGGGTGTGTGTGTGTGTGTGTATGTGTGTGTGTGTGTGTGTGTGTGGTCCCGTGTGGCAAGGTTCAACTGGGTACAGTTTTCTCTGTTCACCTGGTGCTTCCCATGGATGAAATCATGCACAAACAAACATGAAATTCTCATTATGCTTGACTTGTTTTCTGATACATCACTGGTGCTGGAACAGATTTGCATTTTCAAAATGAGTGTAATAGCAGAATGGAAAGTGTTTTTATACGAGCGATCTGATCAGATCCTCCTGAGGGAGTATGCCGCCGCGTAGTAGCCTATCAAGCTATTAAACGTAGGTTGTCTTCAATTGCCAGGCATCGCTGGGTATGATTGGACAGATGGTGAGAGGTGAGAATCATTCTCCAACATTAAAGGCAAAATGGAGAAGGCTGGGATGATGGCTCACAGACACAGCAGAAAATGTAGGCAAGGAAGCAATCCATCCTAGCAGATAGGAAAAAGTTCCACTGAATTCTTGGCCCAGAAAATTCCAGCTACATATGATAGGATTCCAACTATATGATATTCTGGAAAAGATGAAGCTATGGAAACCTTAAAACGATCCATGGTTGCCAAGGGTTACTAGGGAGAGAAGGATGAATAGGCAGAGCACAGAGGATTTTTAGGGCAGGGAAACTATTCTGGATGGCACTATAATGTGAGTGCATGCCACTACACATTTGTCAAAGCTCAAAGGATATACAACACTAAGTGTGAACCCTGATAGTCAACTCTGGACTTTGAATAACAAAGATGTGTCAATGTAGGCTCATCAGTTGTAACAAAGGCACCACTCGGGCCTGGGATGTTGACACTGGGTCATGGGTTGGGGTGTGTGTGTGTGTGTATGTGTGCAAAGATGGGGAGTTTGTGGGATATCTCTGTGTGTTTCTCTCAGTTTTGCTGTGAACTGAAAACTGCTCTAAGAAGCGTTCAGACTTCCTTAAGTGATACTGTTTGTTGCACAGGGATTTTCCAACCCTCACCCAGGTCATGGGACCTTGACGAGAGCCTGTCACCGTGCATCGGAGGAATAGCAAATTCACGCTGTGTACGTGAACCAGGCACAAGTACCTGTTTCGTGATTCTCCTGTGTCTGAACCAGTTTTTCTTGAGCATGAACGAAAAGTGATAGCTTCTGCATTCTGCCCGATGGTAAGTGCAGGGAAGCAAATGAGTAATCGAGTGTGAGAACACTGAGGGATGCTGAGCAAGCTCCAAATGCAACAGAAAAGGAGGGGGAGAAGATACATGCAGGGCAGTGCTTGGAGGCAAAGGCCTAGTGGGTTCCGGCTGAACAGGAGGGACCCTGGTGTCAAGGGGGCTGAGAGCCGGCCCGGAGGAGAGAGCAATGGCATTTCCAGGGCCATTCACCAGCCACCTTCCTCTAGTGTCTTTTCTTCATCCTCTAACAACCACAATGCAATACGTTAACTTACCTTTTTAAAGTAGCAACTTTTAGAAATTTCACCCAGGGGACACAGCGACATCCCCACTCCCAGCCCCATCCCGTCTTCTCCTGGTTCCAAATCCCTAGCTTTGTTGTTGCTGGCAGAGGAACCTGTCTGAGTCATTTATTCCTAGACATCGAAGCCATCCAAGCCATCTGTCATTATTTTAGATGTAGTTTTCTCACACACACACACACTCACATACACATACACACACACACACTATATATATATAAAACCATAATTTTAAAGGATAGAAATTAAATAAGAATTTTCTGGCCAGGCGCGGTGGCTCACCTCTGTAATCCTAGCACTCTGGGAGGCCGAGGCTGGAGGATCGCTCAAGGTCAGGAGTTTGAAACCAGCCTGAGCAAGAGCGAGACCCTGTCTCTACTAAAAATACAAAGAAATTAATTGGCCAACTAAAAATATATAGAAAAAATTAGCTGGGCATGGTGGTGTGTGCCTGTAGTCCCAGCTACTAGGGAGGCTGAGGCAGGAGGATCACTTGAGCCCAAGAGTTTGAGGTTGCTATGAGCTAGGCCGACACCAGGGCAACAGAGACTCTGTCTCAAAAAAAAAAGAATTTTCTGAGCTTGCATCATTATAATTGCTTTTAAATTACTTAATCATGCTTAAATTACATGGTCTTACTATTAATTTAGTTCCATAATTTCTTGCCAACAATTTCAAAATCCAGACCTAAAAGTGTTTTTCCTCAGTTTGGGGCAAAATTTATTTGGAGGTAAAACTTACCCTGCACTGACAGGAGGGTGCTTTTCATCTGTATTGATCCTGTTTCGTAGGAATCATCTTAGGTTTCACTACAAAAATATTAATCGATTTGCTTAAAGGATGTTGCCTCATACCCCACTGGAATGTTACACAGCATAGGGTACGTGTAATCTGTTACTTTTCCATAAACCAAAAAATCCTGTCTTCCAAAACACATTTAGCCCAGGGGTGAAAAGGATTTGAAAACCTGTATGATTTTCAAAGGAGTCCCGTCGCCCAGGTAACAGATGTTAGATTGGTACACCTGCTGGGGTGACTGCTGATTCGCCCCAGATGTGTCCTCTTCCCAGCACTCGGCTGCACGCAATTCCCAACCTTCTCTGCAGGCATGTGTGACCAGTGGCATCTGACACCAAGAGATGTGTGACGCTTCTAGGGTCACATGGTTAAAGAAAACCTCCTGCTCTGGGCTTTGGCCCTTCCTTAGCCCCTCTCATGCCCGCCAGCTTGAAACAGTCGTGACTGGAGCTGACTTTGAAATTGTGTGCTGAGGGAGGCAGAGACACTCTGCTAGCCCTGCTTCCTGCCTGACTCGGCGGGGCAGAGACCACATATGCACCAAGCATCGTTCCAGGAGAGAAAGACAAAATTCTCTGCTGTTTAATATTTTGGGTTATCTTTGATAAGGCGCCAGGCCTTTTTACCCTCCTGTTAGAACAGCCTCGCCCCTAAGATCACCAACTCGAAATTAGCATTTGTTAACAAAGAAGCTTCGTTCCTTCTGTGGAAAAGAGTTGTTCTCAAACTTTTTGGAATAGGTTTCTTAGATTAAACAAGATGCCTTTTCAGCTCATTGATTTTTTTTCTTCTTCTCATTGAATCTCAATTAGCATGCAAAACAATTAGCTGGTCAGCAGTGCCCCAAATTGACAAAATTGTTTTCCTTTCCTTTGTTTCCAGTCATTTAATAGTAAGTTTCTTAACTACAAACTTTCTCAAACAGTGGGTTTTTTTCTCCCTGCTAAGGCGTGGGAGTAGCAGGCCTCAAGGCTGTTCCTGTGGAGAACTGAACAGAAGGAAAAGGCAAAAGTAATCTTGAGTCTTTTCTAAGAGAAGCCTTTTTAAAGGGTGCTAAAATGCTAAACATGTACAAAATGTATCCTTAGAAACTGCGGGAATTATTCTTTTTAATGACTGATTTCTCAGCATGCCCAGTTCCTAACCAGGAATCAGAATCCACCACCTTTTATTAATATTCTAAAGGTGCACGTCCGCCATTCACGACGTTGACACTCTGTCCCCTTACGCCAGGTGGTCAGGAACGTCTGACTGACGTCCCCACCTGGCAGTCGGCACATCCTCGGCCATCTTGAGAAAACGATTGGCTATTTCAGGATCCAGAGTACTGACACTCAGTTCAAAATACGAGTGGTACCCTCTGGTTACTTAATATCCAAAATTGTGAGATTTTACTATACCTGAGCCTCTGTTTTCTGACTAACTTTTGCTGTCCTTTTAGGATCCTACGTTTTGTGCCCCCAAAAAAGTAAATGAATTTTTTTTTTACCTGTGCTGGTCAACCAAATGCAAAATGAAGAAAGAGAGGAATAAAATCCAAACATAGGAAGGAAAAGAAAAAATTGGCTGTATTATAATGTCTTATTCATCCCCTCCCCCAGCGATATTTTTTTTCTTGTAGAAATGATTTCTGAATGAATTTGATGCCACTCAAATGGCACCGCAGTCTGTCAGGGTTCCAGTGACCACCGTCATGTGTTACTGGGTATCTTCCGTGTGCCAGGGTGCTGCAGCCGCTTCAATTCCCTGTAAGCAACACTAAACCACGGATTTCTTCCAAGGCCCCATACTTGACCGTATGTTCTTCTGGATCTTCAGTTTTTCCTGGAATAAAGAAATGCTGCCTAACAGCTTCAGTTATTATGTAGTATGCATATAACAATTGCCATTAACATCCCTCCTTCCCCCAACCTGTCAGCTGACCTGATTCTCTGTCTCTAAAAACCAAGGGATTAACTGTTCTCTCCTTGTTCACGGACAACAGTTTCCCTCAAATTCAAATGTTCAATCAAACAAACTGGTTCCTTTAGCTAACTACTTTCTATTGAAGAATAATACAGCCCAGTAGTTAAAAAAATAGACTCTGGCATTAGAAGAACTGGTTGGGTATCCAACTCTTCCACTTGGCAGGTGTGTGGCATTGGGCAGCTTCTTTAACCTAATAGTAGTGTAAATAGTAAGCACAAGCCGGGCGAGGTGGCTCACGCCTGTAATCCTAGCACTCTGGGAGGCTGAGGCGGGTGGATTGCTCAAGGTCAGGAGTTCAAAACCAGCCTGAGCGAGACCCCGTCTCTACCATAAAAATAGAAAGAAATTAATTGGCCAACTAATATAAATCAGCCGGGCATGGTGGCTCGTGCCTGTAGTCCCAGCTACTCGGGAGGCTGAGGCAGGAGGATCGCTTGAGCCCAGGAGTTTGAGGTTGCTGTGAGCTAGGCTGACGCCACGGCACTCACTCTAGCCTAGGCAAGAAAGTGAGACTCTGTCTCAAAAAAAAAAAAAAAATAGTAAGCACAGTGCCTGGCTTATAAGAGATGTTTAATAAATGCAAGAAATTATTGTCCACCTGTGTCACGCCCGCCTCGCCAGCAAGGAAGACGCGGCAACTGGAGTTCTTCTGACAGCGCTTTAATGGGGTTCCCTTTAGACTTACATGATGCGGAAGACCCTGAGCACAAGCTCTCACACACTTATATACTCTAAGGAGGGGGGGAAGTGATGGGGATAGGTTAAAAGCGCGCGAGGGTTATTACTGATAGGCCAAGCTAAGATCCTTCATATGCATACTTATATAACAGGCCAGGACTTACTCTGCGCATGCGCTGAACTTGTTTACTACAGGCGGGCCACCGGAAATCGGCGCCATCTTGTAATGGCGTTGTCACCGCGCCCCACACACCTGGGATACATTATGTAAAAGATTATAGTCTTATTAGAGAAAACGTACATACGCATAGAAAATACTTCAGGTCACAGGTATTCTCCTTGCCTTGATTTCATACAGGCCACAAGGCGGCTCAGCGTGTCTCAGTGGGCTGCTCACCTGCCTGAGCACGCAGCTGTGGCCATCAGCTATCGCAGCAGGAAGCCAGGGGGACGGTCCCCAGAGGGCCAACCTGGGGCGGGGAGGGGGGGGTGGGGGGGGGAGGTCATGGGGGGTAAGGATCTGAATTCAAAAACAGAATCAAGATATGGTCCATGAAGTGAAAGATAAAGATAGAGTAGGTGAGAAGAGGAACACAAAACAGAATCTGATTTCTAGAGGCAAAATACTAACAGCAGTACCAATACTTGCTGCTTGCTCTTTTAAAAAGACCTATTCTCAGGCCGGGCGCGGTGGCTCACGCCTGTAATCCTAGCACTCTGGGAGGCCGAGGCGGGAGGATTGCTTGAGCTCAGGAGTTTGAGACCAGCCTGAGCAAGAGCGAGACCCCGTCTCTAAAAAAAAAAAAAAAAAGACTTATTCTCAGCCTCTTCCTATGGTAGCTAATAAGAAAAAATAAAAACCATTTGTCCATCTCCTGAACAGTTAATGAGAGCAGCTTTGTACATTCAGTATGTGACAGATATGATTTATGCTGCAACTACAGTGACGCTAAAAATCACAGACTCGCGGAGCCAGATCCTGTCTCTGCTAAATGTTAGCTCTGTGAACATGGGCAACTTTCTCAATCTCTCTGTGCTTCATCTCCTCACCTAGAAACGGAAGGTAATAACAGTAAGTCTCTCTGTGAGCAGGCTGCTGCGAGGATAAAGTGAATTAACGCATTTAAGCATTCAGAACAGTCCCAAGCACAGAGTAAGCGCCATAAGCATTTGCTTTCATCATTATTATCACTATTATCGTTACATTTCAACACGTCTCTTTTCTCAGAGGAACTGTCCCGCAAATGGCAGCAGAAAACAATTTAAATGTCAGTACTAGAGCCCAGAGAAATCCCTGGCTTGCTGGGGTTCTTTGTTGCACGGGAAGCTTGCTATTTACAGCGACGCATGTACCAACTGGACATACATATGTATGCACAGAACATGAATCCCGAAGGGCAGTCAAATTTGGGCCATAAAGGTGGCATTTATAACCAAATTTCACTGCATCTATTTTCACTCTACATTAGCTTACGAAGTATATAATTTAAAGCGCTTTAAGCCACATCAATTAATAGCTGTCACACCGGAGTCACAGCGAAGTCTCCTCCCTACTGGCATAGGTGGAAAGCCCGTTGCAAAGAGGTGGGAGGCACAGCACAATAGTTAAGCATTGTTCCACTGCCACAAAAGCACAAAGCCTTTATTGGCTTAGGCAAATTTTGTTTTTATTATCCTTCTCTTTGTATGCATAATGTAAGTTCTGTTCTACAGGACAGGCCAAATAGTACCAAAGGAGACTGTCATCAGACCTTAGAAAGAACCTAAAATGGTCTTTTGAGTTTGGAACATGGCATAGAAAGGGAATATACGTATCTGTATTTGTATATACTGTGTGATACAGACTAAATTTAAATGCATAGACATTTTCAAACATGTTTGGGTTGTCTTTTCAATGTCATATAAGGGAAAATACAGGCTCGTTTAATTTATTTTTTGAGAACTGGAGGGAGCTTTCATTCTCAGGGTCAAGTGGAGGTGCCTGAGAGTCTGTAATACGCACCTCCAGAAATGCAAGTCCAAGGAGATAAGAGGCAGCCACTCCAGTAAGTTTTCCTGTTCGCTCTGAGGCTGGAGGAGAGATCATGTACCCAAATACTCTCAAGGCTCCAGGAGTTAATAAAAGTGCATTCAGTTAGCTGGGGAAGGACCTTGCTGAAGGACCCTAGCTGATTTTTGTCCTGTGTAAATGAGGGCCCAGTATTTCCATATAAATCAGTTTGTCAAAATAAGCTAGAAATGTCAATTTTTAGATTAATTTCCTAATTAAAAAATTTTAGCAACCAATACAATTCCTAAAAACCTGTACATATAACCAAAATCTACACACACACACACACACACACACACACACACACACACACACGCTGGTTAGAATTAGTCTGTGAGTCACAAGGTTGGAGGGAAAGGCCCAGGGGAAAAGGGATCAAGTCAGAAATGCCCAGGACCCCCTGGTGTGGAAGTAAAACCAGAGCCATCATGGGGAGAATAAAATCTTTACTGTGTAAAAGCTAAGCCTTGCAACGAGATGAGTTACTGGTGCCCTCCAGGTTGCAGGAAGTAAGAAAGATTTGCCTTGGGCCAGAAGCAGTTGGAGAAAGACTTGGGGGATATATATATTTTAAATGGTGAAATATTTGAGAAAAACGGAGGGCAAATTTTATGAATTGCCTTGTCATGGGTTAGATTTAAAAAAAAAAAAAAAGATCCTGGAGATTTTCGAGAGCAGCAAAGAGGTGGTAAAAATGTAGAAATAGAGGGGAAATTGGGGTGATGATGATAAATGAAGTGAGGAAAGTGAGAAATACAGTTTAAGGAAAAATCATTCCAGTCCCAGTGAAGAATTCATAGACCAGGAGCTTAAAAGCAAGGTCCAATTTGGAAAGTTTTAGGGGCCACAAAGCCAGAAAATATGTGCTACCTCAATCTCAGGGGTTATTTCTCCTAAAAAGTCAATATCCTAAACTTCAGTTCCTTAGGACAATAATTTACCCTTGGCTGATGATAATTTTTCCACTGGAGAAAGTAATTTTATTTTGATGATTTTTTTGAAAATTTTCTGTTTATTTGCTGATATTCTGATTACCCGTTGATGGATCTCAAGATTTCTATGCACTGTATCAACATGTCCAAAACAGATTTCATCTTTTCTCCTCTTTTGTGTTCATCTGAGGCCTTCAAGAAGCAGACACCAGACGATATTAAATGTGCAAGGACTGTAGGAGATGAGATGCTGATTAAGACAGGTGTGTGCTAATAGTTGTTTAACAACCACATGTCTAACAGGGAAAAGCCCTGATTTACAATGTCTGCTGACTGATGGAGGCAACTACTCCCAACTGAGCACATTTCATGCTTTCAACACGGTGTCACTAAACCTCACATTGAAAAGAGATGCGCACAGCCCTCTTGGGCCAGTACCAATGCAGCCGGCTCCAGCACACCACTATCCATAGGGAAATAAGGAGCTGGCCATGGCTGCTCCCAAGTGAAGGAGAAAGCGAGACAAGTTGGGCTGGAAGCTTGGACGACTACTTCAGCAAAGCTGTCAAGGATTCCCCAGCCAAAGTCAGCCATCAGAGGAGTCCTGTATATCCCAGGGTTGGATCCGCACTGTTATCCCTGCCACTCATGGTCAAACTCACCGGAAGTCTGTAGGAGGCATGGCCTGTGCACAGACACAATGATGGATGTCCAAGTGCAGCAGCCAGGCCCTTGGACAATCCCAGTAATCAAAGCTATCTGAGGTGCATTCTCATGGCCACCATACCTTGAGAACTTCTCCCTCCCATTCAAACTTATTTTCATTCTGAATTCCCGTACCTAGTAGAGGGTAACCATGTGAAGAATGAATTTGATCAAGCTGATCGAAGGCATGCAATGAAGAACAGTAGGTTCATCCAGTAAACAAAAGTTAACGTCCAAAACAAAATGAAAATTCATAAATAGAAGTTAATCAAAGTACAAAGTAGGAAGTCAACTACTAACAAAGTAAGACGAAGATGCAGAGAAAGGAGATTGTGTGGAAGACATCACATGGAAATAAAGCTACACATATGTAAACACTTCTGTATCAATTCCAGATGACAAGCCCTAATTTAAACATCTGTGTGCACAAGGAGAATCATGTCCTGTAAATGACTTTAAAATAATGATGCTAGTGTGTGGACATGTCAGACTCTAATTTGTTAAATTAAAGGAACACACCCACATGGATTTTTTTTCTTTTTTTTTTTCTTTTTTTTTTTGAGACAGAGTCTTTCTCTGTCTCCCCAGCTAGCATGCAGTAGCGTCATCATAGCTCACTGCAACCTCAAACTCCTGGGCTCAAGTGACCCTCCTGGCCCAGTCTCCCAAGTAGCTGCCTGCCCAGCTAACATTTCTAGTTTTTGTTGAGATGGGGGTCTCATTATGTTGCTCAAGCTGGTCTCGAACTCCTGTCCTCAAGCAATCCTTTTGCCTTGGCCTTCCAAAGTGCTGGGATTATAGGCGAGAGCCACCACCCCCAGCCCCACATGTATTTTTAAAAAATTAAATAGTATGGAGTTTTAAAATGAAAGGCCGACAGAAAGTTCTACCCCTTCCTTCCTAAAGTCTGGGTTTCCAGAGTTAGGGTGGACACATTGCTGCATCTCCCAAATCCCCCCAAGCAAAAACGACTAGGTTGCCTCTTGTGCTGGGAGTGCCCTATGCAGATAGATGCAGCTATCAGTGGCTTCAGGAGCTGCCTCAGAGGAGGAGAGCCACCTTGCCCGAGTGTGCCCACATGCAGTGACCCTGTCAGGACTTAAAGGCCGGGCTATCGGTCCAACTCCAGCCAAGGCTAGTCTGCAGGTCAATTTAGCTCCAGAGCGTCCCTATGTCCCTGTGTGTGTGGCAGAGGGCCTGTGTCATGGGGCCTGCATTGCAGCTAGACTTACCCCTCTGCACAATCCTGCTTCCTTCTCCCATTTTTAAAAAGGCATTGGTCCTGAGGGTGTTTCCTAAAAGAAAATGCCTGCATGCTAACCTGCCTCAGAGTCCGCTTCCTCTTCTGCTTCACGAGGACCTAACCTGCAGCAAGAGTCAGCCACATTTTTTTAAAGTTTTCATCAAGACACAATGTACATACAAAAATTGAACATATACATTTCCAGCTCAATGCATTTTCACAAACCAAACACAAGGTGTAACCCGTACCAAATAAGAACAGAACATTCCCGGCACCTCAAAATAGACAACACATATAACAAGTACCCTTTAAAATGTCTAACAAAATTTTAAATGGTTTCTTAGATCTACCGTGTTTCCCTGAAAATAAGACAGGGTCTTATATTTATTTTTCCTCAATAAGACACCCTAGGGCTTATTTTCAGGGGATGTGTTATTTTTTTTAAGTATGTTACAACAATCTACATTTATTCAAATATAGTGAAGTCGTCTTCTTCTGGAACATCATTATAACTTTCCAAACTCCCAATTCCATCCTAAATTTCTTGTGACTCTATTTCCTTTCGAACCATTAGCCCCAATCTCCCATGTGGAGCAATAGAGCTCTCATGGGGCAGATGAGAAGGGCTGCTAGTCTTCTTTACCGCTCTGCCACGAAATGCATGGGTTGTGCAGATGCACTGCGTGGCCACACCCACCACTAGGTCTTATTTTCGAGATAGGGCTTATATTGCACAAATGCAATCCTGCTAGAGCTTATTTTATGGGTAGTTCTTATTTTGGGGGAAACACAGTATGTCAAAGGAAGAAAGAAGAAACCTTACATTATTAGCTTTAGTGCCCAGAGTTTAAATAACCACAGAAGATTTAGACTTTATTTTTTTTCTCTTATTAATTTTTAAAAATTTAATCTTTTGGTATTTCTCTTTTTTTTTTTCCTTTCCAGAAACAGCCCAATTTTTTTTTTTTTTTTTTTTTTTGAGACAGAGTCTCGCTTGTTGACCAGGCTAGAGTGAGTGCCGTGGCGTCAACCTAGCTCACAGCAACCTCAAACTCCTGGGCTCAAGCGATCCTCCTGCCTCAGCCTCCTGAGTAGCTGGCATGCGCCACCATGCCCGGCTAATTTTCTATATATATTAGTTGGCCAATTAATTTCTTTCTATTTTTATAGTAGAGACGGGGTCTTGCTCTTGCTCTAGGCTGGTTTCGAACTCCTGACCTCGAGCAATCCGCCCGCCTCAGCCTCCCAGAGTGCTAGGATTACAGGCGTGAGCCACCGCGCCTGGCTGTTTTAGACTTTAAAAACAAAACTTATTATACTGTATTTAGTCTAGTGTTGTTCTCAGTATTTGTATTGCTTAAAACTGGCCTCCGAATAATGCCCGTTAATTGAAAAGAGCTAGTTAGAAAATAACACGGATGTGTGTAAAAGCAGCGTGGATCCCTCCAGAGTCATCTCAAGCGGGTCCCCTGGCTTCTGTACAAAGACAGACGTGTGAGGGATGGACACACCAAGCCACAGTCTGGTCCTTCTCTGCCCGTCTTCGCGGCACTTCGCATCTCCACCTCGGGGCCAAGAAACCCTCGTGAGTCTCCTTTCAAGTAGGCTTGCAGAGCCAGTGTTTCATTTCTGAGAGACTGAATAACTGGAAGACACAGAGGATTGGGGGAAAGGAGAGTGACAACTTGAAGGGGAGGGATGCCATTTGAAGAAACAAGAAGGGAAGCCAAGGAAAACAGACTCTGGAAACAATCTGAGCCCTGCTAGGACTGTCCCTACACCATGCCTCCTTCATCTCACATGCTCAGACATACACACACACACACACAGACGCACACACACACCCCCATCATCTAATGGATAATCTGCCTGCTCAGAGCACCCTGGACATTCATTTTCCATCTGGATGGAGGGCGGGGCACCCAGCTGCTCTGTAGAGAGAGGATGTCCCACATCAAAATAGAACCAAGCAAACTGGTGGAGGAGAAATTTCTCTTTGAACCAAGTTTTGACTGGTGAATCTACCATCACTGTTAAAAACACAACCCAGGAAAAAAATAATAAATACCAGCTCTGAATGTCATGATTTATATAATTCAGAAGACTTTAGTATTTGAACCAGAAGGAAAAGAATCAGTGGGTCAAATAAAAGGCACTATTTGAAATGCTGAAGAATGTTTAGGAAGACTTCCTGACAGAGTGAGAGAATTAGGAACTTGAAAGGACCAGATTTCAGGCAATAGGTTTTGAAGCTGTTTCGTCACACCAAACATGGGCAGTGCCCCAAAAGGGGTGGCAGGGGGGTTCCCATGAGGGAGTGCCCCAAACTGTCCCGAGATGGGGCCTGTTGGGATTCTAAAGGAAGAAGCACTGGATGCCAGGGTGATGAGTGCAAAGCATCTGTTAGGGGAACAGGGTGTTGCAGCTGTCCTTACGACAGACAGCAAGAGAAAAGAGTGTTCTACCTAAGTATGTTTGCAGCCAGGGCCAGGGTATGGAGTTTTTATGAGGGTTTAAGGAATTTGGCTCAGGGCCAGGGCCACTTCCTTTCAGTGTTTTGGGCAACAACCTAGACAACTTTATTAGTGCCTAGGAATGTGCAAGGACCTGGTTTGGGTTCAAGCCTGTTGGGACAAACCTGCACCTGGCTGGGTCACAGAGCAGTCACGGCACTCTGTGATTTTCAGTGGGGACACAGAAAGGAAGTCAGGGGACCAAGGGACTCTACAGAGGTAGGGTTTCCATTAAGGATAGGATTAGGACCATCAGGGCAGGAATGAGAGCAGTAGAGGCAATATTCTGACCTCAGATGTAAGTTCTTGGTCAAAACTGTGAGATACAGAGACACATAAGGCAGAGTCCAAAAATGCAGAGTTTGGCTGGTGTAGAGGTCAGAGCTTAGTAAGGAACTATTAAGAGTTAACAATGATTGGGTAATGATACCTTGAATTGAGCGATGTTCTAGGTGCCAGTGTTATGCCATTTGATACACACAACAATCCTATGAGGCCGATACCATTTTCAACACATTTTCCTGGCAAGGAAACTGAGGCACAGGGAGGTAGTGCAGCACAGGCAGTAGGGGATGGGGCCGTCATTGGAACCCAGAAGGTCGGGCTTCACTGCCTTTGCACTTCTTCACCTCAGGCTAATCCGGGAACAGATGTCCTGCGGAGTTAGTGAAATTTAAATTGCAGGCTCCTCATTTCCTTTGAGACCGTCTAATATCCTGGATCTAATTTTATAATTTGTAATTTTTTTATTATCTTTTTTCAGAGAAGATTCTCCTCATTTGTATAAGCTCCTAGCTTCACAAAACCTTTTTCCATTTGCCCGCTGTCAATAAGAAAGCTCTAACAGGGCATCCGGGCAACCGCGAGTGACCTCTCTCCCTGTCACTGCACAAATATGGCAGAAGGACGCGATGCTTTCCAGCCTTTTCCACACCACGCCGTGCATCTAACATGATTTTCATTAGGCAGACAGGAGTGTTTGCAGCTGGTGGTGGCCACCCAAGTCCCATCCAACAACTGACAGGGTTGGTGTCGCAGGACACCTTGAATCACCTTGAGCACCACTGACTGAGCACAGCGATTGCAGAAGGCTGCATTAGCCCATTTCTCTGTGTGCGACACTTTAAGCGCTGGAAGAACTAAGGATTAGCAAAGTTCACATGGTGTCCTAGGAGCCCAGGGCAAAGGAGTGAGATTGCCAGGACTGAAGGAATGGAAAATAGGATGACTACTTTAAAATAGTTTTTATTTTTATTTATTTAGTACGGCTTCTATTAGCCGATGGTTTTTAAGTTGGGTAATGGGATGCTCTCAAGCATGAAGTTCGGAAGGACTTTCATGAAAAATAAAATAATCCATAGAGGTTTTCTTTTTCTCCAGCTGAATTTTGTGTTAACACTTTTCTCCCTAAAATAGTAACACCTCGCTTGGAAATAGTTCAAAGATTTTGGTGCCTGTGTCCTCCATAGTCCACACAAGCACCCTGTGGCTTTTCTGCGTCCTTTCTAAAGTTATAAAATGGAGCTTTCAAAGAGGGGAGAGGAGAACTAGCAAAAAGTCATCATGCCCCGTGCACTAACTGATTTTACGTGCTCTCACATAATTGTCCCTGATAATTGAAATGACTTGTGAAAATTAAAACAGTTGCCTTGTGATGAAGCCAAGCATCCAAACCAAGGATTGTCTTATTTCAAAGCTCAAGCACTACCCCAGTTCCTCTCAGTGTAGCTTTTTTGGAAAGTAAGTGCCATGCTTCTGTCAAGACCCTAGGGCAGGGGAAAACATGTTCTTTCTCTGGTCTCAAAGCTAGTGTGCCTGCCCCTTTGGTGTGGATGTGAGTGAGTAGGACCTTTGGGACTACTTGCAGGACACATAGAACTTTTGCTGGGGATGTGTGATCACAGCACATGAGGCAGGATCCACAGGGAGCTTTCCTGCCTATAAGCAATAAACTTGAGAAATAATTAGAGACACACCCAAAGGTTTATGCATACTTGTGTTCATCACAGGGTCATTTATAGTAGCTACAAAGAGAAAATCTAAATGTTCCACAGTAGGGGGATGATTACATAAATTAGGGACAGTCATATAATGAAATATTGCTCCCATTAAAAATCATTATTTTATTCTCTAAGATGATTAAAGTCAATGCATGATCCTATATTATTTCTGGATTACAAAGTAAAAAAAAATCAGCTATAAAGAACATTATAAGGACAAGTGAGAAATTTTTACATGGACTGTTTATTAGATAATATCATGGTATCATTTATAATGTAAGTCTTTGGATATGATAAACGTAATTTAACAAAATGCACTAATTCTTGGAAGACATGCTTATACGTTTAGGGATGAAAAACTCATAGATTCAAGAGATATGTAATGATATGAAGGTAATATTAAGGTAATATCAATTTTTTTCTTGCTTGAAGTATATATACAAAAGACTAGAAAGATGACACACCAAAATACAAGCATTGGTTATCTCCATGTACCGTGTTTCCCGAAAATAAGACAGGGTTCTTATATTTATTTTTCCTCAAGAAGACACCCTAGGCTTATTTTCAGGGGATGTATTATTTTTTTTAAGTATGTTACAACAATCTACATTTATTCAAATATAGTTAAGTCGTCTTCTTCTGGAACATCATCATAACTCTCCAAACTCCAAATTCCATCCTGAATTTCTTTTGACTCTATTTCCTTTAGAACCATTGACCCCAATTTCTCATGCCGAGCAATAGAGCTCTCATTAAATGAGCAGCTCTTATCCATGTAACCTGCTCGTCTTCTTTACCGCTCCACAACAAAACGCATGGGTTGTGCAGATATGCTGTGTAGCCACACCCATCACTAGGTCTTATTTTTGGGGTAGGGCTTATATTACACAAATGCTTAGAAAGCCTGCCAGGGTTTATTTTATGCGTAGGTCTTATTTTTGGGGAAACACGGTAGTAAGATTACACACAATTTTTATTTTATCCTTTGCACATTTCAGTGTTCTTCCATTTTCCTACTGTGACCTATTATTCTGTTTTTGCTTCTTCAAGGTACCCGCCAGGGAAAAAAATCCAAGAATACAGAAGGGTGGATTGGGCACATTCTTGAGTTAAATTAGCGTAAAAAGGCCTTGTAAAGTAATCTAAAGTCAGATAAGATTATACTCTCTAAGCATAATAGGTTGAAGTTACATCATTGTGGGGGAGGGCGGGGGGAGAGGAGGGGGAAGAGGGAATAATTTGAAGAGTACATTAAATATCTTATTGAAGAATTGTGAAGCTGTATTGGACCAGGTTTCAGGGCAAGAGATGTATAATATTTTATTTTTAAGGTATTCTAAGACAAAGAAAAGCAACAAACAAAGTAGTCAAACTGCAATCCAATGTGGAAGATCACTTTTGGTGTCCTCAACCTCAGGACTAGACATATCCCTTTTCTTCCAGCTAATTTTGGAGAGGGAGAGAAGAAAACGGCTATGATTCCAGATATTCCAGATTCCATTTGGATCATGTCCACTGAACAAAGAGGCTGCTTGTGAACTGCTGTCTCCTCGGGAAACTGTCCACTCAAGAAAGGGCGGAAGACAGAAATTTGGAGAAGAATTTAAAGGGGAAGACGAGGGGAACACCTTGAGGGGTGGTGGCAGGTTCCATGGGGGACACTCGAGTGTAAATTTTCTTGCAACTTTTTCATGGTTGTTTATGCAAATTCAAAAGAGTAAAAATACTGTCGATTCTACCTTCCCACACACTGAATCACTGGCAGTCTCGGTGTAAAACAATGGTACAGCAAAGATACACTCAGGATGATTTTGCCAGAGAAAAAAATAAGCTAGTTTACTTGACAATATCAACCCAGTTGGGACAAAGAAGAAAAAAGAGGGGATCTATCACCTGGATTATACTACAATTAAATGTAACACACTAAATTAAAATGTATAACTTTTATGTTCATTTACCCCCCAAAAATGTGGGATTTTTTGGTAACAGAAAAATGTATTCCAAATGTTTGGCGTTTGCTTTTTATGACTTCTTAGCCTATGAGGTGAGAAATCAAGAAATAAAGTCTATCTGAGAAAATAACAAATGGGTAACAAAGAAAGACACAAATCACCTGAAGAGGATGCATGAGGTTCTCCTCCCTTGCACATCTCTGACCCTAATTGTCTGTGATGTCAGGGTGAAAATGCAAATGATGACGACAAAAAACAGAAGAGAACATTTCCTAGATCCTAAGAATAATTCCTATCTGCTCCCCTGCCTTCGATGGTACAAGACTGAAAAGTATAAGGTTGAAAGAGAAAGATTTAGATCAAAGAGAAAGATGAGCATGACCCCTAAAATAAACGCAGTTACTTCACTGACCTCACTTCCTTTTATGGCTTTGTGTGCTGATTAACAGGTTGAATTATCAATTTGTTTCCAGCCTAGTCTCCCATTTGCAGACAAATATCTGTGATAAAAATCGCAGCAATTATGCAGTCACGTGTGGTGGTTAAATTCTTGTCTGCCTTGGAGCAATGACTTTTCTGAGACTTGAGAGAAGCTACCAGGATACCCTATGTGATTGGTGATGTTCTGCAATGTGAGCAAGGTAGAAATCCATTTAAAAAACAAAAACAGGCCCTGTAATCCTAGCACTCTGGGAGGCCAAAGTGGGGGATCATTTGAGGTTGGGAGTTAGAGACCAGCCTGAGCAAAAGCAATAAGACCCCATCTCTACTAAAAATAGAAAAATTATCGGAGCATGGTGGTGTGTGCCTGTAGTCCCAGCTACTCAGGGAGGCTGAGGCAGGAGGATCGCTTGAGCCCAGGAATTTGTGGTTGCTGTGAGCTAGGCTGATGCCACAGCACTCTACCTGGGTAGACAGAGTGAGACTCTGTCTCAAACAAACACAAAAACAAAAACTTAACACTAACCTGCAGGAACAAACCACTAAGAATTGAGAACATGCAGACCTGTACCAGGAGTTGGTCCGAGACTAGCCAAAAGAGCTCCACTCAGACAGCACCCCATTCCCCATGACCCCTGGCATTCTAAGACAGGACAGTACGCTCTGGCCTTCCAAGGATTGAAAGCCTTCTGCACATAGCAAATAGCAAAAGTACAGAAAATAACCTACATCAAACACAATAAAGTCACTTGGCATCCATTGCCATACTACTTTTATAGAATAGAAATTTTCTTCTGTCATCTTTTAACATATTAACAGAAGGTACCAGCCTCTTATGATTATGGTAACATGAAGGACATGATGATATTCACACAAATATTTGTGACGTTCTGGACATACAAGCTTTCCTGAGTACAAATACTCCAGGCCTCATGGGATGGGAAGAAAAGTGACTTTTCAGAGAAGGCTGCGCCCTCAGTCCCTCTCACCCACCCTGGAAAGGGTAACCCAGGCTTCAGCCCCCAAGGGACTGGGACCACCCAGCACGCAGAACCCCGCATGTAAGCCAAAGACACATTCAAACCCAACTGTTTCTGAGAGTCAAATAAATACACACGCTTGCAAAAGTGACATATATTTATAAAACTGGCCTATGACAGTGGGATTCAGCACTATAAGGGCTAGTTCTGTCCCTATAGTTTGAGTGACCGGCAGGTACATGGGGGAGTCTAGATAAAGAATTTAGTTAAAGACACAGGACATGATCAGCTCTCTTCTACTGGTGTTGAAGTTGATCATCCAATTTAGCTGTTCGCTGAGGGCTCAAGTGTATGGAAACTCTGGGGTGGGGGGTGTCTCAGATCACCTGATGTTAATCCCGTCACTGTATTAGTCATCTTCATTAATAGCTATCTGTTAGTCTTAGACCTCATCCTCAGGGAAGGCTCAAAGGCATGTCCCTCAGACTTGGCTTTTCAGAGAGCAGATGGTTAGAGGATCTATGTTCGTCCCTTCGTTTGGGAGACAAGGGGAGAAGATGGGCCTGAGGGCCTCTTGGAAAGAGGCTGGGGGGAAGCTGTAGATGAGGGACTCATCGGTCACGTTGTAGAACGCTATGTTTCCAGACTCGTAGTCTAAGAACACACCGACCTTATGCACGGGCTCTCTGACATGCTGGCCCTTTAAAGGCGATGAGACCCAAAGACTATAATCATCTCCAATTTTTAAGCCTATGAGTGAGAAGAGGTCCCCGGGCGGCTTTGGGAGATTCCCCTTCCTGCTCACCGAGTCCTTGCAGATGCCTACTTCCCACTCGGTCTTGTTTCCCACTTCCACCTCCCAGTAGTGTCTCCCACAGGTGAAGGTCTGAGCGCCCAGCACAGTTGCAGACTGGTCAAATCTTTCCGGGTTGTCAGGTAACTGCTGTCTGATCCCTCCGTATTTCACGCTTTTCAGATCCTCAGACAAGACTAGGTAGGCATTGGCCGTGGCTGGATCCAGAGTTATCTCCGCTGCAAGAAGAGATAAGAAAGAATCCTTTGACGTTTTGAAAAACCTCTTATATATGTGAAATTTGAATTAAATTCTTAGTATTTTGTCCTTTTTTTTTTTTCAGTGAAATTTAAGTGAATAAGAAGGGGAATGGTTTTGTTTAGAACAGAATCTCTAAGCACTTTTTTTTTTTCTGAGACAGAGTCTCACTCTGTCACCTGGGCTAGAGTGCAGTGGCATTATCACAGCTCACTGCAACCTCAAACTCCTGGGCTCAAGGGATCCTCCAGCCTCAGCCTCCTGAGTAGCTAAGACTTTTAGGTGGGGGCATGGAGGAAGGGGAACAGATGCTTTATCTGTTTCTATTGGGAAACAGATAACATTAGGAGATGCTTTTTATACTAGGAAGAACAAATTGACCAGAAGGGGGGCTTCCAAGAAGGAACAGATGATGTGTTAAGGGATCTCCAAGGACTGATCAACCTGAAAGAGGCAGAAAAGCCACAAAGTGGAGATATGACCAAGGCCACAAATGAGGGTCTCTGGAGCACACTTACAAGTAAGATGACAGTATCCTCAAGTGACTGACCCCCTTTAACATAGCAAAACACATCCACCTGCGCCATGACAGTATACAAATACCATGGCAACTTCCGGGGAACTGCCATACAAGGATAGAGAAGGGGAGGATTTCACCATTCCAGAAACTCTCCACCTTTTTCCAAGAAAAATCATGAATATTCCACCCCCACTTAGCATAGAATTAAGGAATCAACATAAAGGGAGAAATCCTGTTAAACTCAGGGTCTCCTCCACTCTCAGGGGCTGGCCCATTCCTTCTCTGGAATGTACTAGGGTTTAGTAACTTTGGTGCTGTGCTTGCTTGCATCTGCTCGGTCTGCTCATTTGCTCTGTTGACTCAGTACCAGTAATGATTCTTCAGTACTAGAAACCAAGAACCAGGGAACATGGGGACGTGACATCTGGTTCCCACACCTGCCAGGACTATAGATGCCAATATGCCTGGCCTCTAAGCACTTCTTTCACTGTTCCATAAAACAAAAAGAGTGAACCTCTAAAGGGAAAGAGGGAAGAGTCATGGGGAGAGCAATACCAGCCTGCCTGAGAGTGAGAAGGGAGTCTCTGAGAGTGGAATGGAAGTCGTTCTGTTCATGAGACAGTGTTAGAGCTCAGAGCTGCTTATCCACACAGAGACACCACCTTCTGTTGCTTGCATTCATAGCAGCCACGGCTGGCTCTGATCCTCTACTTTGGGTGGGAATGAAATATTGGCAGCGTTGACCCAAATAAATGACTGAGGTTATAGCATTCGCTGAAGTCTTCCTTATGGGCCAAGCCTTTTCTACACATTATTTCATTTAATCATTGCAAGCATTATTAATTTTCTCCCACTTTTATAAAAAAGAAAACGGAGATTCGTAAAGGTTAGGAAGCTTCACCAAGATGACACAGTTACTGAGTGTTTGAATACCAATTTCTAATAAGCGTTTCTCATTATGTCATGCTCAAAGGCAGCTTCTTATGAGTTTAGTGCAATACCTGGTGACCATTTGATGAAGCACGCTGTGAACCAGTGGGAGGCCTGCGCCCCCACCCTCCCGAAAAGAGCTCATGGAAGGGGCCTCCAACGTTCACTGACTGTTCAGAAAGATTAGGTGCCACTATCATACAATTTCGTACTTGTAGACCAAATCCCAACCATAACTAATTATCTGTATGATCAATGTCTTTCTCCTTGATTTTACTGACAATTCTACAAGAGCAAAGGCAACATCTGGCTTATTTATCATTGTAAGAAAGCCCAGAGTCTAACAGCATAGCACCAGGCCAGGCAGGCACTTATTAGTATCTGTTGAGTCCAAAGCTCATTAGGCCTTCCTCTGAAGGTCAGATTGTCAACACGATAAAAGCTGAGAACTAATGCTGACCTCTTGGTGCTAGCCAGTCTAAATATCTGGCGCATTCGAAAGGGACAGTTCTCTAAATGGTTGGTCCCTCACTGGGATTTTAGAATGTAAGTCAGTGTTTATCCTGACAGAAACAGAGCTAGAAATGCAGAATCCTCTGCAAGAGGGGGGAATGTGTGTGTGCAAACATGCAAGGGCTAGGAGTGGACAAATCAGAACAATAAAAACAAACGAAGGAGGGAGCAGGATTCCTTAGCCAGAAAACAAAGCCAGATAAAACATCAGTCACGCTTCACCGCTTCTCTCTGCTCAAACGCAGGGCTGGTCTGTGGCCCTAGCGATCCCTGGTGCATCATGCAGGCTCAGGACACCTTAGCTCAGCACCTAGCATCAGGTGGTGAGTATTCTAGCTGGGAGAAGCTGCATTCACACACCCTGAGGTTAGCCCTGGGATCCCTGGAGGTCTGACGGTCGGGCTGACTTACTGCTGAATTTCCTTAGCATCTTCCTCATCCCGGTGACTCGGCACAAACTCAGCTCAGTGGTAGTGGCCTCTGGAGATTGAAGCAGGAGGGGCTCGTTCCTGCAAGAAAGCAGAGACGTGCACTCCGTCTTCTGCACAGACGGCAGGCTGCTCCAACCTGAGAGCACATCTCACGTCCCCAGCCACGGCAGACACTCCCAGACCCGCTCGCACCCGCCTCATACCCCTGCAGCTTGCACAGCTGAACACAAAAGGAACACCCTACCTTTCCAGGGCACCTCTCACCTCCTAGGGCATAAAAGAAATACAGTTAGCATGCGTGCACTTTGATGGCTGGCAAAGACAGAACCCATTCTGGACACAGGCCTTTGCAAAGTGGCAGTGGAATACAACCCCCAGTTCTTCTAGGGATGGGTTTGGGTCAACACAAGCTCTTTCTCACAACGACTAGAGAATACTTTGTCCTTTACTTTTTCTCACACCATCCCTTTGTCCAAAGAACCTGTTGCTGATAAAGAAGCCAAACTATCAGTCTCAGGGGAGAAGGAGCTTCAGAGATAAACAAAGGAAAGGGCCTGGTGAGAGCTGAGACTCGCTAACCCTGTGGGAGCTGGGAGCGGTGTGTCTGGAAGGCACTAAATCAAATAGCAGCATGGTATGGAACCAGCCCATGAAACAGAACTGGAGCTGAAATAGGGTCATGTGGCTTATGTTTAAGAAGGCCCCAGAAAATGCAGCTGCCTAGAAGCCAGTGAAGACGGTGAGGAACAGGGACTGGGGACACGGGACACTGCATTCCACACTTAGGCTACTTGACAAGCCAGTCGCCTTACTGCCATAGGGTTGCGTGGTTAAATATTGCTGCACAAACCCATTCGGGACATGACATCCACCTCTGGTCCATATCATAATCGTTCTTATCTTAATCAGGTCTTTCTGAAGCTTCATTTAATGTGCCCAGCATGTAGCAAAATCACATTAATAAACTTAAATAAATATTTGACAAAGCAGTGGTTGCAGAGGTGGGCACAGAAGAAACTGAAATCATCCTCAGGCATGTTTGGGATGGGCATTCTTCTGTTTTTCCTCCTCCTCAAGACTTTATTAACATATAGGATGTCAAATCTTTGGGAAAGCTACTTCGGGGCCAGAACTTAGCTTTCCAGGTGAATAAAAAAGAAATCATTTCCTATGGGTTACCATAATTTTTCCCATTCATTTTCCCAGTGCTCTCAGAAGTATTTTATTCTCACCTCCAATGATTCTAAAATTGAGTTCTGACATGTGGACTCTATCTGTCCGATCATCTTGCTTAGGCTCCGGATCTGCTGGGTCAGCTGGGTCTCACTGTTCCTCAGTTTCCTCACGTTCTCTTTCTCTTCCTTTTCTAGTAGCTGGAGTTGCAGCTGCTCCTCTTCCTTCAGGAACTGGTGCATTTTCATATATTCCGACACAACGACCTGTTTAAAAGTCTTTGTTTCTTCCTGCCATCACACACACACACACCCCAAGATAATAAAGTTAGTAAAAGACACACCCGTGTCTGTAGATTTTTAATCCTACAAGTCCTAGAGTTCCACTGTGATAATTCCTGAAACCTGACACATAATACATATATTCCTCTGACTAGCTCGGTGGAGACTTTGATGTTTTCAAAGATGTGTATGCTATACATACAATAGTAAACAAAACCAAGATTTCTGTTCCCAGGAGGTTGCCAGTCTAGTGGGAGAAACCAAGAATAAGCAAAAATATGACAGGAGGTGACCAGTAAAACAAAATAAAGTAAGAAGAAAAATTATGAAAAATGTATGTTCATTTATTCAACCAATATGTATTTAATGAAAGTAGGTATTGGATCACACACTAGGAATAGGAATATACATCATAAATACTCCCACGTAAGAACTCACAGTCTATTGGGAGAATCAAATACACGTATTTCTTCTAATGTCTAATTAAACATTTAGTTCTTTGCTTTGGCTGCTACATAGCTCAAATCCAGATCTGTGACTGACTATGAGCATTTGCCTGGTATAATTCAAACTACTTATTTTGCCTTAATATCTCTTTCTCTTTATTCTTTTTAATTTACATTCTCTTTTTCCCCCCAAAAAGCATTTGAGATATTCCTTTTTCAAACTGATTTTCATCCTATGTTATATGCCTATGAGTATAACTTGTATTTTAAATGATTTTAATCACAGCCATAATAGAGGTGGCCACAGAGTTGTCTAGGTACAAACAAGGAGGAAAAAAGGGAAATGGCCTGGAGCTGGGGGAATTGGAGCTGAGCCTTGAGATTCCCAGGTGGATAAGCAGAGGGAGGCAGCCCAAAGCAAGGATCCTCCACACTGCAAGACTGGAACTGAAAAAATGTGTCTCTCTCTCTTTCTCTCTCTCTCTCTCTCTCTCTTTTTTTTTTTTTTGTTTGCTGATATTTCACTACGTATCCCTTTAGTCCCTCTATAGAATCATATACAAGATCCCAGAGTAAGACAGACACTGACCTTACACAGTATCACTCTCTCCCTCTCGTGGGTTAATATCGTCTGAACTTCCTTTTTCTTCTTACGCAGGAGATTTAGGATTCCCTGGAGTTTCTCCTGCAATAGAAACACACTTTCTGTGGCAAATGAGCAGAGCACCAGCGGCCTCAAAGACCAAATAACTACAAGATGACCAGGACTCAACAACGGAGGAAGAAGGCAGGCTGCACACAAGGCCGAGGTGAGGTGCCAGGGCTGACTGTCGCCGCTAGAGAACGTTAGGAAAGTTAAGTGATGGCGTCTGACTTGTGCTCTGGGACTCCTGGGAGCAGCCGGGCTTACTTTGTGGTGCTCCTCCGTCTCGCTGGGGAGAAGTGCCCTGGTCGCCCCGTGATTCTGGACCGAGAAAGCACCCCCGCTCTGCTCCTCCTCCGAGAAGGCTTTGCTGGCCGCTGAAGACCTGCCGCAGACGCTCTGCTCGTCCTCGCCCTGCAGCACCTGGGACCTGAGCTGTCTGCCGATGCTAGCCAGCCTCCCCAGGCGCTCGTTGGGCTGGAAGTGCGGGCCCTCCAGGGTCCTCCAGCACTCAGGACAAGATAAAGGGGTGTTATGCTCCTCCCAGCTCTTGAGGAGACACATCAGACAAAAGCTGTGCCCACACTCGGTGGTCACTGGGCTGTTGAAATAGTCCAAGCAGATGAAACAGGTGAGTTCTTCCCTGAGATTCTCCATCAAATCCGCTGTAGACATTTTCTCAATGATGGACATTAGGGCAGGGTTACACTTCTATTCTGAGGTTAGAAAAGTCCTCCCTGTGGTTCCACTGTGTCGAGTAAAAAGTAGCTGATCTGTTGCTATGCTGTTATTACAAGAAACTCTCTTGTCTCCTCTGAGCCTGATTTCACCAACTGATGTCCACTCTCCCAACACAAAGCCGATTATGACTTAATGTGGAACTCCTGTCCTCTGGGTTCATCATCAACCCCAAACTTTTACTGAATCTCTCTCTGAAAGCCACATGCAGGATACTGAGGACATTTGCTTCTAACAGAGTTACCACTGTGAGCGTTGATTACTGTACATACACAGCGCTGTGAAACCACTTCAGCACATTGGTTTTAGACTGGAGGTTTGGGTAATTTGGTATGAACTAGTGCAGAGATTTAAATTACAATGATCTCTAATTGGAAATGTCTAAATCTTTTGGGAAACTCCACTAACAGAGCCTAGCTAAGAACTGAAAGGACTGTAGTATATATTCCTTGTCTCATTAGGCCTTTTTCTCTGCTAGGCCAAAGACTAAGCTAACTGCAACTTTGTCAAGTACTCTGTACTTTAATTCCATTCATCCCAACAAAGTGAGAACTATTCCATTGAGGTATCCCTGGACTTCAGATGCACAATGGATTGCCATGGGCATGTGTCTTGCTCTGCCCTACAGACTATGGTCCTCACCCACGTGTCATCTCGGAAGCATCTAAAACGATGCTCTTGTTGGAAGTTGCCTCCAGAGGCCATCATACTATAGAATGGAAAGAATTCTAGTTTAGTATAAATATAATTTTGCTCACTCATTTTCACACTTTGAAAATGTGCAGACTAGGCCCTCTCAAACTCTTTATTCTCTATCAGTTCTTCCTAGACAGAAATCAAATGTGCAGACATTTTTTTAGGCCCAGGAAAAAGTGAATGCCCAGGATGGAGACTGTGTTCAGTGACCACTGGGAGTCATGCCAAATGCCAGAGACTCACGTGTCATCTTCTGGGGGTCAGTTCTTGTCATGATGCACCCTTCATTCATCATATGCCAGGAGGTGGGATCATAAAAACTCCTCCTCAGTGTCTACCCAGTGTGGCCAGCCCACTAATTCATCACAACACATTTCTATTTCCATCCTATCACCCTACCAGTTGGCAACTTCCCATGGGTCTCCATTACCCAAGTTATTCCATTAATTTCTTTCTGACTCCCAAGGCTCCAACTGTTACTTCTTTCCCACTTATCTCCAACAGGATGTTGGATTTTTTTCTTATCTTGAACTTTGGGAAAAGGAGGTTTTCTGGCCCTAGAAAGTTTCTTTCTTCACTTTCCTTTCTCCTAGTCAAAACTTACTTTTCTGAAGTCATTAATCACAATGTTTTTTTTTTTTTTTTTTTTTTTTTTTTTTTTTTTTTTTTTTTGAGACAGAGTCTCGCTTTGTTGCCCAGGCTAGAGTGAGTGCCGTGGCGTCAGCCTAGCTCACAGCAACCTCGAACTCCTGGGCTCGAGTGATCCTTCTGCCTCAGCCTCCCCGGTAGCTGGGACTACAGGCATGCGCCACCATGCCCGGCTAATTTTTTATATATATATCAGTTGGCCAATTAATTTCTTTGTATTTATAGTAGAGACGGGGTCTCACTCTTGCTCAGGCTGGTTTTGAACTCCTGACCTTGAGCAATCCGCCCGCCTCGGCCTCCCAAGAGCTAGGATTACAGGCGTGAGCCACAGCGCCCGGCCAATCACAATGTTTTAATAATCTATCTTTTGTATAGTATATGTGAATTACTAGGATGAGAATTTAAGCCAAGAAATAGAAACAATCAGAGCAAAGAGTTATATTATTTTAAACAGGATGAGAGGTGGCATCAGTTGGCATCATGAAACCTCAACTGCTTAGATTGCTTTTGGGATACTAACTGAGCACTGCTTCAAAATATTGCTAGAAGTTAGTCTTAAGTAAGGGTGCAGCAAAAAAAACAAACAAACAAAAAAAACTATAACACTAACTGCCACCACTGGATAAAGAATTTATAAACTACCATCTCCACTCAGTATGTGATTCCCACACAAACCCAAGAGTCTTTGACGTGGACCAGAATCATTAGAATAAGCCTCACAATAGAGTTGTGGTATATCACAGAGCTGGCATTCCAATTTGGAATAGGAAGACTGGAATAGTCTATGTTCCAGTTGCACCCATCTGTTCTACCCCATTTCTCTCTTCCACATAAACCCTTCTCTTTTATAAGCTCCATAACACAATAACCATGTCTTGTTCATCTGTGACTAGAAGAATTATTTGCACATAGCAAGAGTCTGATCTATCAGTAAATAAGTTTTAAATGAACAAATGGAGGAATCATATTATTATAGAATACAGTCTTTTTTTTAGCAATCATATAAAACACATTTATTATAGTCACATATTCTAGACCATATACGTGATGAGATGATGGTAAGAAGGATACGCTATAATATTTCATGTTTAAGGCATTGTTTGGCATGAAATTGAAGACTCTATCTGGAGTACATCTTTTTATTTGTATAAATTTATGGGGTACTGCTGTTAATTTTGTTACATTGATAGATCATGTAGTGGTGAAGTGAGGGCTTTTAGAGTATCCATCACACAAATAATGCACATTGTACCCATTAAGTAACTTCTCATCCCTCACCCCCTCCTACCCTCCCCCCTTTCCAAGGCTCTACTATCTATTATTCAACTCTTTGTGTCCATGTGTACACAGTTTAGCTGGCACTTATAAGTGAGAGCATGTGGTATATGTCTCTCTGTGTCTGAGTTGTTTCATTTAAAATAATGGCCTCCAGTTCCATCCATGTTGCTGCAAAAGACACAAGAACCAGTCTTATATCTAGCAGGAAACCCAGAGTTCATGTAGTCCAACTACCTTTCATAGATGATGAAGAAAACTGAGGCTCAAATAAACTGGGGTTGGTCCCTCATACTTGCTCACTACATGATTCATAGCAAGACTAGGAAACTGGGTGCCCCGCCTCCCAGTCATTCTCTTTTGTCCACTCACCACTGCATCTCACTTTTTGACTTGCCAGTGGGTAAAAGTTTCCAGTTACCTCTTCAAGTGCTGTCAAAAGGAAACTGGACAGCTGTCTTGGGGCATGATGGTGGGACAGATATCTGACATCACTGGCTATACTCACTCTTGGAAATACAGACTTCCTTGTCATCTCTCTGAACTCAATGACTAGGCTTAATTCATAGACACAATTTCTGAGATCAATAGCTCAGCAGCTTCCTCTCTGGCTTGCCTCCTCCTAAGAAGGTGATGCCAAGGGTAACCTAAGGGGTTCATAGCCTCAACTATCACCCCAATGAAATCAAGGTTAGGGCATACAGAAAAAGGAAACTTTGCAGATATAGTGAGAACTTATTTATTGGTGAGGCAGTGGGCTAGATGCGGGCTTATCTGAAAAATATTTTGCTTAAAAGCCTGGTTTTAAAAATACAGTTGACTCTTTAATATTGACAGTGGGGAATATATAACAGAAGGAATGGTTGGGGCGGGGGTCAGGCATGGTGGCTCACGCCTATAATTCTAGCACTCTGGGAGGCTGAGACAGGAGGATTGCTTGAGCTCAAGGTGAGCCTGAGCAAGAATGAGACCGGGTCTCTAGAAAAATTAACTGTGCTTGGCAGGTTGCAGTGAGCTGTGATGACACCACTGCACTCTACCTGGGGCAACAGAGTGAGACTCTGTCTCAAAAAATAAATAAAATAAAATACATGATCTGACAGTGAGTCGAAATATTATAAGTGAAAAAAATCTACATTGCAACATTCTTTTTTCTCAGAAATATTTAAATCTTTACAATTTGGTTTGGAAATATTCACCTTTATAAAGAGGTAGCAGCACATGGGGGCCAGGTCTGTGGGGGAAGGGGCCCAGGTCCTGTAACTCCATAGAGTCAGTTGCAAGCTGTAACCAGCCACTCCTGCCAAGTTGCCTCAGTGGGCCATTGAGCTTACTGTCTAGAGCTTTGACAACTTACTCTCGTCTTACTTGATGATTTAAGGTAAAGTGTTTTGTTTGTTTGTTTCTGGATAACAAAGCCTCTCTTGTTCTTCCCTTGCTTTAAGAAAAGTTAAATGTTGAAAATGTTCTCTTTCTGGCATCATGCTGAGTGCTTTATGTACTTTGTCTTCTAAAGAGATAAAAAGGGAAGTCAAAAGGAACTTGTATGAGTTGGGAAGCCTGAGCAGAAAACTTTTCAAAGCAGTTAAAACAAGTATACATAAGAATTTAAAAAACATGCCCTAAATTTAGGATGGACTATTAAGAAAAAGGACTTCTTTTCTAACTTCTTTCCCCTTTCTAATACAGATTCTGGGACTTAAGATTATTAGAGATAAATAATTTGAATTACTTCTATGTGAATAGGATTTAATATTGGTAAAGGATAAGGTGGATAAAAAAACACCCTAACAATGCAAAGGTCACTTGTTCTGTCTTATTTTTATCATACGACACCCTTTCACATAATTCTGCAGGAATTATCAAACACATTTTGAGTTCTAAGTGGTGTGATCCACCCAGTGGATTAGAAAATAAATTATCATTTCACATTAGACTAGCATTGTATGAGTGGAGAAACAGATGCTTATGTATATACAGGTTGCTTCCTCTTCTTTTTAATGAGGATGTCCACTTTTCTGCTTTTCTTAAGAAAATCTTAATATTTATTCATAAGACTCTTTATCTCTCACCAAAAAATAGTGTCTGTAGGGAAAAAACATGAGAATGGCTAATACAAATATCACTCACTCATGCCAGGTGCCATTCTCAACACCTAGAAGATTAGTTAATCCTCCCCATGGCCCTGTAAGGTAGACATTAGTTCCAGCCCCATTTACAGATGAGAAAACAAACTCTAGTCATGTCATTTGTCCTGGATTCACAGAGGTGGCCTCATTTTAGAGTCCATGGTATCAACTGCAGAGCTATGCTGCCATTCCCACAGAGCCGAATGAGCCACAGACACTAAACTCTATGAGTCTGCAATTGTGTCCAAAAGCAGGTTGGCTGGCAAACATCCCCTTAAGTCCAGCCCTGAAGATGGATGGGCTGAGGGTCTCCCCTGCCCCCAACTACCCAATAATAACTGGTGCTGGATGCTGCCAGAGAACACTCCTTCCATGTCTATCGATTATTTGTAGCCATAAATGTTAAGGTCAGAGAAGAGAGTGCTTACTTCTAGGTAACCTTATGATGTTGCTTTCAAAAAGCCAGTGGAGCCTGTTGAGAAAAACCAAATGGGAGCCTTCTTTGCCACCACAGCTCTTCCTTGACTGCTGAGGTGCAAAGACCCAAGGAAACATTCGCTGGGCTGAGATGCCAATGGAGTTGGTGAGAATCCTAGGGAAGAATGGCGGTTCTAGGTGTAGCTGGGAATTTATAGGATTCTAGGGAATCCCATATGGGATTCATTGTCATTGTTCATAATAATGCCCAGGAACTGTGCAAGATTCCTCAGGGAGAACAGCCACAAATCTAAGAACTAAGAGCTAAATGTCTTTCAGGAGCTGGGACACAGGGGCCAGGCAGTGCTGCTGTGAACACAGTTGAAGGTGGGGGAATCTAAAGGAAGGCTTCAGGAATATTTGGGGAAGAGTACCCCAGAAGACTGAAGCCATTGCCGGTTGCTGCCAGAGCACCTGGGGTGCAGTGCCCTTGTGGCCACAGGCTGGGCCAGGGTGCTGACATCTCACCCTTACTCCTACTTCTCTACACATGCTGTCTTCTAGGTGGTGCACCACTCCCTCTTTAAATCCTCTGGTCTCTCATAGGGTAGTGGTCCCTTAACTTAGCTGCACATACGAAGCAACTGAGGAGTTAAAAAACAACCTGAAGGCCGGGCGCGGTGGCTCACGCATGTAATCCTAGCTCTCTGGGAGGCCAAGGCAGCAGGATCGCTCAAGGTCAGGAGTTCGAGACCACCCTAAGCAAGAGTGAGACCCTGTCTCTACTAAAAATAGAAAGAAATTAATTGGTCAACTAAAAACATATAGCAAAAATTAGCCGGGCATGGTGGCGCATGCCTGTAGTCCCAGGTACTCAGGAGGCTGAGGCAGAAGGATCACTTGAGCCCAGGAGTTTGAGGTTGCTGTGAGCTAGGCTGACGCCATGGCACTCTCGCCTGGGCAACAGAGTGAGACTCTGTCTCAAAAAAAAAAAAAACCAAAAAAACCTGAAGTTCATATCCCACCACTAGAGGTTCTGGTTTAGTTGGTATAGCGCCTAAGCGATCTAGAGTACTCAGTGGGTAGTACTCATCACCTGAGACTTGTTGTAAATGCAAACTCTTGGGCCCCAGCCCAGACCTACTGAATCAAAACCTCTATGGGGGAGGGGGCGTTCAGCAATCTGTGCATTTAACAAGACACCCCTGTGATTCTGATGTACAGTACTCTAAAGCTTGGAAGCCACAGGTTTAGGCATAGAATCTTTATAGCTCCCCAGGTAATTCTACTATGCAAGGATGATTGAGAACCATGGCTGGAACAAATCAAACTACCCCACAAAGGCTGGGTTTCCAGGCAGCTGGAGACTGGCTCCTGGTGCATGCTTTTACTCTCTTACCAAAACTGTCTTCCGCCCCTTCTTACACACAAGAGCTGCCAGTGTGTAGACAACAACATTCTGAGAGATGTCTAGGGTAGAGGACTTAAGTCCAAGACAACTTCTCTACAGGCTGAGAATGGCAAGTGTGACTCAGAGGGAGATTCAAAAGAAGAAGGAATGTGATTGTGAGCTGAAACCAAAGACAAATTCCTGTTGTTGCAAACGTTCGGTTAAGATGAGTGAGTTTTATTTATTTTTCTCTTCTCCTTAATCCTTCTCTCCCTCCCCAAAAAGGACAAAGACTACCTTGGATCTACCTAATTTCAAAAACAGAGCTGTCTTATTCTATTTGTACACACTGCTGGCAGCTGAATGTGGACACAGGTCTTGCTATGATAAGAGCCTCTTAAGCAGTTGGAAAGAAACTCCTGGTTGTGGCACCTGTCTCAAGTGCAAGAATATTTACAAGTCGACAGGGGATGATGGCTGGGATAGGAGAGCACCTGAGATGGCATATAATGAATTTCAAGAATAGTATAGATGAGGTACACCAAGGAAAACAGAAGAGGGTCTGTGCTGAGAGATCAGATGCCCCTTTGCGAGATCTGCTTTCTATCTCAGGAACAAGTCTCACACAATGTTTACCATTGAGAAGGCAAAAGAAATCTTCAAGGTTAGATTGTATTCGCTTTGAAAATTCCAGGGGTTCATTCTCATTCCTTATTTCCTTAAGACCCTGGGTCTTCAAAATAATTCCTATCACCTAAATCATTTTTCCATCCCTGACTGTCAACATTAGAAGCTCAGAAGTACGAACAGCCCCATTTTGACTTGGAGTAACTGCTAATTTTCACATTCTAATTCATGCCTAAGTTTGTGCTATACCTTTTCTACTTTATAGATCTAGCATAGCAACCACCAAGAGGAGTGAATAGTGATCCTCTTTAGAATGAGGTCCAAGAAATCCTTAATTCTCTACACAAGGCAGTAGAGTCTCACAAGAGAACAACTCCCTTAGAAGAGAAAAACGAAGTATGCTAGGGGTTCCTCCAAATGAGGATGGCCACATGATTCACGATGCATTTTCAGTGAGTCCAGGGTCAGAGGTTGTAGCTCCTTTTCACTAGTATTCTCATGAACACTAGTCTGCTTAAATGTGAGGACTTGAACTGTTCTAAAGGCTGGAAAATATAAGTTCTAGCCTCAAGGATAAGTCCAAAAAGTAATTGGACAGTCATGATCCTAAACCTATAGTGAAATGGCTGCGGTGGATATATAAAGAAACCAAACCTAGACACAGTTCCTAAAAAATACTTAAGGACTCTCCCTCAGAGTCATTTCTTCCACTCTGCTAGGGTCTGAGGGAAGAAGGAGGTCCAGAGGCACCATTGTTATGTAGGAAGGACTGAAGTGGGACTAACCCAAGCTCCCCTTCAGTATTTGGGAGAAAATAGGCAGGGTCTTGTAAAGCAAAAAGAATTTTACTTGATTCAAAGTAAATGCATGTGCACTGAAGTGTTAAACAAGAGACTGGCATGATCAATTATTTTTTTTATAACTGGCTGCAGGTTGGGATTAGAATAGTTAAAAACTTTCATAGAACTTGCTATTTGGTTACAGTGCTCAGCTGAAAGCTCAACTGGGACAATGGCAGTGGGATAGAGAGAAGTGGGCTCTCTAAGAAAGTGTAAAGTCTTACATAGCTAAGACTTAGTGATTAACTAGAGAAGTATGGGGAAGGTACTCATTCAAAGACAATACCAATATTCTTTGTTCTTTTCTTTTTTTTTTATCTTCATGAAGTCCCCAGTAGTAATTACCAATATTCTTGAACAACTGCATGGATGTGTTGCCTTCGACATAGGGAGGGAAAAGGGTGTATATGTGTGTGTATACATCTCATTTTGGACATGCTGACTTTGAGGTACCTGCACAACATTTGAATAGAAAGTCCCGGTAATTAATATGTACGTTTATAGGAGACTGAAGGTCAGCAGGAGGGTCTAGACTAGAGATAAAGTTTTGGGATATAGAATGTAACTGAAGACTAGAGAACAGATAACTGCCCAGAAAGAATATGCAGAATGAGAAGTCTCAGTTATGAAGATCATAGAAGGCAGGTGGAACTCAAAGTTCAATTAGATCTTAAACATCCTTGGGAATTGTCCTACTAGGATTAGAAATCAACTGTAGGGCTAAAAAACAGCATGTTCCTATAATGCAAAATAAGGGAATTGTTTTAGTTTGACAAAAAAAGCACACTGGTTCAAACATGACCGTTTCCTAGCATGTTGAAGTTTGGTTCCAAGAAAGAGCAGTTGAAGGCAAGTGCATGGAGACAGCCAAGTGCACAAGCCGTCCGTGTGGTACTCTCTCCACTGCCATGAAGACCATTCACCCCGTACTCTTCTTAGCTCAGGTTGACCAGATTCTGTTACAGAGATGCTGCTTTTGCGGCCTCTGTGTTTTGCCCTTGCCACCCTAACTTGGCAGACTCAACCCTTTCCCCAACCTCCTACCAAATAACTTTCACTTCTTGAAAAAGCTGAATCAACAGTTACCCTATATTTTTGTTTGTGTTGTTGTTAGAAGTTTATACGTCTTTGATTTCACATGTGGCTTTTTTTTTTAAAGGTTGTTAACATTTTTATAAGCATCTGTTTTGAGTTGTATAGGGATTGAGTGTTCTACCCTAACACTTATAGAAGCACTATTATTTTTAGTACATTATTTTGGCAAAGTGAGGTGTCTTTTTGTTTGTTTTTAAGGAAAATACATTGCATGTAGCAGAAATGTCTATATATGGAAAAAATGCAACATTCCATCAAGATCAAACTCTCAATTTAAATGAAAGACACTTGAGTATGCTAAGAGCCAAGGACATGCAAAAATCTATTGAGTGATGTTTGCATATGTTACTAGGAGGGAGGGATGTTTCAAGCTTTGGCAATAGAAGCTAGAAGGGTTATGAGGTCACCAATGTGTGAATAAGAGTCAGTGAGCCCTGCCAGGGCCTCTGACAAGGTCCCAGTCAACATCCTTGTTGACATATCTGGTCATTATGCCACTTCAAGCAGGCTGCAAAAGAACTACAAAAAGAATAAATCACATAGGAAGGGATTCATCAGAATCACATGGTTTGATGTCAGTTTCCTCAGTGGGTGCAGAGAAGCATCCTGGGTGTCTGCACCTTTGAGCTCATACCCAGCTGAGATCTGCAGCCCAGGGCAATCTCGTTTAACCATTTCCTAGTGGGCTAGCATTTTCCAACTCAAATATCACCAACCTCTTCATGCTTTTTTTTTTTTTTTTTTGAGACAGGATCTTGCTCTGTTGCCTGGGAGCTAGAGTGCCATGGCATGATCATAGTTCACCGCAACCTCGAAGTCCTGGATTCAAGTGATCCTCCTACCTCAGCCTCCCAAAGTCCTAGGATTATAGGAGTACTCCTGGCTCACACTTTTGAATACGTAAAAACCTATTCAGTGTTGTTGGTAATGTTTAGGAGAACTTGGCTTATAGAAATAGCCATATAACAGCAATTTAAAACATACAATTGAGTCACTGATTTAGATTTGTCATTCTAAGTGTCATTCTAAATTATAAGTAGAGATCTAAATATATACAAAACATTGCAATGCTTAAGAATTTCAGGTTCACTATTTTTATAAGCCTGATTATCACTTATAAGAATTTCATGCTGAGGGAGTTTTATCCTAAGTCAGACAATTGAAGTATTTAAAGACACTGACTATGTTAAATTGATAACTATAGCCTGACTATATGAAATAATATGGCTTTATAAATGAGACCAAACATAACACCCTTTGAGTGGTAAAATTTGCTAGAATTATATAACAAGACTAAACTCACTCAAAAGTTTAGGGAAGCCTACTCTTGAGTTTGGCTTTATAAATATAAAACTTCCACATAGCATAAAAATACTGCCCTTGTGGCATCCCTACCTTTTATATAAATTCATATGATATGTAGGAAGGCCCATGATGGAGCCATGAAAACCATCATGTAAAACACTAACCTTTTCAAAACCTTAAAAGTTTTGAAAGAACAAGACAGAAGACACAGCTAGATGACAGGAGGAAACAGAGGATGCATTTGTCCTGTACTTGGTAATTGCTTTCCCTTCAAACCAACAATCATCTTAAAGAATATTGGTTTCATTTATCTATTTGTCCAGCAATGATTCCCTCTAGAAATCAGTCTTAGGGACTGATGAAGGATCTCGGGGTGAAGGGCATTTTTGCTTTTCCCGGCCCCCCCCACCCTTACACACAACACACACACACACACACACACTCACACACACACACACACACACACACACACACATTTCCTGCCTCCTGAGCTCGAGCTGCCTAGGGAAATGTTTCCAGATCTCCTTGGATAATTAAATTCTGCCTCTCACATATAAACCTCATAGTCCTTTGTACCTCTCATTCATGGCCTTAGTCAGTGTTGCAGTTTATTTTTTGATTCTCCTGCATTAGACTGTAACTCTTATGCTGGTGGCGTACAGACTGCTGACCACAACTCATAGGAACAAAGACTCTGGCCTAACTGGGGTCAGGCAGCTCCTGGAGCACAGTTAGCCCTGCTGTGGAAAAGGCACGCTGAATCTTCTATTCTGTAAAGCTAGTTGTAATTCTAAACTGACACGGCTACCTGCAGGCTAGAAAAACTGCCCCAGGGGGTAGGGACCACATGTATATTTCTTCCTACACGGTTGCACTCTAACAGTTGTGTGCATGCAGAGACAGGCATCAGGTAGCTGTTGGATCAACAGAGGGCTAGATAAGCTCATCTTCTACCTGTATGTTGTGGTTCTCTTTAAGACTCCCTTTGAAGAAGGATTTCACTTCTTAAAGTGGAAAGCCAGTGGTAAGAATATATAAGGACCTGGTACAGGCTTTTGTAAGACTGAGAAGGGGCCATGCCACTAACTTCTACCGACGTGGATTTACAGGGTTATCTGCTAATGGTCAAACAGGAAGCCTCCCCTGAATGGGTGAGAAGTGGGAGCAAAATAAAAAGTCAGCTGCAAGAATCTGTCCACCTAGGCAGGAGGCTACTCTACAGGGGATGCAGAATCTGGTCAGAAAAAACCTGAAACCAATAGCAATTCATGCTCATTTAAAAGGACGTGAAGACATTTAGTTCACTGTCTTATGTGGACAGGTATAGAGATAAGTAGGGTGAATCCTTAAAAAATAAAAACTTTGTATCCTCTAATGACTTTGTGATTCAAGGAGGGGTGTCCCCCTAGCAGGAGAAGGGGTAAATCTTATTTTTTTGTCAGGAAAAACATCCCAACGGAGTATATTCTTTTTCTAGGTTAAATTCTGTGTCAAAACCATTCTAGGTTTGTCTTGAGGCTATCATTCTGGTCTAATAAAATAATTTTGTGTTAAAATAGAATTCTTGATTTGTTTTCTGAATTCAATATGAGATTCAGGAGTTGCTTGGAGAATCCATCTCTAACCATAATTCTTTCTCCCCTCAGGCACCAAGCAGCTGTTCAAGGAAGTAAGTGTCTGTATCAGTTTTCTATTGCTTTGTAACAAATGGCCACAAATAGCATCTGAAAACAATATGCATTTATGAGCTCCCAGTTCCATAGGTCAGAAATCCAGCTTGCTATGGCTGGGTTCTCTGCTCAGAGTCTCAGAAGGTTAGCCAGGATGTATTGTCTTCAGTTTGGGGTCTTCTTCTAGGCTTACTTAAATCATTGACAGAATTCAGTGCCTTGAAGTTATAGGACTGGCTGAGGGCCCCACTTTCCTGCTGAGTGGCAGGTAGGGGTTGCTGTCAGCTCCCAGGGGCGACTCTTAGATTCATGCCATGTGTCCCCCCACCATCTCCCAAGCCACCAATCCCTCAGCTGAATCTCTCCTACCACGAGAAGCACAGTCCTTTTTAGGGGCTCACTTGAGTAGGTCAGGCCTAACTAGGGTAATCTTCCCTATGTTAAAGTCAACTAATTTGAGACCGTGATCACATCTGTAAAATCTCTCATATCTACACCCATATTAGTGCTTGTTTGTGAAAAACTGGGAGGTGTATTCATATTAGGGGCTGAGAATCCTGGGGCCTTCTCAGAATTCTGCCCACCAGGGTCCATTCTCCGTCTCCCTGTATCTAAGGGAGGGCTTATTTATTGAAGGTGTCCAATGAGGAAAGCAAATAAGGAAAAAAAAATATTTCCTTGGCATGACCTCAACAGAGTAACTCTGGCTATGTTCACAGGCACCATTCCAAGATTATTAACTTTCCCAAGGTGGTTTTGAGAAGGCTCAAGTGTATGGCAAGGATGGTTACAATAGATGGGAAGATTTTCAGCTGACGCTCACTCTGCAGTGGTGCAGTTGAGGTGTCTTAGCGAGAACATGGGCCTGGAGTCACAGTGGTTCTAGCACTTTCCTACCAAGCTTGCAGCAGCTAAAACACCAAGGCTTACCCATGCAGGACTAAGAGCAAACGAAAGGACCTAGACATAAATATTGGTTTCCTCCTATTGTCTCTCTTTCCAGGAACTATCAGTTTTGAGAAAATGCTTTTGGTTTGCAGGTTACAAATATTGAGGTCATTTGTCCTTAAAGCCAAATAGTCTAGAAGGCAGAGCTAGTCTGAGCTCTTCTCCACAACTAATACTGCTCCTCCCATAGCTTCATCCCCTGTTCCTCAGCCACCTCCCATCCCCAGCACGGCCTCTGCCCCCTCAAAAATAAATCCTATAGTAAGCTGTTCCAGACCTTAACTTTGGGACAGTCAATGTGTTAGAGTTAGCCTCAGCTATGAGTGACAGTAAAAAGTAATGGCGGCTTCAATAGGGTGCAAGTTTACTCATTTAATATCTGGTAGGCACAATGAACTGCAGGACCCTGACTCCTGTTTCTTGTTTCTCTGACACGGGTAGCTTCCAACTTGCGGGATATTCGATGGCCCAGTTCCTACCATTGTGTGCACAGTGAAGGCGGGCTCGAGGGGAGCAAGGTACGGCCTCTCCCTTTAAGACATTACTTGGAAGTGGCACAAAACTTTGTCGTAGATCCCAGTGGCAGAACATAGGGACGCGTCCATACCTTGCTTCAGGGGGGAGGCTAGGGAATTTTTTTTTTCTTCCCAACCGTGATGATGGATTTTCACTGTCAACATGAGCGGATCAAGGACTACCTAGAGACCTGGGAAAGCATTGTTTTGGGGTGTGGCGGTGGGGGAACCCGCAGTCAGAGGAGACTAGGGCGGGAGTGTGAGCGGGTGAGGTGGCGAAGCCCCGCCTCAGTGTGGGCAGATATCATTCCGCCCAGGGCCCTGAGGGAACAAAACCGATAAAGGCTAACCATAGTATCTACCTTCTGGAGCTGGGAGATATTTCCTCTCCTGTTCTCGAACATCAGAACTCCAGGTTCCCCGGCCGTTGGACTCCAGGTTACATCAGCTCCCCAGGGCCCGAGGCCTCCGGACTGGACCACGCGCCGCCACCAGCATCCCGGGCGCCGGCGTGCAGCCTGTGTATCGCGGGACTTCGCGGCCTCCATCTCTGAGTAAGCCAAGTCCCCCAGGAAACCCCCTCCTGTGTGTTTGTGTGTCCTATTGATTCGATCTCTGGAGAACCCTGACGAACATACCAGTGGATAGAACCTTGAGTGAGAAAACAGAGCCCTCATCTCCCTTTGTCTCTAGATTGGAAGAGTGTGGTTAATAGACGTGTCAGCAGGACACGATAGACCGTCTTCACAGAGTCGATGATGCCGCCATCGTGGAGACTCAGAACGCTACCTCCGGAATGCATTTCGGGGACAAGCCTGTGGGAGAGAATCAGGACTAAGAAAGAGGTGTCTGTAAAATATCCTTGAGTAGAAAGAATAGCTCCTTCACCAGTGAGGATTTATAATTGCAGAAATGTTTGGCATGAGCGCCACTATATTTTCTGTTACCCGGTTCTTTAGTATTAATATTAGTTCCTCACACAAAGCTTGGTACAAACTAGGAGGGGCTTACGATGCTATCAGACACCTCACTCTTTGTTTGCCTGTTTTGCCTTAAGGACTGTGCATCCTCTCTTCTTTTTCATTCCCACCTTACACACAGGGATCTTGAACCATTAACTATCGGCCCAGCCCACAGCCCTTTAAAAAGGAAACTTCTTTTAACTCACCTAAGGGAATAAAAACAAAAACAAAATCTGAATTAGGAGTCTGGGACCTTTACAATAAGCTGGTAGAATGATAGATGATTATTATCCTCCATGGAGTTTATAATTAGAATCATAATGCCCATGGAAATAGTTTCAGGCTAAAGAATAAATTAACTGGCTGTAACAATACTATTTACTTTCCTTCAAAATAGTAATCACCAAAATGTTTAAGCAATCCCTGTGTTCTACCCACTACTTCTAGGAAAGCATTGATAAATCAGGCATTCAATTATTCTAACAGTAATTTCAAGTATTAGATACACTGCTTTGGTAATAATCAGAAGATGCACTTAAGCTAGCATCGACACTAGTCAAATATAAGATTTAATAATATGAAGGAAACATTTTTATTCATATGCGCATCATATAAACTGTGATTAGTATATACAACCCATAGATATTTCTGCCAAATTTATCCTCCCATACCTCCAAGAGGAATGATCATCTAAAATTACTTACAGACGAATTTCCATGGGAATTATTATGTTTTTGGGAAAAAAAATCTGAAGAAGCATCTAAACACAGGCAGATGCATCGTGTGTAAACTACTAAATTTAGAAAATAGGATTTTTACATGGCTTAGACAGCAGAAACCAGTTTATTTAGTCTTAAAATGTTTACTAACATATTTGTGTTCATAAAAACTTTTATAAAGAGATATCACCATAGGCTAGGCGAGGTGGCTCACACCTATAATCCTAGCACTCTGGGAGGCCAAGGCTGGAGGATTGCTCGAGGTCAGCAGTTAGAAACCAGCCTGAGCAAGAGCGAGACCCCATCTCTACTATAAATAGAAAGAAATTAATTGGCCAACTAATATATATAGAAAAAAGTAGCCGGGCATGGTAGCGCATGCCTGTAGTCCCAGCTACTAGGGAGGCTGAGGCAGCAGGATTGCTTGAGTCCAGGAGTTTGAGGTTGCTGTGAGCTAGGCTGATGCCACAGCACTCACTCTAGCCTGGGCAACAAAGCGAGACTCTGTCTCAAAAAAAAAAAAAAAGAGATATCACCATAAAATCTGACTTCAACATATGATCTTTACTACTTTTCGATAATTTCCTGTTTATTTCCATTTTCTTGAGAGGAATGTTAAAAGTTCATGAGATATGTCTTGAGATCCGTGACTCATTCATAATTTTATTTGTTTTTTGACAGTGAAAAAAATCACACTTCTTCAGTAATTTTTTTTAATCAAAAGGTTTCCTGTGTAAAAAAAATCTTAACACATTAAACTGATCTGTGTTCCCTATGTTATTACTCTAGCCCTATGAAAGCATCTCATGATAAATTGTAATGCAAATTTGAGGTATCTTCTTCTTTTTTAATAAATTGGTAAAACATTTGGTTAACACTTAATTGGGTAAGGTAGGATAGTAGGGAAGGATTATGAAATTTGGCACCAGACTGGCTGGGATTCAAATCCCACACCTGCAATTTTCTTCACCCAATGCTCGTGCTCAATTACATCCTCTTTGCTTTACCAGCTGTAGGTGTATTCTGATACTACCTCCCTCACAGGACTGTGGGATGTAGGAAGAGTTTAGCATGCTTTTTTTGCACTGTTTTTAAAATTATCTTAAAATAGCGAATCTTCTAGAATTAATAATTTATTTACCTTACAACTAAGATAGGCTTTAAGAGACTTCACAACGTGAGAACTCTGTCCTTCGATGCAAAGATTATATAGGTTGGCTATCAAAATGAATAAACTCAAGAGTTATGAATTATGAAGCTCAGAGGATGGTTAGAAAAAGTGATAGAATAAGGGACATCTTCACAGATGTTGGCTGTACCGAGATTTGGAAGAGAAAGGAAGACTGGATAGAAAAAAATCAAAGAGTAGAAAAAGAGGCTGCCCTGGCTGAGGAGCAGGGGACACACAGGAATGAAAGTGGTGCATTCCTAGAAGACTGGAGAATTAGGAGTTGGAAATGGGAGTAGGTGTAGAATATTGAGATAAGATAAAGGGTGTGCTTGAGATTCCATAGGGAAGGACAAAGTTTTGAAAGATCAGATAGCCAGGCAGAAGACTTCTCATTATCCTGTGGGGGGTGGGGGATCACTGGTTTAATTAGCATCGTGATTGATTAATTAACTCGATAAAAATCTTTCAGGTACGGAACTACAAAACTTAGTAAACTGTGCAGATTTCGTCTTTACCGAGGCCAAATATGAACTATTTCAGATTGTCCCTCAACCTCCAGGCAAGCACAAATTCCGTAGTCAGGCATTTATCTTTACTCCTGATTTTCCTATCTACCAATAATGGAATGATCACTTCCTTCAGCAGACATTCTAGACACTGACCATGAAGTAAGGCATTATTCTCTAGTAAAGATGTTTAACAGCTTAAAATAAAATGGTATGGCTAAAGGAGAAAACACAACATTTTAGAGTATTAACTTCAAGATTTTCTTCCTGTGAAATTGCCAGCTTATGGGTGAGAATCATTTAAAAAAATACTTAAGGGGCTAGATGTGTTAGGCACTCACAGTACAAGGTACTGGGGACAGAACAAAGAACAAGATACTCACTCAACCAAAGAGTTGAAACTCCAGATCCAGAGTCCGGGCTGTTCAGCAGTTTCTGGGAACCTCTTAGAGTTGTTAATTCACAGACCCCACCCTAATCTACTCAATCAGAGCTCCTGGGGGTGGGACCAAGAAATCTGCATTTTAATAAAGTCAGGTGATTCCAAAGCTCCCTGAGAGTCTGATAATCACTGGGTAGATTAATTGTAGAATATGATTTGAAACTTCACAGATGCCTCCCTGGTGGTAGAGGGAGGGGCTGAGCGAGCAACAGAGCAGCTGAAAGGTCTTCACTTTCCATAGTTGCAGCTACTTTCCCTAGAGGAAAATACCCAGGATTACTACAAAGAAAGTAAGTGAGCTTTGCTCTATATATCATGGTTTTCTTTCTTAATCGTGGCTTTCTTTAAATTCCTAAACTCGATCTTAGTATGGAAGCTTGTCAGGATAAAAGAATAAGTGGGGAAGCCAAAGGCAGGGCAAAGAAAAAAAATTAGAAAAAAAAAAATAAGGGTAGTTATGAATTTAGCAAATCTTGGGGAAACATTGTGCTTCAACAGCCCTGGTTCTCTTGGTTTTTGTAAGAGTATTTAATCTCTGTCCTGTCCTCTGATTTCACCTTAAATTTTTGCTGGTTTGACAAGACAAGATCGTTTTGGGTTTTTTTTGAGTCAGGGTCTCACTCTGTCACCCTGGGTAGTGTGCAGTGGTGTCACGTAGCTCACTGCAGCCCCCAACTCCTGGGTTCAAGCCATGCTCCTGCTTCAGCCTTCCTAGTAGCAGGGACTGGCAGCGCGCACCCCAAGGCCTGGCTAATTTTTCTACTTTTTGTAGAGACAGAGTCTAATTCTTGCTCAGGTTGGTCTTCTACTCCTGACCTCAGGGTCAGGCGTAGTGCTCACATCTGTAATCCTAGTACTCTGGGAGGCCGAGGCGGGAGGAGCGCTTGAGCCCAGGAGTTTGAGGTTGTAGTGAGTTATGATGATACCATTGCACATTACCCAAGGCGATAGCTCTGTCTTAGACAAACAAACAAACAAACTCTTGACCTTAAGGCATCCTCCCACCGCCTCAGCCATCCTATGTGCTAGGATTACTGACAAGAGCCACTACGCCCAACAGAATATCTTTATGCATCTAAGGAACTTAGTCTTTTTGCGGATGGAAAGTGACACACAAATTTGTTCTTAGATTAAATTAGTTAGCTACAAAGAAAATAAAATGAGGATATGACTAATGAGGAAGGTATTTCAGATTGAGTAGTATAGATCCAGGGCAGTTTTAGATGTTAATTTGGGGTGCTTATTTAGACATTCAATTGCAAAAGAGCTGACACCTTTGTGTCCAGCAGGGAGATTTAAATTGGAGAGTGAAACTTAAATCTTTGGAAAAGAATGAGATTACCTAGGGAGAGACTGTAGGACTGGAATTCCAGACCAGAACTGAATTCTGGAGCACACTAAGATTTAGAGGTTCAAGAGGAGGCAGAGACAAAAACAGCCATTGGGAACCAGACCAGTCAAGTAGGAGGGACATCCGCTCCAGGATCTTAGTAGACAAGAGAAGTAAATAATGTTCCAGGAGAAAGGGCACAGTGTGCTGTTAACTTGCTGGGAACTCAAGGAAAATTTGAATTGAATTTATTTATTTTGGTGACTCGGGGGAGTCACCCTGGACATGTTTAGGGAGGCAAGAGCAGGGAAGCTACCAGGGAGTTGAAAGCCAAGCAGAAGAAAAAATTAGAGCACATTCAAACAAATAAACAGAAAATATTTGCAATTTTTATAATATACAAGGGGGTACTCTTTTTTTTCTTTTGGCAAAGAGTCAAGAACTCATGAAGCTACTCTTTTAGATCTATAAATATCTTTTAAAATTGACCAGAAAACAAAGGCCAAAAACCTGATAGAAGAAAATAAGAGGCTTGACCATAGGGTTCACAGCAAAAGAAATAAAAGTGGTTCTTTAAGCATATGAAAATAAAAGCTTTACACATAGTAAAATAGCTGAAACTTGAAAGTGTATGAAGATACTATTTCTCACCCCAGCTGGTAGGCAATAATCCAGAAGTTTAATACCTTTCTCATATATTGCCTGGAGTGCAAAATTGTATAACCCTTGTGGTTGGGAAACCAACGTAACATACCAAAATTATAGATGCATTTATCTACAATTCCATTGCCTTTTAAGGAATATGTCTTTTAAGGCCAAGATTTCCACCTTTTTTATTTAGGATTCCTTTGCATTTAAGTTATTGATGAAGAGCTCCATAAGTTTTTTTTTTTTTTTTTTTTGAGTCAGTGTCTGTAGCCTGTACTACAGTGCCATGGCATCTGCCTAGCTCACGGCAACCTCAAACTCCTGGGCTCAAGTGATCTTTCTGCCTCAGCCTCCTGAGTAGCAGGGACTCCAGGCATGTACCACCATGCCCGGCTCATTTTTTCTATTTTTTGATAGCGACAGGGTCTCGCTCTTGCCCAGGCTGGTCTCTTGCCCAGGCTGGTCTCGAACTCCTGAGCTCAAATAATCTGCATGCCTCAGCCTCCCACAGTGCTAGGATTATAGGCGGGAGCCTCTGTGCCGGCCCTTTGATCTGCAGTTCTAGCAGTGGACTTTGTACTCTGTTTCCTCCCCCCCTGGTCCTGTAGTTCCTCAAGTGCTTGTTAGAACTGTGCTTTTATTGAGCACTTTTTTTTCTAAATGACCTACAAGGAAGTGTTGTATTATGCTGCTGCTAGTCATTAATTTTCAGCCTGTTGCTCAAGATTGTCAGAAGATTTGGGAGAGCCCCTCTGATCTTAGAATGCTGGCATAAGTCTGTCTCCTTCCCCAAGCACGTGGCTGCCAAAGAGCTGTTGGATTTGAGAAGTCCGGGGTGCCCTGACCTCCTCTATCAGTGTGGATTGTTTCCTTGGGTCTTTGTGGACCCTGACGCTGCCAATTGTGCCTGTTCCAGAAAACGAAGGAAGCCTGCCAGTCTTTTCCTGTTCAGCGTGCAGGGAGGTAATCCACATCAGAAACAAATAGTCCGGTCTTCCACTAGGGGCATCTACCAAGATGTCCAAAAGGTTCAGCCACCAGTTGCAGCACAACATCACAGAAGATGCCTATTGTAAGACACACCTGGAGCCAACCCAGCTGTTCTGTGAGGATGACCAAATCACATTGTGCAGCATCTGCTTCCAGTCCAAGGAGCACAAGCATCATGTGGTGTACAGGATACAAGAAGCCGCCAAGAATTACAGGGTAAGCTTGACACAGATCCCAAAATATTCTGGCCAGCTACTCCGATGGATGATTGACTGACTGATTGGACAGATACCCTGATTCTCCAAAACCATTCATTCCCTTAGTTAATGTTTATTAAAGAATACCAGACAAATTCATATTTAGTGGAACCTTCAACTTCAAGGCTAAGAAAACATAGAGCTATTGGCTTTTTAGTTCTTTAAGGTTAGGACTCCATTTGTTCTAAAACAATTAACTCACCTGGAATTCTGTGCTCTCCTTCTCCACAGAAGTTACTCCAAGAAATATTGAACACACTGAAAGAGAAACTTGAAGTAGCTAAAAGCTTATTGGCTGATGAGCAAGAAAGAATGATGATGGTTCAGGTCAGTGCTTACCTTGATTCTTAGGAGAAAATTACCAATAATGTTAGATAGCAAATAAGTTGTAAGCAAAGTCAAAAGACAAATTACAAAGCAGAAAAAATCTGAAATCCATAAGTAGGAAAAGTGCTAATATTAACACATAAAAAGCTCTTAAAGTCAATAAGAAAAAGACTAGAAATTTAATAGAAAAATGATCAAAGAAACGAGTTTTGCAGAAAAAGGGCAAATATCTTTTAAACACATAAAAAGTTTCTGAACTTTGCTCATGGTACGAGAAATACAAATTAACTATATTAAATTGATAGATGGCATTTGCAACCCTTATTGGCAATGATCAAAAAAATTAATAACATGGTTCATAACAGTGATATAGAATGAGCACCTCTAATATTTTTGGTGGCTGTATAAATTGTGCAGCACTTTAAAGATTAACTTCAGAATTGCTATTCAAATTGAGAGTTTACCATCTGTTAGCCATGTTTCACTTCTAATTTCAAACTATGTCTTTATTCTTATTCTGTGCCAGGTAGCACAGATTTTAGGTATTCTCTCTCACTTTTTCTTTATTTTTTTTAGATGGGAGGATCTTGTTCTGTTGCCCAGGCTGGACTGCAGTGGTGTCATCATAGCTCACTGCAGCCTCAAGCTCCTGGGCTCAAGCGATCCTCTTGCCTCAGCCTCCCAACTAGCTGGGACTACAGGTGCGCACCACCGTGCACGGCTAATTTTTCTATTTTTTGTAGGGATGGGGGTCTCACCATGTTGCCCAGGCTGGTCTTGAACTCCTAGGCTCAAGTGATCCTCCTGTCTTGACCTCCAAAGTGCTGGGATTACAGGTGTGAGCCACCGTGCCCAGTCCTCTTTCACTTTTTAAAGAAAATAAATATCCAGTTGGGGATGGAAAGAAGAAATGCCTGTCTAGATAAGAATTTTTCAAACTGATCCCATTTTCTTCAGCCCCAAGCACCACATGTTCAATAGATATTGAAGTCCCACTATTTGCCAGGGACAATGCAGGGTGCTAGGGGTCCATTATTAGGACAAAAAAAAAAAAAAAAACCACCACAAACAGTTCTGCTTTTGTGAACCTTACATTCTAGTGGATGTAAACAAAATAAGTTTAATGTACAGCATGTTACATGGTAAGTGCTATAAAATTTTTTAAAAACAGGAAAGAGGTGGGATGCACTTTTAAATAAAAGCAATCAGGACCTTGTCATTCAGAAAGTGGCACTTGAGGAGACTCAAGGAGGCAGGGGATTGAGCCGCGTGTTGGTTGTGGGGGAGAATATTCTAGGTGCAGGGAATGGCAAGCGCAAAGCTGCGAGGCTGGTGTGTGCCTGGCTGGGGTGTGTAGTGGCAGTGGGGGCTGTGGCTGGTGCAATTAGAAGAAAAGGGGCCGGTCATTTAGGGCAGCTGACCTTCAGTGACCCAGGGACACTACTGGAAGGTTGTGAATGAAAGAGCCACATGACTTAACTTCCACTTTCACAGAAACACTCTAGCTGCCGAATGAAGGGGAGGGTGGAAGCTGAGGTGGGGAGATCTGGAAAGGGACTGCCGTGATAATTAGGGTAAGGTGGTGGTAAGCTAGGAGTGTGGGTAGCAGAGAGGTGGTGAGAAGTGGTTAGAGCTGGAAAGAATACATTGTGGTCAATGTAAGGTAGATATAAGACATAAATATAGATCATCTATCTGTCACATTTAACCTGAAGTCTATCACATCTATATGAGGAAGGAAGAAGAACAGAATTATAAAGAGATGATTGAGTCTGAATATAGAACGAGGCTCCGGTTGTTGAGTGAAGTGAATGAGCTAAACTTCCAGAGACTACCAGGATGCACATCTGACTTAAATTTGGGAGAAGCCGGTCCGAATCAATTGATCGGGTTTGCTACAGAGCTAGAGAAGTCCTCCCAGGAAATGCTACAGGTGAGATGTTGAAAACAACATCCTCATAATGTTAATATTTGAGAAATGAGAAAAAGAAGAGCTGAACATTATGTCAATTCCAGAGTGAGACATCCGTGACAACCACAGATGTGTTAAATGAATGTATAGACCCGCCTCGCAATTCTATTCCTATGAATTTATCCTACGTGCATATAAAAAGACACATAGGTAAGGCAAAATATAGCTATAAATATATTTGTATATATATTACTACATTATACTGCAGATATATTTATACACCTGTAGAAAGACACATGGGCAAGCAACGCTATAAAACTGAGTGTCAATGTAGGGCCATGGGTTATTAGCATTAACCTGTGAAGCCAGATAGATGGAGTCCTATCTGTGTTCTGCTACTTACTAGCTCCTGAGTGGTCTTGGACCTCTTGTTTCACCTCTGTCTCAGTTTCTTTAGCTATAAAATGGAGATAACAGTGGCCCCTAATTCATAACATTGTTAAGAGTTTTGAGTGAGATAATCTACGTAAAGTTCATTAGTGTCTTGTACCTATTAAGCAATCAATAAGTAGTAGGTATTGTTACTATAATAACACTTATAGATAGCAAGAGATTAGAAACGTCTATATCTGTCAATATAAAACTCACATAATAAATTGTACTACAATACATAATATGGAATATTTGTCAACATATTAAAAGGATATCGTAGCTCTGTGAATACGTGTAAGGAGCACTCTCCAAGAAAAAAATAAGCTTTCATTAGCAATAGAATATAATATGTCATCATTGATTTTTTTTTTCCTAAATAATCATGTCCTTATGTGACTAGGTGGAGTGTATATTTGGAAGGATAAAAAGGAAACTGATACCAGTGGCATAATTATTTATTCCTTATTAATTTAAGTTAATGAAAAGATAGAAAATATTATGTCCTTTAGGTGCACGTTGCTAATCTGGGTAAGTGGAATATGCGTACACATGCCCACATCAACTTAAACACGTGCCCATTAGATGTCAAAGAATCAAGTTTCTACTGAGAGGTGTCCTGCCTGACACAGAAGGTTATCGTGGCCTTACCTAATTATGTCTGTTTCTGGGGTGGCAGGCAGGAGCACAAGTTTCTGTAGATTCGGTTGAATTAGGGAATAAGAGAAGTTACTGGTTGTCGAATAGTAATAAAGAGATATTTCTGCAGAGACTGAGCCATGTGGGGAGAGAGAACATGAACAAACTGAAGGAGAGCGAGGTCAGAGTTTCTGAGCAGATCTGCAGCCTCCAAAGGGTCACTGCGGAGCTTGAGAAGAAGTGTGGGGAGCCCGCCTTCGCAGTGCTCAAGGTAAGACTCTGGGAAAAAACCCTTTATTGTCTGAGAAAGGAGACATGGACAGTGCTCATTAGGGTCTCTCCCAGAACACAATCTCCAGTGGTCTGCAGCCATACAGAAAGGTCATGTAGCTAGTTTCCAGTTGTAAATTATCAACAGTAAGTTTGAAGTGAGATGTGCCTCAGTATGTTAAGTAATTAATGCACCCATACAGTGGGACATTCTGCAACCACAGAGTAGAAAACAACTCTATATAGGCACTAAAATAGTATTTTCAAGGTAGCTCATTAAGTGAGAAAAGAAAGACACAGAACTAATTGCTTTCTGTTTGAATTTTAGAGAATATTATATAAAAATACATGTATACATTTGTGCTTGTTGACTTTGGCAAAAGGTTATCGCAAATCACGCCCATTGTACTCCTTGGTAACCTTTGGAACCAAGGATGAGAGTTATTTGTATAGTATCTGCTATGTTCTGAATGTGCTCTTCTAAAATATATATGTTGAAATCCTCCCCCTCAAGGTGATGGTATTAGGAGGTGAGGCTTTGGGGAGGTGATTGGGTGCTGGGGGCAGAGCCCTCACAAATGGGATCAGTGCCCTTATATTAATAAAAGAGGCCAAGAAAGACCTCTCACCCCTTGGGCCATGTGAGATTAGAATGAGATGAAGCCTCACCACTGGGGATCAAGCCTCCACCAGGCATCTAATCTGCCAGCACTTTGATCTTAAAATTCCCAGCCTCCAAAACTGTGAGAAATAAAATTTTGTTGTGAATAAGCTACCCAGTCTGTCTATGGTATAATATGTTGTTATAGTGGCCTGGATAGACTAAATATTGTATACTTTAAATTTTATGCAGTAACATATTAATATATTGCCTTTTCAGAAAGCAAGTTACTATCTTTGTAAGATTCTGTCCATATCCCTCTGCCAGGTCCATATTGCAATGTTAGTGCATTTGGAAAGCCCCTATAAGCAAACCCTTAGGAAACAGTTTAGTTCCAGTGCCAAGCCCAGCTCCAGACAGTGCCGGCGGGTGTGGCTAAGCTTGGTTCCTGACCGGGCTCTCACTTCCCTCCCAGCCTAGCAAGCCACCTCCAGCTTAGAAAGCAAATAGATGGGTGTCATTCGAAGAATGAACATTCTAATAAGATGGCTGAGCTGAGGTATAGAACATAACAAAATGGGAATGTAATAAAATGATTTCAAGTGTTTTCCTGACTTTTCCTACTCCATATTAAAATTTGATGTCTAAAAATTAGCACCATGACACTGAAGTAATTACATGGAAATTGATTTTATTATTGCAAGAAATGCTATTTTCATGGGCACAGCTCACAAAAGACTTAGCTCAAATACCCAGTAGTAACGTTGTCTCTTTTTTTCCCCTCAGAATGCAAGACATTGTTTGGAAAGGTAAGTTTTCATTTGGAAACAGTTGAGTCAGAATCCGAGGCTGATGGGTTAAACACTTAAGATGCTGGGCTTGAGTTGGGAGGTCATGTATGAGATCCGTACATGAGATGAAGGGGCCTGCAATCTGTGCAGATGACTGACACTGTCCTTTCTTTATAGGGGTGAGTCACTACTGCTTCAGTGTCTAGAGCCTGCTCCCATCACAGACCTGAGTTTATGTCAAACACTAGGAATGAGCCAAATACTAAGAGCGTTCCACAGTAAGTTGATACATAGTCATGACTATAGGGCACTTCAGTTTTTTATTTGAGAATCAAGTGACCATCCCACCCGAAATAAAAGTAAATTCCAGTCGTTTAAAAATTTTAAAAGACTAGAGACCTTAATAATGCTACATACATTAGACAACTATCAAGAAAATAACTGTGACCTTATGTTGAAAGCTTTTCCCATACAAATTTTTTTTTACCAGTTTCCCATCCCTGAAATGTAATTGCAGGCAGATTCCACTAAAAGATTTAAAACTTCTAGGGGCAAAAATTCAGTATATATAAAAGGATTTATTTCTTCTGTCCCTATAGTTTTGCCTTTTCTAGAATGTCCTATCAATGGCATCATATAGCATGTGGTCTTTTGAGGCTAGCTTTCTCCCCTTGCACAATGCAACTGAGGGACAGTACATCCGAGTTGTTAGGTGTGTCAGTAATTTGTTTCTTTTTATTGTTGGTGCTATTCCATTGTATAAATATACCATGATTTATTTACTGTTTTGCAATTCTATGGATAGGAGTTGTTTCCAGCTTTATGCTATAAGTACCAGTGTACAGATATTTGTGTGGGCATGGCTTCTTAGCTCTTGGTTGTTGAGGAGTGGGGTTGCCAAACTGGTTTTCCAAACTGCTTATGCCATTTTACATTCCAACTAGTAACATGTGAGAGATTTAGTATTGCCAGCATTTAGGATTGTCACTATGTTTTATTAGATCCAACCTAATAGACATGTTAGTGGTATCTTATTTTAATATACACTTCCAGAATGACTAATGATGTTGAGTGTATTTTCATGTGTTCATTTGCCCTCTGTTCATTTGCCCTTTTCATGTGTTCATTTGCCCTCAACTTAGGTTATGTACACGTACAAACCTTTTCCCCATTTTTTAAATTAGGTTGTGTGTTTTCTTACTGAGTTCTGGAATTTCTTTATATATTCCATTTAGCAGGCATTTGTCAGATATGTGTTTTTCAAATATTTTCTCCCACTCTGGTTTATATTCTCATTTCCCTAACAGTGTGTCTTTTGAAGAGTAGAGGTTTTAAATTTTGATGAAGTTCAGTTTATCAATTTTTTATTTTTATGATTTGTGCTTTTTCTGTTCTATTTTTTAAAAAATCTTTGCATGCCCCAACAAAGATTTCCTTCTAAAAGTTGTATAGTTTTACGTTTTACATTTCTTAGGGATTTTCTACAAAGACAGTCATGTAATCTATGAGTGCAGACAGTTTATTTGTGCCTTTCCAATCTGTAAGCCTTTTCTATATTTCTCTTGCCTATTGTACTGACTCAGATTTGCAGTATGTTAAATAGCAGTGATGAAAGCAGACACTTGCCTTATTCTTGATCTTAGAAAGAAAGAAAGCACTAAGTCTTTCACTCTAAAGTTTGATGATAGCTATAGGCTTTCCATACTTGCCCTTCATCAAGTTGAAGAAGACCCCTCTATTCTTAGTTTGCTAAGAATTTTTATCATGAATGAATGTTGAATTTATCAAGTTAATGTTAATATGGTGAATTATATTGATATGTTGAACCAGCTGTGTATTCCCAGGTTAAATGTTTGATAATGTTTTATCCATTTACATATTGCTGTATTCAGTGTGCTAACATTTTATTAAGTTTTTCATATTTATGTTCATGAGGGATATTGGTCTGTAGCTTTCTTTCCTTTTAATCACCCACTGGTACATTTAATTTAATCATTTTGGTTTTGATTTCTCGATAATCTGCTTGGTTCTATGTCAAATCTGTTTAGTCTTGATTTTGATTTCCTATATCTTATAGATATTTTTAAGATTTTATTTTTTTTGAAAGATAGTAAGCAAAGTGACTTTAGCATCTATGCCTGATAATTCTGATATCTAAATTTTCTTAGAGATTTATTTCTGCCAGTCTCACTCAATAGTGGTTTTTTTATTTTGTGAGTATATGCTTACTTATTTTTAATAGTAAGCTTCCTTTTTTTCTCAGATAATATTTTTAGAAATTCTCTGAGTCCAGGAATGGAGGTATGCATTTTTCCAGAGAGAATTTGCATTTCTTTCTGCCAGTCTTCTGGAGATACTGAAAGTCCAGGACAACTTGAAATTTAAAAATCAAGATGTGGCTTTTGACACCACCCTAATAATGATGTGAATTGCACTGCAAGTCCCAAGGTCTAAGTTAATTTAACTTACTGAAGTCAAGCAATAGAATTTACTGGATCTGCTGCTGGATCAGATGTTAGAGGTAGGAAGTAGGAAACAAAGGACTACTCCAGGTTCATTGCTTAGATAACTAAGGTGACAAGAGAGCTGTTAGCTAAGATGTGGAGCCTGCGGAAGGATAGGCTTGGAGGTCCATTTTGGGTGTTTTATATTTGGGATTGCTGTGTTTTGTCCCTCTGGCATTTGACAGTATATTTATGGAGTGAGTCCTGAACATATAGAAGGTATTTAAAACTTAAGGTAGGTGCAGTTACCGAGGGGGAAAGAATACAAGTAGTAGAAAGAAAAAAATCTCAGGACCAAACCTGAAAAATCACAATAATTAGAAGTTGGACAGAAAGAGATAAAGAAAGGATTAGTCAAAGATAGGAGAAGGCATATACATTCAAATCTAAGGAAGCACATTGAGTGTTCTTGCTCCCAACTTGATTTTCTCAAGGATTCTCATGGGTTTTCTAGTCTCTGTTCGTATATTCTCTTGATTTACTAAATATCAAGGGCCTACTGTCAGCAATTTCTAGGCATCTACTTCACACCCTGGGGATGTTTAAGATGCATAGAGTGAGTCACAGGGAAGAGCCATGAATCACCTGCTCTGGTAGCAGACTCCAGTGCCTCTGGCTGCTCCAGGCTTAAAAAAGATCTACAGGAGACTAGAGTTGGGTCCCAGATGATGTCTGGGTGGAACTGTTTACCAGGACAGTTTTGTAGCCACTGGAGTGAAGCTGCTTCTAAACCTCTCCATAGCCCATTAGTTGTGTTTTGTTCTTCCTCCTTAGGTTTTAGATTGTGTCCCTTTCCAACATCTTAGTGGCTTTTTTCCTCTATGATGTCCATGTTGAAGTAAAGCTTCGAAGTTCCTTTTCCTGGATGCATCTAAGTTGCCTCTACCATGTCTGTGCCTGAAACTTGTGCCCACCCAGCAAGGAGCCCCTGCACGTTAGAAACTGTGTCTCTGAACCAGGCACGGTAATCACACCTATAATCCCAGCACTTTGTGGGGGTGAGGCAGGAGGATCTCTTGAGGCCAGGGATTTGAGACCTGTCCAGGCAACGTAGTGAGACCTCATCTCTACAAAAAATTAAAAAATGATCAGGCATGTGTGGTGGGTGCCTGTAGTCCCAATTACTTGGGAAGCTGAGGCAGGAGGATCGCTTGAGCCCAGGAGTTAGAGGCTGCAGTGAGTTATGATCATGCCACTGCAGTCCAGCCTGGGCAGCACAACGAGACCCTATGTCAGGGAAAAAAACAAAACAAAACTTTTTTTAAGGCCGGGCGCGGTGGCTCACGCCTGTAATCCTAGCACTCTGGGAGGCCGAGGCGGGCGGATTGCTCAAGGTCAGGAGTTCAAAACCAGCCTGAGCAAGAGTGAGACCCCGTCTCTAAAAAAAAAAAAAAAACAAACTTTTTTTAAATAAAAAAATGAAATTATGTCTCAGATACCGGCATCGATGAACCTCTAGGCTAACTAAGTTTTTCTCTCCTTGTAGGACTCATAACTTTGGATCCCAAAACAGCTCATCCCTGCCTGGTCCTGTCTGAGGACCTGAGGAGAGTGAGACTTGGAAGTGCCCAGCAGGATGTGCCTGGCAACCCAGGGAGATTCGACTTCGGGGCCACTGTGTTGGGTCTGGAAAGCTTCACCTCCGGGAGGCACTACTGGGAGGTAGATGTGGAGAAGGCCACCAAGTGGCAATTGGGCGTATACCAAGACTCTCCAAACAGAAAGGGCACCGTGCCCACATCCTCTGGAGATAAAGTCTTACTCATGGGGTCCATGATGGGGACTGATTATACCTTCTGGGTTTTCCCCCCTCTGAAAAGGGTTTCCCTGAGAAAGCCAATGCACAAAGTTGGAGTTTTCCTAGACTATGAATATGGGCACATATCATTCTACAATGTGACAGAGAGAACCCTCATTTATAATTTCTCTCACCTCTTCTTCCAAGGATCTCTTAGGCCTATATTTTCTCTTTGTATCCCAAATTGAGACACAAATTCAGACTCTCTCACTGTCTCCCCTCATCACATTCCTTCTTGTTACTGTTAGCCCTTAATCTTCCTGTGTGGGAAACCCAAGACCACAGGAGCTCAGAAAGTTAAAAGCAAGACTTTGTGAAATAATGTATATAAAGTAAATCCAATAAAAGAGTTCTGTAAGTTGGATCCAGTTTAATACTCCATAGCCTTTGTGTTCTTGTGACTTTCAACACCTGTTTAGTGAAAGAGGTTGCATTTAAGCTGAATCATGAATAATAACTGAAAGACCCTACACTAATTAGAACAAATGCATATGCATCATAGGATTGGGGAATTGGAGAAGAAATATGGCCTGGGGTCCTTAGAAGTAGGTTAGGGACTTTGGACATATTTCTGAAAACATTTGCAGAAACAGCTGTAATCAGGAATGAAAGCAGGAGTTTAGATTTAAGTGTACCATCCTAGTGCCCTGAGGATGGAGACATCCTGTCACTGACAGTAAGTCTCTAGACTTCTAAGTTCCAAATAGAGAATAATAACTTAATTTCCCTGGATATTTTATCTGGGTAAGGAGAAGGAATTATGGAAAGTATGAATATTTTAAAATTATTTTCCAAGTATTCTTTTTCTACTTCTCTTTCTGACAAGAAAAATTAGATTTCTTAAAATAAGCCTGAATAGTTCAATGCTCTGAAACACATAAGTATTACTGTAATGATTTGCTCTCTTCCTCTATCTGGTGATCCACTAACATAACAACCTATAAGTATATATTAATCTTATTACTCATATGTGGAAACTGATACTCTGAGAGCCAATTTAATTTTTCTGAAGTCGTGTAGCTGTTAAGTAACAGCTTAACAAAGCTGGAAGGAACAAAGATAAGCAATCAAATCTAGATCATCATATCAAAAAGCAAGCTCTGTCCAGGCCCCTGTTGCATAGGAATCTATTAGGATAAGCATGACTAGGTAGGACAGTGGTCACATTCTATTTGAATTTCCTAAAAACACAAGCCACTGTCCACAGAGAGTAAATGCAGCATATGATTTAGGAATTCAGTATTCTGTAGGAATACTCTGGGGGATGGCGGGGTGGCCAAGTTCTTAAGGATGGGCAGAGGAACAGACAGCAAAGGCAAGTGTATGAAAATCACTCCAGTTGACTCATAGGGGTCCAGGAAGTTGTAGAGTCTTATTTATCTATCTTTTGGGGAAAGATTTTTAATTGGCCAGTTAAATTCTCAAAATTTGCTATTAAACTGTACGGATTTTATTTTATTTTTTTTTTAAAGATGTACACTCAGAGTCATTGGGCGTCTTCACACTGAATCACAAGAAGCCTTGGGGGAAAGAGGCCCTGCTCTGAGAAGTGGGGGTTAGGTCAGGTAATTGAGTTGGAAGTAAGATAATTATTTAAAACACTGAGGTTAAGAATTCAGAGCAATGGCTCTCAAACCCCTTCCCAGTTTCCTGAGGAAACAATAGTGATAATTCATTATATGGGGAAATGTGAGACAATTTAGCAATGTATCCTCTGTGATTAATGTTTAAAATCAAATGTGTACGTGTCTCCATGGCTAGCTACTGAAAGTTAGAGGCTAAAAAAATACTTTGCATCAAACATTTGCATTGCCATACAACCCACAATACAAATTGTTTAAAATAACCTAGACCAGTGGTTCTCAAAATTGCCTTCACCACCATGGGAACATTTGGTGACATTTGGAGACATCTTTTGGTTGTCACAACACCAAGAGTGGTGCTACTGGCACCTATCGAGTAGGGGCCAGGGGTGTTGCTACATACCCTACAACGCACAGCACAGACCAGCAAAGAATTACGTGGCTCGAAACACAGTTGTGCTAGGCTGAGAAACCCTGAGCTAGACCAACAATCATTGCAAGAAGTAAGGATAGCACACTTTGAAAACCCAAATCATCCTTTCTCCAAAGTGCAGGAATTCCTAATGTACCCATTTACCTCAGAGCTTTGTAAACTTATTAATTTGTTTATTATCTTAGAATATTGAAATTAAGACAAAAAGGAAATTAACATTATATTGACCTTAATGTAAATATGATAATTGATAACTGCTTAGTAGATTATTAGCTATAGACTTTGATCACAATTCTATACATCTTCATTTTTTTATTGATTTCTAATATCCAAAAAACTATCATTCCAACTAATTCCTCACCCTGCAAGACCCCCCCCATAACCTCCCACTAAGAAGCTAAACCTTATTAATATCTTTCCCTGATTTCTCCATTTTGAGAGATTAATAAAACTGTCAGAATTGTGTTCTCCTTTCTACAAAAAAGCCCTACTTTATAGCTTTGATCGACAGTGTTTTTGGATGGTCTTTCTAGGAGTCCAACAGTGAACATTTCTCATCTTTTGAAAAACAAGCTACAAATTCTCCTTCACCTATTCTTTCTCCTTTTCTGTTGCAATAAGCCAATTTTTTCTACCTTGTATTGCCTTCAAATTCTTTCTAGGCTTTTAGGAAGTCCTAATGTATAGATCAGGGGTTGGCAAACTTTTTCTGTAAAAAACTAGTTAATACTTAAAATGACTCCTAAATTTACACATTCATGCTCTGAGTAATAATGTTTAGGTCAGTGATGGACCTTATACATGATGGTGGCCCCATAAGATTATAGCACCATATTTTTACCATATCTTTTCTGTGTTTAGATACACAAATACCATTGTGTTAAAGTTTTCTACAGCACAGGTTTGTAGCCTAGGAGCAATAGGCTATGCCACGTAGCCTGGGTGTGCAGCAGGCTGTACCATCTCAGTTTCTGTAAGTACACTCTGATGTTCACACAACAGCGAAATCACCTAACATGCATTTTTCAGAACGTGTCCCTTTGTCAAGCGATTCGTGACCGTGCTTCTAACCTATGCATCCAACGGGATGACGCCCTCCTCGTGGGAGGTGGAAAATAATCTCAGCTATTACAATGGCTTGCACCCTGCAAGAAGGCCCAGTACATAGACAGATATCCAATATATGTGTGGTAGTAAAATTTCATGGGGGAGGGAGTGATTAGAAAAAAAAAAATTCTAAAATGTCCTGGGGAGGGCGGTGGGGGAGCACCAATGACAAAAAGGTTGAGAAACATTACTCTACTCCAGGAGCCCCTTTTTGAGCTTTCTACCAGTGTGAGTAACTTTCCCACTTGTCTTATAATACCTCAGAGTCTTCACTTTCCTACTAAGCCTGATGGTCATCCTATGTTCCCAGAAATGTCACTTTCCAACACACTCACACAGCTTTCTGCTTTCTCCACCCTCAACCACTGTCTGGGCGAGTCTCCAGCACCACTAGCCTGGTTCCTCCATTTCTCACTAACGACACAGGTAAGTTTCTACACAGCAGCCACAGTGAGCTCTTTGAATTGTGAACTAGGTAACGTCGTCATGCTGACAGTCCTGCAGTGGCATCTTGCTGCTCTAAGAATAAAAGCAAACCCCTTTCTCTGCCCACGTAGCCCTGCGTGGTCTGACACCCTACCCTGTCCCCTCAGCCTCCACAACTGGACCATTAAGAACTGTGATCCCAAACTTGGAAGCCAAAAGAGAAGCGGCATGTCCTTGCATTGTCACGCTGGGACACTTTTTAACAAGCACGGGATGATTTACATTCTCTATGTACCTATGCTTGACTTTATTTACCATTTGCCAAGAGCCCAGACACTACTCAGTTGCATGTTAACTTGTAGAACTGCCTGGTAGAAAAGAAATCTCAAAGATTCTGGTTTTATTGCCCTATGGGTCGTTAACTAGTTTTGTGTCTAACATAGGCAGTCTTATTTGTAACATTGGTTTGTATTACTGCTGATCTGCAGAAGTTCTGCTTCTCAATCCTAGAACTAACTTTACTGTCTGACTAGTTCCCTAGCTAATTACTAAGGTGAGTAGAATGTTTGACACAGGTCCTTCCATATCTGTATGAGGCTCCGGTGTTCAAACCTTTGAAAATAATACCTTAGCACAGCACAGGGGAGCCCAAGGAATCTTCCAGCCACAAGGGCTTTGCACATTTGCTTCCTGATACTTCAGTCATTGCTGTCTCCTATTTTTGTGCTAATTCCTGCTGAATTTTCAGTTTTTAGCTTAAATGTTACTCCTTAACACTTGAAGCCTCCCTTGACATCTTTAATAAAAAAAGAGCTGTCCTGGGACATCACTGCAACAGTTATGACTCGTTATTATGGAAAGCACAGCTGGAATTCTACATTTGCTTGGGTGACTATATGATTGTCTTCCCCACTGGATTATAAATTCCACGAGAGGGCCTGTTTTTGTTCATCCTTTTATCTCTGGAAGTTAAGCAGTCCCTGGCATGTATATTCAGTAAGTATATATTGAAAGAAAGTGAGGAAAAAAGCAATAAAGGAATAGTGTGGTCAATGGGGGTGCTCCATGGGTGATGTTAGGGTGTCAAAGTCCTTCTGGAGGGGAGGTTTATTTGCATAAAAACTAAAACTAAAGAATATTCAGGTGAAACATTGTTTGCTAGGGCTGCCATACCAAAGTACCACCAACTGAGTGGCTTAAACAACAGGGATTATTGTCTCATAGTTGTGGAGGCAACAAATCCAAAGTTGCTTCCTTCTGAGGACTGGTTGCACACCTCTCTCCTCGCTGCTGGTGGTCTGTTGGCAATCGTTGGTGTTCCTTAGCTAGTTCATACCACACTCCCATTTTGCCTTCATCTTCCCTTGGTGTTCTCCCTATGTGTCTGTCTTTCCATGGGGCATTTAAAAAATTTACTTTTTATGGGGCATTTTTTAAAATATAAGAACCGTGGCTGGGTGCGGTGGCTCATGCCTGTAATCCTAACACTTGGGAGGCCAAGGCGGGCAGATTGCTTGAGGTCAGGAGTTCGAAACCAGCCTGAGCAAGAGCGAGACCCTGTCTCAACTATAAAAATAGAAATTAGTTGACCAACTAATATATATAGAAAAAATTAGCCTGGCATGGTGGCGCATGCCTGTAGTCCCAGCTACTCAGGAGGCTGAGGCAGGAAGATCTCTTGAGCCCAGGAGTTTGAGGTTGCTGTGAGCTAGGCTGATGCCATGGCACTCACTCTAGCCTGGGCAATAAAATGAGTGAGACTCTGTCTCCAAAAAAAAAACAAAAAACAAAAAAACAAAGGACCAATCATATTGGATTGGGTTAGGGGGCCACCCTACAGCATGGCTTCATTTTAACTTAATAATGACTATTTCCAAATAAGGTCACATTCTGAGGTACAGGGAATTAGGACGTCAACATACCAGGGTTCTGGGAGAAGTGGGAATAGAGGAAAGGAGCACAGTTCAACCCACAAGAGAGTTGGGAAGAAAATGGTATTCCATGTACAGCAGCAGGTTTGCAAATTCTGCCTACTAAAATCAACCTGAGTGTTTTAAAAATCCTAATAAAATTAAGCTGCATCTCCACATAGATTACACCTCTAGGGTTGGAAATCAGGCATCATTTTTTTCAAAGCTCCCCAAGTAACTACAATGTGCAGACAAGAGAAAAAACGCAGAGTGTGGTGGCTCACGCCTGTAATCCTAGCACTCTGGGAGGCCAAGGCAGGCGGATTGCTCGAGGTCAGGAGTTCGAAACCAGCCTGAGCAAGAGTGAGACCCTGTCTCTACTATAAATAGAAAGAAATTAATTGGCCAACTAATATATATATATATATAGAAAAAATTAGCCGGGCATGGTGGTGCATGCCTGTAGTCCCAGCTACTTGGGAGGCTGCGGCAGGAGGATCGCTTGAGTCCAGGAGTTTGAGGTTGCTGTGAGCTAGGCTGATGCCACGGCACTCTAGCCCAGGCAACAGAGTGAGACTGTCTCAAAAAAAAAAAAAAGAACAAGAACAAAGTTAGTAGAAGCAAGAAATAGAAAACAACAGCAGGCTTATTCAGCGGCTCTAGCCTTTTGTGTGGCCCGCGGTTTCTGAGCTTTAGAATGTGAAGACATGGCGATGGTGCCGAGGAGGTGCACTATTAGGATGTGGATTTCGGGGAGCCCCACTTGCATCGTCTTAGTGACAGGCAAGCAGGCTTGCTTCCTGTCTCGTTTGGGAAGATCGTTGGTCGTTAAAGTGTAATTTGAAGTAGGTAGCTTTAAGAAATTATAAATCTTAGTTATTTGGGGTAGATTGGGCACAGTGGCTCACGCCTGTAATCCTAGCACTCTGGGAGGCCGAAGAGGGAGGATCACTTGAGCCCAGGAGTTGGAGGTTGCTGTGAGCTAGGCTGACGCCATGGCACTCTAGCCCGGGGAACAGAGTGAGACTGTGTCTCAAAAAAAAAAGATATGTGGGCTAAAAGCCTTAGATATTTGAGCTAAGACCTAGGAACTCTCTGGCTAAGGGAAGAGCCTCTGGTAGTATGGAACACCTGGGGTTACCCCTTCACACTGGGAAGATTGCTGTACATTTAAACCACGTGGCATTCGCATGTGACAAATGTACCTACCTTGATCAAGATATATGTCCATCAAGTAGAAAACCTAGCTTTGTTCTAATAGTTGTAACTTGGAAAACATGCTCTACACATGTGCAGAGAAGTCAAGCTGTGAATTTTTTTTTTTTTGAGACAGAGTCTCACTCTGTTCCATGGGCTAGAGTGCCGTGGCGTCAGCCTAGCTCACAGCAACCTCAAACTCCTGGGCTCAAGTGATCCTCTGCCTCAGCCTCCCAAGTAGCTGGGACTACAGGTGCTGGCCACCACGATGCCCAGCTAATAAGCTGTGAGGTTTTTTTATAGCTGAACTACTAATATGTTTCTGGGGTGAGAATGGGAAAGGGGGCTCAGGAAGTCTCACAGCTCAGACAAATCTAGATAGATAGCTCCTTCTATCCTCAATTGTGGGACAAAGCAGTCTGCTTAAAATAGTCTATCTAGGGCTAAAAGAAGGAAAGGTATGTGACCTCACTGCAGTTAATTGTTTTGATCTTATACAAAGCAAGGAAAGGAATTCCAGGAAAAGGGGGAGATAAGGAATTCGGGGAAAATAAAGGAGGGACTGGAAGCTTTGGTTTCTCAGATACTCTGATTAGAGTGTAATGAAGGTGGTCAGTGGGACGTGGAAGTTTAAAATATATAGGTGGGGGATGGGAAAAGACGGAGAAGGTTGCATTTTAGTTGTGTGTTGACAAATTGGAACATATATAAGAGAATGTGAGATTGGAAGTTTACTCTTACATAAGAAGCAATTTCTGGCTGGGCGTGATGGCTCATGCCTGTAATCCTGGCACTTTGGGAGGCCGAGGTGGGAGGATTGCTTGAGGCCAGAAGTTCAAGAGCAGCCTGAGCAAGAGTGGGACCCTGTCTCTACAAAAAATGGAAAAATTAGCCAGGTGTGGTGGTACATGCCTGTAGTCCCAGCTACTCGGGAGGCTGAGGCAGGAAGATCACTTGAGCCCTGGAGTTTGAGGTTGCTGTGAGCTATGATCATACCACTGTACTCTTGCCTGGGCAACAGAGTGAGACCCTGTCTTATAACAAAAAAAAAAAAAAGAAAGAAAGAAACAATTTTCTGTAGCAATAGATGGGTGTGGTACAATGATAAATAGAAAGCATTTGACTTTAAATATTACAAAGCCTGAAGATGTGACCGAATTGCTGCAATCTCATGGTAAAACTAACGGACGAGAAGTTGCTTCTTGTAGATGAGTGAAGAAAATGGTTTCCTAAAATGGAATGTGCTCTTGGTGAAGATGCCGTGAACAGTGTTGAAATGACAGCACAGGATTTAGAATATCACATCGGAAGTTGGTTGTGCTTCTGCTATCTGCCAGGTGGGGTTCCACATGCCTTCTATTACTTCATTTGAGCCTTTTAACCCTAGGATGTTAGGTGCTTTTCCTTTTATTTTACTGAGGCAGAAGTAGAGCCAATATGCTCAAAATCACCAAGGAGTGAGATTCAAACTCTGAAAAGCCAGGCAATTTATTCTTTCCACCCACACTGATGGTATCTCCCTGAAGGTCTTGGAAGATACTGGGGGTGACTGGAGGGGAGGGAGGGGAAGTCGAGGCCTGGCAAAGATGAGAAAGTAAAATTCACAGGAATGACATTTAATATAAAACTATTCTCATGAAGCATATTTATATATAATAAAATGTTTAATTAAAATATAGATAGATTAAAATGTTATATGAATAATCTTTTTTTTTCCTCCCTGAGGGTTTTAATGACCTCTGTGTTCATTCTCATGAATACTCTCTAATCAGCCAGGTGACCCTGCCTTGTGTTTCTTGTTTCAGATAGGAGAACTATGTGGTCCTTCCACATACTGGTGAGTTTTCTATTTGAGAAAGGCGGTGGCTGTGAGGGAGGTCACCCTCCCTGGTGCAATCTCTTTAACTCTTATCATAGTTCTTTGGCTTGTGGAATTTCTGAAGCTAAAAAAACAATTCCTACATTTGATATTAAGATTCAGAGCTTGAGTAGTGAGTGAATTATAGTCCAGGCACTATAAATGTGAATTTCCTCTGAGAAGACGCCATCCTTACCTTCGCGGTGGATTAGGCTGCTTGTGTGGAGGAAAAGGCACAGACACTGATTTCTTGGGTCCACAGTCATTTGAGGAACGGGAGGAAGCGTGTGACTTACTTCACCTCTTTAAGACCAAAACTTCTTTCCAAGGCCAGGAAGATAAGAGATAAGGGAACTTGAGGCAATTTCAAGACCTCTCAGTGTTTTTTCTGTCCTTCCCATCCTCCACCCTCAGCATTTTGCCTTTTATCCCCAGCATTGATCACATAGTTCTAGGTGTTACCATCACCAAAACAAGAGCAGCCAGAGCTGGGGAGAGGGAATTTCTATCTCTGAGATTCCCTTACAACTATACCAACCGCTCACTCCCATAATAGTCTGCTGGGAAACCAACAGATTCATTAGACTGGAGTGAAAACACACTTGGCAGGATCTAAATAAGGTTGGAAACAGGAAATGAATGAAGCATATCTGCAGGGGTTTAGGACCAGTGCCTGGTGATTTCTAAGGTGGCTTTTGCAAGGCAGAGACTTGCTAGAGGTTGGGCCAAGTTTATGGCATGTCAGCTGTGAATCACAGAGCACCGGTCCTGAGCAGGTATTGATAAGCGCACTACAGCTCTTGCTAATCAGTCTATTTTAGGTGGTTCATCCTCTTATCTTTGGGGAATAAATTGCCGTAAGCCAGTAGCTAAGTTATCTTTAATTAGTCTTAGTATTGTTTAACATCCTGGAAAGACATTATGTTGGTTTCAGTTCTTATTTCTTAGGGGGAAAAAGAAAAGTCACTGATGCCTGTTCCTAGGAGACTGCCCTCACACCTGGCTGGCCATTTGGAGAAAGCAAGCAAGCAACACAGTGTGAGCTTTTTTCTGCAGCGGTGGAGGGTATGCAGGCGCAGTGCCATGCAATGGGAGAACATTCAGGGGTCCCTTTTCTCTTCTCTTCCCCGTTTTGTTATTTGGGTTGTTAGTTTAATTTAGCTGAAATCATTTATCCAGCCTTGTCAAGTCCATCTCTGTTTCTCCAGCCAGTGGGTTTCTCTCTTCTGAACTGGGATGATTATTTTGTGTTAGTTCTCCCTATTGCCTTGCTATGCTGGAGCATGCTGAATTGCAGGAATTTTTTTTTTTATTTTTGTTATACAGATGAGGTCTAACTATGTTGCCCAGGCTGGTCTCAAACTCCTGGCCTCAAGGGCTGATCCTCCTGCCTCAGCCTCTCCAAGTGCTGCGATTACAGGTGTGAGCCACCAATTGTCCCGCCAATTTCCAGGAGCCTTCCTAGGCTAGCTGACATCACATTCCTACCTTGCAGTCAGTTGTGCTGGATGTATTTACATTAGGGAAATCAGTGAGCACTGCAGAATAAGGCTCCCTCACCCCCAGTAGTTGTTAAACATTGATAGTACACTGCTGCCTATGAGTGCTTTGGTACTCTTAAGAAAGTATATTTTTTATAATTATTTTAATTTTTCAGGAAAAAAAGTCAAGGAACTTTTGAACTTAAATATTCACTTGCTGCAAGGAATACCATTTCCTAAAGCACTTTAAGGTTAAAAAGCGGGTGAGGGGGGTAGTTATGAAAAGCATACAGGAGTTTAAGTCTTCAAGAGTTTTAAAACCGTCAGGTTGGCCTGGCGCAGTGGCTCATACCTGTAATCCTAGCACTCTGGGAGTGAGATACCTCAAATTTGCATTACAATTTATCATGAGATGCTTTCATAGGGCTAGAGTAATAACATAGGGAACACAGATCAGTTTAATGTGTTAGATTTTTTTTACACAGGAAACCTTTTGATTAAAAAAAATTACTGAAGAAGTGTGATTTTTTTCACTGTCAAAAAACAAATAAAATTATGAATGAGTCACAGATCTCAAGACATATCTCATGAACTTTTAACATTCCTCTCAAGAAAATGGAAACAAACAGGAAATTATCGAAAAGTAGTAAAGATCATATGTTGAAGTCAGATTTTATGGTGATATCTCTCTTTTTTTTTTTTTTTTTTTTTTTGAGACAGAGTCTCCCTTTGTTGCCCAGGCTAGAGTGAGTGCCGTGGCATCAGCCTAGCTCACAGCAACCTCAAACTCCTGGGCTCAAGCGATCCTCCTGCCTCAGCCTCCCAAGTAGCTGGGACTACAGGCATGCGCCACCATGCGTGGCTAATTTTATATATATATATATTAGTTGGCCAATTAATTTCTTTCTATTTATAGTAGAGACAGGATCTTGCTCTTGCTCAGGCTGGTTTCGAACTCCTGACCTTAAGCAATCCGCCCGCCTCGACCCCCCAGAGTGCTAGGATTACAGGCGTGAGCCACCGCGCCCGGCCAGGAAGCTTACTTTTTAAAAAATTAGGTAAAATTTATGTTGAGTCAAGTGAATAAATCTTAAGTGTACAGCTTAATTAACTTTTATATACAATATTTATATACCAGGGATGTCACCACCTAGATCAAGTGACAAAAGATTTTCAACGTATGCTAAGACCACCCAATACCCTTCCTAGACAGTATTCAACCTCCTGAGGAGTAACCATTATTCTCACTTATATTACAGTATTAGTTTTGCCTGTTTCTGAACTTCATGTAAATGGAATGATTGTGTACGTATTTCTTTATAGGCAGCTCGTTTCACTCAAGATAATGGTTGTGAGATTTTTCTATGTTGTTTCTTATGTCAGTAGGTCTTTTACTACTGTTGCTGCTCTCTGTACAGTATCCCCTTGTATAACAAGAAGCTACAATTTTTTCGTCTATTCTCTTGGTGGACATTTGGGTTGTTTCCAGTTTTTAATTATTGTTAATGAAACTGCTATAAACTTATACATATTTTTTTCTTTTTTCTTTTTTTTTTTCCTCACCCATACTCGGCTCTTGTACATATTTTTGGTGGACACATGTATTGGTTTCTCTTGGGTATATATCTACAAGTGTAATTGCTGATCCACAGAGTTCTAAAACATGCAAATTAAATAATGTATCCAAAAATATCTATTTTTCAAATCTTGGTATTTTATTATTTATTGTATGATGTGATGTGTGTATTTGTGTGTGTGTTTGTGTGTATACAAAGATCCACAGCACTTTGTAGATGTTACATTAGCAGTAACTAAGTTAAAAAATGGAATGGCAAAATGATTTCGTTCAGTGAAAATTTTAAAAACCCTCAAAATTATAAAATACCTAGGAATTAAAAATAAATATAAAAGATTTATGGGGAAGTTAATTAAAAAGTTTATTTCAAAGACCTTAAAAGTGGGAAGACAAAAATTTTTTTCTAAATCGAATACTTGCTATAAAGACAAATGCCAATTTTCACCTAATTTCTGGCGATTCCAAATATAGTCCTTTCAGGATTTTCTTGGGATGCAAGAAAGGGTTCTAAAGTATATATGGAATAATAAATGTATAAAAAGAGCCAATAAAACATATTCAAAAGAAAAATAATGAGATAGGAACTCCCAACCAGATATGCATAATAAATTATACAATGAACAGGTTGAGACAGTTGGCTGTGCATTTAGGAATAAAATGTATATCCTCAATAATAAATTCCAACTGGATTAAAAATGGAAGTGCAACCTGGGCGCTGTGGCTCACGCCTGTAATCCTAGCACTCTGGGAGGCTGAGGCTGGAGGATCACTCAAGGTCAAGAGTTCAAAACCAGCCTGAGCAAGAGTGAGACCCCCATCTTTACTAAAAATAGAAAGAAATTAATTAGCCAACTAAAAATATATAGAAAAAATTAGCCGGGCATGGTGGTGCATGTCTGTAGTCCCAGATACTCGGGAGGCTGAGGCAGAAGGATTGCTTGAGCCCAGGAGATTGAGGTTGCTGTGAGCTAGGCTGATGCCACAGCACTCTAGCCCGGGCCGCAGAGTGAGACTCTGTCTCAAAAAAATAAAAAAATAAAAACAGAAGAAGTGCAAACCAATTAATCCAATAGTGTGAAAGAGATACCAAAAAAATAACTATAAGTTTAGAATAGAAAAGGCTTTCCAAGCACACCATAAATTCTAGATAGCATTAAATAAATGTTGAACTATTTAAAACTACAAAAAGTTAAAACAAATGGCAACTGGAAAAAATGTCCAGCAACATATGTGACAAAGTATTGATAGCCTTAATATAAAGAGCTCTAACTAATCAATAAAGAAATGACAGAGTCCAGTAGAAAACTAAGTACACAACCTAAAATTGTATTTCACCATGGTGGAAATAAAAATAGACAATCAATATGCATTACATTCACTAATAATGCATAAAATACAAATTCAAACATTAAGAAGAGAATTATTATTTTTACATGGGCAAATATTATAATGCCTTGTGGGCAACATTATGGGTAAATAGGCATTTTCATAATTGCTTGGAGGTAGTAAATGTGAGTACAGTCTCTTTGTAGGGAAATGCATGTTTTTATCCAGCATGTCCACTTCTAAGACTTACCTCATGGAAATAACTGGGCAGATGCACAAATACCTATTTCAAGATATTAATTGTCATATCATCATAGGAGGAGCAAAGATCAATAGAGGAGTAGATAAATAAATTATAAAATATTATGTGGCTCTTAACTAGAAGGCAAATTGTATAAAAATAGATAAGTTAAAAAATACTGTAATAAAACAAGCACCACATGTACTCACCAGCAAATTGGTATTAACTGATCAACACAGCAGTGGACATATAGGAATAACATTTATCGGGTGTCGGGCAGGTGGGAGGAGGAAGGAGGGGATGGGTATATACAAACACAATGAGTGAGATGTGCAATGTTTGGGGGATGGTCACGCTTGAGGCTCTGACTTGAGGGGGGAGAGGGGGGCATGGGCAATGTATGTAACCTTAACACTAGTACCCCCATAATATGCTAAAATAAAATAAATAAATACTGTAATATATTTTGAGTGATAAAATCAACTTCCAGAAAAACTTTAAGGTTTATACGTATTGAGAATGCTGTGCTAAGTAATTGACATGGATCGTCTCATTTAGTGCTTAGAACTCTGAAATGTCTAGTATATCAAAACATTTTTTTTTTTTTGGTTTTTTTTTTTGCCAAGGCAGAAAGGAAATTTTAATGGGAAAGACGTGGGGAAAACGGGAGAAGAAGCCTCAAATCAATCTCCAACCAACGGAGATCACGGGCTTTTTAAGGAGAGGCCAGGTGCGTGGGGGCGGGTTGTGGCGTAGCCTAGGAGGGACTACGTAGGCACTGAAGGCAGGTGGTGGGGACGGTGAGCCTTGGTGTCAGGAAGCTTGCTCAGGGTTCATGGTTTCCACTCTTGTGTCTTCCAGAAATCTGTTATCTCTGGGAAACAACTCAGAAAGGTCATCCAGCCTACTGGCCTGAGAATCTAAAACATGAGAGGGAAAGGCTTATAAATTATAAAAGACATACAGGGGTCATTGAAATTTGTTTACAGAGCCGGTTACTGTTGCTGTGGATCTCCCAAATTTAATCTCAATCTTCCTCAGGTCAGCACCTTTTCAGTCATTCTTACAACTGTTCTTCCAAAACATATCGATGAACTCCCACAAATCAGTAAGAAAAAGGTAAACAACCCAATAGAAAAATGGGCCGAAGACACTTTGCAGAAGAAACTTCAACGTGCAATGAACAGTGAAATATGCTCAGTCTCAACAACGAAGGAAATGCAGAGAGACCAACTTCACTTCCACCACGCTGGCAAACTTTTAAAACCCTCGAGTGTGAGTGACGATGTGGCACAACTGGAGCTTTCAGTCACTGTTGGTGGAAGTGTAAACTGATAAACCACTTTGGAAAACAATTTGGCATTATCTAGTAAAAGCAAAGCTACACATTTTCTGACCCAGCAATTCCACTCCTAGGCACATAGTTTTTAAAAACTCTTGCACGTGTCTACCAAGAAATGTATTGACAATGTTGAACTTGACCTAAGCCCTGTGATCCTGCCAAACAGTGAAGGTGAAGAAATCCCCCCCCCCACCTTTCTGTGTTCTGGAACACAGCATACTGCAAAGAAATGCCTTGCCCGTATGACTCAGATAAAACTCGTGATGTCCCCTTGTTTACCCATGACAAGGCCAGACTCAGACTCCAAAATTACAATTCTTTGGCTCATGAACTTCTTGTCCCCACAGATCAGCTGGAATAAACTTTGGTTAAGCTTTTCTCCTTCCTCCCTGACCTCACCTCCACTCCCAATCCTTCTCTTGTCCCAAGTGTTTATAAAACCAGTTCATAGAACCTGTCATAAAGGGTGTTTATTCATCTTAAATTTGTTATTCTCACTCAAATTCCAAAATTTACCAGTTCAGAATCTTTAGTGATCATTTCTGCCAATACTTGGCTCCTAGTAGGTACAAGTGCATGCAATTAAAAAAAAAAAAAAAAAAAAAACCTCTTAGTGATCTATGCCATTTAATTAACCTCTGTCAGCCTCTCTTTCCTCAAGAAAATACAAATCTCTTTGGGCTGTTGTGACTATCACATGTGCTACCATAGAGCACATAGCATAATGCTTGATACACAGTAAACCCGCAGAAGAGGGAAGCTGTTCTAACATTTGATTATAATCATCTTTATCAAGGCAACGTGGACTTGGCTGGGATGGGGTAGATGGACATTTGCCAGCCCTCAGTCATTCTTACCTCTGCCACGCCACTGCTGCAGTGGCTGTGTTCTGTCTAAACGCTTATTTACTTAATATTTTACTTTACAGTGACTAACTCCTTAAAATTAAATGTCTACTTGAACCTCATACAAAATTAATCTCCACAAAATTATTAGTTTTTTAATGTATTTTCTGCAATAAATCATTATCTAATAAAAAGTGTTCCTGGTGATCACCTAAAATCATCACAAGAAAATACCACTTGACTGACTCCTTGGGAAATGCTGAGATAGATAATCACTTGATGTTTATCATTTCCCTTTTTGCATGTCTCTAAATTGCACCTATTAGAATTATTTATCTCTGTGTTTATCTTCATCATTAACTGGGATGTCTAAGGGCAAGGATTGTGACTGTAAATTCTATTGCCCGTGATTGCCAAGATACTTTCCCAGAACAGCAACTCAATAAATATTTGCTAAATGAATTAAACAATTTTCGATACCTACATTGATTAAGAAATGTGCTAAACATGTTGGCAGAACTCAAAGAATAATCGGATGTAGATTCTGAATAAAAAAGATAGCAAGCTACACAAGACATATTTTTTATTTTTCTGTAAAAATGGATATGTTATGCAATTAATATGTATATGTAGTTAATGTCCATAAGTATTAATAATACTAATTATGAAGAACTTTTATCTGAAAATTACATTCAAGCTATGCCTTGCAAGACAAGGATGTGAATTGACAATGTATGTGTATTTGTGCATGTGTTTGCTTGTATAGAGGTTACATATAAACTTGATACAAAATTCAAAAGTACAAAAGGTATTGCAGTGAAAAGTCAGTCTTCCCTCAATCTCTGTTTCCATTTACCCAATTCTCCTACCCAGAAATGATTCCTATTACCAGTGTCTCCTCTCTGTTACCACCTAGAGATATTCAGTGCATATGGAATTCAGATTCCGATTTCAGATTTAAGGAAAGTCTAGAGACATGCATTTCAGAAAAAGAGAATTACAAGTGCAAAGCCAGTGAGGTGGGAACATGAGGAACTATGTGAGGGTAAAAAGTGAGGAAATGATGACTGACATTACAAAAGTAGAAAATAGTGGTAAAAATAAGTTGGTAATATATAAAGAGTTCTTGACAATTCTAGGAATCAAATTACTAGTATCTTTAAAATGGGATGGTAATTAATGTATTTTACTTCATTTATATGTAAAGAAAAGAACATTAAGTTTACAATGTGATATCATTTTTCAACTGTAAGTTACAATGATCTCAAAATCTGATAGCAATGTGTTGGCCAGTGTGAAGGAAAATGGTGCTGGTATACATTGTCGATGGAAGTATAAATCAGGACAATATCTATGGAAGGAGATTTGCCAATATCTATTAGAATTTTAAATGCATTTACTCTTGGATTCAGTGATTTCACTTCTAGGATATTGCTATGGTTCGTGTCCCCTCCAAAATTCAGGTGTTGAAACTTAATGGCCAATGTGATGGTATTAAGAGGTGGAACTTCTAAGACATGATTAGATCATGAGGGCTCTTCCCCTTATGAGTGGGATGAAGACCTTTATAAAAGAGGCCTCCCTGGGCTGGGCACGGTGGCTCACGCCTGTAATCCTGGCACTCTGGGAGGCTGAGGTGGGCAGATAGCTCAAGGTCAGGAGTTCGAAACTAGCCTGAGCAAGAGTGAGACCCCCGTCTCTACTAAAAAATAGAAACAAATTAAATGGCCAACTAAAAATAAAATAAAATAAAATAAAATAAAATAAAATAAAATAAAATAAAATGTAGAAAAGAGGCCTCCCCTGGATTTCGGCTTCCTTGCCCACAGCAGTCCTCCCCTGCGGAAGATGCAGCATGAAGGTGCCATGCTGGAGGCAGACAGCAGCTCCCACCAAACCTGCTGGCACCTTGATCTTGGACTCCCCAGCCTCCAGAATTGCGAGAAAATGAATTTCTGTTTTTTATAAATTATCCAGTCTCTGGTATTTCATTATAGCAGCACAAACTAACTAAGACAGAAATTATCCTCCAAACACTGGCTCATGGGAGCGATGTCATCCTTACAAGAACGTTTATTGCAGCATTGCTTAAAATCACAAAATCCTGAAAACTGAAATAGCAGAAATAGCAAACTCATCAAATAAACTGAGCATATGATTATACAAGGAATACTATGTCATCTTTATAAAGAAGAGAGTTTTTTTTCTCAAAAATTAACATAAAATTACACCCAAAATATAGTTGATGCAAAAGATAAGGTGCAGAAAATGTGTATAGGAAGTTCCCGTTTGAGGGGAGAAAAAAGAATAGCTATGGTGTGTTCACACATACACTCACACATATGCAAACACACACATGTCTGTTGCTTTGTCTATATAGATATGCACATGCTTAGGTGGGCTTATAATATCTCTAGAAAAATATAGAAGAAAGTGGTAAAGTAGTGATTGCCTCTGGAAGTAGAAACCAAGTATCTGGAGAGACAGGAAAAATTACTTTTCATTTTATACTATTTTGTAGCTGTTAAATTTTATAGCCATTGAGTCAGCAAATATTTATTGAGTGCCTACTAAATACCAGGCACTTTTGTAGGTGTTAAAGTATCGACTCTCCTGGAGTTTCTATTTTACATGTATGTGCTATAAAAAAATTAAAGCTCATAGGACAAATATGTTCATGAAATATAGCTAAAATAAATACTATTTATTTTTTATTTCTTTTCCCTACATAAATTACAAAATAATTATTTTAACACTCGCTCTTTCAAATCTAAAATTGTATAGTCTTTACAATAAAACAAAACCATTAAAAATTATTTTTTCTTTTCACATCAATTTTACGTGAAAGTAAAACTACATATTTAAAGTCATCTTTCATTGTAAATTTTTAAAAATGAGGAAGCCAGTATGAGTATGGTGGCTCATGCCTGTAATCCTGGCACTTCGGGAGACCAAGACAGGAAGATAGCTTGAGGCAAGAGTTCAAGACCAGCCTGGGCAACATCTTGAGACCCTAACCCTACAAAAGTGGGAAAAAAAAGGTAGCCAGGTCTAGTGGCATTCACCTGTAGTCCCAGCCCCTGGGGAGGCTGAACCAGGAGGATTGCTGGAGCCCAGGAGTTTGGGGCTACAGTGAGCTATGCTTAGGCAACTGTACTCCACCCTGGGTAACAGATCAAGACCTCATCTCAAAAAAAAAAAAAAAAAAATTAAGAAGCCAAATATGAAAGTTAAACTAAAAAGTTAGGGATCAGATGAAGGTTGCCAGAGTTTGAATACTAGATTTAGAAGTTTAAAATTTTGGTTAATTAATTTAATGATTGTAGTGGTTCTTCAGTACTTTATGTGAAGCTGAAAGAACAAGATGATGGAGTAGAGGAAGCAGGAGAAGTAGAGACAGAATGAGCCGTGCTTGGGTGTGGAGGCTTAAAGAACCAGATCTCAATCAAGATACTGAAAATTCGAGTCTTCACTCCAAGGTAGTATGAGCCCAAATGGGAGGGAGAGTAAAACGTGGAGCTCAGTGTGGGACAACTTCAGGTCCAGGGGATTTCAAGGCTTAAAAATAGTGAAGAATGAGAATCAAGGACGAGAAGGAAGCAGACAGGTCTGAGCCTAAAACCTAACGTACAGAGTTTTCCTCACACACAAGGTAACTATGTGCCTACCAGGTATGACCCACAGAGAGCAGGCGCACCTTCAGGGCAAAATCGGGAAGAGATGGCATGCAGAGAGAGGGGACATGGGTGGACTAAGCAGGGAATCAATAGACAAAGAAACACAAAACATGGGTCTCATAAGAAAGATAATATAATGTAGGTCCTGGGGTCGAATTGTGCAGGCGAGAATAGAAAAACCAAAGAAAAATCCCAACTTGTAACAGCATTTTGGAAGTATTCTGAGGCTTGAGGGCATTTTGTTAGAAGTTGAAGTAGTGAGTTATTAATACACCAGAAGACAGCAAGAAAGTAGAAAGAAATATAGATTATTAGAGGTCAAAATAGAAATGATGTAGAGATATTTATTTCACACATTTCTTACAGATCAGTTAACAAAGGCCATTAAAGTACGTTAACTTGAATGTGCTTTGTGGGGGTATCAGGAGGTCTGCAAATGCTGGAATAATATTCCATGCACCAAGCACTAGTGCTGTATTTAACGTAATTGTTCTCCTTGTTCAGTAGACTGAATTAAATTCCTTTTTATTTTATTGAGCTGTCTAATTGCTCTGTTATAATTTCTATGTATTTCCCAAAAGACCAGTTTCCTTATGATATGACACAATGGAATAGCCCACAGAGATAAGCAAAGTATAGGCATATCGTCTTCCTTTCCATTGAAGTAGAAATTTATTTGTTTTTGTGTTAAAATTGGATTGAATGGGGAGGCCAATTCTATTAAATAAAAGCACAAAGAAGTTGCATAAATATGGATGGAAGGAGTGTGTGAGGGGTGACTTTCCAAGTGTCTGCTGACATCTGAGTAGGAGAGATGCATCGTAAAACTCTCTTGGGGAAGAGCCAAGAAGGGGCAGAGGCGTCACAGTGCTGTCAGACATCGCAGTCCTTGGAAAACTGTGGGTCTCTGGGTGCCTGTGCGGCTGAGCTAATCTAACAATAGTCCGGTTTTGTCTATTGCCAACTCTAAGCACCATCACTAGAAATAAAGAAGACAACTGTGTGTGGGGGTCGTATCCAAAGATGGCCAGAGATAACTTAGTCGTTCTGTTTATGTAAACTATATAACCAAACCAGCAATCTCTGAATGTAGGAGCAGGTTTTGCTGAATATCCCAAGAATATCTGTGGGAAAGGAAAAGCTGGCTCCCACGCTCCTGACTTGAATAAATGTTAACCTTCTGTTGGTGAGACAGAGCCTTACGTTCAATTGGGGAAGGTGACCAAAATCAAAAGGGAACAAACAAATCTCACCTTCTTTAATTAAAGGTGGAATGAATCCAACATGAAAACCGAAACCCACCAGGCGCAGCGGAAACTGCTTTGTCAGCAGGACCAGCGCCCCCTCTGCCTTCTCTTTTCACTTGCAGGAGTCCAGGGCTCATTAAGGGGCTCCCGGAGGGAAGGGCGCAGACCACTGGTGGGCAGTGTGGGGGCTGGCAGCCCCTGCAGGCCCACAGGACGTGCTGTTTGCAGACTGTACAAGCAGGACAGAGTGTGCTCCTGAAATTAAACAGCTGTCAGTTTATGTCTCATCTTCAACTAGGGAATCTCCAAAATAGAATAAGCGTTCCAAAAAAAAAAAAAAGGATATGCAAGAGACACTCCTCCAGATAATGTTTTTTTGAGAAATAACAATCCTTAGCCAGTGCAATGGTGTGCTATTAATCTAATTGTTATTATTTTTGTCAATGATGGTGGTTATTCAATATGAACCATTCCGCTAAGAATGTTCATTTTGTTGTTATTGTTGGCTTGTTTATTCTTCTATTTGTATTTGTTGTTATTGTTGTGATTATTGTCTCTGTGGTTTCCAGGTTTTCTGATGTGTGAAGTTTTCTGATTTCTGCATTTCAGTATATTTCTGTAACAAGAGCAGGTATCTTTCCCTAGTCCTTAATTTCGAAGTCGCATTTATGGTCAGATAGATTGGCCAGAGGGTGTCCTAAGGTTGACTTGCTCAGGTGTGAGCTTAGAACACCTTGTTTGCTTTTCTTATAGTGAATAAATAATACTGGATTCTGCAAAATCCAGGCCTCTTATTCTTAAAATTTTGAAGACTGTCCAACAGAAATATCAGGCGATATATCTTGAAAAGTAATCTATTATAAATGAATGTAAAAAGTGAAAAAGTAGGCCTTAAACTAAATGAATCTTCACTTAAAATGGATACTTTTTAAAAAGAAAATCTTGTCTGACTTTGTCAAAGTTATTCTCTACCATTTTCTTATAAAAGTTTCTTGCAGGTTTCCAAATATTCTCTATTCATTCATTCCATTATTTTACTTTTAAATATAAATAGAATTGCACTGGTAAGTTCTGAAACTTATGTTCCTCACTAAATAAATTTTGCCCAGTGTTCTGTATCCTTTCAAGAGATCTACCTGTCTTTAATGGCTGTGTAATAGTTAAATAACAAATATTCCACATTGGGTTTATTAAGTCCCTTCTTGATGAATGCCTGGTTGTTTCTAAATTTTTATGACTATAAATATTGCTGTCTTGAATATCCTAATATATTATAATTATGAACTTGACAGGTGTCTGTAGAATATCTCTAGATGTGGAATTGGTGGAGCAAAAGAAAAAGGTCAAAGTTTTAGAATCTAATTTCAAAATTATGTTGTTACTTCATTTTACAACAATTTTCTGATATGTAAAGATGTATTCTCAACAAGCTATTAGATATATGTACTGAAATCAGTAAAATCTCATTATAATCATTAGATAATAATATCTGATTTGAATAACACATAAACATGAGTTTTGTGAATGTGGTAACAGCATTTTATTGTATACACATATGACGAAATTACATCACAATTTAATAATAGGATAACTATTAAATTTAAGAGTAGGGCAGCTAAAAATTACATCCTAATGTGATACAATAGAAAGTATAGTACAACTAATGAAGTGTACGGCCAAAAATAATTACCCTGTAACCAATGAAACATTTAAATCTCAGTTTCACTATAGTCTCATTATAGGAAATAGAGGTGATAAAATTAAATGATATCATGAGGAAACAATGGGACAAACTTAAAAGATGGAATCTTATACAAACTGAACTAGTTTCTTCAATATGTCAATATGATTTAAAATAAAGGGGGACAACTCTTCTAGATTAAAATTAAGAGAAATAACAAAAAAAATGAAAAAGTTGCTATTTATTGTATATCAGTGTAAACAAACACCTTTTCATGCCAGAAAACAAGGACATGCCCCAAAACCCATAGGGGCATGTCATAAGGACAGGGAGTCAATTGAAAAGCATGCCTGCTTGTGAAATGTGGGACAATGTGAACATCCAAATGAATAATGACAGGAATGTGTTAGAAAAGCTTAATAAAATCAGTTCATGAGTCTACATTGGGAGAAAAACAAATTAAAAGGGGAAAGAAGGAAGGGAAAGTTGTTTTTTGAAGAAAAATTCCAATTAACCATTTTTTAAAATACTATCACCATATTGTAGCCACCACCATAACAATTGATTCTGGCAAGACTCACCAATGAGCTAAAACTATTGAGTGAAAGATTACTGGGGAACACAATATTTATACAATATCAAACTCTCAAACAAAAGATAGTGTATTAATTACAAAGGTGAAAAAGAGTACATTTTAATGGTGAAATCTGGAAGACATTATTTTAACCAAATAGCCAAATTTAACATCCCGAATAATAGAATAAACTGGGCTTTCTGATATGACTCAATGGGAAGGACACAGCCTTGCCTGTGTGGTATTCCTGCCAGGAATGTCGTACGTGAATCCGATTGTGAAGCAACTACCACACAAATTCACATTGAGGGATATTCTGCAACACAACTGCTCATTAAAAAGATTAATGTCATAAAAGCCCTAAAAAAGTCTGGATGACTATTCTAGTTTAAATGCATTGGATTACTGTTTATATTTTCTGAATGTGAAACTTGTAGTGTGGTTTTAGAAGCAAATGTGCTGGTTTCTGGGAGGTGCCCACTAAAGTATTCAGAGAAAAAAAATGTCCTAATTCCTGCAACTAACATTCAAATGGTTCCCATTCCCTCTGCCCCTGCCAAAAGTGCAGTACATGTATGCATACATATATGTATAGGCATGTATGATGTGTGTGTGTGAGTCTGTATTTACTTTGTAGGTCAGTATATGTGGGGGGTGGGGAGATGGAGAGAGGGACCGCACAAAAGTGACAAAATATTAACAATTAGTGAATGTGTATGAAAGTTATATGGGTGTATTAGTTTGCTTAGGGTAACATAATAAAATACCACAGAATGGGTGGCTTAAACAACACAGATTTACTTTGTCCCAGTTCTAGATTCTGGAAGTTTAAGCTCAAAGCATCAGCAGGTTGGTCTCCTCTGAGTCCACCGTCCTGGGTTCTCGCTGCCTCTTCACAGGGCCACCCTCTGCACATGCCTACTGGCATCTCCATGTGTCCAGGTCTCCTCTTCTTATAAAACAACAGTCAGGTTGGATTAGGGCCTATCCTAACAGCCTCACCTTAACTTATTTGCCTCTTTAAAGATACTATCTCCAAAACCAGTCACATTCCTAAATACTGTAGTGTAGGACTACAATATCTGAATTTTGTAGAAACCCAAATAAGCCCATAACAATGGGTATTTATTGAACTATTTTCAACTTTTCTGTAGCTTTGAACATTCTCAAAATAAATAGTTGAGAGAAAAAATTAAGGTCCTGGTGGGTCCCCGCATACTTCTCTAAAATCAAATTATTTTGAGAAAGAGAAATATTTAGGTATGCGTTTGTGGCTAAATGACTTAGGCAAACTGTGTAAGATAGTATGGAAAGAATTTCTTCTTCTTTGAAAGAAAACAATCAACCAAAGCTAGACTGTATTACTCAACTTCTGTCAGCCCAGGCTGGGACAAGAAAGGAATATAACTCATACCAACAATTCCCCCCAACACACACACACACACACACACACACACACACACACTCACACCCACACAACCACACCACGCACACACACACACACACACACACACACCCTAAATAAAAACATCCTGAAGACTGAAGCACAGTTTTGAAATTCAAAATGAAAAACTACCCTATTATTTTCCCCCAAATTATAACTTTTTTATTAACTTATTAAATTTAATGTCTCATTGGCAAAGACTATTCGTAACGTAACACAGCTCAGCAGTATGATACTGCTAATTGTTACAATCTTCAGATTTTTAAAAATGTTCCTATTTTGAGTTTTTTCCCCATTCTAATGTAGCTGTAAATTACATAAATATAATTGCATTCACCTTTCATTTTCAATTTCTCTTGATAGTTTTCAGTCCTAAAGCTTTTTCTCCCCTCAAGCTGTGATTTGTCAGGTTTTGTAACCTCTGAGTATTGTCAGCGTGGCCTGTGTGTGGATGGGAAATCTCTGGAGAAAGTCTAGGCTGGTAGAAAGTGATTCAGGAAGTGACTTTCATTCCTCTGCGTGAGTACTGAACCCATGCCCCGGCATGAGAGGTGCTATCTCTCTGAAAATGACAGAAAACAGAGGTCTTAACTTCAGTATAAAATGCTTTCATTAGAAACCTCCAGAAAACACTTCAGTTTCAGATTTCCTTAAAAATTTTTTGACATGCAATCAAGTTTTAATACTTCAGAAGATCAGAGCAATTTTACTAGTTGCAAATAGGTCTTTATGACCCGATTGTTTATTCAAAAAAAGTATTTTTATGATTTTAAAGTTAGATATTTTTGTTAAAACGTTTTTAGAAATAAAAGTATAAATGAAGTAAAAACTCAAAACATTATACTCCATCCAGAGACCAGAATTGTTACTATTTAATCAGTGTATTATTACAAAGTCTACTAAACAAAGGAAAACAATAAAGCATTTATCCTGACTTTCTTGTACAAACTATATCTCAGGATAACTAAAATACAAATTTGCAGAGGGAGCAGAGCAAGATGGCCGAATAGATCGTCCCTCTGCACAAACACCTAATTCAACAACTATCCATGCAAGCAAGCACCTTCAGAAGAACCAAAAATCATACTACTTTGTGGTTTTTTTTTAATTTTTATTCTTTTTTTTATTTCAGCATATTATGGGGGTACAAATGTTTAGGTTACATATATTGCCTATGCCCCCCTCCTCCCTCGAGTCAGAGCTTCAAGTGTGACCATCCCCCAAACGTTGCACATCTCACTCATTGTGTTTGTATATACCCATCCCCTACTTTGTTTTAACGTTGTATCAAGGAAAGAGGCACAGAAGTGGGCAGAAAAGGATCTTGCATTGCCTACGCCACCCGTCCGCCGTCCCCCGGCAGTCGCAGCAGCACTCGGAGTGGAGAGAGAACCTGCGTGCCCGAGGGAGGGAGAGTGAAGAGCTCGTGGGACTTCGCATTGGAACTCAGGGCCGCCCTGGCAGAGGGGAACACAGAACAAGGCAGAATTCTGCCGGTGCCAGTGGAGGGAGCATTTAGACCAGCCTGGCCAGAGTGAAATTCTCTGCCTGGAAACGCAAGTTCCAGGGGGCCCTACTGTCACCTGCCAAAAAGCAGTCTGGGGCCTGAACTGGATTTGTAAACCAGTTGGGCCACGAAGGTTGTACTCAGTCACAACCAGTGGACTTGGGGTGCACTTGACCCAATGAGACACCAGCAGCTGCAGCCAAGCCAGTGCCTGGGTCACTCCTCCCCCAACTCCAGACAGTACAGCTCAGAGAGAGTCTTCTTCCACTTGGGGAAATGAAAAGGAGTTGCTCAGAGGACTTTGTTTTGCAACTAGGGTACCAGCTCAGCCACAGTAAAATAAATCACCAAGCAGACTCCTGAGGCCCCTGAGTCCAGGCCTTAGTTCCTGGATGACATTTGTGGGCCCACCCTAGGACAGAAGGAAACAGAAGGAAACAGGCTCCCTTGAAGGGAAGGACCCAGACCTGGCCAGACTCACCACCTGCCGAGTAAAGAATGACTGTGCTAAAAAAAAAAAAAAAAAAAAAAGGCCGGGGCGCGGTGGCTCACGCCTGTAATCCTAGCACTTTGGGAGGCCGAGGCGGGAGGATTGCTCAAGGTCAGGAGTTCGAAACCAGCCTGAGTGAGACCCCGTCTCTACCAAAAATAGAAATAAATTAATTGACCAACTAAAAATATATATACAAAAAATTAGCCGGGCATGGTGGCGCATGCCTGTAGTCCCAGCTACTCGGGAGGCTGAGGCAGTAGGATGGCTGAGCCCCAGAGATTGAGGTTGCTGTGAGCCAGGCTAACACCACGGCACTCACTCTAGCCTGGGCAACAAAGTGAGACTCTGTCTCAAAAAAAAAAAAAAAAAAAAAAGAATGACTGGGCTTCAAACATCAGAGGTAGCCAGGCAACAGTCCCCATGGGCTTTGGATGAGACCAGGCTGGCTTCAGCTGTGACCTGGTGCTGGTGGCCATGAGGGAGTGTGCGCATCACCTCCCCCAACTCCAGCAGCATATAGCACAGACAGTGAGGGAAGAGAGTGAGAGACTTTGCCTGGTAATCCAGGGCATTCTCCTGTGTCTTATCCAAGACCACCAAGGTGGTACCACCAGGAGTCTGCAAGAGTCACAGCATTACTGGGCTTGGGGCATCATCAGTGCTGATATAGCGACCAGAGATTTAGATCACAAGACTCAAATCCCTTTGAGTATCTGGAAAACCTTCTCAAGAAGGATGGGTTCAAACAAGTCCAGACTGTGAAGATTAAAACAAATACCTACATCTTCAATGCCCAGACATAGACGAACATCCACAACCATCAAGAACATACAGGAAAACACGACCTCACCGAATGAACTAAATAAGATATCAGTGACCAATCCCGGAGTGATGGAGATAGGTGGCCTTCCAGACAAAGAATTCAAAATAACTGTCCTGAAGAAGCTTAATGAACTTCAAGACAACACAGAGAAGGAATTCAGAAGCCTATCAGAGAAATTTAATAGAGAGATTGAAATAATTTTTTAAAATCAAGCAGAAATTCCAGAGCTTAAGAACTCAGCTGACAAACTGAAAAATAGGTCAGAGTCTCTCAACAGCAGAACTGATCAAGCAGAGGAGAGAGTTGGTGAGCTTGAAGACAGGCTATTTGAAAAATACATGGAAGAGAAAAAAGAAAAAAATAAGAAGAAAGTATACCTACGAGATCTAGAAAATGGCCTCAAAAGAGCAAATCTAAGAGTTATTGTCTTAAAGAGGAGGTAGAGAGAGAGACTGGGGTAGAAAGTTTGTTCAAAGAAATAATAACAGAGAAGTTCCCATACCGAGAGAAAGTTATCAATATTCAGGTACAAAAAGGTCATAGAACATCCAGCAGATTTAACCCAAACAAGGCTGCCTCAAAACATTTAATAATCAAGCTCCCAAAGGTGATGGATAAAGAAAGGGTCCTAAAGAAAGCAAAGAAAAAGAAAAAAAAATAATAACATATAATGGAGCTCTAATACAATTGCAACAAACTTCAGTGGAAACCTTATAGGCCAGGAGAAAGTGGCATGACATATTCAAAATGCTGAAGTAAAAAACCTTAACCCTAGCCGGGCGTGGTGGCTCACGCCTGTAATCCTAGCACTCTGGGAGGCTGAGGCGGGTGGATTGCTCGAGGTCGGGAGTTCGAAACCAGCCTGAGCGAGACCCTGTCTCTACTAAAAATAGAAAGAAATTAATTGACCAACTAGGTATGGTGGTGCGTGCCTGTAGTCCCAGCTACTTGGGAGGCTGAGGCAGGAGGATCGCTTGAGCCCAGGAGTTTGAGGTTGCTGTGAGCTAGGCTGACACCATGGCACTCACTCTAGCCTGGGCAACAAAAGTGAGACTCTGTCTCAAAAAAAAAACAAAAAAAACTTTAACCCTAGAATATTATATCCTGCAAAAATATCCTTCAAACATGAAGGAGAAATAAAGACTTTGCCAGACAAACAAAAGCTGAAGAATTTCATCAGCACCAGACCTGTACTATAGGAAATGCTAAAAGGAGTTCTGCAATGAAATGAAAGAATAAGACGTTATTGAACAATAAGAAATCACCTGACGGTATACCACTCACTAAAAACAGTAAGAACACAAGCACATAATATTCTATTGCTGTCATTGTGGTGTCTAAACTACTTATATCTTCAGTAGGAAGACTAAAATACAAACCTATCAAAAATAACAACAACCATTTTTTGAGAGATAGATTGGAAAAGAAGATATGGATGGAAATACAAAAAGTTAAAAAGTGGGGAGTAGGGCAGAATTTCTGTTAGATCTCTCTTGGCTTAATTTTTGGTTGTTTGTAAGCAGAGTTGTCATATATTTAAAATAATTGATTATAAAATGTTTTTTGCAAGCATCATGGTAACCTCAAACCAAAAAACCTACAACAGATACACAAAAATTGAAAAACAAGAAATCAAAACACACTACCACGTGGTATCCAGATAGCATCCCGAAACAGAAAAGTGACGTGGGGGAAAATGAGTGAAATGGAATAAAGTGCGGAGTTTAGTTAATGGGACTAAATCCATGTTGGTCTTAAGTTGTGACAAATGTACTGTCATAATGTAAGACGTTCACAGGAAGGGAAATCGGGTACGGGGCATGTGGGATCTCTGTCCCAACTTTCCAACTTTGCTGTAAATGTAAAACGATTCTAAAATGAAAAGTTCATTTAAAAGTTAGAAACTATCACAGTTTACAAATGAAAAAGAAAGGAATGTATTCGCTTTCAGTTCTGAAGCAGTTCATCTACTGAAGAAGTGACAGGAAGTGATGATCAAAGGAATAAATAATGCTTTGAGCCTTGCTTACAAGGTGTGACATAAGCCCACCTTAAATTAAGTCATAGGAAGATTAGAGAAGGTGACCTATTTCAGAAAGCAAGTCAGGGTTGAAAATGCTACCACGTTTTCTTGTTATTACAACTTTCCCAGAGGTTATAAAACAGTAAAGAATTGTAAAGTGATCTCAGTTTACCAAAGTTCTGTGAGTTGGTGGAGCCTGGGTAGCTGGGGGATTAGATGAGAGGGAGACTTGCTTTCATTGTAAACCATCATTCTCATTTTGTATTGTGTTCATGCAACTATTACCTATTCCTTAAAAATTAATTAACAGTTGGCTCTGCTTAGGAAGAAAACAAATATAGCTAAAACCCTGTATATGGGTGAAAATCTGCCTCTCTCAGCCAAAAATGATAAGATTAAACCTGGTAAGCTACACAGTCAGTGGCCAGGTAAATTTAGTTAGAGAGCAGAATGCCTTTTTATGCCTGGCAGAATTTTAAAATTGATACTACTTCAATGTATGAATCATGCCAAATAATACAACCATGGTTAAAAAAAATAAACCTGCTACAGTCTAGAAATTTTCTATCATGAAAATTAAATATCAGCAAAATAAAAAGGTAATTTGTTGATATTGTTGATATTCATTAGCACGTTCTTTTAGCAATTCAGTAAAACTTTAAAAATATATTTTTATATTCTCAAGATGGAACCTATCCAAAAATATCACCCCAATAATGGTGGTCTCTGAACAGCAGATTTATATACACTCAGGCTTCATGTGTTTTATTAATATAATCACAGCAATTTTCATTAGCTTTTAGATTAACAAAGAAAGTTATGAACTGGAATATTTTCCTAGTTGCTTTAGGTAATATATTATTTATACAGAGGTTTCCCCAAGATCCTGCAGAAAATCTATTAATATGTACAACTTCAGTTCTGTTCTTGACTAATTGCTCACCACATAGCTACTATTTCGGCATAGTTTATTAAATTCTTAAGGTGATGGTAATAAGAAAACCTCTAACCACTCTTGACTATTGGTCCAGGAGAAAAATAAGAAAATGTTATTATGTAAAAATCTGACTCCCCCCAAAGTTAAAAGTTTCTAAGAACTTGTAGGATTTTAGAATGAGAATGGCTTTTAAGGATCAATTTAGTCAAAATCAATTTAGTCAAATTCCTTTATTTCACAGATGAAAGATCTAGGGGTCACAGAAGTTAGGTAGCTTGTTTATGATCACTCAGCAAATACTGGGCACACAGAACTAGAATCCAGGTTTCTTACCAGGCTGTTATGCAAGGAATGTGTATATACCTATCCTTAAATACACATGTGTCATGAACTGATATCCAGTACAGAACTTGACATGAATTACTAGTAGAGAAGTTGTCTAAGGCAAGTGAAACAATTCAATATACATGAGGTCATGGAAGAAATTTTGAGTCTTGGAGAAAAAAAAATAGGAACTTAATCAAGGGAAAGAGAAGATCCTTATTTACTGTCTGATAAAATAAGTCTCTATTTCTTGATTCCATGACAGATTTTTTCCCCAATAATACGTTCTAAATATTCATTCCCAGTGAAGTATCCCTATCCAAATACTGACCATGGACTATATTGTTTTTGAGGCATTTTGTGCTTCAAGCTGATTTTATCCATGCCTCCACTCACGTCAACGCTGGATGGCGAAGCGAAGGTTTGAACACCACAGGAAAGGGTGTGGGCCGGAGCTGAGAGCAGCAGCAGCCAATCATGGCAATAAGGAAAGCTCTGATAAGAACCCAGGCAATACCAAATCATGTACTCTTCATTGTAGTAATTCTTATTTTATTTTTTATTTTTTTTTTTTGAGACAGAGTGTTGCTTTGTTGCCCAGGCTAGAGTGAGTGCCTTGGCATCAGCCTAGCTCACAGCAACCTCAAACTCCTGGGCTCAAGCAATCCTCCTGCCTCAGCCTCCCAAGTAGCTGGGACTACAGACATACACCACCATGCCCGGCTGATTTTTTCCTATATATATTAGGTGGCCTATTAATTTCTTTCTATTTATAGTAGAGACGGGGTCTCGCTCTTGCTCAGGCTGGTTTCGAACTTCTGACCTTGAACGATCCTCCCGCCTCGGCCTTCCAGAGTGCTAGGATTACAGGCGTGAGCCACCGCGCCCGGCCACATCGTAGTAATTCTTAAAAGGATGGTGGCTTAGTCTGTCCAGGCTGCTGTAACAAAATGTCTTAGACCGAGTAATTTATAAACAATGGAAATGTATTCTCACTGTTCTGTGGGCTGGAAAGTCCAAGATCAAGGTGCCAGCAGATTCCCTGTCTAGCGAAGGCTGCTCTGTGCTTCAGAGGTGGTTCCTCTTGCTGCATTCTCACATGGCAGGAGGGGTAAGGCAGCTGCTTTCAACCCCTTTTATAAGGGCACTAATCCCATCCCTTAGAATGGAGCCCTCATGACTTAATCACTTGCAAAAGGCTTCTTTTTTTTTTTTTTTTTTTTGAGACAGAGTCTCGCTTTGTTGCCCAGGCTAGAGTGAGTGCCGTGGCATCAGCCTAGCTCACAGCAACCTCAAACTCCTGGGCTCGAGCGATCCTTCTGCCTCAGCCTCCCTGGTAGCTGGGACTACAGGCATGTGCCACCATGCCCGGCTAATTTTTTTATATATATATCAGTTGGCCAATTGATTTCTTTCTATTTATAGTAGAGACGGGGTCTCGCTCTTGCTCAGGCTGGTTTCCAACTCCCGACCTTGAGCAATCCGCCTGCCTCGGCCTCCCAAGAGCTAGGATTACAGGCGTGAGCCACCGCGCCCGGCCCCAAAAGGCTTCTTAATGCTATTATTAATAAGTCGCAACTTATAAATTTTGACTGGACACCTATATTCAGACCATAGGAGATGGTTTAAGAACTTCAGCCCACCAAATTTCTAATTTCCCCAGCCCATTGCCATATTTAGAATCATGTTTTGATTATTAGCTTTGGCTGAAACAATTCTTTACTATCTGTACTTATTAACAATATTTGTAAACCACCTCTTTCCAATGTGGTCTTGCCACAATCATCCTTAAATGGATGGCTTCTATTATGATGTATTATGCAGAATTATCTTTGGACTTTGTATTCAAAAATTCAAATCATGCATTCTACTAACAATTAGTTACATACATGAATATATAAGAATAGTGATTTATAAATGCAAGATGGTTACTAAGGACCTCTGTCATATTTATTTGAGATTTTCTTTAAAGGAACAAGATCTTTGCAGACTTTCTTGCTGCCTTTGCTCTTTACATCAGCAAGAGTGAGAGTAATTATCTCAGTACTTCCCTATTTTAATCTCCCGCAGTAGGCGCTTGACATTTTGATGTAAGTGTTTTGATGTTGTCATTTTTATATGAGCATTTTCACTCTGACTAAAAAACAAACATTAAACTTTCCCTCCAAAAGAAAAAGCTTTCTTTTCCCCTACTTATAAAAATAAACAGAAATCTCTCAGTTAAAAATGGGTACTTGATTTCATCTTTTTATTTTATATGTATCCTGAAATGTTACTGAAGACCATTCTGAACAAAGGAGATGAGAGAGTTTGAAGAACTTTTATAAAGAAGGCAACAATGGTTTGGAGCTTGACTCTAGCTCTGTATAAATAAGGCTTTATAAATAGTTGTTATCTTCAAAGTGTTTACCACATGATTGGGGAATAAATCTAACAGAAACGAAGTGCAACAGGTAATTCATAATTACAAGCTAAGTTGTGTTGCAGGGACTGAGAATGTTGCCAGTTCAAAGCATGGAGGGAGGGCCAGGCTTGGTGGCTCACACCTGTAATCCCAGCACTTTGAGAGCCCCAGGTGGGAGAATCACTTGGGCCCAGGAGTTTGAAGCATGAGCTATCACCAATGCCAAGGGGTGACAGAGTGAAACCCTGTCTCAAAAAAAAAAAAAAAGCACTGAGGGCAAAAACAGAAAAGAAGGCTTCACAGTGAGGTGCCTACAACAATTATTTTGAAAATCCTTTTGAATTTCTATTCGCAGTAAGGTATTTTTTTTATTTGATTTTGCCATGATCCTACTATGAAAAAGTTAATTGTATCACACTAAATTAAGTGATAAATCTATGTTGAATGGTTGATTAAAATTTTGAACACAGAGGAAATTTTACTGAACAAAAATGTTTGGTATAATTAGCTAAGAAAATTTCAAATCTAAGACAATATCAAACATGTTTGATTCTCTTTTCCTTGTGATCTCTTAATAAAATAATTTGAGAATTCAGAAGTTAATATTTTGTGGTTATTAACGGAAATAGTGTCTAAACCCAAATGCCCATTAGTAGGGGTCTGTTAAGCAATGACAATGTGTTCACAAAGACACAGGAAGTAGTTGTACAAAGAATGAAAATGCTTTCAAGGGACTAATAGCAAAGAACTCCAGGACTCATCCTTGGGTGAAAAAGCAAAGTATAGAACAGAGTACAGTCGCATTGCTTATGATAAGGATACTTTCTGAAAGATGCATCCTTAGTCCATTTCATCATTGCGCAAACTTCATAGAGTGCATGATGGTACAGCCTACTGCATGACACCTGGGCTACATGGTACAGCCTGTTGCTCTAAGACTGCACACCTGTACAGCTAGTGACTGTCCTGAATACTGTAGACAGTCATAGCATGGTAAGTATTTGTGTATCTAAACATATCTCAACCTAGGAAGAGGCAGGGTAAAAACCACAACATTATAATCTCGTGGGACCATTGTCTTATAGGCAGTCCACTGTTGACCAGAAACGTCATTATGGAGCACGTGACTGCATATAATATGTTGTATTTACATTAGCAAAGGGAATGGGAAGAATAATTTTTCTGGTTTTTGAAGCATATGAATGAATTATTATATAGTTTTATGAACTAATTTTTTTGTTGTTGTTGTTGTCCAGGCTAGAGTGAGTGCCATGGCATCAGCCTAGCTCACAGCAACCTCAAACTCCTGGGCTCAAGTGATCCTCCTGCCTCAGCCTCCCGAGTAGCTGGGACTATAGGCATGTGCCATCATGCCCGGATAATTTTTTCTATATATATTAGTTGGCCAATTAATTTCTTTCTATTTATAGTAGAGATGGGGTCTCGCTCTTGCTCAGGCTGGTTTTGAACTCCTGACCTGGAGCAACCCTTATTCTTCCTTCTGTCACTACATTTTAGCAATCTGTTTACTTGCAGTTTCTCCAACAAGATCATAAACTCCTTAAGAATAGGGACTGAGGCTGGGCATGGTGACTCACGCCTATAATCCTAGCATTCTGGGAGGCCGAGGCAGGTGGATTGCTCGGTTTATCGACAGATAACCATTTAAAGAAAAATGAATATAATTGAATTTTCAAAGGAGGGAAATATGGAGGGGGCAAAAAGAAACCAAACTTGCAGTATCCTAGTACATTTTTTTAAAAGAATACTTTGGAAACTGCCTCCTTTTAGAGCATGTTTTAGAGCACCAATGACACACCTATGCACTCATAGGTTGTCGAATTGTCTTTTATCACAGATGAATTTGGCTTCCAGAACTTTACTCACCTCTTTACAGTTTCTCTGTTTTTATGTTCCTTTCATTTGCTTATTATCCAGTAGGGTTCCAAAGGGAGAGTTTCAGGTTCACCTACCAAGATGTTTTTCAAGTCCTTCCAGTTCTTACTGGAGTAAGTAATTCTTCCAGTCCTTACTGGAGGAGATGACAAAAGAGGCTAGGTTGCAGGCTGCAGAATATTTCAACAGGGTAGTCACATCTTCCTAGAGAGACGTGTGCTTTTCTCTGGAGTGTGCTCCTGACTCCTCAGATTATCACACATGACCATATTCAATTTAGAATCAAAGACACTTGGGAAGAGTCATGATTTACGTTTATAAATGTATCCCACCCATTTTCATTCACTCAGCTCAGGCCTAGAAATAGCAGGATTGTTATAGCACATATTTTGGGATTATTTTAACATTTTCTGTGGCCATAAATTTCCTGCCAAGTTTTTGTTTTCGGCTTTTTTCCACAAATAAATTTCACTGCTCAGATAATATCTCACTTGACATTTGTTATTTGGGCTTTGTTTTTAGATAATAATATATTTCTAATTTGCCTACATGAAAATAATTACTATTTCTAGCCAGTCATAGTAAAATAAAGGAAGTCAAGCCAGACTTGGTGGCTGGTGTCTTAGTGCCAGCTACTCAGGGGGCTAAGGCAGGAGGACAGATTGAACCCGGAAGTTCCAGGCTGCAGTGAACTGTGATCGCCCCACTGTAGTCCAGAGCAAGATCCTGTCTAACTAAAAAAAAAGTCAAATTTTTCATCAATAATCTATACTCACTCAGCCCAGTTAAAATGTCCGATTTATACTGAAGAATTTTACACTAGTTTGAGTAATACATTTAAAATTTTTTTTCAGAAAACATAAAGAATGAGGACTTATACTATCTAGCCCAGTCTTCAGCATCAAAACTCAATTTTCAAAAATATTACAGTTTTTAACATGACTTAATCACTAAGTCAAATTTTTGCCTATACCACTCCCATTTGTACTATTATTATAGCCTTGCAACTGGCTGTTTGACCTCCAGCCTCTCCCCAATCCCATTCATTCTTACCAAATTCATCTTTCTAAAAGTTCACTTTCATCATGTCATTGTCTAACTCTAAACCTTTCAATAAAACTTTATGAAAATTTCAATGATAGTTATTTTACCAGACTGGGCTGATAAAACATCAATGTGTCAACAAGCGGGAGTTGGTTACATAAATTGAAGATGGATGTCCCTTATGGAACTGAAGGTTATTTTCTGCTTCTTTCCTCATCTACTATCCAAGTTCAGTTTGTTGGTAGACTTAACTATTTGCTCAATTTCCTTGTAATGATTTTAAAGCATGTCCTCAAATTTCTTGACACCTCTCCCTTCAAAAAGTAGAGCCTAATTCCCCCAGGCTTGAAAGTGGGCTGAGTTTAGTGAGTCACCTCTAGTGAGTAGAATATAGTGGCAGGGGTGCTGTCTGGTTTCTGAGGGTAGGTCATAGGAAGGAGAGCCTCCACTCTGCCCTCTTTCTTTTATTTATTTTTTTCTTTTTTGAGACAGAGTCTCACTTTGTTGCCCAGGCTAGAGTGAGTGCCATGGCATCAGCCTAGCTCACAGCAACCTCAAACTCCTGGGCTCAAGCAATCCTCCTGCCTCAGCCTCCTGAGTAGCTGGGACTGCAGGCATACACCACCATGTCTGGTTAATTTTTTATATCTATATTAGTTGGCCAATTAATTTCTTTCTGTTTATAGTAGAGACAGGGTCTCCCTCTTGCTGAGGCTGGCTTCGAACTCCTGAGCTTCAACAATCTGCTGGCCTCGGCCTCCCAGAGTGCTAGGATTACAGGCGTGAGCCACCGCGCTGGCTGTGCCCTCTTTCTTGACTGGCTCTGGGGAGGCCACCTTGTCATGGGGACAGGCAGCCCTGCAGAGAGGTCGCCATGTGGAGAGGAACCAGCTTTCCATCACCAAAGGGCCCGCCATGTGAGTGAGTCGCCTTGGAAGTGGATCCTCCAGCCTCAGTCGAGCATCCTGTGGACTCCAGAGGATGGAGTCCCAGGCTTTGACTCTTCCAGCTGGAACTCCAGATGTTGCCTGGCAAAGACAAGCCACCACCATAGTGCCCTGCTTGAATTTCTGACCGGCAAAAACTATGAGATAACAAATGATTTTCATTATTTTAACCAAATAAGTTTGGTGCAGTTTATTATGCAGTAATAGATAATTAATATACTCCTCATAACACGGGTTGTCACCGTGCTAGGCAGTGAGGATTCCAAAAAAAATTAAGCTAGTTTTTGCCTTCAAAGGTAAGAATCTACTTATCAATATGTTTTCTGCTTAAGAGACTCTGGCTTTGAGCTTTGTTATAGCAGCCCTAGATAGGTCATTTAGAACTCCTGGTTTTATGGTTTTATTTTATATCTTATATATTTTTAATCTAAGTTATTTTATAACCTCATTTTATTTCCTAGCCATATACGTGCGTGTGTGCTTGTTTGTTTATATATTTCACAGTGAAAACTTACTTAGAAAAAAAAAAAAGAAAGGGAACAATAAGTAAATTTTAAGTATTTTAATTTTCTGTGCCGCATTCTGTTTAAAAATAATGGTATTATTTTTATAAAACTACATACGCTTATTCTAAGAAATACATCAAAAGATAAACCTTAAGGCCAGGCGTGGTGGCTCACGCCTGTAAACCTAGCATTCTGGGAGGCCGAGGTGAGTGGATTGCTCCAGGTCAGGAGTTCGAAAGCAGCCTGAGCAAGAGCGAGACCCCGTCTCTACTATAAATACAAAGAAATGAATTGGCCAACTAATATATATATAGAAAAAGTTATCCGGGCATGGTAGCGCATGCCTGTAGTCCCAGCTACTCGGGAGGCTGAGGCAGGATGATCGCTTGAGCCCAGGAGTTTGAGGTTGCTGTGAGCTAGGCTGATGCCATGGCACTCACTCTAGCCTGGGCAACAAAGTGAGACTCTGTCTCAAAAAAGAAAAAAGAAGAATGAAAGATAAACCTTAAAAGAGAATATAATTAGGACTCCAATACAAATACAAAAGTAGTCTGGGATAAGATTTTAGTTATTCAATTTATTAATCTATGAAGGAATCATAAATTGTAAGATATTACAAGCAAGTCGATGGAGAATTCAAAGTATGATGTCAAATAAGGAATGTTGTGATGAATTTACAAATGGATGTAAAAGCTGGCAGAATTGATCCACAGGCTGGTAAGTCATTGCATTCCACTGGACACAGTTTGCATTTCTTTGGAGAATAATTTACATTACTATGTCTTTTTCCCCCCCCCATGGCATGCCATTATTCAAAGAATTGAGGACGTGGCCTTGTAGAATATCCCCAAATTTGCATTTGTCTAATTTGTTTCCTTAGCAGTAGATTCACCATAAACATTTTAATAAGAATATTTTGTAGGTGGTGTTAACATTTATGTCATTTTGTTGAACAGGTAGATGGTATCAAATTTTCCACTGTTATAAACAATGCTCCGAAGCCTAAGTTTTCACATGTGTGTGAGCACCTCTTTGGGACAATAGTTCTGAACTTGAAGGTCCATGAGTACCAGCTGGGGAGCTCATTGAAACTGCAAATTGCCAACAACTGCAGATAGCTCTAGACATTCTAATTCAGTCCATCCCTGGCTGAGCCTGGGACCCTACATTTTTTATCACCACCCAAGATTTTTCAGTTAGAGCTGAATAGAAGAGCACACTTGAGAAACCAGTAACTTAGAGAAAACTACCAAAACTGGGCTTGTGGAGGAGGAAAGCCTACAAACTTTTTTTATTTTAGCATGTTTTTCAACCTATTTATCAAAAGGCTCCTATTTCCTTAAACCACAGCCAACAAAGTGTTTGCCAACCTGTACACTTATTAATATTTCTAATTTACTACCTATTTTACCTCTGGAGTAACATTTTAAAATATGAATTGATTTTTTTAAATTAAAAAGTAACGCATGTACAATGAAGATTTATCAAGTATTTTTACCTTTATTTTAACTTAAAACAAACAAAAAGAGGATGAATTGGAATGGCCTCACTAGAAGATTAAAATCTGATTTATTTTTCCATAGCCTTCCTTCCAAAGAAAGGCAGCCAGAAGGGGGGTGGGGTGGGGGGGAAGGCTGGCAACCCCGGGGGAGCCGGCATTCCTGGGAAACAAAGGAAGTTCACAGAGAGAATTTCTGTGCAGGTGAAAAGGATTAAGCATTTACATTTTTTCTCCTCACATTAAGGAATCTTCATTATGTTATGATGGGGCATCACAAACACTGTTCAATCTACTGTGTAATATAGCACAGTGTTATCAATAAATATTATATCGTGTCTTTAACAATTTTACTATTCAAATGTGTCCTTTTGCTGTTTTGTTTTAGGCCATCTGGTTACTGGATTGGGATCTTTCAAAAGCACTTAGAGGAGACTGCACAGGCTTGGGTCCCCGTGGGCAGGCAGAGGACTGGACAAGAGTAGCTGATAAAACGTAGCTATAAATTCCAAGGACACCTGAGGGAGCTGGGGACACACTACCGCCAAGGGTGGCGCCTAGGCGATTGAGGAAACAATGGGAGCAGGAGGGTCTCTCTGATCGTCCCCCACTTGCTCCCTGAAGCCAGTCATAAGCCGGTCACGTGAGAGGTGCCCACCCTTTACCTGAAGAAAAGGAATGTCTTTATCTCTGAGGACACAGGGACACAGAAGACTCTGAACAAACAGGGCTTTCTGAGTTCCCCCAGTTTGTTACCTTCGGATCACACTTCCATTGTCCAATCATACTCCTCTGTGATTACCCAACCTTCATCAAACCTAGCATAAAGTACACAGGTTTCCCAGTTTCTTTGGGTCTTTATGTCCGAAGGTTCCCGGGTCGTGTCATGTAAAACTTACATTAAATACATCTGTGTGTGTTAACCTGCCTTTTGTTTAGGGGCCTCGGCTATGAACCTAGGATAAGTAAGGAAATATTCTCCTCTCCCTACAGAGATGTAAATGATAACTGTCTAGTAAAAAAGATAATCCAAAGATTTATCATTTATTGCTTTGTAAGACAGTAACTAGATATATTTTTTAAAAATCTGTTCTGCCAATCCTATTCTAATATTTCTTGTTTTTCTAAATGCTTAGAAATACCAGGTTTCTCAAATGCTTTCAGAACTAGCTTAACCATCTAATTCCCTCACTGAGTTAAACTTTTGACACATACCCATTTATATGTGCATAGAGCCGTGCTTTTAACTTTTGACAGTAGGTTTATTGATATTTTAATGTTAGGTTTATTATAAATATTGTTTAATAAATAACAACAAAAGTTAAAGGAAAATACTACTAGCCTAAGGCATCATCATCTCTTCCAAACAGCAAAGAAAAAAAAAAATAGGATACTTATCTCTTTGTCAAAAGTCTCTCTCTCTCTCTCTCTCTCTCTCTCTCTCTCTAGTGAATTTTACGTATTTTTCCCTGTCCTTGAGGTGAGGATATCTATATGTAGGTAGGGCCCAGAGCAAGTGAATAACCTAAACTTTCATGAATTAGTCTTTTTGCTCCACTTCAATCTCCTTGAATGTGGTCTTTCACTTTTTCTCAATCTTGAAGAAATGTTTTTCATAAGAGATCACCATTCTTTTACAAGATTAATATTCATTGCATATATGCTAAAAACAATACAGAATACAGTTCTTTTATACCCTTGAGTATAAAAATTTCAATGTGACTGATCTGTTTTATCAAGAAATTGAAAAATTTTTTTACCCAGAAAAGACTAAATATTTTATAAGACAGCGATATAAATTCTTGAATCCTTTAAAAATAGAATAGCATTTAAAGAACTTTATGCAATTACATATACTTAGTGTGTCCTCTAAGAGCTATACATTAATTTACAGAGAGAAAACAAATTCAGATCTCAAATGGTGTCAGACTGCTCAAGCTGCCATGACAAAATACCACAGACAGGGTGGCTTAAACAGTAAAAGTTTATTTTCTCACAGTTTTGGAGACTGGAAGTCCAAGGTGCTGCCAGTTCAGTTTCTGGTGAGAACTCTCTCTGGGATGCAGCTGCCTTCGTCCGTGTCCTCACACAGTTCTTGCTTTGTGTGTGCCCACAGGAAGGGACTTGTCCTGTCAGATCAGGGAGCCACCTCCAAACACAGACAAACCGGGGGTTAGGGCTTCAACATATGAATTTTGGGGGAGGGACACAAACATTCAGCTCATAACACAAACATTGAAGTAGGTTTTCAAATTGCTAAAGTTCTTCCTTTAGGCTTATTTATAGTAATGGAAAAGAAGACACTAAGGACTCATTCGGAAACATCAGCAAGGTTATAATTGTAGGAAGTGCTAGGAGCAAGTGCAGGACATGCTACTGCAGCACAGGGCACCTTGGCATGCTGAGTATTTTAAGCTGAAGGCAATTAAGAAAACCTCAGTAGCAGGAAGATCATGCTCTGACCTCCTAACTTTCCTCCCTTAAAGTAGCCATAACAGATAAAGATAACAGATAAAGTAGCCAATTCTCTGGGACTGGGTGTGGTGGCTCACGCCTGCAATCCCAGCACTTTGGGAGACCAAGGCAGGAGGATTGGTTGAGGCCAGGAGTTTGAGGCCAGGCTGAGCAGCACAGTTAGACTCTGTTTTTACAAAAAATTTTTAAAAAACTAGCTGAGCATGGTGGCACACACCTGTAGTCCCGGGCACTCGGTAGGCTGAGGAAGAATGATCACTTGAGTAGGGAAGTTGGAGGCTGTAGTGAACTGTGATCATGCCACTGCACTCCAGCCTGGGTGACAGAGTGAGACCTTGTCTCTAAAAAAAATAAAATAAAATAAGAAGTAAGAATTCTCTGGCCTACCTCTCCTGAAAGTAGGCCACAACCCTCACTCCAAAGGGGTTCTGCTCTATACCCAGAGGCCAAGAAGAATCTGAACTCGGAGGCCTTGCTTAGTTCTCCCAGTTTATTACCATTAGATCATACCTTTTTTTCCTCCAATCATACTCTGCACAACAGCCTATAAAAATACAGTTTTCCCCTGGGCCTATCTTCATTTTTGAAGAGTCTCATGCCATGTAAAACTTATATTAAATAAATTTGTTATGCTATTCTCTTCTTTATCTGTCCTTGTTATAAAGGTGTCACCCATAAACCTTGCAATGGGTAAAGATAATTACTTTTTCTCCTCTAAGTAAGGCTAAAGCAAGAGTATATGTTTATATTATTTGTTCTTCTTCAAAATCAAAATTAATGATATCACATTTATATCAATGTTTAGGAAGTACTGGTGCATTTGTAAGTTTTTGTTGTTGTTCTCATAGAAAAGAAATGCATTTGTAAGTTTTAAACTAAGTGGAAAGTTTATATATCATAAATACAGGAAGACCAATCTGAAATTTCCAAACCACTTTGTTAGGGAGTGAATAGAAGTGATTCAAGCATATTTTGTGTTCTCAACGCATTGAATATTTCTCTTAAAACTGCATTTCCTTGAACCAATAAACACTCCCATGGTAGAAACATGTACTTATCTTCCTCACCTCATGAAACAGGGACTAGGCTCTGTGCTTGGCTTTATCTTGGAAAAACGCTTTGTTAACAAACAAAACCTAGGTAATAATTGATAACTTGCAATGAGACTGTACTAAAACTTGTACAGTAAACCCAAAGCAACATGTATGGTATTTTGGTCCCACTTTATGATAAAACAAATCTATTTTTCCTTTCATTCAGTGTTGGTATAAACAAATGAGCTCAACCTAGAGTACATATGTGACTTGAAAATATAAATGCATAATATGAAAATGTAAATGATTCATCCATTTCTTCTAATTTTAAAAAAAGTTTTTATAGGCCGGGCGCGATGGCTCACGCCTGTAATCCTAGCTCTCTGGGAGGCCGAGGTGGGCGGATTGCTCGAGGTCAGGAGTTCGAAACCTGCCTGAGCAAGAGCGAGACCCCGTCTCTACTATAAATAGGAAGAAATGAATTGGCCAACTAATATATATAGAAAAAATTAGCCGGGCATGGTGGCGAATGCCTGTAGTCCCAGCTACTTGGGAAGCTGAGGCAGGAGGATTGCTTGAGCCAGGAGTTTGAGGCTGACGCCACGGCACTCACTCTAGCCTGGGCAACAAAGTGAGACTCTGTCTCAAAGAAAAAAAAAAAAAAAGTTTTTATAAACAAACACAAAAGTACAATCAAATAAAGATAGACTATTTGGAAAAGATAATTTATTTTACAAAAGAATTGATTTTCAAAAGTATTACCTACTTTAACAAAAATATTCACCAAAACATTTATTTATATTACAAGCTATTTAAAATTAAAATATTAGAATAATAAACATTGTAAGGTAATATACCAAAAAAATCAGCCTAACACACATATTTAAATACGACGAAGACAGCTGTTGTAGTTAGTAGTTAAGCGCCTGCTAGTAGGTAGACTTGCACTGAGAGCATAGATAGTTCAATGCATAAATGAGATATGAAAGATAAAGGGAAGACTATCTCTGAGACCCAGAATATCAATTTGTCATTCATAGATGTCAAAACCAAGAGTTCAATAGAATCCCTGTGTTCAAAAAGAGATTTTCCTCAAAAAGTCACCTTCATATATTTTTAACAGCAAGCTGAAATGAAACCCATATATACATAAAAAGGTGATACATTGGCTATGGTAGAACCAAATACTTGAATTTTTAATGAATCCTGGGTTAGGACTTATAGATTTCATACTGTGGAATACATTGCATTATTGAAAATGGAGGGTATTATTTCATTTGTAACATGATTGTGTTGCCATGTACATAATAATCTAATCAAACAAAAAAAGTCTTGTCTTCTTTAATGTTATTGTTATTAAAGTAATTTAGTTCTTATTGGATTTTGCAACCAAACCATGGAATTTCAGAACAGCTATGACATATATATATATATATATATACACACACACACACACATATACACACACGCACAGGAAAAATGTGGGGAAGATCAAATTTGAATAGTGTCAGGAGATTTGTGTTGTATTCCTACGTATGTTAAGCTGGCCCCAATGTCTTGTGTTCCTATATAAGCAAAAGGAATTGAAACTCAATGTAAATAGTAAAACAAAAACTAAGCTTACCTAGCCTCTAGAACTCTCCACTTTAACCAAGGAAATATCTTCTTTGCCATCTTGCCTCTGCAAACATCTTGTAAAATTTTCCCCTTAACTCTCCCCCAACTTGGTGGAGCCCAATGGCTTATGGTCTGGAGCGGCCTGATTCACGTGTAGCTGTTTGCTCAAATAAATCTTAAAATTTTAATGTACCTACATTTATCTTTTAACACTGCAGCCCCCGACCCCCTGGGCCATGGTTCGAGGCCTGTTAGGAACTGGGCCACACAGCAGGAGGCAAGGGGCATGTTAGCTGTGTTAGTCATCTGTATTCACAGCGGCTCCTCACCGCAGGCATCACTGCCTGGGCTCCGCCCCCGTCAGATCAGCTACAGCCTTAGTTTCTCATAAGAGCTTGAACCCTACTGTAAACTGCGCATGCGAGGGATCTAGGTTGCGGCTCCTTATGAGACTCTAATGCCTGATGATCTGAGGTGGAGCTGAGGCGGTGATGCTAGTGCCGGGGAGCGGCTGCAAATACAGATTATCATTAGCAGGGAGGTTTGACTGCACAACAAATGCAACACTCCTGAATCATCCCAAGACCATCACTCCCATCTTGATCCATGGAAAAATTGTCCTCTGTGAAACTGGTCCCCAGTGCCAAAAAGGTTGGGGACGCTGTTTCAACAGCATCTACCTGTGTGCCTGTGGACAGATCCCTTTATCCTTCTGTGCTTAATGGACCAGGGACTTACAAAAAAATATGAGGCCCTTTGTGGTAGGTGGCATGTGACTTTATGGCAATGTTGATAAGAAAGCTCCCAGCCAGGAGTATTACCAGGATACCATCGGCATCTGTGCATAAGGGAGGCAGATCTCTCTTCCGTCGGGGGCTGTGAAGGAATCTCTGTGACACACTCAGATGTGAACTTAATCTTTAAAAATGTAGATTTCTAGAAGTGATTTACAATTGACTAGATTTAGTCAATAGGATGATATATCATATCATAATATACTACTATAGGAGAGCAAGACCTTCTGTGTCTGTTGGAATAAAAATGTAAAATTATTTAGCTACTTGTCATTTTTTTTTAAGACAGAGTCTTGCTCTGTTGCCTGGGCTAGAGTGCAGTGACCTTATCACAGCCCATGGAAACCTCAAACTCTTGGGCTCCAGCGAATCTCCTGCCTCAGCCTCTTGGGTAGCTGGGACTATAGGTGTGCACCACCATGCACAGCTAATTTTTCTACTTTAGTAGAGATGGGGGTCTCGCTCTTGCTCCAGCTGGTCTTGAATTCCTGAACTGAAGCGATTCTCTCGCCTTGGCCTCCCAGAGTGCTAGGATTACAGGCATGAGCCACCACACCCTGCATAGATTTTTTTAATTCCAGAAAAATCTTTTCAATTTCATGGCTTGGTTTTTTATAATTAATGGACAAAAGTAATTGGGGTGGCCTGGTGTCCTTTGGTAATTCAGTTAATTCCCTTTCTATGAAATATCCATTTTCTATATGGTACTTAGCCTAAGAAGCTTGGGAAAGTAGGTATAGATAGTTTTACTTCAAATTTGCCATTTTGATTAAATCCAAAGAATTTTCAGTTGGTACATAAAATAGTAGCCAATTATTTGGGTACAAACATTTTTCCAGGCTCTTTTTGTTTGTTTGTTTTGGATTAAAGATTAATTTCATTGGTTTCCATGGATTCTTAATACTTTAAAACTTATAGTAATAAAAAATAATAATAATTGTATATACAACACTGTTCCTAAGACTTTTACGCATGTTGACATTGATCACTCACAATTAAGTGACAATGTAGGTACTGATTTTATCTTCATTTTATTAATGAGAAACCGAATAGTTGAGAAACTCACCCACAATCTTCAGCCAATAAGTGAAAGAGCCAGGATTTCAAACCACAGGGTCTAAACCAAAGCCTTTACAGGTTTACCTCAGGTTTACCGCTTCTCAAATGAAATGGTAATTGGCCTTTATTTTGAAAAGGCCAATGTTAAACTTTTCAAAATGCCATATTGTTTGCAGATTTTCTAACAATGAAGTAATTATTTTAAGCAACTAAATGTAATTTAATAGAAATACTCCTAGAATATATAGGTTTTAATAGTGTATAGTTTTATATATTATATAATTTGATCAGTTTAATTATCTCCTGGGAGATTAGAGGTGCTTTGGTTCTTCAACCTTGTTTTCTTTACCTAGACCTGGACATAGAATCATGATGATATTAAAAATTAAAGATTGAATGTTTGTTACCATAAGCATGTTTGTAAAAGAAATGAACTGTTTTAGGGAAGAAAAAAAAATCTTCATATCTGTGTGACAATTTATTTTGCAGATAACTCACAATGTCCCATTTTATTCTAAACCCAAACAAATTAAAATAAGGCAGGCATTATTATTTATATTTTACAGATGAGAAATTAAGGCACGAAAGTTAAGTGCATTTTACAAGACCATAGTGCTAGTTGGAGTGGAAGTCAGGCAGGAATCCAGTTGTCCTAGGAGAATACTCTTTCCATTGTTCTCTTTTGAACAAACTACTGTCATTGTTGAACATCTTCTGTTGTTTCTTTTCTTCTTCTTCTTTTTTTATGTATTTTTTATTTTTTTGGCGCCTTTTTAGAAGAATCCTTGACAATAGCCTTGGTTAGGCTATTTCTTGAGTTGTGGGACTAACTAAAAGTGCATTTTAAACCATTTATACAATTATTTGAATATATTTGGGCCTTTTTTGGTGGAGTGGAACAGGAGACAGAGCTGGTTCGGCATTTGAATTTCCTCACGGGCAATGAATAATAATTATGTGGTTGCCAAATTAGTTCCACTAGTTTGAATGTTAGGCTGGCAGACAAGGGCAGTGAGGTGTTCCCCTCACTCTGACAGGAAATTGATGACAAAAACCTTTAACCAAGAGAAAAACAGCTTTAGAGTGGTAAAGAGGTCCTGGCTCAGAGTCATTATCACTTGCAAGCGATTGCAGTGGAGCTTTGTAAAGTGGGCGGATGGACTATTTGCACCTGAATCACTAGGGGCATTTCATGAGCTTCTGGGCTCAGCCCACACCAAGTGAAGCAGAGGTGCTGGGCTGGCATCATGGATTTATGACATCATCTGACTTCAAGAGGAACCAATCGATTAGGCGATTAAACAGAATTTTTGGTTGTTTTCAAGTACCTAGAATGTCCAGTTTTGAAAGTACTGTGGATGGAGCAGCATGACTCTGTTCCTTAAGCACAGGCTACACAGACTGACATTTCGAAGAGCACAATGTGGAAAAAAAGAGCATCCAGTGAAGATACCTGGTAAATGCCGGTCCTGAAATATATATGCAAATGCAAAGAACATAGAAGAGCCAAAGCAATTTAGAATAAGAACAAAGTTAAAGGCTTTCGATTACTTGATGCCAAGACTTACTATAAAGGTACAGTAATCAAGACAGTGTTGCATTCATATAAGAATAGACGTAGAAATCCATGGAACAGAATAGAGAATCCAAAATAAACAGACACACATGCACAGGCACAACACACACACAGTCCTGGTTGATTTTTGACAGAAATGCCAAGGTAAAGGGAAAGGATAATCCTTTTTAGCAAGTAGTACTAAACAATTAAATATCCATAGGATAGAAAAATGCCAAATATATATTAAAAATATGTGTATATATTATATATATAAACTCAATTCTTAGCTAACAACACACACAAAAATAACCTCAAACAATTCCTAGACCCAAATGTAAAAATAATCTGTAAAACTTTTAGAAGAAAGCAGAGAGAAAATTTTTTGTGTGTGTTTGTAAGTTAGGCCAAAGCAGAGGTTGGCAAACTATAGCCAGTGGGCAAAATGTGGCCTGCTACCTGTTTTTATAAATAAAGTTTTATTGGAACACAGCCTTTCTTATTCATCTACACACTGCCTATGGCTTCTGTGCAACAGAGGCTGAGTTAAGTAGTTGCAACAGACAGCATATGGATAATAAAATTTAAAATATTCACTATCTGGCCCTTTATAGAAAATGTTTGCTGACCTCTGGGCCAGAATATTTTAAACGGAAGCACAGATACAAAACATTTAGAGAAACCATCTTAAGTGCCTACAATATCTTATGTGGGCTTTAGAGAATGTGCACACCTCCCCTCCAATCCATCCACTCTACTAACTCCCTGAGTCCCACCTCAGGGCCCCAGCCACACTCTGGGTGGTTGTTCAAGGTAGCAGGCAGTTCTTGCCTTGGGGCCCTTGCCCTGGAGCTTCCCTGTGTGGAATATTCTTTCTACAGGTGCCCACTCGGCCCTTCCTCACTTCCAGTCTCAGATCAAACGTCGCTTTCCTGCCGAGGCCTGTATTTACCACCTGTTTCCTTTGTTACACACGCCTGCTCACTCCCTCAGCACCCATTTTAAACCAGTTCTATTTTTTTCTTTTCTTTTCGTAGTGTTTATCATCTTCTAACATTCATTTTAATTTACTTTTTAAAGTGTTTTTTATGGCTGAAATAAGAAGATGATTGAAGTATGATTTTATGAATTACACAGTTTATTGCCATACAAAGAGATTGCTTTTCTCTTTTCTTTCTTTTCTCTTTTCTTTTCTTTTCTTTTCTTTTCTTTTCTTTTCTTTTCTTTTCTTTTCTTTTCTTTTCTTTCTCTTCTCTTCTCTTCTCTTCTCTTCTCTTCTCTTCTCTTCTCTTCTCTTCCCTTTTCTTCTCTTCTCTTTTCTTTTCTTCCCTCTCCTCTCTTCTCCTCTCCTCTCCTCTCCTCTCCTCTCCTCTCCTCTCCTCTCCTCTCCTCTCCTCTCTTCTCTTTTTTTCTTTTCTTTTATTCTTTTTCAATTCCAGTGCTCAGAGAAGAGAAGAGTACTGGAAACAGCTCTCAGGGGAAGTGCATCCCTGGAGGAGGGAGGTGAGTCCCAATCTTGTTTACTGAAGTCTAGTTGCTCGGTTAGGATGGGAGCAGGCCTCTGCGGATGTTAAGTCGAATGGACGTGTGGGTGGACCTTTCCACGAGAGGGCCTTTGGAGAGTTGGTTTCGACAACGCATCTTATTTTTTTTTTCTTTTTATTTTTTTATTTCAGCATATTACGGGGGTACAAATGTTAAGGTTACGTATATTGCCCATGCCCTTAGATCCAAGAGCGCACACAGGCCCTGGGTGCCGGCTAGTGGTGAGGGTGCTGGCGGGTGAGGCTTCGGCGGCCCAGGGCTGGCAGAGTAGCTTTGCTGCAGCTGGAGCTCTCAATGTGCCTGTCAAAATCTTGGGTTTGTTGTGTTCCGGAGTCCAGTCATTGAGGCCGATCACACATACGTGGTCTGATAAGGTGTGAAATAACATTCTTGTGGGGAGGGAGATGAAGTTCCATGTTCTTATCACAGCAAAACGTGAGTCACTTACATAGCAAATTATGTGTGTTTGGAATTGTTTCAAAGCTATATAACAAGAAGTCGTTCTCCAACTCCCACTTTTCCAGAAAGTAAGCTCCACAGTTTCAAGGATTGCGATCTCATTAGCACTATGTGTTATTTTCATGTCAGGTATGCCTCTCGTAGCCTCTATCATATTTAGCTTTCATGAAGACACTTACCTAGTCCCTACTATTTGCTTTGATTGAAAAGTAATATCCCTTCGTATAATTATCTGGCTTAATAACTGCTATCATTTACTCCATGTCTACTAAGGGGCCGGGTGTAAAGACCTACACAGTCTTATTATTCAATGCTCACAGTGACCTGGGGACAGAAACTGTTATCGCAGTATTACAGAGTTGCCTGGTAATTTGCTCCGGATCACATAATTCATTAAATTGCAGACAAAAGACTTAAACTGCATCCCTTGTCATGTCCTTGCTTAGTTCAGTGTTTTACATTCCAGGTATGCTAAACTCTAGACTATAGACCATAGATACTGTTGGCACCAGAGGGCAGCCAGCTGGATTTCAGGCAGAACCCGACAGGGGCAGCATAATTATCTTTAAAACATGTGCCAACTGAATCTTGCGTGTGTGTGTGTGTGTGTGTGTGTGTGTGTTTTAGAGGCAGAGTCTCACTCTGTTGCCCAGGTTGGAGTGCAGTGGCATTATCATAGCTCACAGCAACCACAAACTCCTGCGCTCACACGATCCTCCTGCCTCAGCCTCCCAAGTAGCTGGGACTACATGTTTGTGCCACCACGCCTGGCTAGTTTCTTTCTATTTTCAGTAAAGGTGGGGTCTTGCTTGCTGATGCTGGTCTCAAACTCCTGACCTCAAGCCATCCTCCAGCCTTGGCCTCCCAGAGTGCTAGGATTATAGGTATAAGCCACTGTGCCCTGACTCTAACTGAGTCTTAATTCAGATTCTCCAATTTCTTCATATTGAAATCTAGAAAATGCAAATATTAATTTTAATAAGTATACTGAATTATTATGTTACTATAATAATTAATTATTTATTGGTATATAAGTTTCACAAGTCCAAAATCCCTTTTCCAAAAGCCTTGAGGCCATATGTGGTTCAGAATTCAGAGCAGTTTGCAGGAGCATAACATAACACATGCACCATACATCAGTTCTTCTAAGAGGGATTTGGGGCAGTATTTCATAATTATAAACATTTCTGCAGGAAAATGTATAAGTATTCACACTTAATGGGATAAATAAAGACTGTAAAAAGCTTTGCATGTGCTTTGTTGCCAAATGAGGCCAGAGAAGTTTTAGTTTCAGCTCCTCAGCCTCCCAGCTGTGTTTCTTCCTGCAAATTGTTAAACCAGCTGTGCCTCTGTTTCCCTATCTGTACCGGTGGCACCCACATCCTAGCATGGGTGATGACGTTTGGGTCAATGTACATAGGATGGAAAGAATTTTAGCAACTGTGCAGAGTAAGTGCTCAGGAAGTGTTGGCTGATAGCATATGTGTTCCGTGGCAGGCAAGGGGAGCAATCTACCAGCTTTTCTTAAGTAAGAGGTTCTATGATATTAACTGTAATATGGAGCTGTTGTCTCATTTATCTTAATTTATAATTTATGGAATATGAAGAACACCTGAAGGAGTGATTTTAGGATCAGTTTTCTTTGAAAGCGATGTCCTTGCTTCATTTTGATTCACAAACAAACCGCTCAATATGCCCCTGTCCTAAGTAGCCTGTTTCTCATTATCTAATCCCTGTCTGTATTAACATAATCTATTATTTATTCTCAGACCAAATTACCATTGTTTTTGATGTTTCAGCTAGTTAGTGACTTCTGGCCAGGACTATAATAAACTGAGGGAAGTGGTTTCAGCATGCTAATGCTACACACCACCCTGCGTGCAGCTGAGACTCTGCCAGCCCTTGGATGCTGAAATGAACAAACTAAAAATCAATGTCGACTATGAGGTAATAAGAGTAATCCTGGAGCAAGGTAAACTGTGGGTAGAAAAGATGCAGCCCTCAAAGTGGTCTTGCTTCACTTCCCTGTTGGCCTCTGCTAGCCAACTGCTAGCCACCTGGCTGGCTCTCAGTGTGCGGTTGTAATGAAAATGCCAGAACAGCCTGAGGACCTTTGACAATGTTCCCTCTGCCTGGAATATCTGGGCCGTCCCTCCCACCACCTGCCCCTCCTTTTCACCTGGCTCCTACTCATCTTTCATTTCTCAGCCTGCTTAGAAGTTCCATCAGCAAAGCTTCCCCCGAGACCTCAAGTCTGGTTCATACGCCTCTCTTAGCACTTGGCACCAACCTCAGTTTTACTGTTTATTAACTGTTGGGCACAGTGTGCTATAATTGAGCTGTTTACATGTCTGTCTTGCTTAGATTGGAAGGGGAACCATACCTACCCGTTCCAGATTGTATTCCCAGTGCTTAATACAGCACCTGGCACATGGCAGTAAACCTCTCATGTGAAAAAAAGGTATAATATGTGAAAAAAGGTATAAGACAACTGCCCTATAGAATTGTGAAAATAAAATAAGATGCTGTGTATGAATATGCTTACGAGTCAAATGCTTAGCAGGTAACAGGCATGTGATAAATGTTACGTGAATGTGAAATCTTCACTTTCTTGGAGTCACAGCACAGCTTTTTAATTTTGTTGTAGACTCAGTTCAAACTACTATTCTCTGTCCACGTATATTGTAGATAATAACATTCCTTTCCCTCATTACATGGTCACTTTACTTTTTCTTTTGTTGTTGTTGTTAAATGGATTAGCAAATATGCTGAAAAAATAAACACAGTTTTTAGAAGGGCGGGGTGACTCTGACTGTTCTTTTAATTTTTGAATATTTTAAACTATTGTTGGGGTTCAGAAAATGATACTTTGGTGCCTTGGCATGCCGAGTACTTTGACCTGAAGGACACTGGAAGGCCTCAGAAGCAAAGTGTCCTGGCCTTCTTTCTCTTGCTAACCTTTCTTTCCCAAGACAGACCACAGAAACGAGAATCCTTCTTCCCCAAGGTGAATCGGAAAGACTAGGATCCTTCTCCCCCAAAGCCAGCCATAAAACCTAGAAATATTCGAACCTTCCCCGGCCTTTCTATGTAGAACCTAGCCATAAAGAAATTCTCTGACCTATCTTGTCTGAAAGTAGATCATGAAACCCTCATTCCAGAGAAGTCCTGCCCCACACCCAGGAGGAAAAAATGCTGCGCAGAGAAGCCAAGAAGAATCTGGACAGACAGCCTTGCTGGGCTTCCCCACTCAGTCTGTTACCATCAGATCTTACTCTTTGATCGCCGTTCTGCACAGCCGTCCATGTTTCACTGAACCTTAGCACGAAGACGAAATGTTTTCCCTGAGTCTTTGGATATTCCTTTCTGAAGCTTCCTATGTCACATGACACTTTGATTAAATAAATTTGTTGTGCTTTTCTCTTGTTAACCTGCATTTTGTCATGAAAGTGTCAGCTGTGTCCCTCATTGTGGGGAGAAAAGGGATCATACCCTTACCACCACCCTTACCACATGTTACAAGCACATGTTGTTCAACAAAACCCCAAACTCCTTTCGTGAAACATGTCTTTCACTATTTTCTAAGCAATCATATTTTACAGAAAATCGAAACCATATATTTCTGATTTATTTATACTTTGGCTACATTAACACTCTGCTTTGAGAAGAGTCTTAATGGTTAGTTATTATTATATGTATATATGATATGTCTGTTTTGTCAGTGGATACTAAAACTAGAGGGCGGAAGTTTGGGAGAGAACAAGATATATGCACAGTCTCCAAGAATTTCCTCACAAATTACTTATCAATGACAACTGACAGTAACTCGTCAATCAAGCAATGTAGCATAAATCACCTTACCCAAGGGCTAGAGGATAACTTCACCTTGGAACAAACCAACATCATGTGCCTTTTGATATGCTGCACAGTGAAGATCACAACATCACTATAGTTTGCTTAAAATGCACAACCTGAATCCAATCATAGGAAACATGGGAAAACCCAAATTGAGAGACCAGCTGGCCTGTATTCTTCAGAAACATCAAGGTCAAAAAACACAAAGTCTAAGAAATTTTCCTATATTAAAAGAGACTAAAAAGAAATGACAATTGTTATGTAATATGATATATGATCCTGGACTGGATCCTCAGGCTGGGGAAGGGGGAGGTGGGAGGTATAAGGAACATTACTAAGAAAATGGACAGAATTTGAAGTGTAGATTATGGATCAGGTAATAGTTTTTTAAATTAGACTACATTTGATGACCATACTGTATTTACATAAGTACATATCCTTGTTCTTAGGAAGTATCCACTGAAATATTTTGGGGTAAAGGGATATGATATTTCTAACTTCTTCTCAATGGGTAAGGAAAAAAGTAACAGAGAAGGGGAGAGAGAAGGAGAGAGGAGGAGAGAGAGAAAGAAAGAGAGAGGAGCACAAAGATGACAAAATGTAAAGAATCTATGGGTGGGGGAGGGGGGGAAATGGGCATTTATTGAAACCTTAAAATCTGTACCCCCATAATATGCCAAAATAAATAAAAAAAAAAAAGTTAAAAAAAAAAAAAGAATCTATGGGAGTTCCTTTCTTGCACATTTTCGGTTTGAAATTGTAACAAAATAAAATATTATCCAAAAAATGCCCTTCTCAGAAATACATTTTATGTAATTTGGTGTTAGACAGTCAAATATAATGGTTGAGTGGTCAATTATTCAATAGTCACCTTGAAAAACTTAGAGTTTCTACCAGTTGCTGAGTAATAAAAAATTCCAACTCAGTAGTCTACAACAACAAACATTTATGATTTTTTTTTTTTTATGATACTGAGGGTGGACTGAGTTCAGCTGGGCAGTTCTTCTGCTCCACAAAGCATGGGCTGAGGGTCTTTATTCTGCTGCATTCAGCTGGCAGCTCAGTCACGGCAGGAACATGTATGATGGACATTCATTCCCCAGGAATTACTTCATTCAGTAGTTTAGACTGAACTTCTTTATAGATAGAAGCTGGTTCCAAGAGGAAAAAGCAAAATCTGTTTGTTTTTAAAGCTTGAACTCAGAAGTCCTAGACTATTTCTTTCATGGCATTCTGTTGTTAGAAGCCAGTCACAGTACAGCTCAGATTCAAGCAGAGAGGAAATGGAGTCTGCTCTGCTCTTGATTCTGGGAGTGGTTTCCCCAGGATGGGAAGAATTGTTGGCAGCCATATTTTAAGGCTATCTATCACAGGGTCAAAATAAAATAATTTGGATAATATATAATATCTACTTCTCTATAATTTAAGTATATAAGCATATGAAATAAATGTCAAAATAAATTTAGTTTGAATAGATGTTAACATAATTTATTGTGCATATGGATTCAGAATCATCATTTATAATTGCAGACTAGATACAGTTTATTATAAACTATTTTAACATTATAAAAGTGTCAGAGTGTTCTGGCTTGATTGAAACTTGCTTGGATCTCGTCAGACACTGGGATTCCATTTGTATACTGGATTTTGAATACAGGAGAAAAAGGAATGTTTGTTCAGGATCATGGGGGAAGGAGGGCAGCATGGCTCATGTGATCTCTGCATCAAATACTGTTCCATGGCCCTGTCTCCATGGATTTGTGTCAGGGAATTCAGTTAATTTTCCCTCAGAATCAAGCTATTAGAATTAACCATATAATGTGTGCCTTTCGCTTGTGCCCATCCCAATCACTGCTGCAACTGGTAAACTATGGCCTGCTAAGTCTTACTCATCCTGTCACAAGACCTGTTGACATTTGCTGTTTTTTATAATGTTCTGCTCTCTCAACTCAAAAACATTGCATATCAACGGCATTCAAAGACCCTTGAGTTCCATACAATGAGAGAGTATTGCAATTTTATGTCATTTAAGTTTTCTAACAGTCATAAATATTACAGAATGCTCATAAAAGCCAAAGATGTGAATGGCATTTTATTACAATTTATTATTTTTTGGCCAGGCCCAGTGGCTCATGTATGTAATCCTAGCACTCTGGGAGGGTGAGGCAGGAGGATCTCTTGAGCTTAGGAGTTTTAGACCAGCCTGAGCAAGAGCGAGTCCTAGTCTTTACAGGTGCATGCCTGTAGTCCCAGATACTCGGGAGGCTGAGGCAGGAGAATAGCTTGAGTCCAGGAATTTGAGGTTGCGGTGAGCTAGGCTGATGCCACCACACTCTAGCCCAGGTGACAGAGTAAGGCTCTGTCTCAAAAAAATATATTATTTTGAAGTCTGTTCCCCATTTGTTTTTTTTTTTTTTTGAGACAGAGTCTCACTTTGTTGCCCAGGCTAGAGTGAGTGCCGTGGCGTCAGCCTGGCTCACAGCAACCTCAATCTCCGGGGCTCAGCGATCCTACTGCCTCAGCCTCCCGAGTAGCTGGGACTACAGGCATGCGCCACCATGCCCGGCTAATTTTTTGTATATATATTTTTAGTTGGTCAATTAATTTATTTCTATTTTTGGTAGAGACGGGGTCTCGCTCAGGCTGGTTTCGAACTCCTGACCTTGAGCAATCCGCCCGCCTCGGCCTCCCAAAGTGCTAGGATTACAGGCGTGAGCCACCGCGCCCGGCCCCCATTTGTTTTTTGTCGTTGTTAGAGACAGGGTCATCCAGGCTAGAGTGCAGTGGCATCATCACAGCTGAGTGCAGCTTCAAACTCCTGCGCTCAAGTGATCCTCTTGCTTTAGCGTCCCAAGTAGCTAAGACTATAGGCGTGCACCACTGTGCCTGGCTTGTTCCTCAAAATTTTAAATGATGAAATTTTACTGATTCCATGAATGCTACAGAACCTTGTCTACTGCTGCAGGAAATGAGAATTGTGCTTGCTCTCCTTTGTTGACAAAATTCATAACCACTAGCTTCATTTTTACAATTTTTTCTTGCACAACTGCTCTGTATATTGTAACTTTTGAAAAACTATAAGTGTATTGATGGACCACGTCCCTTAATTTCTAAGCCCTGTTATGGACCACTGATCTGTATATTAACCAATTCTATTTTTGTTTAGATTGCCTTTCTTGTTTATCCCCCAAACTAAGAACTACTTGCAGGAAAAAAATTTTTCTTACCTGTTCCTTCTTTTATTCTCAGCACCCAACACAATTTCTGCTATCTACTAAATACTCAATAAAATTTGGTAAGCGAGCATTGAGTATACAAAGAATTTCTGTTCATCAAAATACCATTAAGGGAGTGAACATCAAAGCCACCATGTAGGAGAAGATGCTAATATATTTTCCATTAACACACACACATACAATTTGATAAAGAACTGCTATCCATCACTTAAGAAAATTCCTTAGAGGACTTTTCACTCTCACTTTGGAGAACTATTTGAAAATATCTTTTAAAGCTGATCATATATGTATCTAAAGAATGAACAATTCCGCTTCTAGTTATATGCAGAAGAAATGAGCACATTTGTTTTCCGAATGACATAAAGAAAATATTCATCACAGCACTATTCATATTAATTAGCCCCAAATTGGAAGCTTCCCAGATGCCGTCAACAGTGAAAATGGTATTAGAGGTCAGCAGAGTGGTTACCTTTTGGGAGAGGGTGGGTAAAGTCTGGAGGGGGAATAAATGGAATGCATTTGATGACTTATATGTTTTTCTGTATCTAATATTTTAATAAAGAATTTGAATTAAAATAATTTGATGAATTAATGATTTTTTATTCTATTTTAAGAATATCTCTTATTTCTTGCTTATGCATGTCTTAGAATTAACCTTTCCAAAGTACATTCATTCAACATATAGTTATTATAGCTCCTCTCTGCCAACTGTGTGCTAGACATATACTAGGCACTGGGAATACAGAGGTAAACAAAAAGGTATAGTTTCTCTTTATGCAGTTTACAATATAGTTTATTTGCTTTAAGCAAAAGAATATTATCTGTCAACATTTCTGTACAGACTCAGACCATAATTCATTGATGGGATAGTCTACGACCCATTTTTTTGTTGTTGTTGCTTATTCTTTTCAACTATTTCCTTGGTCAGGAAGTCCCTGTATCCAGAAAAAAACTTTATATGTAAACATTTCCTCTTCATCTCCAGAGGATAAGGATGTCAAATTGACCCGGTTCTAGGGTATTTAAATTCGATCATATTTAAGCTCTGTGGAAGGAAACGTTTCATTGGGAACACATTTCTTCTGAGCTTGTTTGTTAATGAGTGAGTGATATATAAAAGTGCATGCTCTACATTTTCTTCCTTTAAGACTTATGTGAGACATTATCAGTGCCCCATATTTCTTTTGGAAGGACACAAAAGGGACATCATTATCTACTCCCCTACCTTTAAATGTGAGAAGCATGTGTCCAATTAAATCTAGTGCTTCCTCTTCATTGTTCTGTATGAATAATTAACCTTTCTAAGTGCTGACATCAGGAAGGTTTCCAATCTCCCCTTTCTTCCAAGGGAAAAATAAAGTGAAAAGCAGAACTGACACTTTTTCGGTTTTCTTTTTAATCACTTCTAAGGACAGTAAATGATAAAATGTGGGTGTTAAAATCTCAAATTTGATCCCCTGAATTATTTTGTTCATACTTTGGTGATAATGATTTTATTATTAATGTGGGCTTCTCTGAAGTAATAATGTTCTCTAATGCAATCATTTAGAACAATATGGTCACTAATCTACTTTCATTAGTCACATGGGAACACTATAAATCAATTTATATGATCTTTTTTGCAATTGAAACTTGCTGGATGCCAGCTGTGTTAATTTCTGTTAATTATAATCCTTTTAAATCTCATTCTTTCTGTAAGTAAAATAAGCACTTTAGGACTTTCTTTTGTAGTTTAAATTGTTCTGCTCATCCTCCTACAGGTCTCCTACAAGCTTTTTGCCCCTCTAAGTTGATTTATAATGTAACCTTGAAACAAGGAGAAGCATTAGTCGACTGCTGTTTTAATAAATGGCTTGTCATCTATTTTACAACTATGGTTATTTCTATGGCTAGAGAAATTTCTAGACAACAGGCCTCTAAATCCCTGAGTATTTAAAAGATTTGGCTGGGGACATTCTCAATCATAAATATTTGACTGCTAGAAAGAAAATAGCTTTGATCTGCCTACAGATTTTGAGTTTGTCATAGATTTACCAGTCAATTTGGAGAATTGAAAATGCAACGAAATCATTTTACATTTAACCTGGTAAAATACCGTCTTCTTCTCTGTTTGTATTTACTTAATTTGCAATACAGAGTTAAATTATCGTAAGAAATCAATAACATTTTGGAATGTGAGGTCTATACAACTCTTAGCTTCCCCAGTCAAATTTGATTAGGCTCACTTTTCACGGTTTTTAAAATTTTTTTTCCCCAACATGCACAACTGTCATTTCAAAATAATTCTTATCTTGAACTGAATTATCATGTAGTCTTTCATTCTGGCTTGTCTTCCTGCATTCCAGGCTTCCATGTCTTTCAATCGCATGTCAGTGCCTTCACCTGAAGCGGAAAACTTAGAGATCTTCCTAGATGTTTGCTCTTCAGCCTTTCTCTGCGCATCGCCAAGGCTGGATTGCTTTACCTAAGCATTTCCTCACTCTTTTCTCTCCTCTTTATTCCTACATGTTCCTTACTTCCAAACTGACAGCTCTCCAGTCTTTCCTGTCCCCTCCTTCCCACCCGGTCACATTTGTGGGTGACACAATAGTGTCTGATACAACATGCAGATTTGATCTTACTATTCCTCTGATTAAATGAGTTGCTTTTTTTAAAAAACAGTGCATTCACCAAAATGGTTCCTTCTAGTTAGTGTTTATATTTTATTTATGCTTTGTCACATTTCTTGAAAATGAGCTCAGTTTTTCCAATGAATACGATAAGCAATAAAAAAAAAAAAGAAAAGAAAAGGCCCCAGGCCAGTGCCACTGAAATCCTAGCACTTTGGGAGGCTGAGGTGGGAGGATCATTGGAGCTCAGGAGTTCGAAACCAGCCTGAGCAAGAGCGAGATCCCATCTCTACTTAAAAAAATAGAAATTAACTGGACATCTAAAAATATATATAGAAAAAATTAGCTGGGCATGGTGACACATGCCTGTAGTCCCAGCTACTTGGGAGGCTGAGGCAGAAGGATCGCTTGAGCCCAGGAGTTGCAGGTTGCTGTGAGCTAGGCTGATGCCAAGGCACTCTAGCCTGGGCAACAAAGTGAGGCTCTGTCTCAAACAAAACAAAACAAAACAAACACTCTAGCCTGGGCAACAAAGTGAGGCTCTGTCTCAAACAAAACAAAACAAAACAAAACAAAACAAAACAAAACAAAACAAGCAAACAGCCCCAAATCCCACAGCTCTACTTCAGTGGCTTTAGCTTCTAAATAGGAGAAATCAATCACAGTGCAAAAGTTCTTTAGTACAGCCCCTACCCACACCCCCAGGCTTACCCAGCACTCCACTCCCTGCCTAGTCAGGCTGGCTTCACACCGTCATGCTTTGGCTCCTACTGTTTCCTCTGACTGGAATTCTACAAAGTGCCCTGTGTCAGGTTGCGCAGGCTGCCATAAGGAAATACCAGAAACTCAGGCTTAAATAACTGAAACCTAATTTCTCACTGTTCTGGAGGCCAGAAGTCTAAGACGGAGGTGCTGGCAGGGTTTGTTCTCCTGAGGCTATTTCTTTGGCTTGCTGTACCCTCAGGTGGCCTTCCCTGTGTGCGCCATGCCTTATATTTCTTGTGTGTGCCCACATTTCCTTTCCTTATAAGGGCACCAGTCAGATTGGATTGGGGCTCCCAACTACTTCATTTTAATCTAATCCCCCCTTTAAAGGCCCTGTCTCCAAATACAGTCACAGTCTGAGGTACTAGAAGTTAGGACTTTAACATAGGAATACAACTTAGTCTATATCATGTCCTTTTAGGCTTCCAAAACACTTCTTGTTTTCAAAACACTTTGCAAATGTGAATGCATTTATTATCTAAACCAAAGCCAAAATAACCACTTATAATCCTCTGGAAAGCCAAGGTCACAGTTTTAACAATAGTGCCCTAAAATCATTAGTAATAGTAATAACAACAGCAACCAAGATAATAAAATAATACATAATTTATCTCTCTCTTACCTTATACAATATTATATTAAAATGATCCATTTATCATCCATCAGCACCATTAAATTGGAACAGACTTTTCTTAAAAATGTATTAGAATTATATTCTAAGAATGGCATCCTTTAAATTTGCATCTTTCTATCTTGTCATTCAAGATGTTGCTGGTTGTATATTTACAAACTGTACATCTGATAAGAGGTTAATATTCAAAATATATAAAGAACTCAAACAACTCAGTAGTAAGAAAACAAAAACCCAGTTAAAAAATGGACAAAGGATCTGAATAGACATTCTCAAAAGAACATATACATATGGTCAACAGGTCAAAGAAGGTCAAAATCATGAATCATCAGAGAACTGCAAATTAAAGCCCCAGTGAGATATCACTTCACACTTGCTAGCTACTATCAAACAACAACGAGATAAGTATTGGCGAAGAAGTGGAGAAAAGGGAATCCTTGTACAATGTTGATGAGAATGTGGATTGGTATAGCCATTATAAAAAACAGTATGGAGGTTCCCCCAAAATTGAAAATAAAACTATTATATGATCCATAAATTCCACTTCTGGTGATGTGTATATATATATATATATCCCAAAGGAGATTAAATCAGTAGGTAGAGGAGATAACTGCACTCCATATTTGTTGTAGCATTATTCACAATAGTCAAGATATGGAATCAACATAAGTGTACGTAAAGGGATGACTGGATAAAGAAAACGAGGTACATGTACACAATAGAACTACATACAGCCTTAAAAAAGAAGGTGATCCTGTCATTTGTGGCAATGTGGATGAATCTGGAGGACATTCTGCTAAGAGAAATAAGCCAGGAACAAAAGGGAAAATACTATATGATCTCACTTACATGTAGAATCTAAAAACATTGAACTTACAGAAGTAGAGAGTAGAAAGGTAGTTACCAGGGACTGGATGAGGCAGGGGAAATGGGGAGATGTTGGTCAAAGGATACAAAATTTCAGTTAGGTAGAAGGAATAAGAGATCTTATGGTGACTATAGTTAATACCAAAGTATTGTATTCTTGAAAACTGCTGTGATAGTAGATTTTAAATGTTCTCCCACAAAAGAGTAAGTATGTGAGGTAATGCATGTTAATCAGGTCTATTTAGCCATTCTACAAGTGTGGACCTTTCAAAATGACATGTTTTACATGATAAATACATATAATTTTCATTTGTCAAAAAATAAACTAATTTTAAAAATTTGCATCTTGCTATCTTGTCATTCAAGATGATGCTGGCTGTAGGACTACTCAGCATATTTCATGTATCTCAGTTCCCACTTGTAAAGGAATGCACCTGGTGGCCTGAAGCATCAGCCAGTCTGGAGGTCTTCAAGGCGACAAAGCATTTTCCTAAGGCTAGAAGACACCTAGTGTTGGACCTGAATTACATCTATAGCCGGGAGAACGGCCAGCGCGAAGGTCTTCACAATGCCATCACTGAGACCCACCTTCACTCATGACCCCAGAAAACCAAAAATCAAGGACTTGGTAAAATTCTTAATATTTATGAATAGGTTTTGCATGTTATTTTTACTTTATCGAAAAACATCTGGCAATAAAAAAGTGCTATGTAAGGAAAACTTTGTCAGGGAAAACCTAGGGGAAGGTCATTGCTTCTTTTGGCTGACAGAATCCTAGGATGCTGCCAGAGAAAATTGTGGGGACTATGCTACTTAGAGACATATGCCCAAGTTAGTTACCTTATTCCTATTTTCTTTTTTGAGACAGAGTCTCACTTTGTTGCCCAGCCTAGAGTGAGTGCCATGGCGTCAGCCTAGCTCACAGCAACCTCAAACTCCTGGGCTCAAGCGATCCTCCTAAGTAGCCAGGACTACAGGCATGCACCACCATGCCCGGCTAATTTTTTCTATATATATATATATATATATATATATATATATATTTGTTGGCCAATTAATTTCTTTCTGTTTATAGTAGAGACGGGGTCTTGCTCTTGCTCAGGCTGGTTTCAAACTCCCGACCTCGAGCAATCCGCCTGCCTCGGCCTCCCAGAGTGCTAGGATTACAGGGGTGAGCCACCACGCCCGGCCTCCTTATTACTATTTTAGAGGTGACTAAGAGGTTCAGAGAAGTTTTGTGATTTGTCGAAAGTCACATTGTTTCTATGGGATGGAACTGGATTTCCACCTAGTTTGCCTGATTTCAAAGTCTGTGTTCTTAACATAGACTAAATAACCTTCTGGGTGTTGAATTTTCGCGTTATTACTTTTGATGAAAGCAACTGTAAAATTGTTAAGAAGACTGTATAAGTTTGCATAAATGATTTTTTCTAAATAGCAGCTTTATTGAGATACAATTTACATACCATAAAATTGACCCTTTAAACAATTCAGTGGTTTTTAGTGCATTCAGAGTTCTGCAACCATTGACTCTATCCAATTTCAGCACATTTTTATTACCCCACAAAAAATCCATTAGCAGTCACTCCCTATTCTCTGCACGCCCTTGCCCCACAATTGCTAACCTACTTTCAGTTTCTTTGGGTTTTTCTATTCTGGACATTTCACATAAATGGAATCTTACAATATAGGTACTTTTGTGTCTGGCTTCTTTCACTTAGCAGGTCTTCAAGGTTTATCTAAAACATGTATTAGTACTCCCTTTTTATGGCTGAAATAATGTTTAGGATAGACTACATTTTGTTTATTCATCAGTGCGTGGGCATTTGGGTTATTTCCATTTTTTGGTTATTAGGAATCATGCTGTTATGAGCATTGTAAGTTTCTGTGTGGACAGATCTTTTTCATTTCTCTTGGGCATATACCTCGGGGTGAGATTACTGGGTCATCTGATAACTATGTTTAACATTTTAAGAAATTGCTAAATTGTTCTCCAAAATGGCTGCACCATTTTACATTCTTGCCAGCAGTGAATGAGGGTTTGGATTTCTCCATGTTCTGGCCAACACCTCTTGTTTTGATTATAGCCATCCTTGTGAGTGTGAAGTGGCATCTGATTGTGATTTTGATTTGTATTTCCTAATGGCTAATAATGTTGAGCATCTTTTATGTGCTTTTTGGCCATTTATATATCTTCTTTGGAGAAATGTCTATCCAAGACCTACACCCATTTTTAAATTGGCTTGTCTTTTGATTGTGTGACTTAAAGTTTAGTGCCTCTGTCACTTTTTTATTTTTACTACTGCTTGGAAATCCTTTTAGTTATGTCTAGTCAAGCATTTATTCAAACATCTATTAATCACTTACTGTTTCTGTGCCTGTGCTGGAAATATAAAGTCCCGTTAAGACATGTCATCTCCCTTCTGGATTACTGCGACAGCTGCCTGTTTTCCTCTTCCCCTACATATCTTCAACTCTGCATCCCAAATGATTTTTCTAAAGAGTGAATTTAATCATGTCACTTGTCATATGAGTACACATACATACACTCATACACAAATATAAAGTAGACACTACAAAATTCAAATGCTTAATCCCCTCTAAACTTCCTTTATTGACTAGAAGGCAATGCTCTGACTCAATGCCCCTCCAACTGCCCCCCTCCTGACTCTTTTTTTGAGACAGGGTCTGGCTCTGTTGCCTGGGCTAGGCAATGAGCTACGATGGCCCCACGAAGTGCAGTGATGTCATCATAGCTCACTGCAACCTCAAACTCCTGAACTCAAATGATCCTCCTGCCTCAGACCCCAGAGTAGTTGGGACTGCAGGTGCACTTGGACTATAGGCATGCGCCACCCCACCTGGCTAACAAATTTCTAACTCTTTAAGATGGTTTACAAAGCCTTCAAAATCTGCCCCTCGTCAGTTTCTATGAAGTCTCCTTTGCCCATTCTCTACTCCCATCTTGGATAACTTTAGGAGTCTTCTAGTTAAACACCCTATCCAATACTTTAACCCTTTCACCCCTTCAGTGGGGTTCTAGAAGAAAAAGTTCATAAAGAATGTATGTGTACATTTTTTACACACATTTTGGGGATGTTGAGTTGTTTATTGTTGTTAAGAGGGTAGGTGAGATGTGAAATCACATAGTGTGTGGATATCAACTTTTGCGACGGGAACAGAGACATGCTGGGGGAATAAGGGGGTCCTCAGTCAGAAACCTGAACCAGGTTTCAGGTAAAAATGAATCCCTGGAGCTTTTTCTGTTAACTCTGGATCCTGAAATAGGTGGACCTCTCTTAAGCCTGTGGCCTGAGAAAACAAGGTTTATTGTTATTGTCTTGCCTTTAATAGTCTTTAAGTGTTCCAACCTCATCTCAGTTTTACTACTAAGCAATACAGGAAGAGCCACCTGCTCAGGCTTGGGTCAGAGTGTTAAAGTGGAGCATGGCCCTTTAATGACAGTGGCGGTGGCAGTGGTAATTAATGGGATTCCTCTAAGGCAGCAGTCCCCAACCTTTTTGACACCAGTGGCCAGGTTCATGGAAGGCAATTTTTCCACAGACTGGGGATGGGAGGATAAGGGGTCTCCCGGGTCGGGGGTTAGCAGAGCTCAGGTGGTGATGCGTGGCCTGTCTCCTAACAGGCCACAGAGGGCAGCCTGGGGGATTAGGGACTACAGCTCTAAGGCAGAGGTGACCCAACCAGGTAACAGAACTGGTTCCTCGAGGAGAAACTATTTCTCGCAAGTAGGAATTCCCCATCCACCAATCGAGACAGACTAGGTTTTAGTTTTATTAAAAACAGCCGCAGTTTCCTTAGAGATCCCACCAAATGATCTAAGAAGAGGGAACTCACTACCCACTGTTAGGACTCTGAAAAAATAAATCTACAATATAAACTTCGAAATAGAATTAAAGACTTTCTTTTGAATTTAGGCATAAACTAGTTATATGATAAAATCTGTGTAACTAGCCGTATGTTCATACATACACACACACACACAAATATAAAGCAGAGACAATAAAATCCAAACAAGTCTGAAATGGGGTGCGTTATCTTTTGCTGCATAACAAGCTAACCCCAAAATTTAAGCGGCTTAAATCAGTCATTTTACGTTGTCCACCATTTCGTGGGTTAGAAACTTGGGAAGGGACGATTCAGGCAGGTTGTCTCCAGTTCCAGTGGTGTCGCCTGGGGTGACCAGGGCCAGAAGACCTTTCCAGCTGGCTCCCTCATTCACAAGTCTGGCACCTCACTACTCCTTAGCCTCCCTCTCCACGTGCTGTCTTACCCTACAGGGCCTCTGCATGTGGCGGGGCTTGGGTTTTGCCCAGCATGGTGGTCTTAGTGCAGTCATGCTTCTTAAATGGCAACTGGTTTCCAGGAGCAAGCCAGGAAAAAGTAGCTGCCAGGCCTCTCTCGGGCCAGGCCTGGAACTGGCATAGCCATTACAGCACCATTTGCATCATACTGTACTCTATTGGTCAAAGCAGTCACAGACCGGCCCAAACACAAGAAGGAAAACAGATTCTGACTATTACTAGGAGTATCAAAGAATTCGTAGTTGTCTTTAATCTGCCTTAAGCGTAAAATCTATAAAGCATATATGTACGTTTGATAAACACAAAGCTTTTCCCATAAAAAACGTCACTGCCATGCTTAGTCCTCAGCAGTTTGCAAAGGTTTCAGTTGCCTTAGATAAAGATGGCGTACTATTACACGTTTGTGTATAACTTTAGCAACTTTTTAATATTTAACAGTGATGATAATCAAAATTCTCTCAACTTTTATTACTTCTTTGATTTGTATATATGTATTTTATGACCAAGACTCTGAGTTGCATGGAGCACATACTATGCTTTTTATGACATATAACTAAAATCTTAGGAGCATTAAGGATAGTTTATTAATGCTCAGGGGATCATTGTAGCCTACCTAATGCCTTTGATTTACTAAGTCACAAAAGTTATGTGGGGTTGTTTTATTTAATTTTAGCCACATGGTAAAACAGAGCTTTGTACAGGTGTTCTCACAATCCTGGTCCACCAGCATCTATGAAATTCAACTCCAGGGTCATGAAGAGAAGAAGCAAAAGGCCTAATAAAAACCACATGTTAACTGTTAATGGTCATTTACCAAATCTTGCTTAAATTCTTGTACTCTTAAAGCAAATTTCATCCAATTGCTTTTTAATTATAGGCTCATGCTCAGAGTTGCAAATATAATGGCTTTTTAATATCACTTGCATTGTTCTGTGTCCAATGTAGGATGTAATCATGCAATTTATTCAGTCAGAATCAGTGCATCAGGTAATTAAAACACAAGCACACACAGATTCCTGCACAAGCATATGCGCAGCAGGAAAGAAATGTAAGAATCTGGCAAATCTGCTTTTGGATAGAATTCTGAAAATACTATGTCCACCAATGCATATTGCCGCAATGGTGAAATAAATAGGTCAGATATCATTGGAAAACCTGTGCAAGTATCACAGAAAATAAGATAAAAGAAACTGATCTAAAGTAGGAATGTAAAAGGTATGACACGATATTGGGAGGTGAAAAAACTCTGTTCTGTCCCTTGTAGAGAAGGCAGAAAAAACAAAAAAGATAATGAGATTTAAGATCAGCTTCACCATTAATAAAGATGATCAAAACAAAATGCAACAATTAAAATCTTTAAGACTGGTGAGATCACTTTTGGGGAGTAAGAATGTGTGTATATGCACAAACATTTACTTCTTTTTTTCCTTTTAAAGAACATGTATTACTCTAGTAAAGTTGTTCACTTTTATTTCAGAGTAATCAGATTTTATACAAACACTAATAATGCCTTTTTCGTTAGCCATTTTGGAATTACATATAATTAAATTTTGATAGACTTTATTACAGGTGGTTGTTAAAAAACATATTAAGCTATATTTTAACATATTTATTCATTCCATAATTTACTAACTAATTGCTTACTAAGTAGGGCCTATGTACTAGTGATACACAGTGATGGCCTCTACTTTATAATTTTCAGTTTTTAATCATTTGTACTTCTTTAACATCAATGACTATCTGAAAAAAATACCAAGAAAACAATCCCATTTATAATAGAATCCAAAAGAGTAAATTACTTAGGAATAAATTTAATGAAGGAAGTGAAAGATACTTCCTACATTTCATACACTAAAAACTATAAACATTGTTGAAAGAAATTGAAGATGACAAAAATAAATGGAAATATATCTTGTGTTCATGGACTGGAAGAATTAATATTAAGATGCCCATACTATGCAAAACAATCTACAGATTCAATGCAATCACAGTCAAAATTCCAACAGCAGTTTTTCACAGAAATAGAAAAAAACCAATTCTATCCATTTGTATGGAACCACTAAAGACCAGATTTGTTTTAGATTTTGGCATTTCTAACATCAAGATTAATCTTAAAGTTGATTCATTCATTTAGTGTTTTTATTTTTCTGAAAAACTTAAATTTATGGTATTTATTAGTATTACTTCCAGTGGTGTCTTAAATCTTAAAATCAAGGAAATGTGTTTTTTTAGTTACACCTGATCACTTATCTTACTTATTCTGGGAGAAAAATGCATTCCAAGTTTGATGGCTACATATGTCCACCCATTATAATGTGATTCCAATCAATGATTCACTTTATAATCATAAAAATAAGTTAACTCCTACATCAGAGTTAGATTTTAACTTTACTAGCCACCTTTGGACAACTAATTTCTCACGTTATCCATATTTAACCACTTTCTCTGAATTTTCTTCCACAGCAAGTAAATAAATATACCAGATTCTGTTCCATCTATTAAAAACAAACTCATTTTGTTGCTTCCTTCTGGCTGGTGCCCTCTTCTTTACAGATAGTTGTATATTTTTTACTGAATAGAGATAGCATGACTTATACAACCTGTTTCCTCTTACTGGACATTGAAATTATAAATTTGTTACTATGAAAAATATGATTCAGTTAATATCCTTTAACAAATGCCTTCTCACGTTAGTGCCAATATTTATGCAGAATGGAATTCTAGAAATGAAATTATTAGGTTCAAAATAATGCACATATTATGGGTTAGGCAGTATTCCCTTCCCCCTGCCAAATTCATTCATTAAAATCTAAGCTCCCAGTACCTCAGAATGTGACCTTATTTGGAGATGGGGTCTTTACAGAGGTAAGCAAGTTAAAATGAGGTCATTAAGATGAGTCCCTATCCAATAGGACTGATGTCCTCATAAGAGGAAATTTGGACCCAGACAGGTACAGAGGGAAGGAAGAGACATGAGGATACAGAGGAGGGGCCGTGAGAACATGAAGACAGTCACCTGCAGGCTGAGAAGAGAGGCCTGAATCAGATCCTCCCCTGACAGCTTCAGAAGGAACCAAGCCTGCCCACACCTTGATTTTGGACTTCTTACCTCCAGAACTGTGAGACAATAAATCTCTATTGCTTAAGCCACCCTGTTTGTGGCACTGCTGTGGCAGCCCTAGAACACTAATACAGCCCACTTGCAAATATCTTCCAAAACTGCATCGACAATTTATACCTTAACAAACCACATATATGGGCAACTTCCTCCCTATAACTCACAATGTAACTCACATTTCTTTGATTCTTTTTTAATCCAGATTTAGCACATTACTGGAGATTTATGTACTTTTATATCTAAATTTAATTTAAGTCTAATTAAATCTAAATTTATGTACTTTTATATCTAAATATCTAAAATGGATTCAAATGGATTAACGTTATCAATCACACACATTTAACTATGATTTCAAAATGTACTGTTTGATACAACAGGAAAATAAAAATCAAAAAAGGTACATTTAACTTTAAAAATGTTTAAAACTACTCACTTATTTACTGACTACTACAAAATTTTCATTCTTCAGGGTTGGACATCTCTAGGATTATCATATGCACCATGAAGTATATATTTAAAAGGCAAAAGCTAGAAAACTAAAAATCAAAGTTATTTTCACATTTATAGTATGTGAAAATAAGCCTCATATCCAATAATCCAATACATAATATATTAAAGATTATGCTTTTGAAATAAACTTATCACCAACCTTCCTGCTGGAAGCACACCATAGAATACAAGATGTTTCAAAAAATGGTATCCCAAAGTATTAGGAGCACCTTATTAACACTAAAGAATATGCCTTTTAGGGCTGTAATAATGATTGAAAAACAATAATCAATGAGGTATATTTGTTGCTGACGACTCTTCTGTTAATAGGCTCATCCTGGTGGAGGACTCTTTCCCGCCTTCGCCTTCACAGGTACTTTTGCGCCTTCGCGTGCGTCAAGATGTGGGCTTTCAGGTTATTTGACTGAACGAACCTCCGGATGCAGCCGTCATAGGGACACACAAAACGCCGCTCCCCGGTGTGGATGCGCACGTGCGTACGCAAATTGAAGTCCAGGGAAAAGCGCTTTCCGCAGCCTTCGAAAGTGCACTGGTACGGCTTCTCTCCGGTATGGACCAGGAAATGCCTCTTCAGTTTGGAGCTCTCGGCGAACGCCTTCCCGCACTCCGCGCACACGTGGTCTCGGGGCGCATGCACCAGCAGGTGCTTTTTCAGGGCGGCTGCGTTCCTCAGCTTCCGCGGGCAGCCACTCTGAGGACAGGGGATGGCCTGTAGATAATCTTTATTTTTTCTGGGCTTCTTTCTAACAAATTCCGCGAGCTGTTTAGGATCTGATAAGTCAATGCCAGGTATTCCTTCAGGAGGAAGCTTCTTGCCTGTCATGTACTCGGAATACTCAAGTGAATTCTCTTCATCAATGCCTCGGGGAAGCTCTTGTGTGGCCCCCGGTTTCGTGTACTCTAAGGAACACTGCAGAAAGGAGCTTGCTTCGAGAACCTGTTGAGGAGGCTCTTGGTCTGGTCCTTCCTTTAGGTATTCTAAGGACTTAAAAAGTGTGTCCTCTTCCAGGATGGGTTCACAGAACTCGCCTCTTATTATGCATTCTATGTAGCAGTCGGGGAAGACATCCTCTTCGAGAGCTGGAGGGCTAGTCTCAGAGCACACGTTGCCATCCTGCAAGGCCCATGTTGTGCCCAGAGGTTCCACTTCTGCCTGCTGGGCTTGGCTGGGCTTGGGTTGCCTTGGTTTGGCCCTACCGGGGGCTTTTTTACCCACACCTTTCCGGCCACTCGTCTTTGCCCTTTTCTTCAGTTGCTGGCTCATGTTGTCTTGCCTGCTTCCTCCTTGAAGGTTTGCACCAGAATATGTCAATCACTTCCAGGTAGTAGTGATCTGGGAAAGTCGTCTCCACCAAACACCTGCTCTGTGATAATAACGTTTAGTTAAAATACAGTCCAGTATCAGAGGCCTTGTCAGAAAATGGCTTTGAACGTATTTTCTAATAAAAAAGGAATGGCTACATTTACATCTTTTTTGATAAAACTCCCCAAGAGATAAAGAGAACGAGCTCTGGCTTAAGATATGAATCATAACCAGATCTTATCTGGGAATCCCTGCAAGATGTGTGACCTCTCTAGTTGATCACCTAACATATATTGGGCACGTACTACATGCTAGCCATACTCTAGGCTGCACATTACTTGTGAAATGCCAGCTAACAGACATACAAAGATCTATCTATGCCTCCATGGAGCAGACATACTTATGAGCTTATAAAATAAATAAGCAATGGATGCCCCATGTTATAAGGTGATTAAGTGCTACAGAGTAAGCAAAGAGGCTGGTAGAAAGTAGGAGTTTGCAATTTTACATAGGGCACTCAGGCAAACCTCCGCTGAAGTGGCTAGTGGATGTTGATTAAAAACCTAAATGGGGTAAGGGAGCAAAATATGCCTGTTTTATGTAACACTGCTATGAAATTAAAATAATGCACACAATGATATGTCAAATACTTATGTGAGCTAGTGTTATTTTATTACCTTTTTATTCATTCTACAAGTCTATGTTGGATTCTGCTACATGCCGCATACTTTTCTAGACCAGGGGTGGCAAACCTTTTCTGTAAAAAGCCAGATGTAAGCTTTGTAGGCCCTATGGTCTCTGCTGAAACTATTCAACTCTGCTGTTGTAGCCTCAAAGTAGTTAGACAACACACAAAGGACCAAGGTTGGCTGTGTTCAATAAAACAGGTGGAAGCTGGATTTGGCCCACGGGCTATACATAGTGTGCCCACCCATCGTTCTAGAAGATGGGGATCCAGAGAATAAGATACATTCCCAACTCTTATGAGTACAAGCAAAATAAAGGCACGGGGTGGTTTGGCCCTGAATCGCTTTCTATCATTTCCTTAAAAATCAAAAAGCAACACTAAAAAAAGTTATAGCACAAATATGTTATTGCTGCTTTTCTGAGAGACTTCTGGTTAATGTTACAATTGTGTGCCTGATAAAGGATTTCCTTATTTATTGTCCTGACATCTTGCTGTAGGAACAAAAATTTTAGGCTTTATAAAAAGAGGCAAATATGGAAGTAGTGGGATGAAAATTAACAGCTTGAAAACACTTTTAAATAGCCTCACTAAAAAATAACAGCTCAACAGAATAATCACGCCATTTACTTTTGGTAAAAAATAAATATATAGAATAACAATAAAATGTGTTTAAACTGTAAGTGAAGTTCGAAATTTCTTTCTTAAATGTATCTCTCATTTTTGATATAAATGTACTATTACCAATGTTATTATTTATTGTGGCCTTTAAAAAAGTGAAAAAAATCCAGGAAGACTGTATCTGGGTTTATTTACTAAGCAAAATCTTAGCACCTTTGGAGCCTAATCACTAGAATTGAACACAAAAGCCCCTCTACCCCTATTAGTCCATTTAAAATATAGGTAGAGCATCACAGATCCAAACAATCTGAAAACAGAAATGGTATGCAATACCCAACTTTTTCAGTGCCAACATGACACTGAAAGAAAATGCTCATTGGAACATTACGGATTTTGAATTTTCAGATTTGGGATACTCAACAGGTAAGTATTTTGCAAATATTCCAAAATCTGTAAAAAATCTGAAATCCAAAACACTTGGACTCTGGTCCCAAGAATTTCAGGTAAGGAATACTTAATCTGTAACTGCAATTTAATTGGTTCTTGCATTTCTCCCAAGCTCATCATCTCTTGCTATCTCTAGCTCTTGTGTATTTCATTATGCAGCCACAATGTATGTTCTCTCCAATAAAGCATTAGAACAATCCATTGCACATTCTCTTCTCTCTCACTAAAATGCTACCCATCCTTACCCCCCATATACACTTGTCCATGCATCCTTCATATCCCTGCTTGACATCACTTCCTCAGGCAGGCTTCCCTCCATTCTCAGGTTCCCTTAGGTCTGAAAGCTGAGTGTTCCCTTAGCTTCCCATTTTACTTAGATCAGAGCTCTTGGTATTGCTTATTTAAAATCTGTCTTACCTGCTGGATTGTAAGTTCTGTGAGAGTCAAGGTCTCATCTGTTTTGTTCACCACACGTCCCAGCACTTAGTACCTTTGTCTAATGAAATGAAATAATGAACATGCTTTAGTCATTATACTGGTGATATCTGATTTAACCATCCACTCTATTAAATTAACTTACGAAGAATTTATCTGAGACTCTAGACACACAATGTAAAAAGTTTCAAAAAGGTGGCTATTCTGTCTTTTTGGGTTGCTAAAAAAAAAAAGTGGCTATTAATGATGCAAGGTGTTATTAAAAGATAAGTTCTAAGAGATCAGGGTTGGGGGAGGGAGGTATTTTCTTTATGAATTTACCAAGGTCCAAGTGTAGTCCTTACATTTCTAAACTAGATTATTATTTGTCAGGTCTGTGAGTATTATTCTATTTCTCACAACAATATGCAAGCTTGTGAGGATGACATACAAAATTGATAATGATAATTTATATCAAGTTTGATAATGATATATCAATGTCATATAAGTAGACATACAAGCATATAAGTAGTTATATATAGCATATAAGCAGGTAAGGAATATTTACCTGCAATTACCTGTACTGCAATTAACTACTTACACGACATATAACTACTTATATGACAAGCATTGTCTGTTAGTGGAAATAACTACAGTCATGTGTCCCTTAAGGATGGAGCTATGTTCTGAGAAATAGATTATTAGGCTACATGGTATAGCCTATTGCTCCTAGGCTACAAACCTGTACATGTTAACGTACTGAATACTATAGGAAAATGTAAAACAATGATTAAGTAGTTATGTATCTAAATATATCTAAACATAGAAAAGTTACAGTAAAAATATGATATGAAAGATAAAAAATGGTATGCCAGTATAGGGAGGGCACTTAACCTGAATGGAGTTTGCAAGACTGAAAAGTTGCTCTGGGTGAGTCAGTGAGTGGTCAGTGAATGTGAAGGCATAGGGCATTATTGTTTACTAGTGTACATTTTATAAACATTGCATACTAAATTTATTAATAAAATTTCTTTCTTCCGTAATAAATTAACATTTTAACTTCATAAACTTTTTTTTTTTTTGAGTGAGAGTCTCACTCTGTTGCCTGGGCTAGAGTGCTGTGGTATCAGCCTAGCTCACAGCAACCTCAAACTCCTGGGCTCAAGTGATCCTTCTACCTCAGTCTCCGAAGTAGCTGGGACTAAAGGCACATGCCACCATGCCCAGCTAATTTTTTCTATTTTTAGTAGAGACAGGGTCTCGCTCTTGCTCAGCTCCTGCTCAGGCTGATCTCCAACTCCTGACCTTGAGCAATCTACCGGCCTCGGCCTCCCAGAATGCTAGGATAACAGGCGTGAGCCACCACGCAAGGCCTACTTTATACACTTTTGCATTTTTTGAGTGTTTTTATAATAACATTTAGCTTAAAACACAAACACATTGTATAGCTGTACAAAAATATTCTTTCTTTATATCCTAGTCTATAAACTTCCATGCTTAAAATCGTTTATTTTTATGTTTTTTCCTTTTTAAACTTTTTTGTTTAAAAACGAAGACACAAGCACACACATCAGCCTAGGCCTGCACAGGGGCAGGATCATCAAGATGTCACTAGGTGACAGGAACTTTTCAGCTCCATTACAATCCCAGGGGACCACCTGAGTCTCACGTGTGGTCCCTTCTAGATCCAACACACCGATACGCAACTCATGACTGAACATGGAAATCTTACCGGGCAAGCATGGGCCGAGGACAGAGCCCGAGTTTTAAATTAATACTTAATGGCATGGGACTAACCTAACTTTACGTTTCTCAAACTGGGAGAGAAGTAAATTCCAGGAGCGCACCCCTTACTCAATCCTTTGACAAGTGTTCAGGGAGCAAACATTGTCCTTGGTGCTGAACGCAGAAAACGGTGAAAAAGATACAAAGCCCCCGGTTATCACGGAGGAGAGAGGTTTGTAGGGCAAACAAAGTGGTTTCGGGTTTAAGAAAAACGCTCTGCAGAGAGACCCAAGCGGGGCACGAGAGGGAAATACCGGGGGACGCCATCTTTGTCACGAATGTCCCCAAAGACCTCCAAGGACGGGGAGGTCCGGGAAGCCGGGAAGCGCAGGGGAGGCCGGGGCGGCGCGGCCCGGGCGCCCACGGGGTGGGGTCCCACGAGGCGGGCGTGGGGCGCGGGCAGGGGCCCCGGGCATGCCACTCCAGACCGATGGAGACCACCGCCAGGTTCCTGCGAGGCGCGTCCTCGCTGGGGCCAGAAGACCAGGGCAGCTGCCTGGAGAGTGGATTCGGGGAGCCCAGGGCGGGAAAACGGGGAAACCTTTTAGGCCGCTTAGCCACCCAGGACTGGGGGAACTAGGAGCAGGTGGCGGCGGCGGCGATGCCACGCAGGGAGGGTGGGGAACCTGCAGGAAGAACCTCCCCGACTTCCAACTTGCTGGTGGCGCGGATAAAGGGCGAGGGAAAGAACGCACGCAGTCCAGGCCTAAGTCACCCCCGGTTTTTCCTGCACTCACTCGGGTGGACGGCAGTGCCCTTCCCAGAGATCAGTGGAGAGAGAAAGAAAAGGAAGCTACTGTCTGCCGTCTTGATAATAATTTATAAACATTTTGATGTAAAACAGACCTGGCCGCCTATTGTAATGAGATATAATATTTACGTGAAGTTCTGAAACAAAGTGCAACTTCCGCCCGGCGCGATGGGAGGCCGAGGCGGGAGGTTCGCTGAGGCCAGGAGTTTAACACCCGTCTCCACAACAGCAAATAAAATAAAAAAATACAACTTCAAGGAAATCTTGACTAGACAACCGCTTTCTTGAAAGCGTATTTACGCTCCTCCTCTACCTGTTGGAAGAGTTTGAGGCCAGTGGCCCGCGGTCCGAGGCTGCAGTCCCCGAGCCGTCCCGCCGGGGGTCAGGGCCGCCGGGCCGCGGCCCGTCCGTGCTTTGCTGACCCTTTTGACCTTGACCGATGCGTTCTGAGCAGTGACCCGCGTCCCTCCGCCGTCCCCCCCACGTCGCGGACGAAGTTTCCCGAGCCCCGACTCACCGTGCCGCCGCGGCGCGCGCCTGGGCTGCCGCCTCGTCCTCCGCCGCGCGCAGAGCCGCCGCGCCGCCCGCCCGCCAGCCCGCCGGTGGCTCCGCTCCGCCCCGCGCCGCGCCCCGGCCCACCCTGCGCCGGAGGGACGGGTCCGATCGGGCTACACCCGCGTTTGATCCCAGCCGGGATTAGGTTCGAATTCCCGAGGGAAGGCGCGGCCGGGCGTGAGGAGGGCGGGGACGAGGGAGTGGCTGGCGCGGCCCGGCGGGGTCACCTGCGGCCCAGGCACAAGATAAGTCGCAGGTAAGCTTTTCTATACCCGGGAGATGAAAACTCAAGAGGAGGAGGCAGTTTTTTGTTTGTTTGTTTGTTTTTCTGGGACAGAGTCTCACTCTGTTGCCCGGGCTAGAGTGAGTGCCGTGGCGTCAGCCTAGCTCACAGCAACCTCAAACTCCTGGCCTTAAGCAGTCCCTCTGCCTCAGCCTCCCGAGTAGCTGGGACTACAGGCATGCGCCACCATGCCCGGCTAAGTTTTAATATATATATTTTAGTTGGCCAATTAATTTCTTTTTATTTTTAGTAGAGACGGGGGTCTCGCTCATGCTCAGGCTGGTTTCGAACTCCTGGCCTTGAGCGATCCGCCCGCCTCGGCCTCACGGAGTGCTAGGATTGCATGTGTGAGCCACCGCGCCCGGCCTAGGAGGCAGTTTTTACCACCTGGAAAGAGAGGTCTACTGGAACACACACCCTCACCTTTCTCTGCGCTCTCTCGCCCGGTCTCCACTTCCCTCCCCACCGGACCCCGAGTTGCGGGTGAACTATTACTGTGGGTTGTTGTTTTTTCAGCCATTAGTAAGACTGCTCATATCTCTAAAGGTAACACAACTCACTTTGAAAGCAGCGGTCAGTCAACGCTACCTAGTTGGGCTAAGTACACCCATAACGTTAAAAAACACCCCCAAATCAATATTTCAAAGCCTCTTAAATGTTGACTTGAAGCTTTTCTGCAATTCATATCTAACCATCCATCCATCTATCTATCTCTAGGAGCAGTTCTCGACATTTCTATGGTTTTTTTTTGGTCTGTTTCTGACTAAACTTTCAATTGTGAGATTGGAAAATAAAAGATAATTTTCAGTGGGGAAAATATTTAAACTATTTATCATTCCCGGATGTGCCTCGTTAGGCATAGCGGGGTCCCATTCATTTGTAATGGAACTTAGATAAAGCTTCTTTAGTTCTTTAGCTTAGAACATACTACTTGCAGGTCAGGTTTCTCAAGGCAGAAATAGTGAAAAACAACTTCCCTTCTGGTTTGTGTGGAGCCTTGCTAATGAGTCTTTAGAAACTGTGGAGGCAAGTTCTGAGATCAGGTTTAAACCATTCTCTTTTTTTTTTTGGTGATAAAAATGTTAATATTTGGGACTCAATAAGAAATATAACGTCAATGTGCCAAAGTATCTTGAGCAGTCATTCTTTCCTAGCCTTTAAATGGCAGTCCCTTTGCACACTGGATGGAAACACACACAAACTCTCTCTCTTGTCTTAGCTGAAGTTGAAGATCTTTTCTTTAACCCAATTCATCAGAAAACACCCTTTTATCACTCCCTAAACCATTCAGGCAGCGCATACAATAAACTAGATTAATTTATAATCTCCTCCCCTATCACTGACTCTATCTGGTGACTTGATTTGTGGTAGGGTGTGGTTCTGTCTGGGAATTGGAGACAGCATGTTTAGAAAATCTAATTTTACGTTTCACACTCCACCTCTTACAATAAATTAATTTTGCTCCTATTATCATTTAACTTTTCTTTCCATAGCTCTAAGGATGTAAACCAAAATGAACAAACTCATCTGTTGTCGTATGAACTCAGTTCAAGGGAAGTTTAGTTTCTCCCAAAGAAGCTGGGGGTCCAATTAAACTGTGAACCAAGGCCTCTGCCTTCTGAAATTGACCACAGAGAGGGTAGTGCATGGAAACAGAAGTTTTTGGATTGCTGGAATCTCAGTCATAGTGATTCTTCTACCAATAACATCACAACCACTTTTTAAAAATTGTATTTTGACAGTTTTATCTGTGTTACAAACCAACATTTTCCTTCAAAAGCTTAGAACGCAGAAACTATAAATACCCATTAATTTACTCTACCGCAGATTTGAGTTTGTGCCCTAGACAGGCTGCTGTTTGAGTCCCTGGGGATTATGCATCCCTGGCCTCCTGGAGTTGGAAGGCCGGAACTGTGGGTGGGAACTAGGGTGAGGCAAGTCACTCACTGGTTTGCAGCAAATTTAAGGGCTGTCAAGACAAATCTCGCAAGAATCAAGATTAATAATATCTTAATGCAATATTAAAAAAATCATCAAAATTAGTGTGATAATTCGTGATGAACAAAATATCCAGATTTAAAATACAGAGTCAGAGAATGTCGGCCAACTCATTGCACTTGTGAATGTCCAAATGCAGCTCTTGTTAGTACGATGAAGCAAAGGTATTTGATGTTAATGAGAGCCCATGGCAGAAGAATCTGGAAGTTGGGAAGGCTCCCCTAATCTGAAGGAGGAGTTAAGTTTGGAGGGCAGAAGAGGGAATAGTTATGGAAGGACTTGAAGAATAAGTGGAAAGAAAGAGGGGAGTGTGGAGAAGCTATGCAGGGCCAGGCTCTTCTTGTAGACCATGGTAAGAGCTTAGGTCCTATGCCAGGCACATGGCATGTGCCTGTAGTCCCAGCTACTTGGGAGGCTGAGGCAGGAGGATCACTTGAGCTCAGACATTTGAAGCTAATCTGGGCAACATAGTGAGACCTCGTCTCAAAAAGAAAAATAAAAAACAAAAAAAACCTTAAATCTTTAGCTCATGAGGAATAGGAATGAAGTATTACAAGAAAACTTGCTTCATCTATAAATGCTTATTAACCTTAAACTTTTAAAACATCCTTTCATTTTTAGAGCTTCACTCTATCTCTATTTGATTTAGCTAATGTTAATTGAATGCTTTACTTACGTGGTCTCATTTTATCTTGAAATTAAATTTATAAGATGGTTATTATTCCATTATTAATATAATTTTATTTATATTTATTTTTATTTATTTATTTTTTGAGACAGAGTCTTGCTTTGTTGCCCAGGCTAGAGTGAATGCCATGGCATCAGCCTAGCTCACAGCAACCTCAAACTCCTGGGCTCAAGCAATCCTCCTGCCTCAGCCTCCTGAGTAGCTGGGACTATAGGCATGTGGCACCATGCCCGGCTAATTTTTTCTATATATATTAGTTGGCCAATTAATTTCTTTCTATTTATAGTAGAGATGGGGTCTCGCTCTTGCTCAGGCTGGTTTCGAACTCCTGAGCTTGAATGATCCTCCTGCCTCAGCCTCCCTATTTTATTTATATTTTAAAATGATAACCCTGATGCACAAAGGAAGTTTACACACTGGTAAATGACTAAACTCAGATTAAAACCCAAGTGTGCTCACTTCCTTGAGATGCGTCACTGTGGTCTAATATACCATTTTACATTACGGTATTTTGCAAACTCTATACTTGTATTTTTCCTAAAAAAAGTCTCTTGCGTTATTATTTGCTGTAATTTATAATGCCTTTTTACATACTTGTTTGATCTTTATAGCAACGTTATGAGTGGTTATTATCCATTTTACAGAGGAGGAAATGGGAAGTCAGTAATGATAAATGCCTTATTCAAAGCCACACAGATATTAGTTTATGGGGCAAAGTTTAGAACCCAAGTCTTGCTTTTGGACACAAAATTTAAAGGTAAAGTTAATTTTTCCAAGTTCAGTCAATTGTTTAAAGAGCTTGTTAAATGTATTTTTAGAGTTTCTATTTTTTAAAAAAAACAGTCAATGATATATGTTTTCTACTTGGAATTTAATATCTTAGTGAAGTATGATTTTTGAGATGAGATGGTAAGCCACATTTAACTGTGATTTTTATTTTTTATATCTAAATGGAAGCTGTTTGGTACTTCATGCTGAAAAGAATGAGATTTGTCACCATACTGTTGTATATCAAAAGTTTTTATGCTCTTTAGAAGAAAGCTGTAAGCATGGTTCATTCTCTCTATGAGAATTTAGTGGTGGGTTTATCTAAGAGTCTTAAGTACAGGGTCCAAAGGGTATTTTTTAGACCGAAGATTCTCCTCAGACTTTGATAATGATTTGTTAATGTTATTTTTTGGCAGTTTAATAAGAACTTTTCTTCCTTCTAAGACTGGACTCTTGCTATGGTCTAAATGTTTGTGTCCCTCCACAATTCACGTGCTGAAATCTCACCCCCAATGTGGTGGTGTTCACAGGTGTGGCCTTTGGGAGATGATTAAGGGCATGAGGGCTGCAGTCTGTTCATACCCATCACCCCTCCCCATGGGGTAAGTGTTCTCCCTTCCTTACCCCCTCCAGACCCCTCTCCCTTCCTAACTTCACACCTCCCAGCTCGGGCTGGAAGGTGAAGTTATCAGAGTATGCTGACCACCACTACTCTTTGGTGCAATGACATCTAAGTGCCTCAGAACTAATCTTCGTGTTGTTAACGTGCATGTCGATGGTTTTTTCCAGTAGACTGGCCTTGGCATCCTCACTTCTCAGCTTCCTTGTAGTCTGAACTCATCATCCCTGTAACCATACCCCATTCAGATTCTCAGTTAACGGCATCCAACTCTGTGGCCGTCACTTCCAATCTTTCTGGCTCACTGCCAGCCTTTCTCATCCAACAGTCTGCCCTACAAGGATGTAGAATCCAGTGACTCCTCCACCTTTTCACTGTTTGTTCACTGCTCATGTTCTAGTTCCCTATTTGACCTGCCTTAGATTACATGGCCCATCATTTTATTAATTCCCTTATGTATACAGGTCATAAGCCTTTATTCCAGACCCCGAAGTCAGTTGTGTTTCCAAATTTATACACACATTCTGATTTTAGAAAGATAATACAGTTCCTGTGCCTTGTTATATATTATCATCTGCAGGGACCCCTAATGATTATTCCCAAATAAGTGGGATCAGTAAAGGCTGTAAATAGCTTTGTGTCTATTCAGGTTGAGTTTTACTGCCAAATGAGTGTTGAACAACCTTATAAAAAACACACACCCAAGTTGTATTTTCAAAGCTCTTTTGGGATTTTGGAATTGCAGATAGAGATTGTGGACCTGGACCTTCAACTTCTTTGCTCCATTTTCAGTCCAGTTAGTCCCCCAATGAAGCTGCCAGCCTGATAAATGCAACTGCGCCCCCTTGGAGCGTGCATCCAAGCAGCTGAACAAAACGTGCAACTGTGCTAACGTGTGTCCCATGAAATCACAGTCACCGACCTCCAGCGGACCCTTAGTCATGTCAAGCAATTGGATTCTCAACAAGGGCAGTACCGCCCCCTAGGGGGCATTAGCCATGTTTGTGGAGATGTTTTTGGTTTGCTAACTTATTAATAGTATAGTATACTTACCCCTGCGCATTTACATGTGGAAATGCTTGTTATTTTACTATGAATTATTTTCCTTTTTTTTTTGTATTACGGTGAAGGCATTCTGTTGGTTTAAAAATGTGTGTAGGTGGGTAACATTAACTATCATTTTATTTTCACAATAGTAGCAGGAGTTAAAAATGTGTTATAAAAGGGGTCATGGGTCTGATAGGGTTGAAGACAGCTGCCTTCTTCGATTTACTTCCTCACAGTCATTTCCAACTGGCCCCTCTTTCCTTGGACCGCTAATCAGCTTCTACCCAGTCCTGTCAGCTAACTACCTTACTGCATTGAGAAATAAAACAATTGGGAGGGACCCGCTATGCACTCTGCCACCCTTCTCATCTGCATCTGCACCCATGAACTTCACCCCTTCTATATGGGTGAACTGCCTGCGCTTCCCTCCAGGACTTTCCCTTTGTTGAAATGTTCAAACAATTAGCCCCTCTTTACCCCATCTGTGCTTTTTTTCCCCTCTCTCTCACCTCTGGGCCATTCTCATGGACATACAATGCTGTGATGGTGCAAATCTTAAAAATAATTCCCTTGACCCCACATCCTCTTCCAGTTACTTTGTTTACCCACCCTTTTTCATTGCTCCTCTATATAGTAATAGAAAACTCTTGAAAGAGTCTCTTCTTTTGAAACTCAAATTATGATCCACATCAGCATCACCTGCGAGCTTGGTAGAAATGCCCCACCCTGCACCTGTTAAATCGAGACTACACATTAGCAGGATCTCCAACATTCATAATGACATTAAAGTTTGAGAAGCCCTGATCTGTAGTGCCAATTTTCAATTCTCGCATTTTTCTCTTGAATGCAGGTCAATAAATCTTTCCTTTCTAACTCCCCACTAAAGAGGCTGTTTGCAAGGTCACCAATGACCTCCTCAATGTTAGATCCAAAGGTCAGTTTTTGCTGCTCATCTTACTGGCTCTGTGCATCATGTGACACAGTTGAAAGCTCCATTTCCTGTGCATCTTCCTCCTCAGGCCATTGACGGGGTTGTGCAGGAGTCAGCCTTTAGGCCTCTTTTCTTCCCTCCACTCCCTAACTAGTCTTACTTAGTTCCATGGCCTTTATTACTATCTATGCATTTGGCACCTCATGTGTCGTATTTCAAGGCTTGGGTCAAATACTAACTTCTCACTGGGGCATTTACAGATTGTCCCGGCAGAAATGAGTCACTGGTCCTTCAGAGTGATTATTCCCATTACCTTGTACTTTTAGTTTCTCACTTTTCCCATTTTACTTTATGTTTTATTTGTAAGCTCCTTATGACAAAATTCATATCATATTCATCTCTATCTACCCACATTTTATCCTTTTGTATATATGTGTATAAAGATCGTTTCTCATGTAGCAAGTGCTCAATAAATGTTTATCTAAGAAAAAATTCCCTTCTTTTCAGAAATGAATAATGGGCTTAAATCTTCTACGTATAATTTGCTCCTGGATCGTGGAAATCCATACCTACACTCCACTCTTTGTGTGGGACGAGCTGACTCTCGTGCAGGCACTTGCCATCAGCCTTTTTTGGTAAACAGCCTAAAATGTAGACAGGAGAAGACATAACCGACTGGATTTGCAAAGTGGTCCTTTCACACACATTGAGTGAGACCCAGGGAACTCTGAACACACAGCTACAGCCTGGAAGGAGGCTGTCTCCAGAGTAAATCATGAAAATCAGATGGTTAGGTTGCTCTTCTTTCAGACCTTTCCATGGCTGGTGTCTTCTCAGCATTCACGTCTCTGCTCCAATGGGGTCACTCAGAGAGGCTTTCCCTGGTCACTCTCTCTGAAGTAGTACTTCTCAGTCCCATTGTATCCCATTCTGCTCTTTTATTTTTGTCATTTACTTATGACTCTTTGAAATTATTTATTTTTTATGTTTTTATTGTCCATCTACCCTTATGGAAGGTGAGCTTTGAAACTGCCAGAACCTCGTTTGCCTTGTGCTCTGTGGTCATCAGTAAACAGCGCACAGAATAGTGCCTGGCACAGAGCAGGTGCTTAGTAAATATTTGTCAAATGAATAAACTAATATTAGCCTGAGAACACTGGAAAGACTCTTTGGCCTTGAAACCCATCTGCAGAGAATTGAATTATAAATCTTATATTAAAACTTGATGATGAGGAGATAAGGAGAGGGATATTAATTACTTTGATGGGCTACTGACAGCCTCTGAGAGGCTCGGAGAGAAGTCTTTCAGATCTTGAAATGGCAAATGCTTTAGCAAATATCTACTAAGCTAAGGTGAAAGTATTTTACTAGGGATTTTATCGTAGGTATTCACACATTCACTGGTGGGCTGATTTGGCCTTTTATTTGGCAGAAATGACGTAAAAAGCCAGTATAATTTTACCCCTAGAGCTGTTGTTTGGTGCCCCCAAACCCTAAAAGGGTCACAATAGAACATTTTAAACCAATGTGGGGCTGGGCGCGGTGGCTCACGCCTGTAATCCTAGCACTCTGGGAGCCCAAGGCGGGCGGATTGCTCAAGGTCAGGAGTTCAAAACCAGCCTCACCAAGAGCAAGACCCCGTCTCTACTATAAAAATAGAAAGAAATTAATTGGCCAACTAATATATATGGAAAAAATTAGCCGGGCATGGTGGGGCATGCCTGTAGTCCCAGCTACTCGGGAGGCTGAGGCAGCAGGATTGCTTTAGCCCATGAGTTTGAAGTTGCTGTGAGCTAGGCTGATGCCATGGCACTCACTCTAGCCTGGGCAACAAAGTGAGACTTTGTCTCAAAAAAAATAAAAAATAAAAATAAACCAATGTGGGATCTCAGATCAGCAACATTGGCATCACCTAGCAGCTTGTCAGGAATGTAGCATTTCGGACCTTACTCCAGAATTACTGAAGTAAATTTAAATTTTAATAAAATATCCAGGTAATCTATATACACATTTAGGTTTCAGGAGATGTGCAGAACCCATGTCTGTGAATACACAAGCTGGACCCAATGGAGAAGAAACCAATGGCTGTTTCTAACGGCGGATCATGAGGGTAGGTACAGGGCAAAGACTGAAGATGAGGGTGGGGTGTGTCCGAGCAGTGAGTTAAAGGGAACAAGATCTCTAAATGAAGCTTCAGTGGCATTTATTTTTACCTCATTGTGAAAATAAGCAACTTGGATGAAGACACAGACGTCACTGAATCTAGTGACTAGTCTAAGATAGCACAGGTGTTTGGCATTACATAGAGAATGGGGAGCAAATCTATTTTCTGACTTGATTATAATGAAACACATTTTTTTCCCCTTGAGAGTTTTAATTCAGTATTTAATGGTGCTTCATGAATTTTCTCAAGGCTTTTCAGTACCTTTGGGGGAGCGAGTGAGTCAGATAGGTTTGGATCTATGCAGTAGGTCAATTTTAGCCACAAAGGAGACAGAAAGAAGGAAACAGCTTGAAGAAAGGGAGGAAGAAGTTTGCCTGAGTGGAGGCTGTATGGAATAAGGGTAGTTGGAATAGTGTCAGATTCTTATATATATTTATATAGAAGGGATTTGCTTTCCCCTTGGTTAGGAAGAACATAAATCGTTTTACAGATGTTATTTGGGAAATGAGAAAAGAACTTAAATTGTGCTCAAGTAGACCTTTGGTGTGGGCTAGGCACTCATATCCTGAAAAAAAATTCAAGAAGAAATAGATTTATGCCTATTTGCTTAGATCTGGGGAATTATGGTGATTTACTAATGCACTATATTGCCATGACATCTTTATGAAGTCACTTTAAGCTTTCCTATATTTTTAATTAGAAGTCATTTAGCCAGTCCCTCGTCTCCTTGGCAGCAATGGACTTAAATGGCCATGGAATGAAAAATGAGTGATGAGTGTTGCCTTCCCCTTCAGACATCCCAGATTGACCGAGGAGAAATAATCACTCTCTGCATATCAAAGATGTTCCTGACGCAGAGGTTGGAGGAATGGAGCTTCACACTCCCTCCCCCAGGGTTGCTTCTGCTCTAACGGTCTGCCCGGTGACACAGTTCCCAGGGCGGTGCTTTGTATGTAGTAAAGCATGTCTTTACTGTTCAGCCCTTGCCACGTCTGTAGTCCGTGAACCCTCATAACTTGAAGATGGAGAGCCACACACTAGGTGGGCATTTTGTTGGAGGCTTTTCACCCAAATCCACTGCTGTCTTAATCTGTGTGGGCTTTGGATGGAGGGAGGAGGCAGGAGAGAAGAGGGGGCCTTTGGTGGGTATAACCATGTTGAACAGCCCCTCTCTCTTGTTGTGCACACAGTGGTGGGGCGTCATAGAGGGGAGATCTGGAGAAAATTAAGTTGTTGGGGAAGGTCTGACCGCAGAAAAGGTATTTGTTGCAGGAGGATGGAAACTTTCCTGATGCACATGATAAAAAGCTTCTGCTCCAAGTCAAGAGTTCCTACAGAGAACCGGGCTACTGCTCATGTACCCGTGGTTTCTACTTGGCTGCTTGTCTCCTGTAGAATACTGGGGTTTCGGTAAAAAGATTATTTTGCTTGTTTTGTAATTTTCTTTATTTTTTGAATAGTTACATGTCTTCACGTTTTCAAAATCGAATGTTTGAAAAGTCACACTGTGTGGCAGACTGGGCGGCGGTGAAGCTGCTGCGTGCCCAGAGTCGGTGCAGGGCGCCAGCTAATTAGGAACCCGGAACCTCAGATCCTGCTCTGGACGTGCTGAGTCAGAATCTGCGTCTTGACAAAATCCAGGTGATTCATGTACATGTAAAAATTGAGAACTGTTGTGGATGCATGAGTGTAAAAATTGTGACACTAAGTCCCTGTTGTAGCATCTTCTCAGTACTAACACCGGAAGGCAGCCCAAATTCAGCTGCATCTTAGAGTTGCTTAATTTGCAAATCCATGCAACCTACAGCCACTTGGGCCAAGTTAACAGAGCCAGAAGGTACATTATTCACCTCGAAGATCAACATGATAGGTTTCGCTAGCCTTGTTGCATGTAGCGAATCTGAGCAAGTGTGTGAATAGCAGCAACCCCAGACAAACTGGTCACATACAGTGACCTACTAGAGGGGATACAAACTCTCATGGTTTGATGGTTCTTTCTCCCTTGGGGGAGTATGTGTGTGCACATGAATGCTCTCGAGTGTTGGGAAAGGGAAGATACTATCCTACTTTTCTCCCAGGATTTAAAGGTCGGTGATAGTTTAAGATTGAGTTTCTGTTTGGAGGACCTAGAACTCACTCTGATGAGAGTCCTAATATCTAATCTATTTCTACAAGGGGGAAAAAGGAGCATTGCAAACTTGCTATCTACAAGTTAGGCTACTGTGGCCTTACCTCTGTCTCAAACAAACCTGTGTGTTGTGGTACCTATTAATAGAAAGATTTAGTTTAGATTGACTCATTTAATATTGAATGCTCTTTTTGTTAATTTGGATAATCCTTTAATAAATGTCAGTAACTTGAAAAGCCAGTTATAGTTGATTTCCACTTCTCAGATGCAATCCAGTACCATGAATATAATATCAGTTACTGCAAGTCTTAGGCATCCAAATCTGAGTAAATACATATATATTCTTCTTCCTCCCTTCTTCATTGCATATGCAATTTTGTGGGTCCCTATGGCCCAGCCTTTCCATGTGTACTTTCTTTCCTGTTTTAGCTGCAAGGACTGACAGTGCAGGAGCTCAGTTATGAAGCAGTGTCAGGCACATAAGCTTGTGAATTAGCACAAGGAATATAGGTAAAATCATTTCATTGGTCAATGAGCAAGGTTCAAGATATGTGGAAAGCAAGAAAGATTTTATAGGCTCTGCTGCCCTTGAATAAATGCGGTATAGGATCCTCGTAAGGTTCACATCCCACTGGTGTTAGAGTAGCCCCTTCCATCCAGGGTTCCTTTTTGACCCTGGGACCCCACCCTCACTAGATGATTATGTAACCAAAACAACCAGGAAGTTTGCTGATCCTACCAGCAAAATATCATTGCATCTGCCTTGGAGTGAGCCTTCTGTGTGATGTGCTTGTCAGGGCATCTGAGAACTGGGAGTGGCTAAGAGAGTAGATGGCTGTTCTTCTGGCTATTTGCTATTAAATATTTGTAGGATCAACAGACTTAAGTTTGAGACCTGCTTTCCTTGTAATACCACTTGGAAACAAGGTAGTAAGGAGCAAGATTGGTAGGACCAACTGGAATCCAAGGGTCTTCATCATCAAATGCTATTGTCCCTTGAACAAATACTTCTTACATCAGTATTGAACATTTAGGTTTAAATACCCAACTGAAATTGGAGAGGATGTACTAGTCTATCTTGGTGGATGTTCTGTGTACATTTTAAAAGAATGTGGATTTTGAAGTTTGTGAAGCCGTCTACACTGAGCAGTTAGGTCAAGTTGGTAGGTTGCTAGTCAAATCTGTATCTTGATTTGCTGTCTGATTTATCAGTTTCTGAGATGAGTGTTGACATCTCCAACAATAACTGTGTTTGCCTGCTTCTTTCATTTTTAATCAGCTTTTGCTTTCTGTATTTGGAAACTCTATAATTAGTTGACATACATGTTGGGCTGTTACTTTGTCTTGGTGAATTGGCCCTTTTATCATTATGCAATGTCCCTTTTTGTTACTTGTTCTGAAGTCTACTTTGATATTAATACAGCTACTCCAGTTTGTTATGATTAATGTTTATTTACATGGAGTATTCAGTTTTCCTCTTGTAAAAGCCTTACAAACCTCTAGATTCTCTGTGACAAGTGAATATCTCTAATGGTAGAAGATGGGGAGTCTTTGTGTGGAATTTCAATCCCAGATACTTTGCTCTCACTAAATTGCATGCCACTTAGTAAGTGACTTAGCATGACTATTGTTGGAACTGTCTCCGAATCCTTTTCTCAGGTGTATTTTGTAAATGAGTGTGAACCTTTTCTTTTTTAAATATGATTCCAAATATTAAAGTCCTTATGAAAAAAATACCTTTAAAATGCATCTCTTTAAAATAAATCCATTTTGGGTATTTTTAAAATGAATTTTATTATAAAAGATATAGCCATGATATAGAAAGTATTTTTTACACAAACATACAAAACCTAATATTGATCCTCTTTGCTAAGACTATTGAATGGCTTTTGATATTCTTTTATATGTTCAATAATGTATGTGTCCAGCCTAATGAAATATTGTGCCTCAATTTGTTCAGGGATAATGGTACAATAAAATGTAGGCTTAAGCATGAAAACCTTGTCAATACAATTTATTATGGTTTCTTTTGTAGGTTACAATGCTGCAAAAAATCATGACATTTTAAATCTGTACCCATAAAGCATCTGGCACATAACTTTCCTCCTTTCTATGCTAAGAAAGTTATTAAAGAAAAAAAATATTAACACTAATTATAAAAAAAATGTTTTATTTTTAGAGCAATTGATATTCCCTTGTTAATTAAAACATTATTGCTTTCATTTTTATGAGAGCAACCTTTTCATTTTGATTTACATGCTGAAGTAAAACAAATATAATTATTGCCGTTTTCTTCCAAGTCCTTAAAGAGATTACTCTCATTCTCCACTTGCAAATCTAGACTTATAAATAAACAGCTGTTGATTGATTTATTCTTCTCTAAGGAATTTTGATCCGCAGTACTAGAAATTTTCTGATCTTATTAGTAGAAGGCAACACAAGGAGATTAAAAACCACAAAATGCAAAAATGGGTTGTAAGGAATGTATTTGAAATGAGATTCTTGAAGTGGCTAGGCTGCGGGAAGGAGGAAGATGGTGTATCTTTGATGTCTTTATTGCAAGGAAAGAACCACTAAGAAACAAAACCAAACAAAAAATCAATTGCTTTATGGGTTTGTCAGGAGTGTAACTCTCTGTTAGGGGAAGCTACAGTGGGAAAGTTCAGCTATCAGGTCATGGAATGGCAAAGAAACTATTGGGGCTTAGACGCTGGCAGTGGACTAGAGATCCATAATGCTAATGAGGTGTTGAAGGTCAAGTCTTTCAGAAGGCAGAGGAGGATCGCAGGCTCAAAGAACAGGGAAGAATCAAGAGTTGCCCTGGAAGAGGTCATCCCAGGCATTCCAAGACAGAATAAAACAATGCAGAATGTTATAGCTAGAAGGGAAAAGCAGGATGTCAGCACAAAAGATAAACACATTGTTCATGGCTTTACAGGACAGACTCTTGCATAAGAAGAATATTGTACTTTGGACCACAGTATTGAGGGGGAAAAAATTGAGAATTCTAAACAATTAGACAACCACAGAAGAGAGTCTACAAGAAATCTAAATATCATTCACAAGACATTGGGCGTGAAGTGCTTAAGCATTACGGTTCGGTTCGGAGCTACTATTGACAGAAGAATGTTCCTGGTGTTATACATGATGTGCCATAGTACTGCACAAAGAGGATTCCTTTTTCAGTTCCAATTAACAGCAGAAAGTGACAGAGGGTTGTAAAATCCCTCACGCACCAATGATATTAATTTCTATGGAAAGGATGCAGACAGCCAGCATTCATTTTTGACAAGACAGAAAATGGCAGTAATCTATTTCCGATGGCAGACACAATGTTAAAGAATATATTGGAGGAAATATTTCCACGGAAGCCAATGGATCAAACACAGAGATTGTATTTTGAGCGGTATAATAGGGCCAAGATCATAGCTCTTAAACTGCCCTAGTGTATAGCTTCAATTTGCCTGTATAATATGCATCCCTCCCCCATCCTACCCTTAGAAGATTTTGTCCCCTACAACAAAATAGCCTGGTCAGTAATATGACCACGCCCACTGGCCTCAGTAATTAGCTTGAGGGGTGGGATTGTGGGCCAGCTGGGGCCAGTCAGGGCTGCTCTGGGTTACTAAACTGGGTTACCACACCCAACTTTTCTTTCATTGGAGAAAGTCACTCTGCAGTTTAAAACCAAGCAGAGATGGATACACAGAGTTCCTGAAAGTACTGAACCCTGGCTTCCAACACTCTATTTTTTGCAAGCATTCTTTCAATGTTATGAGTTTCCTCCACAATCTTTTTAGTTCTGTGAACCAACCAATTCCTTTTCTGTTGCCTTAATCGGTTTAAGGTGTATTTCTATCCTGTGCTGTGTCAAAGGGGTCCTGAATAATATAGAAATAAAGCAAGGATGGAAAAAAAGAGAATACAGAATCGACCAGCACCATGCGGGGCAGGATGGCTATGTATTGTTACCAGCTTCTTACAATGAAGTAACTGTAGATTGAGATCATAAGCCACTGTAAATCCAGTATATTTATTGTGGAAGGTAGCATATGGGACACTGAATATAATGGTTATTATGGAGAATGTGTTCAGAATTCTTAACAAGTCTTTTTGCCTGCAATTAAAACACCAACCAAGCATTGTAGTAAAAGGTGAATACTGCTTGAATCTTGTTATTAATATTAAGGTTCTAGTAATTATAATGATCAGATTATCATAAGATTATCATAAAGAATTATTCCTGACTGGATATAGGACACACCACCTGGGTGTGATTGATCCTACGCTCAAGCAGAGTTAATCTAACACATTGGCATAATTTGAAGGATAGATTTTATGATAGCTATCTAATAATGTTGTTTCTTTGTGTAAGTGTGTGTGTGTATCTATCTGTGTGTGTGTGTGTGTGTATATATATATATATATATATATATATATATATATGTATATATGAGCAAATATTTGAGTCCCTAACTGAAATTAGAAAAAAAGTTTGTGGGCTGTTTATTATATTATTACCTCCCTCCCAAAGTGAATCTCTCCTTTAGAAGTTTCCTATTGGGTGGTTATCCAGCAACTGCTTGAAAACTGGCATTGGCTGGGATCCTCCCATCTCATGAAATGTCCTACTTACTTTTGGAGAATCTTAATTGTATTCTTATATTGAGTAAAGGATTATTAGCACATTAACATTTGCTATCTATTGTGTTAGCTAGCTCCTAGCAGATAGATAGTTAGATAGTTAACACTCTGAAAGATTGGGAAACAAACAGGTTACATTCCCAATGAAGAAATAACATTTCTAGAAGGTTAGAATTTGAGATACTTCCTGGGAGAGCATCCTAAAGAATTATAGTGTTGTTCTCTGAGTGAGCCAAGGGGAGCGTGAAACATGGGCACAGGGGGGTGACTGCTAGTTCTCTAAGAGCAAGAAGAGTAACTGTGTGGCCGAGGTCCCCAACCTTTTTTGGCACTAGGGACTGGTTTCATGGAGGACATTTTTTCCACTGACCAGGGGGCTTGGGGGTGAGGATGGTTTTGAGTGATTCAAGCACATTACATTTATTGTGCATTTTATTTCTATTGTTATTATGTTGTAATATATAATGAAATAATTATACAACTCACCATAATGCAGAATCTAATGCTGCTGCTGCTTTGACAGGAGGCGGGGCTCAGGCGGTGATGCGAGCGATGGGGAGCTGCTGTAAATATAGATGCAGCTTCTCTCGCTCTCCCACCGCTCACCTCCTGCGGTGCTGCCTGGTTCCTAAAGGGCCATGGACTGGTACCAGTCTGCAGCCTGGGGGTTGGGGACTGCAGCTATATAGGACAAATTGTGCCAATTTCACTTTTTAGGTTTTTTTTTTGTTTGTTTTAGCCGATATCATTCCTGAATACAGGCATGTAAGTGACGATTACTATCATGATTAATATCATCATGGCCATTGTAATAAGTGGACATCTGCTCATATGTGACTTTAGAGAGCTCAGTCCTTCCCTTTTCTCCTCCAGTGGACAGGATGGGAGCTACGCAGTGTGAGGAGAGCAAAAGAGCCAGGGCACTGGGCAGGAACCTCTAAAACTAGGTGTCTCGTGTTTTGTTAGTTAAATAGACACAACTGAACAAATAGAACTAGCTACATTAAAAAAGGGGGGTTGTAGGAAGACTATAAATGTTTCCTCCTGTAGATTGTGGGATGCAGCTGATCTTTGGTGTTCTTTCCTTCTGTTTCTAGAAGCCTCATTCTTCTCTCAACACAGATCTGTTTCTACACTCATGAGAAAACAGGCTTGGATTTTGGGGTTCCAAACTAAAAATTGCAGAGCAGGGCTTTCTTGGTACAGGTTCAGATACATTTCCAGCCCTCGTCCAGTCCACAAGGACCGATGTATTGTGAGTAGCCCAGCCTGGGAGCCGCCTGTCCTGCCGAGCTCCAGTCCTGGCCAGGGCCGTGGGTCGGGAATAAACATGGCGGCTCCCATGAGAAGCACGTGGAAGGGTGGGGCAGGGAGGACAGTTCTCAGAGGGATGAGGGGACTCAGTAGGTGCCTGCTGCAGAAAATAGTGTGTTTAACACAGTACCAGTTTCACCAGAGAAATAAGGAAAAATACTCTCCAACTAAACAGTATTGTGGAACAGTTAGGAGACTGCATACTTTGCTGGCATAACATAAGCAGAATGTTTATCCATCTTCAGAAAATCTATTTGATTAAATATTTTGCCTGAAAAGGCCACAAATATGCAAACCTGCTGACATAAGGCCTCTTTGGAAAATTTCCATCAATGTCCAATTTTCTCTCACTTTCAAACCATTCCTTTTGTGTGGAATGCCTTCCATTCCCTCTTCAACTGAGCTAACTGGTATTTCTCTTCAAGATACAGATGTGGCATGACTTCCTCCAAGTTGTTACTGATTTCTCTTCTTATCACACGATTACATTTTCTATAATGTTTTATGCATATTTCTTATATCCAATTTATTACACGGTAATCTAATTATGTGTTTATATGTTGGTCTTCAGGTTATCATCAGACTTGAGAGATCTTTCAAAAAGGATTGTCTCTTATTTTTTGTCCCTAACACAAGCATGGCACTAAAAAAATCTTTCCATAAATATTTGTCGAATGAGTACTTTTCCCTTTCAATATTCTAGGAAATTATTGCCCTATTTAATTTGAATTTTTTTACTCTAATTCTTCAGCTAAAATACCACTTTGGCAATAATAAACTTAGCTATTGAAAAGACAAATCCTACTTGAATTCAATATCTCTTTAAGTATTACTGCTTTTATGACAATTTACACTCATTTGTCTAATTTTATAGACAAATTTTATAGACAGTTTCATTTAGATTTTAAAAAATCCCCACAAACATTTCTTTTTTTTTTTCAGAATTCTTTGTTTTAAATTTTTTTAGTTAAGTGCAGTAGTGGGAAGGGGGGAAAGAGTAGACCAAGGAGTTTGATCTGTAACTGAGCAATCAATTGAGATAACTCATTTTTTCCAGGATTCTTATTGCATAGATTAAACTATGTAATTCATAGGAAATTGCAAACAAAGTATCATTCAGTAAAGTGAGGCAGGCAGAGGAAGTAGGAATAATTTATAGAGATATTTTATATTTACCATTTTTCTGTCTTCAATGTTACTTCATTGATTTCAACTACGGAACAAGGGATTATTCAGGGTATGAAGTATCTTAAAAAGAGATATAATGGACATATTACTCTACTATAAAGATAGTCTATTATATATTCTTCACAAAAATTTTTGTTTTTTGAGACAGAATGTCACTTTGTTACCCTGGCTGGAGTACAGTGGCATCATCACAGCTCACTGCAACCTCAAACTCCTGGGCTCAAGCGATCATCCTGCCACAGCCTCCCAAGTAGCTGGGACTATAGGCTCGTACCACCACACCCAGCTAATTTTCTCTATTTTTGGTAGAGGCTAATTTTTTTCTTCTTCTATTTTTGGTAGAAATAGGGTCTCACTCTTGCTCAGGCTAGTCTCATACTTCTGACCTCAAGCAGTCCTCCTGCGTTGGCCTCCTCCCAGAGTGCTAGGATTATAGGTGTGAGCCACTGCATTCGGCCTTCGCAATAAAATTTAAAGAGATAAGGGATCAAATCTTTCTTAATTCTAGAATTTCATACAAAGATAAATATTTAGACTTTGGACATGTTTTCCCCATTTCACTCACTGCTGCATTTGGTATGCTATATATTTTTTGTTATTGTTATGTGTGGTTTTAGGGAGAGAATTTCTAATCTCATTTTCTGACTAAAATTGGCTACTATTTTTTCAAACTATCCTTTTCTGGCTTTCATATAGGTTATATTACTTTTGCAATGGTTAGTTTTACATACAAACTTGGCTGCCCTGTGGTCCCAGTTATTCAGTCAAACACTAAAGTAGGTGTTGCTGTGAAAATATTGTGCAGATATAATTAAAGTCCATAATCAGTTGACTTTAAGTAAGGGAGATTAAAATATGTATTGTATGATTATCCTGGGTGAACCTGATTCAATCAGTTGAAAGGTCTTAAGAGCAGAACTGAGATTTCCCTGAGAAAATGTAAATTTCACTATGGCTGGCAATTTTGGCTCACACCTGAGTTCCAGCCTCTTCTTTCTGGTGACCTGTGGTATATGGATTTCAGACATGCCTTGCCAGCCCCTACAATCATGTAAGTCATTCCTTGCAATCAATCTCTGAATAGATATCTTTTACTCATTTTGTTTCTCTAGTTGAATCCTGACAGATACAACCCTTATCAAATGTGTTTCAAGTAATATTTTATTTTTCTATTCTTTGGAATAGTTTGTACAAGATTGGAATGTTATTAAAAGTTGGTAAACCCTGTAAATATACACAATGATTATATGCCCATATATTTTTTAAAAAGTTGGTAGAAATTACCTTTAAAACTCTTTGGGCTTTGCAAGTCATATATCCAAGAAGAGATTGATATGCAGAATGTGTAAAGAACTCCTACAACTCAACAGCAAAAACATCAAACAGCCTAATTAAAATACAGGCAAAGAACTTAAATAGATATTTCTTTAACGAAGACACACAAGTGACCAATAAGCACATGAAAAGATGTTCAACATCACTAGTCATTAGGGTAGTGCAAATCAAAACCACAGTGAGATATCATTTCATACCCACTAGGGTAGCTACTATCAAAAATCCAGAAAATAACAAGTGTTGACAAGGAATTGGAGAACCTGTGTACACTGTTGGTAGGAATATAAAATGGTGCAGCCCCTGTGGAAAACTGTATGCAATTTCCTCAGAAAATCAAACATAGAATTACCATATGGTCCAACAATTCCATTTCTGGGTATATACCCCAAAGAAGTAAAAGCAGGAACTGAAATAGACATTTGTATACCCACGTCTGTAGCCACATTATTCACAATAGCCCAAGGTGAAAGCAGCCCAAGTGACCATCCACAGATGCGTGGATAAAAATTATATAGTATATAAATATAATGGAATATTATGTACCTTTAAAGGGCAGATAATTTTGACACATACACTTTAGTGCACAGGTGATAAAATTACATAAGGTTTCAGGTAAAACAATCACATGATTTTCTTGAGGGTTTTCAAAATCATATTTTGAAATATGATGTCTAATCATAAATCATCCAGACACAGCAGGAACACTTTTAGCAATTTTAGTGAAATTTGTGTCTCCTGAGTTTACTGATGAAAATGAATGGACGACTTCCATGTTCCCACAAACTCTCCGAAACCTTTGCTGCTTCTCAACAGACAGCAGCTGTGATTGAATAGAAAAGGCTGAGATTGATGTGAGGATTAAAGGTTGTGAGCTATGAAGACAGCTGAAAACCTACTTCCATTGAGTCTATGAAAGGCAGGCTGTTGAAGTGGAATTTTGTGGACTTTTTTGGGTTTTTTTGCTTTGGTTTATTGTGTGTCCAAGACTAATTATACTAATTAGATCAGAAGGCATGAATGGATATTAAAGAAAGAGCCATTCAGGAAAAAAATACTAAAGCATCAGAAATTGCTTTGTTAATTGATAACTGAAGGGAAGAAATTGAAGAGCAGTTTCATCCCTCACCAAGCCCTGTAAATACATTGTATGGAAATGGAATTCCAAGCAGAGGTCACGTTCTATGCTCACACCATTCCATTATCTTGGTCATTGAATTTGAGGATTCAAGATGAAGCAGAGCAAGCTCATAAGGAAATAAAGTGTAGTGTGTAGAGAATCAGAAAAGCCATAAAATAGAATCAAAATCATCTCTGAGTTGAATATTTGTCATATATTTCTATGAGATGTCAGCAGTCCTATAAAAGTAAGAAACTTATTTGCTAAAGCACCTCCAAAAGCAACAATAAAAGCATGTAGTTGCATAGCAAGTGCTTGTGTTATTTGAAGAAATATTCTGTTATGGACAAAGAAGAGTTTTCATGCCACTGTCACGCAATGGTATTACAGCCCAGCTGAATGGCACAACAGAGAGGATTGTTGAGACAGAAATTGCAAGCTTGGATTCACGTGATCTTTTCTGGAGCATTCACTCATTTAAGTGTTTATTTAGTACTTGCTGTGTCCCAGCGCTATGTTAGATAGTTAGTTGGAGGCAAAAATGCCGGGATGGAGTAACGGCAAGAAGTTACAAGAACTAGGCTGGGCATGATGGCTCACGCCTGTCATCCTAGTACTCTGGGAGGCCGGAGCAGGAGGATCGTTTGAGGTCAGGAGTTCAAGACCAGCCTGAGGGACAGTGAGATTCCGTCTCTGCTAAAAATAGAAAAAATTAGCCAGGCATGATGGCGTACACTTGTAGACCCAGTTACTCAGGAGGCTGAAGCAGGAGGACCATTTGAGCCTAGGAGTTTGAGGTTGCTGTGAGCTAGGCTGATGCCATGGCACTCTAGCCCAGGCAACAGAGTGAGACTTTGTCTCAAAAAAAAAAAAAAAAAAAAGAAGAAGTTATGAGAACCTAGAAAACCCCTTATCCAGTTCTGGGATTAAGAAAGTCTTTTGGACGGGAGGAAAGCACAAGCTTAGAATATTATCCAGTGGGTTGAGTAGGCATTAGCAGAATGCAGTGATTTCGACAAAGGGAGTAAGTTATTTAAAACCTAAAGGCAAGGAAAAGAATGAAAGAATGGCAGATTCAGGTGGAGTTTAGGTTTCCAGTGAGAGAGAATTGTGTCAAAAGAAGATTCTAGACAATAGGAAGAAATGTGTTTATGGAAACCTTTCTTGGCCACATACGAGAGCACTGGATTCATCTTGAGGCAGAAAGGAGCCAAAAGCCATTTTAAACTGGCGAAAATGCATGACATGTAACCTTTCAGAGGTTACTTTTGGAAGACTCTACTAAAAACAAATTGGAGACATAAAGACTTTGCTTTTTAACCATAACATGACTTCCAAAATTACTACAGAATATACAATTAAATTTAAACATGTAATCTAAGTGCAATATACTACCAAAATATGAGTTTGTTTCTTGCATGTGTTTTGAAGAAGCTAGTAGGTGAGTGGGGAGGATCATAATACATTACCTTAAAAATTGCAAGTAAGCAGCAATCTTGTCTAAGAGAAGGAAAATCATATCTTTTTGCGATGATGCTCACATGCTCATATATGATATTGTCATTAGTGCGATGATTACTGAAAAGTCATTAAGTTGACAATAATAGATACTTATTGAGTGGCCACCATGTGTCAGGCACTGATCTAAGCACTTGGGACACATCCACAAATACCCCTGCCGTCCTGGAACTTGCATTCAAATGGGTGTCATTTATTTCTGATAAATAAAAAATGATAAATGTAATAAGTAAATTATAGGATAACCAGGTGATAAGTGCTGTGGGAGAAGGAAAAACATAGAATATGTTAAGAGCAAATGGGAGTTTAAGATGAGTTGCAGCTTTAAATAGAATGGTCAGATGGAGCCTCATTGAGATGGTGATAGTTAAACAAAAATGTAGCTGAAGGAATTTGCCAAGTCAATAGTGGGGGCAGAAGGGGTTAGGCAGTGAGATGGACTGGTGCAAAGTCTCAACGGGGAGCGTGTGCTGACCATGTCTGAGGAGGGTGAGAGGCGCAGAAGATGGAGTCAAATAGGTAATGGGACAAGGAGAGCTCATCAGGCCTGTGTGGACTTTGGCTTTTATTCTGACTGAAATAGCATATTGACCTCTAACTGAGGCCCTGGACGGCTCTGACTGCTAGGTTGAGGATAGGCTGCAGGTAATAAGGAATGTAATGGCGCTAGAAATGAATGAGGGCAGAGTGGGAGGTACAGAACCCCAGCCAAGTAGGATTCCATAATGGATTGGATGTGGGGAGTGAGAACATTGAGGAGTCAAGAAAGACCCCATTTAAGTCTGAGCACTTGGGAAAAACTAGTCATCAACTCAAATGGGAAAGGCTACACGTTTTGGCAGAAAGTCAGGAACTAAATTTTGGATGCCTTACGTTTGAGATTTCTTTTTAGACATCTTGGTGGAGATGTCAAATAGACAGTTGAATATATAAAACTTTGGTCAAAAAATTGTATCCAGAGATACCCATTTGTGGGTTATTGGTATACGGATGATAACCAAAGCCATGAATCTAATGAATTTACAAGTAATAAATTGGAGTTAAAAAGCTGTCATTCTAATTGGTCACATGGCCTTTAACATTAAAATTATTATATAAAGTGCCAAACATATATATAGGGATTATTTTTAATATAAAATATTGTATCATGGCTTTGATTCCCTCAAATATTTTTATCTAGTTCTTTATCTTCTGTATATGGAAGAATATCCTATTGAAAAAGATTTATCCTCTCAGTGGAAAGAGGTTTTCCAGAATACAGGTTACAAAAACTTGAACTTGATGGGATGCTAAGACATAAAAATATCTTTTCCATTTAATTCTAAAGATTTTTGAATTTGATGCATTTTTTTTTAATATGAGACCAAATGATGGCTACTTGAAATGATAACGGATTGGATTTGGGTATTTCACTTGATGTCACAACTCTTGAGGTCATTCAGCAAATAGGTAGATGACAGTGACATTTATTGAAGTACAAAATGCTGGAGAAAATCAGGAGTTTTCTTCTGGATATGACTGATTCAAGACACCAATGAGATAGTTCAAGAAACCATTTTGATTTTAGGAGGCCAGACCTTTAAAGACTGTTTTAGGATAGATTACAAATTTGTTTAGCAGCAGCAGCAGTAGCACACAGAAGATATTTAAAACCATGGAATTGAATGAGGTTATCTGAGGGAGAAAGGATGGCATCATTTCATCATCTCTGCAAAGTAAGAGTATTTCAAGATTAATAGAGAGAAACAATGTCTATGTGTCTGTGAACTATACCTTAGAAGAACCAGTTGGCTTGGTTGTCATGACTATTTATCTTTTCAATGGAGTTATAACTAAATTAATTATGTAGTGATTTGTATTGAATGACTTGATTCCACTCTGACCCGTTGTGTTTTTTTAGTTCATTGTGAATTCGAATGGACTAAAACTTGCTGATTTGGTCAGAAAAATCATTCTGATTTTTACTCAGATTTAGAAGAGAACCTGAGATAGCTAAAATAGACTGAAACAAATATCAGTCACTATGTAAAACACAAACCCAAAAGTCACACATATCTGACAGTATATATCTATTTTTTACAATAAAAATTATAATTTAGACGTAAAAAACAAACCTGAAGGAGATCGTTTTCTGCCATTTACTTTTTGATAGTTTGGTGCTGTTAGTACCTTCCGGGGGCTAGAGATTAGGAGAGGGTAAGAAAAGAATAAATAAGAAACTTGTGGGTTTTTTTGTTGTTATATTAATACAATTTCATTATTAGTATTCATTATAAGAAAGTCTTTCATTATAGAAATAAGAAAGAAAAAAACTTACGACCTTCACCTGTGACCACTTGTGTTAGTTACCTTTTGCTGCTACAGAAACCGTCTGTTGGTTTCTGACTCACATTATGTGAGGCTTGTAGGCAGCTGCAGTTCTGCTGGGCTCTGCATGTTCTCTCATTTTATGATTCACAGGGAAGAAGAAACCCCTGTTGTGATTGAAGGGGAGAGGTAGACACACACACACACACACGCACACGCACACGCACACACATATGCACACAGCATTAAGCATCTAATTGCATTCAACCCATAGGAACAGTTGTCCAATTTACAACACTATTGTTCACTGTTTGTTATGTATAGTCACTCTGACTTCTAAAACATGTCAAAATATTTAATATGTCTTTAAAAAAGTAGAATCACACTTTACGTTATGCTGTATGCTTTTGCCATTTAACGATAGATCTTGAAAGTGTTTACAAATTAAAACATTCATTGTTTTTTGTTTTTCTTGAAAAACTCAAATTTTGCTTCTGAAAATATATATTGATTTTATTTCAATTTAACATTAACCTTGATATGTTTGCCATTCCACATAGTTTGAAGGGCTGAGTGAAGAGTGAATAGACCCTGCATCAGATGACCCGAGTGCTGGCGCCCTCTCTGTCTCTCTCCCTCTCTCTTACACACACACACACACACACACACACACACACACACACACACACACACTGACTATCACATTCCCAGAGTAGAGCTCAGATTTTCTAAACCTCTGTTCTCATCTATCGTAGACCAAGGTTAAAATATCAGCCAGACAACCCTCCCCAAGCATATTTTCTGGCTGTCACCTTTAGTGACATATTGTGGAGACAGGTTTCAGGCTCCATTTTTTTTTTTTTTTGTGGTGACTTTGACAATAGCTACCAAAAATTATTCCAGATAGGGTGACCACATAATTTATTGACCAAACTGGGACATTTTTAAAAGTAAAAGGAAATTGATGTTAATTATTAATGCTTCCACTGGGCTGTCCTGAGCAAATCAATTTATTCCTTCGCTTCCAGAGGATATTTCACTTCCTGAAGTCTGCACGCCTCTTTGTATATGCTATTCATCCTCACAAGAGTCATGCCAGGTAGGAATTGATCGTAATGGAGGAGGCTTTCTCCCTGCCCGTCCCCAGTAACTTCAGGTGACAGTCTATTTTTTGTCCCCAACTTTTTTTCCTACTTTCCTCTATTTTGTTATCTATAGAAAATATTAAAAAAAAGAAAAGTTTTCTTTATTTTGTTAAATGGCCTTCAAAAATACATGTAGGATTAGAATCATGAAGATCTATCAATCAATTCTTTCATGTTCCATTTCTGCAGAATTGATCTAGTCTGGCCTGTTCCGTGCTATATCTTCTGGTTCAGTTTAGTATCTATACCTCATTACACACTTGAATAGCTATTTAATCTTGCACAAACACCCATATGGTGAGGTTTGAAACCTGGCACAAGAGATAAAGGCAAGTAATTACTACCCATACTTAACATTTTATCTTCTTGCCATTTAAAAGCTTTTTATAGAAGTGCTGATAATCTGGTGATTAAATGGCCAGGTTCTCCTTTCTTCTCGTGTATTTTTATGGCCTGGACTCAACAAAAACTTACGTTTTAAAAAGTTGCCGTTGCAATCTTATCTAAAACTTGAAGATAGTTTATCATTCCTACAGAAAAAGAACTCATATGAAATGAAAAATACGAAGTAATATTGTAGACCGAGCACTTTATTTTATTAAATATAGACTCTGCTCACAAAATGGATATGCCAAGATGAAACATGAACTATTTAAAAAAAAATGGCTCAGGATGCCATGATAATGCCTTCGTATTTGCTTCCGCTGATAAAATTATTTTACTAAGGTATGTTCAAAATGTCCTCTTTAATAATCATTTTGGAATACTGTTTAATGCGTGTCAGGAGTCCAGCATTAGAGTGGAAAGCATGTTAAATGTGGAGGTAGGCTATCTGTGTCACAATCTCGATTTGGACATCTATTAGCTCTGTGACCGTGCCAATAAAAAATATAAAAATAATTACTTCCTGAAGTCTGCATGCCTCTTTGTATATGCTATGAATCCTCAAAAGAGTAATCCCAGGTAGGAATTGATCATAATGGAGGGGGGTTCCCCCCCACCCCCCACCCCTCCTCAGTCCTAGGGGTGCTCTGGGAACCAGAGGGAGGAGACGGACAAGTCGCACGTATGGAGCAGTCATGGGAACCCCATGGGCAAAAGGCGCTGTTTTGGCTTTGGGTAAACAGCCCCTCTGCATGGAAGAGGGCCCGGCATCACAGACAAAGGAGAATGGAGGGAAGTTTCCAGGACGTGTCTGCTCTGTTGCTAGTCCAGGACAGGGAAATAGCAGCAGGCTCAGTGGTGGCTGCAGCTGTGCTGAGAACCAGCTGGCGTGGGGAGAGGGGAGAGACACAGGCTGGTGGCTGCCACTTTGATTTTTTCTACTTCTCTGCTGAGAAGCCCTTCATAGCCAGAGGGCTGGGAGATCACAGCTGTGAACTGCTGAGAAGGGTCAAAGCTGAACTACATAATGTGCTTCCCACATTTGGTTACGCACCAACTTTACCGAAAGGATAGGGAGGGGGTGTAACTATACTGGTAGGAGGATACTGTATTGGATACTGTACTGGTAGGTACAGGTTGTGTGTGGTGCTCATGCCTGTACTCCCAGGGCTTTGGGAGGCTGAGGTGGGAGGATGGCTTGAGGGCAGGAGTTTGAGACCAGCCTGGGCAACACAGTGAGACTCTGTCTCTAAAGAAAAAAAAAAATAACCAAGTATGGGGGCATGTGCCTATAGTCATAGCTACTAGGGAGGCCGAGGCAGGAGGATTGCTTGATCCCAGGAATTTGAGGCTGCAGTGAGCTATGATGATACCACCATACTCTAGGCTGGGCAACAGAGGAAGACCCTGTCTCTGAAAAAAAAAATTAAGAATATTGTTTTCCAAGTTGCATAAAAAAATGTTGGTAATATTTATTTTTATTATAAAATGAGAGTAGATTTTTTTCCCAATCCATGACATTCCATTCTGGTGCATTCAATTCTTTGACATGCTATTCCATGACTTTTCATTCGGTAACATTCCATTCCATAATGTTCCATTCCTTTCCATTCCATTCCATAACATCCCAAATCGAGACGCTCCATTATGTGACATTCCATTCCACAACATTCCATCCCGTATCATTCCATTCTGTAACTATCCCAAACTGCTAACGAACCTTTGTAATCTCGGAGACAGGGACGGACGTGACAAACTTGCATGTTTTCCTTTAGAAACTTTGGTATTATTAATAGTTGTCTTTGTCATACCGAGTATGTATTACTTTAGAATTGAAAAAAAAAAAAAGCATAGCATTTAAAAATTCCATTTTATTTTTATAACACCTTTATTGAGTTATAATTCACATATCATATAATTCATCCATTTAAAATGTACAATTCAATGATTTTTAGTATATTCAGAGTTGTGCAACCACTGTCACAATCAATTTTAGAACATTTTCATCACCCCCAAAAGAAACCCCATATCTTTTGGTCATCATGTCCCTGCTCCCCTGTTTCTCCCAGGCAATAGGCGACCACTAACCTACTTTTTGTCCATAGACTTGCCTATTCTGGACATTTCAAATAAATAGGATCACACAATATGTGGTCCTTTGTGACTGGCTTATTTCACTTAACATTATGTTTTCAAAGTTCACCCAGGTGGTGGCTTGTGACAGGACTTCATTCCTTTTGATGGCTTAATCCATTGTGTGGACACACTGCATTTAGTCAGTTGATGGACATTTGGGTTGTTCCTGCTTTTCGCTATCATGAATAATGCTGCTACGAGCATTCTTTGTGCCTCTGTTTTCATTTCTCTTGGGTGGACACCTAAGGAGTGGAGTTGCTGGTCATATGGTAACTCCATATTTCACATTTGAAGAATTGCTAGACTGTTTTTATATGCGGTGGCAGAATTTTACATTCCCACCTGCAATGTATGAAGATTCCAATGTCTCCACATCCTCCCCAACACTATTATCTGTTTTTTATTTCTGTTATTATCTTTTGTTTTTGCTTCCAGCCATCCTAGTGGATATACAGTGGTATCGCACGGTGGTTTTGATTTGCATTTCCCTGATAACTAAATATCTCATTTTAATTTTCATCAAACTTGGATATGACGTTTGGTGTAATGAACAATTTGCATGAATCTTGGAGATTAAAATGTGAGACAGTGAACACATGTTAGGTTTGAGATAGGACGCTGGGGGCTGTCAGTCACATCCCCTAGAGTTCTGCATGTGCTCTTGGTCTCCACCAGGTGGCTGAGGTGGAGACTGGGAGACACACTAAGCGCATAAATATCGATGTCTGTGCTTTACATAACTCATGGTCCCACCAGCAGTATTTATTTCCCACTCTAAAGTAGTTACTTTCCTGTTTGTGCTAAGGAAATAGCTCAGGCTCTTCCCTCAGTTTGGAATGTCCTTGCATTTGTTTCCCTAGACGTCCCGTAAGCAGGCAGCGAAGACTTCCTGCAAACGCTGACAGCCTCTGAGCTTGCCCTGGCTGGGACTTTTCTTCTCAGCTCTCTGATAACGGTCTACCTCTGCTTCTCCAAATAGCACTTAATCATTTTTTTGTTTTACCTTTAATGGTAGCATGGTTTTATTTCTCTTTTGTGTTTCTGCTCATACTTAATTGCCCATTAGAGAGTTTGGCTCTAGGAGCCTTCTGAAGGCAGGCAGGCCCCACACTGAGGTCTGTTTGCATTTCTGTGTCCTCTGCCAGAACCTCACTGGGCAGGCTCTGTGAACAAATGACTGAAATGTAGAGTGCTCTGTTTTCAGTTCTCTGACACATGTCATTTAGGGCAGCAGATAATCCTAAAATATGTATTAAAATATATGGTGATGTGTAAAATTTTCCTCTGAAAATGACCTGTGCAAGCTCTTCATGCTTTTATACCACCACTGACATTTTCATTCTTCAGAGCCTTAAAAATTTATGTCTGTGGCTTTAATAAATATGAGCATGAAGACACGCGGAAGAGGCTGTTTCTGTCTTCTGCCAGCAAGCAGCAGAGAGAGCATATTTATGTGCTGCATCCAGGATATTCCTACCATTTGTGTTATTCCTGCGAGGAGAAGGCAGCGTCGTCGTCTAGTGTTGCTTTTTCTTTTTCCGCTTTGGATGGTGCCCAGGTTTCATCCATCATTCTGGAAGCTTCTTTGCACATTCAGTGCATGATCTCTTAGACGTGAAGAAGGCAGCTTGATATTTCTTCTTTTCTTTATAAACATGCTTAATTTTCTTGTGTTTCCTGCTTCCCCTTTTTCTCTTCCTTTAGTGTTTCCCGATGCAACTCCACCCAGGTGTCCTGGTCCCTGGTGGCATAGTCTGAGATGTGTTCACTGTTAGCAGAAAGATTACTGACCTTCACATCTCCTCGTATTTAGAAAGTACAGTGGTCCAAAGGGATCCTTCGCTGAGAGTTCCAGTCTTAAACACACCAATAATCAGAAGATATTTTTGACAGTCACACTCCTCTAGAGTACTTTATGCTTTGCTTAGTATGTCCTTTTATTGACTTAAATGATTCATTCACCAGCTCCAAAATACTTTTATAGAGTCTCACCAGAAAATCCACATTAGACTCCTGTTTCAGGAAAACAACAGTGTCTTTGCCATTGAAGCTGGAGCTACTGGGTATTACACAAACTCTCTCCAGCCTAAGTCACTTCTCTTGGACTTATTCATACAATAATGCAGGAGTTCTTTTTATCATTATTATTTGGAATCGTCATAACCAAAATTTGGATCCAACTTTGGTAATTAATTGAATCCTGGATACTGCAATTTAGGAAAGTCAAAATTCTGTTTAGGCCTTTTCAACATCATTATTAAATTTATCTCCTTTCCATCTTCCCTCCTTGGCCCTTTTCCTACTGAGAACTTCATTTTCCCGTCTCACCGTTTTTTGGGAGTAATTTGCATCTTCTCTTAATTATCCTGAGGCTAATTCATCTTGGGACTTCTGGGCTTTCTGTCTGACAGGTTTGTTTGTGCATGTTCTTTTGCAGTCTTCGCAGATTTATCTAAATTTGAGCCGTTCCATCATCCTTCTTTCGATCACAAACATCAAATAAGAGTGGACGTATTCATCTGCTCTTATATTAATGCCAGGAAATTTTGCTCTAACTTGTTTAGCACTCTTAACATAAATTTTCATGTCTATGTTAACACCTCAAATATTTCTTGAGCTTCTTCTAGTAGTAAATACAAACTAAACATTCTGTTTTATATCCCTGTTCTACTACTTTCTTAGTTATAATCTCTGGTGCTTTAAAGTAGTGTTTCCGCTGGATTAATAAACAGTGTCACAAAGGACATGTAATAGCAATAGGAGGATTTATTTTTATTCATCTTGTATTTCCACAACGATCTTCTAGCAATTAATCTTTTTGCTTGTCTGATTCTCTCAGATAACTTTTTTTTTGCCTTTTTCAAACACTATCACTGGACCTGTGAGAGGGTCAGTGTTGTCACTTCCAGCTTTCTGGTCGTCTCCTGTTCAGCATCAGCCATCAGGGTGAGACCTCAGAAGGGAGGATGTTGGCCCTCCTCACCCTGCCCCACGGGCATGGTCACCTCCTGGCAGTCCCCTTCCCGGGCTTGACAGATTTAGCAGATAAAACCATGGGACATTCAGTCAAATTTCAGATAAACAACAACTTTTATTTTTAAGTATATGTCCCAAGTATTGTATGATTTCCTGATACTCAAATGTAACTGGGCAGCTTGTGTTTAATCTAGCAAACTACTCCTTTATCTCCAAGACTTGAGATCACAGTAATGTCCCTGGGTATGATTAGGGCTGATCTGTACAATTTATGCTCAGATCATTGAAGTATGATTTAGCATTGAGTATAGTCTCCAATTGGGTACTAATTTCCTAGGGCTGTTTTCACAAAGTGCCACCAACTAAATGGCTTAGAACAACAAGATTTATTATTTCATAGTTCTGGAGGCTGGAAGTCCAAGGTCAAATTGTCACTGGGGCCGTGCTCCCTCTGAAGGTCTTAGGGAGAGATGTGTCCCAGGCCTCTCTCCTAACTTCTGGTGGTTCCTTTGCTTGAGGCAGCATCACTCCAATCTTCACACAGAGCTCTTCTTGGGTACAGGTCTGTTTCTTCTCAGGGCCTTCTTTTTTTTTTTTTTTAAATAAGGACCTCAGTTAGTACATTGGATAAAGGGCTCACCCACCCCACTCCAATGCGACTTCATCTTAACCAATGACATCTCCAATAATCTCCTTTCCAAATAAGGTTACATTCTCAGGTATTGGGGTTAGGACTTCAACTTTTCAGGGTCATAATTCAATCCATGACATATGGAGAACAGAGAAGTTTTAATGACATTGAGAAATTTTCATATTATGTGAAGTGAATAAAGCCTATCAAATTATATTACTCTATTTAATTAAAATATTTTCTGGTATCTCGATTATTTGCTGAGTTTTCAATCACCCAATCTGCATACACGAGCTTTACAGTCTATAAGGAAAAACAAAAACGAGTAATTATTTAAATTATTGATTCCTTACAACTGTAACTATAATTGATATGGTAAAGAAACATAGGGTGTTATAAAAACGTAGGTACTTGGGAGAATTAGTGGTCAAAGAATCTCAGGTATTTTTGTAAGAAAATAAAAACCAGAGCTGTTTCCATTTTGGAAAAATACATCAATAGTGCACACATTGGTTTATGTAAAAAATAAATAGGACATATAATTATGTCAAAAGTGAATGGTGCATATAAGCTGCCTCACAAGCTTTGGGTATAACCGCTTAAAAATATTCCCAATTAATTCCTTATGCATCCCTTGCTTTCAGTGACTTCCCATGGCACTTAGCATAAAATCCAAACTCCTAGCTCTGGCCTGAAAGTTCTCCCTTTATAGTTCTTGTCTCCATTTTCAACCTGATCTCCTACAGGTTGACTCTCCTACAGGTTGACTACAAGGACTCTTGTAGTCCTTCCACTCTTAGTAGCTTGCTATTCTCTGGCTACACTGTCTCGTTTCTGTTCCTCTAATATACCAAGCTCGGCCTGGCCTCAGGACCTTTGCACTTGCTGCTTCCTTTATGTAAAATCTGTCCACACCAATCTTGGACAGGGCACATCTGTGACAACTAAGATAGCTCTCTATGCCAAACCCACTCCCCTTTGTATTGCATTTTTATTGGTTTTGCAGCAGTTGCAGTGTCTGAAATTGTCTACTTTTTAAAAGCTGTTTTTATGCTTTCTGTCTCTCTCCAACAGAATGGTAGCACTATGATGGCTAGCACTGGTAATGCAATTAGATGAGGGAACTCATTTTCCAGAAGGTTCATCTATCCAACAAGCATATTTTCCTGGCATAATGTTTAAGACTTTAATGAAAGGTTGTAAGAGGAAACATTGTGAAAACTAGACCAGAAATACATCGAAAAGATAAAAGAGTGGTTATCTCACCAATGATGACCCCGGCCCTGCCAGACTTAGAACTTCACAGGTGAGAACCTGGTTAAGACTCTTCTGGGACTCAATACAATTGTGTTGAACGGATGAGTGAAGGAAGGAAGGAAAGAAGGAAGGAAGGAAGAAAGGAATGAACATGCTTATAATCTCTAGGGGCAATAAGTTCAGTATTTTCTTCTTGAAATCTGGTTGAAATCACCCTTCCCCGTTCCCATTCATTTTAGAACCCTTCATGCTTCCTCCATGTAAATACTTTTAACCTCTGTCTAAAGTCCTGCTTCCAAACCACAACAATCTATATATAGTGAGAACGGACAATGTGCTTTTCTGTACTAAACAAGCCTCTGTTCTGCTGTAAGAACTAATCCTAAAAGATAATATTTCTGCTTAAGAGTTAAGACAGCATTTATTTCAAATCATTGTTTTAGACCAATTCATAAACTCTTTGCTCGGGAGACCTTTTGTCAATCAAACAAAGACAAGGAAAGTTCTCCAGGAGGCAGTAGAGAAGTTTGTACACGTGTTATTTTTACAGTCTGACAAAAGCTCCATGCACACCCCCCCAGAATCTGTTTGATTTCCTTCTCTTTTTCTTATTCACTGAAACCTAAATATTTAACGTGCGAGATTCCATTCACATAAAAGTGGCTCAGTGCCAACTCTGGGTTAGTGCCGCGCCTGAGGACATGAACAAACTGTTACAAACTATGGAGAGTTATGTCTATACGATGTTGTCAGTACCGGCGGTAATAATCAATGGGTTTTTGTTTTATTTTAGTACTTAAACCAGCATCTGCTATATCCTCATAATAAAAATGGATGGTTTTTTTCAAACTGTATTTTATTATCTATTCAGCTTTGTGTTTTGAAGATCAATATTGTTGCACACTTGATTGCATTTCATCGTTACCAGTCAGTTTTCCCCATAGGCTCTTTTTAATTTGCTGAAATTAGCTGCAATCAGAGCTTCTTATTCTTGTCTATAAAGCCCACATTTAAATTAAAAATGAGTTCTCCCCCCAAAACAGTTCACTGCTCCTGGGTATGTTCTGCTCGCTATCAATACACATGCATGTATACACACACACACACACACACACACACACACACACACACACACAGGAAAAATACCCCAGGCAGACAAATGAAAAGTTAAAGTGGGGAAAATGGATCATAGTATATTTTAGAAACATAACAATTTCATAAACTTATAGATATTATACATTAGATTGTGTGAAATTTGGGTAAATGGAGACTTATATGAGCCTAATGTAATTATATTCTGATGTTGCTGCATAAGGCATCTCTATTGTATTTTTCTCTTGGCATCCATGGGCTTGTTTTACTTTTATTTAACTTTAAAAAAGATAAAAGGATGGAAATATTTAGTATTTTATACTCTTAATTTTGGTTCACACCTCATTTAGATAGATAAAATGACTTTCTTCATATTTAAGTTCAACAGTGGGAAGTTTGACTAAGAAACTATTTTAAAAGCCTTTGATTTCTAAACTTAAAATATTTCTTATACCTTTGTAACATAGACTATTTGCTTTGCTTCTAATTAGGCTTTTCAGTCTGATCGGTGTCTAACCAATTGTGTTCTAAATATATTTAAACACTTACATTGTAAACATTTAGCCTTTTCAACATTTAATTTATCTAAACATATTTATTTGACAATATATCTTGTCTGTAGCTACCTGTAATTTATTTCCAAACTTTAATATGAAACTTTAAACATATTTCTTTTTTACCTAAATTTAATTATGGGAGAAAATATATGTACATTTTCTCTATATTTCAATGTACATGTTAATCTTTGTTTATTGATCAGAGACAAGAAATGCCAGCTTCCAAGAATAAACTTTTACAAGAAAGTGAAAACAGAAGAAAAAACCACATGTAAGCGTAACTAGTGGATTCACTACTATAAATGATAACAAATTATATTTATTACTATTTTGTGCCTTTTCTCCCTTTTTCTTTTCAGTCTTCATCACAAGAATGAATGGCAATTATGCCAATTTTAGTAGTGATTTATAAAGCTTATGTCAAAAGCATGGCATCAACAATTTTTAAGGAAAGGTCCTTGAAAAATAAATTAGAATTCCAATGAGACTGATATTCATAGAATCAGGTAACATGCAGCTCATCTAGAATTCATTTGAGAAATGGCTTTTGCTGTTGACATTTACTTAGACTACACTGTAGAGTGCCTTTTAGGGTGAGAACACTTTTTGGTTAGTCATGGATGCTCATTGTCATCACCATGAGATCCTACTCCTGGTTGTTAAGTTGCCGTCTACTTTGATGAATCTTGTTTTCATACATGTAGTTGACATCATCATACTAAAGTGAAGACCCTATCTATATGTAAAGCAGTTTTATAAGAATAATTGTTGCTAACATTTATTGAGCACTTGAGATAGACACTATATAACTTCATTTATCTCTCTCACCCATTCTATGTGATAGGGTCTCCCATGTTGTGTTTGGTGACCACAGAGTGGTGACATTAACTTTGCTCTGGGTCGTATATATAGAGATGCTGAAATTTAGATTAGTCTGAATATAAAGTCAATAAGTGTAAATATTAATATTAGCCTGCATGTGCTTGAAGTGAAGACTAAATGAAGTATGCTTGTACTATTTTCTTGGTTTAGTATCATAGTGCCTTGCTTATGGTAGTTGTCATATAAATATTTTTTGAGTGTATGAGGAGAATTTAAAAAAGCTAAAATTTATATAAAGGAAAAGCCACTAGGTTTGGCTTTGTAACCAAGTTTGAATCTACCACTTACTTGTCAGCTATATGACATTGGAAATGTAAACTTACCTGTTGAAGCTTTATTTATGCATATATAAATTTGCATATTAATACTTATTAATGGCCAGATTTAGTCATTCTCATTGTACTTTCCATTTTCAAACTTAAAATTATTTATGTTTATGTCTGTCCTATAAGATGATGAGATTTTGCAGAATAGAGACTGTCTTATTTATCTATATAATTTAGAATCTAGGCAGTCTCTGATACTTGGTAGGCACTTAGTAAATATTAATAAAATTAAGAGTTTAATTAATTTTGTTTACCTAAATTAAAATTTTTTTTTTTTTTAAGAGACAGTCTGTCTCTGTTGCCCAAGCTGGAGTGTAGTGACACAATCATAGCTCACTGTAACCTCGAACTCCTGGGTTCAAGGGATTCTTCTGCCTCAGCCTCTTGGGTAGCTAGGACTACAGGTACGCCACCATGCATGGGTAATTTTTAAAATTTTTTTGTGGAGATGGATTCTAGTTATGTTGCCCAGGCTGGTCTTGAACTCCTGGGCCCAAGTGATCCTCCTACCTCTGTCTCCCAGGGTGCTGGGATTACTTACAGATGTGAGCGACCGCACCTAGCCTCAAGTATTTTTAATTTACATCTGTCCCATCTTAATGATTGCTGTAAATGTATTCTCCTATCCACTGACCTGTGAAGCAAAGCTATACAGTAAAGATCATATTTGGTATACCTGAAACAACATTGCCTGGGCTATTCAAATTCTTATGTTTTTAGTCTATAGATCAAAAGAGCATGGCCCATTACCCAAGATAAATTGTCTATATGAAAGATATGATAGAATAACGAGAAATTTTATGGAAGTGTTCAGTAATCATTCTTTTTCACCTCACTTTTCACCCCATTATAACCAATAAGTGTCTATTATGTTTTGCTGAGTCAGACATTTTCGGGCTCTAATGACTGTTATAAAGACGCAACAATACATAAGAGAACAAACATTGGAGAACTGAAGTTCAATAAAAAGTGGAGTTGTTGCTAAGTAAAAAAAAAAAAAAAAATACCCAAAGGCAGGACATTCCTTCAAATGCAATGCCAGGCATTATGTTCCATTTCATGTTGGCGTTTTCAGGCAATCTTTCAGCCAGGAGCAAACACATCACTGAGCCTGCAGACATGTCTCATTTTAAAAATGACTGTCACTATTGGTGGCTATTCTTTTTTATCTGGAAAATCTGAGTTTACCTAGAAGAATACCATTGCTATAAATAACCCTGTTTGGTGTGGAATGTCTGGTTGGAAGGAAGGAAGGAAAAAAGGAAGGCAGGTGCTTTTTAGTCCCGTTTCATTTTATCATGCTTAAAATTGATAATTTGACGTGTGTCTTTGTGGGCAGTGGCTTGGGCCCTTAAAAACACATGCATGCCTCCCTACGCCCTCATTGGCACGCTAGCTCTGTCTCTTGTCTTCTCTCCTCTGGAAGATTCTTACAGCTTCTGGCTGGCATCTTTGCTTCCTCTCACCACCAGAGTTACCCTTCTAGACCATCTCTGTGCGAGGCTCTCTGTGGCCGTGGGCTGTTGCCACTCTGCCTCCGTCTCCTAGTATCGCCCTTTGCTCATTTTGTTCTGGCCAGAGGGGCTGCTCCTTGAACACACTCCGAAAGCTCCCAGAGAAAACGCTTCCCCAGATGAATGCATGACTTGCTATCTCAATATTTTTAGGCCCAGTACAGATGCCCCACGAGGAGGCCATCTTGGGCTAGCACGTGCATCAGAGTTTGCAAACTACGGCCCACAGGTCAAATCCCACTGCCTGTTTTTTTTATGGCCTGTGAGCTAAGGATGTTTTTTATATTTTCAAACAGTTGAAAAATAGTTTGTAACACTTTAAAATTTTATGAAACTCCAATAAAATAAAAATAAAAATTTTATTTTATTATTATTTTATAAAATATTTTATTTTATTTTTATTTATTTTATTTTATTTTATTTTTATTTTATAAAAATAAAAATTTTATTTTATTAGAGCATAGTCACACTCATTCATTTACTTATTGGCTATTTCTGCTTTTGTACTATGACATAGCGTTGAATAGTGGGGATACAGACTGTATGGCTGGCAGAGCCTAAAATATTTGTTATACTATCTGGCCCTTTACAGAGAAAACAGGTGTACCCTTGGTAGAAATAGTATCTACAGTTTAATTACATATATTATTCCATTGTATAAATAAATCCCAATTTTAAAAAATTCATTTTACTGTTAATGGACATTTTTATTGTATCTAGTTTTGGACTATCATACATAGTGCTACTGTGAACATTCTTGTACACATCTTTTGGTGCACATACATATGCACTTCTGCTAAATAAATATCTAGAGGTGAAAATGTTAAATCACAGGGCATGCAAATCAGCTTTGGTAGATTCTGCCAACCAGCTTTCCAAAGTGGTTGTACCAATTTCACTCTCACTAGAAACGTGTGAGTGTTCCACTTACTTCATCTACATGCTTGCCAGTTCTTGATTTTTCCATCGTTTAAACTTTATTTATTTTATTTTATTTTATTTATTTTTTTATTTTAGCGTATTATGGGGGTACAAGTGTTAAGGTTACGTATATTGCCCATGCTCCCCTCCCCCTCGAGTCAGAGCTTCAAGCGTGTCCATCCCCCAAACGTTGCACATCTTACTCCATCATTTAAACTTTATTCTGTCTGAGTCTTCTCGCTAGAATGTGATCTTCACGAGAGCAGGGACTTTTTATATTTAATTAATTACTAATATCCATAAGTGCTTGAAACTGCAAGTGGTCCCCTAGTGTTGAATGGATGAATGCTAGAGTGGTAAAACTGTAGGGAAAAGCACAAACTTCCTTCCAGAGCCCGAAGTCCTTTATCTGCTGGCCCTGACTTACCCTGTGCTGGGTTGTCAGATCTCTCCATACCTTTGCAATAGCATCAAAATCTTTATACCATGGATTATATATTTTTTTCAATAAAACTTTATTTGTTCATTCTGATATTTAGAATGACATGTTTTTAATGTACATTTCTTATTCCTACTATTAGGATCAAGGTTTCTCAACCTTGACAGTATTAACATTTTGAGCCAGATAAATCTTGGTTGTGTGGGGCTGTCCCTGTCCTGTGCGCCGTAGAATGCTGAGCAGCATTTGTGGCCTCTACCCACTAGATGCCGGTAGCATTGCCTCCCAATTCCTCCCCTCCACCCAGCAGTGCTGACAACCAAAAATGTCTCCAGACATCAACAAATGTCCCCTGGAAGGCAAATTTATTCCCAACTGAGAACCACTTTGCTAGACAATGAGATACAGAAGGGTAGATGCTGTATCAACTCTCCCTCCCAAGTTTAGCACCGAGTTTTATTTACAGTAAATGCTTCAACTATTAAAGCGTTAGTCGATTTTCTCCTTGCTGTATGTCATAATCGCCTGGAATGGTTTGAAGACCTACAAGTTCCAGACCAACCCAAACCCTACGAAACCTAAGCCTCTGGGGGGCAGGCCAAGGAATCTATAGAGGTAAAAGACCTTCAGGGCATTCCATGGAGCAGCTTAGTCTGAGCAGGATTGCTTCCCATGCATGCTGGCTATTGATTGACAAATAATTTAATCTGAATGTCAGAGCATGCCATGCGTTTACATGTAGGTACAAAGTTTTCCCCTTTAATAAATGGAGATGCAAGTTTCATTCTATCAGTTTACTATCTGAAAAATATATCCAATCCTTGAATACTGTGTTGATCTAGGAAATCTCTAGTGCTTATATTTAAGAGTTCTTATTATTAAGATTTTTATTTTGTTTTGAAACATATTTGCTGGTGCAACTATTTTTCATGCTTCCAGCTTTCTGTGAGAAATGCCATGAAAGATGAATTTTGTTAATTATACTGTCTTCACACTATTGTATTTACTTTTTGTGGTAAAAATTGTAATAGTAATCAGAACAAATGGCAATGAAAAACAAAGAGTGACTTCTTAAAAAATAAAAGAAGGAGTCAATTTATGTGTGCTTCTCTCTCAACTTTAAACGGTAAGATCAACAATATAAAGCATGAAAGAGATTGTATTTTGCAACTACTTTTTCGAGTGAAGTATACATTGGGCTGGTGAAATTGTATTTTTTTGCAATGGAAAGGCAATTGTCATATTTAACTTTTAGTTTTTATCTCTTCTGGGATAGTTTATTTTTAGGCTTTTGTGTATCTCCATAGATTTACCAAGTAAAAATATATTTTTACTTACTGTTACAAACCACAATACTGATAGTATAATGTGAATTTTCTTTTCTAAAAATGTTGACGCACCTGAAATCAGCTACCTGAAAGGGGATAGAAGATAGCTGCGCGTTTTTCATTTTTTTCCCCCTTGCCACAAATTTTCTGTTTGCTCCCCTTCTTTAAAAGTCATTGTCACACACCCACAAAACAACCCAGAACGATTATTACATTATAGGTCTCCTTCATTGTGTACATTTAATCTATTGCAGACTAAAATTGAATTTCAAGCCTATAATGGAAACATCTCAATTCTTTAAAATCTGTGATATATGCTGCTAGCTACTCACCCAATATATTTCATACAACTAGAACTTGGTATTTTTCAGAGTGCTCATGAGTCCATCTTAAAATAAACAATGCCATAGAGCTGGTTGTGGTGGTGCGCACCTGTAGTCCCAGCTACTCGGGAGACTGAGGCAGGAGGATCACTTGAGTCCAGGAGTCTGAGGCTGCAGTGAGCCTCAGTGATCCAACCACTTCACTCCAGCCTGAGTGATAGAGCGAGACCTTGTCTCTAAAAATTTTTTTAAAAACCTCCAAGTCCTACATATCCCTTGCAGCTATAACGGAACACAATTTTGACCAATAAGATATAATCAAAAGTCACTGGGTAGGGCTTCTAGGGGAGCTCTTAAAAGATATGCTTTTGCTTGCACTGGCCCCTATGTGGCCTTTTTCCTTTTCTCCTTTTTTTCTATCTAGAACTTGAAGGCAAAGCATACGTAGTTCAACAATGAGGCAAAAAGGCATGAGAGCACGAGGCACATGATAATTCTAATTCAACAGGAAGAGAGAAGAATGTGAGTTCTCCAAGTTGTCATGATGCATTTGAACTAGCCTGCCTATACAGTATAGGAGAAAAACAGCCATTATTTAAGCCACCTGAAACTGTGTTTTCTGTTATGTTCCACTGCACTAATTCCTATCTGATGAACCATCCATATACTATAACCTGATGACAGCCCTTGTTCTTGCCTCCTCTGGTCTTTCTAGAAAGCTCCTTTCTCTTTATTCTTAAATGTAGGGCGATTTTCATATTTATCTTATCCTTAACAGCATCAAGGCCATAGTTGCTAGCTCCTCGGACCGCCTTCCCTGTGTAATCTCTACACGTTTCTGTTTTGGTCTTCCGTTATATTCCACATCCTCTGTTTCAGAAAGTAGATGATATTTCAGAATGTTTCCATTATTTGCTCATTTTGAATCCTATTACAGCATGGTGCTCCATAGCTGTCTGCTAATATTTTAGAGTGGGCCCTAAAAGATTGACTGGACATTCTAGGCACAAGCTTCACATCAGCTTGGGTTTCACTCTAGTTTAAATAGGCTAGGCTGCTTCTTTGGAGATCCTCTAATGTTAATATTGTTATGTACTTTTTCTTCATTTTCTCAAATTCCCTAGAAAAAGCCCTTCTATTTTCTGCATGGAAGGTATGACTCTGTTGCCTGCATTTTAGGAAGCACAGGGGGGGAAAACAGAGTAGTTTTAATATTCATTTTATAAACTTTTAACTTCTATTTCCAATACATTTCCCACCTTTTCTTGGTGTCTCATTGCAACGACCCTCTTTTTCACCTGTCCCAGAGAATAAACTCCAGTCTTCTCCAGGATGGAGGAAAGATAGTTGCGTGGCTGTGGGAGGGGGTGGGAAAGAGGACTGTGGTAGGGTCTGCCTCTTCCTAAATAGGCTGTTATTCCTTTACCACCCACTGCTGAGGCTCTGGGGGTTTTCTGTGATAAAGCGTGCTGCTTCTTCTCTTTCCCCATTGCCAGTCTTTATTTGAGCTTGAATGAGTCTCCTAGTGCACTGTCATGCATTCATTTGCTTTCCGCCCCCAATATTTTGTTGTTATTGTCTCCTCTCATGATAGTTTTGCCCTTACAGGTTTATGCCTTAAAATAACATAAAGAAAAACAAAACCATTTGTGTTGTTTTTATCAGTTTCGTTGAGAGAAAACGGGTTAATACATATTCCCAATTTTCATGTTTAACAGGGAAATTATTTTTTCATGTATTTATTTATAGACAGGGCCCGGCTCTGTCTGCCTCGGCCTCCCCAGTGCTGTGCACCACCATGCCCCACTGACTTTTTCTATTTTTAGTGGAGATGGAGTCTCACTCTTGCTCAGGCTGGTCTCAAATTCCTGACCTCAAGAAATCCTCCTGTCTTGGCCTCCCAAAGTGCTAGGATTACAAACATGAGCCACCACCGGGCCTGGCCCACATTTTTTATTATTAATATAATAGAAATATTCATTGTAGTAAATACTGAAACATACTTCAAAAGTGGTAGCGTTACTGTATTTTTTTAGTCTATTTTCCCACAACATAAGTGCTATGCCAATTTTAATAGATTTAATATTTGATTATATGATATAAATTTTCATATTATATAAATATAAAATAAACATTATATATAAACATATTTTAGCCTACTTTAAAATTTTTCCATTAAATGATGAATATTGACTCATAAAATGAAATATTAATTGGATCATGATTTTTAATGGCTACACAATATTCAATTTTGTAAACAAACACTATTTAAAGTATTCTTTCTTCTTGGGCACCAGGGTTGTTCTCTGGAATTTATTTTGTTTTCCGTGGGCATCGGCTCCATCTCCAATCTTGCCCACAAGTGGGACACTTAACTTTGATCAACCACCCATGACAAAGAGGAGTTCCTTGACCTCTGCTTATTGATAGAGGAGTATTGCTAAATCAGCTCTGGAAGATCCTTCAAAAATCTTAAGAAAATCCTTCCTGAGGAGCAGAGCAATGGTTTCTGGAACCTCTTACTATACATGTTGCTGCTGCTGCATTAAATGAGTGTGTGTGTGTGTGTGTGTGTGTGTGTGTGTACACATGTGTAGTATAGCTGGGGAGAAAGCAATAAAAATTCCTTCTCTTTTAAACCCACATGGGCCACCCAGCATGCATGTTTTACACTCTCCATGGGGTACTGTGGTCTTGCTGTTCTATAAGTATCAATTTATTTGACATGCCCATAGCATACAAATTGATATTTATTCTCCCAGAACAGCTATTAGGTTTGAGACTGGGTAGTCTATTAATATAATGCATTCACATGCATACCAGCTTGTTTATTTTACTAAATGTATACTAGTGACACTTGATTTTCTAAGAATCATGGTTTCTTCATGATTTTCAAGTACGTGTCTTGTATGAAGTAGTTTATTTGCAATAAGACCCCGCATTCGATTACTGCAAACACCAAGGAAGCCATATTGTGTAATGGGGAGCTCTCCTTGGGTTTGAAGACCAGTTTTGCCAATTAGGTATTATTGTCTAAACTGTGGCCCGAAGAAGGCCATTTAATCAGAATGGAGTGGTTTACCTTTTCAAATCCTCACTTTTCTCATGTAAAAAAATAAGTTACATCTCTCCTCACTGCCGTCCAAAGACTAACAACAGGCCGAATGAGATCGTTTCAAGTTATCCATTACGTATTTAGGGAAGGTGGCAGAAACCCAGTGTCCCGAGAACAGGAGTTAGCTGCTCATCTTTCTAGCTTAGCTACCAAGTCCTTTGTGACACCCTCCTCCGCTCTGTGTGTGCTCGGCGTCCCCCTCAGCCACGGACGAGGTCACCCGATTCCGAGAGGGGTGGGGATTTTGTGTCTCAAACCCCCAGCATTGACTACAGCGCCTGACATCCCACAGGTCTCAGGTAGGGATTGTGAATTGAATTTTTAAGTGCACTGCCTTGCAAAGGGCTTATAAATGCAGGATACTTTGTAATAATGCCTGTGTTGGGCTATGCAGGGTATGAAGTTCTTTTACATATATTATTCCTTCTCTCTTATTTGATCTTCTCAGTAATCCTGTAAGAGCAGATGTGAATATCTTCCTTTTGTAGAAAGGACTCAGTGTGAGATGGATTTGGGGGTAAGAAACGAAGAAACTATTAAAAGTGCCCCTCCAGTTTATGACCTTACGAGGAGAAGTCTCCCGGTTACTGAGTGCAGGATAGCGCCTCTGCCAGAGCGTGTAGACGGCGGCACGTTCAGGGCTCATTTCCGCAGCACTATTGGAGGTTTAATCATCATACAGTACATACTCATCTTTAAACATCTCAGCCAACTCCTCAGAAAGATGAATTTAAAAATTTACCGCACTCCTTTTAGAAAAATGAAAGCCATATTCTCTTATTATAATAAAATGTTTTAATGTTTGGTTCTTGTTGAGAACTTGCTCTCCCCACCCTGGTGGTTTCAGCTTAATTTTGTATCTCTTTTATCCGTAATCGCTTTACCTTTAAATGATCTTTTATCTTTCCCGGAAACAGCTGACAGTACTGTTTTTCAGTTCAGGACGTTTTCATAATTACATTTTTAGCCTTGAGGGAAAAATTGTATACCTCATCAAATCCTCTGGCTCTGCAACTGAGTAACGTTAACTTGCTGCTATTATAACTTCATTGTGAATTAGGAAAAATAAAACTGCCTTATGACTTCTAACAATGTTAAATTCTGTTTAAATTGAAGCATTTTATGCAGTGTTGTGATGTTATGGTAAGTCAATTGCGTGGACTCCCCAGTGGTTAGCTCCAGGGAGAGGCCTGGACCCACTAAACCAATCTCAACCAACACCTATTTAATCAGGTTACATCTTCCGATACAAAACCGTTCCTCAAAGTGACAACACAGTGCTGTGTTTTTTTTTTTTTTTTCCAACGATCTTTTGTTTGTAAATGGGGAACACTTTTCAGTAATGTATTTTAGCTGGGCTATTTTCTCACACTTTGGGTGCCAGCTGGGTTTGGAGGAGAGCTGTAACGGGACTGGCTCAGGTAGACCTGCCAAGGAGCTGCCACGATTCTTCCCTCTGGCAAATAAGCTACCGAACGGATACATGTGGAAAAGCTTCTGTCGGTTTTGGTATTCATCAAGCTTCTTTCTCTTTTTTGTAATAGTTGTGATTCACGTTGGGCTGATTGTTGCATTAGTCAGTCATTTTTCCTTCTGAGAGGCGAAAAGAGTATTGCCGAATGTGTTCACAGAAGGAATTCTGACTCCTGCGTTTACTTACTTAAATGTTAGCGCAGAGCGTTGGAGGCACTTTGCAGTCTGAGTCACGCTCGGCCCGTGTTCTCTGCTCCGTTGCGTCTCCCCATAAGTCTACACTTCAGTCAAACCGGAATACTAGTTATTCTGGCAACACATTTCGGGTACCAGCCCACCCTGCCTTTCCTCCTGCCCCTCCCTCTCCAAGACATCCTCCCTCGCCTCATTTTTCCATGTCCAGCCCCATTGTTAGACTCTGATAAACGACCATACGGTGGGATTTGGTAAAATAGTTTCTCTTGAGGGCAGGCCTTGTTAAAAAACAAAAACAAAAACCCCTCAGAACACTCTGGGTGTATTTCAAAATGGCTATCTTTTTCTGCCCTCCCTGCCAGAGCATGAGGGACTTTGCTATGGTCTGACTGTCTGTGTCCCCTCAGAATTCAAGTGTTGAAATTCAGTCCCCAGTGTGACGGTGTTAAGAGCTGGGGCCTTTAGGAGTTGACAAAGTCATGAGGGCTTCGTCCTGGCAAACGGGGTTAGTGCTCTTATGAAAGAGGCTTGAGGGAATCCTTTTGCCTTTCCACCATGCGAAGATGCAGAAAGAAGGTGAAGTCTTTGAAGCGTGGAACAAGCTCTCATCAGACACTGAATCTGCTGATGCTTTGTCTTGGATTTCCCAGTCTCCAGAACTGTGAGCAATAATATCTATTATTTATATATCACCAAGTCTAAGGTATTTCATTAAAGCAGCCCTAACAGACTAATATAGGGTTTTTCCTCCAATGTTTGCTGTGAGAACCTGGTAGGGCTGTTGGAGATAAAATTCAGAAGAGAGTGGAGACCCCCTAAGATTTTAAATCCCCAAATTGTCCAAATTGAGCCTCTAGCAATTTATAAATTACAGTCAAGGTTTTCTACACCAGTACACCGTGGGTTCCCATGGAGGTTTCTGCTGTGGTAAGTGGCAATTCTCTGTGTCTGCTAGTCTGCCTCTTCAATTTTGGGGGCAGCAGTTTGCCTTGTGAACTCAATTCTCTGAGAAATCTAAGAAGTGTTTGTTGGTTTTCAATTTGTTCAGCTTTTCACTTGTTGTTGGGAGAGAGTGATGATTTCCAGCCTCCTCACATGCCAGACTGTAAACTGTAAGTCAATCTCTGACTTTTAATTGAAAGATTAGATGATTTACATTTATTGTAATTATTGATATATTGGATGTAAGTCTACCATCTTGCTATTTGTTTTCTATGTGTGTCTTCTTTGTTCTCCTCTTCCTTATTTTCTGCTTTAGTTTTGATTATCTTCTAGTATTCTATTTTATGTCCACTTACGGCTTATCAGCTATGCCTCTTTATTTTTAAAGTGGTTGCTCAGGGTTTATAATACATATCTTTAACTTAACACAGTCTACCTTCAAATAAAATTATACCATTATGCCATTTTATGTGTAAGAAACTTACAATAGCAGTTCTGCCTTTTTGTTGCAGATGTCATCTTAGATTAAATTAAGTATTTAAATATTTATATATTTTTAATGGTAGAAAGTGATTCTTTCTATAAAGGGAACAGAAACTAAAAAATGAAAAAGTGGTATATCAAAATCTAGCACTTAAATTTGAAATTTAAATATAGACTATCAGAAAGTTATTATGTAACAGAATTGAGAATAAAATATTGAGAGTAAAATATATTAGAGATCATAGAATCCATTTGTACACCATAAATTTTCAATTGTATGATTAGTATTTTCATGATTCTTTTTGTTTTGTTTTGAAGACAGGGTCTTGCTTTGTTTCCCTGGCTAGTGTGCTGTGGCATCCTGCCTCAGCCTCCCGAGTAGCTGGCAATAGAGGTGTGCACCACCATGCTCAGCTGATTTTTCTATTTTTTGTAGAGATGGGATCTTGCTCTTACTCAGGCTGGTCTCAAACTCCTGGCTTCAAGCAATCCTCCCAAGTCAGCCTTCCAGAGTGCTAGGATTATAGGTGTGAGCCACTGTGCTGGGCAATATTTTCATGATTTTTTTCACTCAAATTTAATATAGCTTATACTTCAACAAGCACGTTTCAACTTCAGTTTCTGTTTCATAGGAATAATATTTTATTACTCTAAAATAGTATTTGCATTCCAAATATTTTTGAGGTCTCATACTTATTTTATCTTTAAAAAATGATTTAAAAACAGGATGTTCTTACCATGAAGTGTCAGTATGAAATGTTCCAAGTAATTTTATATTCAGAGTATTTGGGGGAAAAAGTTAATATTGGATTGACACTTTTATCTTAGTCTCAGGTAGCCTGCTTAAATTTTACTGAATAAGAAAGAATGACATTCTTTCCACAAACTGAAGAAAATGTTCCCACAAATTCCAATCTGCAATCTGTCCTGTGGACATTGTTATGGTATTAAATCAAAACATTGTAAATTGCATTCCCACTACCACTTCTTGTGCTTAATATGGCATTGTTTTTGATCTGTAATCTAGATTTTCTTTCTCTAAGTATCTGATATTTTATCTAAATGTTTGCTGAGAAATGCTTTATTATGTTGGAAAAGGATGAAATAAAGCTATAGAAATGCAAAGAATCTGTGGGGAAAAAACAATGGAAGTACTTGTTAGTTTAGATTTCTACAAAGGAAGAACTGAAAGTACATATATGTGCTGCAAAATGTAAAATAATGCTCCAAGAAATGTAAGAGCATTTTAACTTTTTTTAAAAAAATGAAGTTAAAGAAATGAATTTAAGACTTGGGGTTGTCGAATATTTTATGCAGCATTGTCAAATGAGTTGTATGAAATGGCAAATGATAAAATAGATTTGTTCCTTGATTCTTAAACTAAAGAAAGATAAAGAACTCACCAGATGCCACACTGTAATCTAAGGCTACAGCTCAGTTTTAATTTTTTTTACAGATTCTCCTTCCTTTCACTTTGCTCATTGGTTGGACAACTTTTTCAGAGCACTTTGGATTAATCCCTGTAACACTGTAGTTTTCAGAGATCACCAATTCATTAGGTTTTAAGAGAGACTAATTTTGTCCTTCTTTTATCACCTGATTTGTTGAAAAGTCTATTTCAATAAAACCATGACCATGTATATAGGGGCATATTTGTCAACTCCGGCCTTGGAGAACACCTGTTCTATAATTCTTCCATGTCTGTGTCTACCAGCCTTTCATGTTCCCCTGCATGGCTTTATCCAAAATCTCCTGACTCTGTCTTGAGACCTCAAAAATAACTTTCCCATTTTCTCTCCTCCTCAGTCTCACCCCCTTTTGTCCTCAGATGACTTTGCTTTCACTGTGCGGAGAAAGTTAAGCCTATACAAACACATTAATACCTATAACTGCATTCTTATCTTTAGGTTGGATGGTGACATCAGTTACTGAGATAATGCCATTGCCACTTAATTATCACGTCCCTTTAGTAGCCTTGAATCTGGAACTGTTCCCCAGGTTTTCTTTATCTTTGTTGACCATGACATCTTTCTCAGTGCACTGCTGTTAGGCACTTTCTCCCACCGTTCTACTGAAACAATACTCCTTAGCTCCGCAGTATTAATTCTAACGGTCCATTCTCCATCCCATCTGACAACGGCATTTGACACAGCTAATCACTCGACCCTCTGTTTCGAGTTAATAAAGTCTATCAGGACCCACGATCTTTTGGTGCCGCTCCCGTCTCCCTGGCCTCTGCTTCTCAGTTTTCTCTGCTAATTCCTCCTCTTCTCCCTTACCTAAAGTTGGCTACCCCAGAGGGCTCGGTTCTAGGTTATCTCCTCTTTATCTCCTGTTTACCTATGTTCACTCTCCAGTGATCTCACTCCGACTTAATGACTTCAGATACCGTCCCCATGCTAATCACTTCCAGATGCTATTTCCAGCCCAGAGTCTCCCATAAACCTCAGCTTCAGGTATCTAACTGCCTACCTGGCATCCCCATCAGTCCTGAAACCTTTCTTCCAATATGTCCAGCTTGGCAATTCCAGTATTCATTTCCCAGGCCTCCTGGCACTGACTCTGCTTCACTTATTTCTGTTGACCAGTGGCCTCTGTTTTAAAACTTGAGTTCTTTGGTGTTTGCTCTATCATTCTTTTATTTTTTCTTCTACTTCTATCTTTTGACTGTAGCTTTCAGGTCTCCGTTTGGCCTCTTCCTCCAGCCTTCTCTATCAGTTTTGTCCTCAGCCATCTTCTTTTCTCTTTAAACACTTAGGGTGATTGAAACCAGAATTTCTACTCCTTCACCAATTTTGTACTGACCATTTCCAGATATTTTTTTCTAGCCTCCATTTTCACTCTGAATAGTAGTAAACTTGTACATCCAAATGCTTGATCAACAGTTAAACAGCTACAGGGGTAAGTGCCTAAAACTCATACTCTTTTCTTCCCAGCTTCTTAATTCCTCCCTATTTCCTATATTGGTAACTTTCTATCTTATATAGCCAGTCACTCAAGCAAGAAATTACGTAGTCATTCTAGTTTTCCTGCTCCCTTGCATCCAATTAATACCAAGTTTGGTTGATTCTATGTCATCGAAATCTCATATTTCCCCCTCTTTCTACATCACCTACCTTAAACCAGGGTCCTACCATCGTACTAAAACTATGGGGTAACAGTCTCTTACATCATTCCTGCTTCCGGCTTCTAAAACTACACATTGTTGCTAGAATGAATCCAGAAGACGTTCAAAACATAGTTTTATAAACAAATTGAGTCAGCAAAACCATTTACTATTGAGAATACTTTTATTTTAATACCACATTATCATTTTATTACAACAAGGGTAAATTTCTTTTAATTTAAATATAGACAGTTTAAGAAACTTTGAATTTCCATTTGTTCTAATACTAAGAACAAATGTGCATTTGATTCCCTTTAACAAAATTGAGCAATTATGCTAAAATATCTAATATTTGAATGTTTTACAGACAATTAGTTCATTTAATTCTTAAGTAAAGAAAATTTTCATATGTAAGCTATGTTTAGTGTTATTTATTTTAACTAATATAATTTGTCTAATGTGTTTCCTATGAGAAAATAATATAATTCTTTCAAGAAGTTCTCTTTGGTAGCATGAATAAAATAATTGAAATGATGAATTCCAGTAAACTAAGCCAAGGAAGTAAAGTTTCTTTTTATGTTTCCTTAAGAAAATAATCCTTCTACTGAATAATATTTGACCAAAATCTGCAGTTTTGTTTTTCTTATCCTCTAGATATTTTGTTTCTGTTTTTTTTAAATAAAAGAATATCACTAAATATTCCAGCAAACCAATGAAAAAACTCTCTTTCACAATTGCTTTTGGTGTACAGAATAGGCAAATCCAACGAGACATAAAGTTAATTAGTGATAGCCAGGAACTGTGGGAAGAGAGATGGGGAATGATTGTTAACGAGTATGTGTTTCTTTTTTGAGTTGATGAAACTGTTCTGGAATTGGATGGAGGTGATGGTTGTACTGCCTTGTGCATATCCTAAAAACCACTAGATCATACACTTTCAAAGGGAAAATTTTATGGTATGTGAATTATATCTCAATTTTACAAATTGGTTTTTGTATCAAAATAGTTACATTTTTGACTGCAAAAATGTAACTTAGGCTTCTGCCAGATTGACAGTCCATTCAGCGCTAGTGATGGGCCCCTCTAAAGACCTGCATCCGGAGTGGAAAGTCATTGTGTGGGTTCAACAGTCCTGCAGGGGAGTAGGCGTGCACTAATATTTTTGCCCTTAGTGTACAATTTCTTCATTTATCAATTTGGGACAATCATAAACAGTGACAGAATTAAAATTATGATTTGTTAATAAAAACATGTATAAGATTTAAATTTATATCCTTAATGAAGTGGGTAACATTTAATTATTTTTCAGGGAATCGTCTAGTAGCTTAACTTCTGGGGATGCTTACAGATGGTATATCTGGTCATTTTCAAGAAATATCACTAGAACAATTTTTAATGATAGCTATATACTTTTTTCTAGAGGTTTTGATTCCATATAAAATCCTTTCAAGTTCCATCCTGTGAGATTTTGCTTTACTTAAAAATTCTATCCTATAAAAGAACACATTAAGAGAGGTGCACGTTCATTTTATAAAATGTGTCATTATAGGTTTGTTTTGCTCGTTTTTTCTTTTTAGAAAAACCTTCTGTAGGACCCTCCACGTTATATCTTGTGACCCTCCCTACAAAATTGGTGATTGAGAAAGACATCCAGTGCATGTGGAGGTGGGGTAGGGTCCAAGACTAGGGACACCATTCACATCAGGGACATTTGCTCTGTAATGCCATGGCCCATTTTACCACCCAAGGTAAATGTAAAAACACCGCAAATGTAAGACGTTAAACTTAATATTTTTTCCTGAAACCTTATCCTTTTATGTTTTACACATTAAGGGATCTCACAGTATGCTGCAATTTGTTTCCCAGCCCTCCTGCACGTCTCTTCCTCTGACCTCCAACTAAATAGCCTTCCAAAACACAGTGTTGGCTTTCAGGACATGGGTAAAGCCAACCGCTATTCCTTTCTTTTTCTCTTTTTGAGACACCCACAGAGCTGTGATACTCCTTTCTAGTTTATGTTTAATAAGTTAAAATGTTAACTATGAGCTGAATATTCGCTACTAAAATTTATTGAAGCAATAGGAACATATAAGTTTGGATTCAAAGTTGAATTTGCTATACACACCTATAATTCAAATGAAGACAGAGGGAGAATTTGTTATTGAAACAAAACACCATTGGCATTTCACTAGATTTCTTTTTCTTCAATTAAAAGACACTTACAAATAAAATGTTTCATTTTAGTGTGAAATGCCAAAAATGCACATCGTAGCGAGCACCTCGGTTATTTGGCATTCAACCATTTAGCAAATTCACCTGTTCAGATCAGACACAAACCTGGAAATAAATTGAAGATTTCAAAGAATATGGGAAAAGTATGTCACGAATATTTATGCCTTATTTATTTATCAATTTGTTATCAATTAAATTAATTGCCACTGATGTGGCAGATAATGAACAAATGTTCACAGTAATGAACAAATATAAACTTTATAGAGGATTCACAGAACCTCCCAGAGGTTCTCGGAAAAGAACATATTAACTTTGAATTTTTCTTAAAAGCTCATGTAATTGATTTAATAACATGCTTTTCCCTGACACTATTTAGTTCTTAGTAGGCTACAGTGAAGGATGAATTAAACACGGAAGTACTATGAGTGGACAAATGCTGGAAATTGACATATAAAAAGCCCAGCAGTATGAGGCCTCTTAACATAGGAACAATATATATTCTTTTAGCCATTAATTTATTTTAACTGTTTATATTAGAAAAAAACATATTTATCATTATGTTACCTAAGAACAAATATCTAATATACACAAAGCATTATAAAATATTTTGAAAAATGTTATCAAATAGTCGATTTTTATTATCCAAATTCCAAATTTGGTAAAATTTATAATTTTAGAATTAGAGAAAAAAATATTCAGAGACTTTTCTGTCCTGTACTTTAAAATGTCTAATGAATCTCCATATTTTTACTTTCCTTTTGGCCTTTTCTTAATGCTGATTTTAAAACCCATACAATGAAATTTTCATAATATTGTAGTTTGCTTTATTTAAATTATATGTTGTTTTATAGATCATAATTTCTATTTTTTCTCTGTGTAATATCTGTTTTTTAATTTATTTATAAAATACATTGTCAAGGTTAGTATATTTGTTGCTATTTCAGGATTTTAAGTTGGCTTCTATGTGTGTAATTATTTTTTACTGTTTCTTTTCTAAATCCCCTAATATACTGTGCTCAGAACCCAAATGACTCTCAATAAATGATTGTTTACAACTGCAAGGTAGTCACGACAAGGCCTTTTGAAAATGAAATGCATGTTCTGCAAAAAGAAATCAACATATAAACTCGGAGTAGAGAGGGAAAACCTCTGAACTGTGACAATGTGCTGCAGCAGGTGCTTTTTACCTTTTGACCTCCAGTGATTCCGGTCACTGGAATTAACAGGTTGAGTTTTTCCTGAGCACAGAGCAATTTCTGTGGCAGCTTTTTACGTAGGGCCAAAGAGCAAGCTCAAAAGCAGAAAGTGACTTTGTATGATTTTCTGAGCAGCACAAAGACATCATTGACTTGTTTCTCCTGTACAGTGTAAGAAATGTTTAGCTCCATTGTGACTCTTAGAATAGGCTTTTTAATTGTTCATTTAGCAGTGGAGGCTATTTGCCACACTCTTCCAGGGATTCTTGTTTTATTCTAATAGGCAATACGTGAGCATCTAGCAACACTTTCAACTTCAAATTTCAAGAAATTATTTCAGTTTTTGAAGATACAGTTCCAAGAGGCTTCCCTGTATCCTCTGGGTATTAAAATTTCTAGTGGTCTAGTAAAACAGATGCATTTATTTAGATTTGTTATCGCTATCTATAGATTTGTATTTTATACCAGTTAGCATTTAATTCAGTGCTAGCTTTTGTGCTATAGAAGGAGGAAAATCTACTGAAGGAAGGAAAGATTCATACAAAAAAGAAATACTATGGCAGATAAGAGGAAGCAATTTTAATTGCACCTTGTTTATGTGGAAGAGAAGAATATAACAGGAGCTCAAAAAAGGCCCTGCACATAGCATGGGAGAGTCATCCAGTCTTCTGGGAGTGTTGAGACTTGAAATGGATCTTAATAGATGGACATAACTGGATAGGCAGAGGGCAGAGAGAGGAGAACAATTTGTGCAGACATGAGGAGTGGAACTTAGTTTGGACGAGGTCTCAGAGGTCATCTGGTCCAACTCTGAGTGGTGCATGAATGTCCTTTACTTCTGTGATCATTTTTGCAGCTGTCTTAGTTTAAAATGACCTTTAGAGCCTCCCTTCAAGTCCAATCAGTCAAAAAGTGCCATTGATTTCTCTTTCGAAATGTCACTCCTTCCATCCTTTTTTTCCCATCCCCAATTGCTGCCTCTGGAGTTATGGCTTTTATCATTGCATGCTTGGTTTATTCCAAGAGCCTCCTAACTGGTTTCTCGCCTCTAGTGCCTCCCACCTCAAATTTATCTTACACACTAGTATGCATGTCAGATAAGTGGTCTTAAAGTGACTCTTTTCATCATATCATCAACCACCGCTTACAGAATTGTCTTAAAAGCCTAGGCTGTCATTTGAGGCTTTCTACATGCTGAACAAAACTGTGATTTCCCCATCACCTTTCCCACCCCCATAGGAATTGTATTCCTTAGCAAGGCTAATCTATACTATTAGTATAGTATACTAAGCTATACTATACTTTTCTCTAAACATGTCATGGCCATTGGTGATTCTCTTCATGCTAACGAATGAATTCCTGAAGTGTGCTCTAATCTCTTCCTCTTTCTAAACCATATCTTTCCTTGAAGATACAATTTTTTTCCTCCACGAAATCATCTAAGACTACACGAATTGCAGTGATTCTCACTTCCCTGACATCCTACAATGCTATTGCATTGACTTATATGGCATCTATATGTATTATACTGTCTTGTTAATTAACTATTTAATATTTTCTTATTTTAACTTTGTATCATCCCCTCCAAGATAAGTGCTGAACATCAATAACATTTATTTGAATGTTGCACAATGTGTAACTGAACTCTGTGCATAGTAAGTACTTAATTAAATACTGGGTTAGTCAAGTAGAAAATGAGTTTAGCTTTTTTAAGGTGGTACCAAATTTGGAGAATTTTGGAAAGTTCTTTTTGTTACCAATGCATGAACAAGTAGAGGTCAGTGCTTTCTAAATTTTAACATCAGGATTCACAGCCTAAAATTTAAACCCCCCCATTGCAAATATATATAAAATATCTGATTATTCATCATCTGAAGGTCTACAATGCAGATGTAGTCAGCCAGCAATAGAAGAAAGGTCTTTAACCCTGAGTATTAAAAACAAACAGAAATTCCCTTTTATTACTACCTTTCTCCCCTCCCCCAACCTTTTCACATAACCCCCTGTCATAGAAGAACACCTTAATAAAAACAGTATGTGTTTTCTTCCCACACAGTCATTTGGGTAAAGACTATGCAATAGTTTGGGTTGCCTCATTATCTGAATCTATTTCAATAATTAATTCATTTATTGACTCATTCAGCACTTACTGAGTACCTGGTATAGTCCCTATTACAGGCTACTGTCTATGGAAGGGAATTGACACAGACCTGACTCTTGTCCTTGTGGAACTTGTCAAATAGCCATGAGTGGTGTGTAATCAAATAAGCAGTTGGTCATTGTGACATCTAATTCATTATATATATACCTTTAAATATAGTGGCCACTGCCATTTGTATATTTATGATGTTGGACAGAATGGATAAAAAATCATAATTACAGTTTATAAAATAGTTAATCCCCAAGGGCAAAATAGTGTGTTCCTTTCAATAGGAATCAAATTGCACTGTTTTTCTTTCCTTTTCCTTTCTTTTTTTTTTTAAAAAAAACTTCTTTCCTTTTCTTTTTGAACTTTGTCAGTGGGTTATAAAATATTGAAATACTTAAAAGACTCTACTATGCTAAAGAACAAACCACAGGAATGCTGCTATCTACCTTAGGCACAGTTTTGCCTCTAACTTACTGAACCAATTAAAAAAATTTAAGTATGCTTGTAGTATAAATAGATTATACTTTCCTATATTACAAAACATACTTTTTCCTACCTTTAGGCTTGATTCTATGTCACTCTCTCCTTCCTTTGTCTACCTGTCCATCTTTTGTGATAATTCCTGGCCCACCTCAAGTTCCAGGCTGTCTGCAAAGCCTTATTGATGCCTTTAGTAGAAACAACTCTGCAATAGAACACCCTTCCACGCACTGTTTTGTTCATTAATTGTTTCATGGCTATGGCTTTTTTTACTCCACCTAATCAGAGAATTTTTGTGGGAAGAGATATTAGGTAAAAAAAAAAAATCCTATTTACCTGATACAGTGCTATTCATGTAATAAGAAGTCAGCACATATTTGCATTCACAACTAGTCTATAACTATATTAAACCAAATAGAGGAGTAGTTTGATATAACTAGGCTTATGATTATGCCTCTTTAGGTGTGGTATTTTTAAAGGGCGAAGAAACAAACAAAGCAAGCAAACAAGTGAAGATTGCAATGAATTTATAATGATAGCAATGGTAATATTCCTGTAACGAGATTACTCTTAATGGAAGGAATTAGTCTTTTTCCCCTGGTTCAAGGACAACCAAGGGTTTCAGAGAAAAGGGATAAAAATTCATTGTTTTGCTTTGGAAGGGATCCGCCAAAGGCAGAGTTTCTAGAAAACCAATTTGGATTAGAAATTAAGTATAATTTTTTTCTTACAGTCATAAATTTATATAATCTCAAAAAGGTACTTCTTTAATGATCTGGCTTCAATGTGGGAATATATTTCAGACTTCTGTTAAATATATTTCCAGACTTCTGTTAAACAGCTAATCCATATTAGCACGTACCTGTGATGGAGGCTACCAGACGAGGACGGCTGGCGTTGGAAGTTGACGGCACATGCCCAGGCCCAGCAGCCGTGAACCAACATTTTAAATAGTGCCCAACTGTGTCAAGCATATAAAAATTTTGAAATTAACTCCATAGCTTTATATAATAGAAGCTTTAAGTAGAGCTGACTAAAACAAACAAACAAAACCAAAAACACCAGTAGGCTTAAAGTTTTTACATAGCTCATTCGTGAATCTTGGAAGACAGTTTCCAGATATTTATTTCTCCTCCTCTCTTTATTTCTTTTCCATTTCTTTTCCTTCAACATGGCAAATAAATAAATAAATTACTCCAGCACGAAAAATTATGCTAATATATGTTATTGGGTTTTCATAAGTAAAAACCACCCGTTCCCATAAAGGTAATTAAAAGATCTTCTTTAAGGAGATATTTTAGTGGCCGCAGGCACTAAAAAGATAGGATCTGTATTAGTTCTAAATCCATGATGTATGTTAAATGTATTCATTGTCCTCAGAATCTACACATGGTTTGCAATTATTTTACAGCATCTTAATTGGTATGATGTTGATGATGTTATACAGATGTCCACACTTAGCAGCCACCCAGTTGTGAACAGACGTCACCCGAACCCTTGGTGAGCCATTTGCGACGTGGTCGGTCATTCATTCTGCATGCACTCAAACCATTTTGCAGATCACTGCATGCATTATTTATAACTCTCTCCTGTGCCTTGCTGATGTGAAATGAGCCCAGAGTCAACTGTTTACAGGCTAAATCTCTTAATATATGCTCTTGTAATAGAAAGGATGAAAGAAGGCCGGCAAGGTATTACTAAGCAGTAATCACTGATAAGCTTCTGCGAGCACTTGTTTAGAAACAGCTTTCCTTTAGTGCTGGCCAACCACTCCTAATATGGGCATTGTTTATGTCGTCAGTGCAGTTCGCAGGTCTGTCTCCGGGACAAATCTGTTTTTGAAAGAAAGTGGTGGATTATGCTTCCTTGGGGAGCAGAGGAGCATGTTTGTATCCACATGGATGTTTCCGCTTAGCAATCTACACCTGAAGCTCCGTCATAGCTGAGAGAACCACTTTAGTGATGTTACCAGTGGTCACCAGCTACTCTGGTTCTGGGTTTAGGATATCTTCTCTTTCATCAGAGCTTAATCTTGGTTCTCCATTTCATAGAGAATAATGGTACAATACATGATGACTTTTTGGTTATCATTGTGTTCTGATGCTCTGCTGAAATAAATTCTGTTATAAGTGTCCGTGTGTACGTAGGTGTCTATGTGCATGTAGGTTCATTCATTTTGAAATCTGAAGCTGTCAGTGCTCACTTCAATACGAAAAACATTGTTTTTGTGTGTGTGTGTGTGGGTTTGCTAATGGCAGTACTTTTTTTAGACATAACCTTCTCTGGGTCAGTTGAAGGCACCCGCCCCTCTGTCTTTTGCAGGTATGGCATTTTCTCTCAAGCGTGCTCTTTCACCCCATCACAGAAACTGGGGAAAGTGGAGCTGAAGCCAAGGGTAGAGGAGATGAGGGCACAGAGAGCAGAGGCTATTAGCAATAAAAAGCTCGAGAGCAGCCCTTCAAAGTGTTTTGCATTTAATTGTGACTTAAAGTAGAAGTTATAAAATGCAATAGAAATATAGGCCCTAACAGAAAAAAGGTGGTTTGCAACTGTGTGTGTATCTGTTTACTTGTCTTCTAGGGGTCATTAGTTAACATTTGAATTAGTATTTCACATTTTCCCTTAAAATTATTTCCCATTATGAAAATCTGAATAGTGCTTTTTTCTCTCCTTTTACAGATCTGATGTACACCCTGAGATCTTTCATGCTGGCTTTTAAGTACAAACGCAATGTCATAGAGGTACCCTCCTTACAAAACATCTGAGACGTCTCAATCCTTGTAATTATGTCATAATAAACAAATGGTGGAAGGAATAATACAATACCTATACTTGGTCACTATATTTATGGTAGGAACAAAAATAGCCTAGTCCATAGATTATTCCTTTTTCTCCCCAAAACAAACAAAAAATGTCCTGGAAATGGTTTTATACTGTCCACCCAACTTTTGGAAACAAGATCGGTGGCTCATATCTGTTGGTATTCTCTTTAGCACAGAGCATAATGCCTTGCTCAAAAACAGTCAGTGTTAGGCCGGGCGCTGTGGCTCACGCCTGTAATCCTAGCTCTTGGGAGGCCGAGGCGGGCGGATTGCTCAAGGTCAGGAGTTCAAAACCAGCCTGAGCGAGACCCCGTCTCTACTATAAATAGAAAGGAATTAATTGGCCAACTGATATATATATAAAAAATTAGCCGGGCATGGTGGCGCATGCCTGTAGTCCCAGCTACTCGGGAGGCTGAGGCAGAAGGATCACTCGAGCCCAGGAGATTGAGGTTGCTGTGAGCTAGGCTGACGCCACGGCACTCACTCTAGCCCGGGCAACAAAGTGAGACTCTGTCTCAAAAAAAAAAAAAAAAAAAAAAAAACAGTCAGTGTTTGTAACATAAATGAATAAATGATTGTCTGGATAGGTGAAGGAGTCCATGCACTTTGATCTTAGGAAAGGCAAGGTGTGAAGCCTGTGAAGGAATGGGATGGCAGTGGTTTTTCTAGGGCCAATGAATTTAATAAGCACCTTCTGAGCTGGTAGTATTTTTACATTTTTATCACTGCATGTCCTAGATTAATATTTCCTAATTAGAGATCTTTGGTTTCTACTCAGTGAGTTCCTGTTTTAACTTTCCTTGCCCTCATTGTGTAAGAAAAGTCTCCAAGGACATCCAGTGGCTTTTTGCCTAGATTTAGTGCAGAAACAAATTACACGTTTAAAATAGATTAGGATGTTTCCCCACACATTGGTCTGGGATAACTATCGTGCTAGGAGCAGACGGCTCTAATGAGGACGTGCTCCTATGCCAGGGAGTTTGATTACAGATGAGAAAGTCATAAGTTCTTCATGGGAAGAAATTGTCTGATAAAATTAAAAAATTACCTGTGTTTCATGGATATGCTCTCTGCAGCTTCTCCCACAGTGCTACTGATGCTAAGCCCTGTGTTGCAAAGGTGCACTAGTAAGCATGTGAAATTAGATTGGTTAACAGAAAAGAAATGAAAGATATTATAAAATCTTAAATCCAAAAAAAAAAAAAAAGGCAATGGTTAAAGATAGTGCTGAAAAGTAGCCATTTCTTCTGCAATCTTTTGGTTCATATATAATCCTTTTATGGCACACACATATCTAAAAGCACCTCCTTTTTAAAACTATTTTAAAATTATGTGGATGGAAATGCAAATCAAAACCATAATGAGATATCACCTCACACCTGTTAGGATGGCTCATCACAAAAAAAACCCCCAAATAACACGTGTGTTGGATGTGTGGAGAAAAGAGAAACCTTGTACATTTCTGGTGGGAATGTAAATTCCTGCAGCAACTATGAAAAACAATATGGAAGTTCCTCAAAATAATTCAGAATAGAACTATCATATGACCCTACTTTGTGTATAAACCCAAAAGAATTGAAATCAGCATCTTGAAGAGGTATTTGCACTCCAGTGTTCATTGCAGCTTTAGTTACAAGAGCAAAGGCATGGAAACAGCCTAAATGCTCATGGACAGATGAATGAATAAAGCAAATGTAGTGTATACATAGAATGGAATATTATTCAGCCTTAGAAAAGGAGAGCCTGCTGTTTGCCACAACGTGGATGAACCTTGAAGACATTATGCTAAGTGAAATAAGACAGACACAGATGAACAAGTACTACATGATCCCACTTATATCAAAGAATCTAAAATAGTCAAACTCATAGAAGTAGAGAGTAGAATGGCAGTTACGAGGGGCTGGGGAGGGGGACCATCATTGAGGTGTTGATCAAAGGGCACAGTTTGACTTATGCAAGATGAGTAAATCTAGAGATCTGTACAGCATAGTGCATATAGTTAACAAAACTGTGTTGTGCACTTATAATTTTGTTAAGAAGATAGATCTTATATCAAATGGTCTTAATACAAACACACACACACACACACACACACAAAGGGGGAGTGAGGAACTGCCAGAGGTGATGGATAACTTTATGGCAGTGTTTATGGTGATGGTTTCAGGTATGTACTTTTTTTCTAAACTCATCAAGATGTTCCCATTAAATATAAACAGCTTTTTTGTATGTCAACTGTACCTCAGTTAAAAAAAAAAAAAAGAAAAAGAAGAAGAAAAAGGAAGGAAGGAAGAGAGGAAGGGAGAGAGAGGGGGGAGAGAAAGGGAGGGAGGGAGAGAGAGAGAGAGAGAGAGAGAGAGAAAGAAAGAAAAAGAAAGAAAGAAAAGATGGAAACAACATGTGACAATAACAGTAGTAGAGATGATTGGAACACTTGGTGACAGGAAGTTTTTTGAATACACCCCAACTTACAGATATTCTTTCTCATCTGGTTCCCATATGCCTCTGACGTCTGCCTCTGCCCCAGTTGTACATCTCCTGTCCCCCAAGCCCAGCTTTCTCCCTATATATGAATTCAAAAGTAGAGGAAATTCTTCAGAATTTCCATATGATAGCTTCCCCTGCGATTGAAGGGATTATATGTGGAGGATGTGTCTCTATTACTTAAACCCAGGACACTTAAAGCAGATCAGGAAATCCTTTAAGAACACTGGCACTTCAAGAATTTGGAGAGAAAAACAAAACCGACTAAAACCTATAGCTTCTCCGTGGAATTGGAGAATCTTGCCTTTCATCAAGGACTTTGGAGAACTTGACACCTTTTAAAACCTATAAATAATGAATCCTTTATGCATTAAGCAAGATTAAAGACTTCCCAGACATTATGGTGCACTTAAAGAAAAATATACATTGACTCCTAGTTCCAAAATCATTGAATCTCGGCTCCTAATTGCAAATGCAGTGGTGGGGACGCTGTGGGGATGGAGTAGGGGCTGGTGGGTGTGGGAGGGGAGGAAACTGTCCACCACTGCCTGTGCCGAGCTTCCACTGTCTGTGCCCCCATTTCCTGGTGTACTGTCAACTACTACCTCCTGGTGTATGGGTGACACCAACTTCCTGCAGTGTTTGCTGTTCTCCTATTGCCAGAATCAACTGTAGGGCAATGGTTCTCAGTGGGAGACTTTTTGCAGCTGGGAGACATGTCTGGAGACATTTTTATCACATAGGATGTGTGTGTGTGTGTATGCCATTGGTACCCAGTGGTAGAGGCCAGGGATGCTACTCAACATTTTACAATGTACAGGACAGTCCCCCAAAGCAAAAAATTATCCAGCCCATAATGCCAATGGTACTAAAGGTTGGAGGAAACCTTCTCTAGGTAGAAACAGCAAAGAGCCATCATTTTATCTCTTTGTGAAAATTCTCTGTCTTACCAAGAGCATCTTAGTGTTTGTTGCAAGTTCAATTCCTTGGTTGGCAGACTCTGAGATGGAAATTGTAAGCAGGGTGGTGCTAGGGAATGATGTTAGGATTAACACCTGTGGAAGGGAGGAGATGAAAGGATTGGGCAGAAGTTGAGCTGTAACGAATTTCCAATGAAAGACCTAGCCAAACCTACCGAGAGCTCTGCAGCTTGGATGAGTTGCCCCGAGTGGTGAGTGTCGGTCCTCTGTACCTCTGATAGTCAGTCATAGCTTTGGGCTGCCCTGGCTGGGGGAGTGACTGGGTAGAGCAGTATTCTGTAGCTGAAGCAATCCTCAAAGAGGGCGGGCAGCCGAGAGCCACCTTCCATCAGCACCCCCAGGTCTGGAGAAGTGACTCCTCTGGGAGTGAGGCTCCAGTTGGGGAGTCCCAGTGTGCTCCATGGTTTCCTGTAGACTCCCAAGGTGATGCTCTCAGCCTGGACTGCATCCACAGAGAGACGGTTTTTATGTACTTAAGGTACTGATTATAGGGTTCAGTTTGTGATGCTGTAAGACTTGGAAGGTATTTCAGATGTCATTCATTACTCCTTTAATTAATGTATCCACATTCACAGTACAACACTGTATCCCTTTTTTGAGGGATACAGATATGCCACAATCAAACAAGGAGATTAGTAAGAAATAGGAAGATAAAAACATATTGATACTGAATTTATCTCAGTGAGTAAAAATGTGAGAAATATGTTGGTTTTGGTATGCAGACATTAACAACCCATCAGGTGGTAAAAGAACATAAAAAGTAATAAATATGGTATATCCCAGAGACAGTGTGAGCATTGTCTTGGGGGTCTGGTGAAGAGACTCACTGTATGTTAGGTTGGAGGGAAAGAGCTCCAAAGAAGAAGTGTCCAGTGACACAGACCTCAGTTACAGATGGGATTTAGACATGTGAAAATGGATGACACAGGAGGCCATCTCAGGCAGAGGAAAGAACATAAGCATATGAATTAAACAGATGTGTAGTTTGGGGAATAATGTTGAACTCAACAGAGAACTATTTTTTCTTCCTACCTGTTTTTAAGAAAACAAGAAACCTAACCTCCAGAATAAGTAGTTTGGCAGTTTCAAATATCTACTATAAAAATTGTATTTCTTTAGATTGAAAGCCTCTTTTGTCTGTCATAGATTTGTGCTTCAATGAGCGATTATTTGCATTTTCTCAAATCCTTGTAAATGTTATGATCAGATATCATAATCTTCAACTAGAGAGATTTATGAGAGGTAAAGTTTTTTTGCTGGCAACTGAACATGTGTGAGAACCTAGGCTCAGCTGTTGTCAGGATGGGCCAGGTAGAACAGGTTACGGTCAGGAGAACAGGCAGACCTAACAGGTCAGGAGAATGGCAAGTGTAATATGCAAATAAGAGTTGGGGATGGTATTCAGGAAATCAGTACAGAGGGATATATCCCAAACATCAGGTCTGAAAGGCAGATATTAGTCTATGGGGCCCACACAGATGTGGTACAAGCGCTGTTAGCCAAAGATACAAACTGATTCTAAATTCCAGAGTATTCAACTAGCCAGTTGTTGAAAAGCCTAGATGAAGACTCAGCAGTGGGAGTCAATAAATGTTCACGAGGAGCAGTGCATTCGTTCAGGCACCCAAAAGTAGAACATATACTTAGGAGGGATGAAGGAGCGAGATGTATAGGAAATGAGGGGGCCATATTTCCAGGAATAAAAAAAAGATAATTAACTGGTTTGTCACCAAAGTGAAGTTCCAAGAGTCTGATTTAAGGCCAAAGTAATGGATGATTGAACAGGGTAGGGCCCATCCTTGGGCCTGAGATCAAGCGTAGTGTTTACACTCTCTAGAGTACAGCAAAGGTGGTGGAATGTCATTCCGTGATTTATGTTACATAAGATTTTAACTTCTATCTTGTTGTCCTACTCTCTCTACTGACGCTCTCCCATGCTGGCTCTGCTGAAGGAAGCTGCCTTATGAAGAGGCTCATGTAGCGAGGAACCAATGACAGCTTCTGGCCCACAGCCAGCAAGGACCTGAGGCCCTCAATCTAACAGCCTGCCGGGAACGGAATCCTGCCCAAACCCTTGTGAGCTTGGAAGAGGATCCTTCCCTAGTTGAGCCTCAAATGAGACCCCAGCCCTGGTGGATGCTGTGATCGCAGTCTCATAAGAGATGCTGAAGCAGAGGGTACAGCTTTATGGGGTCCAGATTTCTGACCATAGAAATCACGAGATAATCAATGTGTCATTATGTGAAGCCACTAAATCATGGTAATTTGTTACACAGCAATAGATAACCAACATGAGTACTGAGTTGGTGATGAGACTACGTGAATATTGGGTTAGAGGGCTTTGAAGGCAAAGGTTGGTGAGAGGAGACCAACAAGGACAGAGATTCGAGTGCTTTCTATATGGTGGTCACCCATACCAGGGTGGGGACAGGACATGCCAGCTCTCTATACTGTCTTCTCTCTCCTCCTTGTTTGTGCTGGGATGCCACTGCTTTGTTGTGTACACTTTCTGAATGCAAGGCTATGAAAAGGTAATGTAAGACAATCTAGCTTCCCTTTTAAACAAATACCAGGTTCGGTTTCACTGCTATTACTTGGAAATAGAATTTTAGGTTAAATCTAATTTCATGGAATTCAACTGTAATTGCTTGAACAATAGGAGAATTTTGAGTGATAATCAGAAGCATATTTAGTATTAGCAAATTTAAAAATAAACTTTTTTTATGTTTGAAAGTCCTTATGTTTACTTGATTTCAGTGTTTTTTCCCTTTCTAATCTTTAATGGAATCAATTATTTTTCATGTAGACTCCTAGAAGGGCAATGCAGAGTCTTGACCTCCAAGGATATTATGCTGTAACAGGTTACTGTGGAAAGAATGTAAAATGCCTTTGCCTTTTCTATAAAACAATACTATATTTTAGGAAATGAATAGAAATGAAGAGTCTATTATATAAAACTGTGAAGTCTGAGATCTTAATTTTTTATATATTCTTTTTTCTACCACTGATTCATTTTGTAACCTTGGTAAACTTAGCTTTTTGGGTGTGTGTTTGCTTTCAGAAATAAAACACTATATAAATAAAAAAGGTCTTAGAAAAATTTGCAGTGTATTGTACCATGTTTGAATATCAATTTGAAAAAGTTTGATCTAAGATCTAACATAAGAACAACACAAATTTTAGATATCATATTGGTTTCTTGCTATAGAACTTTGCCTTAATTTTCTATATTAATAACTATTTCTGGATGTCCAAGATTAAAAGCTTATTTCTTTTGCTTAAAATTTAGTCACAGAACTAGAATCTCTTGCAAAACAGGTGATTAAAGTCAGGCAATGTAGAATTGTGAATACTTAGAAATGTCTTAGAATTAGACTTTTTTCTAAATGATCTATTTTTACACATTTTTTCCAATTTTAAAATAAGTATACTAATTATATATTTTAGTACATTTATAACTTTTTGCTGTAAACAGGCCCATTTTGCAGTATTGGGACATTTTTTATGTGGTTAGAGAAGAGGAAAAAGAAAATGAAACTAGAAAACCTAAATTACAACTTTCCACTAAATCAAATCAGAAGTCATTTTTTTTCTATAAAAATAAAAGGCCTTTCCTCTGCAACAAACTAAATCTGATAAAAAGTCTATAGTGACAAATAACTTCTTTTCAAAGTATAGTGCAATTGACATTCAATGTTTTTGGAAGTTGGTTATAAACAACTTTAAGTAAAATGCTCTTATGACTCCGGTTCGGGTAAGGACTCTAAATGGGGCTTTGCTTTGAAAAGTTCTCACACACTGACAGCTGGAGAAGCACAATTTTGAGATGGCATTTTCTTTGGAAGGCAAGATAATGTGTACACTTCTTTTGAGCGGAGGAAAAGAGGAAGAAGAAATAAACTAATAAAAATTATTATTAGCAAGCACCCAAAAGTCTCTTGACTTGCAATTAAAAAAAAATGTTATTTAAAAAAGACTCAGAATTATTTGGGGAAATAATTTTACATAGGATGAAGTTACATATATTTTATTTAATGTGTATTTGTACATACAGACATGGACCACATAACAAAGTCTTAGCACAACACATTAGTTATGTGTTTGTGGTGATATTGGTTTGAACAAACCTACTCAGGTGCCACTCATATAAAAGTGCAGCATATACCACTATGTACAGCACATAATATTTGATAATGATATTAAATAGCTATGTTACTGGCTTATGTATTTACTGTTCTCTACTTTTAATCATTATTTTAGAGTATACACGTTGTACTTATTCAAAGGTGTTGTCTTCTAGCTCTAAGATTCTTTCTTCTTCTTAATCTAGCCTACTCTTCAGGCTTTCCGCTGTGTTTTGTCTTTCCTTGAATGAATTTTTCATTTCCAGGAGCTCTGCTTTATTTTTTTTTAATAATTAGATTTCTTTAGTGAATTTTGTATTCATTTCCTGCATTGTTTTTGTGATTTCTTTGTGTTGGATTTCTTTTTTCTCTTATATTTCATTGAGTTTCCTTACAATCCATATTTGAAATTCTTCATCAGCCATTTCAATATTTTCATTTTGGTTGGTTGCCATCAATACGGAATTATTGTTTTCTTTTGCAAGCATCCTTTCACTCTGATTTTTCATGTACCCAGAGATCTTTCACTGATTCCTTTTCATCTGAGCACCTTTGGCTTCTCATTTTTGGATTTTCTTTTGATTAGATAATGGCACACCCTGTTTGACCTCTGAGCCAGTAGGTGGTGCTAGTGGGTGAGAATCAACCACACCCTATATGATGAGTCAGTAAATGCTATAAAGGACGTGCAGATTGACCTCCCTGTCAGTAGGTGGCGCTTGCTGGAAGGAACAAGCCACAGTCTACACCTTTTACTTATTAACTGTAAAACAGCCTCAGACAGGTCCTTCAGGAGGGATTCCAGAAGAAGGCATCGTTATCATAGGAGATGACAATTCCATGTGTGTTACTGCCCCTGAAGACCTTCCAGTGGGACAAGATGTGGAGGTGGAAGAGAGTGATGCTGATGATCCCGACCCTGTGTAGGTCTAGGTCAATGTGTGTTTGTGTCTTAGTTTTTCACAAAAAAGTTTAAAAAGTAAATAATAATGAGACAAAAGCTTGTAGAATAAGGAAATAAAGAAAGTAAATATTTTGGTATAGATGAACAATGTGTTTGTGTTGTTAAGCTAAGTGTTACTACAAAAGAGTAAAAAAGTTAAAAGAAATGTAAAAGTTTATAAAGCAAAACAGTTACACTAAGGCTAAGGTTAATTTATTATTGAAAAAATAAAAATATATTTTTATAAATTTAGTGTAGCATAAGTGATTAGTGTTTATAAAGTCTACAGCAGTGTACAGGAAGGAATGCCTCAGGCCTTCACATTCACTCACCTCTCACTCACTGACCCATCCAGAGCAACTTCTAGTCCTGCAAGCTCCATTCAGGGTACGTGCCCCATACAGGTGCACTGTTTTTCATCTTTTATATGGTATTTTCACTGTACTTTTTCTATGTTTAGATATGTTTAGATACACAAATACTCTCTCCATTGTGTTACAATTGCCTACAGTATCCAGTACAGTCACATGCTGTGCAGGTCTGTAGCCTCGGAGCGATAGGCTGCACCATATAGCCTAGGCGTGTAAGTAGGCTGTACAACTGGAGTTTGTATGAGTGCACTCTGATGCTCGCCTAACAATGAAATTGCCCAATGATGCATTTCTTAGAACCTATACCTCTCCTTTTTTCTTTCTTCTTTTTTCTATTTTTAGTTGGCCAATTAACTTTTTAGAATTTTTACTTATTTATTTATTTATTTATTTTTTGAGACAGAGTCTCACTTTGTTGCCCAGGCTAGAGTGAGTGCCGAGGCGTCAGCCTAGCTCACAGCAACCTCAAACTCCTGGCTCAAGCAATCCTCCTGCCTCAGCCTCCTGAGTAGCTGGGACTATAGGGATGTGCCACCATGCCCGGCTAATTTTTTATATATATATGTTAGTTGGCCAATTAATTTCTTTCTATTTATAGTAGAGACGAGGTCTCGCTCTTGCTCAGGCTGGTCTCAAACTCCTGAGCTCAAACGATCCTCCTGCCTGGGTCTCCCAGAGTGCTAGGATCACAGGCGTGAGCCACCGCGCCCGGCCTATACCTCTCCATAAGTAATGCACAAGTGCAGCTTATATGATAATTTGTAAAATAAAACAATTGTATATAATATATAAATAATCATTATGCAACAAAAGTAAACATTACAGTTGACTATATAATATATGTATTTGTATACAGTTGATTCTCATTATTTGCTATAGTTATGTTCTATAAAGTTGCTGCTAACACTGAATTAGCAAATGCTGACCCATTGCTCCTAGGGGAAATATATATAAATATAGATTCAGATGTAGGTATACACACATATACACATATCCTTACATAGACCGTATAATTGTAAATCCTAAAAACAATTCGTCCTGGTAGATTCTATTTTCTTTGTATACTTTCTAGAATTTTTAAAATTCTACTTTACAGAAGAGACAGCAAGGTCTAGAAGTGTTGTGACTTGCCTGAGGGCACCCCAGTAATCAGTGTCAGAGCTGGGATTCAAACCCCATCCAACTGGCCACAGAGCTGGATGGAGCTTCTTGCACTACCTTGCACTGCCCTCTTCCATCTCTGTTCTCAGGTAGTCTGCATGCTAAAACAAGCAGGCAGAGGTAGCTCTGTTGACTTCAGCTAGGATCTCAGGAAACTCAAAACTTTCCCCTCTCTTCACATGCCCATGAATGACCAGGAAAGCACCTGGAGTATTGATTTTTAGTTTACAAAATTTTAGTGAGTAGGTAAATTCATAAATCTGGAATCCGTGAATAATGAGGATGGACTGTAGTTAACCTAGGGAGATATAAACTACACTAACCAGTTCAGCTCAAGCATAGACTCATCAGAATGGATGTCAGCAGTAAGTAATTGGCAGGGCGGTATTGGTTTGTACTGGCTAACATCCTGAGTTACTCCAAACTGGAAAAGTATCAAAGTTTTAAAAACATGTTTTCTGGTGTTCTCTGTAAGATTGCATTTTTTAAATTTTTTTTTGGTGAGACTGGGTCTCTCTGTTGCCCAAGCTAGAGTGCAGTGGCATCATCACAGCTCACTGCAACCTCCAACTCCTGGGCTCAAGCCATCCTTCTGCTTCAGCCTCCTGAGTAGCTGGGACTATAGGTGTGAGCTACCTTGCTTGCCTTAAGATTGCATTTGTACTAACTGCTGATGCAGAGCAGTTCTGCATCTGGATTCGAAGTACACTGGCTAGCTTCTTTTTTTTCTTATTTTTCAGCTTCATGCAAATGCTTAAAGACTTCTTCCATTTAATGTCTGGCATATAAACCCATCAACATTATGTTAAAATAACTATTTTTTTCTCTTTTACTCTATAGTTCAATTATATTGCATCAATTATCTTCATTTAAAATGCTTAAAACTTGTATTTGGATTAAGGACAATAATAATTACAAATATTTGAAGATAACTGGGTTTTAGCATAAATATCTGTGAATCATTTAAGGTGTCACTAAGGTTGGAATGTGTCCCCCAACGTCCAGGTGTTGGAAACATAATCTCCAATGCAGCAGTGTTGAGAGGCGGGGCCTTTGAGGGTGGTCAGGTCACGAGGGCTCTGCCATCACAGAAGGGTTGACGCCATTATCTTGGGACGGGGTTGTGATAAAAGAATGAGTTCAGCTCCTTTGTCTTTCTCTCTCTCCCCCACGTGATGCCTTCTGCCCTGTTATGACACGACAAACGGCCCTCACCGGAGGGGTCTAGTTAGTCCTCTTCTGGCCTTTGTGGCCTGAGACAGTGAGCAGTCTTGGATTATATTTGTAATTTTTTTTATCTCTTTTCCTTTCTCCCTTTCTTCTTTCTTTCCTTCCTATTTTCCCCCTTCTCCTCCCTTTCCTTCCTTCTTACCTACCCACCTTCCTTCCTTCCTTTCTTCCTTTCTCTCTCTTTCTTTCCTTCCTTTTCATTTCTTTTCTTTTTCTTTCTTTTCTTCCTCTCTTTCCCCATCTCTCTCTCTTTCTCTCCTACCCTCTCTATCCCAATTACCCCTGTCCTAATTGAGCCACTTAGTCTCTGTTTGCCTAGACCAGGGCTTCTCTAAAATTAAAGTATAGCAATCATACTATATCGAGAGCCTCCCTTGATCTTGGACTTCCTCACCTCTAGAACCCTGGGCCAAATAAAGTTTTGTTCATTATAGATTACACTGTGAGAGCAACACTAAACAGACCAAGAGAGGTGTTAGTCCTCCAGATGAAGGGGGACTAAGATTGGTTGTTCCACTTTATATGCCATGTTAGTTTAAGCGGCCTGGAATTTACTTTGGTTCATCCAGAAAGTGCTTTTCATTTTAAATTTGGATTTTAAAGTCTGAGGGACAGCGATAACATTTATTTAATTCACACTATTTTGTAGGTAATTCAATGGCATTTTTCAATTTTCCATGTTTACAAAAAGTGTACTTTATAAATCTTAAAATGTAGGGAGCTAATTTTCTCTACAAATTAAACACTGGTGATTATTACCACATCTATTAATATTTTTACAAATTGAGTATGTAAATTACAAATAAAATGTCAGTAATTTGTTAATATTCAAACTTTCTTCCTGATAGTGTCTGTGGCTTCATTTTTCACACTCCACTTTCCAGTAAAAATGGTTTTTTCCTGATGTTGGGATTTTGATTTTCTATATTCAATTTTAATAGCAGAGAATGCATTCAAGAAATCTGTCTACTCTAAAGTGAGTAAAAAATCTCAGGATTCCCACTTGGTGCTTATGATGGGTTGGGGAGCAGGTCACCCATCATATAGAGGGTGTATTTCCCTTGAAAAAGAGATCAAGTATGCAGAAGATGCAATTATTAGTTGACATTTTATTTGCATTGATAAAATGCACGCCAAGAGCTATAATGTGGGTACATCCAGAAGTGATTCTCCAGTGATCTAAAAAATAACCAGCTGATGACTCAAATAATCCCAGATACACAGCACATTTCCTATTATCCAAAACTATATAGGTGGTGACCCAGTGAATGTATACCTGGCCCCCTGCAGTACTTGGCTCAGGGCACTGGCAGTGGGCCTGAAACCCCTCCTGTAATGAATGGGTTACAGCACCAACTCAAACTGTAAGGAAGACTTGCTAGTGCAGACACTCTCTTGGGATCTAGTTAGTCCTCTTCTGGCCTATGTGGCCTGAGATAGTGAGCAGTCTTGGATTATATTTGTAATTTTTTTTTTTTATCTCTTTTCCTTTCTCTCTCTCTCTTCTTTCTTTCCTTCCTATTTCCCCCCGCTCCTCTTCTTCCTTCCTTCCTTCCTTCTTACCTTCCTTCCTCTCTCTTTTGCTCTCTCTCTTTCTTTCCTTCCTTTTTCTTTCTTTTCTTTTTCTTTCTTTTCTTCCTCTCTTTCCCTATCTCTCTTTCTTTCCTACCCTCTCTATCCCAATTACCCCTGTCCTAATTGAGCCACTTAGTCTCTGTTTGCCTAGACCAGGGCTTCTCTAAAGTATAGCAATCATTTGGGGGTCTCATTAAAATGGTAGGTTCTACTTTAGTAGGTTTGAGTGGGTCCTGAAGTTCTCTATGTCTGACATGCTCTCGGACCACTTTGAACAACATGAGCTTGGACTACACCAACTGCTCCTATTTTCCTTTTTCTTTTTCTTTTCTTTTTTTTTTCTTCTGAAGCAGGGGCTCACTCTGTAGCCCAGGCTGGAGTGCAGTGGCACGATCATAGCTCACTGCAGCCTCAAACTGCTGGGGTGTAGCAGTCCTCCTGCCCCAGCCTCCAAGTAGCTGGGACTACAGACATACACCAACACACCCAGCCTCCAACTGCTTCTTTAGAGGATCCCTTCCATTAAAAAAGTCTTCTCATATTCCACTAAAGTATTTCCCATAGCCAAGAAGTTCTTCCTCAAGACACCCTCGGAAGCACCCTCATAACTGCACCCTTTCTTCTTTATGTTGATAACAGCCATGATGCCTTCTATGGCAATAACTCTCTTGCCCCACCCTCATAAATATTTCTTAGTGTTTTACAACATAAGCATTCATTCTTACATACTATAATTTAGGTATTTTTTAAAAAACTTTAAAAATAAGTGGCATTTTAAAAATTAACAGTGTGAATTCTTCTTGATTCTTTGCTCAAAATGATCTCTGTGAGATTTATCCATGTTATTGCATATATTCAGCTTCTTTGCTGTCTAGTATTCAGTAGTCTGGTTGTATCACTATATATATATCGTGGTGATCTTGGTGAGTAGTTGAGTTTTCTTTTGCTATTACCAATACTGTTGCTGTAGACGTTCTAGCACATATCTCCTGATATTTATGTACATTAACTTGGTGTTCATGTAGGAGTAAATAGGGTATGTGGATCATATATCTTCTTCTACTTTGATAGATAATGCCAACCTCTTCTTCAAAGTGATTATATCTATTCTCAGACCCAACTTCAGTGTATGAGACCCAACTTGCATGTAGGTTGTTCTTTACGGCACTTCCTGTTGTCTGTTTTTAATTTTAGAAGTCTGGAGCGTATACAAGTGTTATTGCATGTGGTTGTAGTTTATGCGATTACTGAAGTTAAACACTTTAGAAATATGTTTACTGATCACTTATAATATCCTCTTTTGTAAGACTCTGTTCACATTTTCTGCTTAGTTTTTCTGTCCGTTTTTCAGTCTTTTTGTTGCTTTGTATGAGGTCTTTATCTTGCTTCTATGTGTTGTAAATATTTTCTCTCTGTTGTGTTTGGGGGCGTTGGGTGGTCCGAGTTGACCAACTTCCCCAAGGACTGTCTGGTGCCACACACGTTATCCTGGCAGTGCTCTCAGAAGACTGGCGGTGGGAGGAGGCCTGTGCCATGGGCCAGACACGGTCAGGGCTCAGATGACTGAATGACCAGGAGGGTCTCCATCTGAAGACTGTTCTCAGTGTGGGGGGCATTCTTCCTCCTGTTTATAGCTGTGTTTGGTCTGGGTCACTTACCAGATACACACACACACACACACACACACACACACACATATATATAAAGAGAGAGAGAGACTTTATATATATATATATATATATATATATATATATATATATATATATATATATAAAGAGACTTTAAGCTATTCTTGTAAGGGTAGGCTTTATTTTAAGGTTTCTGAGAACTATTTTGTGCTGAGGTGCCTTGTCTCCTGGAAATTTCTGCACCAGGGTTGGAAATCCCCAGGGCAGGTTAAATCATATTGCTAAGTGACACGTATTAATAGCATTGGCCTCGGGAGATGCTTAGGTGGGCCTTATGGCTCTCATTAATCTTATAGCCATGATATCCTTTCACTGTGGCTAGTTTTATCACTCTTACTGTTTCTTTCTTCTTCTTCTTCTTTTTTTTTTTGATAAACATAAATATTTAAGTTTATTATAGTCTAATAGAGAAATATTTTTTTTAAGGTTCATGCTTTTTTGGTTCTATTTAAGAAATCTTTCCCTACTCCAAAGTCATGAAGTATCCTGTTATATTATCCTCTAGAAGCGTCACAATTAGTCTTAACTTTTAGCTTTACGATACATTTGGAATTCATTATTGTGTTATGTTATTCAGCAGGGGTCAAGCTTGATTTCTTTTTCCATTGAAATATCCAATGACACAGCACCATTATTGAGAAGACCATCTTTTCCATACTGTTACCTTTGTCATAAGTCAAGTGTACAAACAAGCATGGGTCTGTTGATTGACTTTCTATTGTATTTAATTAATCTCTCTTTTATAAAGCTCTGGTGCCAAGAAAACACTGAGTGATTGCAGTTTTCTCTTAATATTGGACAGAGTGTATTCTAACCTCTTGTTGGCATTCGAGAGTGCCTTGTCTATTCTTGTCTTTTTGCATTTACATGTAAATTTAAGGATCTGTCAGTTAAAAAAAAAAACCAGTTTAGATATTTATTAGATTTTATTGACTCTGTAGATGAATTTGGAGAAAATTGATATCTTTACTACACTGAATTCTTCAATCTATAAATATGTTACATTCTTCTAGAGCAAGAGATTCACTCTGACCTTCTGTTGTTCTCCACTGGAGCAAGTCATAAGACCCTCATTCGAGAGGTTCCCTCCTTATACCTGGAGGAAGAAACATCCTTGTCTCTGAAGCCACAGAGCAAAATCTGAACAAGCAGGTCTTGCTAAGTTTCCCCCAATTTATTACCATTAGATCATACTCCCTTTGTCCCATCACACTTCTCTACAACCATCCACCTCTTTATCAAACCTAGCATAAAAAAATACAGTTTCCCATGCTTCTTTGAGTCTTCATTTCTGAGGGCACCCCCATGCCATGTAAAACTTATATTAAATACATTTGTGTGCCTATCTCTTATTAATCTGTCTTTTGTTATAGGAGTCTTAGTTTTTAACTTAAGACAGGGAAAAACTTATTTCCTCCCCTATAAAGTTGTGCATGCAATTTGTTGAACTTATTTCTAATTTATATTCTTTCACAAATCGTGGGGTTTTTAAAAAATTTTCCTTGCCTTAGAAAAAGTGTTTTGAAATTTTATTTGTTTTTTGTCATAATTTTATTGTGAGATGTAAATAGTATTTTAAACAATTGAATTTTCTTTTTGTTGCTAATAAATTGACTTTGTATGTCAAATATTGCAATACTTACTAATTACTTCTAATCATTTAACACATAAAACAAATCTAGGTATGTTTTTAAAGTCTAGGTCAAAATCTATCATAATTTATATCATTTAAAAGTATCATTGCATATGTAGGTTACCTGTTCCTGCCTATTCAGTTTCTTGCAGTTGTAATGAAAGTACATATTTTGTATGAGCTCTGGATTTAGGAATATGCACTGAGATAAGACAGTTTGATTCGTAGCTGGCTCCTCTTCAGAGGGGTAAAGGTCAGTAATGTCAATAAAAGCAATAAATACTTTTATACTCTTCTTGGCTGATTTCTCCATCAAGTGATTTAACATATAGCAATAATAAATAGGGATATAAACACATCAATATGGTTTATGATCCCACAATAAAATATGGACCCGAGAGAGCCATATATGAAAGTTTAAGAAGAAATCTGGCATTATTTAAGAAACATTGTGGGAGCACAAACACACAACAAAGTACTCAAGTCTTAAGTATGCAACCCAAAGATATATATATATATATACATATATATATATATTTATATGCACACTACATATATCCATGTAGCCTCAACACAGATTAAAATAATGTTATTAAGACAATAGAGGTTTCCCTCTTCTCCCTTCACAGTTAATACCATTTATTTGCCCAGAGAAAGACCACTATTCTAAATTCTATCTCTATAACTTTTCCTGTTCTTAAACTTCATATAAATGTAATTATGCAGTAATTAATACTTTGTGTCTTGTTTCTTTACCTTCTCATTATATATGTGCAATTTATTCTTGTTGCATATGCAAGAAGCATTTTTAAGTGCTGAATAGTATTCTTTTTAAAAACCATCTATCCATTCAACTGTTGGTGGATCTTTGGGTTGCTTCCAGTTTTCAACTATTATAAACAATGCTGCTATGAAAATTTCTGGGGTTTAGTGGACGTATATGCTCATTTCTTCTATATATACACCCTAGAGTGTAACAGCTGGGTCATAGGGTTGGTGGATGTTTAACATTGATGGATATGGGAATAACATTTTAAATTAATGCAGTGCAACAGTAATTCTGTAATTTTGGGAGAGCAGAGCGTCATTCTTGTAAAAATGGGGCTAAAAATAATTGGAGTCATTTAAAAAAGTATTGTACATGAAGAATTGATTAAATAGTTTGGCAAGAATCAGAAACCAGCAAAATCGACTTTTATCTAAATATTCGAATTACAAAAAGGTTATATCTGGTTCTTCTATTATTTTCTTTTCTCGTTGCTTGGAATAGAGGCTTTGGATAGTCAATGTTAGCTAGTAGCATAAAATAGCTCCTTTCATGAGACCTAAAATATTAACCAAAGAAGGATATTAAGCTAGGAGAACCTAACAAGTAATGTGAACCTTTTAAAGGTCTCAAAACCTACAGAGCTGTCATTTATAAATAATAATACTTGGTTGTGCTTATAAATAAATCAAATTAAGAATTTCCTCAGATTCCCATAAGCTATCTCTAGATAAGTGGTCCAAGAGGAAAAAGTGCATTCCCTTTAAAATGTCTTTAGATAAGATATTGCCAACAAATTTACCAAATGACTCTAAGAAGAATAGGTAAAGGTAGACAAGTTCAAATTTAAGTCCCACAACTAACTAGCTATATGATCTTTTATAATCATATAGCTTTTATAATCATATGATCTTTTAATTTTTTAACTGAGCCTCAGTTTTCTCATATATAAAATAATGATAATAAGTTAATGCTATTCTGAGGGTTAGATGAAGTAAGCAAAATACTTAGCAATAATGTCCAATAAATGTTCAAAATAATTCTGGCATCATATTTTCAAATAGCAATATCTCAGCTGTTGAATTAATGATATTAAAGGCTGGTTTTAATTTGGCATTTTGCTCCTCAACATGAAGAATATAGAAATAAAGGCTTCTGCACAGGCATGGTGGCTCACACCTGTAATCTCAGCATTTTGAGAGGCCAAGGTGGGAGGATTGCTTGAGGCCAAGAGTTTGAGACTAGCCTGAGCAAGAGCAGGACGCGGTCTCTATGAAAAATAGAAAAATTAGCTGGGCGTGGTGGGGTGAGCCTGTGGTCCCAGCGACTTGGAAGGCTGAGATAGGCAGGATTGCTTAAGCCCAGGAGTTTGAGGTTTCAGTGAGCTATGATGACGCCACTGTACTCTAGCCTGGGGTGGAGGGGGAGAGAGAGAGAGACCCTCTCTTAAAAAAGAAAAATTTAATTAGGATTTTGAACTAGAAATAGGGAAAAAATGATAAATAATGACGTCTGGGTTTTTTCTTTAAAAAATTTTTTTAATTATTTTTTTTTCCAATAGACATCAGGCAAGAAAATGACATCTGTTGATTCTGGCAATGACCAAGGTTAAAGAAGCAATTTAACCTTACAGCTATCCTGCATATCTGGTTTTTTTCCCCTTTTTTTATTCAACAAATAGGAAGATGTAAATATATTGTTTACAGTTGTCTAAAAATATATTATTACAAAACAAAACAATAAACAAAACATCGTTTTATTTAAAAGCAATTTTTAGGAAAGGAATTGGAATTATTTTGAGGTATGTTACACGGAAATGTCTGAGGTATGGAAATAACTTTATGCATTTTTGAGTTACGTGGATTTATAGAGCTCATTGAGAATCTTGACCTAAGCTGAGTGGCCTTAGTTCACCTGACCTGACATATACCTGACAATTTTTGGGGGGTAGAGTTTGCTTGCAGAGAAGCAAGATGGACTGATGAGTCGATAAACTGGAAGAGTTGTATTACACTGTGACCAGAAGGATTGAGCCGGACTCTGCTATCAGACAAGTCTATGAAGCTGTGTGCAAGGATAGGTCTGAAAAACTATCATGATATGTGCTTGGACAAGGGATATACTAGATTGATGAGAAAGAGTTTTCCCTTGAATGAGCCTTTCAAAGTCCAAGAGGAAAGAGTACACCTCCTTTAAATTGTAGACATTTAAATGAGATATATTAAATGATTAGTTTGGAGATACATTAAATTGAATAAAATCAATGCACAACTCTTTGAATATAACTCTATTATTATTTGCATTGATGTTCACATGTCTCCAGTTCTAGATATGAGTTTTTAAGAGCTGGATCTTAATCATCTGTGCATCCTTGGTACCTACCACAGTGTCACACACATGGAGACCCTCAAGTATGTTTAACATCAGGGGCTTTTAACTAGAGGCAGTTTTGCACTGAGGAGGCATTTGACAATGTCTGGAGACATTTTTTGCTTGTCACAACCGGTGGGTAGATAGAGGCCAGGCATCTAGGGGATAGAGGCCGGGATGTTCCTAAACACCCTGCAGTGCACGGGACAGCCACCGCTGTCAAGATTATCTGGCCTAAAATGTCAATAGTGCAGAGGTAAAGAAACTCCGTTATAGATGAATAAATAAATTCATCGTTGGTAAATGAGCCGTTTAATATGGTAGAACCTGGTATTATTTATATCACACATTTTTGTTGTTAAAATTTAATCTTGATAATTAGCTAGAGAATATTTGACTTTTATACCCATATGTTTTTGAAAAAGAGTTTATACTTTGGGTTTATTTACATAATCTTGTTATGGGATTTTAAGTGAAATTAAACTATTATATTTGAATATAAATAGTAAAGATTTTACATTTTCATTTCATTTGCATCTAATCACGAGTCCTGGTGCTGAATCAGGTATATATTATTTGTTTTGAAATAATAATTTGAAACAAAGCTTGCCTTTCTGAGCATCAGTGGGATCTCTAGTATAGGAATTTCCCCACTAATTAAAATAAAATGTGATGTAAAAGTGAAACAAAGAAAAAGCTCATGAACAGTCGTGATGAAACCGTATGGTCTTAGACATCATTCACACATAATGGGCTATATGGAATGATAACAGTTGCCATTTAAACTTCAGAATAAAAGCAGCCTGGGACTCAATTTTTATCTTTTCCATTTTTATCTATATAAATCTGACAAGTTGATTGCTACCAGTGATGCCTAAATTAGAAGGAAGATACTAGAGCACATATGATTGGAAACTGAATAGTAATAGTCTTCCTACCTGGAAAATGTGTTCAGCAAGATTTTACCATTAAATATTTTTTTCCACTACCGCCCAAATGCATAAAAAACAGTGAAGAAGTGCTCAAGATAAAAATGGTGGCGTTTCCTTTTTCGTGATATTTGGGCAATGTACACAAAGGAATGTGCTGGATTTCTTCCTGGTGTGCACAAAAAAGTCTGAGGGTCATCCAGAATCTGTGTTTTGGCTTCTACACTAGAAATACAAAAACCAGGAAGGATGAACTTCTCCACATAAATGTGCTAAGTCCTCACAGAAAATCAGAAGCTTCTCTCAAATCAAAGAAATGATGTAACCCTTGGGAAAAACTACATACTATTTCACCATTCTCTATAGTATATTGTATCGAATTTACTTTGTTCACAAAATTGATGTCATAACCAAAGCTACAAACACAGGAAATTCTGAAATCCGATAACAAATGTGACTTAATTTTTAAGAATGCAGGGAATGAACAACTAAAACACATGCATAATCTCATAAGCTGTAGAGCAAGGAAGGCATTTCCTATGACTTCTGCAATAACTATCATTACATCTTCATGTAGCAAGAGGACAACAATGACCGTATTTCTTGATGGCCACTTCCGGCAAGAGTGCAACATGCGATTGGATGCATCTTAGGGCTAGAGGCCATGGAGAATTACTCTTTGAAAATCGTCTGATATAGGAAAGAAGTTCAGGCAACAGCATCACATTTTCTTAATTAAATTCACACTGCATTTGAAAAGAAAAGCGTTTGATATCATAACTCTCTCTAGATTCTGGCAATTCTGAAATAAATCTATATATCTCAGGAGGCTTATTAAATTCACAAAACCTTTCTCTATACCCAAAGGGAGGAAGATGATCTGTTCTTGGTTTCTTTCTGATAATTTAGATTCAAGATATAAGAAGAAACTTGAAAACACACTTAGAAGCTGCTTCCGTTTCTCTGAGAAGCTCTTCCAGCTCTGTAATCTTTAGAAATAATCCAAGTCCTTGAGATGTTTGGCATATTCATGATTTAATTTGAGAACAACATAGGATAACATGACACATTAACAAAGTGAAATCAGCACTGTGCACATTATGGAACCAAAATCAGACAGAAATGATATCCTAGCCTATGTCAAGGAAATGTATGTGAAGACAAAAATTTCAAAAAAATATTCTCATTGAAGATAATTAGCTAAAAATCTGTTCTTTTTTTCTATATCAGAGAATAGAGAACCGATGCAGATATCTGAGTAGCTTTGTTAGGGTCACCAACAGTGCAGTTCTGGAGCAATCACTTGGGTTGAAGTTGCATGGCCCCCAGGCTGGTCTAGTTCCCAAATCTACACTCTTGCCACATAGCACATTGCCTCTTAAGTTTATCAGAAAAGATATACACTCTCTTGGCCAGGAGCTATTACTCAAATTACAGATCACTGGAAGAAAAATGAAAGTCTCCTGCACGATATTTTATTAAACCTCTTTATTTGCATGCAGATTTCTCCTCATACTTTGTTTTTATATAAAACCAAAACAATATATTGGATATGCAACTTTGCAAGATAATGCTTTCCCTGTGAAGCTTTCTGAAGCACCACAGTGGAATCTAAAAAAAATATTAGACAAAAGAAAGAGCTTTTCTAAAGGTGGATATCTAAAATGTGAGATTTGAGTTTGGACCTGAACCATGAAGTATATAATTGTTTACATATGAGAAGCTTGCTGTTTATAGCTGGGCACAGACAAGACTGAAATAGCAATTATCCATGGAATTGTTTTCTTATAGTTTCCTCAGTGGCCTGTGCACTGAGATAAAAAGCAATTGCTAAACAAAGGGATGATATTTCAATATACCCTATTGAGTGACTAGCTTTGTTAGGTCTAGATGTGTGATAATCAAGCTTTCATCAAAAGTATTTTTAAGAAAACATGAACTTTTTTTGCTATTCTACTTTCATCCAAATAAAATATAAAAGCTAGGTCAATCTATACTGTTAAAATGATTACTGTAATTCTATTTTTAGACATAAAAAGGAGTGCCATGCTAATTACAAACAGCACTTTAACTAAGAGAGATTTCCCCCCCAGATAGCACCATAAAGATATTTCAAGAGGATTGTTTTCTTGCGGACTTTTTATATATCATTTTATTTTTGGTAAATGCAGTGGATATAATTATTTGATCACAACTGTACTGCAGATGTGTTATGATCCATGAAAATTTCAAGACATATAACCAGAAACTTTGACTACATTGCTGAAATTACTACTAAACTGCTTTCAATATATCCATAAAGAATTGGATCTATTGGTTGGGAGTTTTGGTTTTGGAGTCAGTAGAAGTTAGACTGTCTGCTCTTTCTCTTACTGTATAGCAAGGTTTTTAACCAAATCAGAGAAAGTGAACACAAAGTGCTTTGCCTATCAGTTGCTCAGTAAATGGTACCTATTATTATTAACTTTTATTCCTCAATCCATTTTTATCCAGCAAATAAAATACTTCGTTAGAATGAAGGAAGTGATGTTTTGGATTAGACCTTGTTTCAGCCATTTTCATAGCCTCTCTCTAACAGAGTGTTTTGTGGAAGAACATTTTTGGCTTCCACGACACAGATAAAAATATGAAGGCAGGCCTCTCTCACATCCATTTTCCCATTATAAATCAGTGTCGATCAATTACCCATCAATTTAAGGTAATCATCTCAAATACAATTATAATTGAACCCAGTATCATTATTTGTGTTTTAAATTTATATACGTACTTATATTTAAAAGGTAAATACTTATATTTCTTCAAAAATTACTTATTTAACATCAAAAAAAATAGCCACAAATTAGTCCAAGTTAAACCTATGCATTCCTCACAATATTTTAGTCAACAAACAAGTCGTTTATATCAGTAGCTGAGCAGTATGTTGCTAATTGTTTCTGGGAGATACAAAAAGAATGACACATTTGTCTGACTTTTCTGGAGGGTTACAGTCCACCAGGATAACTTACGTAAATAAACAACTTCAGTACACAGCATGATTCAGAAACAGTCATAATAGGAGAGTGTGCGTGGTGCGAAGACTTCAGTGTGTGGGCATACTGACTCCTGGGGATCTGCTGGGTTGGGGACCGAGAAACTCCCTGTGAGAGGGGTTCTTCCCATGGAAACACATGCATGTGAGACTACATGAAGGGCCTGAGCTAGTTGGTGACGTAGAGGGATAATTTTGAGTACATCGGAGTGTATACTACTCACCTTTCCCTCATGTGTAATGTTCTACTAAATGCCCACCCTAGGAGAGAGCACCACAATAAAAGAATAAATTAAAAATAATCAAATATTTTGTAAAACCACTAAATGCATGTCTGCTCTGCTTAATTTTTTGAAAATGACTTACCCAGTAATACCTACTCTTTCCTTTCTTTTTTCTTTCCTTTCTTTCTTTCTTGACAGGGTTGCCCAGGCTGGAGTACCGTGCTTTCATCATAGTTCACTGTAGCCTCAGACTCCTGGCCTCAAGTGATCCTCCTGCCTCAGCCTCCAGAGTAGCTGAATCTGTAAGTGTGTACTCGCTACCCTTTTTGGCTACCCGGAGTGCTGTTCCCCCAGACATGTGCAAGGCCCCCTCCTTTACTTCTCTGTTGTTTACTCGAATGTCACTTTTTCTCTAAGTCTTTTCTTACCCACCCCTCTAAAAATGTAATTTATCTCTTCTACCAAGATGCTTATTACCTCTCCTCCCTGCATCATTTTTCTCTTTAGAGATTATCTCTAACTTGCTTTTTATTTTACTTACTTGTTATTATTTCTCCCCAACTTCTCCATTAGAATGTTAGCTCAACAAAGCGAAATTGCTGTTTTGTTTTGAGTCTGCTTTTATTTATTTTGATATCTCCAAAGCCTAGAAAAGTGCTTCACGCTTAGCAGGTATTTGATAAACACTTGTTGAGTGAATGAATAGGTAATATTAAGTAAGTGTATTAGTTTCCATTTACTGCTGGGACAAATTACCACAAATTTAGTGGCTTAAAACAGCACGGATTTATTTTCTTATGGTCATGGAGGCCGTATTCCAAAGTCAGTTTTACTAGGCTAGAGTCAAGGTGTTGGTAGGGCTGGTTTCTTCTGGATGCTCTGAGGAAAGAATTTATTTCTTTCCGTTTTTCAGGTGCCTGCCTGTATCCCATGGCAACCAAAAAATTCCAGCTTCAGAGCTCATTACTCCAGTCTCTGCCTCTATCGCCTCATCTTTTTCTACTCTGACGACCCTGCCTCCCTCTTTTAAGGACCCTTGCGATTACACTGGGCCCTTTCCTTTCTCAAGATCCGTAACTTAGTCCTATTCAAAAAGTCCCTTTCGCCATGTAAGTTGACCTTCACAAGTTCCAGGGATTAGGATGTGGACATAAATAAGGGGGTTGTTATTTAGCCAACCATAGTGTGAAGCTCCTTTATATTTCAAATGTGCTAATTTTAAAAAATTGTGAATGAGTATTGATTTTATTGGAATACTTCTATATCTATTGAAATAATAATTCATACATTTGCTCTTCTGTAATGTCTTTTAAAAAAAGTTTTATTGTAAAAATGCATTACACAAAATTTGCCATTTTTACCATTGTCAGTGTATGGTTTAGTAGCGTTAAGTATATTCACATTGTTGTGCGACCAATCTTAAGAACTGTTTCATCTTGCAAAACTGAAACTCTATACTCGTTAAAGAATAAGAGCACATTTCCCTTCCCACTAGCCCCAGGCAATCACCAGTGTAATTTTATTTTATTTTATTTTTGATCCAAGATCAACTGCAGACACCAGTGTAGTTTCTTAATGTGGTATATGGCATTGGAAGATTTTTCTCTTGAGCTAAGCTTTTCATTTCTAGGGATAAAATGCTACTTCAGCATCATGTATTATCATTTTAAATACAGTGTTGAATTCAAGTTGCAAATATTTTATTTAGGATTTTTTTCATTTATATTCTAGTTGGTCAAGGTGTTCTTTTCTTTTATTGTCCTTGTAAGAGTTATGCTATCCTTATAAATCAAGGTTAATTTTGCCTCATACAATGAAATAGGTAATTTTCCTTCTTTTTCTCTTCTCTGAAAAGTTTGTATAAAATAGAAATTATTTATATCTTGATAAGATTAAGTATCTTAATTAATAAGTTATTATATTATTCAGATTCTCTGTTTCTTCTTGAGCCACATTATTAACATTTTTATAGAAACTTATCTATTTAATATAATTTTAAAATATTGGTTTAAAGTTTTCAAAGGATCTTATTAGGAGTTTTAAAATCTTAAATTATCTCTCCCTTAAAAAATTTGTAATATGGTGTCTGTTCTTATTTTTTTTAGTTCACTTAGCATATTGTCTTTTTTATTAATTTTCCTTCAAGAACCAGTTTTGATGCTAATCCCTTCTAGTTTTTTCTTCTTTTTAGTAATTTCTGCTCTTAAATTTTTAAGATTATATTTTTATTCTACTTTCTTAAGTTTATGCATTTGCTCTTTTTCTAGTGTCTTTAGCTGAAGGTTTTTCTTCATTTTTAAAAACTTCATTTCTTTCCAGATACCTAAGGAAAAAAAAAAACTCTTCATCATTTTTAAACCATTTATTTAAGGCTATAAATTTACCCATAAAACCACCTTATCTGCCTTGTTTGGCTTTTGATATTTAGTGTATTTCCATTTTATTTTTTCCATTAATCTAAATTTATATTGTAATTGCTTTCTTAAGCAGAAATTAGTATTACTTATGAGTATATTTTTAATCATAAGACTTTTCGTATGACTTAAACTTATTTTTCTGTTAATTTTATTGTGCTCAGAAGTGATAATGTCTATAAATCTGTTTTTTTTTCCAAATTTCTGTGATAAGAAATATACTGAATATTTAAGAGGATTGAGTTGCCAAAAGAGTCCCAAGGCTGGCTGCAGTATCCTGTGACTGTCCAACTCTCAGGACAATCCCCAGGTCCCCCAAACTCCACCAGTGGTAAGACAGCTGTGTTATCTTTGCAGCCCCTAGGAAGTATTTACTGTCCACTGTCCATGCCAAATTTGTCATGGAGTAAGATGGGCAAGAAGATCCTCCAAAGGAGGGAATCAGGGCTTCCATAGCAGCTAAGAGGAACTTACTGGATTTTTAAGATATATGGTCCTTGCTATTCCCACTCAGCAGTATATGATATATACTACAAACAAGTGATTACTGAATATTTCCTATTCCGCCCTCTGCCAAACACAAGGCTTTATTAGAGTTAACTTGTTCCTTCTCCACTTTCATGTGCTAGGTTATGCCGTGGACAGATAGCTTAAGCTTTGCTCTAGGAGACTAACTTGTGAGGAGCGACATTTGTACTTGACAAAGAGGACTGCTGATCACCCAGGGATCATGGCCTTGGAGCTGGATGGCATTTTGGGTCTCATTTTTGGTCAGGGAGGTTCTGTGTAAAGTATATGTATGGGAAGAAGGCGAACATGAATGCTGAGTGGCCAGAGGGGTGGCATCTGGCAGATGTTGCTGGTGGCCTGTTCAAGGACATTCACACCCCTTTCTTGCTTGCTAACGGGATTTTCATTTCATTCATTTGATAGGCAGAGGTCCCCTGATCTCAGGGAAGCAAGGCCAGTCCTTGGACGAGGGAAGAACATAAGACTCAATGTGGTCAGAGATGGAAGGGAAAACCCTGCTGGGAGGATTCTGGGAAACATTTTCCTACCAGAAATGTGAGAAACACATTCCAAGAAGGTTTTGTTCTCCACCAATCTCATTTCTTTCAAGCACCACCATATCATGAGGAGACACCCGGAGCTACGGCAGCTATCATGTGACCATGGGAACAAGGCCCACAGATGCAAAGACATGCTGAAGCATCTGACATCATTTTTTACCTAACTAACCAGGAACCACCTACTTTGGGTCCATTTTTATATGGAAAAAAATATCTATTTAATGAAGCACTGTTTTGAGGTATTATGTTATTAATAGCTGAAAATATCCTGACACACCAGTGGTGAGGGAGACTGAATTTATTAACCAGAGCATGACATGGCTGGACCTGGAGGCTACACAAAAATGGATGTCTCCCAGTCCTACAGGCTGCCAAAGGACGTAAATATATACAGTACACTGCATACACGGGGAAGCTGGTTCCTACTACTTTCGGGCCTTAGGGAATCGCAGACTGTTCCTGTGACAGCTGTTGTAAAAAGCAGTGATGCTCAAACTTTCAAGTAGCTTGTGCCTGGGAGTTATGATCCTTCTTGCAGAGCATCAAAAATTATTAAAACTTTTAACTTTAGAATAATCTAGAATTTTGTGCTAAATTAGATACAAATGTACTATATTATATTTTTGTATGGACATGAAAATGTCAGAAAATTGAAAGGAAAGCAAATGAGAAATACATTTGAAAACATTCTCTCCATTAAGTTGAGTCCTCCTTTCCTTTTGCAAATTGGGGAACTTTACTCTGATGATTAACTTTATGTGTCCACTTGGCTAGGCTATGATTCCCAGTTGTGTGGTCAAAAACCAGTCTGGATGTTTCTGAAGACACATTTTTAGATGTGATTAAGTTTTGCAGTAAGTTGACATTAAAGCAGATTACCCTTCATAATATGGGTAGGCATCTTTCAATCAGTTGAAAGCTTCAAGGTCAAAGATTGCAAACAAAAACTATGCCAAAAAGGAAGGAATTTTCCTCAAGACTATAACATAAACCCTGATTAGTTTCCAGCTCACTGCTCTGCAGAATTCGGACTCCAGGCTGCAGCATCAACTGCTCCCTGAGTCTCCAGCCTGCTGGCCTGCGCTACGGATTTTGAACTTGCCAGCCCCCGCAATCAGGTAAGCCAGTTTCTTAAAATCAATCAATCAATCTCTCTTTGAGTTTCTTTGGAAAACTTTGACTAATACAACCTCCTGTTCCATGATTTTGTTCGCATAACAGCTAAATCCAATTCAATGGAAGCTACAGATTTTTAGTGCTTAAGGAAAATATATAGCTACATGAAAGGAAAAGCAGTAAATAGTACTCAAGAGGTTTAAGATATAATTGTCCGCACTTGCTCTCTGACACAGTGTTACTTCAGGTAATTAATTGTTATACCAAAATCATTATGTCAAATGCATATTACATGTTGACAAAATTTTCAGCTGACTTTAATAGGAGAAATAGAAATTTTAGTAAAGTTAAATGAAAATATCTGGAATATTATTTTAAAAATTATTAAAAATACTCAGAGGATTGAAGACCATTAAAAAAATGATTAAAAAATTATAAAAAAAAATAGAAGGTCTGTTGAAGGAAGAAATGCGGTAGTGTGCGTGTATGTTGCTGAGCCGGCAGGGCTGCTCGGTTATAAAGAAAAAAGAAACAATGAAAGCGGTGAAGCACGCTCAGAGCCACAGCCCTAGAGTTGGAATCCCTCTAACAGGCAGATCTAGAATAGAGAAAAAAGGGAGTGAGCTTTCAAGGAGTCTAAGGAAATGGCTAAGATGAAAGAGAAGGAACATAAGAAAGCAAATCTGAACAGAGATAAGCAGGTGAGGGGGCACAGAGATGAGAAGAGAGGGGTTCCAAGTGGATCACAATTTGGGGACAATAAGGTGAGAGGATTTAAAACGTTAGATGCTACAGACATAATCTTTTCTTTGAGAAGGGAGATGAAAATTCGAAGAGCTGAGAGACAGGGAGGAGTCTCCTCTGTTTTTGCCTGACTCCCCGGGGAGCGCCAGCCTGCTGCTGCAGCTCCAAGGGTATTTTCACGTATTTACACTCGCTGCGCCATCTGTTATTTCCCCGCCTGGCTCATTACAAAATCCCACTCCTGCTCCATGCTAGGGCAACTGAAATCTCTATACCTTTTATTTACTCTCTCTGAGAATGCATATTGTGAATGTCTAGGAAGTTCGCAGTGCAGACACCTATCGTTCCGGATCCAACGTGGGTGGCGCCCTGGGTCAGGCCGTGGGACTGCAACCTGTCTCCAGTGGCAGCTCATTGGCACATTGCAGCTGGCTTCTGCCTGGCCCAGATGAGGAGGGGCAGTTTTGGAGTGATCATAAACAAATCCTTCAGGGGAAACTAGAGGAATGTGAGAAGGGAAAAATAAATGTGGACATATCACAACTATCCTAATTATATCAAAAAAGCTGGAATTTGCATTGAAGATCCTGCCCTGTTGCATTAGGTAACTGTGTGGAAATTAAACTTGAACCCCAGTTTAACCACTTCGAGTCTCTGAACCAATTTTCCAAAGTCAGTTTAAAGGTAAATGTTTAAATTCACATCATAAACTCACATAGAAGGGAGAGAGGGAAGGAGGGAGGGAAGGGATTAATATATTAATGCTGACAAATCTTGCAATTAGAATGTACGTGAAGCTTCTTTACATATCTTCTCCAGATTAAGAGTTTTATTTTGAGTAGGGCAGGAAAAAAAAGAAAGTGCACAAATCATTATAAACTAAGATTTCTAATCTAAAGGCATTTGTTTTCATTCAAAAGACCCACAGCAGCAGGGTGAACTTAAAAAATCTGCAGCAAAGTCAATGTGTGGAGTGCAAGGGCCCTAGAGCTTCCGTCAGCGTGCAGCTCTCTGGTCAAAGCTTCCATCACAGTTTCTGTCAAATGGCCTCGTGATGCTCTCTGATAAGGACGGAGGCAGCGCTGAACCGTTTAGACAAAACTACTTAGTCCTGGTCCTGAGGAAATGCTGTGGCTTAAGATTTAGCTCAATTGCTCAACTCACATCACCTCACTTTGCTCCTGGGAAGACAACTAAGAAGGAGTGCAGATGTCAGGATGAAGAATAGAGTATATAAATCCCCAAATGTATATAAGGTATACCATATAAATTTATATATACATATAAATGCATAAATGTAAATCTCAAACGTAAATGTAGAAATCTCAAAGGATACGTTTGTGATTTCTGACCTGTCTCTATCACATAAGAAACACAGTTCTCAGAGAACCGCCACTGGAGTATAAGCATTTAATCCTTGAAATAGTAGACAGATTCTGGAGCTCAGAACAGAGAGACGACATTGTTACAAAATCTGCACAGATCATAATATTCTACAATAAACTGTCTTCAGTTCATTTAAATGTATGGTTTTTGATTTGGGGTTATTTTTTCTTAAATAGTGGAAAGAAAGGTTAGTAACTGCAGAAGTCCATATCCCTTTAGAGTTATGGTTGTCATTTGATTAGTTTTGTCTGTCGTACATATATGGACTCCTAACTTTTTACCACTTTAGTATTTTCTTTTTTGTGCATTCTATAGTATTTTTTGGATGATGGAGACTTTCTAAACTCCTATGAAAGGAGCACGTTTCCTCGACTTGAACTGAAAATTAGTTCTCATTATTTTTCCTGCTGTGTAATGTCTTAGTTTCGGGTCAACAGAGAGCAATAAAAAATAACCAGCAAACTAAGCAAAAAAAAAAAATATATATATATACACACACACACACACACATGTGTATCAGTGTCTGATGAATTAGACTATATTTTCAATAGACAGATGGCATCTTGAATCCTAATACTTGCTAGGATGCCTTCTGTGTGCTATTCTAAAGGGTGGAAAATGAAATGGAGCACTCCAAGATCATGTCTGCAGTTTCCAGCAGCATCAGCAGGAGTGTGAGATAACTCTTCCTCTCAGTCTGCTGAACTTGTACTTGGTTAGCCTATTATGCTATATAAAGAAAACAACAAAAAAAGCATGCTTCAAGTGTGGTGTCTGCCACATTTTTCCAGACTGAGAAAGGGCACTAGACTGTTTGCTCAAGGATATAATTTTGCCCTTTGTCTTAATTAGCAGTTGGAAGACTGCAAGGCATGGAACTGGGGTGACAGAAAATAAATGCATGTTCACCTGCAGCACATGTTCCAAATTAAGTTATTTTCTCTTCCTTTGAGCCTGCTGTAGTCATGTTAGAAAAAGAATTTTTGATTTCAGAATATGAGAGAGAATGTTTGAATCAGAAAGGTAGTGCCTTATGTAAGTATGGAGATCTGTCTCTGAACCACCATTTTTCACTCTCTCCATTCTCTTTTTATCTACAGTCATAGTTTTTAACTTTGTAATTACTCAGAGTTTATTTGTAAAATGAGCAAGTACTGCCTCTGACCTTTGAAAACCACAAGGCACTGCAGAAATCTACATGTTACTGTTTTGGTTTTAATTTTTACTGGCTTTAAAATTTGTATGTAGAATCAGACTAGAGTCTGTGATATCCAGAAGGTTAGTGGAGTCACGATACCAGGCCATTAGCTGGAATTGCAAAATGTCCTATTAGATATTCAAAATAGCAAGTATTGAGCACCTCTTCCATGGCAGGGCTGCATTGGCATTCACCTCTGAGGAGGGTTACCAGATTTAGCAAAAAATAAACAAAAAGCAAAAGGAAGCAAACAAAAAACATGGCAGGATACCAAATTAAATAGTTAAATGTGAATTTCAGATTAACAATGAATCTCTTTTCAGTGTAAGTATGTCCCACATATTGCATAGACACACTCAAAAATGATTTGTTGTTTACCTGAAATTCATATTCAACACAGCATCCTTTCTGTGGCAATCCTTTTAAAAGATAAAAAGTCATAATCCTGATCTTGAGAAACTTCCTGTAGTGAGGACGTCACTATGTAAGTGCCGCTGGCCAGGGATCCTGATTCAATCTTCTGCATGTAGCTAACCAGTTTTCCCAGCACCATTTATTGAAACATATAAAAAAATGCTCACCATCTCTAATCATCAGAGTAATGCAAATCAAAACCACAATGAGATACCACCTAACCCCAGTGAGAATGGCCTGTGTCAAAAAATCCCACAACAACAAATGCTGGTGAGGATGTGGAGAGACAGGAACATTCTTACACTGCTGTCGGAACTGCAAATTCGTGCAACCTCTGTGGAAAAGAATTTGGAGATACCTCAAACAGCTAGAAATAGAAATACCATTCGACCCAGCAATAGCATTATTAGGCATCCACCCAAAAGAGCATAAGTCATTCTATTATAAAGACTTTCTCTTGCTGCTCTAATCTGATAAATGGTTATATATAATGTTTTCTGACATGGTATTTGGTTTTGGGTATCTGTTACTTTGGCATTATTCTTGTTTGCCTCTTTTTATTTTTGCCAGTGTACTATACCTCAGTCCTATTTGAAAGACCTAATCGAAAGAAAAGTCATAGAAATAATAAGTAAAATGATTTGTTTTATAATTTATCCCCCATGTCCAGTTTGGTTAGTTTGTGTTATGCAATAGAAGTGAAATATCAGGTTTTTATCCCTGTGCCCTTTTTATCATTAAAATTAACACACACACACACACACACACACACACAAAAAGACATCTGCACCCGAATGTTTATGACAGCACAATTCACTATTGCAAGGACATGGAAACAACCCAAGTGCCCGTCAATTCATGAGTGGATAATCAAAATTTGGTATTTGCTCACAATGGAATATTACTAATATTACAATTCTAAGAAACGACAGCGAACTAGCACCATTTATGCTATCCTGGATTAAGCTTAAGCCCGTTATCCAAAGTGAGACGACACAAGATCAGGAAAATGGGCTCCACGTGTACTCACCATCAAATTGGTACTGGCTGATTAAAACTGTGGTGCTCAAATGGTGGTAGTGCTCACCAGGGATTCGGGGGTGGGGGGACCCACATCTTAGGGATGTGGCGAGCACTGTGGAGGGGGAGGGCTTATCTCTAACCCTTCTAAGCGAGAGGCAAAGATATAAAATGTAACCAAAATGTCAAAAAACATAACAAAACAAACAAACAAACAAAACACGTCTATCGGGTGTCGGGCAGGTGGGAGAGGCGGAGGGGAGGGGTGTGTACTTACATAATGAGTGCCGTGCGCACCACCTGGAGGATGGACACGCTTGGAGCTCAGACACCAGAGGGGGGGATGGCAAGGGCAATATATGTAACCTTAACAATATTTGTACCCCCATAACATGATGAAATAAAAAGAGGAAAAAAATGCCGCTGGCCAGAGCTGCTGGCGGTGGAGCAGCTTCCTGAGCACAGAGGAAGGTGCAAGCCAACCGGCTATGCCCATCATTGTCCTCTCACTAGAAAAATGCCCACAGGCTGCTCAAACATAGTTAGTTGTATGCTGAGGCTCTTCAATCCTACCTGAGTCTGATCATCTCTTCTCCAGGTCTACTCTTACCAAGGTCAGCATCTCAAAAATGGCACAGACTTGGACATGAATAAATAAATCAGTTCATCTGATCTGAGTGAGCCTTTGGGAACCCTCCTCCTCTGGGTGTATCTAACTGGGAAGATCCCAAAGTCAAATATTAGATTCTGATTGTAACTAACGCATAGCGCAAGAGCAAAAACTCTTATCTGATCTGAAGTTGTATTCAGTCGTGTGTTTTACTTACTACCTTTCAGAAATGGATGGTACCACTGTAACCACACGTCTATATTCTCTACCCAAAACGCACACGTGCCCTAGCTGCTTCTTTATCTAAATGCTGAATTTCTGTCTTGTACTCATAGTGGCCGGACTGTTGCCCCTCAGACGGAGAGGTGGGAACAGCGTGGAACTGGAGCTGGAATTTCTGGAATCTAGTCTTAGCTCTGCCTGCTATGCTCCCTGGCTTGGTTCCTCAGACAGCTATAAAATTAGATTGTTGAAATAGATGACTTACGAAATTCTTGCAACTCTCAAAATCTTAGCTCTCAAACTAAGAAATATAGACCGAAGCCTGCATTTGTCCTCAATGTAAAGCTGGAGTTCCAAACTCAAATGCCTGCAGGGGTCAGTTCGGTAACTGAACGAGTGACACACCAGATGGATATTTGGACAGCGTGTGCTTTCCAGGCTGGTGGCTGACCTTCTGCTCCAGACAGCGCTTATGGTGAAGGCATGAGGGCTGCTCCGGCTAGATATTTAAAAATCAGCAAGATATTTACAAAAGCTTAAAATGTATATTTTCACATAAAATTTCCTGATTATTAGGGGACAGTAATTAGTGCAATATTTTAAAAGCTCTATGGGAAAAAAATCCACCTGTGGTTGTGGTCTTTAGGGGTCTAGTTTGTCCCTGATGAAAAGCAGCATGTCAGTAAGTTTTATTTCCAGGTTTCAAATCACTGAAGTTTTTGTCTTTATTTATATCCTCTTTTTTATGTTCTCAAATAATGTGTAGATTTTTGAATACAAATTCTAGAATTTGCATGTGTGTATAAGTGTTGTTCTCTTCCAATTAGTGACTTTGTAAATAACAATGATGATTAATGCCTATGGAGGATTAATACAGTCTGAAAAGTGCTCTAAGTGTGTATGTATATTTTCATTTAATCTTAAACAAAATCCTGTTAGATAGCTGTTATTATTATCCCATTATACAGTGTTTCAGTTAACCTTTGCTCTTTAAGAAACCGCTCCAAAACTTAATGACTTAAAATAACAATTTATTATGTGTAATGACTGTGTGTTGTCAATGTGGTTGCTTCTTCTGCTGGTGTCACCTGGGGTCGTTCGTGTGGTGGTGGCATACGATGGCTCACCTGAGGCTGGAGGGTCCAGGATGGCATCACTCACACGTCTAGCTATTGGCTGTCGGCTGGGGTAACACATGTCTTCTCCTCATGGCCTCTCCTCCTCCAATAGGTGAGACGGGGCATCTTCATAGCACAGGGGTGTGATGTCGATAGGGTGAAAAACAAAAGCTGCAAAGCCTCTTCAATGCCTAGGCCTGGAATGTCACATCCACTACTCGTGGTCTAACCAGTTCAAAAGGGCAGCCCTGAGTCAACATGAGAGGGCCCTATGCAAGGGCACTTGTTCAGGGAGGTGTGTTTCATCCCAGGCCATTTGGTGATGATCTACCATATACAGATACCTAAACTGAGACATAGCTTGAATAGCTTGCCTTAGATCGTACTGTTTTTAATTAGTAAACTTCAGGTTTAAAATTCACATAGGCCTCTCACTGTTACTTCAGGCCAAAGGTTGTTATTCTGGTAATGTTACTATTTATCCAGTGTCACTTCCTTGAAGGATTACATTTATTTAGGTGTAGAAGTTCTTGCATCTTTGTTTTTAAAATCACCTTATAATTATTCTTGGAATGTTCATTCATTTAAAAAGCTACTTATGAAGAATTTTAAACTACTATAACATTAATACCTAATGTTCTGCACTTTGGTTTAAATGCCCAAAAAAATGGTAGAAAAATATGGATTCACATTCAGATGTTTATTTTTGCCTTTATAGATAGAAAAATGACTTAAATGATGCAGAATCTATTGCATCCATTCATTCCATCTAGAACAAAGTGAGGAGGGGGGAAGGATGTTTTCAATTCATAAGAAAAATCAATCTGTAACTGTAGATAATTCTGACAAATGCATTATATCAGTGTTCTTAGCTAGTCTTTAATGGGGTTAAGTGTGCATTTTGAGACTTGAATGTATTATTGGAAATGATTTCTCCAAGCAAACAAAGATTTCATATGCTAGAAAATTAAGTTTTAGACTAGCATGTCTGATCAGACAGATGCAATATCATCTCTTAACATGCTAGAAAAAATATTGGGACACTTAATGCAAACCAAAAGGACTATTCCTTGATAAAGTTGACTGAGTGCTCTATTTTGAGATACAAATCAACCTACAAAATTGGTTTAAAATACGTTATTAAGTGTTCCAAAGTTGACCTAATTTTCTTTATCAAGTGGTAAAAAAAACTAGTTTCATTTTGATTGGTCATCAAAATGAATTATAAGGAAGCAATTTATTTACATAAATTGCTTTATATAAATAAATTGCTTCCTTTCTCCAAATGGTATTGCATATTTTTTTGTGATTCTGTTTAGATTTGTATACAAGGGAGCAAACTAAAGAAATAGTTACATTAGAATGGGTTTCGCAGGAACCAGAGAAAGTAGAAAACCTCTGGGGCTATGTGGAATTTTCAAAATTTGTGAGATGTCAAAGTTTACGATTTTAGGCAAAGACACAAGATTGTACTTATTCACTTCTTAGAGATGAGAATTCTTCTGTTTCTAGGATAAAATACAGGAAAGCTCAGGGGCTGTGTGTTCCCATTCCAGCATTATCACCTGACAGCTTTGAACTTGTCAAATAACTATATCCTGGTTTCTATCCTGTATAATGGGTATAATTACATGAGCTTGCCTTAGGGACAGAAAAGGATATTTTTGTTCTTCCGTAGATTTAAAGTAGCCTTGGGTGACTGGGTACGAAGATGACAGGCCTCCTTGTGGAGTTGCTTTGGCCTTAACTTTGTGTGGCCCGTACTGGACGGTGTGAGTGGAGAGCAGATGGGGCAGAGGTAGCGGTGCTGGTGCTCGTGGAGCTGGAAGGGTGACTGATTCTGTGACCTAGGGTCCCTGGGGCCATGTCCCCCTCTGCTGTCTTGTGAGTCCGCACCTGTATGGAAAAGTCCACCAACTTCCAGTCTATGGCATAGCTCATGACTGGACAGATGTGTGTTCTTATAATAGAGACAAGGTAAACTGAACTCATCTTTTTTTTTTTTTTTTTCTGGGAAGCCTTGATTCTGTCTCAGTATACTATAGTAGAAAACTTGGTCCAATATACAAATACCTAATTAAAGAGACACGGTCCCAGATTTTGAAGGAAATGGATGTGGGCACTTAAACGCTTAAAGAGTACCGTGAAAACACTAGAAATCTTTAAACTAGGCATTCTTCATTTAATTAATAAATATTTATCAAAAATCTCTTATGTTTGAGTACTGAATGCGACATTGGAGATCCAGTGATGGACAAGATAAGATGTGGTCTCTATGCTCATGGAGCTTGTATATGAGATGCTGCTAGCTTCACAAGGAGAAATCTAATCCTCACCACCATCAGTTGAATAAAAACCATCGCCAGGATCCAGAGGAGCCAGAGAACAACAGTCTTCACATGACATGATTCCCAACTACATAATAATAAATGCAGCAGTCTACTTACACAGACTGCCTTCTTTTATGTAACAGGCACATGTACTACAGTTTATTACAGCCTCCATGCAAATAATTTTTGTTAAAATATTCCAGAGGGCCAGGTTTAGGAATAAAATAGAAATGCATCTGTATTTATTTGCATATATTTGCATCAACATTGTACATTTTTCATTGAAAAATTAGAATTTTCAAAAGTTACCTCAAAAATGCAAATTTTGGCAGCAGTGCATACAGAGTAGCCTGTCTGGGCAGGGAGTGGGCCTGGGCATGAGGTCCCCTCTTGGCTGTGCCCTCCATGTGGGTTGGGGACAGGTGGGTGCCTTAGAGAAAGAGAGCTTCTTGCTGTCCTTCTCCACTTTGGATGCAGAATTTGTTGGTGTGATTGGATATTTAGAGGACATCAACATAGGTTACGAGTTCCAGTTATTATAGAGAAATTTCATGGACAAGCACTACCAGGAATTTGAAGACACAGACAAGAATAAACTCACCTACCCACCTATTTTTAATGAAAACATTTCTTTAGTGGAAAAGTATATCGAGGAAGAGCTGCCGGATCAGATTCCTGGATTTAACACAGTGGCTTTCACAACAATGCTACAGCACCGGAAAGATGAAGTGGCTGGTGACATATTTGACATTCTGCTCACATTTATAGACTTTCTGGCTTTTGAAGAAGTGTTTCTGGACTACAGAGCAAAAAAGGAAGGCCAGGAACTGGTCTTAAGTGGTGGTTTAGTGGTGATTTCATTGTGCAAGTCATCTTCTATGCCAACTTCCTAGAAGGGCCTGCGGCACTAGTTCCTACCTCCAGCCAATTATGAATGGGATTATCCTGGCAAAATTATTCCACATCAGACCCCTCTGGAGCAAGCCCATGTCAAGCATTCCACCCGGGGGGGGGGGGACCTTCCCCCAGCATACATGTTGCTGTGTCAATATAACCCATCATCATGAACTCTATTTGTCCCAGCAGGCTCTGCATGAAGTTTTTTGCATTCACAGCTCTTTTTCACAGGGGTCAGAGTTTCAGTCCTTCATCCTCAATGGAATCTGTATTTATCTAAGATGTGACTCTAGCAAGCTGCCCGCCTGGAGATTTCTGAATCACAGCTTGTCTTGGCTGAAGGAACCAACTGAAAGGAATGCCCTTTACCTAAAACTGCACATGAAAATCGACTCTCTAGTCTTACCAATTGCAGTCCTTGTTTTTACTACGTCTTCTGCTGGTCCTGGTGTAGTCCCACTGTTTCTAGAAGTCTCTTGTAAGCATTATTTTTGAAAAAAAATATTTTTATGGGCTAATCTAGTGGATATGATTTTGGAACTTCCATAATTATTTGCTTAAAGATCAAAGTATTATATGCTGTGCGCTTTTTAGTTGTTAGTGCTATGAAGGCAAAAATGCTTGCTATGTTGGCATTCATTCCTGTTTTACTGAGCACCAATGAATATATGCTGTTTGCTGGAAATTGACTAAAAGGTATCCTGTTCTTATAACATGTTAAATGTGTTTGTGCATGTTTGCTGAAAATACTTTCTGTATAAACCAGTTCGTTAGGTTTTCTGTTGAGGTGAATAGGGACTCTTACATTTCTTCGTCTGATCAAAATCTCTCCTACCAAGATGGTGTCCCACTGGTGTAGCTCAGACTGAGTAGGAGGTAGTAAACAATTTTGCTGGTCATTTGTCTGCCTCGATTTAATACAATGGTAGAATATAACTTATCAGAAAACATGTATGACACATCTCTAAAAAGAAGAAAAAACAGTAGTTCAATTCCAATATGTACCTTTAAATTTTTTTTAAGTAAAAATAACAATCCGTACTGACTTTTCACTAGGGATTCTGGTTTTAAAAGGTGAGCTAAAAGCGATGTGTTTACAGTATGTCTATACTGATGTGTCGATTATTAAATACTATTGTACCATGAAAGAAAATGCAAGTTTTGAAGTTTTCTTCTCTCATTGCCTTCTTATAATCCTTTTCATGTTTTTCCAAGTATCCAACTCAGAAGTTTGGAATAAATATTTTAAAGGTTTTCTTCACTAACCATATTAAAAAGATACAACATTTGCCTTTTTAAATGTCATAGATGTGCAATCCTGCTGAAATCTGAGCCAGAGAAAGTGATAACTGGAGTAATTATAGAGTGTCTAGTGCTAGGGAATGATAAAAGATAAAATAGTGGGTTCCACATCCCATCCTTCTAAATTGGGCCAAAGATTTGCTTCCGTTTGTAAGCCTCCTCATGTCTAGACAGAATAACAAGCCTCCGGTGCATTTTTAAATAGTTCAGTCTTTCATTGGAGTTTCAGCTCTGTTTTTGTTTTCCAATCATGGTTGTTTTAATAGCTAACAACAGCAATAATAAAAACAGTTATCATATGTTATTTCCTTGATATATACTAGTCACTTTGCTAACTGCCTTTGTTGTTTTACTTAATTGACAGGAAAAACAATCCTAAAGGTAGGTGATGTAATTATATTCACTTTCAGATGAAGAAACTGAAACTTACAGAAGTGATCTGAACAAAGATATAGAATTAATAAGTAGACTAGCCAGGATTCAAAATAGACCAATCTGATTCCAAATCAATCTGATTCCAAATGTTCATCTCTACCTTGTTAAGAAAAGCAGTAAGACAGAAATTAAAATAGAACATATCATACATGTGAGAAAAACAAACTCAAGCCATTTAAACAGGAATAGAGATGGGATTTAATATATATGTGAAATGTCTATGTAAAAGTATGATTATACATTCTTTATATAAACTATAGGCATACAGAAATATAGGCAGTAAAATAAATTGTTTTATTCTTACTCTCTTTATTGAAAGTAGCAGTTTAGAAAAGAAAAGCAAAATCTAAATTATCAGCCAGTTTATGACACCAGCATTACCTGATACCAAAACCAGAGAAGGATACCACAAGACAAGAAAATCAAGAAAATTGCAGGCCAATATGAATACAGATATAAAATTCTCAACAAAATACTAGCAAATGAAAATCAATAACATATTTATAGGAGCATACACCTATAAATATGATCAGGTGAACTTTATCCCTGAGATGCAAGTATGGTTCAACATATGCAAATCAACAAATGTGATATACCATATTAACAGAATGAAAGATAAAACCATATGATCATCCTAATAGAAGTAGACAAAGCATTTGAGAAAATTCAACATCCTTTCATGATAAAAACTCTCAACAGGTAAGTATAGAAGGAACATACCTCAACATAATAAAGGTCATATATGACAAGCCCACAGCTAACATCATACTCAGTGGTGAAAAGGTGAAAGCTTTTCCTCTGAGACAAGGAAAAAGACAGAGATGCCTACTCTCCACTCCATTCAACATAGTACTGGAAGTCCTAGCCAGAAGAAGTAGGTGAGGAAAAGAAATAAAAGGCATCCAAATTGGAAAGGAGGAAGTAAATTTGTCTCTGTTTGCAAATTTCATCATCTTATATATAGAACCTCCTAAGGACTCCATCAAAAAACGGTTAGAACTAATAAATGAATTCAATTAATTTGCAAGATACAAAATCAATGTACAAAAATTAGTAGTATTTCTATATGCTAACAATGAACTGTATGAAAAAGAAATGAGTAAACAATTCAATTTATAATAGCACTAAAAATCATTAGGAACAAACTTAACCAAGGAGGTAAAAAATCTTACAGAGAAAACTATGAAACACTGATGAAAGAAATAGAAAAAGATGCAAATAAATGAAGAAATACCTTGTGTTCATGGATTAGAAGATTTAATATTGTTTAAATGTCCATATTACCCAAAGTGAACTACAGGTCCAACGCAACCTATCAAAATTCAATGATGTTTTTCACAGAAAAAGAAAAAAAATATTAAAATTTATATGTGACTACAAAAGACCCCACATAGCCAAAGCAATTTTGAGCAATCTTGAGCACTGCCTAATTTCAAAATATATTCAAAGCTATAGTGATCAAAACAGCATAGCACTGGCATAAAAACAGACACATAAACCAATGGAACAGAATATAGAGAGATCACAAATAAATTCATGCATTTTTAGTCAATTTATCTTTGACAAAATTGCCAAGAAGACACAATGGAGAAAGGATAATCTCTTTAACAAATAGTGTTGGGAAAACTAAATGTTGACATGCAGAAGAATGAAATTGGATTCTTATCTCACATTATATACAATAATAAACTCAAAATGGATTAAAGACTTAAACATAAAACCTGGAACTGTAAAACTAGTAAAAGAAAAGAGGGAAGAAAAAAATTTTTGATGTTGGCCTGGAAAGGATTTTTTGGATGTGGTCCTAAAAGCACAGGCAACAAAAGCAAAAACAGGTGAATGGAATTGCATCAAACAAAACTTCTACTGAAGAAAAGGGAATGCTTTTACACTGTTGGTGGGAATGTAAATTAGTATAGTCATTCTAGAAAACAGTAGAGAGGTTTCATAAAAAATGAAAAGTATCTCACTACACTGGGTATATATTCAAAGAAAATCATTCTATCAAAATGATATCCGCACTCCTATATTCATTGTAGCATTATTCACAATAGCCAAGATATGAAATCAACCTATGTGTCCATCAACAGATGAATGGATAAAGAAAATGCGGTATATATACACAATGGACTATTATTCAGCCTTAAAAATGAAAGAAATCTTGGCATTTGAAACAACCTGGATGAACCTGGAGTATATTATGGTAAGAAAAATAAGCCAAGCACAGAAATACAAATATCACATAATCTCACTTATATGTGGAATCTAAAAAAATTGAACTCATAGAAGTAGAGAGTAGAATAGTGGTTACCAGGGGCTAAAGGTGGAGATTTGGGGAGATGTTCAACAAAAGGATAAAAAATTTCAGTAAGATAGGAAGAATAAGTTAAAGAGATCTAACATACAACATGGTGACTACAGTTAATGTACAGTTGATCCTTGAACAACACCAGTTTGAACTGAATATAAGGTCCACTTACATGCAGATTTTTTTCAGTAAATACAATAAGCCTTTCATATCTGAGGGTTCCATTGGCACAACTAAATGCAAACTGTTGATGCAAAACCTGTGTATATGAGGGCCCACTTTTCCTATATCTGGGTTCCACAGGACCAACTGTGGGAATTAAGAGTGTGTGGATTTTGGTATATGATTGTATTGTGTTTCTGAAAATTTCTGAGAGCACATTTTAAGTGTTCTTACCACTGGGGAGGGGAATAAGTATGTGAGTTAATGCATAGGTTAATTAGCTTCATTTAGCCATTTCACAATGTATACAAATTTCAAAACTTTTTACATGTAGAATCTAAAGAGTTGAACTCACAGTAGCAGAGAATAGAATGGTGATTGCTAGAATCTGGGGAAGGGGATGGGAAAATATTGGTCCAAGGGTACAAGTTTCAGTTAGGATGAATAAGTCTTGGAGATCTGTTGTACAGCATGGTTATTATAGTTAATAATAAATTGTACACTTGGACTAAAAAGTACTTTGTACGTTTCCCAAAAATTATCAGCCAAGAAGTACTACATAGGTAGGTAGGTCTAGAGTACTAAATCAGCATGCTGGCCCTTCTTACATGGTTGTTCAATGTCCTAATAAAGCACACCTGCTGCTTGAACTGAGAGTTTCAACACTTACTGGTACCAATATGAACAATTCTTAAATTAAAAGAATCATAAAAACTACACGTTACAAAGAACAGAATTAAAATAACAATTGTAAGCTTGGATTATTCAGTTACACCTTGATTTTTAGCCCTTTTAAATCATTTTGTTTTGAAAGAAAATAGCAATTTTCATAATTTAGGAACTGGTTGGTTTACAGCTATCCTCGGATCTACCAGAAATATGTTCTTGTTTAGACTCTTGATAAAATGTAATGGAAATCATCAGACCAAGAAGAGGTATGATTGTCCTAAAAAAATTGCTTTTACATTTTCCAGTGTTCCAAAATCTGTAATTATCTTTTCTCCAACAACTAGAAATTTGGCTCCAACTTCCTCTATGATCTGACTTGAGATTACATGTCTTATCTTCTTTCCTTTCAATCAATTCAGCATCCTAACTCTGACATGGAATCCTACACATCCAATTCCTGCCTCACTTCACTGCTTATGTTAGAACACACAATGTTTTGTAGACATACAATGTCTTTTTTTCTTTTTTTTTTTTAACTTACTAAAGATTCAGTTTAAGCCATCTGTTCCACAAGACATATTTTGATGACTTCTAATACATTTGTAATTTATAACACTTGTAATTATTACTATATCCTGTGTGTGTGTGTTTGCTCTTTGTTTGGAGAATTTTTTGGCAATACAAAAAAAAAATTGCAATTCCTTAAATCCACAATGTCACTGTAAAACATTTATTTTATATATATATATATATATATATATTTATATACATATATATCTTCTTGGAAACTTGAAAAATTACGTAAGTAGAAGAACCTAATAAGTTTTACTTCCACATTGAGTGGCAGATATAGAGTTTGATGAAATTGCAAAATATTAATAACTTATATTTATTATTTATTAAGCACTTACAATGTTAAGTTTTTTGTTTTTTCTTATTAAACCTCTGCAAAAATTTTATTGGAAGTAAATACTATTATTAACCCCATTTTACAAACAAATGTGGATGTGTGCTTATAACTGTATAAATGAATTATGAAAGGACACATAAGACATTGACAGTGATTGCCTATGGGGGTATAATTGTTACCAGTGAAACTTGGTTTTCAGTATGTGTTCTTCTATATTGTTTAAAAACATTACATAAATTAAATGCATGATAATAATAGAGAGCAAAACTGATGAGTTTTCCCTTTAGCTGGACTGTTGAATTCTTTTAGGAAGAAGCAGTGAGCTGTCAGATTGTATTGATATATTAATCAGTAGATCTGCTGCTGAAGCACTTATTTTCATTGCAGACAAAATAAAAACACAAGTGTTTCCACAAATATATATTTTACAAATATAAATTCTTAGAAAAAGTAAGTGAAGGGCAAAAGGACAACAGCCATTTTGCTTCTCCCCCAGACGCAAAAACCCTGCTTGGAAAGCAGACCAAAGACGTCACCAACCTCCAGAAGCCCGCCAAAGAAATCTCCACCCACTACTCCAAAAACTCTCCTCCAGAAGCCCGTACAGGCTTCCCGAGCCCTGATTGGCTAAATCTGAATCCTTCATTTACATAAAGGGCCCTGGCACTGACTGGCTGATTCTGAATCCCTAATCTGCATAACGAGCCTGGGGCCTGATTGGTCCATTTTAACACCCACCACTGCTGCCCACCACAGTGTGCTCCCACCACTGCTGCCCTGATGCCCACTGTCACTCCCCTGATCTGGAACAGGACCACTGCTGGCTCCTGGCTTCCACCGTGCTCCTCTGGAGCCCTGTAGAATCATCTGAAAGGCTCCTGCTGTCTGGGTCTCCTCCCATACGCTCTCTCACCACGTTTAACTCTGATTAAACCATTGTTTTCTTTGGCACCTAAGTTTATTTTCTTTACACAGCTACATCACTTCCAAAATTTCTTTCTTTCGTAATTTTGTCTTGCCTTTGTCAACTAAGGCGTTTATAATTTTTAAATGCCATTTTAGAAGAATCATTCCTTTTTTTGTTTTTTTTTGTTGAAGATTCTTGATCATTTATAAATGATCACTTTTCCTGTAGAGCAAGAGTTGTCTCTGTTAGCTGGCTGGAATCCTTTCTGAAACAAGATGGCATAGAAATTGACTATGGACCTTGGAGTTTTGAGTTTTTTGTTTGTTTGTTTGTTTTTCCAGAAATAGGGTCTTGCTCTGTTGCCCAGGCTGGAGTGTAGTGGTGTGATCACAGCTCACTGCAGCCTCAAACTTCTGGGCTCAAGTGACCCTTCTGCCTCAGCCTCTCAAATTGCTAGGATTATAGGCATGAGCCACTGTGCCTGCTGGTGTCTTGATCATTGATCTTTGTCTTCCCTAGGTTTCATGCCCATGACAGAAAGCTTGTGTGCCTAATTGCCTGTCTCTGAAGCAACTTAAGTACTTTGAGAAATGTCAAGTATTACTCATAAAAATACACAAGACGTTTTAATTTTTACCTCTTGAATTTTCTTGATATTTTGCACTGGTTTCTCTTACTTCTTCCCTTCATTAGGTTTCGGCATCCTCCAAGTCTCAGTTCACAGCCTTCTCCCTGTCCTGGCATCTCCCTGTTTTAGTTATACCTAAACTATACCTGTACCTCTTTTTCTTAAATAACTTTATAATGGAGATAGGGTGTTTTTTTGTTTGTTTTTGCTTTTGTGAGTAAAATACCTTAGTTTCTTATGCCCTTAGCATTTATCTCAGTATAATTTTTATAAGATAAATTCCAAGGGGAAGATTAACATAGTATTCAATATTAATGCTCTTTGATTCAAAAAAAGAATGATGTAATCTATTGTCTTGAGACAAAGGATTCCTCTATCCCTGTGTCACATTAATAACTGAGCTTCAGGGGCTCTGTTCAGAGAGTTTTCTTCGTAATGCTGAGAAGAGCTGCAGCACACCTGGCTACAGGAGGGAAGAAGGAGCTTAGGGCAGAGTGGAAGCAAAGGAAAAACCTGACCGGGGGCTGGCAGAAAGGAGGAGAGAGGATGCAGAGAGTCAGGTGTCTTTCGACTTCCCCTCTGGAGACATGTGCTCCAAGTGAATTCCATAGAAGAAATCCAAATACTTTGGGTTAAGTTGGTATTTTATATTTTACTTTCTTTTATGTTTTGAAGATAAATGATAAACTTTATTTTCTAAATCAGAGTGCTTGTTAAAAACATACACATTGTACTTATTGAAGGACAAAAATGACAATTGCCATTTTTCTTCTCCCTGGCCAGTAGCCCCACGGAAGGCCCACCAAAGACGTATCCACCCCTCTAGAAGCCCACCAAAGAAAGCTCCACCCACTATCGCTGAAAATGCCCCTCCGGAAGCCTGTACAGGCTTCCCGAGCCTGATTGGTTAAATCTGAATCCTTCATTTACATAAAGGGCCCAGGTTCTAACTGGCTGATTTGGAATCCCTAATCTGCATGACGAGCGGGGGCCCTGATTGGTCCTTTTTTGACACCTGGCTTTGCATACGCAAGACTGGTCCTTTTCCTTCCGCTGCTCCTTAAAAACCCAGGTCAACGGCTCAAGCAGTTCCCGGCAGAGCCCCTTCCTCAACTTCTTCAGTAAAGTTTTTCCTTGTGTGAGGCCATGTCTCCCTTTCCTTTTTCTTTCGTTCTCTCTAAACCCTTTTTCTGAGAAGTGGGAAATCCAAAAAAGTGCAGATTAAACAGTAAACACTTGTTGTATTTGGCCTTCCAGAAACTCCTAGCAGAGACCCTTCCCGGGCTTCTTCAATGAAGTCTGTCCTTGTTCGAGGCCTTCTCTCACTCTCCTTTTTCTCTTCCGTCCTCTCTAAACCCCTTTTCTGCCGGTAAGCTCTACTGTTTTATTTCAAGACACAGTATTTTACTTACTGCATGTTTGTAGTGTTGTAGAATAATGCAATTGCTTTTGACAAGCAAATGAATTCAAGAGTTTCATTACAAGTAGACATTTAGGGAGAATAAAAGGTACTTTAAAGTTATTCTGCCATTGTTCTAATTTTGTTCTTCAAGAATTTGTAAAGAATTATAAACTATATTTGTGTATTTAAACTTTCGGAAATTTGTGGTGTTAAAGATAAGAGTATTCACGACACTTGTTAAAGATGGTAAGGAAGATTTTGTTCAAGGAAGTTCTGTCATGGTAGATGCAGGGTCCACAGCAGTGGGGGAGAGAGGTTAATCTCGACTTTGAAAACAACAGGAAAAAGTGAGAATTTATGGGGGGAGGAGGATGAAAACTTACTAAGAGGAAACATTAGGAGCAGAGAGGATTGTAGCCAAACTGACCCAATAGAGTTCTTGCTGAAGGCAGGCCAGGGTGACCAGACGGACTTTGGTCAAGAAGAGACCAAATACTGCCCAACAGCTGCGTATGAAAATATCAAATAGTTACTTGAATCCGGGCCATTCAGAAAAATTAAAACTGATGTAAAGTTTTGAATTAGAATTAATATTAGAGTTGGATTGGAGGAATTCAATATTGGACATTGTTTTTAACCACTTCGGTCCGAGCGTCAACTATAGTCGATAGCCACAGATGAACGCGCACAGCGACTTTAGCCAACTGCTGTGATATGTCGACTTCAGCCGACAGCTGTGATATGACTTTTCTAATTTTTCATTTATCAAAAATAAAATTGTGAACATTTAAAAATAACGTAATGAAAACATGTATGGATATGTTATCTATTCTGATTTACAAGTAAAGCTGCCTGTAAAGTAAAACAAGCTTTCAGTGCTTTAAAGCTTTCCTCATCACACAAGAGCAAAACGGATTCATCATCAACGCACAGCACAGACTATCATGCGGACTGTGAGTGCCTGCTGTGGGCAAGGTTTCCCGGCCGGTGAGTGCAGTACAGAAGTGGTTAATGGTGTTATTAGACCTTAAGGAGTCACCGGGGGAAGAGATTATCTGCTGTTGAAAGTTGCCACTGTCCCTGGGTTTGAGGTTCTGAGGGAGGAGCCCAAGAGCTGAAGCCACCAAGCCTAAACGAGAACTTTGGAGGCCCCACTGCAGAGGGGGAACTTGAGCCTCCAAGGAGAACATCAGTGGCCAGAGGTGGCACCATTGTAGAGAGAGAAAGGGAGCAATATCTTGGCTTTTCTTTCTCACATTCTGACCTGTGACTTCTATTGGCTGAAATGTGCCAAGAGTCGATTCACAAGAGATCCTGAGAGATGCAGTTGGCAGAGATCAGCTGCACGTCGTCCTCCCACACTGAGCAGACCAACGGGGAAGGGGATGACTTTGAGATCAAACATACAAATCAACTGCACAGTACTGACAACGTACCACAACACACAGTAGCATTTTGCGTTTCTCCTTCCCTCCAGAGCCACCCTGCAGTGGCAGACACCTTTGACTCTTTCAGCTGTTTTTTCTGTAGTTTTATTCATATTTCTAAATATGAATTCTATATTGCTATTTGGTGATTTTTCAAGTCTAACTGTTATACATTGATTTTCTATGATGATGAATATAGATTTAGTTCTCTTATTTGCCCCTCCCCTATTCTTGCAATAGAATTAAATAGCATTTTCAATGTCAATCAGCCAGCAATGTTTACATCAGTATGTGATGCAAATGTTCACTGCTGAACCAACTAGCATGCTATGCTTACTCTTCTTATATTGTGTAAATATCTGTTTTAAAGAATAATCACCTGTTTTTACACTTCCTTAATTCTTCATTGTAACATCCTCAATTCTCTTATTCTTCTTAATTCTTCTCCATGATCCAAAGTATCATCTAATTTTCTAAGTCTTTTTTTTTTTTTTTTTTTAACTAGAACATTCTTTTTATGTAGCCTCCTTCCTCTAGCTCTGGTCTGGAATGGCTGCTCTCCAGTTTAAGTATATGCTGTCATCTGTGGCTTTCTGTTACTAATTTCCTGACTTGAATATACTGTACTCTAGAACCATCTTCTTCTTTCTTAGTTACTCTGTATTTTTCAGTGGCATAACTCACAGGAACTTTTAAAAGGAAGGGTGTATTAAAAGCAGCTCAGCTGCAGTCCTGAGGACGCTGAGGCAGGAGGATCCCTTGAGCCCAGAAGTTTGAGGCTGCTGTGAGCTATGATTGGGCCACTGCACTCCAGCCTGGGTGACAGAGTGGGACCCCATCTCTAAAAAGAAAAAAGACAAGAATGAAAAAGAAGACAGTAACAATTAGAACAGTAAGAAAACAGCCTTTGAAATTTAAATATGAGTCAAAATCAAAATTCTAATATAAAATTCCAATAAAGGAAAGTTTAGGAAATGTATCAAAACAAAAAGGCAAAAGCCTAGAAAATACCAGGAAAAAATATCAGACATGAAGGATCACTGCAAGAAATCCAATATCTGGAAAGAAAGAGGCGAGGGCTGGGGAGGGGTAAACAGAGAAAATGGTGAAGAAGTTATAAAAACACTAACACAGGAAAATTTCCCAAAAAGAAAGAAATTGAGTGGTTAAACTCCTCTTTAATAGCCAGGATAAAAAATGAAAATGGCTCATTTAAGGCATAAAGAATTCGAGAACATCAAATGGCCAGGCGTCTGGCTCACACCTGTAATCTTAGCACTCTGGAAAGCTGAGGCAGGAGGATAGCTTGAGGTCAGGAGTTTGAGACACCGTCTCGGCTGAAAATATAAATTATCTGGACAACTAAAAAGAGAAAAAATTAGCTGGGCCTGGTGGTGCATGGCTGTAGTTCCAGCTAGAGTCGGGAGGCTGAGGCAGAAGGATCATTTGAGCCCAGGATCTGAGGTTGCTGTGAGCTAGGCTGTCTCCACAGCACTCTAGCCTAGGCAACAGAGCAAGACTCTGTCAAAAATAAAATAATCAAACTGTATATATGTATTTAAAAAATTCATAAAAAATAAATAAATAGAAATAAAAGTAGTTCACCTGCAGAATAAAGAATAGAAAAACAATTTGAAGTTGAAAATGATTTTTTTTCTTTAAAATTTGTAATGCTTTGTTCCATTGTCTTTTAGCAAAAAAGCAAAACAAAGAATTCCACAAAAGCTTCTCTTGACCAGTCAATGATATTCAGATTCTCATTATTTTGTATGTGATTTATGTTCTTTCTTTACAAAAAATTTTAGAATCTTCTCTTTAGTGTTGATGTTCTCAAATTCTTTATGCCTTAAATGAGCCATTTTCATTTTTTATCCTGGCTATTAAAGAGGAGTTTAACCACTCAATTTCTTTCTTTTTGGGAAATTTTCCTGTGTTAGTGTTTTTATAACTTCTTCACCATTTTCTCTGTTTACTCCTCCACACCCCTTGCCTCTTTCTTTCCAGATATTGGATTTCTTGCAGTGATCCTTCATGTCTGATATTTTTTCCTGGTATTTTCTAGGCTTTTGCCTTTTTGTTTTGATACATTTCCTAAACTTTCCTTTATTGGAATTTTATATTAGAATTTTGATTTTGACTCATATTTAAATTTCAAAGGCTGTTTTCTTACTGTTCTAATTGTTACTGTTTTCTTTTTCATTCTTGTCTTTTTTCTTTTTAGAAATGGGGTCCCACTCTGTCACCCAGGCTGGAGTGCAGTGGCCCAATCATAGCTCACAGCAGCCTCAAACTTTTGGGATCAAGGGATCCTCCTGCCTCAGTGTTCCCAGTAGCTGGGACTGCAGGCGTCAGCCACTATGCCTGGCTCAAGCCACAGACTATGTTCTAATTGTTCATTTTTCATGCCAATCTTGTTTTACTGATACAATGTGTTGTTATTTCCCTGAGACTTTATATTCGTGTTTTTAGTTTTCTTCTGCTCCCTGAGTTATCTCTGTGTCCTCCTATTTATTTTGGATTCATGCCTTCATAATGGGAACTTTTTGTATATATCCATCTGATGGACCTTGGACATGAAAATGCTGATTCAAAACTCTGGGTTGCTCTCTGGAACTCTTTCTAGGGAACTCAGGAGGGAAGTCAGCATTTGTTCTTTGTGTGATCCTTAAGACCAGTATCTGGAGGTCTTTTCTCTGGGGACTTTTTATGTCTCCTGAGAAAAAAGAGTTCAAAATTTTGCCTGAAGATCGGATGTAGTCTGAAATTGGGATACTCTCAATGGTTGCAAATAGTGGATTTGTCTTTTGAAAATACCCAGAGGTTATTCAATCAAAATTGATAAATCGAGTGTAGACTAATTAAATACAAAATAACATTTTATTATAAAATAATGAATCTGATTGACTTGTGTAACTCAAACCTACCTTTTTACAATCTGCTCAGTGGTGCTGGGATGGAAATATGGGAATTAGATGACTGTTCTTCCATGTGGCTTCTGCCCATGGAGGTTCACTGGAGGGAGACAGGAAGCCGGAAGGAAGTGAGAACAGAGGAAGTGACAAGGGAAATGATTCTTTCAGTGAACACTGCTCCAGCTGCAGCATTTGGTTCAGTGGTGTGGATACAGCCTTTTCTTCCCCGCTCCCAGCACCAGTCTCATTGCTCGTCTCCAGCTCAGAGACACCAGCACCAGCCAGGCAGCACCACCCCTGGGACACCTGAGCCCAATCTACGTGGCCTCTTGCTTGGCCCCTGAGTGCTCCCCAGGTCTGGGTCACAGCTCTGCTGGGCCTAGTTTCTGACATCGCAGCTTGCGATAAACCTATTCTATTCCCTTCTTTTCAGACTTCAGGGTGTAACCTATCTTCTTACCCCACTTTTGCCTTGTCTGGCCTCCAATAACCTTGGAACCTATGCTGCTAAAATGCTGGGTGGCTTTTCTTTTCAAAGTGGAACTGTACCTGAAATACTTGTCTGCTGACCTTAAAACAAACGTGAAAGACATTAAATGAAATTGTGAGTAATTCAATTAAATTACTTGAATAATATTAATATATAGGAGAAAACAGAGGGTAGTGTTTTAAACCGTAGGCTCTGAAGTTTGACAGACTAAGTGTGTATCTTGTCTTAGCTTCTTTCTGCAGAGGGAGCCTAATAATATCTTTGAACATAGATAGCTTTAGCTTTCCACATAGCTAAAATAGGGATATTACCTATTTTCTTGAGCAGCTATCAGCAGTAAATGAGATAATGGATATGAAACACTTAGAACTGTACCTGGCATATAATAAGCATTCAAGAAAATGTATTGAACATGTTAAAAATAAAGAAAATTTGACTAAGTTGAAGTGAATATATATGTTGATTTAAAAACTCATTAATTTATGTTCCCCATGTAATGTGTTTCCCATGAAGGATTTGACAGGAGCTATATCACTATTAGATGTCTGAAAATTTTGCTTTGTTAATTTTTGGAAAATTTAGCGTTGCAATTAAATTCTGAACAAGTCTGTCTAGTGAAATCCTGTTCACATATGTGACAGGTTCCAATCCATCACTTCCTTGCTCTTACTATCTTCTATTTTCCATTTAAATAAATTTCTCTTTATTCATTTCCCTTTTCTCTACGTCAGGCATTTGTATTTGTGAAGCACTTAATCAATGTCCAGCATTGAGCTAGCAAGTATAAACCATGCTAGTTATTGCCTGCTTTAACATACGTTAGAATTATTTCAAATAATTGTATGGTGCAATTCACTGAAATAGCCCACTGCCCAAAATCACTTGCACACTTGATGCAATCATCTTTGGCAATCCATGCTGTGTGTTTTCTCACATGAATGGATAAACTGTATCCTACTGATAATATTTATATTTATATCTATATCTATTAATATATGTACACACAGATTGACCAGATTAGCTAAAGTGAAGCCTTTTGAATTCCAACAAATAGACAAAGGGGTTTTACCTTGCTCCCTTCATAAGTAAATGGATTCTATAAGGAGAACTGTTATTCCTAGCTTTGACTTAGGAAAAAGATAATTTATTTTATGTTTTGATGTTAAATGAATGCAGAATAAATGCATACATAGTACTCTGTGTGTATACATGTGCGTATTGCTATATGCCAGATGAACTGAGGATTTTTCTACATAGGGAAGAATTTCTCAAGATGTTAACTAGAAATTTCTCTTCTTTCCCCTAACTGCATTTTTTTTTTTCTGTTTGTTTTTGTTTCTGAGACAGAGTCACGCACTTTCGCCCAGGCTGTAGCGCAGTGGCATCACCATAGCTCACTACAACTTCAAACTCCTGAACTCAAAAGCAGTTCTCCTGCCTCAGCCTCCCAAGTAGCTGAGACTAAAGGCGCATACAGGACACCCAGCTAATTTTGCTATTTTTAGTAGAGACAGGGTCTTGCTTTTGCTCGGTCTAGTCTTGAACTCCTGAGCTCAAGCAGTCCTCCCACGTCTGCCTCCCAAAGTGCTAGGATTACAAGCATGAGCCACCACTCCCAGTCTGCAATGTTTTAATGTACATAATATAAGTATAAAAAAAGCTGTGATATATATTTTAATACTCAATATAAAATTATTTAGTTGTACTTTAAAAATTATTGTATTGTGTATAATTAGAATGACTTTGTAAGAGTTAATATAATAAACTTTGTTACACTGATAAATATCATCTTTCATGGTAGGACCAACGGAAGAGAGCCATATCAAAAGGTAAAATAAAAATGTTCAGTTAATATAATAATCTGCATAATATGAAACCAAAACTTTTATTATGAATTACCCACACTTTTTATCTAAGCATTATTTTGATGCAAACACTTTGAACACTGTCCTTTGCAAGTAAGAATTGAAGACGCAGAAAGTGTCAGAAAGGACATAAATTAGGATCAGTGGCCCCAATTTGGTCTTCTCCCAATGGTCTATGTGGAATAATCAGAGGTGATAAAGAATAGAACTCAATAGAGAGCTCTGAACTCACATATACAGAACAAGATAAGACTCCCTGTAGATTCCTGTCCTAGTTTATCTCCATGTTGTTAAATCATCTTGACAGGACTGCTTGACATCAATATCAAATTGGATGCATTTGTGAACACTATCTGTTTTTTCAGCTTGCTTCTTACCTATTTCCTATTATATCTTTATTAGACTTATGTATATACAATTAAAGCTTCTAAGCAATGATAGAATAAATTGTCATGTTTTAAAATGTGTTTGTTGTTTATTTGCATTTGGAGAACTTAAAACTAGACATGTTAAAATATATGCTTCTTGGTATATTTAATAATTGAAGTAATTTGTTGTGAAATGTTTAAAAATTACATTTTAAATATATTTTCTTTAAAAATATTAGTTCTGCAGATATTTTATAACCATTCTTTTTTTTATTTTCCTTTTTTTGATATTTCGTCATGTTCTTGTCTCATATCATACAGACAGAAGACTGATTTTTTTACAGGCATGAAAGACAGTTAATTTAATTAAGAATACTTCTTGATAAAAGTCTATGCCCAGTTAACTTACCATGTATATTCTAAAAATAATGTCTTCATAATCTCTTTCGAGTCATAACATCTCAGCTCTCTACTACTAAAAGAGTTTTTGGTTAATATTTTTGTATTTAGATTTATAATTTAACCTGTACCAATAGATGTAGGCTACTGGTTATAATCCTAAAGAAATTACTAGCTAATTGAGCCAAAATACAAGCTTTAATTCCATCATCAGGTCTTGAGTTTTGTGCTGTTCCAGTTTGCATTCAGGCTCAAAGTTTCCAAAGAAAGCAAGAACAGAATTATATGAAAAAAAGATTATTGAAGAATAGACTAAGGATGTTTCCGGAACTTTTTTAAGAAGGTGATTTCTTACTCAGTCGTATTAGAAATCATTTGTGTGAAGAATTTCTGTATCCCAACATTTCAATGGAAGAGGGAAGAGAAGAGAGAAAATCATGGAAAAATAGCTTGGAGCATCTAATAAGAGGAAAGCTCCTCAGAGAAACCTGTGGGTGAAGTCTAAGACAGTAAAGAGAAAGTAAAGAAGTGACAAGGAGTGGTCAGGGAAGAATGTAAACTTGAAGCCTGAGAAATTATTAATTTGACATTGTGAGAAATGTACAAGAAAAGACAATAAGAATTGCTTTGCATAAAGTAAAGTGTCAGATTCGCATGAACGATTATGGAGGAACACACACCTCGCCCTGCAGACCTCGGAAACGTTCGTGGGCCCATGAGCTGTGATGCTGCACACACTGTCTCTAGTTGAGACTCATTTTATTAACATATATTTCATCCTTGCCTCCCAAGTTATTACCATGGTAATTGTTGAATTTCTCATTACAAAAAGCCAGCCTTTCATAAATATTATATGTGGCTATTATTGGCAGACACACTGTCAGTTTTTTAAGAAATATGGAAATTCTGTAATTTGAGGTGATTCATTATTTATCTTTTTTCTAATTTTAATGAATACAAGGATCTCTTATTCATTAAATATAGAACAACAAAAATATCCATCTAGCCATTATCCCTTTGATTGATCTGTCCCATTAGGCCAAAGATCCAAGCCGGGCACCTGAGAGCACCTTAATTCTTCTTCAAAGAACATCGTCACACTGAAACTATTTGCTTCTGGAAATCATTAATTTCATTTTATGGATATGAGGATTTTTTTCCCTAGATTGAAGTAGATTAACATTCCTTTCCATTCACCCTATTCAAGGGATTCTTAATAATATAGCAGACTAAATGGTGCATATTAAACATCACTCATTTAGTCGTGGAGGAAGACAGTTCCAAAGAAAGTTTGGAGAGTGAGTTGAGAGTGGTTCTTTGATCTCATGGTAGGAGAGACAGCTGGAGCATTTTGTTTTATTTGCCAGTAACTGTATAGCTATATGTTACTTGTGCATATCAGAAGGTATACAATTATCACATCATGACCGATCTTTATTTCGAGCCTAGAAATTGCTGGATTGATATCTGTGCCCCATTCTCACTGCTTGAGGAAGCTCCTGATTTCTCTGTGCTGTCACTACTTGATAAGACTTTAGAATAAGCAGTCATTCCCAACTAAATCCAAACTCTTAGTACTGGTATTTTGACAAGTAGACAAGGAAAGCGTCTAACGATGGTTTGATTATGGGACAATATTTCAAGTAGTTGTAAATGAAATATACGATTTTTAAAGAAGTGATCTTCAGCTCTTCATATATACCAAATGTAAAGCAAGTAAGTGTTTTTCCTCAAAATCATCCCACATAAAAAAGGACTATCCATGTCCTTCAGAAGTCTCTTAGGTAGCACATCTCCTTCAATCATTTTATTTTGAACAACAAAGTTCACATTTGCCCTAGATGATTTCAAACTGTGCTAGATTTTGATGTTTATAGAGGTCACTTTAGCTATAGGTTAAAAAAAGAGGAAGAAAAGAAATTTAAAACAGCTTTTGTAATTATTCCTAGGGGTATGGTCTCACAATTGCAAGTGTTGGATGTGGTTGTAAATGAGTCTTTTGACAATCACTTGAAAATAATTTGCAGAATGAAAGACTGCCCTTCTATACAGATTATTTATTTAGTTCCTGAGAATTTAGGAAAAAGTGATAAACCCAACATCCAAGTAGAACTTTTTTCAAAGAGAATAGCACTCGGATTTCTTCATGTGTGTCTCCTCTCCTCAATCTTATTTTATATGGGGATTAATCTGACTACCTCAGTATCAGAACACACTTTATTTCTAATTTTTAAAATTTTTTGTATACCACTGAAATGAAGTCAGGGACTCACGTTTTTTATTTGATGTTCCTCTCTTTGCATATAACAGTTTTCCAAATCTTTTTTTTTTATTTTAAAGCAATTTAGAAGTAAAAATTATATGCTGTGGAAAAGATTAAATAACACATATAACACAATTATTATGGTGATGGAAATAGTGTTATCAAAGATGCATGTGAAGAATTTGAATGAAAGTAGAAAAGAGCAATGTTTCTAAAAGAATCTTTATTTTCTAGAGACTTGTTGCCCAGTTGGGTAGCCACTAGCCACAAGAAAAAATTTAAATTTAAATTGATTAAAATTAAATAGATTTAGAAATTCAATTCCTCAGTTGTACCAGCTGGATTTCAAGTGCCCACTAGCTACATGTGGCCAGTGGCTTCCATAGCAGACAAAGCAGAAGTAGAGCATTTCCATCATTGCAGAAGGTTCTACTGGACAACACTGTGCCAGGGCATGTAATTTTAAATGTCTGGGTGACTAAAACTATTAGTATTGTAAGTTGACTTTTGATAATTTCATTTATATGCCTATATTACAAGATAATCAAGAACATTTAGGGATAAAATGGGGTGTTATCTTACATTTATTATCTTTTTATATTTGGGTACAGATAGTAATATATTTAAAATATAAGTTGACTGTATTTATCTTATTAAAAGTCAGTGCCTTAAAAGCTCAGTGCAGTTTGTTAATTTGGGGACAAAGCTGACATTGACAACAAATTTTGAAAAGAAGAATTAAAGTCACTGATTCTAAGGTAGTGAATATAGGATTTTATATTTAATGAAAGTTTCACAGCTTTCATAATCCCTGATTTCATTTTATCATGACATTTACTACTATAGGCTTCTATTTTACAAAGGAGCCCAGGGGCACCAAATGACATGTTATGTGAAAATGTAATATAGAATAGTCAAATTTCTATTTAAGAAAGAGTAAGACTTGTATTTCCTTTAAAATATATTTTTTCCCTTAGACCTGATAAGCAACCCTTGTAGGATTAGTGTCTTCTCCTGCCAGCCGATACAGAGCAGAGTTTGTGTAACTGAGTCTTAATGAAATTCAGGGGGGGCAAAAATCTGAGACTGGTTTCTAAATTTAAAAATACGAACCTGCCTAGCATTCTACTCAGAAGTGAAAGAGGGTTTTTGCAAGTAAATTTCTTTGGCTACATGGATTTCTTAAAGGAATAATATCAAAAGCCTTTCACGGATATGGCATTTTGCTTTAATAATAAAAATATTTGAAGAGGTACCATGATTAATCTGTTAGGGTTCTCACTATCTCCTTTTGCATCTGGATTTAGCTTCAGTTCTCTCCCCCGCTTTCTGAATTTAGAAAGGACAAAATGTGCCAAATGAATGTCTTCATGGAGAACAGTCTTCACTGTGGAAGTCAAATGCACACCCTCCCCAGGTCGTCTGCCCAGAGGTGCAGGAGAGAGAAGGCTGGGGAGGAAGGAATGTCCCAAGAGTGTTCTCATGGGCACGATGAGGGCATGCTCAGGAGTGGATATTCGCTCATGGAATATGAATTGAGCCACAACCATTTTGCCATGCACTGTATAGGCTCCACCTAAAACAATCAACTAACAGGTTACCACGATCTCTTGGAATTGTTATTATTATTTTTTGAGACAGAGTCTGGCTTTGTCACCCAGATTAGAGTGAGTGCCATGGTGTCAGCCTAGCTCACAGCAACCTCAAACTCCTGGGCTCAAGCAATCCTGCTGCCTCAGCCTCCCAATAGCTGGGACTACAGGCATGCGCCACCATGCCCGGCTAATTTTTTCTATATATATTAGTTGGCCAATTAATTTCTTGCTATTTATAGTAGAGATGGGGGTCTCGCTCTTGCTCAGTCTGGTTTTGAACTCCTGACCTCAAGCAATCCTCCTGCCTCGGCCTCCCAGAGTGCTAGGATTACAGGCGTGAGCCACCATGCCAGGCCATCTCTTGGAATTAACTGTCACGCGAGGGAGACAATTTAATCCTCCCACAAACACAATTCAACACAGAGCATTAGATGGCCTTTGTGTGTCCCTCACGGTTCTGCATTCTGGGATCCTGTCCTCACTGAACGTGCATTATAGCAAGGAGAAACAAAGATATGCAAATAATTAAACAAATAAATAAAATGTAAACCTTAGAGTAGAGTCGCGATAAAAAACAATCTCTAGGTGGACGGGAGGCTGGGGTAGAGGCTTCTGACTTGGTCAGAGGATTTAGGGAAGTCTTCTGGAAAGAATCTTTGGGCTGCACTTGCAATGCTACATGAGAGTCAGGTCAGCTGCGTAGGTAAGAAGGGGGAGGAAGGGCGTGAGACTACCTTACTCCCTCACTTCCCACACTCCATCAGGAAGGCCAAGTTAAGGAGTTGGGAGTTAGATTTGATTTTACGTGCAGTGCCGTGTGGGGCTGATATTTCCGTGAAGAATCTAGCTTGATAGAAGGCAAGACAGCTGTACCATATCATTGGGATTGAAGAAGAAAATGGACAGTGTCTGTGAATATGGTTTAGGGTGGCATCCTGTGAAATGCGACGTTGATGAAAAGCCCTGTGGATTTTTAGGTCTGCACCTGAATCACAGAGTTAGACATCTGACTTGAATACATTTCTTTTTCTACCTCACCCTGCACAAGTTACTTGAAAAGTACTTAAAAAACAGTAGATGACTAAGTGACCAAAACATTATTCTTTTCAATTGGGAAAATGATAAATGCTATTCCGTTAGCTAAGTATGTGATAAGTAAACATATTCTTTCACATTTTTCAGAGATTCTTCCGTGAGTTTAACCTCAGAGTTTCCATGGAACAAAAGGAGAGCGAGATGCATGATAAAGTCTGTTTCCAATTCTTTGATAATGCAGGAAATGGAATTTGATGGATGTTTACAACTGAACATGCAACAATGTAAAGAAAACTAGAAAAGATAATACTACATTTAAAATAATGCAAGATCCAATGTCCTTGCTATATTCGTTTCAAGAACACTTCTTTTTGGCAAATTATTTCCTTTCCCTCATTTTTCTTTTCCTTTCTTCCTTCCTTCTTCCCTGCTTTCTCTTTCCCTCCCTTCCTCCTCCTCTCTTTCTTTTCTTTTTTTCTTTTTTCTTCTTCCTTAAGATTTACGTTACCAGTTCGTAACAAATGCCATAAATATAAGTATCAGTGCTATCTAATACATAATAACACATAACTAAATTCATGGGATATAAGAAGTTGATATTGATCTACTTAAAGCAAAAGTAACAACACATGATATCACATAGTAAAATACTTAATGTTTTTATCTATTTATCTTCACAACATTTCCACAAAAGGTAAGCAGAAAAGAGGAATTATCTCAAAAGTCTTGCTTAAATGATGAGCCTGCATTAAAAATATGAATTTATCATGCTTTGGAAATTTTTAATGTGATAATGTTTTCTAATATTACTCTTTACATGGCTTATATTTTGATGACTGTACCATTTTTTAGGTAAAATAAGGCAAATAGATAAGAAAAATGTGAATATAACAAAGGAGTGACCTTTCCATGGCCTAGTATTTTGACCAGGCTATGCTACTTGCAAGGGGCCCAGAGCTGGGTGGCTCAGGTATAATTACCTCTCATGGACTCTCTATTCTGAATCCCTTCGGTGACTGTAATTTCTTAGTGAGGTTCACTTGGAACCTATGTAAGGATTGTAAATGTTACTTAACCTGAATTAGATTCTCAGGTCCCTCGCTGGGCAAACTCATTACTCAAGTCAACTTACTGGCTCAAACATTTCAAGTACCAAAAACCAAGAAAGACCTTCTTAAGCCTCAACATTTGTATATAAGCTCTCAGAGTATACTCCAAATACCAAAGAGGCTTGAAATGGAATCTTCATTGGCCTTTGGAGGCCCGATTGAGAATATGAAGCAAAATGGAGAGAGATTTTTTTTTTGTCTTCTACCCATACTTTTATTTATATAATATTGTAGACTAAAAAATATCACAGATGTCTTACAAACCTGGATGAGACTTCAAGATTAATAATAGATAAGATGTTGAGCATTATGTTAAGTGCTTTGCAAGCATATCTAATTTAATCCCACAACACTACATGAAACAGATACCATTATCATCCATGCTTAATGAGGAAATTGAGGCTTTGATAGGTTAAATAACTCGCTAATAAGATTATATAACCAAACATCCTTTATTTGCAGATGGAGAATCTGAAATACAGAGATGAGAATTAACCTGTGTTAAGACTGTATTCTTGTTAATTCTGTATTCCTTCTCTCTGCCATTAACTTTGTAGAACAATAAAGGGAGGTATATTTCTCCTTCCCATTAATGTTGAGCTTAGTTCTATAACTTCATTCAACCAATACAATTTGCGCAGAAATCTATGAGAAGAGCACACTTCAACAGCTACTTTCATTTAGATTTGGCCCCCAAATGAGACAAATGGAGCAAACCTGGAGCCCAAATCCCAGAGTCTAGCCCTGGCAACCTGCATCCTGAATCAAAGTTGACCAGGCTGGCCTGCAGAACTTGGAGCCAAAACAAATTAATGTTTGTCATTGTAGATCTTTGAGATTGGAGTGATTTGATCAGCAGCATTATTGCAGCAATTTTTTAATAATATATTATGCTTGGCAACTTAGCGTATTTTAGATAAATTAATACTGGAGAAAATTAAAAGACAAGTAAGAGAATCTAAGAATTATCAAGTGTGAAAGAGAAAGGTAAAGAAAACCAATGACTTGAAGTCCATTCAGCTACAATCAAAAGTTCTCTTTTTACCATTAAAATCACATATAAGCTATAACAACATTTGAATAATTGAAAAAATACTCAACTATAATCACTTTTTCAAAATACTATTATACTAACAAACATTTTGTACTTTTATATATTGTATTTCAAATGAACATACAAATTTTACCTAGTAGCAATTACCTTGTTTATGTAATTTAATATCAAGATTTTCCATTTGTAATTATATTTCTACAGTCTTAAAATTATAACTCTAATGGATCTTCTATTAAGTGAATTAATCATAATTTCCAATTCGATAATTTCCTAAGAATATGTTTTAGCTTATTCTAAACTATCGTTACTGATTTAACGAATGTGAAGACTTTTAGCTCTTGGTGCCAAATTGCTCTCCAAAGTGGCTGCAAAAATTTAGACTGCCACCAACAATATGTGAAAGAATTGCTATTCTACTGCTGCTTCAACATCTAAAATTTTTCATATTTATCAAGTTTCCACACTGTACCACATTTTGAAGCCAATATTTACTTAAAACTTTGCTACTTTTTTGTGCATTGCATGTTCATATCCTTTAAGCAATTAACTAATGAATTTGTACTTTATTTTCCTAACTTACATGATTTTTAAACATAAAAATCTCTTGTTTGCCATTATCTTCAAATCTATTGATGCTTTTATTAGTTTAAGAAAGAGAACCTTTGATATTTGGAAAATAATATGGTCTATTTGTGTCTATCTGGAAAACATTTTAAAATAGAGTTATTTTAGTTTGTGATGTGAGGTATGGATTTAGATTGATCCTCCTCCTTTCAAACTGCAAAACAGTTATTCAATAATATTTATTAAATACCCCTCCCTTTCTGTATAGTTTTGTGGTGTCTCATTTGGGATATGTTACATTGTCATGTAGAGAATTCTCTCTGCTTAGGTTATCTCTTTTTTTCCACTGTTTACATAAATATTTTTTAGTAAGCTTTTTGAGAACCCAAAATATAAGAACTTCCTTTTATTTTCCAGTATTCTGCCCAAAAGGCAGTCAGTAAAAGTTTATTGTTGTTGACACTGAAATAAAACATAGACAAAAGAAAAATATCTGATACCTCATTTGCTACTCTGTGTCTGCTACTCTGATTTGTGTCAAGAATAACACAGACATTTTTCTACATTAAGCAACAAAACATTGATTATGTGATAATCTCTGAGATTTAAATGAATCTTACAGGTGGGCCCAACTGCCCAACATTGAGACTTATTTAGGGGTTTTCCTATGTGACGGCCAGGGAAAAACAGGGTTAGAGAACTTGGGAAAGTTTCAGGGAAACAGCCTCCAAAATAAAAAGATAATTGAAGTTTTACAAAAGGCTGATACAAAAGAAGGAAAACATAAGAACTGGATCAGTGAAGGTAGCTAAGAGCCATCCATTTAATTTTCCTTGTATTTCAAAGAAGATTATGAATAGTGAGGTAAAAATATTTAAGGTTACATTTCATTCTTATAACTGCCTTATTGCTTGTATTTTTTAAAAAATCCCTTCCTCTTTTCATGTAGTACTTAGTAATAAAACTACTCTTTTAAACTCAAGATAAATGTTAATTCTTAGGGACCGGAGGGCGGAAGAGAAACCAGCTAAAATCTATTCTTAGTGTGTCTGAAAGAGGACATGAGTGGAGGAGGGCTGATGGTGACAGAGAAGGGGCCAGGAGGACCAATCACAGCAAGAGAAGGCTCGGCTTTGGACCAATAAGAGCAGAAGTGATGCTGAGCGGGTGTGCCCGGCGGGAGGCCTAGTTGTATGCCCTGGGATTTTTGCTATTTCTCTTCCTTGATTTGGGGTCTCCCTCTGTGTCCCTCTTTTCCCTTCTTCCTCTTCAGCATTTTGGGACAAGTGGACATGATTCCTTCTTAGAATTTTCTTTTCTTTTTTTTTTTTTTCAATTTAAAACATCTCACTGGGTGATATCAACTATAGGCAAACGACCTTTAAATGTATGGCTCTGAATTCTACCCATTCAATGAACTCCAAAGCCTCACACATTGTTTCTGGGATGATTCTTGGAAGGCTACCAAAGACAATTCAAATTTAGTATTTTTATAACCAAATTTATTATTATTTCTGCTCAGCATCGGCTACCTCTTCTATCTTCTCTTTCTTAATTAATAACATCAACATCTACCCGATTGCTCAAGCAAGGAATGTTGATTGCAGCTTCCTGAAGCATCCTTCTGCTCCCTGCCCTAAATTCCAACGTTCACATCGCGTATTCACATCAGCCCTGCTTCTTTGAAATGTCTCTCAGTTCAGTCTCACTACAGCCCTTGCCTGGAGGGTCTCAGTGAGTTGCCTGCTTGATTCTTCTTAATCTTTTCTATCTCTGATCCATTCTCCTTTCTACTGGCTATATTTTTGTAAAGCATACATTTGATGTTGATAGCCTATTTTAAAATAACTATTAATGTCACCACTTTGTCTACTGTATAAAATCTAAAATGTGTCACCACTGATTTTGTTAACCTTATTAATTGCCACACCCATTCATGAGCTCTCAATGTGAGTTGTGCCAGGCTATTTCCCTTCTCTAAAAATGCTATGCAGTGTTAGGCTTCCATCACTATATGATGAGATCAAAAAAATTCATTAAGGTAGAATCAATCTGTCTCTCTTTTTTTTTTTCCTCTAACACATTCTTTTTTAATGGGTAACACTCTTGATTTGTTTTGCAATAGTGGCCTTTGTACCTGTCAGAAACACACAGGAATTTGAAGGAAGAGCCAATGTGATTTCTCCATGCCTGTACCCTCCTATACCTTCTGTAAGATGTATCACAGCCGTTAGCACACAAGAAGTGTCTAGTAAACGTGCTTCAAACTTGAATTGAATGCTGCTTTTTGTTCATCTACAATATTCCATTTTGATTCCTGGTTGTCCCTTACTCTTCCCTACAGGGCTTGACACCTCAAAACCCTTATGTACATGTGTAGAAAATAAGCCGGAAAATGTACAAAAAATTTGTTAATTATGGTCACTTCTGGAGAGGAAGATTGGATGGAGAAGGGCAGAGAGAAATTTGTGCTTTCTAAGATCTTCTGTACAATTTACAATATTATTCTATTTATTTTATAATAAATGAAGCAAATGAAACTTCTTAGCCCTCCAACACAATCCCAGTCATCCTTATTTAAAGACTTAATGATATCTCATGACAACCTATTGTTGTCATGTTGATTCCTGTGTACATTTTGGATGTGGATTCCAGTGTTGGATGATTGTTGATTCCAGTGTACATTTCAAGAGTGGAGAATTATTCAATTCTTTTTTATAATCCAAAAGTTTCATCCTGTCAAATTTTAGGGTAATAGCTGACATGAGAAGAGTTTAAAATTTCTTCTTGAATGTATACATATATTTGTCATTCCAGATTTTAAAACAGAAAAGAAGAAAAAATGGAATACATATTGCTTCCCAATTGCTGTAATTGTTGAATATATAAAATAATAATGGTTTGATTTTTAGAATTATAGTATTATTTGAATCACTTCTGCTTGAGAATTTTTTCTTAGCTCTTCATATAGCTGAGAAGAAACTAATTCTAGTTAATATTTATCACAAAATACATTGAATTATTTGTTATAATTTTACAAACTAGTTTTTAGAAATATATAATAATCAATGTATCCACAGTTTAAAATGCATAAGCAGTAAGATCACGTAATTCATGTTACACACAACAAAGTTAATGAGCCATAAACTTATCTTGAATGAAAGTGCAGGCTTTGGTTGGGCCTTATATATAATTTGTGACTTCAGTGATATGATCTTCCTTTTTCCTTTTACCATACGATAATTAGAGTTGTATAAAATATACATTATTCTTTTCATTTACTGTGCATATTGAAGAATTACATTTCATAAAATCTCTTGGGATCTTACTATTTTACCAGACAGCTATTGTGGGTTATAAAAGATGATTCTAAGAGCAGCTCAAGCTCCTTCTCAGAAGTGAACACTAATCTCCCGAGAGCAAGTATAAAAAGAAAGAAGCTGGCAAATTAGGGTATTACCAACAAGCTGAGTATTTTCACTAGACATACAACATACAGCCTAACTAAGCAAATGTTGTTTTCATCCCCTGGAGATGCTGCCTTTTTTGAGAAACATAAAGAACATCAATTCTAGGATTTTGTGATGCTAAAAAAACTATTATAAGTCCGATTTCTTTGATATCTTAATTAAAGCAGAACTTAGGTTCTTGAAAGAAATAATTTATTTTTCTTTTTTTTCCTTTTCTCTCTCTTTCTTTCTTTCTTTCTTTCTTTCTTTCTTTCTTTTTCTTTCTTTCTTTCTTTCTTTCTTTCTTTCTTTCTTTCTTTCTTTCTTTCTTTCTTTCTTTCTTTCTTTCTTTCTTTCTTTCTTTCTTTCTTTCTTTCTTTCTTTCTTTCTTTCTTTCTTTCTTTCTTTCTTTCTTTCTTTCTTTCTTTCTTTCTTTCTTTCTTTCTTTCTTTCTTTCTTTCTTTCTTTCTTTCTTTCTTTCTTTCTTTCTTTCTTTCTTTCTTTCTTGTGTCCCTCTGTTACCTGGGCTAGAGTGCAGTGGCATCATCATAGCTCTCTGCAACCTCAAACTGCTGTGCTCAAGTCTGCCTTAGCCTTCTGAGTATCTGGGATTACAGGTGTGAGCCACCATACCTGATCACTGAAAGAAACAATTTCATTAAACTTCAAACTTGGAAAAATATACTCTATGACCATGCTATAATATTGTTATTCTTCATTCTTTATTGCACTGTATTTTTCATGTTTCATTTTTGCATTAATACACAATTTGTCTTCATGAATACTTTTTGGAACTGAAATTTTCTTTGTTAAACTAGATCATCAGTATGACAACTTCAGATGATTACCAAATACTGAATATCAACTATATTTTTTTAAAATAATTTTTTCTTGCATCATATGCCTCAAAATATTTATCACCACAAAATATGAAATAAAGGCCACTTTCTTTATTTTTACTTCAGCTACAAAAATAAACAAAGATTGAATCCAACAGGAAAATTTGTACTTTTTCTTCCCAGTGTGTGTTTCTTCCCCTCGTCCACAGGACCCAATGTGTGTTTCTTAACAGTGATTTGTCACAAACAAGCTTGACCTCAGTACAAAAATGTGCCTGAAATGGTTAGTTTATATTTCCTTTTCTTCTCTTGCTAAAAAAGCATTAATTCCATTATTTTTGTTTTCTATTTCTTGTTTTTTTTTTTTCAATTGAGGTGTTATGGACACAATAAACTGTACATATTGAAAGCGTAAAATGTGATAAGTTTTGTCATGTGAATACGCCTGTAAAACCATCACCACAATCAAGACAGTGACCATTTCCGTCTCATGCTTTTTTGAAGTGAAAAGATTTTATAACATTTTGTATGATGCATTAACTCTCATATATAGTACATGCGGGGGTGTAGAGTAAAACATCATTATAAATTTCACCCAAGATGTGTTGCCTGCCATCCCCACACCCCTAAACACAAGACTGCATTTATCTTTATCTCAAATCAATGGGGGAACCAACCATCTGCCCATTTCCTGAAGATACTGGCAGGCATTATAATTAATAGTGTCCTCACACGGTGTGCTACTCGCAGATCATTAGTGGGCAGAAAAATAATGGAGTTGATCAGGGAAAATACAAATTTTATTGACAGTGGAAATCCAATAATATGTGTCATCTGTTCCAGTCACATGATTTTTCTTATGTAGAAATACTGAAAACTTAAGAACTAAAAAGTTTGGGTGTTACACCAGTTGTTTAAAAATTTTTCCTTAATTTCAAAGAAAGAGAATAAGGTTGACAAAGGAGTACTACTACCTGTATGGCAATTTCAGCTTACAAAGAGATTATTTCATCATGTCAATAACACTGGAGAACATCAAACACATTATTTTATATCATAAGTGGCAGGATGACATAATGAGACCTTCACTGAATCTGAAAGCAGAAGACCTGTGTGTCTTAGTGTATTTCTTACTGTCTATGTGACCACAGGCAAGTTACTTAATATTGGGGGGGGGGGTTCAACTTCTTCATTTGTAAAATGAAGTGGATAAACTAGATCAGAGGTCGACAGCTCTTTCTGCAAATGACTACATAGTAATAATATTTTTGCTTTGTGGACAATACGACCTGATCTGCAGCTACTCAACTCTGCCATTGCAGAGCAAATCAGCCAGAGACAAAGGAGCAAATAAACATGAGAATGGCTGTGTTGCAATAAAATTTTACTTACCAAAACAGGCAGTGGGTAGTAGTTTGCTGATTCTGGAATTCGATTTCTAAAATTCCTTTCAGCTACAACTTCTGGTCATTGCATAAAGAATATGCTTACTTTCTACGTATTGGAAGTTATCATAGAATTATATCACCAAAAAATATTCCAAGAGGTGACTTATTTTCTCTATCTAGTTCAGATAGAATTATACTTAAATCACCAATGAAGACAGCTACCCAGTCACCTAATTCTAGTAAAAGGATGAATCTCTCTTTACTTTTTTTTTTTTTTTGGTAAAGTCACTATATAATAGGTAATATATCTGGAGCTGGTGTAAGGTTTGGAAATATCTTTAATGGCTTTAGATTGAATATCTTGCCGTTTTAAAAATGGACTTTGCACATGAGAGAAGATGGAAGAATGATATATTTCTTTTCCATTATTCTTATAGCTTCAAATTCTAGGAAATCATTCTTCCCCCGATAGATCTAAACATTATAAAATTTTTCTTCCATATAAAGAAATTGCCATAAATTATTTTTTTCAGACATAGAATGTAGATTTAATAGATCAAGAATCATAGCTCCATCAGCCTTTAAAGCTTTTTATTCTGTTTATCTTTTTTATTTAAAATATTTTATGAGCTGTATAAACAAAACATAAAAAGTGTTTAAGACAATGTAGTCAGAGATTCCATGTAATGAAAACTACTGGAATAATCTGATTTTTGAAGAAATAACATTTATGATTATTATTGTTTCATGGTTTAAAAATCATTGATATAACTATTTTAATTCAAAATAGCTAAAAAATGTAATATAATTATACAACATAGTACATCAACTAAAGTTAGCATTAAATTTTACTTCTCCATTTTCTGCTTCAATATACAAATAACTATTTAGCTATCTTCTGGAAATGGTTTGATTTCTCTAAACTATCTCTAGTACTTATTATGTATTTTTATTCTGATATTAACTGGATAAATGCATTCATAAAGATACATTAAAACCCAAATGGACAAATATTCCTTAACATTAGTGTTTATATTTACTTTAAGCCTACAAATATTTGCATGAGCCATAAAGAGACTGTGATATAAAGAAAAGGTTATTGAAGATCATTCTTGTTCTCCTCTGCAAAATCTTCCTCCAAATTCTGTTCTACTAAAGTGCCACTCAAAAATCACTAGCTTATATTAAATAATCTTATGAAGCTTTGCTCAAGTTAGCAGAAAATTCTACTAGGGCTGGAAAGATGTCTGTTTTATATACCCTACAACAGCACCCAACAGATTATGTAGCCCATACAGATGCTCTACAAAGCAAATTGGTTAGGCTAAATATAGTATTACCTTTATCACCAGTACCATTACCATCAGCAACAACAAATCATTATCCTGCTCATTATGCACCATACATTGTGCCAGACACTTAGATAATTTATAATCATACACCAAAACTACACATTGGGTTTCTTTTCCTTTTTCTTCTTTTGTTTTGTTTATATTATTCAAATCTGCAGAGTTGTCAGAATATTCCAATGAACACCTCTATACTCTTCACCTGGACTCACTAATAGTTAACATTTTTCCATATTTACTTTACCTCTTTCTATATTAACTATACATATTATATATGAATGTTACTTTTGCTTAGCTTTTGAGAGTTAATTGTAGGCATCATGACCTTTTACTACTTAGTAATTTAGAATGTATTTCTCAAGAAGTATTGTTCATACATATGTTTAATACAAAATCAAATTCAGGAAATTTAATGTTGTCATAAACATATTATGTAATAAAAATCCTTAAATGTCTAATTGTCTTAACAATGTCCTTAAGAACATTTTTCCTTCCTCATCCAAGATCCAATCTGGGCTCATGTGTTATCATCATGTTCCTATGGTCTCTGTTAACCCCAACAGTTGTTCCTCAGCCTGTGTCTTTTATGACATTGATATTTTGAAGAATATTGCAAGTAGTTTTATAGAGGGCAAATTTCACTCAATTTAAGTTTATCTAATTGTTCTTTCATAATTAGAGTCAGATCTTCCTTCCTTCCTCCACCTCTTTGCTTTTTATGTTTTTGTTTTTATTTTTATTTTTTTGTAGCTAGGATAACACAAAAGTAGTATCACATCCTCCTCACAATGTGCATCGGAGGCACATGATGTCTGCCCCACTAAGATTCTGTTATTTTTGATTAAACAAGGGTCTATGAGATTTCTTCATTATAAAGGAATTTTTTCCCCTTGCAATTAGTAACTGATTTATGTTCTCTAACAAACTTCCCCCAAATAGTTTTAGCATCCCTTGATCATTCTGCCTAAATCAGACATTAGTATGGTGATGACAAAAAAGGCAAGTTTTAAAATCCATAAATTTTGGCTGGGCATGGTGACTCACACCTATAATCCTAGCACTTTGGGAGGCTGAGCAAGAGGATCATTTGAGATCAGGGGTTGGAGACCAGCTTCAGCAAGAGCAAGATTCCATCTCTACTAAAAATGGAAAAAATTAGCCAGGTGTGTAATCCCAGTTAGTTGGGAGGTTGAGGCAGGAGGATTGTTTGAGACCAGGAGATTGAGGTTGCTATGAGCTAGGCTGACACCATGGCATTCTAACCCAGACAACAGAAGAATACTGTCTCCAAATAAATAAATAAATAAATAAACAAACCAATTTTCTGTATTAATTTATTGGCATTTTGCCATGAAGAACTATCATTTATCTGTTTGTTATGTCAATATGGACTCAAGGATTCTATTTTACAATTCCATGTATTATAATACAATGCTGTCATTATTAATTTTGATGTTCAAATTATTCCAGACTTGATCAGTAGAAGCCTTTTCAAGATGACATTTATGTTTTTTTGACATATCTTCATCAGTTTTTAAAAACCGTTGCAGAATAACATACATATAGACAAATGCAAAATTCTTAAATATGAAGATCAAAAATTTACACAAACTAAATACACTGCTCTAATTAGTACACAGATAACACACAGAACATTACCAGCATCTCAGAGCTGTCCTGTGCCTCTGCTAATCATTCGGCCCCAAGAGTAACCACTATGTTGACTTTTAACATAATGAATTACCATGTTTCTGTGAAAATAAGACAGGGTCTTATATTTATTTTTCCTCAAGAAGACACCCTAGGGCTTATTTTCAGGGGATGTGTTATTTTTTTAAGTATGTTACAACAATCTACATTTATTCAAATATAATTAAGTCGTCTTCTTCTGGAACATCATCATAACTCTCCAAACTCCAAATTCCATCCTGAATTTCTTGCGACTCTATTTCCTTTAGAACCATTGGCCCCAATCTCTCATGTCGTGCAACAGAGCTCTCATTAAATGAGCAGGGCTGGCTTATTTATCAGAGATCCAGTGAGCACTGGGTCCAATCTGCACAGTGGAGCAGAAATGATCTCTCTGGGCTCAGTAGGAGACTGCTTGCTGAAGCTTTCCCCCGTCCCCTGGTGTTTGTGGGGGGTGAGAGAGGCCCACAGTGCTGAGTAAAATGGCAGCCACGGCTTTCCTTCTTCCCCCTGGGGACACACAATACCTAAAGCAGAGCGTCCTGCTCCTCACTTCATCGAGGAGACTTTCCCCTCACAGCCTCTGCTCGCAGCACGCACAGGGTGGCCGGGACCTGACAGGGGGAGCCAACCTTGTTGGTGGGGCTGCCTGCACATTTCTGGTCACCTCTGGGATAGTAGCTGTCACGATGGGGCTGATGAGAAGGGCTACTCGTCTTCTTTACCGCTCTGAGACGAAATGCATGGGTTGTGCAGATGCGCTGCGTAGCCATGCCCGTCACTAGGTCTTATTTTCAGGGTAGGGCTTATATTGCACAAATGCTTAGAAATCCTGCTAGGGCTCATTTTATGGGTAGGTCTTATTTTTGGGGAAATATGGTAGTTTTGCCTGGTTTTGAAACGTATACAAATGGAATCATACAAAATGTATTATTGGGTCTGACTTATTTTGCTTACTATGTATAGACATAGTTTGTTAATTCCCATTGTTGTGTGGGAGTTCATTGTGTGACTATCCCACAGTGTATTTATCCATTCTATTGTTGATTCTCATTCAGTTATATGCATATACATATATATGTGTGTGTGTGTTCACCAAATACACACATATTTGGTGAACATATATGTCAATATTGATACACTACATATTTCTGTTGGGTATGTTTTATTATTTATTTATTAATTTTGAGACAGAGTCTCGCTTTGTTGCTCAGGCTAGAGTGAGTGCCGTGGCGTCAGCCTAGCTCACAGCAACCTCAGACTCCTGGGCTCAAGCAATCCTGCTGCCTCAGCCTCCCAAGTAGCTGGGACTACAGGCATGCGCCACCATGCCCGGCTCATTTTTTCTATATACATTACTTGGCCAATTAAGTTTCTTTCTATTTATAGTAGAGACGGCGTTTCACTCTTGCTCAGACTGGTTTCGAACTTCTGACCTTTAGCAATCTTCCCACCTTGGCCTCCCAGAGAGCTAGGATTACAGGCATGAGCCACCACGCCCGGCCTGTTGGGTATGTTTTAGATGTGAAATTGCCGGGTCATAGGACATACATTTCTAGTAGATATTGCCAAATGATTTTCCAAACTAGTGTCTGAGAATTCCGTTTGTTCTACTTTCTTACCAACATTTGGTATTATCTGTGTTTTTCATTTTAGACATTTGGTAAATAGGTAATAGCATGATACTGTGATTTTAATTTGAATTTCACTGATAAATATTAAAGTTTTGATATATTTATCGGTCATTTGGATATACTCTTTTGTTAAGTGCTTCTTAAATCTTATGTTCATTTTTGTCAGTTCTCTCCAAACTGATCTGTAAATTCCATACCACCTCCATCTATATCCTAGAGGGGTGTGTGTTTGTATCTGTGTGTGTGTGTGTCTGTCTATGTAAATTAACAAGCTAATTTTGTAATTCCTATGAAAATGCAAAGGGTCAATAACAGCCAAGGAAATATTAAATAATATATCTGGAGGATTGACATTTTCAAATATAAATACCAATTATTAAGATACAGTAATTAATGCTTCATGACACAGGCCAATGACCAAATAAGCCAATGGGAAAGAGTAGAGAATCTAGATTTATGACAAAAATGACAATGAGAAAAGTATGGTCCTTTCAATAAATGGTTCTAGGTCAGTTGAAAATCAATATAGAGAATATATTTTGGTTCTACCTTACAATACATACACACAAAATTCCAGATCTAAAAAGGAAAGAGTAGACAGTAAAGCTTTTATAAGAAAAAATAGGAGAACATCTTCATGACCTTGAATCAGGCAAATATTTCTTAAACAAGTATAGATAGAATAGATAGAATTTGCTATTGACAAGATGTGAGGTTGAGAGAAAGAAGACTCATGGATAGCTCCAAAGTTTTAGGACTAAGCAATTTGGAGGTAGAAGATGCCATCTGTTGTGACAAGAAAGATTATAGGATGAGCCAGTTTTGAGTGTTCACATCAGAACTATAGTATTGGAGAAGTTAAATTTGAGATATTTTTTATATATTTCAGTAGAGAAGTCAAGTAGATAGTCAAATATATAAGTCAAATTTCATGGGAGAATTCCAGGCTGGGACTGCACCTTAGGAATTGTCTGAATAGAGATTTATTTTACAATCATGAGTCAAGAGAAGAGAAGAGGCTCAAGGACTGAAAGGTAGAATTTTGTTGAAAAATAATGTGCAGCCGACACAAATGAAAATTCTAAAAAGACTGGGGAAAAAAGAAGCAAACTTAAATATTCTACATGATAAGGGACATTGTTTATTTGGACATTACAGCCAGATCTTATACGTGTGAAATACAGATATTTACTGCATTTTTTAGATGTGCAAACTGAGGTTCATATGTGTTTAAAGTTCAAACTGAGCTCTCTCTGACCCTGTGTCCTGCAGAGAAAGATTTCTACATCATGTTTCCTATCTCACAGAAGACTGATGTCCTCACTTCCAAGTTATTTTTCAGCTAAAAAATACTCAGATGAAACTTGCAAACCTGGTCAATTTTTTATGATCTATTTAAATATTAGATAAAATTGGATATCATCTTCACTCTTCCATTTGTGAAAAGATGTGTTTACTGAGGAAACTTAAAGTGTTCTTCAGGCAGAAATCTGTTCTCAAAGAACTTGATTATGGTGGAATTCCCAGACGAATTTACATGCACACATTGTTCTCACTCATGTAGCATAAACTGTACAGTTGTAATTGGAGACTGACTCCTGTTAATTCTTTGAACAGTAGAAATACAACTGGGAATATAACTCCTCTATTTAAAAAGTGTGATTGGCAGGCCCAATACAATGGAGAACATTGCAGGTGAGGAGAAAAGGCATTTTGGGGTAGAATAATCTTTACCGTAGTGGAGGCTAGGTATAGTGGGAGTTTAAATTAAATAACTAACTTAAAGATAGGTTTCCATAGAGTTAATTATCTCTGGCTATATAGTGTAAAGCCATTTCTGGGTCTAGCATGTTAGAGAAACACTAAATGGTAGAGTGAGGTGGTTTCAAGTATACACATCCAAATGCTGGGATACTTAGGTTCAAATCTCGACTCTGACACCTACTAGCTCTGTGATCTTCGAAGAGATACTCACCTCTCTGTGCTTTCTGTTTTTCAGCTACAAAACCAGGAATCATAATAGTACCTTATTACCATCATCATCATTATTATTAGGGTGAACTTGAGGATGAAACAAGTTAGCATCTATAACACATAGCACTTAAACAGGGCAAGACAAATAATAAAAATGTATAAATGTTTGTTATTAAGATGAAATTAATAGCAATAAGAAATAGTTTAGTGTCTTAACTTACTCCTGTGGCTGGAGGACATTTTGCTTTTGGTCAGAACTATTTGAGAAAAACTGAGAAGAGAAATCCACGTTTGTATTATTTACCTCATCATCAAAGAACATTCATTAATCGTCTCTCCACTGTGCTGGGCATCACCATTATCAAGTCAGACAACAGCACTTATTACCCACTCCTTATGTGCAGGTGTAGAAAGAAGTGTTTAGTAAATGTTCACTTTCACATTGTGTCAGATTCTTTCCAAAGGATCACAAAAGCAGAGTCCTTACTCTGAAATAAAATCATGATTTACAGTTGTGTAAGAATAAAGATACTGTGATTTTGAATAGTACCCTGAACAGTGTGAATTCCAACTCATAACTGATGGTAGACATAGTCTTTCTATCACTCAGCACTTAGAATGATATTCCTGTAGACCAGTTAGCAGCATTATACTGTCCAGGTGTATTGCACTTGAGACTATAATATCGATCCACTTGGTTAGTCTTCCATTCTCTGCAAGCAGAAGTGTCTATAGTCCAGGCCTTCTTATTGTTAGCTGTTGTCCTACTTTATCATTTTAAAAACCAATTAGTTAGAATAGATGCAGTGCTGGCTAAAATGCAGACGGATGTGGAACGCAACATGGCAGGGCAAAGGGGTTTCCGAAAGGCTCTGCATCACTGTCTGCCCTTTCTTCAAGGGTTTTGTTCAACAGCAAGACTGAGACCACAGCTGGAGGCCAAACAGTGTTTACCATGACTTTGAGTTGAACTGATCCATTGTAGATCATTAATAAACACTGTAGACCATTAATAAACAACTAGCATCTTGATGAATTTTCTACACAAACATTGATTCAAAACTCAGCAACTCTTCAAATTTCCTTGTGTAGAAAAAACACAAGCCAAAAGACCTTGATTTCAATTTATGACTGGTAGATAAGCTAGAAGAGTACTTCCTACTTAATTTTTTGTTTTATGTACAAGGTATAAAACCCATGAAAGTGGTATCTGCTTCCTCCCTCACTAATAAAAGTTAAAGATGTAAATCTTTATTATAGAATGTCTTTTGTTCTTTTGGGTAGGTGCCCAATAGTGCTATTGGTGGGGGATCTAGCATTTCTTACATATTCCTGGATAGAATTTGAGCCCATCCTCCGAAGTGAAGTATCACAAGAATGGGGGAATAGGCTCTACATGTACTCACCATCAAATTGGCACTAACTGTTTGACACTATGGTGCTCACATGGTAGTAATATTCTTCAGGGATTGGGGACTTGCGGGTAGGTAAACTCACAACTAATGGATGCAGTGAGCATGGTGGGGGGGAAGGGCACGCCTCAAATCATGGCTTGGGTGTGGCAAAGTCGTAACATGTAACCAAAATGTTCATACCCTCATAATATCCTGAAATAAATAAATAAATTATAAAAAAGAAGATAAATGAAAAGAAGTCATATTTATAATAAATTAAAATTCTCCACGTTATGCTAATCAAATACCTTAAAAAGGCAAAACAAATGTATATAGATGAAATATATCCATAAAACTATTGAGATTTGAAAGGAGAACATACTTTAATTCTACCTACTTCACATCTCTGTTATATTAACACACTTATTTTGTTTGTCATATTTGACTTCTAGCCATTTCTTTTTCATTACAAATTAGCATAATTGATAAATGTTTCTCAATTTTGAACATATTGCTTGAGCTTTAAGTTATTTTGTTAATCATAATAAACAGCAAGTTAACATTAATCCTCAAAAAAAGGACCTAAATCTTCAGCTGAGATTCTGTTTTTTCAAACTAAGATATAATTTAATTTCTTATTTTTTAATTTATAAAATATGTCTATATATTAGATTTGAATATAAATATCTTTTGAAATAATCAATTTTATCTTTCTTAATTGATATGCAAACTAATTACTTAGATCTAAAACTCTGAAATATCTGGCTAGAATTCCAGTGGAAATACTAATTTGCTACAAAATCTGTCAGGAGCTCTTACTCCTAAGGAAGAGATTAAAGTACCTTCCCCTAGATATAATCCATCCCCCATCTACATTTTCAAATTTGCATGTTAAAAACTTCTAGGACTAGAGAGCATAATGTTTTCACAATGTCCATTGAATCCACTCATTTATCTCTTCCTTTATTCAACAAGTATTTAGTGCTTACCTATTATATACTAGGCACTGCTCTAGGGACTAGGAATCAAACAGTAAGAAAGACATACCAGGTCCCAACTGTCATAAAGCTCAGGGGACAATGAAGGGAGAGTGGCAATGAGTAAGTAACCAAATACATGAACAAGATAATTTCAGGCTGTAATTAATGCTGTAAATATCAGAGATGGTGCCAGAGGAATCTGCAAGTTGGGCTCTGTTATTTATTTATTTATTTAATCATTTCTTCCTCTGTGCTTTAGCTTGGGTAATTTGTATTACTATGATTTCAAGTTCATTCATTTTTACTTTTGAAGTTTGTGACACCTCTTTGTATGCTCAAGAGAGAGATATTTGGCACCACTTTTCAGCTCTAATTAGAAGTGGGATATTAATACTTTTTATGCTCAGCTTTGAATACTAGTGGTCAATTTGAGGGCAATAGCAAAAGTCACACTGAACAGCCAATATCATATGTTCAATGTGACTTCACTGAGCATTATGTCAATAACCCTCAATTTTGGTTAGACATTGGAGATAAAATAGTGAATAATAAAACACAGGTCTCTACTCTTACAGACTTTTAGTCTTAGAGATAATTTAGCAAGTAACCAACAATTACCAGAAAGATGATAAAGACTGCCCATAGAAGAATATAAGAGTAGAGTCATATGCAAGCAATTAGCATCATTTTGAAAGTTATGGAAGAGTTTCTAAATGAAGAGATATTAAAGCCAAGACCTAAATGATAAGTAATATTGAATAAGGTGAAAGGAGCAGAGAGGAAGGAGAAATTCAGGGAAAGGATTGATTGTTTGAAAAACTCAAGGAAACAAGAGAAGAAAGCCATTCTATGAACTCCAAGAAATTCATTAGGGGTAAAATGCATGCTTGCAAGAGGTGTAGTAGTGGTGGTGATGAGGTTTGCTGTGAAGCTGAGGTTACTGAGTTATGCAGTGGCTAGTCCATGAAGGGCATTCTTGGACATGCTATGGAACTTACATTTTATTCTGAGGACAACTGGAGCCTAATAAATACTGTTGAGGAGGAGAATGATGTAATCAGGTTTGTATTATAGAAATTTGCTCTGACTACAATGTAGAGAATGAACTGGTAAATAAATCAAGGGCAGGGAGATGAGTCAGAAGCTATAGCAATCGTTCAAGCAAATCATTTGCTTGTCAGAGAGCAGTAATGACAGTGGGGACAAAGAAGTGGAAGAATTAGAAAGCTAATTAGAATAAAGAAGGAGGAGAGAATCATATGATTGAATGTTTGGGAAGTGGTAATAAAAGGGAAGGATAAGTCAGAGATGATTTTAGGTTTTTCGACTGAACTCGTGAATATCCATTTATGAAACAGGGAATACATAAAGAGAGTTATGTTTGCTTATTTATTTATTTATTTTTGTTCTTGAAAGGAAAGGCTGAGCTGAATTTTAAACTTTCATTCATTCATACACTTATTCTTATGTGCCAGACGCTATGCAAACACTTCATAACATAGTCGTAGAATGGCAGACAAGATCCTGTTCCCATGGAGCTTATATATTAGTCAGGGATATGGAGCTAACAAATGAAAGAGATTATTATAAGTAGTCAAGATAGCACATAGAGTCTGAGGTACCTGTAAGATATTTATATGGAGGACACATCCTAAATTTTACAAACTTATTCTCATTTTTATTTTTTTTTGTTTGTTGAGTTTCTCCTGCTTAAAGCAGCTTTTTTTCCTTGTTCACAGACGACTCAGCCCCATGCTTCTTTTATTCTTGAAATCCTCCCAGCTATCTCAACCCACAGTGACTTTTTCCCATTCTCTGCATTTCTGTTGCACTCATTATGTGTGCACCTAACTTGGTGTCTAACATTTGTCACATTTGCCCTTCTAGGAGAGGCAGTAAAGAACAGTGAATAAGAGCATTGACCCAGAAGACAGACTGGCTGGGTTCATGATCTCTCTACCATTTTTTTGTTCTTTGTTTTCAATTTCCTCATCTGTGAAATAGAAATAATCATAATAATTATAACCACCATGCAAAGTTGTTGTAAGTATTAAATGAGTTAATGTATATAAAGTGTTTGGGCAGATGCCTGGCACATGGTGGTCATTATATTATAAATCTATATATTAGATTGTATTATACCTAAACATAATATCATATATAAGTTGTTTTGTTGTTGTTATATGACTTCTCATCTTAACTAAATGATAAGCTTCCAGGAAGTTGGGCTCTGTGGGTTTGCTTGAGTTTGCTATATCTTTCCTTGCTATATCTGCAAACATGGGTTTGCTATGTCTTTCCTATACTCAGTTCCTAGCATTCAATGGATCCTAGTTGAACATTTTGGACTGTGAAATTTTCACTTTAAGAGTGGTGTCAATGGAAAAAAAATTGTTTCTAGAATATTTTTTAGTGGGCATATACTTTTGCCTTGAAGCAAAAAAGGGTTTCAAAATTTTATATTTCGAACTAAAAATCATAAAAGACATTCATCAGATGGGAAAAGAATTACTTTTTCACATATATTTTATAAGTTAAATGGGAGAGGAGTTAAAGCTGAAAATTCTCTTGTGCTTCTGTCGTGATGCTGTTTTGGAGGCTGGAGACCTGGCAGATATATAATTTACTATAGCAAATTGAAATAATCTCAATTACTGCTCTGCATTTTTCCTTCTAACTCTAAAGGGGGCCAGTTATTTTATAAATAATGACATGCAGCAGGGTTACATTTTGAAAAGGGCATTATTTCAGTTTTATTTAACTTCTTAATGATATGTGGAAAATTCTTTGTGACAGTAAAGAGAAACCCACAAAGCAAGTTTTAAGGAAAAGTTCATTGTAGTCTTTGTTTGCCGAAGTGTAAGCATAGCTTGGAAAATGACAAATGTTGCATTAATAGTTTCTGCACCATTTATGACTATATCAGTATTTTTTCCCCATGTGGTTTTTATAAAAGTCAAATTTAGTTCAATCAGTAGTATTTGAGATAGTTTTTTCAGTAGCTGGTAACACATTATGTGCTCAAAAATAAGGAAAAATAGAAGACCGTGGAAAATATATAGCAGTATATAAATGGTTTCCTTTAGCACAAGATTTAAAAAAAAAAAATGCCTTAAAACAGAAACTCTCTATCCATTGATACAGTTTCAATTAGCATTAATCACGCCTCAGGTAAACCTCATTGGCTACAATACTGCCACTGCGCAAAGCTCTATCCGTTGATATAAATAGAGCTTTTGTTTAAGTTCATTTTTGGTAATTAGGGGACTGGGGATTACATTTAGAATATTATACTTTGTCTTTTCTTCCCCAGCCTTATTGACGAATGATTGGCATGTAAAAATTGGCTCAGGGCTCGTGAGGACGGAGGGATTCTCCTGTAGTAAGGACTGGAGGTGTTCGCGGTGGCCCTAGGGCTGGTGGAATCCTCTGCTTACCTTTCCCCTGACATGGGAAGTCCCTGCTGACTCAGGCAAAGGGAGACGGGGCTGCAGACGCTGGTGCCTCTACGCTGCCCTCCTGGACTTGCAATCTTGGCAGGTGCATGCCCCCTTCCCCGTGGCACTCCAGTCAAATCTTGGCTGATCGTTCATTGCCTTGCTCTTTTCTTGCGGGAGAAATGAGTCGTCATATTGCTCACTCTGATACTGTAATTTTTATTGTTATTTTAGAGTGTGCTTGTGAACTGTAAACAGCCTCAGGCAGGTCCTGCAGGAGGGATTCCAGAAGAAGGCACTGTTGTCATAGGAGGTGACAGCCCCATGCGTGTCATTGCCCCTGAAGACCTTCCAGGGGGACAAGATGTGGAGGTGGAAGACAGTGATGCTGATGACCCTGACCCCTGACTAGGTCAATGTGTGCGTTTGTGTCTTCGTTTTTAACCAAAAAAAGTTTACAAAAAAAACGAGAAAAAATTTTTAAAATAGAAAAATGCTTACAGAATAAAGACATAAATAAAGAAACTATTTTGTGCAGCTGTGCAACATGCTTATGTTTTAAGCTGTTATTACAAAAGAGTCAGAAAGTTAAAAAATTTAAAAGTGTATAAAGTAAAAAAGTTATAGTAAGCTACAGTTAATTACCGAAAAAATAAAAAAATCATAAATGTATTATAGTCTAAAGTACAGTGTTTATAAAGTCTATAGTAGTGTACAGTAATGTCTTAGACCTTCACAGTCACTCACTCACTGACTCACCCAGAGCAACTTCCAGCCCTGCAAGCTCCATTCAAGGTAAGCAGCCTATACAGGTGTACCATTTTAAACAAATCTGTTATGCCATGTTTTTGCTATACCTTTTCTATGTTTACATATACAAATACTGACCATTGTTTTACAACTGGTGTGTAGTAGGCTGTACCACCTAGGTTTATGGAAGTACACTCTTTGATGTTCCTATAATGATGAAATCACCTAATAACACATTTCTCAGAATTTAACCCCATCACTAAGTGACACATGACTATACACACACACACACACACACACACACATTAATGTATTTATTTATACTTCTATGGACACCTAGGTTGTTTCCATATCTTATCTACTATGAATAAATGCTGTAAACAAACATAGGAGTGCAGATATCTTCTTGACACACTGAATTCATTTTTTTTGGATATACACTCAGAAGTGAAATTGATGGATCACATAGTTGTTCTATTTTTCACTTTTTGAGGTATCTTCATGCTGTTTTCTACAATAGTTGTATCAATTTACGTTCCCACCAACAGTGTGCCAGGGTTCTCTTTTTTCCACATGCTCACCAATACTTCTTACTTCTTGTCTTCCTGGTAATAGCCAACCTAACAGGTGTGAGATGGTATCTCATGGTAGTTTTAATTTGTATTTCTCTGATGATGAGTAATATTGATAACACTTTTATTTACCTGTTAGCCATTGGCATATCTTCTTTGGAAAAATGTCTGTTTTCCACTTTGCTATAAAGGAATGCCTGAGACGGGGTAATTTATAAAGAAAAGGGGTTTATTTGGCTGACGGTTCTGCAGATATGTGAGAAGCACGGTGCCAGCATCTGCTTCAGTGAGGGTTCGAGGGAGTTTCCAGTCGAAGTGGAAGGTGAAAGGGAAACATGGCGAGAGTGGGAGCAAGAGAGGGAGGAAGTGGTGCCAGGCTCCTTTATAAAGACAGCTCTTGTGTGAACTAATAAAGCGAGGACTCACTCATTATCCCCGAAAGGGACCCCTGACATTCATGAGGAATCCACCCCCATGAACAAACACCTCGCACCAGGCCCCACCTCCGACACTGGGGATCCAATTTCAACATGCGTTTGGAGGGGCCGAATATCCAAACCATATCATTCTGCCCTCGGCCCCCCACATCTCAAGTCCTCCTCACATTGCAAAATACAATCACCCCTTTGCAATAGTCCCCCCAGATCGTAACACATCCAGCACCAACTCAGAAGTTCAAAGTCCAGAGTCTCATCTGGGCCTCAAGACAAGTTCCTTATATCTGTGAGCCTGTGAAATAAAAAACAAGTTATTTACTGCCAAGATACAACGGTGGTACAGGCATTGGGTAAACATTCCCATTCCGAAAGGGAAAAATCAAAAATCAAAAAAACATTTTGATTTCTTTTTGAGAAATCAAAAAAAAAAACAACAACAAAAAACAACCAGAGGCAACAGGCCCCAAGCAAGTCTGACACACAGCAGGGCAGACATTAAATCTTAAAGCTCCAAAGTGGTCCCCCGCAGGTTCCGCCTCCTGTGGGTGTGAGGGGTGGCCCGCAGTCTCAGGCAGCCCTGTCCCGGGGCACAGCCCCCAGGACCGCCTCACAGCTTGGAATCTGGTGCCTGCGGCAATTCCAGGCTGAGGGTGCGCCTGCTGGTGGCGCTACCATCATGGGGTGTGGAGGGCAGTGACCCCCTTCCCAGGCATTGCCTCTGTAGGACTCCGTGTGGGGGCTCCAACCCCACGTTTCCCCTCAGCACTGCCCTAGTAGAGTCTCCCAGCGGGGGCTCCGCCCTGCAGCAGGCTCTGCCTGGCACCCAGGGTTTCTTTCTTTCTTTTTTTTTTTTTTTTTGAGACGGAGTCTCACTTTGTGGCCCAGGCTAGAGTGAGCACCGTGGAGCAATCCTGCTGCCTCAGCCTCCTGAGTAGCTGGGACTACAGGCATGCGTCACCATGCCCGGCTAATTTTTTCTCTATATATTAGTTGGCCAATTAATATTTTTTTCTATTTATAGTAGAGATGGGGTCTGGCTCTTGCTCAGGCTGGTTTCAAACTGCTGACCTCGAGCAATCCGCCCGCCTCGGCCTCCCAGAGTGCTAGGATTACAGGCGTGAGCCACCGCGCCAGGTGGAAGCCGCCATGCTTTCCTTGATCTCGCATTCTGTGTGCTGTAGCGCACCACGTGGAAACCACCAAGGTTTACAGCTTGCACATTCCAGAGTGGCATCCTGAGCTGTCCCTGGGACCCTTTGAGCCACAATTGGAGCCAGAGAGCCTGGGATGTGGACAGCAGCATCCAGGGGTAGCACAGGCCCGTGTCACCCAGGGCCTGGTCCCTGAAACCATTCAGTCCTCCTAGGCCTCTGGGGCTGTGGTGAGAGGGGCAGCCTGGAAGATCTTTAAATGCCTTTGGGGACTTTTCCCTATAGTCTTTATTAGCACCCGGCTTCCCTTTTAGTCATGTTAATCTCTCTAACAAGTGGTTACTCCACAGCCTGCTTGCATCTCTCTACCATGTGGCCAGGCTGCAAATTTTCCAAATTTTTATGCTCTGCTTCGCTTTTAATTATAAGTTCCAACTTTAAGTCATTCCTTTGCTCCTGTATCTGGTCATAGGCTATTAGAAGCAGTCATGCCATCCCTTGAATACTTTGCTGCTTAGGAATTTCTTCTGCTAGGTACCCTAGGTCATCACTCTTAATTTCAGCCTTCCACAAAGTCCTAGGGCATGGACCATGCAGCCAAGTTCTTTGCTAAGATGTAACAAGGGTGAGCTTTATTTACTCCAGTTCCCAATAAATTCCTCAGTTCCATCTGAGACTTGGTCAGCCTGGCCCCCATTGTCTCTATTTCTATCAATATTTTGATTACAACTACTTAACAAGTTTCTAAGGAGTTCCAGATTTTCTCCTGTCTTCTTCTGAGCCCTTCACACTCTTCCAACCTCTGCTCAGCATCCAAAGCCATTTTAAGGTATCTTTATAGCAATACTCCACTCCCTGATACCAATTTTCTGTATTGATCTGTTTTGTGCTGCTATACAGGAATGCCTGAGACTGGGTAACTTATAAAGAAAAGAGGTTTATTCGGCTCAAAGTTCTGAAAACTGTGCAAGAAACATCTCACCAGCATCTGCTTCTGGTGAGGGCTTCTAAACCATATCAGGTTCTTTGCTCATTTTTTAAATTGGGCAATTTGTAACATTGCTATTGTGTTGTGTGAGTTCCTTAAATATTTGGGATATTAACTCCACATTAGATATTTGGTTTCAAAATGTTTTCTCACACTCTCCAAACTGTCTTTTCATTTTGTTGATCGCTTCCTTTGTTGTACAGAAGTCTTTTGGTTTGATGTAGTCCCTCTTGTTTATCTTTGCTTTTGATGCCAGTGCTATTGGTGTCACGTCCAAGCAATCATTGCAAAGACCCATGTCAAGACTTATATTCACTATATATTCTTTTAGGAGTTTAAAATTTTAAGCCTTATATTTAAGTATTTAATTTGTTTCAAGTTGATTTTTGTAAATGGTTTAAGATAAGGGTCCAATTTTATTCTTTTGCATGTGGATATGCAGTTTTCCCAAGACCATTTATTGAAGAGAGTATCCTATTTCCATTATGTATTCCTGTCTCCCTTGTTGAAGATTAGTTGATGGCATATGCACGAGTTTATTTCTAAGCTCTGTTGTGTTCCATTGATCTATGAGTCTATTTTTTATGCTAGTATCATATTGCTTTGATTACTACAGCTTTATAATATAGTGTAAAATCAGGAAGTGTGATGTCTCTAGCTTTGTTCTTTTTTTTCTCAAGATTGACTTGGATATTAGGGGTGTTTTGTGGTTGCCTACAAATTTTAGGATAGGTTTTGGGTTTTTTTTCTATTTCTATAAAAGGTACCATTCGAATTTTGATAGAGAATGAATTGAATTTGTAGTTAATTTGGGGTAGTATAGAAATTTTAATGATATTAATTCTTCCGATTCATAAACAAAGGATATCTTTCCATTTATTTGTATCTACAGTTTCCTTCATCGAAGTTTTATAGTTTTCAGTGTACAGATCTTTTACCTCCTTGGTTGAATTCATTCCTAAGTATTTTTTTAAAGTGTTGTAAATAGGATTTTTTATTGGTTTATTTTTTAGTTTGTTTTTAGTGTATAAAAATGCTACTGTTTTTTGTATGTTGATTTTATATTCTAAAACTTTACTGAATTTTCTAGTTCAAGTCATTTTTTTGTGGAGTCTTTAAGGTTTTCTATATATAAGACATGTCATTGGCACACAAGACAAATTTACTTTTTGGATTCATAATTTGGATGCCTTTTATTTCTTTTTCTTGCCTAACTGATCTAGCTAGGGCTTCCTTGCTATATTGAATAGAAGTTATGAGAGTGGGTATCCTTGTCCTGTTCCTGATCTTAGAGGAAACTCCTTCAGATTTTCATTGTTAAGTATATTACTTGTTGTTTTGTCATAATGGCCTTTATTATGTTGAGGTACCTTTATTCTATATTTAATTTGCCAAGAATTTTTATCACAAAAGGAAGTTGATTTTTGTCAAATGCTTTGTCTGCAGCTATTAGGATGATCATATGGTTTTCTTCTTTCATTCTGTTTATATGTGTTTCACCACCTTTATTGGTATGCATATTTTGAACCATTCTTGAATCTTTGGGATAAATCCCACTTGATCATGGTGTATATCCTCTTTTTTTTAATTTCAGAATATTATGGACCCTCAAACACTTTGGTTACATAAATTGCCTTTGCATAGCCCAAGTCAGAGCTACAAACATGTCCATCCCCCAGAAAGTGCACACTGTGCCCATTAAGTGTGAATTTACTCTTCCCCTTCTCTCCCCTCTCCCCTGCCCAACACCTGATGAATGTTATTAATACTTCCATATGTGCACATAAGTGTTAATTGGAAAAACTCTTATAGACACCGGCCTAGGCAAAGAATTTATGAAGAAGACTCCCAAAGCAATCATAGCAACAACACAACAACAAAAATAAATAAATGAGATCTGATCAAATTAAAAAGCTTGTGCACAGCCAAATTATCACTAGAGCAAACAGACATCCTACAGAATGGGAGAAAATATTTGCATGCTGCACATCCAATAAAGGGCTGATAACTAGACTCTGTGTAGAACTCAGGAAAATTAACAAGAAAAAAATCAAACAACCCCATTAAAAAGTGGGCAAATGACATGAACAGAAACTTTTCAAAAGAAGGCAGACTAATGGCCAAAAAACATGTGAAAAATTACTCAACATCTGTAATCATTAGGGAAACGCAAATCAAAACCACAACAAGATATTAACTAATTCCAGTGAGAATGGCTTTTATCAAAAAGTCCCAAAACAACCAATGTTGGCATGGATGTGGAGAGATAATGTACGATCCTTTTAATGTACCATTGAGTTTGGTTTGCTATTATTTTGTTGATGATTTTTGCATCTATTTGCATCACAGATATTGGCCTGTAATTTTCTTTTCTTATAGTGTTCTTGTCTGGCTTTGGTGTCAGAGCAATGTTGGTTATAAAATGACTTTGGAATTGTTCCACACTCTTCTATTTTTTTTTTGGAAGAGTTTGAAGAATTTGTATTAATTTCCCTTAAGTGGTTTGATAGAACTACCAGTGATCCCTTTTGATTTGGGACTTTTAAGATTGTTTTTGGGAGTTTTTTGCTTGATTCAAACTCCTTAGCTGTTATTGGTTTGTTTAGGTTCTCTATTTCTAGGTATTTATTCATTTCTTTTAAGTTATCAATTTCTTGTTGTATAATTTCTCATAGAGGTTACTTATGATCTTTTGTATTTTTGTGGAATCAATTATAATGTCTCCTCTTGCATTTATAATTTATTTATTTGAGTCAAAATTAACAAATATGTGGAAATTAAACAATAAATTTTTGAACAACCACTAGGTCAAAGAAGAAATCAAAAGGGAAATTAGAAAATCTCTCAAGACAACAGAAATGAAAACAGATTATTTAAAAGTTGTAGGATGCAGTAATAGCAGAAAGAAGAGGGAATTTTATAGCATTAAACCCCTACATTAAAAAGGAAGAAATCTTAAAAAAAAAAACAAAACACTCCTAACATCAGACTTCTAGGAACTACTAAAAGAAGAATAATCTAAGATTAAAGTTAGCAAAAGGAAGAAAATAACAAAGATTAAATGAGGAGAAACTAATGGAAAATAGAAAAACAATAGAAAAAAAATCAATGAAATAAAGGGTTGGTATTTTGAAAAGATAAAATTGCAAAAAAAAACCCCTTTAATTAAACTAAGAAAAAAGAGAGAAGACTCAAAGGAATAAAGTCAGAAATAAATGAGAAGACATTATAACAGATGTCTTAGAAATATAAAAGATCATAAGGGAATATTATGAACAATTATATACCAACAAATTAGATAATTTAGAATAAATGGATGAATTGCAAGAGACATAAAAAAGACTAAATCAAGAAGAATCAGAAAGTCTGAACATACTAATAACAAATAGGGAGACTTAATGAATAATCAAAAACCTAACAACAAAGAAAAGTCCAGGATCAATATCTCCACTGATGGGTTCTACCAAACATTTTAACAATTAACACTAGTCCTTCTCAAATGGCCCCAAAAAACTGAAGGAGAGGGAACACTTCTCAACTCATTGTATGAAGCCAGCATCACCATGCTATGAGAGCTACCACACAAAGCTGTAAGAAAAGAAAACTACAAGCCAGTATCTTTGACGAAACTAGATGCAAAAGTTCTCAATAAAATACTAGCAATTTGAATTCATCACTATATTAAAAGAATCATACCCACTAACCAAGTATAATTTATCCCTGAGATTCAAGGATATTTTAACATATGCACGTCAATCAATGCAATGCATCACATTAACAGGATGAAAACCAAAAATCACACAATCATCTCTATAGATATAGAAAAAGCATCTGACAAAATTCAATCATCTTTCATGATAACAACTCTCAACAAACTATATATAGAAGGAATTTACCACATCCAGGTATGAAAAGCCCACAGCTAACATTCTCAGTGACAGAAAACTGAAGGCTTTTTCTTCCCCCAAGATCAGGAATGATGCAAGAATGTTTGTTCTCACTTCTATTCAACATAGTACTGGAAGTCCTAGCCAGTGCAATTAGACAAGAAAGCAAGAGAGCAAGCACGATAGCAAAGGAAGGAAAGAAAGAAAGAAGGAAGAAAGAATGGAAGAAAGAAAAGCTATCCAAATTGGAAAGGAAGATGTCAAATGATCCCTTTGCAGAGATCATATGAGTTACAAATGTGTACAGGAAACCATAAAGACTCCAAAAAATGCCACAACTAATAAGTGAATTTCTCACCAGCACAATAGAATGAAGCACAATTTCTTTACTTTTCTTTTCTTTTTTTTTTTTTTTTGAGACAGAGTCTCACTCTCTTGCCTGGGCTAGAGTGCCGTGGTGTCAGCCTAGCTCACAGCAACCTCAAACTCCTGGGCTCAAGCTATCCTTCTGCCTCAGCCTCCTGGGTAGCTGGGACTACAGGCATGTACCACCGTGCCTGGCTAACTTTTTCTATTTTTAGTTGTTTGGCTAATTTCTTTCTATTTATAGTAGAGATGGGGTCTCACTCTTGCTCAGGGTGGTCTCGAACTCCTGAGCTCAAGCAATCCTCCTGCCTTGGCCTTCCAGAGTGCTAGGATTACAGGCATGAGCCACTGCGCCCGGCCAGAGCACAATTTCTTACCACATACCAGCTATATAAAAAACAACTCTGAATATCAATGAAGTGAGAGAAATTACATCATTATTTCTCTCTTGAATTGTAGTTTAACAATGTGGGCATATGTCCTTATTTGGGCCTTTAAGGGCATAATTTCATGCTAATCGCATTTTATGTGACTTCACTTTCAATTTTCACTAATTTCAATTGTCTTTAAATATAAATGCAGTTTTCCCCCCATAAATATCTTTAGTCATCACTATTCTTAAAAAGACATTAAATTGATGGGATTTATTTAAAATCTTAAGCACTCTAACATAGAATTGTCTAAGACAAAAGAATCTTAGTAGAAACATAGATATCTCCTTTCTGAAGTGCACATATACTCGAAACTCCTTGAGGGCAAGAAGTCCATTTGATTTGCATCTTCAAAAGTACTTCAGACTATGTTTTGTCATAGAAAATGTTTGCAATATATTTTCCGAATTGATCTTTATGCAATGAACATATTCTATGGCTTTAAATCTTCATTTGTTTGATTAGATTAGTGTACTTTCTTCAAGTGTTTCCATAACCAAGTGATAGACCACATAATCCCGGTAGTTTTCTTTCCAGCACTATATAAATAGAAGTTGACATTATGTTTCCTGTCTCTTCTCAGATGTCATCATTAGTATGCAGAAGGATGAGGGGACAGCAGGATAAACCTTTGAGAAAATGAAAAGAAAAAAGAACAACTTGGAGAAGGCTTCCAAAGGGTCGAAGGAGTGATGGCAAGTCTCAGGCAGCTATTATGATGTCAGGTGGCTGAAGGTGTTTTTGCCACCACCACTTGCACAGCACTGCTGCTCACTTTCCTTTCCAAACTCAAATCATCAAGTATAAACTAAAGATATAAGTGCCTCATCCACGATTTAAAAAGTTAAGGAAAACACAAGTTTAAAGAGTACTAAGATGATAGAGAACTATGTCTTTAGAAAAGACAAAGTGATATGTTTTCTCACTGTTCGGGGATAAAGATTTCATAATTTTAAGTTCATGAAGTATTAAGTTCCATTAAAAATACTTGAATAATGATATTTTTAAACAGTGCCCAAATTGGTGTGTGTACGTACATATATTATACTTCTCAATGACGGAGCAACTACTAGTTAAAATATGAAAATGAAATCAATAATTTGTATTGTATACTTATTTATCTTGATCAATTAGCTGTCTTTTAGCTCATGTTTCAATTTATTTACCTTTTAGCATTCAAAATTGGTCACTAAAGCAGTTTTAATGTTAACTCAGGAAGACAAATTTAATACTACAAATGTTAAGAATGTAAATATTTCCTGAAGTATTATCCATTGGGAATGTGCCTTGCTTTATAGCTACAAGAACAGACTTATAATAATGTGAATATTTAATCTTAATTATATGTGCTACTTAAAAAAAGCCTATACACAAGTCACAATTTTATGGATACTGTACAAATCTCATAGGGCTATCAGATGAAATAACTAAGATAACACCCTTTAAAAGGATTTTGAAAAATTAACATTTGAAATAAAAGTCACCCTCAACCCAGAAGATGAAAAGCTAATGGAGCAGTTAATATTTCACATGGTTACACAGCATGATTTTCACATTCTGTGAAAAGAAAAGTACACGTTGAATTTTATATCATCTGGCAATTTAAAAAAAGAAAACACATCTAATTTTCATAACTAAAACAAACTCCATATGTTACTAAAAAGTTTTAAGATATGAAACCAAAGCTAAAGGCACAGATGTAATTATTTTTTCCTCGCGTGAATAAAATGTGCAAGAAACTATTTCTTCTGATACAGTTTTAAAGGTTTTATATCTGACTCTAGGACTTGTCCTTGAGTGTTCCTTTGTCCTTTCTCTGTCCGGAGTGTGCCCTTAGCCTTGGGCTGATGGGGACCGTCACGTGCTGGTTTAGTTTGACAAGGCACTCAGCGCTGGTCACAGTGAGGTCACAAAGAGAGGCAACATTCATCTGGCCGAAGTCAAGCCTGTGTGACTCCCCATTTAAAAGCACTTGTATTAATTGTTACCTTTGAAAGTCAGTTAAAAACTGTAAGAACATGCCCCTCCAAGAGAAGGAAAATGTCTCACCGATGTTGGTTTTTCATTCATGGCTGCGTCTCTTACATGAACTTGTGTCATAGCTACATTCCTCTCTCTCAGTTTAAAAGTATAAAGGAAATATTTCTTGTATTTTTATGATTTCTGTAGACCTGAGTTTATTAAAGATTGTTATGTTAGGTGACACTGTATAAAATTGTGTAGGTATTTAACTTCAGTGAAAATCAAATGTAAAATTCACACGTCTTTCCTTTTTTACATTTTCATCCAAGTTCTTGACAACTTGAATAAATTTGATAAAGAGTCTTCCTAACATGAATATTGGCAAATTAAATGTTACAATAGTTCATGAAGCCTTAATACGAGTATTGTCACCTTATAATTTTAAGAAAGTCATGTTCATATTTCACTGCTTTATATTTTAGCTGTTCCCTTGCCACTGTCACAGCTAAAGGGACTTATAACATACTCGAAAATCTGGAGTACTTTGGGGTTGTCCTCTGTATGGCAACATTAAATAAATGTGTGAATGAATTGTACAAAAGAAATTATTATTTTAATTGATTATCTTAATAATCGGGTTTCTCCCTACCATCTCCAGGACTAAACTCTGATCTTTTTTGTCTTGCTCCCATTCCTTTCCAAGGGGCCTGGGGAGTCACACTTTACAAACAGTAAAATCTCATTAAAACTTGTCTTTTCGACCCAGTATGATGGGACTTACTTTCCAAACTGTCTCTGGTATGGCATTACATGACAGATAGCACACGTCCTTATCTTTAACTTAAGCATTCCTTCTTACCGACTCCAAAGTTTTAGACAAAGCTTAACATTCTCAACCAGTTGCCAATCAAAGAATCTCTAAACTCACCTCTGACTTGTAAGCCCCTGCTTTAAGAAGTCCTGCTTTTTCTGGCTGAATCAATGTATGTTTTCCATGTATTGATTTATGATTTTACCTGTAGTTCTTGACTGCCTGAACACCAAGCCATAACCTGGCCACCTCGGGTGCAGTTTCTCAGACCTCTTGAGACTGTGCTCCTTGGGCTATGGTCACTCATATTGGCTCAGAATAAACCTCTTTAAATATTTGGGCAGAATTTGGTTTCTCTGTTGCCACTTTCTACCAGGTTCTCTATTTCAAACATGTGCACAGATGAAATTTTTATTAGAGGACTTGCTTCAAGTCTCTTTCATTTTTTCAAGTTTATCTAAAAAATATTTTTAAAATCTCTTCTCTAATTAGTGACCGACACTTATCTTTTCATTCCCACGTTGGCTGTCTTGTTGGGTATTTCGGTCTAATCCTAGTCTGATTGGTTTATAAGAAAAGTGTGCTTTTAGTACCAAGACTATAAAAGCAAGTCTTATGGTTTGCAAAGTGTTAAAAGCAATATTGGCTTTCCTTAGTTTGCTGCTTTGCTTGTGTTTGCCTATAAACAAAGTTCATCAAAACACCCTACGTGCCGCTTCCCATTGAGGATGAGGAGGATGCACAGAGAGACTGCTGAGGAAACACATTTATCTAAGGACAGATCAGAAGGTGCAGAATTGTGTAGAAACTAAGGCATCACCAGGATAAGAAGTCAGAAATGGATAAAGCTCAATTATATTTTTCAACAGTTTTTGTCATCTGAAAATATAGGCATTTTTGTACATGGTTATTTAAGCGTGATTTATTTTTTCATATTGCTGATAGCACCAAGATTTGAATTTTACTAATTGTCTCCACTGACTCTCCTAAAGTGTGAGCAGCACTTTACACAGATCTGGACCAGCAGAGACATGGATGCACGGAGGTGTGCCGTTGGTTCGTTTCCTTGCATTGATATGACTATAAGTTTTTAACATCCACTGAGGCTGCCTACTTACCTCTCTCCTGTGACAGGAATTCCTGCATATTTTCATTGCTCAAAGCTCACAGATTCATCAAAACGGAGCTAGAATGTAGCTTGGAGGTCACCTTTGCCTTTTGCAGATACATCTGTGTAACCAAAACTTCCTTCCATTGATTGCACAGGAGAATTAAGATTGAATTATTTTGTGAGTTCTCCTTTCCTAGACAAATGTTTATTAATGTGCCTGAAAAAAAAAACAAAAACAGAAAAAAAGACTGCCAAACAAACAAAACCCCTTTATAATTAGAGAATGTTGCCTGGAGTGCTGTGATAATCTGACCAATTTTTAACTGCATTTAGTATATATTTCTGAGACTCACATCTAAATGTATATTCTTTGATACTTTCATTTCTTGTCCCAGGAACATCAAAGTCCCAAATAATATGAAAAAAAAAAAAAAAACAACAATACATGAAAATACAAGATTCTAGCCCATAGATTCTTCTCTTCCAATATTTTCAGTTAGACATATTCTCAAAGGTTGATGATTATGAGGATTTTAGTAAATGGTTTATGTAAAATATGTAAAGTGAACAGTGCACCCTTCCGCAGGGTGTGAGTGTCTACTACAAACTCTAACTGCTGTTAACACCGAGGTGACTGCTGTTAACACCGAGTGACGTTGTTTACATTACAGATAGGATGAACAGCAGACTGCTTTTAGAATTCTGGATTTAGATGAGTGAATAGAAAGAAAACAAAAATGTCCGGCAAATTGACTTTTATGACTCCAAAACTATTCCTAAGGGCAGTGAAACTTAAAAATATTTAAAGGTGGCTGAAAAGGCAAACACTTCCAAACTGTACTACATTCCATAAAAAGCTGTTCACTATATGCCTTCATTTAGTTTCCTTGTTAGCCAGTCAAAAGTTTCTTGTAGAGCTACTGAGTTAGATTCAACTAAAATTTTAAAAAGATTATTGTAAAAAAAAAAAAAAAGAGTATTGAGAGTACTTTTAAAAATACCCTACTACATAGTGACATTAAATGCCAATTAGGACGTTAGGACCTTCTATTTTGTGACATCCTCTAAGTCCTCTGGCAGTGCAACTGACTAGGGCTGTGGTCCCGCCAAGTCACTGCCAGAAACCACTCTGGCACTGCAGCCTTGCTCTTGAGAAGGGACTCACATTAACACTGACCAAAAAGAGGAAAAGGAGGGAAGAAAAAGAGCTGAAAATAACTAGTCACATGGTTTTCAACGACTTGTGACTTTATCATCCCCAAATGCTATTTTACCTCTTTTCCTGCAATGATAACAAAATGCCTCACTCTGTAAATGGCCACAGGCCTTTTGGTTGCAGGCCATAAACTGCTTAGTCCTGCATGTGGTCCAGGGTCCAGAGAACTGATGCTGGTGCTGCCTCAGGTGAGTCTCCTCAACTCTCATCTGTCATACACAGAGTTCAACTCTTGATAGCATCTATTATTGTCATTTTATAAAGAAACTTAATCTGTAGCCAGAAAATGTAGTTTATTCTACTAAATTGCCCTATTTGACAGCTGAAATAATTATTTTGACCCAGCTTTAGAGCTAGTTATGTTATTTTAAGCAGTCATCCTGAAAACTGTTCTGTAATTCGCTTGGTTTTGATATTTTATTGGCACACAATAACTGTCACATATATTAAGCTTATCATTGTTTTACAGAGGCATGGTTACATTTCAATTAGATTTGTATAAAATGCTGAATTGCAAATTCTTTTTAAATAGAACGAAATGGTCTAACATCTTAGTTTCACCCACTCAGACTATTTGATTCATTTGAATTAATACACATGTAAAACAAATTACTCTAGTAAATTTGCATATAAAATAGCACCAGTCTTAAAGGCTCTAATTTAAACAATTAGTTCCTTGTTTTTACCTTGCAGAAATGCTGGTTTCCCACACAACAAAAATAACCTTGTAAAATTTATATTTTATCATTATGGTAGGGAGGAAAGGATAGGTGACACAAATAGTCCTTTTCTGCTTGGCCATTTGATAAAGAAAAGTCCCTAAACCATTTCAAATATTTTCTAGAGACATCTAAGGGCAATTATGAAAATAAAGAGTGCTACAAAAAGTTGCTATAGTGCTAAGATTAACTCATTACTCACAATAGATTGAGCAAAAATTCTACAAGAAATACAGTTTAAACCTGGAAGAATAGACTTATCTTAATATGCAGGCCTGCACAAGCCTAATTTAAAAACCACAGAGTCCATGCACTCCACATTGAACCAAACAAATTACAATTTGTTCTTTATATGTCTAGAAAGTCACAAATCCTGAATAGAGTTTATTTTTAACAATGTATTGGTATAGTAGTTTTTCCTAGACTTAAATGTGCTCAGGATATCTGAGTCAGTAAACAAAGAATATCGTGATAATTCTTGCAGCTCATCAGTAACCTCAGATCCTGGCAGACAACTATAGAAGCCACAGTGGAATTTTGCTATATCATTATTATCATTCATTTTTATAACCTGCAAATGGTGTGGCATATTGTGTGGTGTGAAATTTTTTTTTTCACTATCTTTACATTATTACAGCAGCTCTGACATGCTTTAGAAATTGCTACTAGGAAGTCTTTACAACATTTGATATCCCCTTTCAGAATACTTTCTTATTGTCCACAAATATAAACACAAAAAAGACACATAGTTGGTAGCCAATGACTATTTACTGCTATATTTATGGAAATCCAATCATGCACTGGTATCCAGGGTGTGATGCCAAAATAATTTGGGGGATTTAAACATTTTCTTCATGGCCGGGCGCGGTGGCTCACGCCTGTAATCCTAGCTCTCTGGGAGGCCGAGGCGGGCGGATTGCTCGAGGTCAGGAGTTCGAAACCAGCCTGAGCAAGAGCAAGACCCTGTCTCTACTATAAATAGAAAGAAACTAATTGGCCAACTAATATATATAGAAAAAATTAGCCGGGCATGGTGGCACATGCCTGTAGTCCCAGCTACTTGGGAGGCTGAGACAGAAGGATCGCTTGAGCCCAGGAGTTTGAGGTTGCTGTGAGCTAGGCTGACGCCACGGCACTCACTCTAGCCTGGGCAACAAAGCGAGACTCTGTCTCAAAAAAAAAAAAAAAAAAAAAAAAAAAAAAAAACATTTTCTTCATGACCAATCCAGCAAAACTGTACTAGAATTCTGTTTGATTTAACATGTTTGGATCAATATATATTCGGAGTTTGACTTTGCGTGTGTGTTTGCATGTTTCTCTAGGACAGGGAGACAATGTGAAACAGATAAAAATTTCTATGATACCTGTAGATGATATTTATTTCTATTGAATAAAATAATGAGCACCATAATAGTGTAATATCTCCTCTAGTACACATATTAGCTCCAAGATCTTTCATTAAATGCCTTATTTACTATCCAAAAATAGTACTTATCTTGAGAAATTATTTCTTTTGCGAATATTGCTTTAAAAAGATAAAGCTCAAAAGAATGTGTTAAGCGAGATTTTCAGTGGTGAGCCATAGAAATATATGGACATTACTTATGTGATGTGTGAGTACCAGATAACATAATTAAATATGTAAGTGGTTAATTTTGAATTATCAAGAAATCTCTATCTTAAAAGTCTGATGACATTTTGCAGAAGCTAAGTTGTAAAAATATTAAGCAATGATTAATGTTAAGATCATTTCCAGGCCGGGCGCGGTGGCTCACGCCTGTAATCCCAGCTCTTGGGAGGCCGAGGCGGGCGGATTGCTCAAGGTCAGGAGTTCAAAACCAGCCTGAGCAAGAGCAAGACCCCGTCTCTACTATAAATAGAAAGAAATTAATTGGCCAACTGATATATATATAAAATTAGCTGGGCATGGTGGCGCATGCCTGTAGTCCCAGCTACTCGGGAGGCTGAAGCAGAAGGATCACTCGAGCCCAGGAGTTTGAGGTTGCTGTGAGCTAGGCTGATGCCACGGCACTCACTCTAGCCTGGACAACAAAGTGAGACTCTGTCTCAAAAAAAAAAAAAAAAAGATCATTTCCAAAATTGTAAGGTTAAAGAAAAGTGTTTTATTTACTTTTTGTTTGTTTGTTTTATTTATTTTTTTTAATAAAGGCTGCTTTCTATCCTCAGGATAAATTTGCTCTTTATTGAATCGTTCTGATTGTTTGAAAACTAGCCAGTAGGATGTCTTCCCCATTAGATACAGTCTGATTTGGCATACAATATCCAAAGCTCTGTATTTTACAAGGTGGTTACTACTAACTTCCTAAAATACACATTTTTTTATGAGAGGAAATGTTCATAGCAGGCAAATTCTCCATTTTCTCATCTGTTTTCATTGGACCAAGTGAAATTGAAGATTTAATGTTGCTTAAAATACTTATTAAAATTTGTCAACTCCCAAATTTGCTTCTGCAGGGTCAGAGAAACTAAAAATTTTCTCTGCAGGGAACCAGAGCCAGGTAGCACTGATGATATTTTTGTGGTTGTTCATACTTAAGCCAAGAATCTCCTCAGGCTTCACCAGTTACAGAATGACAAGAGACTCTATTATAATCTAGAATAAATAACTTTTAGGTTGTCTTTGAATACTTCAAATGTCAAACGTGGGGAGGCAAGCATAAAGTTTTTTAGCATTTCTATTCTTCCTAGATGGCAGGGTTTATATGTCTTTGATAAAATGGAGCTCTCAGCACAGTATGCAGTCGGCAAATGCCTGTGGTCATGACACCTAGTAGCAGCTGTGTGACATCAGATAAAAACCAATTAAGCTTTTTCCATAGCAGATGTTTTTCTTTGCTGAATTAAATTAAAATTAAACTAAAAACCCATTATGTCCCTCATTAATTAATCTCTTGCTAGATTATTATATGTTATTTGAGATACAACATGAAAACAAGCTTAAATGGTCCTTAAAGATAACAGTTGACAATGAACTTCACATGCTTTAATTCGTTTGATTTGATTCCCTTTCCTCCAAGGGAACTCATAGTTAAAGAATATTTGATCTCAGAAAGTGGAAACAAAAATAATTTATCCTATCATGCACAATTTTAGTGACCAAATTCAAAGATCCACTTGGATTTTCACATGGCCTGTCAGGCCACTGACATATGTCAGGATATAAAATAGTTCCAGAGAAAACCAAATGAGACTTGGGCAAAACATTGATTTACCAAGCCAAAAAAGTTTTCCAAACTGTTGTTTCCACAAAACCTAAAGCATTTTCTTGCTTAGATAACTGTGGAAAACATTGAGTTAGACAAAGTTAAAGTTTCTTGCAGGACTTCTCAGAGCCTTTACTACATTAATAGGACTGGTAAATTTCTATGGACATATAGTGTGCATTTGCTGATGCTACTCTCAATATTCCCTCCCCCGAGCCCCCCAGAATCTCAGTCTACTTGCTTACTACTTGGCCACACATATTACATTATTGGTGAAGTTTCCCAGAGGGTAGCATTCCAATAATCTGTCTCTTGATTCTTATCCACTGGCTCAACTCTTAGAGTGTGCCAGTCTGAGACCAGTTTTTTTTTTCTTCTTCAGTAACATCTACACATTGTGGTTAAGTTACCACTTAGAGTTGATAACTTTTAACTTAATTTTATTTCTGCTAATTCTCATAGCCCCACTTGGTTATTATTTTTGTATCTTCTGCTAGTAGACTGAACAGAAAGGGACCCCCTGAAACATGTGAAGAAGTCCTAATACATGCTGAATCCAGCAAGGAAATAATTCACTTCTAAAAAGTACATTGTCTTTTAATATCTCTCTAGCAGAGCAAATTAGGACAAATTTTTAGAGGATAGTGCAAGGAAAACATGTCACCAATTTGTGTTTATTTCTAAGCAAAATGAACATTTAAGAAAATAAACGCATACAGTGAACAGTTGATCGGAGAGGTGTGTAGGATGAAGGAAATGAAAGCCCTTCTGTTTTCACACACGGTGCTACTGACTAGCCAGCACTTTCTGAATTTGAGAAATAACTGGCAGGGAACAACTCTGGAAGGGACTTTGATGCTACAGGAAATTGGCAAGGTAGATAAAAAAGAAGTTAGTCTTTTCATCATTATTTTTGAAAGTGACTATAGTGACGCTATCTGAAAAATCCCAAGGCCTGTGTCTTTAGCACCTATCAGTGGAGGAAAACTTCATGGAGATTCCTAAATATTCTCTTCTCATTTGCTTATAATTCCTAATAGGTTCAACTGTAGGCTCTTGGGTACTCTTTGGTGTGAATATCTGCAGCACTGACACACTCAACCACTGCTACACTTGTGCACTATTAATGCTGGACTCGGACCTAGGTACTGGTGCTCATTAGAAATACTGGTGTAAATTAAATTATCAGGAGAAAAGAGAAAATTTCTTACAGTGCTCTTTTAAAATTCCATGTTCCTCCTAGTCAAGTTGCATTTGAGGAATCACTCTCTCCTTGCCTGTGATTTCTAGTACGTGCACAGTAAAAGCACTGCAAAACGTAAAATGCTTACATTTTGCCCCATTTCTTAAGTGCATTGGTGTTATTGCCTTCTGATTGCATCTAGTAGACATCCATGCAAGAAATACACATGACTCCTGAGTACCCAAAATAGTAAGAACTTCTCCAGGATTTCCTGAAATGAAATAATACTCAAACATTATTATTATAAAGCCAGCCACCATTTAAATTAATGAGTCTAACTAATTCTTTACTATTCTCCTGGCATGCCACACAAAAGGGCAGTTGCTGAATGAAAGGGCAGTGGAGATAGAAAGAAGGAAATCAGATTGATCGTTGCAGCAATAATTCTACGATCAGTAAGTTATCATGCCTCAGCCTGGGAACTTTTGGAAAGAGAATTGGACCATTTCTCTGAGAGCCGTAAGGCTGTCTAAACTAAATTTAACCAATCAGAATTTGGGTCAGATGTGTGTGGAGCCCTGAGCAATTAGCCAAATGCACTGTGGAGTGCTAACAGTGACTTGCCCCGCAAGAGTTGCCAGGCAGCCAGTTGTGACCAATAGCTATCGTCTTCTCTACAGGGGAAGTCCTTTGTTCCTAGGGTGGCCTTCATAGATGTTTCGATGACTTTTCTTTATTTTGACTCCTGCAACACTGGGCATTTGGGCTTTCTTTTTCTTTTCCCCTTGCTTGTTAAAAAGAAAACCCATAATTAACTTTCTGAAGTCCAAGTCTGCTATTGTTTCTATTCAACTAAACTAATAAAATGAATAGCAATGGGAAATCTTCTGAGGATGCCTTCTAAATGATTACCATTAATGGATGCCTTTAAATTTATTTTAAATGGTGATGGCATGCTACCAAAAAAACTCTTTTGCTATTTGTAGTGTTTATGGATAGATAAGCTCAACAAAGAAAAAAAAGTTATGTCTTTGTAATTTATAATAAGATAAAACTAGATTGTTTTGGTTTTTTTTTTTTTTTTTTTTTGAGACAGAGTCTTGCTCTGTTGCCCAAGCTAGAGTGAGTGCTGTGGTATCGGCCTAGCTCACAGCAACCTCAAACTCCTGGGCTCAAGCAATCCTGCTGCCTCAGCCTCCCGAGTAACTGGGACTACAGGCATGCACCACCATGCCCAGCTAATTTTTTCTATATATATTAGTTGGCCAATTAATTTCTTTCTATTTATAGTAGAGACGGGGTCTCGCTCTTGCTCAGGCTGGTTTCGAACTCCTGACCTCGAGCAATCTGCCCGCCTCGGCCTCCCAGAGTGCTAGGATTACAGGCATGAGCCACCATGCCTGGCCTGTTTTTTCATATAAATTTTAGAATTCTATTTTTATTCCTATGAAAAATGTTGTTTGTATTTTTATAAGGATTGTAATTGAATCTGTAAATTGCTTTGGCTAGAATGGTCATTTTAACAACATTAATTCTTCCAATCCATAAGCGTGGAATATCTTTCCATTTTTTGGTATGTCCTCTTCAATTTCTTTGATCAATCTTTCATAGTTTTCCTTATATAGATCTTTCACTCCTTTGGTTGAATTGATTCTTAGGTATTTTATATTCTTTGTAGCTAGTCTCCCTTTATCAATTAATATTTGCTTTATTTATTCAGGAGCTCCCAATGTTGATTGCTTAGATATTTTATAATTGTTGTATCCTCTTGCTGGGCTGATCTCTTTATTATTATATAATGACCTTCTTTGTCTCATTTTACCATTTGTGACTTAATGTCTGTTTTATCTGATATAAGCATAGCTTCTCCTGTTCCCTTTTGGTTTCTGTTTGTGTAAAATATCTTTTTCCATCCCTTTACTTTTACAGACGAGATAAGTTTCTTGTAGGCAGCATATAGTTGGGTCATTTTTAAAAATCAATTCAGCCATACTGGGGTGGGGAAACTTCTGCCTTCTGATTTCAAGATTGATCTTTTGTAAACACCAAAGGAGGCAAGAAAAGCTTCATTTTTATCTGCTACACTCCTGTTAATAAAATGATTTGTTCTGTAAAGTTTGGATTCAGTCACAAGGCTGCATTCAAGGATCCAGAAGGCCACATGTGGCCTCAGGGCTACAGATTCCCCACCCAAAGCTAATATTTGAATATCCTATCATTTTATTTTTTGACTTCTGGTTACTATATAACTCCTCTCTTCTTTTCTTCCCTTCTCACTGTCATTCTTTGTAATTAAGTGCTTTCCTATGGTAGCACATTTTAATGTATTGTTTTTTATTTTTAGTGAATCTATTATGGGTTTTTGCATTGAGGTTACCATGAAGCTTATAAAAACATATAATATATATAACAAGTTATTTTAAAGAGATGACTACTTGTCTTAGATCTCAAAGAAATAAATAGAAACAAAGAAAAAAAATAATCCTCTACACTTTAAAACCATGCCCCCACATTTTGACTTATGTTGTCTCAATTCACACACTTTTTATATTTCCTATCTCTTAACAGATTGTTGTAGTTATTCTTTTTGATAGATTTGTCTTTTGGGCTTTGTGCTAGAGTTATGAGTTGATTGCATACCACAATTACAGTATTATAGTATTCTGGATATATCTGTGTACTCAATTTTATGATAGGTTTTATATCTTTAAATGTTTTTTTTGTTGCATATTATTACTTTTTTCCAAATTGAAGAACTCTTTTTATCATTTCTTTTTCTTTTTTTAGTCATTCATTATATATTTCCTTTTCTTACACCCTGCCCTAGTCTTTCCATATTTAGGCTGCTGAGGCTTGGTAAACTCAGAACTGTAGTGTGGGCCTAGTAGGGAGGTATTTGGGGGCAGATAGGACAGAAGAAATGAATTGAGATCAGCATACAATTTCATTTCCACTTAAATTACTTAGGTGTACCTGATAATCTTACACTGGGAATGTAAAACACCTGCCTTGTCATTCCCTTTAGCATTTCTTGTAAGTCAAGTCTGGTGGTGGAGAATTCTGTTAGCTTTTGCTTATCTGGGAAAGACTTTATCTCTTTTTCTTATTTAAAGGATAGATTTATGGAACATAGTATCCTTGGCTGGTAGTCATTTTCTTTCAGCACTTTGAAAATGTTGTTTCACTCCCTCCTGGCCTATATAGTTTTCATTGAGAAGTCTGTTGCTAGATGAATCAGAGCTTCTTTATATGTTATTTGCTGCTTTTCTCTTACTTCTTTTAGGGTTCTTTCTTTGTCTGTGACCTTTGAGAGTTTGATTATTATATGCCTTGGGGTAGTATTATTTGAATTAAATTTGTTAGGTGTTCTCTGACCTTCCTATAACTGAACATTTATCTCTTCCACAAGTTTCAGAAAGTTTTCTATTATTATTTCTTTGAATGAGCTTTCTGCCTCTTGTTCTTGCTCAATGCCCTCTTAAACACCAATAATTCTTTGATTTGGTCTTTTGAGGTAATTTTCTATGTCTTATTGACCATCTTTCTTTCTTTTTATTCTTTTATTCTTTTTTCTCTTCTGATTGTGTATTTTCAAATAGCTTGTTTTCAAGCTCATTAATTCTTTCCTCTATTTGATTCTTTCTGCTGTTGAGAGACTTTAATGAATTTTTCAGTTCAGCAAATGTATTTCTCAGTCCCAAGATTTGTTCTTTTATTATTTTAATCTCCTTTTTAGATTTTTCTGATAAATTTTTGAATTGCTTTTCCATGTTATCTTGCCAATTACTGAGTTTCCTTAAAACTGCTATTTTGAATTATTTATCATAGAGTTCACATATTGCCATTTTCTTAGGGTTAGTCACTGGTTCCTTACTTTGTTCATTTGGAGAGCTTATGGTTACCTGTTTACTATTATTTCTTGTAAATGTATGTCCATGTCTTTGAATTGAAGGATTAGTTATTTATTTCAGTCTTCTCTTTCTGGATTTTTTTTAATTGGGTATGTTTGCTTAGAGATTCTTTGTAATTTACCTGTTGATTTTATTTATTTTTTTTCTGTTAGGTTGCTACCTTCTTTTTGGCACTAAATGGTGCCTTAAGCCCAGGTTTGCTTCAGATTTAGGAAACAGAGTGCAACCTGTTCCAAATAAGGGAGGTTCCAAAAGAGATATACCAGTAGTGTGAGAAGGCTGCCTAGGGATTCATGCCCAGGGGACCTATGGAATGAACCTCCTACAAAGTGGTGCTGCTGAACAGCCACTCTGATTTGGCATCCCCTTTGGCTGAGTTACGGAGCAGAGTTTCCAGGGCTGTGTATGGTGGGCATGACTCCCCCCTTTGTCTCTGGCTTTCCTTTCAGGGATATTTCTCCCTTCAGACCCTCCTTATGCTTTCTGTATGTTGAGGCAGGGAAAGGTCTTTATCCAGGGAACCCAAGATGGTGGAGAAACTGGTTATACACCTCGATCTCACTTTTTCCAGTGTAAAAACTTTCAGTCAAGGGGAAATTTCCATGTACTTGTTGCCACGCAGATTGGAGGAAGGGACATCTTGGATCTGGAAGTCTGATCCTCTTACCATCTGCTTGGAGTTTTTTGTTCACATCTTTGTGACCCCAGGAACTATCTCATTCTTATATTGAGTTCTGAGATATTGCTGATGATAACCTTATGTGGTATATTTATTTGTGGTTTTCTATGGGTGGAGTGAATCCAGCTTGCATCTATATCACCATTTTGGAACCAGAAGTATCTACAGAGTAGTTTTATTAGATTGAATCATTGTGGCACAATGGAGTACTCCCTCTTCCTTGAGTCTTCTCTTGGGAGTGATGTACATTTTTGGACAGTGGGGATGTAGTTCTGCTTTATTATAATTATTCTCAGTCTTCTTTGAAGGTGGTAACTCTTTTCTTTAGCTCTTCATGTTGGATTGTGCCCATATTCAGAGATTGCTCTTCCTTTATTTTCCTTACACTCACTCCCTGGGTGAACTCTTCTAGGCTCATGGCTTTATACAGACTATATGTTGTAGGTTGATTAATGGCCCATCAAAGATGTCCACATCCTAATCTCCAAAATATTTGAATATGCTGCCTTGGATAGAAAATAGGATTTTGCTAATATGATTAGGTTAATACTACTGAGATCAGAAGATTATACTGGATTATCCAAGTGAGCCCAATGTAGTCTTAAGAATTCTTTTATGAGGAAGGAAAGAAGGTCAAAGACAGAAGGAAGAGATGGGACCATGGAAAAAGGGTGATTTGGAAAATGCTCTTGTTTTTGTCTGGGTTCAGACATGCATCTGGAATGGTGATGTTTTTGTCTTGATCCTTTCTGGTTGCAGAATAGTCCTAGCTGATGTGGATGCTCTGTGAAGTAGTTTATGCTCACCGGGAGAACAGCAAGGCCTATCTCATAGAGCCAGGCCAGGTCCCAGCTGCCAAGGGCTGCTTTTCTCCTTCTTAAAAGTAATAAGCAGAGTATTTTGTAATTAAAAAGAAAATCCACTTTAACAGCCTAATGCAGTGCCTGATACCTCAAATATATCCATTGTTATTTTCATCGTGTATCCTAGATTTTACCAAGGCAGTCCTATTTTAAAATATTCTGTTTTGTTATAGTTAGGATTGGTTTTTTATTATGGAAATAGGGAGACATTTCTTGCACCCTAAAAAAGTGGAAAATTACATCTGCCATAGTTATTTCTTGGCTTCCTGATTTCTACCCAATTGAAAAGAAGCTAAGAAGATGATAATATAAGGAGATCTTACAGTGCTTTTAAATAATGAATTTAGATATTATTCATTTTAATAATATAGATTATGGGGCAGCTCTGAATATATTATTATGTACACAGTATTGAATAGAGAGATTAAGAGCATGGTCTCTTTCTGGAGTTAGTCTGCCTGGATTTAAATCCTGGCTTAGTGTCAAGCAGACCATATAACCTTGGAAAAGTTTTCTTTTAAACCTCTGTGCCCAATATCTTCAGCTCTAAAGTGATTAAAATAGCATAGATCTCATAGAGTCAGTGTGAGGATTAAAGGAAATAAGACATGTAACATGTTTAGAACCAGTGCCTGGAACATACTAAACATTAGAAGTAATATTTAGTAAATGTGAACTATTAGATGATTTGGCCATTTAACTCTGGCCATTTTATCTAATGATGAAGGCATTTTGAATTTGTTGAGTGTTGATTAAAACAAATATTCATTGCTCGCAACTCTGTGCTAGCAACTATATTAGCCACGTAGAAACAGCCATAGTTTCCATCTTCAAGGAGCTTGCTACTTGCTAAGAAATGCATGAAAAGAAAAAATACCTGCCTAAGTCTGTAAGAATTACATTCAAATGACGGTCACTGACAATAAGAACTGTAATGCTTTTGAGAAAGAAGAATTAGCTTCTAGTAGGGTAGACTGGTGAAATGTAGTGGGATAGGTGATAGATAAGCTGAATCCTGGAAGATTTATAGAATTTAACCATTCAGTAAGATGAAGAACGAGTACAAGAGACAGATGGAACTTCACGTGCAAATATATATGAGAGGTCAGATAATAAAAATGACAACGACAACAATAATATAGGAACAAAAGCGTAAGTAGATCACGTACTGAGCATAAAACAAAAGCCTGTGCTAAGCATTTAAGTTTATTATCTCATCTAGCCTTCTTTATGATCTTACAGAAAAGGGAGACTCATTATCTCCATTTAGTGAGGAAAACAAGATTTAGACAGTTTGATCCACTTGCATGAGGTTACTAAATTAACATGCGCTGGGCTACAACCCACGTCTGATGGGCTCAAGTTTCCAAGCTCTTAACTCTGATTTCTGTTTCCTCTTAAACAATCTTTGTGTACATTATATCCTTTAAGGTCCCCAATAACTAACCCAAGTCAGTGTGACTGTGGTCGGGTTATGCCAGACACCTAGTGCAATGTCAAAGGATTTTTGTTTCTCTTGGATAGAATTGCCATTTGGTGCAGCAAAGTGTCATGATTTTTTAAAGATGTTATAATCAATAATGCTATCTTTCTTATTTACACATGTATTCTTGAAACACGCCACCACCCCATTCCTTATTATTTTACATAACCAGACTGAATTGTTTCTTTTAAAGAAATGAGCATAACACAGTGAGGGTAGGGTTGTATTAGACAAATTTTCCTTTTTTTCTCATTTGTTAGAAGAGGCCTGGCACAAAGACAAAGTCCAGATCACATAAGAATATTTTCTTCATGAGACGATGAAGCATGTTTTTCCTCAGGTTTTAAGCTTCATAGGGACTCAGCCCACACACGTAGACCATTGAAGAAGAAAAAATACTAAATCATTAGATTTAACATTGGTGATCAAAGAGCAGTACATCAAAAATTAGGCTGTTTGGTCGATTGCTCACAAAGCAACAAAAGGGGCCAAAATTGCTTAGTTTTTTAAAAAAAGGCAAAATAGAGTTTATTTCAACCAATAAACCCATCTGCATTAAGCATCCAGCTGCTTCCCTTCCATTTGCTACTTACAGAAATGTCCATAATTTATTCATCTCAGGATACACTTATACATCTGTAGAATCGTTACTTTAGCTTATCTAATTATCTTTGAAATTAAATAAACCAATGAACAGGCGAGAAGATAAAACTCAAGGGAGAACTATGCATATAGCAAGAGTTCTCACTGGGTAGAAAATAAATTCTAAAACCAAAGAATTGTTGTCAAATGGTCAAGAATAACCCTTGCACCCCTTGTCTAATCATTCATTCATGAATTTAAATACTCTAAATTTACATTTGTAGGTCTGTGGATTATATTGCACTCACTTCTTGATACGTTGCACAATAATTTGATTATATTTTAAAATATCACAGAAGCAAAGCTCTTCAAAAATAATGCTATTCTTAAACTGCAGTCCTAGCTACCCAGGACTGATTCTGATAGTTCAAAGTCGCATTCCTTCAAAGGTTATTCCAACTAAAGAACAAATCTGCATTCCACAGATTACATGCATGGTTTGGAACTTGCCTTTTAAAATTTTTAATTAGTATCTCTTTGATTAACTTCTTGACTTCTTTCTGGAAGATTCAATTCTATGAAACCCTTATTAGTCTCCCCATTTCCGAGTGATAGAATGAGCCACTGAGAATGGACTGAGTCCCTGTGACTGGAGCTGGGGACCAAGGCTGCAAGTCCTTCATGTGGCAAGATGGTTTTGCACTGATGGAAGTCTTAGGCCCTAGCTAGGAAAGACACAAGTTTGAACCACTGCTCAGTCACTTACTCACTATTGGACTTCAGACAAGTTATTTACTTTTTCTGACTTAATTTCCTCATTTGAAAAAAAATGGAAATATGTAAAAAAGTGAACATATATTTTCAATATATACTTGCACAGTGTTTTGAACAGTGCATGGCACCATAATATTCACTTGCTAAATGTGAACTCTTATTTTTAAAGTGGACTCGAGAATAAGTAAATTATTGGGCTAGAAGATTTTTAAGGTCTTTTCCAATGCTAGAGTTATATACTACTCTGATTTCTTGAATTGCTTCTCTGTACCTTTCATTTTACATGTAACTTATACAGCCCTTTTTGCTATTTATTTTTTCAGGTGTTTATCTTATCTTCACCTAGATAAAAATTTCCTTGAAAGCAGGTACTGTGTTATGTGTTACTGTTATTTTTTCCCAGGGCACTGTGGAGCATAATCTCTTATATAGAGATTTTCTGAATGTTTTTTTCTGTTGATGATGCTGACAAATGCTTTAGACAGACTTCTTCCCCATCCTGTCAGTACTATTCCAGATTCTAGGAATGTTTCTGTTGTTCTTAGCACGTAAGGTGGGTGCTTAGGAATGGGTAGGAGTTCACACACTGTCCTAAAGATTCCTTTCATTCCCTAGGAAGAGTTTAGCAACCAGAAACATCTGGCTCATTAAATGGGTATTTACTCATTTTCTGCCTGAATTTGCTTAAAGATTTGTAGAGTGACAGCTTTGAACCAAATTATACTTTGATGGCTTCCCATGTCTATAACACTGGGGAAAATTAAATGCAGTTTTTTCTGACAGTTTTAAAATGCCCTCACAAGGGGTGGTTTCAGTGCTGACATGAGAAAGGAACAGGACCAGCTGCAGGTTACAGGAGGATCCAAAGGAATATGCAAACACTGCCGGAAAAGACTCACTTCTGAAACACCCAAACAACTGGGTTTCATAGAGAGAGTTAGAGGTGAAAATCTGTTCTTGAGAAATCTTCCTGAGTCCCTGTTTTCATTGGGGAGGGGAAAAAAACCCCTTCATGCTTGACAGGTTTCAGAAGGAGAAATTGCCCCTCTTTCTCTAGCCCATGCTCTCCACTGTTTCAGCAGTGGCAGGAACAAAAAATGGCCAGCCTGTTGGCCAGAACATCATGCTTTCTCCACGTTGAGACTGTATCTGCACAGCTTGCTTCAGATACTTCCACTGTGTGAGCTTTAACATGCGTTCGCCCTGCTACTCCTGCAATTGAAGCTAGTTTTCTCCCAGGCCTCCTGAGAGTTCTCTTCTGGCTACAGAGCTTCTCTCCCATGTCTCTATAGGAAAGATTTGGGGTAGAAGGGAGGGGAAATTTTATCATTCTGCAGAATTCCCCCCTAATGTTAGCGGTCCACTTAAAAACACAATGCATTCCTCCATTGTGTGGTCAAAACAATGCACGTATGCAAGTGTAACTCAATGCAATCATACAGCTAAAGGCAATAATTGAAATGATGTCACTGAGGCTGTTTTCACATGCTTGCCTTTGCCCAGTCTTTTTGTTTAATACTCATCTTTGAGTTTGCCTTCTGGGGCTATCCACCTTTCAGCACAGAATCCATACAAAGTCTGCCCTTTCAGGCACTCTAATTTCCCTGCATTTAACCTTTAAAAAATTGACAATTTTTCTCCTCTTTATAATTTTATGACTTTTGAGTCCATAGAAAGCAGGAAATAAAATGCCATTTTCTTTCTCCAAATTAAAACCAAAAGAAATCTGAAAAGAGAACAGAAAGCGAATTGTTGGACTGTCAAGATCTTCCATGTTAAGACATTGAATAATGAAATCAGAACAGATCATCAAGTATAGGTCAACTCATGTTTGCATTCCACTATTTCTTTAAAACAATGACACGTGAGTTTTTCCTGCAAACCTCAAATGCCTCTTATTTTAAAATCTTCTAAAACATATCTTTATGTTTAGCCATTGTCTAACGAATACCGACTTGCAGAAGCATGTTGGAAAATATAAGAATAGCTAAGAATTTTGACCTTTAAGTCATTATTATTTATTGTATTTGTTTGGAAATATTGTAAAAGGTTTTCACACAGTTTTTTAATCTGTAAATATTGGACTCAAGCACTCATCAATGGGCTTTGTTTCAAGTAATAAGGATGTATAAAGTATAGGACAGCTACATTTGAAGATATGGTTAGGTATAGTCTAAAAATACAAAAGATGCTTCAAAGTTTTAGACTCTCTAAAACACTCAGTTACCCATGAATGAAAAGACTGTGTGTGTGTGTGTGTGTGTGTGTGTGTGTGTGTGGCTCTGTTTTAAAACAAGCCATTCATTCTAAATAGAAGTCCTGTCCCAATGTTGGGCAGCTAATTAACGACAAGGACAAAGGCGTCATTTAGAATCCACTGCTCACAAGATTCCTTCCCGGAGATGCTGGTCCACTCTTCATATTAGACTTCAACAAGTTACATTGAACTTCTTTTCATCTTTCAATATTTTCAGAAATCACTTTGAAGAAAAATAAATATATTATACTTAGAACAATTATTCTAAATGATAAAAATTGGCAACAATTATGAGCATGTTCTATAGAACAAGGTAGTAATAAACTGAGATTTGGCTAAACTAGAAACTAAGTCTGTGGTTATACCTGCAGCTATACCTTGTCTCACCCAGTCATACCTAACCTACATGGTTCCATTTTGTTATTTCATTTTTTAAATCAACATGTTATTGCTTTTGCAGTGCTTTGAGCATGGATTATTGGGGTTTGGGAAAAGAGGGATTCCCTGAAATGTACTTTCTTGGTACATGTATTTGGCTGCAGTTTTTATAGACCACAACATTTTCAATACAACTAACACAGTTAAATCAAGATTACTCCTTTATAATCACTTTTGGTGTTCAGTTCTAACTTGATTCTTAGCAAGACAATATTTGTCCAATTTCTCTGGATAGGTATAGGGAATTTTCTATAAGATCTACACTCATCAAGTTTTCTAATTGTCTGTGCACATGTGTGATTGACATTTTTATCATGCTAGAAATGTATAAAATCATAGATTGATATTTGAAGGATAATTGGAGGCTATACACAGAACTAACACGCACACGTGCATGTACACGTATACCTATGGCATCATCCTGCCCAAGGAGAAAATCTTCTGTTGCTTGGTTTTCCATATAATTTCTTCCACATAAATTTTCAGGCCCATGGTAGTGGCAACTAAACATCCATTAGACATTGCCTTCTCTGATGCCACTTCAACCTCCCCCCCCCCCCCCCCCCGTCCCCTACTCCCCCACAAAAACTCTTTCAGGAACAAGAATGTCCTGGGCTGTGGGGGGGGGGGAACCAAACCTGAAAAATAGGAGTCTAGGAACCTAGAAAAACTTCAGTTATTGGTGAAAAAAGCGATTTATTGTGACACATTTTTGAGGAAGAATTTGCGATCAGTTGAACCTAATGATACACTTGCTGTTGCCATCGTTTTCCTTGTAAGGATGACATTGTGCTGAGGAAAGAGAAGAATTTCCAGAACCTTCAATCATTCATGAATAAAAGCTTCCCGATTAGGCAGCGTTAGCTAATTTTTCTTGCTGCCAATTTCTATTTTATTTGTGCCTTGCTGCTATTTTTAAGGAAACACGCAATTATGATGTTGTTCTCACTAAAAAGCCAGCTCCTTTATCCTCCAAAGAGTTAAAGAAACGTAGCACCTTTTCTTTTAGCCAGGCTATCAGAAGGTTTAGTAGCGTGCCTTTCTTGACTGTCTAGAGAGAATGATGAGTTGGGTCCATTTAAAGGCAATTCCCTTGATCTCTCTTAGCTGAATGTGGAAGGGAGCTATGTCCTAGAAAAATCTGCTGGCTTGGCAGAGGAACCGCTATTAAAATAAATTGGTTACCAAGTGTTTATTACATTTTATGTTTGCCTCTCATCATAATCCTTCATAATGTGCTTAAACAATTAATTGCCACAATATCCAACCTTCTGAGGCTCGGAAAGGGACCCTGGGTGAATTGAAAGAGCTATGAATCCCTATTTGGGCAAGAGGGAGAAGAGGGTTTTGTTGTTGTTGTTAATTAATCACATATTAATTTTGCATTTATCGAGTGTTCACAATTTAATGGGAACAACCAAATGCACTTAGAGAGACATATGAGATTGTTACAGGCTTTTCACACGCTGTGCACTCAAGAGTCGAGGGCCGTTTCCTATTGGGGGCAGAAGGTGTGAGGCAGAGACTCTTGAGAACTTTCCTGGGTGGAAAAGTGTTAGTAAACATTTTTTTTTTCTGTATGAATTCTCTCATATCCTAATATCATGTTAGTGTGCAATAGTCAAGATTCATGAGCATCTGGCTCCATTCTCTTTTTCTACTTCATGGACTCAGCAATTGAACTGAGCTGGAAAATTTTGTTTACCCTGCACAATTTTTGGTGAATTATAATGAAAACATTCATTAGGTACTTAGTCTGCACTACATACTTTATTTCATATAATTTTCACCTTTATTAGGTGGAAATTATTATTATCTTCATGTCACAGATGTGGAAAATTAAAGCTTGGACATTGAAGTGACTTGCTTAAGGTCACTCCGTTAGCAAAGGACAGAGCCTGTGTCCCATAGGCATACCGGTCTGTCTCTATTCATCTACTTACTCATCTCTCATCCAGCTAGCAGCTAGCAGAGTAGGGGAGGCTTGCCTTCTCTCTTACATGGCAGAGGCTATTCTCGAATGTCTAGTAGTCCTCGTTTCTTGGGTCACTAATCGAATTTAAGAGAAGGTGAAAATGTCTCTCAAAAGCTCTCTGCACCCAGGTGGGTTTGTTGGCTAACAGGCCTCACCCTACACTGATCAGGGTGCCAGTGTTCAGCTTCAAGTGCAGGGACCAGAGCTGTCACTCTTCAGGATGGAGACGCCAGCTTAATCCCTATGTTTTCAGTACAGTGTCTGACTCGCACCAGGGGCAGCACCTGATACCCACGCACAGCCTGCTTCTGCGAGGATGAAGAGAAACTGCATGGGATCAGGACGAGCATCTGGAAACCCAACACAAAAAAACTTCCTTCTCATCCCATTGCTGTCAGTTCATGCTCATGTAGGATTTGGAGGCGGAGGGGTACCTGCAATGCTGACTAGTTGCTAGCAGTCCAGCTCTGGTGGTTTGTTCCTCTTCAAATGTCCTTCACTCACCCCCCACCAGCGTCACATGCCCAAACGTCATCTCCTCCTTCAAATATACCACAAATGCTACACGCTCCATGAAGCTTTTGTTAATTTTCTCAGGTATTGTCTCCCATAGCACCTGGTGTTAAATGTGATAGTCATGTTTTATTATGTCCAGTACAATTCATTCCTTTCCAGAACTAAATCTGAAAAATGTTCTTCTTCACACTTCTTTAAGCATCTAACCCCAAACATTGAGCAGTACATTTTGTGTAGCAACAAGAGTCAGATTTTAGTTGTTTATATGTTTCCTTCATTTGATCATTATGGCATAAGAAGAAAAATCTTTCCCAGTGATTATACATTTTTTATAGCTTTGCTTCATAATTAATAATTATAAAGAAGGTAAATAAAGTTTTACAATTGTTAAATGCCTACTTTGTGTTACACCTATATCAACACTAATTTTCACAGCAACCCTGCAAGGCAGGTACTGTATTCACTCTACAACCTATGAAACTCAAGCTTGCAGAGGATGGTAATTTACTCAGTAATGATCTTTTATATTTATACAACACATATTTAATAAAAGACTTTCAGCTTATATGATGCCAATTTTTTTGATCCTCTCAGCAAATCTTTGTGGTTATTATTATCCTTCTTTGACAAGTGAGCAGAAGAGACCTTGGAACAGCACTTCTTATATAACGGTCTATGAAACCCTGGGGGTTCCTGAGACCTTTTTAGGGGTCCCCAAAACTGTTTCAAGGCCTTTTTGAGGTCAAACCATTTTACTCATAAGACAACATTTGCCATTTTCACTCTCATTCTCCTATGAGCGTACAGTGGAGTTTTCCAGAGGTTTCTTGATGAGTAATTATGTCATCTCTCTAACAGCTAACGGAAACTGTGCTTGTATATTCTTGTGTTTTAAAAATTTCTTGGTGAATCTTTTAATATGACATATATTGATAGAGATAGTCCACATATATACAAACTCTTTGAAGTCTTCAATAATTTTTAAAAGTGTAAAGTGATCCTGAGACCAAAAAGTTTGAGAACTACTGCCTTAAGGGAATGCATTCCTTGTTTTCCACAAGGAATACAACTGGTCTCCAGAAGAGAAAAATTGGCAATACAGATACTCTGTGATCTCCATCATAGACTATTCCTCTCTGAAATGGTATATTTTTGATATCAGAATCTTTTCAATTTTAGCAGAAATTCAGCCTCCCTGGAGGAAAGCCTTCATGTGTCTAATAGAACAATTTTCTCAATTGGTGCCCAAATTATATTTACCTAAAACAGTAAACAATTTTACCTGAAGACCTACAGCATTCTTTTTTCAGTGGCAGATGCATTCAGTATTATCACAGAAATCCATCTGGAATCCAATTTACTTTCGAGCATTTGATATTGTTAGAACTTCACCGTGTGGCCAACAATGATGTCTGTACGAGATTTTTTTTTTCTTTGAGGCCTCTTGTTTGTAGTTTGTTTTTACCAAACAAGGCAACTTCTATGGAAGTTAATCTCTTTGATATTTACAATATAGAAAAAAAAGCAAAAGTTCTTACAAGAAAGTCCTTGAAAAGCCTAGATATAAGAATTATTGAATCTTTTTAGGTTGCTGCCTGATTCTGATTATTGGAAGACTTCCTAGAAAAGCTGCCAAATTTGACACATTTGTGTATGATACATGCTAAGGAAAATTTCACAAACAGATTTTTTTTTGTAGCTACTGGACTTTGATCTAAGTTTCTATGAAGCAAACAATGTGTTTTGAGACATTCAGGCTTTACTCTCCTGGAAATTATGATGGAATTTTAAATGCATATTTAGTACCAGATGAATCATGATAAATTATTAATAATATTTTAGAGAAATTATCATCAATAAGATATTGAAGAGGTTATCTTCAACTTCACATTTTACTCTAGAGACTCGAAATTTTGACTCAGAGGGGATTAAATTTAAAGTTGTAAAAAATACAAATAAAAGTTGATGATTTTCCAAAATTCCTTAAATCAAATATTTGGTAAGTGAGAATGCTTTCCAACATCCCAGAAATTTCATTTGCACCAAATTTCCTGGAGTTTGTGAATAATATCAATTGCTGCGATTGCTGCAGTTGAATCGATTGTGCAACAATCCACATTGATCATTAAGACAGCTGAAATGAGCAGATCAGCCATGGGAAGTTTGTTTATTTCATGTGTATAGACATAGTTTTAATTCCCAGAACACAGAAATATTCCTAATACAAATTTTTTTTTGGCTGAGTATACATTAAAGGGTCATTTTCTCTTCTGCTGTAGGTAACAAGAGCTCAAGGAAATGGTCTCAGCATGTTGACACTGCATTTCAGGTTTGTAATAAAGCACCTTATTCTCCACCCTACGGATTAGAAACTGGACTTTGATAAATCTACACAGGGAACTGATCTGCAGGTGCTCTTATAGTTAGGAGGAAGAGATCCTTGATCCTTTGAATGGGAATAAAATTCTCCAAGCATTGTGATGGTAATGCTTTCTGAATTTTTGCAGTTTGCTTTGGCCACATCTGGTTGTAATCAATTCCTGGATTATATAAGAGATGGGTGCTTTCAGGAGAGTCCCAACTAAAAGCTCCAACTCTGCCCTACAAGTTCCTCAGATGAGTTTAAAGTCCGAAGTCAGTGGCAACTCAAACTAGGTGTTGATTCTGAGGAACCCTTTGGTAGAGGTGAGCAACGTTTGCCATCTCCATTCAATATTTGTGAACTATGACACAGGGAAAACATGAAAGAATATCCATAACCTAGCTATGAGAGAAGTTCTATGTAATAAAATGACTACTGTGTTTCCCCGAATATAAGACAGGGTCTTATATTTATTTTTCCTCAAGAAGACACCCAAGGGCTTATTTTCAGGGGGTGTGTTATTTTCCCCTCAAAGCCTCAGCTTGCAGCACGCACAAGCTGGACGGGACCTGGCAGGGGGAGCCGACCTTGTTGGTGGGGCTGCCCGCACCTTTCCGGTCACCTCTGGGCTAGTAGCTGTCACAATGGGGCAGATGAGGAGGGCTGCTCGTCTTCTTTACCGCTCCATGATGAAATGCATGGGTTGTGCAGATGTGCTGTGTAGCCACGCCCATCACTAGGTCTTATTTTTGGGGTAGGGCTTATATTGCGCAAATGCTTAGAAATCCTGCTGTAGGGCTTATTTTATGGGTAGGTCTTATTTTCGGGGAAACACAGGAAGTGTGGATAGTGCCAGGGATCCAGCTGCGATTGTGGAGGTGGTAGAGGGAGAGAGAAGATGAACGAGAGATATACAAGTGCAGTTTACAGGAGTGGAGAGCAGCTGGGAGGCACAGCTGGCATACAATCATTAATTAGTAAATATTTTATTGAATGAATGAATAAAGATGTGTTGGAGGAGACAATAATAATGGCAGCATAGCAAGGTGTCCTAGCATGGTACAATAAAGGGAGAATCCTCTTGCAAGACAGAGCAGCTACAAAAGAAAAGAGAGTTCAGGAGAAAGAATGTGTCCACACAGCTTTTATACCAGACAAGCAAGTGCTATAGTATCTTAAGGTCAAGTCAATGCGGAAAGAGTCTCTCAGTCCTCAGCTACATATGCAAGTGGAATAACATCCCCTGGTGACAAAGTATTTACAGTGTTGCTCTCGCCTTTCTTGCTACCTTTGAAGAAGACTGCCCAGAACTCTCCCAGAGCAATGAGATTCTGAACTGCTTCAGGATCTCTTTCAGAAAAAGAGATTTCTGCTGCCAATTCCCATACTCAATAACAGCTCTATTTGTTTGGCCCTTACAGTTTACAAAGCGCTTTTCATACATTTTCTCCTTTGGATCTTCACAGCTGGTGTGAGGCAGGAAGCACACACAGTTTGTTCTCGTTAACAGACAAGCAAGAGAAGGCCAAGACCAGGCTGCCGATTGTGAAGCAGAGTTGGGTCATTGCTACAGGTCTTCCCGCTCCTAGTTCTTTCAGCTAAGTCATGTTGGCTCTAGATAAATCCTGTGAAAAATTATTTATTCTAAACTAGACCTCTCATATGGTAAAGATAATGTAATTTTTCTTGATCTGCAATAAATGAAGATCGAGATATTACTGGCAGCTACCTGAGACAGTTATTAAATTGACTCATTCTTTTTTTTAAAAAAAAGATTAAAATTATACAGCATAATTGTGTTAACCTTTCTACTTAGGCCATATTTTCTAACTCTTTAATCATCTCAGGTAGATTCCATTTCATTGTCTAATTATTAGAAGTTGTGGTAAGCAGTAGATAAAGTTACTGTTTCTTGCAAAACACAATCTTTCACAATAAGATAATTATGTGCAGGAAAAAAAGAGCAGTTAAGAACAACAGCACCTATCTTCTAAAATTGAATGAATAAAAGAACTTCTGACAGTCAGAAAGATCATTAAAATTGCTCTTTTCTAAAACAGTGCAGAGAATTTGAAGTTAACAGTGAAAATGTGTTTAAATATAAATTTGGCAAGAACAATCTTAAAAAAGTGTTATTGTTCTTTTAATACTGTGCTTTAAAATTATAGTTCTTGTTTTCAAATGTTAAAATTGGGAACTTTATATGCTGGGACCACATCCTTAAACATCTTATTGTGTGGTTAAATGAAATAATGCATGTAGTATATTTTATAAAGGTATAACACTATGAAAATATTTGACAATGATTGTAGAGTGAATGCTTTACATTTTACACATTAGCCTTTGCACATACATATTTGTTTACTTGCCCTATAAATTAAGTATTATTATGTATAATTTATGGTCAAATAACTTGAAGTGCTAAGAAGTTAGGAGACTCTTCCAAATATCACCCAGGTATTTTGCTGAACTCAGGGAACAGACTCAATCTTTTCATTTCATATTTGGGACTTGTTCCATTTTTTTTCCACTTTACCTTTCCATCTATCCCACATGATTCATGCAGCAATTTTCTACCATCCATCCAAGCTAAAAATGTAGATGACATTCAATTTTAAAAGTTTTAGTCCCTTTTGTCTCTTCTGTACTGACAGAACGTACAGAACGTCCTTATCATAAGAAATTGCCTTTTTTACACATTCAGAATATTAAAACTCCCAAGCTCACTACATTTTTCTATACATTAGCTATCATCATTCATGGGTATGCAATGGACTTGATTCTTTCCAGAAAGGATGTAGTTTATCGCCCGTAGGCAGTGCTACAGCCAGCTTTGTCCAGAATATTGAATTGTTTCTGATAATACATAGAGAAAGGAAGCTTCCTCTGCCCTCACCAGATTGGACTCAAGTAGGCAATTCCCAGCCCAGCTTGAAGCACTGCAGGAGTGTACCATCGCCACTAGCCTATCCCCAAGGGCTTGCCAATTTTGTAAACACTGAGTCAGGGAAGATTGGTTGAAGAAGGGGCAGTGGAAACAGTCTGGATTTTGAGATTGGTCAGGCAAGGATTTGAGCCCCAGTTTTCCCTCCCACGTGCTGTGTAGAAGTGACTTAACTCCTTCAAAACTCAACACGCCCAGGTAGAATATAGGACTAACGACTATTGAAGAGAATGCTTGTGGAAATTCGAAATAACATATGGAATGGACTTGGCACTATGCCTCATACATAGCATGTATTTAATAAATTGGGCTACTATTATTTTTTTAAAAGAATTTTATGGTAAATTTGATGAGGTAGAATGTTTACTTCTTTTGGAAACAGATGACATGAAAAGTAGATAGATTAAAAGACTCAATGTATTTATACCTCTGATTACAACTCCCGTCTCTAAGTTAAGAATGGGTCTTCCTTTATATGTGTTTATTCCTTTCTAAAAGTAAGATTATTTGAAAGGTTCAGAGCCCGAACTGCTTAGATTAGACTTCCTGGCTATGTGATTTCGGAGAAGTGCCTTAAACTCTCTACACTTATTTTTTAATCTATAAAATGAAAATAATAACAGTTTCTACTTCATAGGGTTATTGTGACTAATACAGTGATAAAACATGGAAAGCGTGTGGGACAATGCGGAACATGTAGCAAGCATTATATAATCGTTTGCTGTTCCTGTTGTGAACATGCAGTAATTTCATATTTTTTTCTATCCTTTTGATGGAGCTTAGAAAACAGTACCCAAAAATGAAGGCCTCAGAACTAAAAGTTTTTCTTCTGACCTCCTGCCTCTCAGTCCCATTCTTCCCTGAGGCTAGCCATACAAACTAGAATCCCTCTTCCTCAGGGCAGGTCATGAAAGTCAGAACCCCTTTTCCACAAGCCAGCTATAAAACCTAAAATTGTTCCAAGTAAAAACTGGCCATAAAAGAATTCTCTGACCAACCCAGTTTGACTGTGTGTCATAAGACCTCCATTCCAGACAGGGCCTGCCCCACAAGGAAGGATGCTGCTCAGAGAGGCCAAGAAGAATCTGGACAGACAGGCCTTGCTGGGTTTCCCTACTCGGTCTATTAACATTAGGTCTTGTCATTTTTGTCTAGTCATATTTCTATACAGCTGTTCATGCTTTGTTGAACCTAAGCATAAACATAGACAATTTTCCCTGTTCCTGTGCGTCTTCATTCTGAAGGCTCTCGTGTATACACAACAAATAAATTTGCATGTCTTTTCTCTTATTAATCAATCTGCTTCATGTGATACTTCAGCGAAATTTTAAGGGGCCAAGAGCCTTGGGTGCCTACACTTCGTTGAGAAAGATAATCCTCATCTCATTTTTCTTCAGCTTTCTTTCCCACCACCCTACCTATATTTTGCATATCTACCACATAGATCTTTCTCATTTACAAAACGGCCTTTTCCTTCTCTGCTGACAACAAAGGTCCCTACAGCATATGAAGCTTACTCTTTGTGTCTCCTCCGCTGTCACTCAAGTGGAATTCCTGGTTCTTCTTGGCTTTGAAGAGTCCGGAATCTGTTTGTCTGCTGAGTCTTTGAACATTTGGAATCTTGGACACTTTCCAACAACCTAACTGAAATAATTTTTTAAAGGCTGCCACTTTATGCATCTGTTACGGGGCAGAGGAGCTCTACACACACACACACACACACACACACACTCACACACACACTCACACACGGGGGGCAGGAGTTGGGGGTAACAGCCAGCTTTTGCTGGGTAGGGCCAAAAGGGTAGGGGGTTATTCTATGTATTCTATGGAAATAGACAAAGAAGAAGAAAGGGGACATGCTTGTGATGTTTGGCAGAAAACATCTACGTGAATGTCGAGTTTTCAGCTTGAAGTTACTGAGCCAGCGTGCCCTGTTCCAAACGGACGCCCGCGCACCCCTGCACACGCACGCACATGCGCAGTTCTCCCGCTCATACAGCACAGCACCTCGGTGCCTGCGGTTTTCCATCCACAATCAGGCAAATTATCTACGACGTCAGCTTCCTGCAGCTCCGGGTCTCTAATCCAGCACAACGTGCTGTCGATTCCTCTCCTAAATAACCCTCGGATCTACCCAATTCCCTCCATCACAGCTGCCACTATCCGGTTTGTACCTCTGTGATTTGGAACCTGGATTTTGGGGACAGGCCGGTAGTCGTTCTCCTAAATCCAGACCCCTCCGCAGCCAGAGTGACACCCGCACCGCGACCCCGACCGTTCTCTCTGCAGGTCCCCGGCCCGGCGCTGACGGTGGGCGCCGCCTGGCCCTGAGCGGTCGGTGCATTTCCAGGGGCAGCTGGAACGGCCGGGCGTGAGAGGATTTCAACCCAAACGTGTTGGTGTCTTCCCAGAGGGTCCCAGGTGCAGAGCAGGGGAGGAAAACGGTTGAGGACAGGGTTGGCTGATGGTCTTCCGTCTGGCTAGGGAGAGCCATAGTGGTTCGGGTATTAAAATGTCCTTACTTGCACCCACCAGCTGGGAACAGATGGTTTTATACACAAACATACAATTTGTGATTCAGTGCTTCTCCATGATTTATTTATTCCGCATGGGATACTCTCCCATATCTGCCCCAGCCATAAAAATTCCTTGTTTTCCTACCATACCCATGAAACTTTAAAAATGATGCTCTCTCTAGGAAATCTTTCTTGACCCACCCGGTAGATTTAAGGACTCTGCGGCAGGGTCGTATCGCGCATTCTATGTGTTCTCCGTGTACCTCCCACACCTGCTCCCCCTGGTGCCCTGGGAGCGCATTCCTGCCCGTGGCAGCGAAGCTGAGACTGGGCTCAGACAGCCTGGCCGACGCGAGAGAGAAAAGAATTGGCGTGAAAAGGGGTGGGGTGAGATTTTCTGCTCCCCAAAGCCTGTAGGTGTGTGTTTGAGATCAAGGCTGCACACTGGAGAGAAAGAGCTTGCCTGTCTGTCCGGTGGTCAGGAGGCAGAAAGTATGGCGCCTTCGTAGCCTGTGTGGTGGCACAGGTGCGAGGGGACCCTCGTTCCAGCCACCGCCACTAACAAGCGCGCCTGAACCACTTGAAATTTTATATAACCGGGATGAGCAAGAGACACTCTACATATATGGTAGCAGCTAAGCAAGAATTCGTTTGCTACTGCATCCTAAATACCTGCTTGCTGTTTTACCAATATTGTTTCATTTGACTTAATGTAAACCCAAACTTCCCAATGTAGACATTTAGTTCACTTTTAGGGATAAAGAGACTGAAGCTCATAGAAGTGAAATGTCGTACCCAAGTCACATCAATACCACATGGGAGTTCTCCAACTCCAGCTAACCCGCCAGGTCTCTACTTGGTCTCTCTGCCACTCTACCTCTTGGATTCTATTCTTTTATATTGATCTATAATTTTTTTTTTGTTTTCATGTTTTTGTTCAAGAAGCACCCATGGCTTATTCATCTATATTCCCCAAACTTAGCAAAGTACATGGTGTGTTGTTGAGAGCAAACATACCTGATGAGTAAATGAGCGAATGGAAGAATAATGTGAGAGAGTGGACTAGCAAAAGGGCAGTCATGAAGGAAGCTGTTTGCCTGGGAGTGGTCTTGCTCTGGCTGTTCCAGGTAGGTGCTGATTTTATCCTATTTTAATATTCTATATTTAATATTCTAAACAGGCCTGAGCAAGCCCAGGTGTCCCCTCACCTGTACTGGGAGAGGCTGCACCGTGGCTTGTTTCGCCCCTCCCTCTCTGTCCCACCTGCTGAAATTCTGAGATTCAAGGAGGGACGTGCTCATTCTGCAGATTTTTTCTGAACATTAGTTGAACTGAATTAAGAGACTGCAGCATGAAAGAACGCTGGGAGTTTTAAAACATGAATGAAAGGGATTAGGCTATAATTATTCACAATAATTATGTACAAAGCAAAGAGAAAGATGAAAGTACAAGAAGATTACTGGTATCTGAACTCCCTGTCTGATGGCAGCTCTGCATAGATGTTTCTGATTGCTATGGAGAAGGTGTCTGTGGCCCACCTCGGTTCCTGTCTACTTATAGGCACTAAATTGGTTGAATTTTTTAATAGAGAAGACTTATGGCTGGCCCTCAAGCCTGGCACCAACTACCGTTGCCTCTGCTTTGCTGGCTCCCACCGAGTCAGTCTCCCTCCCTGCTTGCTTATCCTAGACTTAGGTTGATTCATGTGAAAAGCAGCCACTTTTTCTGCAAATATTTTAAAATTTATACTTCTCAAGTTATGGCATTAATATTACTGCTCTATGAAAGGCTTTTCTCTTATTGATTTATTTATGAATTACCTTTTCCCTGTTCATCATTGCCAGTCTTATTTAGAAAGAGCTTTATTTTTAAAAAGAGCACTTCAATAAATAGTAAGATATTCATTTATTTATTTATGTAAATTTGGAAACTTGGCTAAGTAAAAAGGAAGGAAAGTATCTGTTAACCATTTACTCTGTAGTAAACTTTATAAAGATTTTTGAAGAATATACTTTGATTTTATATGTGTTTGTATGTATTTACAAAATGAAATCATATTGTACATGGAGTTTTAAAATCCACTTCCAAATAGTCCTACAGTGTATCATTAATTTCATACAGCATCATTTTAAATGATTGGTTTGTATCCCATTTTACAGATGTACCATAAAAGTAGCTAATCTTCTGTTGTTGAGCATGGAGACGGTTTCCAATTTTCTGCCATTATAAGCAATACTTGCTGACTATCCTTATAGCTAAATCTTTGCCTACTCTCATGTCTATTTTATTTGGATTTGATACATAACTTTACACTTGTATTTTAAAGCTTTCAACACAGATTGCCCGACTGTCCTAAGAAATGCTTTACTGGCCAGGTGTGGTGGCTCACAGATGGAATCCTAACAGGTTGGGAGGCTGAGGTGGGAGGATTGTTTGAGGCCAGGAGTTCAAGGCTGCAGTGAGCTATGATGATGCCACTGTACTCCAGCCTGGGCAACAGAGAGAAACCCTGTCTCAAAAAAAAAAAAAAAAAAAAAAGAAGAAGAAGAAAGGAAGGAAGGTAGGAGAGAGAAAGAAAGGCTTTACTTTACTCATTTGTATTATTACTAGATGTGTTTGAGATGTTACTCTCTTCTCTCCACTTCTTATCTTGTAGACAGCAATTCTCAGGTTTGTACAAAATCAGAATTCAAAGGAAAAATTGTGTCCCATATAACCAACTGCTAAATACACCTAAGTAGTGTTTTCACCAAATTCTTTATATCTTTTTCCTCCCAACATTTAAAAGAGATCTTTTTCTCTAATAAACCTCAGTGCTTTTTTTAAAAAAAAATGTTAAATACTTTTTCATTATCTTTCATTTATCTTTTGAATCTTCAGATTTTTCTGACACAAGAGCAGAGGGCCGGATGATCAAAGAAAGAAAACACTGTCAGCATTTGTTTTCTTCTCATTTGGGAATTAAAGAGAGAAGTGTATAGAAATATGCTAAGCATGTAAGAAGCTCTAAGAAATTGAAAGTTACATGGGAAAAATATAATAATGAGCCAAGAATTATAAATGGAATCTGTGGAACTGAAGGAGACCTGCATCGAGGGTGGTATTAATATAATCCATACTGACTATAGCTCTGACACACACTTCAAGGATTCTGAATGAATTCACAGTATGGGTTACATTTAAAAAACCCACAGAGACAAGATAAGAGAGAAAAGAGATAGTGTGCTATGCTCTGTGTACGTGTGTGTGTGTGTGTGTGTTAGAGGGAGGGGGCAATGGACAAGAGTGTGAAACAAGTTCAATTAAGCATTTATTTTAAAATCTCTGGATTCCTTTCTTTTTCTGGAAGGATCAGATCATTGAAAAGAAGCTCAAAATTATATGTGCTTCTGACAATTAAAGAATCGCTAGAACTCAGGTGAAGGATTCTGTTGCAAACATTAGCTGTGCCTGATGCAAATGAAGGTGGAAAGTTCAGCCGTGTGTTCACTATGTATCGGGAAGAACTCCTTGTGGTCTTCTCACTAGAACTGACTGACCAATGCCTTCTACATAATATAATTCTATTTTTAAAATCCACAGTTTTTGCACTCGAATTTAGTGTTACAGAAAGTCTTCAAGGAGCTTATAATATTTGGGGGATGAAGAAAACATCTGAAGTTTTTAATTTGAAAAATAAAGGGTTCGGGATAGGTTCTCTCAAAGACTAATGGTAAGTTCTAGAATTCTAAATATCCTCAGGAAAAAAACAGTTCATAATTCTAGTTAGAAAACAAATAGTATATGACAAATACTCTTTTGTGCCATATAACCCATGTGTAGTAGCCTTAATTTTTACTGTGAGTACTTGGACAGTGGAGTTAATCCACAGAAAACACTAGAGGAGTTAACCATTTCCCACAATTCATCCTTGCAAACAAGAAACCATGTAAATACTTTCTAGTTAAAATCTGTTATTGGAGTCTAACTTTGTAAAGAATGGTATTATAGCAAGGCTTTCCCATGAGGCAGCTTATTTGTCTCTCCTTATTCTCTCTCTCTCTCTCTCTCTCTCTCTTTCTCTCTCTGGTTCATGTTTGCTTATCAACAACTGTGTAGAGGCTGTGTGTAGTCCATAGAGGCCATGGTCACCAGTGTAACTGTATATCATGGCACACACTAACTTGTTTTGCAGGCAGATTTTGGCCTTGTCTTTTATAGGTATCATCTGAGTTCACCTCTTTGCATAGAGCCATGCAGGCTACTACTGCCCAAGTCCACTGGGCACTACTCACATTGAGCTGTGACTCCTGACTTCCCTATGTGTCCGGAGGTGGGAAAATGCCATGTATTCAGGCATATTTCTTGATTAAGCTCATTAATTCTCAAAAGAGAGCATTTACCACATCCTTCGCCTGGTTGATTTCCAAAGCTCATTGGCAACATAGAGATGTACACTGCAGATGTGGGCCTGAGACGGAAACCTTGAACTACCTACCTGCTGTCCCTCTTGACATGAAGAGAAAAGAGCTCTACTATTGATATTAAAAAGTAGAGGAAAAAGAAGGAAAAATCAGAACAAAAAAGAAGGAAAATCAGAACAAATGAGATATTCTAGAATTGTAAAAATATAATGCTGTAGTGATTTTGGAGAGCACCCTTTAGAGCATAGTGAGAAAATTATCCTGATTGTAGAAGGTTGAGGAGAGAAGAGAGGGAAGAAAATAGACTGAACACTCAGGCCACTGCTATAGTTTGCACATGTCCCTAAAGCTTCAGGCATGCTATTCCAACCTGTGAGACTTGCTGGGTGGGCTGAGCCCAGCAAAGCCATTGGGAAAGGCTGCCTGAGGCCTTGGGGGCCACCAAGGCCGAGTGTGCCATGCCAGTGTGCCATGCCAAGGCCGAGGAGCATGGAGTCCAAGGAGATTATTCTCCAGCTTTAAGACTTCATGTGATTTTCCTTGTTGGAGTTTGAATTTACCTGGGGACCAGTTACCCCTTTCTTCTTGCCTATTTCTCCCTTTTGGAATGGGAATGTCTATCCTATGCTTGTCCCACCATTGTATTTTGGAAGCACGTAACCTGGTAATCCCACAGGCTCCCAGCCGGAGGATGTGTCTCAGGATAAATCAAGCCTCAAGTCTCACTCATGTCTGATTTAGATGAAAGTAGGCTTTGGACTTTTGAGTCCAATGCTGGAATGAGTTAAGACTTTTGGAATAATTGGCATGAAGTGGGTGCATTTTGCACTGTGAGAAGGGCACACATATTAAGGGTCAGGGATGGAATGTTATGGGCTTGGCTGTGTCCCCCAAAGTTCCTGTGTTGGAAACTGAATCCCCAGTGCAACAGCGTTGGGAGGCAGAGCCTAATGAGAAGTGATGAGGTTGTGAGCACTCCGCCCATGCTAATGGATCCATGTCGTTAGCTTGGGACTGCGTTAGTTATCGTGAGAGTGTCCCTATTATAAACGCAAGTTCAACCCCTCTAGCTCTCACACTCTGCTGTCCTCGTGCCATAGGATGACACAGTGTGAAGGCCCTCGCCAGACGTGTAGGCCCCTTGATCTTGGACTTCCCAGCCTCCAGAACTGTAAGAAATAAACCTCCATTCTTCATAGATTGTGGCATTCTGTTATAGCAACCCACAAAACCAACTAAGACAGCCAGTTTTTTTTTCTTTTTTAGAATTTTAAAAGTAAAAGAAAAGCTAAGAAGACTGAAAGGTGAGGTGGGATCTTGCTTGGGGTGGTACTTTTAAATTTGGGGGAGTTTGGGGTGTTATTGCACAGAAAGAAAAGAGAAGGTGAAATTGAGGATATGGAAAAAGGGAAAAAAGAGCATACCAGATGGGTGAATGGGTAGCAAGGTGCCCTAGGCATGGAGAAGGCATGTCGCTCTGAGCCTAGGAGCATGGTGGGCCATGGAGAAGCACCTACACTGCCCTCTTCTATGGGAAACTACTCTTGGGGTGGTGCCTAAATGCCACTGTGAGTCAGTGTTCTCTAGCTAAAAACGCATGTCATGAGTGATAAAAAGGACCTTTATTAGGGTATTGAAAGGCAGAGCTATTTTCTCTGGGCCTCTGTCTTAGCTGAGCACACAGAGCTACAAGTTGAGCAGACTCGGTGAGGTGGGTTAATCATGTGGTGCTTAGCATAAAAGAGACACCTAGGGCCCTCGTGTGTATAACCTGCTCATACATTTTCCATCCTTTTCTAAACGTTATTGAGACTCTACCTTTCTACTTTCATGCCCATCTCAGTCAACTGTCTAGTAACTTCTTTTCCCCTTCAGGACAGCCTTTCATGCTCACGCTGCCTTTTCCTGGTTTTGCCTGTAGCAAACATTCCTGGGAGGGGCAGGGACGGTACATCGAGGTTTGCCTTAGGACCTGCTCTGCCAAGGGTGCCCCTGGCTGAGCTCACAGATCACAACACAAGGAAATTCATGCTCACTTTCAAAAGGTCCTCTTTTCTCAGTGCATTTTATCCAGCCAAGTAGGGGCTAGCACGTAGCTTGTCCTATCTTCTTGTCTTTTTTGCATGAGTGACTCATTCTAGCATTTGGAATGTAGGAATCTTATAAAGTGGCATTTTTTTTCCCAAAACAAATTTGACAATTTTTCAATACAAATGGAGACAATGAGAAGAAGGAGCATACTAGTTCAATCATTACAAAATAGAAGGGTTTTAAGCGGTAAGGCAGCTAACTTTAATTGTACGAAGGACAGCCCTTTAAGGGAGAAAAATTCCTATTTTGTATTTTACAGGAAAAATGTATTCTAAGCTCTGAATTTTACAAATAACCATATTGCTGCATATAAACTTGTAGGAGTCTTTGTACTGTCACTATCAACACGACATAAGCAAAGTCCAGGAGAAATAAAGCCATGTAAAATTAAGCCTTTTTGTATCTTGGCAGCACTGAACCATTGTCTGGCATGAAAAAGGTCCCTGCCTGCTGCACTATTACTAGAAACTCAGTTTATCAAATATAATGAGTCAAAAGAGAGAAATATGAAGTTATAGAGAATATGTGTTATAGGCAGTGAGATGCCCTATCCCAAAGATTCATAACATGGATTTTTAGAGTTGAATTACTTTAGAGAAAAAGGAAAACCCCATATGTAGTGGGGATTATATTCAACTGCTTAACACAGCGATGTGGCTTTGAAAGTAGCATATTGCTGTTATTAGGAGAGTAACAGCCACCGCTGAGTATCTGTGATGGGCCAGGCGTTGTGACAAGCACTTGACTTATGTTGTCTCCAATTCTCACAATAACCTTCAGAGTCAGAAATTATTAGCCCATTTCCTACATGAGGCACCTGGGGTTCAGAGAGAAGCTATGGCGAGCTGCTTTGCATAAGGAAGTGCCCAGCCCCTAAAAACCACGATCTTTCCTTGGTCTCTTGATGCCTGATTATATTGTAGGATGTTGTGATTTGATGAAAAGTTAAGATGAAGTGTAATAATATCCAGAGCAAAACAAGCCAATTGAATAGAAAATATCCACATCCTATAATAATTAAATTACAAACAAAGAAATGCATTGCATTAGTGTCTCAAAAAAAGCACCACTCAGAGTTGAGGCTGTGAAGTCTTCAACAGATGGGGGTGACCATGATAGAGTCACTTTGGATCCTGTTCTTTTGGGCTCCTCCTTAATTTGCCCTTGAGACTCTTCTCTAGCGAATGCCCTGTGCTGGGTATCTGATTTTAAGACTCATTAAATATCTCTCCCAAGCAGAAAATACAAAAGATAAATCCCCACAGCAAGGAAACAGCAGTACTGGGATATCCTGCTGCCACTTCCACGGTCTTGCCTCGCCAAATAACCTCCCCCGAATTCCCTTTCTACTTTGTCCTTGAGTATAAACAAACAAGCTCTTCTCATGTTAAAGATTTAACTGCCAATAATTGTGAAAAGATAGACCTGGATTTGTCAAATTTGACCAGCAATACTTTCCAGACTTTTACTGAAAAGTTTGTCGACCCCTGCTTTAGATAAATTAGGTGATTTTTAGATTGGATAATACTTTTTATGTTGGATAATCATTTTATATATATATATATATATATATATATATATATATATATATATATATATATCTGATTTGGAAAGATAATCTGTCCAGTATTCAGAGGTATGGGACAAAGACAATGAATGAGTTTATGTCTGGTGCCTGTTTTTCATGGCGAAATCCCTCCTCGAATGCCTTGGCTGGCATTTTTGACAATGCATGTACTTCTTTGCCAGTAGAAAATTAATGCTGACCAAGTTTCAAAGTTCTTAACTCTTGTCTTTGTGTTCCAAACCCGAGATCACCTGCTAAATTATTCTTTGCAGCATCAAACTGGCAGGCCGACCCGTCTGTTTTCTCCCTCGGAACAACAACAACAAAGACCGACTTGCTTCTTTCATTATTCACAAGTGAAACTTCATCAGCTACTTTGTGGGCTCCCTCTGCAGAGTCCTCGCCCGCGCTCACCTTAAATTCAGCACCAGGCCCGTGTGAGCGAGCTTCAAAGGCAGCTTCCAGCTTTACTGTCCTTTTAGGATTACAGCCCAGGAAGCCTCAAGGGACACGATGGCTTCTCTTGAGAACTGCCGGGCTACCCTGTAAGTGTGAATGATGTCCAGAGAAGACACTAAAGAAGACGGATGTTTGAAGTTGCGTCTGAGCTTGCTCGAGCGCTCTGCAGACAGCTCGCGGTGCTTTCCATCTTGCTTAATGCTGCCAGCAGGTCACCACGAAGAGGCATGCGTCAGAGTCACGGTGCTGTTATTTATTTCCGACTGCTTGTTCACTTGCTAAAACAGAAGCAAGGACTCCACACATAGAATTTCCTGAGAGCAACTAGTGGATGTGCCGAGGGCAGCAGAATGAGGGAGAAGGACTGTGGCAGTTGGGATCCCAGCGACCAGGTTTAAACTCCTCCTGCCATTTCTTCATCCGTGTGGCAAGAGGCACCTGACTCTTTGGAGCGTCAGCACCCTCGCCTGGAAAATGGCATGTTGTTCATTTCTTGAGGATTACTGTGATAATATACGTAACATACCCAGTCGCATACCTAGTAGGTGTGCAATAAATATTATTATATTATTTCTGTCCACTAAGATTCTAAACTCTTGATGTTTTGAGACACATAATAAAATAGGACCATAGAAACACATACTTATAAAATGACCAAAAAGACGTGGCACACACACATGTGCGTGCGCGTGCTTGCAAGCACGGACACACACTACTTACTTATTTGTAACCTAAAGGTAGCCTTTGCTTACCCTAATGGGAAAAGAACACCCAATCTGTTTTGATTCACCTCTCTGGCTTAGAGTCTTCATCTGCCAAGTGCGAGGGCAGAAGCAAATGCTCTCCTAAGGCTACATCAAATATAAGCTTCTGTGATATTCAGATCCTGCTCCCTGTAGGAGCACTTTTGTGCATTGCTCACAGGTCACAATGATCTGTTCTCCTTGTTTGTATATTTAAAGTGGCACACCGTACAAGACGGCATTGGGGATGTGATTTTCTACTTTAACATATGCACAAAGATAAGATTTTGGAAATTCGCATTAAACATGATGCAGTCCCACCCCCAGGCTCTGCATCTGCCTCCTGCTCAAAGCTGTCCCCTGCTATTTGCAGAATGGCTGGATCACATCTCCTGCTGGTGACAAGTGCCGGATGAAACCAGCCTTCTCTTCTCTACTCTGCCCCTACCTTGCTTGCTCAATCTTCCTTTCTATGTGGGTTTTCTTTTCACTACTTTGCTCATTTGGGGAAGGTAATGAGTACTTGGGTTTAACTATCCTCTGCTGATTTGTAGAAGGCATGTGGGAATTAAAGCCAGAGACTCTGAACAATTCTAACAATGAGCATTTCTGCTTAATTATGTCAGTGTGAACCAGAAAAGATAACTGAGAGCTCATCAAGGTTTTTCCCCCGAATGTGATGGTTATTTGCACTCTGTTTTGGACTTCTTGGGGGCCGATTACTTCTACAGAGCTGCAGTAGCATCTCTGTTCTCCTGAGATGGTGTGCTTCACTCTCCTCTTTCTATATCACACTGCCAGCTATTATTATGAGTACAGCAATGGACCAAATAAATCCTCTTACTGTAGGCAGGTAATCTCTAGTCCACGAGATAATTACCAGCTCTCATGGGAATTTGTTTTTAAACTCATTTCGTAATGATGGCTGTCCTCTCTGAAAATGCTTGCTCACATTTAATAGAATGTAATCGCAAACCATGGTGGGGTGCATAGTAGTTGTTTCAACTGCTTTTCTCAAGAGGAAAGTTAATTACATCTAATGGCCCTTGATCTCCCAAGAGAACTGTCCTTCCCATCTGACAGAAAAGAGTGGTTTGGGAAGCCAGGAAATCTGATGAGGAGCTTAACTGTTTTGTAAAAGGTAAGTGGTCCACTTGTACCTTATGTCAAAGCTACTGTCTAAATGAGAAGCCTTTAGAATTGCACATTCTTTAAAGAAAAACTGACAAGCAGAATAAGGGCCAAAGCTAACACTATAAAAATAAAAAAGCAGGAAATTCTTTTGAATCCCAAATCATATAACAGTCCACAAATATGGGTATTTCATTTGATTGTGCCGACTATCCCGAAGGTTTTACATATTGGCAAATATAGCAGATAATGAACTATTGATTCAAAAGAAATTCAGGAAATGAAGAGCTTAACTGTATTGTCTATTTTCCCCTGGAAGTCAGTGTAGTAGGAGAAGGGGAACAATCTATTGATTCACCTCCAAAATCCTTCTGGCCCACGCCGATAAAAGAGAGGGTTAAAAAAAAAAAGAAGCTGAATACACTCTCTCTAAAACCAGTTTCTATCTAAGAAATAATCCTGCAAGGAGAGAAATACTCGGACCTTCTCAAATCTGACGTCGCTGCCATGATAGTCTGCCTTCTGACCCACTTTGAGTTTGATCAGTACTACATGTGAAAAATAGCAGTTATATCTTTCACCTGGAAGCAGACACTTACTATAGAGTGCTGAATGAAGTGCAGTGGATTTTATCTTGCTGATAAGAGACAGGAGCACAGATAACCTTTTTAAAGATGTTTTCTGTCTCACTCATGTCTGAAATAAGGTGAGTCGGGGTCAGCTTGTAGTGGGGATTCTTGCTTCTGATGGGAGACAGACGACTTTACTTCTAATGCACCTTTCCAGCCTTGAGATTCTGAGACGGGTCCCATCGGAGTCAGCCACATGAGAGTGCTGCAGCGAGTGGGGGAAGAGAAGCACATGTTCCACGTGACTTAGATCTCATTTTAACATATTTATCCACTTGCTTAATAAATACGCCTAGTGTACCTACTATGTGCTAGGTACAAAATGTAACATTGTGGGGCCAACAATGGACACAGGTTTAGTTACTTGGGAGAAATGAGCAAGTCAGTCACATCCGTATCTAAATGCAATATTCCCTACGACAGATGTGCATACACAGTGCTCAGGAGAACAGATACATGATGCTCTAAATCTGTGGTCCCCAACTCCTGGGCCGTGGACTGGTCCCACTCTGTGGCTGCACAGCAGAAGGTCAGCAGCAGGTGAGCAATTGAAGCTTCATCAGTGTTTACAGCTGCTCCCCATTGCTCGCATCACGGCCTGAGCTCTTGCCTCCTCTCCCAACATCCGTGCAAAATTTGTCTTCCATGAAACTGATCCCTGGTGCCAAAAAGGTTGGGGAACCGCTGGATCTAAATCATCAAGGAAGTTCCCCAAATATCTGGGTAAGCATTAGCAGTTGGATCTATCTGTAGCAGAAACCTAACTATTGAGAGCTTCAGAGATGAGGCTAGAGGAGCAGAGGACACCCAATCAGTGCAGGGACCTGTGTCCTAATCAAAGAAGTTTGTACCTTATCAGGAAAGCCTTGGGGAGCCCTTGAAGGATTCAAGGCAGGAGGTTGACATGACCACATCAATGCTTTAACTACAGCCTCTGGCAGCTCTGCAGACATTTGTGGGGGAAACAAAACCAGAGCAGGAAAAATTGCATATTCCTTAAAGAAAAACAGACAAGAAATCAGAAACAATGCAAGAAATGATTAAAGTCTGAATAATAATTATTGACTTTAATTGATTGTGAGTCTTAAGCCACTAGTGTGCTAAGTATTTTAATAAACATTATCTTATTTAATCCTTATAACAAAGTTATGGAGTAGGTACTATGTATCCATTTTGAAGACAACCTGAAGATTCAGATAATTTAGATATCTTGACTGGGATTGCACAGGTGCTGGTAAAGCAGAATTTAGATCCAGGTGGGTGTGAATTTGGAATGCATGCATCAGGATGCATCAGGCAATACTTCCAAAGTTACTGATAAGAGTAACTTAAAGATGGATTTTACCATTCATCAAAGGGAATTCAGGGGCAGTCACAGAATCTAGGGGAAAGGATGATGAGATCTTTTGTGGATATGCAGAACTTGAGCTGCCTACAAAAACAAACAAGAAAAAAAACCCTAAACCATAAGAAAAAATGATGTTGAAGCGTTCGGTCAAAGCCACAAGACACTCCATAGTATGTAAAATACACGGATTTGCTTATGTCCCTTCAGAAGACAATCATTCTTTGTCACCTCAGCAATTGCAACATTCTGTTTTACTTAGGACCTTACTCTCTTGAGAATTATAACATTATCAGAAAACCTTTTGCTCCTTACAAAGTAATACTTAAAAGTGGTGCTTAAAACACACTAACAGACATTAATTGCTGTTCATGACAACCCATTAAGTTACTTTCCAAACCATAGATGTGAAAATATAGGCAAAACGTGAGAATTTAAGACTATGATAACAAATTGGCATGCCTTTTATTGGTCTTATTTTGAAACTTGCCATAAAAGGTTTTGTCAGTAACCCAAGGCTTTTTTTTAATTAATTAATTAATTTACTTTGAGACTCTGCTGCCCAAGCTGCAATGCGTTGGTACAATCAGCTCGCTTGAAATCCTGGACTCAAGTGATCCTCCCGTCTCGGCCTCCTGGGTATCTGGGACTACAGGCGAACACCACCAAGCTGGGCTAGTTTTTAAATTTTTTGTGGAGACAAGGTCTCACTATGCTGCCTCAAACTCCTGGCCTCAAGTGATCCTCCTGCCTTGGCCTCCCAAAGGACTGGGGTCATAGGCGTGGACCATCACACTCAGACTATTTTATTTTATTTTTTTAAAAAAGAACTTTATTGAGAATTTAAAGAAAAAAGGAAAGGAAAGGAAGAAGTTGATGATTTAATGTTGTGGTTTTTTTGATTGCCACGTGTGAACCGGACCTCCCTGGAGGCTTCATGCTGCCGGGCAGACACGCTGCACATCCTGGGACATGCGGGACTCACGCAGATGCTGCCACTTTCAGGTAAGAGGCATCGCTGAGTGCTGTGAAAGCCCTGCTCAGACTAAACTACTGGGGGCCAGTGGGACTAGACATGCAGAGGGCAAGGGGGCAGCTAATACAGAAGCAAACACATGTAGACTTCACCAGATGGTCACAGTGGTACGGAGAAAAATCATGTGGGGCAAGGAATAGGAGAAGTACTTGTTTGGAGAGTGGAGTTGCCATTTTACACAGGCTGTCAGGGAGACCTCACTGATGAGAGGACATTTGATAGGGACCTGAATAAAGACGGCACCACTCAGGTGTCTGCGGACAGAGAGTTTTAGATGATGTCTTACTATATGACCTTGGGTTGCAGTGTGCATTTTGTTGTGGTGCCGTGCTAGAGAAATGTCTTCCTACATGTACACCAGCAACCTGTGGCCGTTATGTGCATTTTCATAAATAACACTGGATGTTATGTCCAGAAAGGTAACATACTCATCTTGGATACGATAACCATCTTTCAAAAGACCATATTTCCCAGAGCAACTTCCTTCCAAACATTGGATTTGGAAGAACTTTAGTGATGCAGAACAGAATGGCAGGGCATTAACATCCAAGGTGGTCGGTAACATTTAAATTCACCTGTCAAACAATGTCCTACAAATCTAGTTTTTCTAGATCCCAACACTAAACAACACAAAGTTAAACCAAATTTGGGGCTCACGGGGTAGATATCATGATGGTTCTTCCAATTTCTCTATCCTTGCTTGATCAAGTCATTTCCATAAACTGATAGTTCATGTGAAGGAATGTAATATTCATCCTATCCTGTGTCTTGGGGGAAAATAACTGAACAACTTTGTTTTGTTTTACAGAAGTCTCTGTGGATATTGCATTAAGTATTTGTTCTCTGTTCTTATAAGAATAGATACTGGTACTGTATCTACAAATCTTTCCAGTACCAACTTCTTGGCTCATTATCCTGGTTTCTTCTGAGAGTCATACTTAAATTCCTCCCAGTTTATTCTCTTTCAATTACCTATTCAATAATTGCCTGGGATGTTTGTCTTCGGTTTTTCTTTGTATCCAGGTTGAGCTTCTCAGCAAAACTTCCATGTCTTCTAAGACAGAAGGCTTTTTGTTTGTACATCTCCTCCTAAAACCACTTTCCCTTTCTGTCTTTTACCTCCCACTACATGTCAAGTTTCTTCTCAAACTCTCCAACACTTTTTAGCTTATACTCTGTTAAATTGGAAAACAGCTATCATCTCATAAAATTTTATGCATCCAGTGTAGATAATAAACACAGGCAATTAATAAAGAAGCTGTCTTTCTTGATGAACTCAATGCTAACATCGTTTACGGTTCTGATAAACATGTACATACATGGTCATTTCAACATTTTGATTTCAAGTATCTTGTTAGTAAACAAGATAGATATGCATCAGATGATTCAGCCCTCTAAAGGCCAAGCAAAGAAACAATTATAATTCCAGAGCAGCAGTAGCAGTAAACACTTCCTGTGGCCTTAGTCCAATGTCAGCACTTCATTTTAATGGTAACTGGATCTCGGCTGTTCATTGTGAAATCCTTGAATGTGCTTAACAACCTGCTTACAGTATATCGAGTTTATGGGGATGACCAAATGAAGCTTGAAAATTTATTGTAAGGAAATTGTGCAGATTATATGGGAGATATTTATCACAGTGTAGGGCTGAGTAGCAGCAGGCAAAACATAAAGATTCGAGCAGGACAGCATTTAAGCAGGTATAGCCACGCCCGCTACTGCTCCTCATCTTTGGTCAGTGCCTCTCTTAATTAGTGTATTTCTCTTAATTCTTGATTAGCAGCTGCCAGAGCTCTCCCTAGAGCATGATAAAACACTAATATGATAATTCATATAGCAGTTTGCAGACTATTTTTCACACAGAGCATCCTTTTAATGTTCTCAACATTAAAAGGCATTATCATGGTTATTTTATGTTATGAAGGAAAGGAACTTAATTGCATTGACCCAAGGTGGCCAGGTGAGTAAGGATGGTCTTCTGTCTCCCAATAAAATGCAAATTTGTTTGGGTTTGCTTTGTCTGGCTATCTAGCATGCACTTCCATTTCCCAATCTATGGGAGGAAGAGCAGGCTATTGCCATGATCTGTGGTACTGTGGGTCTAAAGGGGCCCAGCCTTCCACTGTGGGAGCTCTAAAAGGGCCAATCCCCTTTTCTCAATGCCTGACAGCAAGGCCGTGACCTGGGATCTATACATTTGTTGCCTAAGACTTTGACTCTTGAGGGGGGAAAATATCTTTAAATGCTCTTTAAAGATAAAGAGCAATAAGAATATATGTAGAATTTGTTGTGTAGGTCTGGCAATGACAGCATTTAAAAGACCCAGCAGTAGTATACATGGAAGCCTACATACCATGAAAGTAAATATTTAAAAGTTATAAATCAATCTAACAAACTGTTTAATCATACAAATTATGTATTTGTATATTCTGCTACCTTGAAAAATAATATGTCTTCATGAAAACCCAGGTGGCCAAGTTTGAGTTTAGAATTCTTGGATACCTTGGACTTGTTTGCCAGAGCCTGTAAGCTTGGGGATAGTGGCCTCTGGTGTTTTGTCCTAGTGTGCTGGCTGTCTTTCCTTGCCTTCCTACTCCTGGCTCTGTCTTGCTCTGTGAGGAGTTTGTGCCTACATAAGCAGACACCCTGAACTAGGGATCCAAGCTCCATCCATACCCCAGACAGAAAACTGAGCCTGCGCCACCCCTTTGGTCCACCCGTGGTCCATGCATGAGTGGATGGAGCCTGTGAAGAGGCCTGCATAGACTCTGGAAGTGGATTCAGATCCATTTATGAAAGAATTCTGGGGTCATATGTATCTAGAGCATGGCCTGGAAGGCAGAGCTCGGGCTCTGGGTAACCTGTCCCCTTAACTCAATAGGCTCTTGTCTCGTGGAAAAGGCCATCTGCAGAAGAAGACCAGAGTGAATTCTTTCAAACCCAGAGCTCAGGGCAATAGCCCTTCTAGCCTGGATGTAAGAGTGGTACTGGGTGATGGCATCCCATCCAGAAACTGTTGCTGCTTGGCTTCTAGAACTCACTTGGTTCTTGCTGGTTTTTTAAGTAGGTTCTCCTACCTAATCTTCATTCTCTGAGCCTTCTACATATTTCCAATTGAATTCTTTGGCTTAAAATAGCCAACTTCATTTTGTGTTGCCTACACCTCAGAACCTTGTTTGGCACATACAGTCTGTCATTTTTCCTCCGGGTGAGGATGGTGGGGGATTAGCTGTGACTGGACAGTGATGGGTTGAAATAGCTAACAAGAATCTGGGCAATGTTAAGTATATCAGTGCATGATGAATATTCCACTATCACCACGGAAAAGCAGGTAGGCGGGGCTGCTTCTCTGCCTTGCTATATATTCTACCAGGCTCACCATTTCTTATTGTCTTCCTAAAAGGGTAATCTGAGATATCCCCTCTGGTGAAATGTTAAGGGGTAAGACATTTCTTTGTGCTGGTTGCTGTTAAAACTAAAATAGTATTTTATTAAATTCAAAATGCCTTACAGATTACCAAACCAATAGATACCCATTATAGGAAAGACTTGTAAATATAGACAAAAGGAAAGAGACACACTTATAATCATATGATTATACTGCCCAGAGATAATAACTAAGAAAAAAAGAGAGAAGACCCAAATAAATACAATTAGAAATGAAAAAGGAGACATTACAATGAGTACTGCAGAAATCCAAAGGATCATTAGAGACTGTTGTGAGCAACTATACGCCAATACATTGGGAGACCTGGAAGAACTGGATAAATTCCTAGACACATACAACCAATATATCCAAAATGTTAATAAACCAATAATAATAATAAGATAGAAGCACTAATAAATAATCTATCAAGGAAAAGCCTAGGATCCTATGTCTTCATTGCTCAATTGTTCCAAACATTCATAGAAGAACTAATATCAATCCTACTTAAAAGCTATATATGACAGACCCACAGCAAGTATCATACTGAATGAGATTTCAAAGTTCATTCATTTCGTAATGTGTATCAATAATTCATTCCTTCTTTTTTGCTGAAAAATATTCCATTGTGTGGATATATCTCACTTATGTGTTCATTAATCAGGTGGACATTGGGTTGTTTTCACTTTGGGGCTATTATGAATAAGTCTACTATAAACATTAGTGTACAAATTTTTGTGTGCACACATGTTTTTATTTTTCCTGGGTATGTACCTAGGGGTGAAATTTTTGGTCATATGGAATTCTATTTATCTGTGTGAGGAACTCCTAGAGCTAGACTGTTTTCCAAAGAAGTGGCAACATTTTACATACCCACCAGCAGTGTATAGGGATTCAGTTTCTCTACATCCTCATCAATACTTGTTATTATCTGTCTTTTCTATCATAGTGACCCTACTCCGTAGGAAGTAGTATCTCATTATGGTTTATATTTGCATGGCCCTAATGGCTAATAAAGTTTCTCTCTTTCTTGCTCTTCCTCTCTCTTGAATATTAGCCCTTAAAAATGTCCAGAAACATTACAAGAAAGATGTTAACTCAATTTCACAATGTTTTATGTTGTTAATTTAATTGATTTTCTTTTAAAATTCTTTTTTTAATGAAATAATCCAACTCAGTCTATGGACTTTTAGTGATTGTGGTTTTAAAAAAAATATTACATGTCTCTAATAGATGATAATATAACTAAAAATTATTCTGCTTTCTTATAAATGTAGACATTAATCATTATCTATCTGTAGGTTCCAAGAATTTGTCATTTATTATTTGTCAAGAACTATGGCTAAGCTTTGGTCACTTTCTATTAATAAAGAGGTACTAGATATCCCTCAATTCACAATGCTGTATTCTCTGATGGGAAAATTGATAAATTATCCCTCTAAAAAACACAGTTTATCAGATCTATAACTTAGATTCATTTTGAATTTCTTATTTTGTGTGCTTAAAATTTTTATTTAAAAAGTAAATTTTTACTGTTAATATTTGACTCAGCTCAAAGGAGGACATCCAATATGAATTAATGGTGATGTAATGTCAAATAAATACAATGTGGTAAACCATTTAATTGAATCTTGAAAGTTAAATCTTGCTGCAGAGACAATAACTCTGTGACGATATTTTGAAAAATATGTGTGAATAAACCTGTAGTTTTACTTTATGATATAAAAATGGCATTCAACCCCTGAGGTAACAAACTTCAATACACTTGAGACTTTGAGGGAAGACTGAGGGGCAGAGTGGTGAATTTGTTTTTAATACAAAATCCACATGAATATATTGTAGGTCTCAGGGGGATTTGCAGAAAATCTTGTTCTCAAATGGATAAAAATGTGTGAACTTCTTTGAATCAAAAAAAAAAAAATATTCAGAGAGCAATATCTGAGGTGTGAGCTGGAACCGGTATTTCATCAGCAAGCTTAGAGCTGGCCCACAGAGCTGCTGGCAGAGGCAAGCTTCATATTGATACATATTCTAAGAAAGGATTTCAGTTCTCCATTGTATCAAGGGCAAGACTGACTGAGATTCAAATCTGATCTCTTGACTTCTGGAGAACAGACTGAAGTTGATATGGGCAGACTAAAAGACTCACAGTAAATCTGAGAAAAGAAAGGCTATGAAGAAATGCTAAGATATCTCCAGAACTGGTTTTGCTAGCTTCGACCTTCGCTACCTGAGCATGGCCATGTGACCTTGAGCAAATCGCTCCACTTCTGTGGTCCTCATTTTCCTCACAAGTAAGATGAAGGCAGTTACATACCAAGGTTAGTGAATGGATTAAATGGGATAACATATGTACAAGCAATTTCCCCATTGCAGTATCCTCATTGTCTCTGACATAATAAGTATTCAAAAATATTAATAAATTGAGTACTTAACTCTGTGCCAAAGACTTTTTAAATGCCTTACACTTATGGACCCACAATCTTCACATCAACCCGAAAAGCAGGGTACAGTATTGTCTTTTAACGAAGAAGGCACAGAAGTTAAAGTATAGAAAGGTTCACTAACTTGCCTAAGGTCACACAGCTACTAAGTAGTGAGCCTCCAATATAGACCCAGGCAGTAGTTTTAAGCATTATACTATCACTACCCAAATGTGTTCAAATGAATATGACTTTTTGAGTCACAACACAAAATCTAGTGTGTTTTTAGTGCATAATTATTCTTGCACCAAAATTAAATTATTTTCTTGAAAATTAGTTTATGAATAATAATAAATCTAGGAAATAGAAATTTAGAAAAAAAATGGTTTATTTCACGAGTTTTGTAGTCATCTTTGATAAGATGATTTAATGAAATATTGTGATTTGTTTTCCAACTGATACTATTCCATCAGTCACATAACATGATTAATGTAGTGTTTTAGTGAATTAAGTTAACTTGGACTAACTCTCAGTGGTTCTAAAGACAGAAAGCTACATGACTCTAACAAGTACATCATCTAAAAGACAAAAAGAAGAGTCAACATTCTGCTATGCTATAATTAAGAGAGTCGTGACTCAATCACAAGATCTTTCACCCTGTCTTCAAGTGTATTAATCACCAAGGCACTGAAAGTCAAGCCCTAAAATTGAAGTTCTCAGAGTACACCCCAAATCTCTAGAATGACATCTACCAGTGCCCCAGGAGGTGGGTGGGGAGCAGGGCTGGGATAATCCTTCAGGTTGGCACAGCAGGGTCCTCCACAGTTCATTCCTTGCTATGCTTGTTCTGCCTCTTTATTTTTGTTTGTTTGTTTTATTTATTTTTTTATTTGAAATTTTTAGCTAACAAGTGCATGTATTAGTTTAATAAAGACAAAATAAAAGTTATTTTTTTTCAGCATAATATGGGGTTGCAAATGTTAAGGTTATGTATATTGCCCTTGTCTCCCCTTCCCCCTAGAGTCAGAGTTTCAAGTGTGTCCATCACCCAGTTGGTTCGTATCGTACTCATTATGTATGTATACACCCCCCCACCTGCCCGACACCCAATAGATGTCATTCCTATATGCCCACTTTTGTTCTGCTTCTTTATATAAATTCTGGGGCAGCACCTGCAAGGATTCCAGGAAGTTTCCCAGGGGAAACTTATAGACCTGAGCACTGGAGCTGCTCTCAAGACCACACGTAGTACTCAGTCTCTCTCCTCTGCTATCCATTCTAGATTCCCCTGGCCCTCAGAGACGACCTCCACTATTTGGATAATCATCCGCTGGTATAAGATCCTGTGCACCATACCTCCCTTTGGCTGTGGCTGCCGCACCTGTCCATCTACTAGAACAATTGATCAAGGACATACCCAAAGTAGATTGCCCAAGAGTCCAACATACGTCTCCCTGTAGTGGCAGCTCCACCTCCCACAGTGGAGGATCAAAGAGATCGGAGTCCATTACCTCAGTCAGGATGGTGACTCCTTTTCTTGTCTGTTGGTCCTTTGCCAAAAGAAATTCAAAAGTGCCCAGGCAGCTGATACAGCTTAACTGATGATGTGGGGCTGATGATTTGTTCATGGTAGATATGTTCTTCCTTCGGAAATTAGGATCTTTAAGCCCACAGATCCCAGAGTTGCAGGAAGAAGAAACACAAATTCCTTGAGTGGGTTATTGGGAATGTTGGTAAGAGAGGCAACTATTGCTTCTACTTCTTGGTTCCTCACCTACGCATTCTACTTTTTGATGACCTAGAACAATCGAATGCTCATTGATTTAAGGTGTTTGCTGTGTCCTGAGGGATGTTTGCCCATTCTCACAGGGAAGCATATCTGAGCTTGCACCTCCATTGTGTTTGGCCAGGCTGTTTCACGTCACAGGACCAGTGGCTCATACCATCATGTACCTGCTGTCGGACCTGCTTCGGTTGAAAGTAGGCCCCTTCATCTGACATAGTGATAAGTAAAATCACTACCATTGGATCTGACACTCTATAAGCTCTCAGAAAATGGTGTTGGCTGAAACCCTATGTGCAGGGAAAGCAAATCCATGTTCAGAATTTATATTTGTTACTGTCAAAATAAATCTCTGACCTTTCCAAGATAAAAGGAGTACACCGTGGTCAACTTGCCACCAAGTGAGAGAATGGTCTCCTCAAAGAATGATGAAGTACTCGGGACTAAGCTTTAATCTTTGTGGCTGGCAAGTTTATTTGGGGGCACTAGGAGCTGGACCGGCACTGACAATTGGGAGCCCATGTTGTGGAGCCCATGCATGACTCACACCTCTAGCCCCAAAGCTACCCCCTTCATGCATTCATTATACCAGCACCAGAGTGGCCAGAGACAGACACTGGCTGACATCAACTGGCTGAGTCATGCTGTCTGTTTGGTGGTCTGACCCCTCTTTCCGGGTAGATGCTTTCTGGTGGGTCTAAACCAGAAATTCAATTCAAAGGTCTTCACACATTGTGTCTACTCCCGTAGTCTTATATGTGTGCCGCTACTCCAGATATCCTTGTTTATAATATTCCCATCTCTCTCCCTCCAGGCCTTTTTTGATCTGGCCAGGTCATCTGTCACATACTCGTGTGTCTATACATATTCCAAACTGAGGCTACATCTCTTTCTACACAAACGAGGTGACTAAGTGCACCTCCTGAAGCTCTGCCCATTGAGAGGATTCCCCTTGTAGCTATCGTTAAAAGCCACGCCTGAATGAGAGGGGGGCCAAGCTTCACCACTGGTCACTGGAGGCAGACCGCCTTTAGGGAGGGGCAGCAGAGGCAGCTGTCTTCACCCACACACAATTCCAAGACAGTCGACAGCAGTAGCACTCTCAGTGGCTGAGGGAATATGTCCTTCAGGACTAAAGGGGAGTCTGGACAGAGTGTGGCAGCTGCAGTAGTCTGTATTATAATCTGTGGATAAACTAAGAATATGAACTGCTACTGCATTATTATCTTAAGAACTCAAGTTGAGGATGAATATGGAAATATACCATAGTGGGAAGTTGGGAGATGGAAGAATATTTAGTACCCTTTAAATTATTCGCATTCCTACTCATTTTCTTGTTACTCCTCCTTGATGACATTTAAGTATATTTTTGGTTCTCTCTGAATGTGTCAGGTAGGGGTGACTGCCTAGCTCCACATTATGGGGAAAAACATAAAGAGTACGTGTAGCTGAGAGCAGGTGTGCGGCAAGGTGGGCAGGTCTAGCACGTAAGTAGCAGAAAGGGGCATCCATGGCATATTAAGGGGCTACAGACTAGGTGTAAGGTTGCAATGGAATCATTATGCTAATCATTATACTAATGATACAGTCACAGGCCTTTAGATCTCCTGTGTTCAAAGCCCAGGATGGTACTAAAGCTTCACATATATCCGTGAACTCTCTTTGGTTCCCGAGTTGCCATTTGGTAAGTTCTGCCTGCAGTGAGCTAAATAGTTCTGCAACAGCCTAAATGAGTTATTGCAGCTGCAGAAATACTTGTATTAACTCCCTGTGAGTAATTTATGCAGTGACTGAATCTGGACGACTTTTATTAGAGCCCTAATCAAAGTAGAAATCACAACTGTTGTTTCACAAACCCAGTGCTCTAGTGTTTAAGAAATTGACATTATTTTACATGCATGTATTTAATTTTATGGATTTTAGTGCTCATTTTAAAGATGATTATTGCTGTGACATCATTTAACAAAATAGCTTGGTAGAAAAAGTTCTTGAAACTGAATATTATTTAAATGGAGTCATTACATTTTTTTCCAACTTTATTGAGGTATGATTGCCAAATAAAAATTGTATATATTTCAGATATAAAATCTGTTTGGAAATTTTTGAGCTTAATGTACCCTGATGTCCATAACTTTCTCCAGACTTCAGAAGTTTTCAGCCATTATTTCTTTTAAAAAGTTTTCTGTCCATTTTTCTTTCTTCAACTTGTATTTTCATAATGTATAAATTGGGCTGTTTGATGGTACGTCCCAAATATACTACAGACTTTCTGTACTCTTTTTCACTTTGTTTGTTTAACTGGGGAATTTCAAATAACCTGTCTTTGAGTTTGCAGATTCTTTTTCTGTTTAATCAAGTATGCTTCGATACTCTTTATTGCATTTTTAAATTTCATCTATTGTATTCTTCAGCTCCAGAATTTCTGTATTTTCATGATTTTTATATTTTTGTTGACCTTATTTTGTTCATGTGTTGTTTTCCTGATAATGTTGAGTTTTCTCATCTGTGCTCTCTTATAGCTCATTGAGTTTCCTTAAAACATTTATTTTGAATTCTTTGTGTGGCAAGTCATAGCTCTCCATTTTGAGGGGTTGGCTACTAGAAAACTATGGTATTCCTTGGGTGATGTCATGTTTCTTTGATTTTTTTGTTTGGTTTGTTTTTCTTGTCTTGCATTGATGCCTGCATATTTGATGGGGCAGTCATCTATTCCAGAGTTTATAGACTGGTAGGTCTGAGGATGCTGGCTGAGTGGGGTGCAACAATTTCACCTCTGGTGAGGGTGCAACAGCATAGTCTCTGTGCATCTTACTCAGCTGAAGTTAGCAACAGTGAAGATTGCAGGGGGCCTCAGTGGCAAAGCTTGTGGGCATCTGCAGTAGTGGTAAGGGCTGTTGGGGTCACTGTTGGTTGAGGTTGCTGGGGTCATCCTGACATCTTTTTCTCCTTTGGGAAAAGCCATGGCCAAGAGGATCTCTCTTGGTGTTGGGTTTGGTTCATGAGCATGCTCACAATCGTGGTGACACTGGTGCCTGGAGTGCAGATGCCCCTGCTACAGTGTTGGTGTCTATGTGCAAGGCACAGGTGCCTGGGACAGCTGGTGAGCCCGGGGTGGGAACGTGGGTGCATGAAGGGCTGCAGTGCCTGTGGGGTTCATCAGGCATGGGTGCTTCTGAAGCAGTGGTGGCGCTTGTATCCTAGGCACTGGCACATGTGGAACTGTCATGGAACCAGGATCAGAATGTGGGCATGTGTGGAGCAACCATGGCTCGAAGGTCTGGGATATGGATGTGCCACTGCAGCGGTGTGTCTGGGGTCCAAGGCTCAGGTGCTCATGGAGTGGCTGCAGAGCTGGGCTCCAGAGCACAGGCTGTGGAGTCACTAAATCTCTTTCGATAATACCGTGAACTCAAAAGATAGCACTGTCCTTTCAGAAATCCCTAGTTCCATAGGCCATCTGTATGAACAATACTGATGACTTCTTAACGTTCCTTTAGTCTAAACTATTCAATAAGTGTTTTTACCCGAAAGCATTACTTTTGGAAAGGCAGTTAGCACTTGTCTATTTATAATAATAAAAGCAACAGTATAAAGTATAAAGACAATAAGTCTAAAATAGCAATTAAAAATAGGAGTTTTTCTTCTCACATGTTGAGATGCGTAAGAATTCTTATGATGTTCATTTTAGTATTTAGTAAAAGTAACAACAGTATCATCTTTTAAAGTAAGAAAAGTATTTTAACAGTATTTTTTTAAGTACCATTTTTTCTTTGTATGTTACTAAAGACCACGATCATGCCAGATTCTAGTGATGAAGACAATTCAAGCTTAAAGTACATCCTACCAAAAAAGCACAGGCACAGATGGTCTTTTTTTTAATCTAGTTAAAGCCATATCCCAGGTTATCACCTGATCAAGCAGGAATGGATTTCCATTAACAAGACATTATCCTTCAGGAAATACCCACAGCTTACCTTGAACTAGGAAAAGACTGAAACTGCTGTGATGCAGCATAAAACAGTTTCCTTCAGTTTTCTGGAAAGTGTCTTTTGTTGATAATAGGCAGCTGTGTGATCCTCTTGGGAAAAATGCTGGGTTAGTGTGGAAGTGATGGATGATTTCAGCAAAAATGTGAGCAAATACACCTCTGTGGTTCCAACATCCTTTAATATATGGGAACATTTTATGATTCCTAAAACACACTTTCATAGTAAAAAACAATAATAATCAAAGACAAAAAATGCAAAGATAATATAAAAAATTATTTTAATTCTAAGTTAATGAAAATTGTGAATATGATTCAATATATTAGTGAACACTTTCTTATATGATATATCAAATGATATTTAAATGGATAAATATAATTTTTTTCTTTTTTTTTTAGAGACAGGATCTTGTTCTGCAGCCCAGGTTGGAGTGCAGTGGCATGATCATAGCTCACATAGCCTCAAACCCCTGGGCTCCCGAGAGCCTCATGAGTCACTGGGACTACAGATGTGCACTACCAACCTGGTTAATTTATTTTTCATTTTTCTAGAGACAGGATTGTGCTATATTGCATAGGCTGGCCTTTAACTCTTGGCCTTAAGTGATCCTCCCACCTCAGCCTTCCAAGTAACTGGGATTACAGGCATGAGCCAGTGCATCTGGCTCTAAATATAAATTTAAAAACTTATATATGTATTCTTTAGTAATCATTTTTGTCTATTGTATATCATTAGAGAAGTCACATATATATAAATTTTTAAAATATGTTTATGTTATAGTTCATTATATGAATATATAATAAGTTAATAAATCAATCACCTGTTATTGATCACTTAGGCTGTTCACAACTTTTACCATTATAAAAATGCTATGTAATTAAATATTAATGTTAATTCTTATCTTTCACCAGTATAAATTCCCAGAATTAGAATTGCTATATGCACATTTTAAGGCTTTTGATAATTTTTAAGTTCTTAAGCACAGTACTAATTAATTTTTTTTCACATTCCTGTAATAACAGTAGAAATTAATTATGTGGACACAAATCTGAAATCTCTGGGGTTATTTTGCTTCCCTTGAAAGTGCTCCTGAGCATTTCATGCACTGGCAAGAGGTGTCTGATCAATCGCTCCATCACCTGTTTACTGAATTCCTGTTCCATGCAAAGTGCCTGATAAGTGCCAGGACTACAGCAGCGAGCAAGAGTTTTAAACAGAGTCATGACTCTTATAAGCTTATGGTCTACTGTAGAATATAAAGAAAGAAATAGGAATTGGAACACATGGTGTTTCTCAATGCATAGCCAGGGATGTTGCCCCAAAGACATATCAGAATTACCCATGAGGTTATTCCAAATCTAATATTCATCTTTAAAGGAATTGCAAAGCCCCAGTCAAGAAACTCAATGACGGTAAGTTAATAAGTGATGGGAATGTCTTCTAGGTGTAGAAAGGAAGGAAAATAGTATTTCAGCACTATGTTTGATATAATCAAGAAATTAAAGTACATAAGAGAGATACCTAGATGAGCTTTGAGGATATAAAGATTACAGCTCAGAGGGAACAGCATCTAAGATGATATGTGAAGGCTAAAGATAAGTAAGAGCAAGTTAGTTCAAAGTGAGCACCGGAGGGAGGGAGGGAGGGAGGAGCTGAGCATTTGGGGCAGAATCAACAGCAAGTATAAACACTGAGAGTGAGAAATAGCATATTACATATAGGAAATGGACATAATTTAGAAGTGTGGGACTGTTGAGGTCAAAGGTGTTTTGGTGGGGTAGAAATAAGGTTAGAAAGGTAAATAGGGGACAGAAACAAGAATTAATTTATAAACCATCTTCACTAGAGTCATTGATTGGTATCAAGAGAGGGAATGGCATGACCAGATTTGAATTTTACAAAGTTCACGTGGAATGCAGTGTGGAAAGCAGATGATGGAACATGGAAGGAGGCAGGGAGGTAAATTGCAATGAGGCTCCAGGGAATGACTTAGCATGTGGGGTAGTGACGCCCTGGGAGAGGACAGGGGCTGGTGTGTGGAGGGGTGAAATTGACCAGGCCATGTGACTTCCGTAATGGGGAGCGTGGGATGGAAAAAAGCAAAGGAAGGTTCCCAGGAGCCTGGGCTGGAGCAGCTGGGAGGCCAGGGTGCCACTCATGGAGAAGGGGAACACCTGCAGGGACGCCAGTGTAAACGGGGGTCCAGAGAGGCACTCATGTGGACAAGTTGGGCATGAGATTGCAGTGAGGTCATGTGCTCGGAAAAGCAGATGAGTCTGAAGTTTAGAGAAAAGAAAATAGTGGAGATAGAGATTGCAGTGTTGGGGCCAATAATATACATAAAAATCACAGCCAAGAGAGTATACAATTACTCAGAGAATGTAAAGGAAGGAAAAAGAATAGAGCTTAGGTCAGAACCCCCAAAGTTACCACTGTATAAAGGGCAGAGGATTGCTGCACAGAATCCTGAGATGGAGTAGCCAAAGAAATAAAGAATACAAAAACAAACATAAAACAAAACGGGAAGAGTGTGGGTCAGATAAATCAAGGGAGGAATATTATTATTGCCCATCTGATAAGGCTTGTGGAAAAGACCAGAAGTTGCTATAAATTTCTTTTAAACATTAGGTGATCTATTGAGCAGTTAAAACTTAAGATACGAAGGCCTCTAATTCACTCTTTTCACGTATAAAGAATACCCTTCAACCAATACAATCGAAGCAACCTAGAAAACATTTATAATCTTTGGCATACTTGTTCCAAAGGGGAAAATATAACCTAGTGGGGAGGAGCTAATTGGGTTTAAATCAGTCACACAGGTATTCCGTAAGCAAGTTCCACGAGGGCACACATCAACCGGAGTCACAAACCGTGAAGAGGCTGAGTCACGAGCAGTAACTCGACTTGGCAGACGGGTGACTGTGAATTTAGGAAAAAGATTCAGAGCAAAGATTCTCTATTTGCATACACGCAGCAATATTTCTGCTCTGTATTTCTGTGTCACGAGAAAGTACCAGACAGATTTTATCCAAATGTTAGCGACTGTGTTTGGAATCGTTTAACTTCAAATATAAATTGCACGGCAGAGAGCAAATTCACACTGAGCAGCGGCGGCCGTGGGGACAGGGCTGGCGGCAGGTGCAGCGCCCGGTCTCCGGCCATGCGCGACTGCACCAGCCCAGCTCCAGGTGCGGGAACAGAAGGAATTGACTGATCGACTGATTAATGGTTAATGAATCTCCTGAGTAACGCAGGGCTGGACAGTGCAGGAGCTCAGGAAATTTCACCTCAAAATGTGACTACTTCACATAAAGAGTATTTTGAATTAAAGGCCCTTAGAGATCCACGGGCCTTGGAAAGAGCTTTCCCTCTAGCTGCATAAACTGGACGGAGCCGTCAAAAAGAATAATTGACTTCTCTTTCCTTCGCTGTTATCTCAGCATATGGCAGGAAAGAAGATCAAGAACGCAACCAGACCTGGCCTAAATCATTTTAAACATAATACGTGTCTCTCAGGTTAATTTACAAGTCTATCTGTCTCTCCCCATCCATTCATTCTCCCAAGCATCCATTCAACCTCCCTGGCAACCATTTATTGCTCCTAAACAGAATTACCTATGTCGACCAAAATGAAGCCAAACTCTGTAAAATAATTTAAAGAGGTTTATTCTGAGCCAAGTTTGAGGAGCATAAAGCCACACCCCAGAAGCCTTGAGCAAGTGGACTCGCTGTGGCCGGGTTACGGTTTGGTTTTATACATTTCAGGGAGACAGGGGTTACAGGTAAAGTCATAAGCCAATATGTGGGAGGCATGCATTGGTTTGGCCCCCAAAAGTGGGCCACCTTGAAGGGAGGTGCTTATAAGTTTATAGGTAGGTTTAAATAGTCTTTGACTTGTAATTGGTTAAAGACATAAAGCTTTGTTTAAAGGCTTGCAATGTTTTAAGGTAAGGAGGTCTGTTAATCAGAGATGGACATGGACATATTTGTTGTGCAAATTGAGGATCTGCAGGTTTGCCCAGCATAGTCGTAGGCCTATCAATGTTTTACAAAGGGTATTTACGAGAAGGGTGGGGGCATGATAAGGCATGTCTGAAATCCTTCCTCTTGGTAGGCAACTCAGTTTGGGGGTATCCCCTTGGCCAGGAGGGGGGTCCATTCAGTCAGCCTGTTGGGGGGAAGACTTAAGATTTTACTTTAGTTCACACCTGTATTCTTCATCTCCCCCTCCCCTGTAAAAGAAGAGTATATAAATTTCTGGATCCCACTGGAATATTGGGTAATCGCTCTGTGATTCCCCCCATGCACATGGCTTTCTCTTATTAATCTGCTTTATTGTGAATTAATCTTTCAGTGAACCTTCTGGGGTGATGGGGAAGTTTCCCCTCACCCCCACAATAGTGAGGACTGATACTTGAAAGTTTTCTTAAGCTGAAGTTATTATGCTCTGGGAATAATGCAGTGAAAATAAGACCCGTATTCCCTTTCAAACAATTAATAAATATGAGTTTCATTAATGCTTAGCTTCGGGGATGCTGTTCATTACTGCCTGTAAAACAGAGCTAGAGACAGACAGGCTTTCTCTTCCCACTCATTGGCTGAAGATTATTGACATCCAATGTTCATTTGTTCAACTTTCTATTAAATTTCTAGTTTTCTTTTCCTTAGGGAATCTTTTCACTAACTGCTCCATTCAACAGTGTGTTTTGTCACTGTTTCTTTGTCTATTCTGAAAATCCACCCAAAGGAATCTAAACGTTAGTTTCCTTCAGTAGCATAAGATCCATGCCAAGCCTTTTATAATCCTATCTATTTTTTTCTCTTACCTACGTCTTTTTGTTTTCTTTTTCTGAGAAGTCATTGATTTTTCCCATCCTAAGTTTCAAATAAACCTGAGAACAATGACAAAATTAACGATGTGTCACCAGTTGTGTGTTTGCCTTGGCAACTTTTCTCAGTTCCTGAAATATTGTTTTTATGATACAGAGTCACCTACAAAAAAGCATAAAATTGAGCAAATAATCCAATAGATTTGTTATATATGTGGGAGTAGCCATTGAACAAATAATATAATAGCTTTGTTATGTATGTGGCCGCTCATTAACCTATGGGAACATCTGTGTATCAACACACAAAGCTATGTGTAAGTTCGGCTTTGCTCAACCTGGCCCATTATTAATATGTTCTGCTGGTACCTGTGTTTGTCAGTCAGATCTTATCTGAAGTGTCTTCTAGTGCATCCAAGTCAAATGACTTCTCCACCCTGGCCACCCTCTTTCCCATAACCCTGCTTATTTTCTTTATAACACTTCATGGAATTATCTTTTTGGGTTTGTTTGCTCCCCCTCCCCCATCAATATTTTTTCAGTATGAGTCCCTTGAGGGTTAGCTCCTTGGTTAACTTGTTTACCAGGTTTCCCAACGCATTGAGATGGAACTTGGTTGCACTGAATTGGTCAACAAACACCTGATGAATGAGTCAATGAATAAATCAGCAAGAGACAGCAAACCCACTGAGTATAATTGCCTTATTTTTCCCAGCCTCATTCATTTATTCAGTTGGTTGTCAACAAACATTCATGAAGTGGAATGCATTGTTCATTGTGGCAACAGTTGAAATATAACTATAAGTAAGAAATGACTGTCATAGCAGGAGCTGGCTCTTAGTCTACTGGGAGAGGCAAACAGGCACTTTTGAGCTGAGAGTCGATGCATGATTTCAGCATGGGGGGCAGCATTTCAGGAAGATGCAGGGGGATATCTCAAACACATAGCACACCGTGCCCAGTACATGAGAGCCTTAGTTGGGGCACTTTGCAGAGAAGAAAGATCATATCACATGCCGATAAGCCTTGGAAGCATGATTGGAGCCAGATAATATAAGCTCTTTGAACTTTGTCCTACAGTCAAGGGAAATCCACAAGAAGGGTGTGTGATATACTCACTTTAACTGTTACAACTTATTCAAAGTACGAAATGAGATTATATTGAAACTGCTTTGCAACAGAAAATGCTATAGAATATAAGCATACAAAAGCACTTCAACATTTAAAGATGATTCTTTTATGGAATTTAATTTTTCTCAGCTCCTAGTTACCTCCCCTGTCTTATCTTTGTGAGGCTACTGTGATTCACTTTTAAGGAGTGCAGCACTGTTAGCAAGTGGGCAAGAACAAAAACTTCCCTGCTGTGATCTTCTCTTCTCACCTAAGCCCAAGGATAAGGAGAAAAGCTTTAGAGATCAGACGGAAAACACTGAAGTGAGATACCCTCCCAGATAGTTCAGGCTGAGCCATTTTCAGTTAATAAGGGGGTGTAAGTCTGGCTTAAAATACAAAGCAGATCGAGAAGGATTATTTCGTAAGAAACAGGGTAAAGTCATGTTACTGGAAGAAACTTCCATCCTTCAAGTAGAATGAGTCCTATTATCTTCAAACCTCAGATCCTAGCCCTAGTGTGTCACGCCCGCCTCGCCAGCAAGGAAGACGCGGCAACCGGAGTTCTTCTGACAGCGCTTTATTGGGGAATCTGAAGGTGACTAAAGCGGAAGACCCCGAGGAGCTCTCGGAGCGGGCTTATATAGGCACTAAGTACATTAGGCAGAATCTGATTGGCTCACGCAAGAGCCCTCATTAGCATACTTGATGAGAGACAGGAAAAAGCCCCTACACCTGCGCGGTTCACCCTGTTTATCAGTCTTGTGGTATGGGTGTGACCAGGAAGCCGGCGCCATCTTGCAATGGCGTTGACACCGCGCCCCACATCTCCCCGTTTTATTAATTAATGAGAACTGAGCAACCAATCAGCACCACCCTTCGACAGTACGATCAAAGTCGCAGAGTCTCATCTACCCAACGGCCACCTTATCTCGTGCAATGAGGAAAACTCCGAGGTGTGCAAAGGCTGGCGCTAGGGTCAGAGACATGCCTTCTCTGGTGCAATGGGGTAATCCCACAGAGTGCAAAGGCCATGTCTAAGAAACAAGGAGGAACGAGGGCGAGTGCAACCCATACAGAGGCTACCGGTTAAGCATGGTCAACCACACCTGTGTTGACAGTCCCAGTTCCATAGCAGCAAAGGCTTGCGCCATTATAACATTGTCTCTCCGTCTCTGGGCTCGCATCCTAAGGAGACACCATAGGCCTCCGAAGGAAGTGACGACCAGCAAGATGGTCATGGTCCCAAGGCCAGCCCACTCTTTCAGGTGCTGAGTGGCTTGATGAATCCACGTTGCCAGTCCTGTAGCCATGCTCACGTCCACACGAGTAGAGTTTATATGGATGATGGCCAGTCTCAGGTCCCTAAGAGAGGCATCAAATTGCGCAGACCAGTTGCCATGCAAATAAGCAGACAGCTGTTGAGAAAGGTCAGCCGCGTGGGCACCCAGATGGGATTGTCCTGGTCCAGTAGTCAAGCAGGCCCTTGTTGTATTACTCCAGTCATCAGGGGTCATAGCTAAGTTACCAAGCCTCTCCACTTGGGCTATGGTGAAAGACGCCGTAACCCCCCAGGACCGCACCGACTCAGCAAGGTCTTTCAATTGTTTGTGCTGGAGAGGCTCATGATACCGTTGCTGATTGTTGTTCTCGAAAACAGGGAATGAGAGAAACATTTTCCTCATATCACGGGGCCTGATAAACGAGCTCCCGCTGACTTGTTTGGGTCTGGCTCCTCCCTGCGCTCTCAGAGGAGGGGCGGTAGGGGCAGTAAAAGCAGCGTCACTGTGGGGCGGCGGCCGATATCGCCCCGCCTCATACTTTGCCGCTTCCTCTTCCAAAGTAGCTTCCTCCTCTGAATCTAGCTCCTCCCCCGCCTCCTCCCCTGAACTTGAGGAAGTAAGAGAAGAGGAAGAAGAGGAATCATCCTCAGAAATATCTAATTTCTTAAATTCTGACAGAAAAAGGCTATCTCCTCTGTCTTCTGTCTTCTGTCCTGTCCTTTCCTTTGTCATTTTTATTTTTGGTACCTTTACGTTTCTTTCTCTCCCTTTTCTTTTTTCCAGGCCTTCTCCCTTTGTCTGACTCTGAGGTACTGTCTTGATGGTCAGCAAAGGTCCGAATTCGGTTCCGTCCCACGCGTCAGTTCTGAACTCACCTCTATCGAGGTCGTCTCCGCTGGTGCCTCAAAGTTGTTTCGGTTCCCAGGTTTCGGCACCACTTGTCGCACCCGCCTCACCAGCAAGGAAGACGCGGCAACCGGAGTTCTTCTGACAGCGCTTTATTGGGGAATCTGAAGGTGACTAAAGCGGAAGACCCCGAGGAGCTCTCGGAGCGGGCTTATATAGGCACTAAGTACATTAGGCAGAATCTGATTGGCTCACGCAAGAGCCCTCATTAGCATACTTGATGAGAGACAGGAAAAAGCCCCTACACCTGCGCGGTTCACCCTGTTTATCAGTCTTGTGGTATGGGTGTGACCAGGAAGCCGGCGCCATCTTGCAATGGCGTTGACACCGCGCCCCACACTAGTGCACCAGGTAGTGTACTGTGACCCTTCTCTAATTGAGTGTCCTGTCTTCCCTGTTCAAAGGGAGCCACTTTCCTGGGTTTGATGTCTATCTTTCTCATGAATGTTTTTTGTGCTTTTATTGTCTCGTTCAAAACGCATCAGTACAATAAGTTTAGAGATTCCTTAGTTTTAGAAAATTGGTGTGTTGCATCTGTTCCCAAACGCTCAGCATTTGTCCACGAGGCCGAATCAGAAAAAACGAGGACAGGTAGTTGAAAAGAAGGAAAGCAGTGTTTATTACTTTGCCAGCAAAGGAGGAAAGAGACAGACTGTCATCCCCATTTTCTTCCCCTATAAGCAAAACTAGAGAGCTTTTAAGGGGCGGGTTCTCAGGTTCAGGGTACTGTTGTCAACTACAGTTGATAGTTCTGATCCTTTCATCTCCAGAATCTGTTGGGAGCCCCCACCAGGCTGGAGCCAGGCCAGACCCAACCGGGATCTCCCAGGACTGCCTCCTGGTCCCCTGTGTCTCCTGCAATGCAAAGAACTAAGAAAACACTCCCCTGGCCCCCCCAGCCGCTGGCCTCTGGCAGGGAAGCTGGTTTTAGTGAGAGACAGAAAGCACATTTTTCTGCTCTTTTTCAGGCCATAATCTCTCTTACATGTCTATCATTCTGCAGCCCATTTATTTATGTTTTTTTAGTTTTATTTTTTTATTTATTTTATTTTATTTATTTTTTATAGAATGCTATTTTTTTTTTTTTGTCAGCATAGCCCACAGCAACCTTAAACTCCTGGGCTCAAGCAATCCTACTGCCTCAGCCTCTGGAGTAGCTGGGACTACAGGCATGCGCCACCATGCCCAGCTCATTATTTCTATATATGTTAGTTGGCCAATAATTTCTTTCTATTTATAGTAGAGACAGGGTCTTGCTCTTGCTCAGGCTGGTTTTGAACTCCTGACCTTGAGCAATCCGCCCACCTCGGCCTCCCAGAGTGCTAGGATTACAGGCGTGAGCCACTGCGCCCGGCCTTATTTATGTTTTTCCTTAAGTGTATATTTTTGAGAATATCTGAAATGGTACAGGTAGGGCTAGTTCATTTATTACTATTGTAGCACAGTACTCCATTTTAAGACTATACCAGGAGTTATTTTTTCATTAACTTGTTCAGGGCATTTAGGTCTGTCCATTATTTTGTCACTACAAAAAAAAAAAATGCTACAACATGTTCTTATTCATGTCTTTGTGAAGTAAAATTGCTTGAATGAAAAACATATCATGTTCAAATTTACTGCATTTTGTTATGTATCACTTGTCAACTTAATGCATTCTTCTACCAGCCATAAACCAGAGCTTTCATTTCTTTGTATCATTACTAGAACCTGGTGTTACAGCACTATTTATATTTCTCATATTATTTGGAGATTGAATATATGTTTACGCTTACTGGTCATTTGTACTTTCTCTTTTGCGCAGCACCTACCAATCTTTCTAGATTAAAATCCTGCTCTCAACTGATTTGCTGTTCAACCTTCAGCAGATTATTTATTTAACCTCTCTATAAAATAATCATAATAATATTACTTATCTAATTGGAATGTTGTAAGGATTAAGTGGCTTAGTTTAAGTAAAGCTTTCAAAACAATGTTTGGTGCATATGGTACCCAATATATAAAAATGAGCTGTTATTATCTCATTGTGATTTTAATTTTTATTTCCTGATGATCAGTGGTACTGAGAATTTTTTTCACATAGCTATTGGTCATTTGTTTTCTTTTGAGAAATGTCAATTCAGATCTTTTGCCCATTTTTAAATTATATTATTTACTTTCTTGCTAATTGTTTGAGCTCCTTATATATTTTGGACATTAACCTCTTATCAGATGTATGTTTGCAAATATTTTCTCCTATTCTTTCTCTTCACATTGTTGTCTCTTCACTCTGTTGACTGTTGCTTTTGCTGTGAAGAAGGTCTTCAGTTTGATATAATCCCATTTGTTTATTTTTGCTTTTGTTGCCTATACTTTTGGGGCCATGTCCAAAAAACCATTGGCCAGCTCAGTGTCAAGAAGATTTTTTTTCTATATTTTCTTCTAATAAATGTAAAGATTCAGGATGTAAGATTCAGTTGATTTTTATATATGGTGTGGATAAAGGTTCAATTTCATTCTTCTGCATGTGATATCCAGTCTTCCCATCACCATTTATCGAAGAGACTGCCCTTTACCTGTTGTGCATTCCTGACATTTTTGTTGAAGATTAACTGACCAGAAAAGGTTTGGAACTTTTCTTGACCTCTAAAGTCTGTTCCAGGGTCTATATGTCTGTGTTTGTGTTAATATTGTACTGTTTTGATTATGATAGCTTTGTAGTATATTTTTAAATCAGGTAGTGTGATGCCTCTGGCTTTCCTCTTTTTAGTCAACATACTTTGGCTATTCAGGGTCTTTTATGTTTCCATACAAATTTTAGGATTTATTTTCTATTTCTGAGAAAAATGTATTGGATTTTTGATAGAGATTGCATTGAATATGTAGATTGCTTAGGTTATTATGGACATTTAAAAAATATCAATTTTTCTAATCCATTAACGTGACATCTGTTTCCATTTATTTGTGTTTTTTTCCATTTCTTTCATTAAAGTTTTATAGTTTTCAGTGTACAAGTCTTTCACCTCCTTGGTTAAATTCATTTATAAATATTTTATTCTCTTTAAGGCTACTGTAAATGGGATTGTTTTCTTGATTTCTTTTTCAGATAGTTTTTTGTTAGTATATAAAAACACTACTGCTTTTTGCATGTTGATTTTGTATTCTGCAAGTTTACTGAATTTTTTTATTAGTTCTGACAGTTGTTTTGTGTGTGGAATCTTTAGGATTTTATATATATAAGAAATTTTACCTGCAAAAAGAGACAGTTGGACTTCTTTCTTTCCAATTTAGATCCCCTTTATTTCTTTTTCTTGCCTAATTGCTCTGGCAAGGGCTTCCTGTACTATATGAATAGAAGTGGTGAGGGTGCATACTCTTGTTTTGTTCCCTATCTAAGAGGAAATGTTTTTAGCTTTTCACCATTGAATATATTAGCTATGGGCTTGTCATATAGAATGTTTATTATGTCACTTCATTTATTTTCCCCCTTTTTTTTTTTTTAGGAGATCACTGTCTTGTGCTACCAGTTGTCCAAAGTCTGAAACTGTTATTACAAACTTATATTTTTATGACTTTCTAGTAATTTTAGCTAGGAGGGTTAATCCAGTTCTGATTACATTCCTGTGGCCAGAAGAGGTGGTCCTTTCTTATCGTAGGCACTTAGAAATGCTATTTAATTTTTATATAATCGTTCATTATAAGTAATTATATAATAATCCAGCGACCATATTAAACCTTCTTACAAATTTTAGTAATTTATCCGTATGGTTCCTTGGATTATATATTTAGAATATTAAATTGAATATAAATATCGCCGGCATGTTTCTTCCTTTCCAATTCTTTTACATATTTCTTTTTACTGTACAATTTTTTATATAGATTACACAATTTTACCAAAGCAGAAAATGGTATTTAAAATGTGCTTTAAAACAAAATGAATTTAGAAAAAAGTATGCATTTTTAAAGTTTTTTTAAATTTTGTTTTGGCTTTTGCACTGTGCTAAAAATCACATATATCTTGCAGCGATACAATATGCCAATTCATAAGCTATAAGTTAATAGGATTTTGAACTTAACATTTTCAAAGTTAATATTAACGTAAAGAGTTTCACATCTCTGGTAGCACATGCGGAAGAGCATTATAAATCTGCCATCCATCACTACGAAGCTTACAAATTTGACACCGCTCAATAAAGGCTTTCAGAATCACATTCAACAGTGTCACAGCCAAAGAATCACAAATCTGTGTTTGGAATTTCTCCTTGTAAAACCTTTATGTTTACATATATCTCCAGTATAATGTTTAATGGAAGGGAACATAGCAAACATCTTGATTCTTATTCATATTTTAATGGGAATACTTTTTCTAACTTGTCAGCATTAAGTGTGATGTATGCTAAAGTTTTTACCTGAAACTCTTATTCAGGGAAAAACAGTTCTTTCTATTCCTGCTTTGAAAATGGCTATATTTTTTGTTGTTTTTTTATTTTTCTTGCTGAATCAGTATTGAACTTTATAAAAATAATTTTGCCTTTATAAAAAAAAAGGCAAAAATAATTTTGCCTTTATAAAAATTTTTATTTTTAAAAATAAAAAAAAAGAATGCATAAATGTGTTGTATTATGTTATATTTTATGATGTAGAATTTTTGCATTTCTGAGATCAACACTTCTTGCACAATGCTTTTTTATTATGATGATAATTTTAATTTGCTGATAGTTTATTGAATGTTTTTGCATCTATATTATGTGAGATTGGTAGATTGATAGTTCTTGTCTTAAAGTTGTCTAGTTTCAGTATAGTTTATAATCCCTTTAAGGATGTGAATAGTTTTTCATTCTCTTCTAGCCTTTGATAAATATACATTTATGATTGTTTTGTCTTCCTGATTTACTGAACTTTTATCATTATGAAATATCTCTCTTTATCTCCATTAATATTCTTTGCTTTGAAGTCCATATGATCTTACTATATGTTTATATGGTAGGTATACTTTTTGTCAATCTAAACCTATCTATTTCTTTACTTTTTATGTATTTATCTTGTAAAAAACATATAATTGGTCTTGCTTTTTCAATCATTCCAACAATTTTGACTCTTAATTGGAGTGGTTGATAATCCAATGTAATTATTGATATGGTTGTATTTATATCTATCATTTTCCAATTATGTATTGTTTGTTCTCTCCTTGAGAACAAAGAGAGACAAAAAACAAGGTTGTTTTCTTCTTTTCTTGTATTTCTCCTTTTTGCCTTCTTTTGGAATACATAATTTTTTTTTAATTTAATTTTATTTTACCTATTGTGTTTTTTTTTAGCTAGCTATCTTTTTTAGTGGTTGCTCTAGGAATTATAATAAGTCTTTACCTTTTCAAGTTTACATATACCACTTTACATACATTATACCACTTTATACAAACATTATACCACTTTACATACAATGTACAAATACCAAAAGTATATAATCACTTTATCACCCCCTTTGCTTTGATATTCCAGTTGTTAAATGTACTACATTTACATATTCTATAATCCCTGTAATACAGATTTTATATATTGTATATAATATTTTATTTTAAAGATAATAATGTCTAAAAATTGTCTTTTGTATTCACTTACATATTTGTTATTTCTGATGCATCCCATTCCATCTGTAGATCCATGTTTCTTTCTAGTTTTAGAAAGAAATACATTTAGGAATCTCAGGGAGTTAATTGATTATAACATGAAATTACATGAAGGGGGATGCCCAACACAGAATTATGGAATGTTAGCATGAAAAAGGAACCTTAAAAGTTGCCTATTTTTTTTTGTTTTGTTTTATAGGTGAGGAAAGTTAACAAAGGTAACACAACTAGTTAATAATGGAAAATATTTGAATCAAGGGCCTTTGATTATGAGTTAGCTATTCTTTTCTTTATACCAGTAATTTCCAACTTTAATTTCTCAGATCACTGCAGATTTAGAAGATATTTCATTAATTCAAAAAGCCAAATGCAACCTATATTTTTCCTCAGAAATCACTCACAAACTAAAAATGCCATTGGGTAAAGGCAAAATGGCAGTACTAGTTATCTCATGGTATTAGGAAAATACCTTTCAAACTGTGGATATTAATGGAAGGAACATGAAATAATAAAATAAATAATAATAAAATGATTTAATGACATATCTCACCATGACATAATATCTGAGGTTTATTTTCCCTTTAAATTGACTAACAACCATGTCACTAGGCAACTAAAAAATTAAGCTTCAAAAAATAAATATTCTTTTGAAAATAAATTTTATTTTAATCTGGAAACAGAAGATGCTGTATAACTGAGATAGCAAAAGTTGTTGTGTATGGTTTGAATAATTTTACTTGTAAGTATTAATATTTTGAATAGTTTTAAAAAATCATTATTGTCTTTAAAATTTCAAGTTTACCAACAAAACCTGTGAATCAAGTCTTTGTAATTGCTATTCTTTTTAATGTTTCAGCTTTCTTCTTTATATAACCAGCTGATGATGCCAATATGAAGAATCCGTCCAATTCATATACATTGTTCTTTGGATAACATGGTGTCTATATTATCTGTCAAAGACATAAAGAAGAATTGATCGGCGGGTACAGTGGCTCACACCTGTAATCCCTGCACTTTGAGAGGCTGAGGCAGGAGGATCTCTTGAGGTCAGGAGTTCAAGGCAAACCTGGGCAACATAGTGAGACCCCCTATCTCTAAAAAACTAAAAAAAAAAAATTTCCAGGCATGATAGCTGAGGCAGAAGGATCCCTTGAGCCCAGGAGTTTGAGGCTGCTATGAGCTATGATTGTGTCTCTGCACTCCAGCCTGGTCAACAGAGCAAGACCTTATCTTTATATAATTGACATAGTTCTATAGTTAAATAATTGGTGCTGTATTATTTTGATCAATCAAGGTTATAGGAATTAGTTACTGATGAAATTTAAACTTTAAGAAGATCTTATATCTTCTTAAAGTTATAGCTATAGCTATATCTATATCTATCCTTATTTCACCTTTAATGAGAAGACTAGACCCAGTAACTAATTCCTATAACCTTGATTGATCAAAATAATACAACACCAATTATTTAACTTACTAAGATTCTTTATGTTTATTAAATACAAAGAATGTTTAAGAAGAAACTTAGAAAATTTAGATCTACAAAGAGGGAGAACTGTCTAAGAGGTGTTTCATATTAAATTAAATTAAATTTTTGTTTCATCAGATGTATATTAATAGGTTAAGTATTCACCTAGCTTCGTTGAGTATCCCAATTTAAGATCACATGGGCAGAAGTAACCACATTTAAATTTGTGTGAATAATTACATAAGAGCTATAAATGTAAATTTGAAGATTATCTAAGGTCATTAAAATCTTTAGCTGAGAAATATTTTGAAATTATAGAATTAAGATGGGCCTCAGAGATTATGTAGGCACTAAAATATACAAAGTTAGAAATCCTAAAAGCATATAAGACATCATAAAACTTTAGGTTTAGATGAGGAAATCAAAGTCCAGAGAGTCTGAAAAACTTGTCCAAGATGATTTCTTCAGTTTTGAGCAAAATTCCAGCTAAAATTGCACATAGCTATATCTATCCTTATTTCACCTTTAATGAGAAGACTAGACCCAATTAAGTTTTTAGCATTCACCGCTTAAATCAGTTTCATAGATGCGTTTCCCTTCATTGCCTTCTGAATATTCAGGACATTTTTGTTCTGCTGGGCACACAGAGCCCACTGCTAGTTCTCACCCTTTAAACACTCAGCTTCTAGATACAATTGTGTGATTTAGAATGAGAGCCTACTTCTAAAGATCAGCCTCAGTCTTAATTTAATCCTAAGGACTGGATGCAATAAACCTATGGGAGAACTTGGATATTCAAATGTTATCCTTAGAAAACAGTATATCTGGTATCAGCTGGGAGCTTTTAGGCAATCAGAACCAACCACTGTCTTTTAATGCCTTGTCTTGCTTGATTTTTATTTTAATTGCTTGTTTTTGAGCAGTTCTTTTCCAGGAGAGAAAGACATCTGGCAGAATCTCCTTCGAGGAGGCCAGGATTCAAACCTTTGGCAGTACTAGCGGAGGAGAAGGACAATCTCCTAAATCAGACGGAAGGAGGTAGCACGGTGTCCAGCATGAGGCTGGCTGTATTCAACATCAGTGACACACTGGGCTAGCAGGAGGTTGATGATCATCTTAGTTTCCCCGTGAATCCTTTCTTGGTCGCAGGCAAGTTGTTTCATTTGACAGTGGTTGAACCAATCTGCGATTCATAGCTCCGCAGATAAGAGAGGATGTAATTTTCTGGTTTTTACTATTGAGATCAATAAGCAAATTATATAGGAGGCCATGCATGTCTGAAATAATGAAACAGAGCTGCCAGAACCTGTTTTCTCTATTCCTCCTCTTTACCACACAAAGGACCTGGGGACAAATGGGATTTAAAAATAAATAAATAAAAACAAGCCAGCCCCACTAGTTATTTATTTTAGTCGAAGCATACTGCACATAACTTGAGCCGCATGAAAGAAAAGTGCATAATAAAGAAGCCAGTACTTTCTGAAGGTTAAAAACAATGAATAATGAAAGCAATGCAGAAAGCGTGTAAGATGCGCTGTGAGTGCGTCTGCGCAGGGGGTTGGATGTGGGCAGAGGGAAGACAGACACTTTATTCAAATATGGCATAAACTCAAAGCTGAATTATTATGCTTGAAATCTCTCTTCCAAATCAAGTCACCATATGCTGACTTTACTCCACTTTTTTGCTTCATAAATTATGGAGCAAAAATGCTCTGCACATAAATCATATTCTGTTACTCTGAGCTCTGAGTGGGTCCATGTAACTTATTTTAAGTCCAATCTCAACTGTTTTTGTTTTTTTTTTTTTCCTTCCCCCAGTATGGATTCTATCTTTTTATCACAATCTATTTCTTAGTGCTTTAATTTCATTTTGGCATTACCATTTACCTAACATGCTTTCATGAAAAATTCTTAAGGACATAAAAAGTATTCTTTATTTAGGGTGACTTAAACACATTGACACTCAAATTAAATGAGAATATATTTTGAAAGTAGATTATATTTCTTTGCGTCAACTTGTTGATGTTTTGTGGACATGGATTTGAAAGAGATCGTTTAATACCACTTCTTTTAATCATAATGTTTTGTATAACATTATTCATACAACAAAATGTGACTTAGTCCAAGTGCACATGTATGGGGCCAGAGGTAAAATTTGAGAATGATTTTAATATAACAGTGTGGAAGAAAGTGGCTTTGTGATATGCATTTTTAAAAGAGGAAAGCAAGCCACCCAGGCCAAAAAATTGAAAGGTTTGCATCTAAAATTTCCATTATTTTTCCTTAAGGAATCTAGTGTTAAGTACAAAATGGATATACAGTAAACACAGCAATATGCATCATATCTGCATTTAAAATTGGAAGAGCTGCTTGGTGTGACTTAGCCTGGCCACATTCTCTTATTGTTGAAGAAACAAAAATCTAGAGAAGTAACATTATTGTCTCCGGGTCACAAACATGGCTCTAGAACTCAGGATTCCCCATTTCTCTCCTTCAATGGCAAGGACAGAGCCTGAGGATTCGGACGCAGCGGATCTGAATGTTAGCTGTGTGACCCTGGACACAGTGGCCTAACTTCTCTGGGCCTGTCTTCCCTCTTCGGTGATAAAAAATGTTCTAGAGACAGAAATCCCCATCTTTCAAATTTGATGTGAGGGTTAAGTGCATGGAAAATGCCTAACTGAGCCCCAAAGTGTGTCACGTGCTCTTGAAGTGGTAGCCATGACAGCTCATAGACACGGTGCAAACTCAATCCGAGGATGAGTAATTCCTACACTTCAGTTTGGCCTTCTTCTTAGCTACTTATTTTGAAACCACTAATTGTGCAGGGCCATTGTCCAGCTTCATTTCACGGACAGGCATATTGGATAATTAACAGCACAATTCACTTTACAACCTGTTTCCTTAATACTGATGTAGCTTGAATAACTTTTGTTGGAGAATGCAGAGCAAGAGGAGAAACTGAATTAAGAATTGTAGGAAACGAAAGGCAAATTTTGGGGCTAAGAATGTTCCTACACTATTTTAAATTTAGTGGAAAAATGAGGCAATACTCAAGTTCTCAAAACTGTGCTCTATTATATCATATTTCTCTCAGGTATAATTGTGATATATATAAAGTACCTCAGCTCCCAACTACAGAATTGAGGCAATTTTAAAATTTAAATTGTCCATCATTGGAGGGACAGTGTAATGATATATAATTAAAATGAAACATAAGTTGTTCTTGCAGGGCTAGGGTTACAGGCAGAAGGATCTAGTTTGAGGGAAAAAAATGAAGTATTGGCTATAGCCATGTGTTAAACTACAAAATTCTACCTAGGAGATCTGTAAAAAGAGAAGTAACCATGGAAATATCGCAATTAAAAATTCAGATAGTTGTCCAAATTATCAGCTAAAGTCACTAGGATATTTAGAACAAATTTACTGATCAATTTCCCCACAAATTCTGTCAAACCTAACATTGTTAGACTGTTGGCCACCATTATGTCTTCTTATTTTAACTTGAGATGTTGGAAATACTGTTCTCAGGCCAAAAATCTGGTATTTTTTTTCCCTGTATTTTTGTTAAATCTCCCAACTTCACTTAAAACAATGTTTCTTTTCCTCAGATTTCCATTGTATGTTATATTTATGCTAATAAAATTCCTTATAACTTAACAGCAAGGAATACATTGAAAATAATAGCAAAAGTTGATTCCCGTATCAGGTAATACTCCAAAATTATCAAAGTTTTTTCTTGCCAACCTCTAAATACTATTTTTTTTATTGTATATCTGTTTTTTCAGATATCATTAATTATTTTTATATTTATTAATTCTTATTTGCTTTTTACTGATGGGTCTAATTTGGCAGGTCTTCAACTTCTCTAGCATCCCTAAAACAATACATTTATGATAGCCAAGGTATAATGCTTTAAAAAAAATAAAAATATGATTCAGTCAAATATAAAATTAATATACATCAAAGACTTATTAACTTGAGAATGAACAAGCTTGTTAGACTATAAAGTATTTCTAAGAGCCTTTGAAGGACATAGTATCTACAGATATATATAATAAAAATGGATTACTGTCCTAAGGTTGCTAGGTTGGTACAAAACTGTTTAATGTCCTAAATGGCAACGAAACCATAACCTTTGGAGCTACCTTTTCTACTACAATGAAATCTTCCAAGTTAACATGTTGCTACACAGAACTTGAACTCTTAATTAAATAAAATTATCAAAATTAAAAAAGGTGCCTTATTCTAGCAAATTAAATAACCCTTGTTTGAAACTGACAAATAATGTTCCCATATGACATTGAAAAGACATATTACCCATCTTTTTTGCCTTTTTTTCTAGTTCTAAATAATCCTCCTTAGCATGGTTCACATAAATCCTTTTGTAATTCTTTACCTTTTTTTCATCCCATTGTGTATCAGTTTTCCATTGTTACCTTAACAAACTAACCACAAACTCAGGGGCTTCAAATAACACATTTATATTATAATTCTGTAGATTAAAAGTCTGATTTGGTTCTCACCAAAACAAAATAAAAATGTCAACAAGTTCTGTTCCTTTCTGGAGGCTCTGGGAGACAATATCATTCAGTTTGTTGGCAGAATGTATAAGGGGTCCAGTTTTTCTACTTGTCATTGTCTGCCTTTTGATTATGGTCTATCTAGGGGTGTAATGTAGTATAGTTTTAATTTATGCTTACATGGTTAAGCATCTTTTCATGTGTCATATGTATATCTTCTTTATTGAAATTTATATTCCAATATTTGCCCAGTTTTTAATTGGGATTTTTTTTATTGAGTTGTAAGAATTCTATATTTATATTTTAGTATGCCCATTATCAGAGGTATGATTTCCAGATATTTTATGCCAGTATGTGGTTTGTCTTTTTTTCTTTCTTCCTTTTTATTCTTTTCTTTCTTTTTTTTTTTTTTTCCTCTTTTGGTATTGTTTTGATGCACAAAATTTTTAATTTTGATGGAGTACAATGTATCAATGTTTTTCTGTTATAGACTGTTCTTTTTGTGCCATAGCTAAGATTTCTTCACTCAACCCCAAATCAACAAGATTTTCTCCTATGTTTTTTGCTGGAGGTTTCATAGTTTTGGCTCTCACATGCAGGTAAATCCATTTTGAGTTAATTTTTGTGCATGCTGTGAGGTATGGATTAAAATTTTGTTGTATTTTATTTTTAATATGGACATAAAATTATCCCAGTAACATTTATTGAAAGCCCTATATTTTCCCCATTGAATTATTTTTGAACACTTGTAGAATGTCAATTTTCCATAAATGTATGAATTTTTTTTGGACTTCCAATTCTTTTCCATTGATCTACATGTCTTGTGCCAATATCACATTGTCTTGATTACTGTGGCTTTAATGTAATTTTTTGAAATCAAGTAGTTCTTTGTTTTACAATAATTTGGGGCAATATAGGTTCTAGGAATACCTCAATATATTTCAAAATTAGCTTGTGAATTTTTGCAAGAAAGCTTGCTGGGTTTCTGTTAGAAATTGCATTGAGTTTCCAAACTAATGTAGAGAGAATTACTGTCTTGACAATATCAAATCTTTTAATTGATGAACTTGAAATGTCTGTTTATGTAGACCTTTAATTTCTCTTAGTAATATTTTGTGGTTTTCAGTACATTAAGCCTTGTACTTCATTTGTTAAAGTGATTTCTGAATAGTTTACATTTTCATATGCGTGTGATTGGAATTGTTTTCCTAATTTTTTATTTTTTAATTTCTAGTATCTAAAAATACAATTTATCTTAATACATTGATCTTATACCTTAACTAAACTCTAGTAGATTTTGTTAACGGATTCCTTATGACTTCCTACATATAAAATCATTTCCTCTTCAAATAAGAAGTTTTACTCCTTTATTTCTACTCTGAATGCATTTAATTAATTAATTAAATATATCTTCTTAGGAATGTGTCCATTTCATCTGTGTTGTCTATTTTTTTTTAAGGTTGTTCATAATATCCCGTTATATTTCCTTTAGTTTTAATAAGGCTTTCTTCCTCTGCCTTTGGATCTGTGTGTGGGTAAAGAAGCGCGTTAAAAGTTCAGGTCATTGTCAAGTCTGCTCTGGCATTCGCGTCTTTTATGTGCACGCTTGCAACCTTAGGGTCGGAGAGGACGGTTTGCTTGCCTTGAATCCCCTTTAGTATCTAGTGCACATGCAGGCAGCTGCCTGTATTGCTGTGTCAACCTCAGGCTAGTAGAACCCCTGATGGCAAAGCACAGCCTGTGGTTCACATCTAGCCCTACTGGCCTGTTTTCACATCACCTGTGAGTTAAAAATGGTTTTTACATTAAAAAAATTGTTTATAGTTTAAAACTGATGCTAAAAAGACAAAGAAGAAAAAGAAGGAGCAGGAGAAACAGGAGAAGAATGAGAAATAGTATGGACTATTACATACCATAGTAGGTGGCCCACAAAACAAAAAATACTCACTATCTGATCCTTGCAGACAAAGATTTCCCAAAGTAGAGCTGCTGGCCCTCCCCATCTGCCAGCAACACGGCTGCATATGGTGCCACCCAGGGGTCCAGATCTATGGGACCCCTTCAACTGAAGCAGGAAATCTGTCAGCCCTCAAGAGTTGGCCCCACCTTTGGAGAAATGGGACAGCCCAGGCCAGAATGACTTAGGCTCCCACTATACTTACCAGAAGCTCAGCACTTTTTAAGCCTCTCAATTTTTTTTTTTAAGACTTTGGTCAGTTTCTAGAGCACTGAAACGGATGATTTTGTCCATTTTTTTCAGCTTTGTAGAGAAGAGAATTTCACGATCTCACTTAAGAAAGACCAAAAGTCTCATCTCCTTTCCTAATTCTTTTTAAATAAAACTAAATATAATATTAAAAATAATAACAAAATACTAAGTCATCATGACAATATCTCCTTTGCTAAATATTTATTAACCAGGACAACTCAGCACATAGGTATTTGGGGATTTAAGAGCTAACAAGGAAAGAATGTTGCAACTTTATTTATTTTTGAGATTTAAAAGGTCATGAGACTTCAGAGCTGCCAAGTGGCTGACTAGGGTAGTAGTACATTATCAGCATGGACAGATCATCCCATTGATAGATTGAAACAGGAGACTGAGTAATTGGTGGTAGATTTTCCAAAAGATCATGTTTTTTCTAAATGTGAAATCTGCAGCCAAAGCATCTTTTCTGGTGGGGAATAAATAAGTCAACTACTGTTATTGAATCCTGCTTTAACACCATGGTTACAAAGATGAATCAACCCCGGATACAGTTCATTTATCTATCCTGTCGCCATAACTAAATTTCCTCGAAGTTAATATTCCTGCCACTCTCCTCTGACACCTTACACAGGAACCAGGAAGCCTAGCAGCAGAAGATCTATGAGTTCTGAAAGCATGCAAAGTGCAGGTTGATCCCTGGAGTTGATCTGACATTACTCTATTTCCCATGACTCATTTTGTAAACTACTTTTAAATCACATTAGCTCGTTTGTGATTCTGCTACAATAACCAGCCTGTGTATTTCTTTTGAAAAAAATAATAAAATTATCTGCATACAATGGCCTCTTCTATTTTCAAGAAACATCTTTTCCCCATACAGCTCTCTCATCCCATATTCCTTAACTCACCCCAAAGGGCTTCTTCCCTTAGAATCTAGGATAGTGATGTCCTCCTATAAGGGAGTAAACTGAACCCACTGACAAGCTTCAAGTGCTTTGTGAAATTATCAAAACTCTGTTGTATCTCATTGGCTCTGGTTTAGCTGGGAGAATGTGAACACCCAGTATTTGGGGAGACAACGGTTGAGGCAGACCAGGGTTCTGAGCAAGAACACCCCAAGTAGATGATGGAGAATGAAGACACCAATTTTCAGACAGAGAATTACCAGCAGTCACCCAAACTCGAATTTGCACAGCAACCTAGTTAACAAATTGGGAGGAAAAGATCGCCTCAGCCACAAATTTGACTTCATTAATTTCCCTGACCAATTCCCACACCAATTTATCTCAGCTTCACATTGTTAAGTTCAAATACTTTAAAAAAATCAAACTTACTTTTGTTAGATTCTTTTCATTCAATCCACCTGTTCTAATTCTATTATATGAATAAGATTGTTAGCTATTTGATAGGCGCTGGGTCTCTTCAACTTCTGATTTTGCAACATTTTTTCTTGTGAATTTCCTTCAGAAAGCTCATAGGGAAAATGACTCCCCCCCAGGGCCCAATCAGTTTTTCATAACAATTAAGAACTTTGGTGGTAGTTTCAACAGATTTCTCCATTGTGAATAGAGGACTTTGTTAGAACAACTCCTTCCTGCTTCCCATAACCCTTTAGAAATTCTTCCTTAGGGTTATATTTGACAGAAAAATGAGCAAACACTTCAGCCTTTATGCTATACAGTGATCTTTTTTTGTTTTTATTCACAAGTAAAACTAAAAGTTTTAAGATAAATAACTTATCCTGCCACCTCAAACAACAGACATAAAATAATCAAAGAAAACCTTTATATAAAAGAAAGCAATAATATTTTGATAAGGAATAAAAGAAGTATTTTATTTGCCAAAGTGATCCCTTAATAAAACAATCAGCAATTTGTCATTTATCCCAGCTCACAAAAAAATAATCCCTGCTTCTAGCTGAAATAAATACCACCCTTTTTTTTTGCTAATAAAATTAGTTAAATTTTTTTATGAAGGAAGATGTAAAATAAAATTGTGGAATGCATTTTTATGGAATTTTGCAAATTTAGCAGAGAAATCACAAATCTAAGTTTTAGAGAATTTTAGATATATTCTGAGTTTGTTACACAGATAAAATACATAGTGCTCAGATTTTTATATTTTACATTTTGTCAATTTTAAAATTTAATACAATCTTTATATACATGATTTAGTAACTTTGCATAACTTGTTAAGAAAGAACTGAAAATTGAGGAGGAGAATTTTTTATTATCAAATATGGGAGTAAATATTTAAATAAAGTATGATAATATCAGAAAACAAAATTTTCAGACAAGATTATCTCTTTCAAAGACAATTTGGAAACCTTACATATAGAGAATACAGTATTAATTGAATAGCTTGGTAAAGAGAAAAATTTATTTTAAATAAAATAAAAATGTATATACATTTTTAAAAGTAGATTTACTTTCAAGACTAACTTTCTTTTCCTTCTTGTTTAGCAAATGAAACTTATGGTCTAGTCTTTCCAATTCTTGATGCTTCCCTTCATTTAACTTGCAGTCATTTGGTATGAGCCTATCTCTAGCCAAGAGGGAAGGTGAGCAGCTGTTTTCATGGAAGAACTCAGTGCTACAGCCAACAGGAGTGTTAAAACCAAAAGCAAGAACCATTCCCCCACTCTTCCACCTGCCATCCCTGCTTTCTTCTGCACTGGGTGTTTTTGCCACCAGCCCAAGTGAAAGTCCAGCTAACTCTTCAAATTTTGTTATAATGTCACGTGTAGCCATTGGCTATTTTGGGTCATCTACTGATTTACTGTAATTAATATGCCAACTGCTAACAGAACGCTTTTCTTCATTTGAACTTGGGTTGAATCATTATAAATATTTCATTTACTTTAAAGAATTCCAAGGAATGTGTATAATATCAGGTTTTACTACCCCCCCCCCCACTGCAAGCTGTTAGAGCAGAAATATTAAAATATTGAATTAGATTTCCAAGAGAGCATGATTCAGGTTAATAAAATGCAGGAACCCAATTCTGCTAGCAATTTTTCTGGCTTTGCCAAATGACTCACTGGATGTCCTTGGGCAAGCAATCTAAACAGTTTCCCTAAGATTCTTCCGCTGAAAAATGGGGATACTATAACATATAAACCGAAAACAGGGCTATTAGAGGCTACACATACACACATACACACGAACACACACACACAAATGAGAGTCGAACACTTGTCATTATAAGAGAAACTTTTCTTTAAGAACCTGAAATCTTAAGTCATAACACTTGGAACATATAACCTATACTAGTGATTTCTGCCTTTTAATTTTAGAACTTCTATTTATTTTATGAAATTTCCATAGAGCGTTTCTGTTTTGTTTTATTTTGTTTTTATAGACAGCGTCTTGCTTTGTCACCTGGGCTAGAGTGCTGTGGCGTCATCATAGCTCACTGCAACCTACACCGCCTGGACTCAAGTGATCCTCCTGCCTCAGCCTCCTGAGTAGCTGGGACTCCAGGTGCCCGAGCGACACCCAGCTAATTTTTCTATTTTTTTGCAAAGAGCAGCTCTCACTCTTGCTCAGGCTGGTCTCCAACTCCTGACCTCAAGCGATCCTCCCGCCTGGGCCCATAGAGTTCTTAATGTGGATAAATTTTCTCTCTCTCTCTATGGTACAGCTACAGATTGTTCGAAGTATTTTATGTTCAAGTTAAGTTAAAATGTGTTCAAATAGGAAAGAAAGGGGCTGAGCTCCTTTAGCAAGATAAGCTCCTTTTGTGCAGAAATGGCATTTGGCATACAGCCAAGCCTCCAGGAGCAAGCATCCTAATGCATTCTTAATCTAGTAGCCCTCGATGAAGAAGTGTACGTTACCACAGGTCCACAATAAGCACGGAAGTTACACATAAGACAAGCATCTTGGGGCTCCATTTATGAAAAGAACCTTAGGGGGTTGTGTAATCAAAGCCCATTGTTTCAGAATGTTGGAGTAAGTTCATAAAGCCAATTAATGGGAGAGCAAATATTGCTGAATTTTTATCAATGGGACCGTATCAGGGAAAGATAATGTCACTAAAGTAGGGTGGCAGTATCCACCCTGAAGGGGAAGGGGGCCCCCCGGAGAAACTGAGACCCCGTTGCCTTTCTGTTTATTATTGTTCAGATCCCAGGAAATGGGGGTGAGAGGCTGACCGTGCGCAGAGATACGTGAGTGGGGACCCAGGGGGGACCCCTGATAAGCGAGGGGAGTGATTGTGAAACCCCCGTGGTTAGACACGGAATCTAAATTTACTTTGCCTTTAGCCAGTCTCTCCTCCATAAAAGCCGTTAAGTTCAGTGCTTTTATGGCCCGTTTTAAGAGATTATTTCCAAGTTTCTGAGCACCAGTGAAATCTCGCGCGCCTACGTCCGCACTCCACCACGCTTTGAACCTGGGGGCCGCCTCGCGAAGGCACAGTCCATCAAGTGCAGCAGCGACGCGAACTCACGCTCGGAAATGATACACGAGGAGGAAAGAAAACAGTACTCTAGGCAAGCGTCTTCTTTCCTTTGAATGCCGTCATTTGGTAATTCCAAGTATGCTTTTCTTGACTCGCGTCGATCTCAGCATGCTCGTCCAGACACGTACCTGAGTCCCCTGTGCTCAACCGCGTACCTCCATGGGAAGGTGTCTTTCTGCAGGACGGGCCCGCCAGGTGAACAGCACTGCCACCTCCTGGCATTTATCTCAAACTACAGCTTAGGTCAACAGGCTGTGTGATTACGTAATACGATTAGCCAGGGAATTGCAAAAGCAGATCATACCAGAGTGAGCAAGAATTGTGGAGATTTTTCTAGTCATAGGTTTAATCCTCTAGTTTAACTGCTGACACAGTGGGAGCAGAGAGGGTCTTGCATTGCTAAGATACACCGTGCACATTGTCAAAGATAAAGTCAGACAGTAGTTACAGTGGTAAGGACAGATTTTAATCACTAATATACTATTGCAGTAGGGTAAACTGAACTCATTTGATTTGTGCAGAGGTGACTGGGCATTTTAAAGGAGAGGGAGAGAAGAAGGAAGGGGTTAGCTGGGCTCAGTAAGGTCAGGGAAGTGAAAAATTACAAAAAGCAGGGAATGGGCTTGGTCCATGTGAAATCCATCTGGGTTTGCTACCTGGGCTAGTGGAAGTCAGCCTCCTAGCCTCCCTCAGAGGCTGGGGAGCAGGGGCCCTGCCCTGGATGCTAGCTGGAGCAAACAGAACACTGGGGTGGCAGCCTTGCGTTTTCTCAGGTGGGCACTTTAAGGGGAGCTGGTGTATGGTGGGATGTGCCCTGAAGCTGTTAGAAACTGTGTTGGTGCTTTTACACCACTAAAAACACTAGTCTTTATAGGACAAGTTTGGGGCCTACTTGAGAATGAGCTCAGAGAAGCCTGGCTAGAGTTTGGACAAGGAGAGAATTTTTGTCAACATTTATTAAAGTAAATGTGTACTTTTGGCTCAGAATTAGACAATCTATTTACTTAATGAAATAGAGTTTCTGAATTCTGGGCATCATATTCTGTGCTGTGTAAGAACTTCAAAAATATTTTTTTGAAATAAAAATTAGTAACCCATAATTGTAGAAAACAAACTACTCAGGTAGACATGTTGGATGTACTCACGTATCTATTTACCCTGTAAAGAAATATTAATTTATTCTAGTGGTTCAGTTATACATCTGAATTCTAGCCTCCAAGAAGACATTCAAAGGGAGATCCAACCCTATACCCGGGCAGTAGTGAGCTGAAAGTTATGCACTGAATTCACAAGTCAGGCAGAGATTACTGGGTTAGTAAATTCATAGAAAAAGAAACTAAGTAGCACAATTATGGAATAGAACTTCCTAGGAAGAAATACTATGACAGCAGGAACTTTCAACAGTGGCTTACAAAACAGGCACACTAATAGATTCTTAGAGAAGTGGCAACACTAATTCACATACTAATATTTTTGCTCAAAATCTATAAACCTTTTTTCAGATGATTTCACATCCAAGTGGTAATAATAATAATAATAAAAGAGCTTTGGGGTGGGACAGATGAATTTTCTATGGTTTAATGATCCAATTCTAGAAATTACATTTTTAGATTCTACTACAGAGCTTACCCTTAATCACCAAAGAAGCATCATACCTCAACCTGATTTGTCAGTGTTATGTCCTAACACTATACTGAGTCTACTGCTATTATTAGCTCTATTTTAGTTGGTACAAAAAGAAGGAAAAGGAAGAAAAGAAGGAAGAATAGAAGGGAGGGAGGGTAGGAGGGAAAGCATATTCCTTTATTGGTGAGTTCATCGATCTTTGAAGATCAAATAAACAGGTTATAGCACTGTAATAAAATTCCTTGATTCCACCCTTTCTTTAGAACAAAGGTATATTATTATTCATTATTTCAGTAGGGCAACTTTTATCACAAAACAAAAAGGGTTAAAGGATTATTTTCACTCTATTCCATGCACAATGTATCACTGAGAAACAGGAATGGTAGCTCTGCTTATGATTTACGAATTAACTCATTAAATATGCATGCCTACGGCCCACACTATGCCCTTAGACACACTTTGATCCTGTAATCCAAACCTTTCTCACATAACAAGCAAACCCACCTAACAAACTAAAAAACTCTGAATGCTATGTGATTTATTTTCTACCTCTAAGTTGAAATGTTATGATACTAAAAGTTGACATTATATAGCTATCTGAAATAATGCATTCACTTTTCAAATTTGTTTCATACTCAAGCTTGAGAGCTCCTGGATATGCCCAATGCCATGTGCAAAGTACTCATTTTCAAACCAGCAAGTTATTATTAAGTATATATTTATACTTCTCACTATTCCAGCGCTTTATGTAGAAGGTACCACAAATACAGATCACATCAGGGCATTTTAAGAAAGTATGTGGGGCCATTTGAAGTCAACGGTATACCACAGAATTATGTGAATTCCTGTGGGATCCTACTTTTCAGCACCAAAGTTGTGGTTTTTTGCTAATTCTGGAAATAAACGAATGAATCCTTTGGCATTTTTAAAGCTTCCCATCACGTGAACCAAGAATAGTTCAAATATGACTTAATTGACAAGAGTTAGGAATAGAATCCACCAGAATTGTCTAGGAAAAGCAAATTCTTTGCCATCTTTGAACTCAATTCATTAGAATCATATGTCTTCAGAGTTGCTCCTTAATTGAAGAGTAGGCAAATTTCAAATAGCTGTTTTGGCAAAATTGTTCAATGCTAAGTGTAGCGTCAAGAGTTTCAGAGTTTCCCTTTTCATCCTCAATGTTTTGCAAAGTTTAGCTACCAGAAACCTTAGGCGTGTGGTTGGTGGCACACTGATGACAGCAAGATGGTAATTCTGTGGAAGGAACTGCTTCTGTAACAGAAGAGCAGACAAATGGTTTAGCCCAAAGGGGAGCAGGTAGGCACAGGGCGCCCCAGGAGTCTGCCCTAGCAGGCTCGGTGTCCGCATGGGGTCAGGCTGAGAGAGGCAGGTAGAGTGCGAAACAGGCAAAGGTGGGAGACCCACAGGCATTGGCCTAAATCTTGTTGGAGTGTGTTCGACATGGGGTCACTGCATCCTTGCAAAGGAGAAACAATATCCCTTCGCCCCTTTTCCTCTGTTGCCAGAAATCCCTACTCTGCAGAAGCAAGTAGTGACCTGTTAATACGGGAAAACTAGGCAACATTTTAAAAGTGGCAAATTATGATCACTTTCTCTGGTGCTCATTGTAATGCCAATAATCATTAGAAATTCTTTCTGCATGGGCGTTATTCCCTCTTATTTGATCTCCCTGGAAAACCTCAAGCAATGTGTCATTTGCTGAACAAACCAGTGAAGAGAAATGATGAATGTTTTTCCTCTTCCTGGTTCTGAGTGATGTTAAAATGAAGACTCATCGTGAAGTCTAGAAAGAAAAAATTAGGCACAGTCCATGTTAGACTCAACTGGATCAAAACTAGGTTCCTGCTCGTTTATTGGGTAAATCTAACCACCATTTGCATTCATATTTAAGTTCTGTCAAACCACAGAATGTTACACACGAATAACTCACAATTTGTTTCAGCAGCTGATATATAAAATCTTTATTTTGTTTAATAATGTTTACAACCTTGTTCAGGTAGTCATTACATTATTTTCTCTATTACATTTTCTATTAAGTTCAACAATGTTCTCTTCCTTCCACTCCATCTAATGCTCTCATAATAAAAGGACAGATGATTCAAGGCATTATCAGTGGCTCATGGTATTAGGCAGTTTAAAGAATCCTAGTTTGAGAGTTAAAGAACTAAATCTGGAGTCTTTAAACTGATAGTTCCAAGGCATGGTCTATTTACTTAAATTAGTTCAATCTTAAACATAGAGAATGTTGAGGTTTAAACTACCTTATTCTTTCAAAAGAGAATGCTTTTATCCTTCTTACAGACATCAGAAATTTCACAAAACATTCGTAATAGAAGATATGTTTCTTTTAGCCCATTTTTATTATTATTTTTTGTTACCTGCCTTTAAGAACTGACTTCTACCATATCCTATAAATGCAGAATAAAATATTCTTGTCATTATCTACCTGTAATGCTGATTAAGGTATTTATTCATATATGTTATCTTCTATGTTGGTAACATATGTTGTCAATAAAAAAGTACATATTATTGACTTTGATTTGGATTTTTTTTTTTCAAGTAGCAAATCACTGACCAGTATGTTGCTTGGGTAGCCTTTTTTTTTCTGTTTTAGTTCCAAAGGGTTTGGCTGCTTTATTCAATATTTAGGTATTTTACTTTGCTTCAATAAAGTATTTAAGTAATGACAATATAAATATGGACCAACATATTATACATTCATGGAGGTTTAACCACTAGACATATATGTCTATAGGTTCATACACAAATAGTTGAAATGTCTTTCATAATATCACATTAATTATATAAAAGTCAATTATCAATAATTTATAATAGAATATAAATAATCCTGTATTCAGCCAAGAAGGAAACAAAAATAAGGGAATAATCTTTGAGAGGCCAAGATTCCTTTTGTCTGTTATTCCTTCATTAAAATTATCAAGTATTGTCAAATATTATTCTCAGGCTAAATATTGGGAACAAATATAGTCTTTGTTTTCATGGAACTTACAGTACACGGAGGTGATAGATTTTAACTAATTAATAACAGAGATAATATAAAATATGACATATCTTGGAAAGAAAAACCTCTAGGGAGCTATGACAGTGCAATGGGTTAGATTGAAGGAACCAAGTGGTGTCATTTAAGGAGAAATCTTGTGATTAGGGATCATGATGATTGAAGTGATTTGGGGTACGTCAGATAAATAGCAAAGGAAACAGCACTCCAGGGAGAGGGGCAGATGCTCAGAAGTCCCTACAGGAAGAGGGACACAAAGATGAGAAAGACTGGAGAGGAGGGAGGATTGACTTGTATGTAAAATCAGACTTTATTTTTTAGAACAGTTTCAGATTGATAAAAAGTAAGATAATACAGATTGTTGCCATATACCCCGAATTGGGTCCCACTATCATGAACCTGTTAGTATGGTGCATTTGTAAAATGAATGCACTAACCTTATTGAATTCTTACTAACTAAAGTTCATAGCTGATTCAGACTTCCTTAGTTTTTACCTGACGTCAATTTTATGTTCCAGGATCCTGTACAGCAGCGGTCCCCAACCTTTTTGGCATCAAGGACTGGTTTCAAGGAAGACAATTTTTCCATGGATGGGGGTGGGGTGGGGGGAGGTGGAGCTCGGGCGGTGATGCAAGTCATGGGGAGTGGCTGTAAATGCAGGTGAGGCTTCACTCACCTCCTGCTGTGCGGCCGGGTCCCTAACAGGCTACAGACCCATGCTGGTCAGCAGGAGTTGGGGACCACAACTAGGAAGGACACCACATTACATTCAGTTGTCTTCTTTCCTTAGGCTCCTCTTGGCTGTAATAGTTTCTCAGACTTTCTGTGTTTTTGATGACCTTAACAATTTTGAGGAGTCCTACTCCAGTGTTTTGAAGGATATCCGCTGTTGAAATTTTCCTGATTTTTTTTTTTCCTCATGATTAGACTGGGGTTATGGTTTTGGGGAAGGAAAATCACAAAAGTGAAGTGCCATTTGCATCCCATCGTACCATGGGCATGTATTGTCAACATGATTTATGATTGTTGATGTTGACTTTGACATTGATCACCTGACTGTCAGTTTTCTCTACTGTAAAGTGACTCCCGGCCCTGACCCTGCACTTTCCCTAATCTATTCTTTGGAAGGAAGGTGTGTGTGTAGCTCACGCTCAAGGAGGGAAGTTATGCTCCACCTCCTTAAGGAAGAATAGCTGCGTAAATTATGAGCAATTATTCTGTGTGGGACATTTGTCTCTTATACTCTGTTATTCTAATTTATTCAGTCATTTATTTATATCAGTATAGACTTATGGGTATTTATTTTATACTTTGGGTTATAATCCATCACTCTTTATTTTGTTGCTGAAGTTGTCCCAGCTGTGGCCAGGGGAGCTCTTTCAGGCGCTTTGTGCCCCTGGACAGGCTCTCACAAGGGGTAGCTTTATTTTGGGAGGAGGGTGCACTCCCTAGCTTTCTGTCACTCCTGGGTGCTTGGGCTCATGCTGAGTATTTTCTGCCCTGGTGTTAGAATCTGCCGTTTCTACAAGGAGACTTGGTTCCTTTTATTGAAGAATGTATTTGAGAGCAGGCTCTAGATGTGTTCATTGCTTCTGGGGTGCCATTTCTTTTAGGTCTTCTCAGCTGACAGAGCAAAGAAATACAGGTGTGCATCCTAACCCTTGTATATACATGCATGTCTATGAATACTTCCACAGGTAACCACCTGTATCTATATTAAGCAGATGAGTTTACACTGTTGTCTGTAACTCTAATCTGCTAGCACATGCATCCTTCTAGCCTCCTCCCCTCCCTTCTGCCCTAAATTCTAAGGCTAATTATAAGACACTGACTTCCCCCAGCCCCACTGTTTATATAGCTGTTCAATTCCATTATACATACATAGCAGTATAGAAATCATTAAACTGTACCTCCACGGGAGACAATGTTGTCAACTAGAGTACAACCCTTATGTGCATTTCCTTTGCCTTTATGTTTACAAACTTCACTTACTTGCAAAGTTACTTAGGTCATCCCCTTCCCCCCCCCCCTCTTCATTGAGGCAATTTCATATATTTATGATATGGTTAGATTCTTTTGTCGTATTTTGTATATCTTTCTGGGATTCCCAGCCTCGTATTTTTTTTTGTAAGCGTGCATGTATTAAGGTTCACCCTTTGTGCTATAAAGTCTCATGGGTTTTAACAGATGCATAATGTCATGCATCCACCATTATAGCATCATACAGAATAGTTTCACCATCCCCCAAATCTCTGTGCTTTATATATTCAGCTATGCCCTCTTCCTCCCCCTCCTAGCAAAAATTTGATCATATAGTATATAGCTTTTCAGACTGGCTTCTTTCACTTAGCAATGTGTATTTAGGTTTCCTCCCTTTTTGCAACTTGATAGCACATTTCTTTATCACTGAACAATATTCCATTATGTCTGCTATAGTTTATTTATCCATGCACTTATAGAAGGACTTCTTGCTTGCTTCCAGTTTTGGCAATTATAAATAAAACTGCTACAAATACTCACACATTTTTACGTGAAAATAAGTTTTCAAATAGAAGAAGGGTGTGATTACTGGATTGTATGGTAAGATTATGTTTAGCTTTCTAAGCATTCGCCAAACTGTCTTCTAAACTAGCTATACTTTTTTTCATTCCCACCAGAAATAAATGAAAGTTTCTGTTCCTCTATATCTCATAAGCATTTGGTCATGTGAGTTTCTTAGATTTTAACCATTCTAGTAGGTATATAATGGTATCATCGTTCTCAATTGCATTTTCCTAATGACCTATGGTGCTGAGCATATATTCTTCCCTTCCATCTTTATATCTTTTACATCCAGTTGTTTTGCCCATTTTTAATTGTGTTTTCTCATTGTTGAGTTTTAAGAGTTTCTTAGAATTCTTTGTAGATTTTGGATATAAGTCCTCTATCAGATATCTGTTTTGAAAATATTTTCTCCTAGTCTGTGGCTTGTTTTTCATTCTCTTGATAATGTCTTTTGCAAAGAGGTTTTACATTTTAATAAAACTGACTTATTTTTTTCATTTATTATGTTTTTGTGTTATATCTAAAAATTCATTGTCAAAGACACAGGTTTTTCTTTTCTTTTTTTCTTACAGAAATTTTTTAATATTTTGCTTTACATTTAGGTTGAAGATCTGAATTAATAATTTTGAAAAGTGTCTGTCAGAGTCCACATTTTTTATTTTTGCATATGGATGTCCAATTATCCCAGCACCATTTGTTGAAATGACTATTTTTTATCCACTTAATTACCTTTCTTTTTTGTCAAAGATCAATTGCATCTGTGTAGGAAGAATGCTATATATTTTTAACAATATCATTGTGTTACAGTTCCACACCATAAAATTCTCTGAGGTTAATTATACAATTCAATAAATTTTATACATTTATAGACTTATGCTGCCATTACTGCAATACAGTTTTAGAACATTTCTTTGATTCCAAAAAGATCTTTTCTGCCTGTTTCATTCCCTACTCTCATCACAGCCCTAGGCAACCACTAATCTCATCTACTTTCTGCTTCTGTAAGATTTGCCTTTTCCTACTGGTAGGATCACTTGTGTATAAGTCTTTGTACAGCTGTATATTTCATTTCTCTTGGAAATTATAAAAGCTCCTGCAAAAGAAGATATGGTTCATACAAGGATCATAGCAGTAGAAACAAGAGAAGTGAATAGATTCGAAATATACTTTGGAAATTAAAACCACCACAATTGTATAATGGATGGAATATGGGCAAATGTGTTAACAAGCGCCATTTACTGAGACAGGGAAACTGAATGAAGGGTAGGTTTGGGAGAGAGGGTTCAGGAGATAGAAAAGACATGTAACTCCATATTACATTCTTTAAATATTAAATTTTATGTGTGACCTTCCAGACTCATATTCTGCAACTCAGAGCAGTGGTCATTTTTATAGACCTCACCTTATTCAGTCTCTTAAGCAGCAGATCACACAGTTTATCTGTTTTTCTTTCTTTAAACCATTTTCTTCCCTTGGCTTCTGGGATATCACACAATCTTGTTTTTCCCCCCTATTCCTCTAGTATTTTCTCTATCTCCTTGGATGGATCTTCCTCTCATTCTGATGTCTAAATATTGGATGGCCCAACATTGTTTTTTCTTATACTTTGTTTTTCTCTATCATTACTTACTCTCTAGTTGATAACAGCCATTTGCATAGACTTTAACTCTATATACAGTGTGATAATTCCCACCTTAGTATCTCCTCCAGAATGTTCACTTGAATGACAGAACTGTAACTCCAGTGCCACATGTATGTCTGGTGCCATTTAACATGGCAAAACTTGAACTTGTCATTCTTTTCCAGCTCCTCCCCACCTACGAGTTTACTTTTCTTGCTATTCCCCCCAAAAAGGGGCCCCACCATTGAGCCAGTTGCTCAGCCCAAAGCTGGGAAGTGTCTTTTATTTTTATTTTTCATAGCCCACACCTAATCCAGTAGCACGTCTTGTCATCTTGTCAACGTGTCAATGGCTCTTGCTAACTCACGTGCCCATATTCAGCCCATTGCAATGTTGACATGACTTTATGTATTTTTCCAAACATGCATTGTATATTCCCCTTCTCACTATGTCCATCACTCCACTCTAGTCCAAGCCTCTGTTATTTCCAGTCCAGTTTCACTTCTACCACTCTTGTTTCTCTAAAATCTATTTACCATAGAACAATCACAGGGATATTTGAGAACTTAATCCTATGTACCACTTCCTGGGCTAGAAACAATGGGCTACATGGGCTCTGGGCAAATTCTACACGTTATTCTCGTCCTTTTGACGCCCTTGAGCACACTCTGCTCCCGTCTCACAGCAGTGTCATGGACTTGAACAGTGCCTGGCCATTCAAGATATTTGTTGAGTAAATTAATGAATATTATCCCATGTAACCATAAGTAATAGTAACTTATTTTTCATACTGCAGTGTGTGAGAAGCCATAACCTAGAAGGTGAATGAAGGAGAGGCGAAGGTTACAGGAAGATAGATTGACAGCAGTAATATCTAACAAGAAGGCAATAAGGGAAAATATAGAAATTCTATCAAGAGTGAACACTAACTCACTAAATAAAATTTTCTTCTTCTTTTCTTTTCTGTGTTTTTTTTTTTAGACAGAGTCTTGCTCTGTCGCCTAGGCTGGAGTGCATTGGTGTCATGATAGCTCACTGCAACCTCAAATTGCTGATTTCCAGCAATCCTCCTGCCTCAGCCTCCCAAGTAGCTGGGACTACAGGCATGCACCATAATGCCTGGTTAATTTTTCTGTTTTCATAGAGTTGAGGTCTGGCTCTTGCTGAGGCTGGTCTCAAACTCCTGATCTCAAGCAATTCTCCTGCCTTGGCTTCCCAGAGTGCTAGAATGGCAAGCATGAGCCACCTCGCCTGCCACAAATCCTTGATAGTCATTAATGTAGAGTAAGTCTACACTACAATAGGGACTACATACTTCACCATAGAGTCAATGACAGCCACAAAAATCTCTGAATCATTAAGAGAAGGTTGAAAGATATTGACCATATCACAAAAGCAAGAAAGCAGTTAAAATGATTTAGAAGAAAAACAAGCTTTATAAATTAGCTTAATTTTCCAAATATTTTGTTGCTTTAAAAAGTGACTTCACTGATTTGGAGAATTTAGTTCAGTAAAATGATTCATTTCGTGGTGATGTTGAGTGTTGCTCTGCCCAGGTACCCTTAAGATGTATTAATGGAGACCTTTGTATTAGTATGGAATAAAGAGAGATTCAGGCTCAAAATAAATTTTATACTTAACATCAAATTAATGCTTTGCTTTTTAAGCCCTGTAGTGTCATTATTTGACTCTTACTTTTGTAACTTTTCTTTTAAAAAAGTAATAGGCCATTTTTATCTTTTGTTAAAATAATTAATGCTAACTGTAAAAATATAGAAAGAATGGGAAAAATCATCCATAGTGCCACCAAGAAAAGACAAACAGCATTAAAATGTATGTGTGTGTCATTCAGTCTTTTCTAAACATTCTTTTAGAATGTTTCGGTCTTTTCTAAAAATTCTTCAGATTACCTATTTTCTTATTATTGATATAAATTAAAGTTTTTATCCTTTGTGTATCCAAACCTGACCAATATCTCAATAATGCACTTAAAAAAATAAATTTTTTCAATATCCCAGAAGATATGGTTCATACTTTAGTTCATTTAAGTATGTCATCTTTGTTTATCTAATAACATCTGCAATATGTTTACTTTAAATACTTTAACAAAAGTACTATCTCACAATACTAAGAAAAATAAAACTAATAGAATATAACATTTGAGTTATAGTATTAAAATATTTATAATAAAATATATAAACAAATACGAAATAGAAGTAGCTTCTTATTTACAATAGTCACTTCTTTAGACAAAAAAAAAAAAAAACTTAATTTCAATTTAAAATGTATTATAGCTTCATAGGTAAGTTAGGATCCCAAATGGAATACACAAATATTGTTTTAAAATGTTGTAGTTTAATTTCCATGTACATTGCCAAAACTGTAGAAAGGATTCAGTGGTTCATGACAAAAGGAGAATAGTGTATTACCATTCAAATTAAATATTTTATTTCTTTTCTAAAGGGCATTCTAATTTTGCAGATAAAATTAAATTGGCATAATCACTTTCATATGCAGAAATACTTTACCCAGCTTTTACTTACCAGAACCCTTAATATTCTTTGTATTTTCTTGTCACTTTCTCTACTCTTGACAGATAAGAAAGTTTGTTTTCCAAACAAACATTCTTCGAACAAGTTCTAACACTTAAACTATACTAATAATCAGAACTCTGGGGGAAAAAATTTGCCCTTATGTGCTGTTTTAAATAATATTATGTTTACAAGATATCTTAGAGGTCATCCAGGCCCATCGACTTCTTTCAGAAATCCTTTCTCTGAGGCCCCTGATAGATGACCATTCAGCCTTGCCTGGGCCATTTCTAGTGTCTGGGACCTCACAAGCTATTCACTCCATAATTTTCATTATTCTTTCAGTATTCATTCATTCAACCAGTATATCTGTAATATTTGCCATGTGCCTGCCAGAATATTTGACACTGAATACACAAACATGAATAAACCTGGAGAAACATGAACACTTTTAATTGTCGGGTTTTGTTTGATTTTATTTTATTTGAGCTGATATATCTCTTTTTGCTACTTCTGTCTTTTCCTGATTATAAAAATGGTTGCTGTGAAGAATCATTGCAATTTTTTTTTTTTGTTAAACATCTATTACAAATATGATAGGGTAAAAAGATCTAAATGTATGTAACACAAAATGTGTTTTCTAAGAGATAGCCCTATAAATAGTTATATAGTCATGGCATCTCTTTATTTCCGCTCCCAATCATTGTCATAGAAATCCTCTCCAAAAAGTGTACACACAAACAAATGCACATACCTTACACATCTAAGCTAAAACATTTGCAATTTCTGTTTGTGACACACTTGCCAATATCTTCACCATATTTAAAACCACCTTTTGTCTAAAAACATCTGTAATATGCTCTTAAATGTGGCAACTTGTGGCAGAACTTAACAGATTTCCAGACACAGACCAGCCAACCAAGTGCCTCTATATCCTTGTGCATTTTCAATACTAATAGCTGAGTTTAAACAGCAGTCACTTTCGAAAAGGGGAAACAGCCAAGCACATCACTGGCTCATATTGAGTTTGCTGTGGACGAATAAACCACTATGTCTTATTCATAAAGACTATTGATAAGCTAGGATTTTGATTTACTCATGTTTTCGCTACCAGGCAAGATTTCACTCTATCTTTCCACATTTCACCTTGCTGTTTTAATCCCATCATTTTAGCCTATTAAACTTTTAGAATCATAGCTTTGTTACTAGATGTATAGCTAGCTGTGCCTCCTTGATTCAAATGATTTGTATTCAAATTTGATATTCTCTATATCTTTAAGTTATCTATCTAAAAAACGTATGCACTGGGTCAGGGCCATGGATGAAGACTTCAGAAGAAAACAGTCGGGCAGGTGGGAGGGGGGAGGAGAGGATGGGTATATACAAACACAACGAGTAAGAGGTGCAACGTTTGGGGGATGGACACACTTGAAGCTCTGACTCAAGGTGGGGGAATGGGCAATATACATAACCTTAACACTTGTATCCCCATAATACTCTAAAAAAAATAATAAAGGTAAAGAAACCTGAAAAAAAAAAGAAGAAGAAAAAAACAAATATCCTTCTTTCAGCTTAATAATGAACAAATGGTATCTTTGGTCTTAAAAGCCACAAGAAGTTAGTTGACTTAATGTCAAAATTTTTCAACCTTCTTATTAAAAATTTCTTTGAATATCTTGATAACAACCTGAAGGGATGTAATATTTGCAGTATTTTATTCATTGAGATTAGTTCAATTACCTTGCTTACAAATGAAACTATTATTTCATAAAATTTCTCAGGCAACCGTGCTGATCATGATTATTATTTTTACTATTATTTTATTTTTATTTTTCAAGTATTAATGGAGCACATATTTGATGATCTGTTCTATAATTTCATCAGAGTTAGATCTGGATTTTATTTTCTTCTTTATCAATGATTTACAGTTGTTCTAATTTTACATGGAATTATTTCTGCAAGAGAACATATATTTAGAGTTATTTTTCTTTCTGTTTTATAACTGGAAGATAGGATTAGATCATCTAATCCAACCTCATTTTAAAAATGAACAAAATGGAGGCATTGGGAGATACATTTATGTCAGTGTAAAACTAATTGTGCATTTCATTTAGTGAGGTCCTTCACCATCTGCCAAGGACAATCCTAATTTACTGAACAAAGTTAACTTCCAAGTTGAAGATACCCTCGGAATTTCCAGATATGACTTTCCATCATTATGAAGTTGAGCATATTTCATAACTACAGCCAGGGGAGTTTATGATTGGCCTGACTCCATCTATTCCACATAGCTTACATTAATAAGAATTACCATTAGATGAGAAAGGGATAAATTGGACACAACCATTACATTAAGTACAATATACCAAACTGTTGACCTTACATATAATTACTGAAGGACACACCAAAAAAAGACTGAGGCTTTTGTGATGTGAGCTGAAAGGCAGACCCAGAGTTACTGATGTTTCTGGGAGATGCACTCGTTATAGAAAATTTAACATTTTTTCTCCAAATAATTTGAATTCTGCGGAGCCCATTTGCAGAGGTTTCAAATCAGCATTAACTGTATCATCTGTTTAACAATCAAAATTAAAAGCCTATGGCAATTTATTTTTGCCTTTCTCAAATAAATTACAGTTCTGCTAGCTACATGGATATAGCATATTAATGTGATTTATTTTAAAAAATGAAAATAAAGCATGACTAAATAAAGCAAAAAAAGGCACAACCTTTAAAATGCTGAATCTCTTCTTGTCCTTTACATCTGAAAACATTCTGCCCTTTGCAAGTACCAAGCTCTATGCTACTTGGGCCAGGTCTACCCAAGTAAAGTCAAGTTGGAAGACTGAGCTTTTCTTGCATTTTCAGTCAATCCAGACAGCTGTTCTTGGTAACTGTATGAAATCATGCAGGCTTCCACTTCTTTGGTTATATGGCACAGCTTTAAAAGTTTTAGTTAAAAAATAATTTTAGAATTACATTCTGGTTGTCAGAAAAGTAGACTCCTGGTGCCTTACAAGCAAGAGACTAATGTGTCATTTCAAGAGTAATAATTACATTCACATCTATGATAATAGCAATTATTTATTGAACCTACCTACTATATGGCATGTCATTATTTTTAATAAATTTTAATGTCACAATAAGTGAATACATTCTCATTGTAAGCAATTCAGTCAATTCACATAAAATAAATTTCAACCTTGATAAATCTCTATTCTTCCAACCCCCTACCCATATTCCTATCCCCCAAAATTGACCATTGTCTCTATATATTTACAAATTATATATATATAAGGTTTTATATATGTTTTATAAATATGTTTTATATATATTATGTATGCTTATATTTATACATTACATATTATATGCTATTTTGTACTGTGGGCTTTATAAAAATATGTATGTGATCAATTTTTATGGATTGTTCTTCCAATATATTTTAAAATTTAACAATATGGCTTAAAATATTTCTTGGCACTATGTATAAGATATGCCTTGTTGCATTGAACCATTAACTATAACTATATTAATGGGGATTTAGAAGTTGCCCTGACTCCTCAATTATAAACAATACCTTTTCACAAGGTTAGAATATTTCTCTCAGGGAGATTCTAAGAAATGGAATTGTTGGATTAAAGAGTGTATATGTTTTGTATTTTATAATATTCCACCAAATTGCCACCTCAAAAGAATGCATCAATATATACAATCATCAACATTGAATATAAGTGACTATTTTCTCACATGCTCACCAGCACTATAAATATTCTGTAAAAAAGAAAATTTAATCCAATGGATGTAAATGGTCTCTTATTGCTATTTTAATTTGCATTTTTTTGATTATTACTGTGGTTGCACATTTTTTCCTCATACTTATTGGCTGTTCATATTTCCTCTTTAGTGAATCGTGTGTCTCTCTCTTTTGCTCATTCGTAAATTGTTTTACTTGTACTTTTGAAAACTAATTTTCGGAGTTCTTGACATGGTCAAATATTCTAGACGTTGTTTTTGTCATATATGTTAATAATAACTAATGGTTACTGAGTTATGGTAAATGGTTACAAGACACTGCTCTTGTAAGGAAAATTTTCCACACTCCCTAATAATAGCACAGCTGCAAGGCTTATACAGCAAAATGGTATGGTTAAACAACTATGGAATAACATTTGATCAAACCATAATCTTATGTAAGATAGGCAGCTTTAAATTTTGTAATCTCAACTTTATGCAAGTCTTGCAACTATCTTGTACCAGCCTCATAACCATTTTTTTTTTTTTTTTTTTTTGCTTCTGTAACCACCAGCTTCCTTCTCACAAGCAAATATAAGCCAACCTAATTTTAACTCCAATTGCTCTGAATTTGGTGGCGAGTCTCCTCTGAGCCCGCCGGCGCAAGAAAAGCCTGTTTTGCAGTGCTTTTGTGTGGCTTTCGGTTTGTTTCCCAGTCCTGTTTGCTGTTACACTCTAAGCACTTTGTATGGAATAGCGCATTTAATTCTTTTGGTACACATTAGTCTTCATCTTACAAATAAGGGAGTCGAGACACAGAGTCGAAAGACTGTTTGTTGCATGGGGATTCCCCCCCCCCATTTTTTTCTAATTTGGTCTTGAGGTCTCTCCGTGGAGAATGTCCATAAACTCCAGCCCTGCCCTGTCGGGGGTCCAGGGCATGTGGCCGTGATGCTTACAGTGTGCCTCCCCTGGACTGCTTTATCCTGGTGGATGGTCTGATGCCTAAATGTCCAACCTGTGAACAGGTGTTCCTCTCACAAGAAACTGTCGCTACTAGCAGACACCCTTGTGTAGTGGCTCTTGTCTGACCTGTGTCCAGTTTATTCCTACCAAGACAGCCACTATACAGACGTCCTCAAACTATAGCCCGCCGGCCACATGCGGGTGTTTTTGCCCATTTGTTTTTTTACTTCAAAATAAGATATGTGCAGTGCGCAAAGGAATTTGTTCATAGTTTTTTTTTTTTTTTTAACTAAAGTCCAGCCCTCCAACGGTCTGAGGGACAGTGAACTGGCCTCCTGTTTAAAAAAATTTGAGGACCCCTGAGCTAGGAGAACCTTGACTAGGAAACAAATTAGGTCCAAGAGAGTCACTCGGGTGGGACCCAGGGGAGGCAGGACAACAAAACACCTGGACTAACAGAAGCAGTTTTATTCCTCACACATCCCAGAGAGAAGAGGGCAGCACGCCTCCCGGGACCAGTGGGAAGCCAGCCAACCTCAAGGTCAAGCACGCTCAGCCAGCAGGTGGGGGTAAGAGAAAGGACCTGGGGTCTATGGCCTTATAAAGCGCCATGGGTATTATCCCTTAGGCTCTCCCTCAGCGGTGGTGCATCAGCTGGTTAAAAAAAAACACGTGCAAAGGGAGAAACTTACACTCGTGCCTCTGCTGTTGACCATTGGGTTTTTATCATGGTCAGCGGTTGTTAGTGGTTACTCTTGGGTTTTGGGTCAAAGGGATGAGGAACAAGTGCAAAGTCTATCACAACTACACAGGGAGGGGAAGTTTTAACTAAGCCAGAGGTGACAGAGTATGGCTGAGTTTCAAACAATTTATATCCAGCTTAAAAATGGATGTCAAGGCAGCAACTATATTAAACAATTTATCACAATGATCTTGCCTAAGGCCACAGTGGATGGCAGAACTGGGCACAATCTTTGGTAGTCAGACAAACCCAGAGTGTACTTACTCTCCTAACCAATGCATGATATTGCATTTATATATGTTTCCTAGAGTGGAAGTTTTTTCTCCCAGTCTGTCTTTTGCTTCTATTTATATTACATTTTAAATTATTATTATACCAAAGTTTTATATTTTATGTAGCCTGACTTGTCAGTCTTTTTCTTTATTATTTTTCCCTCTTTATTGCTTAAAAAGCTTTCTATATTCTAAACAATTATTTTATACTTTCTCAATAATATTGTTTTATTCAATCTAGAATATATAATATGTGAGCTATAAATTTATTTTTATCTCACAAGTTGAAAACCAAGTTTTCAAAACCTGTTTATTGAGTTTCCCCATCAATCCTTCTCCTACTGTTTGGGAAGATTTACCTTTATCATGCTGTAAGTGGGTTATACACATGAGTCTGCTTCTGTATTTTCTATTCTGGTCCACTGTTTTTTTCCTTTCTCATACCAAATCCACACTTAAAACAATAATTAAGATTAAATCATTACTACAACTTTATGGTATGTTTTTATATCCTTAAGGGCTGGTGATTTAGCTTCACCTCACAGCCTTGTTCTTTTTCAAGAATTCCTTTTTCTATGTTTTAAAACTTATTCTTCCAGATGAAGCTTAGAATCGCTTGTAGTATTTCTTGGAAAACCTACTAATTTTTAAGACTTTGAATAAAATTGATTAACGTGGGGATTATAGACATTTCTATTACATTGAACTCTCTTAATATGGCATGGGGTGTACGGCCATTTGTTCACACCTTCCTTTATGTTCTCAAATACAATTTTTTTATTTTCCTTCTATAGGACTCATACTTTTCTAATTAGGTCTGTTCCTAACTATTTTAATATGGATGTTGCTAGTGTAATTGAAGATTTTTTAGTTATATTTTTACATTGGCTGGTGCTGATGTTCCTGATTTGTCTGCTTTTATTTCACAGGGTAAGCTAGCTGAAGTCACTTACCAGTTTGTCAGTTGATTTTCTTGGCTTTTCCAGATAGAATTTCTTGCTTTGTTTCCAATAATTTTATCACTCATGTGTTTATCTTGTATTTTATTTGGCAGGACTTCCAATACAGTGTTGACTAGCACTGGTGATAGCGGGTATTTGTGTCTTATTTCTGGACACAAGAGTGTTTCTGTAATAAGAGTGTTTCTAATATTTCCTGCCAAGTATGATGCAGATTAAATATTATTGGTACCTACCCTTGGTCAAGAAGTTGTCCTCTACTTTGTGGTTGCTAAGTAGTTGCTCTATTTGTTTGCCAGTTTGTTTGTATTCAGGAAAGAGGCTGGGTTTTTAGGAAGTAATTTTCTAGAATCATTTTTTATCCTTAAAACTCATACTGGCTGTCCCAGGCCAGAGTGCGAGGTGAGGCTCAAAGGGACTCAGTAGAGGGGCCAGACCAGCATCACGAAGACTGGAGAGAAGAGAAGCTCTTAGGAACCAAACGAAACCAAGGAAAGGAAAACTGTACTTTTCCAGTTTTTTCTGATGTTTCTCAGATATCCCCCCACTGCCCCACAACAGTGGCAGAAACCAGTTCTAAGGTGACTGGCATCTTACAACAAAAACTCCATGCCAGTTAAAGACAAAGTCTCCATCATTCTACCCCAACTCAAAGCCGCAGAACTGTGAGCAGGTCTGAGCAGAATAAAAATATTAATTAGTCTGAATTGCTCTTTGAAAATCAGATATATCCTGAATCTGGTATTTGTGGTGCTTGCTGAGGGTTCAGTGAGCTCATGGTACTGTAGTAGGCACAATATCTGGCACAAGAATAGGCCTGTATTTGGAAATTCAGGAACACTGGCTTCTAGCCCTTTTCAAGACATTTCTTTCAAGTACATGGAGATGAATGAAGCAGATCGATCAAAGTGCTACCCTTAAAGCTCTTTGTGGTATGATTGCTGCAAACTGTTCTTGTGGGAGCATTCAGGGCTGGGTTTCTGTCATCTGTATTTTACAACCCATATCCTTGGGTTGAGAGTTCTTTGTAATTCTCACTTTTATGCATATTACAAGCAGCTAGAGTGGAAGAAATATATGCCTAGTACAATTTGGAAGGAGACCTTTAAAGAATTTTAAAAAATGCAAAGGCATTGCTGCATTAGGTGCAGGATTAACAGTATAATTAAGAGTAAATCAAAATGTTCTTGCATCGGTTTCATTTTTAGAAAATGTTAATTGCATGTTGCTTTATGCTCTGTCTACATGATGGACTTCCTTAATTAGATTATGAGTTTTGGTTTGAAGGTCCAGCTTCAGGATAATTAAAACACTGGGTAATTAAGAATATTTCCTGAAACTTACACTCTGAAAATTTTTTTGTAGCTATTTCGCCATGTCTTACCTTCTTTAATGAACATATGATTTTTACGCTTTTTCTTCCTTATGAAACAACAGTGAGGGTGATTGTTCTTGATGGGCTGCTATAATAATAAGAAATGGATTTTAATTTGGACAGTCATGCTCCCGGTGTACTGGATGAGCTGCGCCCACCAGCGCGTGCAGCTTGCAGGGGTCATTTACAAATCCCGCCTCTGTCTGCCAGGCTGATCCTGGACAACAAGAGCCCCTACTTGTGCCAAGAAGTAAAGTGTCATTTAATTGTTGGCATATTTCTGGTAAGTTCCTGGACTTATGGTTAAATATCAGTTCTTGTGAATTGCCACAAGGGCTTATTTGTTTGGGAAAAGCACAAAACGAGGGAAAAAAGAGGATAAACATGAAGCAAGGGATGATAAGATGTGAAAAACAGAGATCCTTAGATTTCAAGAGAAAATGGCAAAGGAAGGGAGCAAGTTAGATGATGGACACTTGTGAGATCAAATAAGAGGGAAAAACTTGGCAATGCTGTTGATAAAAGAGTAAAGGGGGTTGATAGAAGTGGATTCTGGGGGGAGGAAACTGAGTCATCAAGATGACCAATGGATTACAGAAAATGGGGCTTTCTCATAACTTATCAAAGCCTCAGAGGTATTCCATCCTCGCACATTTGCCTTTGACTTCCTTGGGGATGAGCAGAACTGGGGCAGCCACACCTGGAACACTGAGCCTCCTGTTCCCGTAGGAAACTCTCCCCTCTCCTGCCCCCAGTCCCCGGATACGGCCTCCGTCCAGGTGGGCGATGGCCTAATGGAACACGCCAACCCCCACTTTGTGCCTTTGATTCCAGATGAGATAGCTCACCCTACAGAGTCGGTTTCCTCCCTGATAAAATGAAGATAATAAGTGCACACTAGTAGCAACAATTAAATAACATAAGTTAATATATGTAAACCCCCTTGACCATGCTGGAGGCTCAATGCATCCTTCTTGCTCATGACTTGTTTCTCTTGCCAATAAAAACAGGACCCCTGTTCACCCCCAGCCTGGCATCGCCTCTTTCTTCAGGCCTAGGTTCTGTACCAGCTTTACATGCCACTAGACTCAGCCATGGCCATGACACCCTTCCTTGGACATCAAGAATTCCTGGCCTCACACACAGTCGCCTTTTTGCAAGTATCATAAAATACTCCAACTTCTTTTACCCCTTTGTGATTTACACACTGCCGTCACTTGCTTTCACTTCTCTTTATATTTTAAACACCACACGACATAATTACAGTTTTGTACAGTTAATGTTTATTTAAATTTTTCACATATTTAACCAGCCTTGTTTTTGATTCCTTTCCATATCCACAAATTTCCAACTGGGTTCATTTCCCTTCTGCCAGGAAAATGTATTTAGTGGCAAGCCCAGTTACACGTATCTGAAAATGTCTTTATTTTGCCTCCCTTCCCACTGGAGATTTTTTTGCTGAATATAGATTTATGAGTTTTTCTTAGCATTTTGAAAATAATCCACAATTTTCCAGCTTTCATTGTTTCTATTGAGAAACATGTTTTCAGTTTATGCAGTTTATTCAGTTTATGCAGTACTTTCAGTGCAATGCCGTTTGTCTCTGATGGCTCTTAAGATTTCTGTGTCTTTGATGTTCTATGGTTTCATTAAAATGTATTGAGTTATAGAATTTTTTAATCTTGTTGGGGATTTCCTGGGATTCTGGTATCTTCGAATTGACGTCTTTCATCAATTCTAGAAAATTTTCAGTCATTCGCTCTTCAAATATTGCCTTTGTTTTCATCTCTCTTAAACTATAATCTTATCTTTTCCTTATTCAGTTGGTAGCATTTATTACAGAAGAACTATTCACTGCCTCTACTTCGGTAGTCTTCTTTAGTGTCTTAGTCTGCTTGGGCTGCCATAACAACATGCCGCAGACCGGGTGGCCTAAACAACGGAAATTGATTTCTCACGGTTCTGGAGGCTGGGCAGTCCCACGAGCTGGGTGCCAGCAGTTTTGTTTTGGTGCGGGCCCTTGTCCTGGCTTGCAGCCTTCCCTTTGTCACATAAGGACACTAATCCCATCATGAGGGCTCCACCTTCATGACCTAATTACCTCCCAAATGTCCCATTACTAAATGCCATCACATTGGGAGTGAGAGCTCCCACACATGGATTTTAGGAGGACACAGTTCAGTCCATAACACCAGATATCATGGTTTATTGCTCTATATCTTCAATGTTTCCTAACATACTAAAACTAATTTCTTCAGATGTTCCTATTTACTCCTGTTCGCTAAATCTAAATATCTTTACTTTCGTTCTCATTTTCTTTAGTTTCTCTTTAGTAATCAGCAATATTTATTACTTTCTTCTTTCTGCTTAAAATTTCTCTTTCTTCTGATTTTAAGCAAAAACTAATTTTATATCACCTTTCCATCTTTCCAACATCCCCCTTTATCCACTTCCGAGGTGCAAAGTGTGGATGTTCCCTAAGAATTCATCCCCAAACTCTTTCTTTTCTCTATCCTCTCTCCCTCAGAGGTCCCATGGCCTGCCCACCTGTAGCCATGGTTACCTCACCTGTATGTAGGGGTGACTGTCAGCAGGGTGGCCACTGCCCTGGCAGCACCACGTGCCTTCATGCTTATGGATGCTGTGCCCTGCTGGTTGCTTTGCATATGTTTCGAATTCCACCCCTAATTATTATCCCCAGCTTCTGCCTCTCTAACTATTCTAGTCCCATATGTTCGCCTCCCTTGGGGATGTTTCCATTTGATTTATTTTAGACATCTTAAACTCAACATGCCTAACGCTAAAATCACCATCGCCACCTCCGCTTCTGCCCTACTTTTTGACCCCAATTTTTTTTGTATCGATCTCTACATATTTCTTAATAATAGCACTTTATTTCTCTCAATCAGGCATGAAATATCAGAAACATTTTAGATTTTTATCTTATCTTTTAGTCTTCATTCTATCTATTGACAATGTCTAAAGTTTTTCTCTTTGCATATTTCTTTGAAACCTTTCCCCTTTCTCTCCATTGCCATTGGCATAACTAATCCAAGGACACCCTAATGTGGGCTTCATCCATCCAACATGCCAGAGCCCTATTAATGTTAAAACAGCACCACTTTTATAACATTACTCCCTGCTCATAAATGCCCACTGTGGCTGAGAGCAACGGTTCTTCAATTAGCTGTGTCAAAAGCCTAGTTTTGTTTTTGTCTTTAATTTCCAATTCTTATGAAACAATACCTTTGTAACACAACAAAATGAATTGTGCAAGAATGAAAAACAAAGACATACAAAATACTGCACCATTTTTTAAGCCTGTGTGTTTCAACAGATAGAACGTTACTCCATCAAATTGCTGTACACTTTTTACATCCTTACCTTCAATTTCTCATTGTGGATGCTAACAGTTGGAAGACTAGCACAGTCCACAGACCACACGTTGGGTGGACCACACTTCAATCACCATGGCACTGATTCTCTACCGTGCTTATAGTGCAGAATCAATAGAGGAGTTTTAAAATATGCAAATGTCCATGCCCCTAGGATCTAATGAACAGAATCTCTGGGAGTGTTGCCAGGGCATGGGCATTTCAGAAAAGCTGTGAAATCGATTCTGATTCTCAGCCAGAGCTGAGTACTATTGGCTTTGGGGAAAAGTGCAAACTTACAACTCTTTGTAATCTGGCTCCTCTCTTTTAAATATCATTAAGACCAATTCTTTCACATACCCCGTATTTCAGTCAGACAGGACGTTTGCCCTTCATAAAATATAATCTGCTCTTCCCCACTCTGTTCTCTGCTTCCCGTCTCTCCTCCAGTCTGGAATGTCCTTTCCACCATCTCTACCTGTCAATATCCAGCCTGTCCTTCGAGTGCCTGTGTACTGAAATGCCTCATTGTGAAACCATTACTGATTAATCGCAAACATTAACTTTGCCTTCATCTAATTGTCTTTAGTACTCTGGTAGTCGTGATACTAATCATAGTTTATTTAGGTTCTGCTTGTAGAGGAATTGTGGTAAAGAAGGAAAATAAAGGAATTTATGTTCAGGAAAACAGCATTTGAGTTTAGATTTTACCCCTTCCTAACTGTGTGCCCTTGGGTAAGCCTAATTACTTCTTCATTCATGCACATTGGGAACAAAAGTCTCAGCCTTCATCATAAGATAGCTGTTATAAGTAAACGAGATCATATATGTTAAGGCAATATCAATACAACATATTTTTACCTACCTTATTAGATTATAAGAATGTTGGGGATGAAAGTAATATAAATGTCTACATTCCTATACACCTGGTGAAATATTTGACACAGCAAGAATTCAGCACATATTTTCAACCCAGGGAATAAGGAATCAAATAAGTTGATTCCTTACATAGTTAAGACTTCTAGGGTGGTTACCAGTAGGTCTTCTTATTCAAAATTATTTCCAGTAAATTATTTGATATTGATGCCTGAAATTCCAGCATTACAGATTTTCTCCTTTGGATTAGCACTGACTGTGTTATCCAAGATAATGAATTAAGTCATTCTTACTTATGCCTTTATGTAAATCTCTTCCTCTGAGTATTTTCTCCTCTTACAAGAGGTGTCCAGAGTCATGTAAAGACAGAGAAGTTATGGGAAAGATGGGGAAGCAGTTTCGAGTACGCCAAAGATAAATTTAATCCATTTCACTTGTTTTTTAATGGAAAGGAACCTACACTGATCAAAATTACAATACCTAATCTTTATCTTGTTGAAAGGAAGGGAAAGGTGTAGGAAGATCTAAAGAGAGAAGACTAAATGAAAAATATAAGATGGCAGAAATAAGTCTTCATTTAACAATAGTCACAATTCTCATTTAAATTAAAAATGTGAATTAAGATGGCAGAAATAAGATCTAATTTAATAGTAATTACACACATTAAAACTCATGGTAAACTAATGAAAAGAGCATGACTTCCCAGACTAGATGAAGAAATATGTTGTCTGGAAGAGACAAACTGAAAACAAAAATTCTCAGAAAGACTGAAAATAAAAGGATGGAAAAAATATATCAAGCAAATACAAATCAAAGAAAGCTTGGCATTTCCTTATAAAATTCAATAAGTGCTGACGGTGAACATGGCAACACAGCTGGGTGGAGCGTCAGATGCAGCAGCGGGCGGGAAGAATTTAGCAGCAACCAGAGAAGCACTGGGCGCCAGTCCTGATCCGGGACCCAGGACACAGCCACCGGGGCAGGACTGCAGTTTCTGTGTCAGCCCCTGGGGTGTGGGAGCCTCTGGCTGCTCCAAGGGGGTCTGCTATAGAATATCTGACACCTACCGTAACTTTTCAAAAACTAGGCATTTGAAAAGATATATGACTAGTCCTAAAGAAAAAAGAAAAAAGACTGAAATGAAAAATGAAGTTCCAAGTGGTAGACAGGCAAAGGAAGAAAGGGTGGGAAGAGAGGGGAGGAGGAAGGAAGAAAATGAAGACAAGACTAGATTATAATTCAAGAGAAAATACAGCAAAACTCCAGTGTTCTGTTACAATTACGTATTTTGCTTCTCCTATAAAAAAGCTTGATCCTTCCTTTAGATGACAACCAGATCGTCTTGTATACCGGCCTAAATAACTAAACATTAGAAATTTTTAAAATTTTGTTTAGGGGTCCATCTGAGATGATAGGAGTCTCCATTGAAAGCAAAACAAAACAAAAATTAAGTTAAAATGTATTTGATTAGATTAACGGAGCTGCTACCATTTGGCTTCTATCCTGGGGTCGGTGAAGGACAGAAGCACAGACCTTCACCTGGTGTATCTTTCTCCTACATCTTCTAAAAGGTGCTAAGTAGCTATTTTGTGTGACTGGACATTGCTCTCAGCACAGCTGACCCTGGCCTCAACAGCCTCTGTATCTGACAACTCAGAGAAGAAAAAATTCAAAAAATGTTTTATTTTCTAAGAGATAGGAACAGAGAAAAACAGAGGTAAAGATCGGGTCTATGAAAGTTTTCTTCCAAGAAGGGGTTTTAAAGAGCATAGATTATCTCTCCTCATTATGAGAAATTTCCATTTGAATGCTGAAGACGGGAGCTCATTCTAAAATGAAACTTGAAAGGCTACTACAAATCTACTCATATAGAGATACAGATATGCTTCCTTATCATTTTTATTATTATTTTAACATTAATATTTAATAAACCTTTCATCTGGTATGTGGGGAAGATACAAATCCCTATATCGTGTCATCTTTTGCAACCAGCATCAAGGGAAATTTTAAAAGACACTGCCTTGATCTGTTTTTCCTCATTGTGTCTATTAATTAAATTTTCCTTTTTTTAAGAGAGTCCACAAATGTTTTCAAGCTAGCAACTCTGGAATCTGTGTTTTGTATTACTGGGAATTATTAATACTCAGTTTACTGTATAATATTGCCTAAGAGAGTTAAGTTGCTCATTTAAAGTAAAACCCGGAAGTAAATTTAATTTCTAATTGTTTTAATTTTTTCATGGAGAGATGCTTCAGAAAGCTGTCTCAGGCATGGAAGTCGAAATTAAATGTGATATTTAATAAAAGCAAATGGACACAGGAAAGGAGGTTTGTCAGTAATGTGTTGCTGGGCTCTGGTCTTTTTAAAACGAGTTAATGACGTTTGCTTCGTGACCCATTTCTAATGGTAGCTTGGTCTTTTCAAAGAGGACACCACTGTCATAGTTCAGCGATATTAAGCAATCACATGTTACGGTGTATTAAAAGCAAGTAGGTAAGACTTAAATGTTAAATACTTTGCAGAATAAAAGGCCACCAACTAGTTAAATAAAGAAATTATTTGCACACAACGGATTGTAAAGATGGTCCTTGGTAAGGAAATGTCCTGCTGGTCAAATTCTGTTTTAAAACATAATTGCAATATCTAGGCTAAGAATTATGAAGTGCACAGATCTTTTAATAATTGAAATACCATCTCATTATTGATCATATGTTTGAATGCAGATGGTATTTTATTTGTATAAAGGCGTGCTTTTGTTCCTTTATTCTCAAAGTAACCATTCTGCTTCATCTTATTTTTTCTGTACTTAAGTTTTGGTTGTAAAACATCAGGGAAGAACTATCATTATTTCTCATTAATGAAGATAAAATATTCCTATATAAACCAGGCTGTAAGTCAAGTCAACAAAAATAATTTATTTCCCCTTTATAAAGTTATCTTTTGGATATGGTGGAACAAATCTGGTAGACCAAACACAGACCTGAGAATCAAAATCTTACATTACCTAGCCCCATCCCTGAAGTGCGTAAGTTATTTACTATCTCTCATCAAGGAGTTACTCTTCAGAATATATATATATATATATATATATATATATATATATATATACTCCCCATTAATTAAAAGGTAGCCAACTCAATTAAGCTTATTCATTTAATTTTTTTTAATGTAACGTGACATTATGGGATGTTATGGAGAAGTATAGAATTGTTCAGGAAGCTTCAATTGTTCAATAGACAAGATCAACACCTGCACAATCTAATGAATGATTCAAGAAAATGACTGAGAAAACCTATGATTATTCATCACGTGACATTTACAGCAAGAAAATGATTTTCATAGGTGGATGTCAGTCAGGGATGACTTTATGCAGGAGGTGTTTTGAGTGCTTGGAAATGTTATTTGCCTCCATCTCCTACACTCATTCTTGATGGCGGGTCATTAAAGCAGTCCCAGGTTGTGTTTCTGATGTGATGCTATGTACAGAAAGGTACAAATGACACAGAAAGCCAGCAAAAGCTCAAACATAGTCTAGATACAGGGAGCATGTCTGTCACATCTTGTGCAGAGTTCTTTTGCCCTTGGATACTTCCTATCTGTCGTTCGAGGGCAGCAGGTCCCTCATTTAGGCAGAGCTCTTCCTTTATTCTTCTTCCTTTACGCACAGTCTCTAAGCTTCTAGCTCCAGATCAAGACAGACATGAGTTCGAATTCTGACTCTATTACTCATTTCCTGTGACCAGACTTGTACTTTTCATAGTTTATTTTGGCAGCAGCATGTAGAAGACAATAGAGAATGGAGAGAACTGGGGGGGAGAAAGGACTATTTTGAGCTCATTACAAAACCCTAGGTGAAAGTTTCTTTGTGTCTTGAATCTAGACACAGAGTGAAAAGGTGACTGGCCCCACCTTGTGGAGAAGACTCCCCCAACTTAGGCGAGAAGGCAGAACGTTTGTGTACCCCACAATCCCGGCTAGTCCAGCGTGGGTGTGGGCTGCGCCTTCACTGGGCACCTCTGCACGTGCGGCTGGCAGGTTGGTGACAGCAGCTTCCCCCTTGTCATACAAGGGCGAGAGCTGCTCCCTGTCTTCCTCCGTATGTGTTCCTGCCAGAGGAGAGAGAGAAGAGACAGAGAGGAGCAGGCTCCATTTTTTAAGAACAGGTACTAGCAGTGGTACACATTGCTGTTGCCGGCCTCAACGGGGAATTGATGCAATCTTTATTCTGATTGGCCACAAGCCTATCTGAAGTTCAGGGGTTTATTGATGAAGAAGTGGAGAACAGGTATGGAAAACAACTCTGTTGTTAAAAAGGGTGATTTCCCTCACCTACAGATGTCCAGTAGAGAAGAAGAATGAAAGAAAACTTGGATGTTTTCCTCTTTCTATTGGCCCAATAGTAGACAAGTTTATTGGCATAGACATAGATATGGATACACTTACACATATACACTCGCATGTATATGTAGACATATGTGTATATGTGCGTGTTTGTGTGTGTGTATAAGTGTGGGGGCAATAATGTCTGGGCAAACAACCCTACATACATCCCATTCATATATTGACTTGAATCATACTTTTTGAATAAACTAAAAAAAGAAACCAAGCATTTAGGTTGCATTATACGTACCTAATGAGAAAGATAATTCTCAAAACAAATGGTGTTTAAATTCTCTTTGATATAAGCTATAGCATTCTTTTCTTTAAGTTGAGGTAGAAATGAGGAATTTGGGAGGAAGAACAGAGCTGCTAGGGAATTACTATAAACATAAAGTTCTCCTAAAATATACAATTATAAGTAATATTATTTCAATCATTAAATTATTACTGAAGATATTATATTTCCTGATGTCTTAAAATTTGTTTGATATATGCCATTTTATCATTTCACAGTTTCTATTTTGCCCTCATTATCATTTGAAAACGCAATGATCCAATTTTCAAATCCATAATTAGTGTGCTAAACACTAGTAAAATGATAATCCACAAGTAAAATGATAATCTGCCAATTTTCTTTTCGCAAAAATCAATTTCATAGGTATCAAAACACTGGAATAAAGTAGGACCTTGTGTCTATAGCTATATCCTGATGTGTATCCCAAGATTGAGTGTTTGAGTGTTACTGTTCAAGAATTTTATGGCTTTGTTGTTGGTGGTTTTTTTGTTTGTTTGTTTTTAACAAATTTAGTGCTTTGAGCCGTTTCCTCCATAAGGAATCATGAAGTATGGAAAAGAAAATAGAGTTAGTGGGTCTCTAACATTAGAATCTGGCAAATCTGGGGAAGTGGCTAAGGCTTGTAAGCCTCAGATATTTCAAAGCATAATAGATGTGTTTGCAAATGATAGTCAAGCTCTAAGTCCTAAATGGCAGAGATAATAACCAGGCAAGTCTCTTATAACATTTTTTTCAGAGAGATAGGAATGTTAATGAGGTCAGAGAGCAGTTCAATAATGGCATAATAAGTCATATGGATATTGCACTGAAGAAAAGATGAAAAGGAGTTTAAGAAAGGAAATAAGATTTTAACCTTTGGATTTGAAAGGAATTCACCATCACTCATACTGCAGCTACTCATTTTAGTGTAAGTAGCAGGACTGATAGTGTTTGATTCTGCAGCCTATATTCCATCAGTATTGATATTAAATTACTGCATTTTAAACTTCAGAAATTGCATATAAATATATGCTGTGGGTTACTTTAGTATCAAAGGTCTTAGAAAATTTATGACATGTTATGGGGGGAGAATAAGAGAAGATGTATTTTGGCTTATAGTAGCCACAGCTATAAAGCAGAACTACTTTGTCAGCATAGAAATGCTTCCTCATTGTCCGCAAGACTGTTGTGGGTTTTTATAGCTGTTATTTTTATGGATTGTAAGAACAGAAAGTCACCATACTTGGAATTTACTAAGTAGTCAATGAGTCTGAACAGTCATTTTGCATTGTCATTTTTGTCAAAGTGATCTAGGGAGTCATTTTAGGATACGTCTAAATTTTAAATTATCTGGGTAATTTTGGTCAGTAATTAGATTTTATGCTTTAATTATCTAGTTCTCTCTTACCTGTTTACCAACACAAGATTTGGGTACAGATTATGAGTTCATGTATATGAAAGTATTATATAAACTATTAAGTGCAATGCGAAAGAGAGTTACTGCCATTTTAGAGTAGATATTAAAGAAAGCCATCACCATACAGCACAAGGGCAGAGTCTTGGCCTGTGTCCTCCTGCACACAAGAAAATGTGTAACACTGGACGCTCAAACAATCTATCTAGACTTCCCTTCTTCAAGATTAAAAGGTTGTGGAATTAATGATATCCAAGAACTCTTGTATGATTCTAATCCAGTGGAAGATCAAATAACGGTGAGATGGATGCTTGCAAAGAATACGGCAAATATTATTTAGCTGTAAAAAGAAATAAGGTACTGGTACATGCTCCAACATGGTCAATCTCAAAAATACTATGCTAAGTGAAAGAAGCCAGATGCAAAACATGACATATTGTGTAATTCCATTTATGGGAAATGTCCAGAATAAGCAAATCTATGGAGACAGAAAGTAGATTAGTGGCTTCCCAAGGCTGGGGGAATAGGACTGGGAAAATTACCCAAGGGGTAATGGCTGAGGGATGTGTGGGGTTCCTTTCAGGGATAATGAAAATATTCTAATATTGATTGTGGTGATAGAGGCATAAGTGTGTGTATATACTAAAAGGCATTGCATTGTGTTCTTGAATGGGTCAATTGTGGGGTATGTGAATTATATTTTAATAAAGCTGTTAAAAAAATGTAGATTTAGGGATTCTATGGACAGACACTGGAAGCATCACACTGGTCCTCTTTTATTTTGATGCCAGGCTCTGGTTAAAAATGACTTGAGCGTCCTCACTAGTGAAGATGGCCATTCACGTGGGAAATACAAGAGATAGATCAATCTCAGTTGCTCTCTTACTGCCTCCAATGACTTTATGCAGTGCTTTTACCTTCTATTAGTGTTACTGTTTTCACTAATTCTCATTTGACAATGAATGCTTCATTCCTGGGGCTCTTACATTCTAGCCTGGGCTTCCAGTCTGCAGCCACTCCCACCCACCACAGCCATCAGCTGGACTCGACTTCCACAGGAGTATCTCAGCAATAAAAACTGATCTGGAGAGAAGCTGATTCACAGCTAAGCAAGAGTAACACATGTATTTGCATAGCATATACATCATCGAATCCATTTCTACAATTCTGTGAAATGATTAGAGGAGATATTATCCCGAGTTCATAGAAGACGGAACCAAGAACCAGAGAAGTTAAATGTTTTGTCTAAAGTCGAATTGCTATTAGTTGCAAATCCTGGTTCAGAATGTAGTACTATGTGATCTCAAAAGCCATACGCTTTCTTTCACATTATGCTGACTCTTTTTTACCAGAATGAAAACAGCTACCCTTTTGGAATGCTTTATTCTTCTAAAATAGAGTTGTTATGTAAAACCTCCTAGCAATTGAAATAGTCCAGGAAGCTTAGACAGAAACTGAAACTTGAAGAATCTACCTAACAAAGGAGATAAAGGATTTTTAGTTTTACAAAAAGATTCAATACAGAGTGTCTTCAGAAAAAGAATTCTCACATGGATTTGAAATATGATTCAATTTAAAGAAGTCGAAGTCAATTGATGTGCTGAAATACGAATCAGAGAGCCTGAATTTAGGTCCTAGTTCCTCCATGAACTACTTGAGTAAATTGTGCAGCCTACTGAAGCTTCGGCTTCCTCAATAATAAAATGTGACTTGGAAATTATATTTCATTCATTAATTCATTCATCCATCAAATGTATGCCCAGGTGTCTTTCTACCTGGTCTGAATTCCATAGTGAAGAGGTCAGAACAAAACCCTGCTGTGAGGGTCAGCCACTGATTTGCTCTGTGCTCTGTTTCCAGCCATCTCATTCTCTGCTGTTTCTCACCGGGATGGACAATTCCATAGTCTCTCTTGCCCATTGGCTTTAGGGAATGGACAATTCTATAGTCTCTCTTGCCCATTGGCTTCAGGGGATGGACAATTCCATAGTCTATCTTGTCCATTGGCTTCAGGGGACGTTCTGACTAAAGGACCTAGATAAGTTCTGCTGGTAGAAGATAAGGGAAGAGCATATGTGGAAAAACCAAAGTATTTCTCCCACAGTAAGTCACCTTCAGTGAACCCTGCACCTGTCCGGAAACTCCACCATGACCTACTTCTGGAAATGCTGCCCACTCCCACTGTTTCCATGGCCAGCACCCCCTGGTGCTAATATCTGGGTTCCCATGATGCCCTTTCTGATGAAAAAATATAACCCGCAGATCTAAGGAACTCTACAAATCCCAAGTAAGATAAACACTGAGCGAGAAAAAAATGCATCAAGGCACGTTATATTCAGATCGTTGTAAATAAAGAGAAACACTTAAAAGCAGTCAGTTTTTTATCATAAACAATGAACACAAGACAGTGCTGAAAAAAAATAAGAACAAAAGTCACTCTCAACCTAGAATTCCTTATCCAGCAAAAATATCCTCTAAAAGTGAAGGCAAAACAAATTTACTTTCAAGAAATGACCACGAGAATCTGTCACCAGCTAACCAGCTCTATAAGAAATGTTAAAAGAAGTTCTTCAGGCTGAAGTCAGATTATGCTTAGATGAAAACTTAAATCTATACAAAGGAATGGAGAACAACAGAAATGACATGGGAAGGGGTAAAAATGAAGTACATTTTTATTCTTAAAGTTTCTTTAAAAATAATGGATTTTTAAAAGCAAAATGATAACAACATATTGTGAGCTTTAAAACATGCATAGTAAGTAAAGAGAAAGATATGAAAAAAAATAGCCCAAATGATAGGAGAGGGGCCAGGGTGGTTGACAATAGAAGGTTGTAAGCTTCTGGCATTGCATGCAAGGTGTTATAATCTTATTCGAAGTTAGACTGTGAGAAGCTAGAATGCATATTGCAAACCGTGGAGCAACTGCTCGAAAAATAAAACGAAGTTATAGCTAATAAACAACAACAAAAGAATTTAAGAAGCTTTAAAAATATTTGAAGATATTTTTTGAAAGCAATATCTATCCTGTTTGTTAAAACTCACCTATCTGTGTTGTTTAAACATTTGATGAATCCTTGATTCTTTCATAATTCAAACAAAATTGTAAAGAATATGCACGTTTTTAATTCTAGTTGGGAAAAAAAGCTAGAGGAAATATGTGGGGAATATTGGAGCAACTTCAATACTCTTGAGGCATTTACCCCTATGGCCTCAAAGAATCCTGTTTACTTGACCATTTTAGCTCTATTCATGGAGGTGCTTCGCCAAGTTCATTATAACCTTGGGATTCCCGTAGTTTCTCTGTGATGCTGCTCTGTCAACACTAGGTGTATTAGCTTTTTGAAGCTCTTTGATGTTTCCATGTCTGTGTAGGTACAACATTTAGGTGTTCTTTGATTAGATAGGTTTCATTTTATTCAAGTAAAGTTCTGATTATTTCAAGAGTCAGTGTTCAATACCCTGTACACAAACATAACTTTGGCTCCTATCTGACACACCGTGACAGGTTTATAGAGTCTCTATGTTTTTGGAAAGAACTTAAGACCAGAAAAATGAAATGGATATTCTCAAAGACTTGCTAGACAAACAAGTAAAAATATCAAAATTACAGATTGGTTACAAATTTGGTTAATATTCAAAAAGAAAACCAGAAACTTTTGTTAGAGTTCTTATTTAATTTTTCTGTTGCTCTTATAGAGCTGAGGAATCCTCATCATACCCATACATCGAGATTCCTTTGTAAAACACAATAGTATTTCTGTTAATCTTGACATATTTTATTCTGAAATTCTGCTAACACTTGAAAAAATAAGGCTGCAGTTTTAGCTATAACACCTCACAATTTTGGCAGTATTTGAGACTGTTGATCATGTCTTCAGAAAGTTTGCAACTAGGAAAATTCACATGGTAACACGAAGATCTTTCAACATGAATCCTAGGTCAGTGAGCATATCAAGAGAATATTTATTCATAGTAGAATGAGCACTTAGTAAAAATCTCATTCATGCTCAGTTCTGTGAGGAGCATCATCGTGTGCTGAAGCTCATATCTACATGTGTATATTAGATTCGGTGTGTCAGTGTATTTGAGAGAGAATATTTTAGGTAAAAAAAAAGATGGATTATGGTGGAGGATAAAACAGAGAGAGATTAAGTGCAAAGTGCTTGAAAAACAATTTTACTTTCTTTTGACTTTCTGATTTGGGGATTAAATCATTATACCAAAGGAATATGGATCAGGTCATTGCAACAAACTGAGTTCACCTTTTTGCTATTTCCTCAGAGGGCTCAACATTTATCAACATCTTAAAAAATGCTATGTGGCTTGCCAAACTTGGCTCACAAACTTGGTTGGAGAGAGATCAAGAGGATAAAAAAAGGAACGGACATTGAAAAAGACAGAGATAACAAAGAAAACCATAACTTGCTCTTTCTTTTGTCCTACATATGAAATGCAAGACAAGTTTACATTAAGTTTTCTTAAGGAAAAAAATAACCACTGTATAAAATTTTTTTGTCATTAATTATAACTGTTTTATTTTACGATTTATTATTATTTTTATTTTAAAATTCTTGATAATTTTCAGATGGTTGTAGTTGATATTTTAAATTTGAAATAAAAACTGTTCACCTGCTTATATACATGAATATGTGCTGAAGATATGGATTGGAGAAATTTCTTATATTTGATTCTAAATATATTATCTTTTTTTCCCCCAAATATATTTTCTTAAAGGAAATAACCCAGTGAGTACAATAAATGTAAGTAAACATATCATTTGCAAAACTGTTTATATTGTTTCAAAGAATATGGAAATTGAGGTGCTTACTATATTTTGATTAGTGTGAAGCAGATATTAAAAAATTTTCCCATTCAGCATTTGGTGCATTGGTTTATTCAGTAACATTTGTACTATACTTTGAGACTGAGCATGACTCATGTACTTTAAAACACAAGTTCAGCATGTAATCTATGCCTGCTGAAAACATGTTTTTTTTATAAGACGTCCCAGAAATAAGAAAGGCCAAAATTTTGAGATTAGCTACTTTTATCGGTTACCTGTTGTAACACACACACACACATATACACACACATGCTGTGTAACATGCACCCCAATTCAAAGGATTAAAACTAGAATTCCTTATTATCTCTCACAAGTTCACAAGATTTATGGATCTTGGCAAAACAAGCGAAGGATGTTGTAGTCTTAATTGGACCAACTCAGTCACCAGCCCTATGTTGGCCATCTGGGTTGGGTTGGAGGCTCTGTATCTTTTACCTCCCTCCTGAGACCCAGGGGCTGGCTTGGGCCAATGCACCGAAGGGCAAGCAGGACCATGCACACCTCCTAAAGCCCAGCACGCTGCCAGTCATAGCTCATGCTCTTGGCTAAGGCAAGTCGTATTGCCGAAGCCACAGTCGTCTACTGTGGAATGAACTGTAGGGTCACAGGGCAAAGGTGGGGACACAGGAAAAGAGGACAAAATGGAATGATTAATGTAATCTATGTAAACCATCTTACAAATGGAAAGACTTGTAAGATGCATTCGAAAGTGTGCCAGCCATGAATAGTTCACTGCTGTAAAGAGGATCTACTTCCCAAGTCTAGATCCCAACCTGTCCGTCACTGGGCATGTCTTCACTTTTGTCTATTATTTTCATGCCACCTTGGAAACAGTGCAATGTCCTGTAAGTGGACTGGTCACAAAATTGGATAGGACTGCAGTGTACATGATATTGGGGATTGGTTTCACATAGATACTGCATTTTGTCACCATATCGACACTTCATGCATCTTACATTCCAGTGGCTGGACTAGCCTCATTTTTATAACACCTTATTAAATCTCTCTACCAGTTCTGTTTTAAATAGAGAGTATGAAAAAAAAAATCTCATCTAGAGAACAGTTTTTCTTTTACAGCCTCTCCCCTTCCAATTCTTCTTGGAAGCATTATCAAAGAAAAAAAATCAAGATTTGGGGAGTAGAAGGCAACTGAGAATTTTTTTCTTAATGAGATTTGTGGAATGGAAGAAGGACAAAAATGTGGCAAAGGAAGGGAGGTTCCCAAAAGAAGTTGCATTTTTATTTATATTTTATTTCCCTTCCCATATTTAGCTTGTGCCACGTGCAATTTAAGAATGCTTGTTTGACAATGTGAAGTTCAGATGTTACTTTATGGGCTCCCGGAATAAATACCATTTGTTAAAAAAAAAAAAAAAAAAGTCTAACTGCAAAGTCATAAAGTATATCCTGGTTTTCCTCTATTCACAAACTCTCTATACTAATTGAGGCAATACAAAGTTGTAAGATATCTTATAAAATATATATATATATATATATATTTTACCGTATACTTTATTTTCCATGTTGTTTTTTTTAGCAAATAAAAACTGAAACTGTTTATGTAACAGCAAACAAAAATATTTTGGTGCTGACTATTGCTTTCTAGACTTTAAATTAAAAATTCTCTACTGTAATAATTTTCAATAGATTAAAATGTCATCTTGTATGACAGCTAAACAGTTTTATACTTAATTTGTTTTCAAGCGACCAGAAATAAGGGTTAAGGTTTATTTTTTTCTCAATTATAAAAATGTGGCAATAACATGATCAATCCAGGTAGCGACATTCCTCCAGTTAGTTTCTTTCCTTTCCTTTTCAAAAATCTTATGTCTTAAAATTATTGAATAATACACAGCAGAACATGTGAATTAAAATATTTCATAAAAATGTCAAAAAATGTTAGCATTAAAGGTATAGTTGTATGTTTATAATTCATCCAAAAAGTAGTGTTTTCTGCTTACAGCTGTAGGAGGTCATCTCTGAATAATAACTAATATCTGAGCAATCTCTCACGGTTAGTAAAGCATTTCTAACTTCATTTCACTGTGATTTAAAGAGGTGACTTATTCAAAGTTACCTAGCAAATGGGATGCAGAGCCCACATGGATGTCTTCTGATTTTAAACCTTGTATTTTTTTTTATTTTTTTTATTTTGAGACATAGTCTTGCTTTGTTGCCCAGGCTAGAGTGAGTGCCGTGGCATCAGCCTAGCTCACAGCAACCTCAAACTCCTGGGCTCAAGCAATCCTACTACCTCAGCCTCCCGAGTAGCTGGGACTACAGGCATGCGCCACCATGCCAGCTGATTTTTTTCTTTATATATTAGTTGGTCAATTAATTTCTTTCTATTTATAGTAGAGACGGGGGTCTCGCTCTTGCTCAGGCTGGTTTCGAACTCCTGACTTTGAGCGATTGACCCGCCTCGGCCTCCTAGAATGCTAGGATTACAGGCGTGAGCCATCACACCTGGCCTAAACCTTGTATTTTGAAAAAAATGGTCTATAAACCCATAACCTTGCAAAACCTCTCCACTTCTTAAGTTTTTCTCTCAAATTTCTATAAACTTGGGTTATCCCACATACATGGCAAGATTTTCCTCCATTGTTTTGTAGATGATACGTTCTGTCTTTATATCTCAATTGGGAATGTTATTGCAGGTTGAGATCTCCTGTGCTGGCTGAATCTTTTGTATCTATCTCCAGCCCTGAACCTCTCCACGCTTATCATCTGCTTAGTAACGTTTGGTGACGGAAGGCAAAGAAATGATTAGTCACTGGTGGAATTTGCAGCATTTCGTAATTTAAACTAATGTGAAGTTTCTTTGATTTAGTACACAGGACTTAACTGTGTATGGGTGGGTGTCCTTAAATTAAGGCTCCTGTAGTAGGAAATGGTATTGAGTTTTCAGAATATATGGAAGAGAGTCTGATGTAAGCAGGGTTTTAGAATTTTGTTGAACCAGACTGTCTTTCCTGAGACTTAAATTAATGCTCTCTTTTCCCATTCAGTAAAGTTCCTAAATCTCCTTCTTAAAAAACACATTTATGTTTTTCTGCTCTGAATGTTGAAAGGCTTCCAATAGGTCCTGAAAGCACATTATTTCATCTCCTGGAGTTTCAATGAACTTTTTTTTTTCTTAATAGCTCAGTGAAACCGGAGAATAATTACTTTTTCAGTTAATGTTAAACCGATGGCATTTTTAAACAAGAAGCTGGCAGCAAATATTATGTCAAGCCATAGTGCATTGAAGAGCGGTTTGGCCACTTTGCAACTCAACCTCTGAAACATCAAACTTCCTTTGTCGAGCCAAGTACAGCATTAAGAAATAACACCGTGGAGGTGGAAAGGGTGCTGGGATTCTTTTTGCTCTAGGTGTAGAGTTCCGTATCCCCATAAACTGCTACATGAGCCTGACTTTCCAATCCTTTTTATAACCAAGCAGTCCTTTTGCAAAGGCCCAAAGTTCCATTTCCTCACAGTTTAACAAACATGTAGATTTAAATAGGTTAACATTAATAAGCTATTTAAATGCTTTAACATTTCTCTCATTTGTATAAAACTTGGGTCAAATTCAGAGTCTATTGTCACTCCCTTTGAAATGCCTTAGGAAGATAGGAAAGGAATATGTTCAAGCAATAACCCAAGCATCTGTGCATACTACACTGATAACTGAAATAAACCATAACAGAGCAAACCCTTCCACAGGTATTTTCAATCCATCAGTACACTTCTGAAAATATACCATTTTATGGGCAAAGCTCTCTATTGGATACTGTGAGGTATATTTAGTAAAAATGAAACAGTTGTGGTTCTAACTACATAGAGAATTATGTTTAATACACAGTGGAAAGTATTGAATTTAATACTAGATGTGCAGATAACATGCATTGTGTGTGGAAAAGAAGAAGAGGTCTCCTTTGAGAAGGGCTTGAGAGATGGTGAGGGAGGGATGGAGCAAAGCCAGAGGCTCTAACTGGTCAGAGTCGGGTGTGATGTGACCAGAGCTGAGGGTTTCTCCAGAGACACGCACAGCAGACGGACAATCCGAAGTAAGCAACATGCAGATTCTAAGCCCTAAGTCTAGGCTCAGGGGGCAAGACTGGAGTCCCAGACTTGGGAGCTCAGAGCTGGGAGGATTAGAAGGAGAACATTGTGGGATTAAGAAAAGGTGGATACCAGAGAAACAACTACAATCTATGAGCGGTGTTCTTAAGGACACTGGATTGGACGTGCTTGGTTTGTGCTGGCTCCTTAGTGTGGCAGAAGGATCACAGGGAGAAGATCCGTGTGAGCAATGAATGCCCAGCTCTGCTGGTGCTGATGGCTGGTGTGTGTGTGTGTGTGTGTGTGTGTGTGTGTGTGTGTGTGTGAAGGACTGTGTCATCTGTGTTGCAGTTTATGTTTGGAAGAAAGTTTTATGTGCTCTAAATTTGGACAGTTCCAAATGAATCTATCATTCAGAACCTAAAAATCATTTTAAGCCTCAGATTATCCATGATGGGTAAACTGAGGTTATCAACTGGATAACACAATTTCTAAATCTCACCTTTAACTGGATCAATGCAGTTTTAGTAGACGTAGATTGTCTAAATATATAAAGAAGGCAACTGGATAATTGATGGGCATTGTCCTTGGCATTGGTTCTATAGATTTTCTTAAAGCTTTGTTGTGGTATATTTTACATATCACAAAGTTCACTCATTTCAGATATACAATGCAATGATTTTTAATAATTTTGAAGAGTGATTTTAGATAGGGGCAAGAAAAAGTGTCCTAAAACTGATTTATGGTGACAACCATAAGTTGGTTTTAGAACACTTTTTCTTGCCCCTATCTAAAATCCCTAATGCTGTAATCTATAAAAATGTATCATGTCTCAGATAGCCTGTGGGTCAAAAATAAATAAAATAAAATATAAGATAAAGTGAAATAAAATCCCTAGTGCTTACTTAAAGTTAATCCTTTTCCCACCTAAAGCCCCAGGCAATCACTAATCTAATATCTGTCTTTATACATCTTCCCTTCCTGAACATTGCACATAAGTGGAAACTACAATCTATAGTCTTTGTGTCCGGCTTCTTTCACTGAGCCAAGTGTTTCTGAGGTTCATCTGTGATGTCGCGTGTGTCAGTAGTTCATTCCTTATATTATCCTACACCATTCCATCACATGGATATACCATGTTCTGTTTATCCATTCACTAATTGATGGACACGTAGGTTGTTTCCATGTTTTGGCTCTTATGAATAATACTGCTATAAATCGTTAAGTACAAGTCTTTGTGTGGATATATGTTGCATTTCTTTTGGATACATACCTAGCAGTGGGGTTGCTAGATGATTTGATAGTTCTATGTTTAACATTTTGAGAAAATGCCAAATTGTTTTCCAAAGGGGCTGCAGCATTTCCATTGTTTTGATGATGATGAAGACCATATCTGCTCCTACTGCTTCTATGTGATGTTTCTAGTACTTATACATGATATGAGCCAGAATTAAGTTCAGTATTATATATATAAAAATATATGTGTGTGTGTGTATTCATTCTTTCCATTCAGTTTTCACAAAAATTTCTTGTGATAGGCACCAATATTATTATTCCTATTTCTACACATCTTGGGTACTTTCATTATGTTCATTGCTTTAGTTGCTCTAAAAATTAGTGGCTTAGTATTTAACAAGTACATCTAATACATTAACAGAAAAGACCCCATGTGGTTTGAAAAGGAACAGGAAAATAGCAATATTTGTTGATACTAGGAAGATGGACAATTTATGAACAATTCTAAAATCTTGTATAGATGGAAGAAACAAATGAAGAGATCAATTTCTTTCTTGGGTGGCTCATTTATGCAAGAAATGTAATTCATTTTAGAAGATGAGTAATCAGCCTGGTACCTGAGGAGTATCCCATGACTGGTATTGTCCCAACCTGGTTGTAATTCAAGCCTAGCACATGCCAGCCCTACAGAGTAAGTGGATGAATCCTTTGAGGTCCTGTTTATTGTTGTATCACAGGTGACTAGATTGAAATAGGAACACAATGTGTATTTTGTTAATTAACTGTGACAACAAATGAGTATACACTTTCCAGAGATATTCTCAGACACACCAGAGTTGGATCATGGTGAGTACATAGCAAATAGAAAGAAGCAACAACCATGGGTATCCAACACACAGGATTGAGACTTCGTGATTGCTAAAACTCTAAATCCATTCCGGCAAGGGGGGTTCACTTCTGTGCTTTAGCCATTATGAATTTTCAACCTAAGACCAAACTCAATTTGTGGGAGTGTATTTACTGCATGCAGTTACAGGTACTTAGTCTCATAAAAAAACCAAAGTTAAAGATAGCCCAGGGATGTTGAACTTAGAGTACCACAAACTTCTGTTAAAGGGGGAAAAAAGTATATTCCACCTGCATATATTGTATTAAATGAAACAAAATAGTATCTGAATAAAATAATTATTTTTTTTTTGTTCCAGTTAAGATTTTGGCTTAGATCCTAATAGCTTCTCCAATATTTATGGTTTTTTTTTATATTAAGAAGCTTTAACTTAATAAACTTAATAATTTTTTTTCTCTTTTTCTAATTGACTTTGAAAGAAGACAGATAAACAATGGCAGACACATAATTGCTTATGACATTAACTTACTTCTTGATTAAAGCTAGAAGGAGTGTTGGAAAGGCAATTTATAACTGCTATTTTCTTACGTCTTTAGCACTTACTCAGGAAAACACTTGACAACAGACATCAATAGCCTTAAAAATGATGGTACCTGTTGACTAGATAATCCCTTTTTGAAATTTACTCTAAGAATCTAAAAGTAAATGTAGGAAATATGGAGATACAAAAGAAAAATATCTACACAGAAATATTAACCAACGGATCTTCTTTCCATTTTTAGGTACTGGAACCAACTTAATTCAACAATAATAAGGGAATGAGTAGGTACATATCAAATGGCCCATTCAACAGCATATAAGATAGCCATTGATGACATGGGTGATTGCAGTTATGTACCACACAGGAAAATGCTCATGATACATTTATACATAAAATTGAAACAAAGTATTATGTACATTTGATTATATAAATTATATGTGTGTGTGTGTATGGTAAAAAATGCATACAGGGAAAAATGCTGAAAAAATTATACCAAAATGCTGATAGAAGTTGTTAGGGTTCTACAATTAAGAACATCTTCTCTTTTCTAATTTCCAGTTTCTGAATGTGGTTATGTTATATCAAAGAAAACAATAAATAACAATAAAATTAATCATTAACCCTTTAGGTTAAAAATAAATCTGTTCTTTTTTTTAGTTCCAAGTAACATTTGTTGCTTATTAATCATGTGCTGTATAGGATGCTTCCATACATCATATTATTTAATTCTACTACTATTTCCATAGTACAGACACTACTATTAATATTACTTTCATTTGATAGAGGTGGAAAGTGTGGCTCAGAGAATGAATTATGTTCAGTAAGGTTAAGTACAGATTAAATACAGCACTGAGTGAAGCCCCAGTCCTGACCGATTTTCATCAGAGCATAACCTCTTACCCAGTATACTTGTCTACCTCAAACAGAAACTGGGGATTGGGGTGATAAACTTGAGACGTTACAAATTAAGTGCCTGAAAAAAACCACAAAAGTATGTATGCCTTCTAGATTTTGGCTTTGCATAAACAGAATTTTCATATGTCTGAGTTTTTCATTGTAACTGGAATGTTTGGCAACATGAAGTCATCTTCGTGGGATCGGAAGTCAGAGCAAGCAAAAGTTTTTGGCATGTTTCCTCATGACTAATTTTACTTTTCTCCCCTGCCCAACTCTCAACTGCTGTCGCATTCTTTCCTGACCTCAGATAGCCCTCAGCTAGGTTTCTCAGGGGCAGGATTAGCGGGCCGTATTTGGTATTGCTGGGCAACTTTCCATCTTCCAAATAGGAGAGTTTTTTTAGAGTTTTTAGAAACACGCACTGTCTGTGCGCAGCCAACAGGAGCACTGGTTCCTGCTCAGTGAGTTGTGCAGGCAGAGTAGCTCTGTGGCCCTGACCCTGACCCAAGAGCCAATGACAGCCAAGTCATACGCCGCCTTCCCAGTGGGACTTTCAAGGAGGATGTGGGTGGTATTTCCTTTCTCTTCCCTGGGACTGTGTGACTCACCCTGTCTGATCAGCTGAGGCAATCTTCTAAGAACAACTCGGAATGAGAATCACAGTGACAACCTTTGTCTGACAACGGCAATATTTCCCTGCGCCAACGTGTCTGGCCTGGGGATGAGTCCCAGACAGTTTTATACCAGAACAGTTGAATTTGTCTCAAAAAGATATTTGTTTGCACTAACTGGTTGGAGTTTGAACAGGGGGGTGGGAGGGCCCAGCTGGTGGCTGTGAAGTGGGACAGTGTTAATCTGAATTAGATAGTTAAACAGGGAGTGTCAATTCGGGGAAACAAGTTTTTTTTCATTTGAAGTGTTCATACTTTCCATCTCTGCGTGGCTTTCCCATTCTTTTTTTTTTTTTTTTCAAGAATTGATCTGAGATTTGTGTTTTGGTTTAAAAACAAAACAAAGAGAAACAGCCCATATAATGTTTCCAGCTATCTTTTTAATACATTGTAGAGTAGCTGAGAGTGCTTATGGAATTAAAGAAAGAGAAAAATATGATTTCCATGCTACTTAGAACAGTTTATAATAGACCCCAAAGGCACCTTGACATGGTCAGAATTGTCTAATTTAGAAAACTGAAGAACTAGTAGATTTGGGTGGCATGACGTCCAGCACTGGTGCTGTCAGACCACAGTGCAGATCTGTGCGGTGAGTAAACCCAAAGCCTGTCTTTCTTCCACGAGACACACTCAGTCCTCTCTTTGAATTGCCAGAATTTCACCCAGTAAAGGAGCTTCCAGCCTCAATCTCCAAATTCATATATTCCCTGTTTCTACTGCCCCAAAGAGGTATAATTTGTAACAATTTACCCAGTAATAAATCATCTTATTGTGATGAAACAAATGGCCTTTAATCACAGAATTTTTTTATTGTCTCCTTAATGAACATTGATTACCATCATGATTATAATGATTGTGATCTGTTACAATAAATTTTTAAGTAAACGCTGCTACACCTGCAAGCAGGCAGAGGAAGGTTTGAAATCAATCCAGCAACAAAAGTTCTCTTTCTAACCTTCCATGTTCTCAACTGCCATTTGTTTTGAAAGGGATTTCAGATGAACATTAAACATTTCACAAAACTTGCTTTTTGTGCTCAATAATTTATTTCTTGTTAGAACAGTCTTTTAGGCTAATTAAGATGAATTGTTTGTAATTAACGGAAACCTGGCATTCACAGATTGGCTTGAAGTCTGAATTCTAAATGACAAAAAGAATAGGAACCTTGATATTAGAAAATGATTACTTACCTCTGTAATTTGCTGGCCCAAGCAAGTACATATTCACAATTTAGATTACCATACATATTTAGTTTCTGTTGTCTTGAGCAATGGCAATATTAAAACAAAACTTTCTTGCTAATCTAGTGTTTTAAAAAGTAGGTCTTTAAAAACATCAGAGATTCAAGTTGAGTACATCTTAAAAGATTAGAACACTTCTCTAAAATTTGTTAGTTAACTTTCTTCAGATGTATGTTTCTTTCATTTTACTTTTTACTTTCAGATTTTCTTTATTTCTTCAATTCCTAGTCTAAATGACATTTAAGATGGGAAAGAATGTTCAACTGACAGAATGTGGTGACCTATGGTTAAATAACATATTTTTTTCTTCTATAAAGGTAAAGGGTTGAACTAAATGATCCTTTAAGGCCCTTTTCATGCTTCAAATTCAGAAATTCCACCTAATTTTTCTTCATTCTCTTGTGTTTTCATTGTACTATAAGTAACTCCTATGGCTAGGTTTGCTATCTGTGAAGATCCAGCCCAGTGGTTCTCAGAACACACTATGAGCAAAAAATACTTTCAGATTCCTTGGCCCTGTCCCTGGATTTAATAGATCCAGTCTTAGGAATCAGCATGTTAAGAGACATACTTGTGTTGACTCGGAGAATACATTCTGTGGCCCCACCACTGTGGACCAAATGGGTTGTTTACTTGTTTACAAGTTTTACTTAATAACACACCATTAAATTGCAGATTTTGCAAAAACCATCTGGCCTTTTGTTGAGCATCACCTATTATAGGCAAATAAAGTTTAGCTAATATCATGAAAGCCAATATGTAAAGAATTCTGCTTAATTCAGTGTCTGTTTTTCTCCTAGCTTTTAATAAAGGAGTATAAAAAGGGAGAAGGTATTGAGACAAGGAATGAAATTTCAGTTCTAACTATCAGAGAATCACGTATCAGTCTCTGGAGGAAAACGTGGTTCTGGATTGAAGAGTCTATGTGGCCTGGCTAGGTTTAAATGAAGAAAGCCGGTGGGTTGAACACATAGTTTAAGCCATCAGAAATGAGCTGGAACATTTTGCTTATATCTTATTGCATTATATTCTAAAGGAGTTTAAGAAATCAGGAGTTGAGCTTTTCAGGTTAACTGCATGTTGACAGAACTCCCACTGCCCCTCAGAGATCTGAGTGACCTCAGCAGTCTACGAATCTGAGCTCAGGCAGCCTCTGCGCCTTGTCTGTGCACGTTGTCATTGTCGCTGTGGCCGCTTGTGTGCACATTTGTCCGTCACTGTCTTCTGTTAGAAATCCACTCCCATCCGCTTGCATGATGTTACAGAGTTTTACTGACGATCTAGAGAGATCAGGGAGGAGTGATGTGCTGTACTCTCTTCTGACTTCCCTTTTACCCATCCCATCACTGTCTTCTCTCTCGCCCTTTAAAAAAATCTGTAGAGTAGAAATTGCTCCCCTGTAATGACAGTAACCCAGACACACAACTTCTTGTGGTCATGATATGTTTTCTAAAAAATTACAATGTTTCCTGAAAGAAATTCTGATGACTCTCTTTTCGTCTCCACCTGTTACCTATGTGGCCCCTACCATGTGAATAGATATCCTATATAAAAAGTTTGAAATGCAACTTTATTAAATTTTTATTCTATGACTTCTCACACCCTTTATCAGGCTATTAAATTTTGTGCATCTTCTTGGGAAAAGACAGTAAGAACTATAATAAGCTATATTGATGAAACATATGGAATGGTGGGTTTTTTTTTTTTTGGTAAAACTCTTAATAATAACATCTTAAAGAATATTGATATCTTGTGGAGCACATTTTGAAATGTTTTGTTGTGATATTTGGTAGTGTGGGATTTACATTATTTATTTGTGGTCAGACTTTATCTGCTTGATGGCTTGCTAAACAGTTAATGTAATATATATATAGCATGTATTTCTCACTCCAATTGTCATACTTATGCCAAAAGCACCCTTTATTGAGCAGCTACTGTGTGCCAGGAAGCTGTGTTGGTGATTTACAGACATTATTAACAATCTCACAATGACCCTAAAGGACAGATATTGTGTCACTTTATACATTAAGAGACTGTAAGACTCAAAGAGGTTTGGAAATTTGATGCTGGTGATGGATTTCATAAGTACCAAACTGAACTAAGCTTTGAACCCAAGTATATCCAATATTTAAATGATGGTGGTGATAGTGTTATCAAGATTAATTTCCATAGTTTTAGACAAGCACTGTTCTTTCACAAAATGTTCGTTTACCATGATACCAAGTGGTTAAGAGTCCAGGTTGTGGACCAAACTGTTTGGAATGTTAGTTACACAATCTGCATGCCGTGTAATCTTGAGCGAGCTATTAACCTCTTTGTGTTTCTACTTCTTCATCTTAAAATGGGGATAATAATATTCTTATATAATAGAATTGCTATGAGATTTAAGTAAATTAACATATGTAAATATGTTTAGAACAGTCCTAATACATAATAAGCACTCAGTCTATATTAGCTATCATTATTTTTACAGATTAAAAAAATTAGATGGCATTCCTACGACATTCCCGTTGTAGAGTGGTTGAGTTTTTGGTGTCAGTAACCATGGCTTGAAATTCTGATTACTCAATATTCTCCATTCAGTGTGGAGCTCCTGGGGACTGACAGGTCCCTGCCCTTAACTGGTTTGATTGGGTTCATCCCTGAACACCTGTAATCAGCATCCCCGGATCGCTGTCCAGCCACCATCTCTCTGATTGCAGAAATGGCACACATTTGGAAGATGCTGGAAATGAAGTCTGTGGAGCCAACATTTTCTATTTTTGAAAATTTTATGGAGTATGAGCTGCATAGCATCCTTTTATTGCAAAAAATATGAGATTATTCTTATCTGGTTATTTATAATACCCATATCTGGGATAACAATGTCAGTGTTGATAAGAACTCAAGGTGTTATGAAGTAGGTTTAGAAATAAATGTATTTGTGAGCCCTGATATTCTATAAGAAAAATGTTTTAAAAGCTCATGGTTGCTCCATGTTAGGCTATATACAGTAGTTTGAAATTACATTAGTTGTAGAAACATCAACTTTGTTGATGTCAGATACATTTCTTCCTAGAGGAAGATTGAAAACAGCATATGAGACGGTTAATCAGAGTGAGATGCTGCATTTTTGACATGACCTGATGTTTATTCACCAGGACTAATGTGATTATATTCAGTATCTCACATCCAAAATATAAGTAACTCATTTGGGGCAGAGAGTCTAGTACACAAACCTTTTCTTTCATTGATCTTTTAAGATGAAAATTTAAATGTCTCAAACTATGTTTCCAAATCATGAATGTTTATTCTGGATTTGTGCTTTTCTTTGATCCAAAAAGCACCTTTTTGTCTTTCTCACTGTGACATGAGAACATGAAACTATGGTTGAACCCCGGCTCTGCATTCGAAGAGCAATCTTACCCAGAGCAGGTCTAGGGCGACTGCAGCACAGAGCAACGTATGAAGAGTATTTCATTGATGTCAGGCCATTCGTAGCAGTATGTATGAGAGACATTAGGATCTTAGACATTACAAACCTTGAATACTATTTTATAATTAACTTAAAATTTATTTTTAAAAATAGAAGTGTACAAGTAGTTTGGAGAAAATAGTTCACTAAATACATTCCAGATAATTAGGTTAACAGTTGCCATAAACAGGCCTTTGTTATTTCATCTGCTGTGTGTGGCACAATACAAACATGCCATGTGAGATGTCTAATGGTGAAAACAATATAAAAGAAGATAGTTCTTAAACTGAAAAACACTCCACCAGAACCTGTCTGGTGAGGGCCTTCAAGAGATGCAGACAGAAATGTTTCTCTCCCTGGGCCCAGACCCCCGGAGGCAAAGCTTACCTCAGAAAAGGAATGTGCATCTCATTAAAAATTATAGTCTTGAAAAAGTTGTAAATCTTTCATTTCTCACTCAAGAATGTAGTCCTCCTGCAGCCTGACTGAAACACAGAAAGGAAGGAAGGCTTTTTCTTCTTTTTCTTGTGTTAATTAAGAGTCTGCTGTATCTCTAAAGTGTTTTTATTCTTACAAAGAAAGAAAATGACGGAAAGTGTGTTTAGAAATGTTATAGATGCTTCCTCAAAGAAATGAATATAACACACTTGGGAATAGTATCACTACGAAATGAAAATTTTAACTATTGCATTTTAACCTAACCATGGTTGGATGAGCATGGCTGGAAAATGTGAATTTAAATAAATATTCATTAGTACCTGCAGCATTTGTAGAAACTTCTGAATACAGTAATTGGGCCATTTAGATAGAGCGTAAAGCATATTATTTCTATTCTATTGAACTCTGTGTTGGCTAAATATGAAATGGAGAATTGTGATAAAATTCATCAGTAGGTTTCCTGATGAATTAGTAGATATAAGTCATCGGTAATATAATGAATGCATTTTATAACAACGAAATACTACAAGACAATCCGTATCAAATATTGGGTAATGAACTCAGGAAATTGTAGTTTGTCTTTGTGAAAAGAGCCGACAGTTCAATGTGGTTATCAGTGTTCATTCTAAGGGTGTCCACCAAATGAACACATTCGCAAAGAAATTCATTAAAGAATCCTGGAAAGAGCCATCAGTTGATTTATCTCCTTTTCCCTCAATCCTTCTGGAATAGATGTAGTCTTGCCAATTAAGTCTGCAAAGGAAACAAATACATGTGTGGTCCAATTGGAAGAGTCAGAAGTCACTTAGACACATAGAAAAGCACATTCCAGATTTTGTCAATGCTGTATATGCTAGTAATTATATCTACAATCTACTTAAAGCATATATATACTTTTAAATCCAAAATAGTGAACTATTTGGTGTCATGCCACAAAGTCTTTATTGTCATTTTGTCCCTAGATAAATATGGAAATGGAATGTGTTTGAAAACTTTTAGAGTAATTTAGTGGGATACTTTTATGTTTATTGATTCTAATACTAAAAAATTTAGGGTTGTATTTTGTATCTTTGTTTTTTTATTTCTTTTTTTTTTAATTTTTTAATTTTTTTTTATTTTGGCATATTATGGGGGTACAGATTTTAAGGTTTCAATAAATGCCCCTTTCCCCCCTCCCCCCAAAAGTCTGAGTCTCCATCATGACCATCCCCCAGATGGTGCACATCTCACTCATATTTCTTTTTTTCTTATTTGTTTATATGCATATATAGGGTCCATGTGCAATTTTGTTGCATGCATAGATTGTGTAGTGAAGTGGGGGCTTCTAGGGTACCCATTATCCAAATAATGTACATTGTCCCCGTTCAGTAATTTTTCACTCACTATTTACCCCCTCTCACCTTTATTGCATTTTTATAGTAGCCCAGTTTTACTTTTATTTAACAGAGTATTCATTCTGCAACAAGCTGGGAAAAAACCTGGAGATTGACCATGGAGAGTTGAGAAACCTGTGAACTAAAATAAAATCTTAAGGCTTCCCCACCATGGGTTGAGTCAATGGACTCCTCCTGGCCAAGGGGATATCCTAAAACTAAATTGCCTGCCAGGAAGAGAGAGGTCAGGGAGGCTCATCATGCCACTACTCTTTTTGTAAATATCCTTTGTAACTCACTGATAGGCCCAAGGCTATGCAAGACAAACAAATATGTTCGGTAGCTTGTCTGTGATTAACAGACCTCCTTATCTTAGAACAGTCCAAGCCTTTAGACAAAGCTTCATGTCTTTGACCAATTACAAGTCAAAGGATCTTTAGACCCACCTATAACCTGTAAGCGCCACCCCCCCACCTCCACCTTTTCTGGCCAAACCAATGTATGCCTTCCATGTATTGATTTATGACCTTATCTGTAATCCCTGTCTCCCTGAAATGTATAAAACAGAACTGTAACCCAGCCACAGTGAGTCCACTTGCTCAGGGCTTCTTTGGCATAGCTCCGGGGTCATGGTCCTCAAATTTTGCTCAGAATAAACCTCTTTACAGAGTTTGGCTTCTTTTCGGCCTATAACCTGAGTTTAGATTCCAGCTAAAGGGAAGCAGATGGGACAGAGCAGTAGGCAGCAAACTACAACCCACAGACTAAATCTAGTCCACCCCGGGTTTCACTGTTGTTTCTTTAGTGGCCCACTGGTGAATCTGTCTTTACAACTGAACATTTGTGATTGATTTAATGATAGGGGAATATTGACTTTGAACCCCAACTAAGCAAAATATTATCACCTTCCCCTTAAAAAAAGAATTTTGTTCTTCTCATAAAATTTGTATTACAAAAAAAAGTGTAGTCAATTTTTATTATATTCTAAATTTTGGCAATTGAAACTGAAAGAAAAATGTCTCCCCTTGTTTCACATGTACATACCTGATATCCTCAATTGCTCCTTATGGCCCACAAAGCCTAAATTGTTTACTATGTGGCCCTTTACAGAAAAAAAAATTGTTAACTACTTAGAGAAATGCTTTCCAACTCTTAAGATTTCTTACAAGTGCAAAAATATGTACATTTCCCTAGCTCTTATAATAAATGTTTGACATATATACATAGTACTATAATTCAACTACATACAGATCCTTTGCTAAGATGATCAAAATTAAAAATTTTCTAAATTTGTAGCTTTGTAATTAAGCATTTTATTCATATATTTATGCACACGTTTTTATCTTAAAATAATACAGTTGTCCCTGGGTGTCTGTGGAGGGTTGGTTCCCAAATCCATGCGTGCTCAAGTCTTTCATATAAAATGGTGTAGCATTTGCATATAACCTACACACATCCTCTCATGTACTTTACATCACTTCTATATTACTTGTGATACCTAATACAATGTAAATGCTATGTACACAGTTGTTATATTTTGTTGTGTAGGGAATAATGACAAGAAAAAAGATCTGTACATGTGCAGCACAAATGCAATTTTTTTTCTGAATTTTTTCAATCCATAGTTGGTTGATTCCATGGATGTGGAACCCACTGATATGGAGGGCCAACCGTACATGGAAATTGTTTTTGAAAAGATAAAGATATCAAATATACACTAAACGTCTCCCTCAATCCCTTTAAACCCAATCCAAATCTCTGGAGATAACTTTGAACTATTACTCTTTTAAATTCTGCTGATGCTCACTCCATAATTCTAAATAACATGCTTTGTTTTTTAATTTTTCTTTTATGTATTTTCTAAAATTTTTATTTTGAATACATATTATGTTCATATTTTCATATTGTACATATTTCATATTGTATCCATATTCATATTGTATTCGAATATTGTACAACTTCATGGAGCACATGAGATATACAAGCATACAATGTGCAATGATCAAATCAGGGTAATTGGGGCATCCATTGCCTTAAGCATTTATCATTTCTTGTACTAACTAACTCTTGATTCTCTTCTATACAAGAGGAAAGATTTAGCTCACTTGACTCTACCTCTCTGTCTTCCTAAATTAAGGAAATTTATTTTAGCTCTTCTATTGATATTGTTGTACCTTTAAATAATATACATAAATGGTTAGTTCTTTTTTTTTTTTTCACAACTTTAAACATCTCTTGAAGCCCCAGTTAGGTCATCTGTTCTTTCCTACAAATCTCTTCCACAATTCTTTTTCTCATCTTCTGTAAACTCATAGCTTCATATTTATGAAGACAAGACTGACAACATTAGCATTCAAATCTGTAAACGTTTTACATCTCTATTGTGTCTTTAAGCCAATTTTAGCATTTGAAAATGAATATATCGCTTTTTCTACATATCCCTGGTACAGAAATTGCTTCATGGATAGGCTTACAATTCATTAGCTCAGTAAGACTCAGTCCCAGGACTTTTGTTTTAACTATTGGAAAACAGACTTTTTTCAATTGTCACAGATCTCTTCTTTGAAAACTTCTTAGATGTTTATTGTACCATCTGACCATCATCTGGCTGTAGCCTCCACTTTGTGTACCATTTCTTTCATATGACCTCTTTGCTTTTTTATTCTATATTCTGGGAAATTTCCTGTACTTTGTGTTTACTTATTTATTTATTTATTTATTTATAGCTGACTAATGTGATATTCAGCTTCGTGGATCGTTATTTGACAACATTATTTTAATTTCCAAGAACTGTCCTTTAAGTCTCTGATGACTCTTTTCTTACACCCTCTTCTGATTGTATGGTTATGCATGTTCTCAAATCTCTTAAGAAATTTGAATTATTGAGAGGTCTTTATTTCTTACTTTATTGTTTTTGTTTTCCCAGGATCAGTAGTTCTCTTCATGGTGTTATTTCTCCTCCATAACCCTAGTGTTCCACCAATGTCTGGTGTCCCTGGAGCTGGGCTGTTGGTGGTCTCTCCTGTGGCTCCCTCTGCCATCGTCCTTGCTCGCCGAGCATCGCAGACAGGGCTGGCGGAGCTGGGGTAGAGGCTGTGCGGGGCACAGGAAGATTACCCCTCCCACAACGTGAAGCCTCCTTTAAAACATCCACAAGTCAGAGGCACATTGCTGAGACAGGGGGAGCAAAGAAATTCCTCATTCTGATTTTACCTAGATGATGACCTCCATCTGGATGCATTTCACCTGGAAGAAGATGTGGGAGAAATACACAGGTGTGACGAACACCCCGACTGGCTGAGCTATGCTGACAACCAGACAGGCTGATCTTCTAGAAGATCCGCTGCCGTGAACAGACTGACATGTTCAGACTCAGTGGAACAGCTGGGCTTCACAGATCATCTTTACATGCTGACAGCTCAGGGACACTGATTACCCTAGGTAGGCTGCTCCAAACCATTAAGAGGCTCAATATACTCATCCCATAATGCAAAATGGCACTTCTCAACACAAAAGAAAGAAAGACCACTGCAGGTCTGCTGCACACACTCAAGAATTCTTGGAGTCCTCTGCACACACAGCCCTAGCCATTTTACAGGTTGGAGTGAGAGCGCTAGGATCTCCCAGTGAACCACCCTTTATACTCTTCTTCCTATTTTTAAAGTATTTAGAAACATATTCCTAACTTTCAGCTTGGTGGGGATTTCACATGTTCATTCAAGCCAATGTGCATTTAAGCATTCAGAGATCACAAACAAGTCATGTCAATCTAGAAATATTGGCAATGACAGGTGAGTTGTCAAAAATAACGTTTCCAAATATTCACATGAATTTATAGCGTTTACTTTAATTTTGGGGAAATTAATCTAACAACTTCTACTGGCATGCAAGTTTTTCACATCTGTCATCATTTTGACCCTAATAAGGCATTTAATAGTAATTTTATATATCTCATTCTTCTGTCTGCAACCAAGTCAGCAGAATTTGCTAATTCCTTCCAAAACCTGTTTTAGTCATCGATTTAATGTTACTACCAAATACTGTATTAAGAAGAACAGAATGGTTAATTATATTACTGATGAAATAAGTACATAAGTAAATAAATGCATTAATATTACATTGATAACAATTTTAAAATGTTAGATGAAAAATAATGGCCATGAAGATCTTAATGACTGCCCTAATTGATTAAGGTAGTTGAAATCACTCTTATATGATGGATAGCAAGAATCTATGATAGAGATGAGTAACTTTTATAAGTAAAATATCATTGATCTCAATTTACACAGTTAAAAAACTTATTTATTTATGAAAAGATCAATATTTTAAAAGTAGTATGCACACTCTCTATTGTAAAATGAAGTTAAAGAGAATAAAGTCGAACAAGCCATTCATTGTGTTCACTGTTCTTCCTCTTACCCCATATTTAAAATAAGAGTTTTAGTTGAAGTCTCAGATATTTATTGTATAATTAAATGACCTTTGGTTTGAAAAAACAGGGACAGATGTATAGCTTAACGAAAATGCATTTTATTCCTCTCACTTCATATTTGAAATCTGATACACTATGATATCCATTCCTCATTTGCTTTCACACTCCCAGCAGCTGTCTCAATACTAAAATGCCTGCTATTTTATAATTTTTATGATGCCTTGAAATTTCTATATTCACTTAAAATTATTCTTGTGAATCCAATTATTGTTGTATACCACTTACCACACTAATTAGACCAAATCACATGCTATGGCCTATTATTTGAAATTATACATGCATGTTGTCTTCTGGGATTGAATGACTTACTTTCATGGCATTAAAATTGCTATAATCTAAGTTTTGAAAGAAGGGAATGTTCTAATGACTATTTTCATTTTTTTGTTGACAGATTGTCAAATCATTAGAAGCCAGCATGATGACTATAAGTATATAGCAATTGAATATCATATGAATGCTTTTATTTTAAACATGTAATTTGTTTGGTTATATAATAAAATTTATCTAGACAACTAAATGAAAAATAAAACCAAGATTATTTTCTGCATTTATGGGACACTTTAAATTGAATGAATATCTTTATTTTGTAATATATATAACCAAATAAAATTTAGAAATAATATATGCATGATGTGACATGGTCTTAAATTCCACTAGAGTTATATAATATTATACAAATTATATCTTTTTCAATGAACATTTAAAAACAATAAACATTTTAAAAACATTTAGTAGGTAGAACATGTATCTCCAAAGGAAGAAAAACTATTAATAAAGAATTCTATTGTTAAATTAGATCTCATTTAATTTGAAATTAAAGAGATACCTGGTTATATTTATGATATAATTTTATTTTTTAAATAAATATTTTCATTGCATTTTCAAAGTCTAAGTTGTGACTTCCTATAACATTTACGGACAAAACAAGGTTTTTTTCCAAAAATGCATACGTATATATGTAGTTTATTTTCTTACCATGAAAGAAAGTATTATATTAGCATAAGTTGAAATACAAAATATTGTAAATAACTAACTTAATTTTTCACAAGTCACTTTTATTATGAATGCAGTTGGGCCTTTATAAGAAGCAAAACTCTCAGTCAACCAACATGCAAACTATACTAATGAAGACTTGCATAGGAAATTAGGCATGCTTACCAAATTAAGAAACTGTGTCACGCAGTAGAAGAAGCAAATTGCTGAAGATCAAACAACATGTTATAAAGGAGCTAGGTTTTAAAAAAGCAGACCCTAAATTTCCAGCAAATTATTACGAGCCTATGTTGCCCTGTTCCTATATATCCAGAGGTGGGTCTAGTAGTCAGCAGACAACAGAAACTCACTGTGATTAAGTTCAGCAGATAACAATAAAGCGAAAGCCTTGGAGAGCTTACAGGATCAAGGTGGCTTCTGGAAATTCAGGCTCTAAAGCAGGACAAGGACCAAAGGAGTTGCAAACTCACCAAAGCCATTGAAAATCGTGGTTGAGGTAGTTCCATAGGACACTTGATACTCCTGTCGTTGGACTCAAGACTCTAGGGCTAGTGCTAGGATTTAAAAAAATTCAGATTTATTACAGTTTAATTTACATACACTAATATACACAATTTTAATGTACAGTTAAACAAGTTTTGGCAAATGTGTACACCTCTATAACCACCATCCTGGTCTTGACACAAAGCATTTCCAATTCTCAGAATGTTCTCTTCACAGTCATTCCCCGATCTCCTACCACTGGTAATTACTATTTCTGTCACTTCAGATTAACTTTGCCTGTTCTAGACCATCATATAAATGGAAGGATATACTATTACAGTCTTTGCATCTAGCTGTTTTCACTTAGCATCATATTTTCAGATGCATTCATATTGTTGTGTATATCGATTATTCCTTTTTAGTACCGAATGGTATTCTAATTATATGAATATGTCACAATTTGTTTATGCATTCATCAATTGATGGACATTTGGGTTAGTTCCACCTGTGCACTATTTTGAATAATGCTGTCAACATTCTTTTACAAGCTTTTAAATGGACATATGCTTTTATTTCTCTTAGGTAAAATATACGAACGTGGACTTGCTGCATCATGTTTTAAGTATGTGTTGAATTTTAAAGAAACTGACAAGCAGTTCTTAAAAGGAGTTGCATCATTTCACAGTTTCACTAGCAACCTATGACAGTTCCATTGACTCCACATTCTCACCAGTATTTCATAATTGTCATTATTTTTAATTTTATCCATTCTAGTGTGGGTAAGTAGTATATCATTGTAATTTTAATTAGTATTTCACTGGTAACTAATGGTATTGAGCATATTTTCATGTGTTTATTGATCTTTTTCTATCTTTTTTGGTGTATCTGTTTAAGCCTCTTGACTATTTTTTAATTGGGTTGTTTATTTCATTATTGAGTTGTAAGAATTCTCTTTATATTCTTAACACTAGGACTTCCTCAGATAGGTGTTTGCAGCTATTTCTCTCAGTCTGTCTGAATTTTTCATTTTCTTTATGGTGATTTTGAAGAGCAGAATTAATTTGATGAAGTCTATTTCATATTTAAAAAACGTTCAGTGCTTTTGAAGTACTGTCTAAGAAATCTTTGCCTATATCAAGGTCACAAAAATTTTCATCTATGTCTCCTTTTTAAAACTTTGTTGTTTTGGCATTTACATTTAGGTCTATGATCCATTTGGAATTAATTTATATGTTAGTGTGAGGTAGCACACCATCTCATTCAGGGTTCATTTTTTCATTGATTTCTCCATAGAGATGTCTAGTTTCTATACCATTATTTGTTGAAAATAGTTTATTTTTCCTTTATTGAATTACTTTGATAATTTTATAAAAACTCAATTGCCCATATTGGTGGGCACACTTTAGACTCTTTGATGTATTTAATTGATCCTTATGACAATACCAAACTATCTTATTTACTGTAACCCCAAAATACATCTTGAAATCAGGTAGGTTAAGTTTTCCAAGTTTGTAGTTGTTCCTCCTTTTTTATTTTTTCCAGAATTGGTAGGGATTTTGATTTCATATAAAATCTAGAATCAGTTTGCCAATTCAAAAAGAACCTTCTAGGATTTTGATTGGAATTGCACCGAATGTATAGATTTTGGGAGAATGGACATCATGTCAATACTGAATCTCTCCAGCACTTCGAGGAGCAGACAGCAGCCCCTACAGTGATCTCTGATCTGCACTTCTCACCCCAGTGGGACCATCCTTCTTCGAGTGGGCTGGAGCTCCTCGTGTTCCAATCAGGAAGCTGCTCCAGGCTGAGAGCTGGGGTGGCGTGGGTCTTGTCTCCTAGGTCCTCTTTCTCTCAGGGATCACCTTCTTTCGCTACCCATTGTTTAACGACTGAAAACTATTTCTTTTTGCTTACAGGGACAGTTTTAGAGTTGCTTATGGAGACATTTGCTCCAACATATTTGAAAGCAGAAGTATACTCTCTGGACCTTGCATCCTACTGCCCATCTTTTCCATGGATTTTCAAAGCTTGTTACTATTAATAACACTGTTTTAACTGGCCTTTCCTCTTTGGACTTCAGTTTGTTTGTCTGTAAAACGTGGGAAATAAGAGTCTTTATCCCATAAGGTTGTTTTAGGGGTTTATGAGTAAGACATTTAGAAGATGGTCTGCAACATAATCAGATGTATATTAGCTATCTTATTATATTTAAATAACTACCTTAAGACTCAAAAGTCTTAAATTGAAACATGCAATTGGCAGAGATTTCCTTGATGACAAAAACGTATACCTAGTTCTTGTAACCTAATAATTAGGGATTTTTTTTTTTTCAAAATAAGAAAGGTTTGGGACATGAGTACTAGAAAACCGACAAATGTCCTTTAGAACTGCAGTCCCCAATTCCGGCTACTGGTCCAAGACTGTTAGGTACCAGGTCGCAGAGCTCCACTGTGCCCCCTACCTTCTGTGGAAAAACTATCCTCAATGAAACTTAGGAATGAGGCGGGGCACACAGCAGGAGGTGAGCGGGGGCAGGGAGCAAAGTGTCATCTGTGTTTACAGCTGTTCGCCATCTCTGAGAGTAGTTTGGTTTTCTCAGGCATTATTGAATCTGGAAAAATGCTCTGTGATGTCTTATGGAAATTCTATGCTTAGCTCTTCCTTTAAAATGACATTTGACATTAAATGGTTTACTATGCGTTGTTCTGAAACTATTCACAACAGTCTTTACTAATAATTGCTTATATTAACTTAGCATTCCCTTATTATTAATACATTTTGGGCCATATTATTGCTTATATACCTAAACATTTTTATTTAATTGGCCATTTTCAAAAGTTATACATCTATTCTTAAGGTAGAGCTTTTTCTTGGTGCTTACTACCTGAGCACCACCTTCCCCTGCATGCTCAAAGCCATTCTGCCACTATCTACCAACCTCTTTTATATGTTTCTCAAGTTCCATTACATACTTACATATATGAAAAGAATAAAAATAATACCAGAACAATAGCATGCATTTGAAGAAACCATGTCACGTTATTCCTACACTTTGGGTTTGTGCTGCAATAATTATGTGAGGGCAAGGGTTGAACGGTGAGAAAGACAAACAATGAAGAAGAGGAAAGTGAGCTTATCTTTAGAGATACTGGACTCTTTGACTATAAGTAGATACATTTACCATTATTTCTCAACTTATGGTAGACAGCTTTCTCTGAGTAATCTGAGTAACAGAATTTTACCTGATTTAAGTGGATTTACAGGGGCGGCAGCAAAATCTAGAATGAGTTTCATCCAATAACCTCCCACCCCACTGGGAGATGTTTGCCAGACTGGATTTCTTAAGATCCCTTCCTCTTTGGCCTTGTTAATTATACCCCTTGCCCATGAAACACCTGTACTTTGTGGCAGCTGACCCCCATCTCACCCACCCCACCAGTGGAAACAATACACGATTTTGGCCAATGCAAATTGTAGAGACATTTCCTGTGGACTTCTCAAAAAGAAGTTGGATTGTTTTCCCAACAAGTGTACTGGAAGAAACAATCTTTCTTTCTACTGAGTGTAATTAAGGAAGCATGTAGCTCCTGCTAGCAGCTGACCTTCATCTTATGACCACAAGGAGAGCTTTAGATTAAAGGTAATGACAGTTTTGGATTGAAGCAATAATGTAGAAGACAGAGGGAGAAGAGATGGAAGAAATCTGTCTTCGGTAATATCATTGTGCTATTTGATCAAGTCTTTGCCGATGTCTTCTGAGCCAGTGATATCTTTTCATTGTTTAAGACAATTTGAGTTTAATTTATCACTACATGAATCAGATTCGTAAATAATGCACTCTTACAGAATTGACAGCTTCTATTCACTTTCTATCTGAAAACATTTCTCAATAGAGAATTTCTATTTCCTTTTTTCTATTATTTTAAAGAAAAAAACCCATAATTTCAAATCATAGCTCTTTGTCATTCAAGTTCAAGATCATCCATTTTCTAGACAGATACTATTGCTGTTTCCAAGGGATTCTGTATGTCTATTTTTAAGTTTTAATTTTCCCCTTGTTTTTGCTATTTCTCTCAAATAACTGGATATTTCTTGTTAACACTGCTCATTTTTTTCTCTCACCATCTCATTAAATATGGACCTCCCATCTCATACTCTTTATTTAGCAATTTGTCAATATAAAATACTGAATAAGAAGGAATCGGAGAGCTTACTAAAACTGTTATTTATCTTAAAAGAATCAAAGACCTAAAAGCCACTAAAAATAAATTTATATGATGGAGAAGATTAATATTAGAAAATGAGAATGTGCCTTTGTTAAACAGAAAATAAAAGCAATCACTCTATAGCCGTCTCTGTCCTGATTGGAAATATCATTCCTTTTTGGTTACTCATGAAATAAAATATATTCATTTACAAATTGCCTCCATTTTTCCAAATCATTGAAGTCTTTTTAAAAATTCTCAATATCTAAAATTAGAAAGTATAATTGCAATATTAAATTTTTTAATTTGTGCATGTTCATTAGAAATATTTCATGAAAAGTTCTGATAGAAAAGTAGCCCTGAAAATTCTAGCCTGAGACAAAGAAAGAAGCAATGACAAATGAACTAGGAACATAATTATTAGTAATGACTAATGGTCTGTGGGTTCACTTTGGGTCCAGGAAAGTTTTCCATGTTCTAAGAACTTAATGACTTATTTTATTAATATTATAATAGTTTATCCTTATATCTATATTATAGATACTTAATTTGTGATATTCAGGAAAAAACAGATTACCTTATTATATTTTATTAAAAGTAATTTTATTCTTTATCAAAATGATCTCCATTATTTGTTTAATTCAGATGTTTCCTTTTCCCAGTGGAATCGGGAATAGGTAGAATAAGTGGTCTGCAATTGGTTCACTCCAAGAAAATACAACACTAGTGGGGAAAAGGTAAAGTGGTCTGCTTTAGAGATAGCCAATGCCAGCCCAAGTGAATGCAAAGTTAGAAGAAAATTAGGATTGAGTTGCAGCACATGTGTGTCTATGTGTTTGCATGTGTGGATTTTGTATAACTTAGACCAGTGAAGGGGACCATTTTATAAATGCACAAGAAGGGACTAAGTACCTGGAGAAATAAAAGAAAATATTTATTTTTTATGTATCTATATTTTATGATTTTTTCCTGTCTCATTAAATATTCATGGAAAAACATTAAAAGGTGGGGTATATTCTCAAGTTTAAGCCATCTTTTATGTATAGCATTTGATATTTGTGTGATATCAAAGGGCTATTTATTATAGTTGGAAAAAATCCTCAAATTCAATGGGAAATATGTACAGAGGGCTTTGCTTTTCCAGTCAAATGGATAGATTTGTGTTAAACAACAATAGTTTCTCACCTCTTGATACCTAAGCAATATATTATATGTATTTTAGAACATGTGGTCAAAGTAGAAGAAGGTTCTAGAAACAAGCCAGGCAAAGAACCAACAGAGTTATTTATACCTTGGTTAGTTGAAGTAAACGAAACACTTGGGCATCTCTTAGTCTGCTGCGCTCTTTTCAACATAGTGACAGAGGAATGTATGCAAATATAATAAGACTTTCCCCAGCCAAGACATCTCTTCCAGAAAAGCATTGCTCTTGCCGGATATGGAATAGGAGTTCCCTGAATGTTCTCCTCTCTTCCTTCAATTTCTACATTTTGCAATTAAAATAAAAATATTAGCCACTAGAGATAAGAGTTTATTTTAGTAATTATAAGGAATGTTATTATAAAATCACACAATGCATCATATGCTAGCAGAGAAAAATAAAAAGAACATTTTTAAAATCAAGTTAAATAATCTTTTGTTAAAATACATTTATGATAGATGTCCTTTTCTGTCCATGCATAGGCGCCCAATCATAGTTGATCTTATGTTTATGGCTAGTAGTTGAATTTTATGCATACTTGTGAGGAATTCTTAGTGCTCGTGAGGATTTGCAAAACAATGCCTCATGGTCAGAAGGGCTGGTGGCACTGAGGTGGAACTGACCTGGGGAGACAGACTGAAACTGTTTTACAAAACCAAAATGGGGCCCAAAGAATGAGCAAAGTGTGGAGCCTGCATAATAAAAAAATATGGGAAGCAAGTTGAGACGAAAATAGGGAAGGGTTTGTGAGAGAGCCTGTCAGTAGAAACAAATTAAAATAAATCATTAGGCACCCAGTGTGATTATAAAATAATGAGAAAAATGTTCCTGTGTGGCTTGTGGAAATGTCTTTTTCCCTGGAATCACACTATGCTCCTAAATCTGCTAACATTTGTCTTGTGCTAATCCCCATGGCAACAAACATCCCATTAGGCCAAATTTGAAAATGCAAAAGCCCTACGTTATGAATTTCTCAAGGGCAAAAATGGTGTCATTCATAATAGTCTATCCGGTCTCTAACACGCTGTGTGGCACAGAGGTGACATCCAATACACATTTAGTGAGCAAACATGTTAACTAAAGGATCGCATTTTAAATAGAAATTTAAACAGCATTGAAATTATAATGACATTTAAATTAATATCTAGCAATTTTCTTAATTTCTTTTTTTCCCTGAGTTTTAGCTAATTTAATCCACATGGTTGATTTATCTTACTTTGAAACAACTTATTAAAGATAAGCATAGATTTAATTAGTTTTGCAGGAAGCACATTTTTAATAATTATTGATCTCTATTCTTTCTTCCAACACTGACTATTGTAGCAGAAAGAGCTTGATTTTGGATTTATATTTCTGTTCTAGCACTTGCTATGTCAACTTGGACAAGTTATTCAACCTTTCTGAGCCCTCTAATTGGTATAAAATAATCTAGAATTGTTATTGTTAGATTGAATGAGATAGCATGTGAAATGATATACAAATATCAATTCCTTTCTTCTGTCTCTTCCAAATTTTGAGGGGGTTGACTGATAGGTAAGAACTGGTTTCATAATACTCAGAGTAAGAATTTGTTTATATTTAGTTGGAAGTTTACTATATTTCTCTACTCCTCTGAGAATATATTGGTAAAATATGTTTTCTACTAAATGCAACTCATCTTCATTGCTCAAAATTCTATTACTATTTTTTTCTTTTCAAATGCCCATTAATATGCTGAAAATTATTTATCTATTTGAATAGGCTTTGGGGTTTATATTCCTGTGGAAATATATTTAAATAGTTTTCTAGAAGTAAAAACCAAATGTCTTTAAAACTAAATTTTATAAGTTTTCCTTTTCATAACCTATTTGCCTTTCAATGCCCAAATCATTTTTCACAAAGAAGTCTTTATCACCTGTTCAAACCTTCTTTGTTTCCTGAACTCCTCAAGTTCCCATTTGGCTTGTATTCTGCCATATGTACTGATCATTTTATTTAATTAACAAATACTTATTAAAGGTCAAATAATTAGTCAGGATGAGAATATAAAGATAAATAAGACAGAGAAGACACAAATATAACTATCATATAATGTGATATTTACAATGAAGATGAATTTATTCTAGCTGCATTTTTATAATTTAAACATTTTGTCTTTACTACATTTGTAGAACATTGTGGGGGGGAATCTTTGCTATATATAATTTTCCCATTATACTTTGTAATGAGAAAATCCTAGAATCTAAATTAAATACTTTAAACAACACTACTGAGAAGAAATCAAATTTTTGTTTGTTTGTTTTTAGAGACATGTTGCCCAGGCTGGACTGCAGTAGCTTGATCACAGCTCACTGCAGCCTGGAACTCCTGGGCTCAAGCAATTCTCCTGGCTCAGCCTCCAGAGTAACTGGGACTACAGGCATGTGTCACCATGCTTGGCTCAAATCTAACATTTTAATAATTAATTTTCCTTTTGAACAGATTTATTTGCAGTCTAGTAGTTAAACAGAATTGAGACCAAAATTTTCACGAATAATCTTAGAACCTGATTTTACCAAAGTCAAACCTAAAAGGCTCAATAGTACATCACATGATTATTAACCTTATGTTACTCTTTTCAGATGTCATTAATATTCTGTTACTCATCCTCTCTGTTCATATACAACAAGTTTTCCAATTCACAATTGAACCCAGTGTTATTTCCCATGCATCATAGTATAACAGAGTCTCTCTGATTTGCCCTTATGGACTTTGGGAAACAATTAAAATTATATAAATTACTTAGAAGTCAGCCTCCTCCCCATTCCAGCCTGGATCTCAATACATTTTAAAGAGAAATGCAATATATTTAATGTGTATTGTGTCCTTCATTAAAAAGCAAGTCCTCCTGTGTATTATTATTCATTTATACTCATGCTTTTAGTAAACATATCGTACATACACTCATTAAATTTACTATATTCAGTCCAACTTCAAGATATTTATCTTTAAAGTTGTTGAAGGTATCTATTCCCTGTGTTCTGTTCTCAAGAGTGACCCAAATGAAGTATAAAACCTGCACCAAGTCAGTTTTATCAGTTGATTCATCCAAAGCCATTAATAATATATATTTTCCTTTTGAAATATTGCATGAAGTTTTGTTAAGTTGCAAGCTAATTCATGCTGCCAATAAGTTATGGTTCTTGAAAGAGGCAGTTGTTTGTACTTTGAAATGTTATTGGATCTAAGCATCCTACAACTTTGACAATGCATTCGTTCACAATTTCTACATCACTGAATGGCTTCCCTTTGTCCTTGAGTATATAGGCTACTTTTTAAGTTGCGTCAGTGGCGTTATTTCCAGGTCTTAATGCTTTGAAAGGATTGTCTTTGCTTTTGATTTTCATCTTTTGATTTCTGCAATACAACCTTTCATGCTTCTCCCTCTCATTTAAAATATCTGTGGTCCTTATGAGCGTAATGTTGATATTGCAATATCACAAAGCCAGCAAATCATCTTATCTTTAGCAGAAACAAGATAATATTGCAATTCCCAATCTTCATTAGAACATTCGTTTTCTTCCTTCAGTTTTCCCTTGGTCTTCTTTGCCATGATGAGCAGTTAAGCAGACAGAATTAAAAAAATACTGTCAAGCTGTGCAACTATTCACAAATTCCACTTCAGACAGAAACCTAGTGCACCACTGTCAAAAGCTGATAACAGACTGGCATGCTCAACCCCCATAAACTCTTACCAACCAGCCTTGTAGGGTAGTGGCGCCAGCCAGCCAGACGGGGGAAGTTAGATCTAAATCATGAGCTCGACAGCCATCAGTTTGGCCCTTGTGGCTTACCAATGTTGTAAGTGTGCCAGTCAACCTGGAAGGATTATTTCATTGAAACTTATTTTATTCTTTGGTATTTTAAATATGTTCATTTTAAAAATAAAATAAAACATAAAATATGAACAAAAATGTATGAATAAAAGTGAAAAGATTTGTTCTACAAAATTTGGATTAAGTCAAAAGGCCTGTAGCCTTAAGGCTGTAAATTCTCCTCCCCTGGTTTATACTATTAAATTCTGTTGAGTGTGAATTGCTCTAATGCACTGGCATCCGCCTGGGTGGAGTTTGTCAAATTCCTACAACAGTGATTCCCCTATTAAAATAGGCTAAGAAAGAAAGAAAACAAGCTTCCGCATTTGTGAAACACAGTGACAGAAATATTTAACAAGTGGAAACTAACAGTGGCATAGGAGATTCTTCAGTGGCCTTTCAAAGTAGTGCACGTGCGGAATCTTACTGGCATTATCATCTGCCATAAGTAATTAAACCTGTCCCTTCCTGCGCTAACTGGAAGAGAAATGGCCTAAACCAGAACACTTAATTGGCTGTGTCCCAGGAAAGGTCTGCGCCAGAAACTTTGAGAGATAAGGAAATCCTGTACTAGGCTCTTGTTTCTCATCAGTATGTTAAGTGATGCATCCCGTTTCAGCAGTGAATTGTGGAGAAGGTTAGAATACTGAGAAGGAGACGTGTGAAGCCAGGCATCCTTCTGCTCCTCTGATGGGCCTTCTATTAATACGTGTTTGCTTTTGCCTTTCAGATCAAATGGCTAAACATCAATCATGCCTACATTGAAATGTAAATATTAAAGCATATTCCAAAGTAAAATATAAAATGGGTTTTGGTGCATTGGGTGACTTAAATTATCTGCTCCATTGCTTCCATCCATTAGTGTAGACATTGGAGGGCTGACTGAACATCTTTACTATTAACATGCAGGAAAAAGGAATTAGATTCCCCATCTACAAAAGTGACTGTCACAATTACTGAATGTGTTGAATACCCACCATGAAAACTTGCTGAAAGTATGTAGAGAATAAATAGTAACTCCTTGAGGTCTTGAAATTGTATATATAAAAAAATTATTGGGTACTCAAACTTTAAGAGCGACAGGCTCACATTATTTAACAAACAAGGTGGAATTTTCCAATTGACGATAGTCTAGCCACCACACAAGAACTTGGCTCCTAAATACGGAAATTTTCTAAGAAAGCAAAATAAGTATAGTCTACACACAAAAAAATTTCTTAAAAAACATTCTGCCTTGGAAAACACTTATAGCACATTCTCAAAGGGTCTTAGTGGGGGAGTTGTTAGAATTTCTATGAACCAATAAAGGCATAACAATCCCATACATAACAATCCCTTAGGGGCAGTTTAGCTATCTGATGAAAAAAAAAGACTGTCTTCTATTGACACTCATAGTTGTACTTGAAGACTTCCTTCTGGAAAAAAAAGAAAAAAAGAAGAGAATAAAATAGATAATTATAGTTTCAGTATAGTGCATGCATATGCGCTCTCTCTCTCAACAATTTAAGATTGTATTTAGTATCTGTATTAAAACTACTGCAGAGGCTAAGATATAGAGATAATATAAGAATTTCTTCCACATCTCTGGATTAATATTTGAAAGACAAGCAAACCATGTCATAAATTAAAGATGTTGTAGGGAAAAAAAATCCTCTAAGAGCTTTACTTCCAGAATCTTGTAGTTGGAAAGGTGCTCATAGATCATTGACCCTACACCTTGTTTTACAGGTGGAGAAATTACAGCTCTTACAGAACCATTAGAGCTGTCTAATAGCACACAGCTAGATGCAGAAGAGCCCAGCCCAGAACACAAGTCCCAGTTCTGCCAAAAAATTATTTGTCGGAGAATATAAAACATTGGGAAGACAAATTACTCGATCAAAATCCTATGTAGTCTATTTTGTGGAATTGTTTAATATGTTTGTTGACAATAAATTTTTTTTGCTACCTTGAGTCTCTTAAAAAGTTATGCAAATATAAATTTTCTTTACATCTCCTGACTTTCTACTGTATTGTTAGTTAAGTTCCTATGTGATAAGGAACGTTATACTCACCAATTCAATAAACCTCTAAATGTCCAGTGCAGAATTTTGTCAGTACATGTTCCCTGGAATGGGATATTCCAAAGATCAGGGCTACATTTTATTCATATGTGTATCCTAGCCACCAGCCATATGTGGCTATTTAAATCTAAATTAATTAAGAATAGTGAAATTTTATTTTCTCAATGCTCAACAGCTTGAAATATCTCCATAGCTCAAGTGTAGCTACTGGCTGCTGTATTGGATAGTACAGATATGGAGTATCACCAACATCACAGAAAGTTCTATTGGACACTGCTGGTAGCAAGTAATAAAAATAGAAACAATATGTTAGGGAGATGTTGGAGGGAGAGGCAGAAGGAGAAAGATGATGGATAGATAGATGACAGATAGATAGGTATAGATGACAGAAAGAAGAAGGAAGGAAAGAAAGAGAGAAGGGAGAGAGGGAGGGAGGGAAGGAGGGAGAAAGGAAGCAGTGTATGGATGGTGGGAAAGGAGAGAGGGATAAAAGAAAAAGAGAATGATGAACAGAGCTAACTACCTGATATTTTGAATGCATTTTAGATGTTTTCTGCTGCTGGATAATTGTGTAAGAAATTGGCTCAACAACGCTTTTCTAAGCCTTATAAACCGTGACGCTAACCCGAGGTGCGTGCCAGCGCAAGGGAGCTCAGGCGCTGCCTCACCTTGGCTAAATCAGCATGCCCACCATGAGGCAGGTGCTTCAAAGCAGAACAAAAATTAGTGGCTTTCAAATCCTTCAGGCGAAAAGGAGATAAAAACAGCAGTAATGATAATTTAGAATGCGGAGCCTCAGACATTTATATTGGTGTCATCTCTATATAAATTATATATTATAATTGTATTATTTAAGAATGAATAAAATTTCTCTATATCTATGGTTTAAATCCATATTTATAACTTTTCCTTGAAGACCGTATGCTGCATTCTCATTGTTTTCATCTGTCATTTCCTACCTGCTTTAAAATTATATTATTATGTTATCTCTAGAATTAATTTGAACATCTTATAAGCCATTTACCAGAGCTGACATGCATCTGTTATTAAGTATCAAATATTATTAAAGGGGGTTATGATCCTTGTCTAATAGCTACAAGCAGGACTTTTTTAAAAAAAGTTTCATAGAAATACATAATATGGAATTTACAAAATGAACCTATTAGGTTACATAATCCTTTCCCAGTGAATAGTTCTCTAAAGAATTGTCCGGGTGGTTCTGCATGAGCTCAGCTGGAAATGGCCCATGAAGGGGCAGGGCGCGAGCTCCCTCGGCAGGCTGTGGGTCCAGGGCCCAAGCCCGGCCTCCCCGGACACTCTCGTGGCAGCAGAGTGGGGTTTTCCCATCGTGTAATGAAAAAGAACATAAACTACCTATAAACCATAACACATAAAAAATTTTATTAAACAGTCCACTAAATCTATATTGACTTTTTGATCTTATAAAGTTTTTAGTGTTATTCAGAGCATAAACCATTCTAATGGGAGGGCATCTTATCTGTTCTCCAGGACTGGTGGTAGTGACCAGAAAACCTAGACCATTTCAGAATGGAAGTTTCCATCTCCATATGTCAGTAGATTGAAATCTTTTAAAAAGTCAACAGTATGACCCACAAAGGAAATTACACCAATATTTGTTGAATACCATCCAGCCTCAAGGTCCATTTCCTTTCATAGCTAAGGATTCTCTAAATCCAAGGAAAATTTCCAAGTCATCTCTTTCTATAAATAGGCAAAATGTGTTTTAGTTTCCATCGCACATGTTCTTTTTTGTTTGGGTTTTATGTTAAAAATTTTTTATCTAATTATCCAATTAATACTATGCCAACTATTTGCTAATTCTGGAGACGTGGCGGTGAATAAGGAAGGTAGAGATTCTGATTTTTATGGAGCTGAGGGTTTAGTGGTGGACATAGAGAAAAAAACACATTCTTTCATAAATATTTATTTCATCAAAATTATAGTAAGATAATTATATATATGTGTGTATTTTATAGTAGTGTTGAAAAGACGTGAAGGGCATGGCCAGACGGGGTTAAGATGTGTGCAAAAGGGATTCTGACATGTTCCGGGAGCTGGAAGGGCAAGTGGAGCAAAAGGGAAAGGCTGAAAGGGGAGGCTGGGGAGGCAGGCGGAGGCTGGCAGAGGAGGAGGAAGAGCTGGAGAGGAGGGGACAACCTGGTGTGGGGCAAGAGGGAAATGTTTCCAGGAGTGTCAGGAAGACATTCCTGCAAGATGAGGACACAAAGACGCAGGAAGAGGGCAGGTGGCCTTGGCAAGTGCCCTTTGGGTGCAGAGTGGGCGACTGTGGGGAGCCTTAATGGGCAGGGGCGGGGGGAGGGGCGGGGCGGGAGGAAATGGGAACTGACGAAGGGGACACGAAAGTACAAATAATGCATTTGAAAATTTTGGCTTTGAAAGGTGGACATTAAACAGCAGTTAACAGGAATCATTTTGTTTTAATTTATAAGGATGACAAATACGGAATTAGATGTAAATGCCGATGGAAAAGGCCCGGTAGAGAGGGAGAAAATGGCGAGAGAAAAATAAAGTTTTAACAGGAACGAGGACAATCAGCAGTGTAGGGAGACTGCAGACAGGACTGAATCTTGAGTAGTTTATTTCTCTCAGACATTACAGAATCTAGAAAAATGCTCTGTGCTGTCTTATGGAAATTCTCTGCTTAGCTCTTCTTTCTTTTTATATGATGTTTGACATTAAATGGTTTATTATGCGTTGTTCTGAAACTATTCACAACAGTCTTTACTAATAATGGCTTATATTAACTTAGCATTCTCTTATTAGTAATACATTTCTGGGCCGTATTATTGCTTATATACCTAAACATTTTTATTTAATTGGACATTTTCAAAAGTTACATGTCTATTCTTAGGCAGAGCCCTTGATCTGCTGACAGGGAGAGAGAGGAGAAGGACAGTGAAGGAGGGGGATTCAGGGGAGGTGGCTGCTTGGCTGATGGCCACTAGCGCTGCTGTGACCAGAAGAGAGGTGCGGTGGGTACTGCAGACATAGAGCCAAGGCCTCCTCTAGGCCCCTGGGTATTCTCCTCTGGGAGCCAAAGGAAAGTCTGAGAAACAGTGTCCAAGAGCTCTGGGTGATAAGAATTTCAGACAAAGCCACCCCTCCCTCTGGGGGAGGAGGGAGAGAAAACCCTAGTAACCTTTATGAACAATATTATAAAACTTGATTGAAAGACATTAAATAGGACACAAGTATATGGAAAGATAAAGCCTATCTTGGGTAGAAAGACTCTGGAGAACATTCTGGAAGTAAAGGTTGGATTTAGATAGCTCCTGTGACCCGGCCATTCTCTCCCTCTCTATGTAGCCAGAGAAACTCTGAGATTCCCAGGTGCAGAGAGATGCCACCATTCTCTCCACCGCTGTTCCTATCACAGCGAACATTGACTGAGTGCTCACATGCAGACACCATTATGAACACGTTTTATGAATTAATTCATTCGTTAGGTTTCACCACAGGAAAATGCTGATATTTGACAGCTCTTAGATTACGAAATTGCCATTCCATGTCCGTCAAGCTAATACTCTTTCCAATGGTTCTATGAAGTAGATACTATCATCATCTCCATTTTAAAATTGGAAACCGAGGCACAGAGAGGTGAGAGAACTTGCCAAGGCTGCTGAGCTACTGATACAGCTGCACACATCAGATTCACGCAGTCTGACACTGGAGTCCGCCTTCTAAACCGCTTGCTGTGCCGCCTCTCAACCCGGAGCAACTCACCTCAAGAGAAGAAATTTGAAAATGACGCTGTGTCCATTCACAGGGGAACTGGTAAATAACTTATGTATATTCATATAAAAGAATACTACAGAATAGCCAAAATGAATGAGCTAGACTTATATTAATCCACATTAAGTGAAAAAAAGAGAGGTTCCAGAAAAAATATATATAGTATGACCCTTTGTATGTTGGTTAAGAATATATAAAGTGGTACCACATACTGTTTAGTGCCAGACGTCTGTGAACACATGTATAGGTATCCGTGGAAATGAAAACACCAAGTAACGAAGACGGTGGTTAATGCCCTTGCAGAAGTGTGCAAGTGGGGATGGGCGAGGAGGGATACCTTCTGTCTTGGTAATGCTTGATTTTTAGTGAGGTGATGGATACATGGGTGCTTGTTGTCTTCTTCTTAAATTCTGCAACCAGAGAGAAAAAAGAAAAATATATTCATAATAAACAACTCTCAATGAACAATATAAGGAACAAAAAAATTAATAAGAGCACTTGTAGAGTGGGGAAGACAAAATATTTTTTGAGAAAAGACAATATTAAGATGTCCAAGATATAAACAGGAAGTATGATATGATCCCATTTGTGTAAAATGAATTTATATTTGCATATTTCATAAGAGAAACATAATATGGAGATGCTAAGATCTTAACGGTGGTTGCCTCAGCGTGATGAGATTTCAAAATGATCTATATATTTTTTCTTAAATTTTTATGCAGTCTGCAAATGTTTTACAGTGTACTTAGATGTGGTCAGAAAAATATACAGCACTTCAGATGCGTGAAAGAGGGAGTTGCAATAGCAAGAAGGGAAGCAAAGTGTGGAATCGACCTTGAAATAGGCAAATGTGGGTCGTGTACCCATTTAGAGATGAAAACCAAACAGCCAGTATTTCCACCAGGATCAGGTTCAATTCCAAGTCTGGGTCAATCCAATTAATTACTTAGCAAAGTCCCTGGGAAAGGTTGTGCCAGGATCCTATCTTATATGGAAGTCATTGTTTTTTTTTTAACGAAACAGCTTTTTTAGCTAGGCAGGTTTGGGAGCTGGGAGGAAGGAAGAAGTCTAAGTTCTAAGGTGGGAATAGACGTTAGGGGATAAATAGCACAGGTGATAGATTGTGGGGGGATATGTGTGTGGGAGGATGGTTCAAAGTGGGGGTAGAATTTCGGAGGACAAGATGAGGTTCTATCCCGCATGGGAAGGGACCTGTTTCACACATGCCTCTTGGGGGAAGATCGAGCCTTGGGGTACCCCAGATCTGGCCAAAAGCTGGCAGTGGTCTTTTTCATGAAGAATCGAGCTGCCCACAGAGGCAGAACTGCACTGTTGTCCAGACCGTATGTTAGAGAGGAGGCCACTCTTCCTGTCTCTCCCTGGACTCCAGAGATTCTTTGCCACAGCAAGGGTGAGGTTTTGTCAGCATCGGGGTCAGGCTCTTGCCAGGGTCTGTGACCTACTCGAGAAGGGCAGACGGAGGGTGAATTGCCCTGGACACCTCCCAGGGAGCCAGGGCAGAGGCGAGGCAGGCGCGGGCCTGCAGAGACGCCTCCCTCTGCCGGACCAGCCTGTGTGCTATTGCAGCTGGGACTCCAAAACGTGACTGGGAGCCTTGGGAAAGCTAGTTTCTGATAACTGGGAAGATCAATCATTGTTCATTCCAAGTGAATCCCATTCTCACCATGGTGGGAAGTGGGAATGTGGGTTATGCTTATTTTATTAATCTTTTAACTGTGTATTGCATCATAAAGATCATTTGCAATGCTTTTTGGTGTTGTGGATTATATATTTAAAAGTCGAAATTTGCAAGTTGGTTTAGTTTTTTTTTTTTTAGTTATTATTGTTATGGAGAAAGCAATGGAGTGTGAAGGAGAGTGACGGCCGGAGTGAGGGAGAGAGGCAGGAACAGAGGAAAGAAGCGGGAGGAGAGGAAAAAGCTTCAGTTAGACTGAGAAAGTGATGGAGACCTATGATAGTCTTCAATCTGCTTTTATAGAAGTAAACACTCCTTGATAGTGAAAACACAGAGCTGAAACTTTAGAGCTGAAAGGAGCCTTCGATTTCATAAATTCCAAAAAGCTCATTATACTGATTAGGAAACACGTCTAGAGATTTCCTTTAAAAGCAAAGAAAGCATCAGAGGGAGCACATTTCTGTTGAATGTCATGTGTGAGGGCTTAATATATGTATTGTTAGCATTTTCTGAATTGAGTTTTCAGCAAATTAGTAGCCAATGAATCATCCATAATTACTCGTATTGGATTAAAGGAGAGTGTTTTCCTACTTAAAAGGTAGGCTGGGGTCAATTTCGTGGCAGTGTTATTTATGTACATGCATAAAGACATCTGGTGGCCTGAAATTTCCATTTCCATTCCTTTAATGTTTTTGCAAGTTTGTACACGTTGAACAGGAATGTCTGTTTTCTGCTAAGTCCATTAGAAACCGATATAAGGGTGAGAAGAAAGGATGTAATGGAAAAGGTAAGGTATTAGAATTTAGAAGAATGCAGAATAACAGACCAGACTGTGGAAAACATGGGTGGAAAGAATGACTCTCATCTTCAGACTGGAAAAGCTAAGGCACAAAAAGTTAAATCACATATACGTGCTCTGCTATTGAATAATGTATGCTTCTCCATGGATGGGGATGCTCTCTTATTGTAGTTTTAATTTGCATTTCTCTGATCACTAATAAGGTTGAGTATTTTTCATGTATCCTACATCAATTGTGCTGCCGCTTCCGAGGAATTCCTATTCCTGTCTTTTGCCAATTGTTACATCATTTATCATTTTTTAATTTATTTGTAAGACTTTTTTATATGCTCTTCAAACCAAGCCTTTGTTGGTTTTGTGTTGTGCAAACACATTCTTCCTCTTTGAGGCTTGTCCATTCACTTTTTAATGGTTTCTTTTGACGATCAGAAGTTTTTTATTTTAATGTCGTGGAATTATCCATCTTTTTTATGGCTAGTTCTTTTATGTCTTTTTTTTTTCCTTAAAAAATTCCTACCCTGAGGTAATTAAGATATTTCTTATATTGTCTTTTAACAGTCTATAGTTTTTCCTTAAAGATTTAAGTCTTTCATCTACCTTAAGTTTAAACAGTCATGCATCCCTTTGTGATGGGGACACGTTCTGAGAAGTGTGCCATCAGGTGACTTCATCATTGTGTGAACAGAATGTAAGTGCAAGGGTGCACTTACACGGACCTAGGTGGTGCAGCCTGCCACACGCCTAGACTACGTGATACAGCCTATTGCTCCTAGGCTACAGCCCTGCACAGCAGGTGACTACTAAATACTGTATGCAATGGCATCTGTGTGTCTACACACATCCAAACATAGAGGAGGTGATTTGTTGTGCTACAACATTAAGATGGCTACCGCGTCACTAGGCTGGGAATACTGCAGCTCCATTATAAGCTTATGGGCCCGCCATTGTATGTGCCGCCCATCTTTGACAGAAACATTGCCACGTGGCGGCGAATGACTGTACTTGGAAAGGCTGTGCAGTAGGAACTCAATGCCCATTAGTTTGTTAGTTTCTATAAATGAGCCTACATCATTTATAAACAGCCTGTCCTCTTGCCACTGCACTTCAAGCCCTGCTTTATTAGTTAATAAATATCTATATATATGGGTTTATTTCTGGACTTTCTACTGCTTCCTTGCCCTATTTGTCTATTTACGGACAAATCCTGTGCTACCTTATTTACTTTTGCTTTACAATAAAGTTTGATCTAGCCTATGATAAGCCCCTACTTTGAGTGGCCCTTGATGCTTCCATATAAATTTAAAATCAGCTTACCTAATTATATAGAAAAACCCTTTTAGATTTTTGATGGGAATTATACTGAATCTGTAAATAAATTTGGGGAGAATGGACATTTTTATGATATGGAGTCCTTAAAGTCTGGTTATACTCTCTGATGGGAAAGATATTATTTTCTTAGGCTGATAAGCATGACTTAACTTTTTTTTTTTTAATCTTAAAAGTAATGTGTATCTGAAGCAGAACTTAATAAACCGGGACAAGATTAGCATTTATTAATAAAAATCTGGAGGCTAAAGGGGCAGTTTATAAAATGGAGACATTTTCTTTTGTCCTTTTTTGAGACAGAGTCTTGCTCTGTCACCATGGGTAGAGTGCAGTGGTATCATCGTAGCTCACTGCAACCTCCAACTCCTAGGCTCAAGTAATCCTCCCACCTCAGCCTTCCAAATAGTTGGGACTATAGGCATGTGCCACCACACCCGACTAATTTTTTTTATTTTTAGTAGAGACGGGGTGTCACTCTTACTCGAACTTCTCTCAAATTCCTGGCCTCAAGTGATCCTCCCACCTTGGCCTCCCAGAGTGCTGGGATTACAGGTGTGAGCCACCACACCTGGCCTGAGACACTGTCTATAAAGCACTTGTTACCTGAGATACTTGTTCTTTGTAAAATCCACTCAGTTATGAGAAAAGAGAATCAGCTTTTGATATTTTAAGGAATTTAATTCATCTGCTTTGAGTTCACTGATACTAAAATAATGTAAAAACTATTCCTACAGGCTGCTAGACATTTGATGTCTTTTGAGTTTACTTATAATTCCTATATGGTGTTATTCATTTTTTTTAAGCTGTTTTTTCACAAATAAGTACGTTCCGAGTAACAATCTCATCAAAGGATTTTCTTATTGATGTGTTTCTGGTCTTATTTATTCTTCTCACAATGAGATTAACAAGTAACTGGACCTAAAAGGATCAGAAGTTACAGAAGAGTTTTTTCTTGAAATGTGGGGCTCAAACTTCATTTACACAACTGGTCCAAAGTTCTTTTTATCAATGATGTGCTTACACACATGATGTTTCCGACTCCCTCCCCGTGGGTGAAGGCGGCTTTCCCCACCTGGGCTGTAGTTGGCTGACTACAGAGGCTGTCAACCGGACTCCCTGTTCAGCCGTGGCCGAGACCTGGGTGCAGGCATGTGCTCGGCGTGGCGGAGGTGGCCGCACTGAATAGGCCCCTGAGTGCAGAGAGTGAGAACAGGGCAAAAGTCCCCCCGGCCCCGCCACCCTCAAAACCACCTGCTCAGAAACCTGCATCTTAGACCAGACCGGACTGAGCCTTTGTTCTTTGTGCCTGCCTGAATCTTCGCCATATTCACACCCAGGGACAAGGCAATATTCACCAGTCTGTATTTATGTTAATTCTTCCCTTGGCTGCTTGTGTGGCAGACATCACTTTCAGATTGTGCCATATATATATAATTTTTTTTGCTCCATGTCTTATTTTCTCTAGTAAATGGAACATTCTCTGAGGACATGATTCCTGCCTCACACCTCCTTGCCTTTTCCCCTACAGGTAAAACACTACTGCATCTTGTGAAGAATCACGGTCAAAAGTCACAACGGTCTCCAGGGCCCCCCTGCACCGAGGTCTCCAGGCAGGTCTTGGCATCTTCTGTGAACTCAGGCATCCTGAGGGAAGGGAGGTTGTGGCAACCAGACCTGTGGTTCAAAATAACATCACTGTTCCAAACGGGAAAGGCTGGTTTAGAGCATCCAGTCTCACATTTATCCTCTAACTTAGTGTACGGGAAACCTACAGAGAAAGTGAAGCTATGGGTAAAAACAAATAGAAAATAAAGCAAACAAAACTGACATTTGCACACAAAAATATCTGTGTGGTGGAGGGGCTATAGGACATTTCTGTCTGTCGCATGGAATAGCAAGTGGCTTCAGTGAATTGAGGGTTCCAAAGGACACAGCACACACACCTTCACCAAGGGCATTTACCACCTGCTGCTTTGGTGGCCTAGGCACGCCAGTCCTCAGGGCGACCACGTTCACCAACGTTGGTGGTTTAAGAATCTTACGGGGCCCCACGCATGGCAGACATGGCAGACCCATCACTACTTTCAGACGCCAACTGAACTCATGACATGCTTTCTGTTTTCTTGCACGGAACTTGCCTTAGTCATTAGAAGAAACTAAGATAAATTACTTGTGAGCTCCACAGAAACACTTGCCTTTATAGGTGTGGGAAATTTCGAGGAGGAATGAGAGCTCGGGGCCAGCAACTCCACAGTGGTAAAAGGAGAGAACTCATTTTTCATGTGCATAGTAGATGCACACACAACGAATTTGTTGATGGACAGCCAATCTTCAAAATTCTATTTCTGCAGGGAACCTATGCCAAATTCTCAGAAAAATCACGGAAAGCCACAGGGATATAGAGGAAACGGAAAGAGCGTTATTTCTTACAGCATGATTTCTCTATCTCTTTGGTTGTTCGCATCAAGTCTGGATTTAGATTAGCAGAATTAGATTTATGGAGACTCCTTTTTCTCCAGCCTGAGTGTATGGCTACAATTTGTCCAACAAATATGAGCCTTGGGCTATGATTATGTGGATCCACCACAAGGACCAGCAACCCCCCTCCCCTGCCGCCTTTGCTTATTGCACTGGTTATCCACTTCCTTTCATTTTAGAACAAAACGAGGGGAAAAAAATCCTCACTGTTCAAGCATGCCCCTAAACCACAGTCCTTTGTCTATTTTGTTTTTATCGCAATCAGCAGATTTGTTTCTAATGCCCAAGCTACCATATCACTTACTCTAATGCGGGGCTTAGGCCTTTCCCATGCTATACTTCAGTAATTCGGATTATGAAACAACCGGCCTGAGAGATTCATAACACATATTTAAACATGCTTCGTAATAGGGCTTTGAATTTTTCCCTCTCTGGAACGTCGTAAAATTCAATCAAACAGAACCAGTTGTAAACTTTATATTCAGGATGTTTCCTCCATTCTTTTACTCTGTTTCAGGGCCTCACCTGATATGTCTATTTTTCTTATCTTTCTCATTGAACAAAAAGAGTAGTCAACTTTTTTGTAGCTCAGAAAATATTAATGGACTTTTTAAAGGTTAAATGATAGCTGTACAAAATTATAGATTCTAGTTAGGTGTACATGATGTGACTAAGCAGATTATTTGAAAGACTACCTTTGGCTTTAAAATTCTATGAATTGCTAAAGTAGAAAACATAATTTGGGACTTGGAAGAAAAAACAACTACATGTAAGTCTACTATTATTTCTTAAGAAAATATTTTCTATTACAAATCCAAGGCACAGAAACAACATATGGCAGCACCAGTATTTTAGCAAAATGCACATTTTCAAAGCCTAAAGTTTATGCTTTTTTTCCCTCTAGATAATGAAGTGCTTCTTAGGCCCACTAAGAAACCTTCTTCAGATAACTTTAAAAATTCTTTAAAACATCCATATTCTCTGCAGAAGTTTAATATTTGAAAACTTGAAATTGGAAGGTACAATAAATGTCTTGATGGTCAAACATAGGAAAAATAAAATTTTTAGCGTAAGCATATGGTAGTACAATTGCAGCAATGGGTATTTCTAATCCTTGTGCTTTTTAAACATAACTGATTTTAAAATTTAAAAGATACAACATTTTCTTTTTAAAAAGTCAGGTGTGAGTCAGGTGTTTATCTTTCTCACAAAGGAGACTTTGGGAAAATAACAAAAATAGTCATGAGCTCAGTCTTGCACTGAGCTAACCCAGGTACTTGGGCTCAGAAATAAGCACTGTTTAACATGACAATCTTGTTGTTATTGTTTGTTTTCATATCATTTACTGCATAGCTCTATAAAAAAAAGGTGAAATGATATGAGTCCAGAATCTTTTCCCTACTCCTTTAGAGTCCAATATGTATGTTCCATTTCAGTAATTTATGAAATGTAGGAGCCAGTATTTGTCTTCATATTACGGATCTTTTCCAGGCAATTCTGAGCAGACTTGAGAGTTGGCTTATCTGTCTATGGTACTTTCAGTTCCATCCACTATGCAGCTTTTGCCTGGATGCCTTGGAACCACACTATGACCCCCATAGCCCTGCCCCCTGTTCCCTCCCACTGCCACCCTGCTTTTCAGCCTGTCCCCAGGGAGGCTGCCCTCTGGGCAGGCATGTGCCCAGAGCTATGGGGAGGGCGCAGAACTGCACAAATTCTTCTGTCTTTGAATCACTAGGCTCTTTATCCCAGTACTACTTAAGATACACTTTGGGTGGCCCTATCCTCTCTCATCATGTGCTTTCCTGTTCTGGAGCAACTTCTAGACCTGCACATTCCTAACTCTCTCGAGACCCATCATTCTGGTTGGTCCAGGATGGTCTCCACATAATCATGCCCCAACATAATTAGTAGTGCCCCTTCCACGTGTGCACATATCTCTGTCAGGACAGTAAATTATATGACTGCCTTAGCTATAGAGCTGCACTTTTCTTCAACTTACACAAAAAGGCTGAAAAGAGAACATGTTTTTAGTGATTGCAATACTTCATTGGTCTTTGGGAAGGCAGGTTCACTGGGGACCTGGGGGCTCCCACGAAATGGAGTGAGTTGAAGTGTGAATGAGGTGCAAGAAGAGGACCCTAGTGGGGGAGAAGGCAGGAGCCTTCACAACTAATCAAGCGATTCGGAATAAACGCCGTCATTCCCTCCCCATCGTATCCTACCAACCGCTCAGAACTTTTCTATTGACTCTCCTAAACTCTCTCTACCAATCCTCTTAAAGTCTTCCCAGGCTTTGCACTGGAATCTACAGCACCCCGATCCACGTTTCCCCCACACACAATGCGTCCCCCACTTCTCCTGTTCCAATGTGGCCATGAGACCTGAATCAAAGATTCCCACTGTCTTTGCTGCTGCTTGGATTATTGTCATGACCTCCTCGCCAACTTGTCTCTCCTCTCTCCTATTAATAATTCATCTTCTACACTACTGACACACTGTTATTTTTCCAGGAGAAAGTTATCATGTCCCAGCCTGCTTTAAAACCTCTGTCTGCTTTCTGTGGCCTCGAAGACAGAGATCAAACTGCTTCACCAGGCATAGGAAATGCAAATGCACGTTTCAGGTGCAGGCCTTGCCTTCTCCTCCCTAAACTGAAACTCTGGCCATGCTGACACCTGGCAGTTCCTACAGACAAAGGCCTTTTCTCCTCTTTGTTCCTTTGCTTCTTCCTTTGCTGGAATGTTCTCTTCTTCCTCACTTCCACTCCCACCCTCTATGCACATAAATATCCACATAGCCTCAAGGCCCAGCCCTGATGTCACCTTTTCTCTTGAAGCCTTTTTCAACTCTTTTAAAGTGGAATTTTGTGACACTTTCCTACTGTTCCATTGCACTTTTCATATGTTACATCCATCAGTTACAGTGTAGGTCCTACATGGTAAGTGGCTGTCTCACTTTCGATCACCACACTTTTGGATTGAGCATTAGGATTTAAACCCTAATACCCAGTTAGTACTCAGGATGTGTTAGTTGATGAGGATGAAGATGCTTGTCACAAATCCCACCACTGGGAGCTCTCTGTGCCTATTTCCTACCTTCCAATGGAAAACATATATTCACTTTATTTTTATTTTATGTGAATTCTAGTTCCTCTCAGTTTTTTATTCTTTGTGCTTCTCAATCAAGTGTTTGAAGATTCCAAAGATAACCCCCAAATCTTCTGATTTCAGTTGGGGAAATAGGACAATATAAATTAATTTTGGTAGTTTTGGTGATCATTTAGTACTATGGTGATAATGTACAAAAATACATTTTGTAGATGCTGAAATTGCATTGATTGAGAATGCATGTGCCAGGCAATGTGTTATCTATTTTACATATATTAAATCATTTAGATCATAAAATAACCCTATGAATTAGGTGCTATTTTAATTCTTGTTTTAGAGATAGGGAAACTGGCAAATAGCACATCAACTGATTTTGCCACATGTCTGTCCTGTCTTTTTCTCAATAAAGCCTTTGGTCACAAAGAGGACTGAAGGCAAGGAGAAGTAGACTCAGAAAACAAAAACATGTCTATACAGTTAGAAGAATATTAAGAACATATACCCTACTAAACATGGGTATTTTTAGTCAATTTGCCTAAAATAAGCATTCATTCAACGAACATTTATTAAGCTCAAACTTATAGGCACTGGGCTAGGGGCCAAGGCTAGACAGATGTAATATAAATAATAATTGGGAAATATATGTGGAAACGCTGTGTGTGTGGAAAATGATCTATGTTCAAGGAGCAGGACTTCATGCATAAGACTTTCAGAAGAGAACCATGTTCTCCCCAAACTTCTAGTTTATTCTTTCTAGCCCCATTGAAGAATTTAGCATAGCAAAAGCATTTTCACCTCAAAATAGATCCATTCTCTTCCTTGTGCCTGAAGACAACTCTATTTATTCCCTCTTTTTAGCGAGATTGATCAGAGAAGACTGCTTTGTATCCAGATAGCACTTCCAGTGGTCTGCTCAAAGGATTTTGGTGAGCACTTACCATCTGCCAGGCACCACAAGGCACTGTTTAGATGGCAGCAAATGAGACAAAAATGACTCTCATTCTCATTCTCATGGAGTTAACCATAGTATGTGCTTTGGTGGGCTACAACTAAGTGGAAAAACATCTGCTATAAATCACCAACGTTATTTATTCAAATTTCCAGCGGTAAGGTGGCACACCTCCAGTGATTTATTGTGCAGGAATCCCCCTTGCTGTGCATGTTCCTGCAAAGTCTCATTAGGACCTTTAAACTAAAAATATCTGATCCGGCTAAATTTTGGAAAAGGAAACTATTATTGAGGAATTCATTTTCAGCGGCTGAGTGCCTCAGGAAGTCAACAATGCCCTGTGGGGCTTTATGCCTCTGGTCCTCTCATTTGAAACCAGCAGAGGTTGGAACAGTTCTTAGTTATTAACGTCTAATGGCTGTTTTGTGACTTCTCAAGTACATTGGACTCCTCCTCCCAAGTCCCAGGGAATGGAAAGATACTTATTTGAATTTAATTAACTCAGAAGAGATTCAGCCCAAAGGATAATGATTGAATATACTTGGTACTGAAGGATCCTGCATCCTCCCTAAAACTTTATGATGGATTTGTTGGACTAATAATTGCCAGGAGTATGGGAAAAGGACATTCCCCCTAGAAGTAAAGCCATGGGCAGAAAGTATCTGTCATCCCAGATCACTCTCTGTTCCTCACTTATGTTCTTGTTTCTGTCTGTTCTTGTCTCACTGAAGTTCTCCCCTTGCAGAAAACCCTCTTGTGGTCCAGGTAAAAGTTCCATGAAACACACAGAGAAGAAGAGTGGAAGCAAATGCAACTTCTACTCTTTGCCTTGCCTTTGAGGCGACCTCTCAGTCTATCTTTCCCTCCTAAGTATGCATACACAAATGTCGCTTTGTTAACTTAAAGGAAATTTCATCTTGCTAAGAGTCTTCTCTACCTTCCTTCTTGCCACCCATAGTCTTATCTTGACTGAAGGGATTTTATGTACAGGGAAAAACTATGATTTTTGTGGATGCTATGAAATCTTGCACAATTAATTTGTTTACCTGTTATTCATTCTCAAATATCTATTGTGGACATGCTACATGTCAAGCATTGCAGGCATAACACTGAGCAAGGCAGACGGAATTACATTACAGCCCTTACGCAGTTTACAAACCAGCACGTGCATTTATTTTCTCCCTTGTTTAATTATGGGTCATGTGCTAGGCACTGTGTAAGGGGTCATGGAAGATTCCAAAATAAATAGAAAATACTTCTAAATAAAGAGTGCAGAGTGGCCGGACTAGGACAACGGCAGTGGCACGATAAAGGGAGGCAAGGTCTCCAAAGACTGTTTGAAAGTAAGACCAGCAGTGGAGGATTTGAAGGAGGAGAAACAGGAGGGGGACAGCTTTAGGGAAGAGGAAAGAGTCATAACAGCAGGGTAGGAGGTGACAAAAGGACCGTGCTGAGCTTGAGGTATATGGAACTGAAGATGGCATACCTGTGCATGTCCTTTAGATTCAAGTGCAAGACTAAGAGCTTCTCTAATCTCAAGAAAGAACTGCAGCCATACTTAAGGCACAGATGTCAGATATTACTCATTGTTTATTCTAGATCTTGTACTCAAAGTATTTCAATAGCTTAAAAAGCCACAAAGAATAAAGAAGTGTAAAGTAGAAAGGAGGATGTCAGGCCTGTGGTGAGCACCTTTTGCTTTGCTTATAAAATCTCCCCCCCCCCCCCCATAGGAAAGATTATTAGTTCCTGCTGCTTTTATTTCTAGAGATTTCTGGATCTCATCCTATCCAAAGTCTGGTCGTTTGATTTTTTTCATTTCTATGAGCTAATTTTAGACTTCTTCAATTTTTTTTTTCCTTAAATATACCAGAGGGGATTTTTCTTGTATTCAACTTGATTTTAAAAGGTTCTGAGAAATAAAGTATCTGCAAAGCAAATCGTGGAACCTCAGTTGTGTCACCAGCTGAGCTAAGTACTGTGAGGTGCAATGAGAACTTTCTCCCTGGCTGGGCAGTTGGAAATTCTTGTGATATGGCAGCAACGTGGTTGGTTAACTTCCATGTCTTTTGCCTTGGGAATTAGTCGACATAATTACTAGGCCAGAGATTGGTAACACGGTAGAAAAATAACAGGATTTGGGAATGTGTTGATTAATTCTCAATGGTTCCATAAAAAGAGACAAGCTTCATGTTCATTAAAACTTGATCATGTAAAAACATAAGACACTGCAAAAAGAAAAGGCTTTGTTTCATTTTGTTTCTAACGGTACCCTTACTGGCCTGTGGCTGGAAATTTGTGACAGCTGAGAGAATGGTGTCTGGGAGGATAGAAAGCTAGGTTCACTGGGCTAAGCCTGATCTGGGTCAGCAAAGTAGTAAGACACGAAGATGTATGATTAATACACACATTAAATTTCACAGGGGCATTTTTGAAATCCTTATTTTGTTAAAAATGAATTGACATACATTTAGAACGAGATGAGTGGACTATTGTGAATGTTTGCTGTTTTTTGCCTATTTTGCCATCAGTTTAGACTAAGAATTACTTTAGTAGGAAGCAAACCCAGTGATCAGTGGCTTACAACAACAAAGGCTCATTTCTTGCTCATATTATGTGTCCACAAGTGTTGTCTCTGACTCTGCTCCAGGACCCTGGCTAATGAAGCTGCCTTTGTCTGGGACATCACAGTAGGACAAGAGAGCATGGCAGAGCACACTCGGGTTCTTTAAGCTTCCAAGGAGAAATGACCCATATCACTTCTGTTCACATATTATCGGTCAAAGGAAGTCACAAGTCAATGCTGACAGTGGTGGAGTGGGGTGGATAATATTCCTGCAAGAAAAGGCATCCTGGTGAAGGGCTCTGAATATTCTTCCTTTTTCTGGCAAATCCCCCACTTTTCTGTAGAAGAATAATCCCTTGCCAACTCTCAACCAATGTGCGTTTGATGGAGTTGACCCAGGTCCAGAGAGGGCATGAGAGCCAGGGTTAACTAACCAGGGCTTTCCATTCCTCTGGCCAAAGCAAGTCTAATAAAATTTAATTCCTGGAAGGAGAAATTATTTTTCCGCTGGAGCTGCTAAGAAGATAGCCTATAATCCTGGGGCTATAGAGAGCCATCTAGGTAGAGAGAGAGCCTGCCTAAAAATGAAGTCATTGTAGGAGCAAATAAAACTGAGAGATTGAGCAGATAAGCTGAGGTCTGATGCTCTATATCCACCCGTGCCAGCAGGAAAAGGCCTAAAACAGCAATTCGTAAATATGAAAGTTCATATTGTTTTCTTAAGCCAAACAATCTAGGTTTCTATAACTTGTAATTAAAGAGTTCTCATTGACAAGGGGGAGTGGGAAGTTAGTGCTTAAACTATACATCATGTAATGGTTCTCTATACTTAGATATGAGTGGGTCACACTTTGGGTTACAAGCTCCCTAGCTATCAATTCAAAGAGAAAAATCTAATTAGTATCCTGTACTGTTACTATGCTACATCTACACCATGGGAACTTGCCCAAGGTATGTCAAATATGATAAAAAAAAAAAGTGGTAATTTCATATGGTCCAACCCAATGCAATTCATTGTATTACAAGATAAAAACAAGCGATTTGGTCAGCAATCGCTGCTTCTCTGAGAGTTAATTTTTACCATGGGAGTTAATTTTTACCATCTATAGAGCTTGCTGCACAAAATGTGGCACAGACCAGCAACTTCGACGTCATTGAAAATTTTCCATAAATGCTGAATCTTAGGCTCCACCCAGATCTACTAAATCAGAATGTGCACTTTAGCAAGATCCCTAGCTGATTCTTCATCTTCTTTTTTTTTTTTTTTTTTTTTTTTTGCACATTGAGATGTCCACATAGAAGATGCCATGTGATATGGCAAATACCACCCAGAGCACCCCTAGAATAAGTGTATTAAAATATTTATAAGGTTGCACAACATTTCTCTTTATAACGTAGTAGCATAATGTCAAGTAATTCTAGAAGGGGTAAAAAACAATCCTAGAGAAATCTTTGGAGGTAGTTGAGATTATATTAACATAATCCAGAATATAATATTGTTGATACATTCCCCCAAATCTACTAATAAAATCAACCAAATAGTTACCCTCTATTCTCCCTGATACCATTATGCAATCAGGGGATCCAAAACCTTAATTTCATTTGCATAAAACTTGGTCATCTGATGGCATGGGCTACTCCCTGGTCCAGTCTCGGCTACAGTTGACTTCACCTGGTGGTGGTTGTCCACTTGCATTTAAATACAAATAGATGCTCCAGGTCTGGGTCTGTGGCTCAGTGTGACTCTGAAGGCAGCCCCAGCTCTCAGCCTGTCCACCCAACCTGGAGAGATCGGGTCTGGAGAGAACTGGGAAAGGGCCAGCCTTCATGCCTCCCCAGACCAGGTTGCTCACCATTTCACAGCCAGGTTTTGCCCTCCCTTCTGCTTTATTTTTTCCTCCCACCATACCAAGAGAAGCTTTTTTGGGCCAGGTTGAACAACAGAGTCTGGGCAGAGGAAAAAGCCAATCTCACGTCGCATTCAAATTCATCTGTCAGTGGGGTGCATTCTGTTCTTATTTGAGTGTTGAGAAAACTGTTTCACTAAAGGGAAAAGTAATAAGAGAGGGCAGTTGTCTTTGTAAGGCTAAGTTCTCAGTGCTTGGGGACACAGGAGTCATCTTGGGGAGCGTCAGCGTGTCAGATTACACACTGCAAGTGCCCTGCCTTCCCATTAATCAGAAGGTGGATTATGTTGCTAATCCGCAGAGAGTGGTGTGTGTGAGCACAGCCGACCTGCCTTCATATGGAGTTCTCGGGCACCAGGCACCAAGCAGAGGCGTGGAGCATCTGGTGAAAATCATTAAAAAAATAATTAGATTTTTAAAAACTCCCTGCATCAGCTCCTGGGTTGAATTTGCAATTGGGGAGATCTTTAAATATAGACTTAAGCTCCTGATTAGTGAAGGTTACATTTGGGTATATTTTATCCAGCATGAGTAAACATTCTGAGCTCTTTCATGTGAAACCAGCAAAAATAATATTTCTTCTTTGCTGCTGCTGCTGCTTCTGACTTTTGTTAGAGAACTAACTTCAATAGCTCTGTTACTGGAAGAGGAGATGGCACTAGAGAAGCTTATTTTTCTGCATTAGAATTTTATTTCCTTATTTTATTGGGACTAAGTAATAGAATGGAAATTGATACTGTTGATCTGTTTTCCTTGCCATTAATATGAATGAGTGTTTGGAGCGTATGCTTAGACCTTTCTACCAATACAACTAAAAATTAGAAGGACCAAAGGCCAGGAGCTTGACACCTGTGTGTCTCGTCAATACGCTTCCTTTTCTGTCGTCTCTGCACTCCTGGATGCTAAGTTAAGTCCTGTGGCCATGCTCACTGGAACGCAACCTTGGAGCAAATGTAGGTGAGCAAGGTGGCCCAAGATGGACAATACTTGGGGTGATATTAATTTAATATTCTTAAACCTCATAACAAACCACTTAGTCTTTGCTTATCTGATGAAGACAAATTTTTCTGTATGATTAGTTCCAGCCAACATTTCTTCCAAATCCCAGAATGGAGAGGTGAGTCTAAGAAATCTTTATGCATATTCTTAACTAAATTAATGTAGCCATGTTGACAAGGTCATTTAAAGAAACAAGCAACTCATGGCAATAAAAGAGGAAGAGGAATATACCGCATAGGGTGAGAGGCATGTGAGAAACACTTTATAATTTGCTGAAATATAAATGCAATAAGCTTATGCTTTAGAAATCAAATATACACTGATTTTAATAGCATGTATCCTTTCTTCTTTTTTCCTCCTCTGTGAATTTTGTTCTTTCTTTTTTCTTTCTCCTAGAGAATATTGAGAAAGTAGTCTAAAAAAGTAACTTGAAATGCCCACAGATTAGTGATTTGGCACATAGCCTAGGATTTAAAGAAATAATTACTTTGATAGGGATAACATATTAAAAGAAATATATATATTTAGAAAAATACCCATGGTCATTCTCTATTAAAAATGCTATCTTTTTAAAAAAACAAAGGATGCCCTACTGATCTTCTGTATCTTATTGAGCACTTACTACATGTTGCACCTCTGCCACTTGCATTTCTCCCACTTCTTCAGTTAAGTTTGGTACCATGCTTTAGGCATGTTAAAAAGTAAACTGAGACACAATAAAACTTGGAAGAGTTTATTTCAACAAATAGCAATTCATGAATCCAGAAGCCCCAAACCAGAAGTGGTTCAGGAACTCCACTGAAGGAAAGAAGGATGAACTTGGTAGTAAGCAAAGAAAATAGTTGATTGGTGACAGTTGTATAGTTGCCTTATTTCGTCCACCTTGTTGGAAAATCCCTAGTTATATAATTATAACTTAGTTGGCTGCTTCATATTGGTAGACCTTAAATTCTGTTTTCCTTTAAAATGGGCATTTACAAGAAATAGCTCAGTTAAGTTTCACTTATGTTTGCAAACCAAGCAAAGTTCGGGTCAGGTACAAAGCTTAGCTAGCTGTGTCTGCTCAGGGATTCTTCAGGCCCAGTTTCCACATTAATTGGCTTTAGCAGGAACTACTTTTCGTTTGAGGGAAGAGGGTCTCAGGGAAAAGGTTTCACTGAGGAGGTAACCATGACAGCGTTATGTGATTTTCCAAATGGAGAACAGGAGGAAATGCTCTCAAAGCAACAGATGAAGGAAACAGAAAGATTAAAGAGATTCCAAATGGAAAAGCGGAGATTTGAATGGAGGACTCCAATGTTGAAGACTTGTGTCTCTACCAAGACTTCTTAATTTCTTGAAGGCAAAGGATTGTGTGTATTCACATTTACTTATTCAATACTTGAACAGCACCTGGTAATTTCTCAGTAAATCCTGTGCATTTCACCTTTTAAACCTATGTCATTATTCCCCTTGCTCCTTTCAAACCCCTGTTCTGAGATGGTTCCCTCAAGTGAACAATGACAATAATCTCCAAAGTAATTTTCCTGCCTCTTATTTTTTACTTTCAATCTATCTTCCAGAGGATTCATCCCCTGCCTACGTCTTTAATATCTCCTGAGCTTGCAAACTTTACAATCGACCCATGAAGCCACTCAGTGCTCTCCGAACACCAAAGGCAAATTCTGTGACAATACGTCTCCATGATAGCATCTCATTTTCTCTTTGCTGAAATGAGTTTGTATATCTGAAAACATACCTGACTTATCCTTCAAGACTCATTTCAAGGTTTTCTCTGTGGCATTGTTTTAAATTTACCCAGAATTGGCAGCTCTCTTCTTTTTGCTGGCTTTAGGTCTTGTAGAAACATTCTTACAGTGTGTTGTAATGATCTGGATTTTTATGTGTTTCTCCTACTAAGCCGGAAGTTCCTGGAGGCAAGGACATCTTATTTGGCACTATATCCTTAGAACATGTGTGCTTGGGCTCAATAAATGTTATTGAATGGATTTTTGTTGAACAAATGAATGGATAATCCATGCTTGAGCAACAAGATACTAACAAGTGCCACAAGACATTGTTCCTTTTATCAGAGGTTATAATCTGTGACAAGGAAGCTTGTCTCTAGACAGAGCATGAATTCGTAGAACCCTGAATCTCTTGGCATTCTGGGGATAGCAGTGTGACACCAAGTGTCTTGGGAAATTGTGAGCAGGATGACAAAAGCGCACAGATTACCACCACGTTGTATAAAAGCTACATCAACCCCCCAAGCAGTGGAATGATACAGTTAGATCAGGAAAACAGAGTTCACATGGAGATAAAATCTAAAAATAATAGCCTGAGAAGTGATGACTCTTCTCTCTAAGATATAATTGTTTCAGATGGATATTGCTTACATCTGACAATTTGGATAATCTTAGAATCAGCTCATCAAAGTTGTGTAGAACATTAGCATCTCTTGATTTCGGCTTCCCATTTAGGGCAGGATTTCTGGAGAGATGCTGATCCAGACGTTCCACTGGAACACTTCCAGGGATGGGAATGCCATTGCTGGAAAGGGAGACATTTCCTTATTTTGGAGGCAACCCATTTAATTTTGGATTATTCATGTTGAGCTGAAATCTGCCTTCATCCATTGCCTCTGGTTCTTTTTCCTAGAGCTACACAGAATGTATCTACTTGTTTTTCTTGTATGAAAACTTTTCATGTATTTGAATAGAGTTATCATTTCTCTCAAAGCCTCTTTTCCCCAAGATTGGAAACACTCCATTTCATTTAATAATCCCTTATGTAATGTTCCTTTAAAGCTTTCCAGCTCTCTCTGGTCATATTCCAAAGGACACAGTCCAATGTAGCAACCAAATGTGGACGCAGTACTATAGATGTACCTAAGCATTGCAAATGTTTCTCACTTTTTATGTGCAATATACTTCCTTACTAAAATCAACTATTGTATTATATTCAATGGATAAATGGATCAAAATAATATATGCTAGGAATTGTTGTTGGGGCCAGTATAGAAAGGTCTTCATGAAGCCCACAACCTAACACAAACTGAAAAATACCCTCTTAGAAATTATATTATCTAAGTACTAGAATTGAGCTATAAGCAAGTTATAATCATGAAGTAACTAGTATATCAGGTTTTTAGACAATTAAAGATCTACGATTATTTCAGAAGACTTGGTATTCCTCAACAACACCCTAATCTCAAAAACCTGTGTTATTTAAAAATCTTTATACATTTTGTACACTGTATGCACTTTATACATATCTTTCCTAACTTCGTCTTGTTGGTTTTGTTATAATGCCAACATAGCAAGGTCTTTTAAATCTTTATTCTGTCATCAAGTATGTTAGTTTTCCTCTCTAAGCTTTGTGTCACCTTTAAGTCTGATAGCTACAGGGAAATTGGCTGCTGTTAACGTGAACGAAATGGTTCATGTTCTGTTTTCCCAGCAGAAATATGTGTTGGGGAATTTGGCTAATGGGAAGTGGCAAGGCATATATTTAGAAAAGACAGTTTATTCTACCCTAGACAAATATAGATGCTTGGAATTCTATCCGCCATGACTCATAGAAAGTGCAGAGAGTTCTCATCCCCTAATGGCCGCATGGTGTTAGCCGTTAGCAAGTGGTGAAGTCAGGGCCTGAGAAACAACAAAAGGGGAGCAATGGATGATTTTTGAAATGCCAATGTCTGACCACCAAAAGCCAGATTGCAAGTTGGAAGGCCTCCTTAACGCCATCCCCCAACGTAGCATATCATGTACTTAATAATCATGGAAATTTCTTTAGGTCTCTGCCTGAATTCCATGTTGCTGGACAGGACTTCCCTGATTACCCTGTACAAATAGCAGTAGCCCTGCTTTTGTGCTTTCTCTGTCTCTTGCCCTGCACTGTTTCCCATGGCTCTTATCACTGTTAGAAATACTACATAGTTCCTGCTTGTTTACTGTCAGACTCCTTCCATCCCCCACGCCCACGTGCACTGGAATATAAGCTCTGTGCAAGCCCGGGCTTTGGTTTATTGCCTCTAGTGCCCTCACTGCTGTGCATGGTGCCTGGCACTCACACATGTTCTATGGGTAGGTGCTCAATAAATATTTGCTGAATAAATGAGTAAATGAAGCTGGAACAAAATGGTTGTAAATTATGTACTTAGCTGGCAGAAGATTTTAAAACAACAATAATGACTGACAGAGACAACCGAGAAAGTCATGTTTATTTGATCCTTCCTGTAAAGATAAGATTAATTGTACAAAGAATTTTGAGCTTCTCTAAATCAAGGAACTTTCTGTGTATTTTTGGTGGATGCTGGTGTTATTTAGCCATGTGAAGAAAAGAGTTTGAGATAGTAATCATAGCTGCTCATTACCAAATACTAAGTATGACGTGCTTAACATTTATTTTGTTGTTAAGCATAGATTTTATTGTGCACCTCGTTTATACTGAAGTGGAGGCTCAGTCATTTGTCAAGGGTCCATAGCTCAAAAGGGCCAGAGTCTGCCTTGCAACACTTAATCACCAGCAAAGGTAAGCAAAGAAACAAATGTCATTGTCCTTTACGAAACGTCCTGATGTAGTCGCCACCCAAGTTGAGGAATTTAGTGCCCAGCGGAAGCATTTGTGGTAGAGCTGATTGGAGCCCTGCGGTGGGCACAACTGCATAATCACAATGGCTCTGCTTCAAAAGTGACCACCACAATGACACCTGGCTATTTTCTACTCCTTCCCTTTCTTTCAAATCAAATTTGCCAAGAAAATCAGGTCAATGTTTTCGAAGCGGTCAGCATTCTTTACATCTGAAACAACTTATGTTTTCTTCCATCACATTCATCACCCCCTCAACATAGATTTTACAATCCAGATAAGAGAGCTGAGTGGAGAAAAGTCTGCACTTCTCTCTCAACTGGCAATTTTATTAGGTCAGATAAACTACAAAGCTTGCTCTTCGGGCCCTAGCTGATCTCTGAAACTCTCACAGAAATAATTTTCACCCAGGAGTTAGCAGGAGGAAGCAAAGGGATTGTCTGGGAACCAGACACATGTTGCAGGCAAGGGAGAGAAGACAGAAATGTCATGGTGGTGCGGGCCTTTTGTGGAGCTACTCTTTCTTCAGCTTCACCCACACTGTGCCGCCCACTGTTGGCAATGACCTTGGATAGCTGAGCTCGTGGGGACCAGCAGAGTTCCTCCAGGCCTTGCACCCTAGCGAACAGACTGAGCACGGAGCCCACTCTCATCCACTTTGTGGAAATGTATGTCATCTGCACTTGAATTAAGATCATGCCTTTCTTATTTTGGAAACTCTCTCTTTCCCTACTCACATGTTCAAGCATCATGTGTTGCCTTTCAGCACCGCTTACGTACAGGAATAAAATGGATGGGAGGAAAGTTGGGAAATTTTAACACTCAGCAAAGACCACACAAGGGGCAATTCGTGACACGAGTTCTGCAGCCTTGCCCTCAGAGGGCTCTTTCCTATCAACAGTTGTGTGAAGGATGAGTGGGTCCTCGGAGCAGCTGCCGTGCCTTCCTCATTGCTTTCAGCAGACTCGAAAGTATCTGATTTAAGAGGGCTTGAGTTTCCTCCCAACAGGCATCTCAGGTTCTGATCTCACTTATGAAAAGGAAGAGATCCAGGCTGCTATCCAGCAAGAGTCCTGGTCAGAGATAGTGCGTTGAAGGAGTTAGTACCAAAAAGTGTTGAGTGTATTTACTTCTGGATAGAGCACAAACAAACATAAGACCCGCTCTCTTCTAGAACTTCATCCCCAGCTCTCCATCTGGTCTGGAGGCATCCAGTTCAGGAAAAGAGCGGGTGCCACTGAGGACTCTTCAGTTTGTCCTCTTCTAAGCAGAGGTGTAGAGAAGGGTGACCAGAAATCCTGTTCCTAAATGGGTATTGCTGTCCTGAAAGTTGTGCCGTGGACCTCAGTCTTGTACCAGGACTCCAAAGACTTCGTCAGCAGACAGAGTCAGTCCAGAGTGCCTGATTTCTCCAGTCCAAGGTCAGCAGAACACGTCAGCACAGGCACCTTGCCCCAAACATTATTTTTCTCCCTTCACTGCAAGATCAAAAAATAATTATAGCTTTAGTGAACAGACTACTTAAAAACATAATAACTCTAAAGATCTTTGTTTATTCACAAAATAAAAACATGAAGTACCTATTCTATGAGAGGCGTTGCATGAGCTTTTGGGAGTGAGTGATACAAATGTAGAGCTAACACATTAACATACTTCTTTTTCCAAAGCCTTCATTTTGTGTGGGGAGGGAGAACAACATAGAAACCAGAATTGCCAGAGTGATCTCTCATGCAATTATGTCATTTCTCACGTATATCTGTGAAAGTTCTCCCTGTACCCTCAATTCCTCCCAGTGACAAGTCAGGTTCCTTGTCCTGGCAAACGAGACCGTCCCCAGCCTGTGCAGTCCAGCCTGCCTCTCCCGCCTCGTCCATCCCTTTCCTTGGCCAGTCCTCCAACGCGGTAGCATCAGTTGGCTTCTTGTACTTTTTTCAATGTTTTGCAGTGTTTTTCATCTTTATTGTCCCTTCATCTAGAATGTCCTTCCCTCGTTTATCCCAATTACCTACATGTTTTTGAAAGGGTCCACTTCAGCCTCCTTCTAGAAGTCTTTTCTGAGTTTCTTACTAATCTTGAAGTCTTGCAGTCTTCAAAGCCCCCACTGCAGCGTTACTTCCACAGGGTTCAAAAGAAACCTATTGCAAGTCACCGCCTTTGTACTAGCACAGTGGATGCTTCTTGAGGACAAATGGCTTCTAGTGCCTCCGTAACAGGAAATGGCTTGGGGGGGGGGGGGATTTTTCTGTCTCTTTAAAACTTCCCCCACTCTTTTTGGGAACTGCAGAGCCTGGCCTATCTCCAAACTCCAAGGTGGCACCACGCCTTTGTCTTTGGCAGAGGTAGTAAAAACTAGAATAGTCAACCACCATAATTACCCGAAGCTGAGAACCCTCCCTTTAAAAGCTCTGTATTTCTGCCTATGTTCAGGAAATTTGGGATTTTGAGATGAGAAGGTCTGCCATTTTTCCTCTTTTGCTAAGTAAACTCTCCTTCCTTCGTCCCCAAACCACTTGTCCTTGTTCTTCTGATTTGACCTTGTGAACGAGTGGCCAAGTTTTCGGTAACACCTCTGTTTTCTTAGCACAGAACCCAGTGCCTGTTGTCTTGTAGCCCTTAAAGATGTTAAGTAGATCAATAAATGAAAAAAGTGATGGTGACACAAAGTGTATAACAAAGCAAAAGAAAAAAAGGATACTGCAATAGAAACGCAAGGGAAGGAGTGAAATGTAGTTGGAAGAAGTGCGTTTATGATGTGCTTGTGATTGGTGAAGCCCGACTTGGAGAGATGGATTGGACAGAGCCTTGGAGAACAGCTCAGACTCAGGAAAAGAGGGAAGTTTTTCAGAATGAAGATTTGACATAAAGAAAAGCAGAGATGTCTGAAACAGTGGGCTGAATAGAGGCCTACAAAATAAGACAGGAAAAGCAGAGTGAGATTATTTATAGGGAGTTAAGACTACCGTGAAAAGACTGTGGCCTTAATTTAGAAAGCCACAGGGAGCCATTGACAGTTTATGAGAAAGAAAATTCTATAGTATAATGCTTGTTTTAGGGAGATAATTACTGTAGCAATGTGAAGGATGGTTTAAAATTCAGAAAGCCAAGAAAGAAAGAATTTCCAAAAGAATGGTGCCACGGCGAAATCGGATGAGAACTGAGAACAGGCCACCTGTTGGCAAAGGAAGATTGGGAGGGTGGAGAAGAGGAATGAAAATATTCCCAGCCATCAGCAAAAGAGGCCAAAGGGACTGAGATGACAAGCAAAGTGGGAGAATGAGCCTTGGAAGTTTGTGTAGACTTTTTCTCTAGGAAAAGAGAGCAGGAGGAGAAAGGAGGAGAAAAGGGTTGAGGATTTGGGGGCCCTCTGAGGTGAAGATGGGTGGAGAATTTTGACACTGATAATTCATTTAGGTCATATTTGATACTTTCGTTTAAGGCAAGACAAGGTCTTGTGACGACTGGAAGAAAAGTGGAGGATGTGGTTTGGGTTTGAACAGCGTGGAGAAAGTCCAGAGCAGTGCCACAGGGACTAAGAAAGGAGTCAGCCAGTGTGCAGGGAAGACCTGACAAGGCGCCTGAGGTCGTGCCTGAAATAACACAGCTCAGGCTTTTGTTTTGTTTTTGCGGAGGCAACCACCATGGTTCCAGTTATCTACTGCTGACTAGCAAACCGCCAAAAAATGCAGTGGCTTAAAACAATGATTATTTTATTATGTTCACCATCCATGGGTCAAAAGTCAGGGCAGGGCATGCTGGGTGATTCTTCTGCTCCACGTGGTGTTGCCCATGGTCATTGGGTGGGGCTCAGCTGGTGGCTGGGGGAATCTGGGGTGTCCAAGAAGGCTTCACTCTCACGTCTGGCCCCTTAGCAGGGAAGGCTGGAAGCCTCGCATGCCTGAGTCCCTCTGTCTGTCCATGTACTCTGGAGGTATTTCCCACGGACTCCTCATCTGAGCACCCAGACTTCTTTCTAACAGGGCGGCTCAGGGAAAAGCCTGCCATCCTGGGACCAGAACCCGCACAGAGCCAGTCCAACAAGCTCGATCGTGTAAAGCAGAGGGAGAAAGAACCCCCCTAGTTTCAAGGGGAGAGGACCTGCACCCCCCTCTTGATGGAAGGAAGGTCACAGTATTTTTGGCTAGCTCTTATTTTTTTCATGCTGTAAATCACACTCTAACATGTTTATTTTCTGTTTTCTGTCATTTCCCCGCTGGAATGTAAGTTCCATAGATCTGGGAGTTTTTTTCGATTTTTTGTTTTGTTGTTTTGTTTTTTGCCCCAAAGTGCCTGATCTGCGGTAGACACTTAATACATATTTGCTACATAAATGATGGAAGAATGGAGAAAGAGGAGTGAGTCACATGGGCATGAAGTGCCTGGGGTTGAGGTCATCCAGGAAGATGACAGAGACTGCAAGGTGACAGTTCCCTGCACATACACGTGGCTCCAGCGCCCTGTCATCGGCAGCAATGGCTCTGTGGCTTTCAACCCCCTCCCCCCCATCCTACGCCCTGGCAGCACAGGTGTCAGCATCTTTAGGACATCTCCTCCAGAGTGCTGGTGAATATTTGTAGCCTATTCCAGTTGGAAGCCCTACTTCAGTTAAAACTATTGCTCCTGACAAGTGACTCATTCATCATACAGTCTGGCAGTGTCTTCACTTACATTTCACAGAGTGGGTTTCATGTTATGAGTCCCCCTGAAATTGTGTGGAGAAATGCATCATGTTAGGGGAGTCTCTAGGAGCTCCACCAAATCTCAAAGGGGGGTTTGACCCCCAAATTTTAAGAAACCCTCTGAGAATAAAATAATATGTTGACTTTACCTTTGAAATATGAAAGTTCAGGTTTTCAAACACGATGGAAAAAAAAATACCCCAAATGGGGAGAAAAGCACTTGTAATATTAACTAAGGCCACATATGTAGAGAGCAAATTGATGAAATCACCTTTAATGATTCCCTGGGAGCTACTGTGTTTCCCCCAAAATAAGATAGGGTCTTATATTTATTTTTCCTCAAGAAGACACCCTAGGGCTTATTTTCAGGGGATGTGTTATTTTCCCCTCAAAGCCTCAGCTTGCAGCACACACAGGATGGCCGGGACCTGACAGGGGGAGCTGACCTTTTGGTGGGGCTGCCCGCACCTTTCCGGTCACCTCTGGGATAGTAGCTGTCACAATGGGGCAGATGAGAAGGGCTGCTCATCTTCTTTACCTCTCAGCGACGAAATGCATGGGTTGTGCAGGTGCGCTGCGTAGCCACGTCCATCTCTAGGTCTTATTTTCGGGGTAGGGCTTATATTGCGCAAATGCTTAGAAATCCTGCTAGGGCTTATTTTATGGGTAGGTCTTATTTTCGGGGAAACACGGTATTATGTTTGGCTGAGGGCATGAGAGCCCACAGGGACTTATAGATAAAGTTATTCTAACAGCAAAAAGAAGCCATAGCATTATGTCAAAAAGTCACTCAACAAAAAGTATTTTTGGAGACTTAGACTGTAAAAAAGTATGTTTCTTCATCAGTCAGTGCTTAAAAGCCTTTGGTGATTATAAAGTGGCGTTTTTTTTAATACCTTAAGTATATATTAACTATGGAATTTGAACTAAAATTATTACTCCATTATTTGAAAATACTTTCATACACTTTTCTTTCCTCCTTTTCTATTAAATTACTTACCAAAAGTAAGAAGATTTTTTAAAAAGTTTATAGTTGCCACACAAACCAATATAATAGGTATATATATATAGTTAAATATTTTTACAATTGAATAGTTAATAAATTGAAGAGACTATAAAGGTATCAGGCATATTACACTAGAAATATAAAAAATATAGATAATAGGTTTTAAATTGCACTAAAATATTAAAATGCAGGCTTTAAAGTTCTATTTGTTTTCTTATTTATTTTAATCTTTTAATTTGACAGATAACATGGTATATATTACTTGATGTTTTGAAGTATGTGTGTATGTGTGTAAATGTGTGTGTATATATATATATATATACATATATATAGTGTGATAGTTAAATCTAGCTAATTCACAGTAGCATTACATAATTATTATTACTTTTGTGGTGAAAGCACTTAACATCCAAATCTCTTTGCATTTGTATGAATATAATAAATCATCATTAATTATAGTCACCTAGCTATTCAATAGATCTTTTGAATTTATTCTTCCTAACTGTAAATATGTGTCTTTTGATCAACCTCTCCCCATTCCCTTTCCATTTTCTTACTTATAAGCATAACTAACTAAAGACTATCACCACTAGAACTTTTTGCCATGATCTAAATTTTAAGTAAGTGAAAAAGCTAAATCTCATCCCTATCCAGATTCCCTTCTCAATGCCTGAAAATATGTCAATGAACAACCATTGCATATGACCCTTGACTTCCTCCCAATCACATAGATTTAGGGATATCACTCATTTCAGCTTGAACTTCAGATCCTAGCACTTTCTGGGTTCTATTGCTGAGGTAGGACATGGACAAATATTGGGCAAATAGAAATTTGAAATAAATAAACTTGTGTGCTTTATAATCTAATTCATTCTTTGTCCCCAGCCTATAGTTCAAATCCTACTTGTTTTCACCTTCCACTCAAAAACTCAACACCCTAAAATAGATATTTATGGTCTTACTCTGAGATCAAAACAAAACAAAGGAAAAAAACAGCAATCCTTTAAACATCTTCCTGATGAGATTACAATGTTATTTTTTATTTAGAATGCTCCTGAGGGATAAAACAGTCCACTTCTCTTCAAGTACCAATAGTGGCTCTTCATCGCTCAATGAATCAATACTTTGCCTCTTCCATTTGTCATACAAAATGCATGGATAACATGACCAGTTAGACAAGAGTTAGGGAAAATTAGGTTGAAATTTATGCTTGACTAGTTCACAATTAAGATCCAACCAAAATATAGGGAGAATTTTTAAAATCTTTTGATCCAGCTTCAAATCCAGGAATGAGAAGTCAGCTATGTCAAAATCCAATTTATCAACACAGAGTGAGCATGAGTCTGATACAGGACACAGAGGTTAAGGGATGTATAGTACTTCCTGGGTCACAGGAACTTGTACCCCTATATAGATTGCTCGAGTTCTAAATGCATGTGCTGTGTATGCAAGTGGCAGAGACAATTGGAGGTGAAGTAGCACCCTGGTCCTAGCTGTGCATTTGTATAAGAATAAGAACTGCAGGGAGGAGGTTTACAAAGTCTTTGGGCAATCTTATTTTTATCAGTCACCAACATATGCTTTCTCACTAAACTGGAATAGCCTTTTTCCTTAGCCTGCAAAATATCAAACTTGCTGTCTTAGTCCATTTTGTGTTGTGATGAAGGACTGTCTGAGGCTGGGTAATTTATAAAGGAAAGAAGCTTATTTGGCTCACAGTTCTGCAGGCTGTACAAGAAGAATGGCACCCGTGTCTGCCTGGCTTCTTCTACTCAGGCAGAAGGCAAAAGGAGCCACCGTGTGCAGAGATCACATGGTGAGAGGGGAAGCAAGAGAGAAGGGAGAGGTGCAAGACTCTTCACAAACCAGCTCTTATGGAACTAATAGAGTGAGAATTCACTCACCCTCAAGGGAGAGCAGTAATCTATTCATAACAGATCTGTCTCCATGACCCAAACACCTCCCATTAGCCCCCACTTCCAACATTGGGTTCAGATTTCTATGTAGCACTTATATTATAATCTGTATTTCTATTAATGCTGTAACTCTTTGTTTGAGATGTTCCTTCATATTTTATCCACCTATCCAAATTCTCTTACTCTGCTTTGTATTATATTTTCAAATGCTAGAGATGGAATTGAGTTCTAATTCTGTTTCACTTGTGAAGCCATCTTCAAATTTCTCATGTCATACTAACCCATCTCTTCTTGGAACTTCTGCACTAACAGTGAATTGTGGCCATCTCATATGTTCTTAGTTTCATAAGTAAAGAGTAGCAGCCATGTTTAACTTGTTTGCTGTCTTACATGAAGCCTAGCATAGTGCCAAGAGCAAGAAATAATCTTTGGATGACTGTCTTAGCCAAAGTTCAATTTTTCCAAAAAGTTATTGAGCTTTTAGAAATATAAAACTGTTTTTATAAAGAATAAATATTATAATCATGAAACCACTGAATTTAAGACCTGACAGTGATGTTAGCATCTCATATGACTTCCACATTTAATAGAGAAGGAAAATGACATGCAGAATAATTTGGTGATTTGCACAAAGCTCAGCAGTAAACTAGAGACAGATACATGGCTATCTGGATTCTAGCCTCATTCCAATGCTCTTTGTTAAACTGTGCTATAGTACAAAGCATACCTTCATGGAATACAAAACTGAATGAAAATATTTTAATTATGCTTTTCTTCTGAGTTTATGTTCAGGCATGCTTTCTTGTAACCTGCAAAATAAATTGTCTAGATATGACTGTGGCTGACATTGTTGGTTGGCTATCCAATGTACATTCTCCTTTAGTTCTCTCTCTCTCTCTCTCTCTCTCTCTCTCTCTCTCTCTCTCTCTCTCTCTCTCTCTCTCCACATACACACACAGATGGCTATGTTTCTAATTAATATCTAAAACCTCCCAGCCCTCATGGTGTTGTTTCTTCTCACTAATAAGACATAATTAAAAGTCTGCTGGGAAATGATTACTTTTCCAAAGGAAAAAAAAAAAAGAAAAAGTCCGTATGTGGAGAAGATTTTTGTCTCTTGACCACTTTGCCTTCATTGTGTTTGGAATGCAGACATGAGCCTGGATGTGCAGCAGGCATCTCACTATTGTGGGACAAGGGCCAACTCATGGACTAGGACAAGACTGATGGAAGGAACCTGGGTCCTGGAGAACATCCTTGAAGAGCTGGCTCTGTCCTGGGACAACTCCACATTTTCAAGTGAGAACTAGAAATCCCTTATTTATTTAATCCATCAGTTTTTAAATTTTCTGTTACTTGTACTTAAACAATCCCCAACTTCTCCCCAAAGATAGTATCACAAAAATAAGTTAAAATGCAGTGGATCTAGTGACGAATTCAGTTACATTATCTGACTAGCCACTTTCTCAATGACTTTGGTGCAATTGTGCTTTTCAATATATAAAAGCACAACTATTTTTTTAAGTGGCTTCAATATGCTAGACACATTTTTAAACCCTTTGAATATATTACCTCATTTTATCATCACAACAGTACAAGGGATTCACTGGTATCCTTACTCAACAGATAACAGAGGATGTTTGGAGGTTATCTTGCTTATGGTCACACAGTAAGTGGCAGGTGTCCTTGTGATGTGAATGACCATGTCCTGTTCATCTATCACTCCATATAACAAGCCATGTGAAGCGTAGCTCTGTGAGTCAAGGTATTGTTTTATAGTTTAAGATAGTTGACAAACAACCTTGTTTTCTTCTCCAGAAATGAAGCACTAAAGCTGTAGTGAAAATATAATCTGGACAACCTGTATACAATCCAAATAGAGAATAAGTTAAAGTATAATTCTGAAACTGTGAATTTAGTAATTTCATAGAGAATCAATTATAGAACTGATTCTATTTTTCACTCTGGCTCTTAAACTTGGCCTTGTGTTGTTATGGTAATTATTCCAGGTATAGCTGCCTCCAGCTTAAAAAAAAAAGTTACATTCCACAGCTTTTCAACACTTCAGCATAAGCCCCACTTAAGTGGAATGACCTTCTAAGACTTGCTTTTCTCCTGCAGAAACATAATTTAAGTTCAGGCTCCAAATGTGATCAACCTCTGAGTCTTTTAGGTAATTCATTTTTTTTTTATCCTTTATTCTCTAGGGATTCTTTTATTCATTGTTAGCCCCAGAAAACAAAAGTAAGCATAAAAGGAGAAATAGGGTATTTCTGTATAAAATGGCTAAATATGTGATAATAAAACAAAATAATTGAATACTCACATCATTTAAATTGCCACTAATTACTACAACTGTTAAAAAGGTAATTATAAATTTAATTGTATCTGTTCAACTGAGTAAAGTGGCCCATTGAAGTCAACTCTAAATATACTTCAAGGTAAAATATAATATCTTTGCTTACTTAGTAATATTAATTGAGAAAAAATGTTTTCCTGGTTTGAACTTTTTGTAAGTTTGCCACAGTAAAGTGAAGAAACTTTGGCATGGATATACAGATAATAGGTTTAGATTCTTTATTCAATGTACAGTGTTTTGGATGAGAGTCAAAACAAAAATCTGTAGTTTCAGATGAAAACTTCTATAACATTTAAAGACTGTGAACCATATCTAATACCATAAGACTAACTGACAATGGGCTTGTTTTTAATGTGTTGCCAGGATCTCCACTGAGATCCCTTCAGAAGGCACTTTGCCACTTTCACTGAATTTTTATAGTTCCCATAATATAATTCAATTTAGCTGAACACAGACTATGTTTTATGGAGGCTCCCTGACCTCCAGTCAGGATTAATTCAGGGGTAATTTCTGGGTAGGAGAAAATCCTGACTCTCCAAGAACCCTCCGTACTACAGCAGTCCATGCTTCACTCTTAGGGAAACGAAAGCTCTAAGACCTCAGTGAGGGGGGTGGTTAATTGTTAATTGTGTGTGTCAACTTGACTGGGCTCAGGGATGCCCACATGGCTGGTAAAAACGGATTTCTGTGTGTGTCTGTGAGGGTGTTTCCCAAAGAGATTAGCATTTAAATCAGTTGACTGAGCAAAGAAGATCTGCCCTCACCAATGTGGATGGGCATTGTCCAATTTATTGAGGGCCCTGCTAGAATAAAATACAGATGAAGGGTGAATTCTCTCTGTCACCTGGAGCTAGGGCATCCATCCTCAGAGACTGAGGTTCTTGGACTTTCAACCTTGGACTGGTTTATACCAGTTTGTAGACAGGGTATCAGGGGACTTCTCAGCCTTTATAACAATGTGAGCCAATTCCCATAATAAATCCCCTCTTATATATCTATATATACACTTCTCTCTCTCTCTCTCTCTCTCTCTCTCTCTATATATATATATATATATATATATAAATATATATGTGTGTGTGTGTGTATGTATATATCTTATATACCTCCATATATTCTAGTGTTCTGCTTTTCTGGAAAACCCTGACTTATACAGTGAGTTACTGGCTCAGAGAAAAAAAAATTTACAAACAACAAAAATAAATAAATAAATGGGAAATGGAAAACAGACCACCCAGAAATTAGAGTGGTACAAATGAGAAGTATAATCTGACATCATGGGAGAGAAAGGTCATCGTAGCTATAAATCCTGAAGACTGTATATGCTGTCCTTTGAGTTTATTCACTCATTCATTCAATACTTACCTGGTGACTGTTATGTGCCAACCACGCTGTTTGGCTCTGAAAATATAAAAATGAGTATAGCACAGGCTGTAACCTCAAGGAGTTTGCAATCCAGGGGGCATCAGAAGAGAAACAATGCCAGCGAGCACTTGTAATGCACTGTAATACAAGCTAAACCAGAGAAAAGTGGAGCTCTTCTGGGTTACAGAGGAGGTAGTTTCTTATGCCCTGGTGATATGATAAAGAAAGTGCTAAGAATAAAAGATATATGATGAACTAATTAAAGAAATTTTTATTGAGCATCTACTTAGTGTGAATTCTTGTATAGATTCAGTGATATGGTAAATGCTAGAATAAAGTAATTTAGTAGTTAAAAAAGAAAAATTTATCTTGTCTTTAGGATAGAAAGTTTCAGGTGAAGACTCCATAAGGGAGAAAACTATCAAATCGAATGCATTTTTTTGTAGAAAAATTAAAGAAGGACATTAGAATAATAAGCACAGCAATGTGAAAGAACATCTCATTGAAGAGAACAGAAGAATTCCACTGTGCTAAGACCAAGAGAGGCAGGAGAGGGGGAGGGAATGGAGGCAGGGAGGGGAGGTTGGAAAGTGACAGGGGGCCAGGTAAGTTAGACCTTGCAGGCCATGCTAAAGAGAGAGCTAGAAGGCAGCCATGAAGAGGTTGTCAGGAAATCCATGAAAATGAACCCTGTCTTTAAGGAAGAAAGAATGTATTAAAATAGAAGAGCTAAGAGTAGAAAAAGACTAATCCACTTCCTTTCACATATTTACTTGGGAAGGCCAGGGAGAATTATCTACATTAAGTGCTAATTTGACTGGTCTTCACCTATGACACAAAGATTATTGATGCACCAGGTTTAATGGTTTTCCCAGCAGGGGATGAATTTGCATGAAATATCAAAGCTGTCTTGTCAAGCCTTTACAAGAAGGCTGGGAGTTGTTAAAAGTTGTAGTCCTGGGCTTAGACACAGAGAAAATTCTGAAGTTGGCAAAGTTGTTTTTTAGTTCCCACTAAATTTGCTAGTGGGATGAGAGAGAGAGAGAGAGAAAAAGAGAGAGAGGAGAGATTGGTTGAGAAAAAAGGGGACACAAAGCACGTGCTTTTCCTTTGGAAATCTGTATATATTTCCAGGAAAATGTAACCTATTTTTAATTAGAATAGTTACACCTCAGCAAAATTTGATTTGGCAGGAAATATTAGCATCCTAATTCCTTATAACATCTCTTCTAAATCTCCGTAAATTGCTTCCCTTTGCAGTAAGGGATGGTTTGCCATCTCTCAATGAATCTTGGAGAGACTTGAGTTTTGTTCTTGGCCTTGGAATGGCCAAATGCATTCTACCACTTCTAACTGTAAGAGCAAGAAGATTCTTGTCAGGTCACTTTAGATACAAGGCAAATACATCATACGAATAGTAATTTCTGAGAACACAAATGCACAACTACAAGCCAATTTCATTCTTCTGACAAGTGCATCAAAGGGAAACACAGAACATGGAATGAGTTTGTTAAATAATAATGACCAAAGCCCTGTAAAACAGCTAATTTGATTCTTTTAGACTGACTGGCTGCCTCCGGGCAGGGGTGAGAAACCTGTAGCCTTAAGGGACACATGTGGCACTCCAGGTCCGTCAGGGCAGTCTTTTGACTGAATCCAAATTTTGCAGAACACATTCTTTCATTTTTATTAATACATTTTTGTTCATCTTTTATGTTTTAATTTTATTTTTTAAATGAACATATTTACCAAATAATAAAATAAGTTTTAACAAAATACTCCTTCCAGATTGACAGGCACAATTAGAACATTAGTAAGACATAGGAGTAAAATTGACAGCTGCTATGCTCATGATTAGTTTTAAGTTCCCCTGCCTAACTGGTGGCACTACCCCACGAGGCTGGTTGACAAGAGTTTATGAGGGTCGAGTATGCCAGTCTGTCATCAGCTTTTGACAACAGTGCAAAGTGTCTCTGTTTGAAATGGAATTTGTGAATATTGCACAGCTTGACAGTATTTTTTAATTCTTTTAATTCTGTCTGCTTAACAAGTCATCATGTCAAAGAAGATTGAGAGAACACTGAAAGAAGAAAACAGATTTTTTTCATGAGGATTGGGAACTGCAATATTATCTTATTTCTGCTAAAGATAAAATGATATGCATGCTTTGTGATACTGAAATATCAACATTAAAGAAATTCAATGCTCATAAGAATTATAACACTCCTAAGGGCCACAAATATTTTCAATTAGAGGGAGAGGCACAAAAGGTTGTATTGCAGAAATTAAAAGATAAAAACCAAAAGCAAAGACAAGTTTTCTAAGCAGCAATAAGATCTAGAAATAAAGCCACTGAAGCAACTTATAAGGTAGCTAATACACTCAGAAACAAAAGGAAGCCATTCAGTGATGGAGAAATTGTGAAAGAATACATCCTTGAAGTTGTAGGATGCAGAGAGAACCATAATTGATCAGCAGCGTGAATTAGCCTTCAACTTAACAGAAAAACTTCATGCAATGCTTCAAAAGGAGACTACATGTTATTCAATCATTTTAGATGAATCAATTGATACTACTGACTCAGCACAGGTTTTATACTTCCTCAAGGTCATAATAGAAGATTTTCTTTGCTAAAAAGAGTTAAATCACTTTGGGAAATTTTGAGAATAGAACATGGGGATAGATACTTTCAACAATTTTCAAGATAAATGTCGTGAAGTTGGACTGCATATAGTAAGTTTAGTGATTGTATGTACTGATGGTGCACCTTCCATGACAGGAAAATATGAAGGGTTTATTGCACAGATAAAAAAATGATTAACAGATCCATATGCTCTCATTTCTTTTCATTGTATCTTGCACCAGCAAAATCTCTGTCCTAAAGAGTATTTTAAGTGACACTTTGCAGCAAGTTGTAAGCATTGTTAACTATATTCATGCAAATGCAACACAGCATCATCAATTTCATAACATGCAAAAGTTGAATGATGTAGATTTGCCATATCATTCTGAAGTGTGTCAGCTACTGCAGGACAGGTGTTAGCCCAAATTTTATCTCTGTGAGAACAGGTGGTTAAATTTTATGAAGAACAGAATCAGCAATGTGAATTATTGAAAGAAGATTTATGTAGGAATGCTTCATTTCTATGTGATGTCATCTCAAATCAAAATGACTTGAATATTTCTTTCCAAGGTAAAACTATAAATTATGTGACATAAAATCCAAGCATTTCAAAAAAAGCTATCTTTTTTCAAAACACTTCTTCAAAAGAAAATTTTGGATGAACATTTTCCCCAGTAACCAAATGTTATTGATGAGCAGGGTGATTTATGCAAATCACTTGAAGAATCCACAGCTATTATAGACCAAATAATTGGAGAATACAATAAAATGTTCACTCGCTTTGAGAATCATGAGATCACACTGAAATTAGCAATTCAGCCTCATCTAGCTAATATCACCAAGGCACCTAAAGAACTACAGATGAAATTGATTGAGTTCTCAGTAGATGACATGTTAAAGTCATTCTTTGATGCTAAGAAAGATCCAATTGAAATACGGAAAAATGCAGTAGAATACCCACACCTTCGGCAACATGCCCCCAAAATGCTTTCTTGCTCTTCAACCACATAATGCTGAGAATCTACTTTCTCCTACTTAACCCAAATCAAGATGCCCTTAAGGTCACAAATGACTGATAGCCACCTAGGGGATCTCTTGAAACTGTGGACCTCCATGCTGCAACCAAATATTCAAATGCTTTCCAACAAAAACCAGTAGCAATAAAGTCACTAAAAGGTTAGTTAACTTTAAAAGAAACAAATAGTTTTCACTTTTTGAAATGTATTGAGTATACAGTAGTTCGATTTTTACCAACTAATGTACATTTTTGAGTATATCCACTTATATTTTCTTGAACGTGGCCTTATGTGAGTACAGCTAAATTAATGTGGCTTCCAACATGAAAAGGTTCCCCACCCCTGGGTTAGGATTCCAGCATCTTTTGTGGGGGGAACACAATGCAGCCCATAATATCTGGAAGTGGAGAAAAGAGGAGGTGGGAGATCCAGTTAGTATTCAGGATTGGGAATTTGCAGCAGCTTTTAGGAAATCACAAGATCCTAAATTAAGGAAATGGGAAGAGGCACTGGATGCAATCTGAAGCTGATAGGCCACAGCACTATTTATAATGAATCTATTTTTAAAAACTTCAAAGTAAGCAATACAACTTTTCATTTAATGTTTTTCTGCAAAGATGCAATAGAACTAAAAATCTGCTGAAAACTATAACTCTCTCATGCATTTCTCATCATGATTCTCTACTACTACTGACCAGATAATAGGATTAATCAGCAGTATCGCCACAGCACAGATATTTTCATTTATATTAAATTGGATAGGTTTTTTTTCTTTAAAATGATAAACATTACATTTTAAAGTGATTTTTTTATTTTTTTCTACAGACTGAACATTTCTAACTTTATGTCTTAGCAAATTAAAGATTCCAACATAATTTTAAATGCACACACTTTTTTTTTCCAAATGTAAGCAAACTGCAGTCATCTGGGATGAAATGTTTTTAAGAATCACGCAGGACTTACATCTTCTTCAAGAAACTTGTCACGCATACAACTCTTGATGTATGAATTCTAGCAGCCCCTCTCTTCCTTAATGAATGTTCTGAGAGGACTTCAAAAAGACAAATTAAAATCATTTGTCCCTGACATGAATATCTGAGGACTATCAAGAGCTTTTTAATAAGTTCATTTAAGGATGAATATGGGTCAAAATATTTTTATGCCCATTCTTAGAACTGACAGATTGTCACGTTCATTAATGTGGGCGAGAATAACATTATATTGCAAAAATCATCAATGGAAAATAAAAAATTGAGATGTCGTATGTAGCCTTATGAGCAACTGTGCCATTCCTGGATATTAAAATTAAACATAAGCATGTGCAACGTGTTCTCGGTCTGCAACTTAGCTTTGCAACTTAGCTTGAGAAATGCAGAGGTGCTTCTTCTCTCTCTTCCCCTCCCCTTCACCACCTTTTGGCTCCAATCTCTTTTTCTTTGTTTCTGAAACCGCCCCAGGTCACCCCCTAGGCCAGGCCTGGGGAACCTTTTCATGTTGGAAGGCCTCCTTAATTTAGGTGTAATCAAATAAGACCATATTCAAGAAACTTCAATTAAATATATTTTAAAATGTATAATTCATTCATTTTATTCAACCAATATTTGTTGCTACAGTAAACAACTCCAACAACAAACCACTACCCCTGTCCTCGTAAATCTTATAGTCTAGTGGGATCCAGGGACAGAGAAGTCATAGAATTAACTACTACTGATGATTTAATTACGGCAGCTTTAATTCAAGTGTGAGTTTATCTGTCGGAGTCAGATCATGCATGGGATCAAAAACAAGCATTCTGGTAGAGGAAGTTTATAAATATACACAATCTTGCTTATCTCAAAACAGGGGAACTCCTCAGATTTTCTATCATAAAATATGTCAGGTCTGCACACATTTTTTCAGGACTTAGGTTTTAAAACAATCATTCACAATGGATTTAGGAAAGAAACACATAACAAAGCATAATAGTAAAATCATGGGTAATCATCAAAAAATCAAAATGCAGGATGTTTTGGGCTGAGATTCAAATTTTGAGAGTGAGACAGTGAACTTGAGTGCAAAATTTAGGGGTCACCAAAAAAAAAACAAAACTCAGAAATCAAAATAAATTATATTGTAATGCTATATTTCAAAAATAAAATTAATGCAAAAGAATTTATGATGAACAAAACATCAAAATTTCAAATAAAGAATACACGATCATCCAGGCATTTCCTTTAGTTGCAGACTCCATGAGGCTTAGCACAGCCCTGGTGATGACCCTTCCCCGGGCCTGGTGTGCAGGCCAGACTCTCTTTGTCCAACCAGATTCTGTCTCCACACCTTTCCAACTTGTTCTGTGCCCTGGGAGGCTGACCTATAAGGACCTGCACTAATGGTCTCGCTTATTCTCAGACTTCTCGATTGGGCCTAGCCAGTGGAAAATCTAGACAGATTGTCAGAGGACAAAGGATAATGAGATTGGAATATTTGTTCCCAGCTTCCTTGCCTACCAAGCAATGAGCCAGCCAGAAGTGGCTGTGGCCTCGATCAAAAGCCAGAGCTCCTCTTTAGTGTCCCTCTCTTGCAGCTACAATTCCTAAGCTGCTCTCCTTTCTGCTGCTACTGGGACGCTTCAATATCCCTCACTGATTCCCATAGCCCTGCCTACACCTCTGTAAATAGACTCTTTATTAAACTCTCCTCCAATATCCTGTTTATACAGGCCAAATATTCCCTGATGGGACGCAACAGCCTTGGACCAAGCCAGCTCTTATGCAGTGCCAACACACAAACCAGGACTAATGCAGTGTCTTCTACACTCTGTGATTAAGAGCTTAGTTTGATTAGATCCTGCCCCATAAGCAATGACTCCATATGATCCCTTGAGTTTGGGCCTGGCTAGTTTGCCCTCACAGAACACACCACAGTCCAAATCTGGCAATTTGTTTGTTTCATGTATGGTGGGCAAGTTTAAATGTTTGTTAAGACTAGAAAAAATATTTGCATAATCAATTAAATTGAAAAAGTTTGGCAAATATAGATTGAATCTGCATGATACATTTATTTATTTATTTCATAATACATCCTATCAATATTTCCCTTAATTTCTAGGCTAACTTAACAAAAACTTAAAAAAAGAAAAACAAAAAGAAAAACCCTGTCTGATTAAGGTACTCAGATCTATGATCTGACTCTAGCATGGACTGCAGGCTGAGCTGACATCAAGGAAATGATTCAAATGACTACATCAGTTTTCATCTTGGAAATCATGTAGTTTTCACATTAATACCCACAAAAATAATATTCCAAATCGCTTGTGTAGGCGGACATAAAACTTTTGTGTAATAATGTAATTCTTTCTCATGAGGATCATAAAATTTGGTTAACTTAATTTTTTTGTATACCAGTTATGTGGTAATAATTCAGATGTTATTACATTAATTTTTCTTGCTTTTTAAATTTTAGTGAATGCTACTTTTTGTTTCAACTTTGTAAGTATGCATTTACAATTGCAATCCTTTATCATCAGGAAGAGACTATTTTATTTTATAATAGACTAGTAATACAAAAGGGAGCAATAGAAAGTAGATATTTAGACATATTTATAAGAAGTATTAATTTTCATCAAAATATTAGAGAAAATTGATGGGTGTGATACAGGAAAGTGACCTCCCAATGCTGGGAGCTACTTGACATCCAAGTGGGTCTTTGGCTTCATGCAAGAAAGAATTCAGGAGTGAGCCAACAGTATAAAGTGAAAGCAATATTTATTCAGAAACTATAGAAAGTCTACTCCACAGACAGAGCAGAGACAAGTTTTCCCCACAGAAGGGAACCAGCTCCCTGTTTCCTGTTGTTGCCTTTCTATTAATATTTAAGCAACGGCATAATTACAGGCTAAACAAGGGGAGGAATGTTCATGGTAGGGGTGGTTTTTCACCATTTTGGTTCTAAACCATTGGAACTTGCTCTGCCTACATCCTGTTTTGATGAGAGTAATTTGAAACTTTGTTTTGAGACTTCCTGACTCAGGTAATATTGCAGCAATGCCCAAAGCAGTACCTGCCAGTTCCCTATCTCAGGAGTAATAACCTATATTCATTCTTTATGGTAAAAGTTAATTAATATATACAAAGTTGCTTATTTCAAGGCAGAACATATTGTAACAACAATGTAATTCTACTTTTAATATGCTGATTTGGCTTATTAACTAATATAAAATTCTTTGAGATCCTCAGAAGATCAGTGCTTTATAAATGGAAACTAGTAGAAAATCTATGATGTACTGATTATAAAATATACTATGCTCTACTTATTCATGTCCAATCACATTTGTGATCTCATCTAATACAGGTCATAATATATTTGTGCTTACATTGGCTGATGGGAATAGGAGAGAAATGTAACTTGCTTATTGAACACTGAATATGGAATATTGAATATCTTTCTCAAATTCTTCATGTCTTTTAACAATTGGAAGTTTCAGAGCCTCATGAAAGACAACAATGTTGATATGAATTTCTATGTATTAGGCAAACATCCTTTATAAAATTAAATGTTCTGGGTCAACATTTTATTTACTCACATTTACATCGTTACTAGAATTTTGCAAATTTATAATAAAAATTCCCACAAAATTAGAGCAGCGAACCTTCAAAAGTGTTCAAGCAACTCAAATTTCAGATTCTTCTAAAATAAAATTAGAGAGGGCACAGGCAAAAAGGGAGCCAATTAGATGTTTCCTGTTGAAATAGATCAGCCAGGTTGCCTTGAATCAATCCAATCCTGGAAGCCACAGAAGCATTGCACTAAAAGCAAACACTTTTGGGTGTGTGTTTCTGAGCTTTCATTCGAAAAAGTAAAGAAGTTTAATTAAATGTGGATGGAGACTCCCGTCTACAAAATCAAACCCATGCGATGATAGACCTAAGCAGCTTTGCAGCTCTACGACTGCACACTTAATCCGTCTGTACTTTTCAGCTGCCAGAAAATAAATTAATAAATAAATCTCTGCCCTCAGCATTCACTCGATGCCTTCCTTTTCAGGACGGAAATGGCAAATCAGATGATGGAAAACATGACTAAATATGCCATGGTTGAGAGGCCTCCCTCTATTCCAGGCTCCTCTCTCACCCTTCACTGCAACGTTAGTAAACACAAAGTGCGCATGTTCGTGCTCACCCGTCTCGCTGTAACGGTAATAGAGAGGCTCTCCAGGCTGTTACTCCACTGACCGAATATTCTAAATGTAAATTAGAACACCTACTGAAATGGATTGAAAAGAAAATTCATAAGATCAATTTCACAGGCCAAAGGAGAGCAAACTAGCACTAAGGATCCTCAGACATTAGGGGACATAAAATAGCAAGGATGTCAGGCAATGTGCCAAAAATGTATACATTCTGGGTGACCTCAAGCCCATTGCATCTGCCACCTTGCTCCTGTTGGAGTGTTTTGGTTTTTTCTTCAGTGGTTTTAGGGTTCTGCTAAAATTCTAACCAGTGCAGTTTATGGAGAGCCTTCTACTACGTACCTTCATTTAAAAATTGCATTAGCCTAACAACACGTGTTACAGTGAATCACTCCATACAATGCTCTTACTGCAATCACTGTCAAACTCTGGACCAGTCACCACGGCTCCATGGCAAGAGTTCCTGACATACCACCGGAAGGAATGGCAAAATGCCTCATAAGAGTGGCTAGGGCACATATACCTTGTTTTGTTGTGTTTTCATATCTTAATCCCCTCTGATTACTTTCCCAGTAACATATTTTTTAAAGTTATATCTAAGGCATCAGTTAGTGATTATATGCATATACCTTAGAGTCATATGCATGTGGATTTGAAACCTGATTATACCATTTGCTCCCTTCATAGTGGGCAAGGGACTGAACACCACTAAGACTTACTTTTCTCACCCATAAATGGAAAATAGTGGGAATGACACCTACCCACGGGGAAGTTGCAAGGATTAAATTAAACAATTAGTCCAACCTCTGTGGAAAGCAATATGGAGATACCTCAAAGCGATACAAGTAGATCTACCATTTGATCCAGCAATTCCACTACTGGGCATCTACCCAAAAGATCAAAAGTCACTTTATGAAAAAGACACCTGCACTCAAATGTTTATAGTAGCACAGTTCACAATTGCAAAGCTATGGAAACAACCCAAGTGCGCATCAATTCATGAGTGAAGTAATAAAATCTGGTATATGTATACCATGGAGTACTACTCAGTTTTAAGAAACAATGGTGATATAGCACCTCTTGTATATTCCTGGATAGAGCTGGAACCCATTCTACTAAGTGAAGTATCTCAAGAATGGAAAAACCAGCACCACATGTACTCACCAGCAAATTGGTATTAATGGATCAACACCTCAGTGGACTTATAGGAATAACATTTATCAGGTGTCGGGAAGGTGGGAGGGGGGAGGAGGAGATGGGTATATACAACCACAACAAGTAAGATGTGCAAAGTTTGGGGGATGGACATGCTTAAAGCTCTTACTCGAGGGAGGAGGAGGACATAGGAAATATAAGTAACCTTAACACTTGTACCCCTATAATACGCTAAAATAAAAAAAAATAAAAAAAAAATTTAAAAAAAACCACGTGTAGGTAGTGCAGCTAATTACCAGTGCTATAGAAGGTAGCTGTTTCCATAGGTAGTTTCAAAGATTGTTTTTCTTTCTCTCTTTCTCCTTTGCTTTCAGTCAACTCTCCTCACTGTTAATTTGACTCTCCTCCTGCCCATCCACGCCTCGTAGTGCCCAGGGCAAAGGTGCACAGAGCCCTCGTGTCAGGATTCAGTCCCTTTCTGGCTTCAGCTTCCATCCGTCCCCACGTGCTCCAACATCCAGACACGCCGAAACTTTCACAGTCCACACTGTTGACTCCTCCCGAATCTTCGCACAGGCTGCTTTCTCCAGTGCATGAGAACTGTGGTTCGATTGTTAGGAAGGTTCTCAAGTGTCGCTTCTTCTCCAGACTACAATTTTTCTTTCCCGGTATTCCATTCGCCCCCTGCAGCACTGGTCAGGCATTATAATTACTGCCTACTCTTCTTCTCTTCCACCAGGTGACAGACACTGAGTGGAGATCGACAGCAACTAGGTTTTGTTCTTCTAATTTTCCTGTTCTGGTCTTAACACACTGACAATCATGTTGCAGGAGTTTAAAAAAAAATGTCTGTTGAATAAAGGCCAGGGCACTGGTGAAACTGATATGGGAAACGGCCATTTTATTCAATTAAATGCAACACATGTTCATGCACTATACATGCACAAGGCAGACGCTGTCCTCTAGACGCTGAATGCCTTAGAGGAGAGATGAGCATGCGAACAGACAATTGCAATATAACAGGCAGTGAAAGGAGCTATATGGGTGCCCAGGAAGAATCATGCATTTCACTATGAAAAATTCCAATAACAAATGGCATTCTGAAAGAGTCGAAACTTGTTCTTCAGGGGAACATCTCTAGAGCATTGTCATTATTATTTATTTCCAAATTTCAAGTATAGCAAATTCCACATGTTGATCCACATGAGGATATCTATGATCTTAATATTCTGGTTAACATAAGCAACTTTATATAGGTTATTAGTCATGTGTAACAATTTCAAATAATTCATATTAATAACATATTCTTAGCTCTGAAATTAAATTGACCATAACTGCAACTTTGGTGACTGAGAAGGCACTTTGGAATAATGCAATGACTCAAGGTCAGAGTAAAATTATCTCCTAATACATAAAGAAAATGGTTATTGGAACATTCTATTGTTTGAATTATCTATAAGTAAGGATTTACTGAAACATCTGGAGTTTTGCCACCCAATGTATAGAAGGACTCAAAAGGTCATTTGCTGTTATAAATAACATAATAGCATACTTGATCTTTTCCTTCTATTTTTTCCTCTTTTCCGAATTTAATACTACAGCTTTATAAATGCATAAACATGGAACTTTCTGCAAAATTAGAGAGATGACTATTTTGTTAAATTTTTTCAGATTCTTTTAAATTTTTTATTGACTCAACATAGCACTAATATGACTGAAAGATTTCAAATTAAGCACTCAGTGATGGATTAGCTGAAATGAAGAATCATACTTCAGTCTTTGCTCCTATAACTCTGTAGCTTGGCAATTTTGTGAAAACTTTTTCATACTGAAATGCCATTCATATATGGAGAAGACCTAATTTTTAACTATTTTTTAGCAATTTTTTTCCTGCCTACTGGTTCCATTCAGCAAAGTTTCACAATTTCTCTTAAGACTCATTTATTTTCTTAAAAAATTTGGAGTAGATTACACAGAGGATAGTTTATTCCAAATAGAAATTCTTAGTCTAACCTCGTTACTAATATCCATAGCAACATTTAGAGTCAACAAGTCACAAAACATTAAGTTGAAATGACAGTCACAATATCTCTTATAGTTTTGAATGTTTGTATTATGAATTATACAGATTTTATTTTTGGATATATGTATCAGTCATATATGTTATAGACAAATTGGTCGCCAAAATGAAAGTGAGGTGCATGATAAATAAACTAAGGAAATTCTGGGTCAGTATATATAAACTTGCATCTTTCAACTTGCCTTCTGTAGAACTGACATTGTGCTGTCTTCCTGCTCTGCAACAAAATAAATGTGGACATCCTCATGAGAGTATTTCAGGATTCATAAGGAGTAGGGATTATATATACATGATTACACAGCAAATGAAAATATTTAGTGTCACACAAAACGGATTTATTTCACTGCACTAATGTCACCCCTTCCAAAAACAACAGCAGCCAGAACAAAGCATGGACACAAACAAGCAGAGGGCACCTGCTTTGCCGCTTTGTCTCGGAGACTCCTGGCATCACTCGGGCATCTGCAGTGCCCGATTATCCTCACGCAGCTTCCAAGGGCAGCTGCGGACGGAAATAAGTTCTCATTCCAAGTGAATACAAAAAAGGGCTCTTCTAAAAACATCCATTTCACAATACATAGTAGCCTGGCTAAAATAGCATCACTCTTTCTATACTCTCATTCTCATAAAAATAAAGACAGTAATTGGAAAATACACTGTAACAAGCTTGGATTCTCAGTTTCTATCTCAATCTGCTTCAGGAGCAGTAAGATGAAAGAAAGAAAAAGGGTTTTTTTTTGTATGTGTATGTATGTTTTGTTTTTATTTGATAAGGTAAAAATACTTTGTTTTGTAATTTTTTGTATAAGTAATGCATTCATTCACATGGTTTGAAAATCAAAATGGCATATAAAGGCTATACATAGAAAAGACCATGTTTATGAGTTTCTTTTGTATTCTGGAGTGTTTCTTTATATGTGCAGATACAAACATATATTATTTTCCCACTTTCTTGCCGAAAGGTTACATACTACCAAGATTATTCTATATCTTTATGTGTTATACCTTTAACTGTTTATGCATCAATTACTTGTAAGGTTAGGAAAATGCAAGTTGTAAGTTTCCACCTTTCTTTAAACATAAAAGTTTTTAAATGAGATGACAATGCTGTAGGGAAAAGGTGAAAAAAGAGGTTAAATCTACTGCTTTAAAATCTTAGGTAAATGTTACAGCCACAAATCAAGAGATAATAGTTTCATGTTCCTATTGCAAAATATTATTGGTTCCATGTATAAAAGGTAGGCATACACATATAGGTATGTATCAGTATAATAACTATCATCTCTAAACACAAAGATAATTCAAATACTGGCCACAAAATCAGTTATTTAAAGATGTATTTATATTATAGTCTGTCTAATAATACCACATTATTCTTAATGACTTATGTCAACAGGTTTTCCTTTCTTTTAAGTTAATAAACTGCTTCCCTTCTATGTCTATATTTTACAAACATTGAGGGCATTAAGACTTGCAAAGGGATTTAGCCTATGGTAGCAATGAATACTTCTTTTTGATATTTTTAAGGCCATTGTATGTTATTTTCTTGGTATTCTTTTGGATTGTCTGAACCACTTGTTTTCTCTGTAATGTAAGTTAAAACCAAGTATAGCCACATAATTCTGGATGAGACATGATATCCATCCATGAACAGAGAAATATAAATGAGAACAGGACATTTTGGAATGTTGTTCATTTACAGATGATTCAAGTGAGTGAGGAGAAGTAAATCAAAGATGCCCACGGTTGTACAGCTGAGCTAGGACTTGACTTCAGGACAGCTGCCTCTGACTAGTGCTCTTGGTCCTAAGAGATCCTGACTCATGAATAAACAAAACCGTGTATATGTAACTGTGCTATGCATAGAGAGACACGAGGAAAAGAATAGGATGCCATTTTGTAAGGATATTAAACTAAAAGTGTCAAACTTAGCAGAAAACGAACTTTAATACAAAATCTCTGTTACATTTTCAAGGCATTTTAAGAGTGAATTATCAAGTACCTGGTAATTATTGTTATAATGGCAGTGTTATATTTAGTATGGAACTAGGTCACATCGTGTGTGTTTTCTGGGTAGTTTCAGAGTAATTGGAGCCATAGGAAACAGCTAAATAGTCAAGAAAGGCATTTGGGGACTTTAGGTCTGGCAAGTGAAGGCTATGTAGTCACTGTCCTAGAAGAAATAAATTCTGGAGGAAGAAGATGTGATAGATTTTGATAGATAGATTTATTCAATTTATAATTATTAAGCACCTACTATGTGCCCTGAGTTGTTCTATATTCTGGGAATATGGATGGTGATCCTACCTTTTTGTGGGTAAAGATACAATTTTTGTAGTATGCCAGAAGGTGATGAGTGCCATAAGAATAAAGCGTGGATGAGGTTGGAATTTAAAATAGATGGTCAGAGAAGGCGTCTTGGGTTGGATTTGTCCCCTCGCAATTCATATGTTGAAACCCCAACCCCCAGCACCTCGGATGTGACTTTATTTGGAAATAGGGTCCTTGCAGAAGTAATCAAATTAAAATGAGGACATCAGGATGGGCCCTGATCCAATATAACTGGTACCCTTATCAAAAGGGGAAATTTGGACACAAAGAAGACAAAGTGAAGATTCAGGGAGAGAGGATGCCATGCAAACATGGACACAGTAAAATGGTGTGTCTTGGTCTACACACCAAGAATGGTGTGTCCTTTGGTCTACCAAGGACAGAGGACTGGGACAGACCCCCCTTCACAGCCCTCAGAAGGAACCCACCCCACCGACACCTGGATTTCGGACTTGCGGCCCCCAGACGTGTGAGACAGGGCATTTCTGTAGTTTGAGCCTCCTGCTTGTGGCAGCCCTGGCAGATCCATGGATGGCGTTTTCACCGTGAAGGAGTATCTGAGCAAAGACATGAAAGTCTTAGATGAGAGTGTTGGCTATGGAGCTGTTTGAGGGACAGTGTTCCCGGCAGAGAGCAGTGTCAACATGAAGAAAGCCAGGCCAGACGTGTGCTCGGGGTGTTCGCTCAGGAGGCCGGTGTGGCCGGAGGGGAGTGAGCTAATGGAAGAGCAGTTGTAGCAGGCGAGGCCACAGAGAAGAGGGGTGTGTGTGGGGGGGGGCACAGATCCAGTCAGGCCTGTCAGCCATTGTTAGGATTTTGGCTTTGACTCTGAGTGAGGCAGGAAGCTACTGGAGGGTTTTGAGCAGGAGAGGGGTATGGCTTTTGCTTAATAAGACCAATTTTCCACTGCGTTGAGAGCCAACTCTATGAGGACTGGGGCGAATGGGAGCAGGCTGACCACGGCGGGCTAGCCCAGTTCCTTAGGCAGGAGCCTGCAGGGGGTGAGCAAGTCTGAGAAATGGGTGCATTGGAAAAACACTCCGAAGGTAGCACAAATAGGACGGTCTGATGGTTTGGACGTGGTGTGAGAGGAACAGAGAAGCCAAGAACAAATCTAATATGTTTTGGCCTGAGACATTAGAAGACCAGACTCATCATCCACAAAGTGGAGGATGACTGAGGGAAAAACAGGTGCATCAGGGTTGGGCTTCACTTCCGATCGCCATGATAATGCTGCCTAACAAGGCATTCTAGAGCTGAGTGACTGTAAAGAAAGTCACAGCTTCGCACTCACTGAACTGCTTGGCATCAGCTGACGGGCTTCACCCGCTGGGTGCCTCCCGGCTATAGGTCAGGTCCCAGTTGCTCCATTGTCTGTCTCATCACTCTTGGATCAACAGAATAGATGGGGAATGTCCTCACGGGCTGTAGAAACACTGGGAGTTTGGGAGACAGGAGCACTCAATGTTTCTTAGGGCCGAGGTTCAGAACTGGCACAGCGCCCCTCCCCGTCACATTGTATAAGCTAGAGGAAGTCATGTGGTCAGGCCCCAAATCAAGGCTCTGCCACTAGATGAAGGAACTGCGAAATCCCACAGCCAAGGGCAAGGATACATGAGTCCGGGGTTCATGGATGCAGTACGGACTGGACGTACAAACTGAGGTGGCATCGTGCATGCTAAGGGACAGTATGAGATCATCAAATGAGTGAGTGTGACAGAGAAGAGGTCCAAGGCCTGATTATCTTGGAACTTAAAATGTGTATGGTCGGGACGATGAAGAAGATCTCAAAGCTGAGAGTGAAGAGTTGCTGCAAAAGAGGTCAAATGGAAACCCAGAAAGCGCTGCTCTGGAAGCCAAGTGAGGAGAATACATGAAGGGGGGAAAGTTTCTGACGATGGCAAATCTCGCACAGAAGACAAGGGAGATAAGAACCGAGAATCGCCCTCTGGATTCGGCAATGCCGGGGTCATTGGTGACATTGATGAGAGCAGCTTTCCTGGAGCAGCAAGGCAAAGCCCCGCGTGGAGTGAATTTAAGAAAGAACAGGAAACGAAACACTTGAGAGTGATTACGAACATTTTCAAGGAATTTTACTATAAAAGGGAACAAGGACATTGAGGAATAGAGAAAAGCTGAAGTGAGGCTCCAAGATATTTTGGGGGAAGAATGAAAGCATGTTTGTACACGATGGGAATAGCCCAATAAAGAGGGGAACCCTGATGGAATTGGTGATACCATAAAGCGAGGGGAGAATTGCTGAGTCAGGCTGGACTCTGGTGCTCGGCGTGAGGGCTTGACGCTGGGAGCACAGGGAGTTTATTTACGGCAGTGGTTCCAACCTAGGGAAAGTTCATCACCCAGAGAACGTCTGGCAATGAATGTCTGGAGACCATTTTCTTCCATTTTCTTTGCCACAGTTAACAGTGCTACTGAAATTAGTGGACGGAGGCCAGAGGGGCTGCTAAGCATCCTACAATGCAGAGTGCGGCTTCCCTACAGTGAGAATCATCCACCTGATGTGGCAAGAGTGTGGGGGCTGCAAAGCCCCAATTTACAGCAAAACGTAAGGAAAGAGAGCACGTGGGCACTACTGCCAGTGGGCAGGCAATTACTGTGTGGGTGGGAGCTTGGGGAGTGCTTCTTCTCATTGTGCCATGCTTACTTTTGTGTGTCAGCCTGGCTGGGTGATGGCGCCCAGCTGCTTGATCAGTCACTAGTCTAGATGTCGCTGTGAAGGTATTTTTTAGATGCGGTTTACATGTAAATCAGTAGACTGCGTAAAGCATATTCCTCTTCCTAATGTGGCTGGGCCTCATCTAATCAGTTGAAGGCCATAAGAGCAAAGACTGAGGCTTCCCAAAAGAGAAGCAACATTGTCTCAAGACAGCAATATAGAAACCCTGCCTGAATTTCCAGCCTGCACATTTTGGACTTAAGACTGCACCATCAACTCTCACCTTCATTCATTCATATTCTCTCTCTCTCTCTCTCTCTATATATATATATATATATACATACATATATATATATATACACATATATATATATTTCTCTGGAGAACCCTGATTAGTGCACTTTGCTTCCTTTTTTTTCAGAGAAATATAATGCAAAATCATCAGACGGTAGTGAGCATAGGAGGAAGTACAGCAGGATTGAGGGGAGAAGCATAAATGGACAGGGGAAGCTCAGTTGATTCCCCGACTGTGTTCAGTGCCAACTCGAGGTTAATGGTCATGCGCTTTGAACGATCCCAGTCAGCATGACAGTGTGTTTAAATGTGGTGCTATTTGGCCTTGGAGAGACAGGTACAAATTGTTTACTTGTACCTGTGCTGAGGGAGGGGGCGGTGAATGGAAAGACAGATATCATCAGTTAGGGTTTTGCTAGAGATGTAGCATGAAAAAAGGGGAAGGGGTTAAAGGTGCGAGTGAGAGAGTAATTATAAGAGATAAAATCGACAATGTAATTTCAGCTGGAAAATGAGACCAGTTAGAAGAAGAGGGAGTTTAGTGAAAAGGTGAGTCTGCTGTTCCGATGGGGTGGGAGAACTGTGTTTTGGAGGGAGCATTCTAGAACAATAAGAGGTGTGAGAGGAGCATGTGATGCTGGAAGTTCAGATCATAAGTAATGACAAAGTCTATGGGACTACAAGGGGGAATGGAGGTGCTAAATTAGGCAGGAGAACAGAGCACTTGACAGGAGGTTGAAGAACCACATGACCCGTTTTAGGATGATTATCTATGTGGATATTGAAATCACTGAGAATAATGAATGTAGATTGTTATAAGAAGAACGTCGTTAAGCCAGGAACTAAAATCTCCCAGATGGGAGAGGAGTGAGCTGAAAGTCCACAGATGCCTGTAGCTCATGGTGGTAGCAGGTCTTCTGAGGATATGAGATTCCAAGCCAGGAGGTTTTATGGAGAAGATTGAGAAAATCATCCAGAAATGGCAAGGAGAAGCAGGAGTGTCCCCACCATAAGCATGACATCAGGAGGATGGCATATGAAGGAGAAAAACAGTCACCACTTAGGGGCCTACAGGGGGGCAGAGTGAGAGCCACACTTCCACAGAACCACAGAGCAAATCAACTTCTCTGCCAGCTCCATTTAGAAAAGTCTCACAAAAGAACTTTGAATTGGCCTAGCTTGGGTCACATGTCCACTGCTGGCCAATTACTGTGTCCAGGAAGGTAAGGTACTGAAATTGACAATATTCACTGACACCATATTTCTCTTGAAAGAGTTAAACACTAGAGCCATTAAAGAGGAAGGAAAAAGAGTAAAATTAAGCAGGCCAAAGTAATGGGATGCAAAGAAAAGATTTAAACTAATACACTATTGTCTTTAATATTATGATGATTGTCAACATATCACCAAATTGGTTAACAATACATCATTATGTTGCTTGGGAGTTTATGGACAAGAAAGGGAGAAAGAAATGAGCCCATATACAAAGAATATTAAAAACTCTGAATCTGAAATCCATAAGACCTAAGGATTTTTTGAATTTCTTTTAGTATTATTCTTTTCTCATTCACATACTCTGCTATAGTCTCTTTTCAATTGGCAAATTCATTACCGTGGACATATTCTAAAAGTGGATCTTTTTTTGTTATGGAGGTGGTAAATTCAGAGGAAGTGGTTTTGTTTTGTTTTGTTTCAGTAGATAGTTGTTACATGTCACAAATCTACATTACTTATGTGAAGCTGAGAGTTGAATAACACTGATCAGTGGATTTTTAAGTTGGTTAGTCAAGTTAGTCTATTATCACCCTCTCAAAAGAATTTGGGTTCTATTCTACTGTGTAATTATTCAACTTCCCTGTTCACTTGAATAGATACACTTAGCTTTTAATGACCAGCTTCTGGGTAAAAGAGGGACAATTGTAAGAGACAGAAAATCAAAGTGGGTGTCTGTAGTAGAATCTAAAATTCCAACTCCTAGAGTGAAACAGGACAGAGATGAGAAAGAAGAAAAGTTAACAGATGATGTCAGCTCCATGTCTTAGAATAGAAATCTCAGTATTAATCAAAGCTAAAGAATCATAACACAGGGATTCCTGGACATATTTCTAAATATTTTTTTCACCAGAAGTCTTAAATTTGAATCTAGTCTTGTTTCTAATTAAATGAGCCAATTAACTTGGAGCAAGCCAATGACCATCTCTGAGCCTTAATGAACACACTTTATAAATTGTAAAGTGACATAAAACTATTATTGCTCTTATTATGACACTCTATTGATTGTATATGTATAATGATATATTATATATACGCAAGTATATATATATATACAGGCATATACATTATATATATGTATGTGTGTATATAATACGAGCCAGGGATATTTTCTTTTATTGGGGGTCTACATGTTGCTTAATAATTATGTAGCCTCAGGCAACATGCTTGTTCTCTCTGAGTTTACATTTCTTCATTTGTACCTTTACGGAGTTTTTCTTGAGGATTGCACAGGGCTTCGTATTGTTTCTGCCACATACAGCTACTTAAAACTAGAAATCATTAACTTAATTAATTTCTATCTAGTTTCACATTTCTTGGCTCTGACTGTTATCATGTGTTGTGAAGGTTCTTAATTATCTAAAGTTTCCATTCTTCACTTTTAGGTCTAAAGCCACAGGAGGAGAGATACCATATCTATTTTTACTATCGAGTTCTGTGTCCTTATCCTTATACTGCTAGCTCCGGAGGCAATAGTTTGAACTTACTGGGAAAAATTGTGACTCATATGTAGAAATGAGTTATATCAAGAACTTCTCAGAAAAGTGTGCTATGAGAATAAGCGGTTACCCTTCGACAGGAATGAATTACTGGGTTTGAGGGAACATGCCCTCATAATAGCAATGAGAGGTTTTTCAAAGTAGATCAGGATTTCCTGTCAACTGTGAAAGAAACCATCTTTAGCTGGATTTACCAGCATTTCTGGGAGAAAAACGTGGAAAGCCCCCATGATCTCATATTACATTCCTTTCAAAATTAAATGATACTTGGCAGAAGCATAGAAACTGTGTTGGTAAGCAACCGTTAGGCTCGTGATTGTATATTTAAATAAATGGTATTAACTTTAAAATAAACATAAATATTACTGTATTAAAGTATTTTGTTCTCATGTAATTTAAATATAACATTATGTTTTAAACTTTAATGTAACTTTTATTGCATTTTTTCGTAACATTTTTAGCATCTCTATCAACATGTAATTTGACATGCCATAAAACTCACCATGTGAAGTTTACAATTCAGTGGTTTTCAGTGTATTCACAGAAAGGTACATGCATCACAACAGTCTAAGCCTGGAAAATTTTTATTAACTCAAAAATAAATCCTATAACCATTAGTATTCACATTATAAGTCTTCCTGCCTGCCACCCCCAGCCCTAGGCACTGGGCTAATGTACTTTTGGTCTTTATACATGTGCATATTCTGAACATTTTATATAAAAGGAACCATACAATGTGGTCTTTCTGTGACTGGTTTCTTTCACTTAGCATAATGCTTTTAAGGTCCATACATGTTGCAACACATATCAGTTCTTCATTCCTCTTTATTAGCAAATAATATTCCATTATATGAATATACCACATTTTATTTATTCATTCATCAGTTAAAGGACATTTGTGTGATTTCCACTTTTTGCTATTTTGGATAATGCTACTATGAACATTCATGTATAAACTTTTGAATGGACATATGTTTTCATTTTTCTTGGGTATATACGTAGGATAGAAATGCTCCATCATATGGTAAGTTATGTTTGACAGTTTGAGGAACTGCTAAAATGTTTCCAAAGTAGTTGAACCATTTTATATTCTCAACAAGAAATGAGGATTTCAATTTCTTCACATCCTTGTCAACACTTACCTATTGTCTGTCTCCTTGATTATAGCCATCCTAGTGGGTATAGATTGATATCTCATTGTGGTTTTGAATTGCGTTTTCCTAATGACTATTGAGGTTGAGCATCTCTTTATGTTTATTAGCCATTTGTGTATCTTCTCTGGAGGAATGTTTATTCAAGTCCTTCACTCATTTTTTAATTGGGCTATGTGTGTTTTTGTTATTGAGTTGCAAGTGTTCTTCGCATATTGTGAATGGATACTAGTTCATTATCAGATAGACGAGTTTTCAAAATTTCCTCCCATTCCTTGGATTTTCTTTTCACTTTCTTCATAACATCATTTGCAGCACAAGATTTTTACTTTTAATGCAATCCAATTTATCTTTTTTGTTGTTGCTTGTGCTTTTGATATGCTCTTATGTTTAAGTCTATGATACATTTTGAGTTAATCTCTATAAATGGTATGAAGAAGGGGGCCCAAACTCATTCTTTTACATGCGTATATTCAGTTGTCCCAGAGCCATTTGTTGAACAGTGTTCTTTCCTCATTGATTGGTCTTGGTCACCCTTTTCATAATCAATGGACTATAAATGTATGTATGAGTTTATTTGTGAACTCACAATTCATTCAGTTGGTCTATAGGTCTATCTTTATGCCAATACCATACAATCTGGATTACTGTAGCTTTGTAGCAAAATTTGAAATGGGGATTTGAGTCCTTATTTGTTCTTTTCCAAGATTAAAATCCTAGGTCCCTTGTATTTCCATATAAATTTTAGAATCAGCTTATCTATTTTTGCAGAAAAAAAAAATTGAATCCTTTTGGTGAATTGCTGCAGTTCCTCCTCCCAGAATGGTCACTTGGGCTGCCACAGAGAAAGCATGGGGTCTTTCCCAAAATAATTTGTAAGACAGTGTGAGACAGCTCTCAACTCAAGGGCAAATTATTTAGCTCTGTAAACTGATTAACAAAGGTAGAAAACTCTTTGCAAAAAAAATATACCATCTGAGCACTGTGCTTGGGGCTCTGGATATACAAGAATACTTCCTGGGGTCCTTGCTGCTTTGTTTGTGAAGTTTTCTATGCCCAGTGTTCCTGACTTGGAAATATTATTCTCACAGGTTTAGCTCTCCATCAGTACTTGTAATGGGGAGCACATTCAATAGGCAACAGATACTTTTACTGGGCTTTGCCCCCAGTTAATAATTGCACTTGTGCAAAGAAAACAGCCCCTGGAAGGAATGGAAATCCTTAAAGAAGCCATGACAAGCTGCAGATGGATACAAACCCACTGACCTCAATACATGCTGATTTCAGCCAGTTTTGTTTACAGGCAAAGTGCTCTAAGTCTACCCTTTCATCTCTTGCCATGGCTGTGATGAATATCTGTAAAGAGAATGGAACTATATCAATCACGTTTTCTGTTTTCTGTATTTTACAATGCTTTGACATACTTGGGGCCTTATGGACCTGGGAGGGAATGCCCTTCCCCAGGTTAACCAATTCCTAGAGATAACTAACAACTTGCCTGTGAGTACACCTTTGATATTTAAACCAACCAATCCTTCAGTCCTTACCCACATCCACCTCCTTTTATCAGGTTCCTGCAGAACAAGGCCAGGTTCTAGAAAACTATCTTACACCATTCACAAATTATATGGAGGCAGACACCATGCTTTCCCTGGGTCAGTCCAAGTGGCCATTCTGGGAGGAGTGACTGCAGTGGTTCACCAAAAGGATTCAAGATATTTTTGCAGAAATAGGTAAGCTAATTTTAAAATTTATATGGAAATTCAAGGGACCTTTATATTCCAGAGTCTGCCAAAAGTGTTCAAACCATCTCCTCAGCTTGCCTACTGTTCCTTGCTCATTCCTTCCCTCGAAACTGCAATAAAGGTTCTGGCTCAGGCTTTCCCCTCCTCTCCTGATGCCCAATTAATGCTGGTGCTTCCATGTGTGGCCCTGCAGTGAGATGCCCCCTCCTCTTGGGAACTGTGAGTAACAACTGTCTTTGCATTGGCAGTTGTCTCCTGATCTGCTGGCTTCACCATAACCCAAATAAAAAAATCCCAGGTACATTTTAAAACAGGAGCCTATGATACTAAAACAGGAGATTATGTTAATCTTACATGCCATATATGTACATATAATCTTACATACCATATAATCTTACATACCATATATGTACATATAGGGAGGATCTATACATACCAGGCTGAAGATCAAAGTGAGGAGCACTCTACTTTTGTGAACAAGTTAAACCTTCTCCTGCCATGGTGGTTTCAGTCATACCATGGCGGAATCATGTAAAAAGTAGATCATGGTTTCTTTGATATTACTCTACAAAGTACAATGATTCAGCAACTGGACAACAATGTGGCCAGTGACTCTTGAAAGTAACACACACTCTGAGATGTCGTGATGTAAATAAAAAATGTGATTAATCCTTATATACTAAAAAAGTTGAGTCTTTTATTAGAAAACATCCCCACAGAGCAAGAAAACTCTAGATCTAGATGGATTCGACTGTGAATTTTTCCAATTTTTTTAAGAAAGAAATAAACTCTGACTTACATACTTTCTTCCAAAGTATAGAAGAAGGAAAAAAATAATTCCAAACAATTATTGTAAGGCCAATGCTGCTTGATATCAAATCTCAACAAGAACACTATAAGTAAAGAAAATTATAGCTCAATACCTCTCTTAAACATAGATGTAAAATTCCTAAGCAAAATATTACTGAGTAATTTAATAGAGTGATATCTAAAAATTAATATATTATAATCTAGTGAAATTTATCTTGAAAATACAAAAGTGGTTTAACATTTAAATATCAATAAATATAATATGTTACATTAACAGAAATAATAAGAAAGTCATAGAATCATATTATAGTTGCTAAAATAGTATTTTATAAAATTCAACACTCCTTTGTGATTTAAAAAAAAAAAAACAAAACCTCTTAGACAACTGTAAATCAAAGGGAACTTGGTGTCTTCCTCTCCCCTAGTCCCCAGGATCACAAACTCTTGCCAATTTTATCTTTGCGAAATATTTCAAATCTCTCTACTTCTCTCTGGCTGCATGGCCACTAGCACCATAATTCAGGCCCCATCACTACTTCTGTCTACTGTAGCCGTAGCTTCCGAAACTGGTCTCTCAGATTCCATCCATGTTCCTTTAAACAATCACAATGATCACATTCTAAGGAGATCATTGTGATTGTTTAGAATGTGAAGTGGATCTTGTCATTAAAAACAAACAAACAAAGCAAAAAAAAAAAAGCCTCCTCCAAAATTTCCCATTTTCCTGAAGGCGAACAAGGACAGGCGTGATCTGTTCCTTGTCTTTTATGTTCAGCTCATCTGCTACTACTGTGCCTGCCCTTCCCGCCTAAGCTGCAGCCAGACTGGCTTCTTCAGACATGCACGCCTCTAAACAGGACCGGGAGTTTCACAAATTCTCTCCCCTCTGCCTTTGATGGGGTTAACAAAGAATCTTTAATAGAGCCCCCTTACTGCTGAGAGTTCTTGAGAGCGTACTTTGCTTTCTCGGTTTAACGTGACGTAATTCTTTGGGATATAAAATAGTCCAGAGGATAATCTCTGAGAGGGTTACTGCGATGAACTCTGTGATTTATTTATCTTAAATTATAAAACTAATACATAGTGATTAAAAATAACAAATATATGAAAGTAGAAAAGAGGAAAAAAAGAATCCATAATCTAATTTTCAAAAAAAGTATCATTAACATTGGTGAGTATAGTTTTATACTATATTTAAATAATATAATTTTAAATATTTTTTGCAATTATTGTAACCATCTTAATGAGTCCACAATATTCTATCATGTGGATATATCATAAGTAATCATTTCTTTTCTGAGAGAATTTTTTCCTTTCTATATAAATATTGTTTTATTGAACACCTTTTTCTATAAAGCACTTTCTAAATTTTGACTTATTTCCTTAAACCATATTTCCTAACTGTGTAATTATTAGGTAAAAAATATGGAGAATATGGGAATAATAAGTGCATAATGACAAATTACTCTCTGAAGAATTACTATCTCTGAAGGATAATGCTACTGCCTAATTCACTGCAAGACTATAACCAAGCCCATTTCTTTGAGCTCTTCCTAAGAGTAGATTTTTCTCAATTTTTAAAATATTTTCCCATTGGGTAATAAAAAATATGTTTCAATTTAAAGAATAATTTGTATTTCACTGCAAGTATTTTCTATAAAGGTTTGTAGTTGAGTTGCATTTCTTTTATTTTTGGCATACATGTTTTTTTTTTTTTTTTTTTTTTTTTGAGACAGAGTCTCCCTTTGTTGTCCAGGCTAGAGTGAGTGCCATGGCGTCAGCCTAGCTCACAGCAACCTCAAACTCCTGGGCTCGAGCGATCCTTCTGCCTCAGCCTCCCGAGTAGCTGGGACTACAGGCATGCGCCACTATGCCCGGCTAAATTTTTATATATATATCAATTGGCCAATTAATTTCTTTCTATTTATAGTAGAGACGGGGTCTCGCTCTTGCTCAGGCTGGTTTTGAACTCCTGACCTTGAGCAATCCGCCCGCCTCGGCCTCCCAAGAGCTAGGATTACAGGCGTGAGCCACAGCGCCCGGCCGCATACATGTTTTTTATTTAGTTTTCTATTGCAACAAAATTGTCTTTAGTTGATACACCTTCAACTAAAGTTATCAGAAGTTAATTCACACAGCCAATATACATAGAATAGTAAATAAGGAATAGATGCCTTTAAGAAAAAAAAGGGTATTGGTTTTCTATGGAAAGCATTTGAAATAATTATTCAAAACATTCATCAAGTAGCTCATGGAAATTAACAATTTCTTAATTTTTTATCCTTTGCTACCCCTTGCAAAGCACTGTATTAGACATAGTTAAAAACACAAAGTTCCTAAGGCAAGATATCTGCTGTTTTGGGAAGAGGTTGCTGATAAAATTGTTAATTAGCAACTTATCAAGATATCCATGTCATTGTGTATTGTAAAATGCCCATGGGCCAAATGTAAATTATTCATAAATTAACACAGGAAAAGCAAAAGCTAGATCAGCAAGTTGAAGGTCATATCTACCTGATTGACTAAAATGCTAATCAACCCATAATTATTAAAGATGAATATAAATATAAATAAGCATTTCTGGACAAAAATACACATCAGAATTTATCTTCATTTGCTTAATAAAACTTCAAAATTGAATTGATGAAATTATTTAAGGTCAGTTACAATGCCTCTTTGATAAATCTGAAATTTATCTAGGAAAACCTACACAATGCAGCTTAAATGAAAAGGATTTCAGTGAGTTATAAATAACACCAAAAGGAAAAATCAAGAAAAACATAAGTCTACACCTCTAATTCCCATGAACTCTTTTTAAATTCTGTTCCATGTGTATAATTTCAAAATATAATTTCAATATTCAAAAAGTGCATGTCAGGCACATAGAGTGCCATGAATGGCATTGGGAAAACCTCACAGAATTTGCTTTTTCATCAAAAATAAACAAAATAAAGACACCGTTCTGATTCATAAAGGCTAACATATAGCTTCTTGACAAACAACTGAATATGTCTGGACTGCAATATAGATGATCTGTCACTCTTGGCCAGTTATTTTCTGTTTCCATTCATGTTAGGTATTAGCAAGGGATTCCGGGTCTCCTGGGGATGAAAGTGGATGCTGTTGTCTTGGTGCAATTGCCCCACCTGGGAAGAAGGACCAGGGTGGGCCCCACTCTCCCATCTTGGTCCTTCCCCACCCCAATCATTTCCCAAGAGACTGCCATACCTGAGGAGGAGGGAATACCCCACGAATCTGCCAATCAGAACTTAGCACCCTAGCTGCAAAAGAATGCAGAGCACTCTCCAGCCCATGGGCCAAGCAGCATAGGTACCATAGAGTCTGGAAATTGACCTAGAACAACCTGCATGTGCAGTTAAGACTCAGATTGTGCAACTTCCAACTGTCCAAAGTGGTTCCATGGTGATGTCTGAACGACAGGGAGGTCCCAATCCAGGCACTATGAAACAAGACTGAGACCACAACCAACCCTTTTTGTAACCTTCCTTTTGCTCTCCCTTTACCGCGTCAGTGTGTCCGTTCGTGGTGTAGATATCATGCTCTGTAAACTAGTATCTTGTTCTTGCTCTATAATTCTATCTTTCTCTTCTTAATAAACCTTATTTTTGTGCTTGCCTTACTTTGATGCGTCTGGTCATTCTTTGACCATGAGCATGCCAAAAACCGACATTTCAGACTGAAACATGACATTCAGATTTAATTTTATTCCTACATGATAAAAAATAATAATGTTTTTGTGCCATAGTTGAACTTTAGATTTATTACCACTGTAAAAAACTTTATTAACAAGTACATTCGATTATTTCAAGTTAGTAAATACCCATTGGGCTATATACTATTGCTAGCGTTATACTAGGTGCTAACATTGTCACAGTGAAGACAGCCCAGGTCCTGCCCTCAACAACAATGCAGTAGTGAATAAGTAGACTGATGGAATTGGGGAGTATTAGTTCACCCAACATTCTGTTTGTTCACAGTTCACCACCACCAGAACTGTCAATGCAGCTGTGTTCTAGAGAACCGACCATGGTACCTATGAGGGTATGGAAGAGATTCAAATGGGTCCAAACCAAGAACCAACAAAAAAATAATGTTTTAATTGTTGAGTGCTCTTCATGTGATTTATTCAATGAAAATTCTTCACATTATGCATAATACATACATGCTTTCAGCCCTTACAACCAAAGAAGTTGTTTGTATGAAACCCACTTTACAGATGAGGACACTGGGGTGTGAAGGGGTTGGTAATTTCACAACGTTCCCATGCCTGGTGGACAGTATTGCTGAGCCAGTCTCAGATCCCCCAACCCGTGGATTCTACCACCATGTCATTTCTACAGTGTCCAAGAGCATGCCTTTTCAAGGCCAAGTCATCAACTCCAGTTCCACTTTACTCCTATGGCAAGATTCAACATTTTTCTTGTTAATTGCTCTCTTTATAAAAATTGTAAGGAAATAACATGGCCTCCTGCAGGAACTTCCTGACGCCCACTTCTAATCTGCAACGCAGTGGGGATCTTTCCACTGTTTTGCACTCTAATTAATATTTCATTCCTGTCGCACATCCAGTTCTGTCTGGCGCCCATAGGAGAAAGAGGGAAAGGCTTTGTGTTAAATTTTGAAAATAATAATTTTAATGGAGTGTGAATTAAAATGATCAAAATTGTGGGAAAATGAAATTCATGGTAACAACGTCAATATTATACTTCTGCACACAGCAGATACTCAGTGTTCAGAGACGGCAATAACCTGTTGACGGAATTGTATTTCTAAGGGAACCAGACTATGCTCCTGAGAATTTTTTGAGTTTTAATGAGCATTCACAATGTTAAAGTGCTTAGCTTTTCCTCTTTAATTTATTTGGATTGAATAGAGCTTATTCAGCCAACAGGAAATGTGCTCAGTCTTGTGGTAGCTAAGACATAGAGAAGTTTGTGAGCACTTTTGAGAAAAGGAGGGTTCTGCAGGGAGAAAAAGCAGAGGAAGCCATGGGCTCTGAGGGATAGTGCAAAGTAAGCAAGTCTGGTAACCAAGAACACAGACAGAAAGGGGGGCGTTGAGAGAAACCAGCCTTTTCCGGGAGACACTTGGCCTGGAACCCACAGGAGGGTCAGATGGGGAGAACAAATTGCTTCTGAGACCTCTCAGAGTGTGCAAAAGTTCTCTTTTCCCATAGCGCTGATCCGTGCATTCATAATTGCTTTAAATGAACCAACTCTAACTGAACAGTTTACCGGCAAGTCAGCAAAGCCTATGTTCAGTTGTCCTTCCTCAGGTGTGCACAGCCAGGCTCACAGCGCTTCGTGGCAAGGCTTGTGCGAGCCCAGAACCCACTGCTGTGTTTCCCCGAAAATAAGACAGCGTCTTATATTTATTTTTCCTCAAGAAGACACCCTAGGGCTTATGTTCAGGGGGTGTGTTATTTTCCCCTCAAAGCCTCAGTTTCCAGCACGCACAGGATGGCCGGGACCTGATGGGGGGAGCCGACCTTGTTGGAGGGGCTGCCCGCACCTTTCCGGTCACCTCTGGGATAGTAGCTGTCACGATGGGGCAGATGAGAAGGGCTGCTCATCCTCTTTACCGCTCTGCCACGAAATGCATGGGTTGTGCAGATGCGCTGCGTAGCCACGCCCGTCACTAGGTCTTATTTTGGGGGTAGGGCTTCTATTGCACAAATGCTTAGAAATCCTGCCAGGGCTTATTTTATGGCTAAGTCTTATTTTCGGGGAAACACAGTACCTGAATCCTATCAATACCTACTCCCTCCATAACTACCATCACACCAAAGGGAATGTTAGAAAGGTGAGAGGTGTGTTTTTTAATGCTTTTTAAAAATGTAGCAATGATTTTATTTCATAAGTCATACACTCTATTCTTTTTAGTTTTATAAATATATAAACAATTATTCTAAAATGCTATTCCTCGTGTTGTTGGCTGTAAAAGAAAATATGCTGTGCCTTCCCCCCCTCCCCCCCCCCCCCCCCCGCCCACCACATGAGCCACTTTGCTATGTATATGCAGTAGGTGTGTCTTTGAAAAACCACTCTTTTGCTTCTTGGTAAAAATAAAAAAAAAAAAAACCTCAATAATATTTTCAATTATTTTTAAAATGTTTGATGTTTCAGTAAGTTCTATAGTTAATTCTTGTCGAAACTCACAAATGGTTCTATGAAGAGCCAGATGATTCACTGATTATCTCTGGTGGTGACGGGCCATTGAGAATTTCAAATGAGATAGTGAAAATTGCATTGAACATTGTAAAGCACTATGTAAAGTTAAGGTTTTGTTTTGAATTGGTGATAGTAAAAAGAATAGCAACAAACATACATTTGCATTTTAGTCTTGTCTAAAGAAATACACAGGGTGCATTGTTGGAGTGTATTGAAAATGAGAAGTAAAGAAACACCCAACCCATGCCCCACAAATGAGAAAAGATATAAAGTCCATTTGAACTTTCCTTCAATAATGAAAACAAGTCATGCTGTCTCTCACTTCAGGGCCTTTGCAGAGGTAGTGTCCTCTGCTTGGGCACCCTAAATGTCAACCTCTTTACTTGGTTAACTTTGTCCTTAATCTCAGCTGACACATCATTTGGTAACATGAGTTGGTGAGGTTCTTGTGGAACTTGAGGAAGAACCTGGGATTCAAGTCTGGTTTGTCTTGTGTGTGGCATAAAGACAGGACATGTGGAAAACTCTGAATAGAATAAACTAATTCAAATAAAGCAGAAGTGGTCATGAAAATATAATCCTTATCTCCTTGCTCCCACCCCTGAATTTGTAGCACCTTTCTGGAGGACTTGGTCACCTCTGGTGCTTGGAATGAGGCTTGAGTCAATCTTTTATAAATTTCGGGGGTGGGGGGCTGAGAAACCTGACCTGAGACTGGAATATATGAGCACAACCAGAAGAGTTGAAGCCAGCTGTCAAGAGGTTCTTTTACAGAGGTGCGGGGGGAAGAGAAGGGAGGAGGGTGATCACTTTCATTTACGATACATTTTAGTATATACAGAGATGCCTGAATGCTGTTTAGGTGATTCATTGGTTTGTCCCATCCATCTACCTCTTTGGATCATAGATTCACGATGTTTTATGGTTGTTAGGTCTGCTGGACTCCTAACACAAGCAATCACCTCTTTTATAGATGAAAGACAAATTTATAGACAAAAGGACAAATAGCATGTCTGGATATATCTTCTTACAGTCCTAGCAATCTTTCTGGAAAATTCAAATCTGTAAAAATTCATTCTCAATGCACCAATAATATAGAATCAACATTATTACATCCAATTTGCTATAGGGCTCACATGGTAAAACTGTGGCATATATAATCCAAAGTGTTTGAACATGCCATTGTCCTCAGCTTTTATTTTAGAAGACATTGAGCCAATGTCAGCAAAAATAAATGTCAGTGAATGAACGCATTTGATAATTCTGTTCTCTCCCTGCTAAGTTTCAAAGGTGGTTTGTGCCTTTACACATGACTTAATGGTCCATCAAAGCCTTGATTTTTAAATAGTGTTAAGAAATATAATTTATTTAAACTGTAATATCTATCATAAAAGCTTGAATAAGAAAACTTCATAGGGAAGGCAAAATATCAGAATAACATGTTTAGAAACTTATGCTAAATAGTACAGAAAAATATGTTTGGCAAAATGTATTCAACGATCTGCTGGTAATTTCTGGTAGGAAATTCCTCCCTCTGCTTGAGAACAGTTAAAAAGGTGTGTGAGGGTAGGACTAAGTTAAAAACTTGATGGTGTCCAAAACTATTCAATTGTTAGTGAGAGTCTTCAGGTGGCAAAAAGCACAAGGCACTATCAACTTTTATGAAACTAAAAACAATTGGTGTAATTTAAGAGATTTGCAATATTAAAAGACAAATTAGCTAAGGGCTCTCAACATTAACAGATGGGGAGTGATCTGGGTCCAGACTGTAGCATTGGATCCTCAAATCCCACAACTAAGAGAATTTTTGTAACTGGAGTAAAATGAACTCATGGCATGCTTCTATTAACAGCATTCAACCAGAGTTCTGAACAACACCTTTTATAACAAAATAGTACTATTGACCTTTGCAAATAATCCTTACAATAATCATTTTGTGCACGGGCTCTGAAGTCATGAGAGCTGAGTTTCAATTCCAGCTCCACTCCTCAGTAATTGCTTGACCCCGGACATCAGTAACCTCTCCCTGCCATCGTTTCTTCATCATGTGGGGATAATTATAGCCTCTACCTCATCTCTAAGTGTGTGGGTAATAATAGTATCTACCTCATAGGGTTGTTTTGAGATTTAAGATGATAAATGCAAAGCATGTAGAACAGTATATACTTAGCAATGTCTCAATAATACTATCTATTATTATCTTTTCAATATCCTAAATTTACGAATAAGCAAATTGAAGCTCAGAGAGCCTATGTAAGTGCTACAAATTATACCACTAGAAAGAGACAGTGCCAGGAATAAAACCCAGATCTACCTTATTACAAAGCACATATTCTTTTCCACATCACCATGTTATAGTCCTGTGTATGTGTCAAAATAAAAGAAGAAAAACAATCAGGTCATTGTGTTGGCTAGGTAAATTGGCTAGGTGGGCAGGAGAGCTGGTGAGGATGAGTTTAAAATTCAGTGGACTGATTCTTTGCTATTGTGAATTGTGCTGTGATAAACATTTGGGTATAGGTGTCTTTTTTAATAAAATGACTTCTTTTCCTTTTGGTAGATGCCCCATGGTGGGATTGTTGGATCGAATGGTAGGTCTGCTTTCAGTTCTTTGAGGAATCTCCATACTGCTTTCCGTAGAGGTTGTTCTAGTTCATAGTCCCACCAATGCTGCATAAGAGTTCCCTTTTCACCACAACCACACCAACATCTATTGTTTTTTGACTTTTTGTTAATAATAATGCCAATTCTGACAGGGGTAAGGTGGTATCTCATTGTGGTTTTAATTTGCATTTCCCTGATAATTAATGGTATTGCACTTTTTCATATGTTTCTTGGCCACTTGCCTATCTTCTTTTGAGAAGAATCTGTTCATGTCTTTTGCCCACTTTTTGATGGGGTTATTTGATCTTTTTTCTTGCCAATTTATTTGAGTTCTTTTGTAGATTCTGTATGTTAGCCCTTTGTCAGATGTACAGTTTGCAAATATTTTCTCCCATTCTGTAGGTTGTCTATTTACTCTATTGATTATTTCCTTTGCTGTGTAAACTTTTAATTTTTTTCAAATTAAAAAAAAAAGAGTCAGTGGGAAGGTCATTCAAGCTGATGACTTGATTTAGGGTATGATTGTAAGAATGAGTTAAGACAGCGAAGTAAAATTGGTGGCACTTTGGAAGCTATCCAAAATTTCATCCTATCTGGAAGTATGCAATATAGGATTGCAAACAAATCTCTTAATATTCTGCTTCTTAATTTTCTAATTTGCAAAATGAAAAGAACAGACCAAATCCTCTATTAGTGCCCTTTCACTTGTAAATCTTTTACTCAGTTATATAGTTAGCATTAGCTTTTTTGTCTGATCTTAATTTCGCTTTCCTATTTTAAATGAACTCTTGCTACCTGATTCATGAATAAATATTTATTGAGTCCTTTTTAAACATATAAACTATGACAACTATTAAAAGAGCTAAATAGATAAATCAGAACCAATCTTGTTCTCAGGAATGCCACATTCTAGTAGGAAGAGCAAGGAATGCACATAAAATTCTCAATTAAAGGTAGAAAGTGATTATTTCTCTTCTGAAGATACAAGCAAATTGCTACTGAAATTCAGACATTACTTCTGGGTGGTGAATTAGGGAGGACCTTGGAAGACATGGGGTTTGGGTAAGGTCTAGAGTCTCAATGTGCAGAAATGGAGGAGAAGAGAGCTATTGTGATCAAGTTAAGAGAACACGAAATACTTAAGTGAATCACAAGAGCCCTGCTGAGGTGTAAGGGATGTACAAAGAGGAGTAGAAGATGGGGAACAATTTCTTACTAGATAAGTGCTCCATGATACAGGCTGTGGGCCAGGCTGAGCGTAGGATGGTAGCCGGGGGCAATAGGCAGCCATTGGGCATTTTAAGCACAGGATGGCCATGCCAGGGCTCTATTTTCAGAAGGAAAATCTGACAGTAGATGGTTTGGAAGGGGAAATAACAAAAGGAGATCAACCAGTAAGAAACTGCCATAACTCCTGTCTGAGTCACCAAGTGGACAAATTTGTGTCTTTGCTTTGTGGACCTGGTTCAGCCCTTGGTTCACCTATTAGTGTGCTTATTGAATGGATAAATAATAGTCTAAGGGTAGAAAAATATGGGAAAATGCTTTGCTGACCCATAATAAAACCTAATATACTTGAGTTGACAAGGATTAGAGTAAACCTGACGAAAATATAATAGCATTATAGAAAGTAGATTAAGGAACAGGAATGTTTTCAATGACACGGCCAAAAATACAATGTAATACATTAAATGTTCATGTTATTTGCAGAATGGCCCTGTTAAATGTTTAATTTTCACTTATTTCCATATATGCAATCAAAACTCCAATATATTTTACATCCAAGGTTATGCTAGGAAATATGATAGTCTGGTAAGCTGTGATTATATAACCTCAAAACATTTACACAGAATATTTTCAATAAAGAGTTTTCTCTACAATCCACTGTAAAAATCAATTGGCAAGTCTGTTTACAAAATTTCTCCCCTGCGTCAGTTCAGTTTTGGGGGGTATGTGGAAGGACTAAATTAGATAAAAATAAAGGAGGTGAGTCATTTAAGCATTAAGTAGCATAAATCTTCATCAATGGCTCTAAAGGAGCCTTATAAATATAAGGATTGTATTTAACAGGTCTCCTCTTGTAAGTGATTTTCCTGCTATTATTAACATGAGTAAAACATATTCTTTACTATTTATCCTGATAGTCTTAGCAGATGATAATCTGCAAGCTTACAATGGAGTTTACAAAATTATCCGTTCTTATGCAATTGATTACTATTGCATTTTTTCCCCTCTTTTTCCATTTTTATCTGTCTTTTATTCTGAGCCACAGCCTGTGAGCAAAAGAAAGGGAAGATTATGTCAGTGGTTACTATGGAAGGTCTTGCACAGTGACAGTCCAGAAGTAGAAGCTGCTGGTGAGAAGAGCTTGCTAATTTTGCTTCCATGGCCACTGACACGTGTGTAGAGACCTGGAAGTCCCCAGTAAAAGTAGAGCTAGGTTATGTCCTCTTACCTGATTGATTAAGTCTTCTTGCTGACTGGTTAGTTGAAAAAGTTAGTGACTTAGAAACTAATAAAACATGATTCTGACATAATCTTAATATTTTAGTAGCTACATGTCTATTTAATAATCTTTGACAGGAAACCAGATCCATTTGTGAATATGGGTTCACAGATTGAAGATCTGCTTTCTTTCATAAATCACATTCAAATGCATATGATTTCCTTAGAAGGAATTACCACTTGCCAACACAGACGCAGCAATGTGGCTGCAGAATCCTACTGAACATTTCCCCCGCACCAGTCTGTCTTGGTTGTCTTGCCCACATATAATCAAAGGCATATTTTTAACAATGTATATGGATAACCCTTCAAAAGAATTTTTACTAGTTTTTATGGAAACAGCTCTTCCTTTTTCTATTCATATTACATCACTTTATTAAGCCCCTAATTAAAATATATAATATAAGTGAAACTAGAATAAATAGGCTTGGAGAAAAATACAAGTAGCACTTGATAAGCACAGGACTCAACTAATGGGAGCAACACTGCCCAGTGGTGTGGAGTGTGGGTGACCAGCCACAGGCTCTCAGCACGCGGGAGGGGGGGGCACATGGAACAGAAGAAATGGAGATCATAGCTAATTGTTAAGTTAGTTAACTGGAGGGTGATTAAACAAGCTCATTCCTCCCCAATTTTGTCAGCAGCTATGTTCTTACTAATCCTACGACAATCACTCATTTCAAGCTCATATCATTGTCTTGATCCTGTGTAAGTCACCCAAATAAAGTTCCTTTTGCCTTTAAATAATTGGTACATTTCATAACAGCCTGAGTTGTAGCCAAAAACTAAATTATTATCATTATTGAGCATTCATAACAGGTACTATGCTAAGTGTTTTTTAATAAATTGTTTAGTTAATCCTTATCACAACCATGTGAATTTGATGCTATTATTATCAGCATTGGTAGATGAGGAAACTGAGGTTCAAGAGTGTAAAGTAACTTATTATGGGTCTCATAGGTAAGAGGCAAGTGCTGTGAATTGAAATGCAGATCTCTCTGACCCTGAAGTCTTAGTATTTAATCATTACGCTACTTGTTCCATTGTTTACTCATTTTTTAAAAAAAATCTACAGTCTTTCATCTATTTCATGGATTTTGTAGGTTTCTGAACATTTATTGCTTTGTCATCACTCTTGCCCTAAGGATATAACCTTTACCTTCTCTTTCTAGAGAAATACTAGAGAAGTACTTCCAGTACTAATTTCTAAATTCGAATTATCAAAATTCATTTAAGGCTTTTATGACTAAATATTTTCACATCATACTTATTTTGTAAGGGTCTATGCTTCCTCCTTGCTTTCCTATCTTTATGAAAAATACTGCATGGTGCAGTGTCCTGACTGGTCTCACCTCCTTCCATGCTCGTCCTGGAGCAGCCCATGTACAACACAGTAGTCAGGGTAATTCTACTGAAGCTTAAGTGAAACCACAGTGCCTCTCTGCACAGGAACTGCCTGAGTTCCTGCCTCAGGGTTTCTGCCTTGGCTGGTCCCTTGCTTGGGATTCACTGTTCCCCCGTGTCTACTCCTTAGCCACATTCACTGTGCCGGTTCTCATGTTACTCTTTCATTGGGATCTGTGGCTGACCACCCTATTTAATATTACAGCCCCCAGGATTTTCTATTCCCCATCCCACTTACTATACTTTTCTCCATAGTACTTAACACCTTCTAATAGCATATATATTTTTTACTCATTAATGTTGTGTTATGATGTTAACTGTCTGAGTGAAATGTCTGCTTTGTCCACAACTGAATCCTCAGAGCCTAGATCAGTGCCTAGCACAGAAAAATACTCTGCACTTTGTTGGATGAATGGTTGAAAGAATGAATGAGGATTTCAGTAAACACTTATTATAAAATCATGATATGTGTGGGTAGGAAAGAGAACATGTTTAAAAGCACTTGCAAAACTAGACAGTTTGAAGATCACACATTTAGATCCACCATTTAAAAAAGGAAGAAGAATAAATTCATAGTACACAATAGTATTTTACTTTGACAACTCAAAATTGCTATTTGATCATGGAAAAGCTTTAAAAATGTTTTGGTCATGTAGTGATAGAATGTAGGCAAGTGTATTTGTATACATATACATACAAACATTTATATGTATATTTTATACTCATATATGCACACACACAGGTATACATCTCTATAGTAGAATCCTAGGAAGTATGTTTTCAGGTTTTATGCAACAACAACAAAACAAAAACCACCACAGTACTCTGTCCTTGTAGTAGTTTTATAATCTGCCAAACCAACTTCATCTAAGTCTGCTACGATTAAGGGACAAAGAACAGCTCCAAATGGACTATATCAAGGAGTTCTTCAACTTAAATCTTGACTAGGAGAGAATTACATCAACCTGTTCTTAAGGGCTTGAGAGGCTTATGAGTTCGGGTTGATTAAATTACACAGCTGAAAGAAACATTTTCAAATCATGATGGCTGTATGAGTTTCCATGAGAAATGCAGAGACAAAAAATAAATAATTGAAGTCTTAACTTGGCCCAGAACGATGTTACATGTCTGCTAGGTTAGTAGACGTGGAAATATTATACCCATTGTGGCTATTTAGAAGAAATATTCTGCTTTTCTGTTACATATTTTTGCCATAATAACTCTTACTCATTTGGCAGGACAGATATATCAAGTGTAATTTTAAGATCAATATTAAGGGGAGGTGTTTTCACTCAGAACAATTCAACTGTGTCCACATCTGTAATATTAATACAAGGGTTTGAACTAGAAAATCTGCTTGCTTCCTTCCAATTCTATTGGGGTAGGATGCTAACAAATCTCAGAATTCACAATTTGTCTAATATCAGAGGTTTTTTGAGGTCCAAATCACATCTTCTAACCCTAGCCACACTATAGCCCTGTTTATAATTGTCCATGAACTATAGTTTTTCTATAACGTGATCTTTAGAAAGTTAGTAAGCTAACATAATATCAGACATTTCACATTCCTAATTTACTAATTACATTGTGTAATCTGGCCAGAGGCACTCCTTATAAATCATTTTTCTAGGCAAGCATGTGAACAAATAAAGCTGGAAGATAAATATCTAGCAGGTTTAACACAAAAGAAAACTGCATTCCGTTGAAAGCTCAAGTTTTTGCCCCTCATGTTCACTTCTGAGTTGCCTCTGGATAAGACAGAGAAAATAACAATGTCTATTTTTTCTTTAATTTCAGAATATCACAGGAGTACAAATGTTTTGGTTACACGAATTGTTTTGGAACTGTTTGAAACAAAGTTATAAGTGTGCCCATTCCCCAGATAGTGTACATTGTATCCATTAGGTATGATTTTTACCCATCCCCTCCACCCCCCCCACCTGTTTGACTTTTTTTGAGTTTCACTTTCTGTTGTACACATGAGTGCTGTTTGCTTAGTTCCAATTTAATAGTGAGTATCTGTGGTTGTTTTTCCATTCTTGCTATACTTCACTAGAGAATGGTCTCTAGTTCTATCCAAATTGTTACAAAGGTATTAATTCACTTTTTAATGGCTGAGTAGTATTTCATGGTATACCTATACTGCATTTTATTAATCCATTTACGAATTGAAGGATACTTGGGTTGATGCCACATCTTTGTGATTGTGAATTATGCTGCAAAAAAATTCTGGTGCAAGCCCCTTTTTGATAAAATGACTTTTTTTTTTTTTTCCTCTGGGTAAATACCCAGCAGTGGGATTGCTGGATCAAATGGTAGGTCTACTGTTAGTTCTTTGAGGAATGTCCATACTGTTTTCCACAGAGGTTGCACTAGTTTGCAGTCCCACCAACAGTGTATAAGTGTACCTTTCTCTCCACATCCATGCCAGCATCTATTGTTTTAGGACCTTTTGATAAACATCCATTCTCACTGGGGTTAGGCGATATCTCACTGTGGTTTTAGATTTGCGTCTCCCTGATGATTGGTGAAGATGGCTGACCAGAGACACCGGCTGCCAACGCATCTCAGTAAGAAGCAGTCGTTTTAGATGAAAGAGAAAAACAAACAACGTCTTTTTAATCCAACCTAAGGAAGAGAGTCTAGCTCACTCAACGTTTTAGTCAGTGGGCATACGAAATAGGCCATATCCGGCTGAGCATATTTCAGTTAGTGTCTGTCACCTTTCTGAACCTTTATAAACAACCATTGGAGAAAAAGTCGTAAAAATGGGTCAACAAATTTAGTATTTTCTTAAAAGATGTTATTTTTTAAAAATTTTTTTTTAATGAGTTCTACTTTGCTGGATTTTTTTTTTTTTTCTGTTCCTGGAGTTAGCCCCATGTGGGGCTGCCAGGATGCTCCTGCAGGGGAAATGAGATTGGGTGCTTTCCTCACTCTCCCCTTGGTGACTAGGAGAGACTCTTTATCAGCCACCCTGAACCCGTTATTTCTGTGGCTGCCACTCTGCTTTTTTTCCTAACCTCTAGACCACTGGGGACATGCCTACTATTTTCTACATCCATGTCTAGCTTCTTACTAAGCAGATACATAAGACTAAGAATTTCAAGCAACTTTTAACTCGTTATTTTTTCTATAAATCTCAATTGTACAGAATTGAGACAGAGAGTGAAAAAGTTAATGTTCTTCTTCCTGCATTTCTTGTCTACCAGCATCCTGCAAAAGCACAGAGCTTTAACATTGAAATCTTCAGACACTCCCTGGACATTCTCTAGCCTTCATACAGACCTCCTCTCTGTTCTTCCTCACACTATTACCTTTTTCTCCCCAGTGCTTCTTTCTCTTCTGAAATCTCAACCTCCTCCTATGCCAGAGGCTTTATTGCATGTGTCAGTGTTCGTGAAGTTGCAACTTTACCCTTAGATTTAGTACATTGTTGCATTGTCTATCACTGATTGCAATTACAAATCATTCTACCTTCGCTTTCTACCTCTAAATAAAGGGGAGGTGGTTTCATTTCTGAGTGTGGAAGGGACAAGAATGAACATTGGACTACTCCTCCAATCTCAACTGAGAATGCATTTACTCTGTTCATTTTCATTATCACATCCTTAAAGACATAACTGAAGGCTTACCTTATCCAGAAAGCATTCTTCACAGATCGCCCCCTCCAATTACTTCAGATTCCATTAGCACTTTCCACACTACTTAAATACTTGCTCACATTTTCTAATATTTTTTACATACAAATATTGCATTTCTGTGTACATAAGTTAAATCAAGGAAAGAGACTTTGTTCTCTCATTTAGAAATTTACATTTAGAATCCCAGAGTACTAGGTCCACAATTCACTTTAGAGATCATCTGGTTCAATGGCCTCGTTGTAAAGATGAGTAAATGGAATCATTTTACAGCCTCCCATTAATGTATAGCACAATGTCCACAGTAAATATGCAGTGAGCGCTTGCTGAATAAATGGATTTCAGCTGCTCATTTCACTGCTCTCATTACCATTGCATGGTTGGCAGCATGTATTAAGTGCCCACCTCTATGTGAAACAGTCTAGATGCTAAACAAATTACATCAAGGAAGACAACTCCATTAATGCTATAAACATGGTGGAGCGGTGGGGGTGGAAGGAGTATTTTGGACATGACAGCAATCAAGTGTTACTAAAGAGGACATTTATAGTGAGGGGCAGGTACAGGTTTCAAGGAACCTACTGGTCCTTTTCAAGTTAGTAAAAGACCCATTTAAGTGACAGAGTAAGAATTTAGAAGTTAATGATAGTCCAGAAGTAAGCAGGATGCTATGTTAATAATTAGTTGAGCAGAAGATCAATATTTTTGAGATAATATATTCTAATTTATATTTACATTCCTAATTAGTTCAAGTCTTTCCTACAACATGATTCTTCCAGGACAATTCTTTAATTTGTTGAATCTTTAACATGTATTCATGGTTGTTAGAGAAAACATCTTTATTTGAGGCTATATGCCTCATGCTAAAAGCATTTTATTTAAATATTTAATTTAAAAATAAACATAACTGGTCTCTGGCTTAACAGGGAAAATGCCTTAAGTCATGCAGAGGAGACAGGATTGAGTGCCCAGATCTGTTTAACCAGTTTCCTTTCTAGGAGAGGTAAACTTCAAAATTTGGAAGAATGAAAAAAAGCAAAATTGAAGTAGGAGGCTATTTCAGACAAAGGGCAATGAGTAGACATAAGTAATGCATCTAAGCAGAGAATAAATAATGGAGTAAATACAAATGTTTAGGAATGAGATAAGCAGAATATGAGGGGTGCAATGTAAATGCTGTATGCTTGTGAAAAGATATAATTTTAAAAATTCAAGTATAATTTACCTTCACAGAAAAATTCACACACTCTATAAAGGTGTTTAGAAGAAAGCAAAAGTCTCATTTCCCACATTTTATTTGAACTCCCCAGAAATAATATTTGTTATCAATGTCTGTTGATTCCTTTTCAAAAATTGCCAGGGGTATCTCCATGTCTACTTCCTTATTTATCTGTCCATCTATCTATCCATCCACCCATCCACCTATCTATCTTTTAATCTATCTATAGGTATAGATATTCATTATTTATCTTTATGTTTTTCAGTCTATGGGTATATAGAGGTTTTTGTTTTGTTTTTGTTTTTGTTTTTGTTTTTTTGAGACAGACTCTCACTTTGTTGCCCCAGCTAGAGTGAGTGCCGTGGCATCAGCCTAGCTCACAGCAACCTCAAACTCCTGGGCTCAAGCTATCCTACTGTCTCATCCTACAGGCATGCGCCACCCTGCCTGGCTAATTTTTTCTATATATATATTTTAGTTGGTCAATTAATTTCTTTCTATTTTTAGTAGAGATGGGGTCTCGCTCAGGCTGGTTTTGAACTCCTGACCATGAGCAATCCTCCTGCTACAGCCTCCCAGAGTGCTATGATTACAGGCATGAGCCATCACTCCCGGCCGGGTATATAGAGTTTTAACATCAGTGTCATTGTTACACACTCTGTTCTGAAACTTTTGTTTTAAAAACTATAACATATTTGGACTTTTTTTCAAATCAACAACTATAGTATACCTCACATTTTTTTCCAGTTGCAAAATATTCTATTACAGGAATGTACAATTTTTTAAAAAACTTAATCACCTCCTTACTAATAGGTATTAGGTTATTTCAAGGTTTGTTACAATTAACTTTTCTGGTCATTTATTTCTGCAATAGATTCAGAACATTTTAAATGCTCTTCACAGGAGAATTCTGGGAAGATTTCAAGAAGGGCATCTAGTTAGAGAACCATGGTGAAGATGGTTTAACCAGATGGAATATTGAATGTAATCAGAATCAGAACCACACTGCATAGTAATATACACATATGAAGATCTTCACCACGTCAAACCATTCCTAGTTAAAGCCAAGAAAGTTAGTGAAATTTTTTAAAAATCCACTTAACACTGATTATATAATTTAAGTCATCATTCTGAATATTACTAGTTGTTATGTTTAAGTTTGAATGAGAGGGGATTTAAATAGAGTAGGAGTAGCATTTTTGTCTTGGCAAGATTTTGTTTTGTTTTGTTTTGTTTTAAACCAGAGTCAGCAATGAGTCTGTCCAGGAACTGAGCTCTGTACTAAATCATTCTCTACTTAATTGTTTGTCAGAGCTTCCCCAAACTACTGATGATTCCTCTCCTCAAGACTTATAATTCCTGCAGACTTTAGGACAGGACACTAATTCCAGTTTGGAAAAGCTAATTTACAATACCTTCAACATCCATTTATCGTCCACTGCAACTCTGTGAGCCTGGATAAAGCTAATGGTATCTCTCACAAGAATGGCATGAAGACAATGGCTAAATTGGTGTAGTATTTGTAGAAAACCTTCACATTAAAAATGTTTAATAGTGAATTTCAGCTATTTTAGTTATATGCAAAATGGTGAGGGAGAAATGGGGAGAGGAAATCTATTTTTCTTATTAGATCTTTAAAGTAATTCTTAAACATCTTGAGCCTTGTGTGTGCGGTACTTGCAACAGGCATGTGAGCCTGGGCAGGTGTCTCTCCATGGTTATGGGGGTATGTCACTGGCCTCTTTTTGCTGCCAGATAAGGAAGGGGTCTCAGCAGGGGAAAAGAACCCAGAAGATGCGAAAGAGGCCTTTCAACAAGACCTTGGCAAGCACTAGAAAGAGATCTACAGCATAGGACCAGCACTGCTTAATTTTCCAGGATGGTAGATGGACCCAGATCAGGTTTGTCAATTTTTCGTTTGCACAGGAATCACCTGTGGATCTTATTAAACTGCAGATTCCGATTTAGTAGTTCTGCCTTCCTCATCAACTCCCTCTTCCAATGCGACCATACTTTGAGTAGCAAGGCAGTCTGAACATCAGTGGGAAGATTAGTTGTGAAAACGGGTGTCACAGCTGATTAAAATAATCAATTCCTACTGAGGGTGGACAATTTCATAACAGGCTAATGAATGCTCCTGGGTGGCTTCACAGGAGTACACAGGGAGTTCTAAGAATGTTATTAAATGCTCAAAAATTCTTGGAATGTTAAGTTCAGATGCTAAAGAAAATATTTCTGGCGAACTTAGTGTGAGGAAACAAACTATGGATGGGCATCCAGTTCTGAACACACCATTTTGGTCTAGAGTTATGATTCTACCTTCTTAGACTGCTGAGGCTGGATGGCAAGTGAGTTGATGGAACCAAGAGGAAAAGATGCCGGGGAGAGACCTGGAAAAAAGTGACCCCCAAGTGTCTAAAATACATTGTTCACCCATAACAGAAATGCTGTATAGCGCTGCATAAAGATTAATAACTTGTTAGCAAACAGGTATTCACTTCATCTGCATACACAAATCAATTTCATTGGACTAAAAAATAATTCATGTTTATTCTTCTCACGTGTGATGTCAAATTATTAATTTAATGCAATCGTTTACATTTAGAGCAGTTTTTCACCTCATTTTGGCAAAGCCATGTACTTTCCAAGTTTAGATTGGTTCAAACAAGGAGGATGACAGGAATCATGTCACATGGAGCTATAATTCTTCCATATTTTGTCATGTCTCCTGCTAGTGCTAAAGCCAAAGATGTCATGCAAGCTGTGCCTAAATCTTCATTAATGTCTAGTATTGTGCAATAGTTGAGAAAACACTTGTTTTTTATTACTTGAATAATACTCAAAGAATTTTAAAATGATTGCATTTGTTGAAGAGAGTACAAAAATAAAGAAACATATTGCCTTCAAAACGTCCTAATTCAAAATCTTTATGTTTGATATTTCTTTTTTATTCCTATACCTTTTGCAATTAACTCTCACATTTGGAACAAAGAATGGTGTGGTCCGTTAGCCTAACCACTGCTATTGTCAGGCATGATTACAGTTGGTGTTTTCCATATGTAATCACATTTTTAAAACTAGATTTAATGCCTTAAATTTGGGCCAAAGTTTTGAGAAACATCAGATAATTTGACTTTAAGACAGTGTCACCTTTCTTAACATTCTGCCCTATCTCTAAATAAGTTCACTGTTCTAAGACTCTCCTGGTAACATAACTGAAATGTCTTATACTTTTTCTAACTACATTTAACTTCTTTGTCGAGTTAAACTATTGAAGCAGGGAAATGTACCAAGAATATGCATAATTTTCTCCTCTCTTCTGAACTAGACAGAAAGCAGACAGTCAACAGCATGTAGTAGGCTCGTACTGGGTGCTGTGAGTAGATTATATGGAAAAGTGTTGAAAAACCCTGGGGCATGTATCCAGTCTAGAAAAGAAAGTTCTCTAATGCTTCTACAAAGGAAGGGTGTTCACTAATGCTTCTACAAGAGAAGGCAGTTCACTAATGCTTCTACAATGGAAGGGGTCCTTTTGATGTCAGTAAAAATCCAGGTGGGATGACAGCTGAGAAGCTGATCAGAATCAATAGTTGTTTTGTGGTTTATCTCAATGTGATAACAGAACCATAAAGAAGATATTTTAATCTGCAGTGCCACGTAAAGGGTAGAACAAGACCAGAAGCCAGCATCATATCACCAAACCCTAATGTTGGTATCTATTTGAGAGCCATCATGTTAAACCTGGCTTGATAAAAAAGATAATATTTATTTTCTTTCTACGCACTACTCAAATGAAAATTTCCATGGTTATATTTTGATTTAGTTTGCTTTATGCAGTTCAAATCAGTAAGTAAAAATCAACTAAAATGCAATATTTCTTGATTTTAAAGCCACATTTAAAAAGTTGTTTATACCAAACCATACTAGGAAACACACAGCCAATAATCTAACACTCTATCAAAATTCTGCACATCCTTTATAATGGGCTTATTGGTTTCTTTGACTAATTGGCTTATTTGACTTATGAAATCACATCGTTGCAACATTAAAGAACAAATGTCCTAAGCCATTATCTTCTATCTTTCATGTCCACGGCTGTCACCACATTAACATTCCAAATGGTATCGTTAGCAGGTGATCAAAACAATAGCAAAAAACAGTCCAAACACTAAAATTCTCTTCTGCATTTTTAAATTAATACGTATTAATACAGAGTAGCATTACTGATTATTATTTTTAAAGAAGTGGTGTCAGCATAGGCGTGATGTCTATACAGTAAGCCAGAAACATCACTTTCTCTCTCTCTGGAGTGATAAGTATTCATTGTAGGCAATGTTTATTGCCCAAATCACTGGAAAAAAACATTGTTAAGGGAAAAGAATGCAGATAATTTCAAACTCTATTGTGTTTGTTTTAGAAGTTTGTCTTTATTTATTTAAAGCATAATATACAAACACTTAGAATTTTTGAAGAATCACTATCTAGATTTTGTTTTTATTTACTTTACATTCTTGAATTTGTACCATGGTATCCATGAAAGGAACCAAGTGTTATTATTTATTTGTTTGTTTGTTTATTTATTGAGACAGGAGTACAGTGGTGCAATCACAACTCACTGCAACCTAAAACTCTTGGGCTCAAGAGATCCTCTTCCCTCAGCTTCCTGAGTAGCTGGAACTACAGGTGTGTGCCCCACACCCAGCTAATTTTTTGTAGAGAAAGAGATTTCTCTATGCTTCCCATGCTGGTCTCTAACTCCTGGCCTCCAGCAATCCTTCCACCTTGGCCTCTGTAAATACTAGGATTACAGGCGTGAGCCACCACACCTGGCCTACACAGTGTAATTTAAAGATAACTTTCTTAATATCTGACTTGAAGAACTCTACTTCCAGGGTCATGGTACAGTATTCACCTCACTTCTCTTTCTCTCTCTGCCTCTGTTCTTATATTTTCTTTTTATGAATATGTATTGAAAGAAGGTTTCCCTTTTCCTCTTTTGAGATGAGCTATAATTAAAATAAAAAGTTACAATAAAACCCTGCTTTATTTGTTTGCCTGCTTTGTCAAGAAAGGAGAGAAGACCCCAAAGTGGATCAACATATTTTTTTTTCCTTTTAAACATGATGAACAAAGCCATTTTGATTTATTATTTTCTCTCAAAGGACAGGTGACATTTCCTGCAACATTGACTTTAGTTCATAATCCCCTTTTGGCAAGCCAAAGGAAATTACAATTGGAAAGATTTTCACAGTCAGACGCTCCACTAGAATGAAATGCTGTAGAGCTCCTCACTTCAGCCAAACCAGCAAAATCCCTCCATTGCCAATTTTTCTTTTATATTTTGAAGTTGGCCTCTCAGCACAGATTTGATTCACACCATTTAAAAATAAATCTGGCATCTGCAAAGCAGAAAATTCAGGCTGTGTTGTCACAGTATCAGTATTTCCATTTTTATGCTTGGAGGAAACCTCGACTTCAAAAGAGAGCTGTGGTTTCTAACTCCATGGTAAAGAGTAAAGACTAATTTTATTTAAAACACACACATTTGTTATATTTACTAAAGAAAAGGGATTACTGCACTTATTACATGGCATGTTAAACATTTTTATGAGTGATTTAATTCCATGTTAAATGTATGTTTATGTTAAGAGGTGATACCCTATGACAACAATTGATGTTGAGATACATAGCGGAAATAAGAATTTGAATTCAGTATCAATATGCCATTTTGTTCTTGCTTTGTCATAACGATTTCATCATTTCCTGCTTAAAATTGACCAAACAGTTGGTGTTATTTTCCTGGTATGTATGTGGTAGCATGACTCTAAACATGACCCTTAACAATCTCGCCGTTCTGCCCGGGCTCTCTGTACCCACAGGCCTCTCCTGTACATCAGAAGCTGGAAGTATGCCCGCTCCTTTGAATCTCTGCAGGGCCTGTGATGCAGAGGAATTGCTGTTCTGTGAATTCTGAGCTCAACCCTTAGAGTGTGACAGCTTCTACTTCCTCTGTCTTACTTAAAGCCTTTGGCTGCTATGTAAGAAAACCAAACTACTGTGTGTGTGTGTGTGTGTGTGTGTGTGTGTGTGTGTGCACATGAGACCGAGAAGGAAAGAGAGAGACTATGTGGAGAGGTCTTGGAGGGCCGTAGTAGAAAGCAAAGGCACAACCGTCACAGCCAAGAGGAAGCTAAAGAGATATGACAACTAAATGTAACATGGTATTTAGGATGAGATCCTGGATCAGAAAAGGATATTTGGTAAAAACTAGGGAAATCTGAAAAAAACAAACACACTATGGACTTTAGTTAATAATGATGCATCAATATTGGTTCATTAATTGCAACAAATGTACAACACTGATGTAAATGTTAGTAAGAGGAGAAACTGGTTGTGAGATATGTGTGAACACTCTGTTAATATCTTCCAAGTTTTTTGTAAATCTACAACTATTCTAAAATATAAGCCTATTGGAGAAAAAATAAGGTAAATCAGCTGGGAAGAGCATGAATGAGTTAGACATGGAGCCACAGCTTGACTGCAACTGCATGAGAAACTCCAAGTGAGAGCAGCAGAAGAAGCACCCAACTGAGCCCTGTCAAGATCTAATGAAACAGCTACTAACCCTCCACATTTTGAGGTTGTTGTGCTATCGTAAACATGCTACTTTAATTTGGTGTATTTATGACATATAACTACTTTATTATATTTAACTTTAAAAAAGAATTCAATAATAATTTCATTCCATTGAGAGGAATAGAGATATCTGGAAAAGAGATTGCTTTGTCTGGAAAGATAACAGTTTAGTTTGAAATATGAACATATAGGTTCTGGGGGTGGAACCTGGATTCCTATTTTCAGTTTACCTCCAGCAAGCAGCATATACAAGAAGTTATTTCTCTTATTAAATAGCAGTTTTTCTTCCTCTGTCAATTTTTTTTTTTTTTTGAGACAGAGTCTCACTCTGTTGCCCAGGCTAGAGTGCTGTGGCATCAGCCTAGCTCACAGCAACCTCAAACTCCTGGGCTTAAGCGATCCTCCTGCCTCAGCCTCCCGAGTAGCTGGGACTACAGGCATGTGCCACCATGCCCGGCTAATTTTTTCTAATCTATTTTTAGTTGTACAGCTAATTTCTATTTTTTTTTTTTAGTAGAGATGGGTCTTGCTCTTGCTCAGGCTGATCTTGAACTCCTTAGCCCAAACGCTCCGCCTGCCTCGGCCTCCCAGAGTGCTAGGATTATAGGTGTAGCCACCTCCCCCGGCCTCAAATATGTTACAGTGTTTATACCACAGAGTTAGGTTGATGATTAAAAGAAGTTATGCATTTTGGTTCTTTTTTTTTTTTTTTGAGACAGAGTCTCCCGTGTTGACCAGGCTAGAGTGAGTGCCGTGGCGTCAGCCTAGCTCACAGCAACCTCAAACTCCTGGGCTCAAGCAATCCTTCTGCCTCAGCCTCCCGAGTAGCTGGGACTACAGGCATGCGCCACTATGCCCGGCTAATTTTATATATATATTAGTTGGCCAATTAATAATTAATAATTAGTTGGCCAATTTCTTTCTATTTATAGTAGAGACGGGGGTCTTGCTCTTGCTCAGGCTGGTTTCGAACTCCTGACCTCGAGCAATCCGCCCGCCTCAGCCTCCCAGAGTGCTAGGATTACAGGCGTGAGCCACCGCGCCCGGCTTTGCATTTTGGTTCTTAACACGATTCCATGCTCAAAGAACTTACTGTTCAAATGTTTCCTGTTGGCAGATGCACTACGCAGGCCACAGTGCCACAGTCTGTCCCTTCACCCCACCCACGAGGCTGCTCAAGAGGTCTTTTCTTCTCCATTGCTTAGTTAATTGCAGATGGAGGTCTAGTCCTGTTAAAACCATGTCTGAGCAAATATGAAACTCTCAGTTATTGAGTAATTAGCGTCTGTCAAGTATTTCAAGTGTATTATCTCCTCATCACTATTATCCAAGATGGATATTATTATAATCTTTTATCCTACAAGAAAACTTGTGCTTTACACTAAGTTACCTGTCCAGGCTCGGGCAGGTAGTAAGTAGCAGAGCTGGGGACCAAACCTAGGTGTCTGATTTTAAGCCCGTGCACTCAAACATGCCATCCTTTATTTCTTCTTCTATGCAATTTAGTCTTTCTTTTTTTCCCAATTAATTAAATCCTGCTCTACCCTCTAAATGTATACTTTACCTTGGGCTTGGCAATGTTAGGTTTATTTTGTGTTTTGCTAAAGGAACTGTTTCATGTCTTTAGGTCACAAGGTCAGCACTTCACAAGCTGTTAAAATTATTTCAATCCTATGAACCCAACTAGATATTAACCAGTCTGATCTAGGCCAGAAAATTTTTAAATTGTTTTATCATGGAACTCTACCATAAAGATGAAAATACATATATATTGTTTAAACTGGGAGGGACCAGAAGTAGAAAACTCAAGTAGTTGAAGGAAATATTTTTATACTTAAAGAAAGAAAAACTCCATACAGCTAGATAAAAATTATGAAAAAGGCCCACAGTTCTGCAGTGATCGAGTTAAAGAATAGAATTAGGTTGTGATGAGGGGCAACAGATGATAATGATAGAGATATGAAAAGGAAAGACATATAAACAAGATAGAAGAAATGCAATACAGCCGGCTAATACTGTCAATGTTCTCAAGAATTCAGCCACAGAGGGGAGAGCCAAAGTCACATAACTAACCTCTCATCATGACCTCTTAAGAGTAAAGAAAGAAAGAACAGGAGAATTTCTGTACAAATATTGGACAAAATAACATTTTTTAAAAAGCTTTGACCATCTGCACAAATGCCCCAGATGCCGAGTCCATTGGTTAGGAGTATAGGGAATGGTTTGCCTCCTGTAAAATGGAATTTCTGTTTCATCCTTGCAGTCCTGTCACTGCTGCAGGAACAAGAATAGATGAGGTGATAGAAGACCACGGTAAGAGGAAACAGACTCTTACAAGGGAGAAAAAAAATTCCTTTTGTAAAGCTTTCTATTCATGATAAAAGGAAGAGTTATAGTACTTCCTTCTAATCAGATACTCAACATTGAATTAGTGGTTTATTACAACAAGATATATATTCTGCTTTTTATGGTTGTTATTTATATATTTATGATATTCACTTCTTTATATTAAAAAAATGGTCTAAGTTTGTGGTAGGCCGAATAATGCTTCTCCAAAAATGTTCACTCTCCAACCCCTGGGATCTGTGAATATGTCACGTCACATGGCAAAAAGGGCGTTACCCATGTGGTCAGGCAGATGGACCTTCAGATGGGGAGAGCCTGGATTAGCCCAGGTGGGTCCAATATAATCACATAAATCTCCAAAAGCTGAGGCCTTTACTGGCGGGTCAGAGAGAATAGATGTGAGAGAGACAAACTCAACCCACAATTGCTGGTTTTAAAAATGGAGGAAGGAACCAGGAGCCAAGGAATGTGGCCCTTCTGCAAGTTCAGAACAGCCCTTGTATTACAGCCAGCCCACAGGAACCTCAGCCCTGCAATGCAGGGAAATGAATTCTTCCAACAACTGCAACAAGCAAGGAAATGATTCTCCCCGGGAGACTCCAGAAAGGAACTCGGCCATGCAGACCTTGACGTTAGCCCCATGAGATGAGCCACAGGCTTTTGAGCTGCAGAACTGTAAATTCACAAATTAATGTTTTTTTAAGTGGCTAAATTTGTGGTAATTTGTTACAGCAGCAATAGAAAATTTATACAAGTTTAATCATTACATCTTGTCTATCCACATATTCACAGAGGCACAGTGCCTCAATTATATATAATAATGATAATTTCTAAAATTTAGTGATCATTTATTCTATTGTCTTAAAAACAGGCACAAAGGGGCATACTATTACTATCATTCCATTTTACAGATAAGTCAAACAGGCTTAGAGAGGATTGAGGTTGATACTTAGACATTTCCATTTCCTTTTCAGATTTTCAAAGCCATAGAAATAACTTGTGAATGTGTCCATTATGATAGACCTAATGTAAAGACCTACCACATAATAGCACAGCTATCCACCCACATCTTTGTTAACTATAGAGATTTTAATTATAAGTATGGCCTAGACATGTTTTTCCATCAATGTTAAATTTGGACAATAATTGATACAATTTATTTTAAAAGCTAAAAGCATTGACATGGGTACTCAAGAGACCAAGCTCAGTGAATTAATTGAACCTAATAATGTTAATTAGAACAAATCTTTTTATTACCAAAACCTCTCCCAACCCAGTTAACATTTTACTTCAAACTAAAAAATAATATCCAATCTGAATAATTGTACTTTAATAATCTCAGACCCATAAAAATTTTCTTTTGCTTCATATCTCCCTGTACACAAAGAATGTTATAAATGTATTGATTAAGTAAACAACCAAATGCATTCAAGTTACTTAGCAAAGAAGCTGTAAGAGCCCTTAGAGATGTTATCTATATGTCAGGATTGGTGTTTACTCAAGGCTAACAGATATTTAAAATAGGAAGGTGACAAATGCAATTTAATCTAGTGAAGAGCTCTAATTTGCTTGTACAGAGCAAGTAGAATTAAGTAAAGCAACATAAGCATAGAGATTCCTATGATAATAATTATTATGAAAAGGAAGTGGAGGAAGCATCAGTCTCCACTGGGTGTGTTTTACTTCTCCACTAAATACAGTAGGCATCTTTAGCAATACTTTATAAATGCAGAAATCCAGGCTTTGCAAGGTTGGATATATTGTACAAGGGCACAGATAAAACACAATCTTTGGATATCAAGATTTCTAGAATTAGCAAGGTTTTCTGTTCATACACTCAACTTTCCATGATTCATCTCATTTCTAAGAATTCTGTACTAAGGTTACTCCATCACAGCAAAAAATTTAATTAATCCATATAGTAAATGTGTAAATAATATCTTTTGTTGTTTGGAAATAAGTGGCATTGCTATGATACTTAGGTAAATTTTGGCCTTGGAAATGTTTCCATTGCTTTTTCTTATTAGCTGAGTTTTACATGTGATGAGCATGATTATTTTTGCAAAAGAACTAATGTGTCACAAAACAAAAATACCTGATACTTTATTTTCAATATTTCCATTAAGACAATAATAAAAGTATGTGCTGGGATGAAATTAAGGCTGTGTGTGTATATATTTGTGTGTGTATGTATATATATATATATATATATAAAATATATATGAATTATATATATCTAAAAGATATCTGAAAAATTATATCTCAGGAATATATCAGGACTATACTATATATATTTCATATATTTTTCACATATATATCAGAACTATATATATTTCTCATATACACATATATAGTTGTTACCAGAGGTTTTGCCTAAGACTTACCAAAATTGTATTCAACTTAACTTTACCCCTCAGTGATGTAATTTGATTTGAGAAAATAACCACCTTCTTTAACACATATGTAGATCTGGATTTCAAGAGGCCAGATATTATCTTATTTCTAAATAATAAGATTTTGAAACAAATTCTTTATACCTCTCTGTCCATAAAAAACTATATATTTAAGTAAAATTATAATAGCCATGATAGGTAGATGATCCTATCATTGTATAGATATAAAAATATTCCAGAATTTTTGATAAAAGTAACCAGAGTGATGTTTAATAACTTAGATATTTAAAGTGGAGTAAAAACGTTTTACCCAGCATTTTAACACACATAAATTTTAAATGGCATAACTTCTACATATTTATAGTATAATGAAAAGATAAAAAGTAAAAGATAAATGGTGTTTATCTTTTATTGATTCATTCATTCCAAAAATCATTTTTGGTCACTAAAACTTGTTTATAGGAGATACATACAAAGATAAGAAAACCTGGTCTTCAGGCAGCATTTTGTTGGTGAGATGTGTTTTATTAAGAGATTCCAGGTGCTTCTCAGAGTTCTAGTGTTCTATATTCCCTGTTCCAGCTCATGGTGATCTCTTTTATTGTGTTAGTTTCTTAGGGCAGCGCTAACAAATTAGCACAAACTGAGCAGCTTAAACCAACAGAAATGTATTCTCTCACAGTTCAGCGGGCCAGAAGTCTGAAATCAAGGTGCCATCAGGGTTGGTTCCTTCTAGAGGTTCCAAGGGAGAATCTGTTCCCCGCATCTCTCCTGGGTTTTGGTCGTGCCAGCAATCCATGACACTTCTTGGCTTGTGGACACATTGCTCCAGTCTCTACCTCCCTCTTCACATCACTTTCTCTGTGTGTCTGTGTCCTCTCCTTATTAGGACACTTATAATTGGATTTAGGGCTTTAGCTAAATACAGGATGAGCTCATCTTGAGATCCTTAACCTAATCACATCTCTCAAGACCCCTTTTCCAAATAATATCACCTTCACAGGGTCTGTGGGTTAGAACTTGAACATAGCTTTTCGGGGGCTGCTATTCAACCCACTATACTCATCTTTACTTTTATTTATTTATTTATTTATTTATTTTACTTATTATTTCAAAGTATTATGGGGGTACAAACATTTCGGCTACATAAATTGCTTATGTGCCATTTGAGTCAAAGTTGTAAGTGTGCCCATCCCCCAGATAGTGTACACTGTACCCATTAGGCATGAATTTACCCATCCCCTCCTACCCCCCCACCTGCTTAATTTCTGATGAATGCTATTTCCATATGTGTACATAAGTGTTGATCGATTTGTTCTAATTTAATGATGAGTACATGTGGTGTCTGTTTGTCCATTCTTGTGATAATTCACTCAGAAGAATGAGCTCCAGCTCCATCCAGGTTAATACAAGAGGTATTAAATCACCATGTTTTTATGGCTGAGTAGTACTCCATGGTATACATATACCACATTTTATTAATCCACTTGTGCTGATTGGCACTTGTGCTGTTTCCACATCTTTGCAATTGTGAATTGTGCTACTATAAACAGTTGAGTGTAGGCATTTTTTTTAATAGAATTTCTTTTTTTTCCTTTGAGCAACTATTATGGCTCTTCATTCTATACTGTACACCCAGTCACTGACTACCAACTTCATGTGTCCTGCTCTAGGAAGCAATAGAATATTGTGGATAAAAGCATGGACTCCTAAGTCAAACTGCTTAGTTCAAATCCTGGCTCTGCTATTTTATTAGCAGTGTGACATTAGATGAATTACTTACCTCCCTTTGCCTTGCTTTCCTCATGTGTAAAACTTACGCATAAGTGTAGGACTTTCCCCATAAAATTTTTTTACTAAATAAGTTAATGTGTATAAGCACATATACATATGAGCTTTGCCAATTACCATTATGAAACAATTTTCAAGAATTGCTTTCTTTAGCAGAAGTCATTACTTGGAAGTGTGACCCTACATGAAGGGTCCGTGGGATTGCTAGTTCTGCAGGGTTGCATTCAGATTCAGGAGACCGACTCTAGGACCTCAGGTCGGTAAGTTGACAGAATGGCAGGAAGGGTGCAAGAACGGAGCAGCCTCAGGGAAAGAAAGCTCTTCTGTCAGCTCCACCCCTAGATAGAACCTTCTGGCCTTTTGGGGCTGTAGAGCAGGAGGAGACAAGCCATGGAAGAGGATAGGGAGGAAATAGTTGTTTCTCTTTATGTGTGTTGAGTTTGAAGCAATAGTAAACATGTTATGCCAGCAATTTGAAATGTGGAATGAAAGCTTGGGAGTGGAGACTTGTGATTTATTTATTTATTTTCCTATTCCTGTTCCTTCTATAGAGATTTGTTAGTTACTCACAGAGGAGTCAATGAGGGGACCCAGGGAGAAGGCTTAGAAAGACAAAAATAACCTCAGAGAACAACGATGCCTTAGAAAACACCCAAGAAGGAAGATTGAAGAGGAGGAGTTGCCACTAAAAAAAAATTAAAATGAAAAATAAGAACAGGTGTGTAGGGATAAAGGTGAAAAGAGAAATATGCAATCTCTTGTAAATTAGGCGAAGGAATGTCATGAAGGAGATCACAAACCATGTCGAAGGCTTTAGCAAGGTCAAGGGGACTTCCAAAGACAAAGGCCTTTTCTCAGTTTGCAATTAGAAAACCATCACTGAATTTTAGATGAGCAGTATTTGCAGAGATCTGGGGAACTTACTAAGAGGGCAAAAGGTTTCTCACTGTACATGCTGAGGAATCAGGGGCCAATAATTATTCAAGAGCTTAGCAGCTAAAGAAAGGTTGGTAGCAGGATTTATTCTAGAAGGAAGATTTTTGAGCATATTGGAAGGCAATGATGATGGAGCTGACAGTGTAATAATGGGAATGACAGAGAGGGGCCTGGCGTTCGTGAAGGAGGATGCAAGAGGGGAGGGACAGACTGAGGGGTGGGGGCTCAGCACTGGGAATGGTCTGGGGCAGCCTCGGGGACAATGCTGAAGGGCTCAGTCCCAGACGGTAGATATTTCTAGGCCCTTCTAGGCCCCACATCTAGGGGCATGTGCTCCTACGCTTGCCATTGCTCCAGCAGGCCTCTCCTGGGCACCTGCTCTGAGGCAGCCACCAGACATGGGACACTCAACAATCAAAGAGACCAAAACATCCTTCACAGACCTCATGCTCTTGATTCTCTGTGAGCTTAGATCTAATTGACAGAATAAATAAATAGCATTTGCCATTTAATAGCACTGCGTAGAAAGCAAAGAAACTTGAAGGTGGTGTGCCTAGGGTTCAAGTACCCATTAAGCAGAAAGTCGAAGGATCTTGCATTGTTAGGTTCCAGCTGGTGCAGGGTTTCTCAGCTCCAGCACTGTTGCCACTTTGGGCTGGAGGATTCTTTGTGTGAGGGGCTGTCCCGTGCGCTGTAGGACGTTCAACAGCGTCCCTGGTCTCTACCCAACCACCCTACCCTGGCCACACGAAGTTGTGACAACCAGACATGTGTCCAGACATTGCTAAATGTCCCCTGGAAGCCCAAATCACCCCAACTGAGAAGCACTGAGCTTGAGAGAGGTGGTGGGTGTGGCTAACAGAGGTCAAGCTACGAAGCTGTTGGAAAGAAGAAGGCTGGAGTGACATGGGAGTAGGCCGGAACCACGGAAGGAGAGACCATAACACTGGTGACCAGCAGACCCAGTGTGACTGAGGGGTTGGGAGAGTTGAGATGACAGGTGTGCCATCAGCATCACCACACAGAACCTGAAGTCAAAGCACCCAGGCTTGAACTTGATTCTCTACATGACCTTGAGTAACACATCTACTTGCTGGGCCTCAATAGCTTCCTCTGTGAAATGAGGGGAATATTGCAGTTCTTTTTGTTTTAGAGTTAAATTAAAGGCTGCACGTTAAATTATTTTATACACTGCAAAGTATTCTACCTTTAAAGTTGAGAATAGTAAAAAGCTTTAGCTATGTCACATGACTGTTCTAGAACATATGCAACATTTCAAAGATGAGTCGTTTATAAAACCTTAACTTTTCAGGTTTGGTCATTTGTTTCTGCAAACTCTCTAATGCCTTCAATGCTCTCTGTATAATCATGATGGAAGACAGATTTTTGGACAAAATCAGAATACAAGGTTTGGATGGTGGCCTGAAACTATGTGTTCTTTTTGTGTCCTGTGAATTCAGAAATAGGACATTTCTGGTTTATTTTAATGTGTTTAAATGCGTGTGAAGTACTGCTATTTTGGGGACTGAAAATCCTGTGTTCTTTCCATGCTATGGTCCACATGGCCTAAAAATATAACACTTTTTCAAAAGGTTTCAATGCCTACACCCTGCCTGAGTTTTACAGTCAACTTATAAACTCCAGATAATATAGGAGGTTTAGGATCGAAATGCTGACAGGCTCTTAGATATACAGGTTTTAACATCCTGGCACCAACTCTCATGAAGTGATGGTTAAACGTTATTCATTATGACCTTCCAAAAAGGAAGACTCTGAGAAGGTGAGTTTGGGTGAATTTACACCATTAAAAACAACATGTTTTGACATTTAAATGAGTTGAATACCATACTCTCTTGGTCCTAACTCTGGGTGGATGTCAGACTGTTTCTCCTTTTAAATCAGTCACCTTCTCCAAATGTGCATGAAGAAAAGCTTGAGAAAAATCCTTTTTAAAATGTGTATAAAATACGGCAACTGTTTCTCTTAACTAAATCTTCCTGGAACACCTGCATCTAGTCTTTCCCCGTGGTCTACTGGAATCGAGGTTGTCTTATTGCTCTCCTGATGTGTTCTCGTTTGTGCGTCACAGTAGAGAAACACTTCGTCCTGCCTTGCACTTGGCAGTATGGTCCATACTTCTTTATGTGTAATTGCCCCGAACAGACCCTGGTGTGTTAACAAAACCACCAGGATGGCAGAAGAACCAAGAATAACTTATTTCATGAGTGCATTATAAAAACCTTTAATGTTGCTTTCTTACTACAGTTTCTTTTTTTTTTTTTTAGTATGAAAAGTAGCTATAGATACATACTGAAGCTTAACAAATAAAGTCAATAACCCCTCAGTTTCACATCATTACCATTAATATAAAAATGCATTTCCTATTTTAATTTCAGAGCTGGCTTCAAACTGCAGTGCTTACCAATTTTAATCTTCTGAAGCTTTGAGTACATGGCAGAAATGAGCATTAGAAGACAATAAATCAATACAGAATGCCTTGTAATATAATTTCCCAAACCACTTATTAAGATTTCTTTTATAAAAAAGACATAATTTCTATATACCCATAAATGATGCTATAGTCATTTTTCTAGTTTGTCTTTCTTGCCTATAAAGTTGTAAATGAATATATTTATTTGTCAATGAATTGACAGCAAAATCTTTATTACTGTAAAGGATTTTACTGAAAAAAAATATACATTAAAATAAACCAGAAACATTGGAGCAGTATTTTGTCAGTTGAATTCATATTCCTGCCTTTTTAAAAGGGTCACATGAAAGGAGAAAGATATTGAACATCCTTGGTGAGATTTTTTTACTATTCAAAAGATGCTATACAACTTCCATGTACTAAATTTTCTCTTATCAAATAAAATTTGTTATAGCCTCAATGTAGAGGTTTCTTTTCAATTATTTTTTGATGTCCTTATGTTAGGATTTTGACATTCTAAATACAAAGTCTTTTTATAGACACTATTCCTTTTTGAAATCTGCTATATTATTGTGAACACTGTCTATATTGCCCATTATCTGTTTGCAGACCTTCTGGGCATTTTTCCCGGTACCATACAAATTAGATCTCAAGAGACTTTTCTATTGAGTTCCTCTTTTATTACTGTTTCTTCTACTTATTTCTAAAAACATGTTAATATTGTATAGTGCCAAAAGATTGAGTGGAAACCATAATTATGTTGCATGAATACATTTTTCAAGAATCTGAAGAAACTGCAATTTTTAAGCCAACTATATGTAAGCTGTATTTTGTTTATTTATTTATATTTTTTTGAGACAAGATCTTCCTCTGTTGCCCAGGCTAGAGTGCAGTGGAGTCACCACAGCTCATTGCAACCTCAAACTCCTAGCCTAAAGCAATCCTCCCACCCCGGCCTCCCAAAATCTTAATATTATAGGCGTGAGCCACTGAGCCCAGCCCTGCTCTATTTTAAATTGTTGTTTCTAGTTAGTGACTTCCAAGATGTGTGTGTGTGTGTTTGCATGTGTATACATATACACACGAAAAGAAAAAGCAGATGTAGTACAGTACCAGAACTCCATTTTCTACAACCTTTTTATATTAATATAATCTTTGCTGGTGGTCAGTTTATCCTAGTCATGGCCATCCTTTTCTGCAAGGGTCTTATGTTTTTTTTAGCTCCAAAACTTCCAACATATTTAGACCCTACTGTTTATAATCTGCAACTTATATCCTTAGCATAATTTATCTCTGCCACCTAAATCCCAACACTGTGAATTGGTTTAGGACCACCAACGACCATTAACATTAATAATCCAAGGCGTGACTAAATATTGCGCTGTATGTTGCAATCTCTTGATGCTGCTTCTAAAAGTTTGATAATTATATAGTGCTTCAAAAATTCGAACCCAACTCCTCTTCAGTACTGTTTTTGGTTAAACACCGTAATGTCTTTCACTGGTGTACCTGTCCCTACTAACCTGTGATTGAATTTATTCTTTCTTCCTATTCTTTCTCTCTTAATTGATTCCATTTTTTTCCAAATTATTTTCAGCATTTATATTTAAGCTCCATTTAGACTCCACTATTATTCAATGAATCATTTAAAGTTATTTTAGTGGGAAGTGACAGAAATTCAGCTCAAAATTACTTATACAGAAGAGGGACTTTAATGACTTGTGCAACTAAAATATCCTGAGATCGAACTGTCTTCAAGTGAGAATTGATTAAGCTGCTCTAACCAACACCTCAAGGCGTGGCTGGGGCAGGAATTGGGCGTGGCCAAGGCCGGGTAGGCGTGGCCAGGGTGGAGCTGTAGCCTCCTTAGCAGGCCCCAGCAGTTTGCCACCTACATTGTTTAGAATCATTGGCTTGTGATGATAGCAAACACAACTTTATTATTATTTTTTTTTACTTTTATGGATTCTGTTTTTTTTAATATAGACTTTTACTAATTATGTAAAATATTTACATGGATTTAAAATAAAGTATAAAACAAGCTAACAGCCAAAGGAGTGGAACTACCATCTTTCTCTTATAGATCTTGTTCCATCATTCTCTCATTAGGTGTCCATTGTTTTATTTTAAAACCATACGTGAATACATATATTTACTGTTTGTATAAACACATGTATATAAATGTGTGTGTATATGTATTTATATATATAAAAAAACAATGAATTTATATTCGCCCAATGCATAGGACTTTTCTGTGCAGAATTTATATAGCTAGGCCATTTTCTGTTAACTTAGCCTCAATAATAAAAACTTTAATTAAAAATTAACTTTATTTTAAATAATATAATAACATATACAAATATATTCCTTTAGCTCTATAACTTTCTCTGTGTGGGTTCATATTTGGAAAATAGTTCTACTCAACTGCACTCAGTATTAAGTTGTTTTTCTTGTTTTCTTTCAACAATTCACTCTTACATCTCCAATACAAACCACCAGAATGTAAAACAAAGTGGGACGGTTTTCTCTTTCTCTTACCAGCAAAAGTTTTCCCTATCAACTGGTGTGATGTCTTTGTTCAAGAGAAATTAAACCAGGTTTTTCTTTTTCAAAATCAAAAGTCTTGCTGAAGGGCATATTTAGTTATTTGATAACTTCTGATTTTGTCTAAGAGTCATGAATAATTAATGTTTAACTTCATAGTTCCTTCTTATCATATAAAGTCATCTGTGGTTTCTTGAACATTCTATCACCCCCCACCCTATGCCAGTCACCTCCAGCTGGCTAACTCATTCTTTAATACTTTACTTATGCTCTTCTCTGAATAGCTTACTTTTATCTACCCTCTCACAGCAAAAGTGAGAGCTCCTCTTTTATACTCTAAAAACATTGTCACTTCTGGTTATTCTTTGGTGATTAATTTGCCTGTTGCTTCCTATCTGATTGAAGTTCCTCCAGGATAGGACTGTGTCTTTTTTCAACATCTTCAACACTTAACACAGTGCCTGGCACAGTAGATGCATTTAAAAGTTGTTGTATGTCCAGATGGTTAATTGTGTCACATTTATTTTAATTCTCTGTTGTGCCCTGCACGATGCCTAAACACAGATGGAATATGAGGCATCTTTCTTAAACTGCAAAGTTTAACTACTAAAAGGGACATTAGCATCTATTTAGGTTCACTTAACATTAATGCCTCTATTTTTACTTAATGTTATAAAAACAGACCTTACCAAAATTGTTCAATTATAGAAAATGGATATGGAACTAAGTCTATGCGTTTGGAAATACAACAATAATAGCACATTACCCAGCGATAATGAGATTTTTGTTTATCTCCTTTTCCTAGCCTGCAGTTACAGTATTCTTTCTAGGTCATTCTGCCATGCATTCTGAAGTGTTATGTCTCATTGAGTTGAATAGAATGCAGAACTTTCCCTCTGATGATAAGAATGAAAATCCACCATCCCCCAAAATAATTAAGAGAACAGGAGGTTGACTATGTTTTCAAATATTTAGAAAATAAATGACATTGAGAAAATAAATATAAATGATTCTTGGTAGACTGAATACTCCTGGAATTTAAATATTTTAATGTGACTTTCTTTTATTAAGAATAACAAATTTTTGTTAAAGTTTATTTCCCTGAATATTATATTACTCACTCTGAAATATCCTTATGAAGTTTCTAAACTTCTTGAATTAATTACTTGAACTTCAGAAAATAACATCTGGCCTATAAACTATGAATAGTAAAAACATATTGTCAAGAACAGAATGTAGACTTTTTCTATCTTGAAATTAACTTGAATATGAATATGCTATATAGGAAAGTATATTATCCTGCATACTAAATTTATGATGAAAGTGAGCTATGTTTCCTTCTAAAAGGACTGAGATAAAGTCATTTGCCAGCAAATAACAAAGACAATATCACCCAGCCCAAAGAGGAATATTTATACACTCTTCATAGTTCTTTGACATTGGGAAAAGCCAGTCTGCAACTGGGATTTTCTTAGACTTTATAAGTAGCAAAATAACAATCCAAATTTTTCACCTTGTATTGAGATTAGGATCATCACAATATTTTGTTGTAACCTTCTTTCTGAGACCGTTTCTAACTTTTAGAAATTGTTTGCAAGAACTTTCAAAAGAGGTGATGTATCATCATAATTATATTAGCTATTTATTTATAACACCATTGATAGGGAAAATAATATTGTTTCAATGAATACATAGAATATTTTATTATGCTGCTGTATTGCTGAAGTTGGTCCAGGTTCAGATTTTATTTGTAGACTATTGGATAGCCTCCACTTGCCCTTCCATATCCACCCGCCACCCAACTCTACCTGCTTTCTACCATGAAGAGTCCAAGTAACACAAGCTGAACCACTCGATTAACCTCTGACTTCCTGTCAAGTGTGGCTGATGGGAGGACATGGTAGGAAGTCAAGGCAAAGGGGAGTGAAGTCAGGCTCTTTACTCCTTGGGCTTTTTCCCTGCCAGGAGTTCTCTGAACAACCTTGTCAGTCTGAGGGGGACCACAGCTCCTCTCAGCCAGCTGCTACACGCAAGGGTCTCTCCAGATTTTGGTAACAACTACCTTCAGTTTAGCCCCAGAAGCAACTCCCTGTTACTAGCCCCAGGCTATTGTGCCAAGTCTATTGTTTTCCTAAAACCTGTCTTCAGCTTTGTAAATGGTCATGTATGAAACTCTCCTGAAAATACCCCATTTGAGTGAAACATCTGTTTCTAGACAGGACCCTAACAGATCCATGAACTATTTTTGTATATTGTCCATAAATATTGATATACAGTCCTTTAATTTTTATAGAGATTTATTAGTGTTCATACATATGATATCTGAATAGACACCTAATAGCAAATTTTCAGACATCCATAACGCAATTAAAAGTGAGAAATAACCATACAAGATAGACTATCTGTTCATAGACTTTGTAGTCTATAAACTTTATTTAGAAGCAGTGTATCTCATTCAGAGTCACATTTCTCATTTTTAGAACACAATTATAATTAGCTTGTCTCTCTGTTTGCCCTACCTAGGACACCTTACAAACTACAAATTGGAATGCAAGAGCCTAAAAGCACACTAACAGCAAAATTAAATGACAGATGACAGCCAAACAGCAAGAAAGGTGACAGAAAATAGAAATAGCAGACACAAGCCTTAAAAAACACAGCTGTCTAGAGCAAAAGGAAAAATAAACATTTCCAGACACCTTGATAGACCCCTGGGGCATCATTACACTCTAACTCAAAGGGTAAACTCACATTCATGGTGCTGATCTCAGGCTACATGGGCCGTGCCTAAGAACAGAGGCAGGCATAAAATATATTAGAAAAGCTCCTCGCTCAATGATAATTGAATTATGATAATTTTTTTAACTTCAAGTGACATTATTTAGTTATCTGAGGATTGAGATGACTTTACATTGGAATTTTACCCACACAATAGGCACCTGTCACATGAAGACAACAGCATCGACTTAACTCATCATATTTTCATTTACTCTTCTATCTGCTAATTCTACTTATTCTCTCTATCCACGTCTATCTTAACTTTTGACTGTTTCAATATACCTGAAGGTTATCTTTCCAACTGTTTGCTTTCTCAGTTCTTGACTCCCTCTCTTCACCAATAATCTTGCCTCCTACCCCACCTCGGGCACCAACTAGAGCTTGTCATTACCAATACGTCCCAGCCCACCATGAGTTCTGTTTCCTAAGTGAGCATTTCCTGACCAGCACCTCCTATCTTTCCAGCTCACTCAGTCTGTAACTGCAATACTAACAAACCTTAAATTCCATGATCATCAGCACACTCTTTCCCTCTTCTTTTTCACAGTGTGGCATGCTGAATAATGGCCGTATTAAAGATATTCACATCCTAATCCCTGGACCTGTGAATATTAGCCCATATAGGGGGGGAGAGAGAGAGAGACAGACAGACAGACAGGCTTTGGAAATGTGATTAAATTAAGAATCTTGAGATGAAGGGTTTACCCTGGGTTTTCTGTGTGTGCTCTAAATTCAAAGCCATGTATCCTTGTGAGAAGGAAGCAGAGGGAGATTTAGCACACAGAAGAGAAGGGAATGTGATCACGGTGGCAGAGCTTATAATGAGGCAGCCACAAGCCAAGAAATGCAGCAGCCGACAGAAGCTGCAAGAGACAAGAAATGGATTCTCCTCCAGAGCCTAGAGGGAGTGCAGCCCTGTCAACACTAGTCCACAGTCCAGCCACACTGATCCGGACCTCTGCCCTCCAGAACTGTGAGAGGATAAATTCCTGTTGTTTTAAGTCATCGTGTTTATAGTAATTTGTTACAACTGCAGGAAACTAATCACTCCATTTTTAATACTTAAGATGAAACCACAACCTTGGTTAATTCCAATCTCTGCTTGTTCCAAATGTGATCCACGCAACTGAACATAATTGGGTGAAAACAACAATCATGGTGACTGGTCAAGATTTAAATTTACACACGTGCAATTCATGACCCCAGTTATCAAGTGGGTGCCTGATGTTCCCAGCAATCCTGGGAATTTGCTAATCTATCCAAACAGCCCATGACTGTTGCATATCTTCTTTTCCCTTCTCAATCTCCAAGACTTCCTCCTTTGTTTTCATTTTAAGGTGGTGATCGCCCTTCTTACTTCACTGAGAAAATGCAAGCAACTAGAAGAAAGTTTCTGCAGAATCTTACTAGGACATCTACTCACCAACTGTCCTTCTGCCTGAAACCGTAAACTATTTATAATCCTATCTAAACACAACCCTCCACTTCAGCACCACAGCCTATCCTTGTTTGTCTGTCTTGAGAGAACAATTCCCTCTCTGTCCTACACCATCAGCCTTCACTTTTTGAAAGAATCATTACCATTACTAATCTTATTTCATGAATCTTTAACATTCTTTTCTCGCTTTCATATTATGCTTTGCCATAAAGCTCCACCAAAGAGTTGTCTATTTTTACTGTCCCAAATGCCCTGTCTCTTGTTCTCTCTCAACACCTTTGAATCCAGCTTTCTGCTCATCCATTCCTCTAGAACTGCTTTGTCAAAGGTCTTCAATGACCTCTACATTGCTAATTCCAGTAGTCAATGATTGGTTTTCGTATTTCTTGACATATCAGAAGTTGTTGTTATAGTGTATACCCCTTTCTCCATAAACTTTTGTTCACCAGTTGGCTTCTTATAGAATATTAGATTCTCTTTGGTTTCCCTTCAATCTCATGCATTTTTCTTTCTGCTTCTTAATGTTTGAGCATCCTGAGTTCAGTACTGATCCTCTACTCTTTGTGTACTTTCGCCCATTGGATAACCTTCCCCAGCCAGGATAACTTCCCCAGCCAGGACCACTTTCTTGACCTCTGGTTTCTTGTATATCCAGCTGCCCCCTTGATATCTTCAATTGGATGACAAATGGCCATGTCAAACTCAACACTTCCAAAAACTGATCTCCTAACTCTCACCTACCTCAAACTTGATCAAATTGCAGCCTCACCTGTCTCAGTGGATGAAAATTCTATATGCTTGTTCAAGAGAAGAACATTGGAATCATCTCTTGAAGATTCCTGTCATCCTTTCTCATCCCAGACCCAGGAAATCATTTTGACTCCATCTTCAGAATCTATCCAAATCTAGATCCTTACCACATCCTTTCTACTTCTCATAAGCCACCATCATCTCTCTTTTTTTTCCCAGTGGTCCCCTAACAGGTCTCCCTACTTCTGTTCTTTTCCCCATAGGTCTATTCTCAATAAACCAGCCAGAGGGTTCTTTCTGAGGGTAGGTCAGAGCCTGCTACTCTGCTCAGAACATTTCTAATTTCACTTAGAGTAAAATTCCAAAACCTTATGATGGTCAACAAGTTTCCACCTGATGAAGCCCCTCTGTTACCTCTTTGAGCTCATCTCTTATAACTTTCATTTCACTACCCCTCCAGACTCAATGGCCTTTGATGTTCCTCAAACACACTCCTGCCAGGGCGGCCTTTGCCCCACCACCCTCTGTTGGTAACTGTCCTTAATTATCTGCATGGGTACATTTCTCACCTCCTTTAAGTGGTTTCACTTAAAACTCTTCTCAGTGAGGCATACCCTGACCACCCTATTTAAAATTGCACCACTATGGAACTCTTAATTCTCTTTATCCTGCCTATTTTTCTTTCAGTTCCCCAATGAATTTACCACCGTCAAACATACTACACAGTTGACTTATTTTTATGTGTATGATTTATTTTCTGTCTCCCTCCCTTGGAATGTAAACTCCCCAAAAGTGAGATCTTTGTTTTGTTCATTGATAAAATCTAAGTACTTAAAACCCCCCTGGCACATAGTAGCTATTGAAATATTTATTACATTGCTAGAATGAATTAAGAGTTGCTTGAGAAATTTAAAATTTTTATCATAAATGATATAATGAGTATAAATTAATATTGTAATTTTAATAATTCATGTCAATCTTCAAAGCTAATATTAAGAATTCTCATGTCTTCAAATATTTTAATTTTGAATAAAAGCATATTATTATTATGGTATGACATTTTATTATAATAGCTTGAAAATTCACTGGTTTTATATGGGACTTTCTGTCTCAAAATTATACTGAAAAATGAGCAAGCTGTCCTCTTCATCTCAAAACACACAATTGCCATCCTCAGAGGATAATGTCAGATAGCTCAACTGTATTATTAATCAACGTGATCCTATATATACTTGAATTCATACAAGTAACCTACACTCCATAGCATTAGAATGTTAAAGAAGCAGAATTTAAAAACTAATGTATGTGGATATCTAACTTCCATATTTAAGAAATTGTGCAACCTTAATTCCACTATTAAAAGCATTTTAGTGTTTCTTAGCACTGTACAAAGTAGTTTACATAAGTTGCTTCAATTAGTTATCTCAACAATTCTATCAAGTATATAAAAATTTTACACATATTGTATGTAAAGAAACTGAGGCAAGAAGAATTAAAGTTATCTGCTCCAAGTGACACTAATGGAAGATGCCAGAACAGGAAGCTAGACTTAGAACTCCATCATCTCAAAGCCTGTGTAATATCCATCATACTGTGGGAAGCAACTGTACTGGTTTGGGTAAGAGGCTCAATTCAAATACCATTTTTAAGTTACAGGTACTCCTTTCTGACAATGCAGGTTCTCAGAATGAATAGTATGCAGCTTGCTAATAAAGTGCATAGACGCTGTGTTTGATATCTATTCTAGAAACCCATGCATTCTGAGCATAACTTGTTCTTAGCATTTAAGACAACTTTGGCTGCTCCTTACCCAGAACTTTGGCTTGACCTTATCATATGGCATAATAAGGTACAGACGTAAAAGAAATACTCTTTCTCAGTGGGTCTGAGGAGATCAATCACTGGTTATTGACTCTTTCAAGAGGATTAAAATGCATGTACACAAAACAAGGATTTCCAGAAGGAGAGAAAAATTTCTGTTATTTACAATGGATATAAGGTTAGAATAAAAGTAATGAAAAGGAAAAAGGCTAGCCAAATCCACAAAGTTGTTAGGCCTGTCTTTGGAATGAAAAGCTTAAATGATATAAATCTGTAATTTACTATCACTGTTGTGAAATGTCACGGAGGAGGCCTCCAAACAGGCCTCCAAATGAGCTTTGTGGTGGGTGGATCTTTGTGAAAAATATAAAGAATTCTTCCATTTTAAGATGCTTAGCACAGCAGAATATGTAACCACTGGCTGCAATTTCAAAGCCCTTGAAGACATACAGGAGGACAATCTGGATCTATTCAAATATAGTTCTTGAATTTTATCTGCAATTATTTAAATGTGAGTAATTCCTGATGTGCATTTATTCTGAAGTGAACAGTGAAGGATTACACTTCAAAATAAAGAAGTGTATTTGTTGACCCTAAAGAAAAAATCTAAAATTATTCTTCAAAATTTTTGTGATTCTCAGCAATCAGTGATGGGATAAATATTAAAATTGAATTATGAGCCGGGCGCGGTGGCTCACGCCTGTAATCCTAGCACTCTGGGAGGCTGAGGCGGGCGGATTGCTCGAGGTCAGGAGTTCGAAACCAGCCTGAGCAAGAGCAAGACCCTGTCTCTACTATAAATAGAAAGAAATTAATTGGCCAACTAATATATATATAAAATTAGCCGGGCATGGTGGCGCATGCCTGTAGTCCCAGCTACTCGGGAGGCTGAGGCAGCAGGATTGCTTGAGCCCAGGAGTTTGAGGTTGCTGTGAGCTAGGCTGACGCCACGGCACTCACTCTAGCCTGGGCAACAAGCGAGACTCTGTCTCAAAAAAAAAAAAAAAAAAAAAATTGAATTATGATTAACAAGCTAAATAATAGTAAAAATGAGAAATATAAGGTTACATATGGGGGTCTATTTATACTTTTCAAAACTAGCAAAGCAGGTCTCAGACTTTTTTAAAATATGTGTGATTTTTGAGGATTCAGATTTATCAATTAAAATTTAGGTGAAAATTTTATGACTCATGAATCTCCAAGTTGTTGAGAAAATTATGTTCTACAAATATTGCTCTGATCTGATCAAACAGCTTTGTTGAGATATAGTTCACATACCACAAAATATATCTATTCCAAGGGTACAATTTGATGATTTTTACTATATTCTCAGAGTTGTGCATCCATCCTCACAATAACTTTTAACATACTGGCATCACCTCTAAAAGAAACGCCATAGCCATTAGCTATCACACCTAATCATCCTTTCCCTGCAGCCCCAGGAAACCACTAATCTACTTTCTGTCTATAGATTTGCTGAGGCTGGTCATTGTATATAAATAGATTTATATAATATTAATATTATTTTTTTGTGACTAAATTTTCACTTAGCATCATGTAGTGTTATCAAGGTTCATTCATGTTGTAACATATATCAGTGCTTCATTCTTTTTTATTGCCAAACAATATTTCACTGTATAAATACATTTCATTTTATTTATCAATTCATTAGTTAAAGGACCTTCAGATTGTTCCCACTTTTTTATGATGGTCATCAGCCTAGCTCACAGCAAACTCAAACTCCTGGGCTCAAGTGATCCTCTTGCCTCAGCCTCCCGAGTGGCTGGGACTACAAGTGTGAGCCACCATGCCCGGCTCATTTTTTCTACTTTTAGTAGAGACGGGGTCTCGCTCTTGCTCAGGCTGACCTCAAACTCCTGATCTCATGGGATTCTCTTGCCTTGGCCTCCCAGAGTGCTAGGATTACAGGCAGGTTTTTAAAAATATATTTGTTCCCCTCAGTGTTTTCTGAGCTTCTTAGATCTGTGGTTTATCATTTCTGTCATTAATTTTAGCAAACTCTCAGCCATTATTCCTTTAAATATTTCTTCTGCTCTGTTTTCTCTGGCTTCTCCTTCTGATATTCCAACTATGCATATATCATACACTTGAAATTATCCCACAGTTCTGTTTTTTTTTTTTTAGTCTTTTTTTTCTTTTTGTATTTCAGTTTACTCACTGTCTGCTAATATATCTATAAGCTCATTGAGATTTGGGGGTCTAGTCCAGCTTATTGTTAATCTCATGAAAATAAATTTTTATCTTTGTAACAGTGTTTTTGGTTTCTAATATTTTTTTTCTTGATACTTTCTTAGGGTTTTCATCTCTTTGCTTACATTTCCCATCTTTTATTGGTATACTTTTTAAATTAGAGTTCTTAACACATTAATCATAATTATTTTAATTTCATGTCTGATAAGTCCCCAATTTGTGTTATATCTGAGGCTACTTCTGAGGCTTGCTTTGTCTTTTCCAGCCAAATGTTTTCCTGCCATTTAGCATGCCTTTTTTGTTTGTTTGTTTTGTGGAAAGCTAGACATGAGGTATTGGGTAATAGAAATTGAGGTAAAAAGGCCTTTAGTGTGAGGCTCCGTGTTGCTCTGTCTAGGAACGGAGCTGTGTTTAACATTTACGGTAGCTGCAGGCGCCCAAGGCTTCACCTACGTCTAACGTTCTTCCTTTTGTCTCTCTCAGTGCCTTTGGGTTTCCCAGGAGCCCCTATGTAAGTGGAGCTGCATCCTGCATCTCGTTCGGTTGTAACCCACCCACTGTTATCACACTGAAGCCCCGTTGGTAGAGTGGTAAGGTGTGGGCCAGGGGAGGCATTCTGTAAGCTATGGGACTTTCAGTCCCTCAGTAACCTGTGCCCTGGTCTCTGGCTTTAACAAGTGTTTCTTAGCTTCTCCCACCTTCCTTCAGATGAGGCAAGAAGACTACAAGGGGCTGGAGTTGCTTCATTGCCCTTTCCCCAAGTCAGATAAAGTGCTTTCCCACTGCAGAGTTGGTCCTGTTATGGAGCATGCTTTGGACATATTTCACAACAGATCCTTTTCTCTTCCCCTGTCAGAAACACGAGATGATTTCTCTTTGGCTTTCCAGTTTGAGAAGCTAGCCTGGGGGAAGGGAAGGAAGTCCTCCTGGAGGTAACAATGGTGGGGGTTGTCCCTGAGATTGGGGATCCTGCAGCTTCTCACTCTCATGGGTCCACATTCAGCTCCCAGGACTTGTCCAGTCACCATTGCAATGCGCATGACAGTTTATGGCTCATGTTGCTTCTGCTCCAGGTAAACTGATCTTGACAATGATACTCTGTATGCACGTGACTCTCTTAGATTTTGGTGGGGGCAGGGAATTTTGCCTTGCAATTTTAATTTTCTGTTAGGTCAAAGACATCATTTCTTTTTAGTTTGCTCAGTGTTTGTCTTATTGCAAGGACAGGAATGACAACTTCCAAGCTATTTACATGTCTGAGATGAAACTGAAAATCCAATGCCCTTATCTTCTTATCTGAGACCTATCTGCTTTTCCTTTTGAGCCGTAGATTTCTGTATACTGAGGCCATGAAGGCCTAAGAAAAAGCTAAACTAAGAGTGGATGTTTGGTGACCCTGGTTTTTCCTCTTCTCTAAGACTTTGTTAAATATTCTCTGCCATGAATTACTCTATTCCTCTGAGAGTAATTCATCTTCAACTTAAATACCAGTTCAGTGTGGAGTCTTAGGTATTTTTCTTAAGTTCTGCTGAGATCCCAAGTACCACCCATCCCAAAGATTGTAGATAAGGTTAGGAGATTCCCAGAGCCAATTTTCTATTTCTTTTTCTATTTGTTGCCTTTTCTTTCTGTTTCTTCAATGTTCTCCTTTCATTCTCTTCCCCTCTGAAATTTATGGCCTGGAATTGTTCTATTAATATGTTATTTGTTTAATTACTGCTAGTGGGTTTTTTTTCTGCTTTTTAAATTTTTGGTTAATTATTTATTGGAGTTGGGGACTTCTGTGCCTATTGCCAAGGTGATAGCTACCTGGAAGTTTGAAGCGAAGTGTTAAAGTAGAACATTTTAACTAGTATTTCCATAAATATTTATAATATTTTTACATGGTAACAAAAAAATAAAGTTTTTTTTTCTTTGCTCCAAGTTTTAGAAAAGAAAACCTGGGAAGAATAATTCAGGGGCAGTATCCTTGACTAGTGGAGAATAGTGGTGAGTTCTACCAGTATGCAAGCTTCTGGCACTGACCCAGCCACTGTGCAACTCTGGACAGAGATATCTACATTCTCTAAACACTGTTTGGACATCTGCTGTCTTCACAATGTTATACCACTGGGGATTTACTGATGAGTAAAACAATTCCCTACTCTCAAAGAGCTTGTAATCAAAAGAGTTAAACAGCCATATAAAATGGAAATTAAAATACAGAATTTTACTCTCTTTATCTGCCTAGAACTCACTTTCCTCAACTTAAAACAAGAGGCCTGCCTGAATGACTGAATGATATAGTACCTTTAGCTCTAATATTCTTTGATTCTCAAGGTTAAGAATCACAGAACTAAGAAGGTATGTAATGACAAAAGGATTTCCATTTTGGGGAACTTATCAAGAAAACATGGAGTTGATATATTTGTACTTACAACACTTCAAAATAATTGGGAGGCCCATCAGCATATTATATGTCCATATTTTCAAGAAAAAAAAAAGGTGAGTTTTTAAGTTACTGATTAAGACAGTGGAAATTCTAGATGCCCTTGGACTCTATCATGTGTGGCTCTTGGCAACTTAGATGAAGCAATGTTTTATTGCTTCATCAGGGTAATAAACACTGATAAATTTTTCAGTTTTAAAATTACCAAGCCTGACACTATATTCCATATTTCCTAATTTTTGTAATCATCCAGAGAATATATTACTGTGTTTTAACATGACAGGTAGACAAATGATAAAAGAGATTTTATTACATCTCATCCTAATTTAGGGACAAAAGAGCACATTAAGAATCTTCACTCCTGTTCCCAAATTTTCTTCTGTCCAAATGGCTGAGATTTAATCCAAGAGAAGGGGTGCAGGATTTAATTCCCACCCCTGCCCATTCTCTTCCCTGTTCAAATCTGAAGCTAGATAAGTCTAGTGACACAGTATCAGGAGCTTGTTCAAACTTTGTTTCTGAAGCTTTTTGACCTTCCACCAATTTATTTGTTCCATACACGGCTCATTAGATCTTTACTCAAAGATAAAGAGGAACAGCAAATAACAATATGTTTCATCTATAACCAGAATATTCCAAGCCTTTTCAAAAGGCATTGCAAAAGAAATAAAGTATCAGTTACATTGGTCTAGCTTGCCTGTCTTACATCCTACCCCCATAAGTGAAATACAAAGATTTATTTTCTTTTACAAAGACTAGAAACCAACTTATTTTTTTACATACATATAATTTATTCACTGTGATATTGCTAGAAGAAGACTGGAGATAACTCAGATGCCAATCAAGAAAAAAATTATTAAATTATATTATATCCACACAATAAAATTCTATGCGACTGATTAAAAAATAAGGATGGACCCTTTTATTTTTAGCACATGTGTGTGAGAATATGTGTGTAAGTAGGTGTGAGGGTGTGTCGTCAAGACAGGTTCTGAGTTTAAATTGAAAGACTGTCTAAGACATTTGCTATCGTGTGAGCAAAGAAAATGCCACACAGATGTTCTAAAGTAAAACAAGCAAACCCTCACTCTGACCACTGAATTTTGGGCCAGTATTTAAGCTCTTCATTAGTATCCCTGTCTCCTGGACATTTTATGGGTCTTTGTTCCAAACTTGTCTTCAGAGCAATCTGGAGCAACACAGTAACCAGAGTAGTGATGTTCAGAGTCTCCAGGGACGGCATGTCATCTAAGTGCAGCTTCGGGAAGTAAAATGAGTCTGGAAGGTTGGATCCACTAATGGAAGTTCCCAAGCAGGTCCGGCTGACTCTGCCAGCCCTGGGCCTGGCCCATGTCTGTTTGAAATGTCTGTCAAAGCACCAGCACCATCAACACAGGTAACATCCACTGAGCCACCACTCTGTACCAGCTGCTTTATAGTCAGTATTTCATTTATTTCTAGGAATAACTCCATAAGATAGGTGCCATTATTGTCATCTTTTTACAGAGGAGATTTAGAGAAAGTAGGGGACTTATTCAGGATTCTGTGGAGGGGGTTGAGGTAGAACAGAAATACAGGCCATCTGACTTTAGAGACCTTGCTTTTGTTCACTATCTTAAGGTTTTCTCCAAGGCTCACTTTCAGCCCACGATGCAGTGTACACGATGCAAAGGTACCTGTGGTTTAAAGAAAGCTAGGTTTGGATTGGCCCAGATTCTAGCCCCAGCATAATGTGGCGATGCAATAAATTGGCACAAGAATTTAGTTTGGAAATGCCTCTCAAATGAGGTAGAATTATCTGGCTTATGTTGAATGGTTTTGTGCTGAGCTACTCTGAAATGTTTCGCTAAAGCATCATTCAATGGTGCTGTACAGTCATACTCTCTGGGCACGGGACAGCGACAGATAGAGCCACATGTAAACATCACAGAGGGCTTCAGGATTCCTTTTCCTGCATCCCATTCACTAGCCAAATAATTAATTCACTGTTTCCCATAAAATACTCGTATTCTTCTTGGCTCTCTACTGAGAGTCATACCTATGCCTGTTTAAATGTTATCCATCCTTCATGGCCCCAAAGATATAAGAAAGCCCTCCTAATTTTCCTAAGTGGAAGCAAACAGTACCTTTTGAATATTCACTGTGGCATTTGCCATTCATTATCCTCCTCATCTAAGATCGATTTTATTCCTACCTTGTCTCTCTTAGCCATAAGGGCATGTTTCCTAACAAATTTGGTCTTCTATACCCCACAGTGCCATGCCTGTAGTAAGAATTTAATAAACATTTTAAAAATAAATAAACAAATAGGAGTGGGTGGACTGTGTCGCGGGAACCATGATACAGGGCAACACAGATTGAACATCCCAATCCAAAAATACAAAATGTGAAACGCTCCAAGATCTGAAACTTTTTTAGCACCTACATGGTGTCCCACGTGGAAAATTCCACACCTGACCTCATGTGCTGGATTGTAGTAAAAATGCAGTTCAAACTTCATTTCATGCACAAAACTATAAAAAAGATTGCAAAAAATTACTTTCAGGATATGTGTATAAAATGTATGTGAAACATAAATGAAATTTGTGTTTAGACATGGGTCCCATCCCCAAGATATCTCATTATGTATAAGCAAATATTCCAAAATCTGAAAAAATTTTAAATCTAAAACTCATCTGGTCTCAAGTATTTTGGATAAGGGATACTCAACCTGTATCAGCAAATGTTCAGGGAGAGGTTGATAGAAGGAAATACTCACAAAGAAATTGAATACTTTGGCATTGCCTCTATAAAGCAAGTGAAATTGCTCAGTATTTTCATGAAGCTTTGCCAAAAGCACATGAAGTTCTTCTAGCATATCCTTGTGGAGATCCCTCTATCATATGTCATTTCAATGCAGGTATATGGAAATGTGACTAATAAGACAAAAAGAAAACAAAGTCACATGGAGTATTTGGTATAATATTTTCACAGGTAGGCACTGCACAAGGAAACTAACACTGAGAGATAAGATTCCTTCACCTACCTTACTTTCTATTCCAATTGATAGTTGCCAGGCTAGCTTTCCTATCAAAGGAAGGGTAAATCCTACTTAGGTAGCATGTAGTGGAATTATCTACCTAATTATAATTTAAGGGGCATCACAATATCTCTACATATTCCTTGGATTCCTTCACAGCTATGGGAAATGCAGATTGGGTCTTTATTTAGGACACTGGTCTCATGGGTTTCATGCATCACATTCCAGTATCTGAATCTCAGCTTCATATTTCTGGACACTTGAACATTAGATAGCCACAGAGGAAAGATCTTTTGGCATTGGCATCATAAAAAAAGATGTTTAAAGTAGAATATAAATGTATATGTGTGTAATAGGGAATGTCTTCTTCTCACCCCTATCAGAAGCATGTGCTTCCTAATATTAAGGTACCTGGAAGGACAAACTCTTTATCAAAGACTGTTTAGTGGCTTTTCATAGCAAGAGAAGACAAGCGATGTGTGTGAATGGTATCAAGGTGTTGGGTAAGTTGACTGCAACATTCCTGTTCACAGAAAGAAAACCTCTCTAGCGAGGCCTCTGGGTTCATTTCCATTGAGACGGTGCTGAACTCTGCTTTCTAGGCTGACCATTTCCCTCCAGCTAACACATTATTTCAACAAATGGTGTTGACACTATTTCCATGCCCCAGTTCCCATGGACCTGCGGGATATCCTCTGTCTTCCCCTAATGGACTGCTTTAAATAATCCAACCTTCACGGGCGGGAGCGTGAGCTCCTGCATACTATGGGATGCACCCACCGTGGATTGTGCCATTTCCTCCCGCTCTTTTGCCTTTTTGGGTAACAATGTCACACTCAGCCAGGCAAGTCTATTTTTATGACTCCCTTAATTTTTTATTCTGAATTTTAACTCCTTTCCTCCCTTCCTTCATACATTTCTCCAAGGGCTGGAATGAATTATTATTCTTTGTTTGCTAAGAAGCTTCCTTTTCCTTTTTGGAGCACTCTCAGAATCTTCTGTCTTTCATCAGCTTTCCCAATTAAGTGAAAGAGCAATTTCTCTTTTCTCCCTTGTCCTAGCAACCAATTCCCATATTACAAATAATCACTCAAGTCATAAATGTAGATGTAAAACTTTTTTCTATTCTAATTTATGCCCTTGCTGTGATGTCCATATTTCCATATTGACTGGATAAGAAATAATAAAATATTTCAAATGTACAATTTTTTTGGCATAAAATTCCCAGTAATATTTTGCTGGATATTCTATGTTGGTTCACTTAACTTCCTTTACATCTTTTCTCTATTTGGGGGGGGGTGGGGTTGGAAAGCTCAAAGCTACACTTCCCAGATTCCTTTGATGCTAGAATTCTGGATACTCATGAGATATCTAGAAGGCAAGGGTGAGTACAGTCCATCCTCCTGAAAGTTTTGGAGGGTGCTGCTGGAGGGCACGGTCCTGCAAATCCAACATTCCTCTGGAGACAGCCAGTGCCTCTTACACAGACTCCTGAATACCGGGGGTGGGAGGAATACAGAGGAGCCAGATTTAATTTCTTATTTCCAGCAAAGCTCCAGGGTGGTGGCCTCAGAGGTAATAGCTCTGTTATTCCATTCTGCATTGTTTTGAGTGTAATTCCAAGAGGCTGGAACCCAGACCTACTCCTTAGACCTTCTACAGATCCTGAAAATATCTATTTTCTGTATTAACTGCTTTTCTGCTTAAAATACCTGGAATTGTTTCTGGCTCCTGCACCAAACCCTGATGGATACATTTCCCCTTTGCTTATGTAGGAAGTATGGCCTACAGGGATTCCCATAACCAAGCTCCATGTTTCCACCAGTGTGTGCAATCCCACCTCTCAGTACTCCTGCCAGCATGTATGTTCTCACTACACCATCCAGGATCTATCAAATTCTTCCGTATTTCTGTGCTCTGGACGTGCATTTACTCTTAAAAGCGTCCCACCCCTTTCTTCTCACCTCCTCCCCACCTCCCTGTCTTGTACACCCAACTTTAATGTCTGTTTCAGCTTCCTTCCGTCATTAAGGCAAAGCAACTGCTGCTGCTGCGTCTGGCGTAGAATTCTGCTGTTGAACCTGTCATTGCAGGTGTGAGTTCAGATTTCTGTTTCCTCTACTAGACTGTGAGTTTCTTGAGCTCAGGTACCTTGCACACAATTTGCTCTCAAACATCTAGGAAATTAGTGATAATTACTTAATACAATTTAGAATAAATGGAAACTACGTATAGCTTCTTATTGTCTTTGTATTATTTCTGTCTCCTTTACATTTCATACACTTTGCAGCTACATGTAAACAATAGTGGCCTGTCGCATGGAAATTTTGTCCAGCAATAAATGAAGTAAAGCGCTGAAACTTTCCACGCTCATAAACAGTATTTGCACGTGTTTAATGGCTGCTTTCGTGCTGGCCTGCCCCACTTGAAGCACATACATTTGGATATAGTCTGAATAAGTTCTCAGAGGAGAGAAATTTAATCTGTTTGGCTTGTTTGGTATAGGTACTATGTATGTGGGTCAAGAGTAGGACTGGAGGATAATGATGTAAATGCCCAGGCTAAGCGGGACATTCTCATCGGGAGCTTTTTCATTCTGTGCTTGAACAGAGAAGGAGCCGTACTCACTGCTTTATGTGTACGAAGAACAGACAGTCAAAACTCTCTCCCACTCCGGGGGGCAAAATTACAGCAGATGCCTATTACACTGTTTCTGAAACTGGTATTTCTTTTTATTGGTGTTAATATTTAAATATGGCATGGTAATTCTATTACAGAACTTCTGTTCATACTGAAATGTGCAGCTACATTTCTGTATGCAATTTTTCTTTCTACTAACTTCTTGTTCTGTCTGATCATTTTTTCAAAAAAAAAAAAATAGCCAAATATGCCTTTATGGGAATGCCAAAGCAAGAAATGTATAAAAGTTTATTTGTCTTTGCTTAATAGAATTTGAGAGCATTTAGTTTTTCTGGCAGTATATGCTTTTTGCCTTTTTTAAAAAAAATAGATTTCTTGACTATTTCTTTTCATCAGGAGAGATGGTTTTCTAAAGAAACATTAAAATAACTTTAAAAAAACTGAAAATTGTAACCACCATTTCATGCTTTTATGTTTTCTTTATATCACACCTAAAGTCCAAAGTCAGTAATGAATGCAAAATATTTATTAGGAATGCAGGTATAAAATAGGGCCATAATAGAATACTGACAGATTTTATATTGTTTTCATAAGCAATTCTAAGCTCCCTGAAGAAATATATATTCCCTTCAGGAGAAATACACACCAAATGTGTTTTTGTAAATGTGTTATTTTCACATGAAGGACATTCCAGGTTGCTTTTACAAACCAGAAATCTTTGCATCTTTGAGAGTGAAAGTTGAAATTTGCCTAGTTACTGGACAATGTAGGAAGTATTAGCAACAACATGCTTAAGTGAACTTTGGTACATTTATGTGAACTAAATGCTAACATTAGGCTCCATTTGAGATACAAATTATAGTCTATGGCTTTAATATTAAATTAATTGAAAATACTCTTTTAAAACATATTTATTCCAATTTAAACATTTCAATGTTTCATGATTGTTGTGGTCACCCTCAAGAAATACAATGGTTCCCACATGCACACGAAATCTGGTTGGAATGTCAGGGCTGGTGACGCCACACATACACCAAGAAGGTAGCAAGAGCTTTATTTCTCACTTGATGACACATTTTGGGGAGAGCAGGGAGAACTTCCCAAGGAGATCCAAAAATGGCTGAAACGAGCCAGGAAAGGAGACTGGCTTGAGGTTTTTAACGGTGGCTCGTAGGTGGGGCTGTGATCAGGCTTCCCTGGTGTGGTAGGAACTTCCTGTTGGTGCCAAAAAGGAGAGCACCCCCACTTACCAGTTTGCCCGGATGTGGGGCGAAAGAAGAGGAGGGAGAGGTGAGGCTTAGAAGCTGTCAACAGTCAAAGATGAAAATCTAAGTACTACTCTATCACGATCAGAGTAGACATTTGGACATTTCTCAACTGCTTAATCACTGGGCTCTGTTAGGAATGACAACAGCTGGTCTCATACAAAGCCCTCTCTCCAGACCAGTCTGACAAGCACAGCAGGGTGATGTGACTGTCGTATGACATGCCATGTTGGCTTCATATTCTCTACCATTCCCTAGTCCCCATCACCAGCCACTCACTCTGTTTAAATTGTTGTTGCTTATTTTCTTTTTGCAAGACTATGAGAAGGAATGAATGGGAATAAATTAATGCAAACTGGTGTGCAACAGGCGGTCAATGAACAGTAGGCATTATTACATTTTTCTTGAGATTTTCTTAAATGTTAAATCCTGTGGCCCTTATGCCAAATGTGGATGCCCTAGTGACAGAGCAAATAAAAATAAAACTTAACTTTTGATAAAGCTGGACACTGGTTAAAATGGTACAGTGAGATTTTAATCACTAATAACTATTGCAATAGAGGGAAAAGTTCAGAGCCTCTTATATTTGTGCAGAGGGGACTGGGTGTTTTAAGAGAAAATGGAGGGAACAGGGAAGGGGAATGGTGGGAACTGGAGCAGAGTCAGGGAAGTGAAAACATTACAAAGAGCCAGAAAGGGGCATTGATCCGTGGGAAACCCTTCTGAGTTTGTCAACAGGTGCTTATTGAAGTTAGGCTGCTGCCTTCCCACAGATGCTGGGAGAGAGGGGCCCCATCTGCAGGTGGAACAAACAGTAAACTTTGGCAGCCTTGAGTTTTCTCAGGCAGGCACTGTAAGGGGGGCTGGGCCATCCTAGAGGTGTGGCCTTGAGCGGTTGAAAACTGTGCTGGTATTTCTTCGAGTCTTTACGGGTCAAACCCTAGACCCAAAGAGGACTCAGAGAAGCCCAGCTGGAGTTTGATCAAGGAGACAATCTTTGTAGTCTTAAAAAGAAATATTAGAAAAATGGTTCTTGTAAATTTTCTACTAAGTTTAAAATTTGCCAAAATTGTTAGTTACCAACAAAAATGTGAAAATTCTTAAGTCTTGTGTAGAGGTAAAAATCTCAGCATATGGATGCATTCACATCAATATGAGGTTAAAAATATATCAGTTTTATTCTTTTTTTTTTTTTTTTTTTTTTTTTTTGAGACAGAGTCTCGCTTTCTTGCCTAGGCTAGAGTGAGTGCCGTGGCGTCAGCCTAGCTCACAGCAACCTCAAACTCCTGGGCTCAAGCGATCCTGCTGCCTCAGCCTCCCGAGTAGCTGGGACTACAGGCACGAGCCACCATGCCCGGCTGATTTTTATATTATATATATTAGTTGGCCAATTAATTTCTTTCTATTTTTATGGTAGAGACGGGGTCTCGCTCAGGCTGGTTTTGAACTCCTGACCTTGAGCAATCCGCCCGCCTCGGCCTCCCAGAGTGCTAGGATTACAGGCGTGAGCCACAGCGCCCGGCCAGTTTTATTCTTTTATGTGGGTTAGAAAGGCAATTTTTAAAAAAGATTTTATTTTAAAATAATTATAAGTTTACAAAAAGTTGCAAAGAACTGTATAGACTGTCCTATGTACCTTTCACCCAGCCCCCCCATGGCAACATCTGACATAATTATATCACAATATTGAAACGAGGAAATTGACATATGTACAAACCACAAAGCTTATTGTGATGTTATAAGTCATATTCTTATGTAGAAAAGTTAGTATTCTAATTCTACAGTGATATGCCGCATCCAACATGCAGAAAAGAGAAATGGATTTGTCTTAATTTTTTCATGCCAAACTTGGAGATGCCCCTCGACTTGGGGCATGCTGTTTGTGGTGGCTTTAATTTTGCCATCATTGTATTCCAAGCTCAACCCTTTCCCCCATCTTTTTGTCTTAATTAATTTTTTAAAATTTTGACATAATTTCAGACTCACATGAAAGTTGCAAGAATTGTACAAAGAATGCTCATAGAGCATTTACCCAGATTCCTAAAATATTAGCATTTTAACCTCATTTGCTTTATCCATCCCCTTCTCTCCCTCTTTCTCCACCTACACACACACACACACACACACACACACACACACACACACCTACACACACACACACACACACACACACACACACACACACAGTGGGATATTGTGATATAATAATAAATAAATATTGGGTCTCTGTCTTCTGTTTTCTAGCACAGAGATCCTAAAACTCTTACGATTTTTTTGAGCCATAGGAGTGCTAAGTGCACCTTTTGTTCTGATAATTGGTCTTCAACTCAGGTTCCTGACACAGAGCTCCTCATCCCTTGCAATTTCCTGAGTGATTATTCTAAGGCAGCTACTCTTGGTGGCCTCCTACGTGGAGCTGGCCACCAGAAAGCCCAAGCCAGGGTCAGAAGCTTAGAGCTTTCGGCCCCACTCCCCAGCCTCCTGAAAAGGGGGAGGGGCTGGAGATTGAGTTAATAATCAATCACTCCTATGTGATGAAATCTTACTAAAAAATCCCTGAACTGTGGGGTTCCGAGAGCTTCTAGAGTGCTGAACGCGTGGAGGCGTCTGGAGGTTGGTGCACGTGGACAGGGTATGGAAGCTCCATATCCCTTCCCACGAACCTCACCTTGTCACCTCTCCCATTTGGCTGTTTGTCTGTGTCCTCCACAGTAAGCAGGTCAACATAAGTAAAATGTTTTCCTGAGTTATGTGAAGTTTTCTAGCAAATTATTGAACCTGAGAAGGGGGTCCTGGGAAACCCAACTGGTGGCTGGTCAGTCAGAAGCACAGGTCACAACCTGGGACTTGCTGTTGGTGTGTAAAGTGGGGGCTGGCTTCCAAGACTGAGCCCCTCACCTGGAGGCCCTGTGCAGACTCCAGCTAGTGTCAGAATTGAGTTTTTCCTAGCCATGGTATACATGTCGGAGTCAGGAAATTGACATTTATACAACACTATTATCCACTCTACACACTGTACTCAGATTTTGCCAATTGTTCCAATAATGTCTTGTATGGCAAATGCATTTAGTTATTAATATGCTCTCTAGTCTCCTTTAATCTGGAACAGTTCCTCTGCTTTCCTTCATCTTCCATGACATTGACATTTTCAAAGAGTACAGGCCAGTTATTTTGCAGAATGTCTGTCGATTTCGGTTTGTCAGCTTTTTCCTCATGATTAGATTCAGTTTATGCATTTTTTAGCACACACAAAAAAATACTACATAAGTCATTCTGTGTTCTCAGTGCTTCATATCAGGAGGTGGAGGAAGTTCATTTGCCCATGATTGGTTGAATTAACTTTGATCTCTTGGTTACGATTGTTTAGACAGGTTTATTTACTGTGGAGATATTTTGTTTGTTTGCATTTATTAAGCTTATGAAAACATAAGCTTGTCACTCCTCCCCTTCTCCCAATCCTTTAAGGCTTAACTCAAGTATTGCTTCCTCTACCTAATATATTCTTCCCTGTACACCTATTCTCCTAAGAACGTCACTTCATTACAGTATTAATTATGCTAAAAAGTAACCATTTCTTTTTCTACATCACCTCATAGATCAGAAAAGCCTTTGTCATCTTGGACTTTATCTTGTTTTTGGTTGTATATTCTAGAAAAATAGAAGGTTCTCAACAGCTATTAATTGAAAAAGCTGGTAAATGAATAAATGAATTCCAAGAGCCAGAATGAAGAGGTATTATCATATCCATTTCATAAAGAAGAATCCTGAAAATCAGTGCACTGTGATTAAATCATGACAGCAAATTCTTAGCAGAGCTGCTCATTATGTAGCAGTGAATAGTATTGAGTTCATTTTATTTGAGTCCAAGAGGCTACTTTAATTTACTGTACCCCAAGAATAGGGGAATGATGTTTTTGTATCTAGATTCACAATTCTCAATGGATCAGAAAATGTTTCATGACTGCTGATAGTACATAGGCTAGCAGCTAGTGTAACAGTCAAGCTACGAAACAAACATCCCACAACTCAGTGTCCTATGACAGTGGTCATGACTCCCTCACACGCGTGTAGTCTGGGGTCACCTGGAGTCAGCTGATCAGGACCAAGATAGGCCAGGCTGGCTCTGAGCTTCAGGATCGATGCAGCTGTGCTTGCTCCTCTTGTCTCTCGTTCTCCTTGCAGCACCGGCTACCTGAGACCAGAAGGACGGCATGGCCAGGCCGTACTGTGCAATGGCTCACGGGGTTCATGCTCAGAGCTGGCACACTGTAACTAACTTCCATCCGCCGACCGTTTGCCAAAGCCCATCGCACGGCCACGCCCAGCCTCATTGCAGCAGGCAAATACACTCTCTGTAGTCAAATGGCAAAGGGTGTGGATACACTAGGGGTACAAAGATTTGAGAAGAGAAATGCAATCTACCACAGGAATACAAACAGGGGTATGAATGTGTGCAAACTCCCAGCTGAAGGACACAACAAGATCTCAAGTCCCATGAGAGACCTCTCGGGTGTCTGCTCGGCTGGGTGGGAGCCTGCGTGCTCCCTGGGCAGGCACCAGCTTTTCCTTTTCTGCCCTGTGCCTAGGCTGAGTCCACACCCTCACTCAGATGCAAAAGTCCTGGCTTCCCTTCTGACTACATGTGTGTGCAACCTCAGACATTTAACATTTTGGTTGTCACCATACTCCCAACTTCATTTCACACCGTTGTTGTGAGAATAAAAAGTCACCCAAGAGAAAAAAAACTGAAAAGATACAAGTGCTATGCTGCTGTCTTACTTGCATCACTGCTATGCTGCTGCTCAGGGCAGACCTGAGTCATTCTGCAGAGAGCTCCTACCCAGAACAGTAGAACTTACTTTCTGAGTCACGTTAAAATTTATATTAACTTGTATTAGACAGAAATAGTTCTTTAATTTCTGTAATTCTAAGAAAAAAACACTAGAAAATGTTCTATATGTCAGTAATTTTCTAGCAGCTAAAAAAGAGAAAGGGAGAGAAAGACAGAAAATTTCGAAAGCAAAACATCCCTCTCCATAGTGCCGGTTTTCAACAAATATTTTAGAACTGAATTTTTAACATATACATTTGTGTATGAAATACAAATTATAACTTCAAATACAGAGCACTCAAGTAAGAAGCATAGTAAATTCAGTCAGAGTTCCCTGAAAAAATCTATTTGCTCCATAAAGAGCAGATAAAAAATATCTTTTCCTCAAAAATGTTCATATTCTTTCTGTTTTTACAGCCTATAACTACAAAAGTCATGGTCTTCTTTTATGGTTGTAGGAGTGTTTTTAGAAACAGAAAACAAATGTTTAGGTCCTTAATATGAGAATGTGAAATAACTGGTTTGTTTTGTCATCTAGTCATGACAAGTCTTTACATCAAAACAAAAAATGCAACCAAACCATCATTTAAAGTTTTTTTTTCTTTTCATCAGGAAAGAAAAGAATTACCATTTTTAGTTTTTAAAAAGAGAAACTATAAAGAAACCCTTTATTCTAATAGATTAAAAGAAAAAGAATATAGTAGAGCCAAAGGAATTCTTCTATAAACCACAAACACAAGAACGGTGTTTACTATCTCTGTAATCTCATTCACCTCAATGTAAAAATGTGAACATTCATAGGCATGCAGTTAAAGGTTTGCTTTCTGTAATGCCAACGCTTTGTTCTATTTGTTATCAATGATCTTTTAGCCATTTTCCTTGTTCTCTTTCTCAGTGAAGTAACTGTGTAAAGGATAATAGTTTCAGGGTTTCCAAGCAGATCAGTCGCTGGTAGAACTAAATGTGCCTAAATTTGTCATCCTGATACTCAGAGATACTATTTTTAGAGCAATTCTCTTATGTCTCCTCTCATTCTCAATCTAAAATGTTTTCAACAGGTATCATAAGCATATGTTCAAGCATTGACTTGAAACATTTTCCCAGATTTCATTTTGGTAATTTGCATTTTGCAACAAACATATCTCACAAATATATGATAGCAAATATAATGTCTACAGTGTGTGAAGCACGCCAGTTCTGGCCTATTACATCCCAAACTTCTTGCCTGTCTGAAAGTCAACATTAATAGCAATCATTTTAAGCATATAGTATAGTTCTCCTCTGAAGCCAAATAAATCTCTGCAGAAAAATGTGGAATGAATAAAAACAGTCTGGTTCTCATTTGTAGAGAATGAAATACATGGGTTCCTAGAACTACACTTTAGATCTCAGAAAGTTTGTTTCTTTCTGTATCTTTTCAAGTTCCATGTCATTTGCAATGTGTGTCTTTCAAATGACAGGCTCTACAGGAATAATAAGACTGTCATAAGGCTTTCTTTAAGAACTAAGAGTTGCGTCCAGGTTTTATTCCCTACCTTCCTTCCTTCTTTCTCTCCTCCCTTTCCCCCTTCTCATTTTCTTTCTTTTTCCTCCAAATACAGTTTCAAAATCTGATTTTCCAAACAATAGGTTTGTTATATGCATTGGTGAGCTTATATTTTGTTTGTAAGGGGATTTCAAATTTGTTACAATAGAAAAAGTAAGAGAGAGTAGACCTTGAGAATTCATTTAAATAATTTTCTAGGTCAGGATTAAATGATTATATTTGGTCTGTTTGAATTGCCTTTTCTGTATGTCATCTTTTAAAATTGCATGACAAAAATATGTACTATACACTGCTTATTTGGTAGTATGTCTCCAGAGTAAATCTAAATATATTATGGATTTCACTAGTCAAGATTTCTAATATAATGATGTTTTAAAATGAAAAAAAAAAAAAACAGTCGATTGACTATTCTTTTTTTGAATCTTTTTTTTATTGTGGTAAAAACCACAACATAAAATTTACCATCTTAACTATTTTTAAGAGTATAATTCAGTAGTGCTAAGTATATTCACATTGTTGTGAGACAGAGCTCCAGAACTTATTTATCTTGTAAATATGAGTTCTATACCCACGAAACAATAATTTCCCTTTTCCTTTCTCCTTTGTTCCTGGTAACCAACCTACTTTCTGTTTCTATGAATCTGGCCACTTTAGATGTCATATAAGCGGAATCATACAGTATTTGTCTTTTTGTGACTGGCTTATTCACTTAGCATAATGTCCTCAAGGCTCATTTATGTTGTAGCACATGTCGGGATTTCATTACCTGTTAAGGCTGAGCACTATTCCATTGTATGTATATATTACATTTGGTTTATCAAGTCATCCATAGATCGACATTGGGTTTGCTTCTACCTCTTGTCTATTGTGAATAACGCCGCTATGAGCAGAATTCATATGATAGGAACTTCACAATGTTAATTCATCTGAACTAAATCTAGAGAGTATTTTCTCAGTTTCTCTAACACACAATAGATGAAAAAATTTAGGATTAAATACCTCACCCTATAATTTATAATGGAGAGTAACATATACATTAGATTAAAAATTATAAATTAAAAATATCTTGTACTTAGGCTTTACTTAACGTGGCTCAGGGCCATTCTTGCAGCTGGAAATGGGAATGTATTCATATATAACTGAGCACATGTGTAGCGCTGCTCCCATGCCTGGCCTTCCCCACAGCAGCCGAAAGCTCACCTTCACTTTCTGGACTCGCTCCACTGAAAGGAAAGAGCTGATTGTTCTAGATGGCTTTCTGATAAGGACGATTCCTTGATCATGATGCTTTTCTGATTACAGCAGTGCCGAGAACCATTTTCAGAGCTGATTCTTTGCTGTTGTTTCCTCAAGTCATCCATAACAATTCTTGTCCAATGATACCTGCAACCAGTGATTGAACTTAAGGAATTCACAACAAAATGACCAAGTACTTAGTAAGTGCTGGCCTAAATGTCATTCAAAGAGACACTCTCAACTGCCTTGGCAATATATCACAATACGTGTTCATACAGGGATGACAATACTTGCCAAACTATGTTGCAATGATCCACTTTCTTGTTGATTTCCCCTTTTAAACCACAAGCTCCTTGGGAATAGATTCTATGCTTTATTCAACTAGGCATTCCACATGTGATGTTACTGCTATTTAGCCATAAATTGTATTAATGACAATAATATACAAAATTTGAAACCAATGTCTAAACCATGGAAGTTTTTCAAGGGTAAGGTGCCTGTAGTGTGTATTTAATTATTTAGCGATAGCAAACCACTTATGTGGAGGTTCTGATACACAATATACTCAGAAAATAGCAACAAATTCCATTGTAAATGAATTTGACTTGGCAAGACCAAGGAAGCAAATCCTAGATACCGATTAAGGAAAAACTGTGCATCATTAGTAAAAACAAATGGCCCTTGGGCCCTTCAAATATTATTCTGACCCTCGTTAGTAACATGCACGCCTAATTATAACAAATCATATAGTTTATAAAGTGGCTCAGATACTGCAGAGAAGTGATATTACCAGGAAGCATTTCTTTTGATGTCTCTTGATTAATATTCCATATATTGAACTATAAATCATACAAATTAACCTATTAATTGAGAATTTTCATTGGTATGTGTGGTTAATAGAAAAAAGTGAAAGTTATTTCCTTGACCCTGCCTTCAGTAATAATCTAGAGAACTATTAGAATCTCATTTACTCTCCCAGGGCGGTATCACCAGGGAGCCACATTTTCTGACAGTAGAAATTCCTGTCTTTACTGGGAATGTTACAACTACTGTATCATAAATCAAGAAGCTCTAATGGATTGGGGGAAGGGGAACTGCTATAAGGAAACAAAATTAAACCACTCTTTGAAGGTAGCTTGTGAAGGTAACTAAATCCGTTTATCCCTTCCATGAACTTCACTTTTATGTGTGTTTGCTGAGGCTGTATCAGAAAACCAATTACAGATGTAGCTTCTGCAGTTTGCTTGCTGTATCACTGAGGAGCCACTGATGTCTTATAAACCCTACTCTGTTATCTCATTAATTGAAGAAACACAACTCAAAAGGGAAGTGTGTTTACTTTTAAAGTAATTAAAAGTAATGTCTAAAAGGATGTGGACTTGATAGCAGCCTGCCTGTCTTTTAGAAACACTGAATGACCTCAAATTTCCATTTTGTACTCAGGTGTATAAATTCTCACCAGGAAACTCTGAAGGGATCCAGTTAAATATGTTCCACATAGAATTTGTTCTTCAAAGATATATAATTTAAAGATACATTGTCTCGAGTATAAAAGAAATGTTTATATCCTGGGAAAAAAGGAACTTCAAACCAATAGCTAAGAAACACAAGCAGTCTAGCAAATTTTTTTTGAAGGTAGAAATGAAGACGTAAGAGTGATTCAGGAAGAAAAAGGGTAAGGAAAAAGGGAATTATTCCTCACCTCCTGTTAGCTGGGAAAGCTTTGTTACCAGGTGTAATTTCAGAGTTTTTTGGGTGATGAGGGTATTTGAATTGGGGCTTCATTGCATTTATTCTAGAAAAATACATAGATACTAAAATTTTAGACTGTATGTAGAGAGATTCTTAGAAAACAAAAATTCAAAAACACTCAACCAAATTTTCTCAAAGAATAAATATTCCCTGAAGCACTGTCATGATTTACCTGAATGATCTGAAATAGCGAAAGTGCCTCCCAAAGTACCAACTGCAAGTGAAAAGAAAATGGGCGTACTTATACATCAAAGTGCCTTTGGTGTAAATTACCAACAACCAAAATACAGTATACGGTTACAGCTAGTTTAACAGTCTTTTTGGCAACTGCATGAAAATCCTGACCATCCCCATATAAAGGACCTCAGGGCCAATTTGCTTTAAAAATCTCAATCTGTCTTTCAGAACACTTTAAACGTACCAATCTATCTTAATTTTCTCAAATCATTTTTAATGAATTGTTTACAAAAGTAAAGAACTAACATATTTAACCTGCTCCTATATCCCATATATTACAGTATATACAAGAATATCAAAGAGCAATAAAATGCTGAGAACTTGGAAATGAATAATTTTGGATGGGTGTTCACTGTATAATTACCTCTAACAGGGAATATCTTTGATACATTTTTCAAAGACCTAAATTGTCATGCACAGGCAATCAAAGTACCTGGTAAATAACTAGCAAGAATTTAAACGCAAATTTATGATAATAAAATTGGTTACACAGCATTTTGATAGGTTTAGTAGAAGAGCATTTTCAAGCGTAAATCCTGGCAGTGGCCCGTCTGCTAGCATAACTCAACCTAGCTTGCAAGATGATGTTTTAGAATGTCACAACTTCACTGACTGAGCAGTAATAAGAGCTACTTGGATAAATCTCTACTCTTGTGATAAAATAACTATAGTTAGCCTTTGGGGTTATGTAAAAATTAAGAAGGGCAGAGTGATACAGGGATTTGCCTTATTTTCTATGATTTAATCTTTCTTTCTTGGCTCTTTTGCCTTCTGTCAGAAAAATTTTTTGGAAAATAAACCTTGGATCCTTTTTAAGACAAGATTTAGGCACACTTGGTGGAAAATATAGAAAATATCCCCATAAATCATATAGTGCATACTTTTTATTTTTATAATTAATATCTCAAGTTACATAAGAAAACAATTATTTAGAGAGAAATCAAGCATTTAAAAGCAGAAGATGATGGATCCAGCTGAGTTTCAGGAACAAGACCTCACCTCTATCGTATGATAAATGTGTTGAGCTGTCTCAAATTCCTCTTCTAAGCACAAACCCTTCTGGGACTGGGATGTGTGTTAGTACCTGAAACCCTTTCATTCTGCACAGCGTTTCTGTGAAGGCACCCTTACATTTGACAGATGGGGAGACACAAACCTCAACTGAGTGCTGAGATTTTCACCCTTATTTTCTGACTCCTCAGACTGGGTTTAAACCACTATACCCGACTTAATGCCTTAATGGGAATTATTTAAGGAAGTGGGAATTTTAATGAAGAGATTGACATGACAGATATAGACTTTCCGTTATCCTCGTCTACCAAAGCAAAAACGACAGTCCCAGTCAATTTAATTCAATTAAAATTTATAGGGCATTTGCTATGCGCAAGGCAGCATGCTCAGTGCTGAAAGTTACAGACAGATGAGAAGAGTAGATCCCTGCCCGCAAATAATTTATATCCACTATGTGGGAAAAACATGATTAGGTTTGACCAGTCTTGGAGATCGGATATGGGTAAGGCAAGCACTGTATCTCCTATTTATGTTTCTCATTAGAGAAACATAAAGTGCTGTGGGGCAGAAAACAAAAAGACACTCACATCCCCATGATGGAGGCCAGCAAGGAAGGAGCTCCATGGATATATGATGCCCAGGAGAGACAAGGACAGAAAGGAAAAGTAGGCGGGAGTGACAGCCACACTTGCTTGGCTTTCATGACATTGCTCCAAAGAAACAGAACCCTTCCTTTCTGTGTCCATTTCCTTCGCAAATAGGTTTTGTATGGCAAAATATTCTCTGACCCAAGGCAAAGTTAAAAGTATGACAAACAAGGGGGAGATTGGGGACAGTGTGGGACAGGTGAATGCAGCTCTAAATCATCAGTTACAACTGAGGAAACAGGAGTCCCTGGTGTTTAGCACACACCTGGAGGCGAGAAGCTGAGACTTGGTGTCCCCCTCCTCCCGCTGCCTTGTTCCGTGTGCTTCCGAAATCCCCCTGGCAAACCTTCCTTCTCCCCTGCCCCCGCCAGCAACACTCATAAACCTGAAGTTCCACATATTTTAGAACTGACGATTTGGAGGGAGGATGGAGTTCATGGAAATAAAAGTGAGTATTGTTCTTGGACTCCCTGGCCCTTACATGGTGTGTTGAAAGGATTCCCCGAGGCATGAGGAGAAATAAGACAGGACAGGAAAATAACCCGAGGGAAAAAGTGAGAGAAATTGGTTTGGAAAGGCGCGTGCACCCCAGGGAAAGAGTGCAGAGTGGACTGGTTTGGGAAGGCAAAAAGAAAAAGAAAAAAAACAACAAAAGTCTGGCAACGTAGAAACAGTAGGAAGAGCCTCCACCTGTGAGCAAGAAAGATTTCACTAGTTTGTAATACTCTTTAAAATACACAAAAAATACATTGGCTTCTAAGTCGTCAGGATTACTTCTTTCAAATAATTGCTTATATATAAATTTTCTCATTTGCAGATTATCTTGGCAAGGTTTACCATTTGTTAACTGTTTATTCTTCCTCATTGTGCTTTGAAAAATTTGGAGATTATCTTACCCAAGTACTGACGTATGCAGCATCGCAGTGTGTCTGAAATGTTGCTTAGAGCTTGGAGAGTGTCCCGTTACGAGAACAAACCACAGGAGAATCCACAAAACATCATTCTCCTCAACAATGAATCTCCATGCTTCTTAGCGATGAACTCCTATACTTGATAAAATCATAAATAAGAACTACAAACAGAGAAAAGGCAGGGAAGCTGTGGTCGAGAAGAAAATATAAGAAGTGAGGCCTTTGAAAAAGATTTTAACTAAATTCTTTCAGTTCAACATAGAATTTATTAGTAAGTTATGCTTGCTAAGTGAAGTGCCATTTTGAGTATAGTCAATGACAAACATTTTCCCATGGTAATTAGGAATTTTCCTCAAAACCTATATAAATTGAACAATATTGTTCTCACACGACAAATGAAGACTTGAGTCTCTGAGAGATGGCATAGTCATTAGAAGAGTCACGATTTGAATCTGTCATTGTCTGGTTCCTGAGTTTCTGTTGCGTTTCTGCAAGTCCCTGTTCCTAAGAGTAGCCAACTCAGAGGCCTGCAGGGCACAGTGAGAAAATGTGAGGGAGTTCAGAGGTGGGATCCCTCCAGTTGAGAAGGAGTGGAGCTTAACAGTGCTTTTCCTATCTAACAGTAGTACCAAAAATAATGTTTTCAAACATATTAAGTTTGCCCAAAAAGAGCAGTAAGGGGACAGATTTTCCCTGAAGGTCACCAGCTTGTTGACTGCATCATAATATATTACTTCATTAGTTTAATTGCTCCCAATATAGACATGACCTTGTAGTAATTTTCACATGGGTTTAAAATTCGTTCCTCAAATAAAAGTCTGAGTTTGCTTCCTCTCTATACTCAAAACTAAATACTTTTATCCTTACCAGAAAAGCAGCTTTCCGAGCAGATATATATGCCAATGGTGTTCAGATTCTTGCCCTACTATTATTCTTGCTAATATGGCGTTAAGAAACAGTGGCTGTGTTCGAGTTTGGCAGCATGCCATAAAGAAATAAAATACTACTATGGTGGTAATGTTCATCAGGGATTGGGGGTAGGGGAGAAGACTCAATCTTAGGGATGTGGAGAGCATTTTGGAGGGGAAGGGCATAACTCTAACCCTTCTTAGGGAAAGGCAAAGATATACAATGTAACCAAAATGTCAAAAAAAAAAAAAAAGAAAAAAGAAAAAAAACTTTTCATCGGATGGTGGGCAGGCGGGAGGGGGGAGGAGGGGAAGGGTGTGCACTTACATAATGTGTGCCGTGCACGCCACCTGGGGATTGGACACACTTGAGTCTCTGGCACATGGGGGGAGGGAGGAGGGACAGGGACAATATTTGCACCCCTAACAATATTTGTACCCCCATAATATGATGAAATAAAAGGAAGAAAATAAAAAGGAGGTATGCCAAAAAAAAAAAAGAAATAAAATACCAAATGACCAAAGTTTAAAACTTCTATGCAAAGCCCTTAGCACCACAAGGTACTAGAAGAAGCCACATTAGACATGCGCCAGAAGTGTAAGTTTTGAAACCTTATATGTGTGCTGACATCAGCATTGCCCTGGAACACTCCGTAGGTTTCAAACAGAATAAAGAATTATCCTCGCTTTAGAAACACACAAACATTGGTTCAAAATCTGGGGCGGGGGCGGGGGGGGGGCAGAGACATAGATAGGAAGACGAATGTATGATAAGAAAAGTACACAGATTTTTTGCACACTAGATCAACTTTTAAAGAGAAGTTGTTTTTTTTTTTCTACAAAAGAAAAGTCACTTAAAGTAAGATTAATATTTTATTTACATGTTTTGCATGATCATTGAATTTTGAAAAATATCTAACTGGGTAAGTGCTGGACTAGTCAGAAATGTCTATATAAATCAAATATGCTATTTTGTCCATATCCTCTACTCACATTTGATTTGTCGCTACATCTAGAATCAAATATAATTTCAGTTGACTGAAGCAAGATTAGATAGAAATATGACAAGAAAGGAACAAGTCACACAATTTACTGTCTTAATTACATAAGGAAAAGGAAGACAATAAGATTTGTCTGCTAACAAGAGAGTCCCGGAATGAAAAGGGAAAGCAGATTGAGGAAAACGGGCCTATATACTGAAAAGTCATTATTGTGATCACTGCAATAACATTTCCTCATTGGCTGTTTTTTGGAGAAGGGAGAATTTCTTTTAAATAATAATCTCCACAAGCACGTTAAACTTAACATTTCTCCCCAAGCTTTCATTATTTCACTCACAGAATACCGCAGTCACCTCCTCAGTAGTCTAGCCACCGCACTCCTCTCATCTCCAAAATATCCTCTATACTGCTTCTAGAGTGTTCTTCCTAAAGCAGAAAGCCAGCCATGCTACTCCCCTCTTCAAACTGAGGGAGGTCTCTAAACCTCCTCAACTCCTTAATGGGACTTACAAGTGTCATCACAGCTGGGCTCCCTTGGACCCTCCAATTCCTCCATATGCCCCCCTTGTTTTGTGGCTCACATCTCTCTGGGGGTGTCATATTATTCCAAAATGTGAACATACCATGCTTCATACACTTTCCTTTCCTTAACGTGCATTGCCTCTCAGTCAAGATATCCCATCCTCTGTGTTTTCCCTCTACCTCAACCTGCAAAACCTTTATCAGACTGGGGAATCCTTCTTGTCCCACCAGATGGAGTCCAAATGTCACCTCCTCTCTCAAGCCTTCCCTAGCCACTTACCATTCTTTCCTCCTGGGCTGCCATAGAACTTCTACTAAAGCAGTGATCCTGCAGGATGCCTCCCTGTTTGGAGAGTAGACTACAGTAGAACTTACGTTTTATCTAGAAGTCTGCTAAAGCTGGTGCACAACAGCTTGTGAGAGGTGATCACAAACATTCAAGAATTTTACAAGCTGCTGGTTAAATTTTTGGTGGCTTGAAACCAACCTCAGTAGAAGTATTTATACCACAAAATTGACAAATACCACACATAAGAACAGTTTATTTCCTCCAGGAGGTAGTTTACGAGCATAGTTGGTTTTACCTCCATAGTCTAGCAGAGTCCCCAAGTATTCTCAAGAATTACTATAGTAACTAATGTGATTTCAATTAACTAGAATTATTTGGGTTTAAATTAAAAAAAGCTAACTTTAGGAACACTGGCAGAATTTCACAGGTTGCTATGCTTTGAATTACAATCAGATTTCAAGGTTATAAGTACTTGGAGATTTTATTCCAAGACAGCATAGGGCCAGGTGGTGAGTGGCTCAAGTGCAGAAATGTTCTCTTATTTATCTTTATGTCATAACACATCTCACAGTGTCTGGCATGTAGTTGATCCTCATTAAATTGTTATTAAGCAAATTTCCACATGGAAAACCATGGAGTATATTTCTGTACCCAAAGAGTTGCCTATTTTTATCCACTCATAGAGAGTCACTGCTGGAAGCTGGCAGCACTCTTATGGTAAATTTTTTGTTCAGAAACAAAAAATTAAGCTAGTTTGGAGCAAAGAAGAAGAGAATTTTTGAAAAAAATATTGAAAATAAATTGCTATTTCTCCAAAGCTGTGGAATTTTAAGAATAATTATATATTGAGCAATTTGCTTGTTTTTATGGTAAATATATATTTATAGGTAGTAACTATATTATATGGAACCATATTTATATATCTTATAGTAACGATTTATAATATATACAATTTCTGATGTTATATAATTGTATATTATATAATATGTATAATATATAGAATTTCTAACTATATAAACATTAGCAATTACTGCTTTGTAATAACTACAATTACTTATAGTTTTTTGGAAAAATATATATTACAGGATAACTTAACTTCGTTCACTTACATTTGTGTTTAGGTTTTTATCCACTTTAAAAGTCATCTGTATAAGTAGATCTACCATTTGATCCAGCAATTCCACTACTGAGCATCTACCCAAAAGATCAAATGACACTCTACAAATGGGACACCTGCACTCGAATGTTTACAGCAGCACAGTTCACAACCGCAAAGGTGCGGAAACAACCCCGGTGCCCATCAATACATGAGTGGATTAATAAAACGTGGTATATGTATACCATGGAGTACTATTCAGCTTTAAGAAACAATGGTGATATAGCACCTCTTGTATATTCCTGGATAGAGCTGGAACCCATTCTACGAAGTGATGTACTCACCAGCAAATTAGTATTAAGGGATCAACACTTAAGTGGACATCTAGGAATAACATTTATAGGGTGTCGGGCGGGTGGGTGGGGCATGGGCAATATACATAACCTTAACATTTGTACCCCCATAATATGCTGAAATTTAAAAAAAAGAAAAAAAATAACAACAACAACAAAAAAGAATTAAATCATCAGGATCACCAGAAGAGCCGTATAAACACAGAAGCCCCCAATGCAGAAATGAGGAAACACACAGTACGGTGTGCAAACCAGCCCAGGCTTTAAGGCTACCCTGTTAGATAACCTTTGTCCAGCACACTTATTTTACAGATGGGGAAGTAATGCCAAGAGAGCTTAATTTTATTTGTTCATTTTCATACAGCTGGCTAAGAACATAGCCAGGATTTTAATGTAGGTCATTGATCTGGGGGTCGGCATCTTTAATAATATATAAATTTGAAGTGTGTGTGTGTGTTGGCTATAGAGAAGTTAAGAATGCTATTAAGGAATTATTAAAGACTGAAGAACTAAAGAAGAAACATTTTAGACTTAAAAGTATCTAATTAGTAGTCCAGTGACAAACTGGTTGCCCAGAGAGGGGTTACAACCCAGTTGGATGACAACCCAGTAACAAACTCAAACCCATGACTCTTGGGTGTCTGAATAGAGACTTTCTCAGATTCGGATGAGTCATTCTAACACATATTTTATGTGTTTTTAATACATATTCGATTACTGCTGTGTCCATTACTTAATAAAATTGTTTTGTGTCATTATTTTTGCACTTCCTACCATAACATAGCAGAGTCTCATTCTGCATTTTCTTATTTTTAGTTTTGCATCTTACGGTTTTGTGAAATGGAGCTTACTAATAAACAAGTTTACCAAACTACTTTACCACTGATAATGTAGTGAGGGTTTGAAAAATAGCTTACCATATATTATATAAATTATTTTTATCATACTTGATAACTGCTTCCTAGGGGCTCTACTTTTGCCTCTATCTCTAACAGAAGAAATTTTGGAAGCTCACTCCAGCTAAATTTATCTAATAATTGAAAACTCTTAGATGAGTGTCTTTTTCACATATCTTATTTTGGGGAAAAGATTTATTCAAACATGTGTTCTTGATTTGTTGGAAAGATTAAAATATTCCTTTCAACTTAGGTTAAATATGTCTTACAACTCAGATTTAAGTTTCTGGCCAAAGAATACAGTCTCACTCAAGTAACACCCATAGTTTATGCTCAAGGAAAAGCAGTTGCAAACATTCACAATCCATTGGCTTAGGCAAACTTTGTGTCACCATTTTCTCAGTGGGGTTAATTTCATAATTCAAAAGGTACCCTTGCCATAATAAGAGAAATATCTTTAAGTTCTTGTTCAGGGGACAGACTACATTGTTTTTATTGTGTCAGTACTTAAAACAATGCCATGCACAAATAAATTGTCCAATGAATGCGAATCACAAATAGAATTAGATTTTTTAAAAATGAATGATCTAACACCAAAAAGATCTCACCTCTAAGATTCATTTTTTTCCAAAATGTCTTTCAGTTTATACCCTACATGGTTATATTTTTAACAGATAGTTCTATAATGTTACTTATGTTAGAAAAGTAATCTATTAGCTTTTTAGGCTCTTTAAGATTAAAAACAAAAATAGATTGAATAAAATAAAGATGGTTATTCTTGTTTTGTTTTGTAACCACAGGAAAAATTTCAGAATCTTTCTCCAGGTACCCACTGTGAATCGACCCCCGAAAATATTTTTGTACTCAAAAAAAGTTCCAGGAAAATAAAATAGGCACAACATTCATTTATTACAAGTCCTGAATTATAACCTATTACTATGAAAGACTACATGTGTACTCTTGTCCAGTATTAAAAGAGAGGGAGGGCATGGTGTGATTCTGTCTTAATTTACATTTTCATTTAATTGCTGCTCTCATGAGATTCTTGTGGTTAATTAAGAGTGAGAATAAAAAGCCATCAAATGGCCACCATGAAAAACTTATACTTATTTTAATGGATTATGAATTGTTTCTTTGACTCAGTGTTAACTAAATAAAAATTAGTGATTGAAAAAATAAAAGGTATTAAAGAAAAAAATATATGATAAAATTACTAAAAAATCTTCAGTTCACTAAAGTTTTATCAGATACATTGAACTATTAAAATTTTTAATTTTTAGAAAGATTAAGTATTATATAATTGTATAAAAATATTATCCTTCATTGGTTATATAGTTTAATTCTGCTATCAATATCATCAGTGACAATGAACATCTTATAACTTGACTCTAAAAATGTTCATAATAAAATAATATGTTGAATACCCACATTGTATAAATATGGTATATACCAATTATAATTATCTCCTAATTTTTTCTCTATTATTCCATTAGATTCAGTGCAATAATTGACATTCCTTTGGGAGGTATTTTCAAGTTTGAATATGCTCAAATATAAGTTTATACTGATTTTCACATATTAATGATATGTAATTCCCAGATATTTAGATGCATTATAATATTATGTAATTAACATTGTATTGATTGTAATTAACATTGTCATTGATATGACAAGATGCAATTAAATTGAACACAAGAATCAACTGCCTATCTGTATCCCAGATAGATGATAAAATTGTAAAAAATGCTTATAAAGATGAGAATTTTATATGTATTCTAATGAAACAGAAATTTCTCATAGAAGTATTATAAACACCTAAGCAACAATTTATTTCACTACCTACATAGGAAATTTCACTACAATTTATTTCACTGTATATAAACTGAAATAACTGTGCCTGAACCTACTTATATGCAAATGTATGGATGAATGTACCGAGGGATGGATGATAGAGTTTTCTTTCTTAGCCCTACTCTACCAAATCAAAGGTGGAAATTTTCTTGTACTTCCTGCTTCCTGCAAAAAGCTTTTGTTTTGTTTTGATTTGTATTTGTATTGTATATTAAGCATCCATGAAAATACTAGTCAATTCTGTGTGGCGATACTTTGGATAAATGATAATACCATATTTAACAAATATTTATTAAGCACCAGCCATAGTCAGGCATTGAATTAGACTCTGAGTCATAGCAATTAATTAAATAGATAAAGTCCTCTGTTCTCAATTATACTGGGGGGGGGTTGGAGAAAATGGTTAACATATATATGTTAAGTGCTGTGGGTAGTGGGGAAAGGACGTGGGGAGGGTAGCAGGTTTAATTTTTGTGATCATGGAGACCTCACTGAGAAGCTGAGATTTGAGTGCCTACATAGAGGCTATACGTAGTCTTACGGCTGTGAATATGTTGAAAAAGACTGTAACAGGCAGAGGGTAAGACAGTGTTGAGGCCACGGAGTGTGCTGGGCATGATTAGGGAATGGCTCTCAGACGGAGAGAGGGGGCAGTAGGGCCTTAGGGACTGACATCGAAAAGGGTGTGGAGCAGAGAAGTGACATGATCTGGTCATCACAGCAGGGTCACTCTGGCTATTGGTGATGGGATTAGACCATGGTGGGCAAGCGTGGGTAAAAGCAGAGACATATTACAATAATCTCATTAAGAGGTCAGGGCGCCTTCAGGCCAGGGTGTTGCCAGTGGAGGCGATGCGAAGAGATCAGAGTCTGGATATATCTGAGGATGAGCCAGCAAGTTTACTAATGGATTGAGCACGTGAGAGAATTAGAAGACTGAAGGGACACCATGATTTTGGACTCAAGCAACCAGAAGGGTAGAATTGCTCTCATCTGAGAGAGGGAAGCCTAGGAGTAGATCAGTTTATTTTTTCTATGTAGGGTGGCTAGTACCACATTGGAGCTCATTTTTGGACATCTCGAATCTGAGATGTCTGTTGGTGGAGAAGTAAGAAATGCAGTTGTGTTGATGAATTAGGAGTCTTAGAAGAAGACAAGGTTGAAGATATAAACTTGGGAGTGGTCAGTATGTAGATGGTTTTAAAGCTAAGAGACTAAATAAGATTTTCACAGGAGAAAACATAGATAGTAAAGAAATTCAAGGACCCAGACTAGAGACATTCTAGCTGTGAAAAGCCTGGGAAATATGAAGGAACCAGTGGAGGAGACTGAGAAACAGCAACCCTGAGGCAATAAGAAAGCCAGAGGAAGCTGGGAGCCTAGAAGTTGAGTGAGAAAATTATTTTTTAATGTGGAAGACATGCCCACCTATGTCAAATACTACTGATGACATGGAGACTGCAGATAGGGTATAGCAATGGCACGGCCATGTGTGAACTTAACAAAAACAGTTTCTGTAGAGCATTGGAATTATAAGCCAGACTGGACTGCATTAAAGAGAAAAGGAAATGCAAGAATTTGAAAACGAGAGAACATACAACTTTCAAGGATGGTTGCTAGGCAGAGGGGCAGATAGTAGGAACCAAGAGAAAAAAGTAGAATCAAGAGACAGTTTTGTAATGAGACAACAAATGCAATTAAATTGAACACAAGAATCAATTGTCTATCTCCCAGACAGATAATTTTTTTTTTTCTTGAGCCAGAGTCTTACCTTGTTGCTTAGAGTGCAGTGGCATCATTGTAGCTCACGGCAACCTCAAACTCCTAGGCTTAAGCGATTCTCCTGCCTCAGCCTGCCAAGCAGTTGGGATAACAGGCACGTGCCACCACTTCTGGCTAATTTTTTCTATTTTTAGTAAAGACAGGGTCTTGTTCTTGCTCAGGCTGGTCTCAAACTCTTGACCTCAAGCAATCCTCCTGTCTTGGCCTCCCAGAGTGCTGAGATTACAGGTGTGAACCATCATGCCCAGCCAATAAAATTTCTTAAAATGCTTATAGAGGAGACTTTTATACATAGTCTAATGAAATTAGATTACATGTAAAACTATGAGAATTGGGAAGAATTAGCCGTGTTTTGGTGTTCCAGCAGAGAAGTTGGCCATAAACAGCCGGGTGAGTATTTCAGAAACAGGTGGGAGAGTGGAGTACAGGAGAACACGTGCTGGGGGTGGATGTGTGTGGTGGGAAGAGCTGTGGAGGTCTGTCCTGATGGCTTCTGTTTTATCACTGGAATAGGAAACCAGCTCATCATATGATTGTAGCATGGAGGGGGGGACTGGAGATTTGATGGGCAAATGGCAGGTATGAAAGTGTCATTTATTAGTAGTTGAGTATGAAAAGGAATGTATCAAGAAAATGTAGTATAATTTCTGAGTTGCATTAAAATCTGCTTGAAATTAGTAATTTAACATGAGAATATTAGCATGACCAACCATGCAAGAGACTTTCTGCTATTATAGTGCATGGTGTCCTTAGTTTATAGATCTGATGCCCAACCCTAGGGAGGAAGCCAATAATAGATAAATCAGTATGCAGGAGGAAATGGGATAAGAAAAACAAACTAAAAACAAGTCATTCGATAGCTACTCAAATAGGTTAGAAAAGAGAAAAAAGAAGCACAGAAAAAAACGGGCCAAATAAAAGGTAGAAAGGGAGGTGGTATCAACAAATCCAAAAACCCAAATATATCAATGATCACAGAAATTGAAAGTGGACTAAACAAAAATCTTATGATTTTTTTAGATTAAATTTAAAAACCAAATTATATGCTATTATCAAGACATGACCAAGGAACTGAAAAGAATGAAAACAAAGGGATAGAAGAGATATATATGACAAAAATAAACAAAACCCCCCCAAGAGGCAATATTATTATTAATAGGAAACAAAATAATCTTGAATATGATTAGCATTCTTAAAGGTAGAAAGATCAAGAATTTAAATTGCCAGGGGGAATTTTCAACTCAAAGTCACCTAATTAAACAGCATCAAAAGATAAAATGGCAGAAATTGATGGATGTACAAAGAGAAATTAACACATTTTCCATCATGCTGGGAAACATTGCCATAGCTCTCTCAATTATTAGTAAACCTATAGAAAATTTGAATAACACAATTACATTGGTCCCATATGTTCTTTGTTTTTGTTTTGTGGCATTTTAGCTAAATTCTTTGCATTATTGTCATATAATTTTTGGAAATTATTCTAGGGATTGCCATATGCATCCTTAAATTATTATAGCTTAATTAATATCAGACTAGATCATGCAATATGTAAAACCTTTGCATCTGTATAAATGCATTTATCTGATACTTGTTGTACTATTGTTATCATGTGTGATACATCAGGTATACCTCACTTTATTATGATTCACTCTATGGCACTTCAAAGACACTGTGCCTTTTACAAATTGAAGGTTTGTGCCAATCCTGTGTAGAGCAAGTTATTTGGTAGCATTTTTCCAACACTTTGTGCTTCATGCCTCTGCATCACATTTTAGAAATTCTCATGACATTTCAAACTTTTTCATTATTATTATTATATCTATTATGGTAATCTGTGATTAGTGATCTTTGATGTTATTGTTGTAATTGTTTGGTGGCCATCATGAACCTTGCCCATATAAGACAAAGAACTTAATTGATAAATGCTGTGTGTATTCTTACTGCTCCATTGACCAGCCATTCCCCTGTCTCTCCCCTTCTACTTGGGTCTCCTTATTTCCTGAGACACAGCAATATTGAAATTAGGCCAATTGATAGCCCTACAATGGCCTCTAAGTGATCAAGTGAAAGGAAGAGTCTCATATCTCTCACTTTAAAACAAAAGCTAGAAATAATGAAGCTTAGTGAGGAAGGCATGTCAAAAGCCAAGACAGGCCAAAAGTTTGGTCTGTTGCACCAAACAGCCAAGTTGTGAATGCAAAGAAAAAGTTCTTGAAAAAATTAAAAGTTCTACTTCAGTGAACACACAAATGATCAGAAAGTGAAACAGCCTTATTGTTGATATGGAGAAAGTTTGTGTTATCTAGATAAAAGATCAAACCACCGACAACATTCCCTTAAGCCAAAGCCTAATCCAGAGAAAGGCCCTAACTCTATTCAATTCTATGAAGGCTGAGAGAGGTAAGGAAGTTACAAGAAGAATTTGAAGTTAGCAGAGGTCAATTCATGAGGTTTAAGGAAAGAAGCCACGTCCAGAACATAAAAGTGCAAGGTAAGCCTCAGGTGCTGATGTAGAAGCTGCTGTAGCAAGCTATCTAGATCTAGCTAAGATCATTGATAAAGGTGGCTACACTAAACACAGATATTCAATGTAGACAAAATAGCATTTATTGAAAGAAGATGCCCTTTAGGACTTCAGTGGCTGGAAAAGAGAAGTTAATGCCTTACTTTAAAGATTCAATGGAAAGGCTGACTCTCTTGTTAAGGTTGATACATTTGGTCACTTCAATTTGAAGCCAATGCTCATTGATCATTCTGAAAATTCTAGGACCCTTAGATTTATGCTAAATCTACTCTGCCTGTGCTCTATAAATGGAACAACAACACCAGGATGACAGAACATCTGGTTACAGAATGATTTACTGAATATTTTAAGCCCATTGTTGAGACCTACTGCTCAGAAAAAAAGGTCCCCTTCAAAATATTACCATTTATTGATAAAACACCTAGTCATGCAAGAGCTCTGATGTGAGAGGCACAAGGAAGGTAATGTTTTCATGCCTGCTTACGAAACATTCATTCTGTAGCCCACGGATCAAGGCATAATTTTGACTTTAAAGTTTTATTATTTAAGAAATATATTTTATAAAGCTATAGCTGCCATAGATAGTGATTTTTCTGATGGATGTGGATAAAGTAAATCAAAAACCTTCTAGAAAGAATTCACTATTCTATTTACCATTAAGGACATTTGTGATTCATGGGAGGAGGTCAAAATATCAGTATTAACAAGAAGTTTGAAAGAAGTTGATTTCAACTCTCAGGGATGATTTTCAGGGCTTTAAGACTTCTGTAGAAGTAGTAACTGCAAATGTGAAAATAGCAAGAGAACTAGAATTAGAAGTAGAGTCTGAAGATGTAACTAACTTGCTGCAATCTCTTGATAAAACTTTAACAGATGAGGAGTTGCTTCTTATGGATGAGCAAAAAGGTGGTTTTTTTGAGAAGGAATCTACTCCTGGTGGAAATGCTGTGTATGTTATTAAAATTACAAAAAGTATTTAGATTAGTATATACACTTAGTTAAAGCAGAAGCAGGGTTTGAGAGAATTGACTCCAACTTTGAAAGAAGGTCTACTGTGGGTAAAACACAATCAAACAACCACATATGCTACAGAGAAATATTTTGTGAAAGGAAGAGTCAATTGATATAGTAAACTTTATAATTGTCTTATCTTAAGAAATTGCCACCGGCCACCCCAACCTTCAATAAACACCATCCTGATCAGTCAACAGCTATTAACATTGAGGCAAGACACTCCACCAGCAAAAAGATTATGACTCTCTGAAGGCTCAGATAATTGTTAACATTTTTTAGTTATAAAGCATATTTAAATCAAGGCAAGTACTTATTTTTTAGACATAATGCTTTGCACACTTGGTAGACAGAAGTATAGTATGTAAAAATAACTTTTATATACCTTAGTATACCAAAAAATTACATGACTCACTTTATTGCGATATTTGCTTTATGGTGGTGGTCTGGAACTGAACCCACAATACCTCTGTGGTAGATTTTTATAGGCTACAAACTCTATCGTACAGTGCTATAATTTTTGTCTAAAAACTCATGTATATCCTAAAGAAATCAAGAATTTAAACATATAATTATATTCTTTTATATTTACTTATGTACTTATGATTTCTAGTATTCTTCATTCCTTCCCAGAGATCCAAATTTCCATCTGGTGTTATTTCTCTACAGTCTGGAAAACTTCATTTACATTTATTGTAGTATAAGTCTCCTGGTAACAAATTCTGTTTTTAGTTATCTGACAATATCTCCATTTTACCTTTGTTTTTTAAAAGATATTTCATGAGAGATATAATTCAGGGTTGAGGTTTTTTTCCTAACATTTTAAAGATGTTGCTCCAATTTCTTCACTTGCTCTTTTAAAAATTCCCTAAGCCAGCCTTCATTGGTGCCATTGTTCCAGCATAGGTAATGTTTCATGTGTCTTTCTTTCATGGCTACTTCTAAGACTTTTTCTTCACATTTAATTTCAGAAATTGATTATGATGTGTCTCATTTTTGGTTGTGGTTTGTTCATTTGTTTTTTGTTTGTTTGTTTCAATCTTGCTTTAAGCTTACTGATTTTCCTAGATCCATATGTTTGTTTTTCACTACATTTTGAAAAATTTTGCCCATTATTTCCTTAAATATTTTTCCTGCCCAATTCTCTTTCTTCCTCTGGGTCATAAATTACAAAGTACAACTTGACATTGTCCTAGAGTCCACTGAGACTTTGTTCATATTTTTTCCAATCTTATTTTTTTTCTCTTCTCCATATTACATACCTTCTATCAATCTATCTTCAAGGTCACTGGACTTTTCTTCTCCAAACACCAATTGCCTATTAAATACATCCAGTAAAATTTTCACTTCAGATATTGCATTGTTCAGTTCTAAAATCTCCATTTCATTATAATGTCTATTCTTCTGCTAAGATTCCTTATCTGCTTCTACATCAAGACCCTATTTGCTATAGTTTATATATTTGACCCTTCCAAATCTCAAATTGAAATTTAACCCCCTGAAGTTGGAGGTGGAGCCTCATGGGAGGTGTTTGGGTCATGGAGTGGGGCCCTCATGGATAGATTAATGCCCTTCTTGCTTTTGGGAGGGGTGAGTAGATTCTTACTCTGTTAGTTCCCACAAGCTAGTTTTTTTTTTTAAAAGAGCCTGGTACCTCCCCCTCCTCTCTCTTGCCTCCTCTGTCACCAGGTGATCTCTGCACACACAAGCTCCCCTTTGCCTCCTGCCATGAGTGGCAGCAGCTTGAGGACCTCACCAGATGCGGGACGAGAGCCACGCTTCTTATATAGCTTGCAGAACTGTGAGCCAAATAAACATCTTTTCTTTATAAATCACCCAGCTTCAGATATTTCTTTCTAGCAACATAAACAAACTAGGAAAATATTTTTCCTTAAAATTCTTAAACAAATTTCTAGTCAATTATGTCAATTCTAATACCTTTGTCAGCTTGAGTCCTATTTTTATTAATATTTTTTTCTTTTGATTATCGGTCTTATACTCTTGTTCCCCCCAAATGTTGATTAATTTTTGACTGTATGTTGCACATTGCAAGTAATAGATTTCAATGATTCTATATTCTGTTATCTTCCTTTGCATGTTGATTTTTGTTCTAAAAAATAGCTCATTTGGCTAGACAAGCCTTGTCTCTCCTGCAGTGTGCAGCAGCTGAAATCCCTATGCAGTCCTTCCAGGGTTGCTGGACCTCTGGATCTTCCCCTGAAATGCAGAGTTCAGAGACCAGTGAAGGATTTGGGTAGAGTTCACATGCAGATTTCAGAGCTCCCACCTCTGCCACTCTTTCCTTCTGGAATTTTATACTTTATATTCAGTTTTCTATAACAGCCCCAAAGTCAGACTTCTAACTCTTACCTGATTTTTCAAGCTTGTATACTGTGGTCATCTCCTTAAATTCTGGCTGTCCCGTACTATGAGAACGAAGTATGGGACAAAAAAAACATGCAAATGCAAATATCACTCAGTATAATCCTCTTTCAAGGGTTGTCTTCCCTCTCTTACATACCGATATTGGTCACTTGCCACCGACTTCATATATTTTTAAACTAGTTGTTTTCTATGGGAGGTTATTCTGATAGTAGCTACCCTGGCATCATTCTGTAATTCTAATAGTTGGCACAGATTAGGTGCTCAAAACTGATAAATCCATTACTAGGTAAGTGACTGCTAAAGTGGTTTAGAATATATTGTTATATGTTGTCAGCTACTTTAAATACTTCTTAAAATGATAATTGGCTTTCATTTTGAAGTTTAGAATAAGATCATAGTTTGAAATAGTTCTATGGGTCAAAGTAGAGGAATATTTTGGATAACTTTATACCTGAAGTTGGTTTTAATAGAAAAATAGTTTAGCTTGCTTAAGGAAATAACCAGATTATAAAGATTTTGGAGTGTTGAGAGAATAACTGACACTCTAGATGCACTTAAAATTCTGTCCAAGAAAGAAAGGGTAATTTAATGAAAAGTGAGAGAGAAGGTTAACTTCTCTAACTATTTATGACTACATATAAGAAAACACATTCTCAAGAACTATAGTGAAACATTATATGATAGAATTTATAATTTTAATAAAAATGTGTATATTATTCACTAGTGGAGGTTTTCCTTTTATTTCATTTTGATATTACTTATGATTACAGATTATTAAATCTATAGATCCTACTTATAAACTTTAAGTTTTCTGTCTGTAATTTATGTTGTCCTTGTATCTGTTCACACAAACCCTTGTGATTTGTTTCTGCTTCACCTAAAGACAGAATAAAAATATTTCCCATTCCTTTATACAAATAATTTTAACATTGCTCTATAGGACAGACTGACAGTGGTGCTATCTGAGGACTTCACACAATGAAAGTTTCACCCCACTCATAAAGCACTGTGCTGCTTGGGTGGCAGTGTCAGATCCCTGACATCAGGCATTAGAGATGATATCATGATGAGCCACCACCCTCTTTGAAGAGCTGTTATTCTCAGTGTGAAACAGCGCCCGGGAAGACAGAGGTCCTCCCTGAAAGCAAAGGCATAGCCAGACTTCCCAAATACCAGCAGTAGGTGCCCACCCACTGCCGGATGGTTTCTGCTACTGTGTTTTGCAAAGGGAGAACAGGTCCACACCTTCAGCATGGATGTGCCTGACTGCTCACAGATCTACACAGCACCCCTTGCTGATTGGATAAAAGGGCCTGAGCACCTTTCCTAAGGAGATGGAAGAGCCCGAGATTATTCTAAATGTTCCCAATCTCTGCCCTCAGGCTCTTTACACCACTTCTATTAAATATACAACTGCACAGAAACAGGGACAATTTGGGCATAGAAATAATAAAAAGAACTTTCACAATGACAAAGAAAAAATAAAAAGAAAGAAAGAAAATACTTCGCCATGAGGGAGAGTCCACAATACAGCAAAGTGCTTCACTTTGGGCATAAAATTATTGAAATCTTATAATGTTAGTTTTACCTGAGTTCTCCTGAAATCTCCTTGGATAGCCACAACTCTGTCAATCCCATTCTTTTATGCTTTGGTCGCATTGATTTTTCTGAAGGTTGTTGGGCTTTTATTGTGGTGGCAGGTAGAGAGAAGGAAGCTATTGATGAAATACTAATAATGGTAAAGGCATGGTTTAATCCATATGACTAAACCAAAAACAGGACATGTCACTTCTGCCATGCCACTTCTAAGCACAAAAAGAAGTTTTGGCAGATGAGGTTTTGGTGTCAAAATATTGGGATTTCCAGGATGATATTAGGTTTATGAAGCCAATATTATAAGAGAGTACTCCAGAAAACTCAGGGACACATCAGATATTCAGAGCATATAGTCTTCCTGGGTATAGTATATAAGTGCAATAGCTTATTAGAGAATTGCTTTGGGATTTTCTCTTTATGGCTTACAAAGAGCAGGGAGTCAAAGATTATGTAAGATTCTGCTGTGATCACTACAATGGACAAGGCCCACAGAAATTCTTTTATACTCTGTGTGGTTAGCATAAAACTACCCAGTGCCACTTGCTCAAGAAAAGAGTGCTTCAAAACCCATGAGGTCAAGATTCTTTTGTTTGACATTCTATGAAAATTAAATAAACAAAATCATAGTGTACATTTAATGTGTGTTTTCGCCGTCCATGCAGTTCTACCCCTAAATCGTGGGGTTACATGGCATTGAACAGAAAGATTCGAAAGAGCTGCACAACCTAAAAGAGCGTGTTCAAGAGGCCACAGCAGTGTGAAGTGCCTGGAGTGCTCACCTCTCATCATAGCCAGGGTGCCAGATGACACCTCTTAGGTAATAAATTCCTGATTTTGATTTTAAGGTCCTACAGGGCGGGATAATTCTGGCTGTATGGGTCCTAGAGAAGCACCACGAGCATTTGAACATTTAATCAGTGCTACTTGATGATGAATACAGGGTTTTACAGCACAGAATCAAATTGGTCCTGAGAGAAAAATAACTGACTCTCGGAGCTAAGTGCTTTCTCCTTAGTTGCTGAGTAGCGTCTTCCCGAGCTCAGCCCTGTGAAACTCCCCCAAGTAAAGAGTCACTTTCACTTGCCTCAAACCCCCTCAAGGTTAGGCCCAGGGATGACTAAAAATAGAGCTCGGATTTCATGGCCCACTTCACTGAAAGACCGAGAAAACTAACAGCGACTCTGGAAGGGGCAGCCATACTTACGGTCGTTCTGCAGGAAGGTCAGGCTGCCCCCAAAATGCCACAAACTGACAAGCTCTCAAGGCCCCGAGGCCCTTAACACATCTTGAGAGACTGCTGAAAAGATAATTCGCCTCTAATGTCTGGGATGTAATTTCTTTTAGTATGTGAGAGAACACAGTAAGCACTGCCTAGCCACTCATTAGAATCACATTTCCAAGTGCAGTCGAAGTCCTGGCAAAGTTGTCAGAGTCCAAGGGCATCCAGGCAGAGCTGCGAGTGGGGTCGGGGAGGGCCCAGGCCCGATTCCTAGGGCTGGCGCCAGCGTAGGCTCTGTCTTCCTTGGTTTCTGCCCTAACCTGTTTTCAAATTTGACTATTTCTATGAGCTATCCAATATTCTTCCAGTATTTTCCTTTTCACTGTTAAGTTAACCAGCATCAATTTCTGTTTATTTTACTTTATTTTTTTTTTTTTAAGAACCCTGACTAGGGCAATTGAGTGCTTTGTATTAAATGTCTTCATCATCAAGGTATATTGATAAACACAGGAAAAATTTTTGAACAATATATATTAAATGATACTACTTTTGCTTAAAATATATTAATATATGCACAGGAAAATGGAAAGATGGATAGCAAACATTTAATAAGGCGTGTATTAATATAATACTTTGGAGATTAGAAGTACAGGGGTTTTATCACCTCCTAATATATTTCCATGTTAGTTTTAGTTTTCATCTTTTAGCAAAATTACATGACTAAAAAATAAGAAATAAAAATGCTCATTATTAGGAAAGGTCCTCAAAGAAGCAGTGTTTTTATGACCGTCCTAATCCACACATTCCTGCAGTTTCAACTGTTCGATGTGGTTATGGCTACATGCAGAGCAAAAGTGTGTGAAATCCTAATGCCCAGCAGTAGAGGAGGAGGAACAGGAGCAGAACTCTGCAGGATCAGGGGCTCACAGGTGACAGTATAAGTTGTGCATGGCTATTTACTAAGGATAATTGAAGTAGAATTTTAATGTGTTTTGTATGTGTGTGCATGGGTGTGGGGGGTTGCTTTTAAGGCCAAGAATTCAAATGCACCTGAAAAACTAGCAGACATAGAGCTCTACCAGCTGTCAGGTACTGCAACAGATTTACCTACTTTTTTGGTCATTAATTCTTTAAAAATTTTTGTTGGTTAATTTTTTTCTTTTTTTGCCAGTGAGGAAATATATTGAATTTCACCAGCTCTTAAGTGGCAGAGCTGAGCCTTAAGCCCATGATCTCTAACTCCAAGTCCACTGCTTTTTTTTTCTGTTCATCCACATACTTAAGGATCTAGTGGGCTGTATGTGACATTTACAAGGAAGCCCCAAGGTTGGGAATCAAACACAGAGAAATTCTCTCACATCTAGGCTCTTGCATGCAGGTAAGATTTTGGTAGTAGCTAATTTGGCAGCTGCCAGCAGGTTTCCACCTTAAGCTAAGGTAACTCACAGCTCCCTCTGCTCGGCGCCATCTTGCCCAACCAGCCCTGTGAGGTTTGCTGGCTCTTCTATGACAGATAAACAAGTTCACCCATTATCCATAGCCCTCAGGAGAGAGAGGCTCACAGCTGGGTTGACAGAAGGAGCTCAGACAGGGCTTTAAATACATCCACAGAATGCAGGCCCTGGGGTCGGGGATTCCTCCATACTGTGGCCATCCCTCCACACTAGGCAGAAGCCTCAGTATAAGGTTATTATATTAGATAGAATACTTGGTGGTTAAATGGCCCTACTGATTTAGGAATTTTGTGTGCAATGTTTTGTTTTCAAGCTCAGTGGCAGACAGGCACTTCCCTTCCCATCTAGTTCCATCTGTGACCAGCAGAACCCAGTCACACAATGTCTAGCTGGAGCTGGAGCCATCTCCGCCACTGAGCAGAGCTAACTGGTGCCTAAACAGTGATTTCACTAAGTGAGCTAAACACACACATACTGTATAAGTACAGTTTTTTAGATGACCAAAGGTGTTACTTATTTTTCACATTTTCCTTAGAATAAAAAGAGTCACCTTATGTTTGGGACCTAACTAGGTCTCTTGTATTACCAATCCTCTGTTGCAGGCTGCTTTTCTGGAAAACATGCCTTAGAAGGCATTTAGGGTACAGGTTGTTTATTTGTGAGTGTCTTTGGTGTCAACACCAGTGACAAGGAAGGAAAGAGAAGGCGGCAGGGAGGGGTTGTGGGAGAAGAAGTTGAGCTCTGGAGCTAACATGACCTGTCAGAATTGCCTCATGTTGGGCCAAAATGGTGAGCATTTGTTCTCTCATCTTTGTTAGTCATTCGATGCAGACCATGCTGAGAAGGACATGACCTTGGGTGAGGTGGCTTCCTAACACTGAGGCCGTACCTGAGAGAAGTCACAAATGGTGGTTGTCTTCTGACAGTGTTGTTAGCATCTGGCACAACAAGTCCCCCTTGAAGGGTGCCTGTGTGGAGGGTCTCCTTGTCCACCCTCAGGGCCACTCGGATTCCTTTCTTCATCATACACACGGGGGGAGCAGCAGGTACTGGTGGGCCTCTGCCTAGAGGAAGCTTAGGAGAGAACAGTGCCCCACCACCCCTGGTGTGCACCGTCTCCTTCCTCTACCTCAAGTTCTAGGTTCTGCTGGGCTGTATGACCCAAGTGGCATGGCTGCTTGCACCATAGTCTAGATGTACTGCATAGCTTTTTCCTGCCCTGGGCCTACTCTAAGCTGGTAGCCCTTTTTGTCACTGATAAATGGGCCAGATCAGAATTCTCAGGTGTGGATTATGAGACCTCCAAAACCAAAAGAGTCTTACTAGGCATTACATTTCCTCATGGTGGGAGATGTAATAATTGGTCTTTCTATTTTTCTTGTGATGCTTTTGATCACTGACTGATTTTAATTTTAGTGATGTCAAAGGGATTCTGAACATTCATAAGGTTTGTCTCCTACCCTCTGGAGTCCAGAGGTGCAAACAAGGCCTCCAACATGCTAGCCATTTCTTGCATATCCACCTTGATTTTCATGATAGTGGATAAGTGTGATATTCTGTGGGATATCTGGACATTCAAATCACTGCACATTATATCGTGACAAAGGGAGGAAGAGTTGACATAGCCCCAGGGCAAAACTGTAAATATATACTTTTGTACATTGCACGTGAATGCAAACTGTCTGTGATTCTCTTTTCTGATAGGGATAGGAAAAAACTCATTCTGCACATCCAGGCTTAACACCAAGTACTTTAGGTCATACTAATCAGACCAGGTGAAGATATAAGATCTAGCATGGAGGCTACAATTGGGGCTACTGAGTGTAGTCTACTGTCCTCTCCAGACCTCTGGTTTCTGGGGGGCCAGGCTGTTGGGTTAAGTGAGACATGATGAGAATCACACTTCAATTTATTAAGGGAGGCACTAATTTCTTCCCTCCCTTCTTACCCTGCATTGCAATGCTAATCCTAATCTACTATTTCAGCCCGGTAGGGGACTAGTGTCAGAAGCTTTCATCTGGTTTTCCCACTGTCGTAGCTCTTATTCTTCAGGCAAACGATTCCATGTGGAACTGCACCTAATACCGAGTATGTCTATTCCAAACTATTCACAGTCATACATTTGAGGGCCCAGAAAATTACCCTGAGTGTGTCAGCAGACCATGAGGACCACAAGGACCCACTGGGAGCCTGGTCTTGGGCAGGATGTCATCTGCTCCCTGTCCTCATCCTCCCCCGAACGACCAAAAGGACCATAATGACGCTTCAGGTTGTTAGGTGTCAATATCAACCTGGGTCTTGCTTCCAGCATTTCTCAGTTTCAGTGTCCCCTTTCTCCAGGGTGAGGGGACCTTAGTAAGTGGCCACAGGCCCTCTGGGGAAGGACTGAAAGAATTGTTACTACAACCACGTGCCATGCTGCTGTGGGGTCCTCCTGGGAATCTGGTTCCTCTTCAGTCAAGAGGTTCTAGGTCTGAAAACTGGCGCCAGCCCAGAAACCAGACAGACACAGGAAGCCAAGGTTATCCCTGAAGATGGCAGACAGCGGAGACTATCACATCAGTGTCACAACCTGTGAGGTGTCTGGACTTCCTGGAAGGGCAATCTGGTGGTATATTACTGTGTTTATTACACACCCTCTCACTTATTTTAACAACAAAATTCTCTTTGGTAGAAACACATGAGTGTAAAGTGGCTGTCCTCAAACTATGGCCCACGGGCCACATGTCGCACGCCTAAAACATTTATCCGGCCCGCCGGGTGTTTTTGCCACCGCTGCCTATCCTGCTTAGCAGCCAACTCATCCTGGACCCACAGTGCACACTCTCCAACGGTCTGAGGGACAGTGAACTGGCCCCTTGTTTAAAAAGTTTGAGGACCCCTGGTCTAACGCAACCTCAATCAATACAACTTTTGATGTGGTAATTGTACGAGTCACCTGTCAGATTTGGTGAAAAAGGACTCAGAGGTTGCGCGCAGACTTGGCGATCATTTGTGAGGGTATAGATGGCCTCACCTTTGCTAGCGTTAGATTTCATTAACAACAGCCCTTTCAAGGTCACTATTAAAAGCAATAGCAAAAGCGGTTACATTGTAAGATCAAAACTATACACATACAAAAAAAAAATTAAAAAGAGGAACCTAAGGTTGTTTTAATGCTGTAGGAATTGACAGTCAAGGATTATGACCAAATATTCAACAGCAGCATCTTATATGGTTTCAAAAAGTTCTGTATCTCATGAAATTTAAATATAAATGGTGATCTTGAACTGTGCAAAAAGTGTGAGATGACTCAGGAAATGACACCGGTGATGACCAAGACTGATGTTCGAGACGCACGTGAAGAAAACGGCCAGAAGGCTTCCCCCTCCCTTGGTACCGAGGCTCGTGGAGTGGGTCTGTCCTGACCACGTGGTCCTCGAAAGCCTCGTGAAATTTTCTGTGAGATCCTTTTCTATCACTAAATTCAGAACCGCATGGCAGCTTTTCTTGAAATAGCCAATCTATGCAGCGTCAAGTTTTAACTCAAATAGAGTAAGGAGTCACAAGGGAGAAAAGTTGGTACAGAACAAATACTCAGAGACACGGAAAAAAACAAAAGGGAGAAATGGAGAAGCAGAAAACTTGAACTCAGAATAAGAGAAAAGCAAGAAGAATAAAGGTTCTGTAAAGTGCATGTGCACATAATATTGCTCAGAGATGAAGGCGTTTTGTTATTTTAGGCATTTTATTTTATTTTATGCTTTGGGCCTTTGTGGACACGGTTACAAAATCTCATTTGGTGGACAGTTGGCCTATTTCCTAAAGTATATGAGAATCCTATTATACTTTAGTCCCTCCTAAAGCATTTATTCTTGGCTGTGGATTGTCCACAAATCCAATTAGCACACTCTCAACTCAATTTACCGAGTATTTAATAGGAAGCCTGAGCCGAATGAGATTGAAAAGGGATTCCTCTGACACACAAGTTGTCGTTCGGCTACTAAGAATAACAGCAATTCATATTCTAGAATTTTCCCCTTAAGATTAGGATAAAATCAAAACTATTATTGTAACAGCAATAGCAATAACCGACATTAGGATAGTACACATATCTTTACAAAACTGGTTCAAAGCCATCATTTTAGTTATTCTTTTCAATAACCCTTTGGGCAGCTAAACATTACCAAATACATTCTTGATACAATATTGATCTGACTTGGGAAAATGTGAAAACAGTCATTTATCTTTGTAATACTGATTAGAAAACCAAAAACAACTTAGGTGGTTTGTAAGACTTTAAAGTTTATACTGTTGCTCAAAATTTTAGTACCGCCTATTAACCCTGTCCCATAATATCAAGCCATGTTTTTCTTGTCTCAAAAAATCCATTCTTACTTATTTATCTCTCATCTAACAAACACTGGCTATTGTTTTCACAAATATGAAGCGGACAAGCAATGATCATTTACATTTTCTGATAGTCAACGTGTATCCATGCATGTGACAAAACTGCTCTGAATCACAAGGCCTGACACCTGTTGGCTTTGGCATCTGCTTCAAGAGGTTGTGATAGCTCAGTTCCCATCAGATGGCTTCATCTCCATCCCACTTTCCCGAGAAAACCTCACTGCAAAGTGTCTCTGCTGCCCACATGGTGAAGGAAGAGGCCACTTAGAAGCGTTCATTTGACCCCTCCTTTCACTCTCTAGAATTAAAAAACATCAAACAATTTTCTTTGGAAAATGCAGAACAGTGCTGTCACGATGAAGCCACCTCTGAACAGAGAGCACACTAACTGCACTCCTAGGAGCAAAGAGTCACAAGGAATTGTTTTCCGAACCATTGGCCCAACCTTCTCTAATCCCGATCAGATATTTTAAAGTTACCATGATGCCAGCACAACTTTATACTGTTTTGCCTAGAAGAAAAACCTTAGTAACTCTCTGCCTAAACACATAGTTCTGGCCTTTTAAATTACAGCCGTCGTTTACTAAGAAATCCACGGTAGTCTCAACGGCAGAGTGGATGGATCACCTGACGCTGTGGGCCGCCTGGCTGAAGCCACTCCCTGGGTTCAGAGTTTCTTCCTTTGCTGCTTTTCTGGGCTTCTCTTTCTTAGCAGAAGGCTGGAGACTGAGAACATGCACTACCTCATCTTTTCACAAATTCCTGAGCCCTCTTGGGATGTGCTGGAGATTCCCAGGGCCCCAGAGCAGCACTACATAGTTAAATGTTATTCTTCTACACCAGAATTTGCCACTTCTAAGAAGGCTCTACAGGAGCCTGGCCTGGCCTCATGGAAACGAATGTGTATTTGTAAAAGGCTCTGTTCAAAATCCTCGATATTTTTAATGACACTGAGTTTTTATGAGAATATTATTTCTCAATCAATCCCTTCTCTTTTTCTCTTTCAAAATTTCATGTCATCTTTGTTACTCTCGAAGGTGCTTTTATTCCCTTCTGCAGTCAAGGATGGGCAAGCTGCCAGGCAGATGTTATAAACGTCTCCATCAATGTGGGAAGATATATGCAGGTTTGGCACGACCCAGATAAGAGACTTTTCAATATCAAAAAGAAGAGTTTAATTATCACACCGAGCATACCATGCAAAATTTTGCTAGGCTTATTTCCATTCACTTTTGCTTTGGACCAAAGAGCGAGGTACAAAATAAATATTAGTATTGTCCTAATTTGGGGCCCCATAAGACAAAGGCTGTGGTGGCATATACTACTGTTTTGTTAGGGAGCATAAGCCTGGGGACACAGGAGTGGGTGGAAAAGAGTAGTAAGATGGGAAAGGCGAAGGGGGCTACCCACCTCTCGCTGACAGCAGCTCTCGGCCGCTCAGCTTACCTCATGGCAATCATCAAGGACAGACAGACAGACGTTTTCCAAAATATAAATCAGATCGCCTTGTAAACTGCCTTCCTACACAGACTTAATATTCAAGCAATGCAGTTATAATTTTGGTAATAACATGGTGTAACTTTTTTTATTCATTGAGAACTTTGAAATGATTCATTTTTTTCCCCAAGCTTGATGAAATCAGTAGACTTGAATTAGTAGATTTAAAGTCTAATAGATGACCTCCTCTCTCCTTCCTACCCTCCCCCCTGGGCCACAAACACAGACATGTGCCACCAACTCTCCCTAGAAAACAGAAGGTATTCATAGGTATAGGGGAAAAAAAGGGAACAGGACGTATAACATTCCATGTTTGGAGGGACGATGTTTGCAATGACCCCTACAGACTCTTAAAGAGGAAAAAGGACATCTTCTGATGTCTTGTATGCACACACCGAGGAACTGATTTAACTGATGATGAGTTCAATACCTTTCCAAATACAATGACTGAGAATAGTAAATGATCACAGCCAAATTTTGCGGGAGTCTCAGGCTGTTGTCACACTGTGAGTTTAGCTCAACTTAGTTCTGACTAGTTGTTTCATTATCCACACGTAACACAGTTATCCTACATGTAATCTCAGTAGTTAACATTTGACCTCATTTGCCGTGTTTGTTTTTCAAATAATGAAGCATCTGTGAGCCATACATCATCGCTATTTTTCCTGATTTGCAAAATTCACTTCTACCCTTTTAAAGCTGGGATACCCTCAGGCCAGATCAAATTTAATGAGATGACCTCTCTTGCATACTTCCCTTCAAAGATGTACAGAGAGATACTCTTTCACTACATTTATAATTATAGACCAATTTTATAAAATGCTCACCAACATGCCTGGAAGAAAAACTCACGCAGACTGATATATGTGATAAGAAATTATTTCTGCAATTTTGAATTATCTCAGTCTGCTGGTGGCAATGAGAAAGCATTCACATGGAGGAGTGTATTTTAAAACAGTGGCAACTGGATCATTTGCCTGAAATGTGATAAAACAGTAAGATTTTTGGTTCCACTGTATCTGTGGTTTGAATAATCTTACCCTGGGCTGTGTGAGCAGCAGGAGTCTCCTCAGAACTCTCCCTGTATTTATTCCAGGCACGTCTTCAGGTATACCTCTGCCATGCTCCTGTTACTATTGTTTGGAAGAGGCGAGGAGTGGGTGGGTGTTGGATGGTGGAAGATGGATATGTGAATGGGGACAAGAACCTAACAAGGTAGTAAGGCAAAGTTCAAGGGCGATTAGCTTTGAAGGCAGCTGGGACTCACAATATGGTCCTCATGACAAAACAATTGCTTCTCTGTGTTCTGCCATATGTGCTCATTGTTTGATAGCCTAAAGGAATGACCCTTGAAATTTCTGACTTATAAACTCAATATGTCTACCCAAGAAAAATCTCAGGGGGGTTAGAAGAGGGGAAATCCACACCAAGTCAATGTGTGAAACATGTCAAAGAGAGAACAGAGCTGGTTCCTAAAAAGATGGCTATAATCTTGTCCCATCCTATTTCAGTGAGGTCCTTATTCAAAGGAATAGACAAAAGAAAGTTGAGTGTAGTTTCGAATGTGGTAAAGATTTTGTATTTGAAAGCATACCATGTTAGTACCCCATGTACCCCCAATACGCTTGTATAGTTTTTTTTGAAACATATTAGAAGTAAAAAGTTAGTACTGATTTTTCATATTAATGTAGAATAGCTGAGTTTCTGGGTTCCATTGAGCATACTTTCAAAAGGCACATCATCTCAACTTACACTAAAATCTAAAACAGATTTAAAGAGCTGATTCCTTTGAGGATTATATTTTAATTCTGTGCTTGTCATTCAATTTCCTCCCCCCAAGAGGAGCTTGATATACCAATAATTTAAGAATTTAAAATGATTAAATACCTAATGAAATTGAATGATGAAAGCAAAACGTAACAAAATTAACAATATTGAAGGATAATATTTTGAGCTTCTTGGTGTTTGATAATCTTTGCTTATTTTGCACACGACACACTTTTCAAATTATAAGCATGGCATTTTCAACTTTTTCAACTTTCTCAACTTTATTGACACTCTCTGAACAGCACTATGATGTCAATAATAGTTTTAATGACTGAAACTATGGTGAAGCCCTCTGAATTAGAGGCTCAGGCAGATGTGTGTGTGTGTATATAAATACATATGTGTATATAAGCATAATGTATATACACATACATCACCTGTGTTTTTACAGGCTATAGGTCCAAGGAGATTAACAATATCCCCTAAGTAGTTAATAAAGCAACATTTCCTTGGCTGTGCTTATATCTCAGGTGTTTGTAATAAAACTCAGAAAGAAGCCAATGCAGCCACAGTTGTCTCCTTCAGAGAGAGCATACATAACAAAATAGTATCTTTTCCTAATTTGTTTATGGTACAGCTGAGCTGCGTCACCTTCTTTCAGGCTTTAGCTTTGTGGTTTCCTTGATCAAAGGTTAATTGTACTAGACCCAATCCCTGGACTACACGTCCTCATACGATCCCACGTGGTTATCCTGTCCAGGCTGTCCTGAACTTGCAAAGTCTCACAGACCTTTAGTAAAATAGTTTTCCTTATATTTTGTTATTGTATCCCCTTTTAAAAGCTCCAACACAAGGCTCTGATATGGGTAAGGCAGAGACAAGGTGGAGAAGAAAATCACATGAGCAAGGTCTCTCTTCTTGTCCTGGGACCTGACTTGCACACCCAAAACTCTCCCTTCCACCATGAACTTTTTCCTGAGTTGACTGTACACAACCAAACATATCTGAATCCTCTGGGGAATGAAGCTCAGGCTCAACACTTTTTCTAATATGTGACCAAGAGAAAGGGAGATATGTCTACATTAATTCAAAATTTACAATCAATACAATGTATTCTGTTCAAGATGTACATACAAACCATAATGCCAAATGCCAAGCCCCAGCTGATTAAGGAAATTAATGACCATGATGTAAAACTAATCCTTAATTTCTCCAGTCATGCAGCCAAGAGAGGTGATGTCCCACTTTGCAAATATCTTCAAGTTCTGCAGAAGAGTGTCCTCGTTAATATATGCCTGTGTGTCTGCTGACCTACATTCACGATAGCTCCTGCTTTAGGCTGCTTATGTTGTGCTTTAAATCCTAACACTCATTCAATCCATTCATTTATTTTCTCCTGTATTCATTTAGAGAGCTTTTCTAAATATGAATACTATATAGTTGGGACTTCTTTGTGCTAAGCTATTTTCTCTGGAAATACAAGTATTACTGTGCATTATCATTAACTAGCACAGTTTAATGTATCAGTTTATAGTCTCCTTGTGGAAAGCAGCATCTACAGCAAGAAGTGAGTCTTGATGTAACTGTTGGAAATTGGGTTATTACGACACAGAGATAGCTTCCTAAGTAGGATGCCTCATTGAAGGACTTTGGTTAACCAAAAAATACCAAAAGCATAGGAGAGGTATTCACGGGAAGAAGGTAGCAAGTGGTAAGAAAAAGGAAGAAAAGGTGTCCCAGAGATAAATTTGCCAAGACTGTAATAGATGAGGCCATAGAGCTAAATGTCTTTGGAGCCAGCTTAGGATGACCAAACATCTAGATTTGTTTGGCACTTAAGGGCTTCCTTTAGTATGGGCTATTCAGCACTAAAACCAGGACATTTACTCTTCTAACCCTAAACCAATTGCAAACCACAGAATCCTAGTTGGGTTGTGATGCTTGATTAGTACAAAGAAATTATATGACAAATTGTAAAACAAGGAGAAGAAGATTTTCTCTGAATATCAATTTTATTTTTCTTTTCTTATTAGGACACAATCAAAAAATCGCTTAGCTCTTAGAACTCTTTGTACTACTTGAAAAGAATTCATCACCCAAGTTCACTTGATCCTTCTAAAAATGCTTTTTAAGGAAAAATATCATGGCTCATTAGCCCACAACATTAGGTGACAGGGCTCTAGCTATCTTATTATGTGGGGAAATTGAATTTTTCTATTATTCAAATTATTGCTTTTTAGTTTATATCAATAAAATTTTGTATATTATTGTGATTTATCAAAAAATACTCATATTAAACTTTTGAAATGACACGTATTCTAAGGCTACTTTTATTTATTTTTGCTCACTTATCACTTCAAGTGTTAACACATGTCATTAACATTTATATAGGATCATTCATATGCATACCAATTTTTTTTTCCAGGAAAAACTTCATATCATCCAAATAAATCTCATAGTATCTTTTGCCAAACAGTTCACATTCGATTTAATTTTATTGTCCATATCTGGACTGGAAATTGCTTTATATTTTTAAAAAAACTATTCTCATTACAAAGTATCTTTCATATCCCATTCATTAATTTTAGTGAGGCCATTCAGTGAATTAAATATTCCTAAGTATAAATATTGTTGCCTTTGTTTAAAGATATCTGACAAGTATAAGCAGTGCCCGAAGTTTGGGAAACAGGCAAACAAGTGTTTTCATGCCAATAGTATAGTCATCTAGTGATCAGAGCAGGGAAGAAAGATGCTTCCCTGAGCCCCTCAGCTGATTACACTACACCCTATGACTCTGCCTGTTCTTATTCTCTCTGCTTGTACATGTTCATTGCTGTGGGATGCTCCAACAATTCAGCTCTGGAATGTAATTTCACTCTGTCCTATGATGACGAATGATTCATATGGTTTAACCATATGAATGAGATTTACTTTCAAAAACACATTCTTGGCTGGGTGCGGTGGCTCATGCCTATAATCCTAGCATTCTGGGAGGCTGAGGTGGAAGGATGGCTTGAGCTCAGGAGTTTAAGACCAGCCTGAGGCAAGAGTGAGACCCCATCTCTACTAAAAATAGAAAAATTAGCCAGCAGTCATGGTACATGCCTGTTATATCAGCTACTCAAGAGGCTGAGGCAGGAGGATTGCTTAAGCCCAGGAGTATGAGGTTGCAGCGAGCTATGATGACGCCGCTGTACTCTACCCAGGGTGACAGAGCAAGACTCTGTCTAAAAGGAAAAAGAAAAAAGACAACAAAAGACATTCTCTTTTTATTATATCATTAATAATTGTGATTATTCAGTTTTCACGTAAACCAAAGTCCCAACATAGCAAAGCAAACTAATAGACAAAATCTAAAAGATCATGTTCATCAAGCCTTCCTGAATTATTTTCACATTTTTGTTTGTATTTTTATGGTCAGGGAGCCTTTTAACATTTTTTTCCAGGTATAACCATTTAACTTTCTCCTATTGAGTATCATGGTCCAAAAAAAGACCACGTGGGAAGACCAAGAAAGAAAGGCAGAGGCACTGTGTCATCTTTGTTACCGTACATATTCAAATAGAATCTTTATTGATCACTGACAGTCAAAACACATTTCAGAAGAGTGGAAATAGGCCCAACTTTCTGGGCCAGGAAACAGTGACTTACCTCTGTCTACATTAATTATGTATGATCCCCATTCTGAAGCTGTTTTTTTCTTTTATTTAAAATTAATTAATTAATTAGTTTTTTGAGACAGAGTTTCACTCTGTTGCCAGGGCTAGAGTGCCGTGGCATCAGCCTAGCTCACAGCAACCTCAAACTCCTGGGCTCAAGCGATCCTCCTGCCTCAGCCTCACGAGTAGCTGGGATTACAGGCATACGCCACTATGCCTGGCTAATTTTTTCTATTTATTTTAGTTGGCCAATTAATTTCTTTCTATTTTTAGTAGAGACAGGGTCTCACTCTTGCTCAGGCTGGTTTCGAACTCCTGACCTTGAGCAATCCGCCCGCCTCGGCCACCCAGAGTGCTAGGATTACAGGCGAGAGCCACTGCGCCCAGCCCTGAAGCTGCTTTTAAGGTTCTGAAAAATTCATTTGCTAGTCGAGTTTTATCTACTCCAGGAATGAGCTTTGTTTATTGGTTAACAAACTTTTCTTTAAAACAATGTAGAACTATATCTAATATACATTTTAAACTCTCAGCTACGCATTGCATGATCCAGCTTGCTTTGCTTTGTAACTTTTCATTCTTATTTGTCTTATTTTGAGCAGTTCCTTCTCAAAATGAGGAGCCTAACTATATAGTTCCCATATTTTAGGAATAGAGTCAGGAAGCAGGAAAGCGCACAGAAGTGAAAAACAGGGAGTGTGTTTCATTCACTTATGAATTTAATGAATATTTATTGAGTGTTTACCACATTCTGGGCACCATAGACTGTCTGGGGATATAGCTGTCAACAGCAAGAATAAAGCCCTGACTTCAGGTAGCTTATATTTTAGTAAGGATGTGGGTGATGAACTTTAAAGCAATAAACTCACAAAATAACTTCAATTTGTAAGTGCTAATGAAGACAGTAAATCAGGTAGTAGGATAAAAAGTAGTAGTAGGAAGATACTTTAGATAAAGTCACAAAGAAAGATAATCAAGAGAAGGTAATCCCTCACCAGGGGAAAGGACCAAAGATACATGTGTGCAAAGAACGGGGACAAGGCCACCCTTCCTCCTGGAGACAGTCAGCTCGAGTGCTCTGAGCAGGGTTAGCTGGAATTGGAGGAGTTTGCCAATGCGCCACCGCAAGCAGCCGGTCAGTAACTTTTCTCAGGCTGTGCTCAGCCTGGAAGTCAAGTTTTTCTGTCCCAAACAGCTGAGGCCATCTGAAGTCACTCCTAGGGACAGTGAAGAGCAAAGATGCTCAGAACAGAGAACTGAGAGCAGCAGCCTATCCCAGGGTAAGAGAGGGAGAGACGTCACCTTTACGGTGTCTAGCATCAGTGGCCCGTATTTGCAGGTGCACATCGAAGCAAGGACTTCATTCATGCGACACTTTATGGGATGGATCTGCAGTGGTCGCTAGAGACGGCCATAGAGAGGGCACTGACGGGGCGTCGTGCTTAGGGGGCTAACCTTGTGGCACTACACACGAGAAGGTTGAAACACCAGGCAGGCAGGATAAAGTCCCAGAAACAAGCGTGATGAGAAGTCATCTCCATGGATGGCTCTTTTCCTCTAACATCCACCTAAGGGGATTCAAACTCCACCCTCAACAGTAGCAGAATCCTTCCTTCGCTCCTGCTCGGCAGGTCTTCTTCCTCCAAGACTTGAAAGTACAGTGGGCTTTTTCTTATCTTCTAGAGAGTCGGTCCACTTGCCGCCTGCCCCTAAACTCTTGCCCGCAGTGACCGTTGCTCCATGCTGAGTCGTGGGCCTCTGCTGGCTTTGCCGCTGGCCACGGTCTAGACCCAAGACTGCCCCTTCCAGCATTCCCCAGAGCACATCAACACAAGGCGAGTGTGTTTATCACAGTTTTACTGAGAATGCTTAGAAAGAAGAACAGGTTACTCTTCCTAGCAACTTATTAATCCTTCCCTGTTAAAGGAAATGTCACTGCCCACGTCTCTCCAGACATCCCCGGGCAGCCTGCCATCTCGCTGAGCCTCTCTTTCCTTTCTCCAATCCACCGTCCCCCCTCCGGTTACACACACACACACACACACACACACACACACACACACACACACACCTCCAGGCGCCATTCGTAAGTGCCAAAATTACCGTTACTTCGCTCGGCAGCACAACGTAATTCTTTATCTAAAATATTCCCACCGAGGTCATCCCAGAAGCTGTTACACAAAAGCAAGTGATCACACTGGGATCTTACCCTGCTCCATGTTTAAGTCATTCAAAGAACAAAACATGTACCTGAAATTTCCTCATTTTAAGGGAAAATACTTAAGAAAAATACTTTTCTATGGGCCATGATTTGGTGATCTAGCGCAACCTTTTTGTCTTTAGGCCCTACCTTTAACAGCATAAAAAAGAAACCCAGTATTTGAATAGCATTTTGGTTTTGTTTTCTTCTTTTAAGAGGTTTCCAAACTCATCATTACATCAACTCTGGGAGCACACAGAGATTATTGTTCAGCAACTGAAGATACCAAAGATGTGAGAAGTTAAGTTTCGTAAAGTAGCCTGAGTTCACTCATGGCGTTAAAGACAAGGAGAAATGAGCAGGCTAACCCACACAGCCATACTCCCAAACGAGCTAACTCAACAAGGGGCATATCCATCCCCCAAAGGGACCCTCGTCTACAACCAAGCTGCCAGGTAGGTCTGAGTGCTAGCTGTGTGTGTGTGTGTGTGGCAGGGGGTGACATCTACTCACCAGGTGGCCCTCATCTTCTCTGAGAGGAAGAGTTCTTTCCCTGTGAACAAAAATACACGGCATGGGGCTTGTTTCTAGCCCGTCATTATATAACTATGCTTTCAAGAGACATTGTCAGCTCAAGCTGAGAATAAGCTGATAGATAAGACTGTTTTTTATCTGGGAGGTAGAATAGAAGAGTGACTAAAGGTCTTAGCTCTGGGCTCAGAATGTCCAGGTGCTAATTTTGGATCTGCCATTACTATGACATTAGGCAATTTAACTTCACCCTTCTCCTCAGAAAAAGGGCGATGATAGTTGTATTGACTGCGCAGGACTGCTGTGCAGATTAAATGAGATGATGCATACAAAAAGATTGGCACAGTGCAGCACACCCTGGAGGCTTCACTAGTTATTATAAATAATGTATAAGGACCGTATCTATCATCCTTTAATTTTCTCAGGGAAGTCTGAGCCATTTACGTTTCATTCTACTTAAAAAAAGAGAGATTATTATTATTATTATTTGGTCTAACAAACTGAATAAATGAAAACAGCAGAACAACACAGATCAGTTTTAATTAAAAGTCTCTAATAGTTGGGACATATTTCCTGTCTTAGTATAGGATTTATAAAGGTGACAGGAGATGTTTGAACTACAGGATTCTGAGCCAGGACACACAATTGTCCTTTAAAATTTTTAGAAATTCCACAGCAAAACTTATATCATCATGAAGAGATAAAGGGCTCTTCTCTTAGTCTTTTTTTTTTTTTTGTATAAAATAAATGATTCTAAAAGTTAACGCTCATCAACATGAAAGTAGAATTATTAATGAACTTTTAAAAATACACATAAGGAAAAATAAGCCCATGTTCATATTTCTCATCCAGCCTCAAGGACAGGTCATTTGGTCACAGCTTGGAGTCAGCCATCAGCTCCACCATGGAAAGAAATGACCTAGTTCACTTTGGTATTTCTCACTGGAGATTAAAATATATAAAAGTTTAAAGGGCAGTGCCTGTCTGGATAGATCTATACAAAGAAATCTGTATAAAGATAGAGGTGTATATATATATATATATATATATATATATATATATATATATATCTTCATAGATATATGATTAGTTATTAGTTTTACAAAATTGCATAAAAATTATAATAAATCCATTTCATGTGCATGTATTTCACTTACAATTTTATATATTAAAGTTTTATAAACATTTTGTTATAGATTTTTGCTCTGCCATTTCCAGAAAGAAAATATAATTTTTAAAAAGTCACCTTAGACTTACATTTCATCAGTGCTTTCATTTTTTTTTCATCTGGGTTGAACATAAGGGCCGGACTCAATTCCATTCAATGCCATTTTTTAAATGATTTGAGTCATGAGATTATAGCAATGGAAAGGCCTAAGTTGGTGACAGACTGTTTACTTCCCCAGCTCTGAATCTCAGGGCAGCAAGATAACCGCAGGGGAAGCTACCTCATGGTGGGGTGGGGGCTTGAGTGTCTGCAGGATGTAACTACTGCTGTCCTTGCTGGAAATCAGCTGGTTCGGAAAGTGCCTTCAAGGTTCAGTTCTCCCAACCCCACTGGTGAGGGATGTCTTTCTGGTTTGTGGATGGCCGTCTTCTTGCTGTGTTTACCCATGGCCTTTTCTCAGTACATGCGAGGAGAGAGAGAGAGAGAGAGAGAGATCTCCCTTCCTCTTCCTGTAAAGCTACCAATCCTATAAGATTATGACCCTGCCCTTATGATCTCACTTAACCTTAATTGCCTCTTAAAAGCCCTATCTCCAAATACAGTTATAGTGGGAGTTAGGGTTGCAACATAATGAATTTTGGAGGGACACAATTCAGTCCATAGCATATAACTGCCATGTTAATACCACTCTTCTGTAAATTTATCCAGATAATTCATATAATCTATTATAATCAACTGTCAGTTCATCCTACTTACTCTATTGTCCTTTCCCGACTTTCTCTCTATGACTTCTAAGGCTATTTCAATAAGTTAGCACTTGTTACCACATTTTTCTCCTAGTTAGTTCAGTTAACACATGCAGCATTATTTCAACAGTTAGTATATGAAATCAACAACCCTCCTTTTCCCATACCAACCAATTTCTTACCTTGCACATGTTGATTCTATTTGGTAAGTTTTGAACCTCTTGCATGTTTCCTGTCCAGTCTTCCTCAATGCCTGAATTTCACACTAAGATTCCTAGAGTTGTTTCTCTTTTAATATCTGGAAGCTGTACCAAAGGGGCTGGCCACCTCACATCCATATAAGTTCATATTTTATGTCTGAAACCCAAGCTTCTCACACTTCAGAAAGCTCACTGATTTGTCAAGGGAAAGGAGAACTTATTTTATTTAACTATGGTCACTGTATTTTACTCTGTCTCCCTTGGGCTGTTTTGGGGTTCCAACCAGAATAGTACTTCTGATTTCCCTATCTTAACACTAAGTTTTCTGACTAATACTCATCCTATCCTGCTAACTGACACCCATCACCACCACCACTTCACCTCCAAACATGTGAACACCCTCCCTTCCAGGGTATGTTCCTCCATGACTGCCATGTAGTGTCCTCTTTCCAGAAGAAAGAGATCACATCTCATAAGCCCCATGGACCACCCCACCAATAGATTAATATATTCAGAAAATTTCACAGAACCGAAAGGAGCCTCTGCCTGGAGCCGAGTGTGTTATTTCAATTGCAGACAATATATAGCCTGGAGTTTTCTGAAAAATTTTCAAGAAAAGTCACTGCAAACTACTTGACTGCCCCCACAGGCCCTTATTGTGGTATTAGTAGTAGAGCACTAAAATTGATGGTTAACTTAGGATAGGTCCTTGGTGTCTTGGGAAGTCTAAACCCAGTAACCATATTAGATGGTTCTCAGGTATTGGGGGAATAGTTTGAAAAACTTAAATGGTATCTAAATCAACAACATTGAAAAGAGTATAAAAACCTCTTCATTATTAACTTTCATGTCATTGTGATTTTATTTAAAACACTTTATCAAACTGAGTATGCCTGTTCCTCCCAGGACCCAGCCATCCAGCCACTCTGCAGCCACTGCTGAAGGGACCCACCGTTAGAGGCTCGACCCAAACTGGCCTGTGAGATTATTTTTCTCAGGAATGTAGAATTAAGACTGACGAGTTAGTCACTCTCTGGTTGCTCTTGAGCTAAATGCAGATAAGTCTACTATCTGCAGGGTCATCTTCTGCCAGGAGGCCCAGGCTGCAGAGAAAAAGGAATTGAGCTGACATACAAGAAGCAGAAGCACACATGCATCCTAGAAGGAGGAAGAGGAGGCCTCAGGAAATGAGCTTTGCATCCGAGTGGCTTCCTAATGACTGTTTCTGGTGGCTTCTGAGGGCCGCCTGCTATTTTTTAACTTGAACCTCAAGACTTTCCCTGTGTAGTGAGTTGGTGACCCCCAAAAGATATGTTCACCAGGAACCTCAGAGTGTGACCTTACTTTGAATAGTCTTTGCAGGTACAATTCAGGTAATGATCTTGAGATGATATCCTCCCGCGTTAGGGTGGGCCCTAAATCCAATGACAGGTGTGCTTATGAGAGGCTGAGAAGGAGAAGACAGACACAGAGGAGAATATGGAGGCGGAGATTGGAGTGATGCGTAGACAGGCCCAGGAAGGCCAAGGATGCCAGGTAGCCACAGAAGCTGGGAGAGAGCCAAGCGAGGATGGTCCCCTTGGAGTCCTCAAAGGGAGCCTGGCCTTGCTGACACCTTCACTTCAAATTGCTGATCTCTAGAGCTGTAAGGGCACACATTCCTGTTGTTTCATGGTTTGTGGTAATTTGTTACCTGGTTACCTGGTTTGTGGTAATTTGTTGCAGAAGATATCAGAAATTAATATACCCCTTAAGTCTTCTAATTCATTCTGCTTAAACTAGCATGAGTAATATTTTAGTTTTACTAATAAACAAAAGTTATTTCACTAAGACAGAGCTTGTTTGTAAATAACAGATATTTCACTAACCACTTAAAAATTGATATTGTTGCTATAAGGCAATTAAAAATATTATTAAAGATAATGTTAAAATTATTCAATAAACAAGGAGACAATATACAAAGGGTGCAGTAACTGCCCAATAAATGCATGTTTGGCCATTTGACATAAGCTCAACATACAGTATGAATATTTTCCTCAATATTCTAAGATGCGAATATTGTTGCATGAATTTAATATTTTAAAGTTTTTGTTTTCTAATCTAGTATATAAAGAAAATCACTTTTTTAAATATACCAGTCAAACTGCAGTATAAATTTATAGAATACTAAACTGAAAACTGAAAAAAAGAAGCCATCTGATAAAAGAGAGGAAAAGAGGTGCTGGAATCTCAGGAGAATAGGCTGGAATCACCACCCCAGCCTCTTCACAAATCAATGTGAATGGTCTCTTTGGCTGCTGCCATTTAACTCGATGATTCTCTAATATTTGGGGCTATGGTAAGAGATTCCACCTCCCCCAGTGGGACATCCAAATAGCAAACCCACACAGACCTAGAAAATAAACCAACCACTGGAGCAGGAGATTAGAGTTAGGGTTAGAGTTAGGGTTAGGGTTAGGGTTAGGGTTAGGTTTCTTTCTCAGTTTGCAGAGAAAAAGCTAAGACCCAGAAAGGAGACGTAATGTGAATGCCCGATAGCTGCATAGCTGCTTAATGCATTCTTTCTGCTAATAAGTGCCCAAATAAGGAGGCAACAGGACTAGGCTACTTAGAAATTCAGAAGCCTGCCAAGGAAAAGGGAAAAAAAACAAATCAGAATGGCAGCAAAAATGAAACACAACAAGATTTTAAAATGCTATTTTGTGGTCACTGGAGGAAACTCCTAATTCTGCCTCAATTCAATCTTTTTGTCCCTGAAGTGAATAAGAAAGAGGAGAAGTTCATGTTTCTTTTGAAAGCTATGTTGTCTGTTCAGCAAAGTCTGAATAGTCAGAAAATTAGGTTCTGCCCTGCCCTTGTCTATATTTTCCAGCTGGGTATATATTCCCAAGCAGTGTCACACATCTGCAAGTAAATTAATCCAGTAGAAAAGAACACAGAGTTTATTTAAAGTTCAAGGCATTTCTTGAACATAAGCATTTGGTCCGACAGGTCACTGATTCCATTTTCAGTGCACTGATAACAAAATTCATATATTTAAACATTAAAAAAATAGTAATAAGGAAAACCTTTTACTTGTTTTTTCTTCTTGTCCATGACATTTCTTGAGGGTTTAGGCATTTGGCTCCTAATGTTATTTTCACTTCATTGCTCTGACAGCCGAGCTGCATAGCTTGGCATTACAAAAAATTTGGTATGAGTGGCTGAAATACATAATTTCCTTGGTTTGGGAAGGCCTGCAATGCCTGGTCACTTCCTGCCCAGCCAACTTTGTTGGTTGCACTGACAGGAAAGGTCAGACAGCTTTGAGATGAAAGATACATCTGAAAGAAAAGAAGGAATATAATTATCTGGTGTCAGAGGCCAGTGGAGTGGAGATGTACCAGATAGCCTGGCGCTGACTTGGGCGTCTGCCCTCTTCCCACAGCAGGACAGGAATGTCGATTGGCTGATGCTCCTGGTTTAATATTCTTGCTGTTACTCAAACAAGAAAGTAGCCTTTCTTTTCTTTTCTTTTCTTTTCTTTTCTTTTCTTTTCTTTTCTTTTCTTTTCTTTTCTTTTCTTTTCTTTTCTTTTCTTTTCTTTTCTTTTCTTTTTTCTTTTCTTTTCTTTTCTTCTTTTCTTTCTTCTCTTTTCTTTCTTTTCTTCCTCTTCTCTTCTCTTCCTTCTCTTCTTCTCTTCTCTTCTCTTCTCTTCTCTTCTCTTCTCTTCTCTTCTCTTCTCTTCTCTTCTCTTCTCTTTTCTTTTCTTTTCACATTGTCACTGTGTTTTCTATAATCTTCATAATCCTTTACTTCTAATCACCTCTTGAATCCTGGAATCAATGTTCACTTTCAGCAGCAAGATCTTCCTGCATATCAGGTAGTGATTCTCTCAGGCGTTCCTGACTGCTGCCACACTGGTAGCTGCTATGCACTGAACGTTTGTGTCACCCCAAGTCCCTATACCGAAACCTAATCACCAATGTGGTGTTAGGAGGTGGGGCTGCTGGGAGGTGATTAGGGCATAAGGGTAGAGCCCTCATGCGTGGTACGTGTTCCTATGAAAGAAGCCTCAGAGACCAGCCTTGACCCTAACACCGCATGAGAACATAGCAAGAAGGCTCTGTGAACTAAGAAACAGGCCCTCCCCAGACAGTGAATGTGCCAGCACCTGAGGGCTTGGACTTGCCAGCCTCTAGACCTATGAGTAACAAATCACTGTGGCTTATAAGCCACCCAGTCTATGATATTTTTTTATAGCAGCCTGAACGGACTAAGACTGTAGCCTTTGCTTCCTCGGGCCATTAGGTAAGAACGTAAGTTGCAGCAAATCAATCCTTATCTCAGCTCTAACCCTTTCAAACAACTTTTGGGTGAGATTTTTAGATTCCAAGGAAAGTGAAGGCTCCATCCTGCCATCCTTTAGCCATATCTATGCTTGCTGTTATTTCTCACCAGGAAATAGCAACATACATTGAACTAACTCAGTTCTTAGGGTAAAGTATTGAATATTCTCAAAATCTTTAATTATCCTGTTTGGGGACAGAGAAGGGACCCTGCTGCCTTTATAAAGCCCCAACAGAAGCCATTGGAGGGCCTCTTTTCTTAACCATATTTGAAAACAAAAGACCAGGTATGGTCCAGAAGGGTCTATATTTGCCAAGTTTATAAACTATGAATGAATTGTATATGTCTTGCATTGTCATGGAAAAGGAAAATCTAAATTTTAAATATCTGCTCCTCATAAATGAGCAGAGAGAAAGAATATTCAGAAAATGAAAGAAAATTGAAATAAATACTTTTCTGCAAGGCCTTACACAGGGCTGCACCAATAGCACCAATAGCACCGATAGCTGTGCAGGCCGTGACTACAATGGTGCCATTCAGGTAGGTGCAGGCAAGGATGTGACTGGTTTTCCTTGGCTTCATTTGATGCATGGCCCCTCCTTTGGGGCAGGAACTTGGGGTGGAGCTGCCAGAGGAGTAGGCAGGTAGGAGACAGATGCTTTTCCACTTTAAACTGAGCTGAATAACATTTAAAAAAAGAGCCTTGCTAGAACACTCCGGAAGCACCCTCTGGACTAAGACCCACCTTCCTGCTGGAATTGGAGGTCTCGAGGCTCACAGGTATTTTTCTCTAGCCGCTCAGCGTGCTCCGCTTGGAATTGGGTTTATTCAACATTTAGTGCCCCCTTGCCCTTTTAACATAAGAATATATATGTTATTTATTTCTTTTCTTCACCCTTGTATATGCCAGCCTTTCCAGCTTATTGTTATTATTTATGGCTCTACTAAATGTAAAGCTGGCCTCAGAAACATCAAAGAGAATAATGGGAATGGAGAAGTAGACACAGAAGTGAGCTATAACCAGCCCCGTAGCTCCCTCTCCTGCGTGACAAATGTGAGTGATTGTCTTATATAGAGTGTTTTTGTGGTAGCATGAAAATGCCAGTCTTTAAAACGTGTGCGCGTGTGCACACATACACACACACACACACACACACACACACACACAAAAACATGCCAATTTGTCCATAGGTGAAAAGACCCTTTGCTGAGACATCAGTTTACCAAATTAAGTCTATATTTTATACTACCTCAATTTCACAGTAAGGGGGCTTGCATGCTCTTTGTAGAGAAAAAATTTAGTACACACCTATGTAAGCTTATTTTGATAGGCTTAATTTAAACCAAAAGGGAAAAATGAAAATGAAAAACTAAATTATAGATACAAAATGGAAGAAGGAAATCATTTTTACAAAACAAGGAATACCAGTAAGTATAAGTCACAAGTAAAAAAAAAATAATTTTACAAAATTGCAATGATCTCGATAAATTAAAAAGTACCTATCAAACACTAGGGAAATGGGGAGCCCTGCATTCTGGTTGTGAATCTTTTTCTAATTAATCATATAATGATGGCAAATCCTTCAACATTATGTTCCCTCCATTTTCTCCTGTGGGAGAAAGAAAATTGGAATATATAGTACTTAAAGTATTCCAGCACCAGGACTCTAAATTTACAGACTTTTAAGTGATTTATACAAATTCAAATTGAAAAAAATCAGAGAGGAGGAAGAAGAGGATAGATTGCAAAAAATTCACTGATTATTTTTAATAGTATTTCTTTTTAAAATATGGTTATGCTTATAAATAATAACTCTAATTTATAAATTCATTTTCATGTCTCTACTCTTCTTTGCAACATGATATGAAATCCACCATGGGATAGATGTTGTTAAACTAACATTGAATTATAGAAACTGAGGCATAAAAAAGTTAAAACACAAAAAGTGTAAGGTCTAGACTAGAAACCCAAGTTTTCTGAGTCACATATTATGTTTATTGTTCTAAACCATTTACTTCTCCAAAGGCACAAGAAGCACAAATAACTTTTAAGAGAAACATTGCATATATTCCTAAAATGCCGAGATGACTTCCGGTAAACTTGAGGGGGAAAGTAGAAAACAGTAAAGAAACTGACCTCCGAAAGGCTCAAAATATCGCATATAGAAATCTCTCTCCAATGCGGGAAGAAGAGTGAGAACAGGCTGTTGCTAATGCCTATCGTAAGTATATGTTGTCTTAGGCTGATTTCCTGGAAATAAACTCCAAATTGGAGATGTATGTGGTTAGGATTTATCAGGGAAATGGTCTTGAGAATTACAAATGAATGCTGCAGGATCAAACACAGGCCGAGGTCGAACCACTATGTAGCTGCAACACAGACTTCAACCAATTCTCCAGGGAGCTCTGGGGCTGAGGTTCCCTACAGAGATGCCTGTTATTTGACGAGGGGGCCAGCTCTTTGTATCCCCACTTCGATCAGCACTGGGTGCAGGACTTTCCTAGGGAGGAGACATAACACTGACTGAGTGGCTCCCTTTGCCCAAGAGTGAGTTCCACATAAGGAGATAGCTGTGAGATGTCAGCACCCAGCAGTCCTCATGGCGGCAGCTGAGGGAATGAGTTGCCTCCAGCCCTAAAAGGGGAACTGGGTAGCACACCACAGCATCCACTACACATCCTACCTCTTGGTTGTGTGTGCTTCTTTTTCACCTAGCCATGAGGAGCTCCATCTCAAAAAATGTATTTTGGAAAAACTGAGGGAAGAAGAGACAGCATCTCCTGAAAGGCTGTCATCTAATTATGTTGGCCAACACCCTAAATCCAAATAAGATTCTCTTTATGCACATTGCACATATTAGGAGATCTTTTTGTTTGTAAAACATCAGGGACTGACCAGGAAATTTCTACTCATAAAAGTATTTGAGAAAAAAAAAAAGTAATCCGCAAGGTGACTGCTGAGAGTGCTATGGTTTGAATGTCCCCTCCAAAACTCATGTGGAAATTGAATTGCCACAGTGATGGTATTAAAAGGTAAAATCTTCAAAGGTTTATTATGTCATGAGGGCTCTTCCTCATAAATAGATTAATTCCATTATTGTGAGACTGGGTTAGTTATCACAGGAGTGGGCTGTGATAAAAGCATAAATTTGGCCTCATTTTCTCTCTGTTTTGTGCACTCTCTTCTGTCTTCTGCCCTTTCACCATGGGGTGACCCTCACCAGATGACTAAGCAGATGCTGGAACCATGCCCTGGAACCTCCCTACCTCCAGAACTGTAAGCCAAATAAATCTCTTTTCTTTATAAACTACCCAGTCTGTGGTAATCTGTGATAGCAACAGAAAATGGACTAAGACACACCCTACTCCATAGAAGTCAGTGTGGCATAGCATAAAAGACATGAACTTTGAAGTCAGATACAGCCAGGTTTAAATCTAATCCCATTAACCTCTCTGATGGTTTTCCTTGCCCTTCTCATCAAGAGCATTCTGCATACAAATCATCTAATTGACCAAGAAACATTTATTGACAGCCTGCTGTCTATGATATGGCCCTCATCTAGGTGATGTGTAGGAGATTCACACAGAAGGCTCAGTCTTGCCCTCTGCTTATATCAAAGGAGGAAGCATATGCCACTTAGTAGATGCCACAGTGGGGTGATTATAATGTAGAGATAGAAACACATAGGAAATATTCTAAGATAGGAATTAACATGACACACATCAAGAACCAAGAGATTCCAAGATACCATAACATAGAGATTGACTTGGGAAGGGTGAGCAGTGGGAAAAACAGATTTAAAGTGAGATATGGAAAGACTGTAGAAGGCTTTGAATGCCAAGCTAATAAGTGAGGATTCTACTAAATAGGTTTTAAGAAAGGAATATAAGCAAATTAGTCTTCTAAGAGGCGTGTCAGAAGCATGCAAAATGGATTGAATTAGTGGAAAAACTCAAGGGTCTGAAAATAGTATTTGGCATTCAAGGGCAAGCTGACATTCTCACTCATCACATTGGCAGGTGTGAATAATCAGGTTGTTATAGAAATGGCACAGAGAAAAAAAATCATCAAAACCAAATATCTGTGTATATTTTTATCTCTAATATTACAATTGTATTACTGAAAAAAATGGCATATGATTTCTTAAAAAAAATGGAGCAATTCATAATTATTTCCTGTCTAAGCCTACAATAGTCATTAGTTTTCCCAAAAGGTAATCTTTCTTTCTTTAGAATTTAGATTAAAAATAAAACATTCTGAATGCATCTGTCTAGACTATTTAAAGACTTTTCTAATATTTTCCCAGATGTGTTACCTTTGCTTCCCTGTATGTTTTAACTTCTATTCTCTCTCACAATTTTATATCTAGCTAGAAATCTAAACACTTCTTTCCTCTCAAGAAATATGTTAAACTGCAAAACGTAATATCCAGGGTTTGAATAAGACAAAACAAACCAACCTCAAGGTATTCATGAACTTCAGATCATTCAAAATTCACCAATCTGTATACATTAGGCTGCAGGAATTTTAGCAATACGTGTAATGTGACATGCTGTCTGCTTTACATCTAGACAAAATAAATAGAAATGGTAATGATTTTATGGAAATCTTAATACACATGGACATTATAAGATACATTAGGTTGGAAGGCTGTTACAAACATTAAAACAGCATTTTATATAGGACTTTTGCATTGAAGAACCTGACCCAAATATCTGGTAGGTACACATGATCAAGGGGCTCTGTTTTTTCAAGCATCCACAATGAAGACAGTGCCTAGCAAAGAGAAAATTGGGTTAATTTTAATGTTTTGTTTCGCCCAGTCACTGGCATTTTCCATTTGGATACAGACTCTATGTATGAGCTTCTTCCTCCACTTATCTTTTAAATATTGACCTTTCTCACAATTAGGTTTTAAGCATTCTTTTCTTACGCACATATATTCTTTCACAGAGGATCTCACGCGTTCCTAAGAATGTAGATACTATCTATAATCCGATAAATGTTAATTTCGTCTTTAGCTCAAACTTTCCTCCTAGATCCAGGCTTTTACCCAGCTGCCTGTGTGCAATCTATATGTAATGTGTCATAGACATCTCAAAGAGCCTGAGATATCCAACACATTCCAAGTGTGTTGTCTGACCCCCCTGGACACGCCCCTGGCATAGTCATCCACTTAGTGACCAGCCAAGAGCCTGAGTCACCTCCGGCTGTTCCCTTCTCCTCCCTCACAGCCTCCCAGCAGGCTCTCCATGGCACTCCCAGATAGAACTCAAACTCAACTTCCTTCATCTTCAATCTCACCACCCACACCCAAGCCACAGTTTTCTCTTGCCTGCATCAGTTGCTAACTGCTCTCGCATTTTTACATTTACCCTTTTCAATCTATTCTCCCAATAAGCCACAAAAAATGATCTTTCAGAAGTGTAAGTCATATCACAGGAGTAAGACATGTCCCGACCTACCATCCTTCAACTGCTTCCAATGACTAAGAGGGCCTTACATTCCTTCCCGATCACCCATGTCCTCAGCCGCCGGCTCAGGGCACCAGTCACACACTGAACTCTCCCATCTCAGAGACGTCATGTTTTCTCTTTTCTTGTCCTTTCATGGGACTGGATCTTTCTCATCCTTTGAGTCTCAGCTTAAACCTCCACCGAGAGCTTCCCACCCCCAGCCATCTACATTGAAGTAGCTTCCTCAGATTTTTGTCTACTTTAAAGTCCCAGTTATTATTACAAAAAGATCCAGAAACCCCATTAGTGTTCTTTATCACACTTTTCACAGACCACATTTTATTTTATTATTACCTGTTTCTTTTCTCCAAAAGACTATGAGTTCAGAGTCAGGCTCTGTTCAAGTTATATTCCCATACCTGTCACATGGAAGATATGCTGAAAATACTCCGGAGTGAAAGAATAAATGCATGGATGAATGAAATTTGCAATTTGAATTAAAAATTTCAACAGTAACTAAAATCATAAATTCCCTTCTAGAAATCCTTTGCTGAGAGCTTAGTAGTTCAGTGCAATGGTAAAACTGTCAGACAGCCACCATCTTGGAACAAAATTCTTCCCAAAGTCATAATATGGAAAAAAAAAATAGGATAATATATTTCATGGAAAAAAGCAAACCATTTGTAATAACGTTACCACAAGTTTCTGGCTGTCTCAGAAGGAATTGGCAGACTCCAGTTGAAGCCAAGCCAAGGACAGTAAATAGGGCGTGGTAATACATCTTAGGAATCATATACGTTGGCAAAATTGGAGGAAGACAATTTTTCAACCGCTACTTATACATATTTGGGCATATGAGATAGTATCATTAGTCTTTTTCTTCCTTTCAAGAATGACACAATTTACAATTTTTAAAAAAATTACTTCTTTATGTGTAAAAACGAGCTCTAATTTCATAATCTTCACATTTAATAAAGTGTGAATTAAATAGTGTCTTAAAATGATGTCATAATTGGGAAATTTATGAAACACTCCAGTGTTATTAAAATTTGCTACGAAATCACAATTGTAATTAAAAACACTTGGAGTTAACTTACCCAGGCATTGCAAAGGAAGGCAAACTAGTAAGACATATTTCTAATGCTAAAATAAATGCACAATCTTTGGTAGCACATTTTGTAATTTTGGAACAAAAACTTGTTTCTTCTCAAAGGGAGGAATTTTCTTTCGACCTCTAGCATTACCCCTATTCACTGAGGTTTCAACTTCATTGCCAAAACTCCAGTCCCCACTCATTTTGATGATGATATGTTTTGCTAGCTCGGGGCAGACACAAAGCTATATGTTCACACGAGAAGACTGTTTCCCAGCTTTGCTTTCAGTTAGGGTCAGGCCGTATGACTGAATTCTGGCCAATGTCCTGTGTGTGGAAGTGATATATGATAATTCCAGGCCCGATTCCTACGATATCCTGGGACATCCTCTGTGATTCCATAGCTACTGGGCAAAGATGGAATCTTCCAGTGGCTTTCAGGTCCACTCTATGGAAGGTGCCTAAGCCCCTGAGTTAGCTGGGTGGAGATCCTCCCCTTCACCTCGACCCGACTGCTCTGATCACTATTGGACTGTGATAGGCACAAGGATTAAAACTTTATATTGTTAAATAACTGAGTTTGTGGATGTCTTATAGAGCAGTTAGATTTTTCTGACTTATACATCTGTAAAACCCAGTGTTTGTAACTGTTCAAATAAAAGTTGTGACCACTTTTCGTTTTAATTGTATGATTATATTAGATGCCATAGTGAGCACTTTGTATAAATTATCTTATTTAAATAGGTGACAATAATTATTTAAGTATCTTTTTTCTTTCCCAATTATTTATATAATTTTATTATTAACTGCTTTATTTCGAAGAATACAGTTTTTGAAGTTAGACCAATGTAGGTTCAATTCTGGCTCTATTACTACTTCTGGTTTTGTGGTGATGCACGTAGTCGAAATGCCTCGCTGAGATTTTCTTTATCGGTAATATACCAAATATACTTGGTTCCTGTAAGAATTAAATATAATTTAATGCAGACCACTTAATATAGGACCTGATACATGGCAGACAATAAATAGTGACTTAGAAATATGTGGTAGCATGTTTACAATAAAACAATATTTTTTATTTCTTGGATTATTTCTAAATCATAATGAGAAAAAATATGAATAAGAGAAATAATGTGCCCAAGGACTTTTATTTACAGATACTTTTGATCAGCTCATTATCATAATAGCAGAATCTAATACATCAAAAGAGATTTCTAGGCCTTTTAAGATGGGGAACTTTGCTATGTAAACAAGCATTACACTGTTTAGACCCCAGTCCACAGTTGTGTGATGAATATATCAAAACCAGCAACAGACAAATAAAGATCTTCCAGCAGGCTCCTTTTGATTTTAGAGAGAATTTTCTTTTATTTATGATTGTATGCCCTACAGGAAGATCCCAATATTTAGTGAAAAATTAGCAGAGAACAAACAAAAAGATTAATAATCAAATTACAATAATGAAATAAAGCAAATGTAAAATGCACAGTAGGAAAAAATAAATTCTGCTATTATTGAGGAATCATAAATGTAACTTTTGTGTTTCAACTGTTTCTAATGAGTAATCAAATTATAACAAAATCCTTTACATATTCATAAAAGCATAAAATTTTATTGCAATTTATAAAATCCTTATGATATAAAAATCAAATATTCCTCCACAGTAAAGAATTATTCACTCAGTAAAGTCATGCAGATCACTGAATATTTGCTTTTTAAGTATCGGGATACCTTTTAGGACTCTTCAGAAGTGTGCTGTTGCATATATTTATTTCACCCAATTAGTCCAGAGCATTCATCTTATATATTTTTATTGAATTCTTTAAGAAACCTATCTGATAGGCACTGAGGTTTCCCTTTCATCTTATAAAAAGCACATGTAGATTTTTAAATTAAATTTTAATAATATCATTAGTTCTGTAATATTTAGGGATCAAAAGAAATTTCTCTCCTCTCACTCTCTTCCTCTCCCACTCTGTCTCTCTCCCTCTCCTTTTCCCTCCCTTCCATCTCTCTTTCTTTCTTTTACTAAATACTCTCAAGATGACCTTAATCATATGCATAGTCAAGAATAAGTGTGCTTCTCACTAGGTTCTCACTGAGGACTTTAGGAATTCTGAATTTGGTAAGCAGTTGTCCCTATCATTGGTAAGCAGTTGTCCCTATCATTAATGACATTAACAAACTGGATCTAAAATTTCCCGTTTTATCATGGTGGAGGGTGATGTGTGGCAAAAAGCCTTTCAACCTCAGCATAAAACAAGAGACCCTGGTCCAGAAGGTCAGAATTAATTCCTCCACCTAAAGCAGGTGATGACCACCCCCACCCCCAGCCATAATTTTTATGAACAGCCAGTCCAGGATTCAAGGGAAGTAATCTCAATGTAGGATTAGGATTTATGTCATGGACGGTGCAAACTCTTCTGTTTTATGATAGAGTCTCAAAGCTCTCATCAAATTCTGTCTCTGCAGTGACTTATGGAACCTCTTTTATACCAAAATAAAATTATTTCTTTAAAAAGCAGATGCCTATGCAATCACCTTATGCCCCAAATCTCCCACATTGTAAAGTTTCCTTTGAAAACTTTCCCAGTGGCATTATTGATTCATGTGTCTCAGACAATCCTTCAGAATTTTTTTATTAATTTGATTTTGTGATGCACCTGGCACAAGGATATCAACCACATAGTCAATCAATATCAGGATTATTTATGAGAAGTTTTGGGAGACAGACATTATACATACAGATAAATAATCATTAAAACAAATAACAACAAAACATTTCTATACATCAAAATTATTTTCGCTATGAGGGCTCTCATCTAAAAACTGAGAGTGCAAAATTTTAGTACCATTAAGAGGGTTCACAGTCTCTTTATTAAAAGAATTAAAGACACTAGATTTGTGTTTAGAAATGGAAGGTTTCTCAAAAACTTTTATTACAAAAAATACAATACCAGCCAAAAAAATAATATTCAAAACATCTTCAGATGATTTCCAGCTGAAACCCAGTAAGTCACTAAGATTAATTTAATAACTTAAATCGTTGAGAGATTCTATATTACACAAGCTTGTAGATTGGGTCAGATATAGAATCTAAAATTTAACCTGAATGAGGTACACTGCAATCTGAGTGTGTTAAAATGAGAATTGACCTAAAACATAAGAGCAGCTGACTCAGGGTGGAGGGCAATATGTTTGTGACAACAGGAACTTCCCTGGACACCAGAGGTATCTCAACTTCCAGCCCATAGGAATCACCTGATGTCACTTTTCAGCAAGTGCAAACTGAGCTTCTATGAACCATCCCGATTGCCACTACTGCATTGGTTGTGCACAGGGCAGGAGGAGGTGACCAGAGGACTATAAAAAGAGAGCAATGCCCACTTGTAAAGCTTGAGTAAGTGGGGAAAGGATAACTCATCTGACAGCTAAAGAATGAGCAGGAACTTACTAGCTGAAAAAAGGAGAGCAGTGTTCTGCAAATAGATAGAACACTATGAGCAAAGACACCATAGCATGTCTTTGCTGAAGAGCGCCTGGGCCAACAGAGTGAGGAGTGAGAGCGAGTGTGGTTTGGGGTGCAGCAGAGTAGTAAACTCTGGGCCACGTTATAGAGCTTTATTTTCACCCTACTATCAGTCCAAATCCATGAAAGCATGTTAACAGGGGAGTGGCAAGAGCAAATGTTTTTATTTGTAAATTACTACACAGGATACTGTTTTAGTCTATTTGGACTGCTATAACAAAATGCCACAGACTGGGTGGCTTAGAAATGACAGAAATTTTATTTCTCACAATTCTGAAGGCTGGCAAGCCCGAGATCAAGGCACCAACAGACTCAGTGTCTGCTGAGAGCCACTTTCTCATAGACAGCCTTCTTTTCACCCTAACCACACATGGTGAAAGGAAGTGGCAAGGGAGCTTTTTCAAGATTGTTTTGCAAAGGCACTAACCCATTCATGAGGGCTCTGCTCTCATGACCTAATCACCTTCCCAAAGCCCCCTGCTAACACTATCACTTTAGGGGATAATATTTCAATATATGAATTTGGGGGACATAAACATCAGAAAATAGCAGATACCAAATGGAGATTGTATAGAAACATCAATAAATATGACCTAGTAAAGGGTGATAGATATATAACTTGAAATGCAACATATAACAACTAGGTGATCCATTTTTGGAAACTACATCCTTGATTCAACTGCTTTAGCCTAAAAGAATCACAGTTTACTTTTTTAATGCTAACATTCACATGCTGGTAGCTCTGAAGGTTTATTCATAATTTATTTAGTAACAAAATATGATACTTGGTAAGATTTCATTCATAGTATTTAAAGATAAAAGATTCCAGAAAGTGTATACATACCATTATCAGAAAGGGCATTCATTGTTTTAACTTTCAGAAGTTAGGTTTTAAAGAAATGAAGCATAAAATCTATATGAGCAGAATAAATATTTGATGGCTAAATTCAAGAAAGGCCTATGTTAGGTTGATCACCTTCTCTCTCATAAATATTTGTAACTTCCTAAGTAAATGAAGTTAGTGTAATATTGATGATTTCCTTCAGTGATCAGCGCTCAACCGCTCAGGCTGAAGGGGCTGAGTGGATATTTTCTGAGCCGATGAGTTTCTTAAGTACTAACACATCCTACCTTCCAAGAGCATTTTGATTTAGTAGTTAGGGTAATAGCCAGCCCCTAGATGTTTTATGTTTTAGAGAATAGCAATGTCCAAACAACTATGTTCCAACGTTAGTAAGCTAAAAATAATTTCCTGCCTAGTGAAAAATACTTTTTCCTATAAAATAATTGATTCTCATGAAATTCATATGCAAAGACATAAGAAGCAGAGAACGTCATAAGTCTGGAATGGTTTAAAAGAGACCGCTGAAAGCACAATTGATTTATAATGATTGGACTCAAGGTGGAAGTTTAAGGACAAGACATTCTTTCTCATGTGTTTTCCCAGGGAGAGGGCATTTACAGAGTACCCAAGTGTGACTGAGCTGATTTGTTTATTAGGATGGCCTGACATGCCAAGGAACTGTTATATGGGGCACTATATGGCCTGGCATATGTGGCCTTTGGAAGCTCTCCCCTGCTCTCCTGGAAGCAGAAATGAATTCCAAGACAATGCTTTTACCTTGGCCTAGGAATATCTGGGTTGGGAGGTTGGATCCCAGGCCTGCACTGGTCTGGAAGTCTTCCGTAAGCACAGCCTGGCCCCAGGATGGCTCAGGGAAAGGGTCACAGATCCAATTTGGGCCATCCCACTTTTAAACCACACCAAGAGAATTTCCAGAGTCAAGTATCCTCCAGGATTCTGAGCACTCTAAACTCCTAAAGATAGGTGTTGAAGCAATGACATGCTATTTATTTTATAGGTATCCATCCAGTGTTTGAAATAATGGAGTTCCCCTTAGAACCACTAATGTGCCCAAGTTAAATTTGTGTCTCTTTGAACTTCATTCGTAGAAGCAGACTCTTTGAATCTGTAAGGCAAAGTCCTGGAGAGAATGGAGTTAGTGTATTTGTTAGCAACACTGTGCTGCCTTCTGGGGCTTTATGAATACAGGCATTTTTAACAAAACAGAAACTGTTTTATTAACAATTTTAAAACATAGAAAAATAGAAAATATACTAAAAAAAGACCTATATACTCACCATTCATGTTCAACAACTGTTAATATTTTGCCTTTTATGTTAACATACACCTATACTCCATATGTATACTTATGTTTATATTATTGTTTATGACTATCTTTAGGCTAAATCATTTAAAACAACTTACAGATATCTTGACACTTTCCCCTAAATTCTTCAGGATGAAAAGAAATGCTCTCCCAGGTGATCACAATAGTATTACTGTACCTACCTCACAAAATCAACAGTCATTCCCTAATATCATCAGATACTTAGTCCAAATTCAAATTTCCCCAAATGTCCTTTATAACTTTTTTCCCTCAAACCAGTTCAATCAAAAGTCACTTAATACACTTTTTGTTATGTCTCTTAAGTAGTTTTAAATCATGCATATTTTGCATCTCCTTTTTTTCTTTAAGGACATCAGTCAGATGCCATGTAATGTTCTATTTCCTACATTTGTCTGATTATGTCTTCATAATGTACTTCATGTGTTTCTCTATCCCTTGGATTTTCTACAAACTAAAACTTAAAACTAGCATCATGATTAGATACAGGTTGAACACTTTTAGCAAAAATAGTTCACGGAAAAAACAGGTTCTTGTTGCATTTTATTGAGAGAATAAATAAGTGCTATTGCTAGATTAATTCTGTTATAGTCAGAACTGTACACCATAAATCCACACGTCCTTGTTTACAAATATCAAGTAATCTGTGGACAAAGAATCAGTATTACATGAATCTTCTGTTTCTCAACATTTTACCAAATATGTGAGCATCCACTGAGGATTCCTCACTTAGTTACTCCATTATGATTAACAAAAATGATATTCTAATTCTACTCTGCCTTCTACTCTGTAAAATGTAAAATTTTACATTTATTAATTGCTATTCTTCTGTAAATAAAAGCTTTATCAACTAGGATCACTTTTTTTTAACCTTGAAACTGCAGTTCTTATTTTAAAAGCAGAATAGTTTGTTCTCATCTTTTTATTCCTAATTTTCAAAGTAAGGAATTCATATATTATTCATCTGTTTGATTTTCAGTCTCTTTTTTTTAGTATGACTATTGACTGAATATGTATTTATGTGGATTTCAATGAGTTCTTTTTGTCATTGTTGTCATTATTACTGATGCTGGAATTATCTCACTTTGAACCACAGGGAGACCCTCAAGTTGGCAGCTCTGTCCTTTTGACACAATCCCATTAGTCCTTGAATATTTCCTTTCTTGTGATCTTTAAGGCACTGGTGATGTGCAAGACTCAGCTGTGCCCACCCTGCTGGCCTCCTGGCTTCCCCTTCTAGAATCAACTATTTCCTAAGTGGTTCCTTCAGTGTGGAATGAGAACTAAAACAAAAAATTGTGGGGGTAGGGATCACTGATAAGGAGCATTATTGCTTCTGGGCTTTTTCCATGTAGAGGACCAAAAGAAGTATCTTTTAAAATCATAAAACTCTTTTGTTACTTTCAACTTAATTTAACATTACAGGGTTGAACCTTTTTGATTTGATTTTATTTTATTTTATTTTTTTTTTTAGGAGAGTTAATACAGTTGTAAACCTTTTTGATTTTATACTTACATCTCTCTTTTCTTTAAATTTCATTGCAACTCTTAGTCCTTAAAACAATTACTACTATTAAAACGACGGAAATTATTTTAAGATTCCCCTGCCTTCTTTAACTTTAGAATACATATTTCTAAGAATAAAAAGAATACTATGTTCTAAAGCCACTCTGATGTGAATATTTATATTTTCATAGACTTGTAAGTGCCACACATATTGAGCTCCTTCAAGACAGGAACGAGGTCAGATTCAGTATTTTTAATCATCCCTATTGTCTATACCCAGATCCTGGCACACAGATGCTAATTTTTTGCTGCATAAATAAAAAGTTGAAACACAAGCTGAACTGTCTTTTTCTGTCAATGATACCAATTGCTAGGCTTCTCAGACCCTAGATAAAGAGAAGGAAAAATAACTCCATCTCCAACCTCTGTGGGTTTTTACTTTTTAAATGTCTCTTACACTCATTCTATCCCCTGCATTTACACAGCTATTGCCGTGGTCTAAACATTACACACTACATGCCTGAATCATTGTAGTGCTTCAAGTCTGTTCTTTCCCCCTGTGGTATCTTCCTTTCAAATTTGTCTTATAAAAACCACCTCTTTAAATTCCCTTTGCATTGTTTTAGTATAGACCTCCCAGTGGCTTCCGGTTACCTTTAGTATGAAATCTATTTGAATTTGGTTCTCTCAACCTTTAATTTGACACACACAATTTAACTGCATACAAAGTCTTAAATCCTATAAGTTTTCAAATGAGCACTGTTGAGTTTTGTTCTAGGCAATATTTCATCGTCTGTGCACTTTTAAGGACATCTAATTCTAAAGAAAACAAAGAGACCATAGGGAAGAACTGGTAGGTGTAAAGACTGCTTAATATTTTGGAAGCCCAAATAATGACCTTGAAGAATTTATTGCTAATATTTAAATGGATGAGAATTTGTTTGTGGGCTCACATTAAATATACTGAAATATAGTGGGTAAACTGGGAAGCTCAGATTCATCCCTTAAAATCTGAAATTTAATTTTTTTTTATAAATATTAATCGTAGAAAAGGGAACAATATGGAAGAGACCTAAAGATCATCTATTTTGGTATGTTCAAGAAATAACCAGACATTAAAAACATACTGACAAAAAAGATGATAAATGAATTAAATTCACAAAATAATGTGATAATGTTCTCCAGCCACTGAAGAACACAAGCAGTAATATTTCCAGCCGCAGACATCCTATATAAGAGCATTTGGATCCGTGACAGCTGTGGCTGTCAGATAAGAAGAGCTTTGTGAAACAGTAGAGCAGTAATTTTCCTCAATTTATTTGTAGTTACCAGGGCTGTACAGGTAGGAAGGAGGGGCCTGGGTGGTGTAGAAAAATCAATCCCAGCATGCAAGAGAAAAAAACTCAATACTTATTTTATAAACATTATACATTGAAACAGTGACACTGATAACCCACTTCGTTTCCCACGCTTTTTAGATGTAAATCGGCCCAGTGGCAAATTCTCACTGGTGCTAAGATGGGTTTCTTGGTAGATGTCAAGTGTTATAAGACAGCTGTAAAGCTGCTAAGAGCAATTCAATTTTAGCAGATTCTAATGACTTTAGTGTTGACAGAATAATATTCATGGCCTGTAGCCAGACCCGGACGGAGTCTCATGGAGATCTAATAACCTTCTGGCCTAATGTGAATGCCTATTTTATCTCCCTAAAGAAGTCAACGAGAGTAAGTTGAAACAATGGACTAAGACACACGGTGCCCTGTTCCTGAAATTTCCACTGGGCATTGAGCCAAGATGTTGGTTCAGTTACAAAGTACTACACACTTCCAATGGGAAAAAATATATCTATTGATTAGTAAATTGTTGGAACATCTTTAATCTCTTTTCCTTCCCCAAGACCTCTGAGCCCAATTATAAGAGGAAGAAGAGGGAAAAAGAGAAACATTTTTTTCTCCCTTTCTATAGGGAAAAGCTATGAAATCACAGAAGAGAAAAAAAATGCAGTGACAAAATATGGTGTATAATCTTTTTAAAAATATCCTGGTTGCCCCTTTACTCTAAGTGCTTCAACTGTGAAAATTATATGGTTTAAAAATTGTAAAATGCATCTTTGAAGAATTATACTTTTAAAGTAGATTAGTTATGACCCTGACACTATTATTCCCACAGCGTCCCTTGGGATTAGCTTACTTTCTCACGGGAGAACTGAGCCGACTCTTGAAATAGCCACGTAGTGTTCCAAAAATAAGAGTTTCCTGACTGTGGGGATCCCGGGGTCAAAAATCCAGCCGCCAGGGTCGTAGTCACGCGCCATTTTGCATGTGAGAGAAGCTGACGACTTTGATGGCGCCATGAACACTGGTTTTCCCCGGGGTGACCCCGTCGCACTGTGGGTCAGGTAGAACGCAGGAGCCGTGCGAGTAGGTCAGTGGGAATGGAAAGAATGGAGAAGGAAATCAAAGGAAACACCAAAACCCATTTATTCTGGAAAATACAGAGTCAACGTCTGTATAGAAAAACTGGGATAACCTAGTGTCCCTACAGCAATCATCGTGACACCAAAATCAATCTTTATTAATTTATTTTAAAGGGCCTGTTAAATCATTGGCTTCAGAAGTCTTCCTTCAGTGTTTATTTTCCCCCACTATATTCAAATATAATGCTAGGGAGGTAACTTAAGTGAAAATATACTCAGTAAGACTGAGTCTCTCTTGCCTGAGGCGTGTATGTCATTTGGGCCACTCACATGGCAGCTGTCACACACTGCCTCACTGCCTGATCTTATAGATTCATCTGCATCTGCCTTATTTTCCTTAATAAGGTATTAAACTCCCTTATTTTATTTTATTTTTTATTTTTATTTTATTTTATTTTGGAGGCAGAGCCTTGCTCTGTTGCCATGGCATCAGTCTAGCTCACAGCAACCTCAAACTCCTGAGCTCAAGTGATCCTCCTGCCTCAGCCTCCCGAGTAGCTGGGACTACCGGCTTGTGGCACCACACCCAGCTAATTTTTTCTTTTCTTTTTTTAAGTAAAGATTGGATCTCACTCTTAGTATGACTGGTTTTGAACTCCTGATCTGAAGGGATCCTCCTGCTTTGGCCTCCCAGAGTGCTAGGATGACAGGCATGAGCCACCGTGCCCAGGCTAAAATTCCTTTTTTAAAGCCAGGCATTTTCCTGGAACAAGGTATAAAACTCGTAAGCAAAATGACCTTGTCTTATTCAACTTGTCTCCTCAAAGTGCAATAGCTCCAATAGGACCAAATTTGGTAGGATAAAGTGGATCCACAAAAACACAGCTAGCATAGAACAAAACTTCGTCACAGACAAAAGCCCTTCATCTTCTTTTTTCAACACTAATGAGTATTTATAGAGAGACTATAATGACTATTACAGAGAGAACATGAATATTGTAACAGAAAATTGAATGGAAGTGGCAATAATGATCCCATTTTTAGAAAAGTGGCACATTTAAATTTTTAAATATAATTTTATTCTTCTTTCCCAAAATAAATTGTGTTTTTAACCTATAGGTAGCACGATGCCAACTTAACCACAATTATGTATATTTGCAAAGAAAATGCTGTTTATTTTCTATAATCGGTCCTAATCTTCCTTCCAGCACCACCCCACTGGGCATTAGGAAAAAAGAAGACTTTCTCAGTCCATTGCTATGGTTAATTTCAGGTGTCGACTGGGCTAATGGGCACCAGATAAGTGGTAAAACATTACTTCTGGGTGAACAAAGGAGATCTGCCCTCACAAACATGGGTGGGCACCACCTGATCTGCTGAGGGCCCAGATGGAACCAAAAAGTGGAGGAAGGGCAAATTCTCTCTCTCACCTGAAGCTGGGACATTCACCTCTCCTGCCTATAGACGTTGGCACTCCTGGTTCTTGGGCCTTTGGACTCTGGAACATACCCCAGCTGCCCCAGATTCTCAGGCCTCCACCTGGAACTGAGAGCGACACCCCAGGCTTCCCTGGTTCCCAAGCATTTGGACTCAGACTCAATTACACCACTGGCTTTCCTGATTCTCCAGCCTGTGGCACTTCTTGGCTTCTAAAATTGCATGAGCCAATTCCCATAATAAACCCCCTTTCATACATCTCTGTATATCCCATTGGTTTTGTTTCTCTGGAGAATCCTGATTAGTACATCCATTAACAGTGCCTGTTGTTCTTCTAGCATTTGAGAATTGTCCATTAACTTGGACAATTTAAGTGTCGATTAACTTCGTAAGTTTCAGATAAAGGCTGTCTGTCTCTCGGATGGCAGCCCGTGTCACCGTCCCATAAGCATACACACAGCACACGCACCTGCACACGTGCCTGACCTTCAATGCACACGCATGCATGCACTCGACTCCTCTGCAAGACTGCATGCGGGTGACTGAAGAGGAAATCTAATGCCCTATTAGCTAAGTAGGAAGAAAGAGGACCTTAAATCAATGAAGTTCTATTTGCACCTTCACTTCTCTTTGCTCCAAAGGACCTGGTGAGATTGCGGCTTGTTCCATTTACTCAGCTGTGGAGTGACCTTTCCTCGGTGTCTGGGCAGTAGACGCTCAGAGTCTGCGCCCCATCCACGGTGTGGCTACACCCAGCTCTCACCGTGATGGTCTGTGCCACAGTTTTGCCCTTAGCTCGGAGACCTTCTGCCCCTGGATCCTTTCTGTGCCACTCGGAAGGTGGAAAGTGGTAACTGAGGCCCACTACCATGCCACTCGGAGACCCCACTGCTCAGGGGCCTGGCCGTGGCTGAGCGCCCTAACGCACCCTGTGCTCCGAGCAGTTTTCATGGGGGTGGCAGCTGCTCCGCCACCTCCCTCGTTGCTTCAGAGCCTTCCTGTGAACAGCTTTTCCCCAAAGTGCCAGTTGGATAAAGGAGCTTAGATCTCCTCTGATTTCAGTTTTCTCTTCAAATGATTTAATATCCCCCCACTCTCGGTTTCCATCCCCAAAGAGTGGACTGAGCGATAAACATGTCTAACCACTTTTCTTTTCCTTTCTTTTCTTATGCTTTCTCATTTCTCTTCCTCATCAGAGTGTACGGGGCAGATTTTTCCCTTTTTTTTTTTTTTTTTTCCTTCCCAGTCCAGAAAGAATTCTCTCTATAGCACATCCTCTTCTCTCTCCAGGTGCATTTGTCCTGCTTGGAGGCCCGGAGGGTAGAGGGTACAGAGAGAAGCTGGATTACCTAGTAAAGGCAGTGTTACAAAATATTTTTAGCAAAACCAGGGGCTTCCCCTCCAGAGTCCAGAACTAGAGAGCACTTGGTGAAACCGAATTATCCTCTTAACCACAGGGGACATCAGGAATCATAGCAGAATCTTAAGCAGCCGATGCCAGCCCTTCCCTGCAGGTTTGTGGCAGGGTCGCTCCCACAGCCGAGCCCTTCGCCTGCGGTGTCGGCCGAACACTGCTGCGAAGTCTGCTCTTAGAGGCATGGTGTGCTCGACGCCAGATAGTCCTTCGTCAAAATACCATGGGGACTGTATCATGAGAAATCATTCATTTGACACTACCTTGAGTGCTCAAGAAAAACACCGAAAAATAACACTGCAGTATTAACTAATAACAACAATATGCTAACTAAATGTTAGGAACACCAAAGAAATTAGTTGGGTTCTAGCCAATGGCATTATCAACTGAGAAATATCTGCACAGGAAAAATATGAAAAACACGGTTCCAATCCAGGAAATCTACTACCTAATAAACTTAAGTAATGCTTTTTTAAAAAAATTTCAAAGTAACTCTTGGTTTCACACCCAGCCATGTGGCAGAGTGAGAGGAGGTGGTTCTAATCCTAGTATCAGTGCTAAGTTTCTCGTTTTGATTCCATCCAGGTAGCCATCAGCATAACCTGTGTGCTTTTCACCTGGGCCTGTCTCTCTGTTCAGCTCAACGTTTATCGATCCCTTGCTACGTGTCAGGCATTGTGACAGACATCAAAGACCCCCCAGTCCCTGCTCACAGATGTTCAGAATCATAGCTCAAACTCAACAAGTTGAGGCTATTACATTAAAAGTTTATTTACTGACAAGTAGTGTCTTAGGATAGTAGCTGATTACGAAGAAGGAGGTAGGGCCACTAACTGGTATGGTAAAAGTTCTGATAATTATGCATAAAAAAATCATCCTTAAACTTCCATATATCATCACAAAGAAGAAACCACTAGGGCAGTTTCATTTTTTTTCCATAAACACCCATTAGGATGTATGTCAACTATTTAAAATACCTATTTCTCCATCAAAAACCTCTTATAATTTATTTTGACCTGTTTTTAATCTGTATTGTTTCAGAGAGAATGTTGTATGTCCCCAAATCTTATATCCACATAAGACTTTTGTGGCAACTATTATTATCTGATCAGACTGACGTACGTAGATCTGGGAGGAAAAGATTTAACTAGCATTCCACAGCATTACAAAAAAAGAAAGAAAAAAGGGTTCGATGTCATTTTGCTTTGTACAGAACTAAGTTAAATAACAAGGTTCTCTGAAGTGCTTTGTTATTCTTAAAGATTCAAGATGCAAATAGCATCATTTTTGTAAAGGGGCCCAGTGACACATCTTGCCCTGTGTGCAGATGGTTACTCTCACTTTTGTGCTATCTCTGGGCCTGAACATGCTTCACTTCCAAATATGTACTATGCGATTTTTAGTAGAAACAAATTTTTAGAAGACTTTCTCCAGATAGACTATAAACAACTTGAGGTCAGCAGTTTTCTAATACTTAATATCATATTCAGTAATTTTAATATTACTTCTTTACATTGTCATGAGAGGAAGTAGCTTATTTGTATATATACACACATATACACATATGTGTATACACATATGCACAGCAAAATACAGAAATAGAGGAAACATGGCTAAAAAAAGAGAGGAGAAAAATAAATTTAAGGGCACATTAACACATGAAATTAAAGACTATAAAAGAAAGACCATTTCAGGAAGAGAGAAAAGATATGCAAAGCTAGAGATGCCTGAGACCGGAGTTCAGGGTCCTGCGAGTGACACAGAGTCAGGGTGACATCAGTATAGAGTGGGAGGAAGGCAGGTGAGGAAGGACAGGTGGGGTGTGGGGTGTGGAGTGGTAAGTCCCACAGCTTTGGCTCACCTTGTAGGCGACAGAGCCTCATCTGTTTATGCATGTCCAGCCTGCTTTGCTTTAGAAAAGGACTCTGGCAACTGCTTTCCCTGCCCTACGGTGGCTCTGTGGCTGTTTCCGCAGGGCTGCGGGGTGACCCCCGCCAGAGCCTCCGCGTGCAGATTTGCGCAGGGGCGTGTGGGTCCGGAGACCAAAAGGCAAACAAAGTCAGCAGATGCTATCGTAGCAAAATCAATTTTGAAAAATACATAACAGACAAAACACAAAAACTTTCAAATAGTCAATTTTTAATTAGGGAATCCCGGGCAGATAGGAGTGTAAGAAAGGGAAAGTCGTGTCCCAGACGTTACTCTCAGGGTTGTGGTAGAACCGGGCGGAGCGGTAAGAAAAAGGCCTAGACAGTTCTCACGGGGCATGAGGAGGAGGAAAGTCTCAATCATCCGGGAAGATTTTTTCCAGCTCTAATATATCTGATTCTGTGAATATTGACAGATTTGTTTAAGGAAACACGACAATGCAGGAAAGAAGCTAGACAGAACTTGCTAATAAACAAAGTATGTCGATTTCTGTGCCAAGTTATCTTGCCAATGCTCTTTAAAAATAAGGCTCAGATTATTATTAAGTGATAATTAAAAGAAAAACATATGCTCAGCACTAAGGCTTGATTTACTGGGGGATGGTAAATTTTGAAAACCCTGGCACTTCATAAATTTGTAATTTCTATTAAATAGTGGACTGACCCGGGCTAACGTATATGATTTAATTGATTAAAAATGCCAACGTATGCAAGATCAATTTTCTATTTCTCTTGCAATGAATTTAATTATTAATTCATCATGAGTTGTATAATTAAAAGCATTAAAACCTTTTAAAATTTGATTATTATAAATTCATGTTTTGAGAGAAAAATGAAGTGGAGCAATGTTCCAGCAAACAGAGGAAGAAAAGGAATAAACAGAGCCTTAAGAATGGTCCCTCTGAAAAGTTTAAACTTGATTGGAATAATGGTAGGGCCTTGTTTTTAATATAAAAGCAATGCCAATCTGCACAACAAATAAATTCTCTCATAAATTCTCATGGCTTTTACATTTATGATGAACACAGAAAACAATGGAAAATCCATCAAATCAGGCTATTCTCTCTGGAAACATTGGACTCCTGCAATCTTTCATCCACTTACAGATACTTATAACCAACCCATGTACCGTTTTGCCACATGCTACTTTCCTACAGGTGCTTAATACCTCTGTTCCGTAAGTTATTGGAACTCTGTTTCAAGGCCTGGTCCGCTGTAGCCAAGAGGCCAGCCACAGGAGGTTATGAAAAGAAAAGAGAGCTCTCTAATTTCTTTCCTTTAATTCCCAGAGCATATTATAGTAGCTCTCCGTCCAGTGTCACAGAGTTAAATGAATGTTACGTTCTGCTCAGGTGGGCGCCTGAACACAATTATGGAAATTCTCTGCAACGTGGGGAAAAGTTGGGAGGCGGTAACCTGGTTGACTTGCAAATTCCTGAGTTCTAACATGCACATTCTGCTTCACAAATGAAAGTTTATTTTATGAAAAACAATGCAGCTCTCCTTGGGCTTGTTAAAGGGCCACACAGTTCCCAGTGGCCGAAGAAACGTTGGTGCAGAAATCAGAGCCCGAGGTTCTTTGCCTGGAAGGAGCTGAAGAAATACAAACCTGCTTTTATAGAAAGCTTTCCAGAGATCAGACTGCTGTGATTAGGATGTGAAAATTGAGGGGTTTGCTTTCTAATATTTCCCTTTCCACGCTCCCCTTTGGGTCTTGACAATTAATGGGCCTACTTGGGGCTGAGTGCAGCTCGCTCTGTGATAATGGCTAGAAACCTATCTTGGCGTCAAAATAACTCTTCGGGAATTTCACTTTTCAGGCAATGAGAGACTCCAGAATAAACACTTAATCTCTGTCTGCCACATTCTTCCTAGTGACCTTTACAGAACCGCTAAAGGATCCACAAATTGGCAGCTGCTTTTTTCGAAGCTCACGCATGAAAAATTGTTGGCGGTCTGAACGTTTTATTATTTAGTATTAGACTGGCAAAATCGTTTTAGAGCACGAGTATTGAGCATTGCTGACTTCCATCTAGTTTACCCACGACAGAAGGGATCCACGTGGATTAAGGCAATAATTCAATCTGAATGTTTGCTTTGTATTTAAAAAACAAATGAAATGTTGAACAGTTGTCAGGTGTTAGCTTGATCCTTATTGTAACTCTTTGCTAAGATTACGAGGATTATACTGAGCACTTGAAGTAAGATTTGGATAGTGACAAATACCAGGTTACCATTATCTGGCTTCGGCATCAATCAAAGAAGTATTAAATAATCAGATAATGTCTCGGAGCTCTCAAAAAATAAATCCTTTTATGCTAATCCACACATGCTACTAATCATAAGGCAACTATACAGGAACTACACAGAAAGCAGTATACATGATTCCATTCACAGTTCCTGTACTAACTATAAAGCAAGAATTAAGGTATTCTGTTCTGATTCATCCACATGTCACATACCTTTAGGCAGTAAAAAGTGTCTATGGGGTGCAGCATCTGGTCTGGCTTATGAAATTCATTGTGGATCTTCATGCTGGCTTCTGGTAATTCCTTCGTATTTTTCAACAATCTTTGAAGCGACCTTCAAAGATTGAAATGTAATTATTATAGAATCATGGCATTTCGGATCTAAAAGAGACCTTCAAAATGGTTTAATCTAATCCATTCACTTTATAGGTAAGAAAACTCAAGGCTAAAGCGTTATTGTTCTTTTATAGCATAACTCAAAACTTCTGACCTACGGCGAAATTCTATTTTCATTACGCCAAACTACTCTGTTTTGTCTGCTTGCCTTCTAAATCATCATTGTTTGTGATGAGGAAAACAGAATTTTTTAACAGCTCTAGAACACTGCTTTTCATTGTCATGAGATGAAAAAATTGCCTTTATGAGCACCTTCAGTGAGCAGCGAGCATTCTAAGTATACCTAAAAGATAATCTGCTTACTTAGTACATATGTACTTGTTTGGTGACAATGACTGATCGACTCTGCTTTCCCTCTCTTCTACCATCCCGCTTCTCTCCTACATATGGTGACAACACTTTTTTGAACAGATGGTTTCTTCCTACTCACCATCCACTTTTCTCTGCAATTTGGTTTCCATCTTTCCTGAATGTACTGAAACCTGTGATCTATCCTACATCAAAGTCACCAGCCTTCCTCCTGCCATCTAGACTCTGCACTAGACAGAATTTAACCACCCTCTTTGCTCCCTAAACCCAGTTTTATTCTTCGCGATTCCTCCTTTAACTCCCTCTCAGTCTGTGGTTGTTTCCTTCATCTCAGGTTTGTTAGTAAAAAATTGAGAAGCTTGGCAATTTCTGAAACACTGAGAAGCATCAGTCTCATAGGGTTCAAAGGGAAAGACTGTGCACTTCTGAAGGCAAAATTAGGTCAACTGACCACGTGGCTTTCGTTACCTTTCCTCGCACACCATTTCAAGATTGGTGGGGCTACTCTTTCTGAAACCATCAAAATTGCATGATAGAACTATTTTCCCCCTCTTGGTTACTGTCCTATTAAGTAAGCGCTTGTTTACATATATATATCACCTTAATAATCCTCGTTACACCAAATCCTGCACCAGCCACCCCCTCATTTCTCTGTTCCCTTTCAGAATAAATTCAAAATTTATTTTGAATCAAAATTCTAGCCTGGACCTGCTGTCTGCTGCCTCTCCTCTCGATATCCCTCCTTAGGACACTCCAATTGGGCTTCTATCCTCTCTGCGCCATTGAAATGGCTCATGAGAGTGCCGCCAACGATCTCCATGTTGCCAAATCCAATGACCCTTTCCCTGCCTGGTTACAGCTGCTCACCAGCAGTTGGTACAGTGTGTGCTTTCCTTTTAAATTATTTTCTCCTCTGTGTTCTCTGACACAACCCTCTCCCAGTGCGAGCTGAGACTCAGGCCCTCTTTGCTTTTCTATCTTCTGTTCCTAAGTATCACTAAGCCTAATTATCTCACCCATAACTACGATTGTCAATACCTGGATATCTCCATGTTGCTGATTCTCTAGCCTTAACCTCTCCTCTGATATCCAAATTCCCATGTCTTTTGTTAAAGGATATCTGTTTTTGGTCTAAGTTCAAACTTAGCAAGACCACCCATCTACCATAGCCAGCTTCTTCCTCGCTTCCCACTGTCTCAGTAAATTGCACCACTAGCCACACAGTAGGTCAAACTCAAATTCTAGAAGCATCATCATTGATTGCTTTCTTTCTCTCTCTCCACCCACTTTCCATCCATCACAAGGCTTGTGCATGCTGTGTCTGAACTATCTCTAGAATCTGCACACTTGTCTTCACTGCTGCACATTCCATTCGGAATGCTGTTCTCTTGCGCATGTATTCATGCTCCAACGTCTTGGCGTTCTCCCGGCTTCCATTATGCCTTGGCTTTCTGCATGCATGCTGCACACAACAGCTGAATATGACTCAGGTTGTCACTGACAGATTAATTCTTTCTAATACTATTCAATTACAGGTAAATTTTAAAAATCCCTGTTCTTTATTGCGGTAGCATGCCCTATTGTCAGTAGTCCCCAACTTTCTTGGTACCAGGGACAGTTTTCATGGAAGACAATTTCTCCATGGACTGTGGGGTGGGGGTGGGACGGAGCTCTACAGCCCGGTCCCTAACAGGCCACAAACCAGTACCCGTCCTTAGCCTAGGGGTTGTGGACCCCAGCCCTCTATGCTCTGGCCACTGCCAGCTGCTCCAGCCTCATCTTCCATGTTCTGACTTACTCGGCACTTCCCAGGCACACTGGGATTTTTCTGTCCTTCAGACCTGAGCACAACATTCTATCTTAGGACCTGTGCTTTCCCCCAGTTCTAAGCTTTGTTTGCCTCTGTCCTTCTGTCATTTGCAGTATAACCCAAAAGTGATATAAAGTCTTTTTTTTTTTTGATCTCTTGATTTTTTTTATTTCGGCATATTATGGGGGTACAAATTTTAAGGTTTCAATAAATGCCCTTTCCCCCCTCCCCCTACAAGTCTGAGTCTCCAGCATGACCATCCCCCAGATGGTGCACATCTCACTCATTATGTATGTATATACCCGCCCCCCGCCCCCCTCCCACCTGCCCAATATCCTATTACTGTAGTACCTATGTGTTTATTTGTGAACTCTTTCACAAGAATGGAAGCTCCATGAAAGCAAGTAATGTGTATGTGTGTATTTTTGTTTGTTTTGTTTATTGTTTTTTTACTGGTGTTTCTCCACTGCCTAGAAGAATGTCTGGCACATGGCAGATGATTAATGAGTATGCATTTAGAAAATGAAGCATGAATCTCATAGACAGCAGGTCCTTGAATAGTGTTGTTTAGTGATAACACTGATGAGGAAGGGAAATTGATTCCTGGCCAAGGCCACAGTTTCTGTGGCGTCTGCTCATTCTCCCACATCTGTGTGGGTTTTCTCTGGGTCCTGCAGGCTCCGCCATGTCCCAAAGCTACTCCTCCATGACCCGTGCGAGTGAGTGTGGGCGTGTGAGCCCCTGCCACGGGGTGGCTCCTGGCCAGGGCATTGCTCCCCTTGCACCCTGAGATCCAGGAGGGGCTCTGACTACCTGTGACTCTGAACTGGAATAAGCAGATTGGAAAATTAACAAATGAATGAATATAAATTATTGTAAAATAAGATTTTGTAAAGTTTGGATAATCATATGAATTCATAACAGTACTAACAATACGTGATGTAGTAGGAAAGCATTCGACCTTGGTGAGCTTGCTGTATTTGTGATTGTCAAGTTTTGAACTCCTCAGTGGGAGGAGGTTCTCCCAACAGTTTTCACTTTGCAAAGATTTATTCCTTAATTAACCCACCACAACCCCTGTCACTCACTGATCCACCAAAAATTAGGCAAATAATGATCTTACTTGTTTGTATTCATCTTTTTTAAATGTATGTTTAGCTCATATGTATTGTGATGTTTGATATGAGAACATTCGGGTCTTTATTTCGATGTTTGGTGGTGTTTTTGTGACCAGAAATGTGCCATAGGGACTTAACTCTTGTTTATAACAATTAGCCTAGAGGAAAATTGGTTTCGTTATAGGTCATTTCACTTAAAGTCACAGTTTCCAAGAACCTCTCCGGGAACTTGAGTGAGGCTTTACTGTATAGAGGATTTGAATACGTGGCTACTGAGAGTTGCTCTGTACAAGGAACTCTTCAGGTTTCAAGGGGAAGCCAAAAATGACTAAGGAAAGAATTTTGACCTCCAGCTATTTATAATGCAATTGAGAAAATAAGACATACATAGATTAAGTATAAAGTCATTTCTGTTGTGTAGTGGAAGTAGTATAAACAAAGTATTAAAGTAACTGACAGAAGGAATTTGAGAAAGTTTTTGACATATCCACATGCTATCTATTGGGCATGGCAAAGAAGAAAAAACTTTACGTCACAAAATAACATGAGAGAAAATAGGGTGGTGGAGAAAAGCAAAAAAACATCCCAAACTGTGAATACTTGTATTTTGGAAGCATACCAGTAGGAAGAGAGAGACGAAACTGAAAAGCAGGTTGGATATGTCCTAAGTCAGCTTAAAGAATTTAGATTTTATTTAAGAGAAATTAGGAGTTGTGGAAGTGATTTGAGCAGGGTGATAATCCAATCTTAGAAACACTGTGGGAATTTTTCATGTGTTCATGCACATGTTTCTAGAATGTTTCTAGGAATCTGATTGTTGTGTTTCAGTAGTGCTTGAGAAACAGTAAAAGAATTCTTCAAAATGGAGGGAAGTGATATCAAACAGAGATTTGGAAGTAATGGCAAATACCTGAAAATAAATATGTGAGTAAATATAAAAGATTTAAGAGAAATTAATACTAATTTCTCTTTGGCAAATTTGGGGGCTCACTTCTGTGGTTTCCTCTGTTTTTGCTCCTCAGGTTTCAACAATTTTAGCCACAGATCTTTGCTTTGCAGTGTAGCAAAACTTGCCATCTGCTTTGGCCCATTCCCTGTCCCCACCCCACCCCTGCACCCACGCACACACCAGGGAGGTGAGAAATGCCTTGAGGGAATAAACCAAGGTAATTCTGTCACTTTTTTTCCTGCACGACTCTCTGTGTTGGTTACTTTCCATTGTATTCAAAGAGGTTTATTTTTTAATATTTTGTCAAGGTTTCACGATCGATGTCAACAGGAGGGTCAGCGACTCCAGCCTGGCTGGAACAACAGCTCAGCCAAGCAATCTTCAAGGAGAAAAATCAAAGCTGAAGAATTTAACTATGGATTTTTCAAGACAATTTATAAAGGTACAGCAATGAAGACAATATGGCTTGCTGTAAACAAAAATACATGAATAGAAGAGAGTCGAGAGTAGACATACACAGATGGCACTGAGTCTCAGAGGAAAAAGAACAGTGCTTTCAAATATTGGCACACGGGCTATTATCAATAATTATTTTGAAAAAAAATCCCTACACCTACCTCACATTATGTACAAAAATCAATGTCAGGTAACTTGTACATCTACATCTAAATTACAGAATAATAAAGCTTCTAGAAGGTGACATAGGAGAATACCTTAATGATCTTGGTCTAGGCAAAGACTTCTTAAACAGAACTAAAGATTAAGGAGAATATTTAAATATTAAACTACATTAAAACTACAAACATCTTTTCAGCAAACAACACCAATAAAAGAATGAGAAGGCAAGCTATAAAGAGGTAATTGTGTGTGGGTGGGGTTGTTTTGGATTTTTTTTTTGCACCCAAAATTGATGGAGTAACACTAACCATCTATCAGAATGGCAAAAATTTAAAAGATTCACAATACCAAGTATTGGCAAGGATATGTAGTACCTGGAACTCTCATATAATTTTTGGTAGGTGAGTAAATTGGTAACACCGTTTTGGCAGGATCTATTAAAGCTAACATTAGCAAGACATCTAAAATTGGGCGATTCTACCTCTAATATATTCCTAACAAAAGTTTATACTTATATTTACTGAAAGATACATACAAGAATGTTCACACTAACATTATTGGTAATAGCCAACAATGTAAACAATATGAATGTGTATCAATAGTATAACAGACAAATAGATTGACATATACAAAGGAATGCTGAGCAATGGTGAACATGAACAAAATAATACTGCATGCTATAATGCAGATGGATCTCATAAAAGTAATATGAGCAGAAGGTGACAGATACATACGTACAGCATATATAGCATTTGTCATATTAACATATATGTGAAGATCAAAACAGGCAAAAGTAATCAGTGATGTTGGAAGTCAGGATAGTGGTTATTTGAGGAGAAGATCAGAGAGTAGGAAGGAGCATGAAGGAGATTTCTGAGGTTCTAATACTCTTTACCTGGGTGTAGTTTACATGGGTGTGTTTACCATGGGAAAATTCTTCGAGCCCTACCTTTTGGTTTGTATATTTGTATGCCTACTGTGCTTTGATAAAGAAGAAGCTCGTTAAACATGAAGTTTGGTAGGACACAAGGCATTGGCAGAATGATAAACTGGCAAGAGAAAACAACAATAGGTCACAAAGAGATTTATTGAAAAAGCCAAATACATTTATGTGCAGATGTCAAATATAGGGTTTATAATGTTGCTTCTCTTCTTAAAGCTGATATGGAATAGTACACACACACAGACACACACACATATACCCCCCAGGATACCTCTTCTTTCCGTCTCTTGACTTATAGACATAAAGGACATTTGAGGTTCTTTTAAGGAATCCTTAGATTCCCTGCCCCAAATCTCTGCAAATCAACTAGATGACATTTTCCCTGTCCTGTATAATGTCACCTGAGCTTAAAGACAGAGCCTCTAATAAAACAACTCTCTTACTCAAACTTTTAAATTTTGAATCCTTTGGAGAATGGAGTATATTTAGGGCAATTCTCCCCAAATGTCTGCTCCCTGTCTCCTAAGGGTGACAGCGGGCTTGGGTTGCCACATGAGGCCTACGATTCGCCGAGACTCTCTTCCCACCATCAGGCACTGTTCAACGTGCTTCCGCGTATTAAATCAACAAATCTTCACAATCACCTCACGGAGTAGATATTATCATGATCCCAATTCTCAGATTAGGAAACTGAGGCCCAGAGAGTAATTCGTCTAGAGTCCCAGAGCCTCAAAGTGGCAGAACCCATTTTCAAAGGGAGGCTGCTGGTCTCCAGTGTTTATCAACTTAATCACCACACTCACTACACAGCCTCTCTGTGAGGGACGGCAATGGGGAGGTGTTTATTTTAGGCGATAATGAGCCATCCCAGGAAAGTACACTTCGTAGGGCCATGGTGTTTATAAATACAGGTGCTAGTGAGTGCTTGAAAGAAACTTCACATTGAGACTAAAGGCAATGAAATGGATATATGTCTCCCCAAAATCTATACTGTATCATTTTTGTGTTAAAAAATTACTTAAAAATGTTTTGTAGTTAGTTTATCTCTATGGAATTTTCTTTTAGTCATTCAACATAATGCTTTTGAAATTTATCAGTGTTGAGACATTGGCTCTCAGTCACTTTAACTGCTGCACAGACTTTCTCTGTACAGGTGAACATTCCACAGTCTAGTTATCTATCCTCTTATTGATGGGGATTTAAAACTACTTTCAATTTTTGTACTGTTACATAATGCTCTAATGAACAGCCTTATGCAGCTCACCTTGGACACATGTATTAAATCAGGAGGCAGCCAACTGTTTCTCTAAAGGTCCAGATTGTAAATATTTTTGACTTTGTGGGCTGTAGGGTCTCTATAAGCAATTATTCAATCTGCCATCATAGCTCAAAAGCAGCCATGGACAATACATCAGTGAGTGAGGATGGCTGTGCTCCGACACACTTTACTCACAAAAACAGGCACTCGACTTGTGTACTATCGTTTGCTGACTCTTGTGGGTGAGTTTTTCTAAGGCAATGGCTTTTAAAACTTATTTAAAGCCAACAACCCACTCTGTGTGTGTGTGTGTGTGTGTGTGTACTTATTCATATATATAAAGAAAATAAAATAAAAATTTTATAAAATAGCACTATGCCAATAGCAACACACTGTGGTAACTTCTTATCTGGTTACTTTTTAAAATTATGTTTCCTCAATCTGAAAAAGAGCATTTACAAAAAAATTAATAATTAAAAAAAAACCTTATGGCTAACATCATAGTTATTGGAGAAAATTGTAATGCTTTCTCCATGAGTTTGGGCATAAGAATAACATGTTAGTTCACTAATACTTCTGCCACTCAGGATTGTAGCAGAGGTGTTCAGTTTACGTAAGCAAGAAAAATCAATGAAAGTTATAAAGTTTGAAGAGGCAAGACATTTTAATTATGAAAGAATTGTGGATGTAGATAATCTAAAAGAATCTACAAATAATCTGTTAGAATTAGTAAGTGAATATAAGAAAGTTACTGGATGCAAAGTCAATATACAAAAATCAATTATGTTTCTAGACACTAGCAATTGACCATTAGAAAATTATAAAATAAAATTAACATACTATGATATGCAGTAATTTTAAAAACAATAGAGATCTTGGGAATACTCCAATGAAAAGTAGCTACAAACCCTCAGCATACAACAGCACACAACTGCAGTATGTTGCTATTGCCATTGTGCATTGAAGATCAATATTGTTAAAATGTCAGTTTTCTATGTATTCAATGGAATCCCAATAAAAATCTCAGAAGTTTTTTTTAAAGAAATGTATAAGATGATTCTGATACTTAGGTAGAAATACAAAGACTTAGAATGCCCAATAAAACACTAAAGAACAACAAAATTAGAGAATATACACAGTACTAAATATTAAGACTTACTGTTAACTAACCCACAAGGGTGTTCTCTCTGTTGCTTGCCACACAGAAAGCCAATTACTGAGACAACAAGGATTGTCAAGGAAGAAAGGATTTATTATGGAGAACACATCAACCAGGATGTGAGAGTAATGTACCACTTCAAATCCACCTCCCCAACCAACCAGGTTAGGGTTTTTTCTGAAGGTAAAATGAATAATGCATGAAGTGAGTGAGCATCATTGCATATTTGGGGAAGAGTGCAGGGCACACAAGTACAGTAAAAAATCATGCTAGTATATACATTGCATGATCAAAAAATGGCAGACAAATCCCTCCCAGGGCAGGGATTTTGGTAGTATAATGAGCTAGGGGTTGATATTGGTCATTCTTTCAGCCTTGTGCATGGGCAGGATGCAGGGGGTGGGCTGCTCAGTGGGTCATTGGGCACAAATGGTGGGGGGGGCGTCACTTATCTTGTCTTCTCTGGATAAACAGGTGGTGTAAGACTTTATCATTATCTCATGGCTGCAAGGAGGCTCTGCCATTCCTGGGAAAGAAATTTAAAAGGGGTTGCATCAGTGCAACAGAAAGATTCATAGTTCTGGTAACATATCTTACTGGCCTGGGAATGTGAAACATAAGAGAACTGCAAAAAGGCATTTTTGTTCAAGGAGGTGGTTACATTACTATAAAAGTATGTAATTTAAAGTTGTGTGGCACTGGTACCAGGGTGGACAAACACACTATTGGAAAGATAAGCTTTAGAAACAGATCCTCACATAAATCATTACCTGACTTACATTAAATATTTAAGTGAAATACAGTAGGGGATGGATTATTTTCTTTTTAATATTTGCTCTTGCATTAATCTCTTATTGGAAAAACAAAATCCCTACCTCACACCATACACAGACTTTACTTTGACATGAATCACTGACCTAAATATGCAAAACAATAAATAAAGCTTCTAGAAGAAAATATAGAAGAATATCTTCACAAGCTTGGGATTGTAACACAATAACCTCATAAGGTATGTATTATCATGATCTACCATAAAAGACCGATGACATGAAACTCTATTAAAATTAAGAACTTCTATTTACTAAAGCAACACTGGTAAGAAAATTACAAAATAAGCCATATACAAGGAGAAGATACTGGTAATGTATAAATCTGACAAAATACTTTTACCCAAAATAGAAAAGAACTTTAAGTCAATGAAAAAAAATTTTTTTTAATGAGCAAAAGACTTAAACAGGAACTTCTTAAAAGAACAGATTTCAATAAGCTATGCAAAAGTACTCAACATCACTAGAGAAAACATCACTATCAGAGAAAAGCAAATTAAGATCATTATGAAATACTAATATACATCCACTATATAGCTAGAATTATAAAGAACAGTAACAAGTGTTAGCAAGCATTTGGAGTGAATTTTACATATTTCTGGTGAGAGAGTAGATTGGTATAACCATTTAAAAACTATTTGATGAAGTCTGACAATAGTTAACATATTCTTACCCTATCACCCACCAATTCTACTAAGTATATATTAGAAACAATTTCAATGTTCATTGTCAGTACAATGTGTGCATTAAATGGAATAAACTCATATAGTAGAATACACAGCAATATAAAAAAATGAACCACTACTGTATGCAACAACGTGAATGAATCTCAAACACCATGTTGAGTAAAAATGCCCAGACACTAAATGTGTTCTGTATGATTCGATTTATATGAGGTCCAAGAACAAACAAAAGTGTGCTATGGTGAAGGAAATTAGAAGAGGCACACCTCTCAGTGTGTATATTGACAGGTGGGTGACAGCCCATGGAATGGGGAGATTTGGGTTAGGTAGGGGCAGAATGAGGGAGGCATCCTGAGTTCTGAAAATATCCTATATCATAAATTTGGTGATGTTCATATAGTGCCAAATTTCATGAAGCAGTACACTTAATGTTTGTACACTTTATGCAATTTTAATTTAAAATTTTTTAATTGCATTTCTAAAAAAATGTATAGTTTTTGCAATTTAAAATTTTAGTTAAAAAATTTAAAATTTTTAAGTAATCATTTAAACTAACTTTTAAAAAATTAACATCATCTTGGTTATGTATAGTCTTTTGCACTTCCATATAAATTTTAGAATCATTTTTTTGATCTCCGCAAATTCTGCCACGATTTTGATTTGAATTACATTCAATGTGTAGAATCAATTTGGTCAGAATCGTTATCTTTACACTCTTCAATCAAGGAGCTTTGTGTTCAGATTATCTTTAAGTTTTTTTAATGTTATATAATTTTCAGTGTAGAGACTTTTCTTCTGTTCCATTCATTCCTAGGCATTTGATGTTTTAGATCCTATTATATGTAAAAGTTTGTCTTTACTGTATTTTCAAATACTCTTGCATACATATTTTCATTAGGCACTTGAAAGTACTTATTTTCTGGCAGGTGAGATTGGTTTAATTATTATTACTAAAGTAAGATTGGTTAAATATCATTGAAGTTCACGTAGTAGCTTAAGAACAATGTCAAGAATAGATTCTAATTATGCGGCACCCAATCAAGACTGTAAATTATCAGTGGTCACAGCGAGTGTGACAGAAGAAATAGGGACAGAGGACATAACATAAACCATCGTCAAGAAGGCTAGGTTAGAATGCAAACTTTTTACCTCTATATACATTATAGTCACAGAAAACATCTACATTCTCTAGCTTCATACATATTAATATTTGGGATAAATCGAGTCTGTTTTACAATTCTTAACTATGGCTCACTACAAAAATAACCATTTGAAGACAGAATAGGTTAGCTCTAAAAACAATAATTGGACATCTGTTGATAGTAATATTTATTGATCTTTGTTATATGCATGATACTATTTCAGGTGCTTTCACATATTAATTATTAATATTTTTACAATCATCTATGTTTTATTATTTCCATTTTACACAAGAAGAAATTGGGGCTTAGAAGAGTTAACTATATCTCTCAATATGACAAAGCTGTAAGGGGTGGAGACATGCTTCAAAAGCTGGGTCTTCAAATTCCCCAGCCTGTTGTTTGAATCAAAAACCTATGTCATCTGTATTTTCAGTCAAAGAGAGCAAAACATTGGTTCATCAAATACTTTTTTTAAGAGAGATACATATACTGATTGAGAGTGGGGTTTCTTTTGTGTTTGTTTTGAGATAGAGTCTCACTCTCTTGCCTGGGCTAGAGTGCCATGGCGTCGGCCTAGCTCACCGCAACCTCAAACTCCTGGGCTCAAGCCATCCCCTTGCCTCAGCTTCCCACGAGTCTGGGACTACAGGCACATGCCACTGTGCCCAGCTAGTTTTTTCTATTTTTAGTTGTTTTGGCTAATTTCTTTTTATTTATAGCAGAGACAGAGTCTCATTCTTGCTCAGGCTGGTCTTGAACTCCTGAACTCAAGCAATCCTCCCACCTCAGCCTCCCAGAGTGCTGGGATTACAGGCATGAGCCACCACGCCCGGCCTGATGGAGAATGTGTGCACACTGAACACGAATGTGTGTGTGCGTGCATGCGGTGAATATGCGTATGTGTCTGCAGGTAAGGCCGACAATGCCCTAGTGCTGGAGTAGCCAAGACCTATCTAGGGCAAGGCAATTGGAACTTTAGTACCTGTTTTCCCTGGGAAAACCACATTGGATACAGGAAGAAATGCAATGTGCTTTATGGCTAGAGTCCAACTCATTGGGAGGTCACATTTTTCAAATGCGAGCTTTTTAGTTTTATATGTTTACTTGTTTATTTTGTAACCACTGGGACTTTTCGGGACTTGAACTCTTACTATTTCTTAAATATATTCTGGTAAGGATATTTAGATGTTCTCTTCCATGTACAACTTCAAATTAGGTTCAGAAACTCAAGGCAAGGTTATTCTGTCTGTCCTAACCCTTAAAGTTAATGACTTCTAATTAACCCAGCAAGAAGCTAATGACTTGTAATCACTTGCCAATTGATTCTGAGCATTTTCTTTGTAAAATTAGTCCCGGTGAACTTGGAAGGCTCTGGCTGAGAGAAGGTAGAGGAGGATCAGGGATTGGGAAGTCACTCACAAGGTGAGTTCTGGAACATATTCAGGGCAGTGGGAAGCATATTTGTGGGCTTTTACCAATTATTTTAAAACCTATGAATGGTATTATAAAAGAAGCTGCATATATTGGCGATTATATAACTGAAACACTGAAAATCGTTACCTAATGTCAGTTCAGTGACCTTAGTGTTTATCATTTGCATCAATTCAGCTACTAAAAGGGAAATAAGCACACCAATTATATACCAGATAATTGATCTGATGAGATACTTCACTTACAAAGATATGTTTACTTCGCTTGATTAAAGTCATTTCATTAGATGAGAGATAGAACATGTATGATTATGAATCAAACATTTATCTAGAATCTGCTCTTGGGCCAGCCTTTGGGATATGCACTGGGCATAAAAGGAAGAATAGTCTACAGCCCCTTTCTCCAGGAGTTTACAGTTTATGGCTGAGTTTACACCCAGCCCAGATTAACAAATGATCATCTACAGAGCTCTATGACAAAGGAACACCCTACAAGTTTATTAAATTTGAACATGCTTGTACAGTCCTCTCAGGTCCTTCATACTAAGCATACATATATTTCTTTACCTCTTAAAATCTGCCAGGTACTAGTCACATTGAAGTTCAGGAGGCTGACAAGGGAATCTACTATAAGGAAGATTTGATGAAACAATAGTGAATTTATTTGAACTGCAAGCAGTGTTTCAGAGAATACTCAAAAAAGAGTCTGTACAACTTCAGCCATGGAATAAGATTCAAGACTAACATTATTCAAAGGCATTATACGTTTAAAAGATTGACTTACGATTAAATATTACTGGTGGTAGTAGAGAATAAACAACTGGAAAAACTTGTCATTGTTAGTTATTGCACTTTTAGATAAGAAAATATACCAAAAAAAACCTGAACGTATACAACAATTTACACGCTCGTGTTTCAAAGTTCTTTGACAAGGAGACTTTTAAAAAACCAAATTTCATAAAGCAAAAAAAGTTCAATGCTTCAAATATTTTCCTCTTTTTTCCCCCTAGAAAATAGTTAAAGAAAAATTCAGCTCTATCATTTTTTTTCAATAGAAAAACAAGAAGATCAGAATTATCAGCAATAATGGGCCCTCATCCAGCTATGGCCTTCTCTGCTTTTAAATGTGGTCAATAACTTATTTATCCTCAGTCTTGCAGCAAAATCACCCACAGGCCCTTTCATTTTTACCTAGCACTCCTTTTTTTAAGTGCCTGCCAAAACATCCTACTTAACGGCCATGGCAAGAAAAATAATCATATTAGGAAAGCAACGAAAGAATAAGGCCATTGTGTGTGCAGGTACCGTCCAAACTAGCCTGTCATTTTCCCCAGGAGGGATTGCTGGACTGAATCGACAACTCAGAGTCTGGGCTCTATTCTCAGACCAACCACTGTCCTTGTGTGTGACCTCAGACAGGCCTTTTTTTTTTTTTTTAATTTTTTTTTTTTTATTTTGGTATATTATGGGGGTACAGATTTTAAGGTTTCAATAAATGCCCATTTCCCCCCCTCCCCCCAAAAGTCTGAGTCTCCATCATGACCATCCCCCAGATGGTGCACATCTCACTCACTATGTATGTATATACCCGCCCCCCTCCCCCCTCCCACCTGCCCAATACCCTATTACTGTAGTACCTATGTGTCCACTTAGGTGCTACTCAGTTAATACCAGTTTGCTGGAGAATATATCTGGTGCTTGTTTTTCCATTCTTGGGATACTTCACTTAGTAGTATGGGTTCCAGCTCTAACCAGGAAAATATAAGATGTGCTATATCACCATTGTTTCTTAGAGCTGAATAGTACTCCATGGTGTACATATACCACATTTTATTAATCCATTCTTGGATTGATGGGCACTTGGGCTGTTTCCACAGCCTTGCAATTATGAATTGTGCTGCTATAAACATTCGAGTGCAGGTGTCTTTTTTGTAGAGTGTCACTGGATCATTTGGGTAGATGCCCAGCAATGGGATTGCTGGATCCAGACAGGCCTTTTGATCTCTCTGGTCTTGTTTCTTCCGTTGGTTGGGTGTGGGAGCACTTGAATGTGTGTTTGAAAGCACCTGGGCATGGCTGATCAGATGCATGATACTTTAGCCTCAAGTTTTATGGGGCGCTATCACCTTAATTTTGTTCGGTTTAGTTTAATGGTGTTAATTGATTTCAGTAATTCTGACAAAAATATTGAAGATATACATGCATATATTTATGTATATATGGGTGTGTATAGAAATACATATAAAATAAATGTATATAACTATATGATATATTATAATAAGCCTTATAAGGCAATGAACAATTCATTATAGTAAGGACATTGTCATTGCACTTTTACTGACTACAGAGGCCAATTTGCGAACCATTGGAACAATAATCAGGAATCTCTATTTTTTGAGGATTCATGCATCTGATTGCCTCTAAGGACAGGAATAAAAATGATAATTTAGCATGGTAACAGTGGCATGTCAGAAAAAAAATAAACTCACAGTTTTCCTTACAAAACAAAAACTAAGATATGACCGGTTTTTGTTGTTTGCTTCAGACCAAGGGCCAGCATTTCTTATGCTTTCTCTTCTCATCCACAAAAGCCACTTTTTTCCTCTCTCTTTCTCCACACGATGACTCTGAGTACCACGAATCCCAAGGGGGGATCTAGTTTAAAAATACAGGAAAGTTCAACCCCAACTCCTGCTTGCACCAGTAAACCACAGTACATCATCCTTACAGATAAATATAAAGAAGAGTCATCCATTGATTTTTCCTCCAAACTACACAGTTCTCTGAGTAAAATTAATAAGGACAGACACCATTATGCACTATTAGCGCTGGTAAAATGTTTATGTAAAGAGCCCACCGCAAAGAGGAAAATGGAAATGGTAGTACATCACAGGTACAGATTTTTTGCCTTGCTACTGCCTCTGTCTGCAAGGTAATTTTCCCAGATCTTTGCATAGTTTCTTATTTCTCATTATTGAGGATTCAGCTCAAATGTAATCTACTGAGAGAGGCTATTCTTAACTATCCCACCTGATGAAGTGCCCCAAACTCCCTTTTCCACATTACCTGGTTTAGTTTTTATAGCACTTTGATCTTTATTTATTGTTGTCTTGGTAATTGGCTGTCTGTCCCATTTGCCCGTGAGCTTCACAGAACTGGGAGCTTGCCTTTCTGATTCACCACAGTGATCTCAGTGCCCGGAATAATGCTTGGCTTACAGTAAGCGCTCATGAATATGTGATCAGTGAATGAATGAATAAATGATATGCTCATTTTCTTATTGTAAAGAAAAGGATTGCATAGAAGCAAAAGGGTGACCAATTTTGAACCAAGCTGTAGGCTAATTTCCCATGGAAGTACTTACCGTTTACAGACAATGCTTATTGCACACTTGCATTTTCAGACCTGAGTGTGTTAGCCTCCTGAAATTTTGTGTATAAGAGCCACCTTAGATAATTGTGGATAATATGAAAAAAGAATACATAAATAACAAATGAAAAGTATTACAGCAGAGAAAAATCAACAAATCCAGGCTTCTTTAAGTGACAACTGGCTCAAAGTTGAATTCCTAAGTAATTGAATTAGAATGAAGTTACCCTTTCTTAATGAATTTGCAGATTGAGATCTACTAACTCTAGCAACATTATAAACTAATGAAACATAGCAATTATAAATCAATCAAAGTAGATTGTAGCAATAAATATTTAGAATCTGGTTCCCTCATAGGTGACCCAAGGATAGCCAGACAATACAACACAAAACAATAGGAATTGTTTATGCCAATGTATGTTCTAATGTGTTACTAATTGTGTTAAACATCTTTCATTATTTGAGTTTGAATTCCCATTAAAAGGAAAACCTTAAGAAACAAATGGTATTTTCTTAGCCATAAAAATCAAAATATTAGTTGTATGACTCTTAAAGTACTTTCTATGGCTAACCTTTTGCTATAAAAATTTGATAAATTGTTATATAATTTAAAAACATAATATAATCAAGAGACAAATTAAATGATTTTGATTAAATCATGCTTCAAGAATACTTATCCAAAACATTTTCTTTCTTCATCTAAGTGTCAAATCTTCCATAAGGCAGAACTTTAGGTAGTAGCTGCAAGCCAGAAAATTTAGTTGCAGATGCGTAATAGGCATTCTTGCATATTTAGGGTAGAACAAAACCCTCTTAATTTATTGTGTACTGCATTAATAGAAAAATAGCATAAAATTATATTTTTTAACCTTTCCTTGGTTTTACCATTTGGGAAAATTTTTGTTTTAGGTTAAATTCCAGTGATGAAGATATTTATAATTCATTCTATCATTTATACTTAAAAAACAAAAATTAGATAAAAATATAAGTAAATTTCAAAATCAGGATTTGTGTTACTGTGGAAGGTAAATATATAGGAAATAGAGTTACTAAACTGTAATGACTTTTTTTTTTCTTTAAGGCTAATCCAGGGTCTCTTTCTATAATGTAATATCTTACAGACAGACCTCCAAGAAAAAGTGATTCTGAAAATCTGACACACCTATGCTGGAATTCCACATGATTGTACTGAAGATTTACTGTTGAAAACACGTCTTTGCATAGCTGAAGGTTTGGAAAAATGCTAATGCTGCGCAGAGAATAAACATCAGTTTGTTAAAATCAATGGCGCAAGTTGTGGACTAATAGAAGGATTCATCATAAACCAACACAGAGACACTGAGCATTCAGCACAAGCTGAATGAAGGCTCCTAATGAATATTCAGTAATCAACATGTACAAAGCATTTTGAAATATTTTTTAAATCACCACTTAGAATAATTTCTGAGCCTTTTTCTCATTTCCCTAGGGAAATTTTTAGTCACTTACCAAGAGATGCTTGCAAAGCACTTTTATCCTGGAAGATGATCATTTAATGCCAATGATTGATTGACATCTGAGATATGTCAGGTAAATACCTTGGTCCTGGACAGAAGAGCTTCTAAGTCACACATGCCTTCCTATAAAATGAATATTGAAGTTTGGAAATGTATATATTATAATCACCCCTCTGAACTTGCATGTAATTCATACAATCTATGTAAATTCTAAAAAATATGTGTAAAATGGACAAGGTCATGGCCAAATTTGATGTGTAATGTGCAAGAGAATATTACTTAATAGTTTTTAATTAAGAAAAATTTCATTAATTTTATAGTTTTATTTTTATTTTAAATGATTTTGAACTTAAACTATTTATATTTCCTAAATTCTTCTGTGTTTCTTTCTCACAATCACTGCTGAACTTAAATTTGCCATTCCCTTACTGTTAGGGACACAGTCACTTAAAAATGATTTGCTTCTTTAAAGTGAAGTCCAGAGATGATATTGCAATATCATATTCTCAGGGTACCCTGATCATAATTCTGAGAAAATATTGACAAAGTTATTATTTTTAGATAGTAAGTACCAGTAATACCGTGTATGGAAATCAGACTAGTTAGCACACATTAAAGCCACCCCATTAAGGTCAGGAAAAAATAGTGCAAGAAAAACAATTTTAAAACGCTTAGATTAATTTTTTGATTTTTCATCTATCGAGTTATATCCAAGCTCAGTCTTCCTTTCTTCCTCTGTTTCTTTATATATTTTTAGAGATTCCTGATTCTATAAGCATGAATGAAAGATAGCTCATAATAAAATTTGGTTTTCAGTTTATTAGGGGAGAGAGGCAGGGAAGGAATAATTAAAATGCAAGCTAACATGTAGAAATCGTAACCCTCACACATTGCTGGCAGGAATGTAAAACAGTGCAGCCAGTGTGGAAAAGAATTTGGCAGTTCCTCAAACTGTTAAACATAGTATTACCACATCATCCAGCAATTTCACCCCTAGGTATTTACCCAAGAGAAATGAAAACATATGTCTACACAAAAACACACAAAGGAATGTTCATAGCAGCTTTCAGCATAATAGCCCCAAACTGGAAACAACTCAAATGTACATCCACTACTGATGAAAGGATAAACAAATGAGGTATATCCATACATTGGAATATCATTCAGCAATATAAAGGAATGAAGTAATGATACTTGCCATTACATGGATAAACTTCAAAAACATTCCTAGTTAAAGAAGCCAGTCACAAAAGACCACACGTTATATTTATCCATTTATTTGAAATGTCCAGAACAGGCACATTTATACAGAAATGTCATAGGTCGGTGGTTGCCTAGAGCCAAAGACAGAGAGGTAGGTAGAGATGAGAAGGACGGGCAGTGACTGCTACTGAGTACATGGTTTTGAAGGAATAAAAATGTTCAGAAATTAGATGACACGATTCTACAATTTCACGACTATACTAAAAATAATTGAGTTGTACATTTAAATGGTAAACTTTATGATCTATAGATTGTATATAAATAAAGCCATTAAAATACAAACTGATATGTTTTAATACAAAAAAAAAGTGCTCTTGAAGATTGGAAAATAGAATGAATAATTCTTCGTGTGGTAGGGTGAGGGAGGAATACACTATTAGAAGCTTCCTACAAAAGGAAACTGTTAGGCTGGATCTTGAAGAATAAGCAGAAGTTCTCCAAGTTGAGAATATCCATCATGCTAGACAGAGGGGCGAGAGCGTGAAGACAGGAAGGAACAGAGCTTATTTGCTGAATGATTGAGTAACAGAAAAATAGCGTTTATGGCAGGAAAGTGGCTGGAGTGGTAGAGAATGAGAGGAAATAAGACCAAAAAGGTAAAAAATAAGACCTTGAAAAAACCCTTTAGGTCATGTTAAGAAATTATACATTTCCTTGTAGATGACAGAAAACTATTTTTAAAAATTGAAAATAAAATTGGCATAATCATTTTTGTTTTTCAGAAATAAAATTCAAATCTTCAGATAAAATTTAAATCTCTGATCAAAATGGTCTACAAAATCTAGAAATTAATGGGGCGCTAACTAGTTCTGATTGTCCCATAATCCTAATCCTATTTTTCCTTGTTCCTTTTTTTTTTTTTTTTTTCTTTTTTGGTTGATAAACAGAACTCTTCCATTTTCTGGGAAGTATTACTTTTAACTTTGTGGTTCCAGAGGGAGCTGCTATATACTTACAAACATACCTCCCTGGCCACAGGGATATCCTCAAGCCAAGTAAGGTCAAGCATCATAAACCATGATACTATTCAAAGTCTTTGGCCCTTTGTCATCATTTTTTTTTTCTAATTGGGACTGAGAAACAAGAGTCTCTTTCTGTTTGGTGGTGAAATCAGAAGGATGAGTTAACCCAAAAGCTACTGGTATCTTTGGTGCCTGTATCACAGAGAATGTTTGTCTAAGAAAATGAAGCACAGTAGCAAAAGCAGGCGGCAATAAGAAACCAAGGGCACCCTGACGATATTCAAATCCATGGTTCTGACAGCCCCCGAGGCCACACCCTGCCCTTCTTGTCACATGGTAATATGAGCCATTCATTTCCCCTTTTGGATTAAGCTGGTCAAAGTAGGATTTCTGTCACTTACGGCAAAATATTTCTAATAGTAGTAGAGTTAGCTGGTTAACCAAACACTAGCAGATTCTTGCTGGCTTATTTTGTACACCTGAATTGTACACCTGTCATCTGATAACTATGCTCTCTGGTTTAGCTGGAAGCTGGATATTCAAAAGCAAAAGCTTAGCGTTTGCACTGCAGAAGGGGAAACTTGAAAAAAAAGAAATGAAAACATTGCATTCACTTTTGACATCGGTTCCTGGCTACCAGACGACATGATATCCTAACGGGACACATTGACTTTTAGTAAGCTATTTGCAACTAATAACGTAGGTACCAAATATCTAGTATCTGTGCAACAACTCTCCCTCGTGCTCTTGGCAGCCGGGGCTCACAGACAACAGAACTGTTTCACTGAACCTGGAGATGCTGCAGAATTCCTGAGCAGCCCTTGAGAAAAACCACTGACAAGTAGAGTTTGCATGCAAGATAAAAATCTGCCTGCCGGCCCTGGTTTAGGATAATGAGAATTTATCTTATGTAGCAAAATCATTCTGACCCCTCTTCTGTCCTTTATATAAAGTTCTACCAACACCAGTCTAAGACTGAAGGCCAGCTCTCAGGAAATCTATTATTCATGTATGCCACAGTGTCAGTTTCAGCAAGGAGTCACCTTTCCAAGTACATGTGCCTTTTAATCCTTTACTATAAACACTGGATGAAAGGATTTCCTTTTGGTGATAAAGAATTCCAGGCATCTGAGAGCAAATGGAAGCGTTATTTGGGAAGACTTTTTCCAGAGCCTCTGAAAGCCCACCATGTGTTTGGGGCTAATCCACCTTTTTCAGAAGTCACACTACCTACCTTTCAAGCACCAGGCCCACTCTAGACAAAGAGAATTTGAGAGAAAGTCTGATCTGGTTCATTAAAGTATACTACATAAAGGCAAAGACAGCACACTGTTCATCTTATAGATCAGTTCAGAAGTCTGTCAAACCTTATTTCACTATATCCCTCAATATTCTATGGACCTAAAGTTAAAAGTGGCATATACATGTATTTTTTTGCACCTAACATATTCTTTCATTTCTCTTAGCCAATGTGATAGAGAAAAATCAACCAGCTGTTTCCAAAAATCTAAGCCCCTGAATCCTTGCAACAACTGTTAGGAGTCTGTTCCCTTATAAATGCACACACACACACATACACATCTATTCTTAGGAGATTATGGCAATCTAAGGAGATTATATCAATTTACTTTAATGCACATGCACACTTTTATGCCAAGGGCAGAAATTCAAAAAGTGTCTGAAGAGAAAACCTGTCACCTTATTCTTTCCCTGTTAAAGTGGTCTCATTGTTCTTTGTTTCTTATCATGATGTTGTCAAGAGCAATGAAGGATCTGAGATTTTTATCCTACTTGGAAGCTAATAAGTTAGCCTGCCACACTTTCATGACTTCTGTCAAAAATCATGAGACTCGTAGGTCAGAGACAAAGGACTTTATTCCTCAAGAACCAGCAGTAGCCAGAGTATCAGCATTGTCTTGCTTCAATTCTACAGGCTTAATTCCTAAAGGGCAACTTAAAGAGAATGAATTGACAATTGTACCTGCAATGGCAATAAGTTGTCTTACGGGAGAGGAACCCTGAGATTGGGGAACCCAGATATTTTATAAGGGGCAGTGTGCCTACATGCCCATTTTTCTAGAGGAAGATATTATTTTATTATTATTATTTAAACAAATCTGCCCTTTTCTCTGCAGAGACACTTATCTTTATCTTCCAAAGCTATTTGCTGTAACAAAAACAAACAACAAAAAAAATCCTTGGGAAAAATACCAAGGAACAACAGTAGTCAATCCCTCTGTTCACAAGACATGTAGAAATTCAAGAGACATGGAGAATTATCTCCCAATAGATATGTACAACAAATTCTTATTTGCTAATTAATATAGATTAGTTCTTAGTAAGAGCAATGTAAGCCCAATTAAACTAATAGTGATCAATAGATTTCATGATAAATGTTCTCACAGAGAATTTTCTTAGTGTACTGTCAATCAACTACTATCATGTAATTGTGAGAGAAATACTGTCAATATATAAATTCAGAAAATATCAAATTTCAAAAAGGAATAGTTGCCATTCTATCCCTGTCTTACTCCAACAGGGGTAAATACAGTAAACACATTCAGGGGAAGATTTTATAATTAGAGGGGCAGCTTCATCCAATAAAGATCAGTCCTTTAAAAATGATGTAGTACACATGAGAGACATCGGTTTGTCTTTGTGACAAATTTGTAAAAAATATGACAATTTTGTGTGGCCCAGGAAACCAGCTTTATTTTAGATAAAATATGTAATTGACTAAAATAAACATCATATATTTATGCTACAAAATGACAACTCACATCATATTTTATCATTTTAGTTTTAAACTAAAGCCGGGCATGGTGGCACGTGCCTGTAGTCCCAGGTACTCCGGAGGCTGAGGCAGGAGGATCGCTTGAACCCAGGAGTTTGAGGTTTCTGTGAGCTAGGCAAACCTATAGTATTGCTAACTAGAAACAAAATGTGACACATACTACCCTGTAATATTAATCAAGTGATTGAAATAACTCCACAATTTTGGTTGTAGATTTGTCAGGTTTGTAAAATGCCATAACCCACAAACATGACTCACAGAAGTTTTGCTCACAGTTAAGCATAATGATTCCACGTCCAAGCTTGTTTCTGCTCGTGAAGGACCCTCATCTCTCACTGTGAGCAGAGTTGAGCCCTCCCTGCTCTTGTAGCTGCAGGGTCATATCTTTTCTGGGTTGGCACCTCAAATAGGGGACCCTACACTCGGAGAAATTTTTAGGAGTCACCACAGAATTGTATATTTGTCACCAATCCTGCATCAACTTGATCCAAGACCACATTCAATGAGCTTCCCAAGAAATTGAACCTCTTGGGCCACCTGAGCACCATTATGAACTTATCTATGGTTTCAAAGCTTTATTTTATTTTATTTCATTTTATTTTGAGACAGGGTCTTACTCTGTTGCCCGGGCTAGAGTGCCATGGCATCAGCCTAGCTCACAGCAACCTCAAACTCCTGGGCTCAAGTGATCCTCCTGCCTCAGCCTCCCCAGTAGCTGGGACTACAGTATGCTCCACCATGCCTGGCTAATTTTTTCTATATATTTTTTTTAGTTGTCCAGCTAATTTCTTTCTATTTTTAGTAGAAACAGGGTCTCACTCTTGCTCGGGCTGGTCTCAAACTCCTGAGCTAAAACAATCCGCCCACCTCGGCCTCCCAGAGTGCTAGGATTACAGGCATGAGCCACCGTGCCCAGCCAGTTTCAAAGCTTTAAATACTTCACATTCTAGTAGTTTCCTTTGGCTCCTGTGCTCCCAAATCATCTGTCCATCTCTAAACATGAGTTGAAGGGACCGTATACCAAGTTATTACAGTTTAATTGCAGACCTTTGCAGAGGCAACGTCGTGTTCCTTTAGAGTAAGCCTGCATAAGCACATGTTCACGTATTTTCTCTTTGTCACGCTCCATGTTTGTGTGTTGCATAGCATTTTAGCTCACGTTAATAGTTCACGTGTCATCAGGCTGAACTGTGTCGTGTACCAGCAATTTCCACGGTCTCATCACCGTATGTGAATCGCCACCCTGTCTACACTACCCCATTTCGAGTCATGCTCCCAAAGCGTGGTTTCCTGATGATCAGCATGTTGCCACCGACGTCCAGCATGGGAGAAACTAGCCTTCCATCTTTTAGTGAAAGTTGGCTCAATGGCTCTTTTAACCTTTTTAGCACACTGTTGCCACGCGCAGAAGAGTGACCGCTTTTGTTTGTTTCCTACTTTATGCCTGTCTGCGAAGCAGAGTGTCTGAGACTGAATGAACTCAGTAAACGAGGTACTGGTTTATATTTTTCTTCAGCATAAAGCCATAATGAGTTTGTTTTCCTTATAAAATGTAGAACGAACAAGATGGATTAGAGTGGTTGCTTCAAGTAATTATATAATTAGGATGCGTGTGCACACTGCTGAGTCCAAAATCGTTAGTACATCCTCTTCGACTATGACTAGTACATAGTAAGCAATGTTCTAACTTTTAAAATCTCAGTGAGTGTTTGTTTTCCTTAACATGCTTAGACTTTATTGGCATGTTGACCTACAAATTTTCCTGTTTATATTTAAAGTTTGAATGGCATAGAAATGCTCTAGAAAGGTTTATGATCAAGTCTGAAAATCTGAATTATCTAAAGAGTACTCGTTAAGAATTGTCTCAGTGCACTTTACTGCACCTAATAGTCAACAGCTTGGATTTTATGTACTTCTTTCTTCTAAGAGCTTGCCGTGAATTAAGTCTGTTTGGCCTGACAATAACATTATCTGAACATTCAAAATTAATTACATTGCTGTGCATATTCTTCAGGAAACTACATAAATCAATATGCAATTCAAAACTGCACAACAGTTTGTTTCATAATATACCTATTTACTTTTTTAAAATTATAGCATTGCGGTTTTTGAAATTAGCCATCATTCCATCCAAATTTGCCTTACACTGCTACCTAGCCGTAATTAATCACGAGTAAATGGAGAATTTGTGCCTTCAACATTTATAATCACCACTCAATAATTCATATCTAATGAACCAGAAAATATTCTAACTTGTATTATAATTATTTTGGTACATGTTTTATATTACCTCTGGACTCTATCTTATTGTCACCAGCCAGAGCACGCAGCACAGCACATTGAACATGGATTTATGCATATTTGCAGGAGAAAGGGAGAGAAGAGAGAGAAGGAGAATGAGCTTCTGAAATTTTTATTAATTATTTTAAACATTTTCAGAAGGTAAATGTGTGCTTAACGGTCACTAGGCAAGGATATCATGAAAAGATTCCAATGAACACATTTTGAGTTTTTGGCAGTGAGATTATTAAAATTATTTCAACACTTCTGGGTAAAATTTACTTTTAGCATAAGTTGGAGCTATGAAGGTGAATACTTTAATCTCAGGGATAAGTTAAGTTAACGGAACTGTTTTCTGGTTTTAACTCTTTAATATTTTACAAAGGCATTTGGTATTCTCTAAATTAATATGTTTAAATATATTTCTAGTTTATAAAACAGTATTGTCCCCAAGCATGAAATTCTTCCATGTCTATCTTCAAACACTTTAATTTAGCTATGACTTAAAAAAGAAGTAATATGTTTACTAATGATAATCAAGTCTTTTAGTAATTATGAATTTTCACACAAAAAATATTTTTTTGTTTTGACTACTAAGATTTTTTTCTTTCTCTTAACTTGGAGGCTTTGCAGGCTTCTCCTGTAACTCCAGCTTTGGAAAGGGCATGTTGCTGTTAGTGTCAAAGATGGCATCTTTCTCATAGCCTCATCTCAAATTACCTTTATGTTGACCATTTCTAAAAATTAATCTCAACACTACAGTCCAAATTTCTCCAACTGCTTAATCACTATTGCAATTCAAAAATAGTGTTATTTTTACCAGAAATTGAATTGAAACTTCACTATACTTTTTCTTCCTCACTGTGTCTGGACCAATGTCACCTATATATATCCCCAGTGACGCATGTCTGAAATAATTTTCAACTCTCTTATTCTACCTTGGATGATGACAGCCACCTTGTTCTCTTAAGTTCTGCTGGCATTTGGCTTTTCTTGGGAAAAGACTGGAATCACAGACTGGCAGGCTTGTGGCGCTTCAAAGTATGGAAGTGTTCACCCATGCATAGCATCCTGTTTTAAGGATGCTAGAGGCCTCTAGACTGTCTAGTCTCCAGACTAGACAGAAGCAGCATGCTACTGTAAAAGGCAAAGCTCGAGAGAAAGCAACATCAGTCAGGCAGCGGGTCAGAGTGTCCAGCACTCATTCTTTCCCAGAATCATCAGTTTGAACAACAATTCAGAAATGAAAGCACCTTCACGAGAGCCAAGGGCCCCAGGTGAGAGAGCACAAAAACACACGTGGAAAGGGTAGGGAGGACAGTTTCACATTACATTTGACAGCCCTCTCCCAAGCCCAGGAAGCACTGTGCTGAGAGAGATCCTTTACATGGCGTCAGGGACAGGGAATCGCCCACCCAACTTTGCCACAGACCCCTCCGCCAGGCCCACCCCAGTGAACCCTGGTGCCAGGCCAGCCCCCACAAACACAAGCTCCAGGCTGCAGACTTGAACAACACTAAAAACCAAATGGACCTAACGGACATTTACAGGACATTCTGCCAACAGCAGCAGCAAACACATTCTTTTCAAGTGCACACAAAACATTCTCTAGCATGGATAGTATGTTAGGTCACTAAACAAGCCTTAACAATTTTAAGAAGATTAAAATCATATCAAGTATCTTTTCCAGCTGCAATGGTATAAAACTAGAAATCAACAACAGGAGGAATTTTGGAAAATTTACAAATATGTAGAAATTAAATATTATGCTTCCTGAATGGCCAATGTGTTGAAGAAGAAATTAAAAAGGAAATTTAAAAGTATCTTGAGACACAAAAGTGGAATATAATATACCAAAACTTATCGGATGCAACAAAAGCATTACTAAGATAGAAGTTTGTAGTGATAAACACCTACATCAAATAAAGAGAAAGATCTCAAATAAGCAACCCAATGTTACACCTTCAAAAATTAGAAAAAGAAAAATAAAGTTCAAATTTAGTAGAAGGAAGAAAATGAGGATTACAGCAGAAGTAATGTAATAGAGACTACTAAAACAACTTAAAAAATTTAACAAAACTAAGTGTTGGTATTTGGAAAAGATAAACAAAACTGAAAAACCTTTATCTAAACTAAGGAAAAAAGAGAGAATACAAATAAATAAAATCAGAAATGAAAGAGGAGACATTATAATTGATACCACAGAACTACAAAGGCTATAAACAAATTGGATAACCTAGAAGAAATGGATGAATTTCTATAAACATACAACTTACCAAGACTGAATCATGGAGAAATAGAAAATCTGAACAAACCAATAAAGAGTAAGGATATTGAATTAGAAATGAAAAGCCTTCCATCAAAGCAAAGCTCTTGACCTGATAGCTTCAGTGCTGAATTCTACCAAACATTTAAAGAAAAACTAAAATCAACCCTTCTCAAACTTTTCCAAAAAGTTAAAGAAGAGGGACTACTTCCAAACTCATTTTATAAGGCAAGCATTACCATGATACCAAAGCCAGCCGAGGATGCTACACACAAAAAAGACAATTACAGGCCAGTATCTCTGATGAACATACATGCAAAAATGCTCAACAAAATATGCATGTTATCAGGTTTTCCAAAAATTTCCCGCTCTTCCCACGTCCACCCTCCATTGATCGGAAGGAATGTCTGACTTGGAGTTCTTCCCTATCCTGGCCACTCACTTTTTCTGTGGCTTTTCAGAATTCATGAGTAGCTCCACAGGGCTGTGAGTGGTGGGGACAGGGCAGAAGGAAAGTGATTATACCATCCACACTGGGACACTCTTCCCACCTTATTCTAGTCATCAGCCAACTCAGCCTTTGGGTAGGGAGAGAAGAGTTGGAAAAAGACATGCTGAAGCAAGACACTGAAAGAACACGAAGTCAAAAGGAAGGTTAGATTGATCTATAGAAGAGTTGCTTCCATTCAGCATATAATAAAAGAAAATCATGTGGTTTAAGCTTTAGATTCACATAAAAATTAAACACCCATTGCATTCTCTAAAATCTCTGATGTCTGTGAATCTATTAAGAAAAACTGTAGAATAATTTTTCTTCTAGCAATAGGAAGGTAGATTATACATTTTTTTGGGGGGGGGGGAAGTCTGTCTTAGAAAGTAATAAAATGAAAAGCCAAAATGTTTTGGTTTTATCCATATTCAGACATGGCTGTGTAGGGCTGACCTAACTCGCTCACTGGTAGAATTCAGCCTCAACCTCCACTCTGCCTGTCACATGGAATTTTAAAGCTGAAATTGCCTAAGACCTTTAATTTGACTTCCAACCAACAGTGTGTAAGATCTCACAATGGCAAAAAAATTTTGGCAGCACGAATGGAAAAGTAAGCTCTGTCAGGACAAAAGGACAGATTCCTAAAAGCAATCAGACACTTTTCAAAGAAGTTCTCTTAAAATCAAAGCATGTACTGGCGGGATAGAAACTCCACACCAACCATTTCTCTGAGAAGGTTAAAATTACACCAATTCAATACCAGAGCTTTTAGTGCAGTGTTGATATTGAAGTGTGATATCTAATTCAATGGGATAGAATTTTCCAGTATAATTAAATTCAAAGCTATGGCTAACGTGAAATATAACAAGGACACTTGGTGATCTAACATCACCACTGCACTAAATATATTTAGTTCACTTAAATATATGCAGAAAATATGTTTATTTATTTAAATTGTTCAATATATTCAGAAATAAATCGATGATAAGTTATTTGTCCACCAAAAAAACCCTAAAAAATAACAAAAACAGGAAGGAAGGAGAAAGGAGACTGCCAACAGGCAAGAAAAGGATTAGAAGAAATCGCAAATCTCTTTCTATAATTTTCTTTTTGCTTTGTTATTTATAATAAAAATCTTGAAAATGTTTCTTATTTGTGGACTATCTGAAAACAAAAATCAAAGTTATGTATCTAGCTTAGAACAGAAATCCAATCCACTTTTAATTGTCCATCACCAAATTATCCATTCAGATACAACTTCTAGAATATACACAAAATTAATCAAACACTAACACCAGCAGGCACAGCCTGTGAGTCTTGAGAAGCTGCAACAAAGCCCTCGCCAGCCGAGCACACGGCGCCCAGGGCCGGCATCTGGCCAATCCAGCCACTATGTAGTGCAAAGAAGGTCTAGAAAACTGCAGGTCTGCATGGGGACCTCTTCTGCTTCTGGTGATGGTAGATATTAATATTTGTGGCCAGGCGTGGTGGCTCACACCTGTAATCCTAGCATTCTCGGAGGCCGAGGTGGACAGATTGCTCGAGGTCAGGAGTTCGAAACCAGCCTGAGCAAAAGCAAGACCCTGTCTCTACTATAAATAGAAAGAAATTAATTGGCCAACTAACATATATATATATATATATATATATAAAATTATCCAGGCATGGTGGTGCATGCCTGTAGTCCCAGCTACTCGGGAGGCTGTGGCAGCAGGATTGCTTGAGCCCAGGAGTTTGAGGTTGCTGTGAGCTAGGCTGACGCCATGGCACTCACTCTAGCATGGGCAACAAAGTGAGACTCTGTCTCAAAAAAAAAAAAAATTTTGACTACTGTCATGAAATTTGAATACAGACATCCTTTCCTCTATTTTCACATTACACATTTATTTATATCTATGCTTTATATCCTGTTAGCCTATTACAGTCCATTGTCATGCACAGTCAGCCTCATTATGAACAGTCCTGTTAATAATTCAATGATAATAATCGTAATAATAAATAAATAATATTTATTTTTTTGTGTGAGATAGAATCTCACTCTGTTGCCTGGGCTACAGTGCTATGGCATCAGCCTAGCTCACAGTAACCTCAAACTCCTGGGCTCAGGCAATCCTGCTGCCTCAGCCTCCCGAGTAGCTGGGACTACAGGCGTGCGCCACCATGCCCAGCTAATATTTCTATATATTTTTAGTTAGCCAATTAATTTCTTTCTAGTTTTAGTAGAGACAGGGGCTCTCTCTTGCTCAGGCTGGTTTCGAACTCCTGACCTTGAGCGATCCTCCCACCTGGGCCTCCCAGAGTGCTAGGATTACAGGCGTGAGCCACTGAGCCCAGCCTATTTTCTAATATGAGAAAAATTGAAATCCCCATTTTTGGATGGAAAAACATGAGGCTTAGCTTGTTTCATTAACTTGCCCAAAGCCATTTATACATCTAGAAAGTGTCAAAGTCAGAAGTTGAACATATTTCTTACTTAATTCAGGGTCCATGCTCAAAACCATCATTGCTCTTCATGTTTTTCCCCATGGGGTTGACCTCTCATTCTCAATACTGCTCTAGCCCTCCATCAGAAGAAAAGTGCTCTCATAAATCAATATTCACTATACTATTGGTTCCTGAATAATTTGGCCAACTTCCATTGCCCACCTAATGAACTGCATTTTTAAAGAAGCTACTTAAATATCTAGAAGGGTAAGGCAGGATCCATCAAATAACTTTCTATCTGGATGGATTGGGGGTGGATGGGCAGGTGAAATATCAGGGACTAAGTTTCCTCTCATGTCACCTTATGTAAACAACTTCTGACTCCCTCAAAGTGGAAGGAAAGGTCTGCTCCTCTTCCTGCCCTAGGACTGTGACTTGCACAAAAATATATATCCTTGATGGAGGACGATGACAATGATAGACACCAAGATTGTACACAAAACTCTTCCTGAATAATTATTGAACGTTTTTTTATTATCAAAAATCCAGTTGTCCTGCCTCAGCCATTTCATCAGCTGATGTTCACAGATGAACTGACATCTTTAGCATTTTTATAAATTGTATTTGCAATGTATGTTTGAATCAAGTCATTTTTTTTTCTTATGACCTAAAATAACCTACAGGCTCAACTGTGTTCCTTTGTGTAATAAAAACTGCCAAACTTTTTACCCTGTGACATGCTGCCAGTTGCCCCTGGTGACCAAAATCCCCGGGCTCCTAGAACATCAGTGAGCCTTCCACTGAAGTTGCCCTTTGTGGTAAGGCACACTTTTGAGTCATCTGCCTTTAATTTTCTCCCTTCACTAGTTTCAGCAGAATATCACCTGCCAGTCACATGTCATATGACATTCCTAAGTTTGCAACGTTATGAACATTAGCTCATGAGTTTCCATATTTTGAACCTCCCCTGTGGATTATGTCTCCTCTCGGGGAAACCCTGCGGTCTCGTGGTGCCAGCTCCCAACATGTCCTGGGGCTGACACTCATCACAGTCAAGGGAGTCAGGCCTGGCAGAAGAAAGCGGTCCCACCTAGAGTGGCTCAGAATCGCAACAATGACATGTGGTGTTGATGATTACACCTAACACTCATTGAGCACTTACTGCATGCCAAACAGTATGCTAAGCTAATTTCTTCTTCACAGCAACTGAATGAGCATGTATTATTGTCCTTAGAAATTTCAGAAGGGACAAGCTAAAGCACACAGAGAACCTAAGTCACTTTCACGCGAACAAATGAGAGAGTGGAGCTTTTAACCCAGGCAGCCTGGCTCCGGAGCCTGCTCTGCTAGCAATGTTGCGGACTGCCCGTGGTGGTGAGGGGTGGACGATACAGAGGAGGTAGAGTGCTGAGCAGCAAGGCAAATGAGGATGGATGGGCATCCGGAATGAACGGAGCGCCGTGCAGCCCAGATTCTAGAGTTTGGAAAGAATAAAGATCAGCGTGAAGGGGATATCAAGGATGAATGCTTTCAAGACTGTAAATTCATTTTACTCAAACTAGGTGCAGAAGAATACAGATGGCTGCATAATTTATGCCAGTACAAATGACTGGCGAAATAACTAAAGCCCTTGGCCTTTGGGAAAATTGCCAGTGTGGTCCCAGATGCTTAGATGTACTCTCTGGGCTAAGGCAGGTGGGGACCTTAGGTGAATTAGTCCCATTCTGTGAATCACATCTCAAACATGTAGGCTACGTACTGTATTTTTATTTATTAAGCAACCATGAAAGACAAAGCTGCGGAGAATTCCCAAAGCACCAATAAACAATGGAAGAAAGCCCAACTGTTGTTTTGTTCACATTTCAGTTTTCCCACATGTCCTTCTTCCCAAACTGCAGAATTGTTATTCATCCCCATGTTGACTTCAACGAAATGGGGTAATCTGTAGGGATCGTTTTCTTTTAGGAGCAAATAGCAATGAAGCCTGCTATTTAAATCTTTTCTCCATTGATACACTTGAGTATTTAAATTGCACAGTTAAAAGTAATGAGCACTTAGTACCATTTCTGTCTGCATCAAATTGCTCTCTCCCATTATCTAAGAGAAAGTATTTCATTCTGAGCGGAGCTTCTCAAATAAAATAGAAAAGAATTTTTACCTGTTTTTCCTTTTTATGCTCATAATTCTCCAGTTCTCCCAAGCCTTGGCCCAACTGCTTTTTGATGCTTTCATGCTTTCTTTAAATGATGAACAGCTCCTCAAAGCTGTCTCAGCAATAAAGCCTTCTGCCTGCTTTTAAAAGAGCTGTCAAAATTAGTAAATCCACAACATATGTGTTTTCCCTAGCATACTTCCTCCAAATCAGTGATATTAGCTTTTTCTGCTGTGAAATTCTTTGCAAAACAGTAAAGCTATCATGAGCGTATCTCACTTGTGGCTCAATGTGTGACTTGCTAATCTGCCAAGGCAATGATTTCCAGTCGGAGGTGTCATCGTGAAAAAATAATGATTTAAAAATAGACTCGCTGATGCTCAGTGACCCAGGCTTTGGAGTGTAGGCTTCACCCAACCCTTAGTTTTCATCGTTAACAAGGATTTACCCTCAGAAATCTCAATTTAGATACAATGTCTTTTTCTCAATTGGATGGTCCTTTTTCCTCCCTCCTTGGGCTGGATTAATTGAAACACAAGGCAGTCAAATGGCCCGTCCAGAGTGTGCCCTGAGTCAACAGCCAGTTTGTACTGAGCAGCGTCCATCTGGCTGGCCGTCTGTTTACCATCCTCTCCTCCCGCCTGCCCCAGCTGGTCCTGCCAACTGCTGCAAGGAGCCTGGGAGGCCGTGCACTGCCCAGACCTCCTCTGGGAGCAACAGGGGCCCCTGGGGACACAGTCGATCTGCTCGCACCCAAGGGAGTCCAGCCAGCCCTCACCGCCCACCCTCGCCTGTCTCTAATAACGCCATATTACACTTTGGTGGGGTTATTTTTAATTAGAAAATAGTTTTTAAGAAGGAAAACCAAGAAATAAATGCTAGAGTAACTCACTATTTTTTTTAGACTAAATTGGTTTCTAGAAATTGAAATATGACACAACAGAAAATAGAAGGCTTTTTTTTTTTTTTGAGCAGCAAGCAATCAAGGAAGCATGAGACTCTGTCAAAAACAATTTTTAAATAATTTAACCCAAACTGCTTGCATCTATATTTGACATCTTAAATATACATGAGATGGCAATTTTAGATGCAGAAAGGAGAAACTTTCTCAACTTTATCCTTATAACTTGGCCAAAAAAAGAATTCATGTTGTAGCCTCATTCATTTTTTCATCATGTTACTTCATATTGTTGTTTTAAAATATATGCCAAAAATATATATAATATATACTATGAGAGAATAAGACAAATACCCATTTAGCCACCATTGTACATTTATATCGATACCTTTGACATTCTATTATGCTGAATTAATTAATAGTTATATAAAAATATTAATATTTTGAAACAATATTATTCAGGTATGTCTGATTTTGACTTTTATAATAATAAATATACATATATATGTAGATTTGTGTGTGTGTGTGATTTTATTTTATTCCCCAATATTATGTTTTGAGATGCATGCATCCTTCAATGTGTGACTCTTATTAATTCATTCTGGTTTTAGAAAACATTGAGTTGTTTCCAGGTTCTGCTTTTGTGAAAATTCAGCCATGAACATTACCATGCATATCTCCTGGTGCATATAGGCAAGAGTTTCTTTAGATTTTATTCCAAGGAATGGAACTGCTATATTTCTATATAATGGGCAAGTTTACCTTTACCAGATAAAGCCAAATTGATCACCAAAGAACCACTGATTAATGAGAGTTCAAATCTTCTGAACATTTGTACTGTCACATTAAAATTGTTTTTAATTTAATTGTTTTTAACATTTAATTGTTTTTAACACCTAGTCTATTGGTGTCAAAAGGCAGCTAATTTGATTCTACTTTTATTCCTCTGATTTCTAATGAGATTTAAGATTTTTTTCCATAATGTATTAGCCATGCATGATTTCACTTTTATAAGCTGCCTGTTCACATTTTTGCACATTTTTCTATTGCATTGTTTAATTTCTTAATATTTTCAACTTCATGTCTTCTAATCATTGACTTCTATCAGTAATAAGTGTTGCTAGTATTGTTTCATAGTTTGCCTGTTTTTTCACTCTCTTTTTGTGTTGTACAATGTACATAAATCCTTACTTTTAATGTGTTATAGTTTATCCATACTTCCTTATGTGGCTGGTGCATTTTGTTCCTATTTGGCAATTATGTTGCCACCACTAATTAATAAATATGTTATCATGGAAGGTCTTTAAATTTTTTTAATGTTTCTTGTCATATAATTTTTTTGATTCGTCTGGAACTGATTTTTAGCCAACCATTCCAAAACCAATCCACTGATCTACAATTTCATTTCTGTCACGCTTCCATATTTCTATGTACATGTGGCTCTGTTTCCAGATTCTTCATTAATTGCATTAATCTATTTGGCTTTTTCTGTACTAATATTCCTATATTAACGATGATTTCTTTTTAACAAGTATTATATTTGGTAGGAAAAGTCTTCCTAACCTAATCTCCTTCTTCAGGTATGACTGATCATTCATTGCCCTTTGTTTTTCCATATTTTTAAAAATCTTCTTATCTAGTTCCATGAAAAACTATTTTGAAATTTTTTTCTTTGAAATATCAAGAATTTCTGGGTCAATTTTGGGAGGAACTGACAAATTTCTGATGCTGAGTTCTCCCTATCATTATACATGGTATAACTTTCCATTTATTTAGGTCTTCTTTGAAATCTTTCAGCTAATGTTTTGTAATATTCTTCAAAAGAGACATATATTGCTTTTAGATTTATTCCTATGCCACATATTTTTGCTGCTATTGTTAAATAGTATATTTTGTGTTCAACTTCTAAGCATTATCCAGCAAATGATTGTTAAACCACCTTATTTATCCCAATGATTTATAGATTGTTTTGAGTTTTCTCTTTGCTTTAAAGTAAAGACAGTGTAGAAGCACACCCTGGAAAAGGCTGGAAGAAATGCGTAGCTACTTTACATCTGAGATGCACGTGATACGCTATATAACACAGATCTAGAGAAGAATAAGTAAATAGGCCACTGGGAACCCTCAAACTGGGATTTCTCTGAAGGAGCACATGTGTAAGACGTCTGGGTGAATTTCTTTTAAATTGTTCACCTATTGCTCAATTTAAACCAAACTTTCCAAGAGTTTTTTTTTTTCCTTCCCATGCATTTCTTAATCTCTGCTATTTTCTAGTTCAAAAATTAACATGCTGAATAATTCATTAAAAACTTTTTAGTTTTTAAAGAGTGAATGAAATATAATAGAACATTAAACTAAAATTAAAACATTATAAAGTAGGCAAAACCATAGAGTTTTAGATGAATACACAGTGTTTTGAAAGCATCCCTACATTTAAACTCCATTTTTTACAACAAATATTCATTAAGGGCTTTGTATTTGCAAGACGCTGACCCATTAGGAAAGTATTTGTTTGGTCATCCCTGTACTAGCAAAATTAAGAAGATAGTAAGTTTAAGTAATTTAAGCCATCAATCTTAGACACAGAAACAGCCTTCACCCCTATCTTTGTTCTGTAATAGGTTTTTCACCCTGATTTATTGGGTAATTGCCTAATCCATCTTGCATCTGTAGACAAGACTTTGTCAACCTGAGATACTTAAATATCATTGAAAGAAAACTCCATAGCTAACCATTATGTTGTAATTCATGAGCTAAGGTCATCACTTAACACTTTCTAGGGAAAAGTAATATAAAAAAGTACTTAGGAGAATTCTTTTTCTGAATAAAAATTCTAGTATTTTCAACTCATGTCAAAAACATGGAAACACTATGCTAATATTTAGCCAAACCTGACCAAAATAGTCTTAGATATATAATTCCTGGCTCCAGCTCTTATGATAGTCCTTGTAAGCATAAATAACCCCTGAACATGTTATAGGTCTTCAATAATTATTATCTTCTCAATATTTGTTATGCCCTCTCTTTTCGTCCATGTGAGGGGAAAAAATATCTTTCAGGGGAGCAAACACTTTGAGGATTGATTTAAATATTAGCTATTAAAAAATTTAAAATATTAGATGTTCTCCCATTTAGTTCATTGAGTTACTCAAGATTTTTATACGTGCCACACCTGCCAGTAAGATGGGAATATATTTAATTATAACAAATGCACACAATACTGACATATGTTGGGTAAAAGTGCAAATCCCCCACTGGCGCCATCCAATCTTGTTTCATACTCCAGAGGGAATAAAAGCAACATGTTTTGTAATCTTTAGAACATTTTTCTATCCCTTTAGGTAAATAAATACGTAAGTGGATAAAAAGTCAGAGCATAAACAATATATGGTTTTGTTTTATTATAAATGAAGTCATATTATATAAACATTTCTGCAAAATTATTGACTCATAATAACAGATCTTAATCATATTTGTTCACATCACTTCTTTTCATTCAATGCCATGCAGGAGTTCTTTAAATAGTTTTGGGATATTATCTAACCATTCAGTTATTGATGGAAATGTATAACATTCACATCTATCTATCTATATATTTTTTAGACCACCCTGGAGTAAATATTCTTATACATGCGTCTTTTTTACATGAGTAAACAAGTATCAGAGAAGATACTTTGAAATTCTATTTTCCCAAAGGAAAAAAATTCCTACCAAAACTTTTCCACCCATGCATCCTTGCATTAGCAGAATCAGAGACTCATGGCCCCAGAAGCCACTCCCCTCTTCATCCACCTACAGCACATACCCAGGAGTTTCCTCTAAATGCATTTACATGTTTCTCCCTAGCAAATCCTCATGGCCAAGTACTCTGTCTTTTCCATATTCAATCACCTCTATCAGATCCTATAAGATTCTTTCTCCTGGTTAGCCACGATTTCTAGTTGCCCTGGGTTGCTTAATATATGATACAATTTAAGATGTACATGGTAGAAACAATTGCTTAAATTTGGCTGAATGTAGGTCAGCTGAAACCTGCTATTCAACCCAACAATGTGTTCTAAATTAATATGTATAAGGATTGTGTTAAAAATGAATATCAATAGGAACTGATTTTTCAAGTATTAATTCTTTTGTTGCATATCATGCAACCCCTCATTAACCTTTTAAATATTCAGACTCATTTCTAAACTGCAAAAGTGTGCCTATTACATGTTATATAAATAATTTTGTCTTATTTGTCAGGAGAAATGAGATCATAACCTTATTTTGCAATCCATCATGACTTATTTAGGCTATCTTGTTGCATATTGTAGAGAATTTGAATTTTTTCCATGAATTAGAAATTTTTAGATATATTCTTTCTCTAATTTTAAATGCTAATTATTAGCAACTATTTCCATATTACCTGCTTATTTTTATACTTGTATTTCTAATTCATTCTTACCCAATAATGCCCACTCTTTCACATTTTTCATAGGGAAACATTAGAATAACTCAAATGTCCATACTTACCTGGTAGGAGAGATACGGTGACCACCAAGTTTCCAAAAAAGTGGCTGAGTTTAGAAAAATGGTTTTTTTTCCCCTTGTACAAAATACACCATATAAATAGAATAGACATGTTTATTTTAAAATTAATATTTTTAAAGTATAAAACCCATCCTTCAACATTTCAGGTCTTTTAAATTAATTATTTAATTTTTTATTTGTTTCTCTCTTTTTTCATATTAAAGACAGATGCATGCTTTTTTTAAAAAATAGAAAAATACAATTAAGAAAAAGAAAAGCATAAAAAATAATGGAATTTTACCCATCCCAATTATCCATTAATTTTTTAATTATCTATTTCTAAAATATAAAGTAAGTTTATTTTATATTATATATTCTTATCTCATTTTTACATAGAAATAAGATTATTCCATTATTTTGTAACCTATCATAATTTATTTAGGCAATTTGTCAAACGTTTTATTCCAACATTATCTTGTGTTAAGCAGAGTAGTACAGGAATAATTTTAATTTGAATTAGAAATGTAAAAAAAATGTAGAGACTAATGAGAAATGAATGATTAAACACAAAAGAGTATGACTGCAACAATATTAGATATTAAAAGGCAAAAAAGTAGAAAAATACCTAGAAATTGAAAAAAATACATCATACTGTATGAAGTTCTGCAAAATGTTCCCAGGGTACACCAATGATGACTCATATTAGAAAAGCCAGTTTCTAGGTATTTTTGAAACTCATTATCATTTCAGTCAAAATAACCTGCTGACCAACTTGCTTTTAACTACATTGCTCCCAACAAAATTATGTCCTTTTAAGTTTCATTTGTCCATATAGTTTCTAAGTTTTTTTTTTTTTTAATGATCACATCATATGCCACTATCAAGGATTGGAACTAGGTATCTAGAAGCCATTTGTGTTCCACCCTTAGTTCTTGTCTCTGCCTCTGTCTGTCTCTCTGTCTTTATCCTTACATTTCATTACAGATCAATCCCTGTGCCAGGGCTGTGAGATTCCTGCTGTGAACACAAACACCCTTTCAAAGACGGCCTCCTTCATACCACAACTTCAGAAACATGCTGGAGTGGTAGCTTTCTGGATCATATAATATCTCACTCTCCAATTCTCAGTTGATATCCTAGTTTCAGGATGTTACCTTCAGTCATTTTCAAACTAAAATTCATGTATCGTCATTCTACTTCTCCTTACTAGATAAAGACTAAACATTTAAGGGGAATGCAAATAAAACTTCTGTCACTATGTAACTAATGAACAAGCCAACTAAGCTATTTCATTTCTAATTGCAAAATTTATAATAGCCTACTTCATATCTATCTAGAACACTCCCTCTCCTTATGGCTCCATCCTCTAATTTCCGAAGCCGCCTGCATCATGTTATCCTCACAGTAGCAATGTGATAGGAAAAACAAGTTATGAGTATACAAACATTCACAGCCTTTCTCCCCTGAATCCCAGAGATTCTTGTTCGAAAAGTCACCTAGGGGCTTCTCAGCTGCAGCCCCAAATCCGAGTGGCAGGTTGGCTATAGCTGTAGCGGGGCGCGGGAAGGGTGCAGTAGGATCACTGGGGGTTCAGGTGAAGGAAGGTGTGCTGAGTGAGGGTAGAGACAGGAAGCAGGAGCCAGTGAAAAAGAGATCAGAGAGGCCTCAATGAAAAGAAACATTGCAATTTTATTTTGTGTATGTGTGGCTTTCATGAATATGTAATTACAGAAAAAGAAATTACATCTAGAAAGCATTTACAGTAAACTTGCTGTGTGATGGACAGAGTAAACGCTTAGGCTGGACTTGTTAAGAAGGCAAAAGGCAAAGACTATGTCTCAAAGCTTCTGCAATCAGATTCTTGTTTCCTTTCAATGTGACTTTTCTGGGTTATGTGGGGATACAGTTTACATAATCTCCTGGTCAGGAGACGAATAACCCGTCCTGACCACGTTCTCACAGGTAAAATTAGAATGAAAACCATCTTCCACCTGACAAGAGGCTCCCAGGGAATGCTCGAGTGCCAAGGGGCAAGCCGGCCCCCAGGCCGTAATCTTCGATTCATCCACCTAACAGAAATCTGCACAGCCATCAGCAACCCAACTCCATTCCGTCTCAAATTCCTCTCAACTCTACAATTAACCCAGCTCTTACTTTGCAACAAGCCCTTTCAGCCCGCTAACCACACTGCACCCAGCATCTCACTTGAGAATGGAACGCAAGTCTGTCATCCGGACAGTATTGAAGCCTTGCCGTAGCAGGGCGGGTTGCGGCGCTTGCGAAATTGCGCGGTTCTGAAGAGAAGGCCTGAGAAGCCACGACCCAGCAATAAATCCCTGCACACGTCGTGGCATCCTTTTCCTGACTCTGCCACAGCCCTCTACTACAATGTCCCCAGAGAGGCCTTCCCTGACCACTCGAGCAAAGCCGGCCACCTCTCTTGGGAACTCTCTATCCAATTGCCCGGCTTTAAGAACATCAAAGCAATTACTACAATGAGAAATGGTCATATTTGTTTGTTTATACATCCATTTTCTGTGTCCTGCCTTTTCAGTGTGTGCTGCAAGAAAATGCATCATCAAAGGAAAAACTGCCAATGAATGCTTAAATATATAAAAACGGAAATAATCCTTGTAAATGATGATAATGACACATGGATATGACAGGGTTACATAACAATATCACAGATAAAAGCTTGATTCCAAACACACACACACACATACACAAATTATAACATCACTAGCCATAATCTGCCGAATGAGTGATCCTTATAATTTAAGAACCTACCCATAAGGAAATAGAAATCATAAGCCATATGCTGGAAAAAATGCACAGAAACATAAACAAAAACACAGAAACTTCAAAAATAAATTTCATTAATACCTGGTGCTGCCTAAACTATGTAATTCAGAGTAACTTGGTCAGGCTAAGAATCAGATTATATGGATGATATTATGATAATATAATACTTACAATAAATTCCTCTATAGAATTGTCAATTCTGTTAGTACATGGAACTATAAACATTATATAAATTGCAAAAATCAAGATAAGAATATATGTTTCAACAAATTAAAGGTGTGTAATATATATGCACAAATACTGGCAAAAATTTAAATAGAAATTTATAGGATGTAAATACCTTTGCTTTTCACGTTTGCAAATATTTTGCTTTTCGTTAAAGTTCTATAAGCATCTAATGCAATAGATAATTAAAATTCCCTGACACACTCTTTATGAAGGCTTTTGTCACGGAGGGAAGAGTTGTTTTTGTTCCCCGGTGTTAAGGGGCCCAGCCTCAGCTCGCTGCTTCATCTATTCATTTCTCTGTGGATGACAACAACTGCTCACGGTCACCATCACCTCTGCCCTTCCTGGCATCCCAATCTAAAAACCAGGGAGATAAGATCATAAGACACATTTCAGCATTGCCCTCATGAGGGATTTTTTTTTATTAATCAAGACAATTGTTATCAAAAGAACTAATGACATTCAGTATGGAAAACTGTCCCCCTTTTCCCAGATTTTGGGTCACACCTTGCCAGCTTCACCGAATGCTGTTCCCTGGCCTCTGCAGGACTTACACTCACAGGCACTTAGCTGTTGGGTACCCCTATGTTCCCAAAGGATAGCAGGCAGGATGAACCCCTCAAAATACAGCTAGTTGGTCCTGGCTGGCCTTCTGCCCCAGATTCTACCTGCTTGGCAAACGTTGGTTAAACTGGGAACTTTGGAAGTCTCTAGAATTGTACTTGTCCTTTTCCTTAAGGCCTAAACCAGAACTAAGGGACCCAGGCCCTTGCATTATAGTACTTGAATCCCATCCTGACTTTTCTAAATTCTCCGTAAGGAAAGAAACCTCAAAAGCAAAGGAAACAGGGGGAAATGTATGATTTCAGACATTGTTTCAAATACTTTCATCGTTGCCTGAAGATCTGGCATTGTCTGAAATGGCACATCGCGCAGGGACCTTGCAAGCCGACCTCTTAGCATTTCCGGATTCTCTCTGGAGGTGGATCTGTGGGGAGGTGAAACATAGCCAACATTTGCTACTTTGAAAATTATTTTCCAATAAATGCAGAATAAAACCCATTAAGTAGACTATCAGTATCTCGATGTTTTTCTTTTTTCTTTTGAGTATCTTGCCTTCCCCCTTTTCTTGAATATAATTTTTGTTGTTGTTTTTTTTTTTTGTTTGTTTGTTTTTTAAGAGACAGGGTCTTAGTCTGTCACCCAAACTGGAGTGCAATGGCTCATGGGTCTCTGTTATCTTGAACTCCTGCGCTCAAGCGATCCTCCTGCCTCAGCCTTCCGAGCAGCTGGGACTACAGACGTGAGCCACACTCCTGGCCTTGAAGTCAAAAATTTTAAAGAGATTTTCTTAGTTCCTTAGCATACTCCAGTTTATTATGACATTTTAAAACTTGAATAAGGGGAAAGGTAAAAAGCAATTTGTGAAGTATCTGATAAGAAAAGGAACTAAGGGGAAAAATGTAAAATACTTGTGCAAAAACATGAAATGTTTCAGATTATCATTTCAGACCATTATATGGCTGAGCTACATAAATTTTGTTGGAGCATAAGAACTAGACAAAGCAGTGGGAAAGCTTAGAACTTGGAAGATAAGTTATGACTTTGTACTGATAGTTTCTAAGAGAAATTAATTATGTCTCTCTTAATAGAGGGATAATAAGTCTACAGAAGATAGAGAAAAAGGGCTATAAAATTTTTGATACTTGAATAAGGTATTTTAACTCCCAAATGAGGAGCCAGTGACAAGTACCATAAAATCATAGATGACCCAATAAAGATTTGGGATGAGCTAGTTTTACTCAAGAATGAGAGAAAATCAGCATGAATAATAATAGAAGGTTAGGGGGAAGTGTATTTAATCACACTTAACTTAAAAAAAAAAACTTCTGATCTAAATTATATATTATTCATTTAAATGTGCATTATTTAAATGTACTAGATAGTAATTCTAGTAGACACTAAATATAGTCCTTTTAAGTACTCTTTGTGTCTTAAAAGAGTAGAAAAAGGACATCAGTTTAAATCTCTCAATTAATCATGGTTTTAGGAAACCTGGATGTTAATATGAGGACATAGCTCAGCTATCTCCATACACTTGGGGGGAAAATATGGAAATTTGAGCTATGATTCTCAGAAGATAAAGTAAAAAGTCCTTGAGTTGTAGCTTACTAAACACATAAAGATACGTTTTAAATATCACTGTAAATATATCCAGTTTTTTCGCTTTTCAGCAAGATCAGTTTAAATCTTCAGTTTAAAAAATAGAGCATCCTTTCTAAAAATCTATTATAACTTCTGAAGTTTGTAAATACTTTTGGAAGTTCAAAGTTGTTCTAAACTGTCCACAAAGGACTCATTAACTTCCAAGAATACGGTCTTTACTGCCCAGCAACCCTGCATTCAACTCTGTGTCCAGCTACTTGCCAGTTGGTAACTCCAGACAACTAAGAGACGTCCATCAAATATTAGCTGTTAGATTATGATTCCTTATCTTGAAAACATAATTGCAGTTAATAATATTTTAAACTCTATGACAGGTTGGGTGGAGAAAGTTGATTGTGTTCTTGAACTCTTCCTGGAAGGTTCAGATGCCCTAATCGTCCTTGTTTTTTTCATTGGGGCCAGAGATAAAGAAGCCAGAATTATGTTCACTGTGGCCAGGAAGGAGACCTAATCTTTTTAATTTGTGTGTATATAAGTTTCCTTTGTTTGTTTGTTTTGAGACAGAGTCCAGCTCTGTCGCCCTGCCCCAGGTAGAGTGCAGTGACATCGTAGCTCACAGCAACCTCAAACTCTTGGGCTCAAGAGATCCTCCTGCCTCGGCCTCCCAAGCAGCTGGGACTACAGGTGTGCACCACCACAGCTGGTTAATTTTTCTATTTTTTGGTTGGGATTGATTGGGTCTTGTCCTGTTGCTCAGGCTGGCCTCAAATTCCTCGCTTCAAGCAATCTTCCTGCCTCCTGAATTTATATTTTTAAGACTGTTTATTATTACCAAGTCGTAATTGATCTCATAATTTGCTTCCACATATGACCACGGAATATTTCCTTCCTTTATAGCAACTCTCCACCTACTATGTTCACTGTTTCTTTTAATATATGATGTTTCTATGGGCTGCATTCAGAATTCTAGAGTTTTAAAGTATTTTTGAACACTAGAAATATATCTAAAAATAGAAATATTCTTTTCAGAGATCAGATATCCAGCAATAATTTAATTTGCCTAGTGATGTTCCATTTTCTTATAAAAGTAGCTATTTTTCCTCAGCAAGCATATTCTATATGTCTAAATGAGCTAATTTTAGAGATAGAATCTCCTATCTAGATAATGGGTGTATATATTCCCACATCTTGTTTCCATGTCTATATTTCTCTTAAATGTTTTCATACTAACTGTTAACTCTTTGCTTTGTAAAATTGTAATTAAGAAAATTCCAAAGACATTTCTTGTGCTCTTTTAGAAGTTGAAACTCTCTTTGTAACCAAACCATGACAACATTATTTTCAGATTTATATTGAAATTTGGGTTTTGTGAAATCTTAGTAGTCAAAATTCTTTACCTTCATGGCCTGCACAGAGAATTTAGTGTCCATTATTTTATTTTTTAAAATTTATATCTACTTAGTTTATTTGACAAAAGTTATGTATGCATTTTTTAGTTTTCATCAAAACAGCAATTGGGTATACTTGAAGTCTTTTTTCTAGATTTTTCTGGGGTAATATTTTCTTCTATCTGTAAAACCAGATAGATTTTTAATTCAATTCCATCTCTTCTACTTCCTAACCTTCAGATCTTAAGCCTATTACTTAAACTCTATTTATTTTTTTAATTTATATACTGAGTATAATAACACCAACGGCATAGAGCTGTTGTAATGATTCAATGAGAGGCTATGCTCAGTAAATACTTAATTCCCTTAAATCTAACATTTTTTTGACTCTTCTTTATAATGAAATTCTTGTGTAGATAATTGTAGATTCACCTGGAGTTGTGTGAAATGATACAGAAATGTCCTTATGCTTTATAACCAATTTCCCTCAATGGTAACATTTTGCAAAACTATAGTACAATAATATCACAGCTAGAATATGATGTTGATAAAATCCACAGATCTTGTTCAGATATCCCAAGTTTTATCTGTACTTCTTTGTGTGTGTGTTTATATTTTTATTTTAAAATAATTTTAAACTTACAAAAAAAGTGAAAAGAATAGTACAAGAGCTTGTTTTGTTTTTCTTTTTCCTAAACTATTTTAAATTAAGTTGCCAAATATGTTAATATAAATGTCCTACAAGTAAGGATATTGTTTCACATAACTACAATATAACCATCCAAATCAGGAAGTTAAATGGAGACATTACTACCATCTATTCCACAGACTTTATTCAAGCTTCTCCATTTTTCCAGTAATATCCTTTACAGAAAGGCTGTGATTATATTTAGCTGGCATGTCTGTTTAGTCTCCCTCAGACTGGGTTCATTCTCCCTCTTTTCCTGACTTGTGTGTAGCCGTGACAGTTTTGAGACTACAGGCCAGTTGTTCTGCAGTATGTCCTCCAATTTAGATTTGTTTTATTTTTATTCATGTCTAGATTCAAGCTGAGTATTGTGAGCAGAAATATCAGAGCAGTGACAGTGTGTTATTCTTACTGCACCCCAGCAAGTTGCAACCAAATTCACTTTGTCCCATTTCTGGTAATATTAACCACAAGCACGTGATTAAGGCAATATCTTCCAGGTAAAGATACTCTTCTCTCCAATGGAATTGATAAATACTTTGTGCAGAGGCACTTTGAGACTAAGTATTTTGTGCCTCGTCTAACTTTGACCCACATATTTTCTATGCATTGATGTTTTTGCTGAATAGCTTATTACTGTGACGATTGTAAAAGTATTCCTTCTATATTCAGTAGTTGACCTTATTCCTCTATTAGGAAAATCTTTTACCTCTTCTCGTACATTCATTTTTTCATTTATTCATATTTGCATGGACTCATAGATTCCTATTTTTATTCACTTTGTTATAATCTGCTATTGTCATTCCTTATTTGATGGTCATTTGGTCCTGTATTTGACCAGTGGAAGCCCCTTCAAACTGGCTTGTGTGTATTCTTAACATGGTTCTATAACTTTTAGAGCATTTCTTATTTTCTGGTACAAAAATATGTTCTATATCTTCCCTTCCCCAGCTCAGGAATCAGCAATTTGTCCAAAGTGACATGACTCCTATTAATGGAGAATGGTATTTATAAACCAAGAACTGAGTGAAAGATGTGCTCATTGCTATCGGGGTGTCACTGCTCCTAGTTTTTCTCAGAGAACAGAACTAGGAAAAACATGAAATATATACAATTATATTATCAATATACAATTATATTATACCTAGCTATCTATATTTCTATTTATCTATCTCTCTATTAAAAACTATGAGTCCACTCTGACATTTCCACTTCCAATCCAACATTACAGGGTTCATTCCAATTTTCTCTTTTTCCATATATGTAATTCTCTGCACCCGTGAGGATAATCTGGCTCAATTAATCTCAGTACATATAATTATTTGATCATTTCCCTTTATAGGTACCCAACTCCTATCAAAGCCATCGCCCTCTTTCTCCTCACCCCACCTCCTGGTGTGGACAAGCTCCTCAACCTGTGTGGTCTCTCATCACCCTACGTACGGCGCTGGCAGCCACCATTGTCACATGCCACTCCTTGAGGATGCCTTCTTCTCCCACCCAATCTCCAACTGCCTACACTGGACCCTACCACCCTCTGCTCTGTCAGACATCGTCCCCAACTGGCTTATGCTCTGACAAGCTGTGCTGAGCTGCCACCAATGCACCCCTGCCCCACCCCACCCACCCTGCACCTCACTCAGATGCCACAAGCCTCCCAGGCTGCCTCCGCAACCCCTCCCAGGACAATGTTACAATGTCCACACCTCCCCTGAGTGCCCCTGGACTATTTTAGGAAGACAGAAAGGAAGGAATGGAGGGGAAGAGGAAAGGAGGGAGGGAGGAGGGAAAGGAAATGAAAGGAAGAGGAAAGAAAGAATGGAGAGGGAAGAAAAGAAGGATTTTTCTTAAAAACCAAGGGATTTCTCACCCCTCTCCATAGAGATATGATAGGGAATGTTTCTCTTTCTAACCAGCAGTGTGCCTGTGTCATGGAGAAGATACAGTAAAAGAAAAATTTAATACAGAATTTTAAAAATAGGCAAGAGTCATCCCCCAAAAGTTCACAGAGTGGTTAAAATGTAGATTTTAGTGCCTGTGGCCTCCCATTTTGTGTTTTCTGCTTTCTCCCATGTGATGGGCACGCGGTACCCTCGTAGGGTCTCCTGACCTTGCATCCAGCTATTAGGCAAGGGTTTGAAACTCAGACATATTTTAAATAAGTAAAAGCCAGTTCCTTTTTAGATAAAGCAGTATGGGGAAACTAGGAGCTGAGTATTCTTTATTTATTTCAGATCTTTTTCTAAGTAAATGGCTTCCCGAGGCATCCAGATAATTCGGCCTTGCCTTACTTCCTATCATGCTTAAAGCCTGGGTGGTGACTCCATTCTTGACCTGTTCATCCCACATCTAATTTCTCCCTGTCTCCAGCACGCTATGATCTTGCTCTAGCCAGTGTCCATCATTAGTCCTTGGTTCTTTATGAATAAAAAATATAGCAAGCAATGACTTCTCATTTGCCCAGTGGAAAACCTGACCATAGCCTGATGGTGGGAGTATGGTGAACTGAATCCATGCTATGCTTCTTTGCATCCTTCTTCTGGCATTAAGGAAGTGGGAAGGTTCAAGAAGGCAATCCCAAGCAGGACAGTCTGTCTCGCAGTGGATTTGAGGTGCACAGAGGCAGGTGTGCTTACACACAGGGGTCAAGGGCGACCCCAGGGAAGTGGTTCCTGAAGGCCTGAACCCACGCTGCGATCGCCTCTCCAGGTCATTGTGGCGCTTGGACGTTCAGAACTTTAGTCAGAGTTCTTTAGACTTTCCTTCTTTTACGGTTCTATATGGTGAGGTGTTTTATTGAATGTCTGGAGTAGCAGCTTAGGAAAGTGTCATAAAAATGGGGGAAATTAAATGCAACACGCCCAGTAAGAGCCCGGCACGAATGCACCAGTTCCTGTCCTTCATTGCTGTTCTTTCCAGATGTGCAGAATTTTCTTGAACTGGAAGAAACAACAACAAAAAGAAATGGTTAGTGGTGTCTAAAAATACATAATTGGATTCAGTGACTATTGTGCTGGAAAGGTGTTTTTCATAAGCACTTCCTGGAAAGAGAAGTCGTAGAAGAAATTATAATTTGGCTTGCCTGGCAACGTTATTTTCCACCATGAGGACTGTGACTGTTTTATCTGGCGATCATCCTCTTTGCTTTACTGAGCATTAACCCCCTGAACATGTATTAAGAACCAGCGCCAAGATAGCTGTACAATGTCTCTGCTTCAGCTTCTCGTTGGCTGGTGGTTGCTGCATATTAAAAAAATAAGATATATTGCTGTGAAATACAGGGGAATATTTTCCTGATGAAGAGAGCCCAAAGGGAAATGTGGAAAAGAATTACTAATGTTTTAAAACGCCTTTTCTTTGTATTTAAGTTGCTTGAAATCTTCTTCCCTTTCTCTCACTCAGTGTTGTTGACTGAGGTTTATCCATCTAAAGGAAAGTCACTTTCTCCATATCATCCTATTTTAATGCCTCTCATGATGAGTGTTGAAACTTGACTTGGTTTTTTTTTTCCTCTTTATAACCCCACTGTTTTCCTTATCTAAAAAGGGTAAAAATTATAACTTGATCCTTGAGACTGTGATATTTCACGAAGTCACATATGTATGCAGCCAACAAATGTGCCAACTTCCTACCCCCTATCTTCCTATCTTGTCATTTTCCAGCCCAAAATTTGAAATGAAAGACCACATAGGTTAGATTTAAAAAAGGAGGAGAGGAATCCTATTGTTCCAAGATAACTTTGCCATTTTTCCTGTATTCAGAATATTTTATTCATTCATCCATTCATCTAATGTCTATCTACTAAGATTTACTAGCTAGGAGGTAGAGTATTCAACATTTTAGGGGATATAAAAATCTATTAGACACAATCCCTGTCCTCAACAATTTAGATCCTAGTAGATAAGAGAAGATACATTTAGACTAAAAGTACCAGGTAATAGGATGAGCTAAGAGCCATAGGGAAAGTACTTTCTAAGCACTAAAAATGAAAAGACATATGGGAAGCATGAATCGCAGAATTATTACATTTATTTTATTTTATGAATAAAGGAATCATTTTATGGAGAAAGTTTCATTTGATTTGGGACAGGAAAACTGGTTGACTTTCCACGGGTAGAGAGAGTGTGGGAGGAAAGGAAGAATGGTATCAGTGTTGTCGCTTGTGACACACGACTTTACCTGTAGGGAACTTGTGAGACCGTAGAAGTGTCCCACCCCTGCGATGTTGGCTGTAATGCTTGCACATGACTGTGCATGATTCCTTTCCCAAGCTTCGGTCCTGCCCCTGAGGCCTTGATGGTGCCCTGTGGAGCCAAGGAAAATGTGAAAACTTCCACTTGTCCTCCAAACGGTCTGCTTACACTGAAGTTTAAGTCCAAACCTGTGACTCCTGAGGCCTGGGAATGGCACATAAGTGATGAGGATGTGTGCACCCTAGCCCCAAAAGGAATTTTTCCAAAACATAGACTCAGCATTGGAAAGGGACCTGGATTCGTGAACGTGTTCATAGTTTCTCCACAGCTACCCAACTCCTGCTAAAATACCTGCGGACACATGGAGCTCACTACTCGTAGAATGTGCCCATTCTTCTTTCTGAAAGCTTTTACTATTAGGCAGTTATTTTTTCATATATCGAGCAAAAATCTTATCGTCTCCTGCACTCTGGCTGTTCTCTCCAAGAGGACTGTTCTTAAGGGCAGTTAGGAAGCAAGAAAATCCTCTTCTGCTACAGAGACAAACTCTGTTCTTCTTGGATCGATTGACTACAGGTGCTAGGAACTGAATGTTTGTATCCCCCAAAATTCGTATGTTGAAACCTTAACCCCCAGTGTGATGGTATATGGAGGTGGGCCTTTGGGAAGTGGTTAGAGTTAGAGAAGGTCACTAGGATGGGACTCTTGTGATGGAGTTAGTGCCCTTTTTAAAAGAGGAGACCCAGTATCTCTCTCTCTCTCTCTGTCTCTCTGTCTCTCTCTCTGTGAGACCATGTCACCAAAAAAGCCCACATAAGGACATAACCAGGAAGATGGCCCTCACTGAGAGCCCAGACTTGCTGGCATCCTGATCTCCAAGTTCCAGCCTCCAGAACTATGAGAAAATAAATGTTCGTTGATTAAGCCACTCAGTCTATGGTATTTTGTCATAGCAGCTTGAGCTAAGCCAGCAGGCTTTTCTCTATGAGGGGAAACACAGAGAACGCCTCCTACTCCCTGGCCCATGATTTGGAATGCTGAGTGGATTATTTTGGGCTTTTATTATAAAATAACAAAAACCTCAAAAATTCTTTCTAAAAATAAAAATCTCACAATTAAGAATGAATGGGGAGGGAAAAGAATTCAACACTATTGGCAAAAAAGAAAATAACGCCTTTATAAACATCTTTCCTTTATGAGTCATTCTCTCAGGAAAACAAATAGCCTGAGTGTACAGAGCCTTTGTTCCAGGATGCTTGCAGCACGGGCTCGGAAGATGGCAAGGCAGTAATCGAGCGGCATTCAAGGAGGTGAGAGTGGCCACGGCGATTACACTCTCAGGACCTGTTTACCACAGCCCGGGCTGTGAGGACCTATTCTGTGCAGGAAGATAATGTTTGTTAGAACACCAGGGAAAACCACTGATTATCGAAAGTGTTGTTGACTTTCTTATTAAACAAAAGAGTAAACCTACACCCAGAGACCAGAAACAAAAATCGTTCCAAGTTCTGCTTTGGCTACAGGAGCATGTCTGCATCTCTAAATAAAATAAAATAAACATAACTGTTCTGTATTTCTCAATGTCTTGGAGAGAAATGCTTGTTTGTTGCCAAATATTTAGTGGAGCCCAGTCCCCCTACAGAACAAAGAGCTTTGGCTACTTTTAAGACTATGCCTCCAGCTGACTATAGAAACTCCTTTTTCTAATGTTATGAGTGAGCTATTGGATGCCAAACCTAATGGCCTGATCTCAAACCTATTCTCCTCATTTGCACAGTGTTTTCCTGCTCCCCTTTGAAGCTCTTTTCTCCTTTTGGATGTAAATATATCAAGAAGAGCTCAAATAGCTACAATTCAGAGCTTGGGTGTTTGAGAAACTAGTTGGCCAATGACATTTTTCAAAATCTTTTTACAAACATTGATAAATAAGGAGACATTTTGCTCTTTAATTAAAGAAAGAGGATAAAGTTATATCTTTTCTTGCTTGTCTATTTAACCAGAGAAAGCAACATGGTGTGTCATGTATCTGGGCTTGTTTATCGCTCCTAGAGAGGGAAGCCTCTTAAATCCAGAGCAAGGTCGCAAGTGCTATACAGAGTTGGGGAACAAGGCATTCTCCACCTTTATGTAAAGAATCTTACACACTCGTCTGGAACCTTAGGAATTAGTGGCCTTGAGAGCATCAGATAACACCGTCTGTGGGATGGACTTCGGCATCTCACAGTTGGTACTTGGGAGTGGCAGAGGTCTGAGTCACTTTCTAGGCAGCTTCCTAAGCAAAGGACAGCAAAGAGGAGCTGCCGTGTCAGGAGAAGAACAAGATAGATGCAGCATGGAGGTTATTGACAGATGGATGCATCAGCTCACGGGACTCTCAGAAGTATTTAAGGGGCACTTTCAAGAAACCAGGAGTCCTGGAAAACCAGCTGGGGACAAAAACAAAAATTGCAGCTAATGATGTTAGGTGACGTTATTTAATGTCCCAGGCCATGGATGCCTGAAGACAATCAGATTACATAAAACATTTTGTTCCCATTCATTTATTTATAGATAAGAGTATCCATGAAAAACATACAATGCATTAAAATAATCTGCCAGCTCATATTATGTGTCAGGCACCATCGTAGGGGCTGTGAACTACCAAGAAACAGACAGTCAGAAATGCCCTAGTGGTTTCCACCTAGTGGTGGAGACAGACAACAGACTTGTTAGTTAATAAACAAACATAAATGTAATTTGATGTAGTGATCAGTGCCATTAAGAAAAACAAAAGGAGGAAATAGAGAATGATTATAGAGAAGTGAATATGGTTTTCTATATTATTGGATTTGTGTGTGTGTTTTTAAACATCTACATAAATCTACATAAATATCAGTTATTCTTATGTTTTTAACTCAATATGATACTTCTAATATATTTAAGTTTTACTCCTTCTAGGTCTTGTTTATTCCTTCTGTGTAATGAATGATATGCCATCTTATGGATGTACCATTTCCACTTTTCATGGGTATGAAGATAGACTCCAACATATTGCTGAGTTAAACACCTTCGCACATATCTTAGCAAAGTCATTCTAGGGTTTACTCCCAGGAATGGAAGTGCTGGATCATAATGCATATGCATAATGTTTTCACCAAAAAGGCTAAATTTGTTCTCTAAATAGTAGTGCCAGATGCACTGTTACTGGTAGGTTACGAAGGTTACTGTCCATGCATCCTTGCTAGCACATGATATTAATCAACTTATAACTTTTGTCAATTTGATGGGTGCAAACTGATGTTTCATGCTTGTTTTAATTTTCACTTCTTTGATTGCTAGTTAATTTGAGCGTCTCTTTAAGTACTTATTAGTATTTTGAATTTTATCATAGGAGTTGCCTACTCATAACTACTGCCCATTTTTAATTGATTTCCTATTTTTTCCTGAAAGTTAGAAAAGTCTAAAACAAATTCCCTCAGTCTATAATCTATGTGTTTACTCTGACTCTAAATTCTGATAGCAGACAGTTTGCCATGGGTCTCTCACATTTCTGCACTTCTTGAAAGCAGAGACACTGACAAGTTTGTTCTGAACCATCTTTTCCAGGGTGTTTGTATGGTAAACAGCCTTGGAAGACAGATACTATCTCCATGTGGATTAGAGGGCATATTTAATATCCAGTATGACAAAGGTAATATCTCCCTCTGTGACAAAAGCTAGGCAGGTTGCCAGGTGGAAACCTACAACTTTAAGGCAAAATGTGGCCTTCTAGGTCCTTAAGTGCAGCCTTTTGACTGAATACAAATTTTACAGAAAAAAATCTTTTTATTAAAAGGGGTGCAACGTAGAAAGATGAAGTTTTTCTTGCCTCCTTTGGTGCTTAAAAAAGAACAACCTTGAAATCAGAAGGCTGCAGTGTACCCCCACCTTCAGAATCTCATGTTTCCTGCTCTGCCATGAGTAACAAAACCCTTTGTCTCAGACCCAGGAATCTCATGCCTTTTCATAGCATCCTGAAACTATGGCACTGCTAACTTGTGAAAAGTCTGAGATAAAATCTGAGATCCTTCACAGTTCCTGGTAATTTCTCTTATTTAAATGTATAATTTTGATGTAATAAAATGTACTTTTGAAGTATTTCATAAACATTTACAATTTCTGACACACTGACTCACAAGGATATCTCGTATCTTTTCTCTCATAGGGTTTATATAGATTTGCTTTTCAGATTTGGATCTACAGACTGTCTGGAGTTTATTTTTTTATATGTTATGAGGTAGGATCAAAGTCATTGTTTCTCCACATACTGAGTCAATTTTCTTAACAGGATTAAAAATATATTGTATCCTTTATCATTGATATTTCATGCCAGATCAACTATATTCCAAATTCTCTTATATAAGAGGGTATGCTAAACACACTTTTCCATTTTATTAGTCTATTTGTCTGTTTCCATGCTGTTGCCATATCCTTTTCATTACTATAACATTGTAATATGCCTTAATATTATAGCTTGGGGCTTCTTTTTCAAAATCATCTTAGCTAACTGTGGACCTTTATTCTTCACTGTAATTTTTAGATTCAGTTTTTCAAGTTTCCCAGTAAAATTAGCTAGAATTTTTATTATAAATGTCGAATAGTCAATTTTACATTAAGTTGGAAAGAATTGACATACAATGATTTTTCTTTCCACTTAATTTGGTATTTTTAAAAGTTCTTTAATAGAATTTTAAAAACATATGTGTGTACTTATGAAATTTTTATGCATTCTCTATTAAGCTAAATCCAAGATATGTGAACAGATAGTATTTAATGTATTATTATATTTTAATTTGTCATTATGTCTATAAAGGGTGCAATGGATTTTATGTTGATTTAATTCTTGGAAACTTGCTGAATTCTTACTGCCATGAATAATTTCTTTGTGTAGATTTTCTTGAGTTTTCTATATAAGTGATCAGAGCATTTTCTAACCATAATGTTTTTATCCCTTTATTGCTATCCTCAATTCTCTTGGCCCTTTTTAAAATGACTTTTATTTTTTGCATTGGCTAGAACCTCCAACATCACCTTACTTCTTTTAAGTCTTAGTTCAAATATTACCTTCTGACCAATTTATTTAAAATTGTAAGTTTTCCCAGTACCCTCTGTCCTCATCTTTGTTTTCATTTTCATCATATCACTTATTACCTACCCAGCTATTATAATTTGCATGATTGTTTGATTTATTACCTACTTCTGTCGGAATGTAAGCTCTGTCAGCATAAGATTTTTTGTGTCTTTTGTGTTTTCTTCACAATTGCATCCCCAGTACCTAAGACAGTACCTGGCACAGAATAAATGACCAGTAAATATCTGTTGAATGAATAAACGTTGGACAGGAGAAGTCATAAGAGGGATTCTTTTCTTATTCCTGAAATTAAAGGAAATATATCTAAAATGTGAACATTTTTAGTAAACATACCTTTTATGATATTAAAGATATTTTTTTCTGGTCCCAGTGTTCTAGTATGTTTATAAAATATAAAGTTTTAACTTTTTCAAATGAGTTTTTTTGCATATATTGTAAAAGAGGCAGCATAAAATAGTGCATGGTTAAAAATCTGGACTCTGGAGCCAGACTGCTTGTACCGAACCTTGGCTTTGCTGCTTATTAGCTAAATGACCTTTATTGACCTACTTACATAATCTCCCTGGGCTTCCGTGCTCATCTTTAAAATGTGGATAATAATATTATCTACCACATAAGGTTATCATGAAGATTAAATGAGTTAATATTTATAAAGCCTTTGAGTTAGACCAATGTCTGGTGCAGTGTAAATATTTTGGTAGTGTTGTTAAATAACTGCAAAAAGAACCATGGGATTTTTCTCCTAAATTCATTAATATGCTATTTTCCACTCTAGAGTTTTTTAAAATTATGGTAATTCTTACATTTCAGGGAAATATCAGGCTTGATCTATTGATTCTTTTTTTTTTACTACTCTATTGGATTCATCTATATACAATTTTATTTAGGATATTTGCAACTTGTTTAGAAATAAAATTATCATACCAATTTTTTCTGCAGTGCTGAACTTTTTAAAATGTATTAGTCTTATAATATGAGTTAGGAAGTTTTCAGCCCTTTTATGTTTTCTGAAGCAATTTATGTAAGATATAGATTGTCTGTTTCTTGAATTTTGGGGAAAGCTGACTTGTAGAACAGTCTGGGCCTCATGTTTACTTGTGGGGAGAGACTGTGAAAATATCCAGCACATAATGCATGTATAATCCATTGTTTTGTTATAATCCATTCCTTTGCTGATGATATCTAATTTTAATTTACTGTGGTAAGAAAACATCGTATACACAATGTTGATTCTTCATATTTTACGGAGGTTCTCTTTTGGCCTATTACATACTCAATTTTAAAAATATTAATGTGTGTGCTCTTATTCCATATATCTTTGCATTGGTTAGGGTTAAATTCTCTGTTTCTCTATTTCTCTCTGTCTCTTTGGAGGTATAATATACACACACACATAGATATGCTACAATCCCAAAGAGAGATTCTTTACAATAAGTTGTTCAACAATAACCTGTTCTGCCCTTGAAAATAAGGGGTGCAACTCAGTTCTTCAGATTCCTATTCTATGTATAGTAATTTATGTATAAAATAAATATATCATATATAAAATTATATAAATATTAATAAAGAAAAGAAAAAGATAAAGTAAACTCTTGCAATACTCCCTATTAATTAATACAAACAAGTATTTGTAATTCACTCTCCATTCCAAATGTGTAATTTCTTCTTCTATTGCTCTCTTTTATGATAATTCTGGGGACTGTGGGAAAATATCCAGATATTAAGGCCATGAACTAGACTTTCTTGTAAAGGTGCTCGTGTTGGGAAAGGATTACTTTGAACATTAGAATTTTAACACATCTCACAGAGTACCTTCTATGAATCTAGAAAGAGGGAAAAACTTTAATACTTTATTGTCAAGTGCTAATTAGTAAAACCAAGAAATGCATGTACCTATTTGTTGATTCCTAATATTTATAGTGCAGGTTTATCATATCTACAACTCTATGAACAAGATAAATCAATATAATATATACATTGAATATAAAGTTATTCATTTTTCCTCTTTTTTTTTCATTTCCACATTCACTATTATTTTTTTAGTCTCTGGCCCAGTACCTGCCACAAAATAGCTTCTTTATAAATAGTTGTTGAATAGAATAGTCAACAGTTCCCAAGCAAGAAATCTAGAAATAATCTTTATGTTTTAAAATACTGAATTTGGTGTATATGCTAGTAGTAATAAACTTCTTCATGTCACCTTGAACAAATGCAAATTTAGGTGTAAAACTTGTCACTGAAGAGAAGGACTCTGGGGAAGTTTTGCACTTTACACTGTGTGTTGAAAAAGGTTAACGTAGCAAAGCTCTGTGCAGTTCATTTGCATTTAGCAGGCATGCACGTGGAATCCAAGATTTTTTAAAATACAGACATGAATAGGTGTGATTTTCTGATCATCAGATATGAGCAATGACAAGGCAAACTTGATTACTACTTAAAATATTTGGCTCTGGTTCTGGAAACAGTCTAAGGCTTCCTAGCAGATGAACTTACGGTAAGTGTATTTCATTAGTTCCGTTGATTAGAACACAGCGAGGCCCAAATCAGAATCCGAATTCCTGTAGAGACCAAATTATCTTCACTGTACACCATGGCCAACTCCTAACTTCAAACAGTAATTCTAAGTTGTTGGTCTCAAGATGATCTGAGTGAGAAGAGGGTGCAGTTTTAAATTAAACCTGTCATTACGAATGGAGAAACAATCACAGCTGTAATGATTGTCACTCTAGGCTGTGAAGACTTCTTTTCTGCAATTACAACTAATCCAAAAGAACAAAACATTAAACTTTTTAAGTAAGGTACTGGGATGGAATTTTTCTTGGGGACAGTTCAACTGAAAATATATGCACCAGAGCAAAGTTACATCTTTATTAAAATCTAATTCTAACCCACTAGGTTTACTGATAAGAGTTAGGAGTAGTTCACTTGTCATCTGCAAAATGAAAATGGAAATTACATTCTTTATTATATGACAAAAAAAATTACAGAATTGGATCCAAAAATTCAAATTATATAGAAAATTTAAATCCAGGAAGAGTAACAGTATAATGTCTTACTCTCTTTTGCCCCGTGTAACATTATATTTAATAATATTAATAATAATGAAGTGTATTTCCTTTGTTTTTGTTAGTGTTGCTGTTATTTCTTTGTTTCATTTTCAGCTCAAATGAAAATGGATTTTTCTCATCAAGTAATGTGAAGATGTGAAATTCTGATTGTTTCAGTATGAAAGAAGAATATCTCTTGTTGCCATTATAAGCAAATTTGATATCACTAAAGCCAAGATGAAAGAAATAGTCTGATCAATTATTTGTCATTGTCAGACTATAACAATTCTATCTTTGTCTAGAATATTGACAGAGATATTAAAAATTATTAAACTTTCTAACAAATATAAGACAACACAGAACCACTTAGTTCATTTTAAGAAATTTTGATTATAAAATACCACAAAGGCAAATGAAAGAAACATAATGAAAATTATAAATAAATTTAAAAATAAGTTTTAAAATAAAAACAGTCAATAGGCCGCCACGGTGGCTCACGCCTGTAATCCTAGCCAAGGCGGGTGGATCGTTTGAGCTCGGGAGTTCCAGACCAGCCTGAGCAAGAGCAAGACCATATCTCTACTAAAAATAAAAAGAAATTAGCTGGAGAACAAAAAATATATAGAAAAAATTAGCCAGGCATGGTGGCGCATGCCTGTAGTCCCAGCTACTTGGGAGGCTGAGGCAGCAGGATTGCTTGAGTCCAGGAATTTGAGGTTGCTGTGAACTAGGCTGATGCCATAGTACTCTAGCCTGGGCAACAGAGTGAGACTCTGTCTCAAAAAAAAAAAAAAAAGTCAATAAAATACTCATTTAAATATAAAGCTTTTTGTTTATATCGTCAACATGTACATATTTTATTTGAAAACTTTAATTTTACTATAACAATAAAACATGTGTCATGTATTGAATTATTTCCTATGTGCATGGTTTGTTATAAGTGGACATAGGCTAAAATTTTAATCATAGATTTGATAGTTTTGAAGCACACCGGATAGTGTTTTGTAGAAGAACCCTCATCTTGAGTGTGTCTGACTTGGCCTCACGATTAGATTCAGTCCATGCATGTTTGCCTGAGGTACTAACATAAGTGATGTTGTATCCTTCTTGGTGCATGATATGAGGAGGCACACGGTGAAGATATTTTTCAGAGAAAATTTGCAACTATTCTGCCACCTTGATAGTTTCTCATTTTCTATGAAACTATGTTTTCTGATACTTGTAATCACTGCATGATATAATGTTTTATCTTGCTTCCTTTTCCAACAGGACAGCTTTTTTTATGCTTCTGTGTAACTTCATAATTGCCATTTAATAATTGCAAATATTCAGCTGAGCTGATGTACTATAATTTATCTAATCACCTGTCTCTCATCAGACATTCAGATTGTTTCAAATGCTTCATTTTACTTATTATTTATAGTGAATAGAAACCATATATGTTGCATACTTTTGATGGAACTACTAGATTCAACTGGACAAAAATAATAGTAAAACATTATTCTAATATAAGCTTCTCTTGTGTAGTGTCAAGTCTCCAGCAACTGTCCCCATTCCCAGCTGTCCCTGTTCCCAAGAAGCTGCCTCCTAATGGATGCTTTGCAGCCAGCAGGGTCTGGCAGGCAACAGGTGGGCGTCAACAGACATTTTTCTCCCATCCTAGAAATTAAAGTGTAGGCCTTAGTGACAGTAACTCTCTCTTGTCATTTTTGTGGCTTGCCTACAGAATGCTTTTGTATATAAATCTGCTTAGAGAAAAATGTAACTTAAAAAGCTTAAAAATGTGCTTAAAATCATTTTAAGAAAGAAATAACTTATGAAAAGCTTAGGTATGCATCTAGAAGCTTTACGCATGCTTTCTCCATCTCTTGCACTAGAAAATACCTACAAGAACTTTCTGCATACTTACACAAATGGGGAGGAAACTATGTCTTGCATAAGGCAGCCCTTGTGAATGTAAGCAAACCACTGTCAAGAAACAATGTGTTGATGTCCTGTAGTGAAGTCTTACAGATCCTCTGTCCAATAGGAGACACCTCCTGTGCCACCAAGGGGCCATTTGGAATGTCTCAGAAAGTAAACCTGGAATCACAAGGCCAAGCATCCTAATGCAACACTGGATCTTCAAGACAGAAAGACAGAGGGAAAGAAGAAGAAGAAGAAAGGAAGACAGGAGAAGGACACTGTTGATCTCTTCTTAGGCTCAGCAGCTGCCTAGGTTCCCAGCAATTACCTGTGACTGCATTTCTAAAACTCGCCCAACCACCAACGTAATGAAGAGCCTATCAGAGGATCAGCTGCTGAGTGGGAAGGAATTAGTGTGGCTTGCACTGGTTACATCAAGGCTTAATTGGACTCTGCTGTATCTGGTCAACTCCTAATTACCTGCTCTGATGGCCTGGGAGGGAGAGGTGGGGGCGGACGGCTGTCACACAGCTAACGCTGAAGAGCAAAGAGGGCCAAATATTTCCTATTAGGCTTTTGCATACATCATGTGATTAAGAGGGAAGTATGTTTATCTTCCTAATTATGTTTAGCTTAGATTAATGCTTTTTAAATTCCCATGCCAATGAAAAAGCTATTTCGTATTACTCAGATAGCAGACGGAACAGCCTAGGTTTTAAAATCTTTGAGATAAAATTTATGAAATTGGTAAATTATAACCCAGAAATGTTTTTCTGAAAAGGTGGGCCCTTGAGTGTTCCTACTACCTCGGCCCCAGCCTCCCCTGGCTCCCCCCCTCCCCCCAAGCAGCCTCAGTCAGCCTCCTCTGCACCCTGCAGCCAAAGGGGGGCGCAGTGACTGGGGAGGGCTGGGTTTCCACCCCCACCCTGGCCCACCCACAGTTTAGGGGCTGAGGTGGGTCAGCCTGTTCCCTCCACAGGCCCATGAGTATTTTAACCTACTGAAATGAAAGGTCCAGGCGGTGCCCTGCACGTGGCAAATGTCTATCTGGCAGGGCCAGGTCTGCTCGCCGTGCCAAGGGATGGCCCTTCCGAACAGCCACGAGAACAGACGCTTCTCAACATGGTTGAACTGTGCTCATGCAGCCTGGCACACGTTCTGAAGGCTTGTCCCGACCTCCTGGAGCGGCAGCCCAGCTGTGCTGGCTTCTCCATCTCCACTCCGTCATCTGCACATGGCCATTGCCCACCCAGCCTTCCCGCCTCCCCCGACAGCCACGGCATTTCCACTGTCAGGCCCCCTCCCTGGGTCGGCCCTCCCCCAAAACTGCACTCCATCCTGTCCCTGCTCATGACACCTCCTCTCAGCCGAGGTGACTCTTACTATGAGCTTCTCCCCTTCTCCCATCACAGCCTTGGGATCAACTTCATCCCTTGCCTCTGCTGTCAATTCTCAAGAATCTTACCTGCCTTCAATAAAATGCACCTTTCGCAAAGGAAATTGTTTTACCTTCCAAAAGCATTGCTTTGGGGAAGGAGTAAGACTCGGGCGTCTATTTTGGAAGGAAAAAAGAACCCAACTTTTATTTTTTTTCTCTTTGTATTTCCGGTCTAGCAATCCAGACTCTCCTGTGGTAGGCAGGGTGGCTACCCCTGCTCTTTCAGGAAATGAGAGTCGCTTCCAAGAAAGTTTAGAGAGGAAAAGCATGGATATAAATATTTCATGTCTTATTTCAGTAGAGAGATTGTTCTAAAACATCTCTCATGGTTTTCTCCTGCTTAAAGGCTCCAAGGCATTGAGACCACGCCTCCATGTTCCATGATTTCCAGCTTAGGTTTGTGTCACTCTCCCCACAAGGCCAAACTCGGCAAACCATTTTCCGTTCTCCAAAAGCATCCTGTGTTGAGAGTCAATGTGCTTTTAGGACAGCGCTGTTGATAGAAGAATATGGACTTGGAAGCCTGACTGTAGACCCCAGCCCCACATCCACCTGTACGATATTTTGGTCAAGTTTCAAAGTTGAAACTTTATTTTCCTCAAAAAAAGCAAAACTGAATGTTACCACTTACCCTGCCCTTTCAGTCTTTTTCTTTATGGATTGGAAGAAGCAAAGCTGCTTCTGAAATTTTCATAATCATGAAGCATTGCCCCAAAGCTCTGTGTCTGCACGGTGCCTGAGTCTGTGTCATAATGAATATGGGTGAGGATATTAGATTCCTCCCCTCCAGGGCTCTTCCCTGGGCCAAACGGAAGGTGATTTTTATTACAGATAAATTCATATTTTCATAATTACATAAAGTACACTAGTGGTAAATTTAACACTTTTAAACATCATCTTTATGATGTAAAGGTGGGAGAATAAAAATGCCCTAGGTTAGTCAGTAAGGCTTATGTAATAAATGTTTCTCAAAAAAAAATTATCCCTTTTAATAGATGATTAAGTCTAGTATCTATGTTTCAAGTTCTATTTCCACCAGGATCCAACTGAATATTTGTAATAGGTATTTAGTGCATATTTTATAGAAAAGGAATTTTTTAAAAAGTCTGCTTAAACACATTTCAGAAAATCATTCCATACCACTAAATTATAGGCTCTTGGAGACTCAATGAAGTGAATGTCATTTTACCCAACGCCGGCCCAAGGAGGGACAGTTTTCTGTGTGGAAGCTTTTCCACACCCTTCTAAAGCACGCTGCCATGGCATTTTTTTTTTTTTTTTTCATTCAGAGCATTCAGATAAGCCCAATCAAGACCACATAGGTTATAGTTTTAATTATTAAACTGAGACCATGTGAACACCAGGATTAGTGACATGGGGACTCTTTAATGGCAATTCCCTGTTAGTCACAGTCTCTCCACCCACTGCAACAATCGTCCACTGTGTAATCAGCTAGGCTTTAATTCAGCTCAGGATTAATCTCGAAGTCTGAGCCCAAGCATTTCTCTAGTGTACCTCCGCGGAGGATTCGCCAAGGCTGGATTCTGAGTTCGGAGACCAGGAGTCACACGGGTAAGGGAGCACTGCCAAAGGAAAGGTTGGCTCGCATGGGCATGTCTGCTATATCCCCTTCCCATCTATAAAACTCTGAAAGACCAGTTTATGTTGGAAAATTAATCTTTCCTTTGGTACACATTCCACTTTGCGAAAAAAAAATAGCTCATATGAAAATGTCTCTACAAAAGTGGCCATGGTGTACATTGTAAGCGTACATATTATATAAGGCATAAGGGGAGAAATAAAATATCTTTCCTATTTCTTCCCTTGGGCACATTCCAACATCCACCCCACCTAGCAATAGGCCATTCAATCTCTACTTTGTTTCGCTCCTTTTGGAAGCAGTGAAATTGCTATGGGTGAGATTTATAGACGTCCTCAGGTGGCCATGTGCTAAGGCACTTTAGGAAGCACTGTTTTACATTACCTGTTCCTAGGGCTTCTGTTTAATCAAGCAAGAGTATTATCTTTAATATTCAAAGGAGGAGAACATGGATATAACCTCCTCACCTTGGTTGAAAGCCCGCTCGCTGCACATGAAGGGCAGGTGGCCGGGATCGAGTTGCCAGGGGTCAAATCCCAACTCAGCCACTCACTAACTAGACAAGATTGGGCATGCTACTTAATCTTTCTCTGCCCCTGGACTTTCCCTCCCAGGATTACAACAGCACTTCCTTGAAAGGATATTTTAGGAATAACACCAGTAGTACTATGTTAGTCTATTTGGCTGCCATTAAACAGGATACCACAGACTGAGTGACTTAAACAATAGAAATTTATTTTCTCACAGTTATGGAGGCTAGAAGTTCAAGATCAAGGTACTGGTAGGGCTACTTTCTGATGAGACCTTTCTTCCTGGCTTGCAGAGGGCCACCTTCTCGCTGTGTCCTCCATGGCCTTTCCCCTGCGCATGCACACTCCTGGTGTTTTTTCCTCTTCTAATAAGGACACGAGTTAGTCCTCTTGGACTAGGTCCTCACCATTATAACCTCATTTAATCGTAATGACCTCCTCTAAGGCCTTGTGTCCAGATACGCTCCTGTTGGGGGTTAGGGTTTCAACATATGAATTCTTTCTTTGAGGGGGTACACAGTTCAGTCCATAACAAGTATATATACAGTGCCAGGCACCTATTAACTTCACAATAAATACTACCTTTTATTATGGGATATATTTGTACTGTCCTCTCAGACACGTTATATGAGTGCTAGTGACAACCTTTATCATTCTGTCTGGTTAAAATTCTAGTTTCTAGAACAGGCAAATCTATACAAGTAAACCCCAATGAACGCATTCATTTATGACGGCAATGAGCATAGTTTCGTTTCTAGTGGGATGTCGTGAATGCAGACATACACACCAGACCCATGAATTCACATAACACATTTTTAAAGGCCCCTCAACTCTGCAATCCTGCACAATACACCATTGGTCAGTGTTGGAAAACTATGACCTATGGGCCAAATCTAGTCTGCAGTTTGCTTTTGCATAGCATGTGAGTTAAAAATCTTTTTTGCACTTTTAAGTATGGCAAAAGAAACAAACAAACAAGAACACATATATACACATACACACACATACTAAAGAAGAATATGTGACAGAGACCTTATGTGGCCCACAAAGCCCTAAAATATTTACTATCTGCCCTTTTACTGAAAAAGTTTGTGGACCCTCACTCCAGTGAGTAGCTTAGCCCTAGTCCTTGGGATGTATCTATTTCTCATAATGTGGACACCCCAGCTTTCCTCTAGTCTGGGCAAAGTTTGGTGTGTTAACCCCAACACTATCTTTTTGTCTTATTTTTTTTGAGACGTAGCTCTAAAGTCTCTGATGAGTCTCCCAATTTCCTGAGAAACACACTGAATACAGTTTCACCTTTTCTTGGTTACTGGGACCCAGTGATGGCCTCAGAGGCCAGGCAGGATCCTGGTCTGTTTTAGTTACTTTGTCTCTTTGTCTATTTTGATATATCATATGGGCAGGCTGGGCTGTTCTTTCTCGCTGTCATTGGTCTGTCCATCTTTGATATCGCCTTCTCTCCTCCCGCGTCCAATCTGTCATGGGGCTGGGAAAAGAGGGAGAAAACACAAGTCATCATTGAAGAACACTTTCTGTGTATCAGGTTCCATTTGCTTCTTTTCATATGTTAGCTTCTTTAATTCTCATAATGTAACTTTATGCTTAAAATGTAAATTGTTTCTGCTCTACAGATTAAGAAAATGGGCCTCGGAACAGTTAATTTACTTGAATTCAAGCCCAAGCCCTTCTGGCTTCGAAATTCAAGGCCTTTCATCACAGAAATCAAAAAAACCTGGCTAACTTGAACTGTATGTAACATAAGGGTAAACAGATTAAAATGACACTTTCTAAATAAAGTGCCCAGTGTAGAAGTGTTCTGAGACATCTGTTTTGTTTTCTTCTCAGTTCTGAGTTGTGTTCCAGATAATTCCGTTGTCTGACAAACAACTTTCAAATTAGTGAGATGTTGTGGTAACACTTCCCTTGTTCAAATATATCCTTGGACACCATTCACTCAATACATTCATTCAAATGTGAATGCTGAGAAAGTATGGATGTTGATGATCCCAGAGAAGGTCCAAAAGTGAATATGGGTACAGGATGATGGGTATATGTATGTGTGTGTGTTATCAATAAAGATAATACACACACACACACACACACACACACACACACACACAGAGTTTCCTCTGATGTGTACCTTAGAGGCTCGGGCAGGTTTTAACTTAAACTCCTGAGACATATCTGCCCTCTCCTCCTCCTCTAAGCCTCCTAAACCTTGTGCATAATTATGACTGAAACAAACAGGAGACATTAAATAATTTTTAAGGCACATATTCATGAGAAAGTAGGCACTCAAAGAATAGGATTTATTAAGTAAATTATTTCAGATATAATTTTTTTTAATTACCCAATACCAAACTACCTAATTGGCTAAATATTTTAATTTTGATATCATTATTACACAAATACATATGTGATTATGTTTGCGCAATAACAAATATTTGAATAAAAAGACAAGGAGCAATGTCAGCACCACACCAAATGAACCACTAGATTTGGTGGCAAGCAAAGTCTGGCAGTCTACCCGGAGCAGGAAGGAAACCCCGGGCTTGCGGACAGATTGCAGGTATATAAGGGCAGGAACGTTGCAGTACTAAATTTTTCTCCCCAGTGTTTTTCAAAAGCAGCTCAGAACTGAACGTATGTGAAGGATGTTCATTGCAATGGAAATTTACTTTAGTTCTCTTTGCATATTTCTTTCCCTGTGACAAGCGGGTGGGTCTCGTGGTCTTCCCTGGTCACAGGGAAGGTTTGGGTCATAGATGGAAATCAGAAGGTGGTTAGAGCTGCTCCTTTCTTGGGTTTTGGGTTCCAAAAGCCTGAGCTCTTTTAGGGTGCTTTGCTAGGAGGAGCCGGTAGGGTGAGGGTGCCAGGGTATTCAGAGCCACTAATCAGAATAATGAGTCCCTCATAGGAAGGCAGAGAATTGCTGGATCCTCCAAACAGCAGTGACCTCTGCCTCAACCTAAGGGGTGCCTCCAGGGGGGGTGGAAAGACTTCAAAGGGGAATGGCTACAGGGTGCACCAGAGGAGGGCAAGCGCTAGGCACTACAAGTCCCAGCACCAGGATGGCTTCTAAAGCAGCCACAAGAAAGGCCCCAGTGTGAGGGGCTTAGAAGATACCGATATCACCACGAGGACCTAAAGATAAGAGGATCCTTTCCCTGTTTTCTAGATGCCACAAGAAATTCTTACATTCATGTTGAACCTAGAGAAGGTGAGTGTGCACCAGTAATAACTGAGACAGAATTGCAAAATGAAATCATTTTTATTTTTTAAAAAAATGAAGAATTATTGAATATCTTCTATCCTTAGGTTTGGACCAGAGTCTCAGACACGTCCACAGCTAGTAAGGGTTCTTTCCACACGCTCAGATCGAAGGTTCTTCCAACCGCCCATGGGGGCGTGTGGCCGTGAACCAGGGTCAGGGTTACCAAGGCCAGAGAAGGCAGGGGCTCCGCTCAGGGGCCCTCACAGCACCCCCAACCTGCGTGGATCTCCTCTGCCTGGCAGAACGAATACACCATCTCCATTGTGTCTTCCAATTCCCCAGCTACCGCTTCAAAGCGACCCCAAAGGGCATCTTTTAGTATCGTTATCGGCTCTCAACTCTTACCTATAAAGTCATAAAAAATGTCTAGATTTTCCTGATCTTTCAAATAACAGGAGCAAACAAAAACACTACTAACTCACTTGCCTGAGGCGGGCAGCAGCACCTGAGGCAAAATGCTGAAATAGTCAGACTGTTTCCTGCCCCCCGGCCCTGGCCCTCAGGGACGGTCATGCCACCCTTGGCAGCCTTTCCTGCATCACCCCTCCTCCCCCACACTCTCTGCGCCCCACTTCCCAGAACAACCCACTTTGCTGAGTCTAATTCCTTTAGGGCTTCCTCCCAGGACAAAAAGGAAACTGAGGAGTCACATTGGCAAAACAATGTTTTAACCCAGAATCTTAAAGTTCCAAATGCCAGAAATGGAAATTGAAATGCCTCAGAGAATCCAAGAAACAGTTTGATTAAAAATGAGAAGGGGAAAAATAAGGTCAAGCCTAAAAACAAGAACATCCCTCTACACAGGCGTCCTCAAACTACGGCCCTCGGGCCACATGCGGGTGTTTTTGCCCATTTGTTTTTTCACTTCAAAATAAGATATGTGCAGTGTGCACAGGAATTTGTTCATAGTATTTTTAAATTATAGTCCGGCCCTCCAATGGGCTGAGGGACAGTGAACTGGCCCCCTGTTTATAAAGTTTGAGGATCCCTGCGTCTACCTCTTGCCTTTGCTTTTGTCTCTTGTACTGGAGAGCAACTCTTTCCTTTCCTGAGAGACACGACCCTATGGCCACTACCACATCCCAAGCTGTTGCATACAATAGCTTCCCAAACCAAAAGGGGATTAGATCTTATAATGTCTTTCCCCAAAAATAAGCCCTACCCATAAAATAAGCCCTAGTAGGATTTCTAAGCATTTGCGCAATAGAAGTCCTACCCCGAAAATAAGCCCTAGTGACGGGCGTGGCTACGCAGCATATCTCCACAACCCATGCATGTCGTCGCAGAGCTGGTAAAGAAGACGAGCAGCCCTTCTCATCCATCCCATGAGAGCTCTAGTGCTCGGCAGAGAGATTGGGGCCAATGGTTCCAAAGGAAATAGAGTCACAAGAAATTCAGGATGGAATTCGGGATTTGGAGAGTTATGATGATGTTCCAGAAGAAGACGACTTAATTATATTTGAATAAATGTAGATTGTTGTACCATACTTAAAAAACAATAACACATCCCCTGAAAATAAGCCCTAGGGTTTCTTCTTGAGGAAAAATAAATATAAGACCCTGGCTTGTTTTGGGGAAAACACGGTACTTTCTGTAGCGCACACACCTAGACTCACACGCCCGTACAACCAAAACAACAGCAGCAGAAAACCCAGGAAGGACTCTATGGCTCAGGTCATATGTCCATTCATAAGTCAGTTAATTGTGACCAGAAGGAAAGTGAACTATGATCGGCCCATTTGGATCATGTTAGATGGGATAAAGGGGTCCTGTAAGAACGCAGATTTCCCAAGATAGCCAGGTGGCTACGTGGAAGTATTTTTTAGGAGAAAGAAGAGTTTCTAGCAGATAATCACATACATATCGACATAGAAACATTTTCGGGTGCCTACCAAGCCAGACAATTATCCGTAAGACTAGGAAAAGCTAGAAATTTTTTTGTGAATCTCGAAGTAAAGGCTAATAACAATACTAAACGGTGTCCTCTGGGTTCATTTTGCAGCTGTCACAGTGGAATTGGAAGGCACAAAGGAGAAGGCGTATTTCATTCTTCCAGGCAGACAGGGAGATCGCTGCAGATGAAGGGCCACTGTGAGGGCCCTTGAATGGTGTCGGTTAGGCAGGCAGCTGCCTTCTCTGCCCATTGGGACACTGACCCTGGTTCCCAGAAGCAGAACCCCGTGGGCGGTTAGAAGAGCCTTGGATTTGAACATGTGGACAGGACCCTTGCTAGCTGAGTACTTGTGTGAGACTTTGGTCCATAAACCCAATCTTAGAAAATATACCATATTCTTTACTGTTTTTAAATGAAAATAATTTGACTTTGAAACCCTTCACTTATTATTGGAGCCACTCCCTCTCTCCAAGGTATAACATGATACGAGAATTTCTTGTGGTATCTATAGAATGGAGGAAGAATCTGCTTATCACGGTGATATCCGGTATCCTCTTATCCCAATCAGGAGGAACTTTCACCCACCAGTTTAGGTGATAAGGGAAACCCCCGTCTATTATTTGGTGCATCAGGCACTGGAGCCCCCCAGAAGACCCACATCAGCATAATACTAACCGTTACCTGGCCCATCAACTAGTCTATTGCATGGCATCAGCATAACACTAAATCTATTGCCAGGCACATCAACATAATATTAACCTATTATCTGACACATCAACTAACCTATACCTGATACCCCACCCCTCCTCCGACCACCCCAACTTAATAAAAGTGGGAAAAATCGGGTGGACAGTGCTCAGAATTTGGTGGCGGAGACCCCTCTGAGTCTGCCAGGGAATAAACTTTGATTCTCTGACTCTCCGTGTGCCACTCGATTTGTCCTCGGGACCACCTGCAGTAACACGTGCTGTAACATAGGAACACTCTGCTGCTTAGAAAGCCAAAGGACACTTTTGTAAATAAATATCAGTATTTGAGGACTCAGAGTCAACCTAATATAAGATTACTTCCAGAAAATACTATTTATTAGTCTTTATTTTCTCTATTTATAAGCATATACTTTTGCAAAGCTGATGGGTTGTGAACAGCAAAAAGAACAACTACCTTTTTGCTTCACCCGGGCAGAAAACTCTGGTGCAGAAAGCCCACCAAAGACGTCTCCATCTCTACAGAAGCCCGCCAAAGGAATCTCCACCCCCTACCCTATACAGGCCTTCCCTAGCCCTGATTGGTTAAATCTGAATCCCTCGTTTACATAAAAGGCCCCTGGCTCTGACTGGCTGGTTCTGAATCCCTAATCTGCATGACGAGCCTGGTCCCTGATTGGTCCCTTTTTTGACACCTAGCTTTGCATAAGCAAGACCTCCCGCCACCCCTTAAACCACCCCCTACATCACCACCAAGGGCTCAGGCAGGGCCTCTCTCGCCCCTCCCAGCAGAGGTCCAGCACTTCTTCCATAAATAAAGTTTGTCGTTGTTTAAAGCTGTCTCTCTGGCTCTCCTTTTTTTCTTTCATCCTCTCTAAACCCTTTTTTTGACAAGTGGGAGATCTGGAAAAGTGCAGGATAAACATTAGCATTTCTTGTATTTATGCCTCCAGAAATTCTATCTAGATTTTTTAAAAATAAGTTTTATTTTTTAACTGATGCATAATAGAGGTACATAGTTTTGCAGTATATGCAATAATTTAATACACTCGAATAATTGTAAAGATCAAATCAGTGCACTTGGGATATCCATCACCTTAAATATTTTGTCTTTATTCTAGAAACATTTGAATTATTCTTTTCTAACTATTTTGAAATGTACAAAAGATTATTGGAAACTGTAGTCTCTACTGATCTATCTAACACTAGGTCTTATTTCTTCTATCAAACTATATATTTGTACTTTATTAATCTACTTTTTAAATATACATTGGTAATATTAAAAATATTTAACTACCTGCATAGCTCAGGCACCAGCCAATCAGAACAAATGCTGGCTGATGCTGGGGAAGGATCTTGAACAATAACCCCTACTAATGACAACCAAGCCTTCCATGTTTGGCTTCACCTAGTTGTTGCTTTACTGTGAAGGCATCCAGGGGTGCCAGATTTCAGGGAAGCCCTGTGTGGGTGGTTGGTGGGGGGGCTCCTGGTGCAATGGCCAGTCATCAACTGGTAAGCAGGTCTTTTGATATTTTAAAAGCTGGTGTGAACCGTCTGCAGCAATTTGCCCTGATGGAGTTATCAGCCTGGAATATGCTGCCACACTCTCTTACGGTTTGCCTTTTTCTTAGCTTAGCAAAATCTAGGCAACATTTTCCTATGGTCAAATACATTCCTGTACATGGAAACTTTCTACATGGTTTTGGTGATGAGGCTTAGGCATGCTAAGACATTGATCCCCTGAGCTTCTACCCTGGCTAGAGGGTCCTGTGCCACCAGCTTCCAAAACCAGTCACTTCTGACCAACTTGACCGTTTACCCTAGCATGTGATAAGCATGTCATTCTCATCACGGGTTACAAGGTGGAAAGGGCTGAGAAGAACCACTTTGCAACATGGCTTCTAATTGGAACATATTGTCCCATTGCATGGCTATCATATAGTTAACTTAAACCGCTATTTGTGGAGTTTTGACTTGCTTCTCTTTTGTTCCTCAATCTTTTCTTTCTAATTAATATGTTTATACATATATCTGGCCATTTGCTTAGGACAATTTCCTGAAAGAGGAATTTTGCTGTCTGAGGGCCTATTTAAGGATATAGAGATTACCAAATTTCCCTGTCTTTCTGCGAGTGGCCAGGGATACAGGCTCTGGACCTTGACTGCCCTTATGAGCACCCCTGCTCATCTCCTAATCAGACAGGTGGCCTCGGGAGTGCACCTACCTCCTTGCTGAAAATGGGGCTGGTCTTATTTTCCACCTCCCTTGTGAAGATCAAATGAGTTAACATACATGAAGTAAGTATGTAAAACAGTTCCTGGCTTGTTGTTACTGTTTATTAAATATCAGCTATTTCATTAGTAGTAGTAGAGGTTTCACTCCTGCAAAAATATATAAGAATATATTTTTTCCCTCAATCCCGAAAGCATTGGAAATTAAATACTTTATATTTATTTGTACAATACAATAGGCATATAAAGATTTTTCCTTTTAGAAAAAGGCTCTTCATTTACTTATAAGATTGAATTTTCGAGATTGCACATCTCTGATAGACATGTATGTTTTATTTATTTATTTTTTTTTTGCTTATTTTCTATTAGGCTGTTTGTCCAATCCAGGAATATTTTTAAGAATGGGAAATTTTCTGGGAGTCCAAGGCAGCCTCTTAGCCCACCCTGGGTAAAAGGAAGAACAGAAATGCCAAAGTAATCGAACTTCATGGACACGCTCTAGATAGAGAGTTGTGGTTTTACAACCTTGGCCGTCCACTGTAATCACCTGGGAAACTTTAAAAGCTGCTGATGGCTGGGCCACACCCCCAGAGACTGTAATTTAATTGGTCTGATTTAATTACCTGGCATGGGGATTGTTAAAGAGCTCCCCAGGGGATTCTAATGGGCAGCTGAGACTGAGACTTGAGTCAGTGGTGTAGGTGGGTACTGATTAATTTGGGGTTAATTGGGTGTGTCTGTGAGGCCCAGCGCTGGAGAGAATTACTTTCCTAGGAGTCAGCTCTCCAGGCCAACTGAGTCAATTGCCACAGTGTGAATTGGCTACAAAGCCTTCTGACTAAGACCGAAACCCAAACATACTATTCAGCTAGACTTGGCAGTATCTTGAAGTGTGTGGCCTGGACAGTTTCTTTCACTTTGACAATTTTTTTTTCCTTAAAAATCAGCTGAAAAGTTACATTTGCATTTTGGTGGTGGAAAAGAATACACGATAGCAGATATCTCATATTCTTGACTATGTTTTTTCTGTGTTTCGCTCCTACCGATGAAACATACAAACACAAAAAGATTAGACACACACAAATGGACTGTATAACATGCACCTCGTTGTGTAACAACTTTGATGTTTTGTCTACTTTGAGTGTAAGTGTCTTGAGATTCAGTATTTTAAGGAAAGAACAGTATACTTGGACAAAACACTAGAAACTGGAATTGTCCCTGAAGTGGGAATATTCAACCACAATGTGTTTTCAAGGGAAAAATGTAAGAGCAGTTTCAAAGAACTCCGAAATCAGGAAGATGTTGATGTATTAAGAAAGCCTATTCTGTGGTTTTGAAGATGTAAATAGAAACAGCAATGGCAAGGAAGTTCTATAATTAGCTTTCATCCTGATTCCAAAAGTTGCTTATTATAGAGCTTTTAATAGTATATAAAAACCACTGTTTAAAATTCTTGGGTTGAGTTTTCTGGCACTTTAATGAAAAAGTCTGTATTTTCAAGCGCTGTGGTTTCTCTAAAGTCATGTGCTAAACAAGTAGCAGTCCTCTGTTGCCACGGGGGTTTTTGGAGATGGTGAATGTTCTTGCAATTTTCTTCTTCCCGGGCATAGTTTTCTCAAAGTCAGAGCATGAGTTTAAATCAGAAATTAAGCGAATTACTGATATAAACTGTGGCTATGGAAAGATCTTGGTATTTAGACCAAACAAATATGGCTGTTTAAACACAGTGGCCATACCCAGTTGTTCTTCCAAAACCACAACAGAGAACAATCTTGCTTGGTTAATCATACCTCCCTGAAGAAACCACCACCAAAAGGGTGTCTTCTCAGCAGCTGGAGGGGGCAACCACATCCTTCCCTGAAAAAATAAATCCTCATCACTTCCCCTCAATCCCAAACTGCCAGTCAGCATCAAGTTCCTTTCTTGAGCTCACTGACTGTGCCACTTCATTACTTGTTTTTCCACTTTGAGGAATTCTCTGTAGGCCTAGATCCTATGGGATATGAATCAGATCTGGAGAAAGTCTTAGAATAAGCCTCCGCCACACCAACCAAATTTTATCCAGGTGCAAAGTAGACCAGGTGGGAATAAGAGAAACTACATCACGTCTGGACCTGAAAGAATAGAATATTGGTGAATGGTCAAAGAAAATGTATGGAATTCTTGAGTTTCCCTTTAACATTTTGCTGACAAGTTTCAGGAAAAACTGTGAATAGCAATGGTGACTGATAGAGTCAAATAAATGAATCAGGTCAGACCACAATTATGTTATCGCTTACATACCAGAAAAAAATATTAGTTCTGCATTAGACTCTTGGGTTCTGGATGGGAATGACGTTAGCTGGTATACCCCTGAATCTGCACAAATGGCTTTGGAGTATACATTACAGAAATTGGTCAAATAAGATTAGTTCTGGGTTTCTCCAAGAATTCAGAGTGCTGTTTCATGATCACTATGGGATCCCCCTTGTCACCTGAATGCAGCCAACAGATGTCAAAAGCTTCCAGCAGAGCTTCTTAATCTTTACCATTACAAGCAGTCAGAATTATCTATGAAGACCTTTTTAAATTACTTCTTCCCAGGGCCCGGCCCACAGCAGATAAATCAGAATCTCTGGTGCCCCACATTTTCAAGAAATATCCATGAGATGTTTCTGATGCACCACAAAGTTGAGCACCTCTGTATCAAGGAAGCTAAAATGAATTAAAATTCCCACAAGAAACTAGATTTTCTAAGGGTTTGGGGACCAGAGATTTTTTTTTTTAGGATTGGTGCAGATGATCTCAGGGGAGTTGAGCTGAGATCAAATCATTCAAGATGTTTTAAGAAACAAGATTGGATGTGTAGCTTGTGAAAATTTTCTCCCATTCTGTGGGTTGTCTGTTTTGCTCTCTTGACAGTTTCTTTGGCTGTGCAGAAAGTTTTTAATTTGATCAGGTCCCAGTTATTTATTTTTGTTGCTGCTGTGATTGCCTTTGGGGTCTTCTTCATAAATTCTTTGCCTAGGCCAATGTCTAGAAGAGTATTTCCAACGTTTTCCTCTAGAATTCTACACATCCGATAAAGGGCTGATAATTAGAATCTATTTAGAACTCAGGAAAATTGGCAAGAAAAAAAAATCAAACAACCCTATCAAAAAATGGGCAAAGGACATGAACAGAAACTTCTCAAAAGAAGACAGAATAATGGCCAACAAATATATGAAAAAATGCTCAACATCTCTAATCATCAGGGAAATGCAAATCAAAACCGCAATGAGATATCACTTAACTCCAGTGAGAATGGCCTTTCTCAAAAAGTCCCCAAACGATAAATGTTGGCGTGGATGCGGAGAGATAGGAACACTCCTACACTGCTGGTGGGACTGCAAACTAGTTCAACCTCTGTGGAAAGCAATATGGAGACACCTTAAAACGATACAAGTAGATCTACCATTTGATCCAGCAATTTCACTACTGGGCATCTACTCAAAAGATCAAAAGTCACTTTATGAAAAAGACACCTGCACTCGAATGTTTATAGCAGCACAATTCACAATTGCAAAGTTGTGAAAACAACCCAAGTGCCCATCAATTCACGAGTGGATTAATAAAATGTGGTATATGTATACCATGGAGTACTATTCAGCTTTAAGAAACAATGGGGATATAGCACCTCTTGTATATTCCTGGATAGAACTGGAACCCATTCTACTAAGTGAAGAATCTCAAGAATGGAAAAACCAGCACTACATGTACTCACCAGCAAATTGGTATTAACAGATCAACACCTCACTGGACCTATAAGAATAACATTTATCAGGTGTTGGGCAGGTGGGAGGGATGAGGAGGGAATGGGTATATAAAAACACAATGAGTTAGATGTGCAATGTTTGGGGGATGGTCACGCTTGAGGCTCTGACTCAAAGGGGGAGGGGGGCATGGGCAATATACATAACCTTAACACTTGTACCCCCATAATATGCTAAAATAAAAAAAAAGATTGGTTATAGAAAGGACACTCTAAATGTAAGGGGTCTTTGAACACTAAAGAGATGTACATTTGAAAGCATTATTCTAACCAATTTTTTTCTGCAAGAATTAAGTTTGGAGAAGACTTTTGTTTTTACTGTGTGTGAATTTTACAAAAAAGTGTGATAATTCCTTCAATTAACTTAGAAAAACTTCTATTTTCTATAGATAGAACTTTCATGTATATATCTTTGTTTTTACACCTGTCCTATTATAAATCACTTCCAAGAATGTTTCCATTAAAAAATTTTTAGCAAAGTATGATCTTATAGTTAACAAATACATTTTACACAATTCATTTGATGAAAAGGAGCGTATATGGAAGGGAAGGATTGGCTAGTATTTACTGAGCTCCTTACCTGTATCCTTTTCGTATCAATCCAACAATGGATTGATTATTGTTCTTCTCATTTTGCTGTTGAACAGAACTGAAGTTCAAATGGTGAGAAATATCCAAGACCATGCAGTGAGTGAGTAATAGAGTCAGGACGTAAACACCAGTCTGGTAGATTCTGTAGTTCAGTTGTGTTAAATTGCAGTATATTAAGCCAATCAATCCAGAGACAAATGTTCTTTCTTAGAACTTAAAAACATATCATTTAATACTTTATATCCTAGAGGATAATTCTGTGTTCATAGCAAAGCAATAAAGATAATACAATTGGATATCTAATAAGACTTTTTCATCTCTCCTATTTTCCTATTATTCATAAAGGACTATGACAACACTTTAAGAAATTTTTAAGAGAGCCCACATTTTTTTTTATTTCAGCATATTATGGGGTTACAAATTTTAAGGTTTCAAATAATGTCCTTGCTCTCCCTCCCCCAACAAGTCTGAGCTTCCAGCGTGACCATCCCCCAGATGGTGCACATCTCACTCATTATGTATGTATATACCCGCCAAGAGAGTCCACTTATTTAAAAAATCTAATCATCTTGTTCAACTACGTTTTTAATCCAGTAAGAAATAAGAGAAAAGAGTGTTGTAGGTGGGGACAGATAATTGCTTTTATTATGAACAAAATTCAGATTAACAAACATGGCTTAAATCTAGAGTAAAGTGGGTCTCCTAAAATTGAATCCCAATTTTAAATAGACTTATCCATTCAGGCACAGGCAGGCCCTGTAAAACTTGAAGCTTGAAGGAATGGAGATAAACGGATGTGTTGTGTGTCCAACCTTAACTTTTAAGAGAAAATGAAAAACAAAGTTCTAGATCTCTCCAAATTACCAATGAGATAAGTTATTCCACCAAGAGTAGAAGAAGTCCAGGATCACTGCAGTCAAGGGTCTCCCCCCACATGAAAAAACCATCAGGAGTAGAGAGTGTTTCTTCTGTACAGAAAACTGTGACAGAAAGTTTTTCATATGTTTAATAAAAATGTGTAAGGAGACATCTAAAGTTAAACTTTATTCACTGAGTTTTAGAAAGAAATAAAAAGTGCTACCATATTCCTGTGAAAGTGCTACCATATTCCTGTGAAAGTGCTACCATATTCACATATTTGTAGTCCAGTTTACTACAGGTGGAAAACGAAAAGCCTCTTGTGGGAAATCGTTTAATGCCAATGTTTCCAGGAAGCACTAATAAAGCAAATATTTAAGTTGCAGGTTTGAGATGATGTGAAGTGCTATCATTCGGAATCTGAGCATTTAATAACTGGGACAGTTCAACTAGACTTTTGAAAATCCCATTCTTCCTTTTATTTCCTCCCTATCATTTGCAAAATTTGCTTCCAATTAAGGTATCTTTGAAGACACATTCTTCACAACAGAAACTGAAATTCCTTTCACCATAAATCCTCAGCTGTGTAATAAGACTGAGATACTACAGAAATGACAGGACTGTCCCCTTATCTTTTGGTTGATCAGTACATAGTTTTGGGTGTTCCTCTGATTCCTGCATAGTGTGCTAGAAGGAATATCTCCAACATTCAGTATTTGTAAAAATGTCCAGTATGTGTTCAGTACAATTATTTCAAATATGAATTTAAGTTGTTAAATAATTTCTAACAATTTCTTACTCTTCATGAGTGCTTAGTTTACATTTTAAAATTTACATTTCTGAATAATTTAGGCCCATCTTTCTATGCTATCCTCCTAAAAAGATTTTATAGCAGAGTCTCTAAATTTGAGACAATATTGGTCTGATTTAACATTTCAAAAATCAGAGAAATACTAGAGCTGGAAGGCAGAGTCTAATGCCCTCATTTTATAGATAAGGAAACTTGGACCTAAAAAGATTAAGTGGCCTGACAAAGATCTCAAAATAAATTATTTAGAAAAGCTGGAACTGGAGTTAAGTTCTTCCAACTGCCTGAAAGGACTTTTCAATAGCAGTTGCCTTATTTCAGTTTACTTTTATAGTACTAATTTCTAGTTAAAAAATTCTAACTCCCAGGATGATATTTCTCAATCCCAGTTGCTTAGTTTTGTAGTTTAATTTGATAGTACAGTTTTTATTTTTTATAAAAATCTGCTGCGGTTCTACAGAAGGAAGGAAATAGTTTTTTATTGCTTTTTATTGCTACTTTCATACCACAGAAAGAGCCCACCATATCAAAAATCTTACAAAGCATTTTGTTTGCCTCGATTCAGCTATAATTTTAGTACACAATTTCTATCTTTGTGAAGGATATGCATGGGCACTTTCCATTCATTAAATGTTTCAGTGCTTGGGTTTGTTTTCCCAGACTTGCTGTTTCATTCAGTTTGGACTCTCATTACCCACATTTTGCAAGGGTCCCTTTGCAACTTCCAATGTTACAGTCACATGGTACATGTTAGATCAGGAGAATCAGCTCAGATTACAGAGTTAGGCACGGTTATGTTTACTTACTTTTCTTTGGTAAGAAGCTAAAATGTCCCTGTCTGTTTATTACATTAGAAGATGTTTAAGTGCATTTCCCAAATAAGAAGTCCTTGTGTTCCGTGAGTAACTTCAAAGTCTCTAGAGACGATTATGTCTGTTCTTGGAGGTTCTCCTCGCAGTCTGATTGTGTAAAACAAATCTGCTTCTTCTCCGGACACACTTGGAAGTCTCTCATCTCTTTTGTTCCCACTTGGTTTAAAAACCTGTTCAGCTGCTCCAGATCAGAAGAAAACACTACTTTCCTAGCCAAAGAGTTTTGCCTTGACCAAGGCTAATTACACAGTCCAATTTATCTTTCAGAATTTGAAATCAAGTTTTATCCCTCTCATCAATGCTTTCGGTCAATAGGAAGTGACCGTTTTTAATTTCTCCAACGGATAAACATATGAATAAGAGCATAACTGTTTAGAAATATCCTGATGGAAAATAAACTGTAAAATGCAACAAAACATAGCATATGTCAACGCTGTGGGAAACAACCAGTTCCAAAAGAAATGAGCCTAATTTTCTGACCCACTGGTGTGAGAGAAACTGGACTTTTATCAAGTGCAAAGGAAGCCATCTGAGGATCTACAGTGCCAGAGAAGGGGACATTCTAATAATCCTGCCCTTCTCAGGAGCATATTCATTTTGGCATGAGACCCACAGTGAGGGGAGGACAGACGGGTGCTGGAAACAGGCCTCCGCTCCTGTCAGTTTCCTCTCACTCCTTTGGTGGCCGCAGAAGCAATGCTCTGTATACTCAAGTGGAAATCCAATCAGAACTTCTAGGCTCTTGGGACCAGGAGAAGTTGCAGTCATTATCTACAGGTCAGATTGAAATAGCTCTGGTTAAAATAGTCACACAGTCGGAGCAGGATTATAGTTTTAAAGTTGAATTATGGATTCATTTCTCCCTTCCTTCTGCATGTACGGACCCAGCCTGGCAATCTGCATTTGCAACCTAAAATACATTTTCTAAATGTGCCTCCCCTTTTCCCCTGCCGACACCATTTTTCGTATTTCCACAACCTGCAGCCAAAAAAAGGAGGATGGAATTTCTCAAGAACTGTTAGAGAGCCAAAAAGTGTGCTAGATGCATTAGGTTTATGTCAGAGCTAGGATGGAAGGGAAATAACACATCCAGGAAAAGTTTAAAAATCAGATCCAATCTAGGAGGACGCAGTCCCCGGATTGGCGCCTGAGTGGCCAGCAGGAACGAGGCAGGGAGGATTATAAGTCACTCGTTCCCCAATTAGATCTCATTTTTCCTGACAGAAAAAATAAAAGCATGTCTCCATGCAGCAGTAAAATTCATATTCCAGTGATCAGTCGGGTTCTTTATTGCTGGTTAGGTTTCCTGAATAAAGAAAGTTTGGTAGTAGCCCTAATGAAAAAGCTTCAGAGTTGATGGCTGGAGAGAGTTGGAGGCTGATTTAATAGTCCTATTTCGGTTAAGGTCTTCAAGGCTTACCAAACTGACCTTGCCATGGAGTTTCGGCACATGCAGCCTGGCCGTTTGCTCGGCAGGCGAGCCACTGGCCTGGAAGCTCCACCGAAATGGCACAGTTGTATTTAGAAGGTCACCCAGGCAGCGTGGCATACAGGAAAGGTCAGTAGATCTGGATGGTGGCCTCGGGTGTCCATGACCGGCTGTATGACAGTGAGCAATTCACTTCATTCCGTGGGTCCCAGTTTCCTTCTCTGTAAATTGGGAGGTTGAACTTGGGGTCTCCTCCAGGTGCAATGACTATAGTTCTAGAAACAGGACAAACCAAAGGTTCTAATCACGTGGAATCTGCTTTCCCTCCTGCGGACACTTCAGCCCATACAAGCATAATGAAATAACAGTATATAAGGAATGAACGTGCCGGGTGCCCCGTGCCAGGCCTGCTCCCCTTCTGTGCCAGCGGCCATCCTGTGCCCCGGGCTGCAGCGTCGCAGAGACGTGTGTACCAGAGAAAGACGGGGACAGAGCTAAAGACCAGGTGCCCCTGCTGAGACGCCTGCCAACGCTCTCTGGAAAACAAGAAAGGCACAGGCGTTTTCTACAGTAGCAAGGGTCAAACAGCCACAAGAGTTGAATGTCAGATTTCTTCCACACCTCTGCTCGTTTTCATGGGAAAAGCTATGTTTCCCCATACAAGCAGCAATGTTTTCTGCAACTGAGATTCCAAAGCTCCATCCATTTGTCCAGAGTTCGCTTGTCAGGAAGAAATGAGGTGAAGCCTGCTCATCCTAACCCATGCGTGTGGCAGGGGCCGGCGAGAGGGGACTCTCAGCAGTTCTTTTCAAGTAAGCTCCAGGAGAGCAGGGCTTTTCTTCAGTCTGTTCGCTGCCCTTTCTCCCCTTGAGGGCAATAGCTGGCAGAGTAGGGTTCAACAGTGTTTACTGAAGCATAAATGAATATATTGAAAATAATCATGTTATTCACAACCTTGTTAGCAGCGGATTGCAGAATAAAAGATTCATGAAATTATTAAAATATTTTAAATTTTATATATTTTATTCCTTTGAAATCACTAAATGAACAGTAAAATAAATAAAAAAATATATCAGGAGTTTTAGCCACATTTGGGGTGACATGGGCTTTGAAAATGATATTTGGAGACTAAATTCCACTTGTATTATTTTTTTCTATAACAAAACATATTACATTTTTAAAAAATGACTTGGGCTCAAATTCCTCAAAGACAGTCCATCTGTAAGGTGAACACCACTCACAGATAAAGACCACTGGGCCATGAAGAATTTCTCAGGCAACTTTTAGCCAATTATCTGCCATTACTTTCTACAATGTAAGACAACAAGGTGGATGTGGAAAATTTGTGTTTTCCTCTCTTGCTAAGAGAAGAGACTTCCATCTGGCCACATGTGCACGTGGGGCTGGAGTATAGAGAGTGGGCAGTGGGAAGAAGGCAGGGGAAGGGGAGCCTGGGGGAGAAGGGGTTGCTTTTCTTTTTCTCCAGGAATAAGTGCCCAGTGTGAACTTCTGCTCTCTGTTCCTGGTGTTTCCTGTCTTCTCCCTCTGTGTTACACACTAGCTTGAAGTGGGGCATGTGGCCAGCATGCCCCTTACCCAGTCTGCACTGAGGACATGGCAGAGATTAGCAGCCACTTCCCATGAAGCCCCGTCTCACCAGTGTGAGCCTTCCTGCAGAGAACCAGCTGAGGCCAAACCTGGCCCTAGACAAGGAAGGGAGGAAAGATAGCTCCTTCCTGGCCCCACCCGGTGTCTTCAGTGACACCCCGTGCAACTTCACGACAAACACAGCACACCCAGATGGCAGTCCCAAGAAAATCCGCTTCCCCCAGCTCCAGGGCCCCAGGCTCCCAATTACCCTCTTCTCCTTTCCCATTAGGAACAATTCCGTTCAGATACCTTCCATGAGTTATGTGTCCATGTGATGCAATGATTAGCCCATGAGGATATGACAATCGGCAGATGTTCGTATCCTAAAGGACATCTGGTATTCAACTTAAGAGAAGTTCACATTCATCCTATGTAGGGCATGCTACTTCTGAGCGGTGGAATTTATGGTACCAGAGTCTCCAATTCATTCAAACTGTTCAGTAGGGAATGAAACATAATGGAAATAAATCAACTTCTCTTTTTTTTAATCTTTATAAAATGGTGAGGTAAGCTTTGCTATTTCTATTGTTTGTAATAAACTGAAATTCAGAAAGGTTTAGCAACTTGCCCAGAGCTGCATAACTTCATGTTCAAAATGTCATGCATTTTCTGTAGAGTATCACATCAGAATTTTTAATGTTAATATTCAAAGACATTAATTTTGAGACCACAGAGTCTTTTCTTTGTATGATGTTACAGCAATAGGACAATCATACCTAAGATAGCAAGTGCTTTAGTTAGAAAGACCTGAGTTTGAATCCCAACTAACCCGTTCCGAGACCAATGTTCTGAGAATCATTCTCCACATCTTTTGGGAAGGGATTATGGATGTTTAAATGAATAGGGGTATTTAAATAGCTCGGCCAGTAGACATAATCCTTGTTTAATGCTTCACATAAAAAGAGAAGTGGAAAAATAACCTATTTTTTAGAAAATTATACTTAGATTTTTAAAAATTAATAAAAGGAGCTAACAATTGTTATCAGAAGTGCCTGCCTATTATGTCTTCACTTTTAAAATATATACCAATTATAACAATAGAGTAATTTTAAAAATCTCTCTTGGAAACCTACAATATGCAAGTCTGGTATTTAAAAAAAAGAAACACATTGTTCTGTAATTGAAAATATTCTCCCAAATAAGAAAAGTTCATAGGCATTCAAATACAGTGCAAACCCAGATGTAATGTGAAAAGATTCTGAGTGCATTAGGTTGACCCCGAGTCTTATCTTTCTGTCTCTGGGAGGAAATTCCTAAGACACACAGAAGGCGTGCAATAATGACGGAAAAATGTGCTCAAAGCTTTGATTCCTTAAAGTGGTTCACCATAATGGCATCAATTTATCTAATTGTCTGATACATAGAACTTCTGCACAATAAATAAAACTTACCACCTAAGGAGCTTAACTATTTAAACCAAAATCGTAATTCCCTCACTGAGACTTCATAAATTTAAAAATCCATTTCACTTAGGACATATTTTTGAGCTCCTTCTGTGTGCATGACTTTTGCTAGATATCACAGAGGATGCAAAAATGATTCAGTTAGGGAAACTTCAGGGAATTAAAATGTGGTGGGAAAGTTTATAAATTAAACTTTATCATAGGTATGTATGTATAGGAAAAAAGATACTGTATATAGGATCTGGTACGATCCAAAGTTTCAGGCATTCACTGGGGGTCTTGGAACATGTCCCTCGAGGCTAAGAGGGAAACTAACACGTAAACAAAGTGAAGTAGGAGGGTAGAGGGAGGCTTGGGGTGTTTGAAAAAAGCTTTGGAGGCCGGGCACAGTGGCTCACGCCTGTAATCCTAGCACTCTGGGAGGCCGAGGCGGGCGGATTGCTCGAGGTCAGGAGTTCGAAACCAGCCTGAGCAAGAGCAAGACCCCCATCTCTACTATAAATAGAAAGAAATTAATTGGCCAAACTAATATATACAGAAAAAAACTAGCCGGGCATGGTGGCGCATGCCTGTAGTCCCAGCTACTCAGGAGGCTGAGGCAGCAGGATTGCTTGAGCCTAGGAGTTTGAGGTTGCTGTGAGCTAGGCTGACGCCACGGCACTCACTCTAGCCTGGGCAACAAAGCGAGACCCTGTCTCTAAAAAAAAAAAAAAAAAAAAAAAAAAGTAAAGAAAAGAAAAAAAAAGAAAAAGGCTTTGGAGAAAATGACATTTCAGTTGAGATGACAAGAATATATACACAGAATAGGAGGAAAGTATAATTCAGACACAGAGAACAATGTGAGCAAAAAGGAAGTATAACTGTGAATGATGCTTTGAGCCACAGCAGGTTTCCTGGTTTGACTAGAGCAGGAAATACGCGGTAGCAAGAGGTGTCCTTGCATTAGGCAGGATAACGGTCCCTTAATCACGTCCATGTGCCAAGACCTGGAACCTGCGAACGTGTTATTTTTCATGGCAAAGGGAAATTAAGGTGGCTAACAAGCTGACCTAAATATAGGGAGATTATCTGGGGAAGCCTAATATAGTCAGAAGGGCTCATATAAATGGAAGAGGGAGGCAAAAAAGATCAGAGAAATAAGATGTGAGAAGGCCGAGACCTGCGCTGATGGATTTGAAGATGGAAGAAGGTGCCACAAGCCACAGGATGCAGGTGGCCTCCGGAAGCTGGGAAAGACCCGGAAATGGATTCTGCCTCAAGCAAGACCCCAGAGTGGGATATAGTCTTGATGACATCTTGATTTTAGGCCACTGAGATCCACGTCAGACTTCTGACCCACAGAACTGCAAGGTCATAAATGTGTTATTTTAAGCCACCGAGTTTGTGGGAATTTGTCACAGCGGCCCTAGGTAACAGAGAGGTGGCTAGTACAAAGACTGACCTGGGCCAGGCTGGAAGAGCTCAGGCACATCGCAGAGTATCTTGACTTCATTCTGAGGATGAAACCCCACATTATGGGGTCTCTGCTTTGCAAAGCTGAGTTTGGAAGAAAGGTAGAGAGCCTAGAGGACTGGGGGCCAATTAAGGAGGCTGCAGCAATAATAAAGGGCACTGAGTTCGCGCCATAGGTCTACAGATGTGATCATAACACAGAATGCTGTGTTAGGGCCACACATCTGGACTGCCGTAGAGATAGAAGTAGAAGCAAAACCTTGGTGGCCAGTTTGAGGGCCAGTTTAGGCCTAGTTCTCAAAGCTCAGAAACAGAAACCAATTCAGCTTCAGTTTCTTTAAAACTCTGCCCAAGTAGGGCCTCCTTTTCAGGTTTTATTATTGATAGCTTTCAGGTGATGTTTTTATTCCTTTGTTACTATGTTTTTAAATTTCTCCTAAGAGGAACAAGCGTGCTGAATAATCAGCTATGAAAAGATTGGCTTAATAAGGTAGTTTCTGCGACTCAGCCCCTAGGTACAAAAAACACAACAGAGAGGACTGGACTCTAAAACCTATTGATTGGTCCATCATCCTGCCTAGAACCCAGAGGGTATATGAAGATTTTTCCCAGTGTGATAACTTTCTCAGCCACAGCCCAACGTGACTTGTATCAGTACAACTATACATTTATTAATAATTTATCTGAATAAACCCCGATCTTTCAAGATCTTGGAAATAAGAAAATGATCTCTTCAGTACATTGTTTCTATGCACTCACTCATCCAAAAACAATAAACAACTAAAGGTCAGGTCTTGGCTGGACATTGGAGCTAGCCTGTCCTTGTCCAGAAATTGCCTAGAGTCTTCTAGGAGGGCAATCAGAGAGCTCATTATTACAGAATGCATAGAGGCCTGCACCAGGTACAGTGGAAACACAAAACTTACAATTCAGCCTGGCAAATTAGCAAAGGCTTCCTAGAGGAGGTCAGCTTTGAAGGCTATGTAGAAACTATGAAGACAAAAGGGAAGAGGGATGGAAGGTAGAATAGAGGCAAAAGGAGACAGAGTGAAGCAACGTGACATTTGGAATATAGCAAATCTTACCACTGGATGTTCCCTGGGGAATATGTGCTTTCTCTCCACCTCCTCCCTCCCAGAGACAGACAGCAATAAGAACATAGAAAGCCCAGATGAGACTTCCACTGGGGCAGTAAACTGAGCATACATATTTATGGACCTTCCTGCTAAAAAATCATGTTTTTAAACAATAGTTTAAAAGTGTCAGATAGATTCAATTAATTAAAAATAATAACAGTAAGAACTTGCAGGATGACATCAGCAGACCCAAGATTTTAACAAATTTCTGGAAGTGCCCACTTAGGATTGATCTGTCCCCTCTGTAGTGTGGCAGGCAGGAGCGTGGCTGCTCAAGTGAGACTGCTCGGGTCAGGACCTGGGTCTGCAGCTCACAAGCTATGTGACTTTAGACAGCAGTCCTTCTATGCCTCAGTTTCCTCATCTGTACCACAGGAATAAGAGCCAGAGCCTGTTCACCAAGGTTATTAAGAGGACTAAATGACACGATCCATGCAAACTGCTTTGAACAGTGCCTGCTATATTGTAAGCACTCTGTTACTATTTCCTATGATTATTATTATTCCTCCATTAGTGGATAGGCCAGAGGATGCTGGAGAAAGCTGTAGCGTGGAAGGAGCTGTTTTCACAAGAGAGCCCCCGAGCGCTGGTGGGTACAGAACTGGAAAGCAAAAAGGGCATAGATTTAAGGAAAATCTGCAGACTAGCTCAGTGGTTGGTTGGGTGCAGGAACCTACCTGCCTGCTCCAGCTCCAGCCATGTGGTAGTGGTTATGGTTTCCAGCTAAACCAACCTGTTTGTCTGAGGGTTTGCAACTTCCGGATGAGAATCGGCACACTGGAAGGCGGCCAAGCATGTGGACACTGAGAAGTGTTCTGCTGGGTGTCGTGGGAGATGCGGTAGCTCCCAGGCCCTGCAAACAGGCACAGGGGCATTGGGTGGCCCTCTCCTTCTGAGAAGAGGCGAAAAGAGAAAGCAAAACAAGCTGCATTCCTCCCGCTAAGCCTTATAGATTTGAAAGACAACTACAGGTGAGCAACAGGTTAGGAAACAGCAGTGACACAAATGAGAAGACATACAAGGGACAGATGGAACAACCCCCACTACAGAAAACAGCTCTCGGTGGGAGGGGATAGAGGAGAACATTAAAATAATGTAATCGGTGACCTCGAAAAGATTCAAGAAGAAGAGATCAATTCTGACACAGAGACAAGAAGACCATAACAGCCTTCCGTAGAAAAGAAGCAAGAAAACAATAAGAAAAAGGTTATGAAAATTAAAGTTAAAAAAATCATCATAAAGGTATGTGAAATAAAAGCAAAAGAAATGCCCCAGAAGAAAGGGGAACACGTGAGAAAAAATTTAGAGTTTAGTATACGCACCCAAGAACACTGACATTCGTCTAATAGGTACTAAAGAGAAAGAGGACAAAAATGACAGGAAAAAATAATCGAAGTAACACTAGTAAAAGGATATGTGTCCTCAGGTAAAATGGGTTTCCCCATCACTGAATAAGATGCAAATTTAAATTCAAGCTAGAGATAAAGGATGTGAGATTAATTTCACAGAACAGTGTAAATGTCATTAATCTTCAAAATTTGAAGTGGCAAGAGCAGAAGCTGGAGGGTGAAGAGAAGGAGCCCTAAGTTCCTCTCTTTATAGAACAAGAAGACAAGGCCCGTTTCTAAACCCCAAAGGTCAAAAATAAATATAGCTTAAAAATAAGCTTAAATTTTAAAAACGTTCTGTAAGAGACTTTAAGGCGTCAAAGGAAGTGGACTTCCCATCGGTCCCAGCACGCGGTTGACGTTGAGTGTTGGCCAATCAGGAATCAAATGAAGGCATAATATTGAATTAGGGCCATATCCACCAAAAAAAATTTTTAAATGATTGCCTCTGGAAAGACAGACTGGGGATGGCAATGGAAAGGGAATTTAACACTTCGATTTGTAACCTTCTCCGCTATTGAAATGTTCGATCCTCTCCATGAGGAGCCAGTCTCCGAGTAAATAAACAAAGACACATGCCTGTCAACAAATACTTCCAAAGCGAATGAAGAAGCATTATTAGCATTCCAAATTCCGGTTACAGTTGCAATGCTCTAGCACAGGGGCCATTGGTGTTTTTCTGTCAAGGACCAGATAACAAATAGGCTTTTCGGATCACGCTGTCTCTGTGGCAACCACCGCGCTCTGCTGTCGTGGTGTGGACAGCCACAGAGAACACGTCACCAGTGGGCACGGCTGTGTTTTCACACAATTTTATTTATGGACATGGAAACTCAAATTGCATGTAATTTTTCCGTGTCAAGAAATATTCTTTTTTTGATTTTCTTTCAAGAATTGAACCAGATAAAACTCAGTCTTGGTTCACAGGCCATACAAAAATAGGCCGTGAGCTGGATTTGATTTCACGAGCTACCGTTTGCTCCCAGAGATGCTGGGAGGTAACTCTCTGGCTGCCCGGCATCCTTCCCCATGTCCCTCCTTCTGGGGCTAGGCCCTTTCCAAGGAGGAAAACATTCCCTGTTGTGATGACGGTGCTGGCCCACTGCTTCTCTCTACAACAGAAATAGAGAAGTGAGGTTAGCTCACCCCATCAGTAAACCGCAGGCCTCACCCCGGTTCTTGATTTAGACACGGGAATTAAACCGGGAACTCTGGTCAGACTATCAGAAGGATAAACACTCCCTTTCTCTGGGATTGCTAACCTCCAAGGACAAGGTGAGCCTGGAGCTGCCTGTCACCATCTATGTGCTTGTGAAGGATAACCTTCCCGAGAAGGATAAGGTGACGATTCATTTTATGTGTCATCTCGGCTGGGCTGTGGCACCCATGGTATCCAGTTTCTAGTCTAGATGTTGCAGTGAAGGTATTCTTTAGATGTGATAACATTTACCTTAGTAGACTTTGAGTAAAGAAGATTACCCTCCATACTGTGGATGGATGGGCTTCATCCAATCAGTCAAAGGCCTTAAGAAAAAAGAAAGAGATCCTCTAAGAAAGAGGGGATTCTGCCTCCACGCGGCCTCCAGACCTCAGCTACAATCCTGACTCCTCCCTGGGCCTCCAGCTTCCATCATGCCCTGCAGAATTCAGTCTCTCACCCTCTCTCTCTTTCTGTCTCTCTATATATGTAAATATTTATATTTATAGTCAAATATATACATACATGTTCATATACATATATATGCAGTCTATCCTATTGGTTCTGTTTCTCAGACCAGAATCAAGAGTGAAAGAGGGAACGGTATTCTTGACGATAATTTTGAATCGGGTTACACCATACCTGAAGCTGTCACCCCTGAATGTCTCAGCTAGAGAGCCCATAAATTTACTTTCTAAGAAAAATAGCATTAGTTTAATTTCCATTACAAACAATTGACGGGTTCTTGATTGATATGTAAGTAATTCAATTAAAAAATCACGAATGGTATTTTATTCCTTCATAAATATTCCTAAAAGCACCGAAGGTATAGGGAAGTCAGAAAATCATTCATAAAGGCAAAAATAACACCCATATACACACATACCTCTGTAAACACTACTTCTACCTTTGAAGCTGCCCAAAATCCCAGCCAAATAGGACAGATACCCCTAGGCTTTAATGCAGCAGAATTGTTTCAATTCGTTGCTTTTCATAAGAGAGATTTTATTTCCCCAGCTGATCAGAAAGCACACTTGGAGAAAAATCTGTTGATATTCCCCTTGCTGAGTTTTAAATAGCTCGAGTATGTGTGATATATCTTTTGTAGTGAGTACTTTAGAGAAAAAGCATTGCTTTTAAATCTCATGCATGCCCCAAATGTAATGTGAAATAAATTCTGCCGTGAATGAGTTCCTGCCATGTCTGAAAACTGAATTGTAATATGCAAGGTTTCTCTGAGACAGGCCATTTTTTTTTTGTGGTCTTAAAAGCAGCAAAGCTAAGAGGATTGATAAATTTTAAATCTCTCTAGCAGATTTCATGTAAAGCAGTAAGTTTATATCTCTGTGCAATTCAGTAGCAAAAATGTGAGTAATTCAACCTGAGTTTTTTCAGGAACTCCACTCAGTTCAATTAAAAGGGTGCCTTTTACTCAGCACAGGGAAGTTGTAAATAATAATAATTATAATAATAACAATGGTACCAGCAACCTTGGTATCTGCCCCCAGGAGTTTGTATTCAGCCTCAGAGAGCAACACAGTTTCAGAGGGTGGTCCCTGACTTTTTTCCATCTTGTTTTCAGCACGCCTCCCAAACTACCAGCTGTAATTAAAAGCTCCAAATCAACCAAACTTGTTTGGCTACTGACTACTGTCAGAAGTCAAGAGTCAGAGTCTCTTCTGTGATTTTCTCATGGCTCAATGTTGATGGGTCTATTTGAACTCTAAAAGAACATTTCAACTTCCCTACAGAAACCTTCTCAAAGGCATTAGGAATAAAATTCAAACAGCAATATCAGCTCTCATGTGTTGAGTACATACTATGTGCCAGGCACCTCACCAGCTTTTCCTACATTATCTTCTTGAATTCACACTGTAATGCCATGAGTAGAGCCTTATTACTTCCAATTTAAAGATAGACAGGCTGAAGGTCTGCAATCTCAATGAATTGAGCCAAGGTCACAAACTCTTAAAGGTGCCAAGTTCAAACCCAAAGCTGTCTGCTCAGTCCACTAGTCCAGGATTCCCTGAAAAACTGCCTCCAGGGTCTAATACTGAAGCTGTGAAGTAGCACATTATAATAAAAACCGTTTCAGAGGCTCCTGCCTGCTTTCCTCTTCCAAACTTCATATGGGGCCAGGAAATACTAAAGCCTATTCTGTAACCCCAGAGAAAGTCCTCCCAGAGACAATTCACCCATTGACTGAAGATAGGGAAGCATCCCGTACTTCACCCACAGAGGCCACCCATTCACCTTTAACATGGTTTCATGGCCCAGTAGAATGGTAACTAGCAGCCCAAAGGGACATTCACGTTTACAGATAAGAGTTGCAAGTATTGGCACATCAGTAACAGTCATAAACCATGATCCAGCTGCTGTGCATGCCCAACAAGAATTGAAATATGCAAAATAAAAATCCATTTGCAAATGCAAATGAAAATTGAGGCCATATATAGGCATGAAGGTGCAAATGAAGCATTAGGGCATTCCTGTTTCCTCTCCTCAGTTCCAGGAATTTTAGAGCTGCTCTTAATGTGTGAGTGGATATTTTATGTGTGTGTTTTGAAGGAGGTGGTGTATTACCTTTCTTGAAATTCTCTATGAATGGCAGATTACAACAGGATGTTTTTCTCAAATGCACAAGCTTCCCTGAAATACTGAACCTCATTCTCAATATCCAGAGTGTTAGGAATGAGGTAACCTGTGTCATTTCTTCTTAAGAGTTTTTTTTCCTTTAAAATAATTTTATTGGCTTCCAAAAAACATTTATTTGACTCATAGCTTTTATAGGTTTTTCTATTTTCTTTTCCAAGGTCTTATCAATTACATGTCATTGAAACTGACTAGATGGTTTTATTGGGTAAAATGCCAGGAGAATATATTAGGATGTTAAATTCCCACTATATTGAGCTGTGTATGTTTTCTTTCTAATTGTGACAAAATGCACATAGCATAAAATTTACCATCTTAACCATTTTTAAGTGTACAGTTCAGTGGTAGTAAGTACATTCACATTGTTGTGCAACCATCCATCTCCAGAACTTTTCCATCTTCTCAAACTGAAAATCTATACCCATTACCCAATCAATCCCATTCCTCTCTCTCTAGCTCCTGACAGCCACCATTGTATGTTCTGTCTCTATGAATTTGAGGACTCTAAGTATCTCAGATAATTAGAATTATGCTATTTGTCCTTTTGTGACTGGCTTATTTCACCAAGCACAATGTCCTCAGGGTTCTCCTGTGTTGTCTCACATTGCAGTATTTCCTTCTTTTGTGAAGCTGAATAATATACCATTGCATGTATACACCATGCTTTGTTTATCCATTCGTTTATCAATAGACACTTGGGTTGCTTTCACCTTTTGTCTATTGTGAACAATGCTGCTTTGAACATGAGTGTACATCTATCTCTCTGAGATCTTGCTTTCAATTCTTTTGGATATATAACAAGTCAAATTGTTTAATCATATGGTAATTCTAATTTTAAGAACTGCAACTCCATTTTACATGGCAGCTGCACCATTTTACATTCCCACCGACCATATATAATACGAACGTTCAGATTTCTCTACGTCCTTTCCAAAAACTTATTTTCTGTTGCATTGCTGTTGTTTTTAATAGTATCAATCCTAATGAGTATGAAGTGTTACTGTGGTTTTTGATTTGCATTTCCCTGATGATTAGTAATGTTGAGCATCTTTTTATGTGCTTATTGGTCATTCATATATCTTCTTTAGAGAAATGTTTATTCACATCCTTTGTCCATTTTTTAATCAGGTTGTCTATTTTTATTGTTGTTGAGGTGTAGGGGTTCTTTAAATATTCCAGATATTAAGCTCTTATCAGATATATGATATCAAAAATATTTTCTCCCATCCTTTGGATTGTCTTTTTACCATGTGATAGTAATGACATACACAACAATTTTTAACTTTCTTGTAGTCAGGTTACAGTCATGTGCCGCCAATGACGAATGTCTGCCTTGTTTGACTTCAGCTGGGAACACATACGAGCCACTGAAATGTTTTGCTGCTCTGCATGTGTCCACAAATGACCGCAAAAGCACCCCAAGTATTGATTTGGGGATTACAAATACATTTTAGCAAGTAGGCAAAATCATAAAAATTGAACCCACAAATAATGAGAATTTGCTGTGTGTGTGTATGTGTGTTTGTGTGTTTGTGTGTTTGTGTGTGTGTGTGTGTGTGTGTGTTTTACTTTGCTTCAGGGATCCTTGTCTCTCCGGCATCCATTGAGATATGAAAAATGTAATGTACCAAAGCTGTAGAGAATAAAGATGTGCGTGCTTAGCCTTGATCCCTCTGTCAGGGCTTTTGACATAATTTATTTGGACCGGATCCCCCAAACTAACTTACTGTCACCCACAAACATAGTTTCAGGAAGCATTGAGAAAATGATGTTTATTATAATTCTGAAATTATAATCTGCTTGGTTATTTGGTCCAAATGATTGAATTTTCCGAAGATAGGTCAGGTTAAGTCAAGTATCTAGACCACTTCACAAACACCTACCTGTTGTGGAGGTAGAGGCACCTGACCAGCAAAACTCAATGTCCTTAAACAGCCACAGCACGTGACTCTGACACTTTGGCTGGTTGCCACGTGTTTACTCTAGGATGAGGTCTGAACAGCTACTATGAGTTCTGCTCAGTTTGGCCATAAGGAATATCACGGGAAATTGACAGGAATGCTGTGTTGCTATGTCCATTTCTTTTGAACTGCACTAACCTGACAGTGCACACATGAGGCAATTCTGAGACACTAGAAAGGTTCCAGTCTATGAGAACTGAAGGCTGAGAGCAGACATGGGCCTGTGGTGAATCCAAGTAAAAGGCAATCCTGTGGCCGCTCTCCTGCTCTCCAAGCTCATTTCTCCCATTGACACCTCCCTTGTGACTCTCAAGCAAATGAGTTGATTTTACTTAAAGCTAAAATAGTGTTTTATGTTTGTTTTATTTCATATTTCTAGCATTTGCAACGAATGCTGTGTGTCTATGCATGTGTTCATACCTTTGTAGCAACGAGATACAAATTATATTCCTATTGATTTTCCATTTTCCTTTTCTTTTATGCCTGCGTCTCGGAGCTGTCTCGCTGCTTTCTTTGAGACTTAGGACTCCTTCAACATAAACAGCCTGTGCCTACAGGTGTTACTGTGGAAAGACACTGAATTGTGCCCCTACCAAAAAGATGTACGTTCAAGTCTCAACCTCCTCTCCTTGTGAACGTGACCTTATTTGCAAAGAGGGTCTTTGCAGATGCAATCACGATGAGCTCATACTGCCATAGGGCGACACTAATCTGATTAGAGTCTTTATAAGAAGAGGGAAATTTGGGCAGAGACACAGTCCACAAAGGGCACGACCTCCTGAAGATGGGGTCGGAGATTGGTGCAGAGATTTCTACAAACAAAGGAGCACCAAGTGTCCCTGACAGCCATCAAAGGCTAGCGAGAGGTATGGAAAGATCCTCCCTTAGAGTCTTCAGAGAGAGCATGGCCCTGCCTACACCTTTGCTGCTGACTTCCAGGCTTCAGAACTGTGTGAAAGAGTAAATTTCTGTTGTTTTAAGCCATTCTGTAGTAATTTGTTATGGCGCCCCTAGGAAACTAATATAGATGCCTTCCCTGGAAATGTTACCGGTTACACAGTGCTTTGTCTCTTCATTCCACAGAATAATTTTTAATTGAATGTGTTATAGAGAGTATCTACATAATTGTCTTGTTTTATGGATAAGGAAACTGAGATCCAATGACATTTGAAGTAGATCACAGAGATACAAAGAGAAAGTCACAAAAATAACACAATCTATTTGACTTGTGCTTTTTTTTTTCAATGCACACTCTCACAAACGAATTTAAAACTAATGCTTGAAAAACAAGCAAACGTGTAATTCCTTATCATCCTATCAAACTAAAGCATAGATTTAGCCACAATCAAGAAATATATTCAGAGCAAGAAGTAGCATCTCACTGCTCCAAATGTAGCTTGTTTGGTTTCTGCTTGGTTCCAAAAATATTTCTTAAGTATAACCTATCATATTGTCCTGTATACTGTTAATTATTATAATAATATTTGCCACTAGATTCAGACCTGCCTCATTTAATTCATGACTCTAGCAAATGAAGCATTTTCTACCCTCCCTTTTCCCAAAGGCACCCCTCACACATACACATAAAGACACACATAAACCTACGTCAATATTTAGACCTTGATTGTACTATCAGGTAAGCTTGAAAACTGCATCCATTAATATATTTTCCGGTAACTAAGATCCATTTTATTAGATCTGTGTCCAGTGTGCAAATATTAATAATGAAAGGCTCAGCATCGAAGATGAAAGGTGGGAAGGACATGTCACCCCTAGTGACAGTGAGAAGTGCCACACACCATCACATAAAAGACAGGAATCTAAGAGCTTGCTTGTCATCTTTGGTTTTTTCCAACTATCTTTATTTGCTATTTATTTAAATTGACAAATAATAATTGTACATATTCATGGGATACATAGTGATGTTTCAATATACACAATGTATAGTGATCAGATCGGAGCAATTCTCATATCCACCATCTTACATATTTATCATTTCTTTATGCTAGGGACATTCAATATCCTCCTTCTAGCTATCTGAAACTACATAATATATTATTGTCAACTGTAGTCACTTTACAGAGGTTTAGAGAACTCCTCCCATCTTAGCTGTAATTTTGTATCCTTTAACAAATCTCCCTCATGCCTCCCGTCCCCTTCCCTTCTCTAAAATCTTATTTCACAAGGCTAATCAGAGATAAAATCTGAATTATTTTATTAACATTTTAGATTAAAATATAGAACTACCATAACCCACTGTTGAAGGTCACAGGGTTATTACTTTTACTCACCTATTAGTAGTTAGATAATATTAATCAGTGATATATTTACTTTTCTGAATGCCAGAGCACAACATTAAATTTTCTTCAAAATTACTACTTTGATATATACTTCCTGCTGCTTTTTGATGAATTAATTTTCTTTATGAATTGTGGTTACCTTTAAAGAAATTCAATCAAATTTATTTTACATTGCTTTACTTTTTAGTGACTAATAGTCATTGAAATATGTACTGTTTTTGCTTTTTGGTACTGCATGCATGGTGGGATGTTTTTTACTATTAAGTTTGTTGTATTTTATTGCTAGATATATATTAATACCAATATTTACTGATTCCCTGACAACAAATGTTTTTTAGTCATTCAGTTTTATAGCAATTGTTCAGTTTGTGCATAATGTTACTATGCAACCAGATTTTATAAACTCTCTGGTTTGAATAAACACACAGACATATATATGTATAAAAGTATAGCTATGTATATGTTTGAATATACACATTCATGTATATTTATTATGCTAGACCTCTTTAAAAAACTATTTTAAAAATCACTACAATGCATGTATAATGAAAAATACTTAATACTTTTTCAAAACATTTTCCTTTTGTAATTAAAAAATATCTTACACTTCAGCTAGTCTTCAACACTGGCAAATTGGGACTCTGAATAGGCTGTAGCTTTGCTTACCTGGTAACCATCAACCACATGTGGCTACTTAAATTTACATAAATTAAAACTAAATAAAAATGAAAATTCAGCTCCTCAGCTACACTAATTACAATTCTAGTGTTCACATATAGCTAGCTAGTGGTTACCTTATTAGACTATGGATATATTGCAGGTGTCTATAACTGCATAACATTCTAGTGGACAGTACTGGTCTATGGCATATTGTTAGAACTAGAAGTAATTTTTTTTAAAAAAAATAGATTCTTCTATTAAAAAATGGGCAAAAGACACGAACAGAAGTTTTTCTAAAGGAGATAGACAAATGGCCAGTAAAGATATGGAAAAATGCTTAACATCACTAATAATCAAGGCAATGCAAATTAAAACCACAATGAGATTTAACCTTATGTCTGTTAGAATGCCTTTTATTAAAAAGTCCAAAAACAATAGAAGCTGGCATGAATACAGAGAGAAAGGAATGTTTATACACTGTTGGTGGGACTGCAAATTAGTACACCCTCTATGGAAAGTAGTATGGAGATAACTCAAAGAACTAAAAGTAGACCTACCCTTTGATCCAGCAATCCCACTACTGCATATCTACCCAAAGGAAAAGAAGTCTTTCCATCAAAAAGATACCTTCACTCTAATGTTTATTGCATCACAATTCACAAATTTCAAATATATGGCATCAACACAAGTGCCCATCAGTTCATGAGTGGATTCATAAAATGTGTATATGTATACCATGGAGTACTACTCAGCCATAAAAAGGATGAATTAATGCCTTTTGCAACAATTTGGATGGAACTGGTGACCATTCTTCTAAGCGAAGTATTCAAGATTGGAAAATCCAACACCACATGTACTCGTTATTAAACTGGAACTAATTGATGAGCACACATGTGCACGTAGGTAAGTAAAACTCAGTGGAAATCAAGCAGGTGGGAGGGGTAAGAAGGGAGGGGCAAAAACCTACCTAATGGGTACAATGAACACTATTTGGGTGAGGGGCATACCTATAGCCTCAGCTCAAGCATTACAAAAGCAACCCATGTAACCTAAAGCATTTGTACCCCCTTAATATTTTGAAATAGGAAAAAAAAGTAGATTCTTCAAGAAGCATATTGTTGTGGGCAACTTATGAATTTCAAAGAACAGACTTTTAAGACTCTCTATAACAAATGCCAAAAGAAAAGAAAAAATAAAGGATCTAGATGTTTTTGCATAACATACTAAATATTCAGATGTTATACACCCAATTTCTTCTGTTTGTTCAGTGTGATTCTCTAAGTTTCAATCAATTTCATGTACACATGGTAGCTATAGTGTCCATTGCCTTTTCCACTTATTTCAAGAAGTTGCCTGCTCTCTATCACATACCTAGCCTATGTGCCATAGCATGATAATCCTTAGTTACGTTGCTTAGAATGTTCATGTCAATTAGGGATTTAGCTAGCTTTCTGCAAACACCCAGTTGTGATTCTAATTTGCAGCATGCACAAAATAATAACACGTGAGCTTTATGCATAGCCTCTTTCCATTCATGTTATAGATAATTGCTAGGTGGATATATGGATAAAATATACATAATTTATATGGTAGCACTGCATTTTTAAAAAAATGTTTAAAATTTTAAATTAATGCATTACCATAATTGTATATCAATTCAAGGTACACAATAATTGTTATATTAAGTTTGAATGGGCACTCTATAGAGAGTAGGGAAAACTAAGAAAATTCATGTAAAATATTAGTAACATATCTGCTAATGAAAAATAAACTATTGAAACTGATAGTGAAAAGAGATACATTTGGGCCCTAACCCTAATTTAAATTTCTCCCTTTCTTTCATTCACCATTTCTAGCTTTTAGCTTCAGTGTGACTGTTAGATAAGAAAAATGACCAAAAGCACACCGTTGGTCTCTAACAATTTTTAGTAATATGTCCCATACATGGCCCAGGGGTTGATGCTCAGACACCATGGAGAAGGCTGGCGGCTGCCCAGAGAGCTTCTGCTGAACAACCAACCACAGTAATAATCTCAAAGATGCATGACTGCCCCACCCAACAGCAGGAAGAAAGCTTTTCTTAGTTTTCTACAGAGATCGAGTTGAAAAGGTGTGTATTCCTAGGAAAGAATTTGACTTCAATAATGCAATACGTCTGTCAAACACCCACGGCGACATCCTGGGGCGTCTGGCAGTAGAGACGCGCTGTGTCTGGCAGCTCAGACCGCTCCCGTCCCTTCCCCAGTCATCATTTCACTATTTCTCAGCACGCGGCTCTTTCTTACAAAAAAATTGAAAACAGTACATAGAACATGTTCAAATTGTAAAAATCATTAACGTTGCATTAATTTAAGAGGGCAGGCTATGAAATGGCCTAATTACAAAAACGTCCATTCAACCATCACACGCCAGCCTGCCAGGGAAGAGCTCCGGGCTCGTGGTCGCACACGTAAAGACAAGCCCGGTGGGGTGAGGATGGCAAGGAAGAGGAGAGGGCCGAGGTGGGTAGCAACAGTGCTTTAAAATTCTGTTTCCACTTTCTTTTCATCTCTTTGAGTTTTCTTGACTTCTTCAGCTATTTCCTCTGAAAGATTCAGGAGAAGAAAACAAAAGATGATCAATTTAAGTAAAAAGAAAGTGTGGGTGGAGTTTGTGTGGAATCGATTGCAGTGTAAATTTTATGTAATTAATAACTTGTACATGTGTATTAATATTTTACCACATCTCTAGTACCATGCTATGCGCTAAAAGAGACACTGATTTTATTTATTTATTTATTTATTTATTTATTTATTTATTTATTTAGTGGCAGGGTCTCGCTTTGTTGCCCAGGCATGGGGGCAGTGGTATGACCATAGCTCACTGAAACCTCAAATTCCTTGGCTAAAGCCATCCTCCTGCCTCAGCCTCCTGAGTAGCTGGGACTACAGGCATACAGAACCACATCGAATAATTTTTGTATATTTTGTAGAGAGAGGATCTTGCTATGTTGCACAGGCTGGTCTCCAACTCTTGACCTCAAGCGATCCTCCTACCTCAGCCTTCCAAAGTGCTAGGATTACAGATGTGAGCCACCACGCCTGGCAGAGACACTGATTTTAGCAAATTAAATCTACTTGCAGTGAGGATAATATAGCATGTCTTAAATAACTTCTGGAGTCTAATAGAGCATTACTTACTTAGAGCACATGAATAATTGTACGAAAGAAAGTATATGTAGTGCCAGACCATCCGGTATAGACACATGCTTTTTCATGTAATAATAGTTAAATTATAGTTCAGAGAGGGGAGAAGGCCACAATTAGCTGGATTCACCTTGATGAAGGAAATAGGAATGAATTTGGCTTTGACAGGTTATTCAAATACATACAGGAAGAAAGGAAGGAAAATGGTCCTCCAAGGCTACATAGAAACTGAGTCAGAAGGCAGTTCTGGCTAGAGTGAGAAGCGAATTTTGCAAATGCACTGTATAGCTTTGGAAAATCAGATTGCAAAGATTAGATATAGGCCCATATTAAGGATTCAAACATGCCTTAAAAAGCAGGCAAAACTTTCTGAGTTAAATAGCAGATTACACATGTGCATTTGCCCCAGTTTACACTAAAGTTTCAATGAAATAAAGCCTGCAAGTAACAATAAGTTATAAACCCAGCCTCTTTAAAAGCAATGATGTGGATGAATGATTTCGACAGATTTCTGAACACCAGAGAGGCAGGGGCCTGCAGAGCCTGCTGTACTGTTGAGAGGCTACCAAGGAGGTGACAGCCAGTCCACCGGTTTGAGGTGGGGAAGGAGCGCTGGGCTGAGTTTGGGCCTGATGTGCAGCTGAAGAGAGAGAGATTAACTGGATGGGCACCTACATCCCTCAATGCTTATCCAAAGTGGAAAGCAAATTAAAGCTTATATTACCCCAGTGCCAAACCCCAGAGGTTCTTCTCTAAAGAAACAGAAGGGGATCTTTGGGGATGTTGACATTCCAGAATAAATCTTTTGTTGTTGTTGCTCTACTCTTTGGGGGATTTGCATCTGACAGCCAGCTTCTTACCCACTTACTGTAATCAGCACTGCAAGCCTCCCCTTAATATACGCAACATGCCATATTTTGTAGTCGGGTAGGAGATCTAGCCAGGAAAGGGCCACATTTCACAGCAAATGAAACTCACACCCGATTCCCGCCTTTCCACTTTGAATGTGAATTAGCAGTTGTGTGGAATTGCCTGTTAGTATCTCTGCTTGTTTGGATGAATAGGCAGGAAGCCTTGCAAACATTACCGAGACAGACTCTATGGGAGCCACACGCACGTTCTGGGTCCCGGAGGCGGTGGGCGCTCCGCAGCTCCTTTCAGGGGCCTCCCCCGGCTCTCAGGGCTCCCAGCCTGCACTTGCAGATGCACCGGAAACACACCCAGCCCTTCCGATGGTGGTGTGAGCTTCCGATCCCCTGTGTTCCATTACTTCCTGCAAAGAAACACCCAGACCTGTTTCTCTGTTCCTGAATGAAATCTGACCCATTCAGCACAAATATTAAAAGACTCAACAAATAAAAGTAAAACAAATTTTAAATAATCAATGTGAAAGAATACCTGGCACTGGAGAAAAGACAGTTAATTTAGAGAAGAGATAATCACTGAAAAATAAATAACTACAAAGTTGAATTGACTATGCTTTGACAAATTTAAAAATATGGCACATCCATGAAACACAAGCAAGACATAGAAAAGATATAGAAAGAAAGGATCCCTCAAATAGTTAATTAAAATACCTGCAATAAATGACTCAGTAAAAGGATTTAAAAACAAATTTGAGGAAATCTACAACAAAAAAGTTAAAGGACAGTAAGATTGGAAAGCACAAAAGATAAAAAATTTAAAGACATGAAATTATCAAAGAAATCATAAAAGAAAATATCTAAGAACAAGAAATACATAAGTATTTAGAATGAAAGAAAAGTGATTTCCTTACACAATAAAAATTTCATCCCTTCGTTTTTTAAACAAAATTTTATCTTCACCTAGTTATAGACCAGCTAGATATAAAGAGCTATAATGTGACAATAAGGCATGAAACTCAGTGTTTGTTTCATAAAAGATGCCGTTTTTAAAATCTAGGGATAGACTGTGTTATACAATGAACCATGAAACTATTTCAGCAAAATCTAGTCACACAAGCTTTTCTCTTTTGTTCATTAAGACATGGAACAGTTTTGATGCTTTTAATAAATCAAATCATACTCTTCATGGAAGACAAAATGATTAATAATTAAGGCTTGGGCACAAATTTAATCTGTTGCTTTTTACTTATTAGTGAAATGGAGCACATTTTCGGGAACGGCATCAGTGGAACAAAGCAAAGGAAATGGATGTTCTTTACCATGAGAGCCAACTACCAGGAAGAGGGACCCTCAGTTGAGGATGGCATGGACGTTTTGTCTCACGCAGCGGCTCCAGACTATTCGCTGTGACCATTTGGAAGGTTTTAATGAGAAGGATCTTAAAGTCAAGTCTTGGCTCAGTGGGAAAATGTTGTTCTCAGTTAGCAATTCTTCCTTTGTGGTATAGAATGGGAAATTGCCGCATGTAGTGGCCACCTGTCCCTTAACCATCTTGATATACTCTGCCCTCATAATTTCTTCCATATTCTATGTTAAGCTTATTGCTGACATCATTAGAAACAAATGTGTACTGTCTATATATTTTTGTTTCAGAATGGATTAGATCTTTTGAGGGTAGGTTACAGGCAACAGGGACCTCATCCGTTAAACAAAACAAAGCAAAAGCATAGTGTGCATGTATCTGGCACTGTGCTATGTAATAGGGACCCCAGTACGAAAAAAATATAATCCTTGTCCTCAAGGAGGTGAGTCTAGCGTGTGAGAGAGGTTAAGTACATAAAAAGTGAGAATGCAAAGTGAGAAATATTTCCATTTATGTTTCACAGAATGCTACACAGTCACAATGAAGGGCAACTAACCCTGAGGAGGGGAGGGGAAGGAATTCCCACAAAAGGGAAAACTTTAGGAAGGATGCTTGAAGAATAAATCAACATTTGCCAGGTGACCAAAACTGACGGGTGGCTGAAGAAGGCATTCAGTGTAGAAACAAGATAGCACGTGTGAAAGTGCAGAGGTACGAAAGAGCACAGCACGCTCCTGTCTGGCAGTCGTGAGGGTGCTGGGTGGGAGGGTACGCGGGCCGCACAAGGAAAGGGTGAGATATGAGCCAGAAAAAAACAGTGGGTTCAGCCTGCGGAAGGCCTGCTCTCTGCTAGGGAGCAGGGGCTTTCTCCAACCGCAGTATGAAATTTTCAAGTCATACAGCCCCTTCCAGTCCTAGGTCATGGGTGCTGGTTTCCATAGCAACCAAGGAAGTAGCCACCAGTGTGGTCTTGGGTACAGGACACGAGGTGCCATCTGCGCCTTCCACTCATGTCTTACTCTTGTCCTCAGGAATCCATCACTCCAGTTTGTAAACTGGCCAATCGTGTTGCTTTTCCTAGGTGGCAGCATCACTAGGAGAGAGGTAGGGGTTTTTATTTCACTTGATCTTGAGCACCTAAAGGTGACCGATTCCTTCCATAGCCTCTCCCCTCAACACACCCTGCCCTATAAGAAGGATGGTTAACATCCATTATTCCCAGTATGTTCGTCTTCAGTTTCATCAAGATGTTAGTCCCTCAACACCTCTCTTAGCAATATTCATGTCTTTCTTGGCCCTTTTTTTCTTCTGTACCATTCACTGGGCCAAACCACAGCAGTGGCCCAACTCGAGAACTCTCCTCCTGCTCCTACCCCATCCATGCTGGAGGAAACCGCACTGCAGACGCTGGGTAGTGGCGGGTTGGGGTCCGATCGTTCTTTTCCTGAGAGTCAGTGTTCAATATTCAGGAATTTTTTGAGCTGCTTGTTAAACCATGGGTAGCTTGACATCAGCTGTGTTGGGAGTGTTTGCGCCAAGAAAATTGGCAAGCACCCCAAATCAGGGCTTTTGATTTTGTTTTTTCCAAAAGAGCTGATTTTCCAGCAGATCACTGTCATTTTTCTGTTCTCCAAACCCACATGGGCTCTCATCTCTACCAGGAAACCCGTCTTAGTTTCATTACCCACCTTTCTCTCTGTTCTCTATGATAGTTATTTTTCAAAACATCATTCTCCTCAAAGCTCTTGTTCTATTTCCTCCCTCACTCTCTTCACACCTCACAAGAGAAATCAATACATCAGACACAGTTCCTCCCAGCACCCTCCCATCCCCCCCCCTGCAGTCTCCCCACCTCCCTCCACTCTTATCTTTTCCTGTTTCCCTCTTGTTGCAAAGTTGTTCCTTTTCACCTGCATTTTATTCCCCTCTGCCTTTTCTATCCCGTACATAGACTAGCTTCTTTATTTTTTAGCTTGTCAATATTCTCAATGCTCTCTAACTAAAGAAAAATGTCCCTTGGCCCCCTGTATCCCTCCAACTATTACATGTCTTTCTTTCCCTTAGGCCAGACCTAGCCTTTCTGAAGGACGTCAGTCCACCACTGCCTCCCCCGCCCTCCCAGGCTGGCTCTGGAGCCTGGCTCTGGGATTGTGACCTGGTGTGGGTCACTTGGCTACCTCTGTGGCCTTACACAAGTGCCTCAACCTCTCTCTGCCTCAGTGTCCCCATCTGGCAACTAGGGAATGTATTAATAATAACACTTAACCTAACAGACGAGTTGATATGGCAAACGTGAAAGAACCCTCATGAATGGGATTAGTGCCCTTATCAAAGAGGCCCCAGAGAACTGCTTTATCCCTGAGACCACATGAGGGCACAGCGAGAAGGCACCATTTCTGCACCAGGAAGAGGCCCTCACCAAACACCAAATCTGCTGGCACCTTGATTTTAGACTTATAGCCTCCAGAACTGTGAGCAAGACATTTCCATTGTTTTTAAGCCACCTAGTCTGTGGTAGTCTGTTATAGTGCCCCAAACAAAGACATGGATGGACACTCATTTCTGAGATTATGCTAAGTAATGAGCCTCTCTGGGGTTGATGTAAGATACAAAAGCTAGAACAGTTGCAGGAGCTGCTTCTGAGGAATTAGCTCCTCATTATGCACCAGCTGAATACCCCTGAGGAGTGTGCTACTGGTTATAGCAACTGAATACTGCCTTCTAACAATAGATGTCTCCAGTGAGGTCTTCTAAATGAAGTATAGGCATCAGAATGGGGTCTTGTCATATCCCTTTCTAAAGTGAATCATTCATCTTCTTGCTCCTTGCCAACTCCCCTTCTCTTGGCAAACCTGCACAATCCTGGCAGGTATCCATGGAGATATCACTTCCTCTGATATCCAGCCTCCTCACCTCCAAAAATCCTGGTAAGTGTCTCAACCGTGAGCCTCTGCAGCACTCTGTGGTAGTATTGTCATGTTTTATTGAAATTGCTCATATACTTATCTTTCTCCCTCTCGCAAGACTGTAAGTTCATTAAGAACAGGCTCCCAGGTTATCATTCACCATTTCCTTCCTAGGGGGCTGGCCAGCACCTGGTATAAATAGATGCTAAATGAGTAATCTTGGAATTGATGAAAGGGAGCAGACCTAGTAGCAGATTGTATTGGAAAGCAGCTACTTTATTCATGTTGAACAAATATTTTGAGCACTTATGATGTCAAAGGAAATGTGTTCTGATCTGAAAATATGAAGTCTGAGGCGCTGTTCTTGTGAATTCATGTCCTAGTTAGGTAGATAGATACATAAGATAGGTGATTCTCGTGGAACATGGGCACCCCCACTTTCAGGGGTAAAAACTGACTGGTCAACTCAGTCTGGGTAATGCCATCCTCTTATTCTTAAAACGTATCTAGTTATCCAGTTATCTAAAACCTGAGTCAATCAGTTTTGACCCTAATCTGGTCGGACATTGTTTCAGCAATGAGCCACAGGACACATTTTAGGGCCAAAGAGACACAAGGGAAGTTTTCCTGGGATTTCTGGAAAAAGAACTTTCTTATGCTTTTAGACCTACCCCACCACCACGAAAAATTTTTCTCTTCTAGCCTGTAAGATCAAAGCCTAAAACTGCTGCATTTTGCTAACACGGAGACAGCCAGTATTAGGATCAGTCTAACCCATAGAAGGCAGAAAAGAGAGATAAAAAAGACAATTTCCTTTTTTTTTTCCTTTTTTTGTTTTTTTGGAAACAAGGTCTCACTCTGTCACCCTAGCTAGAGTGCAGTGGCATTAACATATAATAGCTCACAACAACCTCAAATTCCTGGGCTCAAATGATCTTCCTGCCTCAGCCTCCTGAGTAGCTGGGACTACAGGTGTGCGCCACCACACCTGGCTAACTTTTCTATTTTTTGTAGACACAGGGTTTTGCTCTTACTCAGGCTGGTCTTGAATTCCTGACCTCCAACAGTTCTCCCACCTCGACCTCCCAGGGTGGTAGGATTACAGGCGTGAGCCACCTCGCCCAGACAAACAATTTCCTTTATATACAAGAATGAGCTGCCAGATCAAACCAATCCTGAAGCTTTGTCTTGCATAGGCTTTCCACTATAATTGAACTTCCCCTTATTTCAGATCCCCTCATTTTCCATTACTTATATCTGAAAACAATTAATTATACATGTGAAAATAGGACACACAGTCTAGATCCCAAGATTTCTATTGCTCTTATTCCTCTGCATGCTCTGGCTATAAAGCTACTGTTTTTGACCAATACTGTCAGTCACTTGTAATAAATATACTCAGATACTAGATAGAGGTCGTTCAGTGGAATTACCCAAACTTCAGTACTTTTGGCATCAGGCAAACATTCAATGTAGTTTGAATGATCAGGTATTCTTTTATAAGGTAGTTGTAGAAGAAGAAATCAAAGACGAAAGAAAATAATACTGCATGCATCTTGAGAAGGAGATTGTAATGGAATAGCCAGCCCTGGTGGGCAGAATGTTGCCTTCTATAAAAAAGAAATTCTATTTAATTCGTAGACTTGAGCAGAAAAATTTAAGAATAACTGTAAAATCGCTGCAAGATGATTAGAAGCCAAATCTTTTTAAGGCAGAATTCAAACATATCTACTTCAGAGTGACCTATCAGCAAGCACACGAGCTTTAGTGAACTCCTTATACAACTTGAGGTCAAAGAAAATACATTTTCAAGTATTCTGAGACGTTTGAGCACATAGGCTCATGCTTTTTTGGAAAATGTAACCCAGCAGCAGCATTCAGAAGCAAATCCCAGCACTACAACCTGCATAAAAAGAAGGGAAAAAGCTGAATCTCATTATTTCTGCTGCTTCTCTTTCTTACCAAATCCAAGGTTAGTGAAAAAGAATTAAATTAATTGAATTCTGACAGATAATTCATTTATTTTAATAAATTTCCAGAACATTCTGTACATAATTATTTTAGAATATTGGTGTCTGCAGTTACTCTACCCATAATCAAGTTGCTGGAGGAGTGGGCAGAAGACACTTTCTGGAGAAAGACGTGAGGCGCGTGTTGAAATTGACCAGACTGATGGAGGTCGCAGTGGGGTTTGCAGGTGATGGCAGGGATGAAGAGCTGTCCCTGGAGTGGAGACAGGAGTGACAAATGCCGGAAGTTAAAAGACAGACAGCCCAGGGCAGGTCAGCATGGCCAGAGAAGGGCCTGGAGGAGAAATGATCACGCTTGTGAATGTATCTTGGAGCAAAACGATGAGCTTGGAAACAAGGGAAATTATTTTCCAGGCCCCTCATCAATGTGGGGAAACTCTACAGTTTCTTTCCAAAAAATTGGCTATGGTCTGCGTTACTCCGGGGAAATCCTGGTCTATGCACATGGGCCAGTGGTGACATCTGTTTGACCATGGGATTAATGCTGTGTTCTTGCTTAAGGATTTAAAATGGAATAATAGTAAAAATACTAGGATGGGATCATCTCAGGCTGTTGAAAATAGGAAATAATAAGTACTCAATAAGTGTTAATATCATTCATTTTATTTTATTAATGATATTACTTACCTGTATATAGCACTGCTTTGTTCAGAATATTCTGAACATACACGTGCAAAAATCTAATGAAAAATACACAATTTCATGAGGCGGTCTGAACTCTGTGTTGCTCATGTTCTTAAACAAAAGGCAGAAGGGTGCTCAGAAGTTTCTCCAAAGCCTGAGGGAATCAGCTCTCCGGGAGCTCACAGGTGATGGGTGAGCTGTACCGAGGAGGCAGAGCTTCGTGAAGGGGTGCAGGTGCAGACAGTCCTTCACGGCACACTGCAGAGCACGAGGAAGGCGCTGTATGCATGTTCCATGCACGCACTTTGTATATTATATCTAAAATAATTTCCTTCAGATGAAAGTAAAAAATGACATTTAAAGCGACTTACGATGTAAATGAGCCAGACCTTCTCTGTGGTGTTTTCTTCTCTGTCTTCAATCTGTAATTTCAAGCCTTGAATTTTATGATGATACTTAATAGATTTAGGAGATGAGGGAGGTGTCATATGGTTTTTAAAAAATGCACTGACATGACAGTTAGGAGATCTGGGTCTCTTGACACTTTATAAATAGCATGATTGACACTGTGTTGCCATAGATAAGTCACGTGAATTGATTGGCAGACATCCCAACAACCTCACCAGGCTGTCCTGGGAATAAAAATAATGAATTCATGTGAAAGTGCTTTAAAAAGTGAGATGAGTAATGAAAATATCTTTGGGTGTGATGTTTGCATTTTATGCTCCCAAATTTTAAGTATCTACATTTTAAAACATCTTAAAGTTTCTGTTTGCTTTCTTGTAAAGAAAGAGAAGGACGGCAGGAACAGGACTGTCCAGAGGGAGGTGAAGGAAACTCATCCTCTTTGATTCTGTCCCCAACCTCCTCCTCAGAACCCGGCCACCTTGTGTTCCAACGGTGCCCACTCCCGGCCAGCCTCTCTCCTCTCCACAAGACCAAAATCTGCATAATTTCAATAATGATGGTTTCTTCCATATTTAAAAAAGAAAATAATAATCCAAAACCCTTGGTTTGTTTCCACTTTTCCCTTCAGCTACAAACGTGTTATTTTTTTGTCTTCTTTGTAGCCAAATATCTTTTCAAAATTACTTATACACACGCTCTCTGTTTCTCCTCCTGTCAAGTTGTCAACCCATCCAACCTGCAAAGGCTGTCCCCAGGTCTACTGACACCGCGTCCCAGAACACCGTGGGTGTTTCTCAGGCCTCAGCCCTCCTGTCCTTGATTCTTCCCTCGACAGAGTTGCTGACCCTCCTCCCGGGAGGACGCGTCCTTCCCTTGGCCTCCACTGAGCTTGGATCCGACCTCTCAACTCTTCCCTTCCTCTCATCTTCTAGCCTTGACCATTAATTTTTGGAATGTTTTAAGGTTCTTTCCTTACCCTGATTCTCTTTTTATTATATACTCTTTCCCACTCCTGGATGCCATTCTCGTCTACAATGCCAGCGACCTCGGTGGCAGATTCCTCACTGACCCTCACAAGTTGGTTTCTTCTCTCTCAGTAGCCTGTATGTTCCTTTCATAACACCACTTGTCACAGCTTACAATTACACATCGCAGCCGTCTGTTGATGAACAACTGTGCTCGTCACCCTATTATTCTAAGACGAGCGTGAGAGCGGACATATCTCTTGTACACACTCTTAAATTTCCAAGACCTAGCACGGTGCCTAGCACCTAGTAGACACTCGGTAAAAATGGATAACTGAGTGAATGAAAGACTGAACACAGAACCAAATGAATGGTAAACTTTTCAAAGGGCATTTCTCAGTCCTCAGCCCTCCTGCCCTTCTCTGTAGTAAGCTACAGTGGGAATACCAAGCTCCAAATTTTTCTATATTTTTCTGATTATAAAAACAATGCATGCTTTCTCAATTTACTTAGGTCCCTATTTCTATGTCACCTTTTGGAAAGGCCTTCATTGATTGCCTTACTTTAAAAAAAGTACTCCTTCTCATTTTCTGTGGTCTCCTTAGACCCTGCTTTGCTTTTCTGCAGAACTGAGCACTCTCTGACGTAATTGTGTGTGTGCATGTATGTTTGTGTGTGTGTGTGTGTGTGTTTATTTTCTATATCCCCAAATTAGCCAAGGGAAGGGGATGATTGGAACAGTACCAGGGGAGTACTTTTCCAGGGGGAAAGAGAATTTTATCATTGACATTATTTAGAATGAGTAACATTAAAAAGATGACTGGTTTTTGGAAGGTTGTATTATTTTTTTAATTCTCTACGGACGATGTACCTTTTATTGCCTGTGCTCACGGGAGACTATTCCCATGGCTGTGGTATGCCAGGGCAAGCCCGCTGAGCACAGGCTTTTTCTGTTTTGCTCATAGCTTGTTCTCATATCAAAGGCCATTATCAGCATTTAAAAAAATATATATGAACATATAAAAAATATCCACCCATAATCCCTTCACTCAAAGGTTTTAATGTTTTTTTCCTAACATTTTAACATGTGTTCTTCCTCCCTTTCAATATATTTTTTGACAAAACTAGGACATGTAAGTGTTCACATATCTGCAGTTCAAGTTTTCCTTTAACACTTTCCAAGTAGCTGTGAGGACACCATCTGTGAGCAGACTGTCATAGATCCAATCCCTGATCAGCCACTTGACTCTCTTGTGAGCTTTTGAGCCAGATACTTGACATCATTGAGCCCCAGATCTCTCATTTTAAAAAGAGGCTAATCTTATTGGCCGACTCCCTGGGTTGTTAGGAAGATCAAGCGAGATGGTCCGTGCGCTGTCTTGTGGTGCATGTTAGTTTTGGGGTGTGCAGCCTCTGAAATGTCCGCCCCCCCCCCCGTTCCTTACCTCCAAGTAGTCACCTTGTGTAATCACCGCCCATTGAGTGTGGGCTGGGCCTAGTGACCCACTGGCAGGAAACAGAATGTGGCAAAAGTAATAGGAACGTCACTTGTGAGATTGGGTCGCAAGGTAGCGGTGGCTTCTGTCCTGTGCACCCTTTCTTGCATTCTTGACTACTGACTCTGGGGAAGCCAGCTGCCTTGCTGTGAGCCGTCCTGTGAAAAGGCCCACATGGCAAGGAGCTGAGGAAGGCCCTGGGCCAACAGCCAGCAAGAAACTTGATTCTGCCCACAACAACCTGGGTGGGCTTGGAAATAAATTTCCCCCCACTATCAAGCCTTCGGATGAGACCACAGCCCTGGCCCAAACCTGAGTGCGACCTTGTAAGGGACCTTGAGGTCTTTGCACTCAGCTAAGCCATGCCCAGATTCCTGACCAACAGAAACTGAGAAATAATAAATGTGTGTTGATGTAAAGTAACTTCTACATGTTGGGTAAGTTGTTATATAGTTTTTATTAAATAGCGAAGTGCCTGTGGAGTCCTTTAAAATTTAATGCTTTTCTTTCCCACCAAGTGTTTGAAAAATAGATGTAAAACAAGACGGAGAGATAGGAAATCAATATACCACTGTTACTGACAAAGGCTCAGCTGGAGTACAGTGTGGCTTACTGTAACAGCCACAGAAGCTTCCTGACCGAGCCTCAGAAGTAGGCAGCCTTAGCCCCTGTCTTGGGCAGCACTACCCGAGGGGAAAGAACATTCTTCTGGAGAAAGATTCTATCACTGAAGAGAAGCAGAGAACAGAAGCTCCCTGCAAGCAGCTAAATTCCTAAAGGAGACAGGATAGAGCAGATCATTTCCAGTTATGCATCCCAAATATGTCAGTCATAATACCAGGGCCTCATGGGTGGTGACAGGTATGGCTATTGGCCACCCCCACGGACTTGCCTGCACCTAGAGGAAACCTACCCAGTGCTGATTAAGTAGTCTAACCTCAAGTCAGGTCAAAATTTATCAATATCAATGCTTATCAATATCACTACATGTCAATATCACTGTAATGTTTGTCCAGTACCCACCACGTGGTTATACTCTTATTTATTGAACTAATCACATATTGTTAGAGGATTAGATTATTTCAAACTTTAAAGTGTTATAAATATTGCTGCCACAGATGTCTTTCTTTTTATTTCCTTAGCATAACTCTCTAAAAAAAGAGCTGCTGACTCAAAGGTCTTGACATTTATAAGTTTTCTCTACATATCGCTAACTTGCTTTCAGAAGATTTGACTAATTTCCAGTCCCATCGACTGTAAGAATGTGCTTCTGACCCTTGGCACCTTGGGTTTTAGCCTTTATTTTATAATCTTTGCTAATTTGATAAGTGAACCAAGTCTTATCCTTGTCTTAATTTGCAATTCCTTGATTACCAGTGAGGTTGAAAACTTTTCATCATTAATTGGCCTTCTGCGATTCTTCTTCTCTGAATTGTCTGCCGTGTCCAGTGCCCGTGAGTCTGCTGGCATTTTCCACCCTCCACGGGCCAAGTGCTCAATTGCCCTCTTGTCTGCAGCAGCGTCATCCTACAGAGAAAGGGGCCTGGGGAAAATGCTACTGATGTGTCAGGTTATTTTTAATATTTCTATATAATTCCTCTGTTACAAATTTAATCTTTCTGGAGCCTTGCAGGCTATGTAGCTCATAACAACACCTAACGCAGCCTGGTGGATGTTCCCCGTGTGCCAGGCATCCCTCTAAGGTCTTTGTGTCATGAACACATTGAGTCCCCACAACATCCCTGTCCAGTAGCTAGTACATTTTTTTTTTTTTTCAATTTTAGAGACAGGGTCTTGCTCTGTCACCCAGGCTGGAGGACTGGAGCACAGTGGCATGATTATAACTCACTGTAGCCTTGAATTTCTAGGTTCCAGGGGTACTCTCAGGTCAGCCTTCCTGGTATCTGGGAGGGGCTACAGACATGCACCACCACACCCGGCTAATTTTTTTTTTTTTTTTTTTTCATAGAGATGGAATCTCATTCTGCTGCCCAGTCTGGTCTTGAACTCCTGGACTCAAGTGATCCTCCCACCTCCGCCTCCCAAAGTGCTGGGATTACAGGCATGAGCCACCACACCTGCCAGTATTTTTATCACCCTTTGCAGAAGAGGAAACAGGGGAGAAAAGGCTTGAAGTAATTTGCCCAAGGTGAAACAGAGAAGGAGCTGGGAGCTGAAGGAAGCACGGCCACACCAGGGGCTCTGAGCTCATCCCCATCCCCGCCCAGGGCGCTGCACTACCCTGCTTAGCCCTAGACTTTCGCGGATGGGGTTTTTCCAAACACATCACCCTTCATGAATAATATGTCTACCACAGCAAACAGGGTGAGGATCCTCCCTCATTCTGATGAGCTTTTAATAATAAAATGATTGTTTTCAGAATGAGACAGCTTTAATTTTTTCTGATTACAAATGATACGTATGTTTTGACGTTTAAAAAGTTCAGAGAGTACAAAACACAGAAAACAAAAGATGATATGTCATCTTTCAAAAATAGGAAAAGCACAGCATAAGGAAATGAAAGTAAGCTGAAATACCATTTTCATTTTGTTACAACTAACACTGACGGGGTGAGGGGGGTGATTCAAAGCATAAAATTTTACTTCCTTGAAAAGACTTTTGTGGGACACTTTGACTGTATATATTACACTGTAACATTGAGATGTTACCAAAGAAACATATATATTGGGGGAAATTTAATTATTCAGGTACAACCATTTTAATTTAATTATAGACAGGAGATTTAACTTAATTAAAGAGAAGAAACAAAGCATTTGAAAACAGCCCAGATAATCTGGGATATCTATGTTCCTTCCTCTACTCTATTTCTCCTTCTATTTAGAACACTAATTTGTTCCATTTATATTAACAAGAAAGAGCTTACCACGCATTCAAGTTAATCAAATTTATGCGGTAAATCATGGGTGAATACAATTTGGGAGTACACTGCATCTCCAATGCTGTGCTATTAAAAACAGATGATTTCCATTTTACTGAATGCTCTTAAAATTATGGCAAGTATTTGAAATCAATTGAGATTTTTGGTTAACGGAGCCATTCAAAAAATAATGCAATCTAAAAACTAAAAGGAAAATCATACTGTTTTGAATATCATATTTATTTAATTTTAAAAATTTAAACAACAGTAATTTTAAAGCATAAAATAGTCTTTATTTGAAAATCCTTTTAAACTAAACATTGATTATTCTTCTATAGTCATTAATTATCTCTAGACCATAATTGTCAGTGTTGCAAAGTGAGCATTGATTCCAAATATATATTTTCTATTCTTAAATTAATACTTATTTCACCTGTTTCAAAAGGCTGTGAAAAATTATACTTTACAAGGTATGGACATAATATTAATATATTCCAGTAAAGGAAGGCTGTATATCTTTATCCTCATGTGTAACAGTGTACCAGGTTCATAGTAGACATGCAACTAATCATTATTGCAAAAGTAGGGGATTTTTTGCTTTGTTTAAAGATAAATAGATTAAAAAGGGAATATTTTCTGTTTTCATGCCAGTGTATCACCATACTTCTCTTTCACTAAGTGTTTAAAATGCACATCATTAAGAAAAACAAAAAATATGATCAATACTTTCTATGACAATCAAATGGCTCATTTGTTTTAACCCCTTTTGCCCCATTTGATTAAAAATCAAAATCAGTTATTTGATTTAATTCAAAGTATAGTCCTTATTTTTTCTTTTTCTGTTTTCAGTCCCCCTCTTCTCCACCCAGTGTGGTAAGCATTGAGCTACAGAAAATTGTGTGATAGAGAGAACAGGGTAAGGTCTTGGAAAGGGGCAGAACTACGTGACAACTTCATCTCCCACTAACATGTAACTTCAGGCAAATTTACCCATTTGCAAAATAGTAGGACCCAGTATTGTTACCTCATCACACTACCTAACAAAATCACCACATTTTCTAACATAATAATATTAATAACCACCACTACCGTTGTCTGTCCTTAGGTACTCTGTACTTTCAACATTATTTTTATTTCTAATTATTCAAGGGAATCAAAGATGTGCTTTTCAGAAATAGACTTCCATGAAATAGTAGTGGAGACAATTTTAAAAGTGTTGATCAAAAACTTAAAAAGATAAACATTTTGGAAAAGGCTGAAAAAGAGTTGAAATGTTCTGAAGTAGATGATATAAGAATGCAATACCGCATGACATTGAGCAAGTCCCATCTTTTCTATTTCTTGTTTTGTTTGGGCCCAACCAGGAAATATAAGGAAATCAACAACTAATGTGCTCTGATACGTCCTAGCTCTGTTCCTGGGTCTAATGTTTCTTTGATATGTTCATTGCTCCTTACGGAAGCTGCGTCCTAGACAATAGTCTGCTAGCCTGTAACACGGTGTGGGAGGGGCTGATTCTCACCCTGGAGTGCTCTGGGTTGTCGGTCCAAGGAGAATAGTCTCCGTTGCAGCCTGGGCCATGGGCATAGACAGCAGTCCTGCCCAGCCCGCCTTGTGCAGTAATGAGAGACAAGGCTGCGTGCACCCCGCTTTGTCTGTGCTGAGTTTTTCCCCATTTGCCCTCTGTTATATCTACACCCTGTTTTGCTTAGTGGTGCTGTTGAAATCAGGTAGTGCAAGCCCTAAGAATAGTTGATTTTTTTTTAAAGTGACTATGTGCATTGAAACAAATCACAGTATTTTGCTGGATGAAAAATAAAGTCTGGTCAAGATGTATGTTTTACCAATTTTTAAACTAAATTATTGTTCATGTTTTTAAAAAAATATACATATAATTCAAACAGAAGTAAGACTGCATATTTCTAAAACTATTAGAGTCAGTTATCAAGATAGGTTTCAAAATGAAGCCAAACTAAACCTATGCTACATTTGCTCGAAGCCCCGAGATAACCCAGCGATGGGAGACCAGGAAGAGCTTTGTGAAAGTCGGTGGCCTGCACTGAGCAGCTCCAAATTTCCAGGAATCTCATTTGTTCTCCTCGTTACAACTGAGGCTCGCACCTGCAGGGAAGGTTCTGCTCACACAAAGTGGAATCGTGCTGCCCGCCCTGCCCGGCCCCTCCGAGCCCAGACTGAACCCACCAGTGTCTGGTGGGACCAATTTCTTCTCCATGAAGTCTTCCATGATTTTCCTAATTGGAATTCTCTTCTCTCTGAGAACTTATCAGACCATCTTATCAACAGCACTTGTGAAACACTTTATAATAATTATATTACAACAACATTAAAACTAGTAAATTACAATCCCTGAATCCCTTCTAAGGTCAGGGTTCAGCTAAAAATACCAGAACATTCTACCAGTAGTCAACTTTTTTGAAACAAGAAGTTTTCCCACCACAAAATAGTGATTCTGGAAGGAGGCAGTTGCTGGTATTTCTCCTGACATTGCCTTCTCAACCATCAGACGGAGCGTTCGTGAGCATCGTGTTCTCATACGGTAGTGTACAAAGGCTTGAAGCAGGCAATGGCATGGAGTCTTCTTGCCCCCTTTCCTCTTTGTAGGGAGGCAAAACTTTCCAGAAGCCCCTAGAAGATTTTCCCTATACTCCATTGCCCAGTGAAGGTCATGCCTACCTCTAGCATATACCTGTAGATCAGGTGCTGGGCCTGCTTACCTTAAGATTGAAATCCCAAATTGGACCAAATCGAGTTCCAGTGGGAGAGAAGATCATTGGAGGTAAGATCCTTTTGGGGTAAGCAGTATACCGTATCTGTATACTGTATATTGTAACTTAGGTTAACTTCTGTAGTGCTCACAAGATAGGTGGGGATTTTAACCTTTGGACAAAGAAAACACTCAAACACAGTAAGGTTTGAACACAAGTAACTTGCCCAAGACTAGTTAGGAGTGGAACAAGATTAAAATTCAAGTTTCTCTCACTCTACGTAGTTTCACTCTTAATATTAAGTTTATGTATTATTTCCCGTTTTGACTATTAAATAATTCAGCTGAAGTGGGTATGTTTGTTTCACCTTCACATGTGTACATATTTCTTGTATAAATTTAAAAAAATACTCCTTCAACTCTATTCAGGGAGATATTATTTTCCATAATGATATTGAAAGCCTTAAGTAGAATTTATAGTAGAAAGTGTAAAAGAACATCAAAAAATAGTGGAATTGCATATGGGGTGGATAGGGAGCAGTGGGACTTATTATATTTTAAAATACAAGGCTAGGCAGTAGTTATATGGCAAGAAAATTATTACTATTAATAATTCATGACCGTAACACACAACGGCAGTTACCGCAGTTCCCGCAAATAGTCTTTTTCTTTAGCTTAATGATGTAGGAAACAAGATAGTGTTGATTCTAGCTTTGCTATTGACTACCACACTTTACTAGCAATGTGTCTACCAGGTTTTATGATCAACTGAGGTAACTGAAGACACCAAAATATCCCTAAAGCCTGGGTAACTCAGAGACTTTTTACAATTGAATGTTTTTAAGGTAGATTTGCTTATACTAATGTTAAAATGGGTTTGCTTTCTTTGAGCACTCTCCAGCTAGTCTAAATATAGAATAGAGTCCCCAAAGGAAGCCAATATTAATTTTTTTTTTCCAGAAAAGCCACAGATGTGATCATCTCCTTATGGAAAATTGACTTTCCTTCGCATAGTTTTAAATTCTCACACTGACTGTTTGATTTTGCAGTTTTACTCTCTGCTTGGCCAGGGCAAGTAATTCTGTGCACTAAAATATTACGTTCAAAATTGGAACTGCTATTAATAACCGCAGGCATTTACCCAACAATTATTTGTGCTGTGATTTATATTTTTAAATCAGATCAGTCTGTTGAATGAGCACTTGTGACTTAGACTTCCAACATTAGAATTAATTAAACATCAAGAGAAACCGGGTGCATTCACAAAGAATCAGTGTTTTATTTTTGACTTCCATCAAGTCTCATGTTCAAAGCCAAGATTTACGTACAATCTCATTTAGCAATATATCTATAATCACTGTTTTTCTATCTTCAAACTGAGCGTAAGTCTGCAGACTGTGCTATCTTATATCCACATATCACAGCTGCCGTAGTTCCTCCAACTCTTTTTTCTTCTCTTCTTACCTTTAATTAAAATGCATTAAAGAAAGAAAAAAGAAGTAAATGGTTGTATAAAGTAGCACTTAAATGGAAACGATTGCTCTGAATGTTGCCGTTTAGGAAATCTATGGGGTGGTATGTAGCTTTGCAAGGCGTCAAAGAGTACACACGAGATAACATAAGTATTATTTATTACGACGTTGAGCGGAGTGAAAAGGGCCGCTCCTGTGATCTGACTTCCAGATGGAACTTCTCAGACTATGAGCTCAACCACTCCTGAATTTTTCAGTTTTTGAAGATTCTTGGGTTTTCATAAAATTTAAAAACACAAATACCATTGTATTGGTTTTTTATTGCCGCTGTTAAAAAACCACCACAAAATTGGTGGTTTAAACAATATTAAGTATATTATCTTACAGTTATAGGGTCAGAGCTCTGACACGGGTCACACTGGGCTAACATGAAGGTGTCACAGGATTTTATTCCTTCCCAGGCTCCAGGGGCCAGTCCAGCTTCCTGCCTCGTCCAGCTCTAGGGGCCGCCCCTACTCCTGGGCTCATGGCCTCCATTGGTCTTCAAAGCGAGTGATGACAGTCACACCTTTCTCACATCGTGTCATTCTAATGCTGATTCTTCTGCCTTCCTCTATCTCATTCAAGGAACTTTCAATTACTTTGGGCCCATCTAGATAATCCAGGGTAATCTCCCTATTTTAAAATCAGCAGATTGGCAAATTTAATTTCATCCGTTCCCATAATTTCCATTTGTCTTGCAACTGAACATATTCACGGGTTGCAACGATTAGGATGTGGACACTTTTAGGAGACTATTGTTCCACTAACCACAAAAATACATAGATATACCCCACTCCCATGCAACTGTAAAATGGAAAGCTTCAGTAGCCAAACATTTTCACTCACAGGTGAGACATGTTTAAAGATCTGTAAACGATGCGTATTTAAACACATATATGATCTATGGTATGCAAATGAACATCCCTTTCTATAACAGATGTACAGGGATGCTGAACTCTAATGAAACAAATCACATGTTCCACACACAACTTGGCTGCCTCCCTGCCCCAACCTTTGGCTTACTCCCTGCGAGGGGTTGACCAGCGACCTCTCTTCCAAAAAGCAAAGGCGTGGTGTCCCACTTGTGTACACACAAACCCACTTACAGACACACACTCACACACCTAATCAGGTTTCTGAGTCAATCCTGTCTGAGGAAGAGAAAGCTTTTACATCCTGATCTCCAGAGATTTCCTTTTTAGTTGCTGCTTCTAAATCCACTCCCATGTTTTTGTTTCCCAGACTGAAACCCTTCTAATCCCAGTGATGCCTAATTCTGATAAGAAGGTTATGGCCAGACCCGCATTTCAAGGTTTGAGTACCCTTCCTCCCTGCACATGTGCATGGACCATGCATCCCCATTCATGGCCCATTGTGGGTTCACACTCTAAGAACCTCATGTTTCCAATAGCCTCTGCATAGAGGGATCTGATGGGCTTTTCTGGGCTTGTCCCCTCTTCTTTCTGGGCACGAGATTAAGGCACTCCTGAAACTAAGCTCCAGCAATGGGGGTTCTCCTCCGCATGAATACAATTCCCTATTGTTAATGCCTGGTTGGAACTATGAAATATCACGAACTAAACACCCCATCACTTTTCCTGTCCTTACTGCTGAGGATCATCAGTCAGAATTTCTACCTTTGAGCGGTTTGGAAACAACAGAGTGATAGAAAAGGTGGCTTAGGGACCTGCTTTGATGCTGCATTGTCTAACGAGCACATTGTAGTTAAAGTAGGTTATTCGGAGTGGCTCAGGAAAGAGACCAAAGCCCTTGGACAGCACCTGCCATCGCCATCTCTGTCTCCTTATGCCATCATAAACCCCAGGTGCCAACAACTGGCCTAAACTCCTTTTTGTCTTTTTGGTCCATCAAGAAGTTATGATGAGCACCTTATCTTAACCCTCAGACTTCAGGGCATTCTAATGAGGATGGGAATCATGATTACAACAGCAATAATCATCATTTATGATACAATAACAGTTCTATATACATGTGCTAAGAAGTTATCCTAACACTTGATCTATGATATCTTGCCCAATCCTCACAAAATCTCATAAGATATGATATTAACTGTTTTTATCTTTACATTACATATAAGTAAAATGAGATTAGATAAATTCATTTTCTCAAATTGCTCAATGAATTTGCCCAACTAGAAAATGATAAAGTTAGTATTTGAAGACTGACCATCAGATTTCAGAACACAAGTTCTGTTTTTTTTTTTGAGACAGAGTCTTTCTCTGTTGCCCGGGCTAGAGTGCCGTGGCATCAGCCTGGCTCACAACAACCTCAAACTCCTGGGTTCAAGCCATCCTTCCGCCTCAGCCTCCTGAGTAGCCAGGACTACAGGAAAACCTGGCTAATTTCTTCTACATATTTTTAGTTGTCCAGCTAATATTGTTCTATTTTTTTAGTAGAGAGGATGTCTCGCTCTTGCTTAGGCTGGTCTCGAACTCCTGAGCTCAAATGATCCGCCCGCCTTGGCCTCCAGTGTGTTAGGATTACAGGCATGAGCCACCAGCCCGACCACACACATGACACAAGTTCTAAAATTGTCACACAATGTGGCTTTTAGCACCATCTAAATTAGAGTCTCATTGGAAATAATCAGCCAAACTCCCATGAGTCATAATAGGTGATAGTATCTGGATTATTCAAAGAAACACAGTATGTTTGAGAAGGAGCCTTAAAAGAGTATGTTTCCAGCCCAAGCATGAGCTCTTGCTCCTGCTGGCCTGCCTAGGAACCATGATTTCACCTCTCCGGGTACCCCTTTGGGGGAAGAAGGATTGACAATCCTAAAGTTCTCTTTAGCATTATAAGTAAAAGTTCTCTGAAAAGGAATTCAGAGGAAGGAGACTATTTACCCTAATAAACAGTTTGCAAAACAGGGAGATGCAGCCTTGGTATAAAGCAAAGTCTTAGTTCCAGAGAACAAAGAGAGGGTTCACTTTGTATCACAAAAGTTCCCACCCATGTTCCCAATCAGGTCCACTTATGCAAATGAATGATTGAAACTTAGTTTCTATTGGTTGGCACCGCTGAGTTCTGATTGGTTCGTTCAGGTGACCTATGAAAATCCCCAAGTTGAACTGAGGTGTTTGAGTTTGGGGGACTTCAGAGTAAATGTTTGACCTCTAGTCAGCAAATGACCATTTTTCTCTGTTTTAAATTTAAGCCCAGTTAGCCACTCTGGATCTATCTTGAAGGATTGGCTCTTTCAGGTTCACATTTGTTCACAGTATTCACATTTTGTAATATAATACATTATTTTGATTAACAAATATGATTGCCTAATGTCTCCCTTTCATGAATTTAGAATTTATTTTTTGAGACCATAGGCTTTAAGGGAGACTCTTGTGTCCCTAAATGGGGTGGGCTAGCCGATCATGAATTGTTAAGCCTCTGGTCTCCCCATGATGGTATTGTGTGTGTTTTGTAGCTGCCAAAGGCCCTTGGTAGAACTAAACAGACTACAGACACCTGTATTTATGTGTGTGTGAGTAATGAGACTGATTTCTTTTCTGGCTTAAGGACATTTGTTTGAAAATCTCATATCCATACTTCATACTTTACCTCTTAGAGGATTCTAGAGGTCTTACTATATTTTTAGTACATTGGTTTTCCAATGTAAGATCTTGCATACACAAGTGAATTTCTAGCATGACTATTGAAAAGAAAATCATATTTATTACCCAGTGAGTTTTGTTCTATGGGTAATGAAAAAGGAGTTGCACTGGCAGAATTCACTGTGTCTTAAATAACACGCTCACTTAAAACAGCTGAAGAATATCAAACTTCTCAGGCAGCTAAGTCCACTACAATTTTTGTTCTTCTGAGAACTTAAGTCACTGCAATAAATATTTGCTAAACGCAAACTATATACCAGGCTTAGCTCTAGGCACATGGGATCCATGGGTGTACAAAAGGGGAAAATGATCCCTGTCTAATAGGTTACATTTTTCAAGACAGAGCAAGGCATTTAGGCAGCCTCAGATAAAGGGCTTTGCTATAAGGATGCATTGTGCAGGAAGGAAGCAGCCACAGACTGCCTTCAGCATGACCTTGTTCTTCCTGACATGTTCTTCTCCCTTGACTTCCATTGTATTTCATAATTTACCCTTTCTGTGTGGTTGTTTATAATCGATAACCCCTCAACTAGAATGTAAGCTCTAAGAAGGCAGGTAATTTGATCTGTGGTGGTCACTGATGCATCATCCTGGCCTAGAACAGTAACTGGCGCATAGTAGATGCTCAAGAATTATTTGTTGGGGAAATGAATAAGTGAACTTTGCCTCTTTATCCACTACTGGCTACTCTCCTCCTTGGTCCTTGCATCCTGCCTCTGCCATCCTCTGTGACCTAAGTCTTCACTGGTAGGTGCTCAACGAAGGGGAACAATTCGCATTTTGTACTTGCCTTCTCATAGCCTTTGTTTCTTCATCTGTAAAATGAGGGCAATCAGAGTTTGTATTAGCTATCTACTGCCACGTAACAAATGGCCCCAAAAGATAGTGGCTTAAAAACAATAAAAATGTATTATTCCACACACAGTTTCTATGGGTGAAGAGTCTGAGAGGGGCTTAACTGGGTGGGGCTGGTTCAAGTAGATGCAGGTTCTATGGTCAGGGTTCCTCTGTGACATTGCAGTGAGGAAATTGGCGAGAGCTGAAGCCACCTAAGGCTTATCTGGGGCTGCAGGATTTGCTTCCAGGTGGCTCGCTCACATGCTTGGCAAGTTAGAGCAGGTTGTTGACAGGAGGCCCCGATTCCTCAACATATGTTCCTCTTCATGGCACTGCTTGAGTGTGCTAATGGCATGGCAACCGGCTTCCCTCTGGGAGGGTTATCTAAGGGAAAGCAAGGTGAAAGCCATGATGCCTTTTATGACCTAGCCTTGGAAGTCACATACCATCATTTCTGCATACCCTGCAAGTCACACAAGTCAGCCCTGTTCACTGCGAGAGGAGACTACAGGAAGGCACAAATGCCAGCAGGGAGAGGGTCCCTAGGAGCCACTGTCACCTGCCCACCGTAAGATATTAATACTAAGCAGGATAGGTGTTGAAATTTAAATAAATAGTGTATGTAAAGGACCTAGCATGGTGCCAGGCACACAACAGGCAATTAGGATATGTCAGCTCCTCTTAGTGGCTCAGGCTTTGTTGAGTTTTTTTCATTTTGTTTTTTTTTAAATGGTAAAATATTTTCTCTCAGTACTATCTGTAGATCTGCATTTATCTATGGAATTGATATGGCTTTCTCATTCATTCATTCATTCATTCATTCAACAAGTCTACTGTTCTCAGATACTGCAGAACTATGACACCCTTACCTACCTATGTAAATTCTTGGCACTAACCACATGGCACAATAATGACCTTCAAATTTCTGGCCTACCCTTGCGGTGTCAGAATGCCCTATTTCTTCACATCTGTGCACTGATATTATCTCATCTTCCCAGAGTAAATCAGGGGTGTGTCAATGGTTATTAAATAAGTTGATCACCTTCTCCACCCCACCCTGACAACTTTGACTCTTTCACCATTACCTTCTATGCCTCCAACTTTTCTGCAGACAGAGAGAAATCTGTCATTCCCTAGCCTGACTGTAGAGAAAACAATGTGCTGGAGAACACGTAGGTGGCACACGGGGAAACTCCGGGCGTGACTAGCCAGACCTGTGCAGAGATAAAAAGGATGGAGAGGATGAGAAGAGCTCTCTAACAGAGCACTGAGGACCAACTGTGGACAGAGGGGGAAAAAAACCCAAAAACCTAAAAGGAATTTTTCACTGAACCTGAAACCAATTAGTATGAAAAGAAGAAATTTTGTAAACCTCGTTACTCTTGTTTTTCAACATTTTAGGCATGGTAAGAGGCTATTTCCTTTAAGCATTATTTTGCATATTTGAAGAAACTAATCATAAGCTTCCCCCGAAGCCAGCACCTGTTCCATTCTGTGCTGCCAGCGAGCAGTGCCGCAGGAGGAAAGGTCTCACCCCAGGGAGTTAGCAGAAGATTACAGCTTCAGCTGCAGTGTTGGGAGAAGCTGGTATGCTGAGTCAATACTGAGTACCGGGTTTAATTTGATGTTTTCCACGCACGATCAAAATTGTGGGTTTTTTTTCCTAACTGTAGAGCTATTGCCTCCTCAGCTTTCTTTTATGGGTTCCCCGTAGAGCGTAGGTTATGCTCTGATATTTGAAATTGATCGTGCAGGTTGTATCTCAAGGGTGATAATAAACCTGGTGCAAAAGTTGGAGTTAGCAAGGGGACAATTAACCTTTCTTCTAATATGGTCAATTTACTTTGCCTTGTGGCACTAACCGATCCCTAGTATGATCTGCTGATAACTTTGATTTAAATATAGCTCTAGATGAAAGATATAAATGTGGAAGAGAAACTGTCTGAATTTTTGCAAGGAGATATCCCTCATTATGTTCAAATTATTAATACAACTTTTCCCATTAAATAGTGTATAGGTAGATAAATAAATACCTTCATCATCTGCCATTTAGGGCTTAACACATATAGAATATCACACTTCTCATTTACTTATGACAATAAACATCAATGTGCTAAGGAAACAAGCAATTTTAAGATCAAAATAATTGTTGCCATGGTATTAATAAAAAAAAAAGAACTTAAGCTTTAGACCTAGATAAACCAGATTTACTGCTCTGTCTTGGGCTAGTAACTTAACTTCAGCCTCAAGTCTCTTTATTGGCAAAGAGAAATAAGGGTTCCTATGGTTTAGTTTTGTGAAGATTGGTTTAGTTGATATCCACAGCACCTAGATGAATGTTGACTAAAATGAGTTCTCCTCTCTCTTTCCCTGTATAGTTCTTAAAACCTACTTATGGTCTTATTGTTTATTTTTAATTTTTTAAATTCTGGTCTACAGAAGCCACGGTCTTATTCTCATTTACCACAACAGATTTCCTTCAAATGGTCCATTGGCAAGGTGCCAGAGGAACGATCCGGTTGGGGAATATGTCTCTGAACTTCATATTGTCACCTTAAAATGTGGATGTCACTTGGAATACCACCAGTTTGGCATTGATAAAAATATATCCCAACAATGATAACTGTGGTTTATACATCAGTTTTTACTGGGTCCCGCATAACCTGTGTACTACCTCAAGTGGAAGTCCACATAAATCCCATTATTGTAGTAAATAATTCTGTCCTTCCAGGGTGGTTGGTTAGCCATCAAAACTATAAATTACTGAACACAAGATTTTGGAAGGAAAGAGATTTGACCCTTCTTATAAATTCCCCAGTGCAATGGGGAAAAAATGACATTTTATGTGATGTAAGAATAGAATCTTGGTAAGTATTACCCATTTTTGATCATTATATGTCTGGTTTTAATTCTCAAAATTTAGGATTAAAAATGTACCCAGCAGGGACCCAATGAGGACAAGAGGCATCAGAGCAGCTTATCTTTGGAGTCACTTAGATGTCACGCTCTGAAGGGAGTGTTGGTTTTCCTGGATGGAGAGCAAGTGTGCATCTAGAGAGTGTGGAACAACACTGCGACGGTGGACAGATGTTGTCATCAGTCCTTCAGCTCCAAGTGGAAATCAAACCTTTTATTTCTTCATATTATGCTCCTTGGGAAAGGGCGAAAAGCAATTCATTTAAGTATTTAAAAACAAGGTTGGAAACAACGCAAAGCTCCAGGAAGCTCAGAATATGTTAATAACGCTTCCTCTAGAACGGGGGAGCAAAAGCATTATCTCTTATCCAAAACCACTGAGGCAGATAACAATTATAAAAAGACCTAAGCTTCAGAATACATAATTAGCTTAAAAATATGAAAGACGGCCCCAGTGAGGTTTTTATTGAACAATCTCTCCGTGTGAAAGACAAAACCACGTATTCCGGGCTACAGCCTATGTGTGATGAGTTTGGAAATGTCTTGATGTGTTTAATGCAAATTCTTAAAGTAACGTATTCAAAGCATTGCACCCATCTCACGCGTGGCCCATATTTGGATCAAGCAGTAAAAACAAAGGCCTGAGATGTGCACCATCTGGGGGATGGTCATGATGGAGACTCAGACTTTTGGGGGGAGGGGGGGAAATGGGCATTTATTGAAACCTTAAAATCTGTACCCCCATAATATGCCGAAATAAAAAAAAAATTCAAAAAAAAAAACAAAAACAAAAAAAAAAACCCAAAGGCCTGAAACAGAAATGAGACATATTTTAAAAATAAACGGATGAGTAAAAAATTGCTGATGAACTCAACTCAGTAAAATTGTCCTTTTACGCTAATCCTTGCTGGTGGGTCTCCGTGAATGTGATGTGCTTATGTTCGAACGCTCAGAAGGGCATGGAAAGCCCGGCCTTCCTCACCACTGTGTCTGAGGACCACAGCCAGGCATGGGCGGCTGGCACCGCTTCGAGTGCAACCCGATCCGCTTGCTCAGCTGAGTCTGATTCCGATATTTCTTTCTCCCTAGATTTTGTCTTGCCTTTGAAACATCTTTTCTCTAAATAATATACAATTTTACGACTAAAAGACCTGAAAGGACAAAGATGGTGCTTTTGTTAAAGGAATGGCTTAGGGCGCTGCTCGCAGATTTGGCGAAATGTTCACATAAACTGAAAAAAGCATTTTCTTGTAAGAAACTACTTTGACATCTCAAATGTCTAGGTGTGTGGTAGGCAGGTTTTATAAACATAGAATTGGAATCGCAAGAGAGGAGAGTGTTACTGCCTTGGCTTTTGGTTCCAGAAAGAATATCCTTAGTTTTTTTTCAGTGCATGGGAATTTCATAATTCTCTGTCACTTAAGAACATAGAATCATTGATGCTATGGGAGCCAGATCTGACACTGACTCCTGGTTCTGCCACTTAGGGTGTGGCTTTAAAGCCCTTCCCTCTCTAAGCCTTAGTTTTCTCATCTGGAAAACAAAGTCATAATATAGTTCCTATTCCTCATGTTGTAAAGACCAGGTTAGGTTTGCTTGTATAGTATAAACCACAGTGATTGGTAAATACTAAGTGTGCAAGACTTCTTAGCTCTTTTACTATTTGTCTTAGTCCATTCTACTCTAACAAAATCCTTGGACTGGGCCATTTATAAACAACAGAAATTCGTCGCTCACGGTTCTGGAGCCTGGGGAGTCCAAGAGCAAAATGCCAGCAGATATGGTGTGTGATAATGGCCCATTCCTCACTGATGGCACCTTATATGTGTCCTTACATGGTGAAAGGATCAAATAAGCTCCCTCAGCCCTCTTTTACAAGGGCACTAATCCCATTTATGAGGACTCCACCCTCATGACCTAATCACCTCTTAATACCATCATAGTGGGGATGAAATTTCAGCATAGAATTTTGAAGTGACACAAACATTCAGACTGTGGCACCATTATTCTCAGTAGACGTTGGTTTTATTCAGTTGTTTCCTGAAGAGCTCTGAGAAGTATTCTTGCTTCTCCTCAACAAATTTACTCTATGCAAACTGCTCTTCCAGATGCTTCTAGAAATTCAACAAATCAGATCCATGGCTTCCTAGAGCTCCCTTGCTAGTGGAAGTGGAAGGCACAAAGATAATGTCAAAACAACAATGTGGATGAGAACTGTTGGGGCAGAGATATGAAACTATTAACTTTAGGAGTACTGGAGAAGGACTGGCTGTACTATTTGTGGGGTTCAGGTTTCAAGATGGCAATAGCAGAGTAGCGAGCCAAGCACGGGGTGGGCCTTTCTAAGCGCTGGGCCCTGTGTGACTGCATGGTCACACGCCCATGCGGCTGGTGCTGACTGCTGGGACAGGTATATTAATTATGCGAGAAAATTAGAGCAGCGTTACTGCTGGAAGATATAGGAGCTGAACTAGACCCTGAAGGGTGGAAAGAACTGTGAAAGCAAAGGTAGAGCAGCCCAGACAAATGATAAAGTTTCTGTCAAGATCTCCTAGAATTTAAACATAAAATTTCAGTGAAATTGTTGGGGGAAGATGATTTGAAAATCAGGAAGGAAAGGGAGGCAGGATTGTAATGCTGAATTGACATTATCTAGTAGCTAGAAGCAATCCAAAAGATTTTAAGAATAGAAACAAGATTAGATCAACTTAGGAGGATGTCTGCGGTGGCAGAAAGACAGACAGACTGATTCTTGTGATGGTGTCACCGGCAGCCGGAACTATTGTGGATGGCAGCAGTGTGTTCCTTAACTGGAGAGTGGCAACGATCTTCTTTTTCTATTTCTCTGTAGTCTATGCATGGTTTTTCCCCCACGTGTTTCTGTTTTGAAGATTTTTTCAATCAATTATACAATCCAGCCCCCCCCCAAAAAAAAAAAAACCCATCATGATGGAATTTTAACCAGATGGCTTTATTCTCTGTAGATAGCTTTTCAGGAGCATCTTCATTCTGAATATAGAGGGAGACCTTGAAGGCACCCAAATGTGTATTAAAAACCTATCACCTTTTCTTGGCCTTTCAAGTGGAATCGTATTCCAGAAAAACCACGTCATTTTGCATTCCAGGCAGTGCTTAGAAGACGTCATGGATGAAACACTTGCCCTATTCATCTCCGAATAGAAGTGCAAGTCCGCACACGTTCCGTGTGTCTGTCTCTCATGCTGACAAACTGTCTTCAACAGGGGGAAATTAAAACCTTTTTCCCTTCCTTTTCTGTTTTCCTTATAATAACTCAGCCTTGAGTCAGAGGTACATGTTCAGCCTCCCCAAAGTGCTGCTGTCATGTAGAGGGAGTTGTTCCCTAATTTATCATGTCTTAAAGAAAGATAAGAAGTTCGGGATGACAAGGATAGAATCAGCCATCCCCTTAAGGTGGAGAGCATACCCAGGGGACCGGCTTTCAATACCTGTACGACACAGAGATAGAATTTTATCCATGTTATAGATTCTGGCAAAAAAGGGAAAAAAAGGGTGAATATATTTTAATGTCAACAGAAAGCATAAAAACTTATTGAAATTTGTAAGTTACTTTTCCTTAAGGTGAAAATTCAGAACTTCTTTTCTGCTCCACTATTAAACTTTTATAATCTATGTTAAACTAGGTAAATGACCTACACCTTTCTAAGCCTCAGATTCCTTACCTGTGACAAGAAAAGATGCTTGCTAACACCCCTCCGCGTTCGGGCATCAGCGCGAGCACTCTGGCAGGGTGCATCTTTGTCTCCGATGTCTGCACAAAGGGTAAGATGGGAGCATCCACATTCCTGCCCGATTATGTGCCCACAAAACCCCATACCTCTGAGTGTGGCATTTACTTCTCTAAATGTCTGTATTTCTCAAACCAGCTTAGTTACCCTTGCTATTTTCTCCAGCATACTGAGCAGATTACAGCCAGTAATTAACGTTCCTGTAACCATACGTAACGGGTAGGGGCCTGAGTCAGTGGCTTCCAGGTCAAGGAAAATCAGAGGGGAGAGAGCATGTTCAGAGATGTTGTGAAATGCATGCATTTCCAGGGCTCCACAAACAGGGCTGAGCAGCCCTTTCAGAATTTCCTTTGTAGGTCTATTCAGTAAGTGTAAACGGATTTTAATATTCTTTTCTCATTTTAGTTGCTTAAAAAATATGAACATTCACTTCTTACATTCTTCTTGAACTACACACACACACACACACACACACACACACACACACCGTCACCACCAAAAAATATATTTGCACTGAAATGATTTTTCCTTTTCCACCTGCCAAAGAAACTGAGTAGAGTGGCCCCCCTAGAGTGGCCCAGGAAACCTCTGTTACCTGGGCCTGCATTGTGGGACATGGACGTCTCATGTTATGCCAGACAACGGAGTAAGGAGCAGGCACTCCCAGGCCGGGCAGGAGGCTGAGCCCACTCCGCGACCACAGGCCGGGCAGGTGCAGGTGTGAGAGTGAGCGCAAGTATGAGAGTTGGCGGATGGTGCCGCTTCCTGGCCAAGCGTTTTGGGGTGAAGATGAGCGTTTTCCTTAGAGCGTCTCCCACCCAATGACTTTGGGGAATTGCCTGGGAGAAGGTGCCAAGAACAGCCCCCAACTTGTGTCACTGAGCGACCGGAAAGGAACAGGAAGGAGCATTGTTAAGGGGCAAGAATGCTATACCTAGTGGTTTGAAGATGTTAATAACCATGGGCCAGTGATTTATTTTCTGAAGATTTTCTGGTCACTGCAATATGAAAGTTCAGTCATCTATTGACAAGCAATGATACAGAACAGCACTAAGTGATGTCCCTCACCATCTACGCTCTCACGCTATTTCCCCCTCTGTAATGCATGTTGAAAACACGGCTCAAAGACATCCCTGAGTTAGAAAGAGGTAGATCTAATAGATCACATAGCTTAGACTAGAAGAGTCCTGCTCTTTCTTTTACCTCTCAAGTTAAGTGTGGCTTTTGTAGAGCAGCAGTCTCCAACCTTTTTGGCACCAGGGACCATTTTCATGGAAGACAATTTTTCCATGGACTGAGAAGAAGGGAATAGTTTGGGGTGATTCAAGAACATTACATTTATTGTGCACTTTATTTCTATTATTATTACATTGTAGTATATAATGAAATAATTATACAACTCACCATAGGTTCGGGACCTCTGAGAAGACACATCTTTCCATTTTCTTCAGACCACTCATTGTTGTTTCTGTGTTATTCTTCTTCACATTAGTTTTGGTAGGGCACAGTGGCTCACATCTAGAATCCTAGTACTCTCAGAGGCCGAGGCAGGAGGACCACTTGAGCCCAGGAGCTTGAGGTTGCAGTGAGCTGTGATGACAACACTGCACTCTAGCCTGAGCAACAGAGTGAGACTCTGTCTCAAAAAGAGAAAAAAAGTAACATTTTAATGTCAGTTTTAATATGTTTTAATTAGAATACTGTACACAAATATGAAGAGAAACTTCTCTCTTGCCTCATCTCTTTGGAATTTCCCTTGAAGATAATTATACATTTGGATTTGTAACTGTTTTTGTTTCCTTTCATTTTGCCTCTTATTATTTCTGGTATGGCTATGTAAAGAAAAAGAGAGAGAGAGAAAGAGAGAAAAAAGAAAGGGTTGGAGGGAGGGAAGGGGGCAAGGAAAGAAGAAAGGGAAATGTAAGAACTTTTCTAACTGAAGAATTTGTAGCAGTTGGGATAAAAGAGTTGAGAATTCAAAGTCACTAATATTTGGCAAACTAAGCAAAATGCACAAAACACTAATCATGAGTTTTAATTTCAACTCCATGATCAATTCAATATGTCAATTATATTTTTACTAGAGCAATTGTGTAAATTGTTCGAATTGAAGAACCATCAGTTGCTTAAGTTTTTCTTTGTGTTATGAACTGCCTGGTGTACTTCTCTTCTTTTTATCTTGACTGTCTTGCTTTAGAGGAGCATACGTCCTACAGTCTCTCTCTCTCTCTCTCTCTCTCTCTGGATTTGCTTCCAAGCGAGTGGCAGGACCAAGCCAAGCTCCCGGTGCCTAACAAACCCTGCGAGTGTGACAGGCTGCAGACACCAGCAGAGGGGAAAAGCAATGGACTCCTCTTTATTGGCATGTGTCAGCTAGGAGATGCTCCTTGGATTTCTTGCTCCTTTTCTGATACAGCACTTTATAATCCTTTCAGTTTCATGACCTGCTTGGGCTCTTTCAGTCTTGATGTGGAGAGAGCTTAGAGACAAACAGATACATCTGTGGTCAAGTCCAAGAAGAAAGCTTTAGAAAACTGCTCTGAGTCACTGTTTAATTGTGGTCCCTGTGGCTCTGCTACATCAAAGAGACAATAATTGTTTAAATGATAGATAAATTTCAAACATACAGAAGAGTTTCACTGATATGGAAAGAGCTTCCCCAGTCCTGGGTCTCCTATTTGCCAGCACTGTACTGAAGACCAAATACTGCAACCTCTCTGAGTCACTTTTCTCTTACGTAAAGTGGAGAGTGACAAAAATGTCCCAGCAAGATTATATAATAATTTTATAAAATCACACATAAAATTTGCAGTACATATTAAAGTATTGGGATATTACTGAAGTATCAGGATATCAGTATCAGGATTTTTTTAAGTATCCACATTAGGACTTTTAAAATATGGTAGCTTTCATATCATTTGAACACTTTCAAAATAGCATCATAAGAAAAGGCATGTTCTATAAAAATGAAGTTATTGGTAGACCGGTTTTATAAATGCCATTTCTGTTCCTTTTAAATGATTTTTTCCTGTATTGCTTAAGTGATTTTGTTTACTCTTTTGATGACATATATGAAAGCAAGGTTAATTATTCTGTCTAATTAAAATACACAGAATCAAAAATATATAAAAGTGTACAGTGGTGATCATTTTACAATGTATACATATATCAAACCATCACATTGTACACCTGAAATATATATAATTTTTAAAATTATACTTCAGTAAAGCTTTAAAAAGAATTCAAAAAAAAAGAAAATTATTCAATAAAATATACAAAACTAATGTAGAATACTACCCATTTTCTTGATCAGTCAGGCATATTTAAAACAACAGACTTAGGTTTTGTTTGCTTTTTTGTTTAAGTTTTTGTTTTTAGTTATTATGGGTACATAATAGTTATATATCTTTATTGGGTACATGTAATGTCTTGACACAGACATATAATGTGAATTCATCAAATTAGACTAACTGAGGTCTCCAGCATTTGAGATATTTATCATTTCTTTGTGTTGAGAACACACCAATTCCACTCTTTTAGTTATTTTAAATTATACCTTAACTTATCATTGATTATAGTCACTTAGTTGTACTACCAACTATTGTCCATTCTATCTACTTATCTAACTGTATTTTTGCTTCCATTAACCATGCCCACTTTGTCCTCCCCCCCATCATTCTACTCTCTGTCTCCATGATATCAATTGTTTTTAATATTTGGCTCCCACATATGAGTGAGAGCTTTCCAGTTTTGTCTTTCTGTATTTGGCGTATTTCACTTAACCTAATAGAACAGTCTTAGTTTTTGATCTCTGTTGTTACCAGAAAACTCCTAACAAAAATACAGCCCCATGGGCAGGTATTCACATTTTGATCTGTTTGGGCAGCTCCCATTAGTGTTCTGAAGTATACGAAGTATGTATTATTAAAAGTTGCTCTCTCCCCACCCTTCATGGCCTTTACTCAAGCAGGGGACACCCCTGGCCGCGCCGTGGAGCTGCGTCAAGACGCACGTCTGAGAAGAAGAAGGAGCTTGTGAATCTCAGGCTCTTCGTGGTCTCCTCCCTTAGGCCAAGCCCGCGGTATTCGACAGTAGGAAAAGTACATCCTCCCTTTCTTCTTGGCTCTGTAGGCACCAGTGATGATAACAAGAACTGCTTTACTATCACCAGAAAACGCTAGCGTGGATCAGGAGAAGTCAGAAGCCACCGAGATCAGACCAGGTACCGGGACAGCCCCCTGTGTCCCAGGGACCGTTCTGTGCTCTCACCCCGCTTTGTCTGTGTTTCCTTCTCCATACTAACGGGGTCTGAGTGAGGACAAATAGGACGAAGAGTCTGACGAGGCAGACAAAAGGTTTATTTTACTACTGTGGCCTGTTACTAATTGGTGCAAAAGGGCTATTGAAACCATCGCCCTGTTGTGCAAAAAAAAAAAAAAGCCGAGCAAATAGGCTTACATTCTACACTAAAGTGATGTTTTCCACCCACACACATCCGAATAGAATTGATTAGTCTTTATTTTCACACATTTTGAATGTTCAAAATGGCCTTTGTCAACCTAAAACTTCTATTTATTTTCCAAGTGCAACATTTGGAAATTCGTATTCCATATACAGCCAGGAGAATTTGCTTCCCACTCCTGTGGATGTTAAAACAAAGAAACAGAAAAGGAAGACGGGGAAAAGGGAAAAGGGGGTGGGGGAGGGCAAGAAGGGAAAAAGAGAGAAGCATTCTTGAAACAGAATAAAGTCCTTAATGTTGAGCAGAGTAAATTTACTCTGGGGAGGTCCCAGGTGAGGGCAGGGTAGGAGGCACATAGAAACAAGAGGGAAAGCAGGAACCATAGGATATTAGACTTTGATTTTTCAATCTAAGTAAAACACAATATTTAAAGGCCAATGCATATTATAATACGATGCCACAGTCAAAATCTTTATAAAGCACCCCATATTTCTGTATCCCCAAACCCACTAAACTTTAGCGTACAGTTGATCCTTGATTAATTTGGGGGCCAGAGATACCAACCCCCATGCAGTCAAAAATCCAAGTATAATTTTTGTCTCCCCCAAAACTTAACTACTTATACCCTACTGTTGACTGGAAGCCTTACCAATAGCATCAGCATTCAATTAACACATTTTTAAATGTTATGTATATAATATGACATACCATGTTCTTACAATAAAGTAAGCTGGAGAAAGGAAAATGTTACTAAGAAAATTATAAGAGAAAATATATTTACTATTCATTATGCAGAAGTGGATCATGATAAAGGTCTTCATCCCCATGGTCTTCACTTTGAGCAGAATGAGGAGGAAGAGGAAGAAGGGTTGGTTTTGTCGTCTCTGGGAGGCAGAGGCAGAATAAAATAAGTGTGTCAGTGGACCCATGCAGTTCAAACCGTGTTGTTCAAGGATCAACTGTGTAGAGAAAAGTAGTGTAGAAGAAGGTGGGTATTGTCTAAAAACTATTTTCCTTATTAAAACTTTGGAGAGTTTTACATGACAAAAAAATATACAACAAACATCTGGAATTGGGTGATTAGATGAATATTTATTTTAATCCAAATAAACAGCTTCATGTAGTCATCTACAAGTGTCTATTGGCAAAAGCTTTGCAGCACAGAAAGTATATTTCCTCTTTGGAAGGTATGTCGCCCTGTTCTTTATTTTTAGAGGCCCAGGCTGCAGAACTTGTTTATGATCGTGACTTGGAAAGGCTGATCAAGACGGTAAAAGCCTTGTTCCTGTACCCATGTCTGGCACAAAGCTCAACGTTAAGACTGTACGCTAAGAATAGTAAGAGTTGCTCAGTATTGTAGGACTAAAACTTGGAGAGACCACAATATTGGGTATATCCCTGAGGTTTGGCATGATGACAGCTCTTCAGGTTAGATCTAGGGTGTCTAGTCGGACCTGGAGCAGAGCTGAGCAGGACCTGGAAGAGTTTGCTTTGACCCATGTAAAACACACCCACACATAGCGGGCATGGGATTCTCCCAGAAATTTTAAACATGTATCTTCCTAAGTGCCTAATTTACTACTGAGGAATGATTTGGCTTCTGGAAATAGTTCAGTAGCCAGGGTATGATCATCAGGACAAAGGCAGTATGTAATTTGGGGTTAGACTTCGTGACCCAACATATGAATTTCTCAGTAGTTTATCATTTTTGCTTTCAATCTTGAACTGGACAGAGTACGAGTGTAAGAAAACAAATGATCTTTTTTTCCTTCTAACATTCTAAGTACTTCAACTGGATTTGGGTACATTTTTGAATTTTCATTGTGTTAGGAAAGTTAATATCTTAAATCACTTCTCTGTCCGTAGGCCTAGTCATCAGATTGACACAAAAGGTCTCCAAGTTTTCAAATCATTCTTACATGTATATGTATATACATGTAAAATGAATTGCTCATATTCATTTGAGCAGTCATACTGACTATTTGGAATATATTAAAAGTTAAAAAATTGTATTTGGGCAATAGCACATTAAGTACAAAAAAGATATATGTCCTCAGTAAATAGTGGTTCATTTATTGCTAAAGAGAATATGGAAAAATTCAAGTGAATCTTTGGCAAGTATAATAGTGTTTTATTTATGAACACAGAAGGACTTCATAAAATCAACCAGAGTTTAGAGAGCAAAAGTTTGTGCTGCTGCTGTTCATATTGTTATCTAACATATTGAAAACTTTTTATCATAATATTAGGTATCCATACCAATGTAAAGCAGCAAATATTTAGAAAATGTTAGCTTTCAGAATGATAATCAAGAAATTATATATTGTTTTAGGTTTAGACCTGAAATAAAATGTACAATTTGTAACAGCCACATGCAAATTTTCTAAGCCACCACACAATCATAAAATGTGATTAACAATCTGAAAAAAAGCACTTCAAAGGGTAAAGAAGAAACTAAACTGGGTATGTTCTTCTTCAAAAAAATAAAGACAATTTTATGTATTTGTATTGTAAGATCATATTGACCTCTTATGTCTTATGTTCGATAGAGTATGAGTGGCCTGCAGAGGTTAATCATCCCTATCTTCCAGCCCTAAACACACACACACACACACACACACACACACACACACACACACACACGCACAGATACTCCTGGAGAAATGCATGGGGCTGTAAGGATTCTTCTTTAATGATACAGAGAGGCTAAAACATCTAGAATCCACATTCTCTCTTCATTCACTTATAAACCTTTACATTTTGTGAAGTTAGCAGTTTTGTTGATCAAGTCATCAGTATAATGAAACAGTTGCTTTATTGAGTACTTTTGGTAATGAAACCATCATTAACTGTACCAGGGAAGGAAAACATAGATTACAAACTTTCATTACTGGTATATATTTGGGGAAAAAACAGGTTTTTTTAAGCTATAATTTATATGGTACCAAAGGAAATCATAAAGGTATTAATATGGCATATTATTATGGTATTGAAAAGAAACACAAAATTCATAAAAGTTATGCTCTTTATTTTAAAGAGAACTGTCTAACCAAGATAATTTCTACAAGTTTTTAATGAAAGAAGCTTAGCATTTTCCCCGATAATTATCCCTAAAGTCTAACAATAGCTCTATTCAAGAGCTCGTGTTATATGTAATTTTAAAAAGGCCCAATTTTTACCAGTTTCTCCCAGAAGAGAAATAATTGATTCCCATTCTTTGAATGACTTAAAAGGCTTTCAATTAGCTCTTTCTGTCTTATAAATGTGAGGCTCGGCTGAAATCATGGCCCAGTCTCCAAGCAGGGACTCAGTTCAAATAGGTCATGTTTGTTAGTCTACTCCGGTGGGGAAGAAGGGAGAATCCCATGTAAATTATGAGTCCCATGAAACAATTGGAGAGATAAAAAAAAAAATTAATGGATTGTGATAAGTCTAGTTATTTTGATTCTATAATTACATCAATTATATTATACAATTATAATTGCACTGATGTATATAGAACTATAACTGAGTATAGTTCTATATACTTGGCCCCATTGGTAGGGGAGCATTTAAGGCTATAGAGAGTGGTGTCACAGTAAGATGTTATTTTGTCCAGAGTGCTAAGGGACACCTGAATCTTGTCTTGGCACAGCTACCCTTCTCTGATGGAATCCCTAAGGGATACGTATGAAAGGTAAATCCAGCTGGGCTAGATCCCAAATCTCAGTTATTTAGCAAAACAAACTGGAAAATTTTGCTTAGACTAGACCCAAGAATCCATTTCTTCTCCCAAGAATGAAATCTGACCACCAGATTTCAGAAATGAAAGCAGCCAACATCCACATGTAAAGAAAAGAAGAGACCAAAGATAGATATCTGCTTTCTTTTCTGTCTAGCCAGCTCCGTGAAGTAAGAAAGCAATGAGAATTCAGGCATTCAGTAAGTAAATGCAGCCAAGCTTGTACTGAATATGAGCCAATCAGGTCAGTATTCCATTCACTTGGAGGAAAAAAGAAGAAGAAAGAAAGTAGTGGGTAGAGGAGCAAGAACCTTACCTCGTCCCTGGCAGGGCTGTTGAGTGTTGGAAAATTCAGGCTTGTTCTCGTACCCTGTGTATAGAGTACTCTGCAAAAGCAGCTGGAGGCAGCAGCTCCCCTCTGGGGTATCCTGCCAAAGCTTTGCACGGCAACTAAAGAAAGATCAGGAAACCTCCAGACAAGGAGTCCCAGCCATCTGGGGATGAGCTTCCACAAAGAAATTCCAGGGCAATGATCTAGAGTTGGAATCCTTTGCTCTGTTACTAAAGAAAAAACAGTTTCGGCACGATTTCCCATTGCGGTCTATTGGAGTGCATATTCCCTTGGAAAGAAGATCTATTCTTCTGATATCTGGATGCCTGGCAATAAAGGTTTGATGAATGAGCGGAGCAGTCAGAATAGATACACAATTAATTTTCACAGTAAGGGTCACAGAGAACAGAGACATTTGAAGAAAGTTACACAGCCAAACACATTAAGTGTAACAATTATTCATTCTGATTTGTAAGCTGAAAGATAACAACACAGAATATTTGCATATTTTATTAATTATGCAGACATGGCTGTTATTCAACTCCATGTTATGAGGTAATAGGAGAAGATGCAAAAGAGGAGCATTTATCAAGTAAAATTCCAAGGGGTTCTGAATATTATTACATTTTTTTTTTTAGCTTCCAAACTGGAGAATGTATCTCGATAATTAGAGGAATAATTTTAAGAGGAGACATCAAAGCTTCCGTCTTTAACACGGATGGACGCTGCAGATATTCACTCTGTCATTCAACAGAGGGTAATGGATGAGCACTGTGTGCCAGGCACTGTGCTAGACATCCAGGGTTCAAAGATAAAGCAGGGTCCCATGCCAGCCAGATACACAAACATTCCCATATGTAAATCTGTGGGAATACGTAAATCCCACAGATTTACATAAGAGAATGTGGGAAAGGAATATTTCTTATATGTGTCTAGATTAGTAGCTAGAGAAACCATTTGTATAAGATCTAGAGGATGATTTCTCCATGAGAACTTTGAGTAGGGGAGATATATACAAGGCCAAAGTAAGGTGCCATGGTCTGATTGTTGATGTCCCCCCAAAATCCATTATATTGTAACCTAATACCTAGTATTAAGAGGTGGGGGGCCGGGCTCAGTGGCCTATAATCCTAGTAAAGGCTAAAGAGGGAAGATCACTTGTGGTCAGGTGTTCTAGATCAGCCTGAACAAGAGCAAGACACCATCTTCTAGACCAGCCTGAACAAGAGCAAGATACCATCTCTACAAAAAACAGAAAAATTAGGCAGATGTGGTAGCACATGCCTGTAGTCTCAGCTACTTGAAAGTCTGAGGCAGGAGGACTGCTGAAGCCCGAGTCTGAGGTTGCTGTGAGCTAGGCTGATGACACTGCACTCCAACCAGGGCAACAGACTGAGACCCTGTCTAAAAAAAAAAAATATATGAGGCCTTTGGATGTGACTCAGTCACGAGGGACTCCATCCTTATGAATGGGATTAGTTCCCTTATAAAAGAGGATCGAAGGAGCTTCCTTGCCTCTTCCACCACGTGAGGGTGCTGCAAGAAGTTGCCATTTCTGAGGAACAGGACTTCAGCAGACACTGAACCTGCTGGCACTTTGATCTTGGACTTCCCAGTCACCAGAACCATGAACAATAAGTGTCTGTTGTTTATACATTACCCAGTCTCATGAAGGTGGGGAGTCGAATAATGGTTACCAGAGACCAGGAAGGGTCATGAAGAGTGTTTGTTAATAGGTACAAAAGTACAGATAGATAGAAGGAATAAATTCTAGTATTTTATAGTACAGTGGGGAAATTATAGTTAACAATTATTTATTGTATGTTTCAAAACAGCTGGAAGAGAAAAATTACAATGCTTCCAACACAAAGAAAAGATAAATGTTTGAGATGATGGATATCCCAATTACTTTGATTGGATCATTACATGTTGTAAATGTGTATCAAAATACCACATCTACCCCCCCCAAATATGTGCTATTATACCAATTTAAAAATAAATAAATAAAAAGCATTCTTAGAGATATCTAGGTCACCGCTGTGACTGTATGTGAAAAATAATAATAAACAAGTATTTTCAGGAAGTTTTGCTTATGATGAATGGAAATCTTCCTTGGCATTTTTTGGAGACATCTCAGCAAAGATTTACAACTAGTTTATAAGTGTGTTTTGGTGTGGGATTGGCATTTCTTTGACTATGACCCTACGCTGAGAGCATGCTGCCCTCAACTGCACAGGGGATTCTGATTCTTTATAATCATGGTCTTGTCATCATATCTAACAGCCAGGGTAATCTTTTAGGAGAGATTTAATAATAAAATTTCTAATTTATTGCTACAATAAATACAGTTGTATGGGAACACCACTATGCCTGTTCCTTTAGACGCTGCCTGTGGCTGCTTTTGCACTGTAGCCACAGAACTGAGTAGTCACCACAGAGACCACGTAGGCCACAAAGCCTAAAATGTCCACCCTCTGGCCCTTTACAGAAAAAGTGTGCCTACCTCTGCTTTAGGCCATGAATCTGATCATGTTCCTTCTCTCTAAATCTCTCCTACCTCTCCGTTCTCATCTTCCCCACTCTTCTTCAAGCTAACTCATTGTTCTACAGCCTTCTGGGCCTGCTTTCTGCTTCTATGCAACAAGTGCATTTCTACCGCGGGGCCTTTGCCCTACCTGCTCCTCGTGCTAAGGGCTCTGCTGCCCTAGACCTTCGTGAGGCTAGCTTGTCTCACCATTCAAGCCTCAGCCTCTACAGTTCCTCCCAGAGAACAGATCTCTGGCACTGCACCCTGTACTGTCCCATGGAGCACTTATCACTATTGTATACTTACTTGCTTATTTGTAAGTTTATTGGCTTCTTCTCTCCCTAAGAATATAAGCTCTGTTGGGATGGGGTCCATGTCTACTTTTTCTTCACTACCGTAGCCCCAGAACCTAATAATGGCACAGAGGAGGTGGTTAGCAAATTCTTATTGAATGAATAAAAGCAAGAAGAGGGCTTAAAAGGGCCAAGCGCTACAGAATATTGCATATTTTTCTTCATGATACTCCTTTGAGGTCCATGCTTTAAAGAGTTTGCAATCCAGTTGAGCACACAGAGAAACGCCCTTGAATATAATACAATGGGCCACGCTTACAAAGCAGCCTACAGGATTAATGGTATGGGCAGAGTGAAGCTCATTCAAATGCTTGACATGTGCTCTGGAAGTATATCTTGGAGAATGATTTCCATGGTTTGGATTGCACTTCATGAATCACTGGGGTTTACTGGGACAACGTAGAACACTAATAATAAATGCACATGTGAAGACAGAAGAGAACTGGATCAATTATCCAAACACTATAATTCATTCAAAAATTGGATTTATTTCTAAAGAATGAAAAGAGTTTTCACATAACTTAAGCTTGAGCTTAAGTGTGACTGTTCATTACATTCACTCAGTACATGTTTTGCTGTTTACTTTGGCTTTTAGAATGAGAAAGAATTTGTATTTACTTTACATTTTTACCAGGGGCTTGGAAGAAAGAATATATGATTCAGAACCAGGAGTCTCAGTTTAATTTCCAGAACTGTTATTTCCATGAAACCTTTATCCGATTTATTTAATAACTATTTCAAGTTTTAATTTTTTCTAAGTTATTTTCTCATCCCTAAAATATTCTTACACAATTTGGGGGAGAATAAATTAAAGTTATTTATACAAAAAGTTGTTGTAATATGCATTGCACTTTAGAAAGATAGTTATCATTATTATTATTAATGAATGACAAATGTCTAAAAATAATTTTGATCACTATTGATATTACAAATGTTAGCTATTATACTATCAATAGCAAACTATCATCTTGTCAGTTCCATAGAGGAGATACAAAAAGTGTCTCTGGCAGTATTTTGAATCACTTGGCGATGATTTTTGCTTTTTTACTGTTAATGATAGGTTTCTGTGCAATCAGTGTTAGGTTATGTGGGGATATTGTGGCTCAGAGCTAAGAACCAAGTTTTGGAGTCAAACAAATCCATCCATGTTTTAGTTTCGACTACAACAGATAGTCATGGTATTAACTGCTATGTTTGGGCAAGGTACTTAACTTCTCTACGCCTCAGTTTTCTTCTGAATGGGAATTGAAACTAGAACGTACTGCATTAGAGTATGAAGGTTAAATGACACAGTGAAATAAGAAGCATTTATCACCAGGCCTGACTCAGAGTGAGAGCTCAGTGGGGGTAGGTAGCTCTGATCAGTGATCTGTGTTTAAACTAGGCAATCCCCTTTGGTTTGCATCTAAGAAAGAAAAAGAAAAAGAAAGGGAAAAAATTGAATTAACAACAGGAGACAGCAGGCAGGCAGCCTCGGAGTCAGGTACTCATCCCACAGTGTTCTCTCTCTCTGGTCTCATGTTAGTGTCATTCTCTGGCACAAGTCTCCTCAACCTGGCAGGAAACAGGCCTAACAGTCACTGTGGTCAACGTCTCTCCCCTTGAGCATTAGGAAAGCACTTCATCTTTTCCTCCAGGTTCTGTTTGAAGAATTCCAGGAGGCAGCTCCTGTTGGCCTAGAGTAGGTCCCGTGCCCCACTATGGGCCCAGGATTGCATGATGGTAGCCCCAATGCCGCGCCTGCTGCCCAATGCTCAGACTCCGGAGCCCTGCCCCGTGCGGGCTGTGTGGTCTTCAGTTCGTTCATTTGGAATTTGGCAGTAACACCAGGAGCTAGCCCAGAGCATTCTGTTGGGAGTGGGAAGCAAGCTCATACACTCTGAGGGCTGCAAAGACTGTAGGGCTTATGGAAAGCACCCAGCAGTTGTTGGCTATTTTGATCATCATCGTGACTGTCATCACCATCAATTTCCTCAGACCAACCAGGTACTGCTGGGGAGGCAGGATCCCAGGAGAACACGGAAGCTTCCGCCACGCCAAACTCCATCATGAGGTTGTGGTGGGAATTGCTCAGAGAAGGCAAGGTGCGTGATTGTGATTTTCAGTCTCATTTGAATGCTAAGAAAAAGGCCTGAATTCAGCAGGAAGACAACTTTCCGTAGAGTACAGTTCAACTATCTGTGCAGATTTGGGCACACCATTTTATTTACTTCAGTTTTAATTTCATTTGTAAAATAGATTATTTCTAAGGTCTTTCCAGTTCTAAAAGTTTATGATTCTTTTGTAACCACAAGTCCCCATGTTAACAAAAAAAAAAAAAAGGAAGAAAAAAATTTAATTTTCAACAATTTCTAACTTTTTAAGGTCTAAGACATGAGTTAGTTTTTTGTTTTTGTATCTCCATCTTAATTCATAATTCACTGATATATTCAAACATATCAGTGTTTCTGGATCTCACAAAATTCTTGTACTGTAAATTAAGTAATATTGGACCCCATTTCATGAATAAGGGAAAGGATGTTAAATTATTTTTTGCAAGATTGTTTCAAAAATTATTTTAGGAAGATCTGGAATTGCAATGAAATCATGTACATATTCTATGTTTTCTGTTATTTCACAAAGTGAGCTTTGCTGTTTCTCCCAGCACTCGAGGGACAGTTAACTTGGTAACATTCTCTCTTAAGCAATATAATCCTGGATGAAATAACCATACATCTCCCTAAAGAGTTTCAAAGTACCAAGAACACTTTCTGGATTATAAACTCCTAGGAGAATTTATTTCATATAAACCACAAAGTAGATTCAAATTAGCTAATAAAGAGCCAAAAGTTATATTCACACTAGGAATTAGACAGGCGTCAAGGGGGAATTATAAAACACAACCGTTGCAGAAGTCTCTTATGTTATTTAATACATCAATGGCTGGTGCTTCTCTCAGTGCAATTTGTCCCGTAAATAATGATTTCAAAGGCTGTGGACATCTGTTTTAAGACTATTCTAGAATATTCTAGATTTGGGGGGAGTTATTTTCCCCTATAGGTCTCAATTAGCATCAAGAAAGCAAACATTTAAAAACAGCTAATAAAAGATTATTTTCATATCCTAGAAATCACATATATAAAATTAGTGAAATATACTATTTGATACTATATGTATGCAGTACTAAAAACACTACATTTTTAAAAATAGAAACAAAAACCTTAACTTTTGATGATTTCTTTTCAACCACTGAAGAGAGGACTAAGACAAAAGGAACAAATTTTGAGTTATAAGATGAAGAAGTTCTAGTACAGCATGGTCACTATAGTTAATAATAATTTTCAGCCTAAAAGAAGAAGCTGAGTCAAAATTAACACAGAGAGTTTATTTGGGCCAACGTTGAGGACTGCAGCCCAGGTCACATGTCCAAGTAGCCTTGGCCAGTGCTGGGAAAACAAAACACAAGCTCAAGTTCTTAAAGAAAAAAGGATGAATCAGGAGAGGAGGTGGTTACAAAAGTTGCTCATCGGGAATTCTGGTTGGCTTATAGAAATCACATCTGTTACTGATTGGTTGTTCATTATTGGACCATAAGGTGTATGGCATTTTATGGCAATGTTGGCCTCAGTCTACAGCCCATGGGGCAAGTGTCAAGAGGTAATTATTTAGCTCAAGGGGGATTGAAGAGTGACTACTGTCACATTTCAATGCCTCTCTGTGCCTGATCATTTTAAAGAGGCTCACATTTCTCAGATAAAAAATTTCTTTTCTTCTCTCCCCCAATAATGTATTGTATACTTAAAATTTGCTACAAGAGTAGATCTTAAGTGTTCTCACCACACACAGAAAAGGATAACTATGTGAGGTGATCAATAGGTTCATTGGCTTGATTGTGTAATCATTTTACAACGTACACATACACCAACACATCATGTCCTATGCCTTAAATGTATACAATTTTTATTTGTCATACCTCCATAAAGCTGAAATATACATTTATACGTAGTATGAGTTCTTAAAAACAGGTCTAATAATGAGAGTTGTCCATATATATGAATATCTTTTAAATTGACATCATTTTTAATTTGTGATGAGAGTGGTGATAATGATGAATAGTGTTAATATAAGGATTATTTTCATGAGGTTTACTTTCCTTTAATGAAAATGCAAATAGCATTGATTTTAAAAGTATAGTGAAGTTTACTGTTACAATTTCCTGGCTCTTTGGTTATTTTGTTTCTCTGAAACTGGGATAAAAAAAAAGAATAAATCCTTCTTGGATTGTGTGTATTACTCTTGTGACAGAGGTGCCAACTGTCTCCAGGCCCAGATAATTTATGGGATGTCACACTGGGCTTGACAATCACCCATGCCTAGTGGAATCCACGGATTATTTTTCCTTTGGGAAAATCAAGCCAAACCTAAACAAAAACAAAACCCACACTTTCTGATTTTGTAGCCAGGGTGCATCAAAACAGCATCCTCATAGGCCCTCCTTCTGAGAAGAAGGAAAAAAAGATCAAAGGTACATATCTGTTCTTTTCATAGTCTGATTAGCTTCCACTTCACCTTACCCCAGAGGAGAAAACATCCTCCAGAAACATCCCCTTGTGGTTTCCATTCCTCTCTCCTTTCCTTTTTCTCTGTTCTTTTCCTCTTTCTTTTTTGCAGTTTCCTTTCTTCCTACGTTTACTCTCTTCCCTTTCATTCTTGCAGCAGAAAATAAAAGGATATGACTTAGAAGTGGCAAATTTGAATTGGCTAAGAAAAACCATTCAAATGACTTTCTTTTTTCTGCCCTCTGACCAGATCATCTCTCTTGGGAAGGGCCTGATAGACATTCCACAGAAGGTATGTGGCGAATGCATTGCATTGTTGGGAAAGTTTTTGCTCCAATCAAGTTGCTATCACAGTTTGAGGAATTTGTAAAATAAGAGGTTTATCTCTTATTAGTAACTTTCCTAAGGAAAAACCACAGTCTACCTAACATGGTAAGATTAGAATTAACAAAAGCAAATTATACCCTTTATATTTAAGCTGTATGGACTAATCTGTGAAGACAAAAGTTTGGATTAACCAATGGTCTCTATGTTGGAATGTGAAAATTCAGGAGGACAGAGGTATCACAAAAGAAATCATTAAGAATACTGGAAGAATATATTTTACTTTATAATTTTTACTTTCCATTTTTGTATATGTTTAATGCATGGATAAAATGTATACATATATGTATAAATTGAAATGTGCAACTAAAGTTTTTGAAGACCACAGGATTAGAGTACCTTCTGCATGAAAAACATTATTTTTAGCCATGTTAAATAAGCTTTTCTCTAACATTCTCTTTTCAAGATTTTTTAATGATAACCAACAATTTGGGGTAGTTTTGGCAGTTTAGGGGCTTGTCATCACCAATACTTGTATTTTATCAGGGTCACCCTTCCAAAGCTATTGATGGATCATCATGAATGACTATTATTGATTATAGTGAGATTAATAGTCTAATCACAAAATAGATGGTATTTTTGTTTGTTTTAATCTAAATTCACACGATTCCCCTTAGAGCTGGTTATCCACGTGAGTGGCACCTACAACTTGCAAGTCTGTGGGGTTTCTGAATGAGACAGCACTACCCGAAAAGCACTTCCTGAACAATACTTGTGTGGGAGTTCCCACTGCATGCTCCAGGTGTGCAGTGGGAACCACGGGGGAAAGATTATAAAACATAAAGGTTTGTTTGTGTGTGTTTGTGTGGGTAGCAAGATTTAGATCTTCCTTCCTTAACTTCTTGGTGAGATGTTTGATAAAAGATCGTGGATCTTCACAATTCTCTTTGTACAAAGAATAGCTACTGACTTAAAAATCATATTAGCCACACCATTATGACTCTTAATAGGCCAAACAATCAATTGTAACACAACAGTTGCAACACCCAAGGCCAATATTAGGAGAGGATACTATAGGTTGGGCTCCCTAATCTGAAAATCCAAAATCCCAGACTTTTTGGGCACTGACATCTTCCACAAGCGGAAAATTCCATACCTGACCTCATGTGGCAGATGGTAGTCAAAACTCAGGTACACAACACACAGTTTATGCAGCATCCTCAAGGGGGGTGATGCATGGTGTACAGGAAACTTGCTATCAAAACACGGTTCTTAGCTGGAGACTGAAGCTGCCACTGTCAGCTGTTGCTGTTGTCTATCAGCTGACGCAGGTATTCCTGTAGTGCTACTGTGCTTAGTTACCCTGAACACATTATTTTCTCACTATATTAATGGTATGTCATATTTTAAGGACTTTTGTGTGAATAAGTATAAGAGAGTGATTACTTATCAGTAGCTTAGTATAAATTCAGAGTTAGGAATGATGGCGATGCTGAACAACCACAGAATGTCGCCAGGAGTGGCTGAGATAGGAACACCTGTGCTTTCTGATGGGTCGATACACACAAACTTTGTTTCATGCATAAAATTAGCTAAATATTGTATAAAATTACTTTCAGTCTATGTGAATAAATTTTGTGTTTAAACTTGGATCCTATCTCTGGGATATCTCATGCATATGCAAATATTCTGAAATCTAAAATCCAAAACACTTCTGGTCCCAAACATTTTGGATAAGGGATATTCAACCTGTGCATGTAACTAATACCAAGACAATAGAAAAATGTTGACCAGTGACAGGCAAGTTTTAAAATACTAGTTTAACACTGCCACTTGCTAGCTGTAAGACATTGGGTAAATTTCTCAACCATGCCACACTGTATTTTTCTCATTTGAAAAACCTGGATAATCATAACCGACCCAGCAAGGGTTTTGTGTGGATGAAAGCCTAGAATGTATTTCACAATGACTAAAGTGTAGTTGCCATTGTTACCGTTATCTTTATTATTATGTTGGCAATGTAGATATTCAACCAAAACCGTGAGTCACCACCTACATTATTAGACTGGTTTAAGTGTAGACATAGATTCTTGCAAGTTTTAACTTAAATTTCAAGTGTTCTATTTGTCCTGAAAATGACTAATATTGACATAAAAAGAAAGAGTTTGGGTTGCTGTAGACTCTGCAAAGTCTAGAGGAAATAAAAAGGCAAGTGAGTTTGAATATTCCACATCTCCCATGCCAAAGTAAACATAGGAAAATTATTTGGCATCATACGACGAGTAATAACTGGGAAGAAATGCGGATGAGATGGCCAGAGTGAAACAATTCAGGATAAATAAAATAATGTATTGCCTTTTCACAATGACTATGGGCTCTAGAACCAAACCAAACCAAACCAAACCATGGGGTTGAGAACCAGACTAAGGTTGACTCTCACTTGACCCACTTAGATTTGGGATGCTGAGGATGAAACATCAACAAGCCTGTTTTCTTCCTGCAAAACGCACCCCCCTCACGTCCACTCCTGAGGAGCGGACAGGGGGCCATGTGCGATAACCTCCGTGAGTATTCCCAGGACAGGGCTCAACACACCCAGCCACTGTTTCACGTTGGTTATTTTTTCCCATTTTCCCACAGAAATGTTTGTGAACTACTGTGCAAATTCATAAATAATACATTTCCCAAAAAAGCGGGGTGAACATACAGAGAGGGAAAGTAGGCAATTGGACCTCGGGGATATGCCCATTTAGCAAAAGACTCCTCGATAATTAGGGAGGAAATTAAAATTCCATATTTAGCTAACAGACATTAAAGGAAGATAAAGGTATCGAACAGCCCTCAAAACGTGTTGTCTCTTCTTCATTTCCTAGTCAAACTAATTGCTAAGGACAACAGAACTGTTTTGTTAATTCACACTAATGATGAGAGGCCCCACTGCAAATTACTGAGCATCCCAGATTAGTCACTAAATAAATAAGTACCATAAAAAAAAAAAGCAGCATAAGAGTGCTGAGATATAGGCAGCAATGTGTTCATTCTATAATTGCAGCTGAATTTTAATTATTTCGAACAATCTTTTTTTCCATATGTGTGGATGCTCTTCAACATGTTTGAGTAATATCAGACGGTTCAATGTTTCCATTATCTGGCTGGAGGCATTACCTGAATACCAAACAAGTCAACGAAGGAGTTTGCGTGAACAATTTATATTAACATATGCCAAATTCAAATTTTAACTATTATCTTTTCACTTTTCTTTTAAGTTTTGATTATTTCTCAAACGCCATAATGCCACAATTACCAGTGAGTGAGGTCAAGTGAGTTCAACATGCACCATGGTAGCCACGACATTAAACTTTCAATCGGTAGCGACCACAATAGCTGAGGCGACCATGTGCGAATCTGCATGTCTGTCAAAATGGCTGTGCTCAGTGGTTCAGCTGTCCTCAGACTGTTCAGTTTTATGTGACAAGGCATTCGCTATCCAGCAGACCAAGGGTGTTCAAATGAGATACTCAGAAATGAAAGCCAGTGCACACACACAAAAACAAGCAATTATTCTAGAACTCAGCACTCTAATCCACCTAACAAGGTTATAATGGTAACACCTTATCCATGTCCGATCCACTAACGTGATCTTGTTTGATAACAAATAACTTATTCTTGAAGAGAGAACCCCAAATTCAATTTATAGCTCACAGTCCAAGTAAATAAGAAAAGGCTGACAAATCTCCCTCCGTAAATTCCCACAATTTCCTGTTCCCTTTGGTCACATCAGGAAAAAGGCAGAGCAGAAAATGAGGTTTCGCACTGCTAATAGGTTATAGAAACAGAAAGTTTGTTTGAGAAGTACGCCAGCAGATCAACTATGTCAAGGAGACAGGTGTGACAGAAAAAAAAATAATAATATTTGCAGAAAATTAAAGGGAATTAGAAGGAAAAGAAAGGAGAGTCCATAAAGCTATTTTCAATTGAAAAATCATTACCTAGTCATGAATAGCACGTGAAATAAGGGTTCCTGTTTCAAGGTTATTTGGGTTTAAAGAAAGTAAAAACTGTTTTCCTCAGGGTCTTTACGCTTCAGGAGGTGAAGGAAAACTGAAGCTATTCATTTCTGAATACCTTGTATAGTCATTTCCCAGTTGAGGGTAAAATAAGCAGTTGCAAGGAAGAGAATTCACGACAAGTGAAACTACAGAAGCTCTAAAGCTTTGGCAGGCATCTGTGGGCCCACCGTGGTTCAGCAACAGGTCATTACTGGTTGTTGGTGTTGGCTGAGCAACTGCTGCAGAGGGGCACGGCTCACCTTTCCCCCACTTTCTAAAACTGCCCCCCCCCAGTGTGGAACATCATCTAGATGGGTGGTGCGGGGCAAGCATCAAATATTGTACTTAATTTTAATAAAAGGATCTTCATTCTACCCCTGCCCTGATTTTTTAAGAATTCATGGACCTCTTTTCAAATTGCAACACAAAGTATCTTTACTTTTGGTTCTTGCATTTGATTACAATCTTAAAGTTTTTGCTCACCAATTCTTATTAAAAGAATAGGGCTAGAATTCTTCCATTTATCCATATGATTTGCATATTCTAAATTATATATTTTTACCATTTTTGTAGCCTCTTGTAAAAGCATAAATAAAGCTTCCGCCTTCTGCCATTGACTCATTATTGAGAGATGTTATTAACATATATTGAGATTGTGATGGTATTAAAGACATCACTAGTCCATCACCAGGGGTTACTTTAAAAGGACTAATGGGAAACATTCCTTCCAGCTCCAAAAGGAAAAAAAAGCTATGATTTTCCTAAACAGTGCAGTTGTACCTATCTCCAGACACACTGCCTCTTGTGAACGGTGGTGTCTGTCTAGAGAGAGCCAAACTTAAAGACAAGATCTTGCCTTGCTTCTAGCAATTGTGTATCAACCAGACAATACCAGTATATGTTCTGATGTGTTAATTTTATTTCTGACTGTATTAGTTATCTGTTGCTGCATAGCAAAGTACTCAAAACATGGGAGCTTAAAAGCAATAGACATTTATTATGTCACGGTTTCTGTGGGTGTAGCTTCGCTAGGTACCTCTGCCTCAAAGACTCTCATAAGATTGCAGTCAAATTTCACTCAGGTCTGTGCTGTCGTCTCAAGGCTTGACAAAGGGAAGATTGTTTCCAAGCTCATTCTCGTGGTTGCTGACAGAATTCAGTGTTTCATGAGTTGTTGGGCTGGGGTCCTGAGTTTCTGGCTGTTGGTCAGAGGTCTCCCCCAGTTCCTTGCCAAATGGGTCTTTTCTGAGGATGACTCACAACATGGCAGACTGAGCAAGCAAGTGAAAAGCTATAGAGACTGAGTGGAGGCCGGGTATGGTGGCTCATGCCTGTAATCCCAGCATTTTGAGAGGCCCGGATGGGAGGGTTGCTTGAGGCCAGGAGTTTGAGAGCAGCCTGGGCAACATAGCAAGACCTCGTTTCTACAAAAAATAAAATAAAAAATTAGCTGGGCATGGTGGCACACATGTGTAGTCCCAGCTACCCAGGAAGCTGAGGCAGGAAGATCACTTGGGCCCAGGAGTTTGAGGTTGCGCTGAGCTGTGATCATACGACTGTACTCTAGCCTGGGAGACAAAGCAAGACCTTGTCTCTTGGGAAAAAAAAAATAATAAAATAAATAAATAAATACATAAATAAAAAGGGAGTGAAAGAGATGCAAATCACTTTCTTTTTGTAGTCTGATCTTAGAGTGACATCCCAATACTTTGGGAGTCTTTTTTTCATTAGAAGCAGATCACTAGGTCCAGCTGACGTGCAAGAGGAGGAAACTGCACCACGGCACAGATACCAAGAGGTAGGGCCGTTGGGGCCACCTTCGAGGCTGTCTGTTTTATTTCCTTATGCACACTTCCTTTTTGCCTAAATCCTAGATTATTTTAATTCTTTGCATTATACATATGTTCCTTACTGTTCCTACAATGCATACATAAGTCATATGATAACATGTGTGTGTTTAATAAGTGTCCTTTGTGTTAGATGGAACAGCCTTTGTTATTCACGTTAAAAACTACACTATTAACTACAATAATGACTTTATTAATGCATCCACTGTGGGTGTAGGTTTGTTTTGAGCTCAAAGGACACCACAATTTAAAAATAGGAAAAAAAAAAAAAAGTCTTGCCCTCAGAAGCGGGTACAGGAAGTCAGTATAAAGTGTAAGATTCTAATGATCACCCATTCAGTCCTTTAAAAATCACTGATTCAGTGGTCACTCTTTGTCAGGAACTTCTTTAGCCATAAGGCATTTTGATCCTGAAGGACAGAGTATGCCTCAGGGAAAGATCAGAGCCCAGATTGTAAGTGAAAAATCAGAGATCAAAGGAGGCTATATGTCACACACAGAAATCAGTCATATTTTTTAATGAAATGGTTAACGGTATATTATTTTTTATCATGAAATTAGGGTGAGTTTCAAAATATGCCCTTCATCAAAAAGCACTGTCCAAATGACCCTAGTGTCAAAACATGCACGCCAAGGTTGGCACAACAGAATGGACACAGAGAAGTGTCCAGACCTCAGAACAGAATACCTTCCAGTTCCTTTTGGACCCCAGGTCGTGATTGTTAGCGGCCTAAATTGTTGAAACTATATTTTGTTAGATAAATGATGCCACACAATTTATAAAAATGGTAGAAGATCTTTTATTTGGCAGATTCATTAAAGCACAACAAACACAAAACTAGGCATCTGTTGTTAAATGTAAAAAATTGTATTCCTGTAACCTAGAAAAACTCAAAACTCTAAGGAGGCAAAAGGAATTATAAAGGTCATATGATCCTCCTCCTTCACTTTGTGTTTTGGAAAGCTATGATGTAAATAAGTCTAAAGGTCACTTAGCTTGTTAGCAGCATCTTAAGGGCTGCAATTGGTATCTCCCGGCCCTGCCTCAGGGCTGCACGACTGTATCACACCGCATTATTCTAAAGGAAAAATTAAGCATATTGAACTTATCTTGAGAAACCCTTATACATTCTGTTTCATAGCAAACATGTATTTAAGTAATTCTTAGGGATAAGTTTAGCAATAGTTCAGTGTTCAAGTAAATCTTGGAAAAATACAAACCGAACAAATTTAAATAGATTTTGTATAGCAAGATTTCTCTATAGGAGCCTCTAATATGCTAATGCTCAATGTTAACTTTATTTACTGACTAAATATTTATTAATGTGAATTATATTTAATTTTTCAATGTTAAATCATCTTTGCATATGTAGGTAAACCCAATTTTGTCTTGGTGTATTCTATTTTTGAATACGCATTACATTTGATTTTCTAGATCGTTTTTCTTCAAGGATTTTTGCATGAGTGAAATCAAACTATAATTTTTTTCCTTTTTATGCATCATTTTGGTTTTTTATATAGCGTTATGTTTTCGTGTAGAATGTGCTCGGTGTTCCCTCTTCTCTAACCATTAAAATAGTTTTTTTAAAAATAACAACAACAACAAGAATACTCTGCATTTTGAACATTTGATAGAATTTACCTATAAAACCATCTCATTCTGGCACTTATTTAAAAGAAGATTGGAATCACTAACTTAACTTCTTTAATAGTTATAGGACAATTTGAGCTTTTTATTTCTCTTTAGATCATTTCTACAGGTTATATTTTCCCAGGAGTTTGTTTATTTCATCAACATATTTATTGGTTCTTCTTATTATTTATTGGTTCTTATTATCTTTAATTTCTTATTATCTTTTTAAGGTTCTTATTATCTTTTTAATTTCTATAGGTAGTATGGTCCTGTGTTCATTCGTGATGTTATAAGTTTGTATCTTCCTTCTTCTCTTGATCAAAACTGTCAGGATTCCGTTTATTTCCCTGGATTTTTACTTTTATGTGTTCCAGTTCCGGATTCCCCGATCACTGGACTGACTTCGAGTGTCTGTCTATGCGTGGGCAGGCCCGTCTCTGCACTGTGAGCTCCAGCATCCTGCACGGACCTCAGCCTCACTTTTTCCCTGGCTTTGGATTTCCGCTATTGTCGTATTATGCACTACAGAGACACCCTCACTTCTCCTGGTGCTGAGAAGATTTGAATGGTATGTGATTAAATATAGTAGAATCTTTTCTACCCTAGCCCTGACCCTTTTGGCCAATCCTACCTCAGTCTCTGAGTCCTGCAGCTGCATCCGTCTCCTCCGGACCCCTGTGCAGCTCAGACCCCAAGGCTACCCGGGTCCTAGGAGGCCACCGCTCACTCTGGCCAGTGTTCAGACCCTGCCAGAGTCACCCTCATCCCATGCCTAGGCTGGGCCAACCCTGACACTATCCACCCTGAAAATAGTCCACTTATTGGCTTCTGTTTTATTCCCCCAACTACTTGTGTCTTCAGGGAGAGAAGCAGAGGACAGGTCCAGATAGAAAGGCGGAAATGGATGTCTGGAAAGAGTTCTGACCCAAAGTGACTGTCCAGTGCTGAGGGTCGGGGATTGACTAGTCTCACCCTTAGTGTCAATGACCCTTGGAAAATTGAGCAGCTTTCGGGTCTGTGCCTCTCACTAGGTTGAACAATTCCAAGACAAAAAATATTAATATACCTCTTAAATTAAACTTCTTTAAAGTTTTTATTTAACATATTTTAAGCTGATTTATTTTTCTGCATCATGTACATTCTGCCTCACCTATGACATGTTTCTCACTTAGCACCTGAGAACTATGTGCCACTCAAGCCCGGGAGTAGATGAACTGCGTCGTGTCTCTGTTCGCCCCACATTCCCTTACCATTTTCTAACGCCTGCACTTCATCTTGATACGGCTTAGTGCCCGGGTGACAACAAAAGTCAGGCTGTTTATTTCCTCGCCCTTGATAATATTTTGTCAAATGCTGCTAGCAGACCTAAACAGGAAAATCCCATAACTGAAGGGACTATGAGAGCTTATTCTATATTTTTTTTTCCCATTTTTTATTAATTGGCAAAGAATCTCATCCGTCCAAGCCCAGGAAATTCTCTAATTCTTTTAAATGGTTTAACAAAGGCTATGTCATTTTTCATCTCTTATGATGGGATTGATGCTAAAAGATACTCTCCCCGAAGGTGATTGATATCAAGTGAACCTAAAAAGTTATCTTTGGTTTGGTATCAATCATTTGCTTAATTATCCCCGTTTTCAGCACTCTTTGAGTTTTTTCTGAGACAAGATCACCACGCCAGAGGATATAGAAAGTGGTCTTTGTTCCCTGCATGAAGGGCTCTTGCACTGCCTCTGTCTCCCCTCTCATTTGTTACATGTGACAATCTGAAAGTGAATACGCATCATAGGCCTTGCCTGTGAAGAGCTTCGTTTCTTTTTTGCGAGGGGAGTTACAGCCTTGGAATTGTCTCCTCATGCACTCCACCTTCTGACAGCCCTGAACCTTTATTTATGAAAGAAGCTTAATTAATGCCCTTGGATAAACGGTTAACCTTTCAAATGGTTTCCTGATGCATGGAGGCCCTTTCTCTTCTGCCAAGAATTGATTTTGGAAGTGGCCCTGCCTCCTCGTGACTTACGATTCCAAGAGGAAGAGACCGTGCAAACCGGAGTGTGGCCGCCAGCCCTGTGAAGGGGGTTGATGAAGGGTTTGCATCGGTACCCGGGAATAGAGATCAATGCAAATGTGTGGAATCAACTTCAAAGAGAGATGATGATTTTACATAGAGATTATGGCATCGTATCGCTGGAACAGGGACCATAGCACTGAAAGCATAAGGCCATTTTCACATAAACTAACACAAGGCTCTCAAATTTCTATCCAAAAAATAAAGATAAAAATGAAGAATGGCATGGACAATGGATACACAGAAAGGGGAAGAAAAGCCCCAACCTTTAGGCTAGTAAATTTTATTATATTTTCCTGGCATGGATCCCAGAGACCTTTTCAGAGAAAAGGATGCCAAAGAGTTATTCTTCAGAGCCTTGGCTCTTATTAATGCAGATATTGTTCTATGTAAAGTTGTTTACTAGGACAGATTTTTTTTTTTTTATTTCAGTGTTATTTTAGAAAAGTGATTTTTCCAAAGCAGAGCAATGTTTGGGGGCAAAAGGTATGAGGGATATGATGCAGAGGTTTCCCCAAGTTTGCATTTACCTGGCCCAGTAGTAACTGTTGGTAAAATTCAATAAGCATGGCCCTAATCTGTTACCAAGGTAGTGCCATTGGCAGAGACCCCGCGATTCAATCATGTGCCTCAGAGAAAGAACATGATGGTTTGTTTGCACAGAAGTTACAGAAAATGTAATCTGACGTGGAAAAAAATAAATAAAACTATGTTTTCGGTTTTGTTATTAACACTTTGGTTTTTATATCTTTACTTATAAAACCTATTTGTCTTCTGTCTTAGTGACACAGATTGCTTATTAAATTAAGAAGGGCCCAGCAATAAAGATACGGGTAGAATAACAATTTGGAGCCTGTTGGACTATAAAACAGCTCCATTTTTCTCAATCAAATTGTGAGTGTTAAGCTGCTCGTCACCTAATGAGAAATATTACAGCATTTCCCCTCGACAAGCCTAGCATTTTTAAATTAGTGCCATGTGGGTGTGCTTGAAGCCCTTATGCTTTTAGCCACCGTGGCGCAGCTGGTTGAAAAATCTCGCCCACAGGAGAGTGCTGGGAATTGCTAGCTTTGGGCACAGTGGTATCCACCTCCCTAATCAGGAACCACAGCAGAGGGCTTCTAGCAATCGGGTCACTCCTCCACGGAGTGGGAAACTCCACCCAGCCGGTGGCTTGCCTGGCCCCTGTCCTCTCTGCAAGCTCTGTTCACATGAGGACAGCCCAAGAGGTGTGACCTGACCAGAGGCTGCGGAGCAGGGGGTCATGCAGACAGGGCAAGTCACGAGTCACCAGGCCATCCAAAGGGAGATGGGAAGGAGAATGTTGCAAGCACTGGAGTTGCTATGACTTAGGCAGCGTGGAGAACAGTTTCTGGAGGGATCTCTGTATTTTAAACTCCTTTCTGCATTTCATCGCTAATGTTCAGAATCCCAGGATGCCAGAGGATCCTGTGCATTTGGCCACAGTTTCCATTGCTTCTGCTGTGCTGTGCTGTATAACATACACATAAAATCCGTGTTTTCATAGTAGTTTTCACTGTCGTCACTGTGAACACTCAAGGTCAGCAGTACACCACATGCACTCACCAGCAAGTCGGTATTAACGGATCAACACCTAAGTGGACGTATAGGAGTAACATTTATCAGGTGTCAGGCGGTGGGAGGGGGGAGGAGGGGATGGGTATATACAACCACAACGAGTAAGATGTGCAACGTTTGGGGGATGGACACGCTTGAAGCTCTTACTCAAGGGGGGAGGGGAGCATGGGCAATATATGTAATCTTAACACTTGTACCCACATAATACGCTAAAATAAAAATCAATCAATAAATAAAAGAGTGCATCAGATCTCTGATCTCCAGTCCCAGAGTTCCTGACTTGGTAGTAGGTCTGGGGCAGAGCCCAGGAATCTGCATTTCCAACAACTTCCCTGGTGACACTGATGCCACAGCTCAGGAGGCCACACTTGGAGAACCGCAGCACTAAAGAAACATGAATCATAAGTTATTACAAAAATAGTAAGAATTAAATTCTTACATGTATTCTGTAAATCATCGAAGAACGCATATTAAGTTAATACTACTTTTTTATTATTAAGAAGAAGGGAGGTGATCGAATTTCATTATAGTGGAAAAGAGACTTTACTTGTATTGTTCAAATTCAGTCAAAAGAGGACAGATTTAGATACTGCTTGTGCAATTAAAAACAAAATATGTTTAGTTTATGATAAATGGACTACTAAAATTTTCTATTTTTTGTGGAATCAATATCCTAATTTGTTTTCCAAGAAAATGATCCATCTCATCCACTTTTATATTTATTTGCACATACTTGAGGCAAAGATACCCCATTAATTATTTCATTTTCTCTTATTATTTCCTCCTCTATTATTCAAACAAATGATATGGATTTAGGGTTTTTTGTCTTTTGGTTATAGATTTTGTTTATTTTCTTTCAGAAAAACTGTTTATGCTATTTCTATTTTGGAGTAAATTATTGACGTTTTCTTTGTGTTCAATGTATGGCAAAATTTTATTAAATATTTCTTGGCTCCTTGAAAATTCATGTAATTTGTAGGGGTTTTTTGTATATGTATTTGAATTATCAAATTAATGTGTCATCAGAATACCCTATATTATTACAAAACACTTTTATCTAAAGTGACAAAGATCTATAATGCATTAAGAGGTGTATTAAAGTATTCTAACCAAATAAATGATGAATAAACAAATAAATGATGTTTCTTGTTAAAAATAAAAAAGTCTGCCCTCCCACACATGATTCTCTTCTGTCCTCAAACTCCTTTAAATGAAAATAATAAAATTAAAAAGTTATTATCACCCAGAATAAAGACAATGAGAAAAGAGAAAATAGCAGATGGGAAATCCAACTATTTGGAAGACAGAGAGCAGATGAAGGACTGAGAGGTGGGTGACCAAGTAGAGCAGAGTCGGTCACACCCACTCACCTAGAGCAGCAAATCCAATGATGCTCGAGCCCCGGTGCCCCCTGGACCCCGGGATGCCAGGAAGCTGGGGGTGCTGGGGTGGAAGGTGCAGGGATGAGAGGCAGGGCCTCACCCATAGCACTGTCTAGAAGGGCTGTGTTCAGAGTGGTCAGCCCCTGACCCCCGTACCAGCAAAATCTATGACCTTCTCCTCAACCACAAGTGTTTTGTGGATAATTTAAGCAGATGCTCTAGACTTAAGGACACAAAGCAGAGCAGAGAACTGGGACGAGTAATGACTAGAAAATAGGGGATTAAGTGAGACCCAAATAGAGAACAGTGAGACCCTCCACTTTCTCTTGTCTTGCCTCAGAAAACCAGCAGCCAAGCCTCAACCCCTTCTCATGCACGCCCTTGCTCCCATCCCAACCAACCGCAAGCAGACGATCAGGAGATAAGACTAGGAAGGACCTCCAGACACCAACATTTGGAGGTACCTAGTGGAAAAGCTAAACTGAAATCAAGTGTGCTATAGCAATTTCACCAACGGTCAAGCACACTCCTCATAAACAGAGCTTCTTGACAGTTTTTCATGCCTTGCTCTTGAAAATAAGTGAATAGTCAAAACCATGAGACATTGAAAGAAAATGTGCAATGCAAAAAAGAGATACAAAAGCAAAACAAAACACAATATATATACACAAAGACATATATATGTGCAAAGAGGAAGAATGAACCAAACAATCAATATCCTTGGAGAGGGTAGAGATGTTGTTTCCATTAAATTTCTAAATTAGGTGTTTTTAATTGGGCATAATTAGAGATCAAGAAATGGTACTTGAAAATTAATACATAAAAATTAATAAATAACAAAGTTTGGAAGATAAAATAGTTCCAAGAACATATAAAAAAAAGATAAAATGATTAAAAGTTTGAGAAAAAATTTAGGAAACTAGAGGTTTAATCTGAAAAAAATTGGCTTTCCAGAGACCAAAAACAGAAATATTGGAGAAGAAAAATATCTATTAAAAAAATACAAGAAGAGTATTTGCCTAACTTTCTAGGACATCAGCGAACAATATTGCAGGATGTTGACTTCGCCAAAATTGTAAAATACTTATATTCATATCATACTTCTTTAAAGGGGTGAAAATAGATAATGTCAGCAATTAAAAAGTCAAGTAATGAGCTAATCAGCATAATATTTAGCAATATGGAGGTTTATCACCAGTGGAATGAACTAAAGGAAGAGAACGTGTTTGATCCCAGACAGAAAACCAGAGGGTGGGGAGAGGTGGAGAGGAGGGAATGTGGACATTTGCAATTACACAGGCTTTAGGTTTTATTATTGAAGTTTTTACCATATACATGTATTACTTAAGTGAAAATAAAAATTTATTTTCAAAGAAAAATAGTAAAACTTAACTTACACTTTTGAGAAACAAGCAAAAGAATATCTGATTACTACTTCTGTATTCACAATTAATAATAGAAAATGCTGACAGCTCACTCCATCCTTTCCCACGGGGTTGACTACTACCTTTTTCCCAGCCCTGCCTCCCACGCCTCGGCAATGAAATTGACAGAACCCATGGATCATTTTTATTACATCAAAAATCCATTTTATGAAATGATTTTAATACTAAATTTGCAGACATTCCTATGAAAGACATTTAACAAATATTGCATCATGTTACTTAGCAGACAGAGTTGAAAAGCCATTAGGAGAGAGCCCAGTTTTCAAGCTAGACAAACCCAGACTTGAATCCTGTTGCTACTAATTACCAGCCATGGGACCTCAGAATGTCTTTTAACCTGCAAGCCTCACCTATAAAATGAGGATAATAACAATGGCCACCTGAGTGGCCACTGTTGAGTGCATTCCATGAGATAAGGCATGTGAAATACCTAGTTGAGTACTTGGCTCCACTTGGAAAGTAGTAAGTAAATTGTAAGCCATAGAATTAATAGCAACAGTCATAGTAATACTCATTATTACTAAGGAAAGAAGGCTAATACTAATGTGAAAAAATTACATTAATAAGTGAAGGAGTCCTCAAATTTAATTTTAGTCCTCATTACAGGTTTTGCCTCCCCAAAACATTTTCAATCAATGAATGACATGAAGATTGACTGAGTTGGTTTTAGCATCTTTATTTTCAGCATTGTCTATTATTCTCTGTTACAGTAGCAACACTAGATAAAAGTCAGAGAAAGAAGAAAGTGGCCATATATTTTTCAAAATTAGGTCCCATAAGTCTATTAATCAGAAATGTATGTGTATCCCTTCATTCTGTATGAACAAACAGCTATGAAGAAAGGCTCATTTTCTGAGTTGTTCACAAGAGGCCAAGACTATGGCTGTAAGAACAGGTGAAAGCCAGGTGAGTTAGACCTAACCTCTTGTTTCTCTTGGCATAACGTATTGGATAATAGTGTCCTAGAAGATAGATATTATGGATAAAACTTCTGGCTATCAGCAAAAATAAGATGTTATTATGCCCTAAGAGTTGCCAAGTTTTGTTTCTAACTAAGGACTAGAGAGTAGGTGTTTTGAACAGGTAGGTTGAGACTCTAGCACTTGCTCCTCTGAGACGGTCAGTTAGCAAATCCTTTGCGCCATGACTTTTTAGCAGCGTGGAGCTCACCCAGGTAAGGTGTGACACTGAATGACAGGAGATGGAGCTGTCTCTCGGGCTCTCCACATAGGAAGGGAGTTTTTCGTTGTCACTGTTATCATTTGTTAATAGCACAGGCTGGCTTCAATATGAACAAAGAGTTCATTACAGAAATCGAAAAATAAATGGCTTGCAAGACACTGGGGATAAAACTATTATGCTCTTTGTAACTGACAAGTGAAATGAAGCCAACAAAGATGAAACACAGTCCCTTTGGCCACGGGGTGAGCAGCAGAAACATGCCTCAAGAGTTTGATCTTGAAGCACCTGTCAGCATTCACCCCCCACACCCAGCGCTGCTTCTCCTTGTCTGGGCTTCAGTGTTGAGCTCATTCGCCTCTTCTGAGAAGGAATTTCTGCAAAGATGGGAGAATTAGTGAGTCCTCAGAGGATGTTCTCTTTCAAAAGTCATTTAGTTTAAAAATAAGAGAAACAGCCACGAAAGCCTGAAAGAAAATGAAACATAAGTAATTAAGCATGTAAACTAACCAAAGGGATGTATAGTAATGTTACTAATGTAATAACCATCACAGCTAATTTGTGAAACTTCAGAATTTACATCACAGAATTACAAATGAGACAAGAAGCACCCCTTTTGAAGTGAGTGTGGTGTTTTAAAGACAAGTAAATTCCAAACACTAGAGCATAATTTAGATTTTTGTCTAACATCTTGCATATTCAGAAGGCCTCAAAAGTGCTTTTTAAAAGAGTGATTAAATAGACACAGAAAATGAGCATTTTCTTTAGAAAGAACAATGTTTATATGTTTCAAAGATATTTCCAGATAGTCTCACTATTCAAACGTTGTTCAGATAACAAGTTTATTTTTGAATATATACTACGGATTCTCTATTTAAATGTACTGAAATTAGAGACAGAACTGGATCTCCACAAAAATAGCCACTTCACTATATAAAGCTGGGATATTTCTAGGGATAGGATATTATTTGTGATGATGTATTTGATTCTAACAAAATTTTACCTGTAGAATGAGCCTGGAACACTCAATCTCCCAACCCACTAAGATCTACAGGAATGGCCTTTCTCTCTACATCTAACTCCACACTTCCTTCTTATGACTCTTTGCCTAAATATTATGCAGAATAAGGAATTGTTGACAAGAAGCAAAAAGAAGCCATTTTAGGGTCAGATGAGGAGAAGAGGTATTGAGTTGATGTGACACACTTTGTCTACAAACTATTAGGAGCGGCTCAATGCTGTGTGTTCGGCTCTAGAGTAACAAACGACATCAGGCAATGCCTCAGGAAGAAGCCATGCAGGAAGAGCAGAACAATGGGGTGTCAAGTGTTTTCCTCTGTCATTGGGAAAATGACAACATGACTGAAAGAGCCAGACATAGTCAACCAGCTCGTAATTTTGGAAATTGCTGTACAAGAATGAAAATTTACCAAAAAAGCTATACATAGAACATTCTTCAAAATATTTGCCTTAGTGGTTCACAGCACCAAATTATAGTCATGTACAAGAAATGCTGCAAAGCTCCTAACGATCAGAACTCAAGAACAACCATGACATATAATGTATCAAAAGAGTGCAATTCTCCGTTCCTATGGCCTGTGTCAGTCCCCTCCTGCTCTCGTGGACTCCTGTGCACACTCTTGCACCTCCCTTCCTTCTCTGTCTGTGCCCCAGCCCACCCTGAAGACATACAGACAGTCACTTCCCTTCCCAATTCCCTGATTCTATCTCATTTCCCTGGGTGGAGGAAGGAGGAGGAAGTGGAAAATGGAAGGTGAGAGGGACGAAGATATGGCAATATACAGTACAGGGGTCACATCTAATTTAATATTATCCACATTGAAATACTCACCCACATACACAACTGCAAATATCATTTAACTTATGCCGCATGATTATAAAACCATTTTGGCCTTCAAAAGCCTGTGGGTGAGGTTAATTTCAATCACTGTGGGCTCGTTTAATCCGAAAATCTCTTATGTTTACTACTGAAACTGATAACATGTATTTATTGTATTTTATATCATCCTGATGTTTAGAAGAAGCCACGTTCTATGGATATTTAATGTTCTCAAATCTCCTGGTCCTTAACAAACACAGGTTTCTATTTTCCTGAATGTTCCAGCTTTGAACATGCGGACTTACTTCTTTCACAATAGAAGTTATCTTCTATCATGGCGGGCTGGCATACTCTTTTTTCCTGAAATACGTTTTTGTTCTGTATGATTCTCAGAATTCTAGCTCCTGGTGGTAAGCAAAGGGAATTTTGTATGACTACACACTTTGAACCCGGGCATTGTACTGTTACAACGTCTCCTGAGATTTACTTGTGCACAACCATTAACTATCAAGGAAGGTCAGGAAGGGAGGACAGGTTGTTGGAAGAAGAAAAGATTTATTATTCTATTAGTTTAGCTCTAGCTATACATGTATGCTTTTTAATGTGCAAATAACATTACTCCTGTGATTTCAAAAACTAACAAGTGGTAAATAATATATTAGAAGCACTTGAGAAATTAAAAAGATTCAACTAGATAATAATTCTTTGAAAGTTCAATTGAATGCCTCTAGAGCATTTACTGTTGGGTTAATCAGATAGTTTTAATCAAGACTTTAATATATGTTGTTTATTAACACATATTTCCTGAGGATGAATGTCTTCACATTACAGTTCACACATACAACATTGGCTACATCCTCTGCTCTCATTTTTATGTATAGCCTTTCCTCATCACCTCTTGTCTCATGTCCAAGGGCTCATTCTGTTATCAATACAAACTAGGTAGACATTAAAAACCAGAAAGAGACAGGTCACCATCCATGTATGTTAGCACAGCCCTTACATATTTTACTGAAATTATACATTTATATATTCTGCATGATAAAAGTGTAAATTACAAATTCACATATTGGCTTCTTTGGCTGATAATCTCTTCAGAGGCAGTACTTTTTTTTTAGCTCACACAAAAACTATGGCCAGCTGCGGTTGCTCATGCCTGTGGGCCCACCCACTCTGGAGGCTGAGGCAGGAGGACGGCTTGAACCCAGAAGTTTGAGGTTGTAGTGAACTATGATCCCACCATTGCACTCTGTTGCACCAGAGCAACAGAGTGAGACTCTGTCTCTAAAACAAAAACCGATGCTGTGTCTGGTATGTAGTAAGAAAGCAATAGTGCTTTTATTGAACTGACTTAAACTGATCGTCAGAGGTTATTTACCAATATCCTTAAGCAGAAGTGGTCCAGTATATAATAAACACTGTTCAGCTAAATTGGCTTTCAACAATGGCTACATTGCATGAACTAAAACACTGAAGGACTCTTATCTTTCACCTAAGAACTAAAACCAAATATATTTCAATGTCAGTGTAAAGAACATCAACATAGTGTTTCAAGAAACTTATGAAATTGAAATGGAGCGAAAGCTATGTTACGAGTAGAAACAAGCATGATATTTTCAGAAAATGAATTTTTAATAAGTAAATATCTACCGGTAGAATTTTGAATTTATATACTTTAGAAATTTATTATTTTAAATGTCAAATCGTAATTATTTTTAATGTTTTAATAAAAGATGTCTTCACTTTCTTTTTACTAAACAATCAAAATATTTCAACTTTAAATTTGGATTCCATTAGTTTTGCATTTATCCTGCCACACATAAATGAAGATAAAAGAATTCAATGACAAATCTTTCAGAAAGCTACACACTAGAGCATTCCACATGAACATTTTTCTCTTCCCATAAGTCAAAGTGTTCTTTTCTCCACTTCTGTACTAACAGTACCTACAAGGCAGGGGAGTGTTTTAGGGGAGAAGCAAAGGTAGAGAAAGGAAAGTGGTCCAAGTAAGTTACCTGCCCAGAACGTGATTATGTTGCATATAACACAGATTTGGCTAATTCATCCCTGCTGGGGAACCCCCCAAAAATTGTCACCAGCATCCAAATTTCCTCTCCATGACCTTGCCTTATGAAGAATCAGGTGAATGGCCCATTCTTCTGTAATAAAGCCTGCAGAAACTATTTTAAGCAGAAACTTGCAGCATTGCAAAAAAACATATTTAAAGGTGAATTAGGGAAACTACAGGTTGAGTTATATACATAATTGAAGAAAAGCAGTACTTTAAAGCTGAACTTTGCAGACAGACTAAAAAGGTTCTGTAATTCACTTTAGCAGTCATGATACAAGAATGTGACCATTTAAATGAAGACTAGTGTAGGACATAAATAAAAGGACGACCTCACTTATAATCAACAGAAAGGACCAGGATCACATTTCCTCTAGTTACACTAGCTTAGGGTTCCAACAAAATTTTAGAGAGGTGACAGAGAAATAAATAATATGTCTCGGTCACCAGCTACCCATCTATGTGTGTGCATGTATCTCCAGGATGTTGAACATACACTCCCTATAACACTCTGTAGATGAGGGGATGTTATTCAATATTTTTTTTCCTAAGGGCACATTCCAGTACCTATAACAGTGCCTGGCACATAGCTGGTGCCAGGCTGAAATGAATACATACATGCTGAAATGAATGTATGAATGAATGAATGATAGAAGCAGTTTTACTTGTGCTTCCCACTGTTCCATAAACAAGTTCTGTTCTTGTAGTTCTTGTAGTTCACTCCTGTGTCTCTCCTGGAGCCTGGAGCTTCTAATCCTACCTCGGCTGCAGCTTCTGAGATCCTTTCAGCCACTTACTACTGGGGTCTCCTTACCCTGGAAGGAAATCCCCTTGGGCAAGATTCGTTATTAGATGATATCAGCATGATTATCTCTGACCCCAGTGTTTAAACCACTATTGACTAACATGGGAAGGAATGCATTTTCTTCCAGGAACAAGAGCGTGCATAATAAATTAGCCACATAGGTAATATTTTTAAATTAATTTTATATATATGAGTTAACTATTTAATAAGCAAAATATTGTTTAGTATGCCACAGTATAAGTTTAATTATTTTTAATTAATTTTGTCTTATCTTCATAACAGTAATTTATAAAACCATAAGGCAATATGACCATTTTAACATTCCTTTCAAAGACATGCCTAAACAGGGCCAATGGCTGGCTAAGTTGACATATAAAATATGCTTTTAAGTAAAGCTCCTCTGAGTTTTCAGAATATTTGAGTATGTTAATATAATATCATCTACAAAGGAGAATGACAGATAAACAGAGATATATAAATTGATAATTCTGTGGCCCTAGGAACATATTAATTGATAACGCTTATTCCCCTTCTATTTGCCGGTACTAAATTAATCATGAGTTTAATGGTCATGGAAAGTAATTGATGGTATAGATCTCAAGATACTATGAAGAATACTGTGCCTGTATAAATGGAAATGTAGTTACATTGTACGAGACGAGATCATGAGAAAGAAGCTCAGTTTTAATACATTTAATAAAAACATTAATTAAATCAGTATTTCTGGAGAAGCACCATTAGTATTTCAATGTCTTATATAGAATAACATGGAAAAGGTTTTAGGAAGTGTCTATAGGGAAGGTGCCTTCACATGATGCTTAAACATTTGGGGCATTTATTTGAGGAATTTCTCCACAGAATGCCACCAGTGTAAGAATTTAGAAGATAACTTGATATTTAGGTAATTTATTTTTATTTTTCATTTGAGTATTTAATTTCATGAAGACTTACCTTGTTGTAGAGTATCTCAGATGTAGACTGACAATGGACTTAGAACAGTAAGGGGTCACAAAGGGAAGAGTATGCAGTAGAGACCATACAAATCTATTGGTTATAGGTGATGGTAAACAAATGTCAAGCACTTTATCAATGGTTTACAAATATATCAAAAGAGAAAAAAAAACTAGTTTGGAAAATAGGATCTGAGGACCCATGCAATAGCAACTGTTTGACTTTCAGACAGTTATTTCAGCTCTCTGAATTCTGGTTTTTATATATGTAAAAAGAGTGGGTTAAACTTAGTAATTACTAAGACATTTTCAGAAAGTGCAAATCTTATAAAGGAAATTCTAGCTAACAGAGCCCCTATTCAAGGAAAAAAAATGGAATGCAATGGTGAATATATATGCATAACTACACTGAATTTTAAATTGTTGCTTGTTGGCAAGTGGAAATAAACATACAGTCCTCCAATGACAAAATCACCACTAACTGTAAGCACATGCAGCATTTATAAGGCAGACGAGTTGACATAATGTGAATGACAAGAGACAAATCTTTCCTATTAATGTTCAAGGGGCACTTCTTCTAATAGCTTGCAGTAGTATCATTTGTATACATGAAACATATCTCATTTTAATAATGAGAGCAATATCTTAACTCTGAACGTGGCAGAAATATAGTCTCAGTAATGTTAATTTTTCAATGTAGCAAACCTTACCACAATTACAGTCTTGATAACAAATCCCCAGAAATTAGTATGGGGTTTAATTCAATTTTAAAGAAGATTTAACATTATTACTTGACTGTAGTCAATGGAACACCAAAAGAAAATATTTTCAAAGACCACTTTCAAAACTAGGAGAAGAAACAAGGTCTTTGGTCTAAATATATCCTAAAACCATCCTAAACAGGCAAGACAGACATTCTTGACATGGATTTGTGCTGTTTACTTAAGTATATTTAGGCAAACAAACTGCACGATTCACAAACATCAACTCAGTACCTATTCTGAGCATCTACCTTGTACTACTGCTGTGCTAGGTTCTGGGAGCTGATGCAGAAATAGAGAGACACACGGATCCTTGGAATCTTACAATCCATCAGTTCCTGCCTGCAGATGCTCTGACCAGTACCGGCAACTCTTGATCTGAGAATCTGGCCTAACCAAACACCTGGAAGAATCCTAACCGACAATGAACCCCAGGACTACCAGCAGGGGAGAATGGGATGTATTTTTTTGCCCTAAATTCCGTGTCTATATTCCAGTGCCCTCTTAGGCTTATACAACGCCTGGCCACACTCTCTCTTTGTGCTGAGGACTGGCCTTTTCGTTGTGTTCCCAAGAGAACCCACATTTAGCCCATTTGCCTGGAACCTGAATCCATTAAGAATTTACAGCCTCAGTGGTAGCTTGAGTCCCCCCACCTTCAAACTGCCATTGGGGCCTTCCAGGCAGAACTCCCTGAAATTCAAGAGACGGCAACCCCTAACTCATCTTGTTCCCTGTCTAGTAACTTTCTGCTTCGGTGTTCAACATATTAGACCTCCAGGACAGCTACCTTACCGTGGTTGCCCCAGGATTACCCGTTGCTCTCTGGGCGCTGTCATACCAAACGCTGGCTGTCCCCATGGAGAGACCGGCTGTCCATCAGCTCGGATTCTGTCTGTACCTATTTTTCCTCTCCCTCTCTGCTGAGGCCTTCACATGTCTCACAAAGAGAAGAAACAATACTCTGTATATAAAACAATTAGAACATAAAGCAAACATTAGATAATAAAGGATCAGTTAAATATATTCAAGAACTAATTCATTGTTATGGCCTATATATGTCACTGGAGAATATCAAAAGAAATATATTAAATATACATAGTTAATTGTAATAACTCTACTACATGAATCTGTTCAAGATTTTCCATTGGGATGGTGCACAATGAATCCTCTTCTATGGCCTGTATAGAATAATATTGCTTCTGAGAAGAAACTTCTGTGGATTACCATTTAAATAATTTAGATACAGTAGTGGAAAATTTTCACATTATAATTCTTCCTCTCAAAATGCAAAATACTTTCCATTAAGCTTCATGATGAACATAATAAAACTTTTAAAAAACCGAAGAGTAACATTATTCAAAACTCCAAGTTGAAGTTGTTTGTGAAATGCACTTCTGTATGGCTCATTTGAGTTCTCTGCTGCCACTTGGTTGAGATGAATGAGCGCAGAGAGCAGGCATGAGCTCACAGATTTGTTGCTATTATTCAACTAAAGACAGTTTCCCAGAAGGCTAGATTAACAGAGCGCAACCTGTCAGGTTCTTCTTTGAAGGTTGAATCCTCACAGTGAAAAGAAGGAAACATCAGAGGGAAAAATGCAAGACTGGGTTACCCAAAATTGCAGAATCCAAAAGCATATCATTACTTTAAGTTTAAAGACTAGCCTCTCTCCACCTATACCATCTCTTCTTTCTTCTAGCACAACACTCTTTTCTTAGAGAATGTTTCTAAAGCAACTTTAGTATTCACAATTTTTCTCCCCCAAATATTTTCTAACTAGGTAGATTTCCCTTATCTTTCTTATAAGCCTTTAAAGAAAATATTTACATTATATTTTTAATGTCTTTTAAAATACGTGATATTCCCCTAAACCTGAAATGAACAATCTTGTCATGTCTCAAATAGACATTGTTCATGTGAGAAAAGCAGCTTGGATGAGGACTTGGAGAAGGTTTGCTCAATATCACCCTTTTCATTTTTTAATCTAGTCTTACTAATCGTGATTTAGATAGTTTTTGTTTCCCTTAAATTATATGTTTTATATATATTAAAATACATAATTTTAATGATCCAAGTTGCGGCATAGTAGATCTGAATGTTCTGAAAGTTTTCAAAATCAATGACCAGACAAAGCATTTATAATCATTATAAAGGACAAATGAAAATAATTAGGGCTGGAGAAGTAATCAGATCAGCAGTTTCACATTGGCTATTTCACTGATCATTGTCCAACCATATGTGGGCACCTTTGAACATTTTTATTTCAAGTGAAACTTCAAAAAGTAGACAGAAAAAAATAAAAACAGTCTAACATGAATCATCCAAACAGAATTCAATATAAAATTATTAGAGGACATATAGAGGGGCAGTTAAGGAGAGAGACTGCACAGCAAAAGTGTGATGTTTGACTCCTTGGCTCTGTTACCCACCGTGTGACTCTCGGCAAGCTACTTAACCACTCTGTGCCTCAGAACAATCTTCCCTCTTCTTTCCTATGGGCTGCAAAAGGCTGATGAGCTGGACCTGGTCTGGGCCACCTCTTATCTGGTCCTTTGGAGGTGTATGACTAGTGCCACTCTTCAGAATCCTTGGGCCCTTGTCACCAATACATCTGATATGTGGAGCCTCAGATGTATAAAATTAGAAAAATTATCTTGAATATAATTATCATGCATTTCTGTAGCACTGTATACACACTACTATCCAACTTACTATTTGTACTATTTTAATTTGAAACGTTTTGAACTTTCATAAAAATTGTCTTATCATAAAGGAATACCCATATACTACTTTCACCAATTGTAAACATTTGTTATATTTGTTTTCTCTTTCTCTCTCTCCTCTTCTCTCTCTCTCTCTCTCTCTCTCTCTCTCTCTCTCTCTCTCTCACACACACACACACACACACACATCTTTGTGTTTATACTTGGCTAAATCATTTGCAGATACCATGACCTCAAACATTTTATCCTATCTCCTAAAATCAAGGATATTCTCCTAAATAACCACTATACAATTATCATATCAGTAAATTTAACATTAATATAATACGATTTTTCAGCCATGTTCTTTATGGCAATATTTTCTCTGATTTAGCATCAAATCTAGGCTCTTGCATTGCATTTAGCTGTATTATGGCACTATGCTAACATTGCTTTAGCAATTTCATCATTAGTCCAGTCTCTCTGGATTAGGCCAGATTATAAAGTCTTGATGACACATGCTGTGTTAATGAATTAATTAATCTCTGTACTTTTGGTATAAACACAGTTCTCAGCACATAAAAGGGCCATGGTAACCATTTGACAAAAGGCTGTTTGGAGATTGTTAGTTCTTAAGTACCAATCACAAAATTTGACATAGTGGTATTTCATATTTTAAAAACTGAAAGGAACTCAGAATTTTTTTTTGTTTTGTCCAAATCCTTCCTTCTTAGATGAGATCCCAATGAGTAACTTGCAAATTTCACAAAGCCAGGAAGTGCCAGAGCAGGACCAGAGTCGAATGCCCAGCTCCCAGGGCATCTCGACCTTCCATACACTGCGCCGGCTTTGGCAGCCACCCTCAGAGCCCATTATAAATATGTAAAATGCAATTCCCTTGCTCAGCATCCATTAATTTGGGCAACCTCACTAATGAAAAGAATAAGCATAATTTAAAATCTTGCGCTGCCCTTCTCTGGGCTGAGCTGTCCACATTTAGAAAAACAATCATGGCACTGAAACAACCTTTCATAATTGAGATAGATGCGGATCTGTTATCACAGTGCATCAAACAACAAGCTATTTTCCATCATCACATGGTACATTGTGCAATGTTTAACTGGAGTGTTGGAACATGAATATCACAATCAATTTAACAATTAGCATTTTCCAAGACAATAGACACATTATTGGTTGGAACAGTAGCACACACTTCAAACAGAGAGCCACTGAACCACTTCTTAATGGCTGCTTTAGTCCTTTTTATGTAGGCTTAATGAACAAGATGGACATTAGGAAAAATTTATTTGGAAATTCATAAAAAAACATATTTTGTTCAAGCAATATAATTTTCCACGTCTCTTCCAAAACTACCCATTTTAAAAAAATATGAATTTTAAAGATTAACTCCCTTAGTGATTTTCAGTGGCATGCATATAAATTCCCTGACATTAGCGTAACACTATTATATAAATTAATACATGTTATCCTTTTACCAGAGTGAAAAGATAATTTATGCCTCAAGAAGAACCCAATTCATATTTCATTTCATAGTTTTACCCAAATAAAATTTATCCATTTCATACATAAATTCTTAAACTGCAGTTTTCCCTGGGACAGGAAGTGGAGAGCAAGGTTTCTTTGAGAGTTAAAAATCAAAGAGCTAAATTCCGTTTTATTTCTGGAGTCATCAGGCACATAAAGTCTCTAGAGGGCTGCTCTCTGGACTCAGACACTTCCTTTCCCTGATAACATTTACAGCTATCAATGAAAAAAAGGCCACATGTCACCTAGTCTGTAAAAGAATCATAGTAGAGGAAGAGAATGTGTTCGGGGGAGTACCATTGTTGATCAAGAGGCTAATTAAATCGTGATCATCAGAGTGGCAGAGACAGAACACCAAACTGTGACGGGCAAGTAGTTTCAGCGGGGTTTTTTGTTATCTGTGTCTTTCCTCTTCTATGAACATGATAGCAATTTGAGGGCAGGAACTGTCCTTTTTACCTCCACTCCCCAGTGTTTCTGTAAGTGTATTGAATGTGGGAAATGTTCAAGACAGAGGTATGTAGGGAGGGAGGGAAGGAGGGAGAAAGAAAGAAAAAGGGAAGATGGAGGGAGGGAAGAAAGGAAGGGAGCATGTTGCACCAATAAACCTTCCAGTGGAAAATAAAACTCTCTCCATCTCCCCCTGTCATATAACTTCCCTTACATTCTTTGGTTGCAGCACATTTGTTTCTTCCATTCCCTTATCCTCTGCCGGGCATCACAGGGAATCTCAGTTCTCATAAAATGCAGCCATAAGATTTCCTCTTCCAGAAAGCTTTTTACCACTTATCCTATTCTTGTGCAATGTTTTGATGGACATTTGAGAACGTTATGGTATTAGATCTATAAGAGGATTTAAGGTAATTTAGTCCAACTCCCTCATTAAGAGATGAAGAAACAGAGACATAAAGAGATGAAGGGATGTGTCCTCCCTCAAATAGCCGCTCATAGCAGAGACAACTCTAGAAAACAGATTTTTCGGATTCCTGGTGTATTTTTCTTCTTTTCTCTTTTGAGATGATTTCAAGCTTTCAAAAACAGTTTTGCTGTCTTAGTGCCCCATTACCCCCAAATATTTTAGAATGTATTTCTTACAAACAAAATCTTTTCCTACAAAGCCCCAATGCAATCATTGAAATAAAGAACTTAGTATTAATACATCACTACCCTCTGATTCACATTCACCATTCCAGTTTCAGCAATTGGTTAAAAATGTGCATTTTAGCAAAGGGTTCAATCTTGGACCCTACTAGGTGACTATGTCTCTTTAATCTCCTTCAATCTGCAACAGTGCCTCAGGGTTTCCTTGGCTTTCATGACACGGACACTTTGAAGATATAGGCTAGTTACTTTGAAGAATTTCCTTCACTCTGGTTTTGTCTGATGTTTCCTCATGATTGCATTCAGGTTATACGTTTTTGGCAGAAATATCACGCATGTAATGCTATGTTTTCATGGCACCCAAGTAGGTGTTATATCAATACAATTTTGATTAGTCTTATTTGGTAATGGACTTGTAACCTTGGCCACTTGATTAAGTTGGTGTCTGTCAGATTTCCTCATTGTAAAGTCATTCTTTGTCTTTTTGTGGAGATACTTTAAGACAATAATATCCCATGCAGCATCAAACTCTACCACTACTAGCTTTATTCATTCATTGAAGTGATTTGTCTGAATTATTATTGTAATGCCTAACAAATGATTTTCTTCTTTCTTTTACATTAATCGGTTAGTATACTATGGTAAGGAAAGGTTGACTCTCATTTGTTTTGTTGCTAAAGTTGTCCCCAATTTGGCTATCTGGTTTCTGTGCTTCTGAAATGTGCTCATCGTTCTGTGAGTGCTTCCTTGTTTTTGGCATAATGACATGCCTCACGTTTACTTTGTGACATTCCTGATCCATTCCTAGCACCAGGCATTTCTCCTAGGAGTCCTGGTTCTTTACTGGAGACTGCATTTCAGACACCAACGGATGCCATATGGAGTCAGTGGTCCTCAGTGTCACTGCTCTTAGGCTCTCTCACTGGACAGAGCGGGGGATCTACACATGGAAATGCATGCGCACACTATAAACATATATGCACCCACACATGCATACCTAGCAGTAGCTATTTACACATGCATGCATCTGTCTATAACTATATATTGAAGCCCACGAGTTTAAACCAATATCTACAATTCCAATCTAATGCTGTAAGATTCATTCCAGGTTTTCTCCCTTTCCCTGTTTCCAACAGTGAGAAACCTGACTCCTTTTATCTTCATAATGCTTATCTATGCGCTCAGCACCCCCACCCCACCCCCCTGGGGACCCATGGGACTCCCAGTCTTCATGCAGATGCTATATCAAACTCTTGCCCCTCCGCCATGCTCCCGGCACAGGGGCTGTCCTCACACGGCAGGGGCTCCAACACTCATGCATGCAGGCTGCTGCCAAGATGCCCTCCTCACCCCGCTCTCAGGTTCATGACCCATGGTGGGTGGCACCACCAGCGCCCCTCACCCAGGCAACCTTGTTCCCGCTCTTGGGCTCCAGTACTCTGGCCAGGCCATGCACAAGCTCTTTGCACACACTGGAGCTCCAACTCCCTGCGTCAAGGCCAGAGCACAGTCATCTGCCTCAACCTATGGACTTTTTCCCCTCCCAAGTCTGCCTTCCACTTGCATTACTGGGCCACCAGAGCCTCGCCTCCTTGCAAGGGGGACCTCTTCACCTGCTCGGACTCAACCTCCATCACTGGGAATTCCAGAAGCACCTCATCTGCCCCCTCCCTGTGCAGAAACCCTGCTTGTTCCTGAGCAGCCTGGGGCAACTGCACCACACTGTGTGGCTGCCTCCCCTCTTGCAGGTTTCTGCAGGTTCTCACTCAGCCCACCTAGTGGCTTTCAGATTGAGCAGGGAGGGAGGAAAGGAGAGAACACAGTCTGAACTTATAGGAACATCCAACGTTCAACCTAGTTACTGTTTGTGTCTTTAAGTGTCTGTATTGATCCAACCTTATCAGTAGGTCTCTTAAAAATCCAAGACAGACAAGTAAGTAGTCCATCTCTTCACCGGATCATATATATCCCTTTTAAAAGACACCAAACACACAGGACGAAAAATGCATCTTTGAGCTTCTCAACAAGTATTCATTGGCTGAAAACAATATTAAACATTATTTCTGTTACCATGTACATGATAGTTCAAGATTGAAATTGAACTTCGCATAATATTTTGTGAGAACCATAAATTGTGTATTGTGATCTATAATTAATAAATTAGGTACATGTAAAGAATGAATACCTTTAATCCAAGTCTTTTTGGCAATTGTTCATCCCACTTTTTAGTTTTCTAGCCATGAATACCAAAGAAATTTCTTTTCTCTTAGCAGATACTTTTAATAAAAAATCCATAGTGAATAATGTTTTATTTTGAACTACATCATTTCAATGGGCATGGTGACAGAATTGTGGTTGAAACCCATGCCATCAAATTGACGATAAATGTCTATTTTTAAAATAATTTGATTTGAAAGAGCCATAACCTTCTATCATAATACTGGCCACTTAAAGTGAATTTCTCCTTCCATCTCAGCATTTGCAAAACTGAAGGAAAATCTATTCTTACAATAAACCCATACCAGTGGAATAAAACTTTAAAATAGTCAATGCCAAGTATCAGAAGCCTAAATCAATACAAGCTATACTGTTTTTATTTAATGTATAATTGAGTATCTGCTAAAAATTTTGGTTACTATTTGTTTTAATAGAAAATATTTGTTATGGTTTCTGTTGGTTTAGGAATATCTAAGTATTATTAAAACCTCATAAACAATGTACTGTACAGACACATAGAAAAAATGACGAAGACAGATTACCTGTTTTAACATTCAGCCTTTGGGGCAATTGGAAATTTTACAAACCAGGAAATGGGGAATAGGTGAGAACTAGTGGAAAGAAAACGCAAAGTTTCCATCTATCTACACTCATAAGCTAAAATTGGTTTTCTGCTAACTTAGACTGAGGACCTGAGCATTGGAAAGGCTTTACATGATAATTTAATGATGTGATTTGTACTGCATTGAATTTAATGAAACAGCATTTCTTTTAATACACGAGACACTTGGATATCCTTTGTGTACACATCTGAAAGGAACACTACTTTCGTTGTGTAGGTCAGGATAGAGAAAGGACAGTCCTTCTGCTCTGCAGACTTTCCATATGTTTGAAACTCGGAGAGGCTGGGGACAGGCTGGCTAACGTCTCCCTGTGCTAGTGAAAGCAATGGGGTTAGATTCAGCTCCTCCTCCTAGGAAGGCGGCTCTTCTCAGTTCAAGGATGCCCCCCGATTTTCATGGCGTATGTCAGGCATGATTCCCGCCCACCCACCCCCAAACAATTTGGCAATCTGACAGCTCCAGGTGTGTATGCGCCGTTCACAACCATCCTCTTCTTTGAAACAGGTCCCCGCATCTTTCTAGCCTCAGTCTGGTGATTCTCTGTTATCAAGTAGCCCTATGACAATTCAGATTGTGATTCTAATCAGATTAGCAGGCTTTAATCACTGTCTTTATTTCTGTGGCTTATTTTACACTAATTAAAGCTAGTAAAATTTCCACTGGTAATTTAATTAACGAAGCAACTCATCCTTATCAGGCATCATCTTTCTTGCTTTATCCACAAATTTAAACAGAACCTGAAGCTTGCAAGTGACTCCCTTAAATCACCATACCAGAAAGCAGCAACAATGCCTATCTCTGACCAAGGACGATAAATGTCTATTTTTAAAATAATTTGATTTGAAAGAGCCATAACCTTCTATCATAATACTGGCCACTTAAAGTGAATTTCTCCTTCCATCTCAGCATCTTGCGTTTTCCCAGAAGCTCCCTTCATAACGTGGCAGCCAGGACAAAGGATCACTGAGACACTAGTGTCTCACTCACTCAGTGCCTGAAATGGTTTGGACTTGCCATCACTCAAAGTCATCAGGTCCAATTCCGTACCTGCAATCCCAACATAATGCACCAAAATAGTACTTTCCACTCACAAACTTATCAGATCAAGGAGAAAAACAAGAAACCTTGTTGCACTGTCTACATGAAATTGAATTAATTGGTTAGTTTGGCTAAAAAAAATATATCATAGTTTTTATATAAATCCAGCTTTTTTCTATATATTCTGAAATAAATATAACTCAGACTAATTCCAACTTAAAAATGGATTGTATTTGTAAAACTATTCGCTTAGGTTTTTTCCCCCAATATATATGTAAGTGGTGGCTGGTGTTCCTGGTTGACCTGAAGAGTATATTTAATCCATAAATACAGGTCCAAAGAACTAAAGCTACTCATCCAAGTGTTACATCTCCGGAGCAAGTCAACTCTACTTACAGGGTTGTGCCCAGAATACTCAGAGCAGAGCTCCCCAGGTGCCTGGCCGCTGACCACAGACATGTGACAGGCTAGGAGAAGACCTGCTCCATCCAAGCTAAGCACATCCCAAATTGCTGACCCATACAGTTGTGAGCTAAATAAATGATTCTTTTAAGCCACTAGCTTTGAGGCATTTTATTGTGTAGCACAATCTAACTAGCACAAGCTAGTCTCTCATTCAGTGTCTGAAATGGTTTGGACTTGCCATAACTTACATTTGTCAGGTCCAGTTCCATATCCACGAACCCAGATATGATCTCCCTTTTCATAATTTTTTTCAGGAGTAGCACTTGAACCATTGCCTATAGTGAAAGGAGTAGCACCAGGGTAATGATGAGGCTCTGCTTACAAAAGAACAATTAAGTAGGAGAACTTTCATTACTAAACTTCAAAACTTACTGTGAAGCTACCATCATCATGGCAGTATGACGCTCATAAAGATAGACATATAGATCAATGGAACTGAATACAGAGTCCAGAAATAAACCCTTATATTTACAATCAATTGACTTTTGACAAAGAGCCAAAGAAATTCAATGGAGAAAGGATAATTGTTTCAATAAACAGTGCCAGAATAATTGGATGTCCATATACCAAAAAAAAAAAAAAAAAATTATAGATCCTTAAATCAACTCAGAACAGATCATTGACCTAAATGTGAGAGCTAAAACTATAAAAACTCTAGTGGAAATGTGAGAGAAAATATCTGACATTGGGTTAGCCAAAGATTTCTTAGATGTGATCCTAAAATCATGACATATAAAAGAAAAACTGATAAATTAAACTTCATCAAAATTGAAAAACTTTTGTTTTTCAGGAGACACATTCAAAATTAAAAGACAAACCACAGACTGATAAAAAACATTTTCAAATATATACCTCATAAAAGACTTGTATCTAGAATATATTAAGAACTTCTACAACTTAATAATTAAAAAATTTTTTAAATGGATAAAGAACCCTGATTAACCTTTATTTATTATATGAATGTATTGGAATACCATATGTACCCCAAAATATGTATACCTATTATGTTTCAATAAATGAAAAAGAATAAAAACAATAAAAAATAAGAACGAAAATGAAAATGGATAAAGAATTTGAATAGACATTTCTGCAAAGATGATATACAAATGCATAAGCACATGAAAAGGTAATCAACATCCAAAGTCATTAAGTAATTTTGTAAATCATAACCACTCTGAGATACCATTTCATACCCTCTAAGATGATGATAATCAAATGCCAGACAATAATAAGTGTTGGCAAATATGTGTGGAGAAATTGGAACTCTACATTGTTGAAAGGAATGTAAAAAAATACACTAATTTTGGAAAACACTATTTCTTTAAAAAAGTTAAACATAAACACTTGTCATACGCTCTTGAGTAGATAGATATCCAAGAAGAGAAAGAAGAATCCTTGTTTACTCAAAGATTTACATGTGAATATTCACAAGCAGTATATTCATCACAGCCATAAATTGGAAGCAAGCCAAATGTCTGTCAACTGGAGAATTCTTTTTTTTTTAAAAAAAGTAGCATACTCATATATTGGAATACTTTTCAACAATGAAAAGACCCAAACTACTGATACACGCTATAATACAGATGAACCTCAAAAATATTATGCTAAGTGAAAGATGCATTTGAAAAAGACCTCATACTGCATGATTTGATTTATATAAAATTTTTGGAAAAAGCAAATCCATAGAGCAGAAAGTACTTAGTGCTTACCTGGGACTGGGAGTACAGGAGGGGGTTGGACGGCACAAGGGCCCAGAGAACATATTGTCATGACGGAAACATTCTAAAACTGAATTATAGTGATGGTTACACAATTTCAGAAACTCACTAAAAAACACTGCATTGAAGCTATACAACAAATGCATTTTTAGGTAAATAAATAATGCCACAATAAAGCTGTTAAAAACGAACTTCGGAAATCTTTCCTGAAACAGAGAAAAAAGAATTGGCATATGCCTGAATAAATATGATTTTGAATTTGACTATAGCTAAAATATAGTTTTTAAAAAGTGATCCGGCCAGGAGCAGTGGCTGACGCCTATAATTCTAGCATTCTGGGAGGCCGAGGTGGGAGTAGCGCTTGAGGTCAGGAGGTCGAGACCAGCCTGAGCAAGAGCAAGACCTCATCTCCACTAAAAATAGAAAAAATTAGCAGGGTGTGGGTGGCACGTGTCTATAGTCCCAGCTACTCGGGAGACTGAGGCAGGAGGATCACTTGACCCCAAAAGTGTGAGTTTGCATTGAGTTAGGCTCACTCCACCGCACTCTAGCACAGGCAACAGAACAAGACTCTGTCTAAAAAATAAATAAATAAAAATAAGAAGTGATCTGTTGTTATGCCTCTGTGTGTGTGTGTGTGTGTGTGTGTGTGTGTGTGTGTGCGCGCGAGCGTGAAGGCATGCAGGTGTCTGTTAATGATTGATGTGCTGGAATGATAACACTACTCTTTTCTTCGGCATTTCTTAGGAAAGTGAAAACTTATGTAACATATCACTCCAAGAAGGGGGGATGGGACAGCGGGGAGCTTGTGGCTGCCGTGGCGTGTCTGGGAGGAGGACAGAGTGATGCATGCACAATGGGGACCGGGCCAACACAGGGTATAACCAGACCTGCAAAGTCATTTCATCACCCCCTCCCACTACAGGTGGCCTCCGCACCACCCGCCAGCACACCTTGGGCTGGCCGGTTGCATCTGTCTGTCCAGCCCAGCTTCGGATTCACACGATTGACATGAAGGTGGCCCTCACCAAGCATGTGGTTCCGTTTTGCTGGTTTGGTCCACTCATTTGAAAAGATATTGCCTGAAATAGCATGCGATTTATCACATTTCACTATCTTTTAGTAGAAATCTGAGGAAAGGGAAAACATCATACATGTTCCTGATTTAATTTTACTTTCTCGAATTTGAGAAATAAACTGTTTTATTACTTTACAATGGAAAAGAAGATTGCACCCGATTTTTGTTTTACTATATCCATAAAAACATGTATGGTTGTGATAAATTAAATCTGGCAAGGATTAAGGGAAAATTCTCCACCTAAGTGATCATGCAGCTTAAAGCAACATCAGCAAGTCAGCTAAACAATCCCCCTGCCAAAGACAGACTGTACTGAAACCACACCCAGACAAATGAAAGTTTATTCTATTTTTAAAGATTTCCAGAGAACAGGACCATAGGAATTTTTGCCCCTTAAGGCATTTAGTCTGTCTGAGAAATCCATTTTACATAGGAACATGATAGAAACAAAGAAAATATGATTTTCTGGCTTGCCTAACCTAAGAATTTTATTTTATTATTATTATCATTCTGAAATACAAAGGACAAAGTGGAAGATAAAATTCATGCACTGTGTCTGGTATGTTTCTGATTAATGAAACAGACCCTTATATTTTATTAAGGTTAAGTAATCAAGCCCAGCCAAGAAGCTGTGCTTTTGCATTTTAATTTGGGGAATTTCAACAATAATAAAGCTATTGAACATAAAGAAGTTAAAACCAAGAACTATCTTCCCTAGAATTCTGCTATTCTTTTCCACAGTTATTACACTAAAGGAATTGTGGTTTAGCCAGTGAGAGATATTCTCATAAATTTTAAAGTATTTATGGGACATTCTAAATTATTATTCTGGGATGTAGAACATCCTCTAGCACAAATGGAAAAGTCAGCTCACAAATGGTTTAAAATGAGAGAGACTGAATAGCAAAAAAGTGATTTGAATATATATAAAATATAAATAAGCTTCTGGGCATATTTTAATTTAAAAGAAATCACTGCTTTTCAAAAATAATTTTAATTACTCCAATTGTCCATCATCATTACTAGCTAAGCCTCATTCTTTCCTTTTCTAATTAAATGTGATCGTTTGCTCAAATCGTCCTCCTATCAGTGGGTAATGGGCACAAACTAACCTTGTGAAAAGAACTAACTCCCCCCAAAATGAATTTTTCCTTTTAGTTTTTGATTTAAAATTTTTGAAAAATGAGATTATGGATTTGGGGTGGAGACTGAGCCAGCTTTCTGAATGCCCACTGGCAGAAAAGCACACCCAGTGCGAGTCTAAGTGCAAGAGCAGAGAGCAGAGGGGAGGAAGCTGTCTGCTGGGTGGGGCTGGGCGCTGGCCACGCAGCCTGCACCAGGCCCCTGAGCACCTGCGGGAAGCAGCCTCGTGGGAAGTGTCACTGTCCTCTCTGCCACCACCTCTTCCTCTCCCTTTCCCTCGCCTCTGTCCACATGCACAAAAGCTAACATAAAAATAAGTGAATAAAAACTGTGGAGTAGAGTTCTGGCTAAGACTAATATTTAACCTTTATCTCTCTCGTATCTGCCACCTCAACCTAAAAGATGCTGGCATGCGTATCACTCGTGTCACTGCCTTGAAAGTTATCTATATGGGACCTTTAAAGAAGAAGAGGAGGGAGAAGTCAGCGCATGTACGATCAGAGGCCGGCATCCTGCACGGTGTTCTGAGAGGAGGCCATTGCCCTCTGCTTTATGACGCTCTCCGTCAGGAAGCAATTGACATTGGCACTTTCTTTAAGGCGGAATGGGGACAACCTGAGACGGTGGTCCTCAGGAAAAGGAGATGATCGTGACCACAGTCCACTCATGCCCAAGAGCAAAGAGAAAGTAGGGCCACCGTTTGCTCACTCGGAACCCCAGGGGCTGTGCAAGGTGCCCAGCCGGGGCACAGGGTGTCTGTGTGTGGCACTTACACACGTCTTTTGCATGAGCGCAGAAACTGCAATGTGTGCCCAAGACAGGCTTACGGTTCCACAAAGGAAACTACAGAATTCTAAAAAAAAGTATGAGTATAAGCAGGCTTTCCTATCTTTAACTGCTTTAAAAGCATTGGGGGCAGGAAGAAGTCAGAGATAAATGTTGGTTTTCATGAATCTCATTATAAAACTTTTTTTCTTTAGATCAGAGGGAAGCACCAAAAGGAGATGAACAGAATTTGGTTAATTCACTGGGAATTCAAATGAATCTTTTAACTTTAGGTTAAAGAAAATGTGCAATGTGCTAGAAGAATGGTCAGAGAAAGAGTGAATGAAGGAGAAAAGAGAAGAAACTACTACTGATGATTTTTGTTTAGCTGTAACAATAAGTTTTCTGTAATAAAATCTACTAAAACTTAACTAATTTGAGAGGAGGATTTTAAGCCTGTCCCCCAAAGTCTTTAAACAAAAGGTAAGCAGCGTATGTAAACCAAGAGTTAAAAATGTCTTAATTAAAAAGTCCTGTGTGTTCTTAGATCTCAGGCATTGTCTTTGCATAAACTTTCTGTCCTTGAACGTCACAAGAGTCATGTGAGGGGACTTTTATTATTATTATTTACAGAAGAAGACACTAAAAATCAGAATGATAAAATAAGTAGCCTAGTATCATTCATCTCATAATTGCCAGAACAAGAATTTGAATCTGAGTTTCCTTAAAGCTAAAAATTTTGCTTTTTTATTATCCTACTGTGATTCCTGAAGATTTGGATTTTGTGAATGCTTTACAGACCTCAGTTCAGGAAGTTCTCTTTGGTTAAGACTAAAAGATCTTAGTTTGTAAGAGGGCTTAGGCTAAAGCTAACACCAGAGTCCTCCCGGTGACTGGCAGATTCAGTGCCCCAGACTGAACATGTGCCTGCAGAACTAGTTGTCATGAGTCTAGATGCTACCCATTTCATTCTCTCTCTCCCTCCCTTATTCCCTAAACCCATCAGTAAGTCTGGCTGTGCAGGAAGCTTAGAGTTGCTCCCTGTCTTAGGTGAGGTTCTCTAAGAAACAGATCTGAGATGAGACGTGCATGCAGGAGGTTTTGGGGAGATTCCCTCCAAATTGATACCCATGGAACATGGAAGCCAATGGACCATGTGAATGGAGGTGCAGTTTGCAGCAAAGGCTCGCCAACCCTTCAGCTGTCAGCATTCCAAGAAGCTGGTGGAATCGGTGCCCCTGTTCTAAAGGTGGGTCTGGGGCAGGGGGGCAACCGACAGCTTCCTCAGCACTGATGCCTTCTGCATATGCACTTAGACCAGCCTGGTAAGCAAAGCAGAGACTCGGCTCATTCAGTGAGCAGGAGACATTCTCTGGGTGGCCAGCTTGTAGCAGTACCCAAGAGCAGCCCTAACTTACTCAGGGTCAGTATCTCCAAGAAGCAATGCCACGTCCATGAAGGGCTGTATTTCTTAAAGATTCAGAGGTAGAAACAAAGAAAGTCACTACCAAGCATTTAAATGTATAGATTAAGGGACTTACTGGGCATTAGTGGTCTACGTTTGAACCAGAGATTCTCCATGGAAGTGGAACACTGTACCCAGCCCTCTCTTTGATGCTGCACTAGGGTAAGGGCTCCGAAGGACATCTGGGAGGAGGCAAAATGGAAGGACAATGATTTGGTATTGACCCAGAGTGAGCTAGAGCATTGCATCCAGACACAGTCTGCTGGGCTAGCTCATTCATGTTAAAAAGAAAGCTAATCCCTGGGTCTAACAAACACCTATATGTCACACGAAAGGACTAACATCTCCTTTATTAAAGGTTAGGTATTATACTCCATTATTGTTGGAATACTTTCACTATTTTCTAAAAGATCAAATGTTAAATCTAATTTCAATCTAAGAATCTCTGTCTACTGTGATTGCTATAGCCTGGAGAGCTTTCACTTATTCGGTAAAAATTTATTGAATACCTACTATGTACCAAGTAGTATTCTAGTCACCCGGGAGGAGGGGAACAAAAAAATTTACTGAACCAGTGTTTTCTGCCATCAAAAACCATATGGATCAAAGAGACATAAATAGCCAGTTATAACGCTATTTGATAAATTCTAAAATCGAGTTAGTACAAATTGCTATGGGAGCCCCAAGAAATAAGAAATCAGAGAGGCCCAGCAGTAGCACACACGGCAATGACGGCAGGTGTTGCGGGGAACACAGGGAGCTCACTGTGAAGTCCAGGGCCCTGTTGTCTCGCAGCCTGGCCATTTTAGGCTTGGCTACCGCCACTGCTGTTCCCGCTGTCATCCTTGTAGGGGCAGCACGAGTAACTCAGGATATTGGTAACAGAAGAAGCAGCAGAAAGGGAGAAATAAGCAAGTAAGGTCTTCTGAAATTTTGCCACAACACCAAAACAAAACTTGACATTTTTCCTTCAAAAAAGATGCAGATATCAAAAAGAACGTACACACGGTTACACCACCAAATCCTTCACACCTTTATCTGGTGTTGCAATCTCAGCCTTTCTGATTGACACATAGCTGATTATCAAAGAACGTTGATCTTGATTTCAAAAACCACAATTTAAGAACTCACCGCACCCCACACATACCCTGCCTCCCAGAAAACCTGCTTCCTTTTTTGAAAAGAGAATTATTTCTTGTGTAGGCTATTTTTCATGTATGCACAACTTAATTTTTGTTTGGAGTTTTGAAAATAGCAGTTAAAGAAACAAGAAAGGGCTCACCTCCTTGGAAAGCACTGTGGTGTCTGGCTTTGTTTGTGCTGCCACCTGGGAAGATGACTTCGGATGGGCTATCGTGGATTCCGCAGCTCCTGCCCTCTGCCCAGGCAGAGCAGCCCTTTCCTGAGGCCACCTCCAGGACAGGAGAGCTGGGAAGAGTGAGGTGATTGGGCACCTTTCCTCCAGGCCTTCCCTGCTGATTCCTTTATCACTAGCAGCCTAAAAGTCGCAGTTTAGAGCCTGTGTTTCCCATGAAGGATGGGAGCAATTTGAGACATCTTAAAATGGAAAAGATTGTATGTGAGTATTTCAGCCTAAGATAAAACTTGACATGGAGAAGGAGACGCAGAAACTTCTAAACTGCCAGTTTAGAACTTTGCATGAGGCTTCGACGGTTGTGAGTTCCTAAAAATCGAAGATGACTTTCTAATAAAGTTCTAAACAAATTGTTAGTGTCAGAACTAAATAAGTGATATTTGTGTAAGAAAACTCTTGTTTTCATTCTGTACTGTTTTATTATGAAACACAGCTGTCAAAAGAGTGAAAATCTGCCAAGAGAAATATATGAAAATGTTCTCCCGTGGAGCACACGCCTTCCAGAATAGCACCTGTGAAGGTGGTTCTCTCCCACGACAATTAGGCGCTGTGTTTTCAGTAGGCGCAAAACAGTCCTCCTCTTGTCCTGCTGAGCGTGGACTGGCCGTGGCTGCAGTGTAGAGGCAGAACGGAGACCAAGCCGTGACCACAGACAAAAGCTGGGGGAGACGAACTTGAATTCCAGAGCAGTCTGACAGGACTTGTAGAATCGCCCATGGTACTGCCTGCCCCAGTACAGGACGGTAGGTACTGCCGCTGTCTGCCCCTAACCAGAGACACCCGGTAGGGGACACTCCCTCCCATGCGAGCTGATAGACCAAGGGAAAAGTAACTATTGGTAAGTATGTTTATTAGAATGCTGTGAGAATAATATTGATAATATTAATACTTCCATTGGCTGGGATTCTAAACTATGTCAGCCAAGGGGATGGGTACTTTAAAGACATTATCTTCAAGAACAATTCTATAAAATAAGTAATCAATTCCTTAGAAAATTAGATGCCAAGAAGTTAAATGACTGAACCATGTTCACATAACTACCAACTTGCAGAGGATGTATTTGAACCTATTATTTCTGACTCCCCAAAATTTCCATAACATCACTATCAAGCCCTTAAATGATAGTGTTGTCAGGTACCATTTACTGAGCATTTATTGTATACCTAGAGCTCTCCTCTACATTTTACATAGATCATCATATTTAATCCCTAATACGATTTTTGATATTAGGTAGTGTCATTTCCATTTCACAAATCTCTTATGAAGGTAAAATGTTTGATAACCTAGGTAAGGCTTGGGAAGTTGTCAGTATCTGTGTTACGGCAGGCAAGCTGGGTCTTTGTTGCCAGCCTTGCTCAGGGTGCAGATTGCTCTGGATGTTATCTATATCTTGACACTTCTATAAGGTTCTTTAGAAACCTTAGCTAACACTGTGCTCCTTGTGCATTTCGTATAGTCATGCGTAAGACAAGAGCACCATCTTTTACCCACAGAGAATGATAGCTGCATTAAACTGATGATAGTGATTGAGAGCACAAGTTTTGGAGTGCTCCCAACCTGGTTTAGAATCCAGGCTTTGTCAATTATGAGCTGCCTGACCCTGTAGCTACTATATAATCATTCTAAGCCTCCATTTCCTCATTTGTAAATTATAGATAATAGTATCTACCTCATAAGTATCCTTATTGTCCATTAAACACTTAGCACAGTGTCTGGCATCTACTAAGTGTAAAATAATTGGTAGCTACAGTTATTTTAAAACCACAAGTAATCACATTTTATAGATTGCACAAGTTAGGATCAGATATAGCTGTTTTCAACAGAAAAGAAAAATTAGCGGTGGACTAAAGAAGGTAGAAATGTACTTATCTCTCGTGTGAAAGCACAGAGCAGACCTCCGTGTAGATGTAGACGGTGACTCTGCTGTTGCCTTTGTTCCATCACTTGGACAATGGCTTCCATTCCCAAGGTCACCTGATGTTACAAAGTGGCTTCTGTCGCTTAAGCCAGGACATCTGCCTCCTGGGCTTAAAGGAGAAAAAGCAAGGCACAAAAGGCACCCCTTGAAGCTGAGTCTGCTCCCTTTGAGCTACCTTTTCACAATTCCTGGGCAACTCGTCGCTTTCATGTCATTTACCAGACCAGAGTTACATGAGTACACCATGCCCCAAGAAAACTCGTAAGTGTAGTCTTTTTTATTCTAGGACAGAGTGTGCTCAGTTGAAAGTATCAGGATTTGTTTCTAAGACAGAATAGGAAGATGGATGTTGGAGAAGGCAACTTACCCAGGCTCTGCCATGCTGGGTGAGAATAATGCTACCCTGACGGAAGCACGCTGGGGCTGATGAAATAGTAGCCATCTCTTTGCTCCATCGTTCTATCGTAACGATAACGACGAGTAAACTCCTGCGGGGAGCTAACGGGGCACAGGAAGGATCACATGTGAGTCAGTGCCGGTGCCCACGAGATACTCAGACTTCAAACTGCTCCAATGTACTTTCCATCAAATCCACTGTCTTTCTAACAAATGGCCTTTTAAAAAAATCCCCTTTTAGGAATATTAGCTAAGTATTTGTTGTAAGGCTTTCAGTTCTTGTTCTGTGTTTTGTCCACACTAACAGTTGGTCACAATCCACCATAGAACATATTGACCACGGTAACTGTAATCACCAACAGCCATTTACCAAAGGCAATGAATACAATTCCAATTCTGTTAGTTTCTCTATAGATAGTATTGTCCAAAGCCTTTATTTTTTTTACCCTTTTCTGGGTCCTTTTTACTGTTCTTTAGTCTAAAAGGTATCCTATGAAGACATAGTTTGCCCTTTGTAAGGTTCTAGCCCATGAAAACATTACAGAGTCAATCATTTGCAAGCTTATATTTTTATTAATGGAAATTTAGTTTGCATAGTCCTATCACAATTAAACTAAACTCTGTGGAATAGTAGAGTGCTATTTGATGTCTATTCACTCCTCGAGTCTTTATAGGATTTTAAAGAACCACAGGAATAGGAAGCTATGTATTACTAAAGGCATCTAGTGAATGGACACAAGCAGTGAAAGATTAGAAATGTGAGTCCAGGCCAGTGAACTTTAAATGAATCCTCAATTAGAATGAATTCTCTAGCCTTTCGTTAAAGGGGCTTTAATCACAGACAATGAATGAAAAGCATAGAAGAACAGTGGCAGAAGGGAAGAAATCATAATTATGTACGTGGGAGGAGGCTGAGACAGAAACATTTCTGTGCAATCGTGTTAACTTATACCTCCCAGGCACGATTTCGAAAGAAGCATAAGAATTCCCTTCTGCTCTCTAAAAACCTAGATTTACCTAAATCACAGATTCCTTTGAAAATGATTGAGTAGGGAATTCCAAATTTTAGCAGTCTTCTCAGGGAAAGATGACAATGCTAAGCTGGTAAATGGAAAAGATAAGAGGTTATTAACAGAGTCTAGATTAAGATCTTATTTGATTCTTTAATAATATGTATAAACATGTATATTTTTAAAGTTCTAGAAGGATACGCACCTAGGTATTAATAGTGAATATCTTGAGTGATAGAAGTTTGAAGTTTATTTCTCCCTTTTGCTTACTGTATTTTTTGCTTTTGCACTTAATATGTACTGTTTTCCTAAAAGACACTTGTTTACATTTTACTTTTTAAAAATATACCCACCTGATGACGAACAATTGGCTTTCAAAGAAATAAAAGAGGCTAATTCCTAGTAGCCCATTTTCATGAATAAACCAATCCATCCAATGTCAAGTTTATAAGCTTATATTGTGTAGATAGATTATCTATTGTATTTGGGAAAATTATGGATCCCTTTATTCAACATAGCATTTGGTCCTTCTAAGATGTCAGAACTTTTCTACTCCCATTTTTACAAATTTTGATGGAAAAAGGCCCCCTTTTCCCCCTAGACATCCACATGATGGTACCATTACTTTTACTATGATATATTGTATAACGGATCAAAAACAGAAAAGTCATGCATTCATATGAATTTATTAACATTTAAAAACGAATTTATATTTTGTTATATTGGAAAAGCAATTGCACAAATAAATGACAAATATTATTTTTCCAATCCAACAATGACATTGTTCATGGCACGTATTGATTGATAACCACAGGCAATACGTCCACACCTTCAAGGATCTGAGAGGCACAGATTGGGTCCCCGTGCTGTATCCACTTTCGTTCCCAATGTCCCCACCGTGGGTACAATCCGACTTATCTGCACCTTACGTTATAAAAGGAACTTCCCCAGAGGCAGTCTTGTCCTGATACCTTCCTTCACCTTCTCCCTTGCTTTCTCCGACCTGCCCTTCCCCTCTCCCTGCAAGAAGCGAGAGATGCTGAAAGGAGATGGAGATGTAGAAAGAGCCAAACAAAAAGCAGAGCACCGAGTGAAAAAGCAGAACACTAGGTGACATCTCCCATAGCACAGATCAAACTGAAGTGCTCACTTTGCGCTTTGAAGCCCTCCTGCCAGGTTTCCCTCAGCACGTCCTGCCGCTCAGCGGCTGCGGTCAGGGACTAGACCCCGGGCCCCTGGCAGGCACCGCCGCTCCAAATCTTGCTGTGCATTTGCCTTCTCATAAGTGTAATAAGAATCTACCTTGATCCTAAACTATGTCCTCTCTGTGTCCATTTCTGGTTCAAACCTGGCAAACCAATAGCAGAGCACAAAAGACATTTATATCCACTGGGCTGGGAATCTTGTTGGAAAAGAATTCAACTAGGCGGGATCCAAACGCTTCGTCCCGAATATTGAAGATGCACAAAACTCCCTCGCAGAGGTTTCTTTGAACAAAGAGCCAAGCAACCTTTCAGGAAAGAATGCATCCTCCAGCCTCATGAGCTGGCTGGTCACAATGTTTGCAAGACTCGAAAATAAGCAATGCTGGAGTACTACGTCAGTGAAATCTGTTCTCAACCTATTTTCCAAGTCAAGGGTGAAAACGCTGCATCTTAACAATCGCTATAACTCACTGGAGCACAGCGAAGTCACCTTAACCCCCCCCCCTAAGCCTTGCAGGGAGAGAGGCAGAGCCACAGGTGAACCGAGCAGAGACCAGGGCACCCAGGGGTGAGAAGATGAGGATCCAGAAATAGAGGCCAGTGCTTGCCACTTCGATGTATTGCTCTATAGACCAACTTACCAAGTCCTAAGCCACGCCCCGCCCCCGAAAGAGACAATTTGTGTTTCTACCCTGATAGGACTGAGCCTGTGTGTGACCGGCTGGCTCACAGTGGGACCTGCTTTTGGAAAGCCTGAGGGTGCTGCACAGGGTACACAGAGCGTAGGTTCCCAAACTCCCCATGTTACACCAACTATTCTTCTTACCTCTTATCTGTTAAAATCAGACCAAACAACCCACTCTTAAATTATGCTAAATTCCTCCCCTGGACAATTTCTGGGCTTCATCTTTCTGGATTTCTATCTCCTTTGATGAAATGACCCCAGGAATTTACTGCACGTGTAGGGCTATTCCACTGGAGAACGTGGCTTCTCTTCTTGTGTTATCTGTCCATCTGCTTGTGCGCACTCATTTGTGACTGGGGAGGGGGAGACCAGGTGCCAAGCTCGACGTAGCCTGGTCACGCCCTCCTGAGGACGGGTGACTGACCCCTGCCCACTCCCATAGGAACACACATGTCTGACTCTCGCAGTCGGGCGGGCTTGCTAGGGCAGAACCAGACCCACAGATCCTGGACTGCCCTCTCCTGCTGGAAGCTCTAAGTTTAAAAAAAAAAAAAAATATATATATATATATATATAAAAATATATAATATATTATATATAATATATATATTTTATATATATAAATATATTTTATATATATATTTTATATATATTTATATTTTATATATATTATATATATTTATATTTTATATATATAAATATATATAAATATTTATATATATAAATATATATATATACACATATATATCAGCAAATAAACTTTTTTAAAGAGAAAATTTAGGCTTATGGCAAAATTGAGCAGAAAGTGAAGAGATTTCCCATATACACCCCCACCCCACCCCCACAGCCTCCCCCAGATCAGCATCCCTCACCAGAGTGGGGCGTTTGTTGCACTGATGATCCTACTGTGACACGTCCCTATCACCTGGATCCCAAACTTTATGTTGGGGCTCACTCTCGGTGTTGTATATTCTCTAGGTTTTGACAAATATAGAACAACATGTATGCACCGTTGTACTATCACATAGAATAGTTTCATTGCCTTAAAAATCCTGATTTCTGCCTATTCATCCCTCCCTCCCTGCTCTCCCCTAGCAACCATTATCTTTTCACTATCTCCATAGTTTTGCCTTTTCCAGGAGGTCATATAGTTGGAATCATACAGTATACAGCCTTTCAGATTGGCTTCTTTTACATGTAATATGCATTTAAGTTTTCTCCATGTCTTTTCATGGCTTGCTAGCTCCTTTCTTTTTAGTGCTGAATTGTTAGAGGCAAGGACCCTCAAAGACCCTCAACTCCCCTATGACTCGTCCTACGCACGGACTTCGCCCTGGAAAATTCCAGCTATAGCTCCGAGAAGAATGCAGTCCATGACGTGCTGACCACGGGATGGTCCAGGGTGTGCTGACTGCAATTGTTCCCGACCACCTGCCAGGTTGGAGATGAGTAACCAGTCAAAAACAGGATACTGATAAGACACTGATTGGGGCTGATTAACCAGACCCAAGCCTCATCGTCAACACTCTATTTTTTTGTTTCTACTTCCTTGTTTTTGTATGCTTATAAAACCTACTAAGAATCTAAGTAAAGTAGACCTTGACAATCATTCGCTTGGTCTCGTTTCTTTCTCTCGCTCATCTCTTTCAGGCACGGTCCCCCTCGCCCCCGCGAGTAACAGAAGTTCCCGCGGGTCGGGACACTGAATGACATTCCAGTATACCACATTTTATTTGTCCACTGACCTACAGAAAAATATCTTGGTTCCTTCCAACTTTGAGCAATTGTGAATAAAGCTGTGATAAACATCTATGTGCCGGGATTTTTTTGTGGATGTATGATTTGACTCATTTGAGTAAATACTGAGGAAGGTGATTGCTAGATCATATGGTAAGAGTATGTTTAGTTTTGTAAGAAACTGCCAAATTATCTTCCATAATGGCTGTACCATTTTGCATTCCCACCAGCAATGAATGTGAGCTCCTGTTGCTCCATGTCTTTGCCAGTATTTATTGTCATAGTTTTGAATTTTAACCATTCTAATTGGTGCATAGTAGTATCTCATTGTTGTTTTAATTGAGTGAGATTTCCAGCAAGGCCCAGGACCTGTACTACCTCTCACAATTATGGGATTGTGGTGTCCAAATGCAAATGCATCACATGCAAACCCCAAAGAGGTACCAAGCATAGGGAGTTTATCAGGAGAGAAGGGAGCTAAGTCCAGCATGGGCTCTACCACTGTACATCTCAGTTTCCTATTACTGCTGTAATAAACTGCTATAGACTTAGTAGCTTAAAACAGTGTGAATTTATTGTGTTGAAGTTCTAGAGGGCGAAAGTGTTAAACCAGTCTCACAAGGCTGAAGGCAAAAGGTATCAGCAGAGCTGCTTCCTTCTGGAGGCTTTAGGAGATAGTCCGCTCGTCTGCCTTCCCACTTGTAGAAGCCACCTACACTCCTTGGCAAGTGGCCCCTTCTCCATCTTCAAGGCCTTCAGCATAGCAGATGGCTTCTGTCATCATGTTTCCTTCTTCTTCTGTAGTCACATCTCTCTCTCCCTCTCTTTTATGAGGACTCTTGTGACTGCATTTAGGGCCAATCAGGATAATACAGGTAATCTCCTCATATTGAGATCCTCAATTTTGTGACATCTGCAAAGTCCCCTTTGCCACGAAAGAGTCACAGGTTCCTGGGATTAGAACATGGGCATCCTTGGAGGTGCATATTCACAGCCCAGCACAACCACCAGGTAAGGATGTCTATGGTCTAAAATATGTTATACTCTACTAGAGAAGTTAAATTCTTCAGATATACATAATATGAGTCTTATACTACAAAAGAGACTATAGAGATATAATAGACAAATCCTTCACTCGTCATTCTAACCTGAATTTCCCTTGGAATTACAGTGTCTATACCAATTATCAAAATTGGTAGACTCTCATTTCAACCCTTGCTTAAAATATTCCACAGAGTAAACCAAGTTAACTCTGTTTGTCTATCTTTTTCCCATATTGCCATGTAAGGTGGATGTGTCCTACCCTATCTGTAGTTGATTAGTCCTGAATTATTAAAATCTAAATGAATATGTGGCCATTGACTTCTGTTATGCAAAAATCTATAATTCATAAGGCAGCTGCTTCTGTAGAGCAAAGGATGGTTGCGGTTATTGGATATACAAAACCCAATGGGCTATCAAATACATCAAGGAATTTGGACCACATGACACATTTCAGGTTTCCTGATGAAAATGAGATGCAGAATAAGAGAATTAGAATGTGTTCATACATTTTTGTCAATGAAGATTATGATTCAATATTATGGAACTTAACTAATCAATATTTATATAATTAGGAGTCTTTTGTACATTCAAAAGACAAAATATGTTAGTATTTTAAAAATTGATAAAGGCCTTTCAAACATTTTGTCTTTTAAAATCAAATTAACTATAACTATTATTTGTAGTCAACTGAAACTTTTAGAAAAAACTTCATACAGCAGTAGAATATAACAGAAAAAACAGAGGATTTATAATAAAAAATCACAATTTTGGCTCTGATTATGCTACTTGTAAGCAGTGTAGTTAAGGCAAGCAGTTTTATTTCTCTCAGCCTATTTCCTTGTTTATAACATGCGAATTATTTTACCTTCTTCAAAAGACTGTTGCAATAAGTAGATGAAATATTACATCCGAAGTGCCTCGTGAATTGCTATGCATAAAGTAAGGTGTTATTATGAAAGACCCACTATGGACTGTAGCTTCCTCACAAACACATGCATTGTTAATTTTACATATTTTGGTGTTTTAAAGTGACTAAAAATGTCAGATGTTCTTAAAGTTAAAAGTTATAATAACAAAACTCATTTATAGCCCCAGAGGACATCTCTAAACTTGCCATGTTGTTGGAGTTACCTTGGGTACTTTATTATCTAAAGAAATACCAACTTCTGGAAATAATATTAGCTTCAGAAAAAAAGGACATGATTCCGGTGCCAAGGGAGCTGAGATGAAAGACATCTCCTTGGGCCATTTCATTTGGTGTGAAAGTGCTCTAAAGAACGGTCTCAAAGAGATCTACATGACTGGACAGAAGAGTGACAAAGAGACCTGAGGGGAAAACAGCAAGTTAAACGACTGAAATCTATAAATGTTTTTATTTAAAATATATAGTCCTTTAATTTAATGCATATGTCATAAATAAACTATCTCATGACTAACATTTTTTAGACTATGAAAAAATAATGATAGTAAGTATTAAACCCTGACCCTGAACAACAGTCCCTGACTCCTAGAGTTGCTGTGAGGAGTTAGCTCCTAGTCACTAAGCTTCCTCCAACCCAGGCCTCTGTCTGTGACCCTCCCCTCACCCCGGCTAACTTCTATGCAGCAACCAAAGGGTTAAGTCTGCCACAAATGCGTCCCTCAGTACTACAGCCGGTGTCCCTTTGGATTGGTTCATTTCTGCACTGTACTGGGTGTTACATATTTTAAACATCATCTCTGCTCACATGTAGACCAACTACTGTTCCCAGTGTGCATCTAGCAGTCTAACTTCCAGTTCACGGACAAATCCTGAGACCCAATTATATGCATCTTGTCCACTTCTCCACGAACCTAGGATTTCTGCCCAATACCATCCCACTGGGGCATTATACATAGTCGCCACTCAATAAATATTTGTTGTTAGATCATATCCATATATCCTACTTACAGTAATAAACATTCTAAGCTCCTATACCTTTTCACCCAGAACTTGTGTTTTACTTGTTAATAATTTAGCTGTACCTTTTTTCTCTTGTAATCTTTACATTTATTCACAGTTCTCTTCACTTGAGTGAATTAAATTTGTAAATAATTCTTAAAAGTCATAGGACCCAATCTGAATATATCATGGATTGTTGCGTTCTAACAGAGCAACTATAAGCTAGAGTTGTTTACTTATTTATTACAAAATGAAGACTGCTTATAAAAAATTCACATGCTCCATTTGTGAATTTTCTCAGAGGTAAACACTGCTAATATTTTTCCATATGCTCTCTAATATTTTTCAATATAGAAAATGGGACTTTATCATATACGTTGTTCTATCTCTTGCCTTTTTTCCTTAACAGGTTTTTTGTTGGCCTCTTTTCGTGTCAGTATGTCAGCCTTATTGAAGTTCGTTGAGATTATCCAATTAGAAATAATGTTTTAGGAATATCTTTAAATAACATCTTTGGAGTAATTGACAAGACAAGAGTGATAAAATATTAATTATACATATATTTTGGGGTAGGAAATGTTTATTTTTATGTCTTGACAAAGGCTCTTACTCTAAACCAACACTGTGTAGGAAATAAGCCAAATTCATTTAAGCTTATTAGAAATCTACTAATAAACTACAACTGATTTCAAGAAATAGTCTTTAAAAAAATCACAAAGATTCTTGAGTGCTAGATTGGAAAAGATCCCCTAATCTACAAAGTGACTTAAAAAAAAAAAAAATCACATGATGCAAGAGGGACTGAGCCAGCATTCACCGAGAGAGAGAGCCTGGCGTGTGCTGGGTACTTTTCCATCACATTCAGATAAAGGATTGTGGCCTTGGAGGTTTCACAGTCTAATCAAGAGCACAGTCAATTGAACAGGTATATAATTTCTGGTAGATGGAAGGATATTATTTTAGAACTTTAACCCAGTGTTTAAGAACCTGAAGAAGGGGAACATGACCCACCCCAGGGAGGACCAGGAAAGATGCCTTCGACAGTGAGCAGAATGAAGTTGGGCCAAGAAGGAGGAACCTGAGCCCGAGGAGCAGAGAAGTCTCGAAGGCCGAGAGATAACCAAAATCACGGTGTGGGCAAGACTCTAAAGGCAGGTAGTATGACAGGAGAAAGCCAGGTGAACTACCTCAATTTCTGCTGACCACAATTCCCTATAAATTGTTAACGCAAACACTACTTTGGGAAAATTGAAAGCTTATTAAAATAAGATGTACACGTTATAATATCATTAGCAAATACTGTCATAGAAATATGTAGATTATAAAATTGTAAATTACTAAGATTCATAAAATTGATTAAGGTACAGGAAACAGACTATCCTAAATTGATAATGTGAGTAACATTGGAACAAATTTTATGGAGAATAATTTGACAGGATATAGCAAGAGCATTTGACACTCCTCCATCCTTTTATCCAAATATCCGCTTCTAGGAATTTAACACACGATGTAGTCATATCATGCTATGTTTAAATTTCATATAACTAACAATTAATTAGATTTAATAAGATTTAAGTACACAAATGTTCATCAAAGAGTCAATCCTAACAGCAACCAAAAAAGTAAACTAAATAAATATACCATTATAGAGAGCTAGAGAAATAAATTATTAATAAATTGCTTACATATAATTTATACTTCCATTAGGTGCACAAAATTAAAAAATGCTAAATTATAAAACAATATGTACTATTTTATTTTAATCTGGCAATAATAAATATAAAAACTTTAAATAAAATTAGATCTATATAAAGATAAATACAATAAATTTAAAAATAAGTATGTATATATATATATATATATATATATGCCTATTTTATCTAAAAAGATTTATGCCAAAATACAAATAGTGGCTATTTTTCAGAAGTGGGTTAATTTTTTTTTTCTTTTTTCCTTAGCTTTTCTTTTGGATTTTTATAATTTTCTCCAATGAACATGTATTAATTTCATAATCAGAAAAAAGAAGTGTGTAAAATTGAAATAAAGAATACACCGATGCAAATAAATATTCAATGTACAAAAAATTAACTACATCTCACTATAATAAATCCTCTGTTACTCAATACTTTTATTGTATACTAGGCTCTGTGGATTGAACGAGAGCATTACCTACACGCCATTCATCAAAATGCATGTTTAGAATATCTTTCTATTTAATATGGTCTCAATGGGATTTGGCAAAATGCCTGCTTGAATGCATTTTTAAGTATGTCCAGGAGGATTCTGTTTTGATTTTATAAGTCAACCTCAGAAGACAATGAACTCAGGCACCACAACATTCTTCAGTGAATTACAACCAATTTGCCTCTAGTCAATAGTACCTTGATGGCCCTTACATAAACTATGTCAATAAAATCACGCCAGTGGATCTCCGTCATCATTTGAATTTGACTCATGGGAAGAATATTGTATAAATATTTCCAATTCATATGACCACTTTATGTGTTTAGGTAGAGATTTTTCAACCCCTAAGGAAAGAGCTCCTACAATCCAGGGCTCGCAATGACCACCAATGCTTTTATCATCCTTTTAAAAAGTTTTAACTAATCAGAAAAAATTAGTGTGCTAGCTCCAGCTAGAGAGATACCGTGAGAAAAATAAAATTAGCAACTATGTGTTGGGTGGTACAGAATTCCAGGGATTTATTAGGCACAGTCCCGCCTCAAGATGAACTCACATGTAAATATTTATGTCAGATTCATTGGAAACTTACATGCCACAGATGGCTCTTAGGAAGGGGAAGGAATTGGAAACTCACCAGGAAGCTGTGGAGACCCAAGGCTGGTTTAACATGATTCAGGGAAACAAGGCAATCAGTTGAATTGAAAATGAAGTTGAACACTCTGATAGAATTTTCAGAAATTTAAATGTTATTGCCTTTTACCCAAGGAAATATAAATTCTTTTATATTTGATCCCCTCTTCCTTGCCCATTCAAGATGTTTTCAGCCTTCAACTAATTTTATCAGTTCTCTAAGACTCCTGCTATTTTGAGAGCAGCTATATCTACCTAATATTATTTTATTGCAAAATATTCCCTTATGGTGAGAGTATTTTGTGAAATTCTTTACTAAAATGTGAATTATTTTTGAGGTCATTTCAATAATTTCATGAATAGAGTCTAAAGTGCACCTGGGATTGTTGTTTATCAAGGGTAGGAATTACCGCTGCATATACCAATGCCATGGTTAAATGGGAGAGACATGTGATGTTCAAATAAAGCATCTCAGCAAGTAGTAGTGCCTGATTTGATTGCATGTTTTCATGTTATAGAAGGATATTGCAAGCCTCTAAATTGGGTATAAAATGACAAATAGTTACATGACTACTTTTATCTATAAGACAAGGGAGTTGAACAAAATTATTTCTAAGTTCCCTTCCATTTTTAAAATACTATGATTCTACCTTTTTCTCTCACAACATGACAGTAATGGCCACCCAGTGCTATAACAGCATTCCAGGAATGCTTTTTAATGACCATCAACTGCCAACTATCATTTTCCGTGTCACTGGCCCAGAAAAAGCCTTGAGGTCCATTTGGAATTTATAGAAAGGGAGGCTTTAGACGCGCAGCCTAGAATAAAGCTATCCTTTCCTGTGTTGCTTCACAGATGGGTTTTTATTGGAATAACTAGAGAAAGCATTTCTTAATGGAGACTCAATATTTTGGCCAAACCATGCAAACATTCACCATCCTTAAGAATAGAAGCTATTACTTAGAGTTATGATGATCAACCTTTTGTGCCAGTTTTCAGAAAGTAAAATGCATCTCAAAATAGTCCTAAAAGGTTATGTAGGCTGGGTGAAGATAGGAGGAACAGGAATGCTTTTTCACAGGTGGCAGATGAACAATACTCTCCTCCCCTGCAAGTATCCATTGACCTTACATTATTTTCTGAAAAAGGGAGAGACTTCAGGAGACTTGGAGGGAGGAAAAAGAAAGAGCAGAGGAACGGAAGGTACTGGGTGGCGTCTGAATGCCGCATCTCAGGGATTCGGTAACGGTGTGTGAAAGCGTTGGGAGGCTCTGAGCGTAAGAAGCTCCAACCGTGTTGAGGCCCAGCTAACCACACAGGGAAAAGTCACAGGTCGTCTCCCTACTTTTCCACCGAATATGAACAGCAGCATCTTAGGGCTTAGAGCCAGCAGACCTCCAAGAAGAATCTGGAATAAGAGAACATTAGCAGCTGTACTCCTGAGGAAGCCATTGCCACTTTGGGGATTCCTCAAATCGCTGGAGAAAGGACCCAGCCTGAGGTCCTGCCTGGGGATCGGATGGGGACGCAGAGGTAAGCAGAGTTGGGTGTCGATGTCGCATCATCACATTTTGACCTGCAAGAAGATAATGAGGGTCAGAATATTTATACCAACAAGCAGATGACCGTCAAGAGGCATTTAGAGTAACTTTTACCTTACATGGTGATGCAGATACTGTCTATTTTTTATTGGAGAATAAGAAGATTAAATTTGAAGCCAAACTAAAATTCTTAATTTTCAGACTGAATTAAAGTTAAATATGAAGTTTTAAGGTAGAGAAACAGAAATATTATTATTTATGTGCAAATATCATTATTATACTTTAAGGAAGTGTTATCCCTGGCTATTAACTATGAAAATTGGGCAAATCAACTCAACACTCTGGCCTCATATTTTAATTACAAAAATAGAGGGATAAATAATGTGATTGATTTTAAAGCCCCCTGTAAGTTTTAATATTTGTAATATTCCATGATTCCGCCAACTGCTTATAAAGAAAAAATATGTATTTAATATATGTAAATTTTTGTGTGTATGCATCACAAAGAGGTTGGTAACTTGAGTGTTAGGTCCTTTGATTATTTGGTTACTTTTACTTGTGATATTTTACATCAACAGTTATATTTATCAATATCCATTCCAATTCCAACTTTAATCTTTAATTTTAAATATTACCTCCATATTAAACCCATAGATGTGTGAGATGTTTTCTATTTTTAGCTGATCTTAATTTCTCAGTCACATCCTCTGTCACAAACATCCTACAGTCATAAATTCAGACGGAACAAAGCATGTGCCTTCTCTCTATAGTGCGCCAACTAGCTAAAGGAGAAAAAGATTCCAAATGCTAGCCTCCTCCCAGAATGACAAGGTCCCTGAGTGGACTCAGATGACCTTTTTCTTTTTAGTCACTCATCAACACAAATCACTTCAATAGAGTTATTGTTTCTAGCCGGTGCAAGTTTATTCACACAGCAATCAAGCATATTGAGTCACACTGGAAATGAAATCTCAATTTGTTTCACTAATGGAACTCATTTCATTTCTGTAAAGCTCTGTCTTTGATTATTACCTTGTGACACAGGAAAAGTGGTGATAAAACACTTTAATTGATGACACCCCCATGATATTTGTTACACCTGCTATAAGGTAATTAGTTATTCAACTATAACAACTGCTTATTAAAATGAAATGCAATAAATACTAGAAAATCTGCAAGTCAATTTAGCTGCTTAAAGAAATATGTAGCTATGGCTCGTTAAGCTACCAAGAGCAAAGCTCTATCTGTGTATATATGGGATGTGCAACGTATTCCCATGTTATTTTTTAATGTCCTGTGTTGTAATGCTTTCAGTTCAGTTATTAACAAACAGGTGTCCTCACTATACAAAAAGTGCAAATGGCCATAAACAACTCCCCTGACAGCAGAGCAGACAAAGACTCAATTCTCATGGAGAATCCTCCATCATGGAGGTGATCTTTCCTCCCCAGCCCGGGCGGAAAGGTCTTTTCTGCCATACATATTCCTGCCTGGGGAACAGACTCTACTTTGGAGCCTTCCATAAATAGTAAAGACAAATTCTGTCCAGAATGAAGAATTCTAAGGCTCCTACAAGAAGTGTCCTCTTCTGCCTCTGCAGATGTTGCCTTGCTGGCGGCAGGCAGAGTCCAGTCAACACAGTGGAGATGGTGTCGTGGTTCGCGGCGACACAAGGGAGGGAGAACAATAGATCTTCATACACGAGCAACCACAGCAGACGAACATTTTGTCTCTATGTCTCAAAGGAAATTGGCTTCTAAAAGGAGAAAAGAAAAACCCACTTTTGAACTCTTTGGGGACCGTCTAGAAAGAGATTGCATGATCAAAACAAGAAAAAGCATGAAAGAGTTCCAGAAAACTGAGATTTGGGTTTCTTCTATCCCTGTTTCCTGAAAGGCACGTCCTCTGCCCAGCTGGCTTACTGACTTGACACCACATACTTCCCAGTTTCTTTCTGTTTAAAATGTTAGGAATAATGACTGCCTCACGAAGGATGTTATAAGTCCTACTAAGGGAACTTGATGAGCTCAACGAACGACCTTGCTGACCTTGGAGGAAAACAGTTTCCTCTCTCACACACACACCATTGCACTGCTTGACCATTCAGCCCCATAGCCTAAGTGTCAGCCACTGATATTTCAATGAAATCTACACAGCATTTGTGTATAACTGGCCACTCAACTATGTACCAGGGGCTCATTATTTGGCAAAGCGGACATTCATCTGCAGGCCATCTGTTGCTGGGTAAACACTCTGAAGTTGATTTTTATAACTTGTGTTTGTGGAAGACACTCAGGTAGTAAAGCACTCTGTATTTCTGCCCTGAAATTCTTTATGCAAGTTCTCAATATGGAAGAATTGCTTGTTCAGACCAATGTGGGCCCATTGATAGCCCATGTGTAAACCCTTTTGCTTTATTTCTCTCGTTAATAAAACCTTTCAGTGCAAGCTACAGAAGATGAGTTTATGAGGGCCCCTACTTGAGTCACTTTGTAGTGATTTGTTGTGTTCATCAGTTCAAAAGTAAGAGAAACAGAGCAACCTTGCAAGTAAATAATTGGAATTAAAAGTTCATGCTTTTTAAATAAATTTGACTTTCTAGAATGGATATGCACAAACTCATGACTTTTCACCTTGTAGTAATACAATAAGAAAATGGACGTTTCCAGACCCCTAAATGTTTTGACAATTAATTGGATCCCTTTACAGCAGGCATCCTAAACCAGACTTTGTCAGCACCCTCCTGCTCTCAGAGCCCCCAAAGCCACCAATACCACCGGCGTGAGAGAGGGAGGGAGAGCCCATGGGTGGGCTTAGGAGCTCAGCAGGACACTGAAATTATAGGCGGATTGCTGTTCCTTACCTTTACGGCTGTTTGGGTTCCTATTTGCAAAAAGCAGAAACCAATTCTGGTGAACTCATGTAGGAAAGGAATTTACTAGTATATTGGAGAGTTCCCTAAATTTACTAGAAATATATGGTATGACTTAGAAGCCAGTTTTATAAAACCAAGGGAGGCTAGGGACCCAAAACAACAGTGAAAATCACACCACAGGAAGGAACTGATTAAGACCCTGCTGCTACACCCCTGGCAGACACAGCCTTTCGCCCCTGGAAACAGCTGTCGCTGGCTCAGAGCGTTGGGGCTGCTCCCACTGTGCCTACAGAATAAATGCTAAGCTGTGCCTATCTCTTGGGGACACTGGCTCTAGATTCCAAATCCCAGGGCTAAGCAGGGTGATTCTATTGGCGGTGTGTGCCGGTATTCTCTCTGTATGGCTTGCAGAGGGCAAGCGGGCCTCTGCAGTTCCAGCTTCCATGCTGGGGGTGAAGACTGATCGCCATGAAACGCACACAGTGAGTTGGACACTGGGCAGCTTAAAAATATAAATATATACATATTTTTATATATAATCACATATTAATTATGTAAAATTATGCATATATAATTTTATATGATTAAAATAATTATACAAACATAATTATATATACATATCTTTTAGGAAATTGTGCTTTTTACCGAGAAGACAGTTTGTAACCTTTATCAGATTCTTATCAGTGTCGCTTACCCAGCCAGGCTCAGAACTGCTATTAATAGAATCATAGAATTTTACCTCCAGAAAGGACCAGAGAAGCAAAAAGGATTAAGCAGTGACACACTGCCACCCGTTAGCAAAATCAGCACAAGGTGGAATAGAAGGAACTTGGAAAAGTGAAACTGTTTTTGTTCAAACTAATAATTCTATCTATAGGCCTTCAATTTGAAATTTATATCTCATTTTGTGTCTCTCAAGAACTTTCCAATTCATGGAAATTGTTGAATTCCTTCATTAGTTACCAGATGAAGAAAATTCATTGGCAGAAAGATTTATTTATTTTATCTTTTCTATTTGTTAGAAAAGATCTTCATCTTGTGGAGAAACATAAAGGATTTTAAAAACAGTATGTTGTAACTTGGCTGCAAGTTACTCTTCCTCTCAAGGCCAGGTTAGAAGGACAGATAACACCAACTGTATGCACTGCCTTCTAGGACTAGAGATGCAATTAAGTTTCTGGGGCATGTATGATTCTATTATGAAGTATGCTAGCATAAGCCAAAGTTTGAGTAAATGAGCTTCGTGAATTTATTAATGGATTTGCTTTATAGAATTCCTTTCCTTTCCTTTGCTTCCTTTTTTTCTCTTTCTTTCCTTACCTTTTCATTCTTCTTTCTTCTTTACTATATTTAAGAAATGTACATAAACACAAGCGTGGGAAAGACTCACACAACGTGGGTTGATTTCTTTTACTCCATCTGCACTACAGTGGCCACTGGTCACAATTTGATCTCTCACTTCACAATTGTTTTTTAAAGCTGAGAAATAAATTTCTCAAAAATAGTTCCATATAAATAATAGTAATAAGAAAAGCAAAACTGGCAGTCAGACATATAAATACATGTCGTCATTAATCTTCATTCAAGAAGCTTTTCAGAATGCTTTAATTGACCTATAAAATCCCTATGAAGATCTATTAGTAGAAAAATACACTTTCTCATTTCATGTGTCAGAAAACTAAGGCAGAGAATAAAGACTTCCTTGGGCATAAACTTTAAAGCAATAACCAGGAAGTTACAAAATAATTAACATAATAATAACACAATTCAGGCCTCTAGACCTAATAAGGAACTATACTAGGCAGTGTGATTGGGTCAATTAGGTATTAAATGAAGTTGGTAGTCCATATTATCTAGAAAGTAATCATAGACTGTGAATAATAGATTGGAATAAGAGAGGCAAAGGGAAGGCTAGCCGTGGTGTGAGTGGGACCTTATGACAATTTATTGGTGGCTTTGGGAGATTATTGGTCTTACGAGAGCTGAGAATTTAGAGGAAAAGTGAAGACCTGAAAATGTATATTTGAATTAGTATAAGTAGTTCTTTATTTCCTTAAACATTACACCAAAGAGTTTGACTTTGGGCAGTCATTTATCAAAGTAGTATTTCAAGAAGACATGTCTGGCATTTTCATGAATACTCTTGACCTAGAGCACTGGTAGGGAGAATAAAAAGGAAGAGGAACAAAATACAAAATTATTTAAAATAGGAAGATAAACTTGAACTTTGCACATGAGGTTGAGTTGGAAGTGACAAAAAAATCATCAATTTATTCAGTAGCAAGGATAGAGCTCAGAATAAAGGGAGTCCCTAGAGATACAGATTTCAGGGCAAGTTCGGAGCAGATTACAGTACTTAATGAGGGAGGAAACAGAGAAATAGGGTCCAATCAGTCCATGTAAGTCTGGAACTTTTCCGAGCCTCGTAAGCTTGCTGCAACGGCAGAGAAGATTGATTGGCAGGTAATGTGGAGTAGTCTTCCAGAACGGGCACAGTGTTCACAACTGAAGATTAAGGGGTAAGGAAGTCTATGGTGTTGGTGAGGATGGCACTGAATGTCTGACGAAGGATGCAAAGTCTGGAAGGGAAGCCCCAAGAAGCCCAGTGGATTGAGGGAAATGAAGGAAGCAAGTATCTAGAAGGGGGAGGGAGTGGTGAGCTGGCGAGGCATGCTGCCTGAATACATGAATCTATTGTCCACACCAAGAGGAGGAGGGGTGGACAGAGAAAAGCTTGGCTAAACATGAGGGCTCCAGTGAATGGCTTAGCCCAGTGCTGGAGTGGTTGAAATGGGCAGCATGCTATTGGAATTTCATCTGCATCATCAGTCACATGGCCTGGAAAGAGGAATCCCCTGGTCCCATGACCAAGCTTCAGGGGCCACTGTAACTGCCAGCCACCCAGTGCTACTTGCAAGTGCAGGACCAGCAGCTGGGCGCTGGCCTCACCCACAGCTGCTCCTTCCATCTCTGAGTCACCTGAAGCCTCAGCTGGATCTATATGCACCCCGCAAGCCAGAGAGCCCAAAGCTTCAAATAATTTTAAATCAAAAGTTTAGCCTCAGGGGCCATAAGGTTAACTGAAAGTCAGCTTTGCAAAATCCATAAAACAGAATGAATAAAATAAAATGAGAAGCATGAACACAGCGGTCACTGGAAAGGGAATTTGTGCTGTCTATTATAGCCGGTCCAGACACTTAGGAAGAAAAGATAAAGACCTCAACAATTCTTTTTTTAAAAAAAGAGTTTCAAGAGATTATGTTAAATGAATATTAGCCTTTGTCTATAAAGAGAATGATCAGATGTGCCATAAAGATGACTATGAATTTGGTCAGGATTATCCTCTTCTATTTTATTAGTGACTGATATGCTAGTAAAAGATACTAAGAAAATATAAGCCTGCTTTGAAGCAAGTACATAAAAGACAACTTGGAATTTAGTAGCCATAACCCTTGGTCCTGGTTCTGAGTGTAGCAACCTTGTAAAAAAGCAAACATTTTTCAATGAGGCTAGACGGAAAATGATAGGGAGGCTCCAAATAGCATTTTTAATGTAATTGTTAAGGTCCAGTGAAGATATAAGCTTTAAAAAAAATCACATTTGCCAAGCATATATTTGGGACTTCTCTCTGCAACAGTCGTTTGAAATATGACCTGTGAATGTTAAAGCAATGCACTGAGCCACAGTCGGTTACTGCTAAGACCTTACATCAGTGTCTGTCCAATTAACTTAATATTTCCTTTAATTATACCCACACCATTAAAAGGTATTCATTTTATGGACTGTAGGATGATAGAAAGGATTACTATTCTGCTCCTATCTGTAATGTCAACTGGAAGAACTGCAGCGGTTAAGTTCCTCACACTCACAGTTCATAAATTCAAGAACAAACTCTGCCTGGCTCCCAGCCTTCCAACCTTCAAGCCTGCACCAAGGAAGTATTTAGATGGAAGAAAAAAGGCAGCTTGGTGGCTGGAAGGGCCACAGGACGTCTAGGAGACTGTGATGCAGAGAGAGCAGAGTCTTCAGGAGGGAAGACCTGCAAGAAGGTTCCGGCACAACCTGGCCTGCTCCTTTACTTCAGTGAGACAGATGTCATCTTAGCTGCTGCAGAGGACTAGGAGTGACCTCAGGGTGATCCAGGAAGGTGAGCTTTTCCTTCCTGATAAACTACATATTCACAGACGCCACACACACATATGCACACATTTCTTTCCTTTTCTTTCCGATGCATTGTAAAATGGGAAATGCATTGACAGAAAAGTGAACCTGCTCCTGGGACATGTTCGTAAGCTTAAAAGAAAGAATAAGTCAGAAAATGGCTAAAATTTGCGAGTTTTTTAGTGAAAACTTTGATGGCTTTTACTGGACGAAGCATGATATATGATAAGGAATGTTTGTTTGGTTTGGTTTATTTTCTTAATTTAGTGAACAAATATTTACTGGTACTTAATGAACAAAGAGCTGTCTTCGGATATAATCATAGTGAAGATATGACCAGTATCTTTCCTCTCGCTTACATTTTAGAAGAGAACTGTACTCCAGTTGCCTGGATCCAATTGCCTGGATCTCACAACCCTAGTAAAAGTTATTTCATTCTACTCTCTCCATAAATAAATTAGAATTAGAATACTGTTGACTGGTTCAGCACTGTTGTCTACTAATTAGTTTCTGAGGGGTTTGCTAACAATCAAAGACAAAGTTTAGTCCCACAAATGAGCTTAGGGTATAGTATCAAAATGGGCATATAAAAAGTACAGTTCACACTGCGGTGGAAGTATGTGGCAGATACAGAGGCCAAGGAGCAAGTGACAAGTTCTGTCTGCAGAGACACAGCATTGGTTTGGCCAGGCTGAGACGCTGGAGCCAGTTACGCAGTGGTGGGAGGGGAAAGAAGATTCCAGACAAGGGAAGACCTTTTTTTGCAGGTTGGTATGCAGGGACAATACCTACCAAGGACGTTTACATTTAGAGAGCAGTATCATCAAGATAGACATGTTCTCTATATCCATCTTACAGAAGAAAGAAAATTTGAAAAATGTGTAAAGTTATAGGCATTACAGCAAATCAGTACTATTTATTTTAGCTCTGGACAGAGTATCAGCCCTCATCTTGATATATAGCAGAAGAAAATCATTTTGTTTCCACTGAAGTCCCATTTTCAAAAGAAAATGCAGCTGAATTTGGTCTAAGAAGGAGGAGATGGGAAGTTAAATTTTCACTCATTGACTGAGCAACAACAGTGCTATGAATATGCATGAGAGTACTGTGTTTTTTTTATTTTCTATAACAAAAGTATAAAGATAACCAGACTAAAAACCATGTTCTGATTCCTCAGACTCAAAAGAAGAAATATCGTATATAAGTGATACACATTTGTCAAGCTGTATTTCAGTGTTAGACCATTTAATGGGCATTCAGTTAAAAATTCAAGATTTTCTGTTATGCAGTCTCAGAAAGTCTTCCCGATGTCAAACATAACAAACCCAATTAATTACCGTGTATGTAACAGCAAGTTAATTCAATTCAATGCATAATATTTTCTAGGTTTTTAGTAAACTCCCAAATTCTGAAAACGTGTCTGAGATGCTTAAGCATAGCCCTATTTCTCAACATCTTTTCCGGACCATTGAATAAATGAAGAATGGCCCCATAATCACCTTGTGTAGAATAATTTTGACTGTGTGTTCAACATCTCCTTATCACAATTATATAGTATAAATGCACGGCAAAGATTTGCATTTGGAGGAGACATTAATTTCCCTTTCTTCAGAACTATCCACCAGCTTCACTGATTCAAGTTGTTTCCTCATACAAATACTTCCTTTTCCTGAACTCAATTAAGCCAAGAAATATAGGATGTCTTTGAGGTGTTTTTAGAATTGTAAATAAATAGTACATGAAACCATATGACATTTTAGAGATAGGAACAGTGAGGTGCAATTATCAAACCTGGGCCTAAAGGAGTAACAGGATGAAGCAGTCACCAGAATGCCCGAGAGAGAGAAAGAGAGAGCTAGCTGCGCTATGCAGAGAAGTGTAGCCAGCATACTGCCTCATTCCAGTGGTGCTCCTTGTTTGGGACCCAACACAAAGGCTGAAGCCAAGGGGGACCCTCTGATGTGAAACTTAATAGGCCACCCTCCAGAGCACACAGCAGCAGACAAGAGTGGAGCAGATATCTGGAAGAGGGAAGGGAAGATACCATACACAGCGATGTACCTAAAATTTAGGACATGAAGCGTCACCTCCTGACTCTAAAGTTGCCAACAATGGATTTTGAACTCAAATTTTGATATAGTCAGCGCTAATCCTTTTCTGGAAAGCATTCATTTTCTTCTTACTGTTGGAAAGCATTATACTGGTACAGTGGGAAAAAGTCAGCAAGGTGAGCTAGACAAATATTCCAGCACCTAAATTACATCTGGAGAGTGATTTAGGCAGTTAAGAAGACAATGTGACTCTTGGGTTATGTACTTCCATGTGCTCCTCTTTCTAACAAAGTATAGAATCCATCAATAGCTGGACAATCGGTATGTTAGAATATATACCATAAAGAGAAAGCAGATTTACCAATTTATATATTCCGTAGTCAAACCTTAAGGAGAATTTGCTAGGCTGAGTGTCTCAGGCTCGGTGTCATGCTCCATTAGGCCAACCAAATGCAAGAAGCATTACCTTGAGCAAAATTTTTACTTTTAGTAATAGCTATGCATTTGGTTCGATATTTAATTATGACATTTCTTCTAAAACTAACTCTTTCATAGCCACTAAAGGTGGGTTCCAATGTGTTATGGAGAGTGTTTTATGCCTATTCCCTATATGGCCAAAGCATCTTAGTGACAAAAGAAAGAAATTTTAATAAACAATCAAGCTTGTTCAGATATAGGCTATGCATGAGAAAAGTTGAGATCTTTCTATTGTGCTGCTTACTAAATTGAAGTCTTTTAAAAACTAGTTAAAAATGAACTTTTTAACATGATTTGAAAAGTATTTTTCCCGATGGATTTGGATCTATTATTAAGATCACCCTATTTACTACGTTAAGCCAATCATGTATGTATTTTCCACAAACGAAAGTGAATTTCCATTGGCGGCTCTTTGTGTATTTGTCTATCCAACAGGAATATCTTAAAGTCAGGGTCTCTGTGGGCCTCCATCGTGATCTAACCTGGGAGCAATGGGGAATAAATGCTGTGTAGTGGCATCTCTCAAAACACAATGTCACCGACAGGCTACCAAATTACCACATTACCTGTCTTTGGAATACATTCACTTGTCAATGCTTAGGTCCAGCCTTAGGAACTTCTGAAACTTGGTGCCCTTCACAAGTGAGCAGGTATCTTTTACAGGACTGGCTATTTAAACAACAGTTGAAATCAACTATCTAAAACCAAAAAAGTCAAAAATGGCCCTTTTGTCTATGTTCTGAAGTAAGACGAGATCACAAACAGTTCTGCAGGTTAGTGAGAATAAAGCACCTTATCCTAAAGATGTGGACATAGACCTGTTGTTACCAGGGGTTCTGAGAGGTTCTGAGGTTTTATTCCCAGGGACACTGATGCATTTATAAATTTAGTTTTTAAATTTCATAGACATAGCTGATAGGATGGATTTAATTTTCAAAATTAAATCAGGTTCCTAAGTACTGCAGTTCTGAGCAGCTTTGTTGAACTTAACAAATATATTGATTTAGAATCACTTACCATAGTATTTTGTGATTCTATTCTCCCTTATTTGCATGTTTCATCAACTAATTTGTACCATCATTAGCTACCTGTATGATCTACTTTTACAAGCAGGTGCCCTTTTCTGTAATCTGATGGTCTAGCACACTGCCTTGCATCCAATAGAAAAGTGTTAAATTACTTTGTCAATTCAATCAGCATCTTTAATGGGAATTATTTGGCTGTAATTATCTCTCATTTTATGAAATACCTATAATCTTAAAAAATTGTTTCTAAAGTATTTCTATAAAACAGAACTTTCTCCATTGAAAATGTCAAGTCTTTCTTCTGAGATAAATTCTAAAATTGATTCTGTTGAAAATTTTCAGACATAGGAACACATACCACCCAGGGTGCTATATTCCAATTGCTCCTGCATGTGTTTCAAAACTCATGGGATGCACAATACTGTCACCTCCAAGAAGCCTTTCTTTGAACATACCTTTCTCTGAAATCTTATTCCATTTAGACTAAGAAGGTTGGGATAATATTTTATAAAGACTGCCTACTCCATATTATTATAAAGACTGCCTACTCCATAGGTTTAATATTTGATAATTATTTTATGTTACGTAACTATCTTCTTGGCGGTGAAATCATAAGCCTCTTTGCAGGGGAAGTAATATGCCAGATTCTTCTAAGAAGTACATCGATATCAAGGTAAATTCTGAGCAAACGAGGTATATAATAATTACTTACAAGCCCTATCTCCCTTGTTCATCTTGCCTTTTTCTAAACGAAAGAAATATTTCTGTATTTGAAAATATACACAACTCCTAGAACTCACGTTGCCTTCCTATTCTTTGGAGTCTAAGCTCAGTTTAGAGAAGAGGTTTCAGCTAACTTAATAACTCCTGCCAACTGCCTCATATCCTGCAGGGCTTTGTTGAGCAGGGCTGTAAAGCTACACCAAGACTCAGCAGGAAAATCACCATAATCAATTAGAAATATCCACCCACAGAGGCTTGCCTACGGAGACTGGCATGACCCAGCTTGGGTCATTTGCAACGTGTAAGGGAGATGGTTAGTAACATGCCATCACATAGCATCTGGTATACTCCAATTTATTCATTTTTTATAGTCCAGACCAGAGTGAAATACACAGAAAATCCTTTGGGGCTTAGATAAATTACAAATTTAAACTTAGGCAAATGAAAAATCAAAAACATAATTTAATCTTGACCCTTTAAAGATGAAACTATTTAATGCATCTTTAAAAGACAAGAAAAAGCAAGTTTCCTCAACTCCAAAGGTTAAACAGCTTTAAAAGATAGAAAGGTACATAGTTTCTCTAAAGCTATCTTTTGGTTTTCTGAGTGGTTTTTGTTTTTTCTTTTCTTTACTGTCATAAACTAGATACAAAACACCTTGGAGCAGTTAGAGGGGTGATAGAATGGAACGATTTCATTCTATTGGAATTCTTGTTTCAAAATTTTAATAAGGTCGATACTATGGAACATGTCAGCTCAGATTCAGTAAGGGCAATGGCCAAGAAGATGCTTCGCTGAACTATGAAGTAAGCAGCAAAATTAGATATTTACTTTACTGTCCCCTCAAAATTGTGTAATATGTTCAAAATTTAACTGGGCATTATATGCATGTAAATTAACATTTAAAATCTTCAGTATTTCAAAACAGTCCCATAATCTCCCAACTGAGTGTTGTTTTAACCACAGCTGTTCTATTGGAGGCCAGAAGCATTGAAACTTAAAAACACCTGAGCAAGTTTATTTACTGTAACACTACCATAATAGCAAAAATAACCCTTTGTATTTTCATCTGAAGATGTCAGAGAATTTTGAAAGTAATCTTCACAAATCCTTTCCATTTAGGTTAAGATAAATCTATGCCAAAGTGAGGCTACTTTCCACATTGCACATTTTCCTTCATGGTAGAAAAAGGGCTGACTTCTGCACCCCCAAATTGCAAGTATTGAAAGCCTGGCCTTTTCAGTTTATTGGAGAAATAAGCCAAAGGTCTTAAGGAAAGAAGTTTTTGATTTTCAGACGCAGGAAATGTACTAGAGAAATGGAAAGAAAAAGATAGTAAGTCATTTCTTAAAGCTATCATTTGTTTTGTTCCTTAAGAAATCACTATATCTGATTCTCTGATAAGAGATACTGACAACACACACACAAATGGGCACAACTCTCAGATCCCAGCAAGTTCCCTGTCTGGGCTAACAGTCCTGCTGGGAAGTAAGAGGTTTTCTTTAGTAAGCCCCTGTATACCCTTTGCCTACTTCAGGGTGGCTGTTTCCTTACTTGTTTGTGCATAGCATCTTTCCCAATGAAATCTACAATTTATACAAAATCATAGAATTGAATCCAGCAGAGGGTGAGTCTGATGTGTGCATTAACTTAAGAATACCCGTCTCAGTATCATGAGAGCCAGTTCAAGAAAACAGGGTGCCCTGGTTGCATTTACTCTGTGGGAGACCAACAGGAGTCAGTCTCCTGGGAGCCACACTCACACAGAATGGGACTAGGACTTACTCTCAGTCTGTGTTTTTCACTTGGTTCTCTCCAAATCAGAGACTGGGCCAGATTAACCATACCTGAAATTTTGTGACTTCAAAGAAAACAGATCAAGATCAAAACCAGCTGTACCACCATTATCTAATGAATAGCTTACTGAGAGTTATATATGATACATATTGCACACATATAGGCACACACAACAAAGTAAAAAGAATCAGAGCCAATTATTTTAACATTGTTATTTACAGTTTTTTAAAGCTCTCTTTTAAATCCTTGGTCAGGAGCAGGCTAGAAAATAACCTTGCTTGCATTTAGACTCATTTTCTTTTTTGTCTCATCTAATTTATCAGCCTTTGTTGCTCTTCTGCCCCTCCCACCCCAGGGTAATTCGGAAATAGACAGCTTGTGCACCAGACGGTCCCTTTCTTGCACTGGGCTTTGGAAGGTTATTGCAAAGAATTATCTCCCACCTAAACTTTTTCTAAATACTCAGACATCTTAATCCATCACATGCCAATGGCTCTTGACTTTTTTCCTTCTAATACCAATCCATTCAATGGCTGGAAGTAAAGGGGATGTTTTCTCCAATGCTGTCTGCAGATGTCCTCTCCATCCACAGGGTGCTGCAGTACTTACTCTACATTTTGAAGGATGAGACCAATTTTCAGGTTGAGAGTTAGCTGAAAGAATCTCCCCATCTTCTTAAAAAAAATGTTTACATCTGCAATAGTACTTACAAAATCCTCTTGAACCACCAAAGTAACATACATCTATTCTTCTGTTTCCCTGATAGTTTCCTATTTCATATCCCTTGTGTAGAATAGATCATCACACGATTTTTCTTCCTATGCTTTGCCTTCCATTGAAAAAGTTGCTTTGCAGAACAAATTTAAGTTTGCGTATCAATCTCTTTCAAAGTTCATGTGTAAGATGTAGTTATGCTTTTTACTTTATACACATAAATATTGACCACTTTATGTATTTTGATGTGACATTGATTTTTGTATTAATGGTTTCTTAAAATTTTTCAGTGCCACCTCCTTGATCAGATGCTAAAGAAAGAAAACAAGACAGGAAAAAATAACCCCACAACAATTAAATAGTTATTTTATTTTTAATGATGGAGGTAAAAATTGACATGTGTTTTCTTTACTATTTGTTTTACTTCTAAGTTTTATTTTTACCAACAAAGACTGCTTTTGTAACAATAAGATAACTCAAAAATTACTTTTAGTTTAAAATAAAACTTCTAATATGGGAAGTTTATATACTCCAGGCAGGGAATTGGAGAAGAATTTTCTGGGGAATCTTAGAAAGAAGAATAAAATCTAAGACTAATGATGCTGGAGATCTCCTTCTCCTGTAGCTCCTCAACTCCCTCCAAAGTGCCTTCATAGTGTGCATCCCTGCCTTAGCTCCCTACGTTTTGAGGGCTGATTCTGGTGTTATGCCTTATATTAATCATTCACTAGAGCCTGTAATGTGCGTGTGCTGCATGAGGCAGCAATAGTCAGCATTTTCTTCAGACATGATTACTGCCTCGTGACATGATAAGAGGCCTGAGTTTCTGCACAAAAGCAAATGCTGCCCAGCTCCCACATGGTGGGCTCTCGTGGTGGGAGTCTGGAAGCCATAAAGATAAGAACATTCCCAAGGTCCAGCCCTGTGAGATGGTTGGTAGTCAATGACGGATAAGACTCCTCAAGGGAGGGGCAACCTAAGACAGACACAACCATGGGGGCCGGCCGCTGGAAGGGAGAGAGAACAAGAAGTTCTTCAGATGGCTGCATTGTTCTATGTTACTTATCTCGGCCTTGGCTTTTGAGCTATGTCTGGTGCCTTAAGTAACCATTTTGAGGTCTGAAATTATAGGACCATTGTTCCCCTGTGAAACAACTCTGGAATTAATGTTTATCATTGCTATGCTCAGATGCTCACATACAAGGAACTAACCTTGGGTCTGGAAGGTATAAAAATAAAGAGACCAGTGCATTGGGCACTCGAGTCATGTATTATCCATGTGTGTCTGTGTCGTTATTTTATGTTCTGTGTCCATCCCCTGTCCTGTAATTGGGCCATGTCACCTACCTGCAACGAGCAGTGGCTTCAAACATTACCTAGACAGACAGCCCACACATAAACCTTCCAGAAATACCTATGACAGTGTATATTCAGATTTTGAAGACAGTCCTCCAAAGGAGACAAAATCCATACAGATGGCCTTTATCAATAGCAGGGCAGAGTGGTTTAGTTTTTCAGAGATGTAATTTCAGACTTCTCCATTCAAAACCAGAATTCTCTTAAGACATAACTATAAAATTATTTTCCAGGACAAGAGAAAAATATCTCTCAAAGATGGATTCTTCCTTGTGATAGTTAACTGTGTGTGTGAGTAGATAGTTAATTATATATGTGTATCTGTCCACATACACACACACATCCCATTGGTTCTGTTTCTTCAGAGAATGCTAATACACTCCTCTCAGAAAGCAAACAAAAAAAATTATTATTTTTAATGAACAGTTTTCTGGTCTTTCCTCAACTCAGGTTCAAAATATTTTCTGGGTCACCTTGTTACATTAATATAAACAACTACCAACTAAATCTGATATTCTAATAAGCATTCATGTTTTGGGGCCATAGACTGTAAAGAGACAGGCTTATTTATAAAGGACTCTAAGGATATGGAAGGAGAACAGGGAAAGAAAAATAACCAGAGGGATTTTCATAAATGGTTTAAGTCCTCTATTTCAAACCAGGCAGGGAGATTAGTTGCCTTCTCTGGAGGGAAGACTCTCATATTGATCATGTAACAAAAATCCGATGTACTGAAGGAAGTAATGCCAAGCAAGTAATATTATGGAACATATTTGATAAATGCATGTCTCTTAGCAATTTCACATTGTGAAATGAGATTGAAATACACAAGAAATGGGATTAATAGCCTGGCTTGAAATGTGGCATCTTGAAAAATGGCTGATGGCCATGTCAAGTATGACTGCAATTCTCAGTAAGCTGCTTTCCATAGCAAACACTTGTAATTTGTTACTCACTATGGTTAGTAAATGACACTGGACCCTTTCATCGTTGTTGCTGTCATTTGCATTTTATTATCAAACATTATACATTGGAAGAACTGCTTAGGAATCTCATGTAGGAGATATTCTATGACTTTGTACGTAACTACAAAACATTTGTGAGCCCACTCTTTCTCAAAGATACTTAGGTAATAAATTAAAATAAATACTCGTACTAGGCTGATATAAATTATCTCTCCTTAACTTCAAGCTCCTTAAGAAGTTCTATTTTTTCTCTGTAAAAACAAAGATAATATCTATGTCACAGAAGTGTCCTGAAAACCAAACCACATAATGTATGTTAGGCACCTGTGGTTATGCCTGGCAGTTGATATGCATTCAACAAATGACAGCTATTCTTTTTATGATGACCTGCCTATGAGCTCTGCCAGTGTCTAAAGGACCATGGAGAGCCTGTCCTCTTTGACAAAACTCTACATTTAATTCTGTGAATGGCTGTGTTCTTTGGTGTTAGTCACAAGTCTCCCTCTGTCCCAGCCTATCTTCCCAACTTCAGCTCTTCCTGTCACCTATACTCCAACAAACCTGAGCCTCTTGCCAGCCACCCAACACACCCCAAGCTTTCTCACTGCTGTTCCCACTTGTCTCGCTATGGTAGATGCCTGCCCGAATGCCCTGCACCCTATAGAATTCCCTGCCGAGAGCTTGCCATTTGTTCATGGCCCAAATCAAATGCTACATCCTCCACGAAGCCACCTTCTTTATTAGCATGTTTCTTCTCTTTCTTCTTTTAAATCCCTCCAAGGAAGGCCCTCTTACAGTGCTATCCTTTTCTGCTATACTTTTTACTACTGTAGATCATAAGCTCCTTGAAGATAGGGGTTTTGTGCCACACATCTTTCATTTTCCACTATAATTTGACATAATATTTTGTTTATACAAAGTGCTCGAATATTGTTTGACTTGAATGGCAAACTCCACATATAAGATAATATTTTAATATATTCTGTAACAATGATATTAATTATATCATCCAACTTGGACTTGAGTTCATAGCATCTGGTGCACAGTTTGTGATTATTAATGTTAAATAAGAATAAAATCTTTCTCTAGGCAGGGGGTCCCACTCATCAGGGGCTGGTAGCTATGCTTGGAATATTTTATTTATGACATACCAGCATGTCTATTTTCTTTCTTCAACAAAATGAAAAATGTTTAACTTTTTAAAAATTATTTAAAGTTGAAATTTCTATCCTTGCTATCTGTGAACTCTAGATATGTTAAGTTACATTCCATTCCTGGTTCTCCTACGTTTATTGCCTGTCCTCTCTGACTGTCATAAAGTAAAATGAATTGAATTTACCATTGGAAAAATTCACCGTGGATGGCAAGAGAGAAGGAAAAAGAATTTAAACACTGCATTTTCCTGGTAGACTTGTCTTCACGTAGGGAATCCACTGTAATTACACTCAATAACTTGGAAAATCTGACTGCTGTATTTCTCATATTTTATTCATTCTGTGAGTCAGCTCACAAAAATGTCTCTTTGAGGTTAACAAAGAAAAACTAACAATGCTTCCTCCAGGCTCCCAGCAGTTAAGCATGGTGTCTTCTTTTCAGAAGGAGTATACGTAAACAAAGACCATCACCATAGAGTTACTCCCTTTCCATTCTCTTTCAACTCTTCTCAGTACTTCTGAATGTTTCAAGGAAAAAGTCTCCACTTGGGATCAGTACCTTTTTTAATAAACTCTCTAACTAATGTGCTATGCTTCCATTTAAAAAGAAAGAAAAACAAGGGGGGGGACAAGCCTCAGGTGCAGAAGCTTCAGGAAGGCAACAGTATACAGAAAGAATTTAAGCAGATTGTTTTATTTTCATTGGGCTTATTTTTATAATTATCATCTATATATAATGATTTGGGTTTTCTAGTAAAACTTGTTCTAACATCCATTTGTGTAAGTATAAATAGTGAATCAACTGAAGGAAAACATTAAGTATATAGGGAAAAGAATACAAGACAAAAATCATGGATATGACCATAAATCTGGCCGAAGTCTGGGAAAGACTAGGAAAAAGTTTACAGAAGAAAGGGAAAAGTTTAGAATGGATTCAGAAAATAGTGAATATGCCTTCAAAACCACAGAATGCCTTACTCCTCTCCACCTGGATTTCTTTTTTTTCTAAAGCATTTGCAATTTCCTTCTTCATTGCTGCATAGACTTATCTGGAGTCTCAAGTAAATCTAGACCCCCTAGCAAAAATTATAAAATACTGTCCAGCTTACCCTAAATTCCCTCACGTTAATTGCATCATTTTCATACATTCCTTTTTTCTATACTATATTATAAACTCTTTGAAGGTAGAGACCATGTTTTCTGTTTAGAAAATGTCTGAGGTTAATGCCTACATTTGTAGGTGCTGATTAATTCCGAATACATTTATAGCAATTCAGACTTTTAAAAAATCCAAGTGATACATCCATTCAACTGTTACTTCTTACAAGATTTGGTGAAAGACATTGAGAACTGAGTTCAGTGGAGAAGATCACAAGCCTAGTGTTGGACCCACATCATGACATTTAGAAGATAGAAGGGATATACAATATGCACTAGTCAAACTCCTTAATTCAAGAAAACTGAAGTCTAAGTAGATGAAGATCACATATCTAAGTGGTCATAGTTCCTAGAATTATTCTAAACTTTAAAACTAGAAGTGAACATAATTCCTCGTTCATGCTGCATCTTCACTGTAAGATTATTTATTCAATAAATATTTATTGAACACTTGCTGAGTAGGTGCCAGGCATTCAAAATAATTATGTGAACTCTGCCTATAAGCTGCTTAAAGTCCAGAGTCTAATACATGCTATTATTAGGTAACACTGTGAAAAGAATGCTCAAAAGACCTTCAGAGTTGTTTTAATAATAAAAAGCCATATGAAATGTCAGAGTGAGTCAAGCCTTCTGATATTAATACACACTCCTTATCTTGAGAAAAGCTAGTATGATTCACACAGAAGCTGTCTAAAAACTTTTTCCTCTGCAAAAAAAGCTGTCAATAAGCCAAGCATTATGCCAATTCAGGGTGTTTACCTTTCTGGAATTTTGTGGGGGCAAAATTGTGTTTTTTATGCAGTATGCTTATTAGTATTTTAAGAGTCAGCAAGATTACCAACTTCCTGCCTCTGAAGGTTGGTCCACGCTTATCTGTCTCTTTAATGGTGACAGGAACCATCTAATATTAACATCATTTCTATTCAAAGACAAATTGATATTCAATTCTGATATTCTCATGTCTGCTCATCATCATCACTCAAACACTTGTCAGACTTTATTTTGCATCTGTCTTTCCAAGCACATTCCCTGATCTACACCTCCTGCAACTAATATTCATCATGATGATGTCACTGTTGGTATCTAGGAGATTTATATATGATGTATTCACCATGGCCTCCTACTTTTAACTCTAGCTAGTTGTCTATCTTATTGAAAAACTAACATATATGTGTGTATATTATGTGTGTGTGTATGTAAAATAAAAATTTTAACCAAATCTCAAAGTTATTGGAAGTTTTTAAAACATTAACTTGATATCTTGGAAAAATTATGAGTTTAAGAAAGAAAATAAAATTGCAAAATTATTTGGAGATTTTTTTCTAGTTGAAACAAATTTCTAAGAGTAACTGAGATTATTTGCATATAGATAAAGTAAGATAGAGAATTAAGGTAATAGTCTAAAGATATTAGAACAACTCATGTATCAATTATATTCCTATTAATTTAGATAATTGCTTAAATTTTTCAAAAAATTTTAATTGATACATAGTAATTGATACATAACCTTTGTCTATATTTATGGGATACATATGATTTTTTAATGCATGCACAGAATGTATAATGATCGAGTCAGGATATTTGGGGTTTCCATCACCTCAAACATTTATTATTTCTTTGTACTGGGAATATTTCAAATCTTCTGTTCTAGATATTTTGAAAAATACAATATATTATTGTTAAATATAATCCCCCTATAGTGCTATTGAACACTAGAACTTATTGAGCAACATATATATATATATATTTTTTATTTCGGCATATTATGGGGGTACAGATTTTAAGGTTTCAATAAATGCCCATTTCCCCCCAAAAGTCTGAGTCTCCATCATGACCATCCCCCAGATGGTGCACATCTCACTCATTATGTATGTATATACCCTCCCCTCTCCCCCCTCCCACCTGCCCAATACCCTATTACTGTAGTACCCATGTGTCCACTTAGGTGCTACTCAGTTAATACCAGTTTGCTGGAGAATATATCTGGTGCTTGTTTTTCCATTCTTGGGATACTTCACTTAGTAGTATGGGTTCCAGCTCTAACCAGGAAAATATAAGATGTGCTATATCACCATTGTTTCTTAGAGCTGAATAGTACTCCATGGTATACATATACCACATTTTATTAATCCATTCTTGGATTGATGGGCACTTGGGCTGTTTCCACAGCTTTGCAATTATGAATTGTGCTGCTATGAACATTCGAGTGCAGGTGTCTTTTTTGTAGAGTGTCATTGGATCATTTGGGTAGATGCCCAGCAATGGGATTGCTGGATCAAATGGTAGATTCACTTGTATCGCTTTAAGGTATCTCCATATTGCTTTCCACAGAGGTTGAACTAGTTTGCAGTCCCACCAGCAGTGTAGGAGTGTTCCTCTCTCTCCGCAACCACGCCAGCATTTATTGTTTGGAGATTTTTTGATAAAGGCTATTCTCACTGGGGTTAAGTGATATCTCATTGTGGTTTTGATTTGCATTTCCCTGATGATTAGAGATGTTGAGCATTTTTTCATATGTTTGTTGGCCATTCTTCTGTCTTCTTTAGAAAAGTTTCTGTTCAAGTCCTTTGCCCACTTTTTAATGGGGTTATTTGATTTTTTTCTTCCTGATTTTCGTGAGTTCTAAGTATATTCTAGTTATCAGTCCCTTATCGGATGCATAGGATGCAAAAATTTTCTCCCATTCTGTAGGTTGTCTGTTTACTTTCATGACTATTTCTTTGGCTGTGCAGAAGCTTTGTAGTTTGATCATGTCCCATTTATTTATTTTTGGAGCAACATATTTTATATGTGTAGAATTTACCTAATAAAAGTTAGGTTTGTCTATGTCTGGAAATGTCATAAAATGATTTTTATCCCTTTCTTCTCTTCAATTAAATTGGTAATTTAGGAAGTGTTATTAGTCATTGGGCAGATATGTTTTGAACTTACATATTTTTTTGTTATCGCCAAATCCAAAACATTTCCATCTGAATTTTGATACTTTGGGTTTAATTGTCACTATTTACAAAGTTCTAAAAGTAAAGTTCCAAAAATGGTTTCATTGCTGAATATTATGAAAAGTTTAAAGAAGAATTAACATGAATATTTCTCAAATTCTTCCAAAAAATAGAAAAGAATGCATCCCAAATCATTCTATGAGGCCAGAATTACCCTGATACCAAAGTCAGACAAAGGCACCACAAAAAAATAAAACTACAGACAAATATCCCTCATGAATATATATGCAAAAATCCATAACAAAATATTACAGAATCCAGTAGCATATTAAAAAGGTTATGTACCATGACCAAGTGGGATTTATCCCAGGAATGCAAGGGTGGCTCAACATACATTCGTCAATCAATATAATACACCAGATTAATGGAACAATCATCTCAAGTGATGCAGAAACAGCATTTGAAAAAACTCAACACACTTTCATGATAAAAACACACAGTAAAGTAAGAATAGAAAGGAATTTCCACAACATGAAAAAAGGTATTTATGCAAAACTCACAGCTAACACCACAATCAATGGAGAAAGACTGAAATCTTTCCCCCTAAGATCAGTAACAAGACAAGGATGATGCTTTCACTGCTCCCATTCCATGTCATAATAGAAGTTCTAGCCAGGGAAATTAGGCAAGAAAAAGAAATAAAAGGCACACAAATTGGAAAGAAAGAAGTAAAACTATATCTATGCACAGAACCCATGATTTTATATGTAGAACATGCTAAAAAAAATCCACTAAAAATCTATTAGAGCTAATAAACAAATTCAGCAACGATAGAAAATCAACACACAAAAATCAGTTGTGTTTCTATAAACCAACAATGAGCAATTCAAAAATGAAATTAGGAAAACAATTCTACTTATAATAGCATAAAAATAATGAAATGTCAAAGGGGGCTTTACTTGTACACTGAAAACCATAAAATATTGATGAAAGAAGTTAAAGACCTAAATAAATGGAAAGACATCCTGTGCTTATTTGATTGGAAGACTTAATATTGTCAAGATGGCAATACTCCCAGAGTGATCTACAGATTCAGTGCAATTCCTATTAAAATATCAATGATCTTTTTTGAAGAAATAGAAAAGCTAATTCTAAAATTCATAAGGAATTGGAAGACAACCAGAATAATCAAGATAATATTGCAAAAACAGAACAAAACAACTTACTGTGAAGTTTTAGTAATCAAAATAGTATGGTACTGGCATAAGGACAGACATTTAGACCAATGGAATAAAGTAGCCCAGAAATAAACCCTTGAGTACATAATCAAGTGATTTTCAAAAAGGATACAGAGACCACTCCGTGAAGAAAGAATGTCTCTTCAACGAATAGTGCTGAGACAACTAGATATTCATATGCAAAAGTATGAAGTTGAATCTTTACCTTACAACCATATATAAAATTTAACTAATAATGGATCAGAGACTTAAATATAAGAGCTAAAACTCCAAAACATTTAGAAGAAAATATAGGGAGAAATATTGATGACCTTGGATTTAGCAATGGACTCTAACATATGACACTGAAAATATAAGCAACAAAAGAAAATACAGAAAAGTTGAACTTAATCAAAATTGAAACTTCTGTGCATTAAAGGATACTGCTAAGAAAGTGAAAAGATAATGTACCTACTAGGAGAAAATATTTGCAAATTATATATCTCTGATGAGGGTCCAATATCCAGAATATATATATAATTTTCAAAACACCACAATTCAACAATAAAAAGACATACAATCCAACTTAAAAATAGACAAAGGATTTGAATAGACATTTATTCAAAGAAGATACACTTGTGGCCAACAAACAGATGAAAATATGTTCAAAACCATTAGTCATTAGGGAAATGCAAATCAATAAACTGAAAATAACAATGTTGGTGAGGACATTCAGAAATTGAAACCTTTGTATATTGCTAGTATACAAAATGGTATAGCCACTGTGGAAAATACTTTGCCTTGTCCCCAAACATTAAACATAGGGTTACCATATTACCTAGCAATTCCATTCCTATGCACATAGTCCAAAGAATTGAAAACAGATATTCAGACACATACTTGTACATAAACATTCATATCAGCACTATTAACAATAAACAAAAGATGAGGAAAAAAACTTCCATCAATGGATGAATGGATACACAAAATGGAGTATATCCATATAATACCATTTTTTTCAACTCTAAAAAGGAATAGCCTGTAATATGAGTTAACCTTGAAAACATTATGTTAAGTAAAAGGACTCAGACAGAAAAGGTCATATATTATATGATTCTATTTATATGAAATGTCTGGAAAGAGAAAATTCATAGAGACAGGAAACAGATTAGTGATCACCAGGTCTATGCGGAGGGTAGACTGGAGAGGGGCTGCTTATTGAGTACAGGGTCTCCTTTGGGCTGATGAAAATGTTTTGGAACTAGATAAAATTGATGGTTTCATGACATTGTGAATATACTAGGTACCACTGAATAGTACATATTAAAATGGTTAATTTTATGTTATGTGAATTTCACCTCAATTTAAAAAAAAACCCTACCCATCGAGTTTTTTTAAAAGATCTTTTCAAAATTAAGTTAAATCTAATAACATGTCCCAAAACTCACAATTTCTAAATATCTCCACAATCATTTGTATGAGCACTTTGTTTTTTGTTGTTATTGTTGTTGTTGGGTTTATTTGGAAATGGGGGTTTTACTTCATTAGTAAGTCAAGCCAAAGATGCAACAAGGTAGTGAATCTACGAAATACAAAGCAATCTTCTGAGTTTCCCTGAAGATAAATCTGTAACAAAATAGAGCCACCAGATCTGGGATATTATTTAAAACTCTACCATTTGACAATTTACTCATCTAATGCTTTTGTATACTAGCCTAATTTTACTACTTAGATTACAAGTTATTAGGATGAAAGCACAGCACTTGTCACTGCTTTAGGGTTCCCTTATATCATGCTGGAAATAACCGTGTTGTAAAAACCATCTTTGGTTGATAACCTAATGTTCTTCCCTTTTGAAAATAACTAAAGTGGAATCTTTTATTTCAATCAGAAATTTTTGAAATGTCTTTAAACTTTTGTTCAGAAAATTAAAGAATAGCAATTGATATACCTTACTGTGTCCTGAAACGGCCAGCTTCTGACTTACACAGAGGAAAATCTTAAGGTCACCTCTTACATACAGTCTCACTAAAGGAAAATCACTGACTTAGATATTTAAGGTTTAAAACCACACTCTTTCAGAAGCTCTCAAATCACTTAAGCAAAACTAGGAACAGCTTTCATGCAATCAGCACATTTGTTTACACATCCACCGTCTTAATTCTTCAACATAACTTTGAAACACTAACCTTGACAGTTTTTGAAAAGGTGCCTTGTTTCAACATAAAACTATGAGAACACCCATAATGTGGCTGTTTCCTTTCAAAAGAAGGAATGCAGGCAAATTTTTTTTTCTATTTAAACAAATGCTATTGTTTTATTGCCAATTCTGCTTTAAAAGTACCCATTAATGAATCCAGCAAACTTATTAGGTATTTTTAATCAGTTAATGCTGTCAGGACTTGTTATAAATTCTTATGTACCATATGAAAGTTCCTCAGTTTCTAGACATTCTTTGAACTTGTAGCTACATACCTAACGATTTATTTCCAGAATGCTGCTTTAATGTTGAATAGCTCGTTATGTTATGGTAGAAATTCCTTAAAACAGAACAAAAACTAGTTTCTTCAGTTTCATTTCTTGAAATTGATGATAAGTTCGTATTACTTCGTCTCAGTATTATTTCAACTTCTCAATCTGTATATGCCTGCAAATGGCACATTAAATATTAACTCCACTCAGTTGTAGCCACTTGGAAATACCAGCAAATACCTCTTCCAGTCTACACAGAACAAGGGCTTTTTCCCAGAAACAACTCAGTCTGAAATTCATGTAAAAACGTTACATGTTAAAAGTTAACATGTTAAAGTTACATGTTCAAAGTTCATGTTAAAAGTTAACATATGATTTTCCACTCATTTATGTCAGTCTTATGGAAGTTCTGGTGTGTTTGAACTGTGTTTGCTCTCAAAAATTTCAGTTTGATTACCTAAAAGATATTATTCAAAAATGTTTGATGTTTTAGTTGCTCAATTAATTTGTTATTGTAAGAAACATAAAACTATAATGCCACCTGAAAATGAACTAAAAAGAAATTCAAAATACTAGACGTGCACAGTAGAGCCAGATGGAGCTGTTATTCACATTTATCCCATAAAAAGATAGTCTATTACTTCAGCCTGCGTACACATACCTTCGATTTTTTCCTTCTTGGATTCACAATCACCTATCATCTGTGTTATAACCATGCTATAGCCAAAAACAAACAAAAAACTCACAAAGTTAAATTCAAGATTCTGAAAATCATATTTTAACAAAATGTTTGGTGCCCATTCTCATTTTCTAAAAACAAAAAGTTAAAAAATGAGATTGAGAAATTAGTACTTCGGTCATTCATTGTCATTCACTTAGCCACAAAATATTTAGGCATTGTATTTGCATCACGTAATCAACATCATATTAAATGCTCTGGAGAATATAAATGAAATCAACAATGTATGCTCAGTCTCCGCAGTATAAGCAATAAAATTACTTCTCCCTATGCAAACTCTGGGTAGGTGTTGATGTGCAACAATATTGCCAAAAGAGGAAAAGAAAGGAACAATCTAGTTTCTAAATACAAGCTTTGTACAACAGGTATTTTTCAGCAAGCAGACCATAAAAGGCCATTCATCCGAAAATCCCCATTCTAAAATAATTGACGGCAATTAAAAAGATGAAAACCTACTAACTCAGGTTAATCATCAAAAGGATATGAAAATTACCCCACAAGTCAATATTGGCCCTAAAAACTACCGACCCTTCCTAGCGTACACAGGCCTCTCCTCTTTTTGGTAGGCCATTAACCTTCCCCCATAGAAGGCAATCTCCACATTGCATACTACTTACAATGTTTTACCTTGAATGATTTAAACTAGTAGTCCTGCGATGCCAGGTAAATAACATATCATCAATCAACACTAGCAATCAAAGTCAAGTATAAAAAGGTACTAAAACATGCCTCATTTATAACGAACTGAACAACCACACATCTTTTGCCTTTGACATTTTAGAGAAGTAGCAATGACACCAAATTGGAGGAAGAAGAAGAACTTCAAGATAAGCAATATCCAAACCAATAAGCTGCTATAGGGAAAAAAATAAAAAACTAGAGAAGATAGTAATGTTTTGACTTTAAAATTAACAAATCTTACAAAGTTTATTTTTTACTAGGGATTATATACAAGAGAAGGTATAATACGCAAATGATAGAGTTTCTCAGATATTTTTAGCTAATCATGACTGTGCAATCTACTTTATTTTCAATACAGTTTATCAATAATGCCCATAGTGACATATCACTTGAGTTACAAAAATTTTCCTAATCTGAGAAATCTCCTTCTAACTCTAGCAACTCCCTGTAATATATACCACTGCACAAACCATTGTTAGGAGCGTGATCATTATGGGAAAACTTTGTATCACCAGTGAATTTTAAATAACACAGGAAATGTAACTGTCTATAATCTTGTTTTACAGCATTTCTGAACTGTGCACTAGCAAAGTGCTACAAAAATCCATTATATTTAGAGATTAAGGGGGAGCAGCATTAGATTGTCAACATTTCAAGCTGTGAATCTATGTAAAGAAAAAAAAAGACATTGTGAAGCAATGGCATAGACCATGACTCCATTCGTATTCATTGTGCTCCGTTTTCAAATTCACTGGACAAACATGACTGAGATATTTCTTGCAATTTCTGCAGGGGGAAAAATGCATCCACCATTCAATTCTCACAGAGTCCATTTCCTTTCAAAATGATTGGAACGTAATCATGCTCTATCCGTTACTGAAACCCCGGCATTATGTAGTCCACTGTAAACTAGAGAAGTTGAGGATCAGCTTCTTTAAGAACAAAATCAAAGAAATGTGTGGGCCGATTATACTTTTGGTGAAAATATTTGGCTTAAGACCAGACACCTTGAGTTCCTACCTGCAAAGACAGGACGCACCACAGGAGTGGATGCTAACGGAAATGCTTGAACTTGGGCCAGGAGAGATAACACAGCCAGAGAACAAAAGACAGACTTTTGAGCCAAAAGGTGTAGTACCAAATAACTCTTACAGTAAAAGTTAGATAGTTTTTATATAAACACATTCACGAATAAGAAAACCAAAAGGAATTTTTGCTCCCAAATTTGGAGATAGCATGGAGAAAAGACACAAAATTAGAAGTAGAAGAGTTTTTACAGAGATGAAAAAGAAGCCTCTTTCTCTTCAAAGAGTTTGAAGATGGCTTGAGTCAAATAGGATAGCATGCAGTGGATATGTCACTATGACAGGAACGAGTTAGACGAAAAATAATACCTGGATGCAACCAGAATCCCCACTAACACTGATACAAAGTGGAAAGTCTGTGATTTCCATGATGACTAAATACACAGCACTCAGCATGAGCCATTCAAGGTCAAAGTCAAAGACTAATTAACTGATTTGAATTAGTGCTTTATTCTTTGACGATTAAGTGCATAATGACACTTCAAAGTATTAGTTTTTATTTAAAACAGAACAGAAAGGTCTTTAATGCAATTATTTCACAAACTACTCATAAGCACAATGACTATTGTGCTAAAAGGTGCAAATATGTCAAGTGCTGTGTGATAATGGCCCCATAACATTCTGGGAAGGTGGAAAAGTCATTTTGCATCCTCGCAGTCAAGCATAGCACATAGCTACCTTTAGATGACAGAGGAGCTCTTAGAAAATTTCTCCATATCACATTTAGTAACAATACCCAAAAGACTTTTTGATACTCTATACACTGCCAGTACAATCCTTCCAGAGACTGTCATTAACCCTTTACTACATATAGAGGGGAAAAATTCCCTCTATACTGCATATAGAGGGAAAAAACTGAAATATTGAGAGCTTCTATTTGACCCAGTCTAAAGCCTTGTACACTCCAGCAGGTCTTTGGGTTAATTTCCATGACAAATCCATCCACTATACAGTATTTCAGTTATCTTTGCTTCATTGCACACTGGAAAAATGTCTGCAGAATCTTGGGTGAACTGCTATAACAGGATTTGTAACATTTGTGGATTACATTTTAAATTGGTTTTGCAGCCAAAGCATATTGGGGACTTACTGTGAAGCCAAATAATGACAAAGACTTGTGAATCTATAATCAATAAATTCTATGTAAAATTAAATTGAAGATTGTAAAACTACAATCACAATGTGCTAAATTGTTTCCTAATTGTATACAGCAAATATTACAACCAATAAATTAAAATATTTTGTATATTCAAGTGTAAGCAAAAGTCTTGAGATTTAGGTATCATGCTTTCTGATATTAAACAACCTCTTGCGATCTAAACAGTAACTTATTAAAGAAAAAGTTCCTTACTAAAGGAACACTCAGCTTTTCATCCTCTGAATTCCTTAAGTTTATTTAACTGACAGATTTTGGGAAAGCTGATCTTACTTTCAGATTATTTTTTCCTCTAATCTCTCTACTTACATTAAGAAAAGTGAGGGAATAGTGCTGATTTTCAATCAATTCAAATAAAAAGTAGTTTTTCTTAAAGTAGTTATCCATTTCAGAAAAGAAATTTGAAAATAGAATTATTCATTTTCCCATTTCTTCATTTCTATTTGCAAATGCAAATGAAACCTAGAGGTCTTTTTTTCTATTTTACAATATAATTTGAGAATGAAAACTACTTACTGAAGCTCATATATGTTCAGGATATTCAATATATATTTAACATATTAAGTATATTAAACATATTAAGCATGATTTTACATTTTGTATACTTGACACTATTATTCCAATTCTAAATTAGACGCAAGCGGTCTCACTTGAATCTTTTGAAAGTATAGGTCTTTGTGATTTCTATGGAAATCTTTATCTCAACAGAACATTTCTTCAACTATTCTCCAAAGATCTCACATTGAAACTGATTCAACAAGGACTATCACAAGTTTGTAGATTGCTGATAACAGTAACTTCTAGATTATTCTTCAAGAGAAGACCTACAGATAGTTCCCCAAAACCTCTTATTTTCTCAAGAGAGTAAAATCTATTTTACTTGTTTCCTGTGAATATAATATAAAGAGAAGAACCTTTACTGAGTTAACCTTCATGTTACTAAAATAACTGCATGAACAGGTAAAGAAATAGAAATCCCTTTAGTGATGGATATTATTGGTTTTTGTTATATTTCTTGACTCTGGATAGCTTAGTAAAGTTGATGAAATAGGATTTCCCCTCGTAGATCAATATTTCCATGGTTATGTCTTGTCACAAGAAGCAAATATAGAAGGATATGATTACCCATCTCTGTTCCTCCATGCTATCAAAATCTAGTAAATGAGATCATTTTAACTATTATCAAACCATATAATATGCAGTATTCAATTGGTTTTGACCCACCAAATCAGCAATTTCAACTTAATAACCTGATCTCACTCAATTTCTGCTTTACTGAGATCCTTCCATCCTATTGTCAATATATGATCCAAAAGGCTTCCTTAAAAAACAGTGGATTCAAGGTGCATTATTCCACTCTGAGACCACACTACAGTGAACTCCTGAAAACAAATGAAGGATAAATGGTTCAAGCGTAAAACCATTCACTTCCATTCCAAAGCGGAGAGTCCTAATTCATTCAGAGACAGTAAGTGGAAAGATATAAGTACCACAAGATAACATTCTGGAGGGCATCAACAGAATAACTAGCTTGACCCTAATTATACCATACAATTAAATTAGAATACCAGTTCATAAATCTAAATTAAAATATTGTCCTAAGAAAATTAAAAGAGAAGGAAAGAAGAAGGTTATAACAAATGATCACTGAACAATGAATAGGTTACACAGGACATATCTTCATGTTAAAAATCAAAAGGATGAGCCCTGCACCCTAGTGATGCCTCAGAGCAACATGAAAAAAATCACACAGTTTTTATCTGCCAAAAAATCTAAATAAATAGAAATCAGTTCATTTAATTAAGCTCATGTCTATTCTTTGTGGATTTAAAAAATGTATTAATATTATGTAATTTAAACATGGTCTGTCCTGGTAGGCTTGACTCTAATTCTCATTACACGTTTGGCTATTCATTCTTCTCTCCTACACCAGGCTAATCATGCCCAGTAACTAGTACATCTCATGGTTGTATGTTTTTGGAGGAAGAATCTCTTAATTATTTTCCAAATTCCTATAGCAATGTTGTCAAAATAATAGGAGAAATTATGAAACAGCTTTTAGAAATGTATTATTTTTAAGTACCATTTGTGGCTATTTTAAAATATGTATAAAACACATTATGCTCCTATGTTCAACATTAGGCAAACAACTTTATGTATATTTTCAATATTATCTTACACTAATTGGTGTTAAATTGACCTTTTTTCACTGCCCTTGTATTTTTCATTTGATTTTTAATGCCAATCTGTTTTGTGCTCAGATTGTCAAGTCTACTTTTTGTATGAGACAACATGAATATGTGTGTGTGTGTGTGTGTGTGTGTGTGTGTGTGTGTATCCCATTATTAAGCAAAACAATAAATAACCTAATGGGAAAAGATAATGTACATATAGGCAATTTGTAGGAAAAGAAGTACTCATGACCATAAACATGTTAAAAATGTTTAACCTATTTAACCTTGACAGTATTCAGAAATGCAAGTTAAGACAATGAGATATAGTTAGATTTCTTATCCTTTAACTAGACAAAACTTGAAGATTTATACTATCTACTGATATTGATAATATATAAGAACTCATATAAGCATAGTTGGGCCAAATATAATTTGGCACATCCATTTACAAATTGAACTTGAGAATATCTATAAAAATTAAAAATCCCTTCTAGTGAATAATTCCACCTCTAGGAATTTATCCTACAGAAATACTTGCAGGGGTGGCCACAAAAGGTCTGGGGGAGACTGAAATAGTCAATGAAGTATTGTTTATGATTACAAAAACTAGAAACAACCCATTTTGCCCATTTGCAATGAGAAAATTTAATAAATTATGAGTATCCACCCAATGCAATACAAGTCAATCATTAAGAGAATGTTCTGATATGACAAGATCTCTAAGATTTACTATGTTAAAAGAAGAAAGTTATAAATAATACATAGAATATGGTATACTGACTTAAATGTATGTGTGTATATGTCTATGTACAGACATACCTTAGAGATATTGCGGGTTCAGTTTCAGACTACCACTATAAAGTAGATATCACAATTAAGTGAGTTACATGATTTTTTTGGTTTCCTAGTGCATATAAAAATTATGCTTACACGATACTATAGCCTATTAAGTGTTCAATAGCATTATGTCTAAAAGAACACTGTACATACCTTAATTTAAAAATACTTTATTGCTAAAAAAAAATGCTAACAATCATCTGAGCCTTCAGTGCATTGTAATCTTTTTGCTGGTCGAGGGTCTTGCCTTGATGTTCATGGCTGCTGATGAATCAGGGTGGTGGCTGCTGAAGGTTGTGGTGGCTGTGGCTGTTTCTTAAAACATGACAAAAATAAATTTGTCCCATCAATGGACTCTTCCTTTTTCACAAAGGACTCCTCTGAAGCATGTGATGCTGTTGGATAGTCTTTTACCCACAGTAGAATGTCTATCAAAATTGGAGTCAGGCCGGGCTCAGTGGCTCACGCCTGTAATCCTAGCTCTCTGGGAGGCCGAGACAGGCGGATTGCTCGAGGTCAGGAGTTCGAAACCAGGCTGAGCAAGAGCGAGATCCCATCTCTACTATAAATAGAAACAAATTAATTGGCCAACTAATATATATAGAAAAAATTAGCTGGGCATGGCAGCGCATGCCTGTAGTCCCAGCTACTTGGGAGGCTGAGGCAGTAGGATTGCTTAAGCCCAGGAGATTGAGGTTGCTGTGAGCTAGGCTGATGCCACGCCACTCACTCTAGCCTGGACAACAAAGTGAGACTCTGTCTCAAAAAAAAAAAAAAAAAAAAAAAAAATTGAAGTCAATTCTCTCAAACCCTGCAGCTACTTTACCAACTAAGTTTATGTAATATTCTAAATCCTTTGTTGTCCTTTCAACAATGTTCACAGCATCTTTATCAAGAGTAGCTCCTGTCTCAAGAAACCACTTCCTTTGCTTATCCATGAGAAGCAGCGTCTCATCTGCTCACGTTTTGTGATGAGACTGCAGCAATCCAGTCACACCTTAAGCCTCCACTTCTAATTCTCATGCTGTTTCCACCACATCTGCAGTTACTTCCTCCACTGAAGTCTTGAACCCCCGTCTCTCATCCATGAGAGTCGGAATCAACTTCTTCCAAACTCCTGTTAATGTTGACACTTTGACCTCTTCCCATGTATCACAAATGTTCTTACTGCCATCTAGAATGGCGAACCCTTTCCAGAAGGCTAAAGATTTAATTTGCCAAGATCCATCAAAAAATTCACCATCTATGGCAACTATGGCCTTATGAAATGTATTTCTGAAACAATAAGACTTGAACAATAAACAACAAAGTCAAAATTACTCTTGATCCACGGGCTGCAGAATGGATGTTGTGTTAGCAGGAATGAAAACAACATTAATCTCCTTCTAACATCTCCATTAGAGCTCTTGGGTGACCAGGAACACTGTCAATGAAAAGTAATATTTTGGAAGAATTGTTTTTTCCTGAGAAGTAAGTCTCAATAGACTTAAAATATGCAGTAAACCATGCTCTAAACAAATGTGTTCTCATCGCAGCATTTTGTTCCATTTATAGAGCACAGGGCAGAGTAGATTTTGTACAGTTCGTAAGGGCCCTAGGATTTTCAGAAGGGTAAATGAGCATTGGCTTCAACTTAAAGTTGCCAGCTGCCTTAGCCCCTTACAAGAGAGTCAGCCTGTTCTTTGAAGCTTTGAAGCCTGGCACTGACTTCTCCTCTCTACCTATGAACGGTGTGGATGGCATCTTCTTCCAACAGAAGGCTGTTTTGTCTACATTGAAAATTTGTTGTTTGGTGTAACCGCCTTCATCAATGATCATAGATCTTCTGGACAACTTGCTGCAGCTTCTACAGCAGCACTTGTTACTTTCACTTTGCACTTTTATATTATGGAGATGGGTTGTTTTGTTTTTTTTTTTTGCTTAAACTCCCATGAACCAACCTCTGTTAGCTTCAACCTTTTCTTGTGCAGCTTCTTCAGCTCTCTTAGCCTTCATAGAATTGGAGAGGAGCTAGAGCCTGGCTCTGGATCAGGCTTTGGCTTACGGGAATGTTCTGGCTGGTTTGATTTATCCAGATCATGAAAACTATCTCCATAAGGTTGTTTCACTTTCTTATTATTTGTGTATCACTGGAGTAGTGCTTTTAATTTCCTTCCAGAACTTTTCCTTTACATTTACAACTGGGCTAACTGTTTGGTGCAAGAAGCTTAGCTTTTGGCCTATCTTGGCTTTCAACATGCCTTCTTCACTAAGCTTAATCATTTCTATCTTCGGTATAAAGTGAGAGATGTGTGAGTCTTCCTTTCACCTGAACACTTAGAGGCCACTGTTATTAATTGGCCCAATTTCAATATTGTTGTGTCTCAGGGAATAGGGAGGCCTGGAGGAGAGGAAGAGAGAGGAAAATGGCCAGTTGGTGGAGCAGTCAGAACACATACAACATTTATTAACCACTTCGGTGCGAGCATCGACTATAGTCAATAGCCACAGATGAACGCACACAGCGACTTTAACTGACAGTCATGATATGACCTTTCTAATTTTTCATTTATCAAAGTAAAATTGTAAACATTTTTAAATAACATAATGAAAACATATATGTATATGTTACCTATTCTGATTGATTTACGTTACAAGTAAAGCTGCCTGTAAAGTAAAACAAGCTTTCAGTGCTTCCAAGCTTTCCTCATTACACAAGAGCAAAACGGATGCGTCGTCAATGCACAGCACAAACTATCGTGGGGACTGTGAGTGCCGGCTGTGGGCAAGGTTTCGCGGCTGGTGAGAGCCGTACCGAAGTAGTTAATTCAATTCACAGTCTTACATGGGCATGGTTTGTGGTGCCCCAAAACAATTACAGTAGTAACATCAAAGTTCCCTGATCACCATAACAGATATAGTCATAATGAAAATATTTGAAATATTACAAGAATTACCAAAATGTGACACAGAGATACTAAGTGAGCACATGCTTTTGGAAAAATGGCACAATAGACTTGCTCAATGTAGGGTTCAACCAAAACTTTCAATTTGTAAAAAACACAATATCTGCAAAGTGCAATAAAACAAGATATGCCTGTATACATGCCTATTAAGTTATTCCACCAATATGTACTTCAAGCATCATGAGGAAAAGTAGGGACACAGCAGCAAATAAAGCAAGCACATCATCCACTCTGCCTTGGAGGGCTTACAATGCAGACAGCAGGAAGCTACAACAGATAAAGAAAAGAAGTAAAACAAACAAATACAATTACCCTTCATAGTCTGATGAAGGATGCAAACAGCATATTCTGATTAAAAATACCATGGGGTACTGTTGGCCAAGCCTACTCCCATTAAGCTGGGTGGAAAAGGCCTCTCTCTGATAGCTTGACACCTACATGGAAAGAATAATCAGAAGGCCAGTGACTCACACACTTTGGGATAAAAAGGGAGGTGACTGCAAGACAGACAGTTGAAACAGAAGCCGGGATGGAAAAGTGGCCGAGTTTACAGGTCAAGTTGCAGGTCGCATAGCCAAGTGTGCCCTGGGAACACAGGACAGGTGCAATACTTGCCTTCGAATGGCTTATGCATGTCTAGGAGAGGAAGTAGGAAATCAAACAGACGGCAATGCATGTGTGCAAAGCATGTGATGAAGAAATAAACAGAGAGGAGCCTACAGCAGAGGAACTCAACTCTTGTTGTGTTTTTGTGGATAGGAGGGAAGAGTTGAGGTGAAGAGAAGAATGGTAAGAAAAATATTTCAAACAACAGAGTAAACATAGAAACCTGGAACCTAGAAAAATAATGGCATAGTGAGAAATAATAATAATAATGTTGTTATATGATACTTTAAAAATATTTGTAGATCAGTGGTAATAATCTCTCAGTTGAACTTTATAGGCAATATACAAAAGTTACAGTTTTGTTGGTTTTTTTTTTTTTTTGGTTTTTTTTTTTTTTTGAGACAGAGTCTCACTCCGTTGCCCAGGCTAGAGTGCCGTGGCGTCAGCCTAGCTTACAGCAACATCAAACTTCTGGGCTCGAGCGATCCTTCTGCCTCAGCCTCCTGAGTAGCTGGGACTACAGGCATGTTCTACCATGCCTGGCTAATTTTTTTCTATATATTTTTAGTTGTCCAGCTAATTTCTTTCTATTTTTAGTAGAGACAAGGTCTCACTCTTGCTCAGGCTGGCCTCCAATTTCTGAGCTCAAACAATCCGCCTGCCTTGGTCTCCCAGAGTGCTAGGATTACAGGCATGAGCCACCATGCCCAGCCCAAAAGTTACAATTCTTATTGCTCAATAAGCATGCTGTATTTAAAGAATGCCTTCATATTCCTGCTTAGAAAGACAGGGGGGGGGGGTTGCTCTAGTTTCCAGACTTAGAAAGACTGGGGGGTTAGCTCTAGCTTCTCTAGATCCCAGTCTAGGGATCCCAATTTTAAATAAATAAATATATATATATAATATATAATATATAATTATGTCATAACCAACACTAGGCTTAACATCTGTTCAGGATAACCCCAGATTCCATAGTCCATTAGATTCATACAAAACCCTACTGAAAAGACTGCAGCCAAGACCCCCAGATCAGTCAACAATGAGCAACATCCAAATAATAAATATTTATGGAAAGTCTGTTGTATACATAGATTAGTCCCTTCCAAGGATTTGCAGAGGACAGTCACAAACCAGACACAGAATCTTGGAACTGAGACAAAACTAGCAAGAGCTTTGGAGAGTCAAGAATTTAGACTGAGTTACCTAGAATATTTTACCCCTTTGCCTTTTACTGTTGGTGAATATCTTCAGGATGAAATTTTCCTAATATAATTCATTGACTTCCATGCTCTTATTTTCCAGCTGATGGACAAATAGTGGATACTGTGAGCTGGGTACATATGTGCTGGGTGAGGGGAGCAAGAGGGAACAGGGTAGACCCAGCTCCTCCCCTCTGAAACGTACAAACTAGAGGAGAGCAGACAATAAAGAAATCACATGTGTGATTAGTGCAATGAAGGAGGGCTGCAGGAACATATATCCATAGGAACTAATCTGCTCAATTGGGAAAGAAAAGAATCCTGGCCAAATTCCCTCCAAATGCTTTAATACCATTAACACAAATAATGATTACACCACAGTTAGTTCATTGTGTATAATTTTCAGAAATTGCCTGTTTCAAATTTTCCCCTGAATTTCATCATTTTGCATTAAAATGCTCAGGGGTGAGAATTTCTTTGTGTTGTTTTTCAGGCTCTCCTATTTAAGAATGCAAGTCAAAATTCCTGGGATTCCATTTTGACCACCCAGTTCTGAAAACATCTCTCCTTGACTGATTAGAGTTCAGATCTGACACCGAAAATCTTCCAGACCATCTGTCTTCCTCAGTTGTACAGAAAGGACTTTCGACCAAATTTTTGGTTTTCATTGTTTCCAACTCTTAACATTTGTGAATTTGCCTTACACGTGAATGATGCAAACTTTTTCAAGCATCCCCTCTGGTAAGAGCACGTGTATCTCCCCAACACTAACAGGATTAATCCCGGCTGACAATTACAACCTTGAAGTTATTACTCAGAACACCATGAGCACTGAGTTAAATGAGGTGATGGAAACTAAAAGAAGTAAATCAAAATTAACTAAAAGGAAGGAGAAATGTCTAGAGGAAGTGAAACGGTAGGCACAAGTAATTTGGCAAAACCACTAAACTGTATCCATGCAAAGGCATTAGCATAAGGTGAGCACAGTTTCTAAATTGTTTACTCTAATTGTACATTTTAAAAAATAAAGCCTGGATGCCCAATACTTAGGGAATATTTAACGACTCATCTGGCTGAACTTCCCGAGATAGACAAGAGGAGGTTCACAGACTTCTTTCTTTCTCCAGTGTTAGCACCATATTCAGAGCCAGATCATTCCAACGTATGTACTGGAGCCACACTTTAGATTCTGGCTGTACACATGTAACACGCTAAAGTCTTTGACATTCTTTGATTATTCCATCTAGTTATTCCATCAACCAGTTATTTCTCATGATTTTTTTTTCTTATTTTGTTTTCCCCTTTCCAACATCATCCATTTTTTAATAAAATATTCCAGAGATAGGGGAATAAACTGGAAAGCATTTGGAACATAGTATTAACTTTTGTCTACCTCTCACCCCATTAAAATTTTATTAATTTTATTGCTAGATTCAGGCAGCCAGACGCTGATGCCCACAGCTTTTAATGCACAGCAATTCAGCAAAGAAGCTTCTCAGAGGAGAATTCTGTTCCAGGGGCAGTGGCGATACTTTTCTTTTTCCAGGGCAGTAGACCAGAGGTGGTGACATGGTTCCTGCTGGCTGTGCTATCCGGGAACAGCACTGGCCTCCATCATTCCATGACACAAGAAATACTCCTGCCAGGCTGTCCCACATGGAAGTTTGCCTGTGGTCACCATCCCATGCCTGCCACGGTTCCTGCCCATTTTCCATGTTTGATTCTCCAGCTATTCTGACAGTTCTGTGAGTTACCCAAGGTCCTTTCAACAAAATGCCTTTGTGTTGAAACCAGCCAGAGTTGGTTTCTAATGCTAGCCACAAAGTACCCTGAGTAAAACAGCAAGATTTATCGGACCCTCTCACACCATTAATGTACTCGTTCCTGGAGGGTGTTGAACGGTGCCCTGAATTTATAACTTACATCTATTTCTCAGGAACCAAAAGTAAGAGATAAAATATAGCTGGATTCACTATACTGCTTAGATTGGTCTTGTTCTAACATCAGGTTTCAGGTTGTCACAGAAATTCCATTTAATAACCCTAGAAGAATCTCCAGACTTAAACACCATAATAAAAGAAGATGCTTTTGAGTGATTACATACCTGGCCTGGGTTTGAAACTTACTGGAATCAGGTACAATTCAGCCCAGATGCACTGGACCTTTCACAAGTCAATTGGCACCAAAGGAAGATTTATTTAGGTCTTTTGTACGCTTTGACTAATTTTATATGGCTTTTTTTTTCCATTAAATTTCTGCTAAATCAAAAATAGTACCTAGGATGGACATTCATGAAATCCTCCTCATTTCGCTAATTATTGACTAGGGTAATCTGAAGGAAGTTATGCCTCTCCCAGAAAATGCTGATACAAAAATCGAAAATTATTCCACTGGTTTCAGTAAGGCGCACACTCTGCTGTGAATAGCAAAAAAAACCCTGTCGTGTGGGTTTAAAAGAGAAGTGGCTTATTTGATTCACTAACAAGGAGCTAAGACTAATCCTCACCTCAGCAATGCCCTCAGGACCCTAGGACGCCTCCAGCTTCCTGTCCTGCCACCCTTAGCAGGTGGCTTTCCCCTCAGTGGTCATGGTGGCAAGATGCCTTGCCCTTCTAAGTGTCACTTTCGCAGTCAAAGCAGAAAGAATGTGCAGGGGGTGAAGGTAAAAGCCTTTTCCTGGAGAATTTGTCTTTTAATATGAAAAGAAAAACTCACCTTGGGAACTTCTGCCTTCATCATCTCATCCAGAACTGTGCCCATGATCACAGTTAGCTGCAAAGAAGGCTGGAAACTCAAACATTTGCTTTCCAGATCCACGTGCAGAAAGACAAGAAATGAAGAAGCTAAAATGAGTTTTAAGTACAACTATACTATGGTCTCTTTCATGCCTCATGGAAGAGGCATGACATAATTTTTTTCAGTTTTAATTAAGTAGACCCAATGATTCCAAGGCCGTCATAGAAAGGTGACCAGATGTTTTGGTTTCTTTTTGTTGTTATTTGCTTGACCCAAAAGCAGACTAAGTTAATTGCAGTTTTCATTTTAAATGCATAATCACCAATTTTCCTCTTGAGCCAATTGCCTATTTTGCCTTAGACAATTGTCTGTATTAGTTATCTATTGCTACATAACAAATTACATCAAAAGTTGGAAACTTAAAAGAGTAAACATTGTCTCTGGTGAGTCAGGAATCCAGGCCTGACCTAGCTGAGTGTCTCTGCCTTAAGCCTCTCCCAAGGCTGCAATCGAGGTGCCAGCAGGGGCTGCAGTCTCATCTGTAGGCTCAACTGAGGGAGGATCCATTGGCGAGTTCACTCAGGTGGCCATTGGCAGGATTCAGTTGCTCACTGTCTACTGGCCTCTTTCATTGCCTTGCCACGTGGGCCTCTCCACAGTGCAGCTCACAGCTTAGCAGCCGACTTCCCTCCAAAGAAGCCAGCAAGAAAATGAGAGAGAAAAAGAACAAGATGAAAAGCCCTCATTCTTTGTAACCTCATCTCAGAAATGACACGCTATCACTTTTACCATATTCTATGCATTAGAAGACAGACACTAGGTCCAGCCCATGGTCAGGAGAAGGCGATTTCACAAAGGTGCGAATACAGGAGGGAGGGTTCATGGGGAAACCATTTTAGAGCTTAGCCACCACACTGTCCAGATAATTTGGCATCAATTCATTGTTATTATAAACTCACAGTTGCGCTGTACTCTGAGTAACTCACTCATACATTAACTTATATAAGTTGGAAACATTGAGAAGAATCTAGTATTATAATCCAAAACTGGTTTAAGGAAAAAAAAATTTTTTTTAATTCTAAACTCAGTTAAATGTTGCTTACATAATTCCTTGGAAAACTATTATCTAAATTTACCGTAGTCCTTGCTCCACTCTCTCACTATAGAAATGATTGGATTCTTTGTCATAATAATTCCTGAGTAATCTTACAAATGTTATTATGCATAATGTCTTATTTTTATTATATTTTCAAGTTTGGTATTAGAGAATGTTATTGATTTCAGATGCCTATCCTGTATTAAACAACTTTGCTCAGTTTTATCCCTACTAAATTTCTCTATTGATTTTTGTTGGGTTTTCTATTTAAAAGCTCTTATCAACTGCAAATAACTAAGACTGTTACTTTTCTGACTCTTATATATCTTTTTTTTCTTTTTATTTTGGAGTAAGATCTCTAATAGTAAGTAAGTAAGTAAGATTTCCAATATCATGTGTTAAACATTTGCTGTAATAGGGAACATTTTTTTTTCTTTGCTGTTAGAGGCAAGGACCCTCAAAGACCCTCAACTCCCCTATGACTCATCCTACGCACGGACTTCACCCTGGAAAATTCCAGCTATAGCTCCGAGAAGAATGCAGTCCATGACGTGCTGACCATGGGATGCTCCAGGGTGTGCTGACTGCAATTGTTCCCGACCACCTGCCAGGTTGGAGATGAGTAACCAATCAAAAACAGGATACTGATAAGACACTGATTGGGGCTGATTAACCCAGACCCAAGCCTCATCGTCGCCACTCTATTTTTTTGTTTCTACTTCCTTGTTTCTGTATGCTTATAAAACCTACTAAGAATCTAAGTAAAGCAGACCTTGACAACCATTTGCTTGGTCTCGTTTCTTTCTCTCGCCCATCTCTTTCAGGCACGGTCCCCCTCACCCCCGAGAGTAACAGAAGGTCCCGCGGGCCGGGACAAGTGGCGCCCAATGTGGGGCCCGAGGTACGGACCTTTGTCGGGTGACGCCACGGAGTGCTCTTCGGCCGAAGGAAACACTACAGAGACCCTCGTTCTGCCGCTCACAGAGTCGACGGTCTGGTGAGTAAATTTTTACATTGTCACCCCATCAAGATGGGCCATTCATTGTCTAAAGAGGCCGTTTTTATCAAGGATCTTAAGGCCTCACTCAGAGAGAGAGGAATTAGAGTTAAGAAAAAAGACTTAGTAAAGTTTTTTGTGTTCATTGATCGTCCTTGTCCTTGGTTTATTATTGGTGGACCTGAGATTCACCCACACAAATGGCAAAAAGTAGGTAGAGATTTAAGAAAAAAGACTTAGTAAAGTTTTTTGTGTTCATTGATCGTGCTTGTCCTTGGTTTATTATTGGTGGACCTGAGATTCACCCACACAAATGGCAAAAAGTAGGTAGAGATTTAAACGATTTACTTCTAAATCAAGGCCCAGATGCCGTCCCTTATCTGTTTTTTCGTACTGGGGACTAATCAGAGATATTGTTGAAGGGGCAGATTCAGACCCCAATAAAAAGCAGCTGCTCTCAGTAGCAGAATTCTGCCTCCGACCCGTGTCACGGTCCGCTTCGAAAACGTCTTTAGGAGCGGCCGAAGGGCCGACCCTCCCTGATAATCCTAAAAAATCAACATGCCCTTCCCCTTGTCCTATTCAACTTCAGTTGGCCTCGGGGAACAGCCGACAAGAGGATCCCCAGCCCCTAGACTCCTCTGAGCGACCACAGGGAGTGCAGGAGTAGACTTGTGTGCCTCCTCCGACACAATATTAAAACCTGAAAATGGTGTTCAAATTTTGCCTACTGGCTCATTTGGACCCCCACTGGCTAACATGTTCTTTTTTATTCTGGGCCGAGCCTCCTCTACTCTTGCAGGGCTCATAGTCCACCCTTCCATAGTAGATAGTGACTTTACCGGGGAGATTAGCATCTTAGCCAGCACGCTTACCGGCCCTGTGTGTGTCTCTAAGGGACAGCGCTTAGCTCAGGTGTTACCCTTGCCCCTTAATACATCCTTCTCAGCCATCGCCTCTAACGGAGGTGCTTCCTGCCCTGGCTCTTCTGATCTCTATTGGGTCCAAGCTATCACCAAAAAACGACCCACCCTGCGGTTAAAGTTAGATGGTAAACTTTTTGAGGGCCTTCTTGATTCTGGCGCCGATTCCACAGTTATTGCCCAGGACGCCTGGCCCCAATCATGGCCACTGCAGCCTTCCCTTACGTACTTACAAGATATAGGACAGTCTAATAATACTCTCCAGAGCTCAAAAATTTTAACATGGGAAGACCCTGAGGGAAACAAAGGCACCACCCAACCCTTTGTAGTCCCAAACCTGCCTGTTAACTTATGGGGGCGTGATATCCTTGCACAAATGAATGTCATTATGTGCAGCCCCAATGAAGTTGTAGCCAGCCAAATGCTTAAACAGGGATTCCTCCCAGGACAGGGCTTAGGCAAGGAGGGTCAGGGACTAAGAGCACCCCTGACCACCCCCCCTAAGTCAGACAGATCAGGACTAGGGTTCAAAGAACATTTTTTGTAAGGGCCATTGATCCCCTTGCACTTCAGGCAGATAAAATCACTTGGAAAAGTGACTCACCTGTCTGGATCGATCAGTGGCTCCTCCCATCTAACAAGCTAGCCGCAGCTACAGCGTTGGTGCAGGAACAATTAGCTGCCGGACACATAGAGCCCTCTACTTCACCATGGAACACCCCCATTTTTGTCATTCAAAAAAGGACTGGCAAGTGGCGGCTGCTACAAGACTTGCGGGCTGTTAATCAAACAATGGTTCCCATGGGGGCACTCCAGCCTGGTTTGCCTTCGCCCGTAGCTATCCCCAGAGGCTACTATAAGATAGTCATTGACCTGAAAGACTGCTTTTTCTCCATACCATTGCACCCAGATGACTGTAAGCGCTTCGCCTTCAGTCTTCCGGTAGTAAATTGTATAGGACCCTCCCCGCGTTTCCAGTGGGGAATATTGCCTCAAGGCATGGCCAACAGCCCTACCCTTTGCCAAAAATATGTAGCTCAGACAATTGATTCTTTTAGAATTCAACACCCTCAAATATATATAATTCATTATATGGATGACATTCTTTTTGCTGGAGCCGACGAGGCAACCTTACATCAAGTTACTATGCAGGTTGTCTCGGCCTTACAAGCTGGAGGCCTCCGCTTGTCCCCCGAAAAGATTCAGGTCTGTCCCCCTCACCTGTTCCTAGGTTTTGAATTATTCCCCAATAAGGTCCTCTCCCAAAAAGTACAGATCAGAAAAGACTCTCTTCAATGCCTTAATGATTTTCAGCGTCTTCTAGGCGACATTAATTGGCTTCGCCCATATTTAAAACTCACCACAGGACAGTTAAAACCCCTATTTGACATCCTGCAGGGAGATACTGATCCAACCTCTCCCCGCTCCCTAACTAAAGAAGGGCAGCAAGCGCTTAATTTGGTCGAGCAGGCCATAAATGCCCAGGCCATTGGCTACTTCTCCCCAGATTCCCCCTTGTACTTCATTGTCCTCCCCACCCCCTTTTCGCCCACGGGACTCTTTTGGCAGGGCAAGCCTCTTTTTTGGGTTCACCTATCGGCTTCCTCCCCTAAAGTCCTTCCCACCTACCCTTACTTAGTAGCTAAAATTATTCGCTTGGGGCGAGAAAACTCCCTTAAGCTCTTTAGAAAGGATCCAGATGTCATAATACTCCCTTACAATGCTTCTCAAATTCGGTGGCTAATACAGAATGATAATGACTGGGCAGTTAACTGTACGTCTTTCCAGGGCAAACTAGATAATCATTATCCCCCTGATAAACTAATTCAGTTCCTCTATCGGACACCTGTAATATTTCCCAAAAAAACAAGAGTCTCCCCCATTCCAGGAGCCGTCTTAGTCTTTACCGATGGATCCTCCTCAGGCACCGCGGCCTATAGCATTAATGGCCAGGTCCACAGTTTTCCCACCAGATTCTCCTCTGCTCAACTGGTTGAGTTAGCAGCCTTAGTCGCAGTCTTCAAATACGTAGATCAGTCACCATTTAACTTGTATACTGATAGTTCTTATGTTGTTCATGCTGTCGCCACTTTAGAAACTGTGCCTCATATTCGGCCCTCCAACAATACTACTCAAATGTTCCAGCAACTACAAGGACTCATTCACTCCCATTCCGTGCCCTTTTTCATAGGCCATATTCGCGCCCACACTGGCCTTCCTGGGCCTCTAGTAGCTGGAAATAATCTTGTTGATCAGGCAACTCGCGTTGCAGGCGCTGTTCACAATATCACTGTTGATTCTGTCTGCGCTGCACGCCAGGCTCATGATTTACACCATCTCAACGCCCATACCCTCAGGCTTAAATTCTCCATTACTAGAGAACAGGCCAGAGAAATCGTCCGCCAATGCAGGGCTTGTTTTACCCTTCTCCCTGAGCCACACCTAGGAGTCAACCCTCGCTGCCTGATCCCTGGAGAGCTCTGGCAGATAGATGTCACTCATTACCCCCCTTTCGGAAAGCTTAAATATGTACATGTCTCTATAGATACTTGCAGTGGATTTATCTTTGCTTCCCTACAAACAGGCAAAGCCACCCGCCACGTTATTAGTCATATTATAGCCTGTCTCACCTCCCTCCCTCAGCCTAAAGTTATTAAGACTGACAATGGCCCGGGATATATCAGCTCCAATTTCAAAAGTTTTTGTGCTCAGTTAGGCATTAGACATGTTACAAGCATTCCTTACAACCCTCAGGGCCAAGGTATTGTAGAGAGAGCTCATCAGACGTTAAAAAATATGCTCTCCAAACTACAATCGGGAGGAGGAATTTTGTACCCTTTAACAGGTAATTCCAAAACCCTGCTTAATCATGCCCTGTTCATTTTAAATTTTCTCAGCTTTGACACTGCCGGTAAAATGGCTGCCGACCGCCTTTGGCACCCATCCACCACGGATACTTATGCACAGGCCTTATGGAAAGAGCCGCTTACAGGCAAATGGCTGGGGCCTGACCCTGTCCTCATATGGGGAAAAGGACATGCCTGCATCTATGATACCCAGGCAGGAAACGCCAGATGGCTACCAGAGAGAGCGATTAAGTTATATAACCCACCCAGGGAATCCCCTGAGAAGAATTCTTAATTCTGTTCTCTTCCAGAAATACAATGACTCCCCGAGAAAAGGCGCTGCCTCTCCTATGCCTGATTCTAGTCGTGATCAAGAGCACCATCACAACCAACATCCATCAGACCTACAACTATACATGGCAGGTAATTAATGAGGCAGGAGACGTTGTTAATTCCTCCTCATGTCTCTCCGCCGTTATACCATGGGATCCATTAGAAATTGACCTATGCGTGTTAGCTCTTGGGGCTAAAGACCCTGCGTGGGGCCTTCCCGCGCTTTTCGCCCCTCAGCCAGCTCCTCCGACAGCTGCCTCCTCCCCAGGCCTTTGTTCCTCGGGAGCCGGACGCTCCACAACAAGGTATATAGACTTTTATGTTTGCCCAAGGGCCCATCGGCCTCGCACCAACAACTACCAGTGTGGCTACGCCCCTGACTTCTTCTGTGCCTCCTGGGGCTGTGAGACCACCGGTGATGCCTACTGGAATCCCTCCTCTTCCTGGGATTATATCACCGTCAAAAAGCAGTTTCCTCGTCGAGCTCCTTCATCCCCTTACGCCCCACAACACCCCACTGACCCTCAGTGTAAAAATCAGTAGTGCAACCCCCTGTTGATTTCATTCACCAAAGCTGGAAAAAAGGTTTCCTGGGATCAGTCCAGGGGATTTGAGTGGGGACTTAGACTTTACACATCTAGAAAAAACATTGGTCTCACATTTAAAATCAAATTAATTAAAAGCCTCCCCAGAGGTCCTACGGTCGCAATAGGTCCTAACCACGACCTACACCCACCTCGACCTCACGGTCCCTCCAGGGGCCTACCCTCCTCCCCAGCTGTATCCCCTTTTCCGTTTAGCACCTCCCTATACCAACCTACCCTGCCCGAGGGCCCCCCCTCCTCTGCAGAACTAATTCTCACTTTAGTCAACGCCTCTGTCAGGACCATCCGAGAGGCCAACAATTCAGAATATCAGGAGTGTTGGGTATGCTACTCCCCCCGGCCTCCCTTTTATGAAGGCGTCGCTACATTTGGGCAGCCATTATTTACTAACGACACCAGCAAACTCAGATGGGGCCTAGAGACCCATGATTGCCTGACGCTCAGCCAAGTCACAGGCCTAGGTCTTTGCCTTCTTAGCCCAAGAATGCTTCCCCCCGCACCCTTAGAGAAAATATGTAATCAGTCAATTACTGTCGACTCCACCTTTCAGTATATTCAGGCATCTAACACCTCTTATTTTGCTTGTTCCTCCGGCCGGCCTTACCCCGTATGTAGTCTCTGCAACGTTTCTTGAGCATAGAGAGTATTGTGTATTAGTCATGCTCTTTCCCAGACTCACTGTACATCCTGCTGATGAATTGCTCAGATTTTGGGAGTGCGGCACCACAATGCCCCGGAAAAAGAGGGAGCCCATCTCGGCCATAACACTTGCAGTTGTCCTAGGCCTTGGTGCCACAGGGGCTGGGACAGGCATAGCCTCTCTGGTCACCTCCAACCAGCAATACCTGCAGCTCTCTGCTGCCATTGATAATGATCTCCGAGAGCTACAGCAGGGCCTAAAGTATCTTAAAGAGTCTCTTGCTTCGCTTTCTGAGGTAGTGTTGCAAAATAGAAGGGGCCTAGACTTAGTGTTCCTCCAAGAGAGAGGTTTGTATGCAGCACTTAAAGAAGAATGTTGCTTCTACGCAGACAAAACAGGCCTGGTAGAAGATAGCATTGAAAGAGTTAGACAAAGCCTAGAAGATAGAAAAAAACAGAGAGAACAGAGTGAAGCATGGTATCAAAATTGGTTTTCTACATCCCCCTGGCTATCCACATTGCTTCCCAGTGTCTTAGGGCCGCTTGTAAGCTTTCTGTTGCTCCTCACCTTTGGGCCTTGGGCATTCAAAAAACTAACTAATTTTGTCAAGTCACAGGTAGATGCAGCCACACAAAAATCGGTCTCCGTGTTTTACCAACGGGTAGAACAAAGAGGCTCCAGAAAAGACCTCCGTGGAGAGTCTCCCAATACACCCACTGAAGGTCTAAATTTCTCAGACCTTGCCTCAGACATGGAACGCAGTTGGTTCCAAAGGCTGTGGAGACGCCCATGACGGGATTATCGCGATGCCGTGTACCAGGTGCACACCCCACCAGCAGTGAGGTAACTCCATGACAGGAACATTGTAGGTCCGTGCCCGGGGGCACACTTCATAATCAGAAGTGCCAGAGCTGGATGCCACCTACATAGCCTAAGACAGAGGCCTCACCTTCACATTAATCGCCAGATCTTATATTTGGGGTGCTGGTCGCGGAAGCACATCGCGTAGCCTAAGACAGGCTCTCCACCAACTTATATAAACCTCCCTCATATTAATAAAGAGAGGGGGAGATGTTAGAGGCAAGGACCCTCAAAGACCCTCAACTCCCCTATGACTCATCCTACGCACAGACTTCGCCCTGGAAAATTCCAGCTATAGCTCCGAGAAGAATGCAGTCCATGACGTGTTGACCACGGCATGCTCCAGGGTGTGCTGACTGCAATTGTTCCCCACCACCTGCCAGGTTGGAGATGAGTAACCAGTCAAAAACAAGATACTGATAAGACGCTGATTGGGGCTGATTAACCCAGACCCAAGCCTCATCGTCGCCACTCTATTTTTTTGTTTCTACTTCCTTGTTTCTGTATGCTTATAAAACCTACTAAGAATCTAAGTAAAGCAGACCTTGACAACCATTTGCTTGGTCTCGTTTCTTTCTCTCGCCCATCTCTTTCAGGCACGGTCCCCCTCGCCCCCGCGAGTAACAGAAGGTCCCGCGGGCCGAGACATTTAGCTTGTTTTTAAAAACTATATAACTATGGCTTTTCTAGTGGGTATAATCATTACTTTAATAGAATGTCTGATTTTAAAATATTATTTTATTATTTAGGGAAAATATATTTAATCATTATGTATTTTAACACATTATTAGATTTAATTGAGTTTGGAAGATTTCTCTTATACTAGACAGAGATTACCTGTTCTTTGAAAGTTAGGTAGAACTCACATTTAAAACTATATGGTGTTTGAGCTCTTTTGGGGGGCATGAATCTTTAAATTTCTTTGCTGATGTTTGTCTCATTCAAGTTTTTTATTTAATCCTGTAATAATCTACTCCTGTAACAATTTAATCCTGTAACGATATAACTCCAGGAATTCATTAATTTCATCTAAATTTTCTAATTCTTAGCCATGTTCATGTCATACCTTGATCATACTTTGATCTCTGCATTATACAAGGTTATCAATGTGTACTTTAAAACTATCTTTTTGGATAGGATCAAGATAGCCAACTAGATACTAGATCCATAGAGAGGAATCAGAATAATGAGTAGAGTCCCACATTTCAAACAGATCACCTAGGAAAGAACACTAGGATTCACCAAAAAAGCAACGGGAAGCACCAAAAGTAGGTGCGTAAGGGCAACTTGCCCAGCAGTAGACTGGCTAATGGCCAGGAGAAGCTCCTAGATGTTGCATAACAATAAAGAAGAAGCCCCCAGAGAGTGGAGAGGGCTCCACTCTCTGAGATGATCTTGGACCCAAGAGATATCTCTAAGCCATGCAGGTCTCAGGCCTACCATACGGAGCTGCACAGAGACATTGGTATATAAAGGGAACCCACACAGAATCTCACAGCCATCTCAAGCCTAGAGCAGCTTGAGCCTGGCACCATTCTGAGAGCCTAGATACTGGGAAATCATGGGTGGGTGTGACCGCAGCCACTGCATGACTCCAAGAGGGGATACAGGAGCCCAGGCATTCCCATGCACACTTGGAAAGGTCCCCACTGCCCAGCTGGGGCTGCTCTTGAGACTGAGACATGAGTAGACAACATTTTCCACAGTTTCTTGCCCATGCTGCTTGCCTGAAAAGGGCCCTGCCCTCCTCGTTGCAGGCCCACACCCTGCCCTTGGGCCAAGATCAAGATGACAGACAGTCAGCTACCACTTAGCTGGGAAGGAACAGAGGGGAATAAAGGTCTTGTAAGCATACTTTAGACTGTACCCACTCTGCTGTGATAGACATCTGTGGACTGTGGACTAACCTGCCCACTCCATTGCACCTTCCAGCAACAACTATGGAGACCACATGGGTCCTAGTGGGTGGCTCCACCACCACGGCTGCCACCTTCCACATTACACCAGCTGCTCAGAGGCTTGAGAACCAGCTCCCCACCAGGCCCTCTGCTCCAACTGCTAGCATTTAAGCAAGCTGCCTGAGGGCACAAGGGCCCTCCAGGACACACTCACACCACTGCCAGCATAAGCTTCTCTGGGAGCTACAATCAGGCATACTCAGCCTACTGCTTCTAACACTGGGGCCCAAAGACTGGCTTGGATGGTGTTCAAGTTCTGAGCAAAACTTCACCACAGCCTCAAGTAATAACTATTTCCAGAGCCACCAAGGAAGTCACAAATACCACTGGCCCTGTATACTGCCAAACAAATCATACAAAGACCACACTACTTCAGACACCCCAAATCAAAGCCAAGTGTTGTACTGTATAGTTGTACCAACTATATAGATTCATCTTCAGGAAAAAAATTCTCTTCAAAAGCAATTTTAAAAACTTAGAACAAGTAACTGCTACATCAGTGTGCATATATCAATGGAAGGACAAAAGAAACATGAAAAAGAAAGGAAATATGACACTCCCAAGGACCACAACGGTCCAGCAATGAATTGCAGTCAAAAAGAATTCCTTGTTATACCAAGTAAAGAATTCCAAATATTGATTCTATAGAAGCTCAATGAGATGCAAGAGAAATCTGAAAACCAATACTAAGAAATCAAAAAATCAATTTAGGATATGAATGAGAAATTTGCCAGAGATAGATATTTAAAAAAAAAAATCTGGAGCTGAAAAATTCATTGAAGGAAATAGAAAACACATTCAGGATGAAAGCTTCAAAAATTCACTAGACCAGGCAGAAGAAACAACCTCAGAACTTGAGGACAGGTCTTTTGAAATAATCCAGTCAGACAAATAAGGGGGGAAAAATTTTAAAAATGAGCAAAGCCTTTCAGATATCTAGGACTATATAAAGCCACTTAACCTATGAATTATTGGTATTCCCAAGGGGAAAGAAAGATAAAAAAGGTTATAAACTCTATTTAAGGAAATAATTGAAGAAAATTCCCCAGGAATAGCAAAAGAGTTAGATATTCAGATACAGGAAAATACATTGCAAAAAGGGCTTGATCACAGCATGTTATAATCAGAATAACTACAGTTGAAGTGAAAGAAAGAGTTTTAAAATTAGCAAGAGAAAAGAGTCTAGTCACTGAAAGGATAATGGATCTTGTGGTGGAAATAAATCAGCTTTCTGCTGTCTCTCTGCTGTCTCTCTGCTCTCTCCCTCCCTGTTCACCTAGCTAACAGGTGCCCTGCAGAGCTCTGATTTCACAACATCTCAAAGGAGCCCAGCAGGCACAAAGGAAATGTAAATTTTTTTTACAGTTGCTAGACCTATTGACTCAAACCACCTTCTAGTTTCCATTTCTATAGCCTGGAGTAGTTCGTGAGAAATTCCTGGATGACAGCATGGGGGACAAATTCCAGACATCAAACCCAGCCCAAAATCATATCTTGAGGGCAAGGTCACTTTATCACTAAAGCAAAGGAATGGATGCAGCAGTGTCGCACAGCAGATTCCATTATCTGCTTGTAGTTAAGAAGAACAGAAGGAGCACATATGTCAATTCACAACAATTACTATTTTTCTCTTTGTCCCATAAAAGCAGCAAGCCTCTTGGCCTTGCTGCTGGCACCTTCTTCTCTTTCTTTGGGTTGTCACACCATCTCTCTTCTCTCTCTCCTCTGAAGGATAAAATAAACTTTTTACTTTTATATATCTTAATTTCTGCATGAGAAATCTTTCTCCATCCATGCCATGAGCATCTACCAGGCTTTCCACTCTAACAGTCACCTATAAAAGAAACCCAATCAGACTAACGGTGACCATCTTAGCAGAAACCTTCCTTACAGGTCAGAAGAGAATGAGATTTCAAAGTGCTGAAAGAAAAAAAAAGATTGTCAGCCAAGATTTTTATATCCTGCCAGAATAAGCTTCATAAAAGGAGAAATGAAGGAGAAATAAAGTCTTTTGCAGAACAAGCAAATGCTGAGACAGAATTTGTCACCACTAAACAGGCCATACAGGAAATGCTCAAAGGAGTCTTAAACCTGGAAATGAAAGGTCAATATTCCCCATCATAAAAACACATGCAAATATAAAACTCACAGGTCTTATAAAATATTCACACAACGGAGAAAGAGAAAGGAACTAAAAAACAATATGACAAAAGTTCAGGAAACCACAAAGACAAAAAGAAAGAATAAAATAATGTATAAGACAACTAGAAATCAACTAACAACATGACAATAACAAAGCAGCCTATATCAATATCGACCTTGAACATGAATGGATTAAATGTTCCACTTAAAAGACACAGATTGGGAGATTTAGGAGTTGGAGCAAGATGGCCAAACTGAAACCTCCAGTGGATACACACCAATTCAACAACTATCCACACAAAGAAGCCCTTTTAGAAGAACCAAAAATCAAGTGAGCAATCACAGAACCTGGTTTTAACATTATATCAAAGACAGAGGCACTGAAGAGAGCACCAAAGAGTCTTATTACCTACATGGCCCCTCCGCCATCCCCAATCAGTGCAGAGGGAAGAGAGAAGTATGCCCAGGGGAAGGAGAATAAAGTGATTGCGGGTCTTTGCATTGGAAATCAGGGCCTCCCTGTCACAAGGGAACACAGCACAGAGCAGAATTCTGCCAGCACCCATGGAAGAAGCATTTAGACCAGCCCAGACAGAGGGAAATCATCCGCTTCATAACCCAAGTTCCACCTAGCCCCACCATCAGCTGACGGAAAAGCAGCCTGGGGACTGGAACAAATTTGCAAGGCAGTCAGTCCACAAAAGTTGCAGTCCTTGGGCAATACCTGCAGGTGTACTAGCTCAGAGCCAGTGGACGTGGGGTGCACATAACCCAGTGCAACACCAGCAGTGGCAGCCAAGCCAGTGCATTTGTCACCCCTTCTCCAACTCCAGGCAGTGCAGATCAGGGAGAATCTTCTTCCACTTGGGGAAAAGAAAGGGAAAAGTTCAGAGCACTGTGTTTTGCAACTTGGGTACCAGCACAACCACAGTAAATTAAAGTACCAAGCAGACTCCTGAAGCCCCAGGCCTTATTTCTTAGACAACATTTCTAGACCCACCCTTAACCAGAAGGAAACATTCTGCCCTAAAGGGAAGGACCAAGTCCTGCCAGTATTCACCACCTGCTGATTATAGAACCCTTGGGCTTTGAATAAACATCAGAGGTAGCCAGGCAACAGTTACCACAGGTAAGACTGGGATGGCTTCAGGTGTGACCTGGCACAGTCCTGGCTGTGGTGGCCATAAGGGAGTGCCCATATCACTGATCCTCCAACTCCAGCAGCCCAGCACAGAGAGTAAGGAAATTGAGTGAGATATTTTGCCTGGTAATCAAGGGAATTCTCACATATCATATCCAATTCCACCAAGGTAGTATCAGCAGGATTCTCCAAGAGTCATAGCATTATTGGGCTTGGGTGCCCATAGTGCTGATATGGCTTCAGCGACCAAAGACTTAGATCACAACACTCAATTCTTTTTGAATATCTGGAAATCTTTCCAAAGAAGGACAGGTTTGGACAAGCCCACACTGTGAAGATTAAAATAAAGACCCAACTCTTCAATGCCCAGACATAGATGAACATCCACAAGCAACAAGAACATCCAGAAGACATGACCTCACCAAACTAAATAAGGAACCAGTGGCCAATCCCGGAGTGATGGAGACAGGTGACTTTTCAGACAAAGAATTCAAAATAGCTGTTCTGAAGAAGAATAACAAACTTCAAGACAACACAAAGAAGGAATTCAGAAGCCTATTAGAGAAATTTATCAATGAGATTGAAATAATTAAAAAAAAAAAAGTAGAAATTCTGGATCCAAAAAATTTGATTGACAAGAATGAAATGATGTCTTTCGCAGCAGTTTGAATGGAACTAGAGGCCATTATCCTAAGTGAAATAACTTAGGAACAGAAAAATAAATGCCGCATGCTCTCACTTACGAGTGGGAGCTAAACCATGGCTGCTCAAGGACACACAGAGTGGTATGTGATATAACAGACACTGGAGATTCACAGTGGGGGAGGCTGGGAGGAGAGAAGCGATGAAAAATTACCTATGAGATACAATGTATGCTACTCTAGTGACAGGTACACCAAAGCCCAGACTCCACTGCTATGTGATGTATGTATGTAGTGAAATTAAACTTGTGCCCCTAAATCTATTGTTTTTAAATAAAGAAAAAAAAATAAAACTATCTTTTTGTTATTGAGCTCTAAGTTTTTATGATTTTGATTTTATAAAATTTGAGACTATAAATGCTCACTGTGTACAGAAAGAATGTATATTCTATGTTTGGGAATGTAAAATTCTATATAGATGTATTGATTTGAGCTTATTGATCAGAGGGTTTTTTTTTCCAAATCTTCTAAATCTTCTTTTTATTTTTTATTTTCTTGACCAGTTTGTCATCTTGAAAGTATGTTAAAAACTCCAACTGCAATTGTTACCTAATTTACTTTTTCCTCATAATGTATCTTTCTTCATCATACAGGTAGATGTGTATATCTCTGATTATTTTCTTTTTGATATCCTCTTTGATTTTTTAATATATGCAATATTCATATCTGTTACTTACATAGTTTGACTTCTATTTTCTTTGTTATTAGAATTGATAATAAAAAATTCATAATAGTCTCACATATTTTAACTGGTTATTTCCTATCTTTTTTTTCTTTTGTTTTAAATATTTCTTGTAGACAACGTATAGCAGCATCTTATTTCCCTATCTGAGAGTCTCTGTGATTTGGTATGCATGTTAATGTGCATCTTATTTCTCTATCTGAGATTCTGTGTGATTTGATGTGCATGTTTAACCTATTTGCATTTACTTTCAGTACTGTCATATTACAATTTATTCCTGTCATTCTATTGTATATTTTCTACGTACATGCCTTTCTTCTTGTTTATTTTTTTCTCTCTTCCTACTTTCTGTTGATCAGACTGACTTTTTTCCCGCTGGTTTAGAGGCCAAAAGTCAATGCCTATTTTTTAGTTGGTTTCTGCAAATATGTTAACGCTCATACTGTATTTTTTTAGAGCTCATTATAGATTATTTCTTCCCTTTGAATAAGACAAGGACCTCAGCATGCTATTAAAATCCTCTGATCTCTGCATGTTCCCTCCCTCTCAACATATTTTGGTATAATCAGAAACATTGTATCTGGATTATTATACAACTAGGCTGTACATTACAATAGCCACTAATCATACAGAGCTATTCAAATTAAAACTCATTAAAATTGAATAAAATTAAAAACTCAGTTCCATGGCCACATAGCCACCTTTTAAATCCTAATAGCCGCACATGGCTAAGGTCTATCATATTGGACAGTACAATAGAGTACCTCCATCAGAACAGAAAAATCTATTGAACAACACTGTTACACACATATACGAATAATCACACTTTTTTTTTTTTTTTTTTTTTTTTTGCCATTGCTTATTTGGTAGACTTTAAACTTTGTTTTGGAATCGTTTTCGTTTCCTCTGTAGACTACCTTCTGTAGAATGTTTCCGTAAGATTTTATGTGTCTTTGCCTTATATGAGTATCTCAGTATGTCTTTATTTTATTCCAACTAGTGTTTAAATGATAGTTTAAATATACACTTCTATATTAGAAGTTGTTATTTTATATTGCATATAAAATTCTAGATCTCCTGTTACTTTCCTTCAATATTTTTTAAATAGTACTTTAATATTCTAGTGTTGCCACTGAAAAATCTGACTCCAATTTTCTTAATTTATAGCAAATGTTCTTTTTTATTTGGATGCTTTTAGAATTTTGTCTTTGGTATTTTAAATTAAATATGATATGTCAAGATTTAGGGGTTTTTTTTAAGTCAATGTTGCCTATTGCTTTATGTGGCTCTTTTGGTCTGACTCTTCCATCTTTCTTTAATTCTCAACACATCTCAACAACAAAAATTTCTCTATTCCATTTCAGTTTATCTAGAAGATCGAAGTTGACCTGTCTATTTTTGTATTCCCTTATTTTAGTTCTTAAATATTTTCCATCTTTTATTCCTTTATTGTGGCTTCTGGGAAAAAATTTCCTAAGCAGATCTTTTATCTAACTGATTTATTCTTTGGTTATGTACATTTTGCTATTATATGTTTTATTCCTATCTTCACTTGATTCTTCATCTTCACTGATTGTTCCTGCTTCATATTTGCAATATCCTTTCCTCCTCCTTATTTATTTATTAAATATCTTGCTTATTTCAAATTCTTATTTTATGTGGGCCATGAATTCAGCTCCCTTTGTTAAGATCCTTCAGTATCTATTTTTTCTCTTAAAGAAAAAATATTCCTTCTCAGATATCCTTCTTCTCCCTTCCTACGAGCTCAAATTACATTAGGACCATTGACTACCTTAGCTAGTAGTACTTATTTAGGATTACGGATGAAAGCTTAGACCTAGCATGTGCTGTCCTCCTGGTGCACTTAGGAGATAACAGAAATGTCTCAGAGGAAAGATCCTCATTATCGCAAATCTGGAATTCTCTATTTCCACCCTAATTCCCGACACTGCCAGTTACTGAACTCCCCATTTCTTCTGCCAGGCACTGCTTTCCCTGGGATTTGCTTTCCTCTTTTGTAATTATCTTGTCCACTAACCATGAAGAGCCGGCCCACCTCCCCACGTGAAATGGCAGTGTGCAGAGCTCCTCTCCAGTATTCGGCATTACCTGCCTCATTCTCTGGTGCCGGCCAAGGACTGTCGTGTCCTCTCGCCTACAGGGCATTCGGGAAACCAGTGAGCCATCCAAGGCAATGTAGGACAGAAACAACAGGATAATTAGAACGCAGGAATCCCACGGTATCCCCTAGTTAGTGGCATCTGGCTCCCTCCGGTTTGGGCTGCTGTTCACCTCCCAGAAAAATGACCCTAACACCTTTGTTACCGTAGGAATTGTACTGATTCCATTATCGGTCCTCCTGCCAGCTGTGTGTATGGTCTTTCCAGGCTGAGTTTAGGGAAGGGAGTCAACCTCTCAAGCTAGTTTGCTGTTTTCTCCAGGAGTCTCAGTCCGTGAGTCAAAGTTTACATCGACCTGATTCAAACATGGCCATGGGCCCACGTAAACAAAGAACAAGTGGTGACTTACTGTGAAAAGCTTCCAGGAAATAAAATGCTCCACAACTTGGAGGGAAACTCATAACCCCATATCCATGGAAAACTGAACCAGGGAAAAACTCCACTTGGAAAAAGCTTAAAATTGGCCTACCTTCTATTGTTCCAGATTTTGAAAGCAAAAGTATTTGTAATGTTCCCCTATTATAAATACAGAACACTATTGCAGTCTTCAAGACAATTCCAGATCCTTACCATCAAAATGGTAGAAATAAAGTATTGGCAATCAAAAATAGGTGTAATAATCACTAAACCACCAGCACAGCTTAGTACTCTTACTAATCAGTTTCAACTGATGTTTGCATGCCACGTATTTCCCAGTATGTGTTTTCACGTGTTTTTGGCAGTCACCCTGAGAAGCACCCTTAGAGATATGGAAAGTTGGAAAGACGGTGGGACTTGTCCAGGGTCACCCAGGTAGTAAATGTTGGAGAAGTTGAAATTCAAGAGGCACTCTCGTGTATGCTGCCTTACTTGCATTTTTGTTGTTTAGATGACGCTAAGATATACATCATGAGATAAGCTCAGTTACTCAGGAAATATTTACATCTGTCTCAAAGCTGTCTTGGATGCACACCTGGAACCCATGTGCTTTGGCTTGACATTGTATTCATTTTTATTCACTTTTTTTCCTTAAAGCTTTTTTACTAACCTACTTTTAACCTATTTCAGAAACATACTGCTATCTCTCTGGGAGTAAACATAGTGGTTTCAGGATGAAGTCATACAAACAGTGCACCTGGGCTCTGCGGCTCTCCCAGGAGGGCATTATTCAGGGAGCTTTTATTTAAGCAATAAGTAAGAGTCTTTTCTACAGTTTAGGGATTGGAACAGGGAGTAGAGTAAATCCGGTTAGTAGCTTTTTAAAGAATTACTGAGGCAAAATTTAACTGAGCTTAGAATTTTTGAAAAAAAAAATATTTTCTTAAACCACTTTTTAACCATGATACCAGGTGCTTCTGTAAGTTATAGTCAGGTAATAAGTGAATTAATCAGAGAAGAGCCAAGGATAAGTCTCAGAATAACACCTAATGAACCAAAATAGAGAAATGCACAGTTACATACTTTGTATCCTCAAATATTAAGGTGAGAGCTTTTCCCCTAAAAAATTGTACCTTAGAAAAGAGAAAATCGCCTTCTACTTGTGATCTTATAGAATCATTTACCTTAACTGTCATCCCAATCACTTTATCATGAACAATATGATTTATGATAAATTCTGAAATGACCTCAATCTCTGCTAGTTTATTGTTGCTTATAAAAGTCACTCCGCAGAATTTGTTTAAAAATTTTTGAACAGGTATAATCATTATTCTTGCAGATATATAACCTTACAATTAAAAGTGAAGCTTGTAAATATACACATAAAAAGATGAAAGAAAAAAGTAATTCTTAATGTTATGTGAATGGGCACCTGCAGCATGGGATAAAATTTCAATGACAGCATCCTGTATAATTCAAAAACAACCACTTCTCAAAAATACATGGACTATGACGTGCAAACATGTCACAGGAGAGAGCTTAGAAAGTACCTCTAGAGTAGGGTGAAGATGGCCCATTTAAAGACACATGTGATGACCTGGACTAAATTGTTTTACAAAAGTTAGAAGGGGAAAAATACTGTTGTGTTATGTAATAATAAGATTTTAAATGTATTAATATAACCAAATGTATTAAATATTTTAGTTAGGTGTTTATTTTATCTAAAGCCCCCAAATATTCGTATGTTTGAGATGCCAAAACAAATCCAGGATCTTCTCATTGAGAGTTCCTATATTCAAGGTCAACTAATACTTGGGCATCTGCGCCAAATCTCTGCCATATCCCAAGTTATGGAGCACAGCCCAGCAAAATAAGCCATCATGCCATCTGCCCTTGAAGCAGCAGATACTCTGGGAGATCATGACGAAAGACAACACAGTCAGGTGTAGGACATTCTGCAGATTTCAAATCAAGATTTTTTGTGTGTATTCACATTACTGAACATTTAAATGTATTTATCATACTAACAATGGAGGTACGAATAAAAATTATCTGAATTAAGTTTAAATAAATTAAAGAGAATAAATATCAAACTAACGTCCACATGCAGTATGTGGCTGTTTCTTAGTATGTAATTTTCTCAGGAGCAAAACAGATCATTAGACAGCGAGATTCTTCCCGCTTATGGAAAACAAGAGAATTAGAAGGTAGGCAGGAAATCTCACCTTTACCTCAACGTCAGCAACTGGCAGAACAAAGATGAGATTCACAAGTGTCATCTGCAACATTTCATAAAAAGAAAATTGATCATTGGGGCTATAAAAACGTTGGCGACAAAAACATCATTAAAACTGCCTGCTAATATTTAATGGCCAATGAAATAAAGCCTAAAACTCAACTTTATAGAGTTAGGTCCACCAGCACAACTTGATCCAACTCCATTCCACCTTTCCAACTTTTCTCAGCAAAAATCAGATCTTAACTTAGACCCAGGTTTTTCTACCTTGACACTATGAATATTTTGGAGCCCAATGAATTCTTAGGTGAGGGGGGTGGGGGTTGGTGTCCTGTGCACTGTAGGATGTTTAGTTGCATCAATGACCTCTACCTCTTACATGCCAGCAGCATCACCTCCTTAGTTGTGATAACCCAAAATGTCTCCAGATATTGTTATCTGGAGATTTTTATCTCCAGACAGATTTTTATCATGAATTTTGTCAAATGCCTCTTCTGTATCTATTGAGATTGTTGTATGGCTTTTGTTTTTGCTTCTGTTTATGTGGTGAATCACAGTTATTGATTTACATATGTTGAACCATCTTTGCATCCTTAGTCCCCTGGAGGTAAAATCACTCCTGGTTGAGAACGAATGACCTGGACATTGTATGTCCAATATGAAAATGTCAGTAATGGCTTCTGCAATGTTTTCTGGCTAATCGACTCTGAATAAGACAAGTATGGCACGGGGGAGAAGGGTGACATTAGTAAGCTTAGAGGTGGGAATGAAGATGGTAGAGGCAATGATAGACTGTCTCTCCATCTCCCACCTCCACCATGGCTTTATAAAGCCTTCAGCAGAAAGAGAACCTGAGTCAGCTTTCATTGTAAGCAACAAACCAGTTCACCACCAACGTTGCGTACACCTGGACCTGGTATGGTTCCTGCATCTGGCCTCATTATGTTTCTGGATGGCTGCATTCTAAATGTTACCCAAGAGCGCTGGAGTTCCTTAAAGAAGGAGGGCAGAGCTGCCCTTCTGTCCATCTGTTCTACCAACCATGAAACCATGTTCCCTCCCTCGAAGATGTTCTGTCAAACATCCCCAAGTAAAAACTTTCACTGCTACATCTTCCCTTTCTTCAGATATATGCCAACAATTATTAAGGCCTCCTTCTCTAATCCTATGCTACTCAAAAACTTCATACTTGCTCCCAGCAATGGGAACCCTATCTTTAGGAAAGGTAATTGTAATAGTTCCTGCGTTTAGCAATAATAGACTTCACTCTTGTTATTTATCTAGGAGGTGTTAAAAAAATAGAGTCAATGTCACATGGACTTTATCAATTCTGCTTGCCTTTTCTTTTCCAAGTTCACAAAACTGAAAGCTGTTTAATTAAAATCAAGTGGTCTGAGCTAACCTCCCACTTTCCTCTCCATCTGTGGAGTATTTGCTTCCAGATATATTCAGGCTGTTCCAATTTTTTCTGGGCTGACATTGGCCCAGTTCACCCCACTGCAGTGTCAAACACACAGAAGCAAGCAAGCAATGGTTTTAGTTCTCTCTTTGATATGAGATGCTGACTTTTCCCTAGCTCTCCATAGCCAGAGAAGATTTCTGGTCTATGCCTTTTCTCACTTTCACTGGCAAAATATGTCAAAGAAAGTACCAGCTCCTGTGTTTCTGCTGTCTATCTTTTTACGAAAATCACTAATGTCAAGTTTGCAAACTATAATTTTGCAAGCAAGGTAATGCCAAGGCTTAAGTTAGCTTAACACCTGTGTGATTTCTTTTTTCTTGCCTCTCTTCCCTTTTCAAGCAAAGAACACGTCTGATGGGAAGCTCCTTGAAGCCAGGGCCACATCTTCCTTCTTCTCTATCTCCCCCGCAATGCCCAGTTCACTGTAGTGGACATAATAGAAATGTAGCATAAATTTTTTAGATTGAATGGAATTTTATTTCTAAAGGGAAGTTTGCTCCTATTCCCCTTTTCCTGGAGATGTCTTCCTGCAGTTGACTCAACCATTGATTGGCTTTGTCATGAGGGCTGCTGAGTAGGTTGATGGTTTTCTGAAGTGGACTCCTGTCCCTCAAGAACAGAGTCGAATCACCACATAATTTCACAGACTTCTGCTGACTTCTGAGATGCTAACTCTGAGTCATGATCAACGTGAGCAGGATTCTTTCTGGCAATTCAGTAGCAAAAAGGATAAGCCCCACATTTTTCCTTCTAGTGTTCTAATGTCCCTTGGACTTTGTAAGTTCTCTGTACCCTTCTATGATTCCTTGAAGTCTTATTAGCCTTCCTGTAGAACAACACCATGTCATTTTTCAGGTGGTTAGAAAGTGGCAGCAAGAGCTTCCTTTCCCAGTGACCTAAATTTGTTACCACTATAGAGATTGGCTAAGGACTGACACCTGTGAAGCTAGGCAGTCACAGCTGTTCTGCATCCTGCATCACCCCAAATAATTACACATCTGAAATTTCACTGTACTTAATGGCATTGAAAGATATTTTTGTGTTTAAGTCTTCTCTCATTAACTCAGCCTCTGAGCATCTCTCCACTTTTGTTTTGATGTACCAATCTCATTATCTATATGAACATTGCATTATGCTTTTCAGCCATTAAACCCATTATTATAAACCCACACAAAAATCCTGCATGACAGATTGGAATTATGCCTACTTTGGAGCAGATATAATGCATACCAGACTTTTAAGGATTTTAAAAATATACAAACCAAGTAGAAAGACAATTCATGGGTTAGAATTTTGAGTATGCTCATAAACCTCCAAAGTGCCAGCACACTGCAAGGCATTTTGATTCCAGAAAAGGAATAAACCAAGCCCCTGCCTAAAGATCCCTGACGCTGATTCTGTATGGATTCCATAATGTAGCATTTATTCAACTTTCCTATCACATCCCAAATTGATTCACAAGGGATCTGTTCATTCATCGCAAGCCAGAAGGAGCATGTATAGCACACTGCTGGTAGGAGAGTAGACTAGCACAAATCCTTTGGTAAACAGTTTAGCATTGCCTAAAAAATTTCAAGATGCCCATACACTGTGGCCCAAATATTCCACTCCTTGGAATATTTCCTTGAGAAATTTTCCCATATGCACCAAAAGACATGTCCAAAATGTTCACAGGAGCATTATATTTAATAGCAAAAACAAACAAAAAACCCCAACACTTTCCCATTGACAAGGGAATGGATAATTTGTGTGTTAAAAGAAATCTCTGTCCAACCTTGTATGTGTGCAAACGAACTCTACTGCTGCCTGACTCTGAGCCTGCTTGAGTCTCCGCCACTCATCCTAGACCTTGTAGAGACTGGGGTAGGTTTAATGCCCTCCCAGAAGACACCAGACGGTGATAATGGCCCATGACAAAAGAGGCTTCTCAGTTCCCCTCTGTAGTCAATTGAAAAATGTCTTTCACATCTCACCTTATTTGGAAGAAGATTTCAGGGCAACTCACTGAACTTACTCCAAAGTACTGTGGCTCTAAAATTTAAATTCCAACTTGACATATACTATTCTTGGACCTTGGTTATTCTTCAGCATATATTATATTCATTCAATTGAATTATATAGCAGTGCAAATAAAGGAACTTCAGAACATGTAATATTGTATTGCTGAGGGATGCACATGTGCAACATTGACACAAAATAAAGAATAAGCAATGCCAGCCAGCCCTCAGGTTTTCCAGGCTACTCAGCCCAGGGCCAGACATATTAGTAATGGAGTTTTCTGGAACATTTCAGTTAGCTTCCTCAAAGTAAACCAGGGTGCTATTATAATATAGGACTATTATGAAGATAAAATAATATAATGTACATACATGTCCTAGAATAATGCCTTGCACATAGTTGACTACTCAGTAAATGATAAAGTAGCAGCATGATGAAAAACCAAAGCTCAGGTAGATACAGAGAATTTCCTACATTTGGTCTTATTTTTCTAACTGTGATCCATATGACTATCTGGATCAAAAACACTCTGATGCTTCTGTTAAATGTAATTCTGGACCTCACCAAAACCTACAAAGCTAGAACCCTATAAGGTAGGGTCAGGGAATCTGCATTTTAACATACTATCCAGATGACTCTGGAATTAAGAGCCACAAACTTAGAGATTCAAATTCAGGGCTCTATGGAATAACCTGAGAGAGGATATAAAAACAATGGAATAACAGTTCTATTTCCATGAAATAGAAAAAAATAATGCTAAAATTTGTATGGAGCCAAAAAAGAGTCCAATGGCCAAAGCAATTCTGAACAAAAAGAACAAAGCTGTAGGCATCACAATACCTGACTGCAAAATATGCTATAAGTCTACAGTAACCCAAACAGCATGGTATTGGTAATAAAAACAGATAGACAAATGGAACATAATAGAGAACTCAGAAATAAATCTACATATTTACAGCCAACTGATTTTCAACAAAGGTGCCAAGTAAACACACTGGGGAAAGGATAGTCACTTCAGTAAATGGTGCTGGGGAAACTGGATATTCATATGCAGAAGAATAAGCTAGACCTCTATCTCTCATCATATACAGAAGTCAACTCAAAATAGATTAAAGACTTAAATGTAGGACCCCAAACTATAAAACTAGTAGAAGAAAACATAGGGAAAACATAGGATGTTTCCGGACATTGGTCTAGGCAAAGATTTTATGGTTAAGACCTCAAAAGCACAGGCAACAATAACAAAAATAGACAAATGGGACTATATTAAACTAAAAAGCTTCTGCACAGCAAAGTAAACAATCAACAAAATGAAGAGGCAACCTGTTGAATGACAGAAAATATTGGCAAACTATTCATTTGACAAGGGTCTAACACTGAGAATATACAAGAAACTCAAAAAACTCAACAGCAATAAAACAAATAATCCCATTTAAAAATGGTCAAAGGATCTGAATAGGCATTTCTCAAAAGAAGATATACAAATGGACAAAAAGCATATGCAAAAATGCTCAATATCCCTAATCATAAGGGAAATGCAAATGAAAACCACAATGAGATATCATCTCACCCAAGTTAGGATGGCTATTATCAAAAAGACAAAAAATGACAGATGCTGGCAAAGATGCTGAGAAAAGGAAACTCTTATACACTGTTGGTGGGAATGTAAATTAGTACAGCCATTATGGAAAACAGTATGGAGATTTCTCATAAAAACTAAAAATAAAACTATCACGTGATCCAGTAATCCCACTACTGGATATGCATCCAAAAGAAAGGAAATCAGTTTATTGAAGACATGTCTGCATTCCCAGGTTTATTGCAGTACTATTCACAATAGCAAAGGTAGAGAATCCACCTAAGTGTCCATCAACAGAGGAATGGATAAAGAAAATGTGATATATACACAATGGAATACTATTTGACTATAAAAAAGAGTGAAATCCTTTCATTTGCAGCAACATGAATGGAACTAGAAGTCATTATACTTAGTGAAATAAGCAAGGAACAGAAAGATGAATATCACATGTTCTCACTCGTATGTAGGAGCAAAAAACGTTAATACCATGGAGTTAGAGAGTGGGATGATGCTCTGGGAGGCCAAGGCGGGCAGATTGTTTGAGCTCAGGAGTTCGAGACCAGCCTGCACAAGAGCGAGACCCTCTCTCTAATAAAAATACAAGAAATTAATTGGCCGACTAAAAATATATAGAAAAAATTAGCCGAGCATGGTGGCGCATGCCTGTAGTCTCAGCTACTCAAGAGGCTGAGGCAGGAGGATTGCTGCCCAGGAGTTTGAGGTTGCTGTGAGCTAGGCTGATGCCACGGCACTCTAGCCAGGCCAAAAAGAGTGATACTCTGTCTCTAAAAACAAAAAAAGAGAGAATGGGATGATGGTTACCAGCGGCTGAGAAGGGTTTAGGTAGGGGGCATAAAGAGAGGTTGATTAATGGGCACAAACATGCAGTTAGATAGAAAGAATAAGTTGCACTGTTCAACAGCACAGTAGGTTGTAGTTAACAACCTAACTATAGTAACAACCTAACAGCACAGTAGGTTATAGTTAACAACCTAACTATAGTAGGACTATAGTTAACAACCATGTATCCTATACATCAAAATAGCTAGAAGAGGGAATTTGAAATGTTCCCAACACAAAGAAATGATAAATACTCCAGGCGATGAATACCCTAAATAACCTGACTTGATCATTACACATCCTATGCATGTAACAAAATATCACATGTATCCCATAAATATGTGCAAATATTATGTATCAATTTTCAAAAAAAAGATAGGGAACTAGGGCAACTCCAGCTGTCTCAGTAATGATCACAGGAGTGTAAAGTAGAGGAGCATCTGAGGTTTTAATTAGTAGTCATTATGCACACTACTTATTGGATCCTGCTACATGTTAAGTATAACAGGGTGTTATATTATTTTTAATAAAACCCTTGAATGATGTTATCTTCCCAGAATGACCAGGTTTTGGTCAATGGACCGCCTATAGAGAGGTAGTCTTATAAGATTATATAATACTGTATTTTTATTGTAACTTTCCTATGTTTGGATATGTTTAGATACACAAATACCATTGTGTTACAACTGCAAACAGTATCTAGTACAATCAATATGCAATGCTGTACAGGTCTGCAGCTTAGGAGCAATAGGCTGTACCATGCAGCTGAGGTACACAGTAGGCTGTACCACCCAGGTTTGTGTGAGTGCACTCTTTGATGTTTGCACAACAATAAAATTGCCTAAAATGATGCATTTCTCAGAGTATTCTCATCATTAAGGGACACATAACTGTATTTGCGATAACGTGTGTCCTAAGGGGGCCACTAGTGAGCATTAATACATGTAAGCCAAGAGGTGTCAGCAGGGAATTCTTTTCTTCCTACAACTGTTCTCCTTAGAGCTATAATAATTGAAGCAGCCAAGCTCTTATTTCCTGTAGGCTACAACTACAGGGGACTGAAAACAAACTAATGCAACATTTACATAAAAATAGAGTAATAGTCAACAAGAGCACTCCCTGGCTTTCCCCAGAATGACTTCAAATGGAGTTTCTGGTTGTCTGATTAGCAGGGCAGGCGGTTGATCTTCCACTGCTAGAACTCCCTGGATGTCTGATTCTATCCTCTCGGCACCTGCAGCAGCACTCACTATTTTTAGACACTTTTCAGTTCTCTGTGCTGAGACCCAAGGGGTGCAGCCTGCATGAGGTGGGGCATAGAGGGGGAGGAGCAGAACTAGGCACATCCTGACTGACACCCCTGAGGCAGAAGGAGGCAGCGCTCACCCCTGCCCACCCAGCACTTCCCATTTGACACTCCACTGCCAACCTGTGGCCTGAGACGGGACTACAGGGGGTCGAGACAAGCCCCTCTGTTTGGAGTTTGCCATCACTCCCAGCTACAGACGGGCCTGACCTCTGTCTCTGTCTCTAGACACAGTGGGATCTCCATGACCGCTTAGGAAAGGATGATGTCAATTAGGAGAAGCGGCTACAGAAACATGGCCACAGCCAAGTATCTCCTAAGAGCAGTAGACCTCAAAATAGTTGCTAAGCTAGACACTTCCCATTCTATGATATATGAGACAAGCAGCTCCAGGGATTAAATTGGAGACAGGAAAAAGAGAAAGTATGTTCTGAGATGTTTTCAGATACTTTAATCCCCCGAAAGACACGGTCCACTTGGTGAACACTGCTTCCCTCTGCAGCTGTGCGTTTTGTCACTGGCCTTCCTTAACCTCACTCAGCCCCCGGCAGCCGGGCATTTGAAAGGCTAAGGAGTTCCTAATCTGATTTCTCCACCAATTGGGCCCTGACTTTGCTGGGAGGAAAGAGCTGCCTTCGCTGCCACTAACACGGCCAGTAGATTACGTATTCTCTTTCTGAGTATTTAGTGTACAAGCATGTTTTTATCGTCTGTGAGCACTCCCAAAATAAATGCCACTGGGGACTACATTGGAATCAGATGTCTCATTCTAGTCCCCAGTGTACTTTGAAATTTTCTTATCACAGAAAGGAAATCACAGGGCTCTCCTTTTCCCATGCTCACGATGTTTTTTGGTGACTTCACATTCTATAAGCTATTTTCAGTGGTTAAATGCTCACTTCTTAAGAACAAAGCCCCGCCCTGTCCATTTGTGGTCTGGGAATTAAAAGAATCTCAAAATATTGACAAAATGTACAGCCCTACTCTATTGGTCTTCTCTGGCCAGAAATTACCTAAATAGTTCATCACAGCAGAAATTATACCTTGGCATCTTAAAATATTGGTATAACAGTAGTTCTATAAAAACTGGCCTTAAAAAAAGGCATTTTACAATCCATTAATGTTCAAATAAATCACTTCCAGCTGGAAATGATCGAGGATCGCTTCTTTTCAAATCAAAACCCTAAAATTTACATATTTAAAAAAATGTTCCCAAGCCAATTAACTTGGAGTTGTTTTAAAGATGGGGGGGAGGTTTTTTAAGGTGAAGAAGAATAATATTGTATTAATACCAAGGGTAGGATCAATATGGGAGTTTTAACACAATAATGTGTATCAGTGGAACCACATTTTTAAAACTTGTATAGCTTTTTTGCCATAACATATTCCCTTCCATATCTCTAATCTCAGGTGTAAAAACAGCTTCATAAGACAATAAAATTTTTCTTTCTTTAATTTGGCATATTTGCTTTTGCAACAGGGAGAAACCCTAATTTTGTTTTAGAAAAAAAATGTACAGACAGGAAAATTATTTGTCAACCAAATTACAGCAGTATATTAATAATATCTGGGATTTTCTGTAGCCAGTTTCTAAAACACTAGTTTGAGCTCTTAATTCTTAAGCAAGAATTTCATAGACATCCTTATTGTCCCTTGTTCGCTGCAAAGAAGCACATCTCTGCTGAAAAATGGTCCCATCCCTTCCTTTGTTCACTCCCATCAATGACAAAATGGGGACATTTGGGCAGTTTTTCAAGTGAAGCTACCCATTGCTTTAGGTTAAATGTGATACTTTGTTCCTTCTATTTAACTTCAATTTTGTCTCTGGAAAAATAAAGAAGCAAAACTGACTGCTTTTTCTATTAAAGTGGCCATTTCTCTGTGATTAAAAATCATGACCTTGAATGAATGGGGGCAAGAGGCTGAGCCCTTGGGAACGCGGCCAAACAGAGGTGGAGGCAGCTGGAGAGAAATGTGGGAAACGCTGGCTGAGGTCTGATGCTGAGGTCCCGGAGGGATGGGGCAACTTGGGCTTAACCCAGGTCCGGTTCAGGCCGATGTCAGCGTCCATGAGTTCTTATCAGATGGCAGAGGAAGGCAGCAGGAGCACAGGTGGCAATGATCTGGAAATTTAGGTAGGAAAAGAGAGCAAAATCTGCTAAAGACGGACACTAAGGGATGTGGTGTCCAAGAACCCCAGGCCTCTTCTGCAGGAGGCTAAAACTCCCTGTGCCCACGGCTCACCTGCAGCCACAGTGAACCCTGAGGGCCCCAGACCCCACGAGCAGGTGGCCGGGCTCCAGCCCATCAGCACTGCTGGAGATAGACCTGCGGATGCCAGCGTCAGGGACTTCAGCTGGGAGGGGCAGATAAACATTGCATAAAATCACTTATTTGCATTCATGACTCTCCCAGATTCTTTAAATTATCTCACTTAGCCATTAAATTATTTTGGTCAGACAGTAATTGTATTCTCTCATTAGCAAAGTGGGAGGTTTAACTTTTGCATTTCATAAGCCTGGAAAAAATGCAGTTCTTAAATCTTAGAGAGTTAGGTTGTTAAATTTCAGAGTAAAAAAAAGAGCTTATAGTTTACAGAAAGAAAATCCCCACACTGACAAGTACCTGTGGTGTTCAACACATTCCTAACTCCCTATCCAGACGTCAAGCCTGCGTCTGACCGTCGTCTGTGGAGCCCGGCTCAGACCCCAGCTCACCTCCACAGGGGACCTCTGCCTTGGGCTCTGCATGTCTCCTGCTGGAATCCACCATGGGCCCTGAACTATCCCTTTTTCCTCTCTGAATGGTGTCTTATTGGTTTTCTTCTGTGTCTTACTCCTTCTCAGTCCTTCTTGCTGCATTTGTCCCTTGAGTGTGGCTGTTTTTCCTAGTTCTCTTTTAGACCTTTGCGCTCTTCCTTGCCATCCCCCGTTGGCAACCACTTCCATACCTATCGCTTCACCCACCATCCCTATGTGGAAGGCCACAACTTTCCCTGCAGCCTATACTTCCATGGGATTGTTCTAGATGTTTGTCAATGTCTCTGAAACTATTCTCTATCTCCCTTTTTTCTTTTTAGCTTGCAAATCCATGGCCTTCTAAAGTTGTCACCATGAATACCAATTTGCTGTCTGCACAAGCTAACTCCTCACCCATCCTGCCATCCTTTGGTCTTGGCAACACTCATTCCCGGGGCCTTTTTGTTTGGCTTTCTGCACCCCTCTTCGGTCTAGATTCTCTTCCCCAGCGCCTTTCCTAGTTCTTGCTTATCCCCATGGCTCCTAGCATCTTTCTCTCCTGATTCTGATGCTCTCTGAACTACTCCATGTTACAGTCAAGTTAACTTACAAGACAACGAAATTATGCTAGCCTCGCTTACTACTCTTCATGGACTCCCTGTGCCGACAGGGCACAATGGCATGCATTTTACAGTAGTGTGTTTGCAGAGAACATAAATTGACTCCCCCTAAAAGGCGTGTCTGTGAGAGTTTACAGGGCTTCCTCATGGCACGCAAAGGCAGGAAGAGCACCTCAGCCCCTCTGTCAGGAGTCGCATGGTCTCCTGTCTCTGCCGTCCCCGAGCGCCTGTCCTGTGGCCTCCTTCCTCTCTGTAGACGCGCTGGTCTACCTCAGGAGACTTGTGGTGGAGCAGGCCTGCCCCAACCCCAGCTCCCGGTGACCTCTGCTCACATGTCCATCATGCACCAGTGGGACCTTTAGCTCTGATATTGGCAGAGAGAAATCATTTGCTTGGTTCAACCAAGTCTATGGCTTGGTTCCTCGGGGGTCATATCCAGTCCTGTGGCCAGGGACAGTGGAGACGGGCATGTTAACGGTCCCACACCTCCAGCAAGGTTGTGAATGCCAGGCAGGCTCCATAGACTGGCGTGGCCTGGCCAGGTGCCCCTAAATTTGAGCACACTGCGACAGAGACTTTTAGTATCTGCCGCTGCCCACCATTTCAAGCTGATTTCCACACCTAGCTCTACCTTTCTGCACGACAATCCTGCACGGGCCTGAATTTCCTGTGCATTTCCATTCCTTTCTACAGTCAGGTATGTCTATCTGCTTATAATATTTTCTCCTTTCTCCAAACCTACCCTCAAACTCACGGAACTACGTACTTAGCAAACTACTAGTTGTCCTTCAAAATTCTGCGTAAATTGTCACCTCCTCTTTGAACAACCTCTTAAAATTCCCCCCTAGAATTAGAGATTCCATCTTCAGGACTCCCTCATACTTTGAGCATGCCTCCATTGGTAGGTACTTACTAGCATTGTATGGACATCTTTTATTCCCATCTCTTTTCCTAACAAATAATGTCCCTTTTCAAAATATCTTATTTTAAAAAATATTTTAAAAATATTTCATTTTAAAAAATATTTTTAAAATATTTCATTTTAAAAAATATTTTATGTTTTGAGGTATAGAGAACTGGAACTTATTCCTCCTATCTAGCTATGATTTTTTTATACTTTAATAAATTTCTCCTGTCTCTCCTTCTCCCTGCCCCCCCCCTTCCCAGCCTCTGGTATCTTCTAAGGAACAGCCCTTTCAGTGGCAGGGTCGGAGTCTCTCTGTTGCTGCTTGGGCACAGTCCCTGAGGTGTAACGAGCCTCACATGTTAGTGAGAAGGGGCAGATGAGAAGAGACATGAAAGGACTAAGGAAGGGAGGTGGAGCCAGGGTGAGCCCCTCACTGCGTGCCCACAGGCACAGTAAGTCCTCTTCGGAGGCGGGATGTGTTGATCCAAAGCAAACACCTGGCCAGTGGTCTTGCCCTTCCTTCCCGAGCCAGCGAGCCATCTCACCTTCACCCTCGCTGTCCCTCTTGCTCCTCTGCAGGACCTCAGCACATCACAGCCGCCGAGAGACTTCTGCCCTCCTTCTCGCGAGAGGACTGCTTGGCTGAAGGAAATAGCTTTCCTTTCAAGATCCCGGTAGTAAAACCTCTGGTGTTTGTTTTTCTGACATTTTGTCTTGTCTTGTCAGACTCCCTGAAGCCCTGGCTTTACCTTCAGTGCTTGTGACATCCCTGATTCCCCGTGGATTTGCATCAGACTGCAAGCTCGAGGGCAGGGACTGACGTCACCTTGTGTGACACTATCTCTCCACATCCTAGCCTTGGGCCTGGCAGATAGCAGTCTACCCACAAGTGCTCTCTGTCGCTTTTATTGGACATGCCCAATTTCCTGCAGACACTCAGATCATGCCCCTGCGTCCCCCGCTCTCCTGACCATCATCCTGCGTCTCTTCACTGCCCGGGCATCCAGCAGGCACGTGTATTCAAAGAAAGATCAGTGCATGGCCCCAAATCCTTTCAACCAAAGAAAAAAGTAGCATAGTGATAACTGCGTGGAATAGATACATCGTGACACCAGCAGTTACAAGGTCCTCTGGTTCAAAGAACCACCTTTGATTTTTGTACTCCTGGGATGGTCTCTCATAATAGCCATTTCCCTGCAATTCACTGTACACCGGCGACATTTGAATTGAGTTTTGTTCTCCCCTAAAGCTTTCCATCTGCTTTTAGTCCTACCATTTCAGCTCCCTCTGCTGACCCTCCCTGCTCCTCATCCCTGCACAGCAGGCTGAGCAGAAAGCATCCTCTGATGTTTGTCAACGTGGCTGAATGCCAGGAGCTCTTTGCAAGTAATCTCTATGCTTTTTGAAAGCGCTCTGTCACACCAGTTAAGAAGCCTGTAGTTTTGTTGAGGAGGACCCTTGCCTAAATCCATTCAGGCTGCTATACCCGAAATACTGTAGATGTAGGGCTGATACACAACAAACCTTTATTCTTCACAGTTCTAGAGGTTGGGGAGTCCGAGATCAAGGTGTGGCAGATTCAGCGTCTGGTGAGGGCTCACTTCCTCGTTTGCTGCCATCTTCCTGCTGTGTCCTCACAGGGCAGAAGGGGTGAGGCATCTCTCCGGGGTCTCTTTTATAAAGACACAATCCCACTCATGAGGGCTCTGGCCTCATGACCTGATCACCTCCCAAAAGCCCTACCTCCTAACGTCATCATTTTGGGGTTAGCGTTTCAATATATGAATTTAGAGGGGACACAAATATTCAGTCTATAGCATCTCATTTCTCACCTTTATGTCACCATAGTTGTTTGCTTGGGGTGTGACAGATCTGGGTCTGTGAATCAGTGCACCTTTCAACAATCGCCCTACAGAGGTTGGACATCGTACTCAAAAATTAGCAGGGAAAGCTAAAGAGTAGTCTAGATGATAAAACACCCTCATCTGGAAATCGAAATCTCCTAGCATTAAATATGTGTTTCCATTTTTTTATGGAACAAATGTTTCATTAATTAATTTTGCCAAAGCCATTTCTTTAGCATTCTAGTGGTAATTCTCTGCCTCTAGGATAGGCTAAAAATAGTGGTAAAAATGGGTTTTTAGAAAATATTAAAGGAAAAAAAAAGGAGAGAACAAGAATATAGTAAATAGAAAAACAAAGGCAATAACTAATGAGGAAGTAATGTTTAAAGAAGGAAAAAAATATGAAAATAGAAGCGTGTCTAGGCAGCCAGCACTTAGGAGGAGGGTATGGTGGTCATGGGAGAAGTGAAGCACATTGCACAATGGAGAAGAAGCTGATGCTGACATATGCATTCCTTCCACTGATTTCTCTCCTTGTTCTTTTTGGCCATATTGGCTCGTGCTATGTTCCAAACGATGTCAGTATTTCATCAAGTTACCAGACACTACTGCACATTACGAAGATAAGTAATTGATTTACTATCCCATCTTAAATGGATTATTCTTCAAACTGAACTAAACCAAAGAAAAGAAAGGCAGATATAAATTTAGGAGAAGACAACAACAGCTTTAATTAATGTTAGTGTTCCAAGAAATGGAATATTTTAAATTCCAATTCATGCCCTGCCTTCCATACTGGTAGTCCCATCTGCATGTGCCGACTTACGTACCCGTGATAGGGATTGATAATCCTCCCCCAGAGGGACCTATTCAGCAAAATTAAATCTACACTAGGATATGTGTCTCTCTGTTTATGGATAAAGTGGATTTTATGTCCTTAAAGCTGTTAGAGAAATATGGCAACTACATAATAATTAGCAAGTACTGCACTCAAACTTTACCTGTAAATGAAAGCATTCCATGCACACTCCAAACTTCCTATCCTGCTTTGAAGAGATCTGTGGGTTCCCTTACACTTGGGACTGCATCAGACCCATGCCACCTACTATAGTTTGAACATCCCCTCAAAAACTCATGTTGAAATTTAATTGCCACTGTGGCATTATTAAGAGTTGAGGCCTTTTAAAAGGTGAGTAGGTCATGAGGGTTCTGCCCACATGAACGGATTAGTGCTGTTATCTTGGGACTGGGCTCCTGACGAAACAATGAGTTAGAGCCATTTCCTTTCTCTGTCTTGCACACTTGCTTGCCATGTGATGCCTTCTACCATGTTCTGATGCATCAAAAAGGTCCTCAACAGGTACGATTCTTCCACCTTGGAATTCCCAGCCTCCAGACCCATGGGACAAATAAATTGTCTGTTTTCTTTATAAATTGTCCAGTCTGTGGTACTCTGTTATAGCAACATAAAATGGACTACGGCACAATCCCATGGTAAATTTAAAACATGAATCTATGTCATGCCCCTCCCTATATGTCCACCCCATATTCTGGGCTGGAACAAATCTCCTGGAGATTCTATAAATCTGGACAAGCATAACCAGCTCCAGGTGTCCCGTGGGAGGTACAGGGGAGCCCCTGAGATGGGCAAAGGTCCAGGAAATAAAGCCAGGGACACCTACACAGGGCCATTCCAGGGAGGGCCACTGGTTACTCCTACATGAAAAACTTATTAATATTAATTTCAATATATCAACAAGCATGCTATAAATTTAAAGTAAAGAATATTTTAAGTATTAATATACTAAAGATTACTATGAAATATTTTTTATTATGTGTTTAAATGTGTTTAAATTTTTAATTTGACCATTTTTTGCATAATGAAGTAATATTTCAAAATTAGTTATTGGGAGCAAGTTTCCATGGGTGTCTTGCATTTCTGCATGTCTTACAAACAGAAACACTGGCTGTCTTTGCTCTGGACTGTCCTTTCAAGGATGCCTTGTAAAGCAAACAGTATTTGAAGATAGAGATAGTGTCTCCTTCTTGAGCAAAGAACAGGTTTGCTTAGACCCTGGAAGATAAAGACAGTATCTTCCTCTACAACAAGAGACCTATGTGCACACTGTACAGTACAATAAAAATGTTATTTCCCTTTAAGCAAAAAGCCAACCACCAATTATAAAAGATTTGAGTTTCCTAAGGTCAACTTCCTCTCTTCTAACACAACCCAATATATGTTCAAATGTCACCAGGCTCATATTGCCTTGCAGGGATTAGGGCTGAGGGAAGTAGCCCCGGAGAATGCTGATATTCTGGAAACTGCTATTGTTGTGAATAACAAAATCTTTTGTCTTTGATACAGAAGTCTCATGTCTTCTTCCAGCATCTGCAGCAAATCAAGGTGTTAGCTTGCAATTCATGCAAAATATCAGACCCTTCACAGTTCTTGAAATTAGTTCCACTAAAATCACATTAAATATGAAGGTGCAAATGACACGTGCATTTTAAAATACTTTATTAAAAAAATGGAAATTTCTGTTAAAATCAGGTTCATATCATGTTATCTTCCCTAATAACAGCTGTATTCTATAGTTCCAGAATGGTTTTATTTTATATTTTCTAAGAAAAAAAAAGAATCACACTCTGATGCATATAAGCGTCTCCTTTTAGAGATGAGCTTTTTTTAGTCCTTGCTAATTGAAGGTTTTCAACCTGAACTTCCTCCAATTTCCTCCTCTCACTTCAGAAGTGTTCTAAATCCATGCTGATCGTTTCTCCTTTTCTTTTGTCTTAGAAGTATTAGAGTAAATTAGTACAGAGCGGCCCTGTGTATTAGCCTTCCACGTGTTTGTGCCCTTGTGTAGTCCTCTCCCATGCTGGACCTCCGCTGCCCTGTAACCTACGGTCGCCTTGATTTGAGCTATGGAGTATGGCAGAGTTGATGCTGTGTGAGTCGCAGTGCATAGGCCTTAAGAGGCCTTGAACTTTCACCTTCCCCGAAATACAGTGTAAAGAAGTCGGGCCATCCTGCTGGGGAGGCCACATGGAACAAGAGGCCCTGGGGGCTGAAAAAGAAGCCTTAGCATCTCAGCCATCCCAGTGGAGGGATGAGAGCAGGAGGAAGAACTCCTTAGATGCCCTGGTCCAAACTGGCCACTCCAGGTGAGCTCAGCTGAGGTGACATGGAGCAGAGAGGTGACACTTCAGGGGAGCCCAGCCCAGCCAACACTCAGAACTGGGACAGATGATAAATTGGAGTTGTTTAATGCCTCTGAGTTTCAAGGTGGTTACGCAGACATAAATGTCCCTCTTCTTTTCCAAAGCTCACATCTTCTAACTGTTGAGACCCTTCTTTTTCTTTCTCTAAAGTTTGTTGGCGCCTTTCTCTTGTCCTAGAATGTGCTGTAGTCTCCTCATTAAAAAAAAATAAAAAGCCCCCTTTGAAATAATAATACTCTCAAGAAACTATGTATCTGCAGGCTTCCATACACAAGCAGTTGTCTAGAAAAAATGCACTCATTTTTATTTCACCTTTACTTTCTTGAGAATCTGAGCCGCTCTGCTTTCCATGTGTGTTTCCATCTACCTTGGCCGAAACAGCAATAATCATTTCCCCTGCTCTTCCCCAACTACCAAAAAATATACTCTGCCTTTCCCAGAGAGCCATTAATCATTAGGATTTTACTATCTACTTTGTTACAGAAACCCACATCTTTGGAGTCGTCCTCAACTGGCACTTGTCCCTTACCCACCCTCAACTACAGTACAGTCTCAGCCCCAGGTGGGACCCCCAGAGCGCAGGGCCTTCCTCTCCCGCCTTGCCTTCCTACTGGCAACATCGAGTGTGCTGCCATTCCTGCAGACAGTCACAGCCACATCCCAACTGGACACCCGCGCCCCCAGCCTCCCTCTCCTCCAATGCATTCCTTCTTACTGCTAGCGACTTAGTGCTTAGCATCAGAAAACATACAAAAAATAAAATCAAAATTATGAAAAAAAACCCTGCAAACTTTTTTTTAGATTATCCACCGAGTTCAACCCCGTGGCTAAATGATACCTATTTTTAAATACTAAATTTAAGAGATGTTTTAAAAGAATCAAAACTTCCATCCCAGTTTGTTTCATTGCGTGTGGTGATCGCCGGTGGATTCCCTCCCACGGAGCAGACTTCTTTGGAAATCCTGATAAACCTTGGACCATACCACCACCAGTGGACACCATCACAGTTACATTCTGGGTGTGCTTTTGTACGCCCAGGTTAGCCAAAGTCCATGTTTCTTCTTCAGTTTACTTACAAATAAAACAGCTGTTGCTATGGATGCGTCATCAAAAAAGGCAACTCGGAAGCAGCTCCGAGTCCCTCAGCATATAATCATGTTTAAAAGAAGACTTCCTGCAGGAATGTGGAATGGATCCTGAAACAAAAATATATAATAGTTAAGGCAAGCTGAGTTTATTGAGAGAAGAAAAAAGAAAACAGGAGTTTAGAAGCTATCAAGCCCTTACACTGTGAAACTTTATTGTGAGGAGTACTCCAGTACATGAGATTATAACTATTTTAAACTAAAATGATCAGACTTCCATGGAAAGCTTTTTACTACATCAAGGAGCAGGAAGGAAGGCAAGATATTGTCAGCTTTTGAAATTCCAGTGTCAACAAAACATGGGAAAGTCTTCTCGAGGCCAGGGCATGGGTTCTCTCTCTTTCCTCTTTAAACAGCAAGGACGTGCTTTCCTTACTTTAATGGTTAACTAAACATGGAATGTTTATGAGTGATTGTTCTGAAGGGATTTTACTCGGCAATCCTTAAATGCTACAATCCAGCCTAGAGCAATTAGAAACAGGAAAAATAAATAGCAAAGGAAAAAATAACTTGCTATATTATTAGCTTTTCTCCCACTGAAGAATTTGAAATCTGCATCAGAATTAAATTCCCTTTCCTGGGAAGAAAATCCAGGATGTCCAATGACAATAGCTACAACAACAGTGTGGGCATTCTGGATTCATAGATAGAACTGAAGTTCTGTGTTTTTTTTTTTTATTTTTATTTTTTGGCCAACTTTAGAAGTTAAGTGTGTATATGACATTATTACTTCCCCTATTGCCTAAAATACCTAGGGGCTGATTTTCAGGCTTGATTTTTATTTCCTATTTTTTTTGTTGTTGTTGTTGTTGCCATTGGTTTCTGTTTATCAGAGAAGGTGGATAGCTGGAGAAAAGGAGGAGATAAAATAATAATCTGTTAACTTTATTACTCAGAATTGTAAGACATTTTGTTAGGACATAAATGTCTCATGGTCCACGAGGACGGGGCCTGACTTTTACATTATTATCTTCCCAGCATCTAGAATGGCCCCTGACACACACTAAATGTGTAATAGGTGCTTCTCAAATTAAGGGAGAAACGGTAGACATGAGAATTTGTCAGTTGTCTAAGATATCTTTCAATTGTATGAATAACTGAGAGTTGGCTTTGGTAAAAGCCACATGACATACATCAGTTTGTGCCAAGCCACGCTGCAGTTTAGCTGTTTGGCATTACAGGGTGGTTGTAATTTCTTGAACAACATCTAAATTCCAGTTTGCTTCAGAGTTTCTAAGACAGGAGTTTTCGAACCGCTTTTACTGCAACCCAGAGCAAGAAATAAATTTTACATCAAGACCCAGCACACACACCTCATGAGAGAGGGGAGAGAGAGAGAGAGAGAGAGAGAGAGAGAGAGAGAGAGAGAGAGAGAGATTGAATTTAAAAACCGAAACAAAAGTTTCGTGGAATACTTACCCTAACAATGTAAAATGCCCTGGTATGTTCCATTCTGTTTCAGCTTTAAGTGCTGTTTGCAACCTACTAGAATAATTTTATGACCAATTAATAAGCTGTGACCTATAGTTTAAAAATCACCTCTTAGGACCAGTCTGGCTAAGCCTGGGGGGCTGAGAAATGGTTGCAGAGGGTGGGCTAGATCTGAAGTCACACTCTTGGCACAGAGGACCCGTGAGTGCACAGGGCTTCAAACACCCTCAGCAGCTGACTGCATTCGAGACTTTACAGTTCTGGGTAAAAAAAAGGTTAGAATGTCTTCAGATAGGTTTGGATTCACGTAAGGGCTCTGAAGCCAGGAAGAGCCCACAGTTCTTCTCAGGAGGGCACCTGCTGGGCTTTCAGCCACCTCTCGGTCATGTGCATCCATCACTCACAGCTAGTGACTTGAGATCTTCATAGGGCACACAGAGCTGGGTTTTGACAGTTGTTGTCAAAACTTTGATAAGTTTCTCAGCAAGTCCACACTGGTGAGGACAATGTGACAACATTATTAGCATGAGGATAGAAAAGATGCTCTTGCCACTGGCATCTGATAGGACTGATGCTGAACACAGTGAGCCACTGCGAAGACTGGAAAGTCACTCTAGGGAACTGAGGTAAATACCTGAGTAAGTGCAAAGAAGAGAGCACTGGTATTTTTCCTTAATTATCAAGATACTGTTTCTTCTTTGCTTTCATACATTCATTCATCAAACACTGCATGTCTCCTCTATGCCGAGCACTGATGTAACGTCTAGGAGCCCCTCTGTCCTGGTGGAGCTGCTTCGAAATCTGGGCTATGATATTCAATATATAGCAGCAGACACACACGTGCGCTAGTCCTTCATGGAGCACTGTGGCACATCTTTCATAGAGAAAAATGAAACTCACTCATAAAGGTAAACGATCTCCAAGACACTGAAATGTGCTAGAAGTGACCACAAGAAGAATCAAGACATGCAGTCGAGTCTACTCCAGTAAAAGTGGAGCTGATAAAACCAAAACTATTTTCAACCCATCTCACCCTCCTGTTATTTCTCTAGACACATTTTATTCCTTCACAAAATTCGGACTGAATTCCGAATTCTGGTTTGCTCACAGGGGAGCGTGGTGATGCACGTACAGGATTCCCAGAGCAACTCGGCGCGTGCGATCTGGAATTGCAAGTGCCGGGCGGTGACAGCATAAAGGGAGGAATATGTAAATCAGCAAAAAAGAAGTCAGAGGCTTTTACAGAAGAGGTGGTGCTTGAGCATTAAAGGATGAGCAGAAATTTGCCAGACAGACCAGAAGCAGGGACACTAAGGATGGAAGACACATGACCAGCAAGGTTGTGGAATAGGAAAAGAACATGCAAGTTGGAGAAAGGGCCTACAGTTCCACATGAGGAACTGAAGCTTGGGCTGAAGGGGCTGCGGGCTTTGCTCCAAGAGGGCCAGAGGGATATCGCCTTGAGAGTCATTAAGAAACAAGTGTCATTTAAACCCATGGACATGCATGAGCATTTGTAGGAAGATTAAAGGACACGAGGGGCTCGTAACTCCTGTGTTCAACTTGTACCTGAGTATTCCTTGTTGTGCTTTTCTCCAGTCCCACCCGACTGCATCGTCATCACAGCTGATGTTTATTGAGACGCCACCAGGAACTTCACGTCTCCTCTCATTTAATCCTCACAACAGCCCAGTGAAACAGGTTCCACTGTTAGCCCCGTTTCCCCAAGATCACAGACCCAGTGATAGATGGAGCCAGGCTTTGAACAAGACAGTCTGATTGCAGAGCCCCCAGGCACTCAGCCGCTATGCTGTCCTGGTACAGCTACTCCACAAGCCCAGGCCCCTGAGCCCGGGTAATAAACGCTGTCTGCAGAGCACTGAGTCCCAGTGTCCTGAAGGAGAGGAGTAGCAGCCTGCCGGAGCTCTCTTCACATCCAAGTTCATTACCGAACCCCTCTCGTTCCTAGAATTCCTTCTCACTGCCCCTTCCTGGGCTACCTTTGAGACTACTTTAAAGCTTTTAACCTAGATCAGCTGTTGCTATGTGGCATAGTCATTGTTGCATAATTTGCAAGTAGTAGGATTAGGACTCAGTAAAATGACTTCAAAGTCTATTGGGCAGAATCACTTCAAATGCATTCAGCAGCAGGAACTACCACAAGAGCACTATACTTGTTTCGGCTATAAATTTCCCAAGAAATGGAGGTTAGTTTATACTTACAACAACTGTTGAATATAAATCAAATGGGAACTTCTGAAGCCAGATGATTCATTTGTTATTTTAAGGTGCACTTTATTTTCTAAAGGGTCACAGGGATCTACGTTATCTTCTTCTTTCCTCGGAAACCGAGTGGCTGAAATAATCTCTGTGTCTTTGTGGGTAGAAGCCTTCATGGTCAATCAACACTCGCTTGTCCTGTGAACTTGAACTCTTGTGTGATTTTGCTGGTGACTGGATTTAAAAGTTCTATCTAGCTAGCTGCGTGAGAGTGACAACTTAAATAGCTCTCACAGAAGTCACAAAAACGCTTGGCTGAATGGGTAATAAAGTAGTTCCTTTAAAGTTAAATGAGTCATAATTCAGCATGAAGCAGATTGATTAGAGAAACACTTGCAAGCTGGCAGTTGGTTAGGGTCCCGGAGCCATCTCTGTCATTAGCAGGGTTATGATGGCTATTGGCACCAGCATACAGCAAAGATGGGGCATGTCAAGAGTCCATTCAAACACTTGTGGGTTCAGAGATTCAAACCCAACTTGAACCTTTTGGTGTTTGAGTTTGTTAACTGTTGGCTAAATGCCACTTCCTGTTCCTAAGAAAAGAGGCTTGAAAAAGTCTCATAAAAAATGACTTAAAAGGCTTCCTTGACTTCAAAGGGCTCTTACAAAACAACATTTTGATGAGTTAAGTGTAAAGGAATCAGAAACATACGGATTAAATTTCCCTTAATAGAGTCGTGTGTCTAAAAATGGAGGGAGGAAAAAATGACAAGTTCATCTTCTCAACATGCTTCAAAAGTGTCTAGAGTGGCTATCGATCCCCAAAGTAATCGAATTCTTCCATTCCAATGCAATGCTGACACAGTAACATCTGCCAGGGCATGTCAAAGGGCCCAACTGGATAAAGGAGAACACATTTGCGCGGGTCGAGTTATGCCAGGTCACCCTGTCTTCAGCCCATTATGCCAGGCTCCACTTGAAAGGAAGCTGCAGTGTCACAGGACAGAGCCACAGAGAACAAAGAGAATTTCTAGACCAGACCTCTCACGCAGGTCATGCGATCCTCATCAACTCACCACAGTGATGCGTTTAAAGCTGACTTTACTGTCTGAATGAAGAGAACACAAACCAGCACTCACAAGCCATGAAGTGTCTTGCAAAAGACAGCATTACCTATATATATTTGATTTCCACATCAACAATCAAAATTTTGGGAGTTTCTAACCTTTCAAAATAAAATAAACTAATGACTATTTTCCAAGGTGGGGGGGGGGCAATTATCTTTGGGCAAGAATGGAAATGCAGAATATAGAAAGAAATAAAAAATTATTTGCACCAATGATGAACAGAGGCAAGTCCTAGTCAAGAATTACCCCGTGTCAGTTTTGTCACTCATTTAACTGACAGCTAATACCTGATTTATTCTGTGTCTGAATGCCTTATTAAGAACAAAGCGTTTAACCTTTGAGGGCAGAGGAAAACAAGACCATACGTGTTTCGCAGTGAAGCATCAGATATCAACGGACACAAATTTTCCTAACCATTAAATACTCAGTATAACCCAAGTTAACTTTTTGTATTTGGCCAGATATGATGGTATAAACTTTTATAGCAATATTTCAAAAGATGGATCCCTGTGGTTGTGGTAGTTTCAGACCATAAAAAATTTCTAAAAGTAGACATTTCTTATTTTAATTTGCTTGTGACATGAACTGCTACATTACCACATGAATGAGCTGCCTCCTTAACAAAATTAGTGGGAAGAATAAGTCCTAATTAATTGAATCCATAAGTACCTCTTCTAAATAGGACAGTTTTATTTGTGTCAATATATTTCTTAGAAAAGGAAATAAATAGAACCTTCAAATACTGACTTACAGAGTTTATTAATGTTTATATGTAATTCCAATGAAACTACATTGGTAAATGAATTTATAAAAGTAAATAAATATTACTGTTTTTATTATTTTTCTTTCAACATACCTTTAAATTTGATTCAAGTAGATATGTACTATTTTAGCAACCACCATGAGTAAAAATTAACTGAAGATTTTTGTTTCTTTATATGTCAAAAATCACCATGTCCCTAAATGTGTTCCACAACCCCAAGGCCCCAGAAGACTAAGAACCAACCTGGTCATGCTTCTGTATCTCAGCAGAGTGTGGGGCTTCCAGAGGACTCTGCCAATGGTTTCACCTCATTTTAACCGTAGTTCCTAGAACAGATTTTTGATTGTTCCTTGACAGAAGAGTTTTCAGAGACCTGCTGAACCAATTGCTAAAGAGGAAAAGAATGTTAAGAGGACCAATAAGTCATAACATTACAAAAGCATTTAAAGTAGTGATTTCGTTTAATTGCTTACTTAATCCCTGGAGGGAAATATGTGCTTTGATGGATTCTGATCATCACTGAATTTACCCTGCCATTCTTCAGGAGATGTGATAGGTGTAGAGCATTCCCATAACGGATACAACAAATATTCTTTCTTTCCATAAAGATGATTTGCAATTTCCTATTCCTCATTCTTCTCTAAATCTCGAGTTTATCTATCCAATTCCCTTTCCAAAGATCTTGAATATTTTTCAAGGTGTCATCACACATACTGAGTAGTGATACTCTAATATAACATAATTGCAGGTCAGGAAGCCTTTAATCCAACAAATACCTCCCCTTCCAGGAATGCAGCACTTAAAATTCCGCTATTAGAGGACCACTGACATGGGTTAAATATTGCCTCCTGAGGTTTTCCTCCTGAAATTTATACCTCTCCAGAAGGACCAGTAATTAAGCCACTAAAACCTCTGTGTTAACTAATTCACCAAGCCCTGTCAGGATAGTTTGGGAATACAGGAGGTCCATTAGTATGAGAAGGAGGAAAAGGGCCAAGGTGATTCAAGGATAAGCTTTGCCAAATTCACAGGATTGCCCCAAACTAGTCCCACTCCATACCCCTCAGACTGTGATCTTCTACCACCAAAGTCATGTTTCTTCCATACCACAATTTTCATGTGCTTCTTTGAAAATTGGGTTACCTGATCATCAGATTCAAATAATGCAGCATCATGTAGAAATCCCCTGAAAAACAACAGCAACGATGCCAGGGTTTAGTAATCCTTTCCCAACAGCCCAGACTGTGTTTACAATTGCTGTTTCTTTCACTGGAAGACTGTTTTCTAGTCTCTCAAAGCCATAACTGGAAAGGGGCTAGGGTGGTGAATACAAACTTCAGGGAGTTAGTTTTGAGATGAGCTTGGGTAATATTTGGGATCAAAGCAGCAGACAAAATTGAGAATGTGTTTGCTGTGCACAGGGCAAAGGGTTCCCACACTTTTAAACGATCTTCCTACCAGAGTGGTGAATAATCTTTTTCTCAAAAAGGAAGTTCAGCTCGATTTACAAAAATAGGACTTTTAGGAGCTACAGTACCCAACAGCTAGCTCAGTAGGTGGTAGCATATTCTTTGATAAAAATTGCTTTTGTTTCAACGAGTTGGGTAGTAAAACACAAGCCTTTATACTTTCTCTTTGGAGTAGATCTGGTATACTAATTTGGATCTCTGCTATGGTTATAACTAATATATTTGTATGGGTAAAAACCAAAAAAGGAGAAGGGAGAAATGAATACATTGGATTTGTTAGGAAAGTGGAATACTGGGAGTTATTTTTCCAGCTATAATTCTTATAGTTTTATTCGTGAAGTCGTTTTGTTGTTGTTGTTGTTAAGAATTCTAACATGCTAATCACTTATTTTCAGCCTTATCTTCATTATACAGTATTGCTGAAACTTTTGAACTATTCCAGCAGGAGATGACTCAACAAGTTCCACAAGCTTCTTTCTTGTATCTGGGTCAAAGTACTCTCAATATTCAGCCAACATCCTGTGCTTATCATCTCTGCTGTAAAGCAGGTATCTAACCCCCAAGTAGGAGAGATTGAGGCTCAGCCCACAGCCCAAGAAAGCAAAGTTGGACTTAGACAGGGGGCATCAGGCCAGAGACCTGGAAAAAACACAAACCCGGTTACCTCACGGAAGTCCCAAGATGGGAACTCCATGACAGAGTAAGAAAACATTACAACCGTCAGTAAAACAGGCTTGTGACTGGTTTATTTTCATAAAATGCTAATTAAATGTTCTCAGTCCTGGGAATTAGAATGGCACCGGAACCTGGGTTGGACTGAACCTGCCAGGTGCAGCTGGGGAAACACTCAAGTTCTCCAGCTGGGAAGTTGGGTGTGGGTCAAACAAACCAGGTGTCTCCACCCAGTAGTCCTCCGCCTCCTCCTCCCTTCCTCCCGCCCCGGGACTAGAGATTTCCAAGAGTGTGCTTCTACCTCCAACTCTTCACTCAGTCTCCTCTAACTAGAATGTTCCATTCCCTCCCTCTAATGCTGTTTTTCTATTCCATTTTGAAAGCCCAAAGCCACTCCCACTAGTCTCAGAAAGTAATTGCAAGCTTCAAACCAAAATCAGCACTCTGCACTCCATATAGTCCATTCACAGTAGTGCTCAGAAAGTATTTTTGTTATTGTTATTCTATTTTTTAATATACCATTTTATTTATATTTGATGTATATTTATATTATGTTATTATACTTAAAATATTTTTACTTATATTGATCATACTCATAATAATAGCACAGACTATGATTAACCCTGAAAAATAGGAGTGATAATATAACTGATCTTGACAAATGTAAACTCCATTCCCTTTTTTATAAAAATGGGCTCTGTGTCTGATGCTAAATGGTGTGCCGCCTCGCCCTTAAGTTCTCTCACTTGAGGGCTGTTGGCCACCCTGGCAGGAAACCTCCTTAGGGGCAAGACTAGCATCCACACCCACAGGTGGCTTCGTTTTGACTCTGCGTTCAGAATCCAGGCTTTCTTCTGTATCAGGTAGGACTTTAACAAATTCACGGCTTCAGGGCTGAACCACTCCTTTGACTCATTTTATTCTTTCTTTCTGTCTTGTTTCAAGTCATCCTAGCCTCTGAATCAGATCTCTCTGTAATTTTCCATCAAAGCTTGGTGCTGCTTCAAGCTTCTGCTTCCTCCTCAACCATGATTCAGGTTCTCTAACTAACTCTGCAGAAGTTAAATAAAGATATCATCTGTCCTCACCGGCACCCAGGACCCTATAAGTGGGCACAGGCTTGGACTGTGGCAACCTCTTAGGTAAAACCAAGAGTAAGTGATAGTACTTAGAGAAGACGTCCTGTTCTACCACGGGTAATCTGATTCTTGCCAAAAAAAATGACAATAATTCAAGATGCCTTCGAAGAAAGGAATATGAAAGATAAACTGAAAATTTGGAATAAAACAAAAAGTGTGATACTTTCATTAACGTCCATGATAAAAGGGGAAGTTTGCATATTGTCTTTAGATTTTATTGCTCATTTTCAGTTTTAATTTTATTACCCCTAATGAATCATATTTTAACCGAAGAACTCTGGGAGTTTGTTCTGTTTTGTTTTGTTAATCTTACTTAGTTTCTCATAATGTGCTCTAAACTCCACTGTGTTCATTTCTTCATTCAATACATAGATAAATATTAATAACTTATTGTAGCAACAAGAAATAACTTCTTGTTGAGAGGGCAATTCAACTCACTCAGAGTCCACTGACTGAAATCACTTGCCTTTAATGTACTAAAATACTATTAAACAAAACCTCTTGTTTAAACTACATAATGTGGAAAGAATTAAGCTTCAAAACTAGCTTTATGATGCCACATGTGGTCTTCCTCTAAAATTAAAACCTTAGTTTGTTTGACTAGTCTTAGCATTAAGAATGAACAGAGACCTATTTTGTGTTTTGAAATAAATGTAATTCATAAATGCATGAGTTGGTGTATATGATACCAGACTAATGAAGACAAACAGTTAAATTCATTATTGAAAAAAAATGCTTGGGATTCTGCTGGCTGTATTTCCTTTTCAGCCATGAACAATGGATTTGATTTATACCCCAAAAGTCCATCTTCTCCACTACATAATATTTCCTTTCAAAAAGAATATGAAAGGTTTTGAGGTTTGGAGTACCAATGCAAGGTTTGAAGTATCAATCTCTGTGCAGTCAAAAATCCACATTTAACTTTTGGCTCCCCAAAAACTTAACTACTAACAGCCTGCTGTTGACCTTATCAATAATATAAACAGTCCATTAATACATAGACTAAGATGTACATATATTTTCTGCATTCATGACATACCTAACTCTTTAAATTTTTTTTTATTATTTGTAGGCTATGTGGTTTCTCTGTGAGTTTTTCCAAATTGTTGTGAATCTCTAAAAAATTTGCCAATATATTTATTCAAAAATATTTGCATATAAGTGGACCCATGCAGTTCAAACCTGTGTTGTACACTTTCCACATATACTTTGATATATTTATGATGGGAGAGAATTACATTATCTGCACATACTGTATGTTAGCAATTCCAAAAAATATACAAACACCGTAAAAGCTATAGGATGTTTTTACAGGGAACTTTAAAATTCCACTTTCGTAATAAGGCCCAAATCTTGACACCAAAGAAATTATTTCTTAGATTGTACCTGAAAGCAAAGTTAAATAAAGCATTATTGGAGTTTATTATATGGCATCATCGAGAGTAGAAATACAATATAGGGTAAAATATTAAGTAATTGATTCTTAAAAGTGATTTTTCATTCTGAAGTCCAGCCTCACACTAGCAGGAAGCAATAGGACATCATTTTCAAATATGTGACTTCTTTTATTACACACTTGAGATTTAAGACTATAAATGGAATTATATGCTTTACTCTGGTGAATCATGTTCCTACATTTAATGGTCTGCCAAAATTTGAAATCAGAAAGGAATTTTTCCTTAGAGCACTTTAGAATAGACATTGGGTAGTCTGAACTTTGTTCCCCATGCTCTTAGGATCAGTGGATGGGGATTAACATTAGTGAAGACTAAAATAAATGTGAAGGGATGGGCATCTTCAGTGTGCTTTCATCTGTAGCTTTGTGTTTCACCCTAAGAGGTGGCATAAGGAATATAATTTCATCTTGGAGCTCCTCTGTGGGTGACTGATTTTTCACTGAGTTATATCTTCCTCAGTACAGGAAAACAGATTGTCATAAGGTCTGTAGAAACTAGTAGTTAGGCCATCAGGACTTGTAATGCTGGCTGAGGCTGTGTGAAGAATGTAGAATATAACAATGGGAAAGATAGTAAAAGAAAGTGGACATTTCATTATAGCCTACAACTTATTTTCCTAGTCCAAGCTGAACTGTGAAATATATTTAAAAACTAAAATCCTTGGGAGTACAGGGTGGGAACTGTTTTAGCAAGCACAAATTTTAGAGTCTTCAAATTAAAGGATTTTTCAGAAAAAAGATTTTGTAAAAATAAAGGAAAACTAATGAAGTGATTTAAAGTCATTATGAGACTAAAGCATTGAACAGATACATAAGAAAGTTCATATTGATCAAAACTCCCAGGATGGTCTATTGCTTTTCTGCTCTTAGAAGTAATAACAGAGAAAATTACAAGTTCGTTTGCAAATGTATAGAACTCTGACAAAATAAGCATTCCATACTAATGGTCAGTCTTGTTTGCCTACAAATGTATTATCTTGAAAGCAAATCATACACATTATTTATGAATTAAAAAAAATCCAAGTTTCAAAATCTGCAGGGGAGAAAACCTGATGTCTTTTACTTACCCATCACAAGGTTCATGGCTGACATTCCTATAACAAAACACAGATTAACATGAAAGCATAAAAAAATGTATCTAACTAAAGCTTTACATGATGGGGCACATTCAGAAATGAAGACGCAGGGAAAACTATGTATTTTTATGCTTAGGTTTGTTGAAGACTGGACAGTCATGTAGAAGGGTTATTAGACAAACAATTGGTGTGACCTAAGAGTAATAAACTGGGGGAACTTAGCAAGGCCTGTTTGTTCAGATTCTTCCTGGACTCTAGGTACAGGGCAGGACCTCTCTGGAATGAGGGTCTTCGAACTGCTTTCAGGGGAGGCAGGTCAGAGAATTTTTTTTATGACCTCACTGAAGAAAGAGAAGAGAGGGTCAGAGAGTGACCTTCCTAGGATCTGGGGAGTTCTCATTTTCCTTCAGTTTAAAATACTCAGTATGCCAAGGTGCCAGATTTGGGCATTGCATTTCCTATCTACACTCCATGGGTACAAAGCAATGAAAGTAATATTCATTTTTCAAAGAAAGTCATTTATTCCAATTGACCCCAAAATGTGTCTCTTGCTGGCAATGTCAGTGATTTTTTCCTCGATTTTATGCCAAAAGAGAATGAACTTATCATGAGTCTTAACAGATTAATCCTCATGTTTATGACTGACTTTCCATTTTATGATTTCTTCCAGTGTAGGGAGGCCAGGGCTTGGGAAGCTTGATGGTGTTCTTATCACGTTCTTAGCAGCTATAAGATGCTTTTTGACCTCTGTACATGGGCACACAGGTTGATATTTTGGACCAATAAACCCAGACAGATTTGCCTTTTAAAAATGGCTTAATAGTAGTTTGATTTCAAATGATGCAATTTACCTGAATTCACCAGGGACAAAAATCAATGGCTTCTATAAGACATCTGGCCTTGTTTCCTGTTGGTTGTTCTTAGAGTCTAAAGTCCCAATAGCCAACATAGCCGCACATAACGAAAAGTCATTTCTTGATTGACTGATATTTCAATTCATTGACGTCTACGAAGGTGAGTTATGCTAAACAATAAAAAGCAGCATACTGTTTTGTCTGTTTCTTAAAATATTCATATCCCTACACAAAATGTAAATAATCCCTATGATTGCTTGATGGGGTGAAGTAAGTTGGCACAAATCTGGGTTTATTGTAATATCAGATTTCTATTATATCTCAAAAGAAAAGCATTTAAATCTTTAAGGTTTTGAAACCTCCCAAGGAATATCTATTTGAAAATTGTTTTTAAAGACTAATCGAGTATGCCTTTTATTTTTCATTTCACTACAAAGAACAATATAATGATAGTATTAACTAAATTTTGGTCCAAATGAAACCAGAGCTGTCTTTGAGGATCTCATGATACCTCTCTCTTTGTGAACTGTAAAACGAGAAGCCTTTGTCCAGGCATGTCCTCCAAGTGTTCTTCCTGCAGCAGGATCATTTAATCATTAAACGGTAATGATTGCACATTTTCTCCGTGATACACATTTCTTTGTTGTTGTTTTTAATTCTCAGATTTGAATTTCTTCTGTGGCTATAACTTCTCCTTTTAGCTATGGCTCTATATAGAGTTACTTCCAATACGGCACTTAATCAAAGCTAGTTCTTTAAAAATTAACTCAGAGAATAGATCCTAAGAAAATAAACTCCCTGAACTGAGGAAGAAGAGTAATTAACTGCATTCCATTTCAGAATGCGACAGGCAATATGAGAAGAATTTCCCCTTGACAAATGTATATTTTCTTTATCTGCTCTGCACTTGTTCAGTACACTAATACCAACAAATAGAAGCCATGTGGTTATAAATCTATTATCTACAGTATATTTTTATTGTGGGATGATTCCTTAATGTAACCAGAATGTCAGAGTCTAGTGAAATCAGATTTGACCATATAGGGAGAATGCAATTGTTAGGAAACTTTTTAAACATTATTGAGTATCTTTTAAAGTAAATTTGTTAGAACTCTTGGAAATACAGCATTGTTTTCAAACCCTGAGAAAAATAACTTCTGAAGATTTCTTTCTAAAATGCCAGAGAAAGAAGGGCATGCATGCTACAGACACCCCTGTGCTAGTTCATTTTCCTTTTGGAGCAATTTCTGCCCCTCCCAGCTTTGTTCCAGCTTGAACTGTGTTGAAAAGTGACTTCAACATTTGACACCATGGTGTGTTTCTTTTTATAAATAGTAAAAATTGTGTAAATTGTTTTGTTTAACATTTCTGTTTGGACCACCAGGAATCTGAGAAGTTGTTGCAGTTCATCTTTAATAATGTCTCAGATATCACGGCATGCATGCCTGGGTCTTTGCTGCCTATGGCCTGCAGAGCCCAGTCCCACTGTGCTCTTAATGGGGCCTGCTCTTTCTTTTTTGTAATTGCAAATCCCTCTCTTCCTCCTTTCCACTGCCCCCCACTCCCCAAGCTCCCCTTCCCGGGCCAGATGCCCAAAGACCTATTTCAATTTTTATCCATGGTCTCTTTTGGGAAAGAGAGTATTTGTTACTGCTGACCAGGTGCATTGCTTCCACCCCATCTCAGCCCATTCCCCCTGAATCCTGTGCGGTAGGGATGGGCCTGGGCGGAGCAGTCTCACCGCACCTGCCTCTCACTCTCATTCCAGAGGTCCTGAGTCTCTAAAACGTCATGTCCATACCCTGGTACAGGTAAGTGACAACACCAAACCTGGATCTCAGATCGATATAACAGTGGGCTTCCATTCTGAGATAGGATGCACTAAACGTTCTGCCTAAATTTACAGGAGATATCCTTTGAACTAATTAAAAAACATCATTCAGTAAGCCTGAGAGGCCCCCCCAAGGTTTCAGGTCCTCTGGCTGCCTCTCTTCCTCTCTCCAGTAGGGAAAGAACCACTAGCCTCTGATTCAACCCGGCCCTCTCCCATCACCCAGAGTCACATTCCTATTTTCCTACATACTGCTCTGCACAGCAGCCCAAACATCTGCAAACCTTCGATGTGTAGCTGAAGGACTGTGTTCTTATTAGTTATATACTCCTTACCAAAAAATAGAGAGAGAGAAGAGAAAAGATAGCTTAGAATAACAAAGAGATCTAAGGCATGATGAAAGGAAAAATCACTTTTTAGAATAAAATTGCTTAAAAAAAAAAAGGGAGATAGAGACTAAATGTCCAAAAGATGGCAATGCATGAACTTGTGCATATATTTCCTTCTATTTCCTCCAAGGATCTTCATCCTAGATCATGACTAATGGCACTTCCACTCCAGAAAAGATTTCATTGAGTTGATATCCCTATAAAAACTCCAATGTGTTTATTCCTCTCCAGCCAAAACTTTATGTGGAGGAGAATCATATCATTTTATGATGACTTCAACAAGTTTTACCTTTCAACCAACAGGAACAAATTCTGCTAGAAAAAGTTTATGTTGTTGTTGCTGTTGTCATTTGCTTCCTTTGTTTTGTGTCATGTTTGTCCCTCAGGGTTTGTCTCCCTATCCACATAGCTACATAAATTCTGATTCTGCCACCTAATGGAGTCATCTTAATCAGACGTGTGAGCAGGAGAGGCAGCATGTGTGGGGATTAAGCCCTCGGGATCGTGGACAGGCTGATTTCAAATCCTACATTAGGGATTTGATAAATATAAATACGCAACCTTGGGCAAGTTACTCAATCTTCCTGATCCTCAGTTGGTCTTCTGTCAAGTGGATAAAATAATAGCCCTATTAAATGATTGCTTATTTAAAAAGAGTGAGGATTCAATGAGATAATAATAAATAAAATATTTAGCACAGTATTTGCTACATAGTAGTTGCTCAATAAATCTTAGTCATGACCCCCATTCAATAATGTAAGGCTAATTTTTTTGCATGTCTGCCGTACCCAATCATAGCTCACTTTTCTTTTTACTTTGGTTCTTTCTGTTTATATTACCTCTCTAAATGTGATTTTTTTTTTAAATGAGATGCTTATTCTTATCTTCCTTCTTGGTCTCATCTCTTCATTATAGGGTGAAGGAAGGACAAAATAACTATTGTCCCATAATGACTTCCCTGGACACACAACAGACTTCTAAAACTCCATGCTGTGGCCTCTACTCAAAGGGAATCCCTCTCCACCCCCGCCTTCTTTGTTTGTTTGCCAAGTTCTTATGGATCCCAGAAGTCTAGGTCAAATGCAATGCCCACTGTTAAGCCTTGCCTGGCTTCCCAAGGCACAGGGAGTAGTAGTATTATCCTTGGTGTTCCATAACCATGCAGTTGGAGCTCTGAGTTGCCACCGAAAATGCCCTATGCAGTGGATCTCTTTATGTGCCTGTCTCTCACGATACACTGAGTCCCTTGAAGACAGTACTGCGAACTATAGAGTCTTTAGTTGAGGTTTCTCCCCTCTAACACATGAATGTCACTTAATAAATATTCAATAAATATTAATATAATCTGAATGCATGAGTGCCTTCTATCTTCTTTGGGAAGGGGCCAAATTATTCATAAAAGTGCATAAAATATGGCACTTATGGGCTGCAAAATGCCTAAAATGGTTGAAGGGAGAAAAGGGAAAAATAGGAAAAGCAAATTAAATGACTCAGGAAAGTGTTCCACACAGAGGAGGACCCTTCAATTTCTTCTGCATTAGTTGATTTATTTTGACAAAAAGTGCTAGAGCCAGAATTCCATAAAAGCCTTCCCTTTTGGCTCTACCTGCTTTATCAACAAACATAACTTGTCATGACATGAGGTTATTTTCTTCTTCCCAGGCAATTCTTCACCATCACTTAGAATCTTAATCATGGAAAAGATTACGATTCTAAGATTAAATCTTAGAGAAATTTTAATCCAACCAAATCATAAGTATCTGCTACAATGCAGCTCTTAATTTTTTGTACAAACAAAATTATAATAGCTTTTAAAAATTCTACCATGACATAAAGTGAAAGATAATTTTTCTCATAAAAATATGTATATATTCATAGACCTATGCATATTTTATTCACTATAAAATATAAGGACATAAAAATTGTCATAGTTTATTAAAACTACTGTAAATTGTTTTGCTATGAGTTTAAAATTTTCTGTACAATTAATTTCATTAAATTTATGCTATTAGCTATAAATTATTTTATTAGATATAAATACAGGATGACAATAAAATTTACAAAATCATTACTGGAAGTAAATTGGATAGCTAGGACTCAGTTGCAGACATCTCTAATTCAAGCCTTGCTATCAGCAAGTCACTATATTATGATATAAAGTCACAGGTGGGTGTCTCTGACCACTAGCTATTTCAGGAGGTGAGAAGGTCTCCGCCAGGCTTCTTCCCAGCTCACAGTTGCTAGGAAATAGGCCTTACTCTGAGGACTGATATCTGATTTATTCTCAAATGTCTGAGTTTAATCCCCTAAATCCCTCCTGCAGAACATATGAGCTATCCTCTCATTCTTCCACTATTATGGAAGTCTTTATTTTAAGAAAGAAATTAAATTTATCACACAGAAATGATTCTATGAAACAAAAATATGACACACAAAGAAGGAGATATTTCCAAAGGTCCAGTTATAGTAAACCACAAAATTAGGTAAGGGACAGAGGGTCCCCTTAAATAACTAGCTTATTCCTATCTTTGGCACAAGTGGTGGTTCACAAACTTAAATAGTATGCTAGAAACTTCTAAAACAAATCTCAGGATTGACTTAAATTATCTTTTGAAAAGATAAGAAAAACATTGTAGAATTATTGAAATCTGCAAATGTGAGCCCAATCCAATTATTGTTGGAATCTATTAAGAAAATAATATCAGAAATTAGTTTTCAATTCCTGCAGATGTTGAAAGGAATTTCTAGTTTCAGCACAACTGTTACCACCAAATCACTGAAAGAAGCGAATGCATGCTAGGTACCATTCATTCATATCAATCTAAAGGTAATTTGAGCATGAGTCAAGTTTTCTTACCACTGCTTACACTTGATCTTCAACTTGGAATACTCAGCCTGCTAGGGAAACCTCACGTACCATAACATCTACATGGCTGTCATTGGTGTGATAACATCTTTTACATATTAGGTCAACTTGAATTATTCTCTTGTTACCTTATTAAGAATTAAAGTACTTCTAATTGTCAATTTTAATCCCCCCCCCCAAAGAAGCTACTCTTGTCTCTTTGACTGAAAAAAATATTCCCTATAAGCACAGTGGTGGACCTCATGGGCACTGTCACTTTGTGCTACTTCAGAAGCCACCATCGTGCTTCCTAACACAGCGAGAGCTGCATGCTCTCATTTTAGGCACCAGTCTGGTTCTAAAGACTCACCCAGAAGCAGGTGTGGAATGGGATTCGTTTATAAAGTGACCATCAAGATAACACAAAATATGTTTCTGTTAATTTTTTTAGGTTATCAAAACAAAAAACACCCTTCTAAATGCTTGTAGAGAATTCACAGATTCCCAAAGAACATATCTGAGGAATATCCAAAAATCCCATTATGAGAACCGCTGAATTAAAGGATTGAACACTCTTTCTCCATCTCCTAGAGACTTGCTTATGTCAAATTCCTAGATCCTCTCTGAATGGAGAGACAAGTATTCTCAACAGGGCCATCACCATAAGTGCATACACTAAATTAAAAGGCCAGCTTTTCCTGAGTGAATGCAGTGAACAGGACAGATCAAGTCACCTGCACCAATAGATCATGTAACAATGGAGTTCAAGGGACATTTACAGATAATGACCAGAGATTAGGAGCATGGAACAGAAACATACTGAGTCATCCCTGTCTGGTAAGGTCCACAGCAGACACTTCCTGTGGTCAACAGGCCAGTGGATTTGAATAAATGACAGTTTGTATTAGCATAATCAAAGACAGCAAAGGCAGCAAACAGAAGATCTCCGGCAGGTAGGTTTAGCAACTGCAGGAGAAAATCCTGGTAACACGTCCCACCTACCAAGAAAGACCTCAGATCTGCCTTGCACTGATGGCAGGAATAGAATCGGCTGCTAAACATGCCCTCTAGGTAGCCCCAAACTGGAGTCTAACTTTGAAACAACCTCCTAAATGCCTCCAATGTAGGGAAGTCTGCTGGAAAAGGCAATTTATGATAGTTCATTTAGAGAATTTAATACAGTTAGAAATATTTATTTTTATAATAACTGTCATTTAAAAATATAAACTAACAGTTATTTTGTATTTACACAGATGTTTATGTCTGACATCTTATTTATTTCTCACAATAAATGCTATCAGGTCACTGTAGTCATTCTTGGTTTCTGGGTGAATAAATTAAGACTTAGAGAAGTTAAGTCAACCATGGCAGTTTCTACTATAGGTACCAATGGGTACTCCACTAGATAGAATACTGTATATATAGTCTACTAGTCACTATAGAGCAGACATCTGAAAATATAACCATAAATTCTATTTTGTGCCCATAAATTCAAACTCTTCAGGTCAATCTCTTCCTCCACTGCATAGCATTTCATCTATGATATATGAAGTGCAATGTCCTTGTCTTCACCTTTGCCCTTTTGTCTTGTTTTTCTGTACCCACATATTTTCCTTCAGTTCATGCAAACATATTTGGGGTATATATTGGCAAAAAGATAACCAACAGAAAAATTTCATGGGAATAATTCACCAGCACTTTTACAAAAGATGAAAATGGGCTTTTCAGGAAACACAGAGGCTAACACAGCCCTGCTGTCTGAAGAACTCCACGTGACAAAAGCAATAAACAAAACAGAAGCAGCAAAAAAGACATGGGAGCCTCGTTGTGTGGCCAGAGAATAGATTTCATTTCATATCAAATGCCCAATTTTTTCCCTGCCAAGTGGAGGTCTTAGTATGAGGACTCCATATAAGGAAGCTAAGCCTGGTAACTAATGGCATTTCCTAGGATTTCTTAAAGAAAGAAAATATTTTGACTTATAAATATTTCTGGTAAAAACTAGTTTTGAGATCTGAATCCCTCAGATAATCACTTTAATTCTCCCATTCTTTTTCTACCAATAAGCACTGTTTTATCATTCAACTATACTCACTTTAGAAGAAAATATCAGATGAGTAATTTGATGGTATTTGGATTTAAATATGAACAGTTTGGTCAAATCACTGCAGTGCATGAAATTGAATTTGTCTCTTGCCTTGGTTGCCTTTATCTTGTCCATGAGGGCTCTACAGACATTTCATAGCCCTGCCCTTTCTAACACTCCCTCGGGTATGTTCCCAGAGCCACACACCACCTAAGACACAAGATCTGAATAATTCACTTCAAAGAGCACCGTGTGTCTTTCTCTGGGTGGGGCGCAGTGCTAGTGAATTAACTTCAGTCACGCAGACTCATGTCCTCTGCACAGCAATCTGAGAGGAAAAATGGAGTCTCAAAGTCTCACTTCCGGTTTTATTTATTAGCTAAAGAGGAAAGTCTTTAACATTTCCATTCTGACAGACAGCAAACGTAATTATTGCCTACAAGCCTCTAGCTAATGTGAAAATGCTGCCCTTTGATGGCCTTAGCACCTCAGTTGTCATGAAACTGAGTAAAGAAAAAACACTGGTTGGTCTTAGCACAGTGTTTTCACAATTTTGCACATTTCCCTTTAAACTCACTAATCATCATGATCTTGGCAGTAAACGTGTTCAATGTGCTCACACACCAAGAAGAAAGTACCTACAGCACTGTTTTCCGTTCTGCCTACCTCCCACGTGTACCGGCCTAAGTTACCACCCATGTAAATGTGAGTCACTTGTTTTTGGACATGTGTTTTATAATCATTCAGCTCGGGATACACTCATCTTAGATCAGGCCATACGCTCCTTAGCAATCTCAGCCACCACCCAGGGTCAGGAATCAAACAAAAAATATCCTAGCACAGGATAAAGGAAATAGACTAGTGTCTTTTTTCAAAAACACAAAAGAATAATTTAAAATATTCTGTGCATTTTATAGTTATGGCTTGAACAAAAAAAAAAGTGGGTTAAGTTGTGATAGAGGGGGAAAGGGTAAGCAAAAACCTAGAAGAATGGTTTCATTCTTTTCTATAGAATCTTCCCCAGTTCCTGATGGAAAGATTTAGATGACAATCACACACTTGGGAATTTTAATGATGAACAAATGTCTTATGTTGCTTTCCTAAGTTAAAAAAATTCTGTTTGGATGCTTACTTATGTGTTTATTTATTTGATGTTCACTTAAAAAATAATATTCAACTCCTGCTAGTTGTAAACACTGCATTGCACCCTGATGCCACAAAAGTGATGGACAGGTGTCATCTGGAGGAGCTCACAGGAGGAAGGGAGGGAAGACTAGGGAACTCTGCCCAGAGGTGCAGGCTTTTAAATGTTATCTGAATGACAATGAGCAGTTAAACCGGTGAGGCCATAAAGAGGGGTTGGCTGGGAAGAAAAAAGTGTAGCAGGAGAAGGGAAGGAAGAAAAGGGAGGAAGGAAGGAAGGAAGGAAGGAAGGAAGGAAGGAAGGAAGGAAGGAAGGAAGGAAGGAAGGAAGGAAGGAAGGAAGGGAGGGAGGGAGGGAGGGAGGGAGGGAGGGAGGGAGGGAGGGAGGGAGGGAGGGAGGGAGGGAGGGAGGGAGGGAGGGAGGGAGGAGCTGGGCAGGCAGGAGGAGCAGAGACCACCACTCAGGGACCACTCACCTATAAAGCAGTAAAACAGCCTGTATTCTCACTACTTTTTTTTTTCCTGCAACCACAGATTTATATTAATTCCATGAGGTCCTCATAATCTACAAAATATGTATTTAAAATGCCTCAACTTTCTCATTTTTCCTTCCTTAATTGATCAAGGTTTACTTGTAATATTTATTACATTGTAAAGATGAATTTTAATCTACAGTTCTTTCTTAAGAATGATTATAAAATATCTGATACCGAAGGCTTTCAAATCTTAATTCTTGAATTGTTTTGCTGAAACATCCATAAGGTGAGCTTTCCATCAAAATAACCTTTGGGGAAAACCTTTGCCTTGTGTTCGTGTAATTTTATAGTTAAAGAATGCTCTTAGGTAGAAAACCCTGCCTTTTTACATAACCAATGTATAATGTGTAGAGAATAAGAAATAACCTAAACAAGCTTTATTTTTTAACACTGAACTATCCTTCCAATAAAAGTAATTGCATTATAAGTATTATTTAGATTGTATTGACTATGCAGTATGTATGGACTTAGATAATTTTTGAATGTCTATATCATTCAAATAATTTCTAATAAGTGGTGGCAATATTGTATTGATATCAGTATTTCATCTCAAAGAGTATTAGCATGTTTTAACGGGTATAAAATTATATGGAGCATTTTATGTTATTAGTGCATGCATCAGTATTACGGGAAAACATTCCAAAACTGTTTATTGTAAAAATAATAAGACATTATATAATGTTTGAAAAATGTAGAAGATAAATCACTCAAAAATTTACCACCCTAGTGGAACAACTATTGGCATTTTACCTATTGTAAAGTATTCACAATCTGGGTGTAAATCAGGTGTGTAGTACAACCAGGCAGACACATCGCCTAACGTCTTTTTCCTGCCTCTAGCACTGACACCTTAATTTTTTCCCCTAACCCTCTCTCTGGCTCCTAGCCAGGGCTCCATGCCAGGACAGGAACATTTCTCCCTGGCACAATTTGCAAGATAAGCCCCCGAGTCACTCGCAACCCTTTCATTTATAGGAAGTACCATCCTAACATCATAGACATCTGGATTAATGTTCCTTGGAGGTATCACACTTTATAACTGCTCTCCCCACCTCCACCCCAAAAGAAAGAACGAGAGAGAGAGAGAGAGAGAGAGAGAGAGAGAGAGAGAGAGAGAGAGAGAGAGAGAGGAGATGAATGATTGAATCTTAATTCAAATACTTTTTACCATAATCACAATATCACGATCATTGGCTGATTGAAAACATAACATAAAAATTCTGGAAAGTAATTATTCATTTCTATAAGAGAATTATATTAATCCTAGCATTCCCTTGTGGTGAACACTTATTTTTATTTAAACACATTAGAGAAAACATTTTATCTTTAACATACAGAGAAGTGGGCATCTTTTTTATTTGTTATGTTGATCATTATGAGTTTAATTGCTGTTGATTCTTTTTTAAAGATACCAAAAGCTCCACAGTTATAGAAAAAAAAATCAAAAAGCTCATGACAGTTATTATGTGAACATTTTTTAGAGAAGTTCTTCCTCAACAAACGCTGGGAGTATTCTTTCTGTGCTTACTGAATGACTGTGAGTGAGAGCCATGGAGGGACATCCACAGTCACAGGTTTTTTCTTACCTAACCTACCTTCAAGATGCCTCTTGCTATCTGTTCTTTTTTATCCAGCCTAGAAGAAAGCTCAGCTTTCAGCCCACCTCCTTGGCTTTGTACTCAGTCTTTATTTCTTGCCAACCTCCCTCTGTTTCCCCCAAATTTCCAGGACATTGGAGAGCTTAATGGGCTCCCAGCTAGTTGCCCTATCAGATACAAATTAACCGTTTTGGAGGACAATTTGGAAATATCTATCACAATATACAACATTACCATACAATCTTATTTCTAAGAATTTATTCTACAGAAATACACCACACAAAAATATATTAAAAAGGGACTTTGAGGATTGCTGGTAATAGCAAAATATTAGGGAAAAAATCCTAAGTGCTTTCAATAAGAAATTGTGTAAAATAAACGATGGCATAGCCATATAATGCCATATTCCGTTAAAAGCATATAGTGTATCTCTCTGCATTGACTTGAAAAACACCCATAATAAATCATTGAGGGCAAAATGTTACAAAACAGAATATGATTCCATTTACATTATACATATGTAAGCATACATACTGTGTGAAAAAACTCTGGAAGAATATACACCAAACTGTGAGCAGTGTTGATCTCTACAAAGTAGGATTACATGGAAGGCTTTTACTTTCAGCTTTATTCACTTTTATAATTGAGTTATTTTGTAATTGGCAAGTATTTCTTATTTTAAAAATGACTATTAAGCTATAATAGTTACAAACTTTGGTACTAGCTCAAGAATAGAAAGATTGAAAATTAGGCTTGATGATATATGGAATTGAGTATCTGATAATGGTGACATTGTAAAAAAATAGGAAGAAAAATGGATTATTTAGCAAATAGTATATTTGATTACCCATTGGAAAAAATTAAACCAAACAATAATCTTTCTTTTCTTATTCTGAAGCATAACAAATGATTTTCAGGTTCATCAGAATTTTAAATCTAAAAAAAGTAAAATCATAAAAGTTCTAGATTAAAACATAGGTAAGTATCCATACGGTGTTAAAAGCATGTCACAAAATCTAGAAGCACCAAATATGTATGATTTATTTTCTCAAAAGGCCGGGATATTAGAGGACTTTACATTTATTTGTTACTATTTCAATATTGTTTGGCTCTGAACAATGAATAATATGCAAGTAATAAGCAAATTTTTAATAATAGATGGGATTTAGAATGGCTATTAGAAGTTTCACTATATATAGTTGTACATTTTTATATCTTCACCCCCGACAACTGAGTCATAGGAAGAACACATTTTATATAAATATTATATATAATTTCACATATATAATTATATAGATATAATTTCACACATATATATACAAACACACACACATTCAGTTGAAAGGTCAATAGTTTATCAATGATCCATGGAACCATTGTTATTTTAAACATCTTTATTTTTTTTCTCCATTGCTATTATCAGCACCAGCCATTGACTTCCTTTCTGAGAAACTTTACTGAAAGGGTTAAATAAATGTACATGTTGTGTCAATGAGAAGGTATGAGAACCACAGGCATCCCTGAGATGTGGCAGCTGCGGGTTCTTCTCTCTGGTTAAGTGCCTCATTTCTGCTCACCAAACTCACACACCTGGGAAATTCAAATTCCTAACTCCTACAAACAAGTCAAAGGGCAATTTGGCAATACTATAAAGGATTTTAAATGCAATTAATATTTTCTATTTATTTAAAGAGACAATATGCATATGTTTGAAAAGAAACTTTCTCAAAATGATACACATGAAACCCTTCACTTTTGGTAAAATTAAGGGCAAGTGGAATTGGAAGATGGGGTAGTTAGGGAACTCTTATTTTTCATGAGCTTGTATAACTTTTATAATTAGAAAAGTCCTGCTTCAGCAATATCACAAATATTTACAAGTCATGTACTAGCAGGTTGCTTATAAATAGGAAAAATTAAAATGTCTATTGTGCCCATTAAACACCTCTGAACCATTATACTAAAGAAATAAGACCACATGCCTATCCTCTGGGAGTTTGCAATTTTGTTGGGAAGGCAAGGTTTGCAAATAAATCAGTTTTGGGGAAAAAAAATTTAACCTACTATAAAGGTGTACATTGACTGTAATCAAATGCATATGGCCAAAATGCAAAAAGTGATGATTGCAATTGCCTGAAGGAAAGGTCAATATTTGAGAAGCGGTGATTAACATGGAACATAGCACATAGGACCAAAGAAGAGAAAAGGGTGTCCTGGGGGAGGGACTCGAACTGCAGGAGACCTGGAGGTGGAGACAGCAGGTGCATGTGAGACCGGGGGGCGTGGATAGAGACAGAAGATCCGGGCAGGCCCAGAGCATGGGCCTGTGGGAATGAGCCTAAGGATATTCCTAGGAGAGAGTTTTCCTTGCAGAAGGTCTCAGAGGGTAGCTCCATGATTTAAAAGAACTGATAGTTTCTACAGAAAATTATTCACAATAATAAAATAACATAACATCACTACTAAATTGGTCTGGGAATCATATCAGGGACAACCAATCTGGAGATGTCTGGCTTGGAAGACAGGTGTAGGAAGAAGAGGGGAGGGTAAGGTAACCATCTTGGGATGGTAGCACAGTGAAGGTGCTGCACCAGGACTCAGGGGTCCCAGGTGCTAGCTTTGACCCACATCCGCGAGGACCAGTTTGACCACTCTGATCTAGACATCTATAAAATGTCATGTCAGAGAGCACAAATCTTTAGGATCCACTCAATCTCCCTAGATTATAGGAACTCCTTTAAGAATTTTTTACATGCAAAAGAATGTGGGTTTATTGTGTACAGCTTCAGAGGAAAATTCAGATGTTCAGGTGGCCACAACCCAGAAACAGATTTGAGCTTCATATGGGTACATTCGCCAAGGTTCTTGGCTGCAAACACCACAGAAAACCTCTGGTAATGTACATGGAAAAAAGATGCATTGAAAAGGATGCCTCACAGCATTTATCGGAAGACTAGACAACCAAGCCCAGACAGGAAAACAAAGAGGCAAGACCTGCACAAAATCCTATCACCGGCACGGCTGGCTCATAATACTGCCAAGTGCACCGTTGTCATGGACTCTCTCAGAAGGATCATGCTGGGAACAAGCCACAGCAGCCACAAATAATAGCCCGCTTTGACTTTGCTGCCCCCTTCCAGGGTCCCAGGCCCCGCAAGGGCATCTGATTGGCTCTGCTCATGCCGTGTACCTGAGCCCTGGTGACCATAGTCTGGGAAGCGAGGAACCTGCCCATTTCAGTCCGACAGAAGACGGAGCCCCACCCTGGATTTACGCCCAAATTGTAAGGATGCATAGATACTGCTCAAAACAGCACAAGTCTCTCTAATAAGATCCATCCAAAAAGGAAGTATCTTTGGAGGTGGTAGTGGGCTAAATGTTGCCCCTTCAAAAGATATGTCCTGGCCCGGTGCTGTGGCTCACGCCTGTAATCCTAGCACTCTGGGAGGACGAGGCGGGAGAATCGCTCAAGGTTAGGAGTTTGAAACCAGCCTGAGCAAGAGTGAGACCCTGTCTCTCCTAAAAATAGGAAGAAATTAATTGGCCAACTAAAAATACATAGAAAAAATTAGCCGGGCATGGCGACACGTGCCTGTAGTCCCAGCTACTCAGGAGGCTGAGGCAGTAGGATCGCTTGAGCCCCGGAGTTTGAGGTTGCTGTGAGCTAGGCTGACGCCACGGCACTCACTCTAGCCTGGGCAACAGAATGAGACTCTGTCTCAAAAAAAAAAAAAAGAAAGATGTGTCCAGGTATGAATTCTAGAGCTGAGAATGTTACTTTATTTTGGAAAAGGATCTGTGTATATGTTGTTAAGTTAAAAATGTTGAGATGAGGAGCTCATTGCATATTATCTGGGTAGTCCCTAAATCCAGGCAAGTGTCCTTTTACGAGACACACAGAGGAGCAATGTGAAGGCAGACGTTGGAGCAGAGTGGCCACAAGCCAAGGAAGCCAACAGCCCCGCCACTAGAAACAAGGAGAACTTCCTCAGGGAGTGCAGCCCCGCTGAGCACCTTTGAGCTTCTGGCCTCCAGGACTGAGATTAAAAAAAAAATCACTGTTGTTTTTTTGTTTGTTTGTTTGTTTTTTAAGCCACTAAATTTTTGGCAACTTGTTACAGCAGCCCTGGGAAACCAAAACAGAGGTAGTGAGACTCACATTGCCATAAGTATTCAACAGGCAAGAGTCTACTCAGAGATCACTGTTTTGGAGATAATTCTTTTTCATTGTAGGAGGCTGAATTCAGTGATGTCTCGTGGTCTTTTCAACTCCTGGGTGCTACAATTCTAATTTTCATATAGATCTTTCACCAAGAACATAGCTTCATCTTGTTTATTGTGTAATTTCTGTACAAGTAGGCTTAATGACTAGAATATTAATATTTGGCTACTAATAGAATATTGAAAGTTTTGTTTCCAAAGTTGTTACTATACAAACTTGATTTATTATTTACACTCTCTTGCTTTATATTTTTTCTTTCTCTCTCACTTTTTTTTTGACACAAAAGGTTGAATCAACTAACATGAAAAAATTAACTGTTCAGATTATGCAGCTGTTATTTTTCATGCTCCTTGGGAATATTTGCTGGAAAAATAAATGAAGTTGGGCTGCTACATTTGTTACCAAATCATTGGAAATTCCCTTATTGCACTTTGAATCATCCTGAGACACACTTATTTTTAGCTCTTTTCTTGATGTTGTCATAAATCAGGGTTCATCTCTATATCCTTGTGACTTGTGTCTCATTTGCATAAATAAATATTGAGAAGCGGTGTATAAAATCTCTCCTTCCTTTTAAATAAGGAACTGAAGCAGAAGACAAGGCATTCTGCAGATCTGGAAGCTAAAAAACCCATTGGGGCAAATTTGTTCAAATTTTATGTTATTCTGCTCTTTCTCCAGATATTATAAGTGAATGATAACATAGAACACTTTGGAGTATTTTCTGGGTATTATTTAACAGATTTAATTTTTTATATGTCTATTTCGAATAATATCCTATGATAAGTCATGGCTATACCTTACTTATAGTTGAGTGTTGCATATATACACGGTATAGAACATTGGATTGCGGATGTCACCTTAGTTTTGGTGAACACATATAAGCCTTACAAAGATTAGATTTTGTGTATAAGATGAATTGCAATCCCAAAGCAGCGGCATGTGAGAGATCTCTGAGTCACTGTCATCTTCCTGACTCCTACTTTCAATCCTGTCACTCTCTCATTATTCTCTCATGGTATCCTCACCCCAGCGTCCCCCAACCCTGTTCAAGCAGCTCACAGAGACAGCTGACAGTGCAGAGGAAAGTGGCTCTTGTGAGTGAGAAACAGAAACAAAGGCCCAGGCAAGGAGCATATGGATACAGAGTTTGGAGACACTGGGGTGTGAAGGGATGGTTGAGATGCAGGAATTGAAGGCTGGACCAGATTTGGATTTTATTATGCAAATAAAAAGGAGTGATGGAGGGCTTTTGAGCACAGAAAAGATCTGCTCTCTAGAAAACTCGGATGGCCTGGATGTCAAGTTAAATTGGAGAGAAAAAAAAAAAAAAAAAAAACAACGCTGCACCGCAGGTCATTCATCTTTTCGGCCAGCAAGTTTGGGAAAGGGTATCTGACATAGTGATCATGAAGGAGAAAAATGAGAGTCAACAGGAGGGGAAGTGATGGGATGTGGTTAACCCCACAGTGGGGGGAAGGGCAGCAGGTAAGCCCACCTGTGTGGCCTCGGTGTCCCTCCTGCCTCAGCATTTCACTCGTGCTGGGTCTCCAGGACAGATGAGCTGTCCCCCGTCATGCTACCGCAGTGAAGGAGAGCCCGGAACACGCTTCCCAGCGCATCACACAGCTAGAAACCCCTGGAATCGAATGCGAGCTGTTCAGAACAAAACTCCTGAAAACCAAATGACAGCTTTGCTGCCTCACATCATGTGGTTTGCGAGCAGGCTAAGCAAACCCTTGGCCATCTGTTGTTTTTCTAGCCTGCTAGAGCAAACTCTAGAACTTACCCTTCTAGGCAATCACTTACTGCTTTGTTAACTTTTAGTACAAAGAGAAGACATTTTATACTGCGTGTGCATGGCTTAGCGCATATGGGCTGGAAGCGAGGGCAAGTGTTAGATGTGAGGTTTCAACTCGGCCTCCCCACTTAGGGCATAAAATGCAGCTGCCACTTCCAGCCGGCCCAGGCATCCCCCCTCCCCCAGTACTATACAGTCCTCTTGCGTTTGCAGCACTGGACTGAGCCAGTCCCAAAATGCCTTTCATCCCAGGCTGCCTGTCATCTGACCACTTGGCTTTCCCAGGTCCACTGCCCTCTGCTTTCTCCCTTGACAAGGCTGTGCTTTTCCCAGCACCTCTCTGTGCAGAGAAGAGGGCTGATACACCGTACTCCTCGATCCTATTTACCGTTCCCTGTGTTGGCTCCTGAAATATTTGGGTGAGGTGTTTGGTTTGGTTTGGTTTTCCTCTTGTAGCCGGATCCTTTGTGAGACCATTTTTTACTTACCTGTGACAATATCTGAAAAAGAGGGGGCAGGGGGCAGTTGGTTCACTTGGAAAGTTCTAGGCCTGCTCCCTGCCAGAAAGAAAATACAACCTCAAAGTGCCTCCTTTGGGAAGGAGACTTGTATGGCAAAATTATGTTCAAAGTGCAAAGTAGTCCCTTCTTTCCCAAAACAGTATCTGTGCCTTCCGGAGGAGCAATGCAGCAACCCCGCTTGGCAATGTCGGGTCTCAGAATTATAGTTTATATTCTTCATCACTGGGCAGCCGTGATTTGTAGGCCCAGAGGTGGCTTTGTCGGCAGGGAGGCCCACTGAGCTAATTCTCAAACTGCAAGTGGGCAGATGGAGCTGTGTGTATGCCCCTTGAGGGTGGATTTGTCTTTTGTTTTAAGGCCTCTCTAGATTCAAAGGTCTGATGAAAAATAATAGTCACTCCAGTTCCCTCTTTGGCCCTCGCTCTCACATTCAGGGGGCGAGGTCCTACTTTGAGACATGACTCTCGGGATTGTCTCTGCACAGCCGTGTACAGTCCTGGGAGTGTGTTGGAAACAGTGAGAGGAGGAGGGGCAGGACAACCCCCTGGAGAGTGGCACTGTGGGCGGCCCCAGAGCTGCTTGGGCCGGAGAGTCTGGCTCAAGATTTCTCTAGATTGTTCAGAGCTGAAGGGGCGGTTTTGCGGAGGAGCCCAGGAAAGCAGTGTGTGGACGAGAAGAAGCGCTTGGCCAACAACAGGGGCCGGAGGTGCGAGCGTTGGCTTTGCTGTAACTAGCGGCGTGACTCAGGACAAGTCACTGAAACTTCAACTTTCTCAGCTACAGTGTCCTTGAAATGAAACCAACACTCAGTAGTTCTCAACTCAAAGAGAAAGACAGGGACAGGGGATATAGTGATCACCTGGAAGTCATTTCGTTTGGGTGCGATCGTGTGCGGCTGACACTCGCGCCTGCCACCAAATGTACAAGAGTTTCAGGGCTCAGGAGGGAGGAAACCATGAAGACAAGGATGTTTTGAAAAAGTTCCTGATATACTTTTTTTTCTTTTCTGCATTTTTTTTAAAGAATATTTACTAAAGTTGTTTAATATACAATTTCTCATTTGTCATTTTGGAAGTCCTTTAATGTAAAAATTCTTTTGTCTAATAACAAACAGCAGCCCAGTGATTATTCTGGATCTCCGCACTGGAAAAATTCAATTTATTCTTGCGACACAAGTTTCCTTCTGTATTTCCGAAGTAATGTTTTTATTATTTCGGCAGTGTCTGGTGGACCCTGCTTCATCAGCAAATCTAGTGACTTACTTCCTGTAGAACACTGTGAAATTTCAGAAGAGTGAGATGTAGCCCTGCTGGTCTCAAAGCTTCTGATACATTGGGTTTAGGACTGTCTCTCCTGGCAGAAACCCCATGCTGGGGGCTGTGGCTTGACCACCCCAATGACCCTCCTGGCAGATGCCTTCCTGCCGCCCATCGGGACCTCTCTTGATAAGCTTTTGATACAAACCACTCCCATCTTCGTCCCCACCACTTTCTGGCAGGAAATCTATAGATTACATGATACCTGCGATCCCTTTTATCTCTAACATTATATGGTACTACTTGAAAAAGAATTAGGGTTTCATGGGTAGGAACCATCAAATTGCTGAGATGCTATAATAGTATATCTGATGACTCGTTTCTAAGGCCAAGTAACCTTCCTCTTGAAGTCATGCCATTGAGGAAATTATAGGCCTCAATGTGAAATGCTTTATTATTGAAGAACGAAGAAACACCACAAGGAAGGTGAAGGATGAGCATTACCCTATTATGAAAGAGCCTTGAGAAGGAAAACTTTTACATAGAAAATTAATGACAATTCAACTATTAGGAATGCAAATTGTATGTGATTTTTAGTACTCAATATTTTTAAAGTGTATAATTTTAAATGATAGTAGGTTTTCTGTTATTATCATACCATGTTATTTAAGTACTTGAAAGGATACTACTCTGAAACAACTTCCCTTTAAAAACATACAGTACATTACACTAGACTTTTAAATGAAGCAACTACCCGTCTCTTCCTACTTTTACACTTCAGTTCAGTTTCAGGCGTACCCTAAAAACAGCTATGAGAAACCCGTAACGGTAAGTCCTTTGTGATGATCTATATAAATTTCTATATTTTCTTCCCTCTTCCTTCACATCCATGCAACAATCTCTCTTCACATACTCATAAAGGAATTGTAAAGTAAAAAAAAGACCGTCCTTGGAGATAGAACACCCATATAAAACTATTTCTTCAATAAACATTGAGAGTCTGTCTTGTGCCAAGTACTGGATTAGGTATCAGGAATACAAAGTCAAATAATACACGGTTTCAACTCTGAAGATGTATACATATGTTAGTAGAAGAAACAGCAAAGTACATCAGCATTTCCGTGGTAGGATAGCTGTCTTCAGATGGTGACATGGAGGCACCTAGCAGAGGCTTCTCGATTAGACTAGGAGGTCAAGGAGGGCCTCTTTGAATAAAGGGTGCTCATAAAACTTTTGTAGAATGCGTAGAAGTTAGCTAGATAAGAAGGGGAAGAGAGAAGAGAATGAAGAAAGTCTTGAAAGAAAGAAACAGCATGACCCAGCATTTCCATAGCAAAGGGACGTGGGGTAAGGGGACCAATCAGGCTAGGAAGAGAGGCAGGACATCTCTGAAAGGTGCATAAAAGCCTTGAGTCCTGGGCTAAAGAATTTGAACTTTATTCAGCAAGCCATGGAAAGCTGTTGAAGGATTTTTAAATAAGGAAATGACATGATTGGGAAAAGACAACAATTGGGAAATAACACCCGTTTTTCTGACAGCATTCTGAGTAACAGCTTAGAAGGGAGGTAAGGTTAGAAACAAGGAATTTTAATTAGGTGCTTAATGCCATATTTCAGGCAGAAAATGCGAAATCTTAACCTAGAGTTATGATCTAAGATAGAAGAGGTGATTGCTAAATGAGAACTGTTCAGGAGGTAGAATTCAAAGGACTCTGTGACTGATTTAAGCACCAGAAGTGAGGGAGAGGAAAAGGTAAGGATGTCACCCAGGTTTTTGGTTTTGTCATTTCCTTGAGTAGTGATACTATTCACTGTGTAGATAGAAAATTTAAAAGGAACCAATTTTCTGGGAAATTGCTTTGAAAATATTGAGTCTTCAATAGACATATAAATGGAGAGATCCTCAAGACCATTGGATAGAGAGACGTGGAGCCTTTCATAAAATCAGAATATACTACTTCATATGAATATATCTATGAAACTATTCAGTTATACAAATAATATATTCTCAGCAAAAAGTTGGGGAGGGAATACATCCTAAACAACAGGAGTTATCTCTGATAGATTTATGAATGGGATTTCCTTTTTTCTTCTTATTTTTTTCCCTTTTCCAAAATTATGTAATGAATATGTATTATTACTTTTATTGTGGATAAACTTTATTTGATAATAAAATAAAAACTAATATGGAAAAAAGCAAATGTCAGTGCAGTCAAGAGGACCTAAAGCAGTTAACTTAGGAAAGTGTCTGTTGCTGTGGCGACCTGGAGGTCACTCGGGTCACTGGGTCACCAGCAATCCCTTTCCATGGGTAGAGGGGTAGATGGGCTCTAGGAAGTAGGGAAGTAAGTACAGGGGATGCTTTCAAGAAGTTTGACTGCAAAGGGGAGTAGAAGTGTGGACAGGAAGATGGGAAGACATGAGTTCAAAGGAAGGTCTAAGGATGGAACTGCCCCAATGTGTCTCTAGCTGAAAGAGTAGCTTAGATTCAAAAGGACAAGACAGAGAAGTGCAGAGAACGAGGGCACTGAACTCGAGTATCGGGTGAAGTAACAGCCTTAGACTGGAAAATAACTTAGTTAAAACAAGAGGAAATGAGGAAAGAATGGTAGAAATAGAAATAGACAAAAATTAAACAGAGGCATTGGCCTCCACTTCCCAAATCTTATTTAGATAACAGTAAAGTTATTAAATACATAAAAAGTATAAAAATCCAAAAGGAATGGAAACACCAGTAGTGCAGTTTTGGAAACTGGAAGCTAGATGAGTGAACGGCATCTGACTTGGACTGGAGAAAGCTGGTGTTGAGGAAGGGGACAGAGCAGTCCAATGACATCTTCCCACCTTCAGGAGACTGGGATGGCAGGAGCCGGCTCGCAGACACCACCAGTGCGTTTTGTCCTCCAAGCCAAAGCGTGGGAGAGCCTTCCTCGGGGAGCCCGGCCCACCTACGAGACAAGACCAAAGACACTGACTTCGGGGATTCTGCAACAAAATGCGGGCCAGCTCATCCTACGGTGAAGCTGCCATCAGTGAAATCCCACTCACGAGCATAGAGATCCCCCAAAAAGAACGCTGGCAAACAATCTTAAAGTTAAAAATACAACAGTAGAAAATAAAAACTCAGTGGACAGATTGGAAGATAAAGTGAAGACACCTAGAAAGCTGAAGATTAGAAATAGAGAAAATAGGAAAGAAAAGAAAAAAATGATTAAAAAAAAATTAGAGATCTATTCGAGAGAGCCAATATCTATATAATACGAGTTCCAGAAAAAGGAAACAGGAAAAGAAACTGGAATGGGGAAAATCATCAAATGACTAGGTCGAGAAAATCTCCCAGAGCTGAGGGATATGAGTTTGTAGATTAGAAAGAGCCAGCAAGTGTCAAGTTCAATGAATGAAAAATAGAACCACACCAGTTTATTTCATTGGTAATTTTATTAAAAAGGGTGTGGGGGATTTTTTTTCCCCCACAGAGCAAAGGTAAAACAAGTCACACATGAAAGATTAAGGATTTGAATGGTTTTGAACTTTGGAAACTAAAAGACATGGCAAATGGCTTCCAAATTATGAGGAAAAATAATTTCCAACCAATAGTTTTAAACCTGGCCAAACCAGCAAGTAAATAGGAGACTAACAACATTTTCAGACCCGCAGAATCTCAAAACGCTGACAGCTGTTGAGCGGCGTGGTGATCAACCTAGCCAGACCAGAGGCCAGAGGCTCCAGGAAGGGGCCTGGCCAAGAAGAACTGAACGTGAAGGGTAAGGAGAGTTATTTGGCTAAAGGCACTTAGAGTTAAGCCATTTGAGGCCTCGCTGGTTTCACCGAATGTCCAGGCAGCACATAGCAGCGGGCCTTAATTTTAGGCCTTACATCACAGTGTTCAGAAAACGAAAAGTAATTATAATGCACCTTTGGCTTAGCCACGGATAGCATCTACATTCTAAAATATATGTAACTTATAGGAAGGGACAGAGAATGTGGCAGGTATGTTGAGAAGCAGAGGGTGTTGCCATGCGGAAGAGCTAAAGCCTCCTCCTTCCTGTGGGAAGTCCACAGAAAGGAGACGAAATGGACAAATCCACAAGTAGCAATACAAGCATGAGACTTAGAAGTAGGGATGTTATAGTGCCAAAATAACTCAGCTAGAAGTGGTCACTTCAGGGAAGAAGAAATGAAGGACAGGGTCAGGCCCGCTGCTTTCTCTCACCTCTTTGTCTCTTTCAGTGGTGTGCATGAGTATCACAGAAAGGCTTATAAACCTCACTTTTAAGAACTAATGAAGATAAGTTCGTTGTTTATCGGAGGGAATGTTGTGGAATTTGTTGTTTGACATATCAAAGGTCAGCTCTAGAGGCAACCCACAAGCTTGTTGTGGCTCTCGCCACCACCACCCCTCCCCCTTCAGCTGTTCCACCTTGGAAAAATTACCCAACCTCTCTGAGCCTAAGCTGTTTCAGCCCTGAAATGGAGCGATAAGAACCATATCTCCCTCCCCGTCACTGTGGTGAAGATCAGACGGGATGACGGCAGTGAAGGACACACACACAGCACAATGACCGGCGTGCAGTAAGCGCTCAGCTGATGTTAGTGACCTTGCCCGGGGATGACTTTGGTTTTCTCATCAGAGTAGAACGCAGAGTGTTTCGCTGCGAGGCACAAGTGAGGGGGTGAGGGGGAGTTTAAGGAATGGCATGAGGACCTCAAGGAGCTGTGCGGGGAACAGGACTAGAACAGCAGTGACCGCTGAGCCAAACCGCGGGCGCAGCGGGGTGAACCCATCCGCGCGCAGCCACGAGCACGAGCACATGGCTGCACATGGAGCGTTTGGATTGACCGGGACTGGACGTGTGCTGAGCGAAGAGGGCAGGGGGCTGAAAAATAGAGGCAGGAGTGTGGCTGAAGCGACGGACTGTAGTGCGGAGGCTGCAAACAGAGTCTGGCAGGAGGAGAAGCGGCTGATGGATGGGCCTGGCGGTGTCCCTGCGGCCGGGGAGGATTAGTGCCACGGTGAACTAGAAGTGGCCTGAAACTAGCTCAGGAAAAGAATCAGGCAGCAGGATATGGGGATTTTTTAAAAAATTTCATAGCCCCATGGTATAGAATAAAATACATGGCATGGAATGAAATATTTACCTTATATCCTCACAGCAACCTTAGAGAGAACGGGGGTAGCCAAGGAAGGGCAGAGAAAGCTGTGTGATTTGCGCGGACCCTGAAGTCCGCCGTGGCCCCCGGCATCTGTCCTGCGGGGCTGTCACGGCGCCAGCCACCCACCCACCCAGCCACCCAGCCACCCAGCCACCCACCCGAGAGCCCGCCGTGCGCCGGAGTCGGCGTTGGATGCTGGAGAGCCAGAGAGCGGTAAGACGGGCCCTGCCCTAACGAGGCACCTAACGGTGAATTAAACAGTCCGATGCAATGCAGAAACTGTGATTTTAAAAAGGGAAATAGTAATCATTGCTAACATATTTTGATTTATCACTGTTGAGGAAGACGCAGTACAAGTAGTTTCCCTGTCTCGTCTTGTCTTATTTAATCTACCCAGAGAAGCCAGGATTCCAGCTCCAGGCCTGGCACTGTCAGAGGAAGGACGCCAGCAGTCTAACGGGAACGGCAGAGCCTGAGCGAGGGACAGGGTGGCGGGGGACAGGGTGGCGGGGGACAGGGTGGCGGGGGACAGGGTGGCGGGGGACAGGGTGGCGGGGGACAGGGTGGCGGGGCTGGCGAGAGGAGATGGGCTCAGGTTCCATTTGGGGAACTGAAAGCAACGGGTCTTGGCACCTGATGGGGAGAATGGATGAGGGGATATTGGAATCAAGGAAAATACCCGGGTAACTCTGGAGAGGCCTTGCCCAGTGGCATGAATCTACAAGGCACACACATATAAATAATGTTTTTAAAGCTCAAGCTTGCTTGTAGACTTCCTTCCACATCAGAGACTGCTAGTTTCCTACCTAGTATCCATTAACCCATCTTCTTAACTAATAGAACCTGTACATTATTAGGTGCAGAAAAAACTTCCAACCTTCCTTCCTGATAGTGGTAGCTGATGGAACGTCAGCAGAATGCACTGGAGGAGGAGGATGATGGAAAGTTTCTTTGTTCCTGTCCCTTCTTTCCTAAATGGAAGGTGAGTAGGATGGCTGGAGCTGCAGCAGCCTTTACTGGAGCCCTGAGGTGACCCTTGAGGATGAGCACTAATGAGTTAAGGATGGAGGAGTGAAAAACAGAAGCAGCCTGGGACATGGAGGACATCCTAGCACTATCACACCAGCCCTGGGCAGCTTATGTTTGACTTTTCCTAAAGAGAAAATGAACCACTTCCTTATCTGAACCACTGAGATTTCGGATTTCTATTACCAGCAGCTGACTGCTATTTTTAACAGGCATGCCTTTCCTCACCACAAATCCCCAATCCCATTCTCTCCTACTCGTGTCTCTGGTCATTGCAGGGAGTGACGCCGTGGACCCAGGGCCTCCCTCTTTGTGGTCAAGCAGACCTTGAAATCAGAAACTCAAACTCAAAGACAGAGGGCTCTTCCTGCTTCTTCCTTACTCGTCTCATCGCTCCCCCTGCTTAGGAGCCTCCTTCATTTGAAAATCAGTTTCAAGCTCTGCCCCCAATAAGTCTCCTTTCTCGTGTGTGACCATGTGGATGCCACCAACTGACAGCAGCAGGGGAGCAGGACCATGCAGGAGAAGATGAAGGGTTCAGTCTGGACAAGGTCGAGTCGCAGATGACTTGAGGGCAGGCAGGTGCAGGCCCCCACAATGGGGCTGGGACTGACTCCGCAGCTCAGGAGAAAGGTGAACGTGGATGGGGTCACCCTGAAGAACGCTTAGAGGGACACAGGGGAATGAGAGAGCCGGAGGGTGCAGCAACCTACAACACGGTGGCAGAGAATGCCCCATTTAGTAAACCAATGAGAGTGAGGGAAGAAATGCGTCATGTAGAGGGACGGAGTCGAAGTTGTCAGGACAGAGAGTTCCCCCAGCACCCCGGCCCTTCCCCAGGGCCCAGGCAGCACGGCTGACCTGCACGAGGGCTGTTCTGACAGCCGGGCTCCGAAGGACCAGGGTAGTGCCAAGGGGGAAGGGGAAGGGGAAGGAGTAGCAGCAGGCGGGGCAATGCTCTGCTTCCTGCCCACCCTAATTCAGGAGGCCACGTGCATCTCCTTCGGCATGATGAGCTCCACGAATGTTCCGGCACGGCGGGCCCTGGGCCTGCTGCGTGGCCAGAAAGCCCGTCTTTGTCACTTCTAAAGCCCAGGGATCACTCACCAGTGCTGTTTAGAGCAAAAAGGTGAGAAGAGCAGCTGAAAGCATGAGACAGAGAGTTTCTGGGTTTAGCCATATGGGGCCATTTTAAAAGTCATACCTGGTTCTTAAATTTGTGACACAGTGAATATCGGACTTGAATGGATATTCATAAAAGATTATATATTCAGGTAGAGTTATGAGCTACTAATTCCCCAGTGTGGCTTCAGAAGTCTGTTTCAGTAAATAATTTGGACTATTTGAAAGCACATATCCCTTAAATCGGCTAAGAGTATTTTCATATCTTTAGTAAAACCACTTTAATAATTATAGGGGAAGCACAACCGTTTGTAAAACAAGTGACTTTGCCTGTTTTTCCAACATAATGTGCATTACAAACAATAAATCTGTCAGGTGCTTGCTGTTTCATGCAGTATCAAGGTATTTATTTTGTTGACAATTACTCTAATCGCTAAAATCCTGTTTTGAATCGGACGGAATATTTGTCCCAGAGTTCTATTTGTCTGTGTATTTTTTCAGTTCTTTTCCTAAGAGAGCTGAAGCTATTTGTGTGAGAAGCTCCACACTGAATGGCTTTAAGATAAGAAATCTGATAAGTTATCCATCTGATAAGTGTTACACTGGGCTTTATTAATATATAGCATCATCGTATGCAAGGAGGTCTGTGTACATCCATCCACCTCTAAGATGCATGGAATGTTTATTGAAGGCCTTGCAGTTGTTTTCTAACCATTGTGTCTAGTTTTAAGGATTCATTTTCAAGCACTCAGAGCCTTGATCACTCTAACTGCATTCCATGTCTCTGAAGAGTGCCAGATTCATAATAGAATAGAGGAAGTGTGTCTAGAGGCATGCTCTAAAAAACAATGGAAGAAAGCCCAGAAACAATGCCCTTTTCATCTGCTTACTAAGCCTAACTGCTGTGTAGTCAGAAGCACAACAAACTTGTAAGAGGAATTGAAAAATTGACTTGATGCTTAGAAACGGAAAAGACCAGGAGGGAAGGCTGGCTTGTCAAATGGAAGTTTGCTTTTCCATCTGGAGAGCATTTATAATTTTTCCTTGTCCAGATAACACAAAGGTCTCTGCTCTCCTTCATACATATATTATCCATTTAGAAGAAAATTACTTCACCCTTTAGAATTTCAACCTTTATGTTGTAAATCACAGGGAGGGAAGAGGACTCCTGATCCTCTTTGCAGGCTGAGACTAGATTTTATCAGGAAATGTTTCATCACATTCTTTTCCTGTCATTAGAGTCAATTATCATGTATATTTATGCATTCCTTTGTATGAAAGTGCAGCTTGGGTCTGAAAAGAGCCTGTACAAAGGGCATTTTTAATTGGACAGCCTATGTGTCTCCTGATTCATAAATGGCTAAATAAAATTATGTATACCTGCAACTGGACAAGCTCACAAAAGCCAGTTTCTACTGCTTAGCAGTGCTCAGCTGACAGAGCTGGTGAGACAACTGTGTTCTGTTCAACTCACACAGCACCAGCCAAACCCCCAGCTGAGCTCGGATCCCACAAGTTATTATTGGTAATGATGTTTAAGGCAAAAATTGGGCATAGCACCCTGAGCTTCTAATTTGGCAGTTAGGGCAATCTTGTTGTGACTTGTAAACTTTGCACTTAATATGCCAGGCATTTACTACATCAATTATGTGCAGAGCTGAAAGCCATGTTGCAGATTTATTTGATGCCTAGAATTGTGTCTGGTCTATGATTGAAAAATGAGCATTCTTAAATTTCCAGCCAAAACAAAAGGAAAATGTGCTCTTCCCCTGAATCCAGATAAAGAACTCTTTGGCAGCTTGCAAAGCCTATATAGTGTTTTATGAAATTCTTTCAGCTACAGCATCTAAACTTTCTTCTTTTAAGGAGTATCCACCTTTTGAGATGGAGCCCACCTAATATTGAAGCTGGAAAATGTCCAGCCTTTGTCTCCTCAAACTCCCTGGCAGCTGCATAGTGTGAGCATGCAAATGGGCTCCCCCAGTTGAATAGACCTGCCCCTGACTTTGAACTAGAAAGGAGCAGGGCCACCCAGCATCCACAGGGCAGGGTGGGCAGAAGGGCCAAGTAGTTGCTGCAGCTACATCTGGTTTCAGAGGCAGCAGTTTGTACAACGTCCTATGTTGGGGATACCAGCAATGTAAGTCACACTGTCTACGCCCCACAATGGCAGTTGTGAGGTTGTCACTCTTGGGAGGAGAAACTTCTCTTCTACCAACTTAGGTCCATTGTTTGGGGGTCTGCAAATTAACTGACGGTAAACAGATTAGCAGGAGAAAAATTAATTACACATGCAGGCAAAGGAGTCCAGCGTGTGGCTCCCTGACAGAATGAGTATTTTATTAACGAATTAAAGTTCCTTAGAGATCAACAGATGTTGGAAGAGATGTTCCCCCATCTACATAAAGACCGGACAGACGCATCGAGAACAATTATTTTTCCTCCTCTGACATCCATCCTGTCTTTTATCCTCTGCCCCTCCCAAAGCACAGGCCAAAGGTTTCTTATCTGCTTAAAGTCTGGACCAACCAAAAAGGAAACAATCACCTCCTTTCCCTTCCCTGAGTTTTTATTAACTGAACCCATATCACAGAAAAGAAGACTAACGTCTATCAAGACACCTGGACAGACTTTTGTCACAAACCATTATCCACTCTGCAGGCCCAACAGACTTCACCCCAGACCATTGTATGTTCTTCAAGCCCATTGAATTCGCCTAAAAATCATCTGTCACCCCCTAAAAGCATGCCTGTTTCCCCATCTCCCTTCCCCTTAAGAAGCAGGGTATATAAATAAGCATCTGTACACTGTTGGGATGTTGGACAATCACTTTGTAATTCTTCCTTTGCACATGGTTGTGATAAATTTATATCCCTTTTCTCTTATTAATCTATTTTTGAGTTGATTTTTCAGCAAACCTTCCAAGGGCAAAGGGGAAGCCTTTCCTTTGCCCTACCCCACAGTATCCTATAGAGAGAGCAGCTCCCTGAATTCCTAGGAGTAAAGGGTTATATAGTGGCTTAATCAAGGCATGGTAGGAGGTGCAGGGCAGCAAAGCATGGAGGTTCTGATGAGGCCTCTTCACACAATGGCCTGGAGGTGGGGGGCGGTGAGGAGTTGTGCAGCCAGATAAGGGAAGTTTAAGTAAGGTTTCTTTCTGCATCTTCTGTAGCTCATACATACATTTTCACTTTAAAGTAATCTCTATATCAGTTGGTGGGATGTCGGTCTTCTCACCATATTCATCTGGGAGTGTGATTTGCAACACGTTTAGTTGCACAGTTTTCAAATCTGCAGGCTCCACTGTAAATTCTATAAGCTCCTGAAATATTTTTACAGATGTACATTCACCATGCAAATTATTTGTTTGCTTTTAGTAGCATTTATCCATGATGTCAATGACTACATTTAAAGGCAAATTGAGGGGAAATAATGAAAATTTAGAAGAATTACCATTATAATCAGAACCAAACCAAGGATGGTGACTATTTCAGTTTGTATTCAACCTTATACTGGCCGTCCTAGATAATGTCCTAAACAAGAACATTTTAAGAGGTCTATTTTAAGAGATAAAACAATCAGAAGTGAAGAGATAAAAGCATTCATCATTTGCAGACAAATTTTACTATGTATATATATATAGAAAACCAAAAATAAACTGGATAAGCTATTATAATAAGATAAATCAGCAAAGTTGCTAAATACAGATCAGAATTTTAAAAATCAATAGAGTTCCTGTATAACAGAAGACATAATAGAAAAAAATTCCACTCAAAATTATATTTTTTAAAAGTTGTATGTTATCAGGAAGAAATCTAATAAAGGGTATGAAAGACCTTTGTGAAAAAAAATTAAGACACTATTGAAAGACATAAAAGAAGATCTAAATAAATAGCAAGGTAGACCATATTTATAGATAGAAAGATTCAATGTCATAAATATGTCAATTCAACCCTAAGTTATTCTGTAGATTAAGTGAAATTACAATCTAATTCCCAACAATGTGTTTGCGGTACATAAACTAATAGTAAAACACGGAAGAGCGAAAAGACAAAAATATCAAAGACAATTCTGAAGAAGAACAAAGTAGAGAATTTGCCCTATGCGATATTGATATTTACCAATATTACCAACAAGCAGTTCTCAACATAAAATAGAAAGACGAGCTAACCAATTCTGAGAGGCTGGATGGGAATGAGTCATCAATATTGAGATGCGATTCCGGTGGTTCTGGAAGGTAAGAAGACAGATGAAAGAAAATGTTCCAAGCAGCTCTGGAGCAGTGGGCTGCCAATCAGGCAGGAAATTAACTACATTCCCATGCTGTGCCGATGAGTGTTTTTGTGGAATGCAAAGACATAGTAGCAGATGAACCAACAGGCTGCATGATAATAAGTCATTTTGAGAAAAAATTGTCAAGTAATCCATGAGAGAGAAAACGAAGCCAGTAACAGGCTGTTCAAACAGCAAATGCCCTAGGAGGGCAAGAGTAGCCCTGCAAGGGTATGTCTACATGCACTTGGTATTTCTGCCATGCACCGTTAAGAACACGCCATTTTAGCTTTAGTGAAATCGTAATGCATACACATTTGTGTACCACACAAACATACTAAATACTTAGTGTTAAATACAATCTCTCAGATGTGCAGTGGGAAACTGCCAGTGCTTGATTCCTGAGTTTGCTCAAGTAGGTTAAAATAGGGCAAGTTGTACCCACGGAGCAAAGGGCACCAAGAAGGTCTCCAAAAATGAACATAGTCCATCTGACTTACTAATGTCATCTCTTAATATGCAGTTTGCTCCTCAGAGTGTTAAACATACAAATCCTTAATACTTTCACTTTTTCATTTTGCCCTGAAGAAATACAAGTTTGAGGGAGAAGGAAGGGAGAGATTTTAGGCTGAAGAGAACAGAGAGTATATTTCCAAGAAAACCTCATTTCATAGAGTATGCACCATTACAAGCATTAAATCTGTAAAATATACAGGAGCAATGAAGTCAGAGCCTTTGGGAGGATGGACCTGACCATCCCCTGATGGCTGATGTCACAGTTGATGTTTTGTGCAATCAGATGAACTATAAGAATTAGGAGATAGGAAAGCTGCAAAGTAACTTAACATTTTTGTAGTCATATTGAACTCCTGAAAGCCATTAAAAAGCATCTCATCATGATGAGTTTCCCTCTTGCTCCCTTTGTTCCCCTCTCCACTCTGCCTTTTTTCTGTTCCTCCAATGCATTGAATTTCTTCCCCACTTAGGATATTTGCACTTCCTGTTCCCTTTGCCTACAATTATTTCCTTCCAAATTCTCAAATGGCTAACTTCTTGCATGCCAGTCTCAGCTCAGTATCACTGCTTCGGCAAGGCCTTTTCTGACCAGTCATTCTGAAATAATTCATCTCATCACTCTCCAGTACATCACTCTGATTATTTTCTTCATAGTATGTACTGCTATATGGAAGTATCCTGTTTATAAGCTTTACTTATTTATTTTTTATCTTTGTTCACTAAGAAGTAACCTGCTAAAAAGTAAGAATTGTGTCTGTCTTTCCTACAACAGTGTTCGAAACCATGCCTGATATATCATAGGCTCTAAACACTTGTTTAATAAATGAAAAAAATTAATGAAGGAATGGCCAAACTTTAGTATGAAACATAATTTTAGAAAGAACACTGTTTAAAATGAAAAGAATAATTAATGAGGAAAAGCTGTTCATTCCACTGCACCATGCAGCCTTCTTCTTCACTTCTTTTACATCAAGAAGGATCTTAGTCATATGTCCACCCACTATGGATTTGGAAAGAGGAAAAAAAAATAGTAACCGTAGTAATAATAATTGCCTGTGTTATTCAGGGTTCAATAAAAGCAAAAAGAACCATCATAGGTATGTTAATCAGAAAGGCATTTAATACAAGGTATTAGGCACTGAAAACACATCAAAAGGATTAGAGGAGCAGATTCTAAACTGGGTTTCTAGCAATGGCACTCAAAATATTGCAAACTTTACAAAGTAGGGGGACTACCATATTACTTTAATCAAATTCTGAAGATAGGGGAATAAGGAAACTGACCCTGGAATCTATGAGTTCAAGAAGACAGTACCAAAGTTGTAATCCAGGGATCTGGAAGCTGCCACAGCTAGATCTACTGGTGATTGTGCATGCTGGCTTATGAAGTTCAGAGACACCTCTCTCTCTCGTAGGTGCCTCTCAACACTCACAGGTTTAGAGATCAGACATCATGTTTATTTTCCATTGTCACAGTAATGCTGCATGACAAAAACCAACAAAGCATCAATGGCGTACCACAATAATCTTTCTATTTTGCTCACTCTATGGGTCAGCCGTGTGGTCCTGCCCATCATGGCTGGATGGGCAGTGAGCTTCTAGATTGGCTGGGGACTAGCTGATCTAGGATGGCTGAGATGACTCTTCTCTGTTTCATGTGGCCAGCACAGGCAGAGTTCTAGGAATAAAAGCAGAAATGTGCAAGTCTCCTGGAGACCTAAGCTTGGAACTGGCACACCACCATTCCATGCATTTTACTAACTGAAACAAATCATGCACCCAAGCCAATATCAGTGGTGGAAATAGACTCCATACCTTGATGGGAAGAGCTGTAAAGTCACATTGGATACATTCATTAGAGCCATCGGTGCAATCAGTCCACCAAAGGCACCAAAATTCTGCTGCAGAAAGAATTCATCTCTCCACAAACCCATGTGCCAACAGAAAATTGCCAAAAGCAATAAGAAGATGGTTGCTTCCTTCTGCCTTCCAAATCTTATATGATTGTATATAATTCATATAAATCTAATTTGCATCCAGAGCCTTAGGTGCAAGATAGTTTAGGAAATTCAGGTTTTATCTTTCTAGTCTCTGCAGCACAGGAAGACTCACCAGAAGAAAGTGAGACAGACCCCAGTGAAAATCCACTGTGTTGGACGTAATTGCCAACATTCGTTAAATACTCGCTAGGTGCTAGGCAACACACTAAGCAATTTACACGCCTCAGCTCTCTCCAGCTCTCAGTTCTCTTTTGCTATCCATCTCTCTGACCCTTTCCTTTGTTCCCTTAGAAGAATTACAGATTTGCCTTCCATTTGTGAGTATCTCTGTCTTGCCAGCCACTGCCCCAGAAAGTCAGTTCCAGTCTTTAAAGTCTTTGAGACAGCCCTGAACTTCAGACCTGCAGGAGCTGTGCTCTGTCTTGCAGCCATTCTCTTTCTGCCATGTGTGACTTTGAAATGTATCCAAGACATCTCTTCAGGCCTTTAGGGTAATCTACCTTCCTAATTATGCACGGAGGTTGAAAATTAGTCTGATTATATCTAATCATGCCATCAGCTTGTTGACCAAATCAACAAACTGCCTAGAATTCCAGTAGCAACTGGAAATGTGCATCCAGCAAGAATTATCTTGAGCAAAGAGACTCCTTGGTAACGTGCCTGGAATTGCTGGTGCCATGGTACTTGCCTTTTTTGCTGAAAGCAGATGTTCACCACAGCAGCCCTCACAGTGCGCTGCCAAGCTAGCCTGCCTGACGCTAGTTTATAGCATGATCGTTGTGGTTTCACTCCCTTGACATATTATTAGTCCTGATTCTGTAACTTTCCATCTATTCACTATGATTCCTTTGTCTATTCCTGGGGAATGCATTTGCCTTTTTTCCCCCCAACTAGAAAGTATTCTTTCTTCACATCACTTTCCTTAGTCTCATAAAGTGTCTAATTGATTAATTATTGTGGGCCTTACTTATACTCCTAAAGCAATTTATGTTTTCTACTATGATTTTAAAGTTACTTCTCACAGAAATATATAAGATTCTTTGATGTTTTCTTTGATTTACAGCTGAATATCAAAAAATGCCCAATGTTATACTTAAGCAATCACTATGGCAGGTTTCTAAACAAGATATTTTAGGCAACTCAACATTTATATTAACTCTATACAAGTGCCTAAGTGTCTTCTGTAACTAACTAAGAAGAATTCATAAAATAATAGTTACTTAGGGCTGGATTTTAGAAATTCTCTAAATAATTATTTTCAGATTACAGCCCTAGAAGTACAAAGAGTTCTGCAGAAGTGTCTCAGGAGACATCAAGGGAGAAAAGAAATTATAAGACCAAGGCACAGACTCTCTACAACTTCCCAACATATATGCGCACACACACACGCACACACACACTCTTCAAATATAGCAGTCCTGCTGGTGTTGGACTCTTGCCTATAACATCCACATAAATGGTTCAACTATAAACAACAGCATAAAAGTTCAGATGCCATTGTTGTTGTACTCTCCTCATTGTTCCGCAAAGATAAACAAAACCAAGTAAGTTAAATGACTTAAGCAAGGCATTTGTTTCCTGTCTTCTGATTGAGTAACTTCTCCACTCATATTACTTTCTTCTAATATTCTTTTTATTTGTTTATAGAATATAGTATATTTTTAAGTGTTTTTAATTTTTTTATTATTTTAATTTGAATATTTAAATATTTAACTTATGACTATTGCTATAAATGGAGGCAGTTTTAGTTTTATGACATAACCAGAAAGCTCTGTCACTTTGTTAGGTTCCCTGAGCACCTAAAACTATCAAAATGAACTGTGCTGCAAAGGCACATGTACGTAATCCTAACTCTGATCTCGCCAAAATTACAGGGCGCCTCTCCCACCTTAGACACAGATCAAAGAATTGTAAAATACAAGACAGAGAAAATGATATGCAAAAATAGCAGGCGTTCATTCTACTTTTCAAAATAATTTGCCATGCTTTCTTGGCCATTGTATTATCTATGTGCTCCTCAAGTCAGTTAATAAAATGTACTTGACAGTCCTGAAAAAGGCTAACTATTCAAACAGCATTTATAGTATGCTCCACACTTAAGAAGGCTTTTTTGGAGTTACTAAGGATAGCACCAACAAAGGATTAGAAATAATATTAAAACTGGGTTTTCTTTGACAACTAAGTGCAAAAAGCCTTGCAGTTTGGAGCAGAGAAATCTCTAAAGTTCCCCAAAGGTAAAAGTAGGACTTTGGGTCTGTCATTTCAGCCAGGTGCCTGCCATGACTTCAACCAAACTATTCTATTCTGCTTTATTCATTTAGAGAGGAACATTAATTAACCTCATAAGATTTCTATGGACAAAAACTATTATAAATGATAGTAGAAATATTAGTTTTTAAATATTTAAAAACTAATATGCAAAGCAGCTCTACTTAATTATGAGATTTGAATCGTGCCATGTTGGTGGTTATGACCAAATAAGTAAAAAGACAATATTTAAGAAAACACAAGAAAGAGGCATACATCTTCTACATTTGGAGGATGGATTTTCCAGAATAAACAGTAGGTATACATACACACTTGCACATGTATATGTGCACATATATTTATACACACATGTGTACATACCACAGGAGCTTTGTAAAAAGACAGACATGGATTTCAAACTTGGTTCTGTCACTTACTAGCTGTAGGAAGTTAATCAAGTTAGTGAACCTCTCTCATCCTCATTTTATTAAATGAAGTTTATAAAAATCACTCAATCGTTGTAAGGGTTAAATAAAACTGGATGAGAAATTTTATATAATCCATTAAGCTCATAGTAAACACATTGCTTTCCTACACATACAAAAAAAATGTAATATTTTATGTGAGTAAAGTTTCAGACCTTACAGAAGAGTTTTCTCTATAGCAAGCATAGCTCTTCGAGAATTGGTGATATTTTGATACAAATCTTGACTTTAATGTAATTGTTTTACAACATGTATTTTTGTGCATACAAACCAATAAAAATGAATTGGGTGAAAATTAAGCATAACGATTTACTTGCAGCCAGACCTGCTCCAAAATGACCATGTTTGAACAAACTGCAATTCATACTACATATTTCTAATATCATATATAAAATGAATTAGAGGAGAATGTTATTAGGACCTTAGGATAGAGAAGACTTTCTTAAACAAAACCAACTATTAAGAAAAAGTAATTAATAAAGTCAACGATAGCTGTTAAAATAAAGTGAAGGCACAGATATTTGCAGAGAATATTGGCAACATATAAAACTCATATCAGAGTGGAATTAGAGCCAGATATTAATCTAGAGGCAGGAGATAAAGAATCAACTCATTACTCAAAAGCAGAACCAGCTGTATTTTAGCGTTTCTCAACAAGGACACTGTTGGTATCTTGGGCTGGGCTGTTCTTTGGTGTGAGACGATGCCGTGCATTGCTGGAGCTTCAGCATCCTGGTTTTCACTTCCCAAATGCTAGTGGCAACCACCAGTTCTATGACAACTAAAATGTCTTAACACATTCTAAATTATTCCTGGGAATTGGGCTGTGCCTCCCTTGGTTGAGAATCAATTTGATTTTTTTTAAAGGGTGAAGGAGGTATCTTTCATAGATGTATTGGGAAGAAAATCAGTGGGGAGGCCCAATGGAGGTATTTGCTTTTATTCCTGAAACCTTGGAGGGCAACCTGGAGATCCTCATCCAAAGGAAAGGCTAAGAAAGAGATTTGAGGGCACTGAATCCCGTCAGATGATTACCCTAAAACCAAGAAAACTTCCAAAGCCATCTAAGAAAGACTACAAAGTTTTAAAAGAGTCAAAGTAATAATCTCTACTTATTTATTGGGCTACCAAGGAAGAGAGACTACTGAGAAAGAAAAAAAAAAGAAGAAGTTCCAGTTCATGGGCCATTAGGATAGAAAGATATTCAGGAGGAAGAAATAAAGTGTCAGTTTCCAAAGATGAAATCGTGCTGTGTGCTTGGGGCTTGAGAAGAATGAAAAGGGCATGTAAAATGATAGGACAGCCAAATGTTTTGCTCCAAACAATGGATGCAGGGATGTTTCTTAACATGCCCAGACTATATCCTACTTATCTAAGATTTATAGATTAACTTGTGTAGTTATTACTGGTTGCACAATGGTACCTTGTTTATGTAAACTCTGTTTTCATGGTCTGTAACTCATGTAGGATGATTATACTTTTCCTTAATGTCAGAGGAAACATGGTTAGTTACTAAAAAGTATTTATGTATAAAGATTAAATTTACTGGAACATTGGAGAAGGTTTTGCTTATTAAAAATAAGGCCTATGTAGCAAACATAAAATAACTAAAGATGAAAAAGATTTATGTAAGCTGACAGCATAGGTATGCAGCTATCCTGCTGTTTAAACTACTGCTCATCACCCACGATTATGAAGAGTGAAAGCTCATTAGTCTCCTATGTCACATAACTGGATTTTTCAGAGACCTGCTCATCTGCATCAAGCCATGTTTACTCAGCCATCCATTCATTCAACAAACACTAGCTCTGTACCAGTTGCCAGGCATTGATTAAATAGTTAGGAACCTCTGTCCTCAAGGATATTATAGTTCAATAGGGAAGACACAGAAGCAAGCCAACACTATAGTTCAAGAGGACAGGTGTTTTCACAGGGAACACTGGGTAGTTAAGTAAGGTGTGTATTAGAAGGAGGCAGCAGGTGTCCAACAGAGGACAGTTCAAAAGAGCTTCCTAAGGCAAGGCTGGTCTGATTTTTGGAAGATGGATGGTGGTTAGCTGGGGAAAAGCATTCTAAGAAAATGGAAAGCATATGCCAAGGGTCAGACATGTAAACTAGCGTACATCTAAGTAGCACAGAGACTGGGGTGGGAGTGGGCAAGAGCTGCAGCACTAAGTGTTGGCCCCAAGGAGAGCTTTCTTAGGTAAGCTCAAACCCCCAATTTAGAGCCCATTGCTGGAAGGCGTAGGGAACTATTAAAGGGGTTTAAATAAGAAGTTGAAAAACTCTGATTTACATTTTGGAAGAACTCTCTGGTGGGGAATGGAGAATGGTCTGACTTGGGGCAAGGCTGACAGTTACAGGGTTTTGCAGTAATCCAGGGAGGGCCCAACGTGGGCTGAGATGTAGGCAGAGGCAGAAGATCTGAAAAGCAGAGGACTTATAGGAAAGGTCTGGAGGAGGCAGAATCCACAGAACCTGGGGGCTGCTGGGACCACTGGAGGCAGAGGAGAGGCAGGTGTTCTGGGTAACTCTTTGGGGTCTGGCGTGCGTGAGTGTCATTTGCCACACCGTTGGAGCACTTCAGAAGTGAGAGTAGAGGATAAGGATGTGTTCAGCACACGTGGAATACCAAGTAAGAACAAACATTTTATAGGCAATTAAATGTGGTGTTTACACTGAAAATCCAGGTCTGGACTTAAAATTCAGTTGTATCCACCTTCCCAGGTAGCAGCTGACACCACGAGTTGGAGTATAGGGAAAATACAGAGTGAGAAGACCCAAGAGCCACGCGTGGCACCATGAGGACAATGACATTTAGAGGACCGAGAAAGGAGAGAATGACTTCGGGAGGCTGAAATGAGGACCTAGAGAAGAAGAACACAAACTTCTTGGGCCCAAGGACACAGGGCCACAAGCAGGAAGACAAAAAAGATCAGAAAAGTGTTCACTGGGCTCATTCATCAGGAAGAGGGGACAGAGTGAGGGACTGTAGGTGGCTGGAGGGGCCCAAGGGAAGGTTCCGGGTCCCACTTCTGTGCAGAGTTCACAGAGTCACGAGCACTGCCCTCATGTGTACAAAGAAAATGCAACATCTTTATTTTCCTATCACTAACCTGCTCTTCCTCTGGGCAGAGTGAAATAAACACTGAGATAGACATTCCCATACTCGTTCAGCATCAAAGGTCCCCTTTGGTGAGCCGGTCTCTTCCAAGTCAGTGCCTGCTCCTCCCCGGGGACAAGCTACATGCATGAGGCTACTGAGGGGTTAGCGAGGCCCTTTTGCAAGCATTTTATAAAAGTTATCTTAAACTGTCATAACGACTCTATCTTTACATGGGAAAAAAGGAAAATGAGTAACTTGACCGAGGTGAGGCAGCTAGTACATGTTGGAACCGGTTTCAATGTGGGCAGCCTGACTCCAGAGCCCGAGCTCTTGGCCGCAGCACGTAGAGGCTGTGTGGGTGTGCAGAGGGCTGAGAGAAATGGGGGTGTCAGGTCCTCGCAGTCCTCTGGTCATCTGAGAGTTTGATCTGCTCTCTGGACTGGTGAGTTCCATGGTGCAACAAGTCCCATCTGGTCACTTGGCATCAAGCAGGTAGGCACGAGGGGGTTCCTAGCCCTAGCTGTGGCCTTCACACTGTGACCCATTTGTCTTCAGCAGCTCTGCGTCCCTCTCCAAAGCATCAGAGATGGAGGCCTTCCTTGCGTGCTCCCCTGCAGGCAGGGGAACAAGGAACACTGCTATGCCACATCCTTCCTCCATCATGGACCACTCCATGTGCAACACACGGAAGGGGACCACTAGCTGCACCCCACACAGCTGCCACCACCGTAATACTCAACATCATAACAGTATTGCCCTGCGTCTTCCTCTCGTTTTCCTGCAATCTATCTCAGGTCCAAAGGGAAATACTTCTGATGTCTCTGTATCTCCAAAATCTGAGTTCCAACTACACTTTGCATACAATAATCAACCAAAGTTTTATATTAATGGGAACTAAAGAAATTTAGAAAATGCATTTCCTTCTCTCCAAAGCCTGGCTTTCAAATTACCATCTTGCTGCATGCTCAAGAATTCCCCTTTGTGAGTGGAGCTGATTTAGTCAGACTTTTGTTCTGGGCAGGACTGTCCTGTCGTTTGCTGGCTGGAAGGGAACATGGTATGAAAGGCGAAATTAAAATGCATTGACTTCATAACTTCAAAATATTACCAATAAACATTGGTGTTTTTGTACCAAACATGGCCTGAAAACATTTCTTAGGGTTGTAAACAAATACAAATAAATATATTCTCCTTGCTCCTCTCTCTCTGAAGCTGTTCTTCCTCTCTGGGAATTCTGCCCTGTATTGGGTCACAGATTTCCCTTCTATAGTTTTATTGCAGCCCTTTTTAATTTTTGCAGGGAGAATAGAAGAGACTCAAGCTTGTCAACGTTTTGCATCTTGAGAGACAAGATTATTGTAACAAGGTCCTTTTTATTTAGGACCAGAGCCGAGTTGGTTGTCTACTTTAATGAGTCATACACAAATGAGAAATTTAATACCACATAAGCAAATATTTTCATTACATAAAGAAGACATATTTTCTTTGCAGGAGTTCAGCTTACAGATTTAGAGAGTAATAAAAGAGCTACTGGTATTATTTACATCAGTAACACAAATACTCCAGCTTTAAAAGGTAGCATTCATAATTATGATGAGCTTGACTTCTCTATCTGCTTTAATGAATCACATAATGCTTGCATGATTTATGTGTACCTGCGTGCAGTACGCCATCAACAACATATCTTATTGCTGGTTCTTTTAATGTAAGTCAGAAAATCATCTGCAAGCTCACACAAATTAACGAGTGAAGCAGGAAGATCTTCATATATTAGCATACAGGAAACATGAACAGACATTTCAGACAAGAGAAAAACACCTGATAAATCTACAAGGAAATACGTTTTTCATGCTGAAGAACAGCAAACAAAAAGACCACCGATGCACTGTTAGTAGTCATGAAACTAAGAAAAACTTAAAAGTAATAAAACCCAATTATGATAAAGTTGAATGAAAGTAGCACACTCATATGTTGTTGGCAGCATTATAAATCAATACGGCAGCCTTACAAAACAATTTGGAAATACACTTTGAGACCATATGATGTTCATGTGCTTAGGCTAAGTAGTCCCAATCCTGGGAATTGATCTCAATAAAATTATCCAAAATCAATTTGGGTACTAGGATAACAATTTGGAGTTGGCAAACTTTTTAGGTAAAAGGCCAAATAATAAATATTTTAGGCTTTGTGGGCCATATAGTTTCCATTGCACCTGCTCAACTCTGCTGTGGTAGTGCAAAAGCAGCAATGGATGACGCAGAAACAAGTGCTGGTGAGTGTGTCCCAGTGATATTTTATTTACAAAAATAAATTCTGGACAAAATTTGGTGTGTGAGACAAAACATCCTAAACAGTATTGTTTATTATTGTCAAATGAGTAAAAAAATCTAAACGCTTAACAATTAGAAAATAGTTTCATAATATATAATAATCATCAACTCAATGGTTTGTTGGGTAGCCATTAAGATAACAACAATTACAGAAATTAGAAAGCATGTGAAATATTAAGTAAAAAACAGGATCCAAAATTATATATATGGCAAGATTATAAACATATAAAATTCTATCTGTAATAGAAGAACGAAGGCTGGAAGGGAATGTACAAAAAGTACAAATAATTATTTGCCGTAAAGGATGAGATTTTGAGCTTTTCACTTTCATCACTGTTATTAAAAATTTACTTGAGAGGTAACCCAAACTTTAAACACTCATAGCTACATTGCATTGCTGTCATCAGAAAACACCTGCCCTTTGGTTAGAAAAAGTGCTAGGAAAGCCAAGCAGAGGCTTCAAGTATTTACATAGCTCTAGGGTGGTCGTGTGTAGTTTCATTATCATAGATGAATTCCTAACCCTCCTCCATCATCTTGCAATGCAAACAGGCTACATTGGCAACAGATAATCAGACGAAAATTTTGCATGATTTAAACACATCCAAATGCACTACTGTCAAACCAACTCAAAGGGCCTATCAAGCTAATTGGCAGATTAACATTGTCACCATACAGAATGGTGGCCCATATATCTTAGATCTTGTCCTTATTGCAGCTTGCCAGATGCCTGTTTAAACCAAATCCCATATTTATCAGCAATTGGGCATGGCTTGAAATCACAGTCATAAAATCTTTATACTACCATATACTACTTAATATTATATTTGTGCTATCTCCTTTGTTCTACAGAACTCACTGTAAAAGGTTATTGGGAAATTTTAATATAATTCTTGATTTATTATGACACATTAAAATCATACATCACCACTCTAGAGTTTAGTGGCTAAGAGCATGCAGCTCAATGTAGACTGCCTAGGTTCAAATTCCAACTTCTTTACTTACTAGATGTATGAACTTAGGCAAATTTCTTAACCTCTCTGTGCCTTAGTTTCCTCATATGTAAAATGAGTATAATACCAACCTCCTGGGGTAGTTCTATAGACTAAACAAATCATGCATGCAAATTACTTAGAACATATCTAAATACACTCAGTAATACTGAGTACTCAATGTTTATGGATACTCAATAATTATCTATTATTATCTTGGACTGTATTCCACTGACATTTTATTTCAAATCACTGTTGTATGTAGAATTTTATCTCACCATTCTGTTTATGTTATTTTCTCCTCAGGCAGCACATAAAAAAAAAATCATCCTCCTAAGCAAACAATGGTTCAATATCACATCTCACAAATCCTATAGCATTGCAAGAAATACAGGCGAAAAACATCAGATTTACTCTGGTAATAAACTTAATTTCACTGTTCTCCCACAAACACTGTTTACTATCTGAAAGCAATACTAGCAATCACCACCACCCCCCAATCACTCTCCAAGAAACGCTGCTTATAAGATAACAGAAGCTATTTTGGATTTCAGGGGGAGCTATTTAGGGGACAGCAATTCCCCTCCAGGTTGTTTCTAGGAAGCAGGTGGAAAATTTGTCTTGGGATTTGTGCTGTCAGACACAAACAAGGATCCGACAAGGCAACACAGTGAATGCTGTATGTCTTATCGTAAGGCACAGTCAGCATGGAAATGATTTTCAATAGCTGCTGTCAACATCCTACTTTTACCATCCAAGTGTTGCAGATTGAGCAAGCTCTTAATGTATCAGTCATACTCGGAAGACAATTTAGAAGAGTTCTGAAAAGTAAATAATACATATAAGTGGGTAATAGTATGCTTTATTTGATGCCATTTGTCATAGTAAATATATTTATATTTCCCCTACTTGTATTAACGTCCCCATTTTTATACTTGCTGATATTCCTTTATAGTGCAAAACAAAGACGTTTTTCAACTTTGCCCATCAGTCTTCTGCAGAATTTCCTGCTCCCTGGATGAATTCAGCAAAACCTCATAGTACCCCTAGCAGAGGTGATAACCAGGTTTTAGTTTAGAAGTCGTTACATAGTCTTAATGGGGAAGTCAATAAAAAGAAATTTTGTAGAAAATATTCCCAAATATAGTCCCAGATGCAGGCACAGTAAGAAGGTTTGGAATGTTTGTTAACCATCACAATTTGTGGTTAACAAAACAGTGGTTCTCAATCCTTAGTGTGCAAGACATTTGCCTACGAAAAGAACTCAAAATACAAATTCCTGAGCCCCACCCTCATAGATTCTTATTTAGCAAATCCAGGATTGGGACCACCATCAATCTGCATTTTTATCAGGGACCTCCGGTGTCTTTTATAAAGTCAACCTCAGACCACATATTAATAAAGACTACCCAAGAGCCCCAGCCTCTGCACAACTCTACCATCACATAAGGTGACAGCATGGATTTGGGTAGTCGTTCATGGACCTTTGTCAACAGACAAAATAATTTTGAATTAGGGTCTAAAAGAGACTTTGCTGCGACTGTGTGACCAGGCTGAGGCACTCAGATCCCCTCAGACTTCATCGTCTTAATAATTTGCTGGTCGCTTCCCCCAGCTTCCACTGGGAGAAACGGCACCCTGAATTTCTCAGCTCTGCAGCTGGTGTGGGACTGATCCCGCCTTCAGCTCCAGGAGTGGAAGCTGGTTGCCTTAAACCAGTCAGCCAATATGATCCCATTAACCACAGCGATTAATTCAAAAGAAATAGTGGCACATAAGTCAGGTCAATCAGGCCAGGACAATACACTTGTAGGATTTAGTTTTGAAATATGAGGGAGGTGGATTCCTTGGCCTAGCGGAAGTGCAAGGAAACATGTAGTTAGGAGCTGCTAGTCTCCATTCTGGAACCTCTGCCTAAGAATTTAGCCTGCACTGGGAAAGCAGGACTTAGAACTAGAGAGAAACACAGTCCTAGTCATGGACACTGTGCCCTGGTTAAAGTCTCTTTTCTTACCTGGAACATTCAGTGCTGTGAGCCTCCAAATTTCCATTTTTACTTAAGGAACTTTGAATCAGTTTTCTATGACATGCAGCCCAAAGCATCCTGACACATCTGTGAAATGAGAATATTTTCCTGGATGACCTATAAAATGCTTTCCTTTAAAAAAAAAAAAATCTATAATCTTTCAAATTATTTTTAAGTTAAAAAATTAGATTAATTAAATTACCCAATAATATCCAGAAAATGTTGTGCACACAAACAAATTGAATAGAGACTGTTTCTTCTGTTAACCTGTAAACTAATTGGGAAATTTTCGATTGGCTACCCTTTTGCAAATATTCTGGGAATAGCTTTTATCTGGCATGAGAAACAAGCCATGTGAGATGGGGTGTGACCTACTATTATAAGTCATAAACAAAGGAAATGTTTGATCTAGGTGGAGGATTATATAGTGCTTTGGGTAAGAGAAGCAGGAACTTTAATCCACTGAAATGAGTATGACAATAGATCTTGATGTATTAAAGATGGTTCATTTTATTGTAAGGAAAAGAGTTATTGGATAATATATCAAAGAGTTCTTCCAGGAGACATAAAATTATTTTTTCCAATCCTAAAATATATCATTTCAGTTCCATTCAACCAAATTAATCGTCACCTAAGATATGTAGTATTTAGAAATTATTTTACTATATTTTGAGCCTTCAGATTGCATTCCACATAAGATAGGTTTAACATAATGTATTAAGAAATATGGGTGGCCCTCAACTTACAATGGTTCGACTTATGATTTTTGACCTTTACAATGGCTAGAAAGCACTGTGCATTCATTCAGCAGAAACTCCTTTGAGTACTCGAACAACCATTCTGTTTTTCTCTTTCAGTATAGTATGCAATAAATTACATGAAATATTCAACACTTTATTATAAAATAGGCCTTGTGTTAAATGATTTTACCCAACTGTAGATTAAGGTAAGTGTTCTGAGAACATTTAAGGTACACTAGGCTAAGCTATGATGTTCAGTAAGTTAGGTGCATTAAATGCATTTTCAATTTATGATATTTATAACTTAAGATGGGTTTATCAGAACCTAACTCCATCACACGTCAATGAGCAGCTGTAATTAAATACATTAAAAATAATATTCATGTTACTATATTGCTTTCCAAATTAATATATTATTACACGTTATATGACATATTCTGGTCAACCCTTTTGAATTCATTGGAATTATAAGTACTCAGATGTAGAATTATTATTATAAAAGAATCTGTCCAATAATATGAAGAGACAGAGGCAGGCATGTAGCTAGATCTTATAAAAGTTACATTTTTCACCTCTGTAAATCATAATTTCAGTGTTTGCAACATTTTGAGTGCAGACACCACAGGCAGTAATAACTGGCTTAAATGCCTTCACGGTACAGCTGTTTGCAACAATACCTCCATTCATAACTCTCAAAAAATGAAATGACAGCTACAATTGCCTTGAAAGAATATATGCTCCTCTTTGCATTGTCCTACGAGTTAACTCCCAGGGTGCTCTCAACTCCACACAACAGTGACTATAAATGCAAGCATTATGCCCAGAGTTATTACACAAGGCCCTGGGTAACTACAAACACCTCAGTGTTTTTTCAGTGGGGAATTTATGTTCAAATGGCAGTGAGAAATCACCCTTTGTGCTCTGGTGAATTTGTTCATATTAGCATACAATATTTAAAATATCTTACCTGGTTGTGGGTCACATTAAAGAAAAGAAAGAATGAGCAAGAGAAAGAACTTAGCAGAATTATAGTCAAGTCTGGCTAGAAGTTCTGCAATAGAGACTAGTTAAGACCCTCTGGGGTTGGACATGCTAGAAACTCAACTCAAAAGGGCTTAGGGAAAGGGAAATACAGTGGCTGTGTAATTGGGAAGTCCAGAGCTGAATGGATCTTTAAGCATGGATGGAGCCAGGGGTAAGCAATGTGCTCAGAGTTCTATCTCTCTTCTTCTCCACCTTTCAACTGTGCTATCTCCACTTGTTGTATCAATATTGTAGGCAGCCTCCTTATGTCTGCTTGTGTCAGACAAGGTGACCTCAATCAGCCCCAGGCGCACATTTGCAGCGCCTAGCAATCCCAGTGGAATTAGATTTCCCCCACCCACTACAGCCCTACCTACAACAGTCTCTCAGGAAAGATAATCATTTATCTTTGTAGTCACATGCACACGCCTGAATTAATACTTGGCACTGCGATAGCTAGGCTTGGCCGTATGCTCACCCATGGAGCGAGGAGAAGTCCTGGTGATTAACATGGCCATCTGGACCCCAAGGGACACAGTAGAACGAGGAGAATGGGAAGTGATGCTGAGCAGACAGAAACTGTAGCTTTCCCCAGTCTCTGCCAACCGACTGCTAGTCTGCTGAGGAAACCACCGGCCCTAAAGAAAAGATGTCCACAATGTGGAAGGATCATCCCAAGAAAGGGAGTGTATCCTGGAGATTTTTTGTAGCTTTCATTTATGAAAAACCTTTAAACCCATCCTTCAGTGCTGAAAGATCATTTACACCTGAACCAATGCATGAGTGGCCATTTGAATATCGGGTTGTCCCTGTGGATAGATGATTTTTGACATTTTCTGAAAATTCTAAAATCATGTACAGGATGTCATGAATCAGGTGAATCTTGATGTTTTATACTCAAAGCTTAGGAGGAAAAGTGACTTAAATTAAATTTTATAATGTGAGAAATGAATTACCACCCAGTGAAATTTCATCACTTGCATGGATTTTCAAACTGAAGGATTTCACATTATTTTATTTCATCAGTTTAAAAATTGTATTGCCATTTAATTATAAAACTTGCAGAACATGGCTTTTCTGTATCGATAAATGCCCCCATTTCTCCTCTTACAAAAGCATAAACACCTCAAACCTAAATGCCAAGCCTACCCTTAAAAGTGGGTGATTATTTTCCTTTCCTTGTTTAAAGCTTCTTTAGATTGATCATCATTTCTTTACTTTCCTATCTCATGTAAAAATGTCCAGTGGGGAACCAGTGTGATAATATTATTGGGAATAAATCAATTTCAACTAAGCGGAGAAGAGAAAGGAAATGAAAAGAACTTCAAGTTCTTTCTCAAAATTTTAACAAAATTATAGATTTAAGATTTATTCACAGGTTTAAATATTCACACTAAAGCCTAGTGCTTGGGAACAGAGCTCTTCTAGCTGGCAAAACAGGATTTCTTATTTTTAAGGGGGCAGGAGGCAGGAGGCAGGGAGCGGGGAAGAAAATCCTGAACCTAAGAACAGTGATTTCCTGATAATGAAGCAAATGTTGGACTCTGTGCGTTCTGCCTTCTTTTCCGTCATTGGGAAGAACTTGTCTAGGAAGGGAAAAAATGGTTAGAAACCAATAAACCAACTATAGAAATCATTAAGAAAATGAAAGATTTGACTATAAATTTAAAGTTGCTATTATTACCCCATGTTATATGAGAGAGAAAACAATAGACGGGTTAAAAACTAAGACAAAAATTATAATGTAGTTAAGTTCACCATATGCTAAAGTTTCAGAAATTGGTAAGAGTTTTTGCTAAACTCACAATGTGGCCAGAATCACCAATCTGTTAGGAAAGGTATTTCTTCAGCAGGGGTCCCTTTCAATAAGGGATGATTTATTTCACAGTCTTTCAAATTCACTTCATGAAATACTTGTAGCACTTTTTATTATGTCTGAGAAATGACAGAAAACTCCTTCTAACAATGTTAGTTCTGTTTTCGCTATACAAGATAGGTGACTCATACAATTGCTTTCAACTCTGTTTCTTTACTAAAACCCAACTGAAATTGCAAGGCAGTCATCTCTCTTTTGACCGAAGTCTATTTTCTAAACCTCCCAGAAATTCCTTCTTGGTAATTGGTCTTACCAATGCATTGAACTTTTCCTATGCCATAATATAAAATTTTTTCTTCTTCTCAACTCTCCTAGGTATAGAAGCTTTAAGTAACCATGTTTTTAGTACTCTTCAGAGAATATGATTCACCTAGTATTACCTTGCAAATAGGTTGTTTATGAATATTTCCACGTATTTTAAGTGGAAACAGTAATTTAGGATTCCATTTGCCATATAATCTGTTCACTGTTCTAGAAAACACATCTTCTAGACAAGTTTCATTCTAAACTCTCAAAAATTTTTCATGTAATTACTAATTACTACCTAATCTTAGCTGTCCCATCTAACCAAGTAAGTATTTTTTTCACTTTATAAGATTTTTTACAAGCAAACCAAACTAAAATACAACTAGAACTGGATATAAAATTTTACAGAAGGTGTTCTGAAAAACATTTTGATCTTTGATTTCAGCTTATCTAGAGATGTGTTTTTAGGGTGGTTGGACCGTGCCATTAAAAGGTTGTAAAAGATACTATGACTCAGTTTTACTACATTATAGCAGACTCATTGCACCTATGCCGGAGAGAGGCCAACTCTGTGCTGCCTAAGTGAAAACTTATCTGCCATCCCTGGGCTGTAAGAGATTCCAATCTGTCTGAGCATGTCTAAGAAACCGAAGGCACGGGGTTTCCAAAGCCACTTGGGAAAGTTACATGGCTTTGGGACTATCTTACTAGGGTAACACAAAGTGGAAAGAGTAATCTGTCCTCTTGGATCTTCTTCATCCTTAAATACCGCCCAGCTTTGGCAATCTAAAGGGTGCTGGTTATGAAGCCTGGAGGAGCAGCTGCCTGGCCCGACCATGCCACCAAAGCAACAGCAGAGACTGCCGTGCCTGCTGGAATGGCTGTTGAGGAAAATCCCTGTCTGGCCTCAGTGCCAAAAGTTGTTGCATCTCTCCAAAGCAACTGAGAGTCATTTTTCTCCTGGCCCCTGTGACCATGTAATTGATTGGATTTCCTCCTTCTCATTGGCTTTCCCCTAGAAAACTTAATGCCAACTTCTATTTCTGGCACTATTATAGACCAGACATCCTGAAAGATTCTGCCAATACAGTGACTAAAATGTTGAATGAAGAAGACAAAAATTGCATTGCTGAGGTGACACGAAAGAAGGAATCCACAAAGGCCTAAAGTAAAGTGAAAGCAGAAATACATGCCCCCCAAAGTGGGAAAGTGAATAAGAAGATATTTCCACGTAGTGCTGGGATGTCACAGATCTTAACACTCTCAGCCTTAAGACAATGAAAAATAAGCCTACCTCACAGAAGTGGACAGCACAAAAATGTGTTTGTTCCCACCTTGGAACAAAGTAGTAGAGATCTTAACAATTGACACGATTAAAGTTTGAATTCACCTACCTATGGAATTCAGAAAACTTAAAGCGGAGAATTTCATTTTAAGTGATTCAGCTGAAGAATCTGTGTGCCTAAAATGACTGAAAAAAGGAAATATGAACTCTCTTTGGAGGAACATTACCTCAATCTAGACATTAATGAATTTCCATATTTACAAAGAATATGAGCTCTCACTAAAAAGTGTTACAAAATACCAAAAGAAAAAAAGAAAACGTAAGATAAAGTCAACCTAAACAACAGACAGCAGAAAAGAACTACAAAGACAATCAGACATTGGAATTTTTAGATCCAGAATATAACATAATTATGTTTCTAACCTTTACAGAAATATAAGAAGAACTTGAAAGTAGGATCCAGGAATAAGATGGTATAAAAAAACACAGGCATAAGAGTATAAAAAAAACACTGGCATACTTTTTAAAGAATCAAATAGAAGTTTTAGAAATTAAAAACACAAGGAACAGGTTAAATAAAATAGATACAGCTGAAGAGATAATTGGTAAACTAAAAGATAGATCCAAAGATTAAAAAGAGTTTAAGAGACCTGAAGAATAAGCGGGAAGTTATATCATATTTTCAACCAGATTTCCAAAAAGGAGAGAGTAGTTGAAGAAGAAATATGAGAGAGACAATGACAGAGAACCGTCTACATGATGAGCTCTGTGGTGTCTTAGCCCTGGGATCCCTCAGCAAGCACCAGGATGATGAAGGTCAGATTCATTTAAAAAAAGTTACTTATAATAAACAAGGGGTGGGTCCATAATTCAGTGGCTGGACTGGCCTCAGAGATCCTCCCAGGACCCCCAGCGGGGCCAGAAGTATGGATGCCACGAGGTAGAAAAGTTTAAGTGTAGTGACTTCAGCAGTCACAGCTATGCCATATGGCAGATCCAGAAAAACTCTGGGATGTCTGCCAAGACCTCAGAAAGGACATGATGAGACTAAATGTCTGCAGTTTTATTGCTAAGGGCTTAGAACTCAAATTACAGATATAGTAATCCAAAATCTTTTGATTATACCTCTTTCAAGTAGTCAGAAAAGTAGAAAGTGGAGAGATGCTCGACATCTTCTCTCTCACTTCTTTCTTCTCTTTGCTATTCCCTGTGCCTAAAACTCTCCCTGGAGTTCCCTAATAACCACTCATTTCCAAGTACTCCTCCTATCTTTTCCCAGAGCATTGCATGCCCATCACAGCTTTACTACACAGAATTTTAATCTTCTCATAATCTATTTAGCTGTCTGTTCCCTCCACTCTTAACTTCAAACTGTACATTCCTACAAAATATGACCCTTATGGGATTAGTCTTTGTATCCTTAGAGTCTATTAGGATCTAGTTCAATGCTTTGTACATAGTTCAAAAGCATTAAACAAATGTTCTTTGAATCATATGCACGCACACACACACACATAAAGTTTTTTGACTCTCTCTCACACACACACATATTCACACACATTCCTAGTTGTTACACTCTAATGGATTAAAACGACTGGACTTTGTTCTTTCAATCATAAGTGAAATATGATCAGAATTCCATTTAATTGAAAGTAAAAGTCAAAAAAAGGCTAAAGAATAGCACAAAAAACTGCAGCTAAAATAACTAAGTAAGTTTTAACATTGCTTATACTTGTGTTCCCATTCCAGTTTAAATGATTTCACTAAGAATTAATTTTGTTTCAAAAATTATTTAAGAATAATTAGCATCCCTGGTTTTCCAGAACGTACAAATTTTATAAAACATTTTCTTTTCAAACTTTTCTCCCTCTGGGCCCCCCAGGCATCCACAGCCGGATGTGTTCTGCCTGCTTGGAATCATACAATATTAATGTCCCCATCAGCTGGTGCTATCATTCAATGCACATATTTTTTTATTCAAAATTAACACTGCTCCAGATTCCTCATTAATTATAGCAGAACATTTTGGAAAAGCTGCTGCTTTTCTGGTATGTAATTTGGACACTAAGAGTAGGGTTAGAAAATTAAAACATGAACAAAAAAATTATTATTCCCTATAACATTAAGTCCTAAATTATGCCTTAAGAAAGGTAAATAATATAATTGAGTATATTTATGATTTATTTTAGTAAGTTTTCATTTTGATACAATTTCAAACTTATGAAAAGTTGCAAAAATAGTATGAAGTCAAGTTTACACTTTACCCTATACCCTATCTGAGAGAGTATTTCTCTCTCTTTCACTTTATAAATAGATTAGAAGATAGATAGATAGATAGATAGATAGATAGATAGATAGATAGATAGATTTATTTCTAAGTCACATGAGATGAGGTTGCAGGCATCTTGTCCCTTTACCCTTAAATAGGCCAGTAGGTGGAAGAACAATCTCTTATGTAGTAACCACAGTGCCATTATTAAAATCAGGAAATTTAACATTAACACTATTGTATGATCCATATACCTATTTTGATATGTATATGGATAACACATGTATGATCCATATACATATTTTTCCAGTTGTCTCAATAATATCCTTTATAGCTTTTTTTATCCCCCAAAATCTAGGATCCATGCCAGGATCACCCATTGCATGTGATTCAGGTCGTATCTCTTAGTTTACTTTAATCTGGAATAGTTACTTGGCCTTTCCTTATGTTTCACCCTGTTCTTTTATTTTTGGTTTTTGGTTTCTTGAAGTTTTTTTGTTGTTGGTTTTGAAAAGTTTTGCTCTGTCACCCTGGCTAGAGTGCAGTGGCATCATCGTAGTTCACTGCAACCTCAAACTCTTGGGCTCAAGCAATCCTCCTACCTCAGCCTCCCAAGTAGAGACTACAAGCACACACCACCACATCTGGCTAATTTTTTCTATTTTTGGTAGAGACAGTGGGTCTCGCTCTTGCTCAGGCTGGTCTCGAACTCCTCACCCCAATCCTCGTGCCTCAGCCTCCCGAAGTGTTAGGATTACAGGCGTGAGCCACAGCAACCGGCCTTCATCTCATTATTTTTTCAGAGTAAAGGCCAGTTATTTGGTAGAATGTCCTTCAAATTGTGTTTGTCTGATGTTTCTTCATAATTAGATTCAGGATATGCACTTTGGCAGAAATCCCACAAAAGGGGTGGATATTATATCGGGAGGCCCCAATGTCAATTTGACCCATTAACAGTTGGCGATGTCAACTTTGAAAAGTGTGTATTTAACCACATCAATAAATCTAGAAGTGAGTAATACAAACAGGTAGATTTTCATGAAAGCCTATAATAAGTGAACCAAACACAAGAAATCTGTGACATTCAGAGAGACAGCACACACTCAAACTAGCCCCTTTTGACGAATACGCAAGAATATATGTGAAATATTAGAAACAGAACAAGGGAGAATTGTTATGGGGAAATCTGGGGCATTGGGGCATTTGTGCATTAAGAAAAAATAAGTTGCTCTTAGTTTCAGGGAATGGATAATAAATTGGGGGCCATTTGTAAAATAAAACTAATTTGAATTGCCCTAGGTTCTTTTTCCAGGACACCACTGGTAATTATGTGTATAAATCATAACTGGTTCATGACAATGGAAAATTTGGTCTCTGGCAAAAAAAAAAAAAAGAAAAGAAAAGTCATTTCTTTTCACATTCTCTTCTGTTCAATACCTTTTAATTGTAAAAGGGTTGTAGGAATATGTCCTTATTATACAACTTTTAGTAGCAAAATTACAATATATGCAGGCAAACTTACAAAAAAAGTAGATGATATAAATGCATGTTGTAATAGTATACATATGCATATTTTAACGTATATACATATACAAAGTGGAAAATATGTTCCTTTTCATTAGAAGTCACAACCCACAAAACATTCACTAGGCTAATGTCACCTTTGTTTGCCCCCCTCCCGCTTCATGGAGTTTCCATGTATAATGGGCAGCACTTTGGATTAAAAATGAAACTCTCAGATCTCCTGTGGTAATTTTATTCCATCCCTGCAATTGGACATAGTACAGTGCTATTTAGAGTAAAGTAGAAGGGAATTTCAATACATTGCAATGTGCAAACTATAATTTCAGCCCCAATTTTCAGAAATGGTTCCGTTAGAAAAAAATCACTTCACTAAGAGGTTCAGCCCTGTCCTATTTTTATGCAACTCTCTGGGCATGTCAACTTTAAAAACCTGGATTGCACCAAGAAACAATTTTCTGTTTGTTTTGTTAAGAACTCAGTTCCCTTAGCACCCGAGTAGAGAATGAAGAGAACCCCCACCCTGCCCCCACCACCCTTTTTATAAGATGATGTGTAACAGCAAGAACCAGGACAGGGAGTTACACTTTTTGCTTTTTGTACTTATTCTCTGAGACTGAATGAGGCTAACTCATTGCAAACCACCACTTTGAACTACGGGGCAGGATTTTAAGAAGACAACATCCCATCATGTGAGCCATTTGATATCTCCTAAGAGTTGTGAAATACAATAAAAACATAATTTTTGGATAATGTTGCTATATAATATAATAATTCCCTAATAACTGTGTGGGAGAAGTCATTTAAAAAAGATTTGTAGGAACAGCACAGTGTTTGGGGGTGGAGTGTGGGTGAGGTTGAATGAGCTTTGTATACATCCCTCGCTGAGAATCTTCTTAAACTTTTAATCCCTGGGGAAAGAGATTTAAAAAATAGTTCTTTCTTGGACATCATTGAACAGCCCTCCTACCCTTTTAAGCGTCTGCCATGGGGTCTAAAACACTAAGTTGTTTAAAGGTAAGGAAACAGTTCATGACAAGTGAGAAAAACTTCTCGCACATTCTGGTTCTTTCCTAACAGGTGTCCTTGTGTGAACTCCCTTCTGCCCGGTTGGCTCTACAGCCTGCCCACACAAGACTTTCTCCTTTTGTGACTTTCAACCTTGGCCTCCTAAGCGTTCCCTCACAAAGGAGCTGTGGAGAAGCAGTTGCAAGTGGGCTTGGCCCTGTCTTTACAACCTCTGCCTCCTGAGAAGATAAGAAAACTTTGCCACTTCCCCTCCATGTCAAATACGTTTATCAGATGGAAGAAATGAGGGAGTTACTCAAAGTCACTTCGTGAATCATTGGCACAGGAAGCAGTGACTGACTTTTGGACCCTGCTTGGTCTTTAATATCAGCCCTGGAGACAGCCGTGTATAGGAGCCACCACGCCAGCTCCTCTGTCTACAGCGAAGGGTGATAACCAAAAGCCCTGGCCATTATTGCCCTTTCATTTTTATCTCTGTGGAAAAAGCAGGAAGTCGTTTACATGGAGCTGCTGTTCTGCCCTGGGTGAGACACAGAGGGACAGAAGGAGGGATCTCACAGGTCAAAGGCATAACAGAGATCCCCGTGGATTTAAAAGAAGGGGCAATGGAAAAGTGTGTTCCCAGTTTGTTTTTACGTTTTAACAAAGAAACGGTGAAGCTCCTATTGGTGGGAAGCAAGAGTCTTTTCAAGCAGCTATTTTTACTTGTAAAGTATTTCCTCAGGCTACAAACTTTGGACTGGTTTTCACACAAGTAGCAGAGACTCATTTGAAAGAAAACTAAATTCCACTCTGCTTAAAGTGAGATAAAATAGATACGTCCACATAGTTTAAGAATTAAAATGTATTATTCTTGGGGTCAGCTCTGTTCTTGCAAAGTGGAAATTCTGACATAATATTTTCCCTGTGACCCTGTGAGCCCTCTTTGGGTTCATGAAAACAGCATGTAGCTTAAATGACCCATGTAGGCATCGCTACACAATCAGTAGCAACACGGTGTGGCTTCTTCGAATCTGAGATCTTTCATACGATGGATGTGTACTGTGAATGAGCCTCACTGTTCCAGTCCAAAATGAAAGGAGACATAGGAAAATGGCAAAAGGTGTCCACTGACTGAGCCCACACAGAGGGGGGAAAAATAGGAAAACACTTGGACAATGAGGGCTTAGCTTTGAAGTGGTTGTTGTTTTAATTAGCATAAGGAACAGCCTGCATCGCTAGCACATTTTAACTAATCCAGGTTCTTTAAAAGGTTGGGATGTGATGCAGACATGGTGAGCCCCCTAAGCTTGACAACTGCACAGCTGACGTGATTTCCTGGCCAGTGAGCTTGACATTGGAAATGTCTACGGGGTACACTTCACAGCGGCCTGCTACAAAAACCATCGCATTCCTCCAAAAACCTCTTCATTCCTCCTCCCACGCCCCTGGGTGAGATGTCCAGAGAGAACTGGAATTTGCCAGAAAGAGACTGGTTCAGCCTCCCGTGGAGAATTTAACCACTATGTCAGATTTTGAGCAGAGGTCAAACAAACGTGGGCAGAATCCAGCCCCTAACGTTGTTTCTCCTTCAATAACCCCTTCCGCGCAGGTGTGGTTATCACAATGAAAAGTTAAAGACAATGACATTATCTACCTTTGAGAGCTGGTTAAATATGTTATGGTACAACGAACCAATTTAAAACTACTCAACAGTTCTAAATAATTAACTATATTGTATGTATCAGTATGGAAAAGTAACAAAGGCATATTTTTAAGTGAAAAGAAAGCGAATTTCAGGTTAGCCAGGATACAGAGTCCATTTGTGTGCAAAAGAATTGTGGAAAATATAAATATATATATTAAACTTTCTGGAAGAATTTGCAAATCAGCAGGCACTGCAGGCCAGGGTCCGGCAACAGAGATGCCAGAAACACTCCAGGCTGGGAACTGTGTCGTGGGGGATCATCCTGTGCCTTGTAGGACATTCTGCAGCATCCCTGGCCCCTGCCACCAGAGGCAGTAGCAGCTCTTCCCTACCTCCGCCGAGGTGTGACAACCAAAATGTCTCCAGACATTGCCCAATGTCCCCTGGGAGGCACAGTTGTCCCCAGTTGAGAATCACTGCTCTGGGGAGTGAGGCTGGAAGAGGGATTTTTTTTTACTTTTACTCTTTCTTCCTCTGAACCATTTGATTTATTTCTGTCTCTTTGTTTGATTTTACCATCTTCAATGTACTACTTGTACAAGAAAAAACTTAGTTTTTTAAAAAAAAAAAAAAAAAGGGAAAAAGTTTACAGATCCACCCCAGAACTTATATATAACCTGGAAAAAATGAACTATATAACTATAAAAAATACTTCATAAAGCTGTGTTGCCATTTTGATTTATTTAATAGCTTCATGTAGTACATTTACTCCAAAGAGCTTAAGGCTCTGTTACAAAAAAAAAAAAATTCAGAAAACACACTCTAAAATTTTTATAGCCAAAAAATGACAGCAGCAAAACCACTGGAGAAGGGGCAGCCAAAATCAAGCTATTTAATGAACTCCATCACATGCACACCCAGGGCAAAGAGTTTCCTTTCTGCCCCCAGAACCAGCCCTCAGCAAACTTGGAGGAGTGTGAAATTTGTCTTCAATCCCCTTCTCCCGCTTCAAGCCACTGCACTCAATTATCAATTCATTTGTGTATTTACTCAAACATGCTGCAGGACTGTCTCATACACCGGAGTCTTGAGGGCTTAAGAAGCACCAACAGAAAGGTTATCAATTCATTTCTGCCTCTGTCCTTGCCAGTCACCCATGCACTCCGACACCCTGCTCAGAGACAAGAGTTCTCCTGCGGCGACTTCAGAGACCAATGTCTCCTGGCAGAGGCGGCACGAGGAACAGGGCTGCCTGCCAAATTATGCCACAGAGGCAGCTGCCTGGCCAGTCCAGCGGCAAGGCCAGGTGGCACCTTAGGAAGGGACGTGTGAGAGCCACCAGAGGAGAGGACAGCCATGCAGTTTCAGGCAGTGAAGAGAAATCTCAAAGGAGGATGTGGAGCCTCAAAACTTTTTAACAGAAAAGGTTGAAAGTGTTTTGGGGCAAACTGCAAAAAAGCAAGGGACACATCAGAGAGGGGGAAGGGGAGGGGCAGGGGAGGGGAAGGAGAGGAGTGTAAAAGGAAAAGTCTGGGGAAATGAGCAGCAAAAGGAAAGCGCCCTCCCGACCCACCGACCTGAGAGCAGGGGGTAAGAAATTTAGAAAATGGACTTGGCTAGACCAGAAAAGGGCCTCAAGGCAAAGGGTGTTTTCTGAAATCACAGGACTAGTGGTGAGTTGGAAGGACACAGTTGATGAAGTACCATGCACGAAAGTCAGAGACGTGAATAAGTATGTTCTACTTTTGTTTAAAAAAAAAAAAAAAAAGCAGCATTTTTCTGCTTCAAGTCACCCTATTTTAATTTCATGGTGTTTATCCATTATTCCATTTCACTTTCATCAGTCCTCAGCCAAGACTTGAATGGCCATTTCCTGGTTGTGTGGGCGGCTGGGATAATGAGGGGTATTCTGTGGCTTTGCTTCGTTTCTCGCACCCCTCCCTTCTTGAGAGTGCGTGCTCCCTTTGCTGTGCTCCATAAAAGACACTGTCACACAGGAGGGGCGCTGTCTGTGTGTGGCCCTGGAGCCCCTCCAGCCACATATTTAACAGCAGCAGCCAGAAAAGGCAGAAAATGGATTATAAACTTCAGTGTTAATGTTAGGACTAGCAGTGGCCATGGAGCTGGTGCTATTTTCTTCTGAAACAGAAACAGAAAGAATAAATGCCCTGGGCTCTATATGAAATGAGTCCTCATTTGCAAAAAAAAAAAAAAAAATTCTTCATTGTACTGCAAGGCAGTTGTAGTGTTGACTTTTGAAAATGTCAGTTCTCTTCATGTTGGGAAAATCAAGAATTCACCATTCAAAAATAAACAAGACTTTTTCCCCCCTCTCTTCTAATCTTACGTGTGGCGATATTTAAATGTCATACCCATGTGCAGCCCTGAGTGCACACGCTTCAGGATGGCCCGCACCATGGAACCACTGAGAAAGAAGATCTTTACAGGAATTCAGTAGCTGAACTTGTGGGCCTTTATGGAGCATATATTTGGTTTAATAAGATGAACAAAAGCCAAAATTTCAGGCAGACAACGAGCCAGAAATTTCCCTTCATCTGGGAAGTTTATTACAACTCCATTGAACAGTCTGGAATGTACGGAATCAGGCAGCAAGATCAAGAAAAATGGTTGAACAGCAAAAATTAGAAACTTGACTACTGATCAAAGCCTACCCTTGAGAGAAACGCCATAGTATCAAGCAAGAGTAAAATTCCAAAGTTAACATGGATGGATTTCGCAATATTTAAGACAAAAGATAAATTTAATTCAGTGATTTCATTCTTTGGATTGTGAAGACATTAACTAAAGGTATGTTTGTTATGTTGTGAATGAAGTTTTGTTTATATTACTGGAAATAAAGAAGTTCTCTTTAACAAAAATAAAACATAAAGGACTTACCTATAATCAAAATGTTAAGAATTATTATAAAATAACAAACTGGAGGCTCAGTTTGTTATAATCTTTCTATAGCATTGATTCCTAGTCTGAAAAAAAAAAAATGGAGCTCCTGAAGCCATCTGCCATATTTCTCAGAGTTCAACAGAAATTGTAAGTTCACTTTCAATAAAGTTGTACAGGCTAACTGAAACGTCAAGCACCTTTGATTCTACCTGGAATTATATTAGTGCAATGTGGCAACACTGGTTATCTCTTACTGATTGAGATTTCTGTTAGAAAAGGGGAAAGAGGGGAGAAAGAAGCAAGAGAGGGAGAGAAAGAGAAGAATAGGGGTTAGCTCTAGACCTGAGTCAGTCTTTGTTAAATTAAGCAATTTTGCATTTCAAAAGGTCTGTTTTCTAATCTGAAAACTGCAAATAATGCTGACTACATGATGCTCCTATGAGCATTGGGAATAATCTATGTAAGCACTCAGGTTACATAGTGTGGAATAACCATCGCTTCTTGGCCTTTTGGCTAAGACCACGTGTAGCACGGTGTGGAATAACCAACATTTTGTGAGTGCTATGTCCTAGGCACGGTTCTAGGTGCATTTCATGGGTTGATTCAAAAACAAACATTATTGTGAATTTGGCATAATGATTCTCCCCTTTGTAGGATGAAGTAATTGAAACACAAAACAGTTTGTAAAAAATAAATAAATAACTTGTCTAAGGCCACACAGCTAGTGATCCGAGGTTCTAAGCAAGGCAATCTGGTAAACTGCCCATGGCGCTTCATTATAAATCCATGCTCATAACCGCCTTAATATGTAATATTAACCTGACCTGTGCTCACTTCTGCTATTATTCCATGTCCTTGTTATTAAAAATGAGAAAAAGAAATTGCTCCAAATAAATTTATCATGTTTTGAGAGGGCAAAAGTCTTCAAACCTTAGGACCCATGATTGATAATCATTGCTTTATAAGGGGGAATTTGACATTTTTATTGTTAGTTGTTAATTGAGTCACGAGGATGACTCTTACTTCCCATAATTCATTCATTTTTCCAATCATTCATTCATTCTCTAACTGCATGCCAGACACTACATTAAATGCTGCTATGTGAACGTATTGCTATGCCGTCAACTCAAATACAATGTTATTCCAAAACCACAGTGTACTTATAATTTGTGTTTTAATACTCAATAAATATAAAACCTATTTTTAGATTTCTAAATGTATGCTCTGAAATCACAAATCCTTTATTCAATCTACTTTCTTCTCACTTGGCTCTGTGTTACTAATTTTTAATTTATTTATGTGCAGCAACACACAGAAATACATTTTCTCAAACATACAAAAGGTCTCATTCTTCCTCTGGAAAGATTTAATCCAAATCGAATAAGTTTATGTAATACAAACAAAGAGGAGGAAAAAATAACCCTCAAATCATCCTTACACACTATGGATTTTAAAACAAAATATATGTAAGGCACATTAGAATCCTTTTCCTACGATCTAATATACAGTTCTTACACATCCAATTTGGAATAATCATTTTAAAAAATGAAAGGCTTCTTCTAACTACAACCAAGTAGAATGCCATTAGCTACAGTGGGTAGCCACTCCCAATTGTCCAACCCCAAGTTCTTCAGTTTATAGATTAACCATACTCCTTGTTCTACCATTTTCTCATTTTATGCTTCCCTCCAACTCTCCCTTTAGCCTTGTTCATTAGCTTGTGAAGACAAGACTCCAAGAATAGAGTTTGGAGGTGGAATTCAATGAGGCACTTTGGCTCATAGCTAAATGAGCTACTTACAGGTTTCACACCCCAAAGTAAAATATCCTCCTTTCAATAGTTAGGTTGACTGTACATGACATTGTTACAGCCAGAAATAGCCCTAGAGATGAGGAATTCCTACCTCCACACTTAACAGCTGATGAACCTGGAGCCCAGACATGGTAGGTGACTTGCCCAGGGCCACCCAATTAGAGACCATCACAGTCACCATGAGAACTTGGGCTTTGCAAATGCCTCAACCTGTTCTTTTCACTCCTCCATTGTAAATTTTATCCAGACTCATGTTTTCCCAGTACATTTTATTAATATTCCTTCCATATTTCATTGTAGTGAGGAATTGAGTGACTTCACATAAAACCATCACATTAATAAGTACAATAAATTAATTTATTTGAATAACAGTTTTGATTTTTTTCCCTTGATGGGGTAAACCAATGTTTATAAATTGCTTGCATACAAAGTCCTTCCAATCATTTTCACAAATAATGGATATCCAACAGAGTGGATACCGAAAGTTCACTTTTTCTGAGTCATTTTATAAAGGTAAACAACTTGAATCTTTATGGAAGGAGAAATAAAATAGTAGAAGGAAGATAGGAAAGAAAAAAGAGAAGTAACAAGGAGGTGCTAATCTTATTGTAAGGATTCAGTTCTTACTTCAAGGACATAATGTCTGAATAGTGTCATTGGAAATGATTTTTATTAGAGATTCTTAGTGATTGGCAAGAAACTGTACAAATATACAACATAACCTCCTTATTTATGTTTATCTAAAATACGTTTTTTAACAAATTACAAAGGCAAACAGCATAAAATGATATGCTCAGAAACTATTATTTATATAAATCACCAACCCCAGAACCAAATTAGTTTTCTAAAGTTTCCATCGATTTATTTCTGTTTTAGGGGGTACGGTGTAAAAAATTCAATATAAAATAATTGCCTGAAAAATTCAAGAAAGATAAATAATTAAGATGATTTAATATAATCTATATTTAGAATTATACAATCAAATGTATACTACATTCATATATTATCTAGGGCTCTGGGGATAATACTTTTCTAATACATTTTGCTTCATTCATCCTTGACCTACTTTTATTTGTTCATTTTAAAAGTTTGATCATTCAATTCTCTTACATTGATAATTACTTTAAATTTTTTGTGTATAAAGTCTCTAACCTTATCTTCAGTTGCCAGTTTAACATTTCTTCAAACATTGTACCTCTAAGAATTAAAAGCAACTAACTCTTTTTATATATGCTAAAAATACAAATAAAAATTGAAATAAAAGATATACTTCATTTCTTATACATAACGATAAATTAATTATATCTCATAAAATAAAATGTTTAATATCTGATAGAAGCTAAAGGACATTTAGTGCATTCAAAAATTTTTTTTCTGATACTTTTGGAACAGTTGCTTTAAAAGGTGCAAATTTCTGGTTTTTGTGCAAATTTGTGTTTTTCCTGATGTATTAAGCTACCTTAAAATATGCATATAAGCTAGTCATTTTGAATAAAAAGAATAACAGTAGAGAAATTATTATAATACTACAAGTGTTCATGCTTTTTAAAAACAGAGTACCCAAATATTTGAATTTAGCCTTTGTTGACATAATTTCAAAGACTGTTGTCTATGTGGTTTATTAAGTTATGTTTCTGGGAACATTCATTTTACAAATTTTGTGATAATTTGCTTTTCTTGAGTTCAAGTGTGGCATGCATAAATGGGGCAATTTTTAAAAAATAGCTAAAATAAGTACTTGCCCTATCCCAACCACTGTGCTGAGGGCTTTTCATGCATCACTTGTTTATTTGCACAATACTGGGTGGTAGCTGTTTTTATTAACCTCATGTTACAGAAGAAGCTCAGTTTTCCAAGTTAAACCACGTGCCTCATAGCTCATGCTTCCTAAGAGGCTGAGCTGACAGTTGAAGCAATTTCTGGCTCTCCAGTCTTTCCACAGATAACAGACACTTTGTCATTTGACAACAGTGTATGCGTTTACTTAAAGAGTAACTTTAGAAAACCTATCTGAAGGGCAAAATTCTTCTAATTTTGCGTACCCGGGCAAGAAAATGAAAAAGGTCAGTCTCTGGATAACTGGAGAGAAGGCTTCTTCCTCCTAGACAACCAGGACAGTGGATAAGAACTTTCATATTACTAACTCATTTGTCCTCTTTGACACTTAAGGTTTGAAATGAAGGACTGAGTAGGGTGACAGGATCTTGTATGCATGGCGCTGAGAAAAACTGGTTGAACTGATTGATTCAATGAGGCAATTCTGGTTTTTTAAATTAACTAACTTGAATATTTGGAGTTAGATAGTCAAAAGTAAAATTTTAAGCAGTAGTTCCCTCATTCTCATATGTCACTTTCAACATTAAAAAAAAAAAATCTGGATTTGTTTCGGTTTTGCTTTCCCCACACCCATACTGATACTGGGTGTCTCCTACAGTTTTCATCTTTGCCAATCATAATAAAAATCTCTTTCTCTCTCTCTCTCTCAACCTCCACCTTTCTTTTGCATATCTTTATGTTTAATTTGTAATCACTTTTTGTGACTTAGGTAAAATGGCCAATTTTCTATCAAATTTTCTATCTTTATACATTAGATAACCAAATTGCTCTGCACTGAAATGAAGACTGGGAAGTCAAACAGATAGGAGAGCATAAACAGGAGGAGAGAGGAAGGCCACAGGAGCACAAACCGTGTAACATCAGCTTGGCTATAAAGAAAGACAAGCAAGGACTTCTAGGGGAACGCCTACAATGGAATTGTTAGCTTTTGCATTGCTATAGCAGTATTCTCACCCTGTAGTAAAATCTTCTACACACAATCATTATGAAAGAAAAAGATTTATTTATAGATTAAAGAAAAATGCTGAGCTCTATGTTTGGGTCAACAGGAACCCCCAAACCAAAGGGAATAATGGTAAAATGGTCCCAAATGAAGTCATTCAATGGAGATAGAACCAGGGGGGAAATATGAGGATATAGATCCAAAAGAATTTTAAGAAATCTTAGAGATGGGCTTGCCCTTTCTGTTTTCTCCAGAAAGGAGAGATGAAATCAAAATTTTATCTAGATTTTAAGGGACAGATATCCCCAGCTAACTTTGGAGTTACCATTTTTTTCAAGAATAAATCATCCTAAAATAAATTAATTACTGAGCCTTTAGGTAAAAGACAAAACACCAAAGTATTTTCGTTTTGAAAAGAAAATATTGTCAAAGTAGTGACAAAAAGCACCCCCCCCAAAAAAAATTGTCCTAAATATATAAACTCCCTGCCAAACAAATGTAATCCCGAATAAAGCACATAAAATAAATACTCTAAGGGCATAATATCTCTAGAAAAAAGTTTCAAGCTATTTCTTCCTGCTAATATCTTAGAGCTGGCAAAAACCAAAAACTGTTTTGACAAGTATTTTTTTAATTTAATATTTCAAAATAAAAACTGCTCATATAACCTGGTTTATTACCTTGAATTTTTATGTAGATCGGGCAACTTCATGCTGCAAGATGAATATTCATCTCTTAGCTCTACCTTCACAGCCATTTACTGCCTGAATGTCTATCACACAAATTCGTACCTATGTATTTGTCATCAGAAGCTCCTCCAGGGCACAGAGGGTGTCTGAGACAAGGAGGTATCAGATTCTTCCTACACAAAGCTGGCTGCTGAGCAAATGACTGGAGTGAAACATGGGCCAAGAGGATGTGAGGTGGGACACAAGAAGCGTGTGCACTTCCCACTCCTTGTGTCACTCAGATCCACTCAGATTCATTCAGCCCCTAGGTTTGCAATATTTCTTCTCTCTCTTCTTCTTCTTCTTTTTTTTTTAGGCTGGTCAAGTGAAGCAGGGGGAGTGGAGACTCTTCTCATCTTGTTTCTCTCTTTTCTATTCCTACAGCTAGTAGACTTAATGACCACTCCACTAACTGGTCCATCTGTAAACTCATGGCCACGAACATAAGCTAAACCCTTCACCCTGCTTTGAAATGATACTACATTTAGTCCAGCCACTTTCTCACTGTCCTATTTAACACCTTCTCTCTTCTCCAACCTCCCGACCTCGGGCTTTCCGCTAAAGCCAGTCTGTACCAGAACCTTCCAGATAGGATGAGCCAAGCACCTTGTCTTTCACAGAGCTAATACAAGAGGAACACCCGAATGCAGATATTAAGTAGGCAATTTAGATAGACAAGTGCGGAGTAAAGGTCCAAGCTGGAAAAACTTAATTTAAGGGTTGACCATGTAGATGGTATTAAAAGAGAACATCAAAGGAGTGACTTTCATTCTAAGGACTAAATCCTGTGACAATATAACTTTAAGAGCCCAGGAAAATGAGAAAAGACTGAACAAACAAATTGAGGAGAAGTGGTGAGTGAGGAAGATAGTCAAATTGTGGGTTTCCGGAAGCTAAATGAAAAGTGTTTCAAAGAAGAGGGAGAAATCAATTTTGTCAAATGCTGGGTGCAGGCCAAGTAAGATGAGGGCCGAGAATTGAACATCTGGATTTAGCAACAGGGAAGTCACGGATGCTCCTTCCTTAGATTTTACTTGTGCCCGTGGGGAGTGCTCAATGTAGAATTTGAATGGGAAGAGAAAACAGAAGGGGAAGTGGACATGCAAACAGTGAGGGAGGATAGGGAGATAAAGCAGCAAGTAGTTGGAGGAGAATGCAGGCTAGAGAGATTTGTTTGCTTGTTATAAGTTGGAGGAAATAATGTAACTTAATGTGCTGGTGAGAATGGTCCCACAGAGAAGAAACACTGATCGTGCAGAAGAGAGAGGGGAGACTTGCTGGGGTTCAATGTCCGTGAGTAAATAAGCAGAAATGGGATCGGTATTCATTTCCTACAGCTACCATAGCAAATTGGCACAAGCTTGGTGGCTTAAAGCAACACACATTGATGATCTCCAGGTTTCTGTAAGTCTGTGGAGGGTGAGAGGGTTGATCCCTCTGCTCAGGGTGTCACAAGGCCAAAGTTAAGGTGTTGGCCATTCTGGGCTCTCATCTGGAGCCTCTGGGGAAGAATCCATGTCCAAGATCATTCAGGTTATTGGCAGAATTCAATGCCTTGTGGTTGTAGGACTCAGATCCCATTGCCCTCCTGGCAGACAGGTGATTAGATTAAGCCCACCTTATAGTCTAGGATAATCTCCCAATCTTAAAGTCCATAACCTTAATTATATCTGTCAAACCACTTTGGCCATATAACACAACGTATTCACAGGTTCCAGGGATTAGGGCATGGATATTTTGGGGGGGTGGGGGGCATTCTATGTACCACAGGGACAGCCACACTGGTTTTAGATAGGAAGCAGAGTAGAATATACAGGCACAGTGTACTGCACAGATGGTAAACGGAGCCACACAGGGTGGGAGCTGGTGACATCCCCTAGTGACTGCTCCTACTTCCCCAGTGATGTGTGTTAATCCACCCAGGTTGCTATAACAAAATACCATCAACTGGGTGGCTTAGAAACAACACAAATTTATTTCTTACAGTTCTAGAGATAGGGAAGTCCAAGATCAAAGCTCCAGCAGATTCAGTGTCTGGTGAGGGCTCACTCTCTGCTTCATAGACGGCACCTTCTCACTGCACCATCACATGGTGGAAAGGGCCAACAAGGTCCCTTAAGCCTCTTTATAAGGGCACTAATCCCATTCATGAGGGTTCCATCTGCATGAATTAATCACCTCCTAAAGGCCCACCTTTTAATATTATTGCATTGAAGAGTAGGTTTCAACTATGAATTTGGTGGGGACATCAACAGCCAGACCACAGCACATGGGAGGCAAGGCCATCAGATTAGTGTAAAACTGGGGGCAGAGGTGGGGAGGTTGGAGAAGAGAGAAGGTGTTAAATAGGACAGTGAGAAAGTGGACCAAATGTAGTATCATTTCAAAGCAGGGTGAAGGGTTTAGCTTATGTCCGTGGCCATGAGTTTACAGAGGGACCAGTTAGTGGAGTGGTCATTAAGTCTACAAGCTGTAGGAATAGAAAAGAGAGAAACAAGATGAGAAGAGTCTCCACTCCCACTGCTTCACTTGACCGGTCCAAAAAAAGAGAGAGAGAGAGAGAGAGAGAGAAGAGATATTGCAAACCTAGTGGCTGAATGAATATGTAAGAAGGAAAGAAAGAAATCCCATCTAGGCAATGGGTAACAGTTTTGGGTAACATTTTATAAATATAAGGTACAATTTGATAGAAATAAGAATTTGGAAGTATAGGAGACCAAATTTTGCAGGGAGTTGAGGCTGGTGATAAATTAAGTATTTGACATGCTGCGTGTGACCAAACGCTGGGGCACAAGGAAGCCAGCTGAGATGTCGGCTTAGAGACAAGGCAAGGGACAGGGCCCAGAGATGGAGACAGGGAACTCTTTGAGGAGCCGGGACCTGGAGCTATGAGAGCAAATGCACTTTCTAATCACCGGCCTCACAGTGTTGCAATAAGGATTATAGTCTACAGATAGTAGATAATGACAATAGATAATGCCCTGTGCATAGTGTCCCGCACACAGTAAGCATTCAGTAAATATTAACTCAATGTTATTTTCATTATTATAAAATGACAGTGCCAGAATTCACATAAGATTTTTTCCTGACTCCAAATGCTATGTTTCTCATCTCTGCAACACTTAAGGATAAACAAGCCATAAAACCCATTTCATATTTACACTATTTCTCTTCTGTTTATCTTTTTTTTTTAACAAAATCTTTGTCTGAAGGGCAACTGAAGTTCAAGATATTACCAACCAATATCAAAGGGGCTAAGTAAAATTCTACGCACTCCATCAGTACTGTATATAGTGACATACAAACAAGTCGGAATCATCAACTATCATTTCTAACTAAAATGTATTCTGTGCTCTTATTACATATAATATTTGTTTGGCATGAAAATATTAGGAATATCAATAAGACATATCCAAGACTCCAGATCTACATTCTACAAGCCATTTTAGGTTTTCTCAAGTAACTCATATGAGGTACATCAGTAGGTAGGCAATGCATTGATCGGAGAATACATAAAATTGGGCTTTCTGTGGCCACCTTCAGAAGTGTCGCAGGCAACAGAACATTTTGTATTTTGAATTTCTCTGTCTGAGTACTAACCACTGAGCCATTATTCATCAAAGTCTTGAAATTCATGAGGGCTAAGCCAGCTGTGACGTCATAGCTCAGAAGCACCTGAGCATGAGCAATGTGAGCTGACAGCCAGCCCCTTCTCCACGCTCCACCTCCGCTCCACTCACTGGTCTTTCTCTCCGTCTGGGCCGTTTGTAAAGAATCCCATCCGCTTCTGTACTCATGTGTCTTTTCCCCCAAGCCCCGTCAGGAGCAAATGCTGCCTGCTTGCCTGACATACATCTTGTGGTCTAACACAGGGGTCGTTTCAGGCTTGCTAATATACTGGAAACACGTGAAGTTCAACACATTTACTAAACAGACTATAGCTTGCTTCATCTTGGGGGGGGGAGGTGCATGTATAATATTTTTCCAAATACTAACCCACTCGCATTTAGTGAATTTCTACTTTTGCTTTAGTTTTATATAACAATATCAAGAATATCTTACTATTCATCCACAGCATTTCAGAGTCCTTGTGTAAACGGTGTTCTCACGTCATGGGCAGAGACCTCCTCTGGCACTGGGAGGAAAGCAAAGCCTCAGTACCATCTCCCTGCATAAGTGAGTTCTAGAAAACATTTTCACTGCTTTCTGCACACTTTGGAAACTTCCTTTGTTCCACCAGGTAAAGAATTTACACCATTTCTGCAGGAGTCTATTTCATCATTTTTATCTGTGAATGAGGAGGAGGAGGAGGAGGAGGTGATGATAATTATGACAGCAGCCAATTGCCTAAATGACCAGCCCAATCACTTCTAAAATTTATTGTAAAATCTCACAGATGCTATTAATTTTTTCTTTCCTAACAGGTGACTTTTTCATTTTAGATTATGTGTGTGTGTGTGTGTGTGTGTGTGATCCTAACCTCTCCTCTCCAATATTCTCACATTTCTTTATCTCCTAATCCATACAAACCTAATTTCCAGATAAAACTAAGACTGTATGGATTAAAGTGAAAACGCAAGTTAGAACCCACAACACTACCAAATTCATAACGATAACAATATATGTTTAAAATGCTTTATGGTTAACAAGGCAATGAAATATGTCACCGTGTTTATGCCTGATAGCCATCCTCTGAGAAGGTAATATCCTCATTTTACAACTGACAAAACTGAAGCCCATGAGCTTAAGAAGCCTGCCCAGCATTACACAGCCAGTATTAGGTAGAATTATATATAATTGATAGTATTCAACCATGTTTGACCTGTGATTTCATGTGTTTCAACATAGTGAGTGATAGCAAGGACCCCGGCCTAGGGTACTTCCTCTCATCGTATTCTGCATTTTTAGTTTATGTGATTTTTTTAATGCTAGCATACAGGTAATGATTAGATTATTGCTTTAAAGCACTTAAAAATAATATTTCTGGCAACTTGTTACCTGCCTCAGCCTTAATATGAACTTATTTACATGGTATAAGTTGAGAAGCTTTACACACTTGCTGAGGTAAACAGTAGGGAAAAGTAGGTAAAACAAAATATCATAAAAATACGTAGGCTTTATAAAACAGCACAAAATTCTGAGTTTATGAATGATGGAAACAGAAATTTCATGACTCCCTCTCTCATAGGAATAACAGGTAAATAATGGAACGTAAGCCACCAAAACTGTGAGCGGAATGTTTATATCATGTAGAGAGAGAAAAGGTCATTACTGAGTTGCTAAAAATTGAGTTGATTAATTCCTTTTATATAGGTCTTCTATTATCTGCCATTTACACTTTAGTGCTTAAAAAAAGTTATTTTTATTTAAATTCTTAACATACTCCATTGTTCTATGATTCTATTTCTATACTCCTTGTTTATTATTCATATAGTAACACAGACACACATTGGAGGAAGTATATTAAAATTTGTAAATGAGAGACATATATGGTAATATATGCAAAGTACACTATTATACCAAAACAGCCTGGGCTATAGTGGCAATGGTTAAATTTCAACTTAAGTTATATCACTACCATTTCTGGAAGACAAGAACAATATCTTTTTATAGACACTGCAAAGTAATGGCTTCAAGTACTGTAAAATGCTAAGTCATAGTAATAGACTATATAATTTCATATGAATAGAAAAGAGAGCATTTATAACTCTTAATTTAATTATTAGTTTAACAATGGATAAAGGAGATAAAATTCAATGCTATCCTAATATTTTTTATAGATCACTTTTCTAGTTTTAAATATTGAAGACAAAGTTAGAAAATAGCTAATCTAACCCCTCTGCCATATTATAGACGAGATCTCTGATCATTAAAACACAGATCAGGAAGATTTTTATCAGGTCAAAATTTACCATCCTCTGAACTAAATTCTTTTTGATTTTTTAAAGTCTAGGCTTTTAGTGTACCCATCACGGGAATACTGTGCACTGTACCCAACAGGCAGTTTTTTCATCCTCCCTGAGTATCCAATGTCCATTAGTTCGCTCTATGTGGCCATGCATACCCATAGCTTAGCTTCCACTTGTACGTGAGAACATGGTTTTCCATTCCTGAGTTATTTCACCTAGTATAATGGCCTCCAGTTCCATCCAAGTTGCTGCAAAAGATGCTATTTCATTCTTTTTTATCTCTGAACTAAATTCTTATTTTTCAGCTTCTTGCACCATCAACCTCTACCATCACCAAACTGTACCAACTGAATAGGTAGTAATGACCAAAATTGAGTGGTTATGACTCACTTCCTCACTTTTCTTCCTTCCCTTCTTGCCCTAAATACATAGGAGAAAGAATTTGGGGGGAAGAATATTACAGTGAGACATCTAAAACTTTCCATTATGAAACATGTAACAGTGCTAAATGAAATATTAACACTACTCTTATGAATGAATGAACGGCTGAGCTTAGGAAAAATAATTTTAAAAATCCTTTTTTTCTTTTTTCTTTTGACACAGTCTCACTCTGTCACCCTGGCTAGAGTGCAGTGGCGTGCGTGCTCACTGCAACCTCAAACTCCTGGGCTCAAGCAATCCTCCTGCCTCAGCCTCCCGAGTAACTGGGACTACAGAAATGCACTGCCATGCCCAGCTAATTTTTCTATTTTGGTAGAGACAGGGTCTCGTTTTGTTTAGGCTGGTCTTGAATTCCTGACCTCAAGAGATCCTCCCACCTCCGCCTCCCAGGGCCCTAGGGTTACAGGCATGAGCCACCATGTTCAGCCTCGGAAAAATCCTTTAAATTAGAAATGAAGAGTCCTAGAAGGTAAGCATCTAAGCCAACAGTCGACTCAGGTGCATCTACCAATTTCAGGTGGCTTTGAACTTTGGTTTTATGTCTATATAGGGTCTGAGATCTCCACATAGAACCAGGACCCAAGAAAGCTATAGCATTAAAGACAGGGTAAGACAGAGGTGGATAGAAAACCACTTTGCACAGGCAGACAACAGGGAAACCTATATTACCCCACCTTGGTTCTAAGTGGAGGAGAAAGAAAGAATATTCCCCTGGGAGTATAAGGCCAGAGAATTTCGGTGGGTCTGAGAATCTATGTGCGCTTAAAGCCTGAAGTATTATTAATTTTGAATCCCCAAAGACCACAAGTTAATTTCATTTTTGATTGAACAACACACATATAGAAAAGGGCACAAAACAATAGAGAACAGTTTGATGAGTTTTCACAAACTGAACCCACCAATATCAAGAGATAGAGCATTAAGAACACACGGGGAGCTCTCTCAGTGATCCCTTATAACCATCGTACCCCTTGAGGGGAACCACTGTCTGACTTTTCACTGCAAAGATTAATTCTGCTGGTTTTAACACTTTATATCAATGGAATTATACAGTATTTACTGTTGCTTCTTTCTCAACATTACATTTGCTTAATTCATCCAAATTGCCATGTGTAGTAGGTAGATGTTCATTCATTCTCATTGCTATATACAACAGTTTTTCCATTGAGTAAATATACCATAATTTCTTGGCTCATTCTACTATTACTGGGCTTTGGTTAGTGTCCAGTTTGGGGTTATTATGATCAGTGCTGCTATGTCGTTGGAAAGCGTATGTGCGCCCATCTCTGCCACCTTCGATAAGGACTGCTGGGCCGTAGGAGCCACACAGGCAGCTCTGCTGTAATAATTCGTGGTTAGACCGACTTACACTTACACCAGCAAGGTGTGGAGTTCTGACTGCTCTACATCCTTGCCGGCACCAGCTCTTTCCTATCTGTTCCCTTTTAGCCATTCCGGTAATCAATTGATATTTTACATTTAAATTGTAATCCGGCTTGATAGTGCATCCAGATATCTAGCAGAAGCAAATCAAATACTCTCTGGAGAAACATGCTCTCAACTCCAGCAAATAACCAAAAGAAATCTCGTGTAGCTATTTTTATATCAGGCGAAGTATTGTATAAGGCAAAAGGCATTTTTCAGCTAGAAAAAGGATCTCTTTATTGTGATAGAAGCAGTGGTGTGCCAGTAAATTGGTACTTTGAGGGGTGGAGAGGAAAAGCCTTGATTTATGAAACTTGCCAATTTCCGTGGTGTAAATACTACCGCCATAATCAATTTCAAGCTACCAACGTGCAGTCACTGACCACGAGTTGGGCAGAGATATATGCCATCAGCTCTCACAAACCAGTGTGAGCTCACTCCAGATCACCACCGACAGAAACTTCAATTTAACGATAGCCTTGAGCAGTTCTAATCTTCTATACAACTCATAGTTTAGCTTGAAAAATATATAAGAAATTTGTAAATTTACCATCATAGTGGGATATTTTCAAAATACCATTCTCAGTGAAAGTAAAAACGAAATATCAGTAAATAGTAATATATAGATGATACCTAATGGACATACATAGATTCCTTCACGTAACAGCTGAAGAACACACATTCATTTTAGGTGCTTTTACAAAAATTGGTCCATAAAACAAATCGCAAAGAACTGGTAATAACACAAACTGTTTTCTAACCACAATTCAATAAAGATAGAAACCAGTAACAACAACAACAAAAAGGACTGAAACTCACAAGCATTTGGAAATTGAGAACTGATAGAATTTCTTCTGAATGACTGCCCCCATTTCATGAGAATAAAATTTACTAAATACCTCACCTAAAATTTGGTTGTACAGTTTAGTCTGTTTATCTGTTATGAAGTTACTGTGTAGCGTATCCATAATAGTGGGTCTGCCTATAATCCCTGTGTATTCTAATGGTTCTTTATGGGGGACTCATAAGTTTAATACATGTGAATATTTGTCAGAACAAAATGTAAATTAGTATTTTGAGCTAGGACTCCTGACATTGGTTTTAGAAAAGAGAGCAAGAACAAGTACATAACCTTGAATAAAGGCGGGCCTTCTACCTCATTCAATCATACACACTTCCTCCTCCGCCAACCTCCCCATTATTGTAAGTAATTTTCCCCAAGTTATTCATAGATGTATTTTCTCTGATGTTTTCCATAAATTGTCTTACCCTCATAGACTTTTTTGAAAGATTAAATTCATAGTTAAGCTCAACAGAAATGACCCCCATCTTTAAACACTGTAATAATAAAGTTATTGTTTTTTTAAAAGTATGTCCACTTTTGTTCATTTCAATAGTTATTCTCCTACCCCACCACACATGGTCAATTGTTTTTATTCATCCATTTACTTCACAAATATTTAAAGATATAAACTCTGTGTTGTGTACCTATAGCCATAAAAGATACAATGTCAAGAAAGGCTCACATAGTCTCAGCTATCAGGGAGGCTACTTTGTAGCAAAGATACCAGTGATATTGTAAAATATAGCTTTGATTTTCAACCCCATTTCCTGATATCCAACTTCTAACATCCTTAGAATCTCCCAAGTGATGTCTTTTTTGTATGCTAATGATTGACTGGTGGCTGGCAGTCTCTAGGTAGCTTCAGGATGGAGCTGGGCACCAGAAAGATCAAGGCAGGATTAGAGGGAATTCCAGCCCCACCCTCAGCCTTCAAGGAGGGGAGAGGGGCTGAAGGTGACGTTGTTCACCAATGGCCAATGGCTTAATCATTCATGCCTACATAATGAAACTTCCATAAAAACCCAACAGGGCTGGGTTTGGAGAGCTTCTGGACAGCTGAACCCATGGAGGTAGAGCTAGAGGGGGTAGGGACACAGGGCCCTGCACTCTTCCCTCACACCTGGCCCTGCAAATCTCTTCATCTGTGTCCTTTGCAATATCCTTTATGATAAACCGGTACATGTAAATACGTGTTTCTCTGAGTTCCGTGAGTCACTCTAGAAAATTAACCAAACCCAAGTAGGAGGCTGTGAGACCCTGATTTTTAGCAAGTTGGTCACACACACAGGGAGAACAACCTGGGGCTTGCGGTTGGCTCTGGGGGCAGGGCAGTCTTGGGGACTGAGCCCTCAAGCTGTGGGGTCCGACACTATCCACCTGGAATTAAATTAGAGAACATTCAGTTGATGTCTGCTACTTGGTGTGTGAGGAGACCCCCCTCCCCATTTGGTCACAGAAGTCTTCTGTGTTGGTTGTTGTAGAGTGAGAGAATAGAAAAAGCACTTTGAGCTTGAGTATGTTTCTATACACCAACACCTTATATTAATACATAATGTGTTGAATAAATATGCACTTAATTAACTAAATGTGATAAATCTGTTCATAAAATTTACTTCTTTTCATGAAAAATTACAATATAGAAAATGTCACATGCATTTTATTAAAGCATGCCCCAAATATGTATTTACCAAAAAACTAACAAATTGCCTTTGTTATAGGAATAACTGATAGCCTTTTGGTTTCATAATATATTAATATAATCACACTGAACAAGGCTGGAAACCGTTGCTCGCTTAGCACAAATGGAGAAAAGGCTTCCTTTAAAGAACATACATCACAGCAGCCTTTTGAAATATGAGCGGCTAACTTTATAACTAAAAATGAAGTGCCCAAAGAAACAAATGACCCATTCTACTCAAAAATGTACTGTGCCCCTGTGACAGTTGTTATATGGCGGTATAATCCCTCTAGAGCAAACTATGAGGGTTGCTTTATTTTCCTCCTTACCGAAAGAGAAAAATCAATTTTGCACATACTGGTTATTCAACTACGACCTATTTGTATAGCATAGTTCCCAAGATATTCAGCTCACAAATGGGCCCACTTGTTGGATTTGCTGGTTGGAGTCAGTCTTTTAAAAGTTAAAGAGGGAAATCTGGGGGGGGGGGGTATGTAAAAGGGAGAGAAACAGAATGTGATCCGTCATAGCAGGCTGGCAGGCTGCCAAAGCACTGCGGAGGAATTCCGAAGCCCAGGCCCTGGAATGCGGCCCTGTTGGGGGAGGTTGTCTGATGACAGACAGCAGCCTGGGGAGCTGCCGCCCCTCCACTCACTCCTCCCACATAGGGCAGGTGCCAAGTACCAGAGGAAACCCTGCAGTTGACGCTGGGAGGGAGGGAGAGAGATGAAAAATGGTTTGTCTTTTCCACAGAGATATAAGCGAATGATTTATCTTAATTATTTTTAGATTGCAATATGTTGCCTCATATGTCAAATGTACATTAAAGAGCAATTAGCTTAAATGTCAGCATTAAACGATTCACTATTTAGCATTTCAAAAACAGAAGCAAAAATAATGAAAGCAAGTGTCAGTGTATACCAGTCTGAAAAGTTTCAATAACTATAGATTCTTCTTTCTGCTTTGAATTCGGAATAAGGCTGTCTCACATCCCAACCTGGAGATGGTAACTACAAAACATATGCACTCGCCGCCCCTCCCCCACACACACACAAACACAGTCACAGTCATCAATAAACTAAGGCCCTGGGCCAAATTTTGCCTGCCTCCTGGTTTTGTGTATAAAGTTTTATTGGAACATAGCCACACGCGTTCATTTACATATTGTAAATGCTTTCAGGCTATAATGGCAGAGCTGAATAGTTGCAACAGAGACCATATGGACTATACAGACTATAATATTTACCATCTGGCCCTTTATAGAAATAGTTTACCGACCCCTGGTTTATAAACTGTGTGTGTTATCCTACAAGGTGCATCCTTTGCACAAATGCCCAAGTACTGCACAGGGAGAAAACTACTGAGATCTGTAGAGAGCACTCTGAATACTCAGCAGTCATAGTCAATGACCAAACTACCCAACATCAGGAAAAAAAAATTAGAAATTTAGAGGGAACAGTGCCAAGCTCTCACACACATGGAGAAATACTTCCTATTTCTACGAATCGTAATGGAAACATCATAAATCCAAAGTACTGGGTAGAATACTCAGAAGGGTGTTGCCTCAGTAAGTGGAGGATTAAGAAAGTGCACTGAATGAGATTAACGACAGACTAGACATTGCAGAAAAGAAGATTAGTGAACTGGAAAACAAAGAAGCACCAACTATTGAAAACAAAACCCAAAAGGAAAAAAAATTAAGTAAAAAAGCATCAATGAACAACACCAAAGGGCCTACTATATGTTTCATTGAGTCTTTGAAGGAGAGGAGAGAGAAAGAGAAACAAAAAACTTTGAAGAAATTACAACCAAAATATTTCCAAATTTGATTAAAACTTATAACCATAGATTTGAGAAGCTCAACGAATACGAAATTCAAGAACTATGAAGAAAACTGTACCAAAGTCATTTGCTGTCATCTTTTCTATTTAACATTGTACCACAGGTTCTAGCCAGCATAATAATGGGGAAAAAAAAAAGAAAGAAAGAAAATGAATTCAAATTGGAAAGAAAGAAGTAAAACTATCATTATTCACAGATGACAAAATTGTCTATATAGAAAATTCAATGTATTCTACAAAAAAGCTACTGGAACTAATAAATGATTTTAGAAAGGCTGCAAGATATAAGCTCAATATACAAAAATCAATTATATTTCTATATACTAGTGATGAACAATTGGAAACTGAAATTTAAGAAACAATACCACTAATAATACCCTCAAAAATATGAAATACCTAGAAATAAATACCTGTGCCCTACAAACTACAAAACACTACTGAAAGAAATTAAAGAGAACTTAAGTGAAAGGAAATATATACTATTTTATGAGTTAGAAGACTCAATATTGTTAAGATTTGTATTCTCCCCAAATATAGCTATAGATTTAACATAATCTGGGAAAAAATCCCAGTAGACTTTTTTGAAGAAAGTTACAAAATGATACAAACATTTATATAACAATTTAAAGGACCTAGAATAACAAAAACAACTGTGAAAATCAAGAACAAACTTAAGAAGATTTACACTACCTAATTTCAAACTGTCTTAGAAGTTACCTTACCAAGGCAATGTGGTACATCAAGATGGATAAATAGATCAGTGAAATAGAACAGGATGCAAAAATAGACTCTAAAGTTCCTACAGGTAGCCAGGGGTTAGAAAAAAATTGCCAATTTTCAGCCATTTAGAAAAAGAATGGCTGTCTCCTGGGGCAACACGTAACAGGTTAGTTTTCTTTCTTTATAGGTACTTTTCCTATAAGGAATTGGTAACCAGTTCAGAATTTTATACTACATTCCACAACATTTGATTTGCTGGAGGCTTCAAACTAGAGGATTGATACCATCGCTTTCTACTTCTTTCTCCATTCCAATCTGTTACATCAGTTATAGAAAAACAAACTACTAAAATTTTGATCCAAGTGAGGAGTTGCTTCCAAATTATAGAAGTTTGCAAACTACTCCATGTGTTGGCATGTTATTTTAAAGAAATGAAATTTTCTGAAAAGTCAATTAGCATTGCCATATTGTCTAGCTAACATTGCATTAGCTGGGGATTTTACAGAGGAACAAAAAGTGTCCTGTTTCTCTATTTCACAAGGAAAAAGAAAAAAAAGATAAAATGAAAACAAAATCATTTATTTCCATTCCTTACAGTTTTTTACTTAATTATATACAAAATCAAAAGAGGCTTCCTTCTCACCCAATTCTATGGTTACAATCTCTGTACAGATCTTGGCACCATTGGCACACATTACCTCAACCTCCTGGAATACAAGAATTTGGAGACCTGACAGTACCCAGACAGAGGTCTAAACCCCATAAAACATGCCATAAGGATGTCTCAGCAACTAACAGATTAAATCAGAGATGTCTAACAGGATCCTCAACTTCTTTCACTTTTGGTTTATTCCAAAAATGTTTCTTTTTATCCTGACAATCTTAATGGACATGGCTATTTGCAGCATTATTTGTGTTCTATGCTACTGCTGTAACCTCAACAGCACCTAAAATACCACATGACTCATAATACTAGATACTAGATACAGCTTTATATAACAACACATAAATGCACAGACAAATCCGTATGTTTTGTGACACACAGAGGTAGAGATAGAGAGGAGTTGTATAGTGTAGTTCAAGAAATAGGGATGGAATCAGATATAAATACAAATACATCTACCAACACAGATGCCAATAGACTGTACAGATACAGATCAGAATTTACATGTTTCTTAAATTGGAAGGAAATGCAGAGCTCTCGGAGTCAAACTTTTATCCAATGTAGGAATTCCCTCTTTAGTATCCCTAATCTGGGGTTGATCATTTCCTGTGTCAGAGCTTGCATGATTTTAAAACCACTTGTTGCTCTAAAATTTATAGAAAGTTAATCATTATAGGGAGGTTGAAATCTGCTTCACATTTCCTACCCATTGGCCTTAGATCAATCACCTGAAGCTAAAATGTCTGTTCCTTTATGTGTGGAGGAAGGAAGAGGCAGTCTAGCAGAAAGAAAAGTATAAAAAAGGAGCATGTTATGCTGTAAAATAACAAGTGGGTAAACTAATTATTAATAGGCTGTGAACTGGTTTGAGGAGGCGATTTCAGGGAGTAATGACAAGAAGAACATGTTTCATTAAGCTGGACATGCCACTTTCTAGGCCCAGGATCTCATGTATTAATATAAAATAAAATGATTTAACTAGTTAAGGGTTGTAAGCTCAAATGCTTTCGAGAGGCAGAGAAGAAAGTCAACGAACAAAAGATAAGAGGAAACATTGGGGACTGTGTCAAACAAAAGAGCTACTACCCCTCTACAGATGTTCCTATGCAACTTAAAAATCATCCCTTCGTGAGCCCAAGCAAACACATCCGCACCATCTGGCTCTCGGGTTGCCGGTGTCCCCCTTGGACTAGACAAGTTTTCAACCTATCAGGTTTCTTCCACCTGTAACATCTACAAATTTATGGTTAGCCAATCCCTCCCTGTACTGGTCTTCCCTGAGCATCCTACCGTTTGCAGCACACCTGCACTTCTGTTTGCTTTCTGAGACGTGAAATTTGTACATCATCCATCCATTTTGCTTTTATGCACTGCACCGTTCTACCTCTCTTCTTATGGCATGTTGTTACCATCCTATAGAAATTTCATTCCCATTGCGATATGAAAAAACAGAATCTGCTTTTTTCATGAGTATCTGGTTCTGACCAGGATTCTCACGAGGACCCGCTTAATTCAAAGGGACAAAGCAAGAATGGCAACGCTCCAAGCATGCTCCCTGACAGTAGGGCAGGATGAATATTTGGGGACAGGGTTATGGTTTTCAGTGTTCTGTATGCCACATCATGTATATGGCTTTCCAGATTTTTGTTGTTGTTGTTGCTTTTACTGGGATCACACTCAAAACCAAGGCATATAAAATTATTCTGTTGGTCTCAAGCCTGTAATTGATATGTAAATAGCTTCCCATGTGTTTGTGACTATGCTTGTATCCATTTGTTAAAAGTAGTTGTGATATATAATAAATCTGCACAATTTTTATTTATGGATCTAAAAAATAAAGTTTTTAAAAGGCAGTGTGGTATGCAGCAAATAACACTAGACTTTAGGGAATTAAATGACACGAGGTTCTTCTCTGCCCCTTGGCAGAGAGATCTATTGTAAAAGATTTAATTTATGAGAACCTGGTCTCCTAATCCATAAAATAGAAAGATTGATGTACATCTTGCTTAATTCATGGAATTGCTGTGAGAATACAAATTGAGATATTGTATTTATTTTCTAAAATATAAAGAATCATACGATGCAACAGAGAGTCAAAATTTACCTTCCTCACCTCCACTTCTGAGAGGAGGTAGTAGTTGTGAGAGGCCAATGCTTCCACTGCAAAAAGAAAAAATGAAAGATAAATTTAAAAATAATATTTTCATAAAGATCTCAGAGAGCTATGGAAAAAACCAAGAGTAAACCAACTAAAATTCCAGGGAAGCAGAAATATTATGAGGCGGTCTGGTGATAGACAGCTATTCTTGTTCCCTTAGCACATTTGGTGATTCTGGGCTCAGACTGAGTATAGAGTGTGGCCCAATCAGAGATCATGGTCATGGAAAAGAGAAACCATAAAAGCACTTAGCAGTTGCATAGTGACAGAGGACAAATTGGAAATACACTGCTGTTTTACCTCCTGGGACATTTATTGAGTTCTAGGGTTATGCAGGGGGTTGCAAAGCTAAGCCCAATGTCCCTGAAAAGGGAATGAGATCTCCCGCAGTTTCACAGTGTTTAGGAAAAACACATGCCAGCAGAGAGAACAGCCGCCAGCACAGGATTTGTCTCTCTTAACACTTTTGCCATTTCATGAAGTTGTATGAGAAGGCAGCCTGAGACCTGGGTTGGGAACTTTCAAACCACAGATCTGGATGTCTTGCAGTCCTTTAGGGCTGAAAATAAGAACAAACTGACAAACCTTCCATCAGAATACCATGAGGACCACATTCAAAGAAGAGGAGCAAGTGAGATATAAACTGAGTTTTACTAAAAACTGCAACCTGGTCCCAACCCAGCTCAATCTCTGACTGAACTGAGATGACAATCCCTTTGCTCTGTATCTGTCTGCCTGCACTTGGGCAGAAGATAAAGTCATCTGGGACTTCTGTAATTCTTTTAATCACAATGTACAGCATAAAATCAAAAACTGCTAGGCATATGAGAGCCAAGGAACTATGACTAATAGTCAAAAGGAAACAAATAGGACAATAGATGCAGCCTCCACAGATGATTTCAATATTGGAGTTGGCAAATACTTTTATAATAACTACAATAAATATGGTTCTTAGAGGTACAGATGTATATAGTAAAAATACATGGATATACTCACCAAAAACATGTATACTAATGTCTAAAGTAGCACTATTCATAATCATTAAAACTGGAAACCACCTAAGGAATAGTAAAGTGAATAAATAAATTGTAATATATTTACACAATAAAACGCATACAATAATGAAAATTAATAAAACTGCTCATAATAATATAGATAAATCTAATAAACATAATATCAAGTGGAAGAATCCAGACTCCGAAGAATACATTCTCTATGTTTCAATTTACATAAGGTAGAAAGAAAAATAAAATTAATCTGTAGTTTGAAAATAAGGATATTGGTTAGAAATGTCTGGAGAGAAACAGAAGCAGAGCTTCTCAGACGCTAGTGATGTTACGTTTCTTGATGTGGGGTCTGGATACTAGAGTGAAAATTGTGAATTTAGAATACACACTTTTTTTTTTTTTTTTGAGACAGAGTCTCACTTTGTTGCCCAGGCTAGAGTGAGTGCCATGGCGTCAGCCTAGCTCACAGCAACCTCAAACTCCTGGGCTCAAGCGATCCTCCTGCCTCAGCCTCCCGAGTGGCTGGGACTACAGGTATGCGCCACCATGCCCGGCTAATTTTTTATATATATATATTAGTTGGCCAATTAATTTCTTTCTACTTATAGTAGAGACAGGGTCTCGCTCTTGCTCAGGCTGGTTTTGAACTCCTGACCTTGAGCTATCCTCCCGCCTTGGCCTCCCAGAGTGCTAGGATTACAGGCGTGAGCCACCGCACTGGCTTAGAATACGCACTTTTTTCTGTGTAATTCAGTAAAAAGTTTTTTAAAACTAAAAATATAAATAAATTTACCTTTTAAATTCCACAAAAGTTCCCAAACTAACTACATCCATGAGCTGTACATTTCAGTCGACAATGGATGGCATATACAATGGTGGTCCCATAAGATCATAGTAGAATTAGAAAATTTCCATTTCCTGGTGATATCATAGCACAATGCATCACTCAAGTGTTTACGGTGATGCTGTAAACAGACCTAATGTACTGCCAGCCATATAAAAGTCGAGCCCACACAATTATGTACGGGACATAATACTTGAAAATGATAATAAATGACATGGTACTGGTTTATGTATTTACTATGCTTTTTCTCATTATTTTAGAGTGTACTTAAGAAAAAGAAAGTTAACTATAAAACAGCCTCAGGCAGGTCCTTCAGAAGGCATTCCAGAAGGCACTGCTATCACAGGAGATGACAGCTCCCTGCCTGTCATTGCCCTTGTAGACCTTCCAGTGGGGCAAGGTGTGGAGGTGAAAGACGGTGACCCTGTGTAGGCCTGGGCTAGTGTATGTGTGGCTTAGTTTTTAACATAAAAGTTTAAAAGGTAAAAAAAAAAAAAAAAAATAGAAAAGAAAAATTTAAAACATATGCAAAAGCTTATAGAATACAGATATAAAGAAAAAAATATTTTTCTACAGCTGCACAATGTGTTTGTGTGTTAAGCTAAGTGTTATTGTAAAAGAGTCAAAAAGGTTTGAAAAATTGAAAATGTATAAAATAAAAAAGTTACATTAAGCTAAGTGTAACTTATTATTGAAGAAAGAAAACTTCTTTTATAGTTTAGCATAGCCTAAGTGTGCAGTGTTTGCAAAGCCTACAGTAGCGCACAGTAATGTCCTTGGCCTTCACTCGCCACTGGCTCACTGACTCACCCAGAATAACTTCAAGTCCTGCAAGCTCCTTCATTCATGGCCTTATACAGGTGTATCATCTTCTATTTTTTATGCAATATCTGTACCTTGTCTACATTTAGAGACACAAATACTTAACGCTATGTTGCAACTGTCTACAGTACTGAGTACGGTCACATGCCGTACAGGTCTGTAGCCTAGGAGCAATAGGCTGCACCATATAGCCTAGGGATATAGTAGGCTGCACCATCTAGGTTTGTGTAAGTGCACTCTATGATGTTCACACAGTGATAAAATTGCCTAACAATGCATTTCTCAGACTGTCATTAATCGATGCATGACTGTATATATAACTATGTGGACACAGCCCAATTATCCAGAGGATTTATTTACAATCTAAGTATTCCATGGAAAAAGTGCATCTGGAACAACTTTCCAAAGGCAACATCAGAGGTTTTAATCTTCCAAAGCCAGCCATTTCTCCAAACCACAATGTCCCTGCCTCCTTCTTAGTTCTTCATTATTTGATAAAGATCTCCCATAATTCTTCCTTTGCCAAAAAATGTTTTCTCGTGCCAGGGCATTCCTTTTGTGCAGTAAGACACTCCTTTAAAACTCTTAAAATTTTACAGGAAATCCCAGCCCATGGCCAAATGTGTTTTAGAATATCTAGAAGGTAAATGATAACACAGAGATGAATTTTTCTCCAAAGTATTTTAGCTTTGTCATTTTGCCTGGCACCGTAATCCTCAACTGATAGCCTCTAACTGAAAATCATCCATTCGTAACATCATGAAAGGATTCTGCTACCCTAGTTGTAGCTGGCTTGATCTGGATCTGGAAGAACTTGTTGACACTGTCAGAAATTCCTCTTATCAGGGATAGCTTTACAGGGTCAAAACTTACATTTATTCACTTTTATATAACAATATAGTTAAAATTGAAATGCTTGCACACTCTAGCAATTTTAAACAATTACTTATATGTATATAGACATAGATATTCTACTAAAAAGACATTCCAAAATCCATATTGGAAACATTTCCATGTACTTGTTTTTCCAGAAAACACTTCATGCATTTCAAAAAGCTATACTGTATCTTTAATTAAAAATATTAATAGACATGCTTCTGCTAAAACAAATACACAAGAATATTCTCAGACTTGATGTGTATATGAGCAGTTTTTCATTACACAGCTCTAAAAGTCATATTTCTTAAGTTGGTAACATTTTAGGGTGAAACAAAATGTAAGTAAATGTAAAGGTGGCTTAGGCTACATCATGTATTGTAGAATCTGTATTCTATTAGCAGGATCATTGCCAGGTTTCTTTGTAATTAAAATTCTACTGGCCCATCTCTTTTTGTTCCAAAGCTGAGGAAGATAATTTACTAGGTCATAAATTTAAAGGTCATCAGATCTTAGACTATACAAATGAACAGAGGCAGCCAGAAATTCCCTCAAAAGAAGCATTGCTGTGATGAGATCAGAAGCACACAAGCAAAAAAAAGTACAAGGAACATGTTGCATATTTACAGTTTCATCATTAAGTAAAAATACCTTTTTACATCCAAATTCAATTGTGTGCCGAAGTTGTTTAAAGACTGTCTCTGTGCATATGTAAACATAATTAACAAACACAGTTGTCCATCATTGAGTAATCTGTGTTGTTGTTTTTTTTTTAATTTAATTTTTTTTAACTGTAGTCTAGGAACTGAATGCCAAAATCATAGTTCTTCACTGTAGCTGCTACAGGGATAAATCTGTGGCAAAACACATTCCTTAATCTGTCTCCCATTAGCAGGCTTATTAGCAGGTTTTACAAACAGCAGTTATAAGCTTGTTCACCAATTCCTTTTCTTCCTTCTGTATATAAAAGGATCATTTATCTGTGTCATCTATCTTGAAGTTTTCAAACGTCAAGCTTAAAAGTCAAGCCTCATTTGAAAGAAAAGACATACATAGTAAAATCTTTCCTTATGTTTCAGAAGTTTAATTTTCCCTTGAGCTAGAACAAAATGCCTAGGAACTACAGAGCAATCTTCAACTCTTGACACTTCATAGAACTGGGTAAAATGCAAACTGCAAGGGTTAGATAATTTGTTGAATGTTTGCAAGTTATCTTTGTAACATTAGAAAAACAACTTAGACAACCTTCTAGAAAATGTCCTTTGGAAACAAATCGAAGCTTAAAAAAAAATATTTTTGCTACCCAGCAAAGCAAACAATGGTTTGTCCCTAGTAAGTAGAGTTCCATATAAATCTCTCAGTTTTAATTAGTCACAACTGGTTACAACTTAGAATGCACTTTCCTTGTATGTCCACTACTAAGCTTGCGCCTCTATAAATTTTTAAATAGAATAAACACCTCGATTTAGATTATCCCTAATTTATCTGATGGCAAAAATTAATCTTAGAAAATTTAAGACAAATTTTAGATACACAGTTTTTTCAAATATGAGGCTGGAATAAATGATCTTTTCTCTTTAGAACATGTCCTTTTGGGTTTACAAACTATATTTGATAATGTAGCATTTTAAAATTCTTAAGATTGTGGGATTATCTTTGCAAGAAATACTTATTTTACTCAACTGAATAATCTGTGTTATAACAAAAGTTAATTGTAGACAAATGAAAGCTATATCGAACATATTTATTTTTAAATTCAGACGATGAATAGTTTGTATGGCTTCCTTAAAGTGAGTTGCCAACTTTAAATGAATTGGGAATTTTTTGTTGTTATTGTTGTTTGAAGCAACAGGAATACAAAGTTCATGTTTAATGTTACAGTTAATGATTGATTTCTAACTCTGACAAAATCTTTTTTTCTCTCTTTCTCTTCTCTGGTGTTTCTTCAACTTTGAAGTGGTTCCTTTATAAAACCAAGTAAAAATGCACTAAACCTCCTCTGGAAGATTTCCTTTGTTCTACGCAGGACAATCCATTCTTATCCCTTATTAATTCTAACAAACTCAGACAGGTGACTGGCCTTCTCAAAGGACTTGTTTTAAAAATATAACAAAACCTGTGTCTACACATATCAAATGAAGTGGAGAATTAAGCTACCTTCTGTTGAACTTAATTAGTATGGGCTGCCAACCTCGATTACCTAGAGGAAAAAAAAAAAATACTTTCTCCACTACGCGATAAGATTTGGCTTGAATTATCCAGATCAGGGGTCAGCAAACTATGACTCACAGGCCATGTCTGGCCAACTGTCTGTTTTTGTAAAGTTTTATTGGAACACAGCCATGCTCATTCATTTTCATATTGTCTAAGGTTGCCTTTGTGATGCAATAGCACCGTTGAGTAGCTGTGGCAGAGACGAAAGCGCCTGCAAAGCTTAAAATATTTGCTCTCTGGACTTTCACAGAAAGTTGCCAACTCCTGATCCAGCTAAGTATCTCAACTCTTCATTTTTGCTTCCATAGAAGTAGCCAAAAACATGGGGAAAAAAACCACTGGACAGCTCAAGCTAGCATGCTTTTGTTGAATTCCAATGAGTTTTTAATTTAAAGAGAATACGGACGAAAACCATTGTAATCAGGACTTATTTTAATTGCACGTACATACATCTATTTGCCTCCAGTTTTGCTAGAGCCTCAAGGGGCACATGAACATTCTCTTCCTGAAAACTGCATCTTACGCAGTTAAAGGGATTTGTTGGTTTGATATGTGTGGGTTTTCTCTTTAATTGCTGCAGGGATTTGGATTGCAGGTGAATCAAAATTTAAAATTCTGAGCATTTTGCAAACTTGTCATTATGCATGCTATAGGCAAGTTAGTAGACTTAGTTATGCCAATGATTGCAAAAAGATACATTATTGCTACATTATAATGCATAAACAGGTTTTATGTTCTTCTGCATGATATTAGAAACTCAAATTTATGGAGTCACAGAGCTGTTATTATCATCCAGTTTTTAAATAAGGTAGCAATTGGTGATTTATATCACACATAAAGAAGTTTCCTTGTCAAGGTGCTTGCTGATGCATGGCATATTATTTGGATAAGGGAGATGAGCCTTTGATGGGGTCATTAGGAATTATTTACATTCATGGGTTTTTACAAAGTGTTTTGTTGTTGTTGTTAATCTCGAGTGACACCTATTCTTTCTCAACAAACTTTAGTTGTTCAGAATATCCATTTGAATAGTTTTTACATTACAACTTTTAAAATTATATAGTATATATATATGTATATATGAAGACATAGGTACTGTACAGCAACAGTTGTTAACTTTCTAATAGGACAACACACCAAAGGTTCTGCATTTTCTAATTAAGGAACACAACTTCACATATGAAGAAGTCTTACAAAAACAAAAAATTGAGCCTGAATCTGATCTAATCTCTTGATCAAACTACCAATTTATGAGAAATACAGACAGCAAAGGAGCATGTTAAATCACACAATGAGGCTGCAATTCCTCAAATCCAGATTGGTGGAAACTTTATAGGATAATGACCCAGTTTCCTAACCAAATAAATTTCAAGGGGAAAAAAGTGAAGTAAGGTGAAACCTACAGATTAATAAAGACAAAAATATCAGGATATTGCAATATGTGCAGCTTATTTGGGTCTAGACCCAAAGAATTAAAAAATACTTTCATCATATTTAAGAGACAATTAGAAATTTGAGCCTTGGCTAGATATGTAATGAAAGGATTCTTGTTCATTTTTAAGTGCTATGAAAATATTGCTGCCATAGAGGTATTGCTGTGGTTATGTTGAAGTGTTTTTGTTTTTGTTTTAAAAGAATCTTCATCATTAGAAACACATGCTGAAATTTTGAGGATGAAATGATAATGATGTTTAGGATTTGCTTCAAAGTACTAAAAAAAAAATTTAAATTAAAAATAATAAGGAAAGAAGTAAAGGAAGTGAATGAAACAAGATTGTCATGAGAGAATAAATGTTAACACTGGATGATGGGTACATTAAGATTTGTTAAGCTGGGTGCACTTTTGTATACATTTAAAATTTCCATAATAACAAGTTAAAAAATATATGAGGATACAATATAAAATAAGATGCCTCTTTATTAATTTTACTAATTATTGGTGATAAAAAAATAATGTCTATAAGTAATTTATTTAGATATAGAATTAATTTTGGAACTAGCTTAAAGAAAAAATAATTCATTATCTGGTTAGCATTAATAGATTTAAAAAAAAAAAGCCAACCTACGTAGTTTTTTTTTTTTTTTTTTTTTTTTTTTTTTTTTTTTTTTTTTTTTTTTTTTTTTTTTTGAGACAGAGTCTCGCTTTGTTGCCCAGGCTAGAGTGAGTGCCGTGGCGTCAGCCTAGCTCACAGCAACCTCAAACTCCTGGGCTCGAGTGATCCTTCTGCCTCAGCCTCCCGGGTAGCTGGGACTACAGGCATGCGCCACCATGCCCGGCTAATTTTTTATATATATATCAGTTGGCCAATTAATTTCTTTCTATTTATAGTAGAGACGGGGTCTCGCTCTTGCTCAGGCTGGTTTTGAACTCCTGACCTTGAGCAATCCGCCCGCCTCGGCCTCCCAAGAGCTAGGATTACAGGCGTGAGCCACAGCGCCCGGCCCGTAGTTTTGTTTAATAAAGTTTGCGAAGTGTAAGATTTGTGGTTATTTATCTGTCCATTTCCAGTGTGACTTTGTATTTTGTCCTTAAAACTCAAAATCCTTTACACAACCCTGTATAAATTTTATTCCGATAACACTTATTCCAGGTCTACTGTGTGAAAGACAGGTTAGCTGGAGTTCCAACGCACTGAGCCGGGTATCTTCTTTCTCCATTTATACCCCAGGAGGAGGAGGACTTCTCTGCCAGAGATTTATGCATGCAGAAACCACCAGCAGAAAACACTGACATAGCTCTGCCCTCCACTTCCCACACTTGGATTTTCTTAAAACCTGCTTAACTTTTATCTTCACTCCCCTTTCAAACTGCTTGTTAAAAACTCACCTACTCTGCAGGCTCACTCCTTCTCTCCCAGTCAAGGTTTCTGTGAATGTCACTTTCTACGGTCATAGGGTAAAGCAAATCTGTCACGTCCTCACACTCATGACCACAGAAGATGTTGACGTGGATAATTCAGTGTGTATCTAATATAGTCAACTAAAGAGGGAGATTTTTTTAAATTCTTCCAGGGAATCGGGGTCACGACAGATTTGACACATGCAAGAGAGCAAGAGGAAGCCCTTCCACCATGCTCTGAAACCTAATTAACGAGGACATAGTTAGCATGCCTTTCTTTTCCCAATGATTCTTTTTCCCTCTTGCGAGTATAACTTTGGGACTTCTCTATTAATCCTTTTGGCCATAACTTTCATGGTTGAAGATTTAAATGTTTTTCTAGAAAGAATCCACCCGAGTTAACACAAGTGCAAATCTGCAGGCTTCTGTGTCAGGGCAAAAAGCAGCTGGTAACCATCTGCTTCCCTCCGTCACCTTTGACACCGCAGGGTCCCAGCCCTTGTCAGCTCTCGCCTGGACTTTCGCAGTGGTTGCCAAAGGACTTTTGCAGTGGTTGCCAAAGGACTTTCGCAGTGGTTGCCTTCCCCCATCGTATCTCTCAACCCTAAACCATCCTCCACCATGCCACTGGGGGACTGGTACTTTGCCTGTTTAAAACCTGTCCCTGGGCCCCCATCACTGACAGTTGTAGCTACCCTGCCTCCTCCCCAATCTCCCACTCTTCTGGCCCTCCCGGCTGCCTCCAGCCTCTCCTCCCCCTCCCCTGCCCGCGACACGCCACGCTGTTCTCACCTCTCTGAAGCGCCCCCCCCACCCCCGCCCTCGTGCACACACACATATACACACACTGGTTTGCATGCAAGTACACAGGGATCTACTTCACAAACACGTGCTAATTCTTTAACACCTAGCTCAGAAATCGCACCCGCTAGTCTAGGAAATCCATCAAGTCGGTAAAGATTTGATGGATTCATACTCCATCACATCCTATGCTGTGGATACATCACCACACTGTGTGGTAACTCATTGGCTAAATGTCAGCCTGCTATTTTAGGAGCTCATTAATTCCAGCAACTGTATTTCCCTTCATATCTCCTGCCCCCAGTCCAGTGTGTGGTACACAGTAAAACTTCCACAAGCATTTATTGAATGAATAAATGAATAATTGAACATTGTGGTTTGGTAAATCCCTGGCTAATACCTTCTGTAATGGTTCGATCAATTATTTATTAAATGTTTATGTAGCATTCTATGTGAGACGATATGTCAGGCACTGTTGTAGGATATAAAACAGTTGTAGGATATAAAATTGAAAGGTGTGGCAAAGTACTTGTGCTTTGGGAGACAAGATAACTTCATACACACACGTCGCTATATTCAAAACACAAAGCACAGAACCCTACAGGTCCCATAAAAAGTGTAAGCAAATTAAAGGAGAAATGAGGAAGATTTCGCAGAGGAAGTGTCAAACTTTTTAGTGAATTGGAAAGGGCTTAACCCAACAAATTGTTCTAAAGCTGTTAAATGAGGTTCATATTTTTGAATTAACCTTTCACTACTTTTTACTACTCTTTTAACTAATGTTCAAATACATCTTTCTTATAGCTGAGAAATATGAAGATAAAGAAATGCTAAAGATATGGCATCCCACTGCCTTATCTTACAAAAAAGAAAAAGCAGAATTAGAGCTTAAATCTTTTCCCCTGATTCTATAACACTTTGCATGATGATGTTCTGCTTCAGATTTTAAAAATTAATTCTGTATATCGCTGCTTGATTTGTAGTAACTCTAGACACTGACCCTAGAATGTGGGTAGGAAAAAAATTGAAAGGCAAAATTTTGCCTGTACCTAGAACAACATAGCATGATTATAAATTCACTTCAAAATTTACTATTCTGTATTGCTATCTTTTAAATGTTATTTATAGATTAAAAATTAAGAGGAATATCAAACTAATATTACTTATCTCTGACAATAAAGTAAAGCTGTTTGAAGTATGGACAATGTGTAATGCTTTATTTGTTTCTCTATGGACTTTTAAGCATTTGGCAAATTATATGTTCATATTGATAAAAAATAATATATGATTTTATATAATACAACTTTGTATAGGGTTTGCATTGGTAAATGCAATTGATATAAACAGAACTTCATTCGATCTTTCAAAGACATTATTATTTAGTGCCTTTCATGTATAAGGAACAGTAATATATGTAAACAAAATAATCTTTTTATCCTTTTGATACCTATGTGGGAATTGAGATTACATAGCCCCCTCCCGCCTGTTATAGTTAGGAGTTACATTTTATACTTGCAAATAACAATCCTTATCCAATCTTTATAAATTCACTCTAATTTGTTCATTCAGAGAGAATCCTCTTCCAAAACTAGCATTTAGCAAAACTGTGCATCATTTATCTGTTTCATTGTACACTACACAGACAGATGGAGAAAAGATGTGACATCACTGGAACAGTGAATCTGAGACTGAAAATCCCCACATATCTCTCTGCAAATAGTTAGATTTACCAAGTGATCCATATCCCCAACTCTTCATAAACCGCAACTCAAAACTACACTTTGTGATGTAACCCTCCAACTCTGTTTAGCTCCTATTCAGGTGACTATTTAAAAACTGGAAGGTGTACAAAACTTCTCTTAAGGGCACGGCTTGAGTCACACCCAGGCTCAAGCAGCATCATTTGTAAATCACACCTGCAGATGAGGTGAGAACCACAAGACAAAGCAAATCTGACAGCCTTTCTCCTTGGAGTTTGATCCAAGTGGTGACTATCTTCAGGGTAAGGCTGTGATGTATTACCAGTGTAGCGAGGGTAAATGTCGGGTAACAGATAACAGTCAAGTGGAAACCTGAGTGGTGGTGACTTACCACCTATTTGATGTGAAAAATCGTCTGTCATATCCTTGAAAATATTTCCAGTCTCTGTTGCCAAGTGTGTTCTCTTTCAGGGAAATCTGCAAGTAAATATTACAATTCAGTTATAGGTTTTGTCTATGGTTATGGTTGCCAGGGTTCGAATTTCATAAATCAATAAAATTTAAAATATCAATGGAGGATGAACGTCCAGTGGCCAACCTTAAAGCTTTTGTCAGAGCATCTTTGTTCAGAGCATTTTTGAAAAGAAAAAAAGTCACTATAACCATGATCATATTTCATAAAAAGAAAGAATGCTCTAACAACAAAATAGCGAAAGGGCACAATGTCAGAATAAAGAACAATCTTTCAAGTTTAAAAATAATAACTGTATTTTAAATCCACTGTATTGTCCCAACTTTTCTGATTTCAGGGCAAACTAAAGTCTTCAACTCATTAAGTAATTAGGAAGTGCTGGAGGAAGGGAGGAATAAGGGAAAAGATTCAAGGAAAAGTTAGTAGAGTAAAAAATGGGCAAAGACTATCTTGATTCTCAACAAACATAGTCCCTGAAATTAAGAGTCAGTTTCTTATTTACACATCTCCTCATTAGTACAAGGCTAATAGCAAGAGAAACCAACTTATGGGCTCTAAGGAGACCCTCACACTTAGCTCAAAGGAACAGCAGAAATTCTTGAGCCTATTGTAGTGTTTATTCTAATGTGTGGTTCATTTTCTTGGCAAATAATAAAATAGGACCTAAGATATTTGGGGCTTAATAATGCTGTAGCTTTCTTTAAAGGGCTCCTATACCCTGAATAGAAAACAACATGCCAAAATAAAAAAATTTATAAAGTTGATGGTAGAGCATGACTGAAAAATATTTGGCATATATAAACAAGAGTCCCCTTGCAACATGTTCTTCTAAATTTTGAAAGCTTCTCTCTTTCATGAGACCAATATTCAGCAACATATAGGGTTAGGGGAGGGGTTACTAGTCTGATCTTCATGGAGTGTTTCAGGATATCAAAATGAGGACACACCTGAATGGCCTCAAATAACGCAGCCCATGTAACACTAAAAATGTGTAGGTCATAGACACCTAGTCATATATTGCCTGTGAAAGAGCAAATCTTATGCACTATTGTTAGTAAATTCCATAAATAATTTTTAAATTTTGGAGAACCACCATAGTATAAATGTTAAGTATGTGTTCGTGAGAGATCTTCCTTCACATCGAAGCACTTCGAAGTTAATGATAGTAGCTATTACGTTCCACACATAATGTGAATGTCTGGAGAATGCTTTAGCAGAAATAGTACCATTTAACTCAGCACGCTTTTTGTCCTTCATGCATCCTCTGTTAAGAAATAAATTATTGTGCTAAAGAAAGGAGTTTGCGATATTAAATTAACAGATATAAGCTAAGCACTTTGGTTAGAAATGCCACCTTTGGAGTTATATCCTTTATATATTGTTATTGGAAGTTCTGAAAAATCACTTTTAACCTTGTTCAGGAACTCAGAGCAAAATAATCCTGAACGGTGGAGAGATAGAAAGGAACCATAAACCAAAGAATAGAAAAATGTGGACCTTCAAGGGTAAAAACAATAAATCCTTAGCTACGTTGGTCCAATTTCCATAATAAATCAGCTTTTGAGTTTTTTGTACTCTGTATGCTTTCCCACCATTATTAAAACAATAAATAACATCTAAGAAGAGAAGCAAAACCTGTGCCTTAAAAAAATCCCATTTTATTAAGAGGAAATAAAATCTTATTATTTTGTAAATGTACACAACTATTTGGCTCACATGAACATACAGTGCTTGGTGCTTAATGCTAGTGATTCATGTAATCCTCAAAGGAGAATTGAGTTGTTTTATAAGAGAAATTAATGTCCCATTGGTTCTCCCTTGCTTTTAAACAGACAGACACATGCTGAAGTCAAATCATACCCAGAAGATTGAATTTAGTCATGCAAACCTGGACTTACAGTTTTGAACTCAGTTTCTTGACCCAAATAATTAGGACGATGTTCCTCACCTCAGGATTGATCTGAGGATTAAATGAAAGAATGTATGTGAATGCCTATCAAATTCAGCTTTCAAAAGGATTACTAGTAGTAGCAAGAGTCGTAATGTTAAAGTACATGAATCAGAACAAGAGAAAGTCCCTGAATTAAATATTTCACGACAGTAGACATGATAATCTGATTCACCATTTTCACAAATAGTATAGTGTTGTCAATGGGATCAAATAGTCTGTGCAGAAAGACATCCCGTAGCCTGTCCTCATTAGAGACATCCTTGCTAACACGATAGGAATAATTGAAGTCTGTTGATTAAAGGCTATTCTCCTTCCAAGTGTGATTGCCTTGCTCTACCATTATTTCTTTAATTTTTATTTTTCTAGGCTTCCAATGTTGCCCAAGCTCTCTTTTGATTGATATCTTTGATACTCTTTTCTTAGATGTGTTGACACCCTCAAAGCTATTATAGTCGCACAAACCCACAAGTCATTTTCCTTCCTCCCTATGATATGAAATGATCAGTTAATGAATTAATCTTATAGTTTAACTTTCTAGAAAGAAGGAAATGTTTTTCTCTCTATTTCGACTTACGAATTCAGTACACACTGTAACTGCACCAAACCAATCCGGCTCAACTTTTATGAAATAAAGTTGTGAGTTGTTTTTCAGTTGTCATGGACACCCAGGTTGACGGTCACATAAACTGAGCATGCCCAGATAAACCAAGCGTGCAACCACAAGTGGAACCTAAGTGCTTGGACCCAGGAGAGGGGACTGAATTAAGAAGTGGACACCACATGGCATGATCCAGGATCCAATCAGATTGAGCCCTGGCATCATCCCACTGCAAGATCAAATCAGATCATACCTCATTACCCTATGCTTATAAAATCCAACCTGGCCCCCAGCTCAAGGAGACAGATTTGATTCTTTCCTCCCATCTCTTTGCCAGTCAATTTGCAATATAAAGCTTTTCTTTTCTTGAAGGCAAGTGTTATGGTGTTGGCTTCTATATGCATTGGGCAGTGAGCACATTGATTGCTCAGTAACAATACTGTCTTACAATATGGCAGCTCAGCATTTGAGAAAACAGCAGTATCAGGAAGATGTCTCTGACCTTCTCCCACCCTTCTTCCCTGAAACAGGTTGTAGAAGAATTATCTGACCTTCCTCTAAAGTAAGTCCTAAGACTCTCATGGGAGAGATCCCTTCCCTAAACCTGAAGGAAAAGAATGCCCCAATCTCTGAAGACATAGGAACATGGAGAAGAATCTGAACAAACAGGCCTTGCTAAAGTCCTCCTAGTTTAGCACTGTTGTATCACACCCTCTTTGTCCAATCATACTTCTGCACGATATCCACTGTTGATCAAACCTAAAAATAAAAATGCACAAGTTTTCAGTTTCTTTCGGTCTTCATTTCTGAAATCCTCTTTATTATGTAAAACTTATTGTAAATGAATTTGTATGTTTTTCTCCTGTTAATCTGTCTTTTGTTAGAAGGGCCTCAGCCATGAGCCTAGTGATGAATGAGAAAAAATGCTACTTTTTCTCCCCTAAACAAGTTTGAAGGGATACCATACTGAAACCTCCCAAAACTGTCAAACAAGAACATCTGAAAAATACAATCATTTTTGCCTTCCACATATTTGGTATCAGGGTATTATGAACCCCAGTTTGAGGGTGAGTTATGTTGAAGCTAGGATCAACATATCTGGGCATGTCTGGAAGACTGATCAGGTTAGACTTGTGGGGCTCCATGGAATTGACAGATGAGAAGGTTCCTCAAAACATGCTCATCTTAAGAAAAGACAGAGTTAAATACATGCACTAAGTGGAAAAATAGTGGAATGTGTTGTAGAGGTGATTCTGAGTGCAAGGTAGTTTCTGCCACTCACATGATCTTCAGTGAGAGTCCACGGGCCCATGCCTAAGTCCTAGAGAAAAAGAGCTGCAGTAAAACAGTATGTAAAACTCGAAAGGTCTGTTTGTTACAATCCCATTAAGAACAAAAGCACTACTAGACAGCACTACTGAACCATTTCTGCAACAGTGTAGCTCAAGTTAAGTGTCAGAATTACGGATGCTGTAGACTGACAAGGAGAGCTGGACCAGGAACTGCTTAGATGCCCAGGCGAGGCCTATTAGGCAGAGCCCACCAGGAAGTGCTCCTCAGGTAGTGCCACTCAGCAGAGCCCCCTTAGCAGAATTGATCACAACAAAGAGAAAGAACCATCCAGAAAAAAAAAATTGAAACACCCTATGGAGTTTCCCCACAGAGCATCCCCCAAGGGAATCTGAAAGAATTTGAGCTGCTTGGGATTTCCATAGAGAACACTAGGGATCCAGTGAAACACTGGCCTCTGCTATCATAGCTTTGTTTTTACCTCCAGGGAGCTGTTAAAGAGGTAAATATGAATTAAATTAGCGTACTATTTCAGACAATCTTAGCCATTAGACTCAACTTTTAGAAACCATTCCTTTAACCTTTCTAATTAACCCCAGCTTGGACACAGAGAAAGAATCTTCTTATGTTATGTCAGGGAAGAATATTTTGCAGTTCAACCCAAAGAAACCAGGTTAAAAGATTAGAACACAGCTCTTCATTCTTTCAAACTATTCATTTTTGTATACATTATTAAACCAGGCAGTAGTTGTCCAGAACTTGGGCACTGGAAATAAAATGCATGGGTTCAAATGCCAGCTGAAGATCTTATAGGTATATTACTCTGAACAAATTCTTTAACTTCCTGTGTCTCAGTGTCCTTATTTATAAAATAAGATAATAATTTTAACTACCTCATTATGGTGTAGTGAGGATTAAAGGGTTAGCGTGTTTAAAGTATTTAGAACAATGCCAGGCACATACTTAAGCTTAGCTTAGTAAAAGTTAATAGCTTTTAAAGTGTACCTAATAAATGACAACAGGTTCATTCCAAAGATATTTACCAAGTGCATATATATGATGAACACCTTTTGATACTGGAGATATGGGAGAGAACAAAACACACAAGATTACCTTTCTCAAGGATCTTATATTCTAAATATTCTCTAAATCATAATCAGTAACTAAATACTCCAGTGTACCATAATTAAAGATTTCCATACAATCAGGTATTCAGGGTTCATAGTTTCCCACTGTTAAAATAGCATTACTAATGATCAAAATTTTTGCCCAGATTTCGAATTTTTTTTAGGATGGATATCCAAAAGTCAAAGTATTGGGTCATAACTTTCAAACGCTATATTTTTTAAGGATTACTTACCTCATTCTTCAAGGTAATTCAATTAGCATCAGTAAAATGTAAACATATGTAAATGTGTCTCAAGATATAGTAAAATAAACTTTAGTGAAAACATGATTAATCCATTTTAGAAATTAGATAAAATGGTGATTCTTACCACTCTGATTTTGACCATGTGGATAATAAATTTAGTCTTTGAAAAACTATAAATAACCTAAGACCTAAGCCTAAGATGATAGTTGCATATATTGTACCCAAAGAATATCTGTGCACAGCAAAATCTTTTGAGGAGGGTGGATTTCATGTAGAAGTGATGAACTTGTGATTAGAAAAAATTATGTGAATTTCCATCATTCAGATATACTTAAAAGTTTCAAGAAATAATATATTTCCAAGTGTGAATGGCCCATATTAACATAATTTTCAGTGTCCTACTCAACCCTAGACAACTTAGATTGTAGAACACTACATATTCATAGGTCAGAAAAAAGACAGTATTAAATCATATCGAAATTGAATTGATTGGACAATTATTTCCCACTTGAAGTAGGCTATTTTCTCATTTTCTTAAACTTCTATAAGACAATTTTTAAAAATATAGTTTTTTAAAAAGTATATCTATTTAGTATCAAATATAAAAAATATTCATTTTAAGACTTTAAGCCTTTATTTAAAAGACTATTTCTGTTTGCAACACTGCAATCTGAAAACATCAGCCATTGTTCCACTTGGTATCCCTTATTTTGGAACCCTAGAGTACGTCACCAGTAGTTTTCCCTCCAGAAGAGCTTACATGTTTCCATTTGAGGAGAACAAAGGGAATTGTAGAACTCTGGTGTTTCCTTTGTCAAGAAGTCTGAGCTAAATACAGGACTTAGCCAGTATAATAAACAAATTCTACAACAGATATATTTATTCCTCTTCCTATTTAACTAAATTTATTTCTCTTTTATCTTTCTTTTTAATAATTTAGCTTATTATATATTTGAACATTCAAGGCAATATCAAATCCCTTTTGGAAGAAATTGAGCTTGGAAGTCATACATTAATAGATTATACTGAAGCCAATTAACATTCTTCCCCCAAATCATATAGTCAGTGGACAGTACTTCTCCAAGGCCCCTGGTCTCACCATGGCACCTGTGCAGCTAAACATGGCAGTAGAAGGGGTCTGAGAACCCTAACTTAGCCTCCATATGCAACTACACGGTAAAAAACCTTCAGAGAAGAGATTAATCCCTGTTTATGGGGATAAATGTGAGCTGCTTGAGTTCTAGAGCCACTGTCAAGAAAGAGTTCATTCCTTAAACAAATAATTATTTCCCCAAACTAGTAATTTTAAAAGAAAAATAATATCCAGGGTTGTTTAGGGTTCAGGGAAATAGAAATTCTCATATATTTCCAATAAAAGTCTCAATTATTACAAAGACAGCAATTATTTGAAAGACAGCATTTCCTAGTGGTTAGCATCATGGTTTTGGCATCAGGAAGGGCTAAGTCCCAGTTCTGGTTTCTTACTTATTGGTTGTGTGGCCTTGGCCAATTTTTTAAGTCCTTTAAGACTCATTTATTAGCATCTTGAAAATGGGTATAATGATAACACTAAATTCGCAACATCGTGAAGACTGGGATGCAGAGCCCAGCACTCTGTGAGCACTCCTACGTTTGATTTTATTACGATGATGACTTTTAGTATTGTGATTTGTCAAAACAACCAAATGCTTTTAAACTAAACACTAGCTTCTGACCCAGAAATCCCACTTTTAGAAACTGAGCCTAAGGAAACATAATTAAGGACACCCACAATGATTTAACTGCAGGAACATTGCAGAATTCCAGAGTTATAATCCTGAACGTCAGCTGTGTGGGCTCAGTCCTGGAGCCGGAGCTGGAAGTGCAAACTGACCCTGTGGTGACTCTTGGTCTCACCTGCTGTCCACACGCCTTTCTCTGACCCTTTCTAAGCGAAATGGAGAGTATAAACTTGTGGTTAGGAGAATGTGATTCTTTTCAAGATTTGATGACTTTTGATTACGACACAAGCTGCAAGAGTGGACTTAAAATTTAGGAGAAAAACATTTAAAAAGTAATCTTCAATTTGAAAGTTTTATGGAAGCTTTAAGTTTGGGTTTTTTTTCCTCATCTCTAGTGAAGAAATACTTTTAGTATAATTAATTAATAACAAGATTAGCCCTAGGGCAGTGTTTACTTGGTGTGATCCCCTAAATCGCCTGTATTAAAATCCACTGGCTTGTTTGCTAAACACGCAGATTCCTGTGTCCATCCTAGGCCTGCTAAATCAGAAGCGTGGGCAGGGGCGTGGAAATCCATCCTGTTTTGAAGCGCCTCGAGGTTGAACAGGCTGAAGTTTCAGTTCTGCTCCCCAGAAGATGAAGAGCACCAGTCCTTCGAGGGGAGCAGTCTCAGGTCTTCCAAGGGCTTGAAAGGTTCAAGGTTGTGGTCAGTCGTGGCATTTTTTGAAAAGAGAAACATAGAAATAAATGGCTTTTTAAAGGAAAATATAAGCATACATTTTGCATTGCACTTTTCTGGTTTGTGAGGACATATTTGATCACTTGAAATAATGTCATTCGTGCCTGCACCTGTTTCCTTACATGGATGTTTATGGGACCCTATCAGTGGGTTTTTCATCAAAAGTTACGTCTGTAAAGAATGTACAAATAAGCATTCCATTCTTTGAGGGGCATTTTCTTATAAACTCTTATATCCCTAACAAAAATATAACAGCTGTCCAGCATAGCTCTGGCAAAGGGTTTCATTTTTCTCTCTCCACTCTCTTCATTGGTGTAAGCCTTAAATTTATCATCACAGATGAATGCAATTGAAAGATTGGCTTTAAAAAGGCAAATACGGTCCACTCTATGGCAACCCACCTATAGAGCACAGGAATCCCTTTTGCATTCTTCCTACACTGCAAATTGTTTCACATTTAGGATGTTTGAGATGATGATAAAGAATTCAATAATTCACTTTTAACTTTTTACCACTTTTTCAAGCAATTCAACTTCAAAAAAAAAATGAAATCAGTATCTTAGTAACCCAGATTCTATGATTAGAGGCCTATTAACAGGAGGTGAATCTTTGCTTTGGCACCTTCCATATATAATGCCTTGGAAATCAGGTGTTTAGAGATGACAGTTCAGGGAAACTGCTGATGGATGACAGAAAAGGAAGTAGTGGTTGCAGAGAACATGAAATTTTTTAATTGACCAAAGATATATATGTATGTGGATGCAATCCATATATGTTAAATATATGTGTATGTGTTTGTCTATACAGTAGGATATGCATACAGAGTATATACAGAATTATTCTGCATATATGTTAAAAAAGGTTTATGTTAATAAAAAGATGTACTTTAACCATTTTTACTTTTTTTCTACATTCTAATATCCAAAATCCAAGTCTAATATGTAGAATCAGGAACCACGCATTTTTGATTCATCCAAGTCACCTGTCACCAACTAGCCCAAACTATCCCACCCCACTTCCCCAGTGACACATATTCACACACAAAGTGTCCTCCTATAAACAGGCAAAGTCTTCTGAGTTAATTTTCAGCGAATGGAATTTCCTCTCTTCCCTATGAGCTGTCACATCCAGATCTTCCAGGGCTGAGAGTCCCCGTGCTTTATAAAGGGCGTTAAGTGTCTGCCCAGTGCCTACCTCTCTCTCCCGTAGCCCAGACATCCGTGGAGCAGCAGGCCAGTCGCCTGTCCTGGGGTTGAGGGAGTGGAGAGAGGAGAAGCCGAACTCCAGGACACTGTTCTCTGGGGCTCCTGAGGCAGCGAGATGATGGCCAGGGGAGGGAAGACAGGCAGAGCCAGAGCAGAGAAGCAAGTTCCAAGCAGAGGACAGTTCCAAGGCCGTACAACATAGCCAAAGCTGGCCACACGTGGCCAGAGCCCTCAGCACTCAGTCCCTACACCTGCATCCAGAGCTCACCCTCTACACAAAAGGGGAGGTTCAGGAGGGACCTTTCTCCTAGGTTCTTACCCAACCCCTTGAGCAGCCTTTGAAATCTGAATTGTTTACAAAGTCCCAATCGTCCCGGTAACCTACAGTGTTCCTTTACAAACTTAAAATAAAATAAATTGTGGTGTTCAATTAGAAATTTAAGGGCTTTTTAAAACCCAGAAAATAACGCTTTGGCATAAATACATTTCCTACAAAAAGTAAATAACTATAATTAGAGCCTGTCATTTTAATTGAGAGGAATTTCTGTGGCTAAATATGAAACAGGAGCAGAGACACCACGGGAGGTAAGGAACCAGAAAAGGCCAGACGAACGCATGTGACACAATTCATTTGACTAGTTCCCAGCTTTACTGAGGGCCTGCCTGTCTCCTTGCCGATGGAGAGGGAAGATATGCAGATGCACTTTCGGTATTTAACATTCTGCGTGGCTGGGAACAAACTGTCTTGGCCTGCATTCTGCCCGGCAGTGCCTAGGCGTGGCGGATTCCTCTACCTGCTAGGTTGGTACTGGCTGTTGCTTCATGAAATCTTCTGCAACAACTTTCATATTTCTTCACATAGAATGAGACACTATTACATTATTCATTTAGAAACTCTATCTCACATCTGTGTCCTTCCTCTGCAGCTGTCTTCTCAACTTATCTCTGTTCCTCCAGCCACCAACTTTAAATATTTTCTCAGTCCAGAAAACAGGAGTTCTATCCTGGGCTTCTCACTCTACCCACTCTCCAGTGATAATCTCATCCATTCCCATAGCTTCATTCAGATCTTTATGTCTGAAACATCCTAACCTGAGTTTTCCTCTTGGAGATCTCTTAAGTTCTCAACCCTAACATCCAACTGTGCACCTGACCACTCCCCTTGGATATCCAGGGGGAGTGGACATCAATGTCAACGATGAAGCTCATCGTTTTCACCCTCCCTCAAAGGCTATGTCCCTCATCTTAGTACATGGCAAAGCTATTGTGATTATCCTGGGAATCTCCCTGGGCTTTTCACCTTCACTCACAGGAGTCTTCTTTGTCCTATGCATACATCAGAACAATCACTTGATCTTGTCATTCTAAAGAATTCTACTATTTTTCATCCCACTGCTTCAAGCTTAGACCAAGCCAACATCATCTATTTCCCCTATTTCCCCTGTTGAAGCTCCTAACAGGTGTTTCCATATTCCCCTCTGTCCTCATTACCCTCTATTGGAAAGATCCAGACTGTTCTTTCTAAAAATGAAAACTCTTCAAGCCAATGCCCCACTATGGTATGTCCATACTTCCCAGTTACTCATGGGTTCAAAACCAAAAGTCTTAATATTGCATATTGCATGAAAGGAAGGCTCTGTGTAGCTGTAATTGAAAGTTATTCTCCTCCCCACCAGCGTTATTTCCAGTGCATTTTTCTTTATACTTTTTAAAGTACCAACCTCCAACTCATCTCAGAGCCTACTTTCATTCTAGATTGTACTTCCTTCTTGAACCTGACTTCATCCCAACCCTTGCTTTGGCCTGGCTACTTTTTCTCAGCATTGTGAAAATATTAAATATTAATTCTTAAGAAGTAAACAAGAAAACAAGAGCTATGGTTTGAATGTTTGTGTCCCCCCAAATTCACAGGTTGGCATTTATTCCCCAGTGTAACAGTATTAAGAGGCGGGGCCTTTAGAAGGTGATTAGGCCGTGAGGGCTTTGCCTTCACTGGTGGGATTTGTGACTTATAAAAGAGCTGCAGGGAAATAGCCAGGCCCTTTGGCCCTTTGGCTCTTCCCCCTTTCGCCATGTGAGGGCTCAGCAACAGGACACCATCTCGAAAGCAGAGAGATCAGCCCTCTTGAGACACTAAATGCTGACACGCTGCTCTTGTACTTCCCATTCTCCATAACTTGAGAAAATAAATTTCTGTTCTTTATAAATTACCCAGTCTCAGGTGTTTTGGTAAAGCAGCATAAGCAGGCTAAAACAAGTAAACAAGATAACAAATAACCCCATTAAAAAGTGAGCAAAAGACCCAAATAGACATTTCTCAAGAGAACACATACAAACGGGCAATAACTATTTGAAAAAAAAATGCTCAACACCACTAATCATCAAGGAAATACAAATCAAAACCACGAGGTATCACCTCACACCTGTTAGAATGGCCACTAATCAAAAATCAAACAGTAAGTGTTGGTGAGGATGTGTAGAAAAGAGAATCCACATGCACTGTTGGTAGGAATGTAAATTAGTACAGCCATTATGGAAATCAGTATGGAAGATGCTAAAAAAAATTAAAAATAGAGCTACCATATGATCCAGCAATCCCATTTTTGGGTATATATTCAAAGGAAATGAAATCGGTATGTTGAAGAGATAGCTACATTTCCATGTTCATTACAGTGTTTTTCATAATAGCCAAGCTATGGAATCAACCTAAGTGTCCTTCAGTGGATGAATAGAAATGTGGTAAAATTGGATACATAGAAACAGAGTAGAAGGGTGGTTACCAAGGGCTGAGAGTGAAAGAAATGGGAAGATGTAGGTCAAAGGGTATAACAATTGCAGTTAAATAGGATGAAGAAGCCCAGAGATCTAATGTACAGCAGGAAAACTATAGCTAATAATATTGTATTACATACTGGAAATTTGCTAAGAGAGTAGATTTTAGATATTATTACCACACAAACAAAAAAGAAAAGGTAACTATGTGAGATGGTAAATATGTTAATTTACTTGAGTGTAGTGATCAAAACATCATGTTGCATACAATTTTAAAAAAAAGAAAATCCGGTATATATACACACAATGGAATACTACTCAGCTTTAACAACAACAAAAAATAGAAATCCTGTCATTTGCAACAATATGGATGAACCTGGACGACATTATGCTAAGTGAAATAAGCCAGGCACAAAGAGACAACTACCACATGGTCTCACTTACATGTGGAATCCTAAAAAATGGAACTCATGAACACAGAGAGTAGAATGGTGTTTACCAAGGGCTGGGAGTGTGTATGTGTGTGGGGGGGGTGGGTTTCAGGGGGAAATGGGGAGATGTTGGTCAAAGAGTGCAAAGTTTCAGTTAGACAAGAGGAATAAGTTTTGGAGATCTGCACAACACAGTGACTACAGTTAATAACAATATGTTGTGTACTTGACAATTGCTAAGAGAGCAGACTTTAAATGTTTGCACCACAAAAAAATAAAAAAGATTAGCATGTGAGGGATGGACATGTTAATTGGCTTCTTTTAATCATTTCACAGCATGTGCATATATCAAAACATCCTATTGTGCACTGTAAATGTATACAATTTTTAGTCACTTATGCCTTAACAGAGCTGGAGGGAAAAAAAAAAAAAAAGATTTGCCTTCCCCAGCTTTCAGGCTCTTTTGATCCCTGTGACAGACACAACTAGCTTCCTATGCCAAGTTCCCTCTCCCCGCCTTTCAAATGAACAGAACCTAGATGCTGTTGTTCGGGGCACCAACGTGCTCACCTTCCAGATAGGAGTGGTGGTGTGACCTGGTTCTGGACAGTAAAATGCCATTGGAAGTTTTCCAGTGTGGCTTACAAAACAAGAGTTTCTAAAAATGAAGACACAACTGGCATGTGTCTTCAGTCCTCCACCTTTCTCACACTCTGCTTCTTTGTCCTTCCCTCTCTGGTTGAACTCACGAGTGACATCCGGGTGGCAGGTAAAACCGACATCCGGGGCCAGGAGGAAACTCACATCATGACGGCAGAGCAGGAAGGTAGAAGGAACTTGGGTCCTTCCTGATGTCTCTGGACTCTGATATATGAGGGTGGAAAACCTCTTACTTCCTAAAGCTGACTGCCTTGTTCACTTCCATACGCCTCAGACGCTGCTGGACACAAAGTAGAAACAAAAACTATGGAGTGAGGAATGAATGAATGAAAGGAAAAGATGTGCAGCCCATAGTAGCAGGGAGTACGAGCTTCCCTCAAGGTTAAGTCTGTTCATTCCTTTCAAAAGCTTAAAGTTTTAAAGGTCCTGTGGATATATAAATATAAGTATCTGGATAGGAGTATCTAATATTCTGACGTTGATCGTTCATCTGATTTGAAAACCTAAAACCTTGGTTTAAAATGCAGGTATTATATGGGCAGAGAAACAAGTTGGGTAATTAATAATAATGCTCAAATTAGTTTACTGGACAATCTATTTAAAACTTGCTTACCAATCCCTTGGGGTAATCGGGCCAGGACCCCAGACAATGTTCATAGGGAAAAGGAAGCACATTGGAGAGAATGAGAAGAAGGGGGTCAAAATACACTATGGAATGTTATGAAGTGGCCCTGTGCAAGTATCTGTGCTGGCCATAAACAGCGACGCTGTCTTAGTTCACAGAGGACAGCTCTCCAAGGATATTTGGGTATAATTTTTGTTCTGTTTTACATGTGAAACGTTGGCAATCCTGGCACAGCCACCAGAGGAGTGATATCACTTTTACTAACTTAAGTATAGCTTTATAGAATAACTACATTAAGAACTGCTATGGGACAGTGATTCAGAGTCGTGGCTGAAGTATTGATGGAGATGGAAATATTCTTTTTGTTGCAGTTGCCAGCCTAAGATACCATTCGTGGAAATAGCAATGACTGGCTGCCGTACGGCAGCTTTACATATTACTACAGTTAATGTGTATAATAGTAAGCGCCTTAGTCAGCTCAGGCTACTAGAACAAAGTACCTTAGCCTGGGTGGCTTATAAACAGCAGAAATTTAATTCTCACAGATCTGGAAGCTGGAAGTCAGAGATGAGGGTGACGGCATGTTCAGCTTCCGGGGAAGATCCACTTCTCGGTTCATACATGACTATCTTCTTGCTGTGTCTCCATAAGTTGGAAAAATGGGCAAGAGAGCTCTCTAGAGTCTCCTTCATGAGGCCTCTGTCCTCATGGCCGAATCACCTCCCAAAGGCCCCTAAACCCTATCCCTAATGCCATTGCAATGGGGGTTAGAGTTCAACATATGAATTTATGGGGGACATAAACATTCAATCCATAACAGTAAGTGTGCTGGGGGTGGGGAGACAGTAAAAGCGATAAAATAGTGTCTCCTAAGGGATGTTACTTAGCATGTTACTTTAATTAAGAGAAGAAAAGACGAAAGCAATTATCACGAAGTTAATCCTTAGCTACTAAGAACTATTGAACTTCCTCTAAAACACATGTTACTGAAAAGTTAGACCAGTAATAAGAGACAGAATACAGAGAGAAAAGAAATAGAGTTTTCTAGTCTGTTTATGCTAGTGGCATTTAAAAAAATAAAATATATAAAAAGTAAAGATTATTTTGATCCAATTACTAAAAAGTACCAATATAGTGAACAATAAGTCAGGAAGTTGACACTTTAAGTATTATCCACGAGTCAAAGTAAATAAAATATAGGTTAATTGTGATTAAAATTTTGAAAAAATATTTCTGTTTAGCTTTAATAAATAAAAAACTCTATATGCAGATAATTAAATTAAAAAGAAATACTGTTTTTTTTATTTGCTCTTTTTAAAGAAAGGAATTTCACTAATGTTCTTCATTTCCTGCATACCTATAGCAGTTATCTTACCGGGTTAAACACCGTGGTCTGTGACTCAAAGAAGACATGTAGAAACATAAACCTCTCTTTAACAATTCAAGTATTGTTAGTAAGAAAAGGGGCAGGCTTAGACAAGACAAGGTAGGTATGGAATTTCTCTTCCTTTTTTTGTAGGAAAATAAACAATTTGGCTGGGTTGGCCAAGAGATTGAAAATGTATTGAAAGACAAATGGAAAGCCAAATTAAAATGCGATAAACATTTTTCCTTTGTATGGAAAGACAAACTTTCTATCTTCCATCGGAAAAACTGCAGCTCAAAGTCCAGCCCTAGCAAGCCACAGTAGGTGTCAAAGATTGCTGAGAAGCAAACGCTCAGAAAACTCTTTTCTGTGCTTTGCCCCAATGTGCTGGAAGAGAGTGAGGGAAAAAGCCCCCTGGGCCTGGCTAGCAGATGTGCAACCACATTCTCATCACAAAAAACACAAGAGAAGAAAGAGTCTTTCTAAAAGTTGTTTGCAAAATGATATTTCTATCTTACCAGCCTAAATATGCATAGTTTATATTGACTTCAAAGGGGGAATCTCAACGGCTAAAGATAAATACTGATGGATCGAGGCATTCACAATTTGGCGATTGACAAATGGCCTACATATGCACAGCAGTGTCTGAGGTCCAGTGTAAGGTTTATCTGGGTGAGCCCAGTATTTTGAAAAGAGTAATTCAGGAAACATCACAGCTTAAGAAATGCACTTATTTTTTTTAGCAAAAACCCCGATGAAAGACTGATGATGCATATAGTGCAAGTTTGTCATTCTAGCAAGAGAGGACAGGTCCTACTCTTGTTGCTCGGAGTCAGTCCCCTCCGAGGAGCACTCTGCACACATCCGGGCACTGACGCGCACTAAGGGTTTGCCAGAGGAATGTTCTCAGCCTTCAGGGAACATGCTGTTTTCTCCACTTCCTCAAACCCTTTGCCCGCCCGTCTATACTTGGCAAAAAGAAAGGACCCAGGAACTCCACACGAATCACTAGCCCTCAGCTCCAATTGCCACCCCAGGCTTAAACTTTCTCTTCTATAGCAACCATGGTACAGAAATTTAACCAAAATAAGGCAGGCGGCAGTCCTGGGCGGAAGGGTGGCTGAAACAGTTTCCGCTTCACTTCCCTTCATCATCTTCCCCAAGGAGAGCCACAAGCAATAAAGGGATTAGGTCATATGGTGTTAGATTGGGCATGAATCTTAAACAATAGTGCAAAGTGCAGCGGAACCATCAAAATTATTAGGTTCCTCTATGAGGCATTTCCTGGTTCCTTGAGCCACAGTTGGTCTTTCCCTGGTAATTACCACCTCAGGACTTTATATCTACTTTTATTGCAATACTTAATGAGTAGAGGTAAAATGATTTATTACCTGTCTGTCTCTTTCCTCTCTTCCAGCCTGTTAAATTACGAGTCCTCCACCACATGGCCAATGTCTTCCAGAGCATGTCTCTTCCCCCCAGCCCTCTCCCCCTTGTCCCCAAACCTGCAAGGGCCTAGCACTTGTCTGGCACTTATAAGGCAGTAGGAAAGCATTTGTTTGTTGAACGAATAAATTAACAACTTGCAATCTGAGCCAATACATTAAATAGAGAAAAGTTTCCAAATAGAAGATCAAGAGTGACCCAGTCACATTTTTGTCCCCAAGCATTGCATGAACTTCAAAATTAGAAAATAAAGAAATTTGTATTAAAAATATATGGAACATTTCAAGGGCATGTATGTACGTAGATGCGCATTTTCCTCCCAGTATAATACTATTTTGAGTCTAAATATGCCCATAGTATTCTTCTGAACAAAATGAAATTCTACATTTCTGTTTGTGATGTAATGTTTCCACTGAGTATATGACCAGATCAATACGGTATAAAGTGTGCATCGAACGGGAGGCCCAAACCAAAAGCAAATGCTGAACCTGAGATTCAGGACACACTGAGTGCAGCCAGGGAGCAGGTACAAAAAACAAAAACAATACAAAAAAAAGGAAGGTCTTCAAAGAAGCCTTGAAAGGGAAAGAAGGACTCAGGGATGGTCTATGGGTGACTCATTCTCCAGGGAAGTGGGCACCTGAGTGGCTTGGTCAGTCGTTTGCTTGGCACATGGGAGAATTACCCTCAGCATCGCTCAAAGAAACAGCCACTGTTCACCTCCATTCTTCCCAAATAAGGGAGATCCGCACAGCTGGGGACATGGCCTAAGAAACTCGTCAGGAGGGTGGTGCTGCTCAGAGGAGAAGGCAGACTCTGACGTCAGGGCAAGGAGTCTGGGATGGAGCCGGGAGGGCTGGGATGGGGCGACCTACATCTGAAAAGGAAACCCCCAAACTCCCTTTTAGGTGGATTTCAGAGTCTTGTGTTCACATTACTTCCTCTCACCTTCTTTCGTTTTAGTTTTCACAATTGTTATGTCAACATTACACCTTAAACATCTGTCACCAAGGGACCTCTTCCAGAACCACTGAGAAACAACCATCTATCCCGCTGCTCTTTCCCAACTGTGTTTGGTGCTGCTAATCTGAAGGACAAAGCAGAGAATAATAGAGGGGCCTTCCCGAGAGCAGCAATTCACAGAGGATATTCCAGAAAACTCCAAGCCTGGTATTGAAAACCCGTGGGAAGCTCACGGCATAGAGATGGCCCTGCACATGGAACAACATCACTTGGGCCCAAGGAGCACGTGGGGTTCAAACATCCACAGTCTGGTGGAAGGATGAGAGTCTACAGGTATCTCCTTCGGCTGCATTTGTACCCATCAGGAAGAAAAACCAGGGTGGGTGGGGACAGGGTAGGACGGATGGGAGAATCCTATTTCTGTTGCCATTTGTGGGACTTCAGTGTAAGTCAATAATCCTTTATTTGAGCCCAAGTTACAAGTGTTAAATATAGTTTATTTTGTTAGAAAAACAAAGTAGTCAAATCAAAATTTAAGTTTCTTGTAATAATATAATATAATGAGCTTTTGGACAAAAATAAATTTTTTTTTCATTTGGGAAGATATGGATCTATAAATTATTTTGTTTGAAAAAGCCTATTAGTAAAACAATTATAGATAAAGCACTCAGTCTTTGATAAGATGGTTCTGGCATTTAATTTTGAAGGCTCTCAGTAGAGATCAGAATGCCTTGTGTCTTCAAGTTTGTATAACTCTTATTCATCCCTAGAGACTGCTAATGACTGTATTTTTATATGTCAATTTGCCTCCTGCTGAAGATTGTCTTCTAATCCTCTTTTAAAATTCTCTTATTCTAATCAACCTCCGGAGGAATTAATTGTCTGAACAGAGGTGTTCTTGTTTTGATTTATACAAATCGCTGTGCAATATCAACAAATGCTTGCCTGGTGATTTCTCTTGCACAAATTTCTCTACAAATAATGAATACCATACACCTAATGGTCCAAAGGAATTGATATGTTCTCTTGTGGCATTTCCACCTGCATTTAATCTTTCTTCTTTAAAGATGAGGAAAATCATTTCATTCTATGTATTGAATAGTTTAGGTACTTTAATATTTGAGAGATAGCACACTTATATCCACTTCTTTCCTGCATGCTATAGACTTCCCTGTGTAGTCATTTTGAATATTAAGCAACATATATAACAAGAACCATAAAATTAAAAAATAAAGTTTCCTAAAACTCTGCTTTATTACATTCAGGTGTTTAGTATTACATAGACAAACCATTTGAATATATTCCCTTAATTTTTGGTTATCATTCTAATTGTTTTTCTTGCTTTTGGTCAACAAATACTTATTAAACAAGCTCTGTGTACAAGTTCCCTCCAGTAATCATTACAGTAGAGAAAAAAAAAATTTAATACATTATTCCTGCTTTTCAAAAGCTTAAAATATATTTAGGGAAAATATATTTGGGGTAATAATAAGTAATGTTTGGAAAGTATTTAGCAATTTACAAACTCTATCCCATCCCTAACCTGATTCTTTGAGAAACCCTGAAAAAGAATAGATATTACTATCTCCATTTTATAGCTGGGGAAATGAAGACTCAACAGGTGAAATAACCTGTTCACCTAGAGGGAGAGCCAAGATTGGAGCCAGTGTTCAACTTCAAATACTGTTGTTTCTATTGCACCAAATAATGTGAACTCAGAAAGCATTGAAGGGTGACATGAGAGTGGTTCAGACAATTTGCTGTAGTGTTTAGACAATGGTGACATTTCATGCGACGAAAGTGGCAGCATTAAAGCTAAGCCCAAAGATGAAGAAGAATCCATCCAATAGAGACAGGACTCTAACATTCCAGGAAATAGAATTACATAAGGCAAAGCACATGGGGGGGGAAGACGGAACACACTGGGGAAAGATCAAGGAATCAAACCTGGCTAGCTTACAAATTACAACTTGTGCAAAACACAGTTAGAAGGCTTTTTGAAATCAGAATGCAAAGGGCCTTAGAAATCAGGCAAAGATTTCTTTATTTTATTTAGTAAGTCAACAAAGCTACTTGGAGCTTCGGAGATAATTTTGTTGGGGAAATGATAAGCTGAGACTTGTGCAATAGGAAAATTACCATGACGGGGGTATACGAATGGGATTGAAGGAAGAATGAAGTAGAGATGAGATGGATGTTGCAAAAGCCCAGGAAAAATAAGAATGTAAAGTGTTGGTGGGGGGAAGGTGAACACAGGAACAGATAGGATAGGAAAATTATATGAAAAGTAGGAACAAAAAGACATAGCAAAAGTGAAATGTTGAGAAGGAAAAGAAGGAGACTTGCTAAAATTTGTCCTAAAATTTCAAGCCCAAGTGTGAGGAAAATAATGTTACCATGAACAGAAATGTGGAAACCAGGAGTAAGAAGTGATTTGGGCGACAGGAAGGTGATTTCCACTTGAGGGATATTGAACTTGAATTTCTGGTAAGGTAGCCATGTAAATATATGACCTAAGTGCATAATAGATTGAGTTTCGCCTCCATAAGAGAATGCATCCTTGTAGACAGAAGAGTCAAAGGAGAGAATGGAGAAAGAAAAGAAGTTAAAAGATAGAATTTCTGGATTACTTAAATTTGTTGAGCCAGGTAGGAATAAGATTAAGTGGAAAAATGGTCACTTCACTTAGAAGTGAAAGACCAAAGAAGTAAAAAAAAAAAATAACAAGATAGAACAAAAAGATAACAGCAGTCAATGCTGTGCAATTCTTCAAAGAGAACAACACTCACAAAATATGATTGGATTCATGGTTACTAAGTGAGGAAAGTAGTTTTGTTTTTTTTTTCTTTAATATTTTTTACTTTTTCTTTTCTTTTTTTTAAATTTTTAAATTTTAATTTTGCTTAATTCAGAATGCAGTGAAGAAAGAAGTTTTTATATGAGGATGGGGTTGGCAAACAAATTGTATGAAACTAGAGCAGGAAGGGTTGACTACTCTTTCAAGAATTTGGAAGAAGATAAGGTAGAATAGAGGAGGAGAAAGACAAGGAAAGAAAAAGGTAAAGTGGTAACTTGACATGGAGGTACAACTAAAGGAAAAAGCCTTACATAGCACATGGGAGAGCTATGTGTATTTCAGGGCAAATAGAAAAAGACCAGGAAGAGAATACAATATGCAAGAGAGAGGAGGATGAAATCAAAGGAGCCAGTGGCTGCATGGTATAGCATAAAGATCTTGGTTGAAAAGAATACAGAAAGAAAGGATATATTTAGAGAGAAATTTTGCAGTGGAGAGAATTTGAGGATGCTCATAACGAATGGCCCCAACCTTTATTCTTCTCCCTCCCAACACCATTCCACACTGAACAGAGAGTGTGGTGAGTCTCCAAGATCCGATTCTGTAAGTAGATTTCACCTACTTCACAGAAGCAGAATTATACGGATGGGTGTTATAAAGTATTGCTAAGGATTAGAAAGAATTATTAACAAAAACCCCTCTTTGATACAATTTAATTTCTTCAGCAAGGCATTAGCAAGCTAAAGTGCAGTAAAGGACAAAGATGTTTATTTCTCCTTCTACTAACAGCCTGAGGTGAGTGTCCTTTGTCAGAGGGCAGGCACACATGGTGTGTCAGGAACCCAAGTGACAACACCTTCCCCATCTTTAACACACGGCTTTCAAGGTTGCTCTGGGCATCCTCCATTGTCCAGGGACAAAAACTTCCTTTGGAGGAAGTTAGGTAGAAATAAACACATCCTTTCCATTCACATTTCTTTCTTTCTTCTTCTTCTTCTTCTTCTTCTTCTTCTTCTTCTTCTTCTTCTTCTTCTTCTTCCTCTTCCTCTTCCTCTTCCTCTTCCTCTTCCTCTTCCTCTTCCTCTTCCTCTTCCTCTTCTTCTTCTTCTTCTTCTTCTTCTTCTTCTTCTTCTTCTTCATATTGGTCAAAGCATTTTTTTCCCTAGTTGAAACTTCTAATTTAAAAATAAATAAACATATAAATAATGATATCTGGGAAAGTAAAGTGAGATTTTATCCAAGGTCATTTATAGAAGCATGCAGATAGGAAGCTAGATCTCTTGGTACCCAGCTCAACACAGGCCCTTCTGAGAACTTTATTCCTTTTCTTTGCTTGCTAGTTTTTGGATAATTTAAATCAATCAAGACACTGGAAATTACAACCATTAAGATAAAACCCTACATTATTCCCTACCCTAATCAGACAAGGTCTTATTGCCCAGATTAAAATTTATTGGCTTTCAATTGTAAACAAATAATAACTAAATGAACAAAAAATTTTTCAGTTACCTTGCACTTAAGTCCCTTGGTTAATCTGTCTCTCTTTTTTTTATTTTTTCAGAATATTATGGGAGTACAAATGTTTTGAATACATGGGTTGCTTTTGGTACTGCTTGAGTCAAAGTTGTAAGTGTGCCCATCACCCAGATAGTGTACATTGTACCTGTTAGGTGTGATTTCACCCATCTCCTCATCCCCTCCCACCTGCATGATCTCTGTTGAGTTGTACATTTCTTTGATGAGTCCCATGAACATGCTTCATTGCTAGAGGCTTGTAAGATACAGTCCCTTGCTGGGCAGTCACATCCCAGCCAAAGTTCTATTTCTAAGGAAGAAGAGAACAGACACTGGTGGTGAACAAAAAATCTTTGCCTCAAGTATATTTAAAGAGAAACTCTGAATTGTGTCTTGTGCTCTAGAACACACTCTTCTGTGTTAGATTACAGAAACGGCTTCGCTCTTGAGGAAATCTCTCCAAGTGGTAAAGAAACAAGCCTGGAGCAGAGAGTTAAACGACAAGTTTATTTCTTAATGGCCGAACTGTAGATAACGTTCTTCCCTTTGGAAGGACAGATTAAAAGCCCAGTAGATTATAGATGCTTATTAATTATTTACACAAGTAACACTTACTATCCCTCTCTTATGTGATCTGAATCTTCTCCGGGTGCAATTAATTAGAAATGAGATCAAAGCTACATAGTCCTTTTGATGTCCTATTTATGTAACTTATTTCTGTCAGAAGAAAATAATCATAATGTCATGTGCCATGTGAATATATGCAAGTTCTGTCAAACATTGTTGTTTTGAATTTCTTAGCTTTTTCTCACAAAGGCTATATCCTGTGATGTGACATCTTGTCTATTCTCACTGCACCCTTTTATATATACAGACTTGGTGGTCTCTCTAACTCCGTACATCTTCTGGCTTATTTTTACTTCATTGACGTCACTTTTCTGGGCTTCACATTGTTCTCTTATTGCTCCTAGACCCTGAATCTTTTCTTGGGTGAAAAGTAGAGGATATGATGGCACCATTTGCTAATGTGCTTAAATTGTAATTCTAATGATTATTACTTATAATCACTGCCTATATCATGTCTTGGAATTTTGATAGGAATCAGGTTACACATTTTAAAAGGCTATTTAGACATATTGGATATTTGCAAAACCAGTTATTTCTAATTTACACAGTTGCCAGTTAATAACCTACCAAACGTTCTGAAAATCACCAGTTGTATAATAAGTTGTCAACAAAAATGTGCTCTTTTAGTACATGTGCATAAAATTGGTTTTTGGTCCAGTCTTGCCAAAAGATAGTTATAGCATTTGATTCAAGTTTCTTAAACTTTCTGAATTTCTGCTACATTCCTACAGATCAAATACTGTCTTCTTCTTGACCTGCTTTGACAGGTGCTTAGAAATTTTAAAAATAAAAAATCAAGGTAAGTTAAAAGGCAAAATCATAGGCATCATTATTTTAATTCCTCAGAATGATTTCAATTTGCTAATAGATCCAAAGATTTACAAGTATTAACAGAAGAGTTAACAGTAGATCACACCAATAATCACTGGGGAAAAAAATCTCCTGTTATTTTAAGGTTAAGGAAAATCATATAAATGCCTTTTTTCCCATCTTAAGGCATAGAAAAGAATATCTCAATATTAATAAGAAATAGGATTTAATAGGGAAAAGAAATATTTTCCTAAAATTATCACCAATTTTACTTTTGGCCTTTTTTCATTAAAAATCATGATACTTTTAAATCTTCATCAAATCGATTAAAAGTTAATATTGAAATGAGATTCTTCACGTAGAAGAAACTTTGAGGATAACATTAGTTAGGTTAGCAACAGGCTGGGTTGCTATAACAAAGAGACCCCACACACAGTAGTGTAAATAAGAGAGAAGTTTATTTGTCACACGCGTAACAGTTCAGAGAAGGTCAGACAGTCCAGCCTGGCAAGACAGCTGAGCTTATGAACTCATTCAGGGACCCATCGTTCTTCTATCTCATTGCTCAGCCATTTCTCAAACTCTTTGGTCTCAGGATTACTTTATCCTTTCAACAATCACTGAGGACCCCAAAGAACTTTTGTTTATACGTGTTCTACGTGTCAATATTTACCGTATTCAAAATGGAAACTGAGAAATGTTTAAAATATGTACTTAATTCTTTTAACAATAACATTCTATTAGTCTCCTATTTCTGCTGTAACGAATAACCACGCACCGAGGGGCTCAAAACAGTACAACATCATTGACTTACAGTTCTGAAAGTCAGAAATCTAAAATCAAGGTGTTAGCTGGGCTGTGTTCCTTCTGGAGGCTTCAGCGGGGAATCCTATTGCTTGCCTTTCTCAGCTGCCAGGAGTTGCCTGCACTGCTTGGATTGTGACCTCGCCCTCAAAGCCCATCGCTCCATCTCCAGCTCCTTCATTGCTTCCCCTGTTTCTGCCTCTGACACTCCTATCTCCCTCTAGTGTGGATCCTAGGGGTTCCACAGTGCCCACGCATATGATCCCGGATACCCGCCCATCCCAAAACCCTTAGCTTAATCACATCTGCAAAGTCTCTTTTGCCATATAAAGCAAGATATTTATAAGTTCCAACTATTAGGATGTGGACATTTGGGGGGGGGGCATTATTCAGCCTACCAACAACATTAAGAAAGCCATTAATGTTTACATGAATAAAAGAGGCTTTTGTGAAAAAAAAAAATACCCAAGGTTTAGTGAGAAGAGCCACATTGTTTTACATTTACGAATCTCTTCCATGACTATTAATAAAAGACAGCTGGATTCTCATCAGTCAAAAGATGGCTGTTTCTGGGCTGGGGGCAGTGGCTCACGCCTGTAATCCTAGCACTCTGGGAGGCTAAGGCAGGAGGATCTCTTGCTCAGCAGTTCAAGGCCAGCCTGAGAAACAGTGAGACCCCCCATCTCTACTAAAAATAGAAAAATTAGGCAGGCTTTGTGGTGCGCGCCTACAGTTCCAGCTACTTGGGAGGCTGAGGCAGGAGGATCAATTGAACCCAGAAATTTGAGGTTGCTGTGAGCTAGGCTGACTCAATGTCACTCTAACCCAGCTGACAGAATCAGACTCTGTTTCAAAAAAACAAAAACAATAAAAACCTGTATCTGCATTCAACCTGTCCTGATGTGTTATTTTGGTTGAAGTATATGAAGAATATTCATCCTCACATGGTCACATACTTGTAAAAAGGAGGAGCATAATATATAAAAGACTTCTCAGATAATTGTGGATATGCTTGTTTAATACTACACCAAAAACTTAACAAGTGGTAGATTTTTAAAGGTTGGTTAGAATATAAAATCTGAAATGATATCAATGAACTTTTCATATTCTGTCATAGGAAAATTCACTCACCGGTCTGTGTTGCAACTTGAATGAGTCTTTTCCACATGAATGACTTTGTAACATCATACATTCATCATTTGAAAAAGAAATGACTTACTAAATTGGGCATACTTTGGGATTTTAGAAAATTTATTATACGATGTTAGAAAAACATTAATATCAACATCAATCTCATCAAAAAAGTCTTTAAATACAGTATTGGGAAGCTATCAAACTCATAGAGACAGACACAAGTTTTCCAACTCTAAATTTCCTTTTTAGAGCTTGAATTTTATCTCCAGCAACAAACACTGTCAGTTATTGTCCTTGAAGCAACAGGCTTGCTTCGTTCATGTCCAAGAAAATGTCTGCCAAGACCTCATGTCTGGATAACCATAGTTTGTCTGTCAGTTGTATTTTTCAAGTAAAATGATGTTACATAAAAAAAAAAAAAAAAAGAATGATTTGGTTCTCAGCTCCAACAGTTGCACTTGAGCTTCTCTTCAACACAATATACTTCATGCACAAGTGTTTCATGCATATTTCTCATTTCCTTGCATATACTATTAAAAGCTGTGTACTCAAGATTCCAGGTTTAATAACATTGATAGTTTTTACAGCTTCATCAAAGATATTTTCAGGTGCAACTTGCATTTGCCTTCTGTGAGTGTGTGGCAGTGAAGAATTTAAGGACCACTTGGTGCCACCACCTTGACGCAAGGTGCCAGGCCATTTTATCCACCACTGCTTTGGTCCCATCAGCACAAATGTCAACTCAGTGAAAAAGGCAAATAACATCTTAGTATGATTATTGAAATAGTTTTAGAAATTCAACCCCCTGAAAGTGTCTCAGGAATCCCTGGGGATCCAGGGAGGGCAAATTGAGAACTGATGCCTTAGGGCATTATCCTTGCCTACCTCTTTGAATCAATGCCATGTCCACGGTGCAGCTTTCAGGAAGAGAGACCAGCTGGGCATGGGGGTGCACATAGTCCCAGCTACTGAGCGGGCTGGGGTGGGAGGATCTCCAGAGCCCAGGAGTTAGAGGCTGCAGTGAGCTGTAATGACACCAATTTCTTTATGGTCAAGTGATACAGCAGTTATGCCCAGTACTTCCACTCACAGCCCTGTAAGGGGAATATAGTCACATGACCAACCCTAGCTTCCAGGGTGATGGGAAATGTGGTCCCCAGCTAAGCAGCCCTGTGTTTAGCTAGCCTGCATTACTATTAATACTAACAAAGGGGAGAACACATTTTTGGGCAACAAGGAACTTTCCCCTACACTAATTCCATCAAATAGAATTAATTTAAGTTGCCATTTAATTAGCATCTTACATATTTATATTAGCATGTGTATATCTTTAAAAGGACCATAGGTTATCAATGCAATTCATTTTAGGAGTTGAGTTCTGCTGACAAACACCCATTAAAATGGTGCAGATATGAAGTTGCAAGTATTAATATTCATCAAGTTGGGGCATCCTTAAAGCTAGGACCAGCTGTGAGCTCAGAGTGGTTCTGAGGTAGGGACAAAAGAATGAAAGCAGCAGATTACATATTTCTGAGACAGAACTAAACTGAAATAAACATCTGGATAATTTTAAAGAAAAAATAAAAACTCAATATATTTCTACCTTATCCTCTCCCCTCATTCAAGACAGGAGCCTTCACAGTAGTGGAAGCAGCCTGGGCCATCACGCAGGAGAAAAGGCTCAGTCCTTTTCTCAGGTTCCTCATTTGTAAATGGTAATAAGTAAGACCCACCTCATAACAGTGCTATGATAGACTAAATGAGATAAACTGGGAGATACACTTTCCATGGCTGCTTACCAAAGGCAAAAACAAGACTCATGCAAATCACTTGGCAAATAAGTGATTTTTCTGGTTAGGTACCAAAGTGAGCTCAGTTGAATTATCTCTGGTGTTCTAGTTCTAACATTACCATTTAATGATTAAAGTCAATGCACAATAGGAGTTAGCCTCTCAAATATCCCTAAATCATTAGGTGAACAATAAGAGACTTCCCAGGGTCAAAATTTCCTATTCCATAGGGTGGATGACATCCTTGATTTTTCTGAACCCTGTGCTTTTGTAGACATGTTTTAATAGCCTCTCCCCATCTAGGTGAATGGCTCTCTTTTAGGTCATATCAGTTAACCCACCCAGAAATCTCTCCACCATGGCCTGGGGGCTAAAAGTCAAGGGGTAGCCAGTTAAGAAAGGACCAGATAAGATGGGCTCCAGCCAAGGGCTCCCTGATGTAATCTGTTCTCTGAGAAGGTAAAAGCTGGTGTTCCTCAGCCAGTGACATAGCAATCTCTGCTGCCAGAGAGGTGGCCTGGGACAACCTTCCTTAACAGATCCTTATCAACTCCCCAGGCAGGCTCTCTGCTTTTTGTTCCTGTAAACAGAGGAAGTCTCTAGCCCCTGTTCAATCATTGCCAAACTCTGGGAACCTTGGGGACAAAGATAAATTTCATCTCCATTACACGGTTCGTCTTTGGATTGATCAGCGAGTGACTGAACACTTTGATTACGGAAGAGAAATAGGGCTTTTAATGAACTTGGATGCAGGGATTGGAGGCCATTTCCCATGAGGTCTGCCTAGGGCATAGAGGAAGGCCTGTCCTCTCGCTGGTGCAGGGAGAACCAGGGAAGGCACTTCTGAACCCAGAGCCCACAGCCGGCCTCGGCACACCACCACACATCAGAAGGAAATGGAGCGCGGGAGACAGAGCGCTAACCAGACCACTACACTGCAGAAACAAATGTGGTTAGCCTGGTGCAGCCCCGGCGGTCTTCAGGACCAACCAGCAGACCATAGCACTGTGTCCATCGCACGGTGATTCACACTAATTGTTAGTAACAGAAAAAATCACTGCTTCCGGTGTGTTAAATTTTTTAAAACATCTGCACCAGCAACACAAAAGCTCAAAACTATTTTCTCTTCCTAAAAAGAAAAGAACTTAAATGTACAAGAGAGTGGACAATGGCTCTCTCTCCTGGCTTGCATGTGATGAGATGGAATGGGACACTAACTACATACAAATGCCAACATACAAATGCAGCTCCTTTTTGGGGCCCCCTTCCTGGATGCCCTAGTGCCATCTGTCTGCATGATTGGAGGTCCCAGTCAGGGCTGTGGCCACACCAGCCACGCACATATGCAGGAAGTTTGCAGATGCAGCCACTACCACCAGCCACTGCTAAGAACACCACAGGAATCCACTTGTGCTGGCAGCTGGGCATACTCGGGATTGTTGAAGTAATAGGGCAACAACGGGATATTGAACACCACTTTGTCACTGAACCTTTCCTCCTTTCTTAAAAATGTGGAAGTATGCCAACAATAACCAAAGTCTAGCTTATTATAGTCCAAGTCACTTGTGCAATAATATCTATTCATTATTCCATAATTCAGTGAATAAAAATAAACAGATTATGAAATCAACATTTATAAAAGCAGAAATGGGAAGTCAGAGCACATTAGAAAGTATGAATAACTTAGAAGTGGTTACTACTTCTTATAATTTTCCACTAAGTTTTAAGGGAGAGTCATTTTTCGTATTAATTACAGACCTCAAGGTTGATTTCTCTTGTTCCAATATCACCCTTTCTCGCTCTACTTTATTTAGAGAATACATCCAGCCTGTTTTAAAACACTGCAACAAAATGTAGGACCCTCCCCCTCTGCCTGGGCTGAAAGTTTGAAATTTTCAAACTTTTTTTTCTATCGTTTGTTTTAAAAAGAACACTCGTTCAAGTAATAAACTAAAGACAAGATTCAAAAACAATTCTAAACCTACTAGGCAAACATTGATGTACAGCAATTATCTTTGGGTTTTTTTCCCCCACTAAACAGTTATAGTCTCTGGAAATGTGAATCCTACAATTTCTTTCCATTCTCCTGACAGGTGTTCATTTCTCTGATTAGAGATCAGGATGTTTATTTTGTTCAGCCCATTGCTGTGAAATTATTGGTACTCAGAAGCTTATTATTCATGACTCACGCAGAGAGAGTGGCGAGAAAGTATTTTATTTTTACCATACCTGAATGGAAACCACATAGTTTAAATGAAATTTTGATCATTTAAACTGCGTGATTAAGCCAACATGTAATTATTTTAGATTTCAAAACTTACTTCTTTTCTTTTGGAATATATAACAATCCGCAACTACCCTATGAAAATTGTGGAGTAGTTGAAATGACAGTCGAACATCTTGCTTTCTATAAACAAGCTGGGAGTCAAGTGGCTCCATACTCCTTATTGAGGGCTCCACCAAGTTCAAATCCATAGACTTCCCTCCTGTTACACCTCCACTTTGAACATAGTAAGCACTCAGTTAATGCTGGTCATTACTGTCATAATAAATATGATTAAGATTAAAATACTAACACCATCCCATTTCTCCAAGGCCCAAAGCTGGGAAATTTGCTAATCTCATAGTCAAAATCCAGGCTAACATGTCAGTGGGTGTTATCAGGATCAACAGTTTGTCCCATATTCCTATTCTTATTAAAGTAGACCCTGTTATATCTATACTGTCCTACACTTAAACAGTTGTAATTTCAAGTTCAAATTGGCCTGCATGTAGAAGTTGCACCTTGGCAAATGTTCCAGATGTCAGGAAAAAATCAGAAAGGACAAATGTTAGCAATCCACTATGATCTTTAGGTTTTGTGCAACATTTAGAAGCCCTCTGTTTCGTAGGTGTGTACAATGCCTGTCTCAAAGTGTTACTCAACTCATAAGAGATAAAACTTACATCCCTTTACTTTCCGTGGCCTAGAATGTATGACTACTACTTGGTTTATATTCTCTACGTGATGATAAATATTACCCTAGGATAATGTTTGTCTCCCAGGCAGAATACATCAAACATTTTTAATCTCTTTCTTTGACACACACCATAGACCTCATGAATAATTAAGTAATGATTCACAATTGGCCAGTTTTTCTTCACTCTTTGTAGACTTCAAAGGACTTTTGGACAGGTAGAAGGTGAGGCTGGTGATAAAGATCAACCAAAATTATTTTATTACTCTTTTGCTAAGGAGAAATTCATTCTTTAGCCATGATGACATAAAGAGGTCTTCAGCTTCAAAGCTTTAAAGTCTTTAACAAATCCTTGCTCACTTCAACCCATAATTCTAAATTCCACCTGTATCTGCTCACTCATCTCGGTCAAAGTCTGTGTGCAGTTACCTAAATCCATACCCCTCACGAACCAAGGCTGAATTCTCCTGAGCAATGCTGTGCAAGTGAAGACCAGATTTTCCAAGGTCAAAACACACAGTTTACATAGCAGCAGTACAGTGTTCAAGTGCATGACAAAATTGGGTCAATTCAGTTTATGATAAAATCTGCAGTTCATGCTCTTTACTAACTATTTTGTTTAATGGCTTGGTTTCTAATAGCAAAAACCTAAGTGAAAACAATCATTAGAACAAGTCCTCAGCATATCAATTCACTCTTATTACAAAAAAAAAAATGCAAATGTTAAGTGGAGCACTGAATAGAATCCAATTACAGTGGCTACTAAAACAAAACCTACTCCAGAAATAAATGCATTGCAATTACTCATTTAATATTAATTATGACATATTTGACCTTCAATAGGTCACGCTCAGTGTTTAATTATTTTGTGAGACTCTTAGATCAGATTTTACTTCCCTTGTTTGCTTACTTTAATCATTGTTCTTAATAAAAGAAGCATTCGGCTGCCATGAATGGGATTAAATTAACTCCCCCACAAATCCATGTTGGCCTCAGGTGCCTGGGTCACACTTTGGTAGGGATCCTACAGGGACTGACAGTGGCACCTGGTTGCCATGAAACCGTTCTTGGACTGGGGCAGAGCACAGCACATAACCTGGCATCTTCTTAGACAAGTTTACGGTTGGCACAGGCATCAGTGCATATGTCCTTTATGAGTAGACTATTAGTACCTTCCCTCTAGGATTGTCAGGCAGATTAAATAAATTCATTCATATAAAGTGCTTAGCACAATTCCTGCTACCTGGAAAGCATTCAACACTGTTAGCTGTTATTTGGTTAATGTTGTTGTTATTGCCTCAATCCATAGAAGGACAATTAGGGAAGCGAATCTCTATATATCTCTGGGACTTGCTGACATTAAGGCGCTGTATGGTATGGGCACAGCCAAGGGGGATGCACTTAAATATGACACAATATTTTCACAGTCAGCTTCATGTAGAGACCTCAAAGAAAGCCTTTTCTTAGTAATACACAATATGTGATGAATGTTAAATGTTGAATATATGAATAAAGGCAGTACATATAGAGGTCACTGTCAAATTCAAAGCAAAGTCTTTTCTATTCAACCAAGAAAAAGTATTCTAGTTCTGGTGTTGTTTTAGTTCTGAATGTATATTTGGCCAAAGCTGATAGAGAAAGTTGTAGAGAAGGAAAGCTGGAGAGAAAGAAAAAATGTAAATTTAGGGAAGGAGGAACTCACAGAGTTTGCAGAGATACTTTTTGTTATGTTGATAGAACAAGGCTGGGCATTCCAATTCCAGCACTATTCATCCTGCATTTTCAAGAAAATCACTTCTAAATTCTAACTTCAATTCCACTGTTTCCTCAAAATAATTCAGCTCATCAAATCATGTATTCCAGGGTTTCCTAAATCTATGTTCAGTCATTCCATTAGTCAGGAGATTCTGTTTCCCCACCCCTCATAGCCACCACCCCAACACAGAATGCTTTTCCATGCCGGCCCGCTAGTGCCTAATGTGCTGTCCGCAGATGGCAGCACCTTCCGTTTCACAACAGAACTTCATGCCTGATGCCTGAGTGCCTCAGCACCCTTTTGATTTTAAACTTCAAATTAGGTTATGCATTGCTGAGTCCAGAGTGTTTCCATGAAGCAATGCGTAATCACAGTGGAGAGCACCCCCAGTCCGAGGGGTGGTGGAATGGGATTCTGTACCACAGCAGGGGTAATGGGTGAATAAAATAATAACAACAATAATGATAAAGGGTAGAGGTCCAAAGACAAGTAAGTTTGTGGCCTTCAAAATTGTTCAAATATCAGACCTAGAAAAAAGTGCTCTTTGGATAGGAACGAGAAGGCAGTTGCAGCGTAAAACTAAGTGACCATTATTCCTTATAAGGCTTGAATTCGATTTTTATGTAATATAGAGAGTTTTATTTAGTATTCTATTCTCTAAGGGACAAAATGGATGGAAGAAGCACCAGTTCCATGAATTCTCTGCAGGGAGAGTTGTGTCTTGTTGGTAATCAGGCCCCAAGAGTCAACGAAAATGACGAATTCTGAACCCCTTTCCTTAAACTGGGCCCCTGAGCCAAACCCACGACCTCCCCTCCACAGGTGATTAATGGAGAGTGAGGAAGAGATTCTCTCCCCGCCCAGTCAAGTATAAACTCAGGCTTGGAAAGGACAAGTGTGGCTTGTTGCAGCTTGTTCTTACAGAATCAGTTAGTAAGAACAAAGGATTTACCTAAGTGTCTTTTTTTTCCCTTCACTGCACTAAATTCCCCATTAACTACAGCAAACTGCATTTAGCCACCCACAAATGTTGAAATCATTTGGTAGATAGTCCAGTGCTACCATGTATGCCAGGAGGAGGTTCTTTTACTAATATGTTTTAAAGTCCCAGTTAATATGAATGCAATGTCCAATTAATATTTCCGTATAAGGCCCCCAAATATATTTGGTTTCTAATATCTTTGGAAGTTCTTCAGAGCTAGTTTCTTCCACTCCCGTAAAAATGTGATAGCAGTGTATTGTTGGGCAAAAAAAAAAAAAGTGCATCTACATGTAAATAAGTAATAGTCAAACCACAGTTGTTTGTGTGTCACTTCCTTGAAACAAGAAGATAAACCATACACGTCTAGAACACCCGTGCAGCGAAGAAGAGCAATCCCCAAGCTACAGAGTGTGTGAGATGAGGAAGAACTGGAAAGTGAATGCCCCCAACCCGGGGAGTCCCGCTGGAGGGATGTGAAGCATGTGGCGTGGAGGAAAGGCCAAGTGCAGAGTGCAGGGCCATAACCCACAGGGAGTGTGTGGTTGAGCAACAAATTGCATCAGCTTCAGGAGCACTACCGGTTACACTCAAATCTCTGAGCTCAACAAGATCTGTCAGGTGGCTGTTATGTCTCCAGTTTTACACATGAACGAACTGAAGCTCAGGCGAAGGCATGATTGACCTAAAGCCACGTGGCTAGGCAGTACCTACTGGAAAAGAGATTTGAACTTAGGCCAGACTGGCTGGACCGTCCTGCCCATTCCATACCACATTATTGGAGGCTTGGAGACTTGGCTGCTCTGATGTTGACATTGTCTGACTTTTAGGTTGCAAATATTCCATTCATATATTTATCACCCCATATTTTATGATATTCATCAAGCTTAGTAAACCTGTGCATGGGTTGGGGAGAAAGGTTTCTTTTAAAAGGATGCTGTAAATTAAAACAATACAGTGCTTATCTGGTTGTTGCTTGTTGACTATAAAAAAGATCCTCACTGACTTGCAAATTTGATACCATGTTCTAGAAACAATATGGAAACATGATAATGACTTTTTGGTTTTCCACATTGTTGTCTTTATTCCTAGGCCTAACTGTTCTTCCAGAATTGCATTAGTTGAAGGTCAAGGTCATGATAACAGGCCAACCGTAGGAATGTCTTCTGTGACACATGAATGAAGTCAGTTGTGGCCTCTTAGCACTCTTCTCCCAGTGGCTCCAAGTACAGAGCTGGACTGGACAGGAAGGCCACCAAAGGATCACTAGGTTCTTCAAATGAGGAAGCAGCAAGACTCCTTGCTATGCACTGAGCTTTCAGAGCCTCAGAGACTGGATTCGAGAATTCAAACCTTAGCAATGCAGCCCCCCTCCCTTTTTTTAAAGAAAAGAACAGTTTGCCCATCTGTTGGCCTCATGAGCAGGCAGCTGCACTAGGGCCTGTGTATCAACATTCTTAATGTCGGGGGCTTGTAAAATTTTGCTTTTGTGACAAGAAGTCTTCAAGGCCATAATTAACAGACTTGGGAATTTCAACTCAAATATTATAACTTCTTTAAAACTATACCCATCTGCTAGCCTTATGTCCTCAATTGAGCTTGAGTCCTGAAGGCAGCATGCAAAAAAATTACAAAACCTAATTTTTATTTCAATAAGTTTTTTTAGGGGAGGAAGAAATGCCAATGGGGTTAGCAAGGAAGGAGAAGTAACCATCGCCCATCATTTACAAAGGAAGTAAGAGGAACTGCTAAAATTGGATTTCTATGCTGTTTTTTTAAATTTTTCCCAGAAGAAGTAGTTTTATAGGTTTGGTGAGTACTGGTTTAGGGTCACAGAATTGGCAAAGCTTCTGCTCATTGTTGTCCACTTCTTCCTTTTCTGCCCCTCCACCCCATTCCAGCCTCTCTCAAATTTGAAAAGCAACTTTCTTTTCCTTACATAATAATGTGGGTAAGCCTCACCCTAACACTTCTTGTGGCCAAAGTGGGAGAAAGTTCCAATAAAATGTCAGAAGTATAGAATCTAGCCATGTTTTATAGGTATCTTTCTGGTCTTTTTTTTTTCTGTGACTGTATGTGTATCTAATTTTTTCCCCCAAATTGAGATCAACACCAGAAGCATTTATGGAGCACTTATGCCCGGGACAAATGATATAAAGGGGACTAGGACATGGCCTTTGCTCTCATGACAAACCACGTAGGTCAAACAGACCATTTTAATCCAGGTGACGATGCTCCGTGACAAGGGCCCAGAGTGCCACTCACGAATGCGCTCCTGAGCCCAGGACAAACAAGGCAGACAAGGCTTCCTAGAAGAGGTGTCACCTGTCCTGGAGGATGAGGGGTTGGTCAGGTAACAAATGATGAAGAGGTCACTCCGGGTCAAAGGAACAGGCTGATCACATGGTAACAGCTTATCACTAACTGTTCAGAATTGCTGCAACATGAAATGCCCATGGCTTTGGGATGAAGAAAGAGGCCAGGGTATGGAGGGCCTAGGAAGTGTGCTAAAGAGCTTAGATTTTATCCTTTAGAAAACAGAAACATTTCAATATGGCACTAAGTTGGCATTTTGAGAGATGATGCTGGAAGGAGTGTGATTCGGATTTGAGATACAAGACACCACTGTCTGGGAGAACTTCAAGAGGTTGGAATTAGTCCAGTGGGGCAGCAAACCAAAAAGAGGGAGAGAAATCCAAACTCTAGGGTGGTTAAGTTGAGTGGACGTGGTGATTATCGCTTGCATTTAGAAGTTGCAGGAGAAAGAGTTACCTGGATTGCCACGGAAATGAGGTGATAATTATCTCATTCATTTAAACAAGCCGGGAAGTGGAGCTCTGGCCTGTTGCAACAGGTGAGGCAGAAGCTGAGTTCAGTTCTCTGCACTTCATATTGAAGATACAATGTAATGTTTACGTGGCCAGCAGAGATGCAGCTTAAGTTCAGACAGAGGTTGAGGGGTAGAATTTATCTGCATGTGGGAGAAAACCATGGCAGCGGATGAACTGCACTGAAGAGAGTGTACAAAGTGAGAAGAGTCCCAAGCAATGAAACTTTAGGCTTTGTGCTTCAGGGGCCCCCAAAGTGCCACACTTTGTGGTCAACAGGTTGAAGGGTCTCACTAAACACCCGTTTAGTCATAAATCGAGATGTACCTACGCTCCCAAGTGCAAGAGATAATTTATGAGTCAACCTTTTCTGAAAAGGTTATTCCCAGTGTGTTGACTGACTGGATGAATCATTCATTTATTCAACAAATCTTTACAAAGCACTGTTAAGCCCGCAACAGTTCAAGACCCTGTGGGTGATGGCAGGAGTGTAACGGCTGTTAAAACATGGAAATACTGTTCTGCCACCACAGCGGCTCTCAACTAGGGTGATTTTGCTTTGCAGGAGATATTTGAAGATATCCGGAGACATTTTTTGGTTGTCATGACTGAGGGGGAAGTGATAAGGGCACCTAGTGGGGAAAAGCAGAGATATTGCTAAACATCCTGCATTGGGACAGCCCCCAACAACAAGGGCTTATCACTTCCCAAAACGTCAGTAGTGCCAAGGTTGAGAAACCCTGGTATATAGTCCAGATTAGAGCCCCATGGGAGCTTCCCCATCCCTCCTCAGCCTCCCCTCCATCCATCCCCTCCCACCTTCTCAGTATCCAGCAACTCAAATGTTAATGTCCGCCCCAACGGGTCCCTCTGGACTTTGTTCAGCTTTATGGCCAGAGTCTGTTCTGATTGGTTGGTGCCCGAGCCTTATTGGTTGTTAAATATTTGAAATATTTGATAAATATTTATAAAAAATGATCTCTCTCTTTAATTAGCCCATCTGAATCATCTCAGTGAAGATTTTGACTGAAAGAACTTCCTTTAAGAAAGATAAAACCGTCTACTAAATAATATGTGTCACTAGAGAAATGAAGATTTGACACAGTGAGCTCTTTGCGAGGAGTTGGGAAAATACAAATTAGTGATACATGATAGTACAAGACAAAGATAATAACATGATTATTGCTAACATAAAGGAAAATCTGGAAAAACTCCAAGAAATTTAAAATGCAATGACCTGTATATAAATAGTTTATGCAAAAGCGTATGAAGGTTTAAAGATCGAAATAATTCTCAAAAAGATATTTTCAATATAGCAGGTGATAATAGGAAGGAAACTTTTCTTAAATAGTTGAGTCAATAATTTTCCACCCTTAAACTTCTATATAAATTGTATTAAATGTGAGATAGTAATACTATTCTATTTGGATAAACTATATAACATTTCAAAACCTTTAACACAAACACTTTCAAAAATGAAATGTCTCAAAGAAATGGCAAAAGAAATCTGTTTTGAATATGTTGTTTCTTTCAGAACATCTTCATGTATTGACATGGTTAGTTACTGAAGATAAATATAAAATACTAATCAGCCACCTACAGTGTTGCTTTCTGTTTGATGCTACTGGGAATTTGACAACTGAATTATGCTTATTAAAATGCACTGTAAATTAGAAAAACAGTTTGGTAAAGGCTTATAATTTTCCTGGTCATACAATGTGAGGCAGAGTAGCATGCCTGTTAATTTAACAGCCTCCAAACTTCTCCATTTCACAAAAGCGTTCAGATCTAAATAGGCAGCATTAGTGTGAAAGAAGTTTTCCCTAAGGATATCTATTTAGCCAGAAATGTTGGCATTATAACTATAAACTGCTCAAAAAACATGGAAGTGTGAGTTACTGCCAAAGTATGCTTTTATTTCTCTTGTTACTTGTACAAGCAACCATTCTTCTTAGCAAGAAGACACTATCACACCAAAAAGTGAGGTTTTGTCCATCTTCCACGTGAGATTTAAGTCAATGTTTACATGAAAGAATCTTTCAATAACTGATATAAAAATTAAATGAGAACATAATTGAAGTGGTTTAAAAAGTATAAAGTGAGAAACAAATATCATCAGTCTTATTATCACTGAGGAAATTGAATCTTAAGAAAACCCAGGGTCTGGTTGGGCACAAGAAAAGCCACAAAGAACCATGTATTTATTGCCCTTATTATAGCAAAACCATTTATTGTCACCTGAAATCTCACCTGCTGAAATGGCCTTAAGCTTGTCTACTTTTTTTCTAAAGGAACATAATTTCATGTTAGCTTTAATTCAATGTTTACTCACTAAATACCTGTATTATATTTAAAGTTCTGTGTTATGCACCACATGTAGTTTGGCATTTTGAACTTTCTCATGAGTGCCAAGATGTTGATTATAGGGTCAAAATGCATTGTGTGTGGTCCTAACAGGGAAATGGCCTTGGAAATCAGGTATGTAACAGGCTCTGTCCCAGGGCACATAGATGGGAACTGACTCTAATCCCATCCAGGTAGTTCATGAACCAAACTAAAGATTCAGATTCACTTGGAACAAAGGGGTCCATAGTGAGTGTTCACTAAATATTTGTTAGATGAATGAACTTGACCTTTTAAAATGTATAGATCTTTCATTTTTCTTATAAGACATCTCAGACTTAAGACATGTTATTTATTCATTCAATTCCCTTGAAATTTCAGAAGACTGACTTACACACTTGCACATATACATACACACACATTCATTTGGAAAGGAATCTATGAATATTTTGTAGAAATGCTCTTATATTCTACAAACAATTCCACTGAGATGCAAAATTTTCATAACATTTAGAGAAACCAAACTTTTCAAATGTCTCATAGTTTCAACACACTTCAAAAATTCTTTGAGCCTCAACTACTTATGAACACGACAGTATACATGAAGAGTCAATGGCTTCATAGTTCTATAAGAATGAAAATTGGGCCACACCTAAACTTTCACTGTTCATCATCTATTGAGAATCTACTTCATCAGATGCTCATTCTCTCTAATTCTCAGTTTCTGCATCTGCCAAGTGTGAATAAGAAAGTTACTTACATCATAAAAATTGTTGTGAAAGTATATGTAAATGAGTGAGTACATTCTTATTCACAGACTAATAGAATATTAAGGCTGGGAGGACTTCCAACATCTATACCTTCTTCTGTTTAGAAATGAGAAAATGAAGCCCCAGAGAGAGTAACTGGAAGAAAGTCACACAGCTTGTCAGTGGAAGATCTGAAATCAAAACCTGGGTCTGAGGACACCCAGCTCAGTGCTATTTCCATAGTGTCATGCCAGGGTACAAACTAAACTAACTTTGAATTATTAATAGTAAATTTTGTGTCATAAAACAACCCCATAAAGTTCTACCCTCGAGCTAGCCACTCATCAAAAAAACTTTATCTTATTTTGGACTGTAACGCAAGCCCTCAACAGTGACTAATTTGATTTACTTTCTGGATTAGTTACTACAGATGCTTTTTAAAATGTTTTTCCACAGGCTTTCTCATGGAAACAGAGCTAAATATTAACACTCATTAATCTTTTTCTTAAATCTGAGGAGGAATTTTAATAGAACTGCGAGCTGTAACCAAGCAGGTTCTCTAGCATCCTGAATTCCTCTGCATTGCCTGCCCATGGTAGAGGCTTCGAGCTCTTAAGAATAATATCCTGGGAGACTGGGCAGGGATGGGGTGAATGGGGGAGCAAGGGCAGGGGTGTGGAGATTCTGGAGAGAGGGGGTGCGGGGGCAGGGGTGGTACCAGCTTCTCTGCACCCACCTCTCCTTCGTTCCAAGGTCCTCTCTACCTAGATGATTCCCAAAGCTGCCTGATTCATCAGAACCAACTGGGGAGCTTGTTTTGTTGGCTTAAAAAAAGAACTTGTTCATGTATTTTAATTTTTTAACCTTTTATTATGGACATTTTCAAACACACATAAAATTAGAGAGGGTACAGTATAATGAATGCCGTGTGTCCTCACCCAGCTTCAATGAACAAATTAGCAACATTTTGTCCTTTATTTTCTCATTTATTCCAACATTTTCTCATTTATTCCTCCCCGCTTTTTGGCCCTTTTCTGGATTTTTAAAAGATAATCCCAGTCATCACATCATTTTGTTCATAGATTCTTCAGTATGTTCATCATATCACTTTATCCATAAATTCTTCAGTTTGTACATCTAACAGATAAAGACTCTAAAAAGACACATGATCACAATGTCATTATCACACTTGCCAAAATCAGCAACAAATCCTTAACATCTAACATTCAATTTGTGTTCAATTTTCCCAAATTTTCTTCAAAATGTATTTTAAAATTGGTTTGTTTAAATCAAAATCCTAACAAGGTTCTAAAACTGTGATCGTTTTATGTTTTCCAAGTCTCTTTAAATATTTACTTTCTCTCCTAAGTCCACGTTGATTTTATCCTATGCAGCTGTTTGTTGAAAAATGGGTTATTTTGTCTTTTAATATTTCCATTATTCTGGATTTGGCAGATTGCATCCTCAGGGTATCAATTAATACGTTCCTCTATCCCTCATATTTCCTATAAGCTGATAGATCAAAATGCTTAATTAGATTCAGGTTCAAATTTCAAGCACTAATGATTTATAGAAGGCACTTAGTATCTGGCTGTCTATTTTACTTTTAGTGACAAGATTTGTCAGTGAGCTCAGGTATTGTCAGACTTCTCCACCCATTGTAGTTTTCTCCTTAACCTTTTCCCTGATGGTTTAAAGAGATTTTGATTATTTACGCCTAGATCCATTATTTTATTAAAGCTTGCAAAATGAACATTCTTCAATTCTATCAGTCCTTCTGCACTTACAAGCTGGAATTCTATTAAAAGGAAAGAATTTTGCTCTTCAACTACTTGGTTATCCAAAAGGAAAATTAGTATAAAGAAGGCAAGATAAATGCCTTTTTTCCCCTAAAGTTTCATTTTCTATTAATTTTTTAGAATATCACTATTATCTCATGAATTTTTGTTTTACATATTTGATGTGTTGCAATCCACTCTACTCATTCTCTTTGCTGCTAAAATTATCCTATTTTTGGCCAACAGGAGTCCTCAAGTTGGCACTTGTGTCCTTTTGACAAGACCTGAGTTTGGCAACCTTGTTTCTTTTTGGCACAATAAGATGACCCAGAGTAGTGTTATATATTGTCTGCACTGCAAACTTGGTGTACCAGCCCCTGTCTGTGTGCCTCGCTGGATTTGCTTGGCCGTAGTTTTTTTGCTCAGTGCTATTGAAGACCCACAAAGAAGGCCAGCTGGCACCACCCACAGCCACAGGATGGCTTTGGTTAAGAAAGGCTCATTAGGTTTCATCACCCCTTCTCAGTGGAGGCCAAGCATCATAGCACACTCCTACTTGGCCGATCGGGCTCATGGTAGCAGCTGCTTCCAGTCCTCTAAGTCACTCCCAGCATGACCTATAGCACCTCATTTCATGCCTCAGACTGCACGTCCCTGTCCTCCCCCTGGAGTTTGTAGGGCATCGCTGAAGCGCACCTGCGCACCTGGCTAGCCTCGAGGCTGCAGGTTGCAGACAGGGCTGCCATCGCTTGCACCTGCTCCCCGGTTTACCCGCAGACTGTGGCTCTGTTACTCAGGCTGCCTGAAGGGCCTCAGAAAGAGAACCAGGAAGTGAGGCAAACTTTGCCCCTATAAGAGAATGGAGAAGGGGAGGAGTTGGCAAATTCTTTGCCCTGTCTTTTTGTTGACATTGTTCCAGGATGCAATGGTTCCATATGACCTGTCAGATAATATCCCCGCTGACCAGGCAGCCAGCTATGTTTCTAGGAGGATTGTAGCTAGTTGGTGATGTGCTCTGTTATATCTGCTTCCCTCCTTCTCTGCCACTTTCCCCTTGTATCCTCATTTTTGCTTCTCTGGGGCTACACCATACACACACACACACACACACACACACACACACACACACCTAATAAGTTAGCATATAACTTTTAATGATAAAATATATTAACATTTCAATAAATGGATACAACACATTAATTGTCAGTTAAGAGCACACAGGTATCTTTAAAGAAAACCTGTAAAAACATTATTATTACAACAATTTCAGTTTGAAGGACATAAGCTGACAAAATAATGCTCTCCTAAGCTTTGTACTTTCACACCCTACACCTTGACTGGAAGAGTTAATTACCACTAGCACACTCTTGATAGAAGGCTTCCATACCAGGGAACACAGACACTCTTGGCATAGTGACAAGGACATCTTTTATATACACCTACTCCTAAATAAAACTGAAAATCCAGGGCTCAGTAGGGTAACTCTATAATTGGGTTGCTCCTTTTTTAACCGATTCACCTAAGTTTACAACACATGCATAAATCATTTTATAGATAATGCTATTATTTTTTATATTTCTTGGTTTGCTTTGTTTTCAGCATCTGCTTATTTTTTCCTACAGTCGATAAAATGGGGAGCAGCTGGTGTATGGCAACTGAGAAGAGGAGGTTGGGGGTTGTGGTTCCTTGGAGTTAACAGTAACTGTTTAAAAATAAAGACTTTCTGCTTTATATTTGGGAAATTCAGATTTAGGAGGATCTGACGTGGGGCCTGGAAAACTGCACTTTGCAAAAATCTCTCCAGATTATTCTCCTGTAGCATCAGGTTTTGAAAGCAACACTTGAGACGCTTGCCTTCCTCCTGAACGGACAGGAAGGAAGTGCATGAAGTTTTGAAATAATCACACCTACCCCAGTTATTCCCTTTTTTATCACTGAAGGGAAATTGGGCTTCATGTGTTAGCTCTCAAAGTGTATCCGAGCATTTTTACTGAAATTAAATCAAATGTTCCAACCAATTAAGTGAATAAGCATTCAAGACAAAAGGAAATAACTAGTATTGCATGCTTATTGTCACTACACAACTTGATATCTGTGTCTATGTTTGACATATAAGGCTGATCTGAAAATATTTTTGAGCCCCTTCTTTCTATGGTTTTGTTTTTTAATCTGCACGACTCTCAAAATCCCAACCTCACTCGTATGCCAGCACCTAAAGCTGCTGTACCTAATGAGTTGTCAGTAAAATATTAGTAAAGGAAGCACTTTTCTTTAAAAGATGTTTTACTGTGCTGTGAATGACTCCAGCCACACAGAAAAGCATACAGAATAGTACACCCAGCTATTCATCATCTAGCTTTGTCGGAGCTTGGCATATGTTCCTCATCTTTTTTTAAGAAACAAAATTTTATAGAGACAGGAGCTTCTGTGTTATTCTACTTACATTTTACTCATTTCACTACATATGTATTTATAAGTAATATTGAATAGTATTAGGTATTTTCTAAAATGCATGTAAGTTTTATTAAACTTATTATAATGTACTGTGTGCAGCCTTCTACATTGAGCTTTTTTCTCCCTCAACATTATGTTTAAGATTTATATATATATTGATATATATGGCCTTTGTTCATTCAATTTAACTACTATAATTTATTCCGCTGTCTGAATATTCCACATTGTATTTATTTATTCTTTTTTATGGACAGTTAGATCATTTTCAAATGTCACTATTTGATAGTGACATACATTAGTCAGCTTTTGCTGGAGTAACAAACAACCCCAAAATCTCAGAGGCTCACAACACAAAACATTTATTTTTCTCTTAATGGGACATTGGTTTGGGGATAGCCCAACTCACAAACTAGGGCATGAGAGAACAGAGAAAAGGAAGAGAAAAACAACAGGGGATTTCTACACCCTTTCTGAGCACTGTATATTCTCTTTCCTGTTCTCTAAGCCAGACTAAAGTGTTCTCCTGGAGCTCCCTCTGTCCTTACTTCTAGGCTAGCCAGAGACAGACAGTGGGGAAATAAAAAAGATATAAATTCACCACCAGTTCAGTGTGACTTGATTTCTGGTCCCCTGTGCTCTGCCTGCTACAGTTTTCTTCTCAAAGCTCTCAAATAGCTGCTCCATACGCTCTAGCTTGGCTTCACGGCTGCAGTTCAGTGGGAGAGACAGGGTGGAGTGAACTTGCTCCATCTTACTTGGAACCAGAATCTCTTTTATAAATTTTAAAAAGCTATCTTGTTGTTCATTGCATTGTATGGAGAAAACAGTCAACATTGTGCTCTGTGAACATTTATACGTGCTTGGAAAATATGCTTATTACTGTCTCTTTCTTGCATTTGCTTTTATAACAACACCAATCTCCTTTCAGCGGTGTGTTAGAACCAGCAACGACCAGCTCATCAGAGCTGACAGTGCACAGCTCTTCCCAACGCTGTGTCCAGTGACGTCACCTCGATAGCTTGAGATCAGCCATGGTGGGAACATTAATGCCATGGTGGTCGGATCTCTCTCATTCCCTCGCCCCACCACAGACAGCTGGTTGTTAAGCATTTCCCAACACAGCCTTCTACCTCCACAAAACACCTCTTCTTCTACCCCAATCAAGTCATAAACATGTCCCTATAATCGTATATTTAAAATGATAAGTTTAAGACACTAGGCCTTGATAGGCCTGGAGTAGTGGTTTCCAAAGCCTGGTCCCTAAATCAGCAGCATCAGCATCACCTGGAAACTTGTTAGAAATGCAAATTCTCAGGCCCCCAACCCAGGCCTCCTAACTCAGAAATTCCCAGTGGGCCAGGGAGGGTGTCCAGCAACCTTTTTCAACAAGCCCTCAGTGGCTCTGTTGCCTGATAAAGTCTGAAAATCACCAGCACAGAAGAAAAAAGGATTAACAGTAATGAACATCCTAAGATAAGTAAAGTAAGGACATATATATGTTCTTCAATGTCCTGAAGGCAGGTAAATGAAATGATATTTATTAAACAATGGAATTCTTTTTACATGGCAAAGGGCTACACTTTATAGTATTTGCAATTGTATAAACAATGAAACATGAAGAAACCAAGAAACACTACACTATTTATTGACATAGTCATAAATAATTCTGATTGATGTGATAGCTGAGTGTATTGCTGTTAATTTACAGGAAGCTTCTACTTTGATTTATGTTTTTGTTTTATTACTACTGACCTTTGTGTGATCCCATTTTGTGAGAAAGTTCTTTGGATCAGAGTACTACAATATTGGTCTCTAAATGAACACTTCTACCGAGTTCATTTTCTGGCTAATTTGCATCCAAATGGCCCTATCTGAAACACTGATAACAGGCCTAAAGATAGTTTAAAGACCCAAATCTATGGAAGAAAGCTTATTAGAGTTCAGCGTGAAGAGTTGTATTATGCTAGGAGATCAAACTTCCCACATAACAATTTTCTAATCTATGTCTTTAAAGATATAAAACAGATTTTTAGGTTATTGCACAAATAGAATCTGAATACAATTTATGATAGTTAATAAATAAATACATAAAGAATGGAGAGGTTGAAATCTCTATTTGAGCACTTGCTATGTTTCAGATTTTACTAGGTGCTTACTCATGTTATTTCAATAACCTATTAGGTAAATGTTATCATGTACATTTTTAGATAAGAAAACTAAGGCTCAGAACTCTTACATAACCTGTCCCAAATTCCAAGCAGCAGCTTAACTCAGGTCTATCTGACTACAAAGCCCATGTCCTTGCCACTATCATATATATCCTTCAGTAAAACAATCTTTACATGAGGATCCTACAAATAATTACTAGGCAGATGCATTGAAAAGGGAGTCTCAGAACACGCAAAGTGCAATATAAACCTAGCGAGAGTCAGTGCTGAGCCTCAAGTAAAGGTAACTGGCAGGTAATTTCATAAAATGCATAGAAACATCCACCATGGATGATTCAGGTCTTTTAAAGTGGGTGTTTTAGATTAACTTTCTTCATTTGACTATGTAATATTATCCAAAAATGAATCAGTGCAGCATGCCAAGGTAATGATCGTGGTGGCACGATTAGTTATGGAAATGCTGCTTAATGAATACAGCAAGTGTTCGTGGCCACTGCCCTGGATCCTGCGTCTGCCTTGCTCCTTCTCAAGAAGCATCAGGATCAGAGTCACCGTGTCCTATGTCCGCAGGCTGTTGATGGAACAAATAAATGTGATGCTCGGAGGTCAAAGCCCTGCGATGTTAACACTACTCTTGCTTCTTTTCGAAATGTTCCCATAGCTAGATGTGAAAATGCCTAAGTTTTACAGAAGAAAGGTTTAAAATACAATATGATACCAAATAGAGGGTGCCCAAATAGTAGAATTCAAAAACTAACTTTTCATCTATTTCAGAAGAACATTAAACTTAACAAAGGGAAGCCTAGTACATCCTGAAGATTTTCAGAAATGGGTTTTCTTGAACTGGCAGATTAAAATCTACCAAAAAGTTATCCCTCTTGATACAATCCCTTACTATATTTAAAACACATGCTAAAATAAGATTCCTATTCAAAAATAACTATTCACAGGAAATATCTGGACATAAAGGGAATCTAGAATGTTCCCACAGATACTCTTGTTCAAAATACATATACACAGTCAAGAGGCATATTATATACATTTTTGCTTAAATGGAATATCTCAGAACTTGCACATTTCTGGGAAAAATGGATATCTTTTAATATATATATATATATATATATATATATAACCTTTATTTCAGTCCCTAAAATTTATGGCATTACCTCAACATTGCCTCTTCACAAGGAAAGTAAATAGACCCGAGATGACAGGCATGAGTTCAAAAAAGGAAAAAACAAAAAATAAACAGAGATAAACCAGTTATTTAGGCTTCTGTAGTCAAGTACTCAATTCATTTCCAGAACCTTTCATTTCACATCCAAGCAATATGATATCATGGAGTCAGTGCCAAATGAAGCACAAGTAAACGCGTTTTATGGCTGACTATTTAATCAAAATGTGCTTTACCTCAGAGAGTCATTAAGAGACATGATTAAGGAGGCTTTCCAGGAAAAAAAAAAAAAGCAAGAAATGTTAAAAGTGAAGAAATAGTAACTTTTACTAAACTGCAGATTGAGCAATGAGGGTTTGATGGGTTATCTGCACAGGTACTATGCCCGTGTCGTAGACATTAAATACTGAACCCCAAGAAGGCCTTTATTTCTGGGAGCTGACCAGATGGTGGTGGCAGCAATCTTGGAATATTATGTGATAAATAATTTATGGGATTCTGACAAAACTGTATTTTTTCATAGGATCATTTTTGGTCATTATCTGAGATGTAGAGGACTTTAGGGAACTGTTGCTAGAGCCCTTATACTATCTCCCAAACACGGTGTTGTCATCCACTAACACTGTTGGCTTATTACTTCTCTACAAAGCATGGAAAGCTAGTAGAAATAGCTTAGACAATCCCCCCCCAAAATCTCCCCTTAAATGGAAAACCCTATTGGAAGATAAAATGCACTCCTCTCCCCTTATTGTCACACTCGTAGGCATTTGGTAATAACTAATCTACAAAATTAACATAGTGAACTATTATTCCCTCAATAAGCCATCAAGTTCTTTTTTGAACTCAAGCTCCTAGATCCTGGCCTACTTCTGCTCTTTTATTGCAATTAGAGTAATTATCACATGCTGAAATCATTTTAGTTTGTTTTTCCCCCTCATTACCAAATTTTGGAGGGGGGTATGATCTGTCATATTAGATGGTGAGCCCATTAACACAACTATCTTCAATAGGATTCCTCAGTTCATTAATACCCAGTAACGTCATATATTCAGCACATTGTTGAAATAGCTTTGAGTCACTTAATATGATATAATAGTATAATGAACCCCTGAGACTCACCCCATGCTAAGTTCATCTAGAGAAAATATTTTTTCCCCTAATCTTTAAGCTTCCCTCCTAACTTCTTCCACTTCTATAGTATTGGAGATTCCATTGGAGATTCCATAAATCTCACTTATCCAACTCAGTGCTATTTCCCATGATATCAGAAAATGGGACAAGAACTCAGAATTTGTGTTGCCTGTCTCTGTGCCACCACCTCGCCCTCGACTTCCCATGTTGCAGTGAGGGATGCCGAATAGAAGATACAAATGACAGGGATCAAATATCTTTCACTGCTCTGCCTTCTACTTGTCTGCACTCTGCTCTGTACTCAAGAGATTGAGCTGCGTGGATCCCAGATGGGAGAGCTGCGGGAGAGGCTAGTGAAGACAGGGAGGGTATTTACTCCCCTGGGTTCTTCCTTGTAAAGTTACACTGGACTGGCTGTGTCCTTCCATGGCACATTGCTGCTTTCCCAAGGTGGCACAATCTGACATTTTCTTTCTGGGTTCTAGGAACCCCTCCCTTCCCTCCTCCCTTCAGTCTGTGCTAAACTTTCAGCTGCTACGAGCATCAAGGATGCTGCGCTATCCCTTGTGATTCCCCTATACTAATGGTTCTCACGCTTCAACACTTACCAGAACCACCCAAATAGCTTCTTAAAGCAGATTGCTGGCCCCCACCCTCAAGGTTTCAGGTTCAGTAGGTCTTGGGTGGGGCCTGAACATTTGCATTTCTGACAAGTTCTCAGGTAATGCTGATGATGCTAGTCTGGGACCACATTTGTGAATTGCTACTCTGTAGACAGCTTTATTTACCAGGAAAATAGGCAAATAGTGGATGGCAATAGCTGCCAAGAAACCACGCCCACAACTGCCAACAGCTGGTTTGGGAGGGATAATTAATAGGTCGGCTTGTATCACTTAGGTTCCCAACTGGAAACAGATGGCATGCCTCAAATAGGATAATTCCCTACAGCCAATCAGTGACTGTGCAAACCTCTCTAGGCCCTGGAGTTTTGTACTAAAGACCTAAGCTCACAGGTAAGAAATTGAACTCTCTACCCGGCTCCATGCACACTCACTAAAAACAGCTGACACAGCTCAGGTTACCAGGTTACATGCACCTACACACTAGTTTAAAGGCCCACGCAGGTATCCTAACTGGATGCCCTGCAACTTCTGGTTTTTTTTTTCCCCCAAGAGCACTTGCTGGTCTTGTCCTCTTCATCACACTAATTCATCTTTACTCAAAGCATGACTCTTGTGATTTTAAGTATCAAGGAAAGCTTTTTGGTGATGGATCAGACTTTTATCTTAGCAGCCCTATTTCCTTCCTGTGATCTATATCCCATTTCTCTACTACCCACTATAAGAGCTATCCTCACTTCAAAACATGTGCAGAGCGTTTTTCCTTTCCATTTCTATATTTGAGGTTATATCTATTCTTGCTAGCCTCCATTTCTTCAAATACTTGTCAAAGGGGTATTAAACTGACACACTGATAGTTTTCAGGTTACAGATAATCTCTATATGGCCCTGCCCAATCTTCCAGCATTCTCCTTTATTTTTTCTTTTAGTTTCTGTTTTGTTTGGGTATTAAATATTTTTAATAGTAATATATTTTAAAAGAACTTATATGAAATATTTTTCAGTTAAGCACAAAAGGAATACAAGCAACTAGGAACCCAGTCCCCATCTCAAGACTAGACAAGTCCCCCTACGTGTGTATATCTCCTCATCCCATCCAGCACCCTCTCAAGTAATCACTATCCTTCTAAGAAGTGAATGCGCTATATCTTATATTATATGCTATGTATTATTATATTTCCCTAAGCAGCATATTGTTTACCCTTGGTGGTTTTGAGCAAATTTTCTGCAATTTGTATTTCTCACTCCATATTATATTTCTAAGACTCATTCATATTGGTACATAACACATTCATTTTTTTTCCCTAGGTAAATTTCATAGTGTAAATATGGTATAAATTATGCATTTATTCTCCTGTTGCTGGACACTTGCATGTCTTCCAGTTTTTTATTATCATGATGCTGTGATTAATTTTCTTTTACATATTTCCTGGTGTACATGTTTTAGAATTCCTCTTATACTAATTCCTTGTATACTAAATTCCTCGTATACTAGTATTAGAATTCCTGGATTATAAAATACGTGCAGATTCATCTTTGCTAGGTCATGTCAAGTTGTTTTCCAAAGTATTGCACCAGTGTGCAATCCCACTAGTTTGGGATTAATATAAGAGTTGTGTAGATCAGCAGCCTCACCACCTCTGATATGATCAGACATCCTGATTTCTTGCCAATATGGTTTGTGCAAGAGGATATGACATTGAGGTTTTGACTTTCATTTCTCTAACAACTAATGAAATGAGTTATCTCTTTTTATACTCTCTGTTAATTAGTTTCTTAGGGTTGCTGTAACAAATTACTACTAGGTGGCTTAAAATAATCAAAATACATTCTCTCACAGTTCTGCAGTCCAGAAGTCCAAATTCAACGCTGTCCTCCCTCGGGAGGTTCTCAGAAGGACACCTTCCTGGCGTCTTCCAGCTTCGGGGGCTCCAGGCATCCTCTGGGTTGTGGCAGCATATCTCAACCTCTGCCTCTGTCTTCTGGTGGCCTTCTCCCCCAAGGGTCTCTCCCCTGAATGTGTCTGATAAGGATACTTGTCACTGGATTTAGGACCCGCCCGAATAATCCAGGATGGTCTCATTTCAAGATTCTTAATTTAGTTATATCTGCAAAGACCCTTTTTCCAAAAAAAAGGTTATTCATAGATTCTAGGGATGAGGGCATGTACATATATTTTGGGAGTACTGTCATTGAATTCACCACATGTACAATCACCATTCATATTTCTTCTTCCTGAAAGACAGATTCATGATTTTCCCCATTTTTCGATGGAATCTTTATCTATTTTTCTATTTAGTTTTTTTTCTTATTGATTTGTAAGACTTCTTTATATTAAAGATAGTCATTTTTAATCAATTATACTTGTTAAATGAATGCTTTCCCCAGTCTATGTATTTTTACCTTTTTAATGGTGTCTTTTGATAAACAGAGGTTCTTAATTTTTATGTAATTGAATTTGTCAATCTTTTATTTCATTTTTAGGACATTTTGTTTTACAAAGTAAATCCTTCCATAGTCTGAATAAGTTATTTTCTTATAATTTTTTCTAAATCTCTTGACAATTGCCCTTACAGCTTTACATCTTTAATTTATCAAGAAAAAAATTTGTGTATAGTGTGGAGTAAGGATGCAATTTTCCTTTTTCCCATGGATGAGGATAACCTGTTCTCCTTTATTCTGTGTTTATGGGTGTCTGGCACAGCTGCAGTTACCTTGCAGTACTGCCAGCTCGAGGGTGAAAGGCATGATCTGACATGCTGACGGGACATGCAGTCAACACTGAAGTGACAATTAGCTTTATTACAGAACACAATTCAACATATATCATTTAGAAAGAGTAAGAAAACCCAGATTAACCTCCCTGCTTTACTCACAGCGTGAAATACATGATACCCTACAGGCCCTAACATACAATTTTGTATATACTGAAGTCTATCTCTAGTCAAGTTTAGCTATAAACCCAGGTAACTTAGTGTGATTCTTTTTGCATTTTGAGTTGCATATTTGCCAAGTGACATCACTGAATAGAGTAGTGCCAAGAAGCCCTCAGGTTTTAACTCTCTCTCTCGCTCACCAGGTGGATGAATCAGCAGGGCCCGGTGTGGTTAAGAAAACCATGGGCAGAGTTGGTTCATTGCATATCTCTTCAATTAATCATGCAAATTAGCCAGTTGTGTGAGGCAGTCACTTGAATCTATAGTTACATGTCTGACAAATTGCACATGTACACACAAAAAGAAATCTATCTGGGGTCTCAGACAACACAGTTTTACACAACGCACTATTCTTTCTTAAACAAGGAAGGAAATAATTCTTTAACTCAATTCATCATTTTGGGACTTCATATGTAACACAAGTCTTGCTTTAGAAAAGTCACAATTGCAGAAGAAAACATGCCTATGATTTTTATGCACTGTGTTCTTTGACCCAGTTTGGGGACAGTCATGTATTGATTTAGAAAGTTAGAAAGTCTCTAGATCTGCTCTGTCAAAAATGATAGCCATTAGCCACATACAGCTATTTAAATTTAAATGAATTAAAATGAAATAAAATTAAAAATTCCATTTCTCATCTTGCACCAGCCACATGTCAGGCATCCAGTAGCTCTGTACAGGGGAGCGTAGATAGAACATTTCCATCAACACATAAAGCTTTCTGGACAGTGCTATTCTGCACATTTTCTTCCAGTCTATTTACAGGGTTCTACCATTCACATAATCCTTTATTTTTTGCCCAGTGTTTTCTCATCCTCACGATATTATTGATAAAAAATTATTATTCCAAATTTCTTTATCCATTGCTGAGCAACAGATTCCCTCACAAATTAAAACAATAAACACTTATTGTCTCACATAGTTGTGGGGTCAGGAGTCTGGGAGCAGCTTGGCTGGGTGATCTGACTCAGGTCCCTCACTAGGGTGCAGTCAAAATATCTGCTGGGGCTGCAGCCATCTGAAAGGTTGGCTGTGGCTGGGGATCCACTTTCAATCTCTCTCACGTGGCTGTCAGAAGAAGGCTTAAGTTCCTGATCACGTGGGCTTCTGGCTTTCCCCAGAGAGAATAATGTGAGAGAATAGGAAAGAGTAAGAGAGAGAGATAAAGAGAGAGAGAAAACCCAGTATCTTTTATAACTGCTATGATTTGAATATGTCCCCCAAAGTTCATGTGCTAGAAACATGATCCCCGATGTGGTGGTGTTGGGAAGGTGGGGCCTATTGAAAGGTGTTGGGGTCACAGGGGTACTTCCCTCATGAATGGATTAATGCTATTATTTTGGGAGTAGGTTTCTTAGAAAAGGACTAGTTCAACCTCTTCTTTCCCTCTCTCCTGCCCTCTCACCTTCCACCATGGGATGACAAAGAAGAGAAGGACCTTACCATATGCCAGTCCCCCAATCTTGGATTTCCTAGCCTCCAAAACCATGAACCAATAAATTTCTGTTCATTGTAAATTACCCAGTCTATGATATTCTGTTACAGCAGCACAAAATGGACTAAGACAATAACCTAATCTCAGCAGTGGCATCCATCCCTCCTGTATCAATCTATTAATACACAGATCCTGGTTGGGGAGAGATGGGAGGAGACTATACCAAGGTGTGAGTATCAAAAGTTGGGATCACTGAAGCTTTAGCTTGAAGTCTTAGCTAATCACAGCGAATCACATCGTCACTTAACAGGCCAAGTACTGCCACCCTCACACAGCCAGTGAAAGTGGGTGGCAGAATTCTAACCTCAGTCCTCTGACTTTTAGCTTCCATCTTCCACAGCCTTCATCCATTTAGGTACTACCCCAACCTCCTTGCACAATTTGACTTTTTAATAAACCAATGACACAGACTAATAATGTTTACCTGCAAAGGTTACAGTTAAGATTCAAAGGATCTCAGAAGCTTGATTAATAACAAATGTTCCTCTCCTCTTCTTTGCTTTTTCAGGAAAAAAAAAAAGCAATAATTATAAGAGAGTAGAAAGAAGAGAAAGCGTCTGCTACTGACAAAGGTTTTCTCCTTGACCACACTATAGTGGGGGGTGATCCTAAGCCCTCTAGGCCTTGACCTTGGTGTCTGTCGGACCTTCATGCCACTTGTAGCAAGAATCTTGTCAAATTGATTTAGACGGATTCCCCCACCCTTGATATCTGATCAAATTTCCACCATGCCCCAGGCGATATCTGATCACCCTGGCTTGCCTTCAGGAGAATCTTGTAGGTCGGTTTAGCCAGAACCCTCTTACCCCTCATGTCTCATCTTAGTGTAAATTCCAACCCCTCCCCCCTTAATGGACCCACTCTTGGCCAAGCGGACCCCAGAGAAACCTTAAAAACTGAGTTCCTGGTCATGACAGGACAGGAGGTCGGGCATGCCTGATTACACCCCCTTCTTTAGACACAACAGCTCACCAGGACTAATGGTAAAATACAGATCATAAGACTGACGGAACGGATTTTTTGTGGCAATAAGATACTGAATTGTTAACAGGACCTAAGGTCATGCCAGGCAAGGGTTAAGTCACGCACCCCTACACTTACAGAATGAACTCTGTTCTGACTGCCACAAGGTTTTCCTTTCTCTCTAACAGCTAAACAAGCACTGGCCTTGAGATAAACAATGTTGCAGCTCACCCACCATCAGATACTCACTAACCAAGGCCCTGTTCCACAGCCATAACTACCGCTGTGACGGGATAAAAGACTGATTTCAATAACTTTCTCCTGATAAGATGCCCACGGACCATGGACTGGTTCTGGCCAGTTTACAGAGGATGTGCACTTGCCTGTCTTCGTATCCTGAAAACGGCTAACTATAATACATTTAAATGTTAAGTCTCTACCCCTAGGTGGACATGGGGCACATGTAACATGCATATTTGCTTTTCATGCATGCCCATGACCCCTTCATGAATATCTGCAACTCCTCCGGGACCCTGTAGAATAGGTACACTTGGCAAATCCCTTCAGCATAAATTCCTGCCTCACCCCTCCTTCCCCGAAGTGCCTGCTACCGGCTTCTGCGGGAGGCTCTGCTTCCAGCCTGTCAGAATGGCCACCTTGCAGGCTGTGAACCTGTATAAAAAATAAAGCTCTCTTTTCCAAATTTATAAATCGTGTGATTTTTAAGTTAACATTAGTAATTTTCCATTCGCTGACCCCAACCCTGGTCTTTGGCTATAAATCCCCAATTTTCCCTGTTGTATTTGGAGTTGAGCCCAATCTCTCTCCCCTACTGTAAAACTCCACTGTGTATATATATATATATATATACACACACATATATATATATCCCTATAGATATCTCCCTCGTTCTGAATAAAGTGAGCCTTTCCCTTTTAACAAGTGGGGAATAATTTTTTCTTTAATACTACTGTAGAACAAATATCAACTGGAGGGGAAAAAAATAAGGGAAAGGTTACTTGTTTTTTGTCTTTAATACAGCTATCCACATAAGAGAAAAAACTTTTTGAAAATTGTTCATAGAGAAGGCAGGGTGGGGACAGAGGCAGGCTGCCTTCCCTCCTGAGCGTGCTAAACAACAGAGCCCACTTGCAGAGAATCTTATCCTCAACTGCTGCACAAGTCTTAATTTCTTTTTAAACGATTCTACTTCAAATAAAGGGCAAAGTGTGGATACAGTGGGCCATCGTGAATATAAGCTGATTCACTTTTTGACATGGCATCTGATGTTGGCAATTCGAGGTACAAATAAATTCAAATTCCAAATGACATGGATTTGCTGTCAATGGGTGTTTCCAGCTGACTGGTTTATCCTTCGGTAATTATTGGATATCTGGGTTTGTATAACATTTGCTGTAGATTCTAAGAAATTACTTCTGAGAGTTCCTTAAAAACAATATTGGAAAATATGCTAGAAAAGTTTTGGACACTGGAGAAGAAAAGAACAGCAGGAGTGGGGAAAGTCTTTCTATTGAACACATAAAATTTCATGTTCTTACTTTTGTCTGCCATTACGGTAAAAATCAGACAGTCTGCAAGAGTGAATCATTTTGTACCTAAAAACTTCTTTCTCACAGTTATGGACTGAATCGCCCCAAAATTCATATGTTGAAGCCCCAGCCCTCAATGTGACTGCATTTGGAGAAAGGATCTTTAAGGAGGTAATTAAGATTAAATGAGGCCTAAGGGTAGGGCCCTGGTCCAACAGGACTGGTGTCCTTACAGGAAGACACCAGAGCTTGCGCTGTCCCTGCAAGCACAAAGGAAGGGCCATGTGAGGCTACAGAGAGAACATGTCATCTACAAAGCAGGAAAAGGGGCCAGGCCACATCAGGAACAATGTTGGCACCTTGACCTTGGAATTGAAGAAGTGCAAATAAATACATTTCTGTTGTTTAAGCCATCAAGTCTGTGGTATTTTGTTATGGCAGCCCAAGCTGACTAATATCATCACCATTAAGGGAAAGCTTTAAGAATCCTTCAATCTTATCATTAGAATTGGTCCAAATTCATATTGATCAATGAGTTGAAGAAGTACAACAATTTATTTTTTCTTTTAAATAATTCCTAGTACATTTTATTTATTTATTTTTATTTTTTATTCATTTTTTGTTTTTTTAAAATTAAAAAAAAATTTTTTTTACTTATTTTTTAAATTTTATATTTTCCTTTCTCTCTCTTTTTTTCCCCCTACCATTACGAACATATAACTAGTACATTTTAAATGGGATTACCTAGTTGTAACAGATGACCTCAGCTGCAAGGAATACAAATGCAGACACTACTCAGATTAAATAATATAGTAACTTCTGCTCTCCTATAAAAAGAAACTTTGAGTTAGTGTGGCCTCCAGGGATGGTTGCTTCCATGTTGAGGACCTTCACCTGCCTTCCTTGGTTTAGGCCTCATTCCCAGCAAGCATGATCACCACGGCAGTGCCAGGCATGGCATCCTGACCTGACCACATCTGTAGAGACAGATAATGTCTCTTCTGGTTCTTTCTTAGGAGGGAGGAAATTTTTTTCCAGAAGCTGCCAACAAATGTCCTCTAACATTGCATAGGCTACAATTGATCCACATGCCCATGACAAAGGGTATAGAGCTACCATGATGGGTTTAGATAGATAATCTGTTAGAGAATGCATGTTGGGGAGCTACCGCAGTAACTCATTTCCCAAATGAGATCCTCTGAGTTTTTATAGAAGATTAGCTTTTGTGATCAAAAAATTCTACCAGGAAAAGAGATTGGATCTAATAGTATAAAAGTATAGATAGATAGAGGGAATACTGCTTTGTTGTCATATGTAAGAGCATAAATGGAGAAAAAGAATTGGAAAGATAAAAATAAAATTAGTAGTTCCAGACTAGGAAAGGAAAAGTGCAATATAAATTGAAATGCTGATCATGAAATCCTGTGGCATAGTTCTTATCAGAATTCACTGAGAATCATTGGTGTGTATTTTTCTGTGCAGCCCAAACAAGTTAAAAGCCATACAATGATTTTTGAATTGAAAAGGAATGTGTTTAAGAGTCAATATATCTACCTAGGAAAATGTGTAATCCGAACAAATCGGGGATGTATAACATACATATTCCTAAACACAATCAGTGATGTTCTCACTCTGTGATTGAAAGACCCCCTTTTAAACAATTATTTATCCAAACTCGTAGTTGCTAGAAAGGAGCACTTTTCTCCAGCCGTCATTTGATAGTTTTCTGCTCTCCTTCTTGGCTGATTCTTAAACCGAAACATTGCTGACCTTTAATGTAAAACTGTCATGGTTCATAACAGGCACGAATGAAGCGCAGGCTATAAAGAGCTAGTGTACTATAGCAGACAAGAATGTTGGCTTTGAGGACAGCCAGCCTTAGGTTTCAGTCCAAAAGGTAACCCAGTGTGAGTCATCTAATCTACCTTAAATCTCAGGTTCTCATCTGTAAAATGGGGGTAAGGTATTATTTACAAGTACCTTCTATGATGTGTGTAAGAATTACATGAGAATGCACAGAAAGAGGTTAAAACAGAGTCTACTGTTTTTACTGGCAATAAATAAACATTACTGGCTGGGCGCAGTGGCTCATGCCTATAATCCTAGCACTCTGGGAGGCTGAAGCAGGTAAATCGTTTGAGTTCAGGAGTTTGAGACCAGCCTGAGCAAGAGCAAGACACCATTTCTACCAAAAATAGAAAAAATTAGCCGGGCATGGTGGTACATGCCTGTAGTCCCAGCTACTCGGGAGGCTGAGGCAGAAGGATAGCTGGAGCCCACGAGTTTGAGGTTGCTGTGAGCTAGGCTGACACCACAGCACTCAATCTAGCCTGAGCAACAGAGTGAGACTCTGTCTCAAAAAAAAAAAAAAAAAAAAATGTTACTTACTACTGTTGGTTGTACAGAGCTTCACAGCTGAGATGGGAGTGGCTGGGTGAGATACAGTGGGTAAATTTGGGGAGAATAATGGTTGTCACAATTATTATCCTTCATTGGTATCTCTAGCAACCAGTGAGGTAGATTTTTGTATGTGTGCCCATTTTAGAGATCCACCTTTATAGAGGAAAGTGAGATTCCCAAAATTCAGTAATAAGCAAATACATTTCCATTCTATGTGTCAGCTCTTTCTATGACAATACTTCTATTGAGAACGTATTTTAGCAGTCAGTTGCTGGCTGGATGATTTGCTGCTTACTGTTGAAAAAGGCAGACCTGGAATCTTTTCAATCACTGAGCTTGGAAAGCATCACAAGAATTATATTTATCTTGCAAGATCTGTTCCCAAACTACTTGGGGATGTCGATCTTATACTTGTAGGGATAGAAAGTCTATAACCACCCCATTCCACTATGTATTTATCTGTGAAATAAAGGTATACTTTGTACTTTTTTTCTTAATGGTTAGCCATCAATAGGTGATTTATTATGCCATCAAATATTTTCCCAACTGACTGGTTACGGCATCTGGAATTTCACGATTAGAATAAAATTTTATTGTTAAGTTATAGTATAGCTTTAAGAAAGCCCTTGTTACAATGTACTGGGAAGGGAGGAGGAATATTAACATACTCATAGCCGTAGTTAAACACTACTGGTTCTTATCAGATTGACTGGTTGTCTGTTGAAATGGCCCCCTTGGAGAGTACAAACTGAGAAGAACAGTATTTGAATGCAAAGGGTAAAATAATTTTGAGCCATGGGGAGGTGGACAGGACTTCCTGTTGAGAGAGAGAGAGAGAAAGAGATATGCCAGGAGTCAGTCAAGCCTGTTCACAATTATTTAGTCCTAGGGCTATTCCTTAAAATGACTTGGAATTTTTTCCTGTTTTAAATTTATGATTTTCAATCGTTTTTTAGTACACAGCAAAGATGGAAAAAAGGCCATGTTAATATTTCTTTATCGCTAAACATACATAACTCATTAAATTTTGAGTCCTCTATAATTTCTCCTAGCATATTGTGGGTACTTGATAAATATTTGTGAATGAGTGAATCCTCCCATGATTCTAGGTTTCCCGCCCCCCCCCATGACTTTAGGAGTGATAATATAAAATGCATTGAAATTTTAATACTTGTAGTCATCCATGAACCAACAGCAAAGTTTTTAAAGGTCTGTAACAGTGTTGTCCAACAGAACTCTGTCATGATGAAAATGTTCTTCAATTTGCTGTGACCAATAGAGTAGCCATTAGCCACATGTGGATACTGAATACATGAAATGTAGTTAGTGAGGCTAAGGAACTGAATTTTAATTTAGTTTAAATGAAAATAGCCTCATGTGGCCAGTAGCTACCTAGTACATTGGACCGTGCAGGTCTAGAGATTTCGTTAAAAGTTTTCTGTCCCTCTCACTTTTAAAACTAGACATTTCGATGAATATCATCAATTGTTAAACATACGTTCTTCTTGTGTTTTTTCTTTTTAAAAATAGGAATAATTTGGTTTACCTATGACAACATTGAAGACTAGCGTAGCAAACCGAGTAACTTGCACAGCAGCCTCTCAGGGTGAATTTATGTGTGTCATTTTTAGGGCTTGTAATATGTAGTAAATTTCTAGTTGAAATAGTGAGAAATAAGAAGCCTGCTGGACTCAAGACAGGCTGGTCTTTCAGTTCAGTCTTCCTTTAGACTGCCTCCTCCCTCCTTGGGAATCTGGCACCTTCTGCTGCCACCTGAGCCTGCAGGGGCCTCTACGGACCCTTTCCCACCCCCAACCCCCACCACATCCTAGCTTCCTAGAGCCCGCCCCTCCCTTCCAAATCAAAATGTACCTAGAATCACTGGCGATCACTTGCTTTTCCCTTCCTGATTTATAGAAAAGAAAACTGAGACACTGCAAAGAAGGTGGGGGGAAGGTAAGAGAACTAATATTGATCAAGTACTTACTATATATTTGCTAGACACTTTATATGATGCCCAGTAAAAAATGTGCTGCCTGCCTATATAATTTTTTTGAATGGATAAACACATGAGTACATTTTTACCATGTGAAGCAGATATTATTCCCATATCACCGACGAGGATACTGAAATTTAGAGAAGTTATATGACTTCAAGGCTAAACACACATAACACTCCAATCGCTTCATCTACTTAAATCTTTTTCTCGCCTTACTGCTTAACTCCTTGCCGGGTTTCCAGTGTCTTCAGGGTTTTTGCTCCTTGACTATCAAAAAAGAATGACCAGCTAAACTGATGGATGGATTTACACTCATGGATGCAAATATATTGATAGCACCTGTCCTCAGCCCCCTTTTTCAGGGAGCTTTGAATTTTAATGCCAATCTTCTGAGGACAGTGTCAATTCACAGAAATGGCTCCCTCGGAATTTCATGCTGTTCAGCAGATATTTTATTTTGGTACTTTGGAGGCATTAGAAAATACTCCACAGCAGATATTTTCCTGGAGTCTGGATGCTTACATAAAGACGCCGCATTCAGTTATAAATTAAACTTCAACAGTGTTTGCGTGTATTTAAATACGTATTATTACGAAGAGTAGGCGATTGATTTATGTATTAGCCCCTATCTCTGTGGATGACTTGTAAGACACATTAGAAATTGGCTCCTCCCCCGTCTCTTCCCCCCACCCCTCGGAACCTTATCTGCTTCAGAGTACAGTCAAAGACACAGGAGCATTTGGAAGGAATTTGAAAATTAAAATATGGCTCTGTGATTTTCAACACAAAGACCACGAACAGCGCTGGCGCACAAGAAGTCCTTAAAATACATGGCACCCAGAAGTTGGAGGGCTACAAAGTACAAGTCGTCCAGGCCAGTCTGCAGAGACTGTTCATGCTTCCGCCCAGCAGAAAACCTGGCAGGCTGTACACGTCGCGACGAATTTCAGCTGCAGAAGAGGAAGAGCATCACCTGCAGTCCGAGGCGTGGGAAGCGCCGCGGGAGACGGGCTCGTAAGCCGGGGAGGCGCGCGCGGCGGGGCTCGGGGCGGCTCCGGTGCTGAGTGCGAGGAGCCCAGCGCTCCGGGGGCCGGGGACGTCGCCAGGGTGCGGGGGGACAGACGTCTCGCCGCAGAGAGCGCTGCGGCAGGGGAGCCCGCGGCAGCCTTCGCGCCCGCTGCCGCGACTGCCGGGGCGGCGGACCCCGCCGGAGAACCCGGTCTGCGCCGGGGACCCGGGGGCGAGGCGGGGCCCTGACGTCACCTCCCCTGCCCCCTCCTCCAAGAGGGAGGGAGTGGGGCAAAGAGGCAGTGATCCGCCGCCGCTACCGGCCGCAACTCCTCAACTCGGCGGCTCGCCGCCTGGACATGTCCTGACAAACTTGGCTTCCCCGCGGCCCCTCTGCAGCCCTCGCGCACTCTTTGCGCCTCCTTTTGGGGCTCAAGTTTCACCCGGGTCGGAAGCCTAGGGAGATGCGGCCGCCCGGGGCCGGGCTGCACGCGCGGATCGCACTCCGGCTGGGGATATGCTGAGGATCCGAGGGAGGCAAAGTTGGGACGTCGGGCACGGCTCTTAACACACATCCAGACCGCGTGGGGATTACTGAGCTGCCGGGGACTTTCGAGCGGAGCATCGCGGACTCGGCTGGACTGGTGAGTTCTTTGTTCCGTGCGTGCCTTTTCGTATTTAAGTTTAAACGTATATGAAATTACATGGGAGTGTTTGGCTCCAACCGAGAGCAGGAAAGCGTGTGCATCCTACAGGCTCTCCAGTCGCGGAGCTGCACCCACCTCTCTCCGGGTGTGCACAGCTCGGCAATGAAAGATGTGCACGCACAGCTTTTGGAATTCATAAAACACAGAGCAGTGTTCAAAAGAACTTGAGAGGAGATGCCGTTTGTGCATTATTTTGAATGTAACTTATTATAGAAATGGTGCCTAGGGAGGGCGCCTCGGGGACCGCGAGATCTGCAGTGGCGCAGCGCCCTCTAGTCCGGGCGCCCGGCACGGCGCGCTCCTCGCCGGGCTCCGCGCCGAGGCGAACTCGGACCTCCCGGGCGCTCCGGGCACGCGGGCGCGTGCTCACCCCGGCCTCAGCTGCCCCCCACCCCGGCCCATCCTCCGTACGACTGCCACTAGTCAGCTTGGGTGGACCGCATGCAGAGGCTGTGCTGCGGGGAAGCGTTTTGTTTTGGGAACCGTCCCCCTTCTCCCTAATTCCGGGAGCCTTTGGGGACAGGGTTTAGGGAGGGTCGATTAAAGGACAAATGTGGAACTTGAACCATATTCCTCTTTCATGTGAAAGTAATTCGATGGTAGCCAAAAAGGCATCCCTATTTCGTTCTGTTGGCGCCAAAGGATCAGTAAAATCGTGGCAGAGCCGCAGCCTGCAGTCTCTCCATCTCTGGCTCGCGGCGGTTCCTGTGGCGACGAAGTGCAACTTCTTCCAGGCAATTAGGTTTCCCAGTGAGCTTGGAAAATCGGGATTCCCACACATGTTTTAGTCCTAGTGAGCGTTATTATTTATTCATGAATGGTAATTTATTCGGAATTATTTTGTGCCACTTAAAAAAAATCCTGAGATTTTGTGTTACAGGAACGGTATCTTTGCACTTTTCGCTGTTCTTCCCTCCCCCTCTCGGCGCTGCGCCCGCCCCCTCGCTCCCGCGGACCGCCGGCATTCCGGCGCGGTGGGCTAGTGCCGGGAGAGAGCGGCCGGGGCGCAAATCCTGGGGAGCTCGCAGGTCAGGGCGCCCACTTCCGAGGTGTCCACGTAGGAAATCGACCTGTAACGCCAGGGGCCACCTGCGCAGTCATGGCCGTGGCCGAGCGAGCGTTTGGATGTTGGTGTTTATACTGCTGGATGTGTGCATTCGTGTGCATTGTAAGCAGCGAGTAGGGCAAACGGTGCTACCAACCCGCACACCCACTCTGCAGGCTTTATTTCGCTTCTCAGCCATAACCTTCTAGGCGCCTTTTTCTGTTCAATCACCGTCTTTAAGGTGACTCAGGAGGTGACTGCATTAACTTTGAACCATGCAATTCCTCTTAACACTAGACTGCCTCTCTGTTGCCCCGAAGCTCCCTGCACCTGGCCCGGGGAAATCGGATCTCTTTGTCCTCGCGGTGCTAGAGTGTGCGAGTGGCACAAACTTTCCGAGGGCATGTCCTCCTCCTGGGGGCCGCGTCCCAGCGCTGCGGGGCGCTCGGGCGCTGCGGGCCGCCGCGCAGGGCCAGGGTCTGGAGGCTCGCGGGCGCCCGGGATGGGAGCGCGGGCGCTGGACACAGGGAGTTCCCGGAGCCTGGGCTCGCCGTGCGCGGGCCCGTCGGGGCGGACTCGCGGCTGGGAACGCTCCCCGGGCGGCACCCTGCCTTCCGTCCCGCAGAGCGGGGCGCCGGGGCTCGCTCCCCGCGAGCCGGAGGTCGGGGTCTGGCCGTGCCTGCTCGGAGAGGTCGCGGGGGAAGCGTTTGCATCTTCCCGGGACTTGGTGTGGCCTGAAGGAGGGACTGCATTCCAGCCCGGCCGCATTCCTTCTTACAGGAACGGATTTTATCCCTCCAAGCAACTGCACACCCAGAACCGAGGCATTCAAATGCAGACCTAGAAATTCCCCGGAGGTTCTAGAAAATCTAAAGGGATGCGTGGGGAGCTTTTACATTAGGCCCCAGCTGACTTTGTTTTAAGCTAAGCTAGCGTTTCCCCCTTTACCAGCGGGGAAGATTCCTTATTCATTCCCTGCACCCGCGTCCGTGTGCTGGCCATAAGTAGCCTCGGCATTAGAACAAGCCCCAGACTGTTCCCCGGACTGTGGCAAGATGCCTCTGGGCGCTGGCTTGTCTCGTGCCCGCGCGGAGGCGGCTTCTGCGGGGAGAGGGGTCTCTCCGCCCGGGCCCGCGGGCGCCGGCTCCCGCCGCCGGGGAAAGTCGGCTCGAGTTTCCGCGCCCGAGAAACGAGCGCCGGCGCTGGCGGGCGTGGCCTCGGGCGGAGGGATCTCCTCCGCGCCGGGAGCGTGAGGCGCCCGTGCCGAGCGGAGCTTCCCGGGGAGCCGGGTGGCCGCGGGAGCGGGGCGCGCGGGCGGCCAGGCGGTGGGGCGGCGGGCGCCATGCGGACGTGCGGGTCCCGGGGAGCCCCCGGCGCAGCCGGCCCCGGCTCTGGGGCGCGCTGAGGTGACGGGATGAGCGCCTCGAGAGTGCAGCCGCTACTTAAGAGCAACTTTGCTGTAAGTTAGTTGGGACGGGAGGGCGAGCGGCGGGGCGCCGGAGCCGTCCGCGCGCGGGGGGCGTGCAGCTGGCTGCGGCGGGCGCCGCCCCCGGACCGGCCGGCTCGGGCCCCTCCTGCCCCGGGTGTTCGAAGGGCGGATGGGAGAAAGAGCCTCGCTGGAAGGTGGGAGCGACTTGACCTTTCCAGCGGGGGCATTTCGGTGCTGGGGCGGCGGGGCGGGCGCGGCGGCGAGGACCGGCGGGCGCCGCCGCGTGCGGCCCTGGGGCGGGCGCTGGGGATCCGCGCGGCCGCCGGGCTCCGGGCGCACCGAGCTCGGAACTGCCCGCGCGCCACTCGCTCTCTCCCGGAGAGCCGGCCTGCCCGCGGCGCCGCCGCTCTCGCTCCTGGGACGGTGTTCCCGGCGTGTGATATATTTGTGCGCAGTGTAGGTGCGATTAGGGAGAGCCGGGAGCCTGAAGGTGGGCTCTTTGAAATGGAGTCGCAGTTCCCTGGCATGTGTGGTGCAGTGCTGCGCTGAGATTGAAATGCCACTGGTTGAATGCAGTTTGAAAGGGTGCGATGGATAGACTTCCCGGGCTGAGCCTTTGCAGAATGTGCGGTTGTCAGTTGCTTCTGTCTTCTCCAGAAGAGAAACTTGTAAGTTTCTTTCTTTTTTCTTCTTCTTCTTTTTTTTTTAAGAGATTCTAGTTCTTCAGGGCTTTTTCTTACTTAGAAGGCATTCTCGTAGGGAGCCAACTTTCTGTTGTCTGTGAGTTTTTTTTTTGTTCCTACTGATGTGAATGGCAGGGCTTTAGAAACAAGGACGCAATTGTATGAATTAGGAAAGTAAACTCATAAATATTTTCTATGCAGTTAGGTTTTGTTTTTTTTTTGCTGCATGGGTCTGAACTATGCTTTCGTTAAGTGGCATGTGTTAAGCAATTCCCTGGTGCGTGGTAGAGGCGTGTTTTTTTAAAACTGGTTATTCACAGTGACTATTAGAATCAGGAAAGATTTAAAATTGCCTTCAGTTATTTCTTTTTCAGAAGATTATTAATGTTTCATGTATAGAGATGAATTCAGTAGTTTAAGAAGATTTCTGTGTGTGTTAAAACTAGTTAATGGTGATGTTTTCCACATTACTCTTAATGAGTTTGGTTATGTTACCCAAGACATCCAGTTGTTACAGGTACTCAGGAAAAGGTGTGTCTCCAGTTATATAGGTTAAATTCTGACATTTGACTTTGTGTTTGTGTCTTAGAAGGACAGCTCTGATTCCACAATTAGAATTTATCTCTTTCCTTGTTATGCATTTAAGCTTTAAGATATAAAAATACTTACAATACTGTACTTTTTTAAACAATTGGTAGAACTCTAAGTTATGCCAGACAAGGCATTTAACACGCTCAGTGTAAGGTTTGAATTGAATAAAGTTTGCATTTATATACCCATTTCTTGAAAAATGGACTTCATTTACGAAGGAAGTGAGGTTGAGAGGACTTCATGAAATCATTTTGGCCACTTGTATATTCGTTTGTATCTTTTAATTAGTCATTAGAAATATCCTTGTTGGGTTCTCAGCATGTTAGCAGATCATTTAAATCCAGGTTATGGGCAGAAAAATATTTAAAGATTGTGTGCAGACTAACACGTACTGTCACCATTCCCCTAATCCTCTGCCTCTCAGGTGTGTGTCTTTAGACGTAGGTCTGGTGCCACCTTTGGAGCAGACATTTCTATGAATGGTAGAAGTGGGCAGGATCTTCGAGATTATCTGTTATAACTCTCTACCACCACCTGTTTCCCACCCAAGTTTGGCTGATTTTATATAGAGTCAATAAACTGTGTCAATATAGACATTATTGTTGCATTAAATGCAGTCTTAGTGGCCTAATTTGTAGCCTAAAGGACCTGGTTTAATAGCAGGGAGACATAAGGCTAGATGTTCTGTTTAAATCTTTATGAGTTGGAATTTGCAGTAGTAAGTGTTCTTTTGACCAAATTATACAGATGACAAAGCCAAACTCTATCCTTTGGCCTCATATAATTGTTCAATTTGCAGGTGTTTATCCTTAAACATTAGAAAGGAGTCTTTGAAATGAGTGCTAATATGTCATTTAAGATCAGAAAGTTGCCATTTTGTCTCATATCTGAGAACTTTTTATTTCAAAAATATATGTGATCAAATGAGGAATTTGTATGTTTCACATTTTAAAGTTTTTAAAATCATCTTTTCCTGCAAGTCCCAGATTTAAATATATCACCCAAACTCTTGCTTAATTCGTTGTATATGTGGAGATAAGTCTGTGAAGTAATTAAATGTCTTCTATAAACTACTTAGGAAAATCAGTCATAATTTAATCTCTATCCTTCATAGAATGTTAAAGCATAGAGCTTCATACTAATCTGCAATACAGACACTCATCTGGCATCACCTAGAGCCAATTTTGAACCACTTTAAGGTGGATGGTAACCTCTTTCTGGGCAGCTGGAATTAGAGTCCTCCACAGGGCAGCCATTTGCAGTGTTGTTACTGGCCTTGGGGTTGTGCCTGGATTTTTTGTTGGTTTGAAAAGGTTGGATGTATTATTTTGTTGTGTTTTCCCCTCCCTATCTCCCCTACTTGCCTTCTGTTCTTATTTTTAATCCTCTCATGTGTCCATTTAACAGTCCAACATCTGTGTATCTCCTCCTTGCCAAACATTGGGCCAGATGCAGTATCTCCTGGTGACTAAGTCATGTTTCCTGTCCTCAAGGAGCTTACAGTGCAAAGAGGGAGAAGGACAAGTGAACAGTTACAGTGCAATGTGCTGAGAGGTCCAGTAGGGTTAAGGTAGTCTATCATAGCACCTCAGTGAGCTGGGGGATTTGCGGTTGGTGGATTTAGGGTAGGGTGAGTTCAGAGGAAAGAGCGAATCAGGAGGGAATAATTCAAGGAGAGGAGATAACATGTGCAAAGCAAATTATAGAACCATAATCTGGCTTGATTGCGGTATGAAGAATAAAGAGAAGCGTCTGGAGACCTAAGCATACTATGTTATCTTTGGGAAAAGGGTTTGTTGGTTTGTCATGCATGCTGCTATTTTCTTTTAGGGAGAATATAGACATTCATTCTATGACTGTGACTTCAATTGGCCTATAAACCAGGAAGGTTGATTTTTATGGGGCAGGGTTTAAAGGATAGAGGAGAAGAAGGAAATGTTGAAGAAAAATGTAAAAATAAGCTGTATGTGAGGAGTGGAGGGCAGTAAAAAATAAAATAGTAATGTTTGCATTGTCTTTCAGAAGGGAAGATCTAGAGCCTGACCAGCAGGTGGTGTGACTGACTTAAGACAGCTTGGTTGCTAGACTTGCAAGCCTGTAGGAAATATATACTTTTTGGGTTTGAAATAGGAAGTAATATTGGGAAATTAGATTAGGGAGAGAGGTAGAAGTCAGATTATCAAAGATCTTTAATACAAGATTAAGAAAAATATACATACTCAGCAGACAAAGGGGAAATTGTGAATATTTTCAAACTAGGGAATAATGTCACAAAAACATTTGAATAGGCGAAATAGAATGGGGTCCAGAAAAAAGAAATTGGAATACTATGCCTGAACAAATACACATATGAACTAGGTGGTAGCAGAAATGGAAAAGGAATCATTTTGGGAAATTGAGAATAAAATGTCAAGTCTAGATAACTTTTGAGAAATGAAGGTTTGGCAGGTATTAATAAAAATCATGGAAATCCTGCATTTAAGAGAGAAATGGAGTCCAAAGGATGAAGCAACTTCCTTGAATTCACACAGTTGAATAGTGACAGAGCTGGGGCTAGATCCCAGATTTTATGATTCTTATCTCCTTCTTTTTTGTTTCTTAGTTTGCAAAACTTGGGTGATTTGGGAAGTGGTGAAACTTCACTGAAATTGGAAAATACACTGGAACAGGTGTTATTTTGCAGTGGGGAATGGATGAAGAGTAATCAGTTGTCCCTTGGTATCTGAGGGGCTTGGTTCCAGGACTCCCTATGATATCAAAGTCAAGGATGCTCAAGTCCCTCATTTGCAATGGAGTAGTATTTGCATGTAACCTACCCACACATCTTCCCATATATTTTAAATCACCTCTAGATTACTTACACTACTTACTATAATGTAAATGCTATGTAAATAGTTGTTATACTGCATTTTTTTAAAAAATGTTTTAAGTTGTGTGTGTTTTGTTTTTTTTTTATCCTTAGTTGGTTGAATCCATGGATATGAACACAGAGGTACAGAGGGCCGACTGTATAGCTTAGGTCTGATGGTATTTCAGGGGGAGTGTTCAAGGCACTTGAGAGATGTTAGGCTGGAGTTTGGGATTTGACAGTAATCCTTCATGATTGAGGCAGAGTGGATGAGATCTTTAAGTAATAAATGCACGTGTAGAAAGAGTTGGGAGACAGGTTTGTAATGCCAGGCTTCAAGGTGGAAGAGTCAGTGTGGAATATAACAAAGTATTGAAGGGAATCAGGAAAATGTCCTGTTATTCATTTTTTGCGTGTTTATGGATTGCCTCTGTTTTTAGGCAGTCTGTGCCCATATGAAGGACACTAGGGTGTTGGAGAGGGGAGTGAGTAGTGTCAAATATGACATTTAAGTCAAGGAGGATGAGCACTGAGAAAAGGTCACTTGACATTAGCTTGTGATGCCAGAGGAAGCTGTCTGTGCTGCCAGGAAGGAGCTCCAGGGCCCGTGTGCAGCAGGCCCTAGAGGAGAGGGAGTTCTGAGGAGGTCGGCGTGGTGCTGAGAAACTACTCTTTTTGAGTTTTTTGTCAGCGTAGGAAAGAAAGAGATAGCGTGTTCATTTGAAGGGAGCGAAGGTTTTAGTGAAGTTTGTTTTCAAGTAGGAAGGACCCTGTGTGTGGAGACTCAGCAGAGGGGGTTGGTAATGAAGGGGTGTGGAGGATGTTAGGCTGGGAGAGAGAATTCCGGAGAGAAGAGCCATAGATGGGGCAGGATGTTACGGCATCAGGAGTGTCTTTATTTGTAGCTAGGATGGGTGGTGTCTCTTCTGAGGTGTGAACAGGTGAAGAGAACATTTTTAAGGAGAGGAGAGAAGATGAGGGACTTTCTCCCTGAGGACTTCCGTTTTCTTACTGTACAGGGCACATTCCCTTCCTGATCCGTCGTTCAGTGGAGTGCCTGTATGTGTACCTAACTACACAGGGAACGCAATTTGATTCATAATGAAACCTTACTAATTTGAGAGTAGAAGAAGTGGCCAGTGTTAATTATCAGCTGCCCTGCCAAAACACCACTTAAATTATTTCTGTGTGCAGAGAAAAATACATTAGGTGAGATGATCCTAAATCACAAGAGTTAAATGGTCTGTTTATGGAGCGTCTCTTGGGGCAAAGTTTGTCCTGGAATGTGGAGGAGGAGAAAGTGGCTGGGGGATAAGTAATTTAGAAGGGTTCTGTCTCTGTAAAGAGAAGGGAAAGGAAGAATAGCACAAGAATGCCTGTCCAGCCAGGAATAGACATGCAGACCTTGTTCCCCTGTCTTGTCTTTTAGGTCCCAGCAGCACAGGACAACTAGAAGCTGCCATCTCCATAATGCCTACAGACATGTTTTATAGGTTCATGTAAATTAGTAGATTTTATAGAGAGGCTATTTAAAAATTAGGACATCCGTTTAACTTCCTCAAGGCTGAGAACACTTTTAAGAATTTATTTTGGATTGATTAAATCATGTCAGTGCTGAAGTTTTAAGTTCTGAAAAAGTCAGATTTGTAAGTTCTGCACTGTCACTATCAGTAAAGACCATTCCTGGAGTTAAATTGGAATCAATTGTTGATCATGTGAAGGCTCTATTTAAATTAAGTCTTGCTGGAGTTGTCAGACTTACAGCTGCTCTAATCAAAACTAACAACGTCTGCATGGGGTTACCAGAAGTAATTAAGTGATCTATACCAAGCCTAAGGCTGAAGCTCAGTTTCTAGGCTTCATAGTAGCCCCACCATTTATACTGAAAATTGTATTAAGATGGGTTAAAAAGAATTAGTATGCACCCAAAAAATAAATGGGATCTACTCACTGGTTTTCCAGTGTCAAAATGAAATCTCTTTTAAAAGTATTGTCCATAGCTGGGCGTGGTGGCTCACGCCTGTAATCCTAGCTCTCTGGGAGGCTGAGGCAGGTGGATCGTTTGAGTTCAGGAGTTCGAAACCAGCCTGAGCATGAGTGAGACCCTGTCTCTACTATAAATAGAAAGAAATTAATTGGCCAACTAATATACATAGAAAAAATTAGCCAGGCATGGTGGCACATGCCTGTAGTCCCAGCTACTTGGGAGGCTGAGGCAGGAGGATCGCTTGAGCCCAGGAGTTTGAGGTTGCTGTGAGCTAGGCTGACGCCACGGCACTCACTCTAGCCTGGGCAACAAAGTAAGACTCTGTCTCAAAAAAAAAAAAATGTATTGTCCATGGCTATTGTAATTACTAAAAAATGGAGTTTGGGGTTGGTTTTTTTTTTTTTTTTTGTATCTGGAAGCTGTAAATTGATTATAGCTTAGTAAAAACAGGCTTTCTTTTTTTTTTTTCTTTTTTTGGATAGCTAAAAAGTAAAAATAAAAACAGGCTTTCTTAGTAAGATACAGTAATTTTTTTTGCTCTTAGTGATTTTAGAAATTATTAAACATTTAATACATAACACTTTTTAAAAACAAGAATCATTGACATTTCATATTCTCTCTTTTTGACAACTTCGTGACATTGCTTTGAAAATGTCCTCGTAATTTAGAGATCTGTAAAAATACTTTCACAGTGTGACACTAAACTGAACGTTAAGCTCTAAATTTCAATAACAAGTTAAATTTTAGTGATGGTGTCACCACTGTTGATAGAAAATGAGAGTGTGGGGAGAGCTCAACAGGGAGGACATAAAGTTCTTAACTTTAATGTCTTTGTATATTTTTATCAATATGTGGAATGAAAAGTTTAGTACTGTTTTCCTATTATGTAGAGGACTAGAATGACTTCTTGTGCATGTAAGAATTGTGACCTCTCAGTAATAAATAATACAACCTTTAACAGATTTTATGCATTGGATAATGCTGTGTGCTACCTCATGTCCTGTTTCTGCAGCGTATGAAATACCTCTAAAACCTAAGCTTGAGGTCTTAATCCTTGAATATATGCAGTTATGTTCTCAGCACAGGAGAATGTGCCTAGTAATTGAGTGAAGCATTTGACATGACTGTCTCCCTAATGAAGAAATATGAGGATATTAATATCTGAATTTTACTAGAAAAATCATTTTTCTCCTGTATTTATGGATTTTCAGAAATCTATGCTAAAGATATTTAAGCTCTGGACCTAGAGTTCTTTTCCCTAAAGATCGAACTAAGTAACACTCTTTGTTTTCGATTTCAAAAACACATTTTAGAAATCCTAAATTATTCTGAGTTCAAATAGTGTGATCACCTTCTAAATATCAAAATGTAGCCCTTGGCTAAGATGGTCTTTGGAGTTTAGTTTTCATAAACGTGAAATCTAGGTGGTAATGTCCTTTTTAAACGAAATGGTGTCAGTATCCTTTCTCCCATTCAGCCTTACTGGTTTGCATAGAGTCATGGCCATCGTTTTGATCAGGGCATTTTATAGTGAAACTTGAGTTCATGGCTCTTGCTTATATTACTGTAGGGTTAAAAATATCTCCTCCCAAATATACTTTTTTCCTGATCAAGATAATTGCATTTAATGATTTATTCTAGTTACATTGGCATTCTGTTAGTCAAGTTTGCAGAGTAAATTCAGGGTTGTAATAGGTTTCTGTTATAAATGTGGTCCAGAAAGTTTATTCCAGCTGTGCTGTGTCCTGTGAGAACTCTGGTGGGTTGTGGCAGGGCCTGTGGTCAGACTGAGTGGCTGGGAAGGTATGGGGAGAGGACAGCCATAGCGCTTTGATATGTTGGGCATTTTCCTTAGCCCCCAGGGGTTATGGCAGGTGCCTTTCATCAGTGATGATGAGAGCAGCATGGTGCCAGCCAGAATTCATGGGTCATTTCTAAGTTCTAATGTTAGGCCTACACGCACAAAAGATTGATTTACTCATTTTTTCATATGGTACCACTCATGGTTCCCTTACCTACTTTACTGGCTACTCTGTCTCCTTTGTCAGTTCCTCCTCCACTTCTGCCCTTCATTTCAGGTCTTAGGGAGCAACAGTGTTCTTGGTTTTCTTTTCTTCTCTGTGCTTGCTTCCTTGATGATCTCATTCAGTTTCGTGATTTTTAATAGAGTGTTGCATGTTCTGACAGCTCTCAAATTTGTATCTCCAGGCTGGACCTCTCTTGCACATCTGACTGCCCACTCAAAAGCTTTCCTTGGGTAACCAATGGGCATTTCCAGTTTATCTTGTTAAAACTGAACTGCTGATCTGACTCCTAAAAACCTATATTCCTCTCTCAGTCTTCCCTCTCAGTCCCTAGCCACTTGTTCTCTTTGCTTGGAACCCCTTCTTCGATTCTGCTCTCTCTTTCCCTCCCTGTTGCCCTTCCAATGCATCAGCAAATGGCTGAAATAGATGCAGAGTTTGACCACTTCTCCCACCTCTACCATTTCCATCTTTAGGCCAATCCACTGTCTCTCCTGTACTATTTTATAGTAGCCTCTAACTGGTCAGGTCTCCCTCCAGCTTTTACTCTTGCATTTCTCAACACCAGATATCAGTGACCCTTTTTCACTCCAGGTTAAATCGTGTCATTCCTCTTCAAAATCCTCTAGTGGTTTCTCATTGGTTTGTAGTAAACTCCAAAGTCTCAAAATCAGCCTGCATTTATGAGTCCATACTGATCTTTAAAAAAAATGATTGGATACATATATAAATGGGGGAGAATAGACAAATCAACATTATGGAAGAATTTAAATGATTTGGGTAGCATAACTCTCTACCCCTTAAGTGTGGGCTGCATGTAGTGACTTCCGTGCAGAGAGTACGGAAAGGGGGTGAAGGGCAGGGAAGAGAAGCAACATTGCTGTGGAGAAACCTGTCAGACTCTGTCTCCATCCTGAGAACAAGGTCCATATCAACATAGATAAGTCATGTGATGAAAATGACACTTCATCTCTGTGGTATTCCTCCCCCAAACACAGCCCCAGCCTAATCCTAAGAAAAACATCAAATTCCAAATGAGGAACATTTTGCCTGAAAGGCATTCTACAAAATACCTGACTAGTACTTCTCAGAACTGTCAAGGTCATTAAAAACAAGGAAAGTCTGAGAAACTTACCTTCTGAATGAACCTAAGGAGACATGACAACCAAATGAAATGTGTGCCTTGGATGATCCTGAGACAGAAAAACAATCTTAGGTAAAATCTAAGGGGAGCTGAGTAAAGTATGAAGTTTACTTAATAATGATGTATCAATATTGGTTCATTAGGCGTGACAAATATACCATACTTATGTGAGATGTTAACCATGGGCAAGACTGTCTTTATGGCTTTTCTGCAAATCTAAAAGCATTGTAGAATTTTTTAAAAAATTCTTTTATAAAAAAGAACTCCCTTCATGATGTGTTCTGTCCCCTCTACTGTGCTTCAGCCACACGGTCTCTTTCTTGTTTCTCTAACCTGGTGTTTCTCTTCTGGGGGGTGACTTTGAGCCCTGGAGCACAGTTGGCAATGTGTGAAGACATTTTTAGTTGTCACAGTTGGGGAGGATGGGGAATGCTACAGGCTTTTAATGGGTGCAGACCAGGAATAATGCTGAATATCGTACAGTGTCCCAGAGAATCTGAGAGTTATCCACCCAAAATGTCAGTAGTGCCGAAGTGAGAAACCTCAGCACTTTTGAATTAGGGTTCTTTCTCCTTCAGGTTCCTGTCCACAGTCTCTCTTGTGCTTTTGTTTTTTATCATTAGCACTTAATCATCAGCATCTGATGTACTCTGTGTACTTGTTTGTCTCTCACCAGGAAATGTGTCCTCCCATCAGGACTTGTTGGCAGTTTGGTTCACTTTGGAACCACTAGCATCTAGAACTGCACCTGGTACGTAGTAGGTGCTCATTAAATATTTGCTGAAGAAATTAAATAATGAAGACGATGGTTTATCCACGCCTTCTCTCCTTTTTAAAACAAACATAAATGGGATCAGCTTAGTTTTTCCGGTTAATATATCTGAACATCTTTATATATCCATGTAGAGCATTACATTATTCTTTTTAATGTCTGCATAATATCTTATATTTAGAATTAAGCAAAAATACTTTTAAGTGCTTGCAATATAATCCTGGTATAATCCTTTATTGTAAAGTGGGTTAACAATAATAATGTTTCCTAAGCCATAATATATCTCCTAAAACAGAAGACAGTGTTTGTTGAACATCTTTTTAGTTGTTCTTCAAAACTTTTTTTTGTATGTTAGTTTTATTTCTAGTTTATAAGTGCATTGGGATTGAGATCTGTGTCTTTTATAGTCTTTAACTCCAGTCAAGGTGCTGTCTGATAGCAGGTCCTCAGTACCTACTAGGTTGAATTATATTGAACTTTTCTCTTGTTTTGATAAAATTACTAGATCATTTCATCCTATTCAAATTTCCCTAAGTATTAGAACTGTTGACCACATTGAGATATTTAAAGAGATAGTTGGGGGGAGAATATTCTTTCCTTATTTTGGTTAAATGATAATTGTTCTCCTAGAGGCCAAAAATCTGTCTAATCTCCTGGCTTTATCTGCAGAGTTGAAGGCATGATAGCTAAAAACAAGTTAGGGTGCTCAACTTGTACATGATTCAACATCAATTAAGTTTCTAATTGCTTAAAGTATATCAGGTCTTTTATTTTCCCCCCTAAGGAAATGACTGATGGGGCAAAGTTGGCAGTAGCTAAGATTCTGTAAATTGATGTCGCCATACTAATTTCAATTGGGCTGTCCAACCAGCCCTCCAGTCTGCTGTTCTTTTCACCTCTGGTAGCAATCACATTCTGTGAATATTAATTTGAGAAATACTTTGCAAGATTACAGTGCTGTCTCTTGCTGACATTGCTGTCCCTTACTGACAGTGCTGGGGGATTTCTGAAGCTATACTGATTTACAGGATGAATTTGTTGGCATAAGGGAACAGTTGATCTGAAAATAACTGTCCTGGCCAGACCTCTACCCAGTGGACTTCGCCCAGCTTCTCATTTGTGAAAGCACCCCTTTCTTCATTTCTTTAATTTTCCTCTTTCCTTCCCAAGTTACCTTCTAACTCTCCTGCAGGGTCTGCCCCTTACCCCATTGATTCGAGCCTGTGAGTGTGTTAGCTTAGATCAGGCATCCTCAAACTATGGCCCTCGGGCCACATGCGGGTGTTTTTGCCCGTTTGTTTATTTTTACTTCGAAATAAGATATGTGCAGTGTGCATAGGAATTTGTTCATAGTTTTTTTTAAACTATAGTCTGGCCCTCCAGCGGTCTGAGGGACAGTGAACTGGCCCCCTGTTTAAAAAGTTTGAGGACCCCTGGCTTAGATGATTTAGCTTTTGTGTGTGTGCCTTGCCTTCTGATGGAGGGCCCCTGGATAACAGGTTGTTCAGTGCCCTGAAGATAGTAGACACTCCTGACAACTGGTTGTTGACAGCCGTGGTGATAAAACATAGATGTAGTTGGTGAGATTTACTCCACTGACTTGGGGAGTAAAATCTCTGTTTAACATCAAGCTGCTGAATTCTAGGGTGTTTTTGTAAGCTGCCTTTTTTTTTTATGTTAGCATTATCAAACTGATGCTATAATTATTTTAATACCTTTAAATAGTTATATAGAGCTAAATGAGACAGTAAACCCTTATATAAGGAGTGAGCTCATTCATTCTTATAAAGAAATGATATAATTTCAGGATGAATTTTGAAATGAGATAAGGTACCATTATGGGAGGTCATATAAAACCACTGTTGGGGTTTTTTTCCCCCATAAATGAGTTGTTGAAAGCCTTGTATGCTCACAATACTGTTCTAGCAAGAAGATTGCAAGCTTTAGAGCATTTAATTAGTTGTATGTAGTAAATGTAAACAATAATCATTACCTTTTAAGCATTTGGTTGTATTTATTTTAAAGATTTAAGTATAATAATACAATTTAGTTGTTACAGTTAGTAATCTTTCATTTGATGTTCATTATGATTTGGGTCATTCAAATATGCAAAAAAAATATTTTTGTTAAATTTAGTAACACTAAGGCTGGGTGTGTGGTGGTTCATGCCTGTAATCCTAGCACTCTGAGAGGCCGAGGTGGGAGGATCACTTGAGTTCAGGGGTTCAAGACCAGCCTGAGCAAGAGTGAGACCCCGTCTCTACTAAAAATAGAAAAAATTAGCTGGGTGTGGTGGCACATGCACGTAGTCCCAGCTAGTTGGGAGGCTGAGGTAGGAGGATCCCTTGAGCCCACAGGTTTGAGGTCGCTGTGGGCTAGGCTGACACCTTGGTCCTCTAACCTGGGCAACAGAACGAGACTCTGTCTCAAAAACAAAAACAAACAAACAAAAAATTTAGTAATGCTAGACATGTTCGGAGAGTGTTGATACTTATATTGGAAAATGGGGGGGTGGAAATCCGAAACCATTGCATTTATTCATACTCCATATAGATGGAAAATACACTATTAAAATATAAGGGTTTAAAACAACTTATACTTTTTTGCTTGTTTTATCTTCCAGAAGTAATGCTTCTTATTTTTTTTTTCTGTTTCAGGTTCCCGAGAGTAAAGCAATGGGGAGCCATTTGGCCTTGCTTCTGCTTTTGCTCCTCCTCCTCCAACATTTTGGAGATGGTGATGGAAGCCAAAGATTTGAAGAGACTCCTCTACAGTTTACACACTTGCAGTACAATGTCACTGTGCACGAAAACTCTGCAGCCAAAACTTACGTTGGGCATCCTGTAAAGATGGGTATCTACATCACCAATCCGTTGTGGGAATTAAGGTACAAAATTGTCTCAGGAGACAATGAAAACCTGTTCAAAGCTGAAGAGTACATTCTTGGGGACTTTTGCTTTCTAAGAATAAGGACCAAAGGAGGAAATACAGCTATTCTTAATAGAGAGGTGAAAGACCATTACACATTGGTAGTGAAAGCAGTTGAAAAAAATACTAATGCTGAAGCCCGAACAAAGGTCAGGGTGCAAGTGCTGGATACAAATGACTTGAGACCATTATTCTCACCCACCTCGTACAGTGTTTCTTTACCCGAGAACACGGCCATAAGGACCAGTATTGCAAGAGTCAGCGCCACAGATGCAGACATAGGAACCAATGGAGAATTTTACTACAGTTTTAAAGACCGAACAGATATGTTTGCTATTCATCCAACCAGTGGTGTGGTAGTTTTAACTGGTAAACTTGACTACATAGAGACCAATCTCTATGAGATGGAAATCCTTGCTGTGGACCGTGGAATGAAATTGTACGGTAGCAGTGGTATCAGCAGCATGGCCAAGCTGACAGTCCATGTAGAACAGGCCAATGAGTGTGCTCCTGTGATAACAGCAGTGACATTATCACCGTCAGAACTGGACAAGGACCCGACTTATGCCATTGTGACAGTGGATGACTGTGACCAGGGTGCCAATGGGGAAATAGCTTCTTTAAGCATTGTGGCAGGTGACCTTCTTCAGCAGTTTAGAACAGTGAGGTCCTTCCCAGGGAGTAAAGAATATAAAGTCAAAGCCATTGGTGGCATTGATTGGGACAGTCATCCTTTTGGCTACAATCTGACACTACAGGCTAAGGATAAAGGAACTCCTCCCCAGTTCTCTTCAGTAAAAGTAATTCATGTGACCTCTCCGAAGTTCAAAGCTGGGCCAGTCAAGTTTGAAAAGGATGTTTACAGAGCTGAAATAAGTGAATTTGCTCCTCCCAACACACCTGTGGTCATGGTAAAAGCCATTCCTAGTTATTCCCACTTGAGGTATGTTTTCAAAAGTACACCTGGAAAAGCTAAATTCAGTTTAAATTACAACACAGGGCTCATTTCCATTTTAGAACCAATTAAAAGACAGCAGGCATCCCATTTTGAACTTGAAGTAACGACGAGTGACAGAAAAGCCTCTACCAAGGTCTTGGTTAAAATCTTAGGTGCAAATAGCAATCCCCCTGAATTTTCCCAGACAGCGTACAAAGCCTCCTTTGATGAGAATGTGCCCGTTGGTACTACTGTCATGAGCGTGAGTGCTGTAGACCCCGATGAGGGTGAGAATGGGTACGTGACATACAGTATTGCAAATTTAAATCATGTGCCATTTGTGATTGACCATTTCACTGGTGCTGTGAGTACTTCAGAAAACTTGGACTACGAATTGATGCCACGGGTTTATACTCTAAGGATTCGAGCATCAGACTGGGGCTTGCCTTACCGCCGGGAAGTTGAAGTCCTCGCTACAATTACTCTCAATAACTTGAATGACAACACACCCTTGTTTGAGAAGATAAATTGTGAAGGAACAATTCCCAGGGATCTAGGTGTGGGAGAGCAGATAACTACTGTTTCTGCCATTGATGCTGATGAACTTCAGTTGGTGAGATATCAGATTGAAGCTGGAAATGAGTTAGATTTGTTTAGCTTAAACCCTAACTCTGGAGTGTTGTCACTGAAGCAGTCGCTAATGGATGGCTTAGGCTCAAAGGTGTCTTTTCACAGTCTGAGAATTACAGCTACCGATGGAGAAAACTTTGCCACACCATTATATATCAACATAACCGTGGCTGCCAGTCGCAAGTTGGTCAACTTGCAATGTGAGGAGACCGGTGTTGCCAAAATGCTGGCAGAGAAACTCCTGCAGGCAAATAAATTACACAGTCAGGGGGAAGTTGAGGATATTTTCTTTGATTCTCACTCTGTCAATGCTCATGCACCACAGTTTAGAAGTACTCTTCCGACTGGTATTGAGGTAAAGGAAAACCATCCTGTGGGTTCCAGTATAATTTTCATGAATGCTACTGACCTTGACACTGGCTTCAATGGAAAACTGGTCTATGCTATTTCTGGAGGAAATGAGGATAGTTGCTTCATGATTGACATGGAAACAGGAATGCTAAAAATTTTATCTCCACTTGACCGTGAGACAACAGACAAATACACCCTGAATATTACTGTATATGACCTTGGAATGCCCCAGAAGGCCACTTGGCAACTTCTAGATGTTGTGGTCCTGGATGCCAATGATAACCCACCTGAGTTTTTACAGGAGAGCTATTTTGTTGAAGTGAGTGAAGACAAGGAGATAAATAGTGAAATCATCCAGGTTGAAGCTACAGATAAAGATCTAGGGCCCAATGGACATGTGAGATACTCCATCCTTACAGACACAGATAAATTTTCAATTGACAGTGTGACTGGTGTTGTTAAGATTATACACCCTCTGGATCGTGAAGTACACCGTGTGCACTACTTAAAGATTGAAGCCAGGGACCAAGCCAGAGAAGAGCCCCCGTTGTTTTCTACTGTACTTTTGAAAGTATCGCTAGAAGATGTTAATGACAACCCACCTAAGTTTATTCCACCTAATTACCGTGTGAAAGTTCGAGAGGATCTTCCAGAAGGAACCATAATCATGTGGTTAGAGGCCCATGACCCTGATTTAGGTCAGTCTAGTCAGGTGAGGTACAGTCTTATGGACCATGGAGAAGGACACTTCGATGTGGATAAGCTCAGTGGAGCCATTAGAATTGTACAGCAGTTGGACTTTGAGAAGAAGCAGGTGTATAATCTCACTGTGAGGGCCAAAGACAAAGGGAAGCCAATTTCTCTGTCTTCTACTTGCTATGTTGAAGTTGAGGTAATTGACGTGAATGAGAACTTACACCCACCGGTGTTTTCCAGCTTTGTGGAAAAGGGTGTAGTGAAAGAAGATGTCCCTCTCGGATCATCAGTCATGGCAGTATCAGCCCATGACGAGGACACAGGAAGAGATGGGGAGATCCGATATTCCATTAGAGATGGTTCTGGTGTTGGTGTTTTCAAGATAGATGAAGAAACAGGTAAATATGTTTTTATTGCTCTAGTTTGATACCTCCTTCCATTTTTTTCATGTCTGGCCTGTGACCCTTGCTTCATAGTTCTCAGTCGATCTTTATTAGGGCTTAGTATATAGAAGTGTGCACATGAGGAAGTGCTTGTATAGATACATGTTTTTTTTGTCCAGTTGCTATACGTAAATGTGTTTATGTAGGGTAAACCATGAAGATGGAACCAAAGGAGCCTGAATGATTAAGTGGGCATAAAATAGGTAAAAGAACAGGGGGAAATTGAAATTGTTACCAATGGTACTGATCTCTGAGTTTGTCCTCTGTATCTATCAGAGGCATCATTGTGGTTTTGTTCTCACTTTGAGAAGCCCTGACATGTTTTTTCAAGCTAATATATTTGTAGACTCATACTTAGAACTACCACCATTACCATTGGCATGCTGTTTAGAGGTTATTGCACACCTGCAGGATTACACAGAGAGCATCATGTGCTAACACTTCTATAATGTGATCTACTTTACTTAGTACCTCCTCTAGGTTTTGTTTGCCAGGCAGGTGTAGGATAGTTAAATGCTGAACTGAAAAGACCTGACTTGGAATCCTGCCTCCTTCATTTGCTAATTTATGATCTTGGATAAGTGAATGGCTTCTTATAACTTTTTTCATCTACATTATGGGACATTCAAAGTTACTGCAAGATTTATCTGAGCATAGGCTGGGTGCAGTGTCTCACACCTATAATCTTAGCACTCTGGGAGGCCCAGGTGGGAGGATTGCTTGAGCTCAGGAGTTCAATAGCAGCCTGAGCAAGAGTGAAACTCTTGTCTCTACTAAAAAAAAAAAAAAGTAGAAAAAAAATTAGCCAAGCAACTAAAAATAGAAAAAATTAGCCAGGCATGGTGTTGAGCACCTGTAGTCCCAAGCTGTTTGGGAGGCTGAGGTAGGAGGATTACTTGAGCCCAGGAGTTTGAGGTTGCTGTGTGCTAGGCTGACACCAGGGCACTCTAGCCCAAGCAACAGAGCGAGACTGTATCTCAATAAAAAAAAAAAAAAAATTATGTGAGGATTAAGTGAAAAAGCACAGGAAAGTTCTTAGCATGTGTTTAGTTTAATATCTTATGGAAATGGTAGAGTGCTCTGTTATTATATTCTTGCGCCTAGACTACAGTTCTAAAGCCAGGACCTCCAGGATAGCTGATTCGTGCTAGAGTGTTCATTGCTTTGCACTTGGCAAATACCCTACTTCTCCCTGCACGGAGATTGTAGTGAGGTGTCAGTCTCCTGTATGGAGTATGAGCCTTCAATAGCAGGCTTGCATTTTCTGTCTTCAGCACCCAGCAAAAAGTGCCTGGGATTCAACAAATATTAAAAGAATAAATTACTAAATTAATGAATTTTGGCTTTGAATGTCTTACCCTCTGGGAATGATAGTGGAAATAGAAAGAAACTGGGTAATCACAGCACTCATCAGTAATAGATGGGGCTCAGTTTATTAATCTCATCGACGTTTACTTTCTAAATCTGAAAGGAACCTTTTTTATTGCATTAAAACTTTATAGCACAAAAAGCCCCCAAATTTTTAACACCTACCCCAGTGCCTACGCCCACATTTAGTAAGTGCATAGAATGTGAAAAATATAACTGTTATCTTAGAAATAAGTTATTTTGGAGGATGTGGTATTTTTGCTGTGCCTTTGTCAATTCATTGGATTCTTTTTCTAATGGATTATATGCCACTAGCATGTGTTAGATATATTATATCCACAGATTATATGTCACTCATCTAAAATACCCATAATTACTTTAATTCAAGAAAAAAATAGCATAATCAACAGCATTTGATAACCATTCATACGAAGAGTAGAAAGCCTTTATCATACTGTCTGATATAAATTAGAATTTTCAGATACAGTGTCAACGTAGAAAAATACACAAAAGTTGGTAGCTGAAGCTGGAACTATGATGTGTTTTTGTAACATTTTCTAAGAACTGTCATTCCTGCTTTTTATTTCTTTCCAAAACGGCTTTCAAAAGTCTATAAGGAACTATAACAAGTTAAAGTCGAGACAGAAAATAGAACCACATCTTAATTTACATTCTCTTCATGACTTAAATTACATGAACACTGCCTTTTGGGGTTTTTCTTTCAAGTGAAGAGTATTTTTATTGTTGCTTTTTAAAGAATCATTTGGAAACTAGTATTTTTCACCTATAAATTTAAGAAATTGGGATATTTTTATTACCAGGGTTCTAAAAAGGAAACAACCAACCAGACAAGGTGGTGTCCTGAAATAGATGTGTGGTGGCTTTGGGAGCTGCAGGGCAGTGCCAGACTTCTCCGGTGGTAATTTAGTGGGAGGCCCAGGGAGGGGTTGGGACTATGGGCAGTGGGGTTGGTATGTGTATAGAAACTTATGTATTTGGGTAAATATTGAGATTTAAAGGTGAGAGAGAGAAGCCAGAGATTTCTTTGTCATTTATTCCGTGGTCCTTGCTTTACATAGGAAAATAAGTAGTATACAGTAGATTTATGTTTATGTGCTTATTGAAACTGAATAAAAGTGACATAGTAATATTTACACATTGGATCTGGTATGTGTTGCGAGGTATATTATATTTTTGGCAGAATTATCAGCCCAAGTTATTTTAGAGATTCCTGGCAGGACAGTGGTTGTAATTCCTTTAGGAAAAATCAGTGTGTGTTGTGCAGGAGAAATGCTAAAGTTTGATTTGCTAATTATTCCTTTGGAGTTTGTCTACCTAGTTTCTGGGGTGTGGTGGAAGTGTGGAAAGAGGCCCCTCAGATGAAGAAAAGCTGAGCGGTTCAGGACGCCAGTGGGGGCCCGATGGGAGATGACAGTGCAAGCTAAAGGTTGGCCTGCCTCTGGGCAAGCCGGCACTTTCGGGAACTTCACTCTCTGCTCACTGCCCACTTCCACCGGCCCTCACTTGGTCTAACAGCCATGCATTTAATATCCGGCTAATTGATACGGGCCTGTGCGGGACTGTTTAGGCTCTGGAGCCCAAGAGCCCAACCCGTCTGCTTAACTGTTTGTTTCTTGCTTTTGACTTACCTTTAAACTTCTATTCTTGATTGCGGAATGTAATCAGATTTTTGTGGTGTTATACCTATTTCAACATAGTCAGATATGTGTATGATTTATATACTTTTCATACAACAGAGAACATACCCAGCAATCTGAATTTAGTTCTGTTTTTTAAGATCCCTCCTTTTCTTCTGTTGAAATCTGAAAGTAGCTTTCTGTTATTTTTTCTTCTAGAAGTAGAAATCCTGTGGACTACCTAAAATACGTCGCCAAATATATAGTCCTGTTAGCTCTGTACTTTGTACATACTTTGCAAATGGCTTTGCAGAGAGATACAGTGTAATTGCAGTGTGGGGGTGGCAGTCATTGACTCATCTGCTAATCGCTTGCTGTATCATACACTTTTCCTGGAGAGGCCTCTGGGTAAATTATTAGTGAACTGTTCTGACAAATCCGTGCCCACATGATTACTCTTCCATTTGAGGTTTGAGAAGGTAGAGTGTTGTGTGAAAAATTATTTGGAAAGTCGGTCTTGTTAGAGAGCCAGTCTCCAGAGCTCTAATTAAGATTCTCCCCCTTAAATTTTTGCTCCTTATGGACTACAGTGAGGATTATAAAGTAGATTTAACAAAAATGTTTAGTGGAGTAAATATCTTTGAAGCATGTGTAGTTTCACACGTAGGTTTTGGTTTGTCTGACATATTTCTCTCAGCATTTACCCCATTCTTACTTGAGATGTGTTTTTGGTTGCCTTGTAAGTTTTAACAACTTAGTAAGCAAAATAGAATCTTGAGCATCCCTTCTGTGGATTTGCATAATAAACTCAGTTTACTGTTCTTGGTTGATGGGTACCACCCATCAAGTTAATTATTACTTGAATACGAGTAAACTATTGCAGCTTTTTGTTAATTTTTAAAAGTAAGGTAATGTCTAGAAAAATGCTTAGCCGAAAGATTTTTTTTGTTAATAGAAACTTGCATTGAGGCAGAATTTTGTTGAGGTCTGTTCCCCTGACGTATGTATTGTAATGGGATGCCCTTAGGTACGTTTCATCTTCACTCCAGAGTGATTTGGTTCACTTTTTGCAACCTAGTAAGAAAGAGTGTCTCCCCCTTCTGACTCTACTTATTTGGGGAGATCATGTGTTTCATTAAGATAAGAACAGATGTCCAAACTTACTAGTGCTATGTTACGTTTAGAATCCCGGACCTGGTTTCAGGATTGAAATATACATCTTGATGAAAAGACAAGGAATGAATTAATAGGGAAGTATAGTCATTGCAACAAGATAAGTCACCTTGTATGAAAATAAGGGAAGGAAAAGGAGGACTGCATTTTTCTCAAGAGAAAATTACCAGTTCTCCTTACGGGGAAGTGTTGGTGCACCACTCCTGTGTCAGCCACCCGGGGGTCAACTCCTGCCTTCCCTGGTTGCTGGCACACTGGGTGAGTGTGCCCGTGTAGTGCACGGGAATGCCAGCCCAGGCTAACCTTGCTGTTGGCCTCAGTGACGGGAAAAATGTTTCAGGGGCTTCTGTCTGCTTTGGTGGAACTGTGAATATTTTAATTATTTTAGTGATTCATTCAAGTTTAAAAAATCTTTTCCTCACTTTAATTAAAATACAATTTAATTAAATTCTGACTATACCCTGGGACCTACATTTGCTCTGTTGCTTGTTCTGTCATGACAAGAAGTAGAATGTGGAGAATACCGACGGCCCAAGTGTCCTGGCTCACTAGTTGGTAAGAAGGCCGAGAGCTGCGCATCTGTTCGGGGTCTGGCCTGCTGTGTGCAGTGGCATCCAGCGCCTCTCCTGGAGCTGGTCTAGCATTCCTGGCAGCAGCAACTTAAGTAGATACTGGTGGGAGGCTGGGTAAGGAGTTAAGAAATTTGCTGGTGAAAGGGCTTTTGTGTTGCTTGCTCCTCCCTCAAGTGGCAGCAGCTGCTGTCCTCTTCACTCTTTCTGTTCTCCTAGGAAAGTTTAAAAGAAAAGAAACGTATTTCCTAGCTACGGCGAGACTGAACGCTGGGCTCTGGCAGAAATGATGTTATGATAATGTGCTGTTGCTGTGCTTGGAAGTAAAACTCTGCTCTTGTGTGTGTGTATGATTCTGAGTCAAGGCAGGGCATGGTATTAATAATAATTTCTACCAGGGAAAGGATCCTTCTTTGAAGCAGGAGGGTTTGAAGGTGAAAATAGCATCTAGTTAGAAATCCGAAGGAAACTCCATTTTGATTTGAAAGAAAATGGAGGGGCAGCTTTTCTTTACTGGCTTGTATGGTATTTAACCAGTTGATGCTTTAAGTACTGATCCAATAAATCTTGTTGGAAAGGGGTTGGCATCTAAAACTCTGTGAACTGTGTGATTCGAGGGCATGTTATGTTGTGGAACAGAACAGTGTGCCGCTGTGTAGTGCCCTTACATAGTCCTGAATGGTGTGCAAGTCCCAGGACTGGGAGGGTGTGGGGTAGAACTGCTTACCTGAAACAGGCTCGCTTTGGCCCCTGTGCTTTCAGTGGTGGTAGTGGCAGTGAGCATCGGTGTAGTCACCACAGACACTTACCTGAGCTTTACAGCCAGGGACTGTTGTGAGCACCCTGTGCGTATGAATATATTTAATTCCCACAACTACCAGGTAGATACTCTTACTCCTGTGTTCCAGATGGGGAAACGTTTGTTTGCAGAGAGCTTATGGGCACTAAGTGGTGGCAGAACTACATTTTATTGCCCCTCACTCTTTTAAGAATAATCTAGAGAGATGCCCCAAGGGAGCCCGTTGGGAAACTACCAGTTAAATGAGTTTCTGAGTCAAGCTGGGTTAGACTGGATTGGAGACTTGAATCTTAGATTGGAAACTTGGTCTTGAAGGAATCTCGAATCTAAGAATCTTCTTCCACCATTTTTTATCAGAATGGCATACTGCTGTTTAGCGCATTTAGGAGAATAGGATTTCAGAACTATGTAGTAGTGCCCGTTAAATCATTTAAGATTATTCCAGTGAAATGGTAGGTGAATGGAGGTGAGTATAGATAGCTTCACTGTCTAGTTGGACATTGAAGGGATGGGCAAGTGTCTTATCTGTGTTAGCAGTTGGGAAAGCATGATTTCATCAGTAAAAATGCTGCCTTTCTAAACTGTACAGGGTGTTAATTGCTTGGAGCCTTTTCTTGTGGAAACACTGTTTTAGGTGGTTGTTAGGGTTCCAGCTAACCTTCCAAAGCAGTTTAACCCCCAGGGTAGCTGGAGCTAACCTAATTTGTACTTCCCCTTTGAATTGAGTTACTTGGAGTCATTGTTCTCTTGCTTTGTGCTCCTTGATGCCTTGGCCTCAGCAGCTGCCCTCACCAGCCATCTGGTACGTGGTGGGAAAGCCCAAGCGAATGTATTGTCCATCTCTCTCGGCAGGGAACTGTTTTTATGTTCTGAGGATGTTTAAGGATTGGATGTTCATAACTCGATGAGTGACCTATGTGCATAGAGATCTAATGTTCAATTATATGGTCTGTTCTTTCCATATGCCCACCTTGTACAATTATAGAAATTGAATAGATTTTAAAACTGTAGTTGTTTGTTCATGTTGGATTTTTTCCTTAACTTTTTAGTTCCTATTGTTTTGACCTTGTGGATTATTTTAGTTCATAGGACTGGATTTTTCAAGTTTTTAATTATTAGTTTGTATTTGGTGTACTATGTTATTTTACAGTTACCTTTATGACATTTATTTTTTTAAAAAAGCAAACCATGTTGGTTGTAAGTGGTACATGCTCACTGTACAAGACATAATGCCATGAAGCACAATCTTTCATGTCTTTGTTACTAGGAATAAATGGACTTGGAAAGATGATTATTCAAGGGCACATTGCCTGTATTTGTTGAATTGGCAGATCTCCAGTTAAACAGCAGTGATAGTAAGTCTAGGAAATTATTCACATATATACTTCAAGGGCCAGTCTTATCAATTAACTTGCCTTGCCAGTTAAACTATGTCATATCTCCTTGGAATATCTCATATCGTATTGAACCTGTTTTATTGCTAGGTCTCCAAGTGGCCGAGTGAACTAACCTGTTGAATGGCATTCTTTAGAATTGTCTTATTTATGTTACCCTGGGGAGAGTCTACTAAATAGTCTTTTTACTTTTAGACTAATTGATTTTTTTTAAAAAAATGAAAGTTAACAAGTTATTTCAATAATTAAGATTTCTTGTGATAATTTAACCATATTCTCAATCACCGGCAAGCTTTTTCTTTTTAATTATCATCAATATGTAATTACAGTTAATATTTATTGAGCACTTACTGTGTATCAGCCCTATTTGAAGCTCTTTACATAAACTATCTCATTAGATCTTCACAATTTATGAATAAAATTAGTATTATACTCTGTTCATGTAGATCATGTCTATATTAAATTATAAAAGTATGACAAGTAATGAGATTGTGATGCAATGCTATACCATTGAATTTTGAAGTATTTTGTTGCCCTTTAAAAAAATTAAGTAGTACAATAGAAATCGATGTGGTTTAAAGTACGATGCATTTGGGGGTGTTCTGGAAATACACAGATGATTTTTAAGTGAGCTAGATAAACCTTTCCAAAAGACAAATCGCTCTGCTATTTATACATGTGCCTCATTCAAGTGAAACTGTCATTCAAGGCTGTTTCCAAGTGAAATAATAACCGGCAGTTTTTAATATACCTTTTTCAGCAGATATTATGTTTTCTCATTGAGGTGTAGAAGACAAATAATGGTAATAAAACAGGAATAATAAACAATATGCAGCCATACGCCGGGATTGGTTCCAGGACTGCCGAGCATAACCAAATCCATGCATACATACTCAGGTCCCATAGTTGGCCCAGCCCTGCAGAACCCATGGAGAGGGAAATCTGGTCCTCCATATACTCTGGTTTCAAATCCCTCTAACATTATATTTTCTCTCAGCCTTTGGTTGAAAAGCCAGGTATAAGTGGACCTGCGTATAAGTGAACCTGCGCAGTTCAAGGGTCAACTCTATTCTTAAGCAGCTTTCTAGGCCAGTATTTGGTCTTTAGTTTTGCCAGTTTACCATGGGTAGCCTTTGTTGCTCTGCTGCTGGAATTCCTTTATTTAAGTAAAGTAATTTGTCAGAAAATGTAGGCTTCTAATAATAAGGTTAGCTTTCTTGACAGACTGAATTTTTATTTAAATGGACTTAAAAATCTAGGTAGTTAGGATTTGATAAACCGTGTTAGGTTTGTGAATAGCCCCCTTATTCAGTTCAGAAGAAAATGATCTGAATAAGTTATGCTTATTTTTGAAGATTATTTTTATTATAAGAGGAGCATTAAACAATCTTATAGGAAAGGTGAAATCAGTGTATGTGTAGAAAAAAATATTCTGATTTGTGGTTTATAGGCATTTATATTCATACCACTTCCAGACAATGTGTTTTTTCACCTCTGTGGAAAAACAGCTCTACCATAAATTCTTACCTAAAAGATTCCGCAAAATCTATTTGTGGGTAGTGCTTTTAGCTCTTTAATTTTTTTACTTGCCTTTTTGTTCTTAAAGCTGCCTAACTTTGAGCTGTCTCAGACATCTGAATTTCTCCTACCACAGTGCTTGGCACACAGTTGGCATTCAGTAAATACTTGCTGAGTGATGTTCATCTTTTGATAAATCCAATAAATGTCACATGGTGTTCTTTAGATTGTTGCCTAGCTGAAGGTATTTACATATTTAAATGAAAAAAGGTGAGTTTGCAATTTAAATACCAAGTTAAACAATAGAATGGAAATCAGTTATTTTTAAAGGATCTAAAAAGTTTTAAAAATAAGTAATTTTCTTTAATAGTGCAATAACCTCATATAGAAGATGGAAACTGATTAGGAAAGCATGAACATGAATAGATATCTATATTTGGTTTAATTAGCTGAATGTTGTTGGTTTCAGAAAAAAAGTCAAACTAAGCATTATATCTACAGAGTATAAAGTTTTATAATTTAAGGTCAATGATTTTTTAAATATGTGTTCTCCATCTAGTATATATCAAGAATTATTTTAGCATATTTTTAAAATCTGCTTTTGTTATTTGACTTCCACCAGAGTATAAGCTTTGTGAGGCAGAGACTTTGCTCTGTTCATGTCTGTGTCACCTGCTTGGAACTGTCCCTGGCATGTAGGCACCCAGCAAGCACTTGTTGAACGTGTAAAATTTGAAATTGAAATAGATCGTTACGAAATATTAATGGAAACACTTATCTAAATAACTATTGTTGAGAAATACCTTTTATTTAAATTTGTTCCATAGGTAAGTCTGTTCTTTTAGCATGGATAAAGGTGCTCTTCCACTTAAAACACTCTCTTTTCATACCCTCCAAAATAATAATAATTAGAACAACAAAATAGTAGCAATGTAGCTTCCTTTTTGTTTGTATTTTGCCTTATCTAGAAGCATCTTCATTTGTCAAATTGAGTACCAAAGCCTAGAATTAGGAATTCTAAATTCTGTGGCTTTCCGGGTAAGTATGGTTGAATTAGGTGATATTTTCTTGGGCTATAGAATGGCAATATTGCCTGTATGATCCTCTGGATTGGAAAGTATTTCTTCTGTTTTAAGTATTAAAAATGAGTATCCATTTATGTCTTAACATTATTCAGCAAAGAATTGAACTCTTAGAAGACATGCAGATTTGCAGGATCTATTTTTATTTGCTAGTATTATTGAAGAATTTCTTAAAGCTTGAAGTATATTTCTAGAGATTCACAGACTATTTGAAACTATCAGTTTTCTGGATTAAATTGAGCATGCACATACACATATATATCTGTTTAAACAGCTATTTGTTATGTGTTGTACGTCTCTTGGTTATTTCTGTTGATAGGTGTAATTTATTGATAAGAAAACCCATTCTTTTAAAGCCTGGTTGAATAATGGGGAAATTCAGTGACCAGACTAATTTAAGGAGAATAGTATATAGAAAAACTAAAAATATTTTTCTTCATTTTAGTGACTGCCTCTAAATAAAACTCTCTAAATGAGAGTTTTTTTAAACTCTCATTTGCTTTTTGTCTGCTTTTCTTGCTACTTACATAGACTGATTCTAAACCTTCACCCATATAAATAGAAAATAACAGTAGCTAGTTTAATTATTCTAATTTAAAAGTAATTCCTCAGGGTGATTAAAGGAAAGAAAGAAGTCCTTTGTGGAAGTTTTCTCTGTATATTTGGGTAGAAATCATAGGAGAGGCAGATTTAGAGTGTGAGAGAGATGGAGCAGCATGAGAGATGGGGAGATATGGTTAGGTTAGATGAGAGATTAGAAGCCCAGATGGAATAAGTGTAGGCAGATCCAAGGCTGAATTGAAACATTTTATTATCTTTGAGCTGATATATTAAGTATTGTGAAGGAAATCACAGAGAACTGTATAATTTAGGATTTTGTTGGGAAACAGACCATCCTAAAACTTAGTGGCTTGAAACAACCACCCTTAGGTTATAATTCTGTGAGCAGGCATTTGGGCTGGACTCAGCTGGGTGTTTCCTTGGCTAGTTTCAGCGGGGCTGACTCATGTTCAGTCAGTTGCTGGTGAGTTTGATGGCTCTGCTTCTGGGAGTTGGCTGCGGGCAGGGGTCACTAGGCCCTGTGTCTGTCATCGTCCAACAGCCTGTCCTGGACTTACTCTTATGGTGGCCTCAGGGTTCTGAGAGCACCAGGAAAGCAGCCTGTCTGTCCTCTTGTGACTGAGGCTCAGAACTCACAGACTGTCACTTCTCCCACCTTCTGTTGGCCAGTAAGTTGATTCAGCACCAGGTAGGAAAATAGACTCTACCTTTTGCTGAGAGGAGTTGCAAAGTATTGTGTTCAATTTTTAGTCTATGAGAGGCACCATTACCTGATTTTTTTCCCTTTGAGGAAATTCCTTTTGGATGTTAAAATGTGCATAAGTATTTAAAGGTGTTTGAAGATCATCTGTGAAAATATTTAATGGTGTCTTAAAATTTTTCTATTAATACTTTATATAGTCAGCTATACTTTAGATTATTAATACTATTAAAACATGTAATGGCATTATGATACATCTTCAAGTTATTTTTAATTACATTTCCATTTAAGCTAGAACCTAAGCAGAAATACGAGGGGCATGAGTGAAGTCTAAAGATACCAAAGCCTCATTTTTCTATTCCCTCCCTATTTCTGTTTCTATCACAAAGATTGCTGAAGTGTCTTATCCCCAAGGATATTTGAGAGTCCCAATTATTGCCCCTTTATTCTCTTTATTCTAAAGAGAAAGGAAGGCATACTGAGTAAAAGGCAGCAAATTCTTCACAACAGGATTTGGCCTGCAGATGTTGGTTTTGCTCATTAGCACCACTTCTCTTCTAATTAATTTGTCACAGAAGTGTTCATTCATTTATTGCTCTCCCTTAGAGGATGGTAGACCTGGGAAAAATGGAATTGTGAAAATAGAAACTGAAATAGGGAGAGACTATAGGAGTGTTTTGGGGAATCTTTAGATTTCATGCACACCTTTGACATCTCTGCTTAAGATTCAGTTTAAATGGAAATGTATTAAAAATAACCTAAAGATGTATCTTAATACCATTTAGTATTATGCTAAATTTAGCTTATATTAATGATGTTCAACAGATTAAATAGTAAAGTGTTCTGTGATACATTGAAATAGAAATCTTAGGATTTGAAACAGAAACTTGTACCAGTATTGACTCACAAAACATCCTGATGTTATTTCTGTCTGGAAATTTGGGGAGTGGATGTCTTACATGGAAAAGGAAACTTGTGGCCATCTTTAACAGTTTTTCAGAGAAATAATCATTAAACCCCAGCTAACATTCTTTTCCTCAAAGAGATTAGAAAAACAAGTGAAAATAATCATTAGAGGTAAAAAATAAGTGGCCATAATAAAGCATAAATGTTTTATTGTTTATTGCTTGGAGAAAAGTTCAGCAGTCATTAAATATACAAGTGAATGGTCTTATTTCCAACAAAAAGCTCCTTCATAAAATGAAATTGGAGTTCTGTATGTAACAAGCTTAGTTGACAAACTTCATTAGAAAACCTAATCTAGAAGTTTCTAAATTTGATATTTTCAAGAATAGTGAATCTTGAATATGGTTAATAGAAGATCATTTTATCTAAGAGAGTGTTAGTAATAGCCTTATGTCTCTTTTAGAGATGATCCTGTATTACAGACACTTAGTACAATCTGTATAAACTAAACTAAAATGCAACAGAATAATCATGTCCCAGAGTAGACCATAAAACCATTTATTAAAAATATTCCATTGTTTAGCATTTTATTTAGATACTGGTGCTCATATGAAAAGGTGAACTGATTTTTACAATTTATGTTAATACAATTGTGTAAATTCTGCCAGTATTTACTGTTACTTATTGTTCAAATCAAAGGAGTTAGTTTAACAAGCTAAGCAGCACTGCTTAATAGTACTGTCCATATATGTAATTTTACATATTCTGGTAATCACAATAAAACCAAACAGATGAAATTAATTTTAATAATATATATCATTTAATCCAATATGTCAAAAAATATAATTTTAACATGTGATCAACATAAAAAAGTATTAGACCCTTATTCTTTTTTCTCATATGAAGTCTTTTAAATTAGTATGTATTTCATACTTATAGCACATTTCAGTTTGAAGTAGCCCCATTTTAAATGCCCATTAGCAGGTTTAGAGATTTTTATGGAGTCCAACTGTCTTAAAGATTATTTGCCAATTTAAATCTGGACAGTGAGGTTACTGGGCTCTTTTGTATGAATGGCGTACAAGAAACATTATAATTGACATATGGCTCCTTCCCTGACAAAGTCATTCACTTCAGTTAGTCATTCACACATCAAAGAACCTATGCTGGATTCTTTTGGGGTTGGTAAGGTGGGGAGATGGTTTGGTTTCTGGTTGTTTTTACTTTCTCAACTGTCTTAAAATTACTAGCATTTAAAGAATAGTAAAATTGAGATAGATGCTTCATGACTAATGAATATAATTTATCTCCATAGTCTCGATCAAGTATTTATTCTTTTAAAAAGTTTATTTTTAAAGAAATACAATTGTGAATTCGACCACACTGTTGTATAATGCATTGCAGTAACTAATGTTTTTTTGGTATTCATAGCTGTTAAGGAAAATACAATTGACTGGTAACTGAGGAAGTGGCTAATGAAACCTGAAAAAATAAAATGATGAGGAAATTCATGTCATTTGTTTGGGTGACAGGAAAAAGTAGGTATGAGAAAAAGTAGGCATGAGATCCTCTGATGGGGTGGTGGTTCCAGTACTCTTTGCAAAGAAAGTCACAGGTGCCTTACTTTTCCTGTACTTTCCGTGGATCTTCAGAGATGACCACAGCAAAGGGAGGCCCAGCCCCCCAGGTGAGGTGAGGGGCCCTGGTCTAACCCTTTGTGACTGGCTGGCACACTCCTGTGGGAAGAGGAGGTGGAAAGAGCTAAGTAGTTCTGCCTGTTGAGTGTAGAACATTGTGTGAGCACCAGTTACCCTGTTCTGATGGCATTCAGTGAGGACATTAAAAGCCCGTTATGCTGGTGTTGCTGAAAATTTATTTGTCATAGGGGCTGATGGCCTAGATCTTGGCGTGGCTTTTAAAATATTACACTGAAGCAATTCTAGTGATGTTAAACCGGTGTCAAAGCTAGATGGAAACTCATTTTGCAACCAGCAGTTAATTTCAAAACAGAATTTTGTTTTCAATTAAAAATTGTCCAGTGGTAAAATCTGAGTAAATGCTGAGTAAATCAGATGTCTTTACTCAGGATAAAAGTCTGATATTAAAGTTGGCTGTTTAAATTGCTTTTTGGGGCATATTTTGGATTGGTAGCATAATTCTGATTTGATTTGATCTGAAACATGTAAAAAGTATATGACATCTTAAAATATTTTACAGAGTAATTTTTCAAAAGATTTGTTTAGACTGGGTTCACCCTTTTTAAGTGAAGCAAAATCTTTTTAATGAGCTAACAAGTTCCTATTGGTTTCCAAAATTGTTAACATGTACAGTATAATTAATTCAAAACCCATATTTTTCACACTTTCCTTTGGAATTAAGGGGCATTAATGAAAAGCAGTTGCTGTTCCGTAAACTTTATCTTTGTGTTGTGATCTCTTCATTTTCAGAGTTAAAGAGATCACATTTTCAGGTTTGTGGAATTTTCCAGGTAAAATATGGATCTGCACCCTAGGATGATTTTTTTCAGTTATATTTATTTTTGTCATACTTTTCATGTCATTGGGTTTAAATGAACACAGACTATTAAAATCTATGCCACATTGTCACTACTACCTTTGTGGCTCACAGATCTACCTGTTTCCATTTGGGCTTCAACAGTTTCACATCAAAAGTTGTGAATGAAGCTTAAGTAAATATGTTTATTTTGTGCTGGCTGTTGGCAGGGAAATCTGCTGTAGCAGCGGAAGGGCTTTAAAAAAAAAAAAAAAACTCCTGCTGGGTGAACCATCACTGTGACAGGTAAATAGAATTCCTCAATAAAGCTTGAACTCCCTCCCCCTTTATTTCTTCAGGACTGTTGAATGTGGGGATTGTCTTGCTTGGAACTCTATTGATTAGGTCACAGCCTGGTCTGCAGAAAACTGAGCTGCCCAGGGGCCATCTCACTGCAGGGGATTTGCTAAAGCCCGTGTGAAAGGACCACGTGGGGTCTCACAATTACCTTATGAACAGGAATCAGTTCAGGCAGCAGATCCATATTAAGGACCTATTAACTTCTACGGGCTTCTCTTTGAGTTGAAAAGCACTTGGGTGCAAAGGAATAATAAAAGGAAATTATTGCCAAAGCCACTGAAGGTGCATCTTGCCTTATCTCTGTGGGTGCATCTGTTGAGTTGCAAATTTATTTCCTGCTGGGGCCTCTGCTTAGCTTTGGAAGTCTCCTTTAAGGTCTTGAAGAGGGAGTTTGAAAATGATGACACAATGATGGTTTTTTTTCTTGAAGCATTGACTCTCTGCTGAGAACTCCCCTCATTTTAAAAATGATCTTGATTTTCTAATAAAAAATATATATATATAATCCTTGTAGAAGTCTAGGAAAATATAGACTACTGTAAGGAAGAAAGAAAAACTTCTTAAAATTCCACTGCCTAGAGCACTGTTAACTTTTTCCTAATTTGTGTGTACAGGGACAGACACACCTCTCCAGTGCTGGGTATGGGATTTGTATTATAAAAAGGTGAATAAGTACTGCACATGTTGTTTCATTGAAAATCACTTAATATATCAGAGATTTTTGTGATTCGTAAGTAAAGAATGTGATTTTTGGTAATATGCTGTGCCATCATAGAAGTAAACTGTAATATGTATATCCCATATCTGAAATACTTGGTAGGAAAAATGTTTCGAATTTCTTTGGAGTTTGGAATATTTGCATTATAACAGTTTAGCATCCCAAACCTGGAAAGTTAAAATCCAAAACACGCCAATGAACATTTTCTTTGAGTATCATATTGGTGCTCAAAAAGTTACAGATTTTGGAGCATTCCAGATTTTTGGATTGGGGGTGTTCTACCCATATATATGACAATACTGAGTTTTTGAACTTTTTTTCCTTGTTTATATCTCTGTTGTGCTAGCATAAATTCCAGGAAGTGAAACTACTGGATCAAAAGGAATAAAAATTTGAAAAGCTTCATTTCTAACCAAAAATAAAAGTTCCATCAGCAGTGTGAGAGCACTCATCTCTCTGCATTCTTGCTGCCACTGAGTATTTAGGTTTAAAAGCAAAAAACAAAATGGTGCTAGTTTTGTAGGTGAAAAAAATTACATCAGGGAACTATTACAATTGAAACAGTGGTGGTTAATTTTGTGGGTGTATGTTTGAAAATTCTGATTTTTATAAACTTTTTGGGATAAGTATTCTCTGATTTAACTTAACCTTTTTTTTTTTTTTTGGTTCCCAATGGCATTTAAGGCTAATTTTTTTACATTCTTTCTTTTTTTTTTTAAGTGTCTTTTATGTGCCAGATAAAGATTCTTGGTGGGAGGGCTATAAAATGAGATTTTACTTTTCATTTCACTTTGTTAAATACTGTTTACCCTATAAATCATAGATTTAGCATGAATTTTTAGTTTTATTTGCTATGAGGCTTTTCAAATAAAAAATGTAGTTTTACTGTTAAAAAACCAAGAATATAAGTTCTCTCTTCCTTCTATAAGTGGTACTTGTAAATTAATTCACTGTCCTGTGTCCATAGTTAATATATACTCAGCAGTATAATGTTTGAATCAAAACAAATATCTTCTCCATGGAATGATTTGAGAACAGATTATCAAGGATCTGATCAGGCAATAAGCAATTCCTTGGCAGCTGTTAACTCATTAGGAACTTGGGAAAGACTAGGAGGCAGATAGAAGACATAGGGCTCTATTCACAACATAATTGGGTAAAGAACAGTCAAAAAAAAACCAAAGTGACAAAAAAATTTTTAAGTTGGTGACTTAGGCATTAGATTCAAGAATTAAAACTTAAAATGAGATTTGTAATTTAGGCAGTGAGCTGCATTTCAGCAAATTAGGCCCAGATGTTATGAAGTTACTATATTGATTTAAATATGTTAAAGTGATTTCATTGAACCCCAGGAAGAGATAACACTTGTTCAGAAATTAACAAATATTTTATTCTTTGTTAGTTTCATATTGCATACTTTATTAAATTAATATATAATTCGGGCAAGTCATAAAAACTGCATTTTAGAGTCTAATTTACCAATGAAATGATAAAGGTGGAAGTGTGTAGAAAAAAAAATCCCTACATGTTTTCTTCAGAATTTGGATGGAGAAGAAAATTCACAAATAATTATGGTATGCAAACTTTCTGCCTTCCTGCACCAAGGGAAACTCATTCTAAAGGCCACAGTACTGAATGGATGCATCTTTAATCATCTGGAAGTAAGAAATCCATTATTTTTCTAAACCAGACAGTAGTTGTCTGTTTTAATGGAACAGTTGGTTGGTTACAGCTCTTCAAGGCTTTATTTCCCAATACTCACTTCCCATAGATATTTGAGTTCAGTGTTAGAGATTGTCATAAGTGAGTCGGAGTTAAAGGATTTAGAGTAGGAATTTGAGGTTGATTAATTTATTTTGGTCGAGAGTTCACTAAGGGAAGTAGATGCTGTTATAGCAGATTCCCACAACCTGGGTACTTGGAGTTTGTTGGATGCTTAGAAATTGACTCTTATCTACAAATGCCGAAACAAAACTTTGGTATGTTCTGGTGCAACCTCACCAAATAGGACAGAGTTCAGACTATACCAAAGTTCTCTTTTTTAGTAAAGAGAACAATGCTTCTTACTTTAGTTGAAGGGGGTAAAACAGTCTCTTGCAGAAGTTAACAAGATATCTTTACTGTGTTTTACAGTAACCAAATATATGTTGGCTTTAGAGAAATCAGAGTTACGTTTTAATTATAGAATACCATATATAGAAAGCTTTATGCAGGTTGAAAATAACTACTGGTAAAATGCTTGGAAAAGTTAAAGGAACCTCTGAGATGTTCGGTGGAAAAGTTAACTGCAGTAAAAAATATTGACTGCATAATCCTAACCTAAGGAATAATCAGGAACACTAAAGCAATCTAGGCCCTATATGCTGGTTATAAAATATGTGAATTTAAGAAAATCTTAATGAAGATGTTTTATTGGAAGTGGGAATTTTTAGGCCTTCATGTATTTTATGTTATTATTAAAAATAGCAGAATTTGGCTTACATTGCTCTCACTGTAGTGGTCATTTAATGTTCTCTGATTGCAGTTCCATGTACTGTCAACTATTTGAAATTTTATTAAAGGACACAGAAACGCTTCATTACAGCTTATTCATTCATGAAATTTAAGGCTTATTCTTCTTTCCCTATGAGAAGAGCTTCTTGTGAATGCCTTGTGCCTTTCTGGAATGCTTTGTTTGATCTGAGTGCAGTGCCCTTGGAGTGCCCTTCCTGTCAAGAAAGAAAGGTGAGGTGCATCAAAGTGATGCCAGATAAGACAGGAATGTGTGCTCCTTGGTTTGGGCTTTGAGGCCCTGACTGTGTACTTTACCTTTCCTGCCCAAGGGATTAGGGAGGGCGCTGGTTGACTTTTTCCCTTTTGGATACTGTAAAGTGGGACTTGCCTACTTAATTCCTGGATTCATAACTTGATTTTTGATATAAAAGGAGTTACCAAAATAAGAAGAGATTGACATTTCCAGTAAGTCAAAACTGAGCAGAGAAGAGAGAATGAAAATACACCTTCTTTGTTTACTATGTTACCCTATCCAGAGGTTACCCTTTCTGTTTAAATGTGTTAAATTTTTGTTTAATTTTGTTACCCTATTCAAATTATTGTCTAAAAGTCTTTCACTGTGCTTTCATGAATACTGATGGGGTAAAGGGACATGTCGTTCCCCCCCCCCATTACCCCTAAAATTAATGATTAACATATGGGTCATTCCTTTGTGAGAATATTGATGCTTTGGAAACTACATGGCAATTATTTAAAGTTTTATAAAGAAGTTTGGTAGCTGTTTCATTCTGTTGAAAATGAGCCAAGTTGTCAGTTCCACTTTCTGGGGGTCGGAATGTGCAGGTGTGGAAGGCAGGTGCAGTCTTCCAGGGAGGAGCGCAGTGCACAGTCGCTGGTGAGTCTCGCCTGAGAGCCAGCAGGAACTCCACGAAAGCGCGTTCTCCCTCACAGCTACAGTCCTGGCCTTTCTAAAGCATCCGTTGCAGTGTGTCTGGCATGGAAGCACTACTGTGCACTGCGCAATGGAACCTCAGTATGGGATTGGATATAGTTATAATCGGAGGGGAGGTTCATTCTAGATGACACGGTTTTTTTAAAAAAGGAGATAATAGAGTTAAATACACATAGTTCATAATGACCTAATTGAGTGGGTAGGTAAGACTCCTAAGTAATGAAGAATTTCTTACATATTTCATACATTCTTAAATACAATAAACATGACAAATTCTAGCTTCTTTTCTTTTTTTTTCTTTTTTCTTTTTTCTTTGAAACAGAGTCTCACTCGGTTGCCCAGGCTAGAGTGAGTGCCGTGGCGTCAGCCTAGCTCACAGCAACCTCAAACTCCTGGGCTCAAGCAATCCTCCTGCCTCAGCCTCCCAAGTAGCTGGGACTACAGGCATGGGCCACCATGCCCAGCTAATTTTTTATATATATATTGGCCAATTAATTTCTTTCTATTTTTATAGTAGAGACAGGGTCTCGCTCTTGCTCAGGCTGGTTTTGAACTCCTGACCTCAAGCAATCCGCCTGCCTCGGCCTCCCAGAGTGCTAGGATTACAGGCGTGAGCCACTGTGCCCGGCCTCTAGCTTATTTTCTTAAGCATATGTTTATAGTTCTATCTAGTTAATTTGCTTATTCTATTATTTGCATAACTGAATTATGTAATGCCTATGAAGTGGTCAGTGGAATTGATGACATAGCAATCTTACTGTACTATAACTATTGAAAACAACTGTAAAACTCAATTTTATTAAATTTTATATACAGTATTTTGTGATTTAAAAAAATTTCTCTGAAGATTTTGGAGGGGGTCACTGAGGGAGTTTATCCATTTTTAGATTTCTCACAAGGATTACTGATCGCCAAATTAATAAATAATATGGATTAATAAGCCCAGAGAGAGTAGAAAGAATGAATGAAGCTATAAATCCTGGTGATCCTTGTTGGATCCATGACCATAGGGAGAACCAATTTTTTGCACTAGCCTAGGAGCCCCAAAGAGGAGGCTGTGGGGAAATGAGAATGTGGGGAGGTGGAGGTGGCACATGTCCCTGCTCAGAGGGGCTGCCTGTCAGCAGTTTCAAGTCCTGCCGTAGGTCCCTGAAGGAAAAGCCTTGGGACAATTTCATAGAGGTCAGGTTCAGAGGATGAAAGAAGGCTTGGAGGAAGAGCTCATTCATGCATGCATTCATTCATGCATTTATTCGGTAATCGATGTTTATTGACCGCCTCCTGCATGCCAGAACCTGCTCTCAGTGCTAGGATTCCACAATGTACAAGGTAGACAGTGCTGCCGTCTTCAGGGAGCTTTCCTTCTGGAGAGAGAAGACAGCTACCTAACAAGTAGATAAGGAAGTAAGCACACACAGTTTCAGCTTGGAAGTGCTGTGGGGAAAAATACAGGGCATGTGTTAGTGGGTCATTCTGCAGGGTATGAGGGACCTTTAGATTGGCCAGGAAGGATTTCTAAGAAGGAAATACAAGGACTGTCCAGAAAGGATCCAGCCATGTAACCATTCTTGTAATATTAACAATGGCTGGATCCTTTCCGGACAGCCCTCCTATGAGTTGGCAGTTGAATGATAAGAATGAAGAGCCAGCCATTAGAAGACAATTTTTTTTTAAAGATATATAAAAGTAAAAAAGTTTATCTTCTTAGAGAAGAGAGAGAGAGTGAGAGAGTGAAAGAGGGAGAAAAGGAGGAGGGGGCAGAAGACAATTTTTGATCAGAGGGAATAGAAGCCCGGAAGTACAAACAAGCTCGTATGGCTGGAAGTCTGAGATGAGGTAGGTGAGGTGGGCATCGGGCCAGGTCACGTGGCTTGTGGTCTGCACACCCAGGCAGGGAGTCCCAGGGTGGAGTGCTCACTGCCCCAGGGTCCTTACCGGGCCTGAGCCTGCCTCACCGCAGGGGGCACTAGCCTCTTGCCCCCCTCCCTCACTGTTCCCTGCAGGTGCTCCTTTTCCCTACCGCTGACTGTCCTGCTGTCTCGGAAGTTTCATTACTATCGTTTAGCCCAGTACAAGATTTATGCCTGGTTCCTTGGGGCCTCTGTGACATCTGGTAATCACTGATGACAAAGAGAAATGGGGGAAAATGCTCCTCTAATCTATCTTACCACTCCTTTCAGTTTCAGTAGCATGCCAAACCAGTTTTCCTCTTTGGTAACAGACTTTGTTTTGGATAGGAACCCTTGAAATAAGATTGCCATTTAACTACAAAGTCATTAAAAGTCTTTCTTCATGCATATACTTCATTAAAAAAAATCATGTTAGAAACATTTACACTTTTTAGCAGTTCAGAAGGTAAGTTAATATTTTGTAAGAACTCTTAGGAGACGTCGGATTCATATTGCTGCGTCTGGGTGGGAACCTAGCTTTTCTTCACGGCCCTTGTAAGGCCCCTTATCTCCTCCATCTGATACTAATAATTTTGTACATTTGGTGACTCAGGGTAAACTACTGACTAAGGATTAACTTAGTCAGGTAGAAAATTTATGCTTTAATTTTGTTTAGTAATCATGGTATATTATAGGAGTGACTTCTCTTGAACTTGGTTAGGTTTAACCTGTAAACTAAATTAAATGTTTACTAAACTAAATTAAATTAAATGTTTAAAAATGTAGTTATGACTAAATTTGATGAAAATAAGTGGGGAAAGAGGTAGTAATGGTAGTGAAATTGGATGAATGTCCTTTCTTTGCCCTAGGATTTTCTAATTTGATTTTTCCTAGTTTCCATTATCATTTCATATTAGAAAGGAAACTTTATAATGTCTTATAAAAGTAGTTCTCTATTGGGATTGGAGGGAGAGTTTATGACCGACCTCAACTGCAACTGCAGCAGTATTGGTATATATTGTGCACATTTAACATTTTTTTATACTGTCAATTGAAATAATTTAATTCTGTGTGTATTAAAAATGTTACTGTAGTATTCTACATGTCTTTTGCTCTGCATGTATCTATACATTTCACCTCGGAATGCCACTACAGAGTGTTGATCACTTGTCTTTCTAAGGGAGAATTTGCTGGTATTTACTATGAGTGATCTATGTTCTGCTTTAAACACTACTTTCCTAATGTAATTTCTATAAGCCAGTTTTCTCTCTGAAATAATTGTATCCTTGTATGTATAGAGGTTAGGGATTAAGGTTTCATACGTCCTTAAGATTCTTCCTATATCTTGATTTTTGCTTTAGTTTTTCAAGCATCAGAATGAACTTAGTAGTAGTAATTACCTTTATTTTTATACCAGTTGCTTAATCCTTGCATCCCATATATTTCTTGCTTTTATACATGAGGAAACTGAGGCATAGACTGATAAATTGCTGAAGTTACACATTTATTTAAATGCAGAGCTGGGACTGTTAACAGGTGTGCTGCAAGAATGATTGATTATGTTGCTTAAAGACCAAGCACTTAGAGGTAACAGACTTGGGAATTGTTTCCTTCTCCAATTCTGAAATAATTAAATGATACTCTTGAGTAGTGATTGGAGTATGATTAATAAGTCAGAGTCATTGATATGGTAAAGTAGGGTCAGGAGTGCTTTCTAAGCTTTCTCAATATTTTGTTGGCAAATCATTAACTCTGAGATTACAACACTGACCCTTGCTCTTCCTGGTATCAGTCATTTCCCTTACAAATCAGAACCACCGTATCAGAGTCCTACTGGAATTTGGGTTAATGCAGTACATACTTCTCTACTAGGTACCACTCTTGAATGGAGGTTGAGATTTCAAGAAACTTAAGTTCCAGTTGTAGCTTTGATTAAGCCTAATAACCCAATAATAAGTCATTTATCCTCTAGACCTTGGTTTCCTCATCTGTAAAATTAGAAGGTTGCACTAGATGATTTTTATTGCTCTGTTTTAGCTTTGTTCTGTTTCTTTGGTTTGATCATTGAGGATAACTGAATGCCATGCTTTAGAACTTATGTTGGGTTTGGGACTCTATGAAGTAGTGTTCTTGTAGGGGGTCCACTGCTTACTTGTGCCTTTGTAAATGTATTTGGCAGTGTGGATCCAGTTGTGTTTTCTTCTCTTCTGAGGGTGAGGGGAGAGGTGGATAGGGAGAGAACATTATAACAATGACAGAGTGTGATCGCTAGCAATTATAAATGTAAATTCAGTCATATTCAGATTTCATGGTTATGTTGTTATGTGCTGTATCCTTTGGATCTGTTGGTTTTACTTTATTAGAGAACATCAGCTCTACTAAAGATGTCTTACAGCCTTGTCTCTCAATACTAGTTTACCTCTTTGCATGTCTCTTTTTTGGAACAGATTAGGTTAGTCTGTTGAATTGTACTTCTTTTTTAAAGACACGGATATGCCAGCCTTATTTCAAAATACGCTTGTAAAGTGAACATCTTTAAAGTTCTGTCAATATTTGGTTAAATTAATTGAGACTAAATTTACAAACATGTTTTCCCCCCCTTTTCCAATTATATACTGAGGTCATTTAGGAAATATTTGTCTATTATCTTCTATTACTGGGTATGATTAGCAGTAGTAGTAGTTAGTTTCCTGGGTCTGTGAATAATGGCTGATTGAGAATTTACCAAATTATAAAGTGATCATTTAAATGATACTGTTTTTAAAATTTTTGAGTTTCAGATTATAAAATAGCCCATTACAACAAATCAACCAAAGTAGTAAAATAAGTGGAAAAAATAAGGTATTGCTTCATTACCTCTTTCTTAAGTGGATGACTGAAGAGAGACAGGTCCCTCCAGGAGTTTAAATAATATCTTAAAAATCATTTTTAAAACTTTAAACTTGATAATAAAGCATGCATGCTCTTTCTTTTGAACCTGTATGCCCAATATCCTGTCATGAGCTAGAATATTTGAACTTTAGCAAAACCAAGTATTTTAAGGACCTTGTTTTTTTTTTAAATTTTGAGTTTATATCTATTTTTTTCTTAAAAAGGAGCTAATTTTCTAAATAAAATGTGAGATACTGTGTATGCGTAGAAAGAGACACACTCTTGTTCCCCTACTGTATTCTCACAACACACTTCAGACATCAGATGTGTGGAGATTTTTTCCCCACACATCAAACAAGCAAGCAGGTTTGCAGTGGCTACAAGGGATGTCCCACACTAGCTACTTGGAGATTGTGTCAGACCCCACAGGTTGAGAGCTTACTCCCACAAGGCTGTCCCTCACCTCACATGCCAGTGGCAACCCCAGGAGGTTCTACCTGTACTTCTAAGCTGGGCTTCAAGGAGAGGTTTCCAAGATCCCTTCCTTGAGTTCAATTAATTTGCTAAAGCAGTTCATAGAACTCAGGGAAACATGTGCTTATATTTACTGGTTTATTATAAAGTATCCAAATGAACAGCCAAATGAAACAAAAAGTGAAGTCTAGAAGAGTTCTGAGCACAGGAGCTTCCATCCAGTGGAAATGGGGTGCACCACCCTCGTGACACACGGATGTGATCTTTTCCACGTTCCTGGAAGCCACCCTCAGTCAGTCCTTTTGGGCTTTTATGGAGGCTTAATTCTGTGGCAAGATGGATTAAGTCATTGGCTGGACCGTCAGCTTCTTTCCTTGGAGGGAGCTGTGAGTTCCAGCCCTCTAGTGACATAGCTGTTTCTCCTGGGAACCATAACCCATCTGTGGTTATCTAGGAACTTTCCAATAATCACTTCATTAACATAAACCCTAGTATAGTTGAAAGGAACTTGTTATAAATACAAAAGACCATTTTTCACCTTTATTGTTCTGGGACTGATCTGTAGTTATTGAAAGAACTAAGGACAAAAGCCCTAATATTTTTAACAAAAGATACTCTTATTGCTCTACTCATTTAAGAAATGACTGGAGTTATAGGAGCTGAGAGCCAGAACCATGGAGGAAAACATAGAAAACTAAATAAATATATATCATGATGTCACATTTCCATTTTCTTAAATTGCCATTTACCTCACTATTAAGTAAGATGATATGCTGTTAAGGTGTTGCACTTTCAACCCATTATACCTGTAATCAAGAGGGTTTGTTTTTATTTATATTTTTATCTTCTCTGATATGTATATGTCACCAACTTCTCTGATACATATATTTCAGTAAATATTTATTTTTGAGTATATTTTTTCAGTGGTTAATTTGATTATACAAATATCTATAGCACCATGATATCCTGTATTTATTTTTATATTCTGTATCTTGTGTTATCACTTTATTTTATTAATGGTTACCAGTATTAAGGAAGAAAATATTCCACTTTTTAATGAAATATTTATTATTACTTTGTTAAAGAACTCCATTAAAGAAGAACTTTGGGCCAGATGCAATGGCTCACACCTGTAATCCCAGCACACCAGGAGGGCCAAGTGGGAGAGGCTCTCTTGAGGCCAGGAGTTTGAGACCAGCCTGGGCAACACAATGAGACCGTGTCTCCACAAAAAAATAAAAATAAAAAACTTTGCCTTCAATAGAGAAAATTTAGAACAAGGATAATATAAGAACTGTAATTATTCTGTATTTTTAATTTTTCCAAATTTCATTTTTTTTTTTCCTAAGAGTCAGGGTCTCACTCTGTTACCCATGCTGCAGTACAGTGGCACAATCATAGTTCACCGTAACCTCAAACTGCTGGGCTCAAGCTATCTTCTCACCTCAACTTTCCTGAGTAGCTGGGATTGGAGGTACACGCCACCAAGCCTGGTTCGTTTTTGTATAGATGGAGTCTTGATGTGTTGCCCAGGCTGGTCTCGAATTCTTGTTCTCAAGTGATCCTCCCACCTCAGCCTCCCAAAGTGCTATGCCCAGCTTTTTTTTTTTTTTAAATGAAGACATGACAGTTATTTGAGATTCACTGATCTATTATATATTCTCTTAATGTCTCAAGTGAGAGTTATGTCTTCATAGTCTCTAAACTGATGAATTAGCAACAATCTTTCTCTACCTGTTTTAACTCTGTTTCCAAGTACTTATAAGATTTGTTTCCTGTTTGCTTGAAATAGTGCAAGTTAGGTATTTTATATGTTGCACCATAGTCTTAGTTGTCATTGTTCAGTTTGTGATTGTGTGCTGGATATTCTAGGAGATTTGTTGGGTGTTAATTGTTTACCTGTTAGTTTTAGAATCCTGATACATACAGGGGTGACCTGTCTTTTGTGATTTAAAATATATATATAAAATTAGAAATCTTCATTTATACAAGTATGCCCCACCTTTCTTCATTAAAAAAAAAAAACTGAATTTAGAAAGCAGGTAAATTGGAGGATTGTATATATTTACAAATTGATGGTTTTCTTTAAAAAAGATTCTTAGTAAGGTTTAAATAATCAAATCCTGTAAACCATTTAGATTATTATTAGGGATATTTGACTTAAAGTGTTTCTTAGCATAAAAAGGAATACTAGAAGTTTTTCTAGTATCTAGGTTATCAGTGTCAGTTGAATCAATTCATAAGTAGATTAGCTTGACCTAACTTAAGTTTTTGAGCTCTTACAGGTATTGGGTTTGGCAGCAAATTATATATTAAAAGTAGCTGAATGTTGTCTATAAATAATTCCCCTTCAATTTGCAAAATAATCTGAATTTTTAAAACTTAAAAACTACTTTGTGGTTGAAATAGAATTTAATAAAGAAACAAGTGGTTTTTTTTTTTCCCCCATTTGATCAAAAGTGGAGGGCTGAGTAAAGAAAAATGCCACCTGGGAGTGAATGGGAAAGAGGGAGTTTATACAGGTCTATTACCACAGACGCCAGCAAGTAAATGGGATTTTTATTTGCTTCAGTTGGCATTCCATTCACTTTCCTTTTTGCATAATTGAATTGCATGTGATTCTTAGGTTTTATTCTAAGAAAAATAGTTGCAGTTTTCTGTATTTAGAATCCGTTTTAGAGGAGCCTAAATAAACCTTAGAAAAAGGAAAAATTGCTCTTCTACCAGCCTTGTGCATTCTAGGACTCTGGAGACAACTGTCTCTTTGGCAGGAGTTCTGTTTATACAGTGACCAGTGTAGTACTTGACTGTAGCAGGAGGAATCTCATTCCTTTCCTTCTTTAGCAAGGGAGTGCTTTAAGGAGTTTGGCATGAGGCTTAGTCATTTCAACTGACATTTTCATCATTGAATAGTGCCTTGTCTTCCAACTGGAACATACTTTGCAATACAAATGCCTTAGGCAGTTGTTATTCAGCTTATGAAAACCTGTAAGTCTCTCTTGACGTTTAAAGGTTGCTTTTACGTTTCTGAAATTCCTTAAGTTCTGCTGATACATTTTAGATGTGTTGGTTTTAAAAAATATTTTTATATGATGCATATATATTTTTTCTTCTAGAAAAATTAGAAAATAACTCCAGGAAGAAAATAAAATTCACTCATCCCTATAATCCACCATTTTTCATGTATATCCTTTTCTCTCCCCCCCCCAAACAAAATGGAATTGTCATTTATTTTTAAAAATCGAATTATTACATGTTACATCATAAAATTCAGGCAGGAACTCATAACCTACTAAAGGATTTATTTGGTTCTATGTAAGAGATAGTTATAAAATAAATGGAAAATAATTTTTAAAGTAACTAGTTGTTAAAATACTATGTTTTCTTTCTCTCCCTGCTGGTCCAGGGAATAAATTACTCTTTTATTTAACTATCTTTCCCATAAGACCCCATTTTACTCTTGTTCATTTCTTTAGCACCTTGTACTTGGCATGTGGTAGGAACTCATTCTGTGTTTGTTGAATAAATTAAAGTAGTAGCAGGTGTAAATCAATGATGCCAGGTTCCAGATTAATTTCTAACAAGATCCAAGCCTCTACAAACAACATTAAAACCTTGTATATGAAGAGGATTTTATAGGGTACAGTTTTCAAAAATCTGTTACTTTAGTTTTGAGGACTAGATTAAAAAGTCACCAAGATTTCTTTTCTAAAGAAGAAAACCCAATTCCTTGAAATGTCAATTTTGATCTGCCACAAAACTTTTATAACTGGTTTACAATTTAGAACTCTGGATCTGTCAACTACCACCCAGTGCTTTAAAGATAATAGCAACGACTGTTCACAACTCAGTTACAATATGCCTTATACCTAGGATGTTTCGTTTAATGCAGATTTAGCCTTTGCATTGTAATATATAAAGATGATATGCTAAATACGGTAACTTTGTGAATAAAGAATAATGTTGGATTCTTTTCATTTTTTATCCTTTTTTCTTTTTTATACTAAAAGGACTTAGTCACGTGGGGAGTCTTGAACTTTGTACAAGGATCTGTTTGCAATGCCTTGAGTTGAGTTTATAATTTATGTCATTCTTTTCACCGTGGACAAGTGCTGGTGGTAAACTTTGGTTGATATGTTGATTTTTTTTCCCACTGGCAGTCATGGATTTATGAAGATCACCTACACAGGCTTATAGGCAAGAAAGCAGGACTTGAGATTCTTCTGACAGGGCTGTTGAATCCCAGTTCTGCCACCCCCCCAAGAATAGCACATTGGTGGTTATAAGTGTGGGCTCTGGAACTAGTCAGCCAGGTTTAGGGTTCTGGCTTCTCTGCTGCTAAAATTGGGTAGCTTAGAACAACTCACTTAACTTTTGAGGCTTAAACAAGTTACTAGATGTAAAGCACCAAGATGGCTAACTGGTGAGGCAACTCACTAATTACTTCATTGGTTCAATTATTACTGCTATGGTGAAGAGTAAATAACTTTAGATCAGTGACTTTTCTGCTCTAAGCCTCTGCTTTTGAATATGGAAAATGGGGAAAGACCAGGTTGATTGTGAAGATTAAATGATATGGCATATTATAAAGCGTTTGCCAAGTGTGCATCAAGTATATATAAGGTGGGGGAAGTAATCAACACTGACATTGTAAATTTTTCTAAAATCTAAAACAAACTGCTAGAAATACTGCCATTGATATGTAAAATACATTCTCTGTATTTTAATGCCTCCAAAGTCTGGCTGTCTTATGTATGTATTTTATCCAGTTAATAGGTATTCAAATGATAACTTTTGATACCCACAGATGATCCTCCCTAAAAAGAGAGCTTATACATAAAAGCCCTCATTAACAATATTAATGATTCTGATGTAGAAATCAGAACTTGGAATCATTCCTCAACAAAGCGTGAAAACGTGGTTTAGCAGAGCTTGCCCTGAGAATGACTCTCTGCAAAGCTAACGAAATCCCTAGGCTTGCAACGTGATGCTTAAAATCTGATTATGAACTTAATTAATGAAAGTTTTAGTAAGTTTGCAAGTCAGAAAGCTTCCTCAGCTAATTTTAAAGTTTTTGCAACAATTTTAATTGAAAGAGTTGATACATATGTATTTTAATTAAAATGATTTAAAAGGCAATCTAAATTACAAAAAACCAGAGAGACAGTTGCTACATAAAGAGCTTTTCCTTTAATCGTTAACTTATAACCTAACTCTAGGAATTATTATTATAGAATTTTATAGACCTAAAACTTTCTCAGTAGTTACATGTCTAAATACTTATAAATGTTAATTATTAAAACTGTAAGAATATCCATTGTTATACATCTACCCAGATTAAATGAAACAGAAATACTTGGAAGTGAAAGGATATCTAAGATATAGAGGGAAATATTAAACAAGGTTTAATTAAACAAGGTTCTACTAGCAAAACTTTTAAAGAACTGCTGGTACTATTTGATGTTTTGTGTGCATTTTAAATCCATTGTTATAAAAATTTACAGATTAAAAAATATTTTAATTTACGGGATTGATTGTATTGTCCACTCATTACTTTATTTATTCCAGACCTTTTTTTTCTACACATATAATTGTGTGTGTGATTTTTCCTCCAAACTACACTAAACAAAGCTGAGATCATATTTTATGTGCTTTTATGCAGATTTATATTTTCACCTACTTTGCATATCACTGACATTCTTCTATATAATTAATACACACATCTTTTTAAAGCTGCATATGTACCACCATATATTAAAACAGTCCCTTTTCTCTCCAGATAAAATGGAGGCTTCTTTAAACCAGATTCCCAAGTGCTGGGAAAATAGCAAAACCAATTTTTTCCATCTGGCCACTACATTTTTGCATTCCATTCAAGCCAGAACTTCTGGTGAAATTTGTTCTCTGTGTTCAGTTGTCCCTTAAGCTTCCCTCCAATTAAAGGACAGCCAAAGACTCCGAAACATTTAGCATGATTATCCAGAGCCAGACTTTTTGGGATTGAATCCCAGTTCTCTACTAATGAACTGTGTGACTTTGGATAAGTTGCTTACAATGTCTCAGTTTCTTCATCTGTGAAATAGGGTATGATTGTATTACCTACTTCTCAGGGTTGCTGTAAGGAATAATGAGTTGATATATATTAATAAGAAGTGATTAAAATAGTGTCTGGTATATCAATAGTGCTGTAGATGCATGTGCCGCTGTGTCATACTGTCATTGTCATTATTGGTTCATTGAGTTTGCTCTGGTCCTGAATTACAAATGGCTTCCACCAAAATGACACTCATCGCAAGTCATTACTTTTGAAAGATTGGGTCATGGTAATCAGTAGCATGGTTTCATTTAAATTGTAGACATATCAACTATACTTGATTTACTCTGTTTTTACCTGAAAAAGGGCAGAGAGATATCTGTGACTAGCAGTTTGTTTGGCTAATGAGGGATGCTGCCTGTTTGACTTAACTATTTTGACTTATTTCTTATTATCAAAAGCATGGAATATTTACCTTATTCATGTGTTCTCAAGCAATTAAAATTTTAATTTTTCATACACATATATACACACAAATAGAACAGTCTGTTTCTAAAAATATTAGAATTTGTTTTTATTCTTTTTCTGCAGAATAAACTGCTAAACATTAGTCTTTACATTTTCCTTATGTTTTATGACTGCCAACACCAGTGAATTAAATAGTAATTTCTTGTTTACTTCCGGTGAAAAGAAAGTGTAAAATTTTAATTTTACTGTGGAAAGCATTTTTTCTGTCATTCCCTGATAAAGTGGATTGAATTTAGAATCTTAAATGCCTTCAACTTCACAGACACATCCTTTTTCATTTCTTACTCTATTTTGGGCAACAGTAATACAGCTTTGCCAACTAATGGCAGAAGCAGAACATTAAGTGTATATTTACGTTTTTTTTTTTTTTTTAAGTACACACATGAACTATTGTACTAATATTTCTAAAAGAATTCAAGGGTTTTGATTTATTAGATAATACTGCATGTCAAGTGGTATAGCTTTTTTTAAAGAGGGGTTAAATTTCAGGAATTTTGCTTTTTATATTAAGAAACTCATTTTGCAACTTTTCTCTTGTACATTAGGCAAAACAAGTAATAATTTTTTCATAATTTACAGTACATTTAAAAGTTAACATGCAGGCCGGGCGCTGTGGCTCACGCCTGTAATCCTAGCTCTTGGGAGGCCGAGGCGGGCGGATTGCTCAAGGTCAGGAGTTCAAAACCAGCCTGAGCAAGAGCGAGACCCCGTCTCTACTATAAATAGAAAGAAATTAATTGGCCAACTGATATATATATATAAAAATTAGCCGGGCATGGTGGCGCATGCCTGTAGTCCCAGTTACCCGGGAGGCTGAGGCAGAAGGATCACTCGAGCCCAGGAGTTTGAGGTTGCTGTGAGCTAGGCTGACGCCACGGCACTCACTCTAGCCTGGGCAACAAAGCGAGACTCTGTCTCAAAAAAAAAAAAAAAAAAAAAAAAGTTAACATGCAGACAGATACTTAAACCTTTAGCTTTAACATAAAAGGTTTCTTATATACACATTAGAATCTCTCAAGATATCATCAGGATATGGAAATATTAATAACATAAATGAGATAAGATTTATTTTTTTACAGAAGGAAAGAAACATTAATCTATATATTATAAGCTCTGATAGACAGGCCTTTAAAAAAATTTAAATAGATTTATAGAAAAATTGAGCAGAAAGTACAAAGTTCCCATAGAACTCCCTACCCTACCCCATATAGTTTCTCCTATTGTTGACGTCTTACACTGGTATAGTACAGATGCTAACAATCGAAGAAACAGTGCTGATACATTCTCATTAACTAAAGTCCCCTGTTTATTTAGATTTCCTTAGTTCTTGCCTAATGTACCTTCTTTTGTCCAGAACGCCACATTATTATTACATTTAGCCGTCATGTCTCCTTAGGCTCCTCTTGGCCGTGACTGTTTCTCAGAATTTCCTTATTTTTAATAAATATCCCTTTTCAACACCTGCTGATGAAGCATCCACTATTTCCCAGGCCTTGAGCCAAACAGATCACAAATCTTTGCCCCTTAACAAATTTGCATTCTAATAGGGAGCTTAGTCTACTTTTAAAATTTAATTTTAAGGAATTAATGTCTCTGAGCAGATTAATATTTAATATGAAAATTCTGAGGCTTCTGATTTTTCCACAATTAGCAGAAAATATTGAATAACTGTTTATAGATTAATTTCAGATTGAGTATGCAATATGTGGATGGTATCCCTGCTCTTTTCAAGTTAATATTGTTTTTATATTTAGGAAAACGCTTATTTCCAAAAGAGGTATTCTGGACGTGGAATTGGAGAAAAGATCAGTCAGCTTGTTTTTGCCTAGAAGGAAAATATCACCAAAATTTATATTTCACATTTAAGTTTTCCTTGTAATTGACCAAAGCAGATTCATACAATTACTGTCTTAAGCAGTTATATAAAAAAATTTTTTAAAAAAATGTGTGTGACATGGTACATCAGAAAGGAGGGTTGGGCTTGCAAATGTATGTTGCCGGGTTGTTGCTGATTACAAGTATTGAGTTGGAGTAGCTGAAGAACCAGAAACAATAAGGTTTTGTTGAAAGCTTTGGCATGAAGGCTTGATAGGGGGCCAAGGTCTGTTAAAGAAAGAAAATAGGAAAATTCCAGGAAGAAAGGTGTTCCATGTGGCCATGGAAATTTGAATCAGTTAAGTTATTTTTGGCAGAGATATTATCTATACCTTTATTTTGCCTTAAAGATTACTATGTCGAAACAGTCTTGCTCCATCTGTGTCAGTGGAGGGAATGCTGGCCTTTCCTATTCAGGGACAGTATTCACTAGCAGCAACATAGCCATCAGTGGTGGGTAGTAGAATTAGTTGTTCTTGGAAACCTTTACTTACTTTTGGAACCATCTATTTGAGCAACCCAAATCCTTTGAATAATCAGGCTATGGGAAAAGAACATCAGTACCTGTTTAATTAAATATTTGGACATTAATGAACAAACATATCCTTAAATTTTGCTGTGAGCTACACTTTCAACTACATTGGTCAAGCTCTTTTAGAAATTACATGGTTTTTTTCCCCCTTAGGTCTAGTTCTTCCACTGTATGCATATTTAAAATCAGTTTCCATAGTGACATCTGGTGGTGGTTTTGAAATTCTGGAGACTATGCTTGGAATGATAAATATTTTTGCTTAATAGCTCCAAATTTCCGGCTTCCTTCAAACTTTTCAGATTATTAACAACTTTTCCTGAAAATGTCTTCATTGTATTCTCAAGACTGGAAACCTAGGCATTTATTATTTCTGTAATGCTTCATTAAAATAAAGGGATGGTTCCTAATAGCACTGCGGAGTGGGACATGTAACAAGCTTCTCTAAACTTGTCTTCTCTGCCCAGAATGTGCGCCATAGCATCACACAGCAGCGTCACTGCTTGGTCTCACTGCCTGTGCGTTGTAGCCTCCTGACACAAATGGGGGTGGTGTTTTCTTGGCATCCCTCTCACCTGGCGCATCTGGGCTACTACCATGCCCCCTTTTGCAGCCCAGGTTCCCATATCTGCTGGTTGCATCCTATTATTGCCATTTCAGAAAGTGAAAGAGGAACAGAAAGGAGGACAGAGGTGGCAGAGAAGGAAAGGAGCTGAGGGAGGGGAGAGAGTGAAAACAGAGGGAGGCCATAGCGGATGAGTATGGGGTGGATTGGATGTACATGTCTACGCACGCACACACACACACACACACACACAAGATGAGGTCTTGTTTTGAGTATATGTTAAAGACAAATGTCTGTAAAAACTTTAGTTTTTTCTGGTTTCTTATTTTTTTTCTCCAGGAAGAGTGAGTTTATCACGCACTGTACAAAACGTAATTATCCAAAGGTGATTGGTAGACAATTCTGGATTAAGAGAAATAGGAGTGGGGATAGAGCTTTGAGAAGGAAGACAGTTGTTTGATTCACATCCAGTGATGGCTGTGGCTAGGAGTTTTTACTTTTATTTTTGTTTTTCTTTGTTAAAAGTACTAATTAGAAGTCTTATTAATGGAAATTTGAAAATTTGTTTCTCTTTATGGGATTAAGATAACTGTTAAAGTTACAGAAATCAATTTGTGATCCATAAATACCAGTCGTGGCTTTAGGAAGGATTAGTAAAAGAAGGATGCTGAAGTATAGGGATAAGGATCATAGTGGCTTAGAGAATAAGCACTGCTTCTGGTCAGACTTCCAGATAGCTGGTGTGTTGGTCACCTCAGAAGCCAGGACACCTTTAAAGGATGGCTTCAATCCTGATGACCCCTGGTTAAGGAGGTACCTTACTCTAGATGCTAAACTTTCTTTTGCTTCCTAAAGTTGGACAAATCATTTCAGCTTTCTTTAACAACAAGGATGTAGCACTGGAGAATTTCCAAGGGGTTCCCAGTCTAGTTCTTAATTCTGAGATGACCAAAGCTAGATCTCTACTACTGGTCTGTCTTTGTAGATTACCCCGGACACTTACCTAGCCTTTCCCACACCTTCTTCCTGCACCGCATTCAAGATGGGAAGCTTGAGGCTTTGACCAGTGATCTCAGGCTAGTGCGATTTGCCCACTTGAGAAGTTTGTCTTGCAACTGAGAAGACAACAAAATAGCCCTGCATACCTATGGCTTCTTTCCACCCACTTTATGTATACGTGACAGTTTTCAGCAGTTAATAGAGTAATGCTTAGGTACCCTGACGCTCTGTGACCAGTCTTCAGACCCTCTTCTCTCTCCTTCATGACAGGCACCCTTATTTCAGCATTTGAAAACTCCTGGAAGTTGACTGTTATGGTAATAGCCCAGTAATCGCCCAGCTGTACCCTTGGTGCTGGGGAGTGTCTGATGGTGGCGCAGTGGGTCAGGGCACAGCCTGCTGGGGGACCCTGAGTGCTGGAGGCAGAGCCTCCTGTTCAGACCTGGGTCTCGCTGCTTAACTCTTGACCAAGGCCATGTTTCTTAACCACTCTAAGGCTTAAACAAGTTTCTTGATTTATTCAAGCTTCTCCTTCCTCATATGTAACACAGGATGAAATTCATACAACTGCTTTGTTCTTTAAATGATTTAATGCACGTAAATCATGTAGTGAAGTGATTTGGTGCGCAGTGAGCACTTGTTGACGTTCTCGTGAAGAATGCGCGGATAGGGGTTAGAAGAGATGATTCAGTGTGCCCTCCTTTCCCTTTGGCCCCTGAAATTCTCTTTATTTTATAGTTCTCTATAAATTGTATTAAATAATTTTTGTCTTTTACAAGGCTATAATGATTAAAATACATCGAAACGTGAATACCTTAGCAGTCACCATATGGTATTATAAAAGTACACCACACCGTTCATGAATTCATGAAATAGTAACATCTGACACATTAATATTTACTATTTTAATTCCTAATACAATTCTGATTTTCTGCCATATTTAAATAGAGCTACTTTATTTTCTCAATTTTCATTGTAGCTAACTAATATCCGGAGATTAGCAGGATGGGAAACTTCCCTCCTGACTGTGGCTAGGGGGCACGGAAGGGAGGATGTGGTGCTGTCCGCATGCCCAGGTGGTAGGGAGAGAGGGACAGTGCCCAGCAGAAGACATCTCACAGTCATGCGTGCAGTCTGGACACTTACGGACCAGACTAGAAATAGAACATGATGCATGCAAACTAATAGCTGTTTTTATCTGTGATTGTAAACCTCCTAAGATATTTCCATTTTATATTTCTTTTTTCCCTTTTACCTTGAGACTAGAGAAAGCTACTGTGTATGAATGAATACTAACATATGGAACAAATGGATGAAATATGAAGTTTGACTTACCTTTTCTGAGTTACCGCATTAAGTTTTGTGTACTCCACTTTTGTCATACAAACTGTAGGACTGATGAGGAATTTTGCTGGCACTGAAATCAGAGACTTGTGGTGTCTAAATTCCAGCTCTGCCGTTTACTATGACCTAGAGCAGGCGTCCTCAAACTACGGCCCATATGCCACATGCCGCCTGCCTAGGACATTTATCCGGCCCGCCGGGTGTTTTTGCCACCGCTGCCTGTCCTGCTTAGCAGCCCACTCGTGCCGGGCCCACAGTGCGCATGTGTGGAATGTGCGCGGCACTCTCCAACAGTCTGAGGGACAGTGAACTGGCCCCCTGTTTAAAAAGTTTGAGGACCCCTGACCTAGAGAAAGCTCCTGATCTCTCTAAATTTTGAGTTTTTTCATCAGTGAAACGGAGATAATAGGCACCACCTATGTAGGCAGGTTGGATATAAAGATTAAATAAGATAATGCATGTAAGACACTTATCATAGTGTGTGGAATGTAGTAAACATTGAGCAAATTGTTTCTAAATGCCTGTACATCACATTTAGGCACACATTTTTAAACAGTGAATGCCAGCATGAATTATGTGAGGATTAGAACTCCAAAGAGGTGAATAAAGGCACCATGTACCTGTCTTCTTAAAATTTACTAATAAAACTTCACCTGTCAAACAAATGTTATTGCATTTTGTTGAAGTTGTAGAACACAGAGGAACATGTACATTGGTTTTATGAATATGTAATCCTCCTAAAGAGAACATTCTGTTACTCCCTTACTTCCTTGTATCTATCAGTGGATGGGTGTGATGAATTAGAGAAATGGCGAACAGTTATTCTTTCAGACCACAAACAGATAGGATTTTACTATTTTAGCAAATGGATTGGAGTATGCTTAGATTATGTTTGGGTCAGAGAAAAAAAGAAATGTGTTTGACTTTATCTTCAGTTGTCTGTTGTATGAAGTGAGTATTAGCTTCTTTTTATTTAGTTATGAGGCTTTGTTCCATATTTCTAGAAGTTGTATTATAGATCCTTTTTGAGGGTTCAGTGAGACTTAATGCTGCAATAATAAGTAATGATGCTTCTGAATGGCAATAGACATTCATTTTATGATAGTTTATTTCACATTTTGTTACTTGGTTACATTTTTAATTTTTAAGTTATAAGCCTTTTGGGGAGTGTTAGATATGATATCTTCCACTTAAAATAATTGAGTTTTCCTGATATTAACAACTTAAAATAAGCAAATATTTAAATTTAGGTCATGATCAAAAATATGAAATATATATTTATTTTTGTTTGAGAAAAATAATTTCATTTCTGAGTATAGAAGAAATTGCTTTTGTTATTTTTCTCATAGTATTTTGCATGGAATGGGAAACTTTAGTGATTCTAAAGTTGTACAAGTTCCGAAGTCCAACCTGGACCATGGTGTTGAACACAAAAAGTATCATTAGCTCAGAATGATCAGTCCATGAGCAAAAGGGCAATGATGTATTTTGGGAGCCAAAGGGCAAGATTACACCATGATTAAAAAGGTTAGATTTGCTGAAAAGAAATGGATATTTCCACTTTTAATCACCCTGAGAGAAGGTCAGTCCTGGGATTAAGTACGGTTTTGACTGGTTTTAGTGGCTGGGCCAACAATTAGATGCTCTAACCCTCTTCATAATCATGTAATTTCATTTCTTGCTAGTTGACTTAATAAGAAATGTGTCCCAGTTTGGGTCCCAATTGAAGACTCTTTTGTACCTACTGCAGTTAATATATTTTTGCATTTCATTCATCTATTTAATAAGTAACTATTGCGCTTTGTGTAAGGTGCTAGGGATACTGGTATTTGAGAATGCAGTGACTTCTGCCCTTTTGGAGTTGATAGCGTAATAGGAGAATTTATATTTTTATAGCACACTGGTTATATTTCCCTTTTAGGCGATGAAACTGAAGGGAACTGAGCAGTCCATTATTCTGGAGTTTGAAAGGCTATATTCTCTTTCCTCCTCCACTGTGAGAAGGGGTGTGCGTATAGACTAACCTGTCTTGAGTGTTGCTCTAGCCTCCCTCCTTCCACAGTGGCAGTGCTGGGTCACAGGAACGCTAGACAGCAGGGCCTCAGATCTGGGCCATGGCTTTGGTGTTGTCCCTGGCTTCCTGATTAGCTGCTTGGAAAGTCAGCAAATCTCAACCAATCATAAATTTCACCTTTGGACAAATGAAGTATTGGACCATTAGATAAGCCCATCCTGCTGGCTTATTTTGAGATTTAAGTGAGATAATATTTTTAAAGTGCTCCAACTAGTGCCTAACATCTAATTCTGATAATAACAGATACTTTTATAGCCTGTATTATGAGCCAAGTGTTGTTCTAGTTATTATATATGTGTATTTGTTCATTTGGTCAACCTATGGAGGACAGTTCATACCTCCATTTTGTAGGAGAGGAAACGGGCACAGCAGGGCTAGATAACTTGCTCAAGGTCATGCAACCAGTAAGTGGCACACAAGCCCTCAGTAAGTCAGCGTTATTATCATTAGGCTGGCACTTTCTCAGAGTAGCAGTGTTTTTCTTTGTTGTTGTTGCTGACATGCTGCCTGACGGTTTTCTTCTTTTTTCTCTCTAGGTGTCATAGAGACTTCTGATCGACTGGACCGTGAGTCGACCTCCCATTATTGGCTAACAGTCTACGCGAGTGATCAGGGTGTTGTGCCTCTTTCATCATTTATAGAGATCTACATAGAGGTTGAGGATGTCAATGACAATGCGCCACAGACATCAGAGCCTGTGTATTATCCAGAAATAATGGAAAATTCTCCCAAGGATGTATCTGTGGTCCAAATTGAGGCATTTGATCCAGATTCTAGCTCTAATGACAAGCTGATGTACAAAATTACAAGTGGAAATCCTCAAGGATTCTTTTCAATACATCCTAAAACAGGTGTGTGTTAATACTGTTATATTCATGCTTATACTCTCCTATGTGGGAACAATTAAGAATTAGCATTTATCTTTTGCATACATTCGTTCTTGATAAATTATTTTCCTTTCGAGTTATTCAAAACAAGTCTTTATTTTCAGATGAAAATTTAGTCCAAATGTGTGGAGTTTTTTTTCTTTTGAGTTTGCTTTTAAAATCTATTTTATGATTTTGCTCGTTAGTAGAGTTTCACTTCCAGGTAAAAATGCAAATATTGTTATTTTAGTAATAGCTCCTAAATTAGGGATATAGTTTAAATTTACAGCGGATTGTACTGCTGCTAAGCATTTGAATTTTCTTAACTCAGCTTTTTGTAAAGAATACCAAAAGAGTTTATTTTACAATTCCGTAGTTTTTTAAATGTTCTTTTAAATTTTTCCCATAGAGCAGCTCTATCTCTCTGCAGGTGGTAGGGGGTGGGGGCGAAACGGTTTTTGCGTTGGCCGTGGTTCCTTTCTTAAACTGATAGCTCCATGTTTTTTCTCCTAACTTTTTCCTCTTCTCAATGTTGTAACCCCCTGCTTCCAAGAAGATAGCTCTGTGACCCCAAACTCTTCTTCCAAAATCCATATAAACTTCTAATCTTGGCTTTCTTACATTTGACAGTGTGTTATTTTTTGGTTCTCAGTTCTCTTGTATTATTTCACCAAAATATGATATTAAATGGAGCTATAATTTTGTTAATGAAAGCTTAGCCCTCATTTGTGCTGTAAACACTTCCCATGTGGAGTATAGTACACTCTGATTTATTCATCAGAGTTAAAGTTTCAACCACCATCCGACATTGAGAAGACAGCTTATTTGTAGGAAAATAAAACTGTTTGTCGGATAGATTACTGGCCTTAGACAAAGATGTTGTGCAGTTATTCAATAATTGTTGTAGAATCTAATAGAAAATTCTGAAGAGGGAGATTTGTTTAGTACTTTATGGAACTTGATCATGTCTTTGCTTATTACGTTTTTCCTTATTCTAGGGTGGTAATTGGTCTGTTCAGTTACTGGAATATCTATTTAATAAGTCAGAGAAATAATACACAAAAACCAAAATTGAGGAAGCATCTTCAGCTTCTTTGCAAGTCTTTGCTATCCTTTTTGTTGTGTCATTCTTATTTCCTAATTTCTTTTATTGAATTTAAAAGAAAGCAATTCTTAAAGTGGAAAGAAGCTTGAGTTTAAGATCTGTATAGCAAATGCTTATAGAAGGATAGAGATCATGTATGTATGTAATATTTTGTTTTTCGAAAAGGATGTTAAAATGTTAGTTTTTAAACCTCTTGTAAGCATATTTCAACCTGACCTTTATAAAGACTTTCTTGATTGTTAAAAGTAAAACGTAAGTTTAAGATTTATTTTGAATATATTAGTATTTGCTTTTCACTTTGAGACAATTACTCTACCTTTGGGCAAATTCTGGTGAGTTCCTCTGATGAAGAAAGAAAGGGTGTTGGATTTAGAAAACTGGTAATTGATTATTAAGATTGAGCCTTAAACACGTTTATATAGGAGAGAAATTTATAGGAGCTGAGAATTTTTTCTTTTGGATGCCTTATGGGAAGAGTGCAGGACCCTGCGCCCAAGAAAAGAGGCTGGAATTAAGACAAGAACCTGCAAAACTTAAAAAGCTTCTGTAAATGATTAATGGAAGACTTGTTTTAGCATATGGTTGTGAAGTGTTTTTACTGCACAAGTGTTAACTAGGTTCACCCACCGTTTTGTGAAATAAAGCAAAAGAGAGCTAAGAACTAAGAGCTGAAAGATTATAAGGCATTGTCAGATGTAAAATAAGAAAGAAGTTTACATGAATTTTGGAGGAGGATTTCGAAATCCACAAAGTATGCCTTTCTGGTGGTGGACAGGCCTTGATAGAGAAATCTAGAAGTAAAAGCCTTGGGGTGGTATGAATGTGAGGGGAGAAAACAAAAAACTACTCAAAAGAGTTTTTCTCTGATTCTTTTCCTAAACTACAAAAGTCATCAGCACAGAAAATTTCTGTGACCAAATGTGTAGGGGTTTTCCCCACATACCAAGTAGTGGACACCAGCTGGGTGTCCTACAATTCAATTCTGAGCTATCTACCTGGAGGTAGCCTCAGATCCCACAGGTAGATACTTGGTCCCATGAGACTGCCCCCCCCCTCCAGACACCAGGCACAAGTCTGGGCCTCTGCACCTTCTGATTGGCTCCAAGTTGGGTTTCCTATGACTCCCTCTTGGGGTCTGATTAATTTGTTAGAATAGCTCCCAGAACTCAGGGGAACACTCTAGTTTACTGATTTATTACAAAGGGTATTTTAGAGGGTACAAAAAATCAGATCGAGAGGTATATAGGGTAAGGGTCCCTAGTGCAGGGGCTTACATCCCTGAGGAGTTGAAGTGCACCATGTGGGTGAGTTCTTATTCGTCCTCCCGGAAGCTCTCCAGACCCTGTCCTCTTGGGCCTTTTTATGGAGGCTGCATTGCATAGACATGATTGACAACCACGTCAAAATGTGATTGGACAAAAAGGATATGCTCTAATACTAATAGACTGAGTGGGGAAACCCAGCAAGGCCTGTCTGTTCAGATGCTGCTTGGCCTCTCTGCAGCATTCCTTCCTCCAGGGTAGGGATAGGACCCCTGGTAGAACGAGGGTCTTATGACCGGGAATCAGATTAGAGTCCTGCCTTAGGCAGGTGAAAGGAGGGCAGGAGAAGGTCAGAGAGAGAAAGATTCTGTTTCCTCTAAGGCCTGCTTCTGAGGCCCAAAGTGCCCGACATTACAGCAAAAGACTAACAAGGGTTGTGGGAGGGATGAGCCAGGAGCCGTGGTTGGAAACCTGTGTATATATGTATGTCATAATATCACAGGTGGTAATTCAAGAACATAATATTATGTATTATGTCTGTATTAATATTGTTGGCTGAATTAGATTTAAAAAATGTTTTTGTTTTTCTTACGTCTTCTGTCTTTTAGATTAAAATAAATTCTCTGTGAAGAGATGGGGGGGCAAGCAGTAAATATCCTTTTGAATGTCTGAGCAAACAGTGTAGTTCTGGGCATAATATATATGTGAGGAGAAGGAAGAGAAAGAAACTTTAAAGCAGTTACATGGATTGGAGCTGTGGCTCCCCCTGGGGCCTCTGTGGCATCTGATGGCATCATCGTGGCTGTGGTCTGACAGCGCCTAGAGAAGATGTCTGCAGGGACTTCCTCACTCTTCCTTATCTTTAGCAATAATAAATCCGCTCCAGGAGCCCACAGCTAGCTCCCAGGCCTGGCTGCAAGGCACGTGCATCTGCTGCCAGGACAGCAGGAGAAAATTCATTAGGGTGTCCAAAGAGGTTTTCTTTTTTGGCAAGTCAAAGGCAGATAATAGTGGAGCATAACTGCAGTTAGTACACAGGAGTATTTGTTGTGAAGCATTTTATAAACTGAATGGTTAATAAAAAGTCTAATCATTCCACAAATCACCTAAAGTCTCTACAGATCAAGAAATAACCATGCGTTAGCATGGGCATTATTAAAGAACATGGTAAATGTAGCTTCACAAGATCTGTTTCTAGATGATTCTTTTCCCCCAACACAGTAGAAAATTTGGGGGTGATCCTCATAGCTCGCAGTGTACACGCCTCATCTTCCTCACAGTTTGTAAAGCAGACTGATGTTTAACAGGTAGGCGAGCACTTTGGGGGGGGGGCTTGATTGTGGAAGTGCTCGTGATTTGCTGACCCATCACACCGCCTGGAGACCCTAAATCATGTTACTTGATAATTAATGGCTAAGTGAGAAAATCACCGGGCTGGAAGTTGAGAGATGTGAGCTATAGTGAGGCTTTACCTCTGGGATCTTGGGGAAAACTGGCTTCTAGGTTCTTGCATTTTGTGATTTGGGATAACTGTTTTGCGCTCCTGTTAGGACTTGTGTATGCAGAGTGCAGAGCACCCAGAGTCATTTATGGGAAAGGTGCCATAGCCTCATCCACTTTGCAGGTGTTACAGTGGCTCTATTCATGTATATGCAACAATCACAAGTTTACTAGATTAACAAATTTGATAGAATGAAGTGGGTCTACTTGCTTCTTAGTGGCAAAGATAAATTTGAGCCCCTGGTGATTATCATAAATGTCTAGCAGACTAGAGAAAGCCTAAATTCATCGTCATTCAAAGGATTTGTTTATGTATCAAGTACAGTCATGTGTCGCTTAACAACAGGGATACCTTCTGAGAAATGGGTCATTAGGTGATTTCATTGTTATGCAAACATCATATAGTGTACTTAAACGAATTAGATGGTACAGCTTACTACACACGTATGCTACGAGGTACACAGCTTACAGCTCCTAGGCTGCAGACCTGTACAGCATGTGGCTATCCTGAATACTGTAGGCAGTTGTAATATGAGCATAAGTATTTGTGTATCGAAACACATCTAAACATAGAAAAGGTAAAATAAAAATACAGTGTTATAATTCTACGGGGCCATCATTGTATAGGAAGCCCGTCTTTGTCCAAAGTGTCCTTCTGTGGCGTATGACTCTATTTAGTGAGCTTTTCTGCGCTATATACAGCACCTTAAGAGAGGCTTCGAAAGTTTGTAGTGTACAAAGGAGAACGAGCGGAGAGAAACAGGTGTGTTCACAACAGAGTGTGGCACGGGCTGTGACGGTGTGTCTGCAGAGAGTGGGAAACAGGCCGACACAGTGGGTATAATTGGGAAGAGGAGGCCCCTTGGGAAAGCTATTGGGCTGATTTTGAAGGTGGTAAAATTAGATTGATGGAGAGAAGGTAGGAGGTGTTGGGAGACAATTTGAAAAAGTGAGAATTAGAGACCAAGAGATAAGTTAAACGAGTGTATAGGAAACGGCAACACTATCAACTGTTTCCATCAAGAAAACCTTGAGCACCAGAATAAGTGTTAAAGATAATATTTGTTACATTTATAAATAATGACCTATTTTAAAGAATCTACATATAATCCCTTGGAACATTTTCTATAAATTTAAATCAGAAGTCCTCATTAAAAGTCATCTCCTCAATACTTTTTTCTTACTTCAAAGTATGATAAAATATTTTAAGAAGGATTTTAATAAAAATCGTTCTTAGGATTGAGTTCAAAGATCTTATGAACTTTGGGCTCTAATGACAAGTTTGAATGAAAATTTTGGAATGTTTTTTGTCTTCCAGTCACAGCTTTTGTGCTAATTATGGTGCCAGGAGCTGTCTTCTACATCTCAGCCATTTCTTGTTTTATTGTTTATTAGTAAGGTTGGCAGTGGGTTTTCTTTCTTTTAGGGTGTACAAACAAAAGAGTGTATTCATTTTCTTTTTCTTGATACATACACTTTTGTTGGCACTGTAAATTTTTATAACATTTTTGGTTGATTATGTCCAATATCAGTTAGGGTAAATTTGCTTCTGTTAACATAAACTGTGCAGTGCTCGAGGTGGGAGAGAGACAAGAGCACAGAATGTCAGATTGTTTGGAGCCTGGGCAGCATAGCTCTGGCAAACCAAAGCGTCACAGCTTTGCTGAATGTCAAGGCCAAGAGAGGAAGGGGACTCCTGAACAAAAGGGACCTGTGTGAGCTTCTCAGGTTTCATTATCCACAAGTAACCTCGGAAAACTGACACCACCCTTGCAAAGTGTCTTTTCAGTTACTAAGTTAATCAGTTTGAATTTTGAGGAATGGTATGCATCTTAAAATTGGCAGATAATTTTGAAATGTTACTTTTAGACATGTGGGTGCTTTAGAAAGGACCACAGTCTTATTCTTTTATTTGTATGTTTGGTAGTTTTCAAGTTTTTGCTACAAGCCAAGTATTGCTCTTTATTTTTAAAAAGTTTGTTTGAGGTATAAGTGACATATGACAGATCACATATCATACTTAGACTACAATTTGATTTTGATAAGTTTTGACATATCTTATACATCTGAGAAACCATCACCATGATCAAGCAACGAATATCTCCATCACTCCCAAAAGCTTCCTGATGCTTCTTTGTAATCCCTGTCCCCTCCTCCTCCCTGCCCCCCTCCCTATGCAGCCACTGATGTGCTTTCCATCACTAAATATTAGTTTGCATTTCCTAGAATTTTATATTAATGTACTCATGGCGTGTACTGTTTTTCTTCAGTAAACCTTCTTAGACTTTTTTTGTAAGGCTTCTTTTTTTTTTCTTTGAGACAGAGTCTCGCTTTGTTGCCCAGGCTAGAGTGAGTGCCGTGGCATCAGCCTAGCGCACAGCAACCTCAAACCCCTGGGCTCAAGCAATCCTCCTGCCTCAGCCTCCCGAGTAGCTGGGACTACAGGCATGCGCCACCATGCCTGGTTAATTTTTTTGTATATATATTTTTAGTCGGTCAATTAATTTCTTTCTATTTATAGTAGAGACGGGGTCTCGCTCTTGCTCAGGCTGGTTTCGAACTCCTGACCTCGAGCAATCCGCCCGCCTTAGCCTCCCAGAGTGCTAGGATTACAGGCGTGAGCCACCATGCCCGGCCTGTAAAGCTTCTTACGCTTAGCATATTTATTTTGAGATGCATGCATTTATAGTGCATATCAGTACTACATTTCTTTTTGTTGCTCTATGTCTTTTGCATAGACATACTATAATTTTTTTATCCATTCGACACTTACATTGTTGCCACTTTTTGGCTCTTTACAAGTAAAGCTGCTATAGACCCTGAGTACAAGTCTGTATGTGGACATATACTTCCATTTTTCTTGGATTTCACACAGGAGTAACTGTCTGGAAACTGTCTCAAGGCAGTAAGCTGGTGCATTCATCGATCTCACCTTGTTTGCTTCTGTCTTTCAGGAATCATTATCTTTCTTTGCCTGATGTCTAGTGTCCTATAAACTGTTTCATTCATTTTGTCTGTTTCTTGGTGGTTTTATGTTAGATCATAAATCTGAGCCCCTGACTAGACCTAGAAGTTCAGCTTTTTAATCAGTAAAAAAAAATGCTTTTTCAGTTTCAGAAGTGCCACAAATATGTATATATTAATACTATAAAAACCTCATTTATTAAATAGTGAATCTTCTTAACCAAGGTTTTTGTGTTTTTAAGGAGTAAAAATTAATTCTAGATTAAATTCTAAATTAAATTCTAGATTTATTTTAAACAGAAAGTTAGCAATATCTTGGATATATTCCTGGAGTTTATAGAAATATAAATCAGTATGTACTTTGTATATCTTTCAAAATTATGCCATTGTGTTGTACCTAAGACCCTGAATGGCAGTCCTCAAGTTCTCCAGGATACCATTTATTATCAGCATATTCCGCTTACCAAGACTGAAAAGTAGATGTGTGTTTGTGATGTGTGCACACACATAACACATCTCATATATTGAGTTACTTGTTTTAAATAGGAATAGAGCACGAAATTCAAAAAGCATAAAAAGATATTCAGTGGGATGTTTACTCAGCTCTCCAGACACTCGGTTCCCTTCATTAGCATATTGACTGCATTTTCTTATTTCCCACCTTTTGATGCTCTGGCTCAGGAGGCCTCCCTGACTGGGGAGAAGGCTGCCCCTCCTTGGGCTAGAGACAGCTAGTGACTTGTCCAGATGTGTGCTTTTCACGTGCAAACTAAGCAACCCAGAGCTGTGTCTTCAGACTACCTCCTTTGTCATGCTAGGCCCTGTTCTCTTGCCCTGGTCTTCTCTGGGCGAGGTACCTGACTGCTAGGGGCAGCTCCTGTGTCCCAGAGCCTTTGAAATTATTCAGAGCAGCCCATCTTACATCTGCTTACTCAGCCTTGCCTGGCCTTTTGGAAACCACAATCAAGGCCCTTGCCCACGCTTTCCATTGTTCCTTCTGCCTCTGGAGTGACCCTGGAGCTTGCCTGTGTGGCCCTGTACTGCCTTGTCAGTATTTCAGTCCGGTGACAAGCCTCTTGGGGAAGGAACAAACTCCTCTTCAGTGGCAGCCATATCCGGATCTGTTGGTCTCACTGTACCTTAATAATAATAAAGCCTGCGTTTTTTTTAAAACACTTAGAGGCTAATGTTTTACATTTTCTTTCACTCATGTATAAGCAAGTAAGAATACATTAGTTTTTTCTCTTTTGAACACAGGTAGTAGCATACCATACACACACATGTGCAACTTGGGTTTTTTTCCTTAATAGTATTAAATGCTGTGTTTTTAGAAAAATCACTTTATTATAGTTATTGGTGAATTTGACACAATATTATAGGAATGGATATGCATATACATGTGCCTTCTGTTGCTAGTTTTACTAAGCCACTGATTTCACCTAACAGATGTGTTACTTTTTACCTCTTTTCCTTCATTGATGTATATCTTCTTGTTTGGGAACAAATACACTGAGAAAGAATTTTATTTTGTGGCTAAAAATACATTCATCTGAAATGTATGGTAAAGCCAAATGTGGCTGGAGCCTTTAAGTCCCAGTTACTGGGGAGGCTGAGGCAGGAGGTTCACTTGAGCCCAGGAATTTGAGAGCAGCCTGGGCAATGCATTGAGACCCTGTCTCAAAAAAACAGAAATGTATAGTAAGTAAAGGTAGGGCATCCTTTTTGAATATACGTGTATGTTTGTGCATGTGATTTCTATGTGTCTACATGTGCATATTAAAAGGATTTAGGCTCTTTGACAACTGCTTCATCTCTTTCTATCTACTTAAAATTTTAAATAGTTTAAAACTATTTTGAGACTATTTCAGCTTAATGTTTCTTAGCTTTTCCTTTATTAATTTTGTAGGGTTAATATTTCACATGTTTTGGAGGGTGATCCTTACTCTAAATCTCATCTCATTATTGGATTTGAGCACATTGAACTGTTAGACTCTTCTAAGTCCTGCTGGTTCTTTCTCTTTGAGCAATTTCTATCTGCTGTCTCAGGCCTGTTCTCTTTGAGAATTGAGCTTGAAGGAGACAGCCAGAGAGAAACCAGAAAAGCCTAGTTTTCTTCCTTTTGCCACCTTTCTGTCTCATTCTCTGATCCACCCTTCTACCTTCTCTTGGTATCACTTTTGGATAAGGCTGGAACAAGACTTCCATTAGGAGTCAGAGGGACATTGATATGGGTATCTCACATGTATGTGTTGTACCTGGAGGTCGAGCCTGAATTTCCTAACTGCCTCTTCTCTGTACACAGTGCCACTCTCATGCAGTGTGCCTTTGGGTTTGGGGTGTAAATATGTTTTGGGGGCCAGTTTTTCTATAGCTTATCTATTCTTTGTATTGAGGAATTCCTATAGTATATAATAATTGCTTTGGAGGCTAATCTTATTTATGTGGTACTTTCAGACTAGAAAACAAGAAGCTTCTGAAAAACAGAAGATGTTTAAACTTAGTTTTATTAAATGTGTACTAGAGGGGGTCATTCAACTTTTTCTATAAAGGACCATAGTATTTTTGGCTTTAGGCCATACAGTCTCTGTCACAGTATTCAGCTCTGTCCTTGTAGCACAAAACCTGCCACAGACAATGTGGAATGAATGAGGATGGATGTGTTCCAATAAAATTTTATTTATGGACACTAAAGTTTGCATTTCATGTACTTTTCATGTATCACAAAAGTCTTTTTCAACCATTTAAATATGTATAAGCCATTCATAGCTTACAGGCCATATAAAAACAAGTTAGCTATAGTTTCCTGATTCCTGATTTTTTGATGTATTTACTAGTAGGATTAGATAAACCATATTGTTTTTTCCTATTGCTCTAAACAAGAATCCTTAGAAAAGATATGTATTTTGCTTTTCTGTGTCATTAAAATTCTGGAGGTTTTTTTGGTTTTTTTTTGAGACAGAGTCTTGCTCTGCTGTCCAGGCTAAAGTGCCGTGGTGTCAGCCTAGCTCACAGCAACCTCAAATCCTGGGCACAAGTGATCCTCCCGCGTCAGCCTCCTGAGTAGCTGGGACCACAGGCGCATGCCACCATGCCCAGCCAATTTTTTCTATTTTTAGTAGAGATGGGGACTCTTACTCAGGCTGATTTCTAACTCCTGACTTCAAGCCATCCTTCCATCTTGGCCTTCGAGAGTGCTAGGATTACAAGTGTGAGCCATCAAGGCTGGCCTAAAATTCTTATTTAAAGAATAGCAGTTAGAGACCAGATGCAGTGTCTCACACCTGTAATCCCCGCACTTTGGAAGCCCAAGGCAGAAGGATTGCTTGAGGCCAGGAATTCAAGACCAGCTTGGGCAACATAGTGAACCTCATTTCTACAAAAAAATTTCAAAAATTAGTTGGATGTGGTAGTACATGCCAGTAGTCCCAGCTACTCAGGAGGCTGAGGCAGGAGGATCACTTGAGCCCAGGAGTTTGAGGACACCCTGAGCTGTGATCATGCCACTATACTCCAGCCTGGGCGACAGAGCCAAGACCCAGTCTCAAAAAAAAGGTAGTTAGAATGTTAGTTATCAATGTTGAAATCTCAGATAAGTTTTAGCAAGTTGATTAGATCTCTTTTACTTTGAGAAATAACTTTATTTCATTGGTAAATAAAATATCCCTAAATTTTGAGATTTTTATAACCTCTTCATTTTGGTGTATCCTATTGAAAGTATTTCAGAGTTCCAAATTCCAGCTCATATGGTGTTTATATGTGTACTATCAAATCTTTACAATTTTCTCTATTTTTTTATCTCATATTCTTTGTTGAGATGTTCATGCTCATGGTACTAAATTACAATTTTGTATGCTTTGTAGAAGTCAGTGATATCCAGTGGCATGTTTTTGTTCATTTGTTACAATGTAGCATAGTGTATAATATAGAATTATTTTATGTTCAGTATAAAAATGTGATTTTTTAATTACAGACAGATTGGGTAGAGATGCAGGGTTTATATGTAATAATCCCTACAGTGCCACAAAGTCACAAGATAATAGCTAATAAGTATACTGGGTTCTTCTCATGCGCTAGTCCAGTATCACTTTACAAAACTATTATTTTCTGAACCAAAGTAATGGCATTTTATTGTGGCTGGAACAGAGACTGAAAAAAGTGTAATAGGAAATAGTTACAGCTGCAAACAACTTCCAAGTGTTTCCGGTAACATTTGATAGCTGCAAAGGAAGGAAATGAAAGGGCAGTCAAGTTACAATGGCAGGAATTAATTTTTTTTTTAAGTGTACCTATCTACAGTCTTTTTACCAAGATATGCAGATATTTTAAGGTGGAATCTATAGCTTTTTCTTACCTGTTTCTCATACTCATTCTATAAAATAAATGTATTATCCCTAAAATCTGAAAGAAGTTACATTTTAGTCAATGCTTTTTCTGCACATTGATAACGACATGCTTTTCCAACTAATTTAAATTCTTAGGATAGATTCTGTCGAGGTATTTGGATTTTTTAATATGTTGTTGAATATCATTTGCTAAAATTATATTTAAGATTTTGCATTTTAAGTGCCTAAGTGAGATTACTCTTTATGTCAACATGCTGTTAACCTTACAAAATGGTTGGGTACCTCTCCCCATTCTTTCTGTCCTTGCTAGGTCTGACATTTATAGGAACGCTGAGGGCAGTTCCCCATAGATTGAGTTTTGCTGTTGAACTTATGTTCATCTTATGTTTTAATACCATCGGTTTTAACAAGAAACAGCCAGTAAGATAGAATTACAATCAGAAGAGAAGTCCGGAGAGTTTAGGGTCAAGTTGTTGCACAGCCACTCCCTGTGTGACTTCAGTCATTTGATTAGTTTTATTAGTGTTTTCTTTGGAACTCTGGAAGTTTGAACCAAATGAGTTCTGAGCTGCTTTCCAGCCTTGACAGTCTATGAATAGAATTAATTCCATTTTTGGCTCCAAGCCTAATCCTGCCGGCACCAGTATTACTGTGACAAACAATAGCCACTCAGATGGCCACAGCTGCCAAAAGAGCTCTCACCAGGCCACAGTTAAATGTGGTCCTAGAACACCACCCAAATAAAGACAGCTCGGTGCCGCAGAGTATCTCTGAGCTCACAGTCTGAAGCTCTCAGGGGCTGGATGCTGAGTGATAACTGTAGGAAAAGTTGAGCATTTGCACATGACCTGCAAGCAGTCTGTATTTTTAGAAGGGGAATCGAGGGAAGAGATTTCCTCCCTGCCAGTCTGCAGGTCAGCTCTGCCTTTCTAGCATTGGCTCTGGTCTAGCCTGTGTTTTGGGGATCCAGTCCTGGCTCAGGTCCCTATGGACCAAGGCCACCCCTTGTTTACTTATTGTATCCACTGCAGAACCAAGGGTGATACTGAGGGGGTGGTTGCTGTGTAATACTTTCCAGTTGAAAAAGATTTTTTAAATTAGCCACATTTGAATGATTTTCCCTTTCCCCTGTTGGAAGAGGAGCCGTGAGAGTTTGAACAGATAAATGCTACCCTCGCTTTAGTTTCTATCCCTCCTCTGTTTGCCTGCGATGCCCTCTGCCTACCCACTGCGCAGCTCTCAGGACTTCAGCCATGAGCTCATCACTGCAGTGGGCAGCCTTGTCCCGAGGCCATTTTCATGCTATTGAAGCTGGTTGGATACAGATCTGTAGACCAGGATGTCCCACAGAAGAAATGCTGACACAGCGACAGTCACGCGTTACCCGGAATTCTGCAGTTACTGTCTGCTGTTTCTCTATCTCACAGCGCTTTGTTTTACTTCAGTGCTTCATTTAAAAAATTAATACAATTACTAATTGCATTGCCATCACTCTTCTCCATACATTTGGATGGTCCCTGTAGTTCTTTGATGGTTTAACTCAAAAAAGGCTCAGTAGTACACCATGGAAAATTTTTAATAGTTATACAGGAACCCAAGGTTTGACATACATACCCTGTAAAGTTCTAAAACACTTTTATTTAAACTCTAACTCATATCTTTAATATGTATTTTATATAAGTTATGTTAATTTATCTTGGTAGTAGGCATTTATTATTTTTCTTAGCTTCTGTATAAGAGCAGTGAGAGGGCTAAAATAGAAAGGACAGTTTGGCAGGTGGAGGGTGAACACAAATGTTTTTAACTAAAGAGAATATTCTAATGATGGGGTATGGTGGTTTATGCCTATAATCCCAGCACTTTGGGAGGCTGAGATAGGAGGATCGCATGAGCCCAGGAGTTGCAGGCTGCTGTGAGTTATGATTGTGTTCCTGGGTGACAGAGCGAGATCTCATCTCTTTAAAAAACAAAAAACACCCAGAAATGCATTCCCTCACAATTCTGGATGCCAGAAGTCTGAAGTCAGCATCAGTAGGGCCATGTTCTCTCTGAAGTCTCTAGAAAGAGAAGTCTTCCTTGCTCCCTCAAATCTTCAGGCATTTCTTGGCTTGTGACAGTGTCACTCTGGTCTTTGTCTTTACATGGCCTTCTTCCCTGTGTCCCAGATCTCCCTCTGCCTTTCTCTTAAAAGTACTCTTGCCATTGAATTTAGGGCCCACCATACGTCCAGGACGATCTCATCTTGGAGGGTGGAGTTAAATTGAGGTCCTTGGCTTACATCTTCAGAGACCCTTTTTCCAACTATGGTCACATTCACAGGTTCCACATTTGACATATGTTTTGGGCAGCAGCTACCATTCAAACCACCACAATATATATTTCCAAAAAGACAGAAAATATGCTGTTAAATGGAAATTTATATAGCCATTTAGATTCTTGTTTTCTTTTATATTGGAAAGACAACATTTCATTTAACTTATGTCCTAACAAGATTTAAGGATTTGGCCAATAGTTGCAGACTTTCCAAGAAGATTCTGGGAGATATTTTAGTCCTTGATAAGTAATTTAAGAGCAGTTGGAATCTTAAGGTAGGCTCCCCTGGCCACTTTGTCGAATTATTTTCTGTAATGTTAATTATTGTTGTAATGTACTGTATATTTCTCATATATTTATAGTCCTGTTAGGTTTCTCTGTATCTCAAATAGTCTTTTTAAGAAATAGATAATATACTTCGTCATGGAATATGTCCAGTAGTAATTATTATAATGACTAAAAACAAAACTATTAAGAGAGAGTGAATTTTTTTCAACTTCTGTAAGCACTTAAACCGACAAGGTTGAATGGATCTCAGAGTCACTTGGAGTCACTTGATGAGCTTTTACAAGCTGGGTCCTGATGAATGGAGATTGTGATTTGGTGGCTCTGGCATGGGGGTTACCCCATGACTCTGATGCACACCGTGGTTGAAAAGGGCCATAGCGGAAGAGAGACTTCTGAAAAGTTTCTTTGGTAAGAGCTCAACGCTGGTTTCCCCTGTACAGCTCACTCTGACCTTCAGGAATTTATTTAACATTCCTAGACCTCATTTCCCCCATTTTTAAAGTTTAGGATTTGGGCCAGAGGATTGTAAGAGATCCCCTGGCTGTAGCAAATTTTGATTTCACAGTACAGGGATATTTTAGCATGTATGATAGGTTTCATTAAAAATTTGTTTCAACTCAAAAACATTAGAAAAAGTTGTTTAAGATATGCCACTGTAGTATTGCTAAGAAGTTTTAACTTTCTATATACATGGCCATATATTTCAGGCTTCAGAGAAATCATTTATTTGGAACTTTCCAGCTTAGGATTAGTTTTCAGACAATTGACAGTATTTCTTTTTGCTCTGAGCTTTAAAATATTTTAATGGTTAAATTTCTTTATGTACTTGTTAAAAATTAAAGATGACCACAATAAGGAAGTATATAAAGTAAAAAGTGAAGAGCCCTCTCCACCCTCTCCTTTTATCCCTCTCCTTTAGCCACCTGTTCCATTTCCCAGGAGTAACCACAGGTAATATTTCAGGGTTTAACCTGTCAGCACGTCTGGGCATAAAAGTGTGTGTGTACGTGTTACATACGTACATACATAAGTACATACATGCCAATGTCTTGCCTTGCTGGTTTTTGTAGTGCTCCTTGTCCAAAAGTTGCTCTAGCAATGTAAGTTTTATAGGCTACTCAGTGGTGTATTACAGGTGTTTTACTGTAATTGGCCTAATGGTGCTGATTGTTAAAACGTACTGAATGTCCTGGAAGTGATCCCTGCCAAAGTCGGGATTGAAAGGTAGAAATCCAATTTCCAGATTATGGTAGCAACAGCTACTGAGGAAATTAGCCTGTCTATACTGAACTAAAATCTTCAACCGCACACTGCCTTTACCACTAAACATGCCACAATTACAGTTCTTATGTTTAGCATAAAGTAGAATATGTGGAAGTGTTTCAGAGCAAGCAGTGGGGAAAATGGCTGAAAATAACATATGTAAAGTGCATGCCTACAGTCGAGGGTTCATCACAGTAGTGCTGTGATTAATAAAACATGATGAAGACGTGATAGAGCCCTGCAGACTCCTACAAAAGGAGCTGAGCTTGGTGGAGAGAACATTCCAATCCTAGAGTAATGTGAGAAAGTCATATGTATGCACTGAATAATTTTATTGTGTAATCATACATATTAAATATATAATTGTGAATATACACTTATAGTTATTTATGTGAATTAAGAACTTGGACTCTGCAATCAGACTGACTTCAGGTCCATTTTCAGCTTTGCCATTTATTTGCTCTGTGATTTTACCTCTCTAAGCCTCAGATACCTTTAAAATGAAGATAGTGTGTCTCCCTTATGGGGCTGCTGCGATTATCCAGTGAAAGTGAAATATAAAATCCTTAGCCTGGAGTGGGATCCTGGGAAGCACATAATTAGTCTTGGCTAAAATAGGAACTATGAGAGAATAGTTTAATACTCATCTCTACCTTTTACTAAGAGGGCTGTATCCTTAAATACATTGTATGCCTTTGAGGACAAGAGCCTTGTCTTGGGGTTTTATGTATGTGTCTCAGAGTAACGTATTTGGGGGAGACATTCTGAAAAGTAAGCAGAGTAACAATGCAGACAGAACAAGTGGTGGATGTCTGTGAGCTAGTAAACATGACAACATCATTATTGTTTATGAATATATATTTAGCTTGTCAGTTTTTAGCGCTTTGCAAGAGATTATCAGAAGCCAAAAATATATAAATTAGTAGAATAGTGATTCTTTAAAAGTCCTGGTTAACAGAGAGACTTGATTCTTAGGTGTTCAGATGAAGCTGTAAACTAACAATGATGAACCAGGTTTCTCAATCGCCAGCTGAGCCCAGGGAGGTGGCGACTCATATTGGAGAGGGGATGGAATCATTGCAAAGCAGTGTCAGCACAATCAAAATCTTGGAACATTTGCTTTTTTTGCTATGTAGGATTAAGACATGTGGATTTGGATTTGGATCAAAATTTGGATTTTGATAAATATATTTAGTATTGAATTATTGCTTCAAATTTTAGCCACAGGAAAAGACCTTAAATATTGTAGATGTCCTCATGGGCTTTGCAATATAGAAGACTTTTAAATGAGTGACTATAATGCTGTCGGGTGATGTTACATAGAGGAAATTTAGGGCTCAGAGAACCCGGCAGCAGGACCCAGATTACCCCTGTCAGAGAAGGCCTTGGAAATGAGCTTATACTCATTTCAGTTTAAAATGAGAATTGAAGGAGTGAATAGGAGTAGTAAGGCTGAAATGGAAAAGAAAGGAACATTATAATTTATTGCATTTGAATGGAATTAATGTTCCATCTGAGTTATCAGAGAATTAATTTGAAGCATATAAAACATACAAATAATTTCAAATCTGGGAAGGAGATGTTCAGGTTACTTTTTGGCTCTATATTTGTAGTATGAATGTGGGCACACATTTTGTTAGCCTTCTGGTGTGCTGTAAGTAAATTGTAAAGTGGGGAATTGTGTTTGCTGAGGGATATTTGCACAGTACTATTGCTGTATGATTAAGTGTTATGCAGAGAATATTTTGCGAGCATGTCATGCTGTTGCTCCATGTGATATTACCATTGATAGCTACTTTGTGATGGATGCTTTAGAACAATTAGGTGAAACTAATGAATATGATTTATTGTCATGCTAGAACTATTTAAAACCACAGTCATGAGAGGGTGGCAAATTTTTGATAGAAAAAAAGGGATTAACTCAAAAGGTTTTTGACTAATGAAAATAAAGTTTGTGCCACATTTAAGCATCATTTTCACACCCCTAAGCATGTGAAGCATTTTCCTTAAGACCCTTGTAATCTGTTATATAAGTATGGTTTGGGAAAAATCCCAGTATCTAGCTGGTATATAGTCTTTCCTTTTTCTTGTTAGAAAGAGCACTGCTTCATTGAATTGTGGGGAAGATCGTGTTGATTTAGATCCTTAGTAACTGTTTAAGAAAAAAGAAACTTTGAATTTAAATGAAAACATGAACTTCTCATTTACAACTTTAGAGAAACATTTTGAATAGCCTTTAAAATGTTACTTATTTTATTAAATGATGGTAGAAGTAAAAAAAAAAATTGGTAGTTCTGTGAAATTAAAGTTATAGGAGAAAAATAAATTAGAGTGATAAAGTCTATTCTTAAATATGAATTATTTGAAGTGTTTCCCTGTGGGAAAAAAACAGAATGCTGGGCAGGAGAAAGTTTGGCCCTGTTGGTTGTCTTCCTACACAGACTTTACCAAATCTTCAGGTCTAATCTATGGATCACCCAACATGCACTTGTCCATTGTCAACACAGAGTGGAGAGGATATTTTAGTGGTTAGGGGAAATTGTTTGTTTTACAAGAATATATTTTATCAGTTTTAATGTTCTTCTAGATTCCAATATATGTTGACTATTCAGCAGACAGTTATTAAAATTAAAGTTCTAGAGTGAAGTTGAAATTTACAGATATTCTAGTTTGATAAGAAAATTAAAGACATAAAGAATATGGAATTTCTTTGAGAATCACTTATTTTCTTCTTTTATCAGAAACTAAATGAGCAGTATTACCTGGAAAATCACATTAACATTTTATAACAACTTTTTAGTTTTGAGGGTAGATGGTTTTAAGGTAATAAATTATAGTTAACATTATGTTTTTCAATGGTCATTTTAACATAGTTGTATAAGTTGTTTCTATAAATTCTCAGTTATCTCTGGATCAGTTAAAGGAGATATAGATGAGATTGAAATCCTCGTAACTTCATCTCACTTTTTAAAAATCTTTTCTGACAAAATATATATTGAAACTACTAACAAGTAGAAAATGTAACTGCTTTGAGTTTTTCTTCTTTCTTAATACTTGTTTATCTAATGTGTTTAAGAATCCTTAAAGTAGATAAATATGTTGTTGTTTGTAGATAAAATCATAGATTTGTAGATAGTTTGTAGATAAAATCATACCTAAAAATTAAATATCTCTAGTAATCATTTTTTTCCCTTGAGAAAAAGTTAGAGGTTTGCTCAGACTTTTATAAGAGTGTAGTTTTAATTACAGTATTTTGTAATTGACCTTATTTTGTGAGTATTAATGAACTGTTATCATTTTGCAGGTCTCATCACAACGACATCAAGGAAACTAGACCGAGAACAGCAAGATGAACACATATTAGAAGTAAGCATTTCTTTGTTTTTAATTATTTTTTAAAATATTTGTAATTATAAGTTATCATGAGAAAGAACAACCTTATTTCCATCAGCCAGTATTCATAGCTGTTAATATTTTGTTATATTATTTTCTGATCATTAATATTAATGAAAAGGAAAATAAAACTTCATGAATATAGTTTGTGTGTCCCTTATCCCTGCCCCTCCCCCATCCTTTCCCAGAATACATGACCACCGTTTTGAGCTCCATTCCGGTCTGTGTACTTTATACTTGCACACATGTGGAACAAACGTAACTGTAAAGCATTAAAAACTTCTGTATAAGAAAACAGCCCAACAAAATAAAATGGTGATAACTAGTATTAAAAGGTGTACTGTTTAACATGTACTTTCAAATGATTATTTGGCGGACTTTATTGATGAAGCTTACAAATGACAGCTTTTTAATGTAGCATATGGAGATTTTATTTTTAAGTATATGTTATTTTTAAGAGGTCTCTTTAAATGTTTAAATTAGAATCTTCACGGATCTCTTCCACTGCCTAAATAATTGTTAAGTTTTTGGAAGCTTAACATTTTGGTGAAGTTCACTTTACAGTTATAGTTATTTGAGAAGAGAGAGTGGGCATGGTCAGGAAAGAGCAGGAGTATTAGCTGTTTCTTTCTTAGCCTCTCTGAGTCCCTTTGTAAAAAAGGGAAGATGGCTTCCTCACAGGGCTGTTGTCGGGCGGGGTGAGGGGAGGTGGCCTGTGTACTGTAGAACTTATGGAAGTGTTGATTACCATTAGGAAGGTATTCACTTTTTATGTGGGATATCTTTAAAACGTTTGTTGATGTGTCACCTTTAAACAAACAGGTTACGGTGACAGATAATGGTAATCCCCCCAAATCAACCATAGCAAGAGTAATTGTGAAAATCCTGGATGAAAATGACAACAAACCTCAGTTCCTGCAAAAGTTCTACAAAATCAGACTCCCAGAGCGGGAAAAACCAGACCGAGAAAGAAACTCCAAACGAGAGCCTCTCTATCGTGTCATAGCTACAGACAAAGATGAAGGTCCCAATGCAGAAATCTCCTACAGCATCGAAGATGGGAATGAGCATGGCAAATTTTTTATTGAACCAAAAACTGGAGTGGTTTCATCCAAAAAGTTTTCTGGAGCTGGAGAATATGACATTCTTTCAGTGAGTTAAGATCATATCCTTTGAATTTCTTATATACTTTAACAATAAACCTAGTCTTGGATTTCTTCTCTTAAAACTTTATTCCTAAAGTAAATGGTTTCAGTGCTTATGACCTAACAATCAGGCAATGCTTGATCCTGCTTGAGAAGTATGAGTTTGTTTTTCCTTTTCACTTGTCACTCCATTTGCTTATTTATGTTGAGTATGGTCATGAAGTGGTCGCTCTTTTTATCAAGCATTAAACATATAGGATACAAATATGAAATGTTTGAAATTAGCCCACTTTAAGACTGAACCAATCAATCTATGCTTTAGTTACAGGCTGTAACTCTAACTTGCTGTTTGTGTCCCCTCTGGGCCTATTTTTATAGATTAAGGCAGTTGATAATGGTCGCCCACAAAAGTCATCAACCACTAGACTCCACATTGAATGGATCTCCAAACCCAAACCGTCCCTGGAGCCAATTTCATTTGAAGAATCGTTTTTTACCTTTACTGTAATGGAAAGTGATCCAGTTGCTCACATGATTGGTGTGATATCTGTGGAGCCTCCTGGCACACCCCTCTGGTTTGACATCATTGGTAAGCATTCCTCGTGGTTGTCATTGTCCTTGTGTAGGTAACACTGAGGAGAATCTGTGTATGGGTGTCTGAGTTTTGTGCACATGTCATGATTTAATATTGGGAGTAATACCTGTAGGTGGAGAATTGGCTTTAAACTATAATATTTTGATTGCAAAATTTTTCACAATGTGCAGTGTATATTAAATTTACTTAAAATAGGTGCTTTCTATCCATCCAGTTGGTAAAAGTAAAGTTTTTAAAATGTGCATCAAGGAGTTACATTAAAAAACCTAAATGTTTTGGTCTAAAAGCACAGCTTCTTAATTTTTAATTATGAATACATAACATACGGCGCATTATTATTTTTAATGACTATGATTGGAACATTTAAAGTAACTATGCCTGTGTGATTGTCACATGTCAGTATTTTGTAGGGAATAAGCTTACAAATTTTGTTTTAAAGTACCAGCTGTGGCTTTTTAGTTTTATTTATCTAATTTTCAGAAGGAAGCAGGGTTCATTAGATTAATTCATCCTCTAATAATAAAATTTACATGCTTAATAAGCCATTTCTTCTCCTTTTCTGTCATCCAGTTTAGCTCAGACATAGAATGTAATACCCTGTTCTACATGCTTTAAAAAATTCACATTAAACTTTGGCATCTTAGATTTTTTTTTCATTCTGTTTCTTCACAATATTTTAATTACAAGGATATTTTAAGATCAAAAGGATGTGTTGCAATTTTTCCTCCTTTGCCCCTTAGCCATGTTACTCCCAAACGCTCCTTCAGCAGGTTGAAGCTGAAGGGATCCAGACTGTGGGGACTTGGGGTGCAAGCAGGACAGGCTTTGTCCCCCTGAGCTTTCACAGTCGAAGGCTGGGCTGTTATCCCAGTTTTGGGTAGTATATGAAATTGTTGATATCATCAACACCTGTGAAACCGTTGCAGTTTAGTTTTAAGGGAAGAAAACAATTATGTTCATAGTTATCTGTAATCAAAATAGCTCGTTTGCTTCTGCTAACTTTTGTCACATATCCAGACCAAGAGGCTGCTGTCAGGCAGTATCTGACTTGGCTGTCTAATACTTACGGTGTTCGGAGCTGGTTTGATTGACTGTTCTTATTCTGTGCTTGCTTTCCATGCTTGCTTGCTTCTTTTTGGCTGGCCAGGAGACACACTTGCTAGAGAAGTGTTTTACATCTTTCAGATGACTTGTGACCTGAACTGTACAGCAGAAGGTATCTGCTGAGATCACATAATTTGCCTCAGATTATGAGATCTAAAATAAATGCATTAATTTTTTTTTTTTAAGAACTTATTTCCAGTGACTGTCTTTCATTGCTGTTTCTTTTCATAGTGTGCACATGGTCACCCATTCCAACTGCAAACACGTTGACTTAATACATCCTTAGATCCATAGCTTTAGGTTTGACTTAAGACTGTGTGTGCATTGTTTCATTTTTTGGTTAGATTTAGTAGTAGAACTTCATCATGACATTAAACATTTATTTTCATTCCATTCCATTTCGTTAATGTAAGTGTCTCAAGTTCAGTGGTTTTATCTAGAGTATAATTGAGGATGTATTTGGCTACTATTAGTAGGACAGAAACTTTTTTGCTTCATTAAGCTTTGTATTTGACAAGAATGGGAAAATAAATTCTTTTCAGATAGTGTCTAGTAGCCAGGACTAATTGAAGTTAACTGCCTTTTTTTAGAGTTAACATTTATTTTTAATAGTTATTTTTACTAGGGCAATATGTTCAAAATATCAAAAAACATTTTTTGAATACTTAAAACTTTTAAATGGCCAATGATGCTTCACATAGCTACTGAGATATAAATTGAAGAGACACTCAGATCCCCTGAAAAAGGAAATTGAAAGTAACTCATTTGGCAATATTAGCAGCGTTTTCTGTTTTCAGAGTTGCTTTCTTGCTTCCTTCCTCTCAGTCGGTTGCTTCCTTGACAATTACGGGTTCAGTTTTGCCTTAATAAGCGTTGTCTTTCTAATGGGCTGCTTTTTTCTTGCCTTTTCTAAATGCTTGCTTCTTGGAATCACTTTGATCAGTATACCAGAAGGTTTTTCCCACTGCCATTAAGTATTAGAAAGTCACAGAACAAATGGCAGATTTTCATCCCGTGACCTGTTTTTACTGATTCTGTCCTCATTTAAACTAGGTGGCAACTATGACAGCCAGTTTGATGTGGACAAGGGCACTGGGACCGTCATCGTCGCCAAGCCTCTTGATGCAGAACAAAAATCAAACTATAACCTCACAGTTGAGGCTACAGATGGAACCACCACTATCCTTACCCAGGTAAGTGAGTTACTTACTAATGGTGTATTTGTGAGAGGGAGATTAAGGTAACGTTCAGATTTAACGGTCCACAGGCAATATACACAGTTAGTTTTGCCCTGTGAGGTTCTAAAATAAGAAGTATGTTAGTATGTGGATACAGTTTAAAACTATAAACTATGCCAAGGTTTTTTTGTTTGTTTTTTTTTTATTTTTTGGGTTTTGTTTTGTGTTTTTGTGATAGGGTCTCATTCTGTTGTCTCAGCTAGAGTGCATCATAGCTCACTGCAGCCTCAAACTCCTGGGCTCATCCGGTCCTCTCACCTCAGCCTCCTGAGTAGCTGGGACTACAGGCACATGCCACCATGACCATGCCTGGCTAATTCTTCTGTTTTTTGTGGAGACAGAGTCTCCCTGTGTTGCTTGTGCTGGTCTTGGATTCCTGGTCTCAAGTGATCCTCCCACCTTGGCCTCCCAAAGTGCTGGGATTATAGGCATGAGCCACTGTGCCCAGCCCCAAGGATTTTTATTTAGGGAAAGAAAATTAGTTCCAAATCCCAATTTAGCTTTTGTATATACTTAAAAAGTTTTGAAAATATTGAGAAATGATTTTAAAAACAAAAAACCTACATTGTCATTTGCCATCAGAATCTTCTAATTGGGTACTCATTTTTCAACTGTGTTATTATAAAATACATCTCTGTTGAAGATGAATTGTCATTTTCAATAAAACTGGTTAAAGTGATTAATCTTTTAAATCACTTTTTTTGCACTCCCCCCCACCTTGGCTACCTTAACTAGTAGTGTGTAAAATAACTGATAAAATTGTTCTAATAATTCCTTTAACATTTTTACTGTTCCTATCTGATGACAGAGATGGCCAGATTACTGAGATTTCAGACTTAAATGTTAAAAAGCTATATGTTAAATTTTTAATTTCTCTTCTTTTTAATAATTCTCTTTGGTTCTCAGTGTGGGCTGTTTGAGCTATACGAAAGGAACATTCCTGAATGAAGGGGCATTGTGAGGTTTCAGGAGGAGGCAGAGTCACTCATTCAATAGATATTTGTTAAACATTAGTTATATGCCAGGTATTGTTTTGGAAGCTGAATAATAGAAAACAAAACAGACAAAAATGCTACCATCTGGAGCTTACATTAGGCTGATAGCAGCTAAAGGCTTGTATATAATCTGCTATGTTCTAAAAGAAAAAGGAAGAAGTTAAACAGTAGAGTATAAAATGCTTCTGACTTCCAATTTTCTAGCTTTAGGTTATACTATTTTAAATCTTAAGTGAGACAGATCATCTGCTAAATCATTTAGTTGCATTATATAGGATAAAAACTGTAGTCTGGAATGTCCTTTCAATTAACAAATGAGTAGATAATTTAAAGCCAGTTGTGAATAATTTATTTCTATTTCCAAATCCTTGTGATTTTTTTGTGTATGTAAAATTGATATATGTACACTATTCTGTATGCTTTTGGGATCATTTTGAGATTGTCATGTAAACGTAGTGCGGTATTAAAATTTCAATTTCGTCAGTAGCTGTTCTCATTCCAGAGACAAGCAGAATCAATTGGTTTTCTCTCTCTTTAAGGATAAGCTCTTGAAGGTAAATTTTAGAGCATGAAAATGAGAATAAAAGCATCAAGAATTGTAATAAATCTAACAGGATAATTCTAAGAGAAGGATTTCAAGAGTATAACTATAGTGCTGTTCATGTAATCAACTAACCAGAAATCTAGCAGAAGGAACTTAACAAGCAGTGGAAACGGCCTGGTGTGCCAAGCATTCTCATTGCTAAAGACAATACATCTACCTGAAGCATTTATTATTTATTACATCAATGAATAATTAGTATTGCACTTCTTTCCCAATAATTGTATTTTTAATTAGTATAATTAAAAACTTATTATGAAATATGATGTACATTGACTAAAATTCCTGTAAAACCCAAGAAATATATTCTAGTTTTCTTTCTCAGGGGCACAGTATATCTCACATTTCAATGCTTCATTTATACGGAAATATAACTTGTTTCGGGTCATTTTCAGAGGGTTTTGATAATCTAAAGAGATGCTGGCAGGGAAAGGTAGTCAGAATATGGGAGAATGATTACTGAGCCCGGGTTGACCTGTGAAGGTGTGGGACAAAGGGAACAATCAGTAATTAGGTTTAGGTTTTCAGTCTAGGGCAGAGAACAGGGAGAGAGGAATGGGGGTGCGGGGAGCATGCATAGCAACACAGAAACCAGAACCGGGTGCATAAGGCCCTGGAACACAGCAGGGTAGATTTGGGTTTGTAGGTAAAACTCAAAACCAACAAAGTGGATTTTGTGCATCCAGGCAAGCAGCAGCATATGTCAGGGTTAAGCATGTTCAGGAGGAGGTTTGGGAGAGCATGGTGGGTGAAGCAGGCGATCCTGAGCCGAGGTGTGCAGTGGGAGGGAGGGTCGGCACACGGCTGCCACTGCTCTGCAGAAACAGCTCTTGTTGCCTTCCCATCCCACCGTGCTCCTCTTAGGATGCTGCCCAGTATTGACGTCAGTCACTTTGCTTTATCTTGTATCTCCAGATAACTTAACAAATCCGGTTACCATTTTTTTTTCTTTATTGGGAACAGCTTTGCTTTTGTGTTTTCTTTCACTTTCTCTTGACCATCAGCATTGCATGCACGGGAACAGGCGGCTTGGTTTGGGTCTCAGCTCTGCCTCCTGCTCTTGTACATAGGCAAATAAATAGCTCTAACCCATTACGCTTCCATTTTCTCAGGTGGAAGGTGGGGTAGTGATGACCACCCTCACAGAATCCTGGTAACGGTTACATGAGATGACACTGGGTGCTTGCCCGTCAAGCTCTGAGAGTACCAGCCCGTAAGCACTCAGAAGGCGAGAGCTATTGCACATCACACTGTCTTGGGCTCTTGTCCCCCCACCTGGCACATGATTCACCTTCCTCTGGCCAGTCTTTGTCCCTGTAGTTCATGTTGCAGGTGAATTTCCTCTGACCACAAGGTTCAGAAAGCACAGAGTATATAGTTCCCCAGCCTCGGGAGTCCAGCTCTGCACATTCCATCCCACCTTATTCCTGCTCCTGCTGTATTGTCCCTTATGTCCTTCTGTCCAGTGATGTTCAGTTCCAGCTCTCACCTTCATGTCTTTGAGAGAGTGTTTCCCCATACACGTTCACGCACCAACCAAACCCTCTCAAGCAAAGCATTACCACCTTCAGAGCTGTCCGAATGTCCCAGCCAATCTCTGGACTCTTAAAAGTGTACTTGATAATACATAAAACATAATTGCGCTTTGTATATGCATTGCCCGATGAGGCTGAAAGCTTTATGAGAGCAGGGACTGTTGTGCATTTATTTTACACCCTCAGAACTACATAGGCAAATGCTAAGCATCTGAGTGCCCATTAATATGTTTCAATTGAATTGCCTTATCAAAAATGATTGGTTTTACTTTCAGCTGTTTTGACCTAATAAGGATTAGTTGGGTTTGGAGCAGGATTAAACTTCTCCACTTAACACCCAATACATGGGAAAAGTGACTTTTAAATTTATAGTGGAAATGACTATATAATGATTTAATTTGTAGAAATTATCTTTATAGCCATTCCTTCTGGATCATCACTGACCTTTAGAAATAAGTGTTTACAAAGCTTTTGTGTAAAACATTTCTTTGGTTTGGTGAATGCATTTAATATTCATATAAAATTTAATGTTACAAGTCCAATCGTTTGATGTTTTAGTCTTCTATGAGTACATTGGTATGGTCTTCACAGAAAGGTCTCTGTTCAGACACCTGCACCAATGTGGTTAACAGCTTCCCCTGTGCATTCCTGGGACTTTGGCGTCCTGTGCCGTTTGGGCTAGCAGATCTCTTTCTTCCATCCGAGCTAACAAGGCTCAGGTTTCTTGTTCTTAAACTCTATACCATGTTTTATAATCAGTACTGATTTCCACTATATCTCATCCATGTATATGTTTTCGTTCTGAAAATGAATTCTCTTACTGTCAAAGTAAATGTTTTTTCTTGTTTTTTAATTTAGCTTAGGACTGAGTTTTTTAACAACTGCTTTTTTTCCTCTGAAGTTTTTATGTTGACATATTTAAGAGAGTTTATCTTTTCAGTCTATTTAAATTGCTTTTAAGAAGGCCAGGCACAGTGGCTCACGCCTGTAATCCTAGCAGTCTGGGAGGCCAAAGCAGGAGGATCACCTGGGGTCAGGAGTTTAAGGCCAGCCTGAGCAACATAGCAAGACCTCATCTCTACAAAAAGTAGAGAAATTAGCCGGGCATGGTGGTGTGCACCTGTAGTCTCAATTACTTGGGAGGCTGAGGCAGAAGGATTGCTTGAGCCCAGGAGTTTGAGGTTGCAGTGAGCTATGATCACGCCACTGCCTGCAGGCCTTGGCAACAATGTAAGACCCTATCTCAAAAAAAAAAAAAATTGCTTTTAGGGAATAAACATATTTACTACTTATGGTAGATTTTGAGATAATATAATGATTTTAAAACACATTTCTTTTTATATATTTAAAAACACCTATGATCAGGGATTTGTGGTGTGAAAGATTAGGATGAGAAATTTAGATAGTCTAACCATCTATGTCATTCATCTCAACAGGTTGGTAGTAACAGTCAAATCTGATACAAGATATTAGTCTTCTGTAAATTCTATTAATTCTGCTATCTTTACATGAGTAATCTACAGACATCTCTGTAGAAATATAAGAGAAATTAAGTCTACATTTCAGAAAAAAGGGTTGTGTAGGAAAAGTGTTACACTTTGTCTACAAAGTTAGTTTCAAGAATTTAGAAAGGTCTTTTTATCTTACTCATATTTAGGTAATATATCAGTGAGAAATGTTTTAAGAAGTTTTTGATCCTAGACTTTTGTTGCTTTTATTTCTCATATTAGTGTTTTGTTTTGCTAAAATAATTGTTTTTTTTTATTAGTGTACGTATAATTTTTTCCTGCTTTAAATATTAAAATATCACAATTAGGAATATGATTACATGAGTCATTTTGTCAATCATTATAGGTATTCATCAAAGTAATAGACACAAATGACCATCGTCCTCAGTTTGCTACATCAAAGTATGAAGTTATTATTCCTGAAGATACAGTGCCAGAAACAGAAATTTTGCAAATCAGTGCTGTGGATAAGGATGAAAAAAACAAACTAAGCTACACTCTGCTGAGTAGCATAGATCCATTGAGTCTGAAGAAATTTCGCCTTGATCCTGCAACTGGCTCTCTCTATACTAGTGAAAAGCTAGATCATGAAGCCATTCACCAGCATGTTCTCACAGTCATGGTAGGTAGGGCATTCTGCTCAGTCTTCTGCCACCTTTGGGTCCTGAAAGGTTTCATGTGTTTGAGAATGATCTTTAATCAGTTATAAGGAAAACCTCAACGGGATTGATAATGTATTGATTCTTTTAGGTACGGGATCAAGATGTCCCTGTAAAACGCAACTTTGCAAGGATTGTTGTCAACGTCAGCGACACGAATGACCACGCCCCGTGGTTCACCAGTTCCTCCTACGAAGGGCGGGTGTATGAATCAGCAGCTGTGGGCTCAGTGGTGTTGCAGGTTACAGCTCTGGACAAGGACAAAGGGAAAAATGCTGAAGTGCTGTACTCAATTGAATCAGGTACGAGTGGAGTACTCAGTAGAGTTTTAACTTTGTACTTAGCTGAAGTCTACTTCTTCTTTTCCAAAATTGGTTCTGGATAATTGAGGCATTTCTGTGTATCTCTGCAAAAATTGCTTAAAATTTATCTCTAGCTACAGTATTTTTACATGTTAGGAGAAAGAAGAGGATTTAAAAAAAATTCACAAAAACCTTTTAGCCTATCGGAGAGCAAAGGTAGAGTCCTAACTAAATTTGTGTAAAGTTCTTGAGGATTCACCATATTAGTGTAAGTCAAGACTCCGAGAAGTTCTGTGGTAAGGAAACTTTATTTGACCAGTTCAATAATTCCAAAATTATCATAACCACACCTTTTCCTCTGTTATATCAGTTAACTATGAAACACACTTAGGAAGATGCTGGCCTAGTAATTTAACATTTTACTACCTTGTGGGGGTATTTTCTCTTAGGCAGAGCAAGAAATCCCATGACAGAGTGCTGACGCATGCAATTCCAGTTGACTCAAATCTCAGAAAGGGAGTGTCATGCCCCTCCTGCCCTTCCCAGGTTTAGCCCTTTTTTTGCCACTCACTTTAACCAGTTACCTTTAACCAGGTGAGTTTCATCCATGGAATTGGGTAGTTGAAATAGACCCTGGAGTTGGGACTGGACCAGAGGAATGGTGACAAGGCCAGGGGTCTGCGGAGCTGGGCATGAGGCAGCAAGGGCCAGGGGACCCCCTGGAACTCTGCAGGGCAGGACAGCCCTTCCAGGGACAACAGGGCAAGAAACCTGGAGTCTTGCTGGGGGCGGCAAGGAGGACCACCAAGAAGCAGTCCTGGCAAAGTGAAAAATGCTTTCGTTTTCTCTTCTGTTTTGTGCTGCTATTGCTGCATTCACTCCACAGGCAAGTGGAGCTCGTTTTATGTGCTTGGTGCCATGTTGGGAGTACTCACGCTTGATGGGTAGGGGTTACCGTTGGGTCCGCATGATTTATACAGTCAGAAATCTCATTGCTTTGGGACTTTGCCTACTCATGCCAAATACTATAAATGAGTGATTAAATATTGAGAAGGCAATTCACAGTTTTCCATTTTCCTCAGTGCCACTGTTAGTACAAGGAATATAGTCTATTTCTGTCTTCTTTGTAATGAGTTCAGAGAAATAAGATCTTCCATTTAACTTGACTTTAGTTTTTTTTAAGTCCATACCTCTATATATTTAGAAATAGTCTCTTCTAGGAATTAGAATTGGTACAGATGTAGGTTAACTATAAATCGTGTAATCAAAACCTGAGTAAATGTAGAGTAATTAAAAAAAAGTACTTACTGATGTGTGTTAGGTAGTTAAACTATTTTTATTTCTTAACATATTTAAAATTTCATTTTGTTTCCCTTAAGACAACCAAATTGATTTCATTACTCACAAATAAGATCTTACATATTGCCTGTGATTGCAGTGTTAAAATGTATTGTAGTGTAGGTAGTGCCTTGAATAAAGATGAAGTTTTTTTCCACTGGTTCAGAAATTTAGCTGTTAAAAAAGCAATGCATTCCATTTGTGCATGCCTGAACACTTCAATAAAGTAATTTTGTCATAGACAAACTGACGGGGTTTATGTAGGAGAAAATGTTAAACTTTCCCTTAGCTTTCACATAATTTTCAACAACTGGGTGGTTAAAATATGATTGTTGGTGTCTGAGTAAAAGCATGTGCATTCTTTAAATGCTTGTAGTGACTGATGGATTTAGTAATTTGGTATTTTAAGAATGGATATCTGTCTACCCTCAAAGAATAAATGAGACCAATGGCCTATTTCAATGTAGAATTAGAGCTTTTTAGAAGATATTTTTATAGTTTTGGTGATGTAAAAATTATGCTAAATAATTACTTTGTAGGAAACCACTATTAAAATGCACTAGAATTGTGTGTGTGTGTATCTGTCTGAATAGTATGAATTATAAAATGCTCACACTGCCTGTCATTTAACAGTTTATTCATAATCACCTGCTTGTAATTTGTGTCAGATAACATTTAGTAAAGTTCAAAAGGCTAGTTATAAATTCATTCTATAATACCGCATGTTTAATTGGCAGTAATTTATTAAGCAAAAGGTTTGGCCTGATTAGGAGTGTTTATGGAAAAAGGAATTAATGAAAAGATATTTTCAGTAACAATTGGGGTTATGTGCTGGAGAAACGTCAGTGCCATACTCTGACTGTGTGATGTTTTCTTCCTTTATGTCTTTTTTTAAAAGTAGATTATTGGAGCACTGCCTTAAAACTTTTGTAATGCCTAGAAGTAGAAGACAGTAAATACACTTATTGATTAGAATTGGTTTTCTTTCCCAAACTTAGGTTAAATAAATATAATTGCCTTGAAAGTTGATAGAGGTTGCTGTCCTGTCAGGCAGCCAGCAGGTCCTTACCGACCGTCCCCAGGGTGTCCGCAGGGGAAGAAGCGACCCCCTGCGCAGCTCTGTGCAGTAGAGTGATAGCTTAAGAGCACAAATTGGCTGTTTGTCTGCGTATACAGAGAACAATTTAGGGCTGTGTAGAAAGTCACTAATATTTTAGCTAAAGTGAACGAGTAAGCCCCCAACCTAGTACAGACTTCTCCACTGCCTTATCTTAATTCATTCGCAAATATCACATGTGTAAAAAATGTCAGTGGTTGGTGAATGTACCTATTATTAGCAAAGGCAGTGGCACATTCATGCCACTCAGCGGCCCTCCGTGTTTCTCCAAATAAGTATGACGCTGCTCTCCTGCCTGCAAATCTGATGATTTCTGCCTTTGTAATAAGACAGTGAGATCCATACATCAAATCACTTAGCTGGGCTCCCATTTAACTTTTTATTATTAGTGACAGGCTCAGAGCCGTCTTTATCAAAGTGGAGATACCCCAGATAATAAAGGGTGTTCCTCCATTTCCCATGGCCAATAAAGAGCAAGACTATATGCTGCAAAGAAAACTCAGGGTGAGGAGACGGAACAGCCGTGCTGAATAGGGGCGTCGAGGGAGGCCTTAGCCAGGGGCACTCGAGTACAGCCTGAGCGAGTGAACGAGTGAGTGGAACAGCAGGGAGGGCGGCTGGGGAAGACCGTCCAGGAGAGGACACACCACAAAGGGCTCGGCGGTGAGCGCGCGCTCCTGGCTCCGGAGCCACGGAGGTTGCCGGCGTGGCTGGAGGGCAGGGAGCAAGTTGCCTGGGAAGCGGAGTGTCCGGCACAGCCAGCCTGAACATGCTGCGGTGTGGATGAAATCTATTCATTCTTCTTTGAGGCCTTACACATTTGAAGCTTTACTGGCAAAGTATTTCCCTATACGAAATAAAATAAGAGAAATGCATGTTGAAGAATGAAAATATGGTAGATCATCTGCTTTATGAGTACAGACACAAGAAGTCTGAGGGGTGGGGATGGAGACAGTTGCCACAGTCTGCTATGTCCGTCACAGTTTTGGGAGGTAGGGGTGATGCACAGGTAGGATGAGAAAAGGATCCTGGAGCTCTGGTGACTGCCTACGCCGCCATGAGAGAGGACCTGGGATCTTTGGCTGTTGTAAATGCAGGCAGGCCGGAAATCAGTGTCTCAGCAGCCTGGCAGGGGCATCAGGAGCTCATCATGGGCCAGGGCTCAGCTCCAAGCACCAGGCCCGAGCATAGCCTGGGCCTCGCCCTGTTGCAGACAAGACGCTGCCTTGGGGGAGAGCGTCTGAGAGCCAGGCAGACTTAATGAAAACCAGGCTGGGTCTGGCCTCCGAAAAAATGGTCATGGATTTTTGGAAAATGTATTAAAGGAAGGAAATGAAGACTGTAGAGGAAGTGTTTACTGTTAATGATGTGGAGAAAGAAGTACTTGGTTAATCCCCTGGTTTGCAGCTCACACTAAGTAGATCTGGTCTGTGAAATGCCATACTGATTGCAAACCTAGAGGAAGAAGAATTTGAGAAGTCAGTTAAATGGCAAATGAACTTTATTTTAGGTAGGTGTAATAGTTCATTTGGGAAAAATAAATTTCATGCTATGATGGGGATAATGAATTCTGGACATTCATTTATGAAATAGAAAAAGGGTGGAGGTTTCATGGACAAATCAAACCTGCGGGCTCAAACATCTCCAAAAGGGCTGTAGAAAGCTGCTGTTTTCTTCAAAAAGATTTCAATCGATGGTACAAAACTATGGAATATTGTAGAGTTACAGTTGGAGCTAAATGTATATATACAATATAGCCTGAAAAAGTCCAAAGAAAAGCAAGTAAAACCATCCTTCTAGAGCAGTCTCTCAGCTAGCACTGTTGATGTTTTGGGCCAGATGAGTTTGTTGCAGGGCCACCCTGTGTGCTGTGGGGTACTAGGCAGCATCCCTGCTCTCTACCCACTAGATGCCAGTAGCACTCTCTCCCTCCAAGCTGTGACAACCAGAAGTGTCTACAGACATTGCCGGAAGTCTCCTTGGGAACAAAATCACCCCAGTTGAGAACCACTGACCTAGAAGATAAATTGACCTGAAAAAGATTAAGAAGGGGAATGTTGTCGAAATCTTCAAAACCTGTAAAATGGGATGAATAAGTTATGAAAACTTATTACCAATTTTCTGAATATTTAAAATAAGAGGCAGCTCTTTTGAAACTTGATGTAAGTTTTCTTACAAAATTGACATATATTCCTTTATAATGAAGAAGAATCTTGAGAATTTGTGAGGTATAACTGCTGAAAATATAAATGTGTTCCGGAAGGGTGTTGAGAGACCCGTGGGAAATTATTAACTGAGCTGTTTTGTGGGAGGATGACCACGTCCTTCCACTGCCTCCCCAGTTCAACCCAGGGAGTGAGTTTGGGCTTTAGGTACAAGGTAGTATTTCTTCTGTTTCTTGCTTGTCATAATTCAGGAAGAAAATTCTGAAAAGTATAGCTGGTTTTAGGTGGATAAAAATAAAACAAATTGAAGGTTCTGTTCAAGTGTTATATCCTGAATTTCTGCTTAATTTCAGAATATAATTTTTCAAGATACCTGTATTTGTTTCTGTTTCTCCAGCTATACTACTACTTCTATTGCTCCTTGTGTTTTTCTCTAACATACTTTTTTCTCTCCTTCCAGGAAATATTGGAAATTCTTTCACAATTGATCCCATCTTGGGCTCTATAAAAACTGCCAAAGAATTAGACCGAAGTAACCAAGTGGAATATGATTTAATGGTAAAAGCTACAGATAAAGGCAATCCACCAATGAGTGAAATAACTTCTGTGCATGTCTTTGTCACAATTGCTGACAATGCCTCTCCTAAGTTCACGTCAAAAGAATATTCTGTTGAAATTAGTGAAACTGTCAGCATTGGGAGTTTTGTCGGAATGGTCACAGCCCATAGTCAGTCATCAGTGGTATATGAAATAAAAGATGGAAATATAGGTGATGCTTTTGATATTAATCCACATTCTGGAAGTATCATCACTCAAAAAGCCCTGGATTTTGAAACTTTGCCCATTTATACATTGATAATACAAGGAACTAACATGGCTGGTTTGTCCACTAATACAACTGTCCTAGTGCATCTGCAGGATGAGAATGATAACTCGCCAATTTTTATGCAGGCAGAATATACAGGACTCATTAGCGAATCAGCTTCAATTAACAGTGTGGTCCTAACAGACAAGAACATCCCTCTAGTGATTCGAGCAACTGATGCTGATAAAGAGTCAAATGCCTTGCTTGTTTACCACATCGTTGAGCCATCTGTACACAAATATTTTGCTATTGATTCCAGCACTGGTGCTATTCATACAGTCCTAAGTCTGGACTATGAAGAAACAAGTATTTTTCACTTTACTGTACAAGTGCACGACATGGGAACGCCACGTTTATTTGCTGAATATGCAGCAAATGTGACCGTACATGTCATTGACATTAATGACTGCCCTCCCGTGTTCTCCAAGTCAGTATATGAAGCATCTCTTTTGTTGCCATCATACAAAGGAGTAAAGGTCATCACAGTAAATGCTACAGATGCTGATTCAAGCTCGTTCTCACAGTTAATGTACTCCATCACTGAAGGCAACATTGGGGAAAAGTTTTTTATGGACTACAAGACTGGTACTATAACTGTACAAAACACAACTCAGTTAAGAAGCCGCTACGAGTTGACCATTAGAGCTTCTGATGGCAGATTTGCCAGCTTTACCTCTGTGAAAATTAATGTGAAAGAAAGCAAAGAGAGTCAGCTAAAGTTTACCCAAGATTCCTACTCTGCAGTGGTGAAAGAGAATTCCACTGAAGCCAAAACACTAGCTGTCATTAGTGCTATTGGGAATCCAATCAATGAGCCCTTGTTCTATCACATCCTCAACCCAGATCGCAGATTTAAAATAAGCCGCACTTCGGGAGTGCTGTCCACCACTGGTATTCCCTTTGATCGCGAGCAGCAGGAGTCGGTCAATGTGGTCGTGGAAGTGACAGAAGAAAATAAACCTTCAGCAGTAGCCCATGTTGTTGTGAAGGTCACCGTAGAAGACCAAAATGACAATGCACCAGTGTTTGTCAACCTTCCCTACTATGCTGTTGTTAAAGTGGATACTGAGGTGGGCCACGTCATTCGCTACGTCACTGCTGTAGACAGAGACAGTGGCAGAAACGGGGAAGTGCATTACTACCTTAAGGAACACCACGAACACTTTCAAATTGGACCTTCGGGTGAAATTTCGCTGAAAAGGCAGTTTGAACTTGACACCTTAAATAAAGAGTATCTCATCACAGTGGTTGCAAAAGACGGAGGAAACCCGGCCTTTTCCGCTGAAGTTATTGTTCCAATCACTGTTATGAACAAAGCCATGCCCGTGTTCGAAAAGCCTTTCTACAGTGCAGAGATCGCAGAGAACATCCAGATGCACAGCCCGGTTGTCCATGTACAAGCCAACAGCCCAGAAGGGTTGAAAGTGTTCTACAGCATCACAGACGGAGACCCTTTTAACCAGTTTACCATTAACTTTAATACTGGAGTTATAAATGTCGTAGCTCCTCTGGATTTTGAGTCCCACCCTGCATATAAGCTGAGCATACGGGCAACTGACTCCTTGACTGGGGCTCATGCTGAAGTATTTGTGGACATTGTAGTGGAAGACATCAACGATAACCCTCCTGTGTTTGTCCAGCAGTCATATGCAGCCACCCTGTCTGAGGCATCTGTCATTGGAACATCTGTCGTGCAAGTGAGAGCAACAGATTCTGATTCAGAACCAAATAGAGGGATTTCTTACCAGCTGTTCGGGAATCATAGCAAGAGTCATGATCATTTTCACATAGACAGCAGCACTGGTCTCATTTCACTAGTCAGAACCTTGGATTATGAACAGTTCCAGCAGCACAAGATTTTCGTAAGAGCTGTTGATGGTGGTATGCCCCCACTGAGCAGCAGTGTGATTGTCACAGTGGATGTCACTGACCTCAATGATAATCCACCACTGTTTGACCAACTGATCTATGAAGCCAAAATCAGCGAGCATGCCACTCACGGGCATTTTGTGACCTGTGTAAAAGCCTATGATGCAGACAGTTCTGACATAGACAAGTTGGAATATTCCATTCTGTCTGGAAATGATCATAAAAATTTTGTCATTGACAGTGAAACGGGGATCATCACCCTCTCAAACCTGCGCCGGCACACCTTGAAGCCATTTTACAGCCTTAACATTTCTGTTTCTGATGGAGTTTTTAGAAGTTCAGCTCAGGTTCATGTCACTGTAATTGGAGGCAATTTGCACAGTCCTGTTTTTCTTCAGAATGAATATGAAGTGGAACTAGCTGAAAATGCTCCCTTACATACTCTGGTGATTGAGGTTAAGGCAACTGATGGGGATTCTGGTATTTATGGTCAAATTTCTTACCATATTGTAAATGACTTTGCCAAAGACAGATTTTACACAAACGAGAGAGGACAGATATTTACTTTGGAAAAACTTGATCGAGAAACTCCAGCAGAGAAAGTAATCCCAGTTCGTTTAATGGCTAAAGACGCTGGAGGAAAAGTTGCTTTCTGCACCATTAACGTCATCCTCACAGATGACAACGATAATGCGCCACAGTTTCGAGCAACCAAGTATGAAGTGAACATCGGATCCAGTGCTGCCAAAGGTACATCAGTCATTAAAGTTCTTGCAAGTGATGCCGATGAGGGATCCAATGCGGACGTCACCTATGCCATTGAAGCGGACTCTGAAAGTGTTAAAGAGAATCTGGAAATTAACAAGCTGTCTGGCGTAATCACTACAAAGGAAAGCCTAATCGGCTTGGAAAATGAGTTCTTCACTTTCTTTGTTAGGGCTGTGGATAATGGGTCTCCACCAAGAGAATCTGTTGTTCCTGTGTATGTTAAAATTCTTCCACCAGAAATGCAGCTTCCAAAATTTTCAGAACCCTTTTATACCTATACAGTTTCAGAAGACATGCCTATTGGAACAGAAATAGATACCATCCGAGCAGAACATGGTGGGACTGTTCTTTACAGCCTGATCAAAGGGAATACTCCCGAAAGTAACAGGGATGAGGCCTTTGTGATCGACAGACAGAGCGGGAGACTGAAACTGGAGAAGAGCCTTGATCATGAGACAACTAAGTGGTATCAGTTTTCCATACTTGCCAGGTGCACTCGTGATGACTCTGAGGTGGTGGCTTCTGTGGATGTCAGCATCCAAGTGAAAGACGCAAACGATAACAGCCCGGTCTTAGAATCTAGTCCGTATGAGGCATTTATTGTTGAAAATCTGCCAGGGGGAAGTAGAGTCATCCAGATCAGGGCGTCTGATCTGGACTCAGGAACCAATGGCCAAGTGAAGTATAGCCTGGATCAGTCACAAAGTGTAGAAGTCATCGAATCTTTTGCCATTAACATGGAAACAGGCTGGATTACAACCCTAAAGGAACTTGACCATGAAAAGAGAGACAGTTACCAGATTAAAGTGGTTGCGTCAGACCACGGAGAGAAGGTTCAGCTCTCCTCCACAGCCATCGTGGACGTGACCGTCACTGATGTCAACGATAGCCCGCCACGATTCACGGCGGAGATCTACAAAGGGACCGTGAGTGAAGATGACCCCCCGGGGGGCGTAATTGCCATCTTAAGCACCACGGACGCTGATTCTGAAGAGATTAACAGACAGGTCACGTATTTTATCACAGGTAAAAAATTCAGACTAAATGATTTAATTTAAAATCAAATTCTTGTAGAAGTATAAATTCTGGGATATGTATTTTGTGAAAATTGGGAGTTAAAGGGTTGATTTTAGTTAAGAGTATCTAAAATAAGTAGGAATAACATCTGTTAGGCTACATTTCGAGTCTGTTATGGGAGCAAAGCTGATAATTGTTTCATTAGGCTGTTTTTTATTTTTGTGACTCATTCTATGGAACTGTATACTCATTGTAAAATAAATATGCATTTTTATAATGAAAAAGAAATGATAGTGTTAATGTAGGCTAGATTTTTATTTAGCAGTCTTTATATTTTATTTGGCTTAATGCTAGTGTTCATACATTTTAACGCTGCTTTGATTTGTTTTATAAATAGGAAAGCTAATATAATACCAAATTTAAATTATTTTTTAAATCCTTAATTCTTCTAAACCATAACATCATATATCTTCTGTACAGTTTATTTTTGCTGTTACTTATTTTTCTCCTTCTTTCAACAAATTTGACTGATCTTCCTCCATTGATGTAATAGGAGGAGATGCTTTGGGACAGTTTGCTGTTGAAAATATACAGAATGAGTGGAAGGTCTATGTGAAGAAACCTCTGGACAGGGAAAAAAAGGACAATTATCTTCTGACAATCACAGCGACTGATGGTACCTTCTCATCAAAAGCTATAGTTGAAGTGAAAGTTCTTGATGCAAATGATAACAGTCCGGTTTGTGAAAAGGTAGGCTACTCTTTCCTTAAATTTGTAGAGTATGAATTTAAATTTCTTTCTGAATCTTTTCAGTAGGACTATCATTTGATGCTGTGGTGTAATTCAAATGTTTTATATTGTAATCACTTACTGTTGAAGGAGAGGTGAGTGTTAAATAGGACGGGTCTTGGAAAAGCTTCAGAACTATTTTGGGGAATGCTAAATAGGTTAACAATTTTGTTCTAAAAAACTGTAAGTTATGGAGAGGATTATGATTTTGTGTCCAGCTCTAAAAATGCTCTGTAACCTTTTCATGAAGGGATTCTCTTAATTTGGGGATACAGTTATTTTGGGGGAACTATCTGGCCCGCCGTTCTTTAGACGAAGCTCTGATTTGCTTTAAGAGACCCTTTTGGAGGCACTTGCTCTCCTGCACACTAGAGAACCAGAGGAGAGCAGCATGGTTCCTGCTCCTGTGCAGCTAGAGGGAACTAATGAGGGAACTAATGTAGACGAGGAGAGAGCCAGTTCCCTCCAATAGGATGAGGGCAGGGCACTCACGCAGGAGTGGTCCCTGGTGCTGGAGGATGAGGAGGAACACTCAGAGCCAGGGCTGGTCCTTGGGAGGCCATGACTAGAAGCAGATGGGGAGAGGCCGGGGATGTGCAGATGTGGGAGGAGTCACGTAGTGTGCCAGAGTGGGGAATGTGCATTGAGAGTCATGGAAAAGAAGTTTCAGGGGAGAAAAGGGTGAACTGGATTATAGTGGGTATGATGTTCATTCCTTCCAGAGGATTTGAACTCCTCCTAGAAAAGTATGGACTCTGACTCCCCTGTGTGGAAGGTAGAGATGGCATGAACCAGCAGTTCCTTAAAGCAGTTTGGTGTGGAAGTATTATGCCCATTATTGAGATGAGGAGGGATCATAGAGTACAAAGAGAGGCAGCAGGGGAATGAAAGGAGCAAAGACACCACACGGGAAACCGTCTGGACACAGCAGTGTGGCATGTGCCATGAGTCAAGACTGCCCCCTCTGCAGCCACCAGGAATCCTTGTTTTCCCCCATAACGCTAAGATAGCTTCTCTCCCAGCTGCAATTATTTGGTTATGTGTTGGGAGCGCTTGCAAACTGAGTTCCTGTATTTGGAAATAAGTAGATACGATGTAGTAGATATTTGTTGTCTCCAGTTTTTAGGTAAATATGGATTGCTACTTGATTTTCTCTTAAGAATTAAAGCTAAATATGGAACTAACTCAACAATATGTAATATTATATATATATTCTGTAGATTAAATGTCAGGTCAGACTCAGGGATGTAGAGTTGGTGACTGTTCCATGGCTCCTTCTTGTTTTACATGTGTTTTATGAGAAAAAAATTATTTGGATTTTAACTTGAGTCATTTCTCATGCTTTCTGTGGCCAAAGATAAATTATTTCTTCTCCATTATTCCCTTGGCAGTCATTCTGACTTTTCATGGTTTTTTGCTAACAATATTGTTTAAAATCTTTGTAGACATTATATTCAGACACCATTCCTGAAGACGCCCTTCCTGGGAAATTGATCATGCAGATCTCTGCTACAGATGCAGACATCCGTTCCAATGCTGAAATCACTTACACGTTATTTGGTTCAGGTGCAGAAAAATTCAAACTAAATCCAGACACAGGTAATGATGGAGTTGGGGGCAAAATTAATTATGTATTCCAACCATATCACACAAAAAATTTGAAATTACATGTTATCCTTTTCAAATTGATGCTGATGCAATGAAATTGACATCATTTAGAAATCTAAACAGTAATTCAGTTGTAAAATTTGGGGTGATATAAAAAACTTAACAGCAAAAATATTACCTACTTGAACCAAAGATTTAAAATTTAAAAACTGTTCATACAGCTTATTTTTTTAAAATACTCAGAAGTTAGAGTATATCTCAAAGTTTCTGCTTTATCTATTTTATTTATAGCACGTCTTCTTGAATTTATGACCATAAATTTGTAATTTAGCATTTTCATACTTAAAATGATTCATGGTATTTTATTAATTTTTAAATAGAGTTGTTTTCTTCTTGTAATTTGTATTTTGTTAAAATTGGAATTAAGCTTTTTAATTACCCCCCCCAACTAATCATGAACATAGTAATATAATTTTTAAGTCAATTTAAAAAATGTTTTAATTTGTTAAATTAGGTAACTGTTTTATTTCGCGACAGCATATGTAATGTAAAAGGGCCTGATGTCTCTGACTGGAAGAGCTAGCACCTGGCAGGATTTAAAAACCTGGGACTCACTGTGCGCATGCAGCTGTTGAGTCTGTCATTGATAAAAGCTGTTCTCCAGGGGAAGGCTGTTACTCAGATTCTAGAATTGTAAGAGAAAAGGTGCTCCATTGTAGTTCATTTCGTAAATTTGTAGTGAGTCCATTTTTGTCTGTTTTAGGTGAACTGAAAACATTGGCCCCCCTCGACCGTGAGCAGCAAGCAGTGTATAATCTTCTAGTCAAGGCCACAGATGGCGGGGGGAGGTTCTGTCAAGCCAGTGTTGTGCTCACATTAGAAGACGTGAATGATAACGCACCCGAATTCTCTGCTGACCCTTACACCATCACCGTGTTTGAGAACACGGAGCCGGGGACGCTGCTGACACGAGTGCAGGCCACCGACGCCGACGCAGGTATCCTCCAGAAGATGCTTTTGCCTTCAGACTACTCACTGAGATCTTGGGAGCCTCCGTTGTAAAACACATCCCAAATTCAGCCTGTGTAACTCACCTTACCTCATGCATGTTGAATCGCCCGTCTTTGTCATAATGAAGTCTTTAGAATAATTAATTCATTGTTAATGAATATTTAAAGTCCCCAAATCGTGTCTGGTGAACCTACTGCTTGTAAGGTGTCTGGTGTCACTAAAATTCGGGTTAGTGACTGTGTTAACTGCTCTTCATATGCCATTGAATTAATTAGTGAAGTGTTATTTTGTGAATAAACCATTAGTGATATTAGAGAGGTTTTTGGCATCGTTGGAACATAACAAAAGCAAATAGTGTTACAGATTTACAAATCTCTCAAATTTTTTTATGGAGAAATTTGATTATAGGATATATATTCATAGCATTTTGATAGCAGAGAATAAATTCTTCAGTCATGTTGCAGGTTAAGTACCCCTTATTCAAAATGCTTGGGACTAGAAATGTTTTGGACTTTAGGTATTTTTTTGGATTTTGGAATATTTGCATTATACTTACCAATGGAGCATCCCAAATCCAAAATGCTCCGACAGGCATTTCCTCTGAGCATCATATTGACACTCAAAAAAGATTTGGATTTTGGAGCATTTCAGATTTTGGATTTTTAGGCAAGGGATACTCAACCTGCAATACTGAAGAACTAGAAGAATACCAAAAATGTTACTTTCCAAATAACTCTTTGTCACTGAAGCTAAATAATAAATAACATTTTAAAGGTCTGCTGGATACTATAGCATAGGCTTCTGTATAAAAATAGCTTAAAAAGCCAGATACCTATGAAATTATATATAATTGTTTTAAGTCGGTAAATTGTTAAACCAAAAAAGTTTGCTTTTCAGGATCATAGTCAAGAATTTTTAAAGAATGTATAGTAACATTTTCTTTTATATATACACTGTATGTAGTGTTTTTTTTTTTTAAAAAAAGAATAAGTTTAAATTTCTAGATATAAAGCTTTCTGACATGATTTCATGTCTTGACAGGATTGAATCGAAAGATTTCCTACTCACTGCTGAACTCTGCTGATGGGCAATTCTCCATTAATGAGTTATCTGGTATCATTCAATTAGAAAAGCCTTTGGATAGAGAACTCCAGGCCGTATATACCCTTACTTTGAAAGCTGTAGATCAAGGCTTGCCAAGGAGGCTGACGGCTACTGGCAGTGTTATTGTGTCAGTTTTGGACATAAATGACAACCCCCCTGTGTTTGAATACCGTGAGTATGGTGCCGCAGTGTCTGAGGACACTCTCGTTGGAACAGAAGTTCTTCAAGTGTATGCAGCAAGTCGGGATATTGAAGCAAATGCAGAAATCACCTACTCAATAATAAGTGGAAATGAACATGGAAAATTCAGCATAGATTCTAAAACAGGTAACCTACCATATATCTGAGAGGAAGCCCTTTATTCCACCAAAAAGGCTAGATTTGCTTGTCATTTTACCTTATTCTAAGTGACAGGCCACACATTGTCAGCATTCTAGAAAGATAAATCTTAAGTTTTCCTTTAGTTGTTTAAACTGGTATTGAAAGTGGTTTAGAAGACTTCAGACTGTAGTTCTACTTAATAAAATACATTTCTGGTATATCTGTTATAAACTCTGAGCAGATTAACTTAAAATAGAAAATTAAAGCATCACATTCTAATAGTTTAGTCATAGTATAAGGTGTTCGAGTTAGTAAAGATAAGAATGAATAAATAGTAGAGGGCCTTGTATAATTATTCCCTTTATTTCTCATGTCAAATTCATGGGAAGTAACTTCTTAAGTAAAACAGTAGTTTCACCCTCTTTGATCTTAGTTTCTATAGTGGCCATCTGATAATTTGTTAAATTGACTTCTTTATCATGCAGTTATTTATAACAGTTGAAAGTGCTTTGAATCATACTTGAAAGACTGCCAACAAGGTCAAAAGTCATGGGAACTGTTGACTCTTGCTGCATAAATACTTTCAAATATTGCTAACCTGTGGTCTAAATTAGCTATAAGTCTTAGAACATTGTAAAAAGTTGCTCCTTTCAGACTGTTTAATCTTATGTGATTATTTTAGATAAAGAATAGCGCTGTGATGATGCTATTTTAAAACATTTTTAATATGTGTCATAAAATTATTTGTAGGGCTTTTTTTTTTATCCCATTCTCTTTTTAAATAGAGTGGACTGTAATGAAGTGAAAAATGTTAAAGGAAATACTAAGTCAAAAGGGATTTTTTTATAACACTAGGATGTAAATAGAGGGTTATTCTAAATAAAAGGATGTACATCTCTACTTTCAGAAATTAAGAGAAGGAAAAGAAAATTAAAAGTCACAGAACAGAATTTTTATGTTTTTATTTATTAAACTAGAGTGAAGTCTGTAGTGAACTGTGGTTTAGAAGAGCTGAGAGAGTAATCGTTTTTGTAACAGGGATATGGGGAGTGTTGTCTGGGAAAGCAGTTTAAATATCATGAAGAATATCAGGACAGTAATAAGTAGAAATATATAAAGATCTAGGGATGGGCAAATTCCTAATTTTTAATTATTGAATTAAGAAATTTAGAAAGCATACATAAATGATGAGTAGACTTTAGAAGTGAAAACTAAATGTGTTTGAAAGTGTTACCTACTTCAGTCACTAGTAGGGAAAAGTGGTGTTGTTATAAACTACTGGAAGTAACTTCGATTTTCTGTACAGGGGCCATCTTTATCATTGAGAATCTGGACTATGAAAGCTCTCATGAATATTACCTAACTGTAGAAGCCACTGACGGAGGGACACCTTCGCTGAGCGATGTTGCAACTGTGAACATTAATGTAACTGATATCAATGACAACACCCCCGTGTTTAGCCAGGACACCTACACAACAGTAATCAGTGAAGATGCTGTTCTCGAGCAGTCTGTCATTACGGTGTGTATTTTTCCCCTTACAGTTTCCTTCTTCTGGATCTTTGTAAGAGTTTTTTAGGAAAAATTGATGCAGTTTTTGCAGTGGCCTATTTGAAAATATTTTGGAGATGTTAAAATGTCTTTTGTTAGTCCAGTGTACTACTGACTTTATGATAAGCAGTTGCATTAAACTGCCAGCTGTTAATATGAGAAAATGTGTTTAACAGGTGTATGCCCCTGGCTTAGCTCACTCCTAAACAGGAATGCGATTTTCTAGGTTATGGCTGATGATGCTGACGGACCTTCAAACAGCCACATCCGCTACTCCATTATAGATGGCAATCGGGGAAGCCCATTTACGGTTGACCCTGTCAAGGGAGAAGTGAAAGTGACCAAACTGCTAGACCGGGAAACAGTAAGTGGAAAAGTTTGATTTAAATTGTTTACCAAATCGATAAATACAAGTGCTTTGTGTTCATATTTTGTGGGCATGATGTAAGCTATCAAAAGGACAGAGCCAGCTTTCTTCTCAGGAACCTACAAGCTAGATGGCAATACTTGGAAAGCAATTACAGTGTGGAAATTTCAAGAATATAAGAAATACGTTCCATACTAATATGAAGTTTGTGTTTAGGAAATTGCTGTTGGCTTTAATGTGCTGAGATACTTCATGAAGCTAGAAGCTGGGTTTTATGTAATAGCAAAGAGCTGGAAAGCCATAGAGATCACGAGAAGGGAATTCCCTGTGAGGAATTGCATGAATAAAGGCGCAGAGATGGAAGCCAAGAAATAGATTCAGGGGACTTTACCCAGTTGTACTGAAGTAATCGTACAAAGAAGTAGAGGGAGATAGAAAGGTACTTTACAGATTGTGGGCCAACAAAGAAAACCAGCGTCAAAGGGTTAGCCTTGATGCTGTAGGCATTAGGGTATTACTGGATATTTGTGAACTGAGTAAGCCCAGCTGGCCTTCTGTATCCTAAAATTCCACATCTACAAATTCAACTGTGGGTTGAAAATAGTCCAGAAAAAAGGAAAAACAATAATAAAATAGCAATACAACAGTAAAAAGTAATACAAATAAAAAAAAAACAGTGTTAACAGCCATTTACATAGCATTTACATTGTATTAGGTATAAGTAATCTAGAGACACTTTAAAATACCTGGGAGGATGTGTCTAGAATAGATTATATGCAAATACTATGCCATTTTATATCAGGGACTTGAGCATCTGGATTTTGGTGGCGGGGGGAGTAGTTCTGGAACCAGTCCCTTGTGGATAGTAAAGGAAGACTGTCCATTTCAAGGAGACATTTTGGAAGGTTGGTACAACAGTAGGCTAAGTATTCTGTTAGAGCAGTGCGAGACCAGGGGAGGTGGGACGCCTGTGATAGTTAATCAGTTGTGAAGCAGCAGGAGCATGACTTGGGAGAGCAGCAGTGAGAACGGAGTGAAAAAGCAAATGAGGAAACTTGGCAAAGGAAAAATTAGAATCCAGAAAGCTTAGATATGGCCCTGCGTAGAAAGCAGTGTGGTCAGAGGGGACCTGATTTTCTTCAGTCTTGCTTTGACTGGTAGTCCCATTGAAGAGAAGATGGGACGTCATGAGGTATAAGCTTGTAGGGGCTGGAGCAGGAGTGGTTAATGAACGTAGCTTTGCATGTGCTGATTCTTAAAGGAAACACAATATATTTAGTAGACTTATTCAGCTAGTATTTGGAGATTTTAGTCAAATTTAGAGACTGGAAAGCTGGAGATATAGACATGGTAAATACCCGTGGAGAGGGTCACAGCAGTGACATGAGGGCTTGAGGTGGATGTGAACAATGAGTAGTGCAAGCCAGGCTGCACATCCTCCCACACCTCTGTCCGTTCATCTATCCATCCATCCACTCAGACTCATAGACAGGAAGGGAAGTGGAGCAGGAACTGCCTTGTAGAGGTAGTAACGTGGAAAAATGAAGAAAGCCTTCATTTTGGGAATTAGAAGGACATTGGTGATGATAAAGAATGCAATTTCATTCAAGACCAGTCTGAGCAAGAGACCCCATCTCTACTAAAAATAGAAAAATTAGCCAGGCGTGGTGATGTGCGCCGATAGTCCCAGCTACTTGGGAGGCTGAGGCAGGAGGATCACTTGAGCCCAGGAGTTGGTGGTTGCTTTTAGCTATGATGATGCCACTGCACTGTAGACAGGGTGACAGAAAGAGACTCTGTCTCAAAAAAAAAAAAAAAAAACCAATTTCAGAAGAATATTGGTTCTATTTAAGGTTAGAGGAATTTGGGGAGATAGTGATAAGATATCTCATCAAAGTCCTAATTTCTTTTCTGTCCTGTTATTTTTGAGTAGGGACTTTCTAAGAGTTTAGGAAGCGTGACTGTTACACCTGGTATTGTACTGCCGGGCAGAATAAAATTTAGCATTTTTGTCTAAAGAACCTAGATCCTTTAATATACCTCTGCCCATTGTGGGGTAGCAGAGGAGATATAGCCTGTGGTGTTTCCCAAGCTAATTTGTCCTCAGAACCCTTTTTTGTTGGAGCATCTTACAGGACTGATGTTGTGCAGAACATATTCTGGATTTAGCCAGTTTTCTGACTTCTTCCACCACTCAGTCTAGAAGGAAGAGCTTTTAATAGGGAACTGCCCTGAGAAGGAAGCTATCTCACTTGACTTAATTTCTTTTGTAGGAGGTCACAAAGATAATCTTGAGGGATTTAGACAGCTAAGTGCAATCCAAGTGTGAAATTGAGGGGAGGGTGATCTGGAGTTTCCCGAGGTGTTGGAAATGAGCATTAAAGTGTGGTAGTAGACAGCTAATGTCTGTGTACTTAGGGCTGAGAGCAAGATTTGGGCCCTGAGGAAGGCTGTCTCCCATATTGCCGAAGCAATAGCATTTGAGATATGTTAACATTTTTTTCCTAATCATCTGTTATTACTTTTCTGTCTTAATTTCTTAATAAGTACTATACATTAATAGAATTGCAAGTTTTGAAAGATAACATACTTTAACAAAATGAGTACGTTTTTGAGGGGCATCAGGGAATCCAATCATTATTAGTAACTTTTACTGTTGAGAAAATACATGTTATTTGCAGTGCACTCATTTGTAGGTTAGAGAATTACACACACGCAGGCCACAGCAGATGCTAACAGTTAATTGCGATCTGCCCTTTGGCACTTCCAGATTGTCAGGAGGACACTTCTGATTGAAACCCTGTTCATTGGCCTTGTGAAAACGAACATGCATTTTCTCTGTCTTTTCCCCGAAAAGATTTCAGGTTACACTCTCACAATTCAAGCTTCTGATAATGGCAACCCACCCCGAGTCAACACAACCACTGTGAACATTGATGTGTCTGATGTCAATGACAACGCTCCAGCCTTCTCCCAGGGGAACTACAGCGTGATTATCCAGGTATGCCTGGGCTGCCTGTCGTGCCACGGGACTTGGAATCCTTTTGAAATGAGCTCGTTCTTCGGCCTCAGTTGTGGGTTGGAAATATCTTTCTTTTCCAAAGACTTCTTTATAGAAAAATGGGAAAAGTAAAGTTAGAGGAGTCTCCATCAATATTAAAAGGAGAGCGTTTTCAAGATGCAACCAAGCTTTTATCTCTCCTTTTGAGATAGTCTCAGTCTGAGATCAGTGAGAGCTTGTTTCTTAATCACAATCACTTCTGTTGCTGCTGTTGCTTTTCCTGCTTGTTGCTGCCCCCTCTTGACCTTCTTCTTCCTCCCACTCCTCCTCCACCCCATGTCCTCCCCCCTCTTCTCCCCCTCCCTCTCCCCTCTCTCTTCCTTTCAGATAGAGCAGCAATAAGGCTTGTTTTCTGTATATTTTATATTATAGAAAACTCACATGTGTCTCTTACCTTATCAGTTTTGTTGCATTGAAAGGTTTTTGTTTTGTTTGTTTTAATTTCGTGCAGGAAAATAAGCCAGTGGGTTTTAGTGTGTTGCAGCTAGTCGTGACAGACAAGGATTCTTCTCACAATGGCCCCCCCTTCTTCTTCACTATCGTGAGTGGGAATGATGACAAAGCATTTGACATTGACCAGCAAGGCGTCCTGCTGACTTCAGCTGCCATAAAGAGGAAAGTGAAAGATCATTACTTGCTGCATGTTAAGGTATTAAAGTCTTTCTTTATGGTTTTATTGTGTATTGATAGAGAAGAGTTGCCCGGTGTGGTTACCTCCATATTCGAGCAGCTTATATTTCGTGAGAAAACACAATTTATACAATAGTGGTCTTTGGTTTTTTTGCCCTACCTCCCATTTTTATCCCATTTTATCCTTTGAAGGGTCTAATTTATTCATTTGGTTACTTTATCAAAGACATTGATGGAGCTGAATTTCAGTATGAGTTAGTTTAAGAGCTATAAAGAAGTGATTTATCCTTTCCTTGATGTGCTTTTCATGGGAAGAAATAGGTATCTAACAGTTGGTAGTTTTTCTTATAACTTGAATGATATAAATGTATTTTTATTAAGTTGTAAACAATGATATAGACAAAATGATTTTTTTTTTTTCTTGTAGGTGACAGATAATGGAAAGCCTCAGTTGTCCTCTTTGACACACATTGACATTAGGGTTATTGAGGAAAGCATCTATCCTCCTGCAATTCTGCCCCTAGAGATTTTCATTACTGCTTTTGGAGAGGAGTACTCAGGTGGTGTCATTGGGAAGATTCATGCAACCGACCAAGACGTGTACGACACTTTAACCTACAGTCTCGATCCCCAAATGGACAACCTGTTCTCTGTCTCCAGCACAGGGGGTAAGCTGATAGCACACAAAAAGCTGGATATAGGGCAGTACCTTCTCAACGTCAGTGTAACAGACGGGAAATTTACAGCAGTGGCTGACGTCACAGTACATATCAGACAAATAACCCAAGAGATGTTGAACCACACCATTGCTATCCGCTTTGCCAATCTCACCCCGGAAGAATTTGTCGGTGACTACTGGCGCAACTTCCAGCGAGCTTTGCGGAACATCTTGGGTGTGCGGAGGAACGACATACAGATTGTTAGTTTGCAGCCCTCTGAACCTCATCCGCATCTGGATGTCTTACTCTTTGTAGAGAAATCAGGTAGTGCCCAGGCTTCAACAAAACAGCTTCTACACAAGATTAATTCTTCTGTGGCTGATATTGAGGAAATCATTGGTGTTAGGATATTGGATGTGTTCCAGAAACTCTGTGCAGGACTGGATTGCCCCTGGAAGTTCTGCGATGAAAAGGTGTCTGTAGATGAAAATGTAATGTCAACACACAGCACGGCCAGACTGAGTTTCGTGACTCCTCGCCACCACAGGACAGCTGTGTGTCTCTGCAAAGGTAATCCACGTTAGTATATGAACATACGTGTTACAGAGCACTTAATATACAGCCTTTGATGACTGCACATTAAAGATCATTTTCTTGATATTTTTGTTAATTATCTATCCTCCTTCCCACTTTTCTTTAAAGAGGGAAAATGCCCCCCTGTCCACCTTGGATGTGAAGACAATCCATGCCCTGAGGGATCCGAATGTATCACTGATCCCAGAGAAGAGAAATACACCTGTGTCTGCCCTGGAGGCAAGTTTGGTCAGTGCGCAGGTGAGAGTTTAATGATTTTCTTTTATTATTAAAAAAAAATCACTTTTATTATTTTTTATAATTTTCATCTTTGAGTCAAAAAATACTGCAAAGTATGTTTATTATAACAATTCAGATGTAGGTCTGAATAATGATAATAGTAACATTTCTTTCCTCTTTTATAACAGCATACCCCTTAGTTCATAGTTTCATTAATGTTTATATCAACATAGCTAAATAGATAGCCTTGTGGGTTGTGGTTTATTTTTCCTTTTTCTCATCTTCCTTTTTTTAAAAAAAAAAAGAAAAGAAAACCTTAAGACTGTCATGTCTCACACAGTCCTCTACCTTTGGCTTTTTTCCTCCGCTTGGCAGTACATTAAGGACATCCTACCAAGCCAGTACATGTCACCCTAAATCTTATTAATAGCTGGACGGTATTTTCTAGCATGGCTATATTATCATTTAGTCAACATTTTCTTTATGTATAAAGATGCAAGTTCTTATGTTTCTTTCTGTTAAAAAAATCTTTATGCATGTGTCTTTACATATTAGTGCTTTCAAATCTATATAATAGATTCTTTCTTAATCTAGGGTTTTCTTTGTCAAAGATTAACTACATTTTAGATTTTTAAAGATATCATTATGTTAGTTTCCCAAAAAGTTGTACCAATTCCTATTTCTTCCAGTCATATATGAAGGTTTCATTCTCACCATTCTCTTGTCAGTATTGAAAATTTCCCATTAAAAAATGAATTCCTACCTCCATGTAATGGACATAAAAATGAATCTAATTATTATTTTAATTTGCATTTTTCTGGCTACTTGTGAAAATTGTCTTTTTGTTTGTCCATTGCCTGTTAGCATTTATTCTTATGTGGCTTGCTTGTCCATATTGTTTGTTTGATTGTCTGGATTATTCGTCTGTTTCTTAGTATCAATGCGTAGAGTTATTTTTCCTTTGTATGTTACTGATCTTTCAATTTGTTAAATGTATCTTTTGTCATTTCGAAATCTAATTTTTATTTAGTCAATTCTACATAATTACATAACAATTTCCATCTCTGGGGATTGATATCATTTTCATCTTTGAGGGGATCAGGATTGTTTATATTTTGCTTAAGAAGTTTTCTCAAACCACCTTGAGGGCTATGTAACTATTTTCTGAAGGTGTCTTCTACTAACTTCTTACTGAACATTTTTATATTTAGATCTTTCATTTTAGAGTTACTTTCCCTGTGATGTAGTAGCCTAATTTATTCTTTTCCAAATAGAGAGCCAGTTATGCTGTGTTATTTATTAAGCAAATTGACATCTTTCCTTGGAATTGAATTTTACAATGTTATAATTCTTAAATATAAACTTAGACCAGTCTCAGGGGGTGAGGTAGAAATTATGCTTTTAAAAATATGCTTAAACTTGGTTCTGATTTATTTTTCCCTCTTTGTGATTCACAGGGAGTTCATCTATAACATTTACTGGAAACAGCTTCGTGAAATACCGTCTAATGGAAAATGAAAACAAACTAGAGATGAAATTGTCAATGAGGCTCAGAACCTATTCTGCTCATGCAGTTGTAATGTATGCTCGAGGAACTGACTACAGTATCTTGGAGGTACGTGTTTATATAGTTTTATACCTCAGGTTATAGAAGACTTTAAAAATACAAATTCCATTTTATGTTCAGATTGTCCATTAAAAAAACAATAAAGTAGGTGAAATGGTTGAATTCCACATTTAAATAGTTCATTAATACCTATACATACAAGTTCTAGACTTTGTGGGATGAAGAGCTAGCTGTCTTTATGCTCTGGAATGACATAGAGACTTAGCTCTGTTTTTTATAAACATTTTTAGGTATGTGACAACATTCAAACTATAGATGATATTATATCTTAATAACAGAGAGAGTTCATAGAGACATCCTATATATGCTTGAAGTGGTAATTATCTTGCCTGCTTTCTGTTTCTTTTTTAAACGTAATTCAGTTTTGACTTTTGATATTACCTGATGCTCTGTATATGTGGGTTCAGCTAGTTATTAGTCACTTCCATGATGCTTTTTGGATGTGCATTGACACTTGAACTTGATATACCTAAAGGATACGTTTTTATTATTTGTGCAGTGGACAAATGGGTATGTTCTCTGTTGTACTTAAATGCAAGACTTCATTCTTTTTACCGTCATTCTCCAAACATACCTCTTCTATAGATTTTTAATAATTGCAGGTTCTGTAAGAGTGATGTAAACAGTAATTGTTTTTATCATAGATTCATAATGGACGACTGCAATACAAATTTGACTGTGGAAGTGGCCCTGGAATTGTCTCTGTTCAAAGCATTCAGGTCAACGATGGACAGTGGCATGCAGTGTCTCTTGAAGTGAATGGAAACTATGCTAGATTGGTTCTAGACCAAGTTCACACTGCATCAGGCACAGCCCCAGGGACACTGAAAACTCTGAACCTGGATAACTATGTGTTTTTTGGTGGCCATATCCGTCAGCAAGGAACAAGGCATGGAAGAAGCCCCCAAGTTGGTAATGGGTTCAGGGGTTGTATGGACTCCATTTATTTGAATGGGCAGGAGCTCCCTTTAAATAGCAAACCAAGAAGCTATGCACACATTGAAGAGTCAGTGGATGTATCTCCTGGGTGCCTACTAACAGCTACAGAAGACTGCTCAAGTAACCCTTGTCAGAATGGAGGCATTTGCAATCCATCACCTAACGGAGGTAGGCTTCACAGTGTTTTAATCTTTAAAATGTCATATTTGCATGCACTTAAGAGGAATTTCCCCAAATATTTTTGGTTTTTTATTCAAATAATACTGTCAGATATTGCAGTCAGTGTTGGAATCCAATAGTATATATATTTTAAGAGAACAGAGCAGGGCTTCAGATTCTTCCCAGCGGCGAGGCTGAAGAAACAGTTTCTCTGACTGCTGAGCGTCTGCAGCCGCATCTCAGGCGCGTGAGCAGGATATGTTTCTATAAACGTCTCGTTCTGCACCAGTCACCGCAGGCAAACCACAGCTAACAACGCACTCTTCTTCCAACTCCTCAGTTGATCCAGGGGAATTTAGAATTAGTACTGCTTAGTTCTTCTCGGTTCTTTTTTTATGCAATAGTTCAACACCGAGGGACTGCTAGAGTCTTGCTAGCAGTAAGAGATGGGAGTGTGACTTGCCAGAAGGCCTTGAACCCCTGCTGAAGTGTTGCCGTACCTGTCTGTTTTGAAGCCCTGGCTCAGTGGGGTACTCTGTGGCTTTTATATCCTAGACTCCTTTCAGGCCACTTACCAGTAATAGAATATAGTTAGGAAAATAGCAATCGTGCCAAATAGAGCTTAGTATAACTAATAGAGAAAAAAAATCAAGTAGTTTACTTAAGTGAGATTTCAAAAGGTTTGGTTTTCTACTATTTTCTTTGGAAAGTGTGTTGTATGCATACCATGTGTGTAGAGTAGGCCACGTTATTCCCACAATAACACTCTGAAAATCTCAGTGGCATAACACAAGAAAAGGTTAGGGATGAAGCTAAGAGAGGCATTTTCTTGAAATGTGCTACCATGATCTCCAAAGCAGGAGGAAAGGAACGTGGCAGCCGCACACTGGCTCCTAAAGCCCTAAGCCCGGCAGGCTGCATTTCTTTGGCCAAAAAAAAGTACCGTGGGAAGCACCATGTTGCCGCATTTCCCAAAGACAGACAGATAGTTGGAAATGGTCTGCTGCTCTGCCTGCAGCCTTCATGAAATAGAAGTGATTCGGACAAATGTGATGATCTCCTTTCTTACATATACTGAATGATCTCCTTTTTTAAATGAATGGTAATTTATAGTCTTCTAAGTGCTTTCCACATTCATTATCATCTCATTTAATCCTTGAATGCTTGTGAGCATTGAATTTGAGATGTTAAGTAGTGTTGTCTCTGTACTTGGTCCCTCAAATAGAGAACTGTTTTTTTCCTTCTATGCTTGACCCAGTCATCCTAAATAAACTGTGATGAGCTAAAGTTAAGTCAGTTCTGTCTTTAATTCTTTGTGCTTTGAGTATACCAGCAGTGGAAGGCTTGTTGATGGAGACAACTTTCTACCCAGAGAGAGTGGGAATTTCACTAGCTTTTACAGATCTTGGACAATTAACTCTTTCTTTAAACATAACTTAAAGGATAAAAACCGATATAATAAGACTGTTCTTTGAGTTATGAATGATAACGACGTTTTTATTCCTTTTTGCCCATTTAGGTTATTACTGCAAATGCAGTGCCTTACACATAGGGACGTACTGTGAGGTGAGCGTCAATCCGTGTTCCTCCAATCCATGCCTCTATGGAGGGACATGCATTGTAGACAATGGAGACTTTATTTGCCAGTGTAGAGGATTATATACTGGTCAGAGGTATGTATATTTTCACTAATTTTCATAATTGTAGTATGAAATTTTTAAACATATAATTGTACATGTAAAAAGCCTCTGCATTCTTTTGTTAATGTTTTCCATTCTGCTATGTTTAGCTGCAGTAGGATCATGGGGTTTATGCTTATTTTTCCTTATTCTTCAGGTGCCAGCTTAGTCCATACTGCAAAGATGAGCCCTGTAAAAATGGTGGAACTTGTTTTGACAGTTTGGATGGTGCTGTTTGTCAGTGTGATTCAGGTTTTAGGGGAGAAAGGTAAATGGTTTTTTCAAGATTTATATTTGTACCTTGCTGTAGTGTCGTATTGATTAATTAGCAGATGCAACAACACTTCATTAATTTGGATTATGTTGCTTCAAATTTTGATAATCCTCATATTGGCTCTTTATATAATTTATCTCTTCACTCGAAAACAAAAAGAAAATATCAAGCAGATGAATGTAATGTAAATTGAAACTTGAAAAATCTACTTCTGTATTTTGCAGCTGTTAATTTATAAACAACATATGGGTTTCTGGCAGGCAGCAAATGTTGGTGCAATGAGTAGAATGATGATTTGTCTTTAAAGCAGGCACCTGTGGGTCTGTACCCATTCACCTTTGAGGGTGACGATGATGACTTTTTTCATAATATGCTATAACTAACGTTTATAGAGCATCTACAAATCTTTTTCAACTCTCTTATTATTGTTGGTAATCCTTACCATGATCCTAAGAGGTGGTTATTATTTTCCAAATGAAAAAATGAGGCATGGGGGACCTTTTGTATACATTGAAAGGGGAGTGAATGAGAGATTTTAGTTTGAGATGCCATTTTACCTTAGACTTTCACCAGTTAGGTTAAAAACGTTCCTCAGTGCATGTTATCCCGGCCTAGTGCAGCACACTGAGAGAAACTCTCACCATCAGTCTTACTACAAGGCCTTTGGTGACCTGCCTACAGGTATCCATGCAGTTTTGCTCTGGTAATGGCTGCAACCCAGAATTTTGCCATCAGTCATATCACCTTAGTTCATAAGTTGACTTTCCTAATTCTAGTCGATGAATACTCTTAATATATTTGACAAAAACCTATTGGTAAACAGAATTTTCATACCAGGTGAGTATGAGGGATAGTAAATAGATAAGTTTTACTAAAGGAAGAGAGGGGGAAGGGTTTGAGAAGTAGCAGGTAGATCTGCACAGGTGGAAAATATATCCCTGTTTGGAAAGGCAGAAGGGCCTTGCTTATGAATTGTTCTGGAAAGGTGAGGAGCCCAGGAAGGTTTTCAACAGGAAGTAACACTTTAAAGTGGAAAACATGGAGTTTTCTGTCCTTTCACACGTGTTACGGAACTGTCATATTCCCAAACAGGACCATTTTCTTAGAAATTTTTCATCCAGCCTATTGGAAGAATTTACCGTATACCATCTAACAAACTGATGTTTAACCAGTGAGGTTGATTTCGTAGTCTGTTGCAATCTAGAAAAACGGCTGTTAAATATTGGCTTGATACGTTTGTCTCCCAAATATACATTGAAAACGTGATCAAATGATTACTCTACAGAAGATTTTCTGTTGTTATTTATTGTTTGATAATTATGTTTTCTAGTTGTTTTATATTTGGTTTTGTTTTTGGCATATCTTGCTAAGGATGGGTTAGTCTTTCATGTGTAAGGATTTTAGGCCTGGCATATTCTGATGTATTTGCAAAGGTCTCTCCTCATTCTTGGCTTTCTTGGCAGGTGTCAGAGTGACATTGACGAATGTGCTGGAAACCCGTGCCGGAACGGAGCCCTTTGTGAGAATACGCATGGCTCCTATCACTGCAACTGCAGCCACGAGTACAGGGGGAAACACTGCGAGGATGCTGCTCCCAATGAATATGTGTCCACTCCATGGAATATTGGACTGGCAGAAGGAATCGGAATTATTGTTTTTATAGCAGGGATATTTTTACTGGTGGTGATATTTGTCCTCTGCCGCAAGATGATTAGTCGAAAGAAGAAACACCAGGCTGAACCTGAAGACAAACACTTGGGACCAACCACAGCTTTCCTGCAAAGGCCGTATTTTGATTCAAAATTAAATAAGAACATTTACTCTGACATACCACCCCAGGTGCCTGTCCGTCCTATTTCCTACACTCCAAGCATTCCAAGTGACTCTAGAAACAATCTTGACCGAAATTCCTTTGAAGGATCTGCTATCCCAGAGCATCCCGAATTCAGTACTTTTAACCCTGAGTCTGTGCACGGACACCGAAAAGCTGTGGCTGTCTGCAGCGTGGCCCCAAACCTGCCTCCCCCTCCGCCTTCTAACTCCCCTTCTGACAGTGACTCCATCCAGAAGCCTAGCTGGGACTTTGACTATGACAGTAAGAGCAACTTTTTCATCTCACTATAATGCCAGAGAAACAGTGAGGTTGCATGTTCTGCCAGAGCTGCTGGGGTTCAAGTCAAAATGTGGAATCTCTGTTAGACATAAATATACTCAAAATATGAAATCCCTATTCTGATTTGAAATGTTTTTGGATGTATTGAGTGCTGGCTTAGCATTGTGCCTGTGATATTTTAATTAAGGAATTTAGTCATGTTTCAGTTAATATTCTAGAGAGATCATTTCATTTTATAATGCATATAGCTTCTCAACTATAATTTTTTGAGCTTATGACAAAAAAATAATTAGAAATGGGATGTTTTCATGCTAGGAGTTTTTTGGTTTTTTTTTAATATGCCCAGAGAAAGTGGAGGTATTTCTGTCAGTGGCCTAACATATATTTTATGCTTTAAAAAAAAACAAACAACTATATATGACATTTTAAAACAAAATTTTTATCCCCTTTATTATCTGATGATATCCATAGGCATGTTTATGGAGAATTTCTGTTCTATGAGTCTCCAAGAATATATGTAGGGTTTGTTTGTTTGCATGGGAAGAGTGTGTGTTTGTTTTTAAGATGTTTCTCTCTTTCAATCTTTATTAAACCAAGCTCAGACCATTGGTTCAGTAATGGTTGCTTTGTATCAGAACACAGCAGTAAATGGAACAGTCTTGGCCCTCGTGGAACTTCATGTTTGCCTGTCGTCTCTTCCTTTTAGCTAAAGTGGTGGATCTTGATCCCTGTCTTTCCAAGAAACCTCTGGAGGAAAAGCCCTCTCAGCCGTACAGTGCCCGGGAAAGCCTGTCTGAGGTGCAGTCCCTGAGCTCCTTCCAGTCTGAGTCATGCGATGACAATGGTGAGTCAAAGGGATGTTGAAATGCTGTGGTTCGCTTGCTCATTGTGCACCATGCTGCTCACAGTCTTGTGTCACAGTCCACATGCACGAGGTCAGTCCCCTTATTAAGTCTCCACGTATTTTCTTATTTCCCTTGGACCACTTTTAAGCAGTACTGTGTACATATTTGCATGAACATCTGCTGGGGAAAATACTTAAAGTGTTCTTAATGAATAGGTGTTTGGAACTATCGCCACTTGTCAGTAATAGGGAAGAACATACAGTTAATTGAAAGATAATTTCTGATTGATCTTGTGTTGACTTTTTTGCACAACTGTAAATGTTGTGGAAGTTTTGTGGGATTTTCAAAAATCCTTGTAACAGTTTTCTTGACTACACAATATATACACTCTCACACGTGCTCTAAGAAGAGATGTGATAGTCTGAAATGTTCAATCTCAGTAGCACCTCTGGTATTACAAGGTTTTATTTGTCTCTTCCAACCCTACTGCGGCCCCAGCTCCCATTTGGATCAGAGCGTACTGACTGAGAGCACAGTTTAAGAGATTGCTAGTAAGTTTGATTATATTTCTAATGAAGAAAGTTTGACAGTGGGATCTTTGGCATCAGTTATGTTTGTCTGATTACATAAGGTAAATTACATCGATAGCTAGCTTTACCATATTAACACACACCAGTAGGGAGAATTATCAATATTAAGTAACACAAAGTAAATTTCTGCAGAAATTTTTGAATCTCAGAATTAGTAAGTTTAATGGTAATTTTTTTCTTGCATAGAAATATAATGTGTTTCCATATCTCAAATATTTTATTGATAGAAAGAAGTAACCCACTAATAATTATTTGGTCTCGAGTAATATAGTCCATGATACATTACATATATATAGTCGTGAGTCCATGATACATTGCAGAGTCCTTTGCCAAACCAAAGATGGCATAAGTATATTCCATTCCTTCTGATTTCAAGCATGTTATATATATAATATCAAAGTATACCTGTGTTTATTAGTAATGTAGTATATGGGTATAGCTTTACTTGTTAAACCAACAAGAAGAAGAATTATTTCTTTCATTAGTTTTAATTCTAAGAAGTTCCTGTTTCCAGTTTATGTAATAATTTATATCTGGGCCCCTGAATGTTCTTCATAAATACATTCAGAATTTTGTCAGTTTTTTTTTCTTTTCGTAGTTCCTTTTTTTGAAATATCATTCTTTTTAATAATACTCCTGAGTGCTTGTAATAAGTTATAGCCAATTTAGTTATGAAAATTAATTGCCAGATAACACAGTGTGTGGAAAAAACATATATACAGAGTTCTTATTATATTTTAATCGTTATAATTTAATCATTATCAGTCTTAAAATTTGTTGAGAGTCTGTACTTGCATTGTATTACTAGTTTGCTAAGGCTGTTGTAATAGATAAACCACAAACTTCGTGGCTTAAAACAACATAGATTTATCTTTTTATAGTTCTGTAGTTTAGGAGTCCAGCATGTGTGTTTCACTAAAATCAAGCTATCAGTGGTACTGCATTTCCTTCTGCAAACTCAAGGGAAAAATCTGTTCCCTTAACCTTTCCCAGTTTCTACAGGTATCCACATTCTTTGGCATGTGGCTTCTACCTTTCAAAGACAGCAACATGGCATTTCACTGATTATTCCTACGTCACATTAGCTCCCTCCAAGAGCTGAGACAGATTTTCCCCTTTTAGGTCACCCTGATAATTTGAAAGTCTCCAGGTCCTTAATTACACCAACAAACTCCCTTTTGCTGTGTATGGTGACAGGGTCACAGGCTCCCAGGATTAGGACATGGACATATTTGAGGGCCATCCTTCTGCTCACCACATGCACACGTATTTTCCTTGGCATAGGTACTTTAAAATAGTCTGATACACAAATGACAAAGGAATTTACACTAGAAACAGCCAAACAGTGTGTACTTCTCTGTTCACCAGCTATTCGTCTGTTTGCAAAAAGACAAGAAATTTGCAACAGGAGCAAATAGGGCAGGGACAAACCATATTGTCTTCATATTGCATATGTATCTCCTCAAATTTGTTTTTTCTGGGGACAATGTATGAATTCATTAAATGGAGCCAGAAGGGTGGCTTGCCAAGGATTTTACTCTTTGAAGTAAAGTCTTCAAAGCCCATGAGATGTTATAAAATAAGACTTATTTTGACCTGCCACAATCCACAGTTGTTATTGTGAAAAACTTCATAACTAAAAAATGTTTTCCTAAATTCCAATAAAATATGGTTACTTTATTCCTTCAATTAATAATAACAGATATATAGCTTGATTAGAAAAGTCTCTGAGACATGTCACTGTCAGAGTGCAGGAGTCATGTATGATGAATGATATTATATAGTTATATTAAAGCCCTGACTTCACCTTTCTAAGTTTTGAGGTAGGAATTGTATAATATAAAGAAATTCTGTTTCATGCACTGTTTTCTAAAGATTTTTAGAAGGAATTGTATAATATAAAGAAATTCTGTTTCATGCACTGTTTTCTAGAAGATTTTCCTAATTGACTCCTTTTGTACCTTTTTACAAGCTTCCATAGTGACTGTAATACACCTTGTCAATGCTGTAGTTGACACGGTGAATAAAGAAGGTATAGTCATAAATGCTTGAGCTTTGTGTTTGTGTTTTTTAGTGACTGTGCCACTAGAGTACTGTGCTTATGCCTGTTGTAATGTTATACAAAATAATTTGTGGTTCTGTGGGGGTTGAGTACTTTTATTTTGTGTAGGTGTGTATATTCATAATACCAGTATATTACAAAAATATTTCTTTATATGTATGTCTTTTTGTTACTTTTTCCCATTTGTAGTGATTCACATAGACATCCAGAGGTACCCCTAGGATCTTTAAGATTTATCTTTATGTGGTACAATATAAAGAAGTTAATTGTAACTACCTAAAATTTCATTTAATATAAGAAATCCTCTTCATAATAATATCACAAAGTTTTTATGATTACCTATAACTTATTGTTCACTTTTGTTTTTCCCTTAATATGATCAAAGAAAATGGGGGAACATGGTAGAAGTGTATTTTCATATTTGGTTTAGTGTAAATCATTTAATGTGAGGCATTATCTGTTTGAAATTTTAAGAAAAAACCATCTCCCTCAAATTATTTTAAGTTAAATTAGTCCTTTGTTAGTGCACAGAAATTGGGAGTAATCACATGTGAAAGGCATGGGCAAGTAGTTTTCAAACTGTAATCCAAATCAGATCCCTGGAGGGTGTGTTAAAAGTCTAATTTCTAGTTCCCAGCACCAGAGTTTCTGATCCAGTAGGTCTGGGTTGGGCCTTGAGAGTTTGCATTTTTAACAAGTCCCCAGTTCTGATTTTCCTGGTCTAGGGAATCACGTTTCCAGAGCTACTTGCATAGACCATCAGGAGTAGGGATGTTATCACCAGACAGCTCCGGGGATGTTTTTTACTAAGACATACACGCTGTCGAGATTTAAGTGGGAAGAAAGAAAGGTTTTTTGCAGACGTGATGGGCCAGGGCTCGGTGCCAGTGCTAATCAGAGTTACTGGTGAGGCTTACGCTTATTTTCTTGAGAAGGACCATGTTTTTCCCTCAGTGAATCAGGAAGTTATCTGTGTTTTGTCTAGTGAATTTTAGTTTTAACTTGATGACCTTCCAACATTTTAAGCATTATTGGAGTTTAAAGAAGCAGAATTTAAACAGCTCCTCATCGCAATCTCCTTCATCAAAAAATACTTTTTTGGCATATCCAAGAAGTATAACTTTAAAGTTGAAAGCTAGCTTAAATGTTAAGAATTATCAAGCGCCTGTTTAATAACAAAAGCTGATTTTTTTAAGGGAATTACTACTTTTTTTGTTAGACTCTTTAAAAGTTCTGTTGATGTTAGTTTATACATTTTTTTAGAACCACAGCCTCTTCAGTTTTTTATTTAAATTTCTGGCAGAGAAGTATCAATCAAATATTATTTGTTCTAAATCGGTTTATTCTGTGTGTCTTCGAGAACATTATAGAATGCATAGAAGGCATTGGCCTTGATTAGCAAATCACTGAAGTGACCATATTTCTACCATGATTTCCACTTTGACAATTATTAGCGGTACCTAGTAGTTAGTGCTTGCCTTGCGTCATCTTGGTTAGTCCTCGTAACAACTCTAAGGGATTTTCACCCCATTTCAAAGAGGGAACCTGAAGCATAGCCCAGGTGGATGTCAGTGGCCCTGGCTGGTGGTGGCTTTGCGTGCACATCTTCTGCCTCATGCAAGCCTTGCAGATGAGGGAGAGGCCCTGCAGAGCAAGTGTGGTTTCAGTTTGGGAAGGAGTAAATGAGGCCAGTGCTCTCTTTAGGGAAGGGTTAACAGTGTAAATATAAAATCATACTCAAAATGGATAAGATCTGGAGAGATTTTTCAGCTTTTAGTCTATCTTTAAGTATCTAAGTTCTTGAATTTCTCTGAATTCGATGTATTTTTGAAGGTTGTAATGTGTAAAGAATGTGTACATTGTGTAGCTTCAGGTGTATTTGGATTATCACTCTAGTAACCTGACTAATTTACATTTTATTAGAGCCTGTAGGTTTTATTTTAATTATTCCTAGGAAAATTCTGTTTTCAGCTTTAGATTATCAGAAACAACGAAAAGAAAGTAAAATAATATTTGAGTTTTCTGATGAAGTCTCTAGGTCATTTCCCATCTTTTCCCTCCACTTCCATTTTATTTGTGCTACATAAATTTCTCAGCCATTTGGAATTTTCATAGATAATGGCTTAAAGACATGGTATATGGCTGACTGCGCCTTGATAAACAGTTTACATTGTACTGTGTACTTGCTGTTATTGCCTTTCAGCCGTCATCTGTTTTAATTATGAATGTTTTCTTTTCTTTCTACTCTGCCACCAAAAGAATCTTTGGCTGCTCCTGACCTCAGCAAACCAAGAGGTGACTTATGCATGCCAGTTGTTCATTTATACTCACTAAAAACAATTGGTAAAGATGTGGCCTGGGGCTGACTTGCTTCACTGGGTTGCTCAGTGTTTGCAGCAGTAACTGCGTACATGATTGTGTTTGCCCGCTGCATTCTAAACACGTACTGCTTAACCTTTTCCTATCTGCCAAAGGATTTAAATAATCCTAAGGAGGAAAAAAAAAAACTGTTCCTAAATTGGAAGGTTTTTTTTTTAATAGTGATGCTTTTGTATAGTCTAAAATGATCCCTAGCCCTTTTAGAAGTAACAAAGATGGACTGTTATAGTCTATCAAAAACTGTGTTATACCTTGCAGTGCTTGTTTGATTGCATTTTGCTTGATTTAGAGGCATGCTTTGATATGTAGCTATGTTAAGGTAATCTGTTGTCTTACTTAGAGCTAATGGAAAATAGTAGTTTTTAATGTTAACTATATTGCATTATTGTGAAGAAAGTTTGTTTCCTAAATTTTAGCATGCTAAAGGTTACTTTTATTATTTTTAAAAGTTGCATTCATTAGGTTTTTTTAATGACAAGTAGTGCAGACCAAGTAACATTTGATATTTTACTTGGTACAGACTCCTCCTTTCTGAAGGACAAAACTTATTTACTAATGTCCTAAGACAGAACTAACACTCTTCTTCATAGAGAGCAATGGGCTCTAAATTACAGAAGAAAAGTTGAAAAGATGATTGGAATCATTTGTAGAAAGACACATATAATATAGATGCTCATACTGCTAGAACTGTTAGGACTCTGTTTCCTTGAATGTTAGGTGTGTACATAAAACCCTAAGTGCACACTTCAGAATTAGCATAAAACCCTAAGTGCACACTTCAGAATTAGCGCCTGGTTCATAGAGGCCTTAAAACTGGGCCGGGTGGAGGGATGGCTTCAAATCAGAGACAAAGGGTTTCCAAAGTGATGGACTTGGAATGAAGTCATAAATGCATTTGTCTCTTTGTGTCTTTGATACGCTGAGCTCTCTTTCCATGACAGAAGAGCTCAGGAGGAAACACACTGAAATCTCTTGTTTTCTCTTCCATCAAGGCTATCACTGGGATACGTCAGACTGGATGCCGAGTGTTCCTCTGCCCGATATACAAGAATTCCCCAATTACGAAGTTATTGATGAGCAGACACCCCTGTACTCAGCAGATCCAAATGCCATCGATACAGACTATTATCCTGGAGGTTACGACATTGAAAGTGACTTCCCGCCACCGCCGGAGGACTTCCCTGCACCTGATGAACTGCCGCCATTGCCTCCGGAATTCAGCGATCAGTTTGAATCCATACACCCTCCCAGAGACATGCCTGCTGCAGGTAGCTTGGGCTCTTCGTCGAGAAACCGGCAGAGGTTCAACCTGAATCAGTATTTGCCCAGTTTCTACCCCATCGATATGTCTGAACCTCTAACAAAAGGCACTGGTGAGAATAGTACTTGTAGAGAACCCTACGCCCCTTACCCTCCAGGGCATCAAAGAAACTTCGAAGCCCCCACTGTAGAAAACCTGCCCATGTCTGTGTACGCTTCCACAGCTTCCTGCTCCGACGTGTCGGCCTGCTGCGAAGTGGAGTCTGAGGTCATGATGAGTGACTATGAGAGTGGGGACGATGGCCACTTTGAAGAGGTGACCGTCCCTCCGCTGGACTCCCAGCAGCACACGGAAGTCTGACGCTCAACTCCCCCCAAAGTGCCTGGACTTTAACGAACCTAGAGATTATATAAGTAACCCTGTGCATTGTTCTTTGCGGCAGTGCTTAAGCGCTTTTTCTTGGTGAGCTGAGATGGGCATGGCTGCACCGGCTCCCACGCCTCTTGACATTAGCCATTTCCAGTGTCCTAACCTACTGTAACCGGATGAGGTTGTCCTTGGGCTGTGCCATTTCTAAACATCTTTTGGTATTTACGTTTGTCTGTGTTAAAATAATGAAACGAAAATCAGTCCTACCATCTTGTTAGCATGATTCATGTATTTATATAGATTTGATTATTTTAATTTTCCTGTCTTTTTTTTTGTAAATTTTATGTACAGATTTGATTTTTCATAGTTTTAACTAGATTTTCAAGATATTTTTTGTGCATTTGTTTTAAACTGAATTTTGGTGGTGTTAGTGCCATTACCTAGCACCCTGATTTTTTAATATAACCAGGGTTTCACTGTATGTCTTTTTCCACAGAAATATATTTCATTAATACATTTCAATATAGTCATTCATTTCTAGCTGTACATAGAATGAGGAAAGATCTGATACATGGACATGTCTTACTGTATTTTAGAATTATAAACATTTTTCATTATTGGAAAGTGTAATGGGGACCTTCTGCATACCTGTTTAGTACCAAAACCACCATGACACAGTTTTTATAGTGTCTGTATATTTGTGATGCAATGGTCTTGTAAAGGTTTTTACTGAAAACTATCATTAGCCAGTCTTTCTTACTGACAATAAATTATTAATAAAATACTTTAGCTTTACTGCCTGTTTTTCCTCTGTATTATACTCCTGTTCAGGATTCAGTTGCTGAATTGAGACAGAAGGGTGGATGTATGAATGGAAGGGTGGATATAGATATATTAGTGGATAGTGGCTTAAATGTGAAAAATCCTCTTTCCAGGTGTCAGTCAGACTGTAGATGCAGATGTAGCCACTAGGTGGCAGTATATGGCTACTTGATACTGTTCAAAACTGTAGATAACAAGGTAAACATTGTAACTTTTTTATAATAAATATTTTCTAACTAAAACTTTAAGAAAATTTTTCTTTATATACTTTTAACTTATTAGTATTTATTGGCTGCAATTTAAATGCTTCTATATTTTTCACCTTTATCAGTGATTTATATCAAAAACAAAGTCTTATGAAGCATTTTATCTTAAAAACACGTACTGTAAGATTGAGTGTGAAATCCAGAAGCTATTTCCCTTGTGTTTTTATACAGTCAAAATCCATCGATATAGCCAACATATTTATTGAATTCTAAAAATATGCTAATCATTATGATATAAATGACAACAAATCAAGCTTTTTGGAACTTTGGAAAGATAGCTTTACTTTTTATCAAATAATATATATACGTAGTTTCATACATGTAACAAAATAGCAGTTCCATGCACTCTACCCACTTACAACTCTTCAAGCTGTTTTGTTCATACTTCCTTTCATATTTTCAAATGTATAAATTATTTTTCCTGAGTCACTAAAGTTAGCAATTGCCTATTGACTCTGTATGATGTTGGAGGAAGACCATATAACCTAACAAATCTTTGTCGCTCGTGTTATCTTACCATTAGTTACAGCATCATTTTCAGATTAGTCCATATGCAATGTTTGCAGTATTGATTGTGTAAGTGTTCACTGCTGAGCTAAGTAGCGAATGACATTTATTTCCATTTACTTTGCAGCCTTCTCTTTTTCTTAAACAATTAATTGCCTTGATTTTTATTTTACTTATTTTTTAAAACTTTTGACTATTTCATTCATTTATTCAAAAATATTTTTTGGTCACCTACTATGTATTGTTTCACACTAACAGACATATCAGTTCTCTGCCGCCTTGCCCCTTACATTTGGTGAGTGCAGATGGCAGGAGGAGATAATTGGTAAATAAGATAACAGTAGTGTATGGAGTGGTGAGTACCGAGGACAGAAGTTGTGATTTAGGAAGGAATGTGTGTGATGGGGAGGGCCGGGAGGCCTCGGTGACAAGCGGACATTTGAGTCAAATCCTCAAGTAGATGAGGGAGAACACCACGTGGTTCCCTGGAGGTTGGAGCGTGACTAGGAAGTCAAGAAAAAGAGAAGAGACAGGTGTGGCCTCTCATGGAAATGCCTCTTAGGACATGTTTAGTGCTGTTGGAAAACTGTCAGGTCCTTTTCTTGCCTTTGGCCATTCCCCTCAGGGAGCCCTTCTCCCTGGTGGCTGTTCCCTTGAACATCTGCACAGCTGCGTTGCGGGATTCCCCTTGTTGTTATCCTGAATATTCCCCTTACTGTGCATCCAAACTTTCTCTGGGCTTCACTCTTGTTTGGATGGAGCACATCCTCCTGTTCTTTTCTGAGAAACAGTGCTTGGGAAGTAATTTTCGTGACTTTGTGTTCCTGAAGATGTCTGTATTCTACTCATGCTTGATTAATAGATTGGGTATAGATTTCTGATGTGGAGGTAAATTTCATTCATAATTTTGAAGTCATCAAACCACTGTCTTCTAGCTTCCAGTGTTGCCATTGAAATGTCCAACGTCATTCCTATTCCCAGGTTATTATTTGTGACCAAATATCACTCTCAGAAATCTTTTTGTGATTTTTCTTTTGGGGACATTCCTTTTCTCTCCAACATCGTGCGGTTTCCTGGTCATGTGTCCTGGTTGTGGGCCCTTCCCATTGCGCTGCTCGTCAGCCTTCACTGCGGAAACCCACACTGGGGAATGTCCTTTTGTTATTTCTTTGATAACTTCTTCCTCTCTGAATTCTCAGTTCTCTCTCTGAGACCCATAGCTGTTGGCTATTTGACTTGCTAAATCTATCCTTTTCTGATTGAATTCCTATTGTCCATCTTTGTCTTTTGTTCCACTGCCTAGGATTCACCCCACTTTTATCTTGCATTCTTTCTGTTAAAACATTTGATTCTGCTATCATTTTTAATTTTTAAGAGTTTGGTCTTCTTCTGATTGTTCCTTTTATGTAACATATGGTCATTTATTCCTGTTACTTTACCTCCCTAGTATCTCATTTTTTCTAGTGTTTTGTTTTTTTTTAAGCAGTCTTCCCATTTTGCCTAGTTTCCCTCTGAGTTTCTTTTTTTTTTTATATTCCTTCCCATGGGCCTTGGTCACATTCTCACTTGGAAAGCTTTCCTCTTGCTTGACTTCATGTCTAATGAGGCACTCTAGCTGGTGGAAAGCCGTGGGTGGTACTTGTCACCTGGTGGACTTCCTGTGACCTGGTGGGACAGTCAGCCTTCCTTGCTGATTTCTGTAGGTCTTTTCTGAAGAGTCTTTCTATTTCCAGCCTGGGAAATATTCTTGCTCTTATTTTAAAGTTGGCTATGGTTAAGGGGACTCTGTTGGCTCTGACATCTGATGCCCTGCCCTAAGACGTGACTTACTGCTCCTTCTCCTGCACCTGCCATAGTGTGGTTTGGAGTTAACAGTACTTCTTGGTGGCATTGAAAGTGGAGTTATTTTTTAACTTTTCCCACCTTTTCCTGTTTTGGATTAATTTTCTTGTTTTAACATCAGGTTTTTTTTGTTTTGTTTTTAAAATTTTATTGGTGGATTGATTTTTCAAGAGACGAAAGGGGAAAGAAATGCAACACTCTGCCATCTTAAACTGGAAAGCTGGAATGTGCTCCTAGCCATTGGTTTCTGGTGTTTGGAGGAACTTTGGGATATTGGTTTTCTGTTGCTCCATAGCAAATTACCATAACGCCCACTTACTAGCTCTCATTCTGTAGATCAGAAGGCCAGGCCAGCGTGGCCACGTTCTCTGCTCAGGCTGAGTCTCACAAGGCTGAAAGCAACCTGTCAGGGAGGCTGTGTTTTCATCTGAGGCTCAGGGTCCTCCTCCAAGCACACATGGTTGTTGGCAGAATTCAGTTCCTTACAGTTGTAGAACTGAGGCCTCGTCTTCTTGCTAACTGTGGGACTGAGCTTCCCTCGCTCTTGCCAGCTGTCCTTGCTTTCTTGACAGCCTCATCTCGACACAGGTCCTAGCTCCTTGGCCCACTCACACCATGGTAGTTTAACAAGAATTTCCCTCACGCTCGCCACCATGCCCGGCTAATATTTTTGTTTCTATTTTTAGTTGCTCAGCTAATTTTTTCTATTTTTAGTAGAGACAGGGGTCTCGATTTTGCTCAGGCTGGTCTTGAACTCCTGACCTCAAGTAATCCTCCCACCTAGGTTTCCCAACAAAGCAAAACTCTTGTCTCAAAAAAAAAAAAAGAGAGAGAGAAAAGAATTTCCCAAGAGCTGCTGATCTTCCTGACCTGAGGGAGGGCCCAGTGCCTTTTTAAGGACTCATCCGATTAGGTCAGGTGACTCACCCAGGAGATAAAAATCTCCCTTTTGATGAAAAGTCAGCTGATTAGTAACCTCCTGGGAATTCCCATCAAATTCACAAGTTACATGCACACTCGAGGGGAATTATACCATGCACCCCAGTAGGGGGAAGGCGGTTCTTTGGGGCCATCTTAGAATTTTACCTACCCAGATCAGCACTATTTGTTGTTTTTGTTTTGTTTTTTTACAATACTTTGTACTTCTAAAATATTATACAAACAGCACTTTGAAGACTTTGCATTTTATTTTACTTTTAAAAATCGCATCATCTTTAAAACTAGTTGGAAGTGACTAAGCCATCCACATGAGTTCTTATAATCATTACTTCTACTTATATTAATTAGCACTGAACACTTTTATTACAGAAGAATCCAAGCAATCACATAGAACTGGTGTCTGCATTTTTCTGTTGTTTTTTTTTTTTTTCTGAAGGCCTTTTATCTCCATATCTCTTGGCAGGCAGGGTCTGTCAGTGTTCCCCTGCCTAGATTTCGTTCTTGCTTGTTTCCTTGACACCCATTTAAAATTCCCTTAGAAAACTAAGGTGCCTTAGAAATTCAGGGTGTTTGGACACTGCTAAATGTCATTTCACCTGGATTGTCTGAGTTACAGATACACATACTGGATTTGAAGACCACTTGCTATGTATTGCAATCTTTATCTGCTACCCTTGGGAATTAGGGTTCAGTGTAACACAAAAGAGATTTACAATTTATTAGTAAATATCCATTGGGAAAAAAATACTAGTAACTGCACTTTTAAATGTTTTATTTCTGATTTCAATTATTTTTCTTAAATTCTACCTCTAAAATTTAGGTTTCCGTGTTTTCGTCTGATGGGAAGAACAGATTGACTTTAGGTGATTGTGCTTGTCTTATTCATTTTTATCACAGCGTGTGTGGAGCCATCAAGAGGCTTTTCTGGTGCCCAGAGACACTGAATGTCTTCCCAGACACTCAAAGCTGTGTTAGCCTTTGGGGGTCACTTTGAATGCATGGAAGGAGGGACACTGGGTGCCACTTCAGCTTCAATGTACTTTCCCAGAGAAGCCAATCATTCACCTGGGAAATGGGTTAATTCTAAAAGGTGGTGATTGAATCCGAAGGCTGGGCCAGGATGCTCATTGCCAAGGGGGTAACAGGAACTCGGAAGTTTTTCTTTACTCCTTTCAATGAAAATACTAGACTAAGTTATAGGAAATCAGTGCTTTGAATTGCCAAAATGAACTGTTAAAAGAATTTTGCCTACTTTACCACTGGTATTCATTGGTAATTAAAACCCAAAGGAGTAGCCCAGGGTATCAAGAGGAATTAGGAGAAACTTTGCCTGTCTGAATTCTTTGTGATACCTGAGAGCTTAGGAGAATGTAGCAAATAAAGCAAGCTGTAAAATGCCACCTCCAAGGGGACTCCTCTTCCTTAGCTATAGGGTGCCCTGCGTGCAACGCCAAAATGCAATCTTAAGTCCTCAACTTCAAGATGGGGTGAGGGAAATCCGTCTCCTGCTAAAAAGAGGAGGACTGATACCGTGGGAGTGGAAGTAGGAAACAGTATCTGGGACGCACCAGCCTGGAGCTCCGGTTTCCAGGGAGTATTCAAGAGTTGGGCGTGGGAACTGGACGACTAATAACTTCATCGCAGGAATGCATGGCTGCTCGTCAAAGTCAGTGGCAAGTTGAGAACATTGGTGTGGGAGAGTGCGTTCAATGAGAGGATTTGCTGATGTGTTCACGCACACATCTACCAAGTATGACAGCCTTCACCGGCTGCCAGACACTGCCTTCCCTGAGACCGCTCTGCTTGGTCTCTTCTAATAATCCTGGGATAATCTCCTATGAAACAAAATAGTTTTTTAAAAGATGTTTACAGTTTTAAAACCTCTAAATATAAGTATTAACAAAAGATTCTAATCTCTTGGGGGAAATAAGATGTTGGTCAAAGCTTACAGACGTTCAGTTGTAAGCATACAAGTTGTGGACCTCTCATGTACAGCATCTATAGTTAATAATAATGTATACTCGAAATTTGCTAAGAGCTGATCCTAAGTGTCCTCACCACGAAAAAAGGAAAAGATAACTATGTGCGGGGATGGATATGTTAATTAGGTCGATGGTGGCGATTGTTTCATAATATATATGTTTATGAAGTCAAGTTGTACACCTTAAATATATGCAGCTTTTATTTGTCAACCATATCTCAATAAAGCCAGGGGAGATAAACTCCAAAAGGAGGAAAAATACCAGCTTCCATCCACTACTGCCTTTTAGCATTTCTGCTTCTGGGAGATGATACAGAACTAACTCAAAAGACAGACTAGTCCACAAAGATGGAGGGATTCAAGGCAGGGCCCTTTTCTCTCTCACGGTGATTCCCAGTAATACACAGTTCATTTCTGTTCACATCACCACCAGACAACATTGGAATGGGAAGTTTGTTTCTTCTTCATTTTGTCATCCACCTGCACAAGAAGAAAAGTCCTTTGCAATGTTTTATATTTTTTAATTAAAAAAATAAAGGACATCCATACTGTATTCCCAAATGTAAAAATTTATAGGTATATAAAGTAGAAACAAAATGATCACTTCAGACACATTTTCTTAAGGTTTCTGGAATACAGTCAATCAACACTTTAAAACTGCCATTCAGTAAATTACCACATTTTTATGTTTACATTTTGGTTTAAAAAAAGTAAACGATTTAGCAAAAAGCACAGGATTATAATCCTATCATCTAGAAATAAATTCATTGTCATTCTGTGTGCATAAACTGATTTTGTTTTGTATGTACTACTGAAGTGTGGTTTGCAAAATTGGTATCTTGTATCTGCACCCTGCTTTTCTTACTTTAAAGTATGTGAATCTTCCCAGAAAAATTCCATTTTAAAGAGCTGCATAAATATTTCATAGTATGGATTTATTAGAACTTAATTATTTACCTATTTTGCTACTTTTAAATTGTTTTCAATTTTTCACAGCAATCCCAGCATTAACATCTTGGTGTGTTCATTTTTGCTCCTCTTTAGGGCAGATTTCTAGATGTGGGGATTATTTGTGTGCAAGTATTGCCTATCACATAAACTTCTAGACCTACAATGATAAAGCTTTGATGGGCACAGTGCTAAGATTCCTTAATGTTGATGCAGTCCTCCACTGTGATACTTCTTGGATAATCATTGCCCCCCCTGCCTTTTCCATGGCATGGCATATGTAGAAAACAAAATTTTATGGCACCAGGGGTGGCATAAAGGGACTCAGCTGCTCTAAACCAGGGGTTCCATAGGTGTGATGCTTCTCCCCACACCCAAACCGCCCCAACAAGCCAGAGGGCTAAAGGATCGATGTCTGTGCAAGGAAGCTCTGCTATAGAGAAAGGTGGGAAACCCTGCCCTCCTTTCTCTTCCTGTCAGTTTATTTCTATGAAAAGTAAAGTCTGGACAAGAAGCGGATCATCTTTGTTAAATCATCTTTAATTTGGATTCAATCTGCAGTGACTTGTGCAAATGTAAGGTTTAGATTTGTTAGCCCTCAGGCCTCGTGGAAAACAATGCCACCCCCTACCTGCCACCTCCGGCCACTTTTTATATCACTGGGCTCCCCTGTGGCCACAGTCTCCACTTTTGACTCAGTCTACCCCGTCTGGTCAGTAGCTTTTTGCAGATCAACGTGGGCCACCCTTTCTGTTTTGCAGACTGGCATTCTGTGTGCTTTCTGATTGCTCTTCAGCAAAGGTTCTAGGTTCAATTTCAATTAGTGCCCCAGCTGCTGAGAGAGAGCTGTTTGTCAGAACTCAATTTCCCCACTAGGAGGTCACTGTCTCTACTACAAACAGAATGAGCCACTTGAAAAGAATAGCAAGTATTTTTTTTGCCAAGAAAACCTCTGCCCCTGTGTGAACACTTAGGTAATTAGCACACTTGTTACTGTGCTGTTACAAAGTATGGATATATAAAAGGCTACATTTCCAAATGATGCCAGATGTTAAGAAGAAATAGAATATGTGACACATTTGAATGAAAATGTCATCAGACCAACTATATCTTGTAAATGCAGATCTCTATAGAAGAGATGATGAGCTCAGTTTCTCTAAGTCCCAGCCATTATCCAATTATCTCAAGGGGTAAAATGGAATTCTCAAAATGTCTAATGACTATTCCTTCAATTCTTTTTAATGTTTGTGGGTGATACCTAGCAATTTGAGGATAAGGGGAGGATACTGGAAAAGGAATAAGTAATCTACCCAGAGGGTATGTCGACCTCTCCTGCCTGTCAAAGACTTAGCACAGTTCCACATTTTCGTCAAATTTGAAATGTTAGCCCACCAGCAAATTAGGATTACAAACACATTTTTAAATGATGCTCTTGTTTTGTGATTGGTGTTTTTAAAATTTTTACCTTAAATGGGAATTTTTCTCTTCTTTCAAATGAAAGTGAACTTTTTCTAAATTGTATATATTTAAGGTATACATGATGTTTTGATATACACACATAGAGAAATGATTACTACAGTCAAGTAAACTAACACATCCACCATCTCACATAGGTACTCTGTGTGTGTGTGTGTGTGTGTGTGTGTGTGTGTGTGTGTGTGTGGTGCGTTAAGAGCACCTAAAATCTACTCTTAGTAAATTCCCAGTATATAATATTATTAACTACAGCCCTCATGCTATCCATTAGATTTCGAGGCTTATTTATCTTACATAACTGAAACTTTGTACCCTTTGACCTCCATCTCCCCATTTCCTGCCACCACCACCTCTCCCCTTCCCTGATCTGTTGCCCTGGTAACTGCTGTCCGTTTCTGTATATTCAGTTTTTTGTCTGTTTAGATTCCCCATACAAGTGAGATCATTCAGTATTTTTTTGTCTGGCTTATATCACTTAGATCATGCCCTCCAGATTTATCCACATTGTCACAAATGGCAGGAACTCCTTTTTTAAGGCTGAATTATATTCCAGTATGTGTGTACATGTATGTGTGTGTATATACATGTACACACACACACACCACACTTTCTTTGGATATTCATTCATCAACAGACAGGTAGGTTGTTTCCATATCTTGGCTGTTGTGAATAATGCTGTGATGAACATAGGTGCAGGTATCATTAGGAGCTGGTGATTTCTTTTCCTTTGGATATATACACAGAAGAGGAATTGCTGGGTCATATGGCAGTTCTATTTTTAATTTCTTTAGGAACCTTCATACTGTTTTTCATAATGGCTGCGCCAATGTGTAGTCTCACCACCCCAGTGTTCTAGGGTTCCCTTTTCTCAATACTCTTGTCAACACTTATCTTTTGTCTTTTTGATAATAACCATTCTAACAGGTGCTATATAGCTCATTGTGTTTGTAATTTTTCATTTCCGGATTAGTGTTGTTGAGCACCTTTTCATATACCTGTTGGCCATTTTTATTTCTTCTTTGGAGAAAGTTCTATTTGGGTCCTTTGTCCATTTTTGGATTGGATTATTTGTAATCTAGATTACAGAAAAGTAGAAAAGAAGGGTTTTTAACGTATTTAGCTCTTGTGCTCAGTAAGGCTTTTGACGAGCAGCGAGTACATGTATTAAGAAATTAATGAGGCCATTTCTCACCTTTACCTGAAAAACAGATCCCCCTCTCCCAGTGCACACTGACAGAGTCTCTGTGCTGTGTGGCCCCCCACCACTGTCCCTGCACTGAAGAGGACGGCATTCCTCTCCCTCTGAAGTAGCTCCGCACCCACCTTTCCTGCCCATTCAAACCCTTAGACAGTCTTACAACTTAGGGAAAACTTTCCTCAATGTGTTCAGGTTTATACCCCTTGCTACTTTGAAACTTGCTTGTACACTCACCACATTCTTTCCTATGTTCTCCACTTGCCTCCCACTGATCACCAAGAGACATACAGACCCTGATAGATGGCCCTGCAGTGCCTCAAACTGTGGCCAGTCTTAGTGGGTCAGCAGGTGCGACTTCTCTGCATCAGAAGGCGAATCCCAGGACTTCCTCACTTGCCAATTCTGATTCCAGGTGGACTTTTCTTCTCTCTTCTTGTTTTAGAGACAGGGTCTTGCCCTGTCACCCAAGTGGGAGTGCAGTTGTGTTATCAATTATAGCTCACTGTAACCTCAATTAGGCTCAGGTGATCCTCCCAATTCAGCCTCCCAAGTGGCTAGCACTACAGGTGTGCACCACCATGCCCGGCTAATTTTTTAATTTTAATTTTTTGTAGAGACAGGGTCTCACTATGTTGCCCAGGCTGGTCTTGAACTCCTGGCCTCAAGTGTTCCTCCTGCCTCAGCCTCCCAAAATGCTGGGATTACAGGCATGAGCCACCATACCTGGCCCCAGGTGGTTTGTCTTTATATGAGAATCATGGGCTACATTTATTTTATAAACACCATCATACTGCACATAGGCACATTATTAAACTACTTTCGTCATTTATTTTTATGTACATCAACAGGAAATCTTGAACTATTCCTATGTCATTTTCTTCTGGAAGCAATGTTTTACTTGGGTTAGTATGAAATGAAACCTTATGAATAACATTAAGTAATATTTAAAAATAATTTTTAGCTCTAGAAATGAGGGTACATGTATATTTAGTGAAAATACATATACTGTACATAAAATTGAAATTCTTGAATTGGATTGTTTTATATCTTCCATAGTACCTAATGTAGCATTCTCTTTACAGCAGTCAAGCAAATAAAATCCATATCAACTAAGCTCACAATGTAACATAAAAATTCTGTGAGTGTAAAATGTATTTTCTCCTTCCTGCTATTGACTGGATAAATAAAATATGGGGAAAATGTCTTGTGACTTGAGGTGACACATGCATTAAAAATCCATTAGCCTGTCAAAGAGTATTTTTTTTCTGATAAATTGGAAGTTTCCAAATATGATGAGAGACATAATTTCATGAAAATTATATTATGTTAAAGCTACCAGACAAGAATGGATTCATTTACTCTCTCGTTTTATTCAACAAGTAATTGTTGGTGTGAGCTGGATTCCAGCTACCGTGTAAAGTGGGGATGCAGCCCCTTATAAGCTACACGCCCTGCCTGACTGCTAGAGGTTCCAACAAGAAAACAGACAGCTATGGTATGGCACATGGTAAGTGCTAGGATAAAGGGCATGCATAGAACTGTAGGAGCACAAAGGAGGAAAGCACAAGCAAGTCTTGGAAGGTGACCTCACAGATCAATTACTCCAGAGCAGGGGGATGGGAAGGAATATTTCCTGAAAAGGGAACTTAGATGGGAAAACTGAGAGGAAGGAGGGAATGCAATGTCTGGGGGTCTGGAGAAAGTTCTCAGGGTTGGAGGGTAGAGCAGGAGCCCTGGGAGAGAGGGGATAGGCAGGAGGGGATAGCAGGCTGGGAAGGACGAGTCATGGAAGGCCTTGGAAAACTTGTGGAGTTTGGTTGGAACCCCAGGAGTAATGGGCATCCATTGATTATGTATGTTTGTGTGCATGTGTGTATTTGCTTTTATACAGGAGTATTGTAGTTAGATTTATAATTCAGAAAAGATTCGTGGCTTTTGAATGTATTGAAGAGAGGAGTAAGATGGGAGCCAGAGGGATTGATTAGGAGGCTGGGATAGTGGCAAATATAGTGGTGACCTCAATTTGGTGAGGAGCCAAGGGAAGGGAGGTGAAGTCATGGATTTGAAGCTCTTTTGAGAGCTAGAATAAAGATGATTTGGTCTGTTTGGTACAAGAGGCAGAGAAAATTGCAAGACCAAACTGGTACACTTAGCATCCATCTACACACACACAACACACTCCAAAGGGGATCCTTGTGTAATCTTGTATAATTCAAAAAATGTTCTCTAAACTGCCTCTCAAATCCCTTCCTATTTTCTATAAATGCACGCATTAATTAGCATTCTACAGATTACATGGTAGATAAATGCTTGCTTACAGTTTTTTTTAACAAGTAGCTGGAAACCTAAGTCACATAACTCAAACTTTGAATTTTAGCAAGTGCTGATTAACGTGATATTATAGTTGCAGGGCCAGGGTAGGAATGATGCCTATGTCATTTCACATTGAAATTTCCACCCCAAATCATAAGTAGGAAAATAAAATATTTTAAAGGAACACCAGAAGACTAATTTGATAGCTTAATATATTTCAAAAATAAGTTTTATTGTGTATATTTAAAGTATACAATATGATGTTATGAGATGCACGTGAGATGTGTGTGGGTAGGAAGATGGTTACTACAGTGAGGCAAATTATCATATCCATCATCTCACAGAGACACCCATTTTTTTGTGCATGGAAATAGCAGTTACAATCATTTATCAACAATCCTGAATAAAATACACTGTTATTAACCATAGTCCTCTCATATTGTACATTATATCTCTATACATCTGCTACTTTTTTGGTTCATCCTACATATTATCTGATCCTTTGATTGACATCTCCCTTTTCCTCCTCTCACCTCATGCCTGGTAACCACTGTTTTATTCTTCATCTCTGTATAATTTGACTTTTTTTTTTTTTTAAGATTTCTCATGAGATCATGTAATATTTGTTTCTGTGTCTGACTCATTTCACTTAGCACAATGTCCTCCATGTTCATCCATGCCTTGGCATATGGCAGAATCCCTTCCTTTTTTAAGGCTGAATAATATTCATATATCCATGTATATATCACAATTTCTTCATCCATTTGCCTGTCAATGGATACTTAGGTTGTTTTCATATCTTGGCTATTGTGAATAATGCTGTGATGGACACTTGTGAGCAGAAATCTTTAGAGGGTAATTTCATTTCCTTTCAGTATATACCCAGAAGAGGAACTGTTGATTCATATAGCAATTTTATTTTTAATTTCTTTAGGATCCTCCATAATGTTTTCCACAATGGCTGCACCAATCTTCATTCCACCAACAGTGAACAAGGGTTCCCTTTTCTCCACACCATCCCCAACACTTGTTACCTTTTGTCTTTTTGATAATAGTTATTCGAGGTGATATGGAAAATTTAATAGCTTACTATATTATTAATACTTTGGTGCATACACTCTCTAAATGTACACCAGTAATATATTAATAAAATTAACAGATTTGCTATCAAAATTTAGACATACAGAAACTATATAGTGATATCAAAAGGATTTGAAAAAATAATATTATATGATTGAATAAAAATTTGTATCTATTAGACCACTGTGCTTTAGACAGCATAATCTTCAAACTTTCCAAGTTTATATTTAAAAGTAAGTACATAAACATTAGTGAGTTTCTAGTAGGTTAGGAATATTTATGATTATAAATTTTAGAATTGAAAGTTCGATTTTATTATCTTCTAAGAAATTATAAAAATAAATCAAAACATAAAGATAGTTCTATTTCTAACAAACCTTTGGATTAGGTGGATTGAAAATTCTCTCCCTATAAAACAGGAATGTAAGGAATATATAGAATGTAAGGAATGCAAGCCTGAGCACATGGGAAAGTAAGAACATTTTTCAGGAACCTGAAACAAAAAATTAATTGAAATGCATGTGCCAAGCCTGTGAATTTTGGCCTAAAGAGTTTTATCACTCGAAGGAAGCCAAGGACTTGAGTTTTAATGCTCATGTGAGACTAGGAGATGAGGTGTCAGTCCCCAGTGAGGCAGATGGTTTGAACCCAGTCCTCTCCCGCTGCTGCATGTAATGCCAGCACCCTTAAATAGCCACACGCACACTGAAAAAAGGGACTTGGAAAAGAAAATCTGCCTAGGTATAGAGAGACTACGAGGAAACTTGTTTTTGTCAGTCTTGAATGGAAGTAAACAAAAAACTCAGAAACATCTCTGAATTTCTGAGCAGTGTGAGTTTTACACTGTCCTTACTTTGCATAGTGGGGGACCTCCAATCCAAGAAATTTATATAAAAATGATCCTTTGTAGGTAATAGCATGGGGTATTCTGTAGAAACAACACATAAATAAATGGCAAAATATATATTTAGAGGTTTGTGAAACAACAGGACACTATAAAGAAAAAATATACATAAGTACAAAAGAGAAAATGGTATTACCTTTGAAAGTATGGCAATTAGGCTGACAGTTGATTTTCAATAAGGAAGTAGAAGCCAGAAAGCAGTAATTGAATAATATCTTTTAAATGTTGAGAAAATAGTAACTGTCAACTTAAAATTCTATACTCAGCTAAACTGTCATTCAGAAGTGAGGATCAAATAAAAATATATTCATTCAAACAGAAACTTAAAAAAGAATTTTACTACTAATAGGTCTATGATGATGCTTTAGGCAGAAGGCAAAAATTAAATGTATAGAGAAACAGTGAATTATGATACTGGTAGACAAACACCACCAGTATAAACCTCCAAAATAGTAATGACTAACTGAAGGAATGAGACTATTGTGAACAATAATGACATGTAAGATGAGATTATGATCATAGTCAAAATATTCTGAAGATATTGTACAGTTTGGAGAGGGGAAGAGATATTGATCATTTCACATATGCTTCTTAAAAATTTAAAGAGTCAACTAAACAAATGGAAATAGCTGCTGAAACAGGGATGGGAAAAAAAGAAAAACAGGAAAGGGGGAAGCACAGTAAAAGGATGAACAGAAAGCCCAAAATAAAATGCTAGAAATAACTTTAAATATATTAGTAGAAAACATAAATGTAAATGCACTAAATTCCTTAATTAAAAGACATTTAGATAAAATAGAAATAAAGAAGCTTCATGCTATTTATAAGTCTCATCTAAAACATAAGAGGCAGAATAGTTGACAATAAAAATATGGCAGGAGATGTAGCAGGAAAATAGCAAAATGAAGATTGATGCAGTTATATTGACGTCTGACAAAATAGCATATAAGGAAAAAGGTCTTACCAGGAATATAGAGGGGTGTTACAAAATGATACAAGTTAAAAATCATCAGAAGACATAATTCTAAACTTATTTTTTACTCTATAATATCGTCTTATGTTATATAATATGAAACAAACACCAAATGAATTACAAGGAAATTAACAATTTGCAATCAAAATTGGTATTTTAAAGTCATTATTTTTTAACATGTAATTTCCCAAATTCATTTATAAGTGCTATGTAACTTCAGTCAAAACCCAAATGGGTTTTAATGAAACTTGACAGGCAGAATTAAATATATATATATGTAAGAAGGGCCAAAGATGGAAAAAAAAAATCTAGATCAAAAAAGTAAGGAATGACATTTAGGGAGGAGGATCAAGATGGCGGACGAGAAACACCGCCAGAAAGAGTGTCTCTGCAGAAAAGACAGATTCTAGCAGAAATTAGAAAAAAGAAGCAAGAAAGCGAGCATACAGCAGACGAGGGCTGGAAGGAGGGGTACCTGAGACCCCAGGAGACTCCACAGGAGGAGGCTGCGGAGGAGAATTGGAGGCTGAGACCACTGGAGCAGCCCGGAGACCAGCTGGAAGGGTAGGTGGATTTGCTGTTTCCCCTCCCCTGCATTTGGGACTGCTGGTGGGCTCCCCAGCGGGTGGAGAGACCTGTGGACACCAGCCCAGAGATGGCCACTGCCAGCTAGCGGTGAGCCTATAGCGGACGGGGCACCAGACTCCCAAATCCCTCGGGGCACCTCCGTGTGCACAGACCCGAGCCATGAGGCAGGTGCCATATTGCCTCCTTCTCCCCTCCGCCGACCCTACCCGCAGCTTCCCAGAGAGACAATATAGCCACCAGCTGGAGGCACCTCCAGGGAATGGGACCTTCCCTTTTAGGACCCTACAGCTGACTAAGGGGAACTCAGACTGCGAGCTCCCTACCCGCCAGCCCTCCCAGGTGCTGCTGGCACGGTGTTCCCAGGAGAACGGTGCTGACTCAGAGGCTGAGAGACACAGACACAGCTTGGGCTCCCTGTGGGTGAATTGGGACCGGAACTCCTCTCCCTGGTGGGGATACAGTTTGAACTCTGGGACCCAGAGGTCGGACCTGCAGACAAGATCCAGTGCATGGAGGTCTAGCATTGCCCGGGGCACAGAAGGGATATTTGTGAACAGCCTGCTGAGGTGTGTGTGCCTCCAGGGGCAGATCAGCATCCTAGAGGGCAACCCTCCCCGCAAAGGGAGGCCGTGCGCCCAGCCCAGGTGGCGTTCCTGTGCAGGGAACCTCCCCGCCGGCATCACAATCTGGGGAGGCCTGGTGGTGTGTGGTCTGGCCTGCTGGCAGAGGCCCAGGAGTAGCTGCGGAGTTGGGGAGGGTGGAAAGAAGTGAGGCCGCTCCAGACTGCGGGTCTCAGGCAGCCCCACCCCCACACGCAGACTTTCTGGCTGAGCGGGACCATTCCAGCCCTGCCCTGACAGCTTTTCCTGGAAACAGAGAACAAAACTTTGACCGCTGGCATTGGTGGTGCCTGAGGGCAGGCTTACCCAACCCAGCTCCACCCAGAACAAGAGCTGATAACAGGACACAAAAACAACAGCATAGCCTGTTCCTCCAAGCAAGCGCCACCTACTGACAGGGACGGCATCCTGCACAGCCTTTTCACAGCACCCACTGACTCATTATACAGGGAGTGGTCGAATCTCACCCACAGACACCACCTAACGGTTCAGAAACTAAACAAGGTGTGTGAATACCCAAACCAAAACCTAAAGGAAAGAAACAACAACTGATCGACATAGGAAGAAATCAGCGAAGGAACTCAGGAAATATGAAGAACCAAATGGAAAACACACCCCCAAAGAGGAGCACCAGCCCCCTAGAAACGGACACCAACCAAAATCAGGCAACCAAAATGACAGAAGAGGAATTTCATATGTGGATCATAAGAACACTCACCGACGTGCAACAACAACTCAATAACCAACACAAAGAAACCACAAAAAGCCTCCAGGATCTAGAACAAAAGTTCACTAAAGAAATAGACACAATGAAGAAAAGTTTAACTGAACTCCTGGAAATGAAGAATCAATTCAGGGAACTACAAAAGACAGTGGAAAGACTCAAGAACAGGGTAGATCAAACAGAAGAAAGAATCTCAGAGATTGAAGATAACACCCTCCAACTAAATAAAACCATCACAGAGATAGAGCAGAGAAACAAGAGAAGAGCAAAGCCTACAAGAGATGTGGGATTATGTGAAAAAACCTAATGTGAGGGTCATAGGGTTACCAGAAGGGGAAGAGGACAACACCCAAGGGTTGGACAAGCTATTTGAAGATATAATAGAGGAAAATTTCCCAGGCCTTGCTCAAAATCTCGATATACAAGTTCAAGAAGCTCAGAGGACCCCTGGGAGATTCAATGCAAACAGGAAGACGTCACGACATGCAGTCATCAGACTGACCAAAGTATCAACTAAAGAGGCCCTTCTAAGAGCTGTAAGACAAAAGAAGCAAGTGACATACAAGGGAAAGCCAATTCGAATAACACCAGACTTCTCTAATGAGACTTTACAAGCAAGGAGAAACTGGGGCCCCATTCTCACTCTTCTAAAACAAAACAATGCCCACCCTAGAATCTTATTCCCTGCAAAACTAAGCTTCATATATGAAGGAGAAATAAAGACATTCTCAGACAAGCAAAGTCTCAGAGAATTCACCAAGACAAGACCAGCCCTACAAGAAGTACTCAAAACAGTGTTACGCCCGGAACACCATAATAAAAATGAATATAAAAACAACCAAAACCAAAAGATTAAAGGCCAGATAATACAATGGCTCAAGAGAGAAATCAAAGCAACAACGTCCAACCCAACAGAATGAACAGTAATCTACCTTACCTATCAGTTCTCTCAATAAATGTGAATGGCTTAAACTCTCCACTCAAGAGACATAGGCTGGCTGAATGGATAAAAAAGACAGGCCAAGCATATGCTGTCTTCAGGAAACACATCTAACCTGCAAGGATGCATATAGACTAAAAGTAAAAGGGTGGAGATCAGTATTCCAGGCAAGTGGAAGCCAAAAGAAGGCTGGCGTGGCAGTTTTAATTTCAGACGATTTAGTTTTTAAACCAACAAAAGTAGTGAAAGACAAAGAGGGTCATTATATAATGGTGAAGGGCACACTTCAACAAGAAGAGATAACAATTTTAAATATATATGCACCCAACTTAGGTGCACCCAGTCTCATAAAGCAAACCTTACTGGATCTAAGCAAATGGATTAATAGCAACTCCATAATCACTGGAGATTTCAACACCCCATTGACGGCACAAGACAGATCCTCCAAACAGAAAATTAATAAAGAAATAATGGACTTAAACAAAACCTTGGAACAACTGGGTCTGACTGACATCGACAGGACATTCTACCCAAAATCCACTGAATATACGTTCTTCTCATCAGCTCATGGGACATTCTCTAAGATTGACCATATCCTAGGACACAAAGTAAATCTCAAGAAATTTAAAAAAATAGAAATCATACCATGTACCTTCTCAGATCACAGTGGAATAAAAGTAGAAATCAACCCTAACAGAAACTCACATTTCTACACAAAAATGTGGAAATTAAACAACCTCCTACTAAATGATTACTTCATAAATGAAGAAATCAAGATGGAAATAAAAAAATTCTATACTCCTACACTGCTGGTGGGACTGCAAATTAGTTCAACCTCTGTGGAAAGCAATATGGAGATACCTTAAAGCGATACAAGTGAATCTACCATTTGATCCAGCAATCTCATTGCTGGGCATCTAGCCCAAAGATCCAATGACACTCTACAAAAAAGATACCTGCTCTCGAATGTTTATAGCAGCACAATTCATAATTGCAAGGCTGTGGAAACAGCCCAAGTGCCCATCAATCCAAGAATGGATTAATAAAATGTGGTATCTGTATACCATGGAGTACTATTCAGCTCTAAGAAACAATGATGATATAGCACATCTTATATTTTCCTGGTTAGAGCTGGAACCCATACTATTAAGTGAAGTTTCCCAAGAATGGAAAAACAAGCACCACATATACTCACCAGCAAATTGGTATTAACTGAACAGCACCTAAGTGGTCACATAGGTACTGCAGTAATAGGGTATTGGGCAGGGGGGAGGGGGGAGGGTATATACATACATAATGAGTGAGATGTGCACCATCTGGGGGATAGTCATGCTGGAGACTCAGACTTGTGGAGGGAGGGGGGGAAATGGGCATTTATTGAAACCTTAAAATCTGTACCCCCATAATATGCCGAAATAAACAAAAAAAAAGTAAGGAATACAAACTTATAGAACTATAGTAATTAAAGCAGGAAGAGGAATAGAAAAATAGGCCAAGAGAACAGAATGGAGAAATAGACTAAGCAAATATGAAACCTTGACAGGTGGTATTATTTAATACAAATCAGGCATAGAGCATAGAAAACCCACACTGAAGCACAAACAGAGTTCTTTCAGGTTAGCAAACCATTATTAACTCCCTGGTAAGGAGAAAGCTTTGGTGAAATAATTTAAGTCATACTCTTATAGCTTCCATACAGTAAAAATGATATATAATTAATTGCTGATAGTAATATGCTTCCTATATCAAGTTCTTTGGGCTTGTTTAAAAGGACTTAAAGACCAAGAAAGATATAATCGATTTTTAAGTATTCCTAGCTCCTGAAGCAAATTACAAAGGCCACTTATGTATGACATTGACATTAAAATTTGTTCTGCCAGCATCAGCCTCACACCTGGGTACAAAAGAGGGAGAGAGAGGGAGGGAGGGAAGGAGTTCTCCCTGAACCCCTCTGTACCTGGACTTCGGGCCTACTTATAAGATAATAAATGGATTTCAAGCCTCTAAATTAATTTAATTAAGGTAATTTGCTATGACAATAATAGAACACTAACACATTTTCTGATGTGAATTCAGCTGGCTAGTTGGATTAATTGTTCACCCGTGTGTAATATGTTGCTTTTCTCTTACTGATTTTTATCTTTGGATTTTACCAGGTTGACTATGATGTGCCTTAGTAGGGTTGTCTTTGTTTATGCTGATTGGCATTCATTTAGCATCTTGTATGTGTAAATTTACGTCTTTCCTAAAATTTGGAAAAATTTCACTCAGGATGTCTTTCAATATTTTTTTGCACCATTCTATCTCTACAGCTGGTATTCCAATTACTATACTCTAATAGGTGTTGGAAGTTTTATTCATTTTTTAAAATATATTTTCTCTGTGTTTTTCATGTTGAAGAATTTCTATTGATTTATTTTTAAGTATACTTACTCTGTCATATCCATTGGGCTATTAATTCCATCCAGCAAATATTTAATTTCAGAGATTCTATTTTTTCAGTTCTAGAATTTCCATTTGATTCTTTTTTATTGTTTTTTCTCTTCTGAGTTCCCATTTCTCTGCTGAGATTGGTAGTCCCAACATCTGCTTCATTTAGGGATTTGATTTAATTGATTTTATTATCTCTTAAGAATGTGTAGATAGGTAGGTAGATAGGCAAAGTGTCTTCATATGTCGAGTTATTAATATTTGAATTGTACCATAGATAATATGAATGTTTAACTGTGTATTTTAGGTTTATTATTTTTCTCCATTAAGTATTATTATTATTATTTTTTTTTTTTGAGACAGAATCTTGCTCTGTTGCCCGGGCTAGAGTGCCATGGTGTCAGCCTAGCTCACAGCAACCTCAAACTCCTGGGCTCAAGCGATCCTCCTGCCTCAGCCTCCCGAGTAGCTTGGACTACAGGCACGCGCCCCGGCTAATTTTTTTCTATATATTTTTAGTTGGTCAATTAATTTCTTTCTATTTTTAGTAGAGACGGGGTCTTGCTCTTGCTCAGGCTGGTTTCGAACTCTTGACCTTGAGTGATCCACCCGCCTCAGCCTCCCAGAGTGCTAGGATTACAGGCGTGAGCCACCGCGCCCAGCCCATTAAGTATTATTTTCTTTGTTTCATTAGGTAATGTTCTTAGCGAGGCTTGAACTATTGCTGTTTCTGGTGTGGCAGCTCCAGCTTTAGTTCAGATCTTTTGCTTTATTTACTTTCAGTCTATTCCTCACATGCTCAGTTTAGGGTTCACTCTGATATGGACAGAGTTTGGGGTTCCCCTCTCTGGCTCTTTCTTTTCTGGGATTTCCCCATTATTTTCAGTGTCCATGGATTCCTACCTTTACTTTTCCCAATCTCCAGGCAAGAAAGATTGTAAATTTCTTTTATGTGTGTGTGTATGCCACCCCTTTTGAGGGAAAGTTAGCCATTTATGCCACTGTATTTCATCTCTCAATTGCATTAATTTGTTTATCAAAGCCCCAAGGGTAGAGTTCAAGTTTTCTGTGAGGAACTACTATGTGTCGTTAAGTATTTAAACACTGGTTCAATTATTTTCTATTAGTAAAATTACTAGGCTAAAGGGTATGTACAGTTTTAAGAATTTTATATGTAGTGCACAAGAATGCTTTTTCTCCACCTTTTTTTTACTGTTTTCAAAAGTCATAGCTGGAATGGTAACTTACCGCAATTTTTTTTCCAAAAGAGAGTTTGCATATACATTTTTAGTTTTTAATTGTCTAATTACAACTTTTAAATATATTGCTATTGTTTTACCCTTGTTTACTTTATTTTATTTTGAGACAGAGTCTCACTTTGTTGCCCAGGCTAGAGTGAGTGCCCTGGCATCAGCCTAGCTCACAGCAACCTCAAACTCCTGGGCTCAAGCAATCCTGCTGCCTCAGCCTCCAGAGTAGCTGGGACTACAAGCATGTGCCATCATGCCCGGCTAATTTTTTCTATATATATTAGTTGGCCAATTAATTTCTTTCTATTTATAGTAGAGACGGGGTCTCGCTCTTGCTCAGGCTGGTTTCGAACTCCTGACCTTGAGCAATCCACCTGCCTCAGCCTCCCAGAGTGCTAGTATTACAAGCATGAGCCACCATGCCCGGCTACCCTTGTTTATTTGAAAGAGTTCTTTATATAACTGTCTTGGTCTGTTTTCTGTTGCTGTAAAAGAATACCTGAAATTGGGTAATGTTTTTACAACCACCCTCTTTGACAGTCACTAATCCAGTCCCAGGAGAGCTAGAGCTCACTCCTGCAAGAATTAATCTAGTCCCACAGAATGAAAATAATCCTTCTGAATGATCTGATCATCGATTAAAGGCCCCACCTTTCCCACCAGGGACCCAATTTCCCATACATGAATTCTGGGGAACACACTCAAATCACAGTAATAATGAAGGCCATTAATGTTTTGTCTCTTAGGTATGTCACAAATTACTCCCCCAGTTTATCTGGCTTTTACTTGTTTATGCTATTTTTTTAATATAGGAGCTTTAACTTTTCTATAGGCAAATCTATCACTACTGAGAAACACTATCAGTTGATAATGAAGTTCATTGCTTGGGAATCAGACCAAAGTTCAAATTCTCCACCCATTACTAACTCGGACTCTGGGGCCTTACTTACCCTGTCAGTTGGTGCAGGTTTCCCATCCATAAAATGGTCTTAGCAACGCCAAACATTGTGGTATTGTTAACATATTGTGCAATACAACGCGTGTAAAATACTTACACCAGAGCTGGGAAATAAGTATCTAGTCACTGGTAGCTGCCACTGTTCTTTCCATTTTCTCTCGTGTCTTCTTTTCTATGGTTAGAGAGTTCTCCACCTCAAGGTTATAGATATGCACCTACATTTTCTTTAAATGTATCTTTGTTTTCATAATTCTATCCCTTCGTCTCTGATTTGAAATATTACCTATCAAATCTTTATGTGTTCTTGAATTGTTTTGTTATAAACCAGCGGATCAAGGGGACTCAGACACCAGAATCCAATTAGCCAAACTTTATTTATTCCTGCCCAGCAGCTGCCACCACACCATGCAAGGAGGGAGAGCAGCCCCGAACTTTCTTGGTCTGGGGGTTTTATACCCCTTGGGCTGGCACCCCCACTGGAATGCAAGCAAGCCGGTTACAGAAGCCGGAGATTTGGGTTAGCTACATCCTCTTGTAAATTGCTGATTAGCTACATTGTTTTGCAACATTTTGTTTTTAACATAAAGTTTACACTCAACTACCCCTCCCACCTCCCATCGCATTCATATTGTCTACCTGGTAATTTTCCTTTTCCACAGTTTATGAACTTAATGCTGTTTTACTTATTGTCATTTTTACTGTGTGTTTTAATATCAGTAGGTCCCAACTGTCTTGTATTCTCTCAAATCCTTTTCCCTGCACTTTCAAAGGAACTTTAGTCATTTGGTATTTTTATTGGGCTGGCATAAAGTATATGAGGAAAATGAAAAATTCAACTTTTCAATCTAGGAACAGGGTATGACTCTCCAGGGAAGCCATTCCCTAGCCATTTTACATTGATTGCTGTCCTGTGTCAGATCTTCAATCTAATTGTGCGTTCTGTGTCATTTTTTAGTGGCATTTAAGAAAGTACTTCCACTCTTATCATTTCCAGTATTGCGTTTTACACATTTCTTTTAAAATCTCATTTTATTATCAGAAACATCCGGCGCCATGTTCCAAGGGTGCGATACCAAATTGAAAAGAGTCCTTGATTTTGTCACATCTGAACTAAGTGCGAGGTTAATGAGTTAGTATTTCATTCCCATTTTGCAGATAGAGAAACTGGGGCACACAGCGACTAAGTAACTTGCCTCAATCCGAGTTCAGGCTTGAGCCCATGTAGTCTGGCCCGGCCGGGCGGAAAGTCCCGTCTCCGAGACCAAACGCGAAGCATGGACGCGACGTCCCCACGCCGGGAGAGAGGACTCCCTGGGCTCCGCACCGGGGCGCTGTTGGCACGCGTGCGGGGTTCGGGCAGCAAGCCGGGGAGTCCAAGTTGCCTGGCGGCGGACACCAGGTGTCACCTGGCTGTGGCCGCCCAGCGCAGAGAGGGCGTCGGGCGGCGGGGAGGTGGCGGAGCGGGCGGGACGGCTGCGACGGGGCGCACGGGATGGGAGGAAGGCGCGGGGCTTCCCGCGGGGAGCCTTAAACAGCAGGGGAGTTCCCCACGCCGCACGTGGGTAGAGGGGCAGGGGAGCGGGCGGCGGGGCGCGCAGGGCGCAGGGGGCGCGCAGGGGCGCGCGAGCGCACGGGCACGGGCCGCGCCACCATGAAGGGCAACGGCAGCGCGCTGCTCAACGCCTCGCAGCAGGCGCCCGGCGGCGGGGACGGCGCGCGGCCGCGCCCCTCCTGGCTGGCCTCCACGCTCGCCTTCATCCTCATCTTCACCATCGTGGTGGACATCCTGGGCAACCTCCTGGTCATCCTGTCCGTGTATCGGAACAAGAAGCTCAGGAACGCAGGTAGGGGCTCCGGGCCGTCGGTCCCCTTTCCCAGCAGCTTGCGGGACCACGCCCTCCGCTCTCACGGGCCTTCGCTGAGCAAAGTTTCCTTCTTTTTCTTAAAAACTGGGGAAACTGGGGGCTCTGGAGTCATTTTCCCTGTTAGAGAGTACTTTTCCTTTAGGCTGCCCATCGTATAGTGCCTTTCATAGGACAATGAGGAGTCTGGGTCCCCAAGAGCTGGAAACTTTGCCCGAGTTCTCTGCGCTGTCAGGGAGCACCCCACAGTCTAGGGTTCCATGACTGCGGGTTTTTAGATTGAAGGGCACAGGTACCAGGTTGCAGAAAGTTCCTCAAGAATCACTTTCAAATCAGACCGACGAATCTACCAATTGCTTGGTTTTACAAGTGATTTAGTTTTCCCAACTTTATTAAAATAGGAGAAAACTTATAAGTGGGCAGAATAACAGAGCATCTGTTTTGGTTTTGTTCGGAGTTGTTTTGGTACAATTGAAGAAGAACTAGAGGTTCCTAAACGTGCTTTGGAAAGCCAGTGGTGCTCCTCCTAGTAAACAGGTTTACATTTTAAAAATAAGAAGTTGTAATGAAGCGCGCATTGACACATCATATACAACTAAAGATAATTTTGTGCCTGAGTTAAACTTGCTCTTTCCTCTGAGCAGTGAATTATTGAAGCTGGTTTGTCCACGGGATACTGTATGTTCTGGACTCTAAATGATGATTAGATCTTTGGTTCTGTGAACACTCTACTTCTCTATTTGGAGGCAAACTTTTGGGAGAAGGGATGGGGAAGGAACCATGCACTTAAATATTTGCCCGAATCAATATTTTTGTTCTAACGAGCTGGTTGATAAAAGCTCTAATTTTGTTTAGCTCCTTTTGAGGAGAGTCCTCCCCCTTTTTTTTCTTTTGCTTCCTATGGTGCTTGCACAGTGCATAGTTTAAGAATTAGTTAATGAGCACTTACTGATATGAATTGAATTTGAGTTAGTAAATTGAATAAGCTCACTTCATAGGTGATAGACTTAAACCAGAGGAATTCTGCCTTCAGGAAGAGGCTCATTTCCTCCTAGCAATAAAGGCAGCTTTCTATGGACCAAACACTGTTCTGAGCACTAACTGGGTTAACTGGGGTCAGCCCTGTAGCGGGGTACCGTTGTTACCCACTTTACAGAGGAGGAACTGACACGGGTTGGTCCCACGGGCTGTAAGTGTGAGCAGATGTCATCCACAGAACTTGTTTCTGGAGCTCCACCTGCTTCCTTGCCATCAACTGCAGCACTTAGGAAGTTTGTATCCTGCAGAACCTTTCATTTAAAAAGTGTTTCCGTGCCTGGACGATTCTGCTGCTTCTGTTGCATGAAAGGAGCTTATGGAAAGTGCTCCTTACATTTTACTTTGTATTTTGTTTACTTGCTAAAGCAACTTTTAAAGAGGATGATCTATAAAATACTACATTCCTGTCGCCGACTTGGAGACCCTTAGCTTTCATCTGCAAAGCTTTTGAACTTTCATATTTTTATAATTGAGATTGTGTATTCAGAGGTGCTGCTGTTGCAATTCAGACCATTTGAGGCTTTCTAGAATGGATGGTAATTTGAAACAGTGGGGTCATTGAAATCCGAGTTTGGGGATGCTTCTTACACATTTTGATGAGTGTTCAGCCCTTCCATTTCAGTTAAATTAATGTTGTTAGCTTTAAGGATGAAAAGGAACAAAAGAGAGCGAAAGAAACAAGAACACTACGGCATCTAAGCTTTGAGCTGGTATTTTCTTTTGATAATTTGTTATAATAGCAGTTATTTGTCCTCCCTTCCTCCCCTCAATGGAATGTGTTGCATTTGACATCCAGGGAAGAATTAAAACTGTTTAATAACCTGCATGGCAGGGACACTGGCCAGTCTGAGCAGACACAGACTCCAGACAGCCACTAGAGTCTTAGGTGCCTGAAGAATGTTTGCTCCGCTCCTGTCCAAAATTTCATACTTCCATTGATGCTTCCATATTATTTATTCTGAGTAAATTGCATAGCATAATGGGATGATTCCTGCAGTGGAACACTAGGATTATATCCTTGCTATCCACCTTCTGATTTGAGAAATCAGTTAAGTTACCAAACTTCATTTTCCACATTTGTCAAATACAGGTAATACCTAATCTTTTAGCCTGACATGATTGTTGCAATTGCCTAGTGAAATGATGCATATGAAAACACTTTGAAAAGGATAAAGCAAGTAATGTTATGTCTTTGGTTTTTTCTGGGTACACCTAACAAGGGTGTGATCAGTGTGTTGAAAATCCTTGAGCTGTAGACTTAGGATTCATGCACTTTTCCATATGTACATTTTACTTAAATAAAACTTTCCAAAAAAAAAGGTAAAAAGCAAGAATACTGTAATATTTTGCCCATTGAAAATTCAATTATCTGGCATTCTAACCTAGGTAGAATATAGCCAATAAATGGAAGTTAGCAAAAATGACAAGCTGTCACCACAAATTAGTTCTAACTTAAGAGTTCCACAAAACTGTGATGCTAGTGTCTAGCTAACCACGGATTTTAAGCAGGGAATGAGGAGAAAGATCGACACATTTAAAGAAATAGCACATAATAGCAAGCAGCATGGGTTAAAATAGACTCATTAAGAGCAGGTCTGAAAAACTGAACAAGCACAACTTTTTGTGGGCATTTTGTGAAGAAGCAAATGACCTTGCTGTCATTAACTGCTCCTGAAAGCAGTAGAGTACAATAATGTGCTTATTAATTATGCCCTCCTTCATCAGGGAAAGGTCCAATCATAGACAGTATTTTCTGCTTAAAAAGACAGGATATAATGCATTTTAGAATGATATTCATCTAAATCAGTTTATTATTATTATTGTTATTTAATTTGGATGTACAGTAGGGCAAACTTTCAGTAACTGTAAAAAAAAAAGTGTTCCCCCAAATGGCTCTATGACCAGATGGCTGACGCTGTGCTTGTTTCTTTCAGGTCTATATAGAATATTATCTATATCTACTCTGCATTACCACTCAGGGACTGTATAGAGTATTGAGAAAATGTGGACTCTGGATCACAGAGCTCTGGATTCAAACCTTTGATGCACCAGAGCTGTTAAGATGCCTACAGGTCTAGGCATGCCTAGTAAAGTTTTTTGTGTTTTTTTTTTAAATCAAAGCATAACTTACACACAGTACAATGACACAACCTAAGTGTGTGGTGTAATGTGTTTTTACATATGTATACACATGACCATCACTTTTCAGAAAGGACTTGAAAAAGGGGTGCTGAAAGTTGGCAGTACTGTTATCCACAACTTAAACTAGAAGTTATACTAAGCTGTGTACTGAAAACTATTTAATATCGACCTGAACTTTTTCTCTTTTACCATCCATGAGCAAATCATTGCCCACATTGGGCTTGACTCTTTGCTTGCTGCGTCCATTGCCCAGGTAGTGAGGGCTGAGACCCACGGCCTGCCCGGCACACCAGGCCCACACGCAGCAGTTTCAGCAGCCCCCTGCCTAGGTCTCACTGAAGGTGTCACAGGTGCCTTGATTTAGCCCTCAACTCTTCCCTATGCCTTGGCACTTGTCTTCTCTTTCCCTCCCTTCCCTCCCTGTTCCTTCTCCTTTTTCTTTTCTTCTGTCCCATTGTCTCTTTTTTGACTCCTCGAACTCTAATATTGTTAAATTACTATACTTGGATTCTGTCTCAATAGAGGCCACACTTGTATTTCTGCTTCCTAAATGTGCACCAGTAACAAAAACAGTCCTGAACTTACAAGTATGTTTTATTCTAGAAGTTTGTTTATGAATTTCTTAAAAGAATATTTTACATGATGGTTTGCCTCTTACGCTAATCCGTAAAATCATGCAAACCAACAATGTGGCTGAAATAACACTCAGAGTCACTGGGTCCCCTGGGGCCAGGGAGTCCCTGGAAGCAACCTGCCTCACTCTGAGTTTTGAGGCTCCTGGGACCCTGTGGGAACAGGACAGAGCAGTGTGGAAGAGCTCCGGGGAAGGTTCATTTGCTGCCTCAGACATGTCAGGAGAGGCTCAGAGAAAAGACCACGATAGTGGAAGATGGGCTTTGTGTCAGAGAAAGGCAGAGACAAACCAAAGTATGGATAACTGCTTATACACCCAGCGCTCTGTGATGGGGACAAGCCTGTCAGATACTACAGGGAATGTGAAAGTAGTCTGTCAAGAGCATGGGTCCTGAATCTGGACTCCAGGGCTTTCTACTGGATGGATCTGTGATCATGGATAACTCATCCCCTCTCTAGACTGTTTTTCACATCAGTAAATTTCTGGGGTTGGACAAGACCTGTGAGTTTCTTTCTGGTTCTAATGTCCTTTGATTTTTATGATTATTAAACTCACCATAGAATTGGAAGTTATAATACTATGAAATTGACCAGCATGAGGATTGTGGATATAATGACATATGTGTATCTAATAACAGGTAGCATGGATCTAGGAAAGTATGTCCTCAGGATAGCGTGCCTTGCTTGGCCTAACCTATCTGGTTCACTTCTCACACGTATCTCTCTCTTTTTCCTACTTGAAAGAGAATGAAGTAACCAACCACACAGAATAGTTCAGGCCTCCTTTGGTGGGAGTCTTTCTGACTGAGAAGCAGTGGCTTGGTACTCTGGGATGTTTTTAAGTTCCCATGGCTTTGGCTAGGATGAGCTGGGAACCTTCTTGATGAGCTGGTGATGTATGTAAGTGAGAAATTCTCCTGAGTGAGCTAACTTTCGTGCCACTCATTCATTGAGCCACGGTGAGAGACTAGACCTGTAGTGACCTGCTCAAGATGTAACCACTCTGGTGGAGCAGAGTGGCACATAGGTGTCCAGCCTGGCCATTCAGTTTGCAAGGACACACCTCTAAAGAACAGCACGGTTCACAGTTCACACGAGTGAGCACATCACCCTCACGTGAGTGTTCAAAGGAGGATGGAAGATAAACACTTCACTGTGTTATAAGCATTTAGCAAATAAAGCATCAGATAGTCTCTTCTGCAGCATCAGTTGAGGATGTCTGTGTTGAGGTCATGAAAGTGGCTAGTCACATGGTTTACTGGTGATCTGAAGACCAGGGCTCTGTGGGATCCTTAAAAAGAAAACATGAAACAAAACAAAATATCCATACATTAACCAATTGCCCAATCCAAAAAAGCAAAATAAAAAGCCATGCATTTTGGAAAATACTTTTGAATCATTTTATCCTTTCAGGAATTTATTTTTTTTTCCATAAAGACTCATTATGCATTTTGTATTCTTTTCTCACCCTAAATGTTGCTTTCCTGTGATGTAATGGATATCCCTGGATATCATCCTTTTTTGGCCTTTTGGCTAAGATCAAGTGTAATATTCTTGATCATCAGATGTAAGGCAAACAGAATTGAATAAAAATTAAAATATAATGTCTGGGATTTGGCAATTGCAACAGATACACAATATTCCTCTACAGTCTGATCTGGTATCTTAATATATCGTAAATCTAAGCCTCTTGTGATAAAACATTAGCTTCCTTCTTATTCTTCTGGTTCATAATTGATTTTGCAGAACATGCTGGTCATCTTTTGATGAACATTTCCACTTAAAATACAAAAAGTTTACAAAACCCACATCAAACCAATCTTAATTATTATATAAATTTAATTTTTTGAGCCTAATATTTAATTTTTAAAATTTATTTATGAATTTGTGTTTGAAACATTTTTCAAGCTTGAGAAAATTGAAGTAGGAAACTAATAGAATTGTACTTTGTGTTACACTTTCCACAGACAGCTTATTGGTCTGATTTCTGTCTTTTATACAGTAGAAAAATTATTCTATTGTTTAGAACATCTAGTGCTTTGAACTTATGCGCACAGAACAACTTACAGTTTTCAAAGCACTTTTCCACATTTTGCATTTTTTAAATGCATATAACAACCTGTTCAGGCAGATAAGAAAACTGAAACTCAAAATTCACAGGCAAATGATCAGTATTTCTTATTCCAGATCACAACCCAGTGTGGTACAGTGGAAGGACCACAGGAATTAAAGTCAGAAGATCAAGGTTGAGTCTTGTATCAGCAATACATTTATTTGTAGTATGTTTTGGGTACGGTTATTCAACCTCTCCTAGCTGTAGTTTCTCTACCTGTCCAATGGGGTTACTAATTATCTCACAGGGATGCTAGGGGGATAAACTTAGATTCTGTCCATCAGTCTACCCACCTACTCATCCATCCATCCACCCACCTATCTACCCACTCATCTATATTTTTTGAAGTTATAAAGTACTATACAAATAGTACTATTATTATGTTATTAATATGATATATTCTATGCTGAGTTCTTTTTAGATTGTTTTTAGTTTTTAATGTTCACTTCTTTTTAAGTGTATTTTTAAAAAACAAGTAGACAATATGAACTGTTAAAAAGTGAAATCAGGCCAGGTGCGGTGGCTCACGCCTATAATCCTAGCACTCTGGGAAGCTTTGGCGGGAGGATCGCTTGAGGTTAGGAGTTTGAAACCAGCCTGAGCAAGAGCGAGATGCCGTCTCTACTAAAAAAATTGAAAGAAATTAATTGGCCAACTAAAAATATATAGAAAAAATTTGCCAGGCATGGTGGCACATGGCTGTAGGCCCAGCTACTTGGGAGGCTGAGGCAGAAGGATTGCTTGAGCCCAGGAGTCTGAGGTTACTGTGAGCTAGGCTGATGCCAAAAAAAAAAAAGTGAAATCAGTGAGAAATTAAAGGGTTAGGATCTAATTCTTGTTCATGACATTATGCAGATTACACAAATTCTCTGATGTCTCAGTTTTCCCTTTTTGTAATAACCATTATCTCTTCACAGCAAGTAGGCCTAAGATTTAGATTCTGATTATTTCAGTATTCAGGCTGTTGCTTAATATTTAGTGAATCAACTCTAGAAGTTATAATAACTTTCTTGGACAAGCACACTACCATTCAAAAAGTTACAACCTAACTTGTATTGAACAGACTTGGAAATTGATTTCAAGCTAATAAAGTCCATGCTTAATAAAATCTCCTTTCTAATAGGTTTCTTGTTAGCACTGTTGTTTTCCTTCTGTAGCGCTTCATGATATTTGAAATTATTGGTTCATGGCAGTTTTTTAGAGACATTTCATTGATTTCTTTTTACCCTTGCATGCTTAGCTGTTATTTAACTTTTTATGGCTTTTTTTCCTGGTTTGTGTGGTACATTGTTCTGGAATCCTAAGTTTTTACAAATTTGTCAAAGTAATTCCCAGAATTCCTTGGAAACCTTAGGACAGTGGTTTCAGACTATCAAATACATGATTGAATTTGTATTTGATCTTGGGTTCCTCCAACTAATCATCTGGAATTATTCCTGGTAGCAATTTTCAGTATTAGGTTAATCATGGATAGCATAGAGCTTATTTTTGCTAGCTTTCAGGATCCTTTTTCTCTTGGCAATTTTGAAAGTTAACCAAGGATAAAATACTCCTAGATTAAACCTCCTGCTATTAGTTTCTTCCTACATTTGATGTTCTGTTTTTGAAATACCTGCATTGAAAAGGATCTGCCTTGGAAACATTTTAAATCTCCACAGAGTCCCCGAAGCATATCCTGCTCATTGTTTATTAGCACCCTTAAAAAATAATAACTAGAATATTTGAAGTGAATAATAAGATCTTTACAAGATACCTTGAGTTTTCCCATTTTTCCTAAGTATTTTTAGGTTGCCTAGCGGACAGAAATACCCTGTCTTCTAAAAAATAAATTCACATACTCCTTTAGGCTTTTCTAGGCTATCGAAGAGGCAATTAGAGGCAATTGTTTTAGAAGAAGCATTTGTGCACGGACAGAACTCTGCCTGGTAGCATCCGTGTCATCTACGCCTCTCCATAAAGATAGTTCTTTAATCATTACCTCTCCAGTAGGTTGACTAATCAAGTCGACCTGAAACCTCAGGGCTCTGTGTGGTATCTCGGTAACTTTTAGTGAAATTTAATACAGTTGCAGATGAGAAATAAACTTCTGGATTTTCTGGTTGAGGTGCTTAAAGATTTTTTCTTTCACAGAGCTTCACACTTTTGGCACTCATATTGAAGAAAGCAGTTTCAGAAGAAGGGACAAGAAATATTAATATTAAATATCAAGGAATGAGGGTGAATTTGAGTTGTTGAGCTTCTGGTTTTAAAAAATAGCATGCATATTTGCTTTGATATTGAATGGCGTTGGTGCTTATCAAATTGAATATTTATTTGAATACATAGTTATCACATTCTGACAATGTAAGATAGAACATAAATGGTCAGTAAATTTTTGATGGTTTGTCAAAATGCAAGACACTGCTAAGCTTGTGTAAAACACGGCTCCTTTAAAAGAGATGACTTTCTATCAAGGCACTCTAAACATTTTTTGTTCTTTTCATTTTCAAATAAAAATAAGACATGGAATACAAAGGTGTAAGATTAGGAAAGTGTACAGCAAAAAAAAAAAAAACTTTTCAAGAGACACATGAAATTTGGTTGGTATTAATAGATGGTAGCTGGGACTTAAAGCAATCATGACAATTTTTAAAAGCTGTTACTTAGGATGAGCGAACAAGGTAGTAACTGGGGAAAAGTGAAAACTAGTCCTCACATGAAACACCGTCAGATTGAGACAGACTTAATGAGAGAACTTCAAAGAAACTGGTCAATGATAGAAGCAAAGCATAGCTGTTTGAGAATAATACATTGGCTCCGTATCTTTTGAAGAAAGTAATGCAGCCTGAATGAACACCTGTTGGAGAAGGACAGTTTGAGAACTTAAACTTTTGTTTTCTCACATAGCTATTAAGTGATGAATGATAAAAATTTATAATCAATAATTAGTATTTCCTCTTTGGTGATTTTCTTAACATGTTTAGGAATACAGAACTCTTGTGATCTCAGAAGGGATAATGTGTGTTCATCCTTCATGTGTTCATTCCCTTTTTCTTTACTGAAATACCTAATGGATGGATCCTAGGTGCCAGGTATAGGATAAGCAGCTTGGGACCAGTTTGGTTTCAAGATAAATACTATTCCAGTTCATTCATTTTTATTTTAAGATTTGGTTTACATTTCAATTTTCACTTTTAAGAGTTTTGTTTGCCAATTAGTTTTAATTTCATTTTTACCTTTTGTTACTTACTTAACTTATATTTTTTAGCTTGCCTTTAATTGTTCCCTCTTACTTGAGTTTGGAATACTTTCAGCTATTCTCATTTTGTATGTGTGTGTGTGTGTGTAGGCATTACAGTCTTTTACTAAATGCATTTTTAAAAAAGATTGTTTCTTATACATCATTTTATAGATGAAACATTCCTTATCTATGGAAAATTAGTCCCATTAGAGACTCATATTTTTTGTGACATGACCTGAAGCACATGACCTCTGGGACCAGGTGGCCTGGAGTAAAACTCTGACTCTGCCATGCAGTAGGTGAGACCTTGGGAAAGGTACTTAGCTTGTGTTGTTCCCTCACTTGTTAATTTGGACAGTATTAAAGTTTTAAGGATTAAATGGGTTTCTATACTTAAAGTTCATTATGTTTAAATATAACATTACAGAAAGCAGAATACATTCTTTATTGTTTAGTATGTTCCATGTAGAGTTATGACAGGTTAATATATTTTTGTTTTTAAGGCAGAATACAATACTTAATACTTGGAGATCTTTAAAAACTCTGTGGGTACATCAAAGAGTCAAACTTTGAATTTTGAGAAGTTACTTCCATGAGAATATTTTCATACTTCTGTAGTGTTAACTTTTTCCCTTCTTTTTTTCTCATTGATTTAATTTTAACATGTATTAATAAATAGGGCAATATGATTGTGCCATTTTAAATAATGACAGTATTTCTCTTTCAGAATTTAGCAATTCAGAGTTATTCTGTGCAGTTAATGTGCTTATTTAAGCTGGGCTTTTCGTTGACTTCTTCAAAGTTGGGAAAAATGTCTAAAGAAATAAAGACTCCTATCCTGAAAAAAGTTAATGTAGTTTTTTTTTTTTTTGATTGCCTGTTAATGTGGCTGAAGTATTACATTTTTGTCTTTATTAAAGTTTCATCTTAAATTCTCTCAGATGAATAACAGTGCAGACATCAGTAATTTGTCTCCCATTTAAGGAAGAAAGGCTGAATCAATCAGCTTGTACCGTGGATGTTTTACATATTACACGTCTCCCTAACAAGTAACCAGATTTAGAAAATGAGCAGAATTCTTAGCAGGATTTTACACCTTTAAAACTGACTGAAATCCAGACTAGAGCAAGAAGGTACTTTGACTATTTTAAAGGAGTAAGGTGTTCTTAGTCTATTCTATTGATTATACACTACATTAATACAGCAGTTAAGAAAACCAGTCAGCTAGCTTTTTTTATATTAAATAGCAGCAGAGAGACAGTATTCAAGTTAAAGAGTAGGATGGAGAAAATTGGAGACACAGTGGAACAGAAAGATTGAAGGGCCAGGAAGGCAGGTGGGAACAAGGATGCAAGGGAGAGAAGGAGTTCTCAGGTGGGATGGGCCATTGTGTGGACAGCGTGTGACATGAAGGGGTATGATGTAGACAGTGTTGTATGAAAATAGCATGATGTGGTCAGTGTAATATATGAACAGGTATGATGTGGACAGTGTGTGATATGAACAGGTATCATATTTTAGAGATTAAAATGAGGATAAAGGCTGAGAGATGGAGTCAGCAAGAATGTCACCAAGGACTGAGAGACAGCTGAGCAATGTGGTGAGGGTAGAATCCAGATATTACGGGAAGATTGATTAAAGTGGGTGGCTGTGGATAGCCTTCTTTGGGGAGTTCCTGGGGAGAAGTGAGGCCGCTGGCCGGAGGAGCAGGAGGATGGAAGTAGGCGCGTTGGCCGCGGAGAGACCCCTGCAGCCTTGGGATTACCTGTGGCTTTCCAACCAGGGGAGGAACCTTCTATGAAGCAGAACGTGTGGTTTCCACCCCAGGGGAATAGAAATAATAAATGAATAATCATCCAAAGCTGTACGTGTGCTGCACACTCTCACACCCTCACCAAGGCCATTATGATCGTGATCTATTCCACATCCAGAGAGCGAGGCTGTGGGCAGCTGTGGCTTACCCCACGTCATCTGAGCAAGCAGCATAGCCAAGGTTAGATTCCAGGTTCTGTTTGTCAACCTGTGGTCCACACTGCCTCTAATAATCTGAAAAGGCAAGTTTCTAGACATCTTTGTGCTTTGATGTCCAAAAATAAAGCCTTCCCCTTTCCCTTGCCCCTCTGGGGAACATTCCTTAATCACCTCCAGTTTCTCGGCTTTCCCTGGTCATACCATTAACACTATACACATGGAATTTTTTCTATACAAACCGGGTTTATAAATAAATTAATTAAATCAAATTTCTTAGCCTGAGTCTATGGATTTGCTGTATAAAACAGATTAAAATACCCAAGAGTATCTGAAGTACATTTTGTTTTCCTCTCTGAAATAATCTTTGCTACCTCAATGCTAAAGTTCGGGGATAGTTGTATTTAATCTTTATGAGCAATAATTCAGTGGGTCTGTAATCTTGCATTCCACACAGTGAAAGTCTAGGCCAAAATGAAAGACAGAATGTTAAGAAAACCAATGTCTTGGTAAATAGAGCACCAGATTTCTGTTTTAGTACGGGTGTAGTTTAGTGGCTAAGGGTGCATTAATTCATCCAGCAAACCATTCCGAGCATCCGTTATGGGCCAGTCTGTGCTCATAGTGAGAATTTGGAGATTTGTACCCACAGTCGGGGCCTCAGTGTCTTGGAGACGGGCTTCTACGTGAGTGTGCGCAGTGTCGTGTTGCCTTGTAGGCACATCCAGGCCTGGTGAGGACAGGATGGGAGAGCCATGCCAGGAAGCATTCAGAGTCTGTAACTTTTGCCCAGCGAGACCTGTGTGTTTCTGTAAGATGGCATAGTATGCAGCTCCTCTTTATCAGTAAGCCAGCAACCTCCCAACCTCCTCACAGAGCTGGGATAGACCTTGCCTAGAAACAAAAGCTGAGACAGAGACTCACTCCTCGTGCTGCCAGGAGGAACTTGGACACAAGGAAAGCAGACTTGGCAGGGGCAAGGGTCCGGCAAGGATGGGATCTCGGGTGGAGCTGGGACTTGGCCTGATCCATGGTTAGGGCCTGGGCACAAATCCCACACATTTGGCATTGCTTGAGGCGAGGGGACTAACCTTTGTACTCCAGTGTCAGTGGGTCACTGGTCACTGAGGGCAGTCTCTGGAGGAGGCAGCTGTGAACACTCACAGAAACTTTAGCCTGGCAAAGGGGACCTGGGTCAGGCATTAGCAGCATCTACTACAACGCCTGTGAAACAAAGAGAGTGTGCAGAAGCAGCCTGGAGACCAAGCTCGCTGTAGTAATGGGCTCCAGTCACCATTTTGAAGAAAGCACACAGAAGGAAATTAATCCTCCGCAGGTTTCATCATTGCACAGATGTGATTACTATCAAATTAGGGAAAAAGTGGCTAGAGCTGTAGAAATATTGTTGAACAAAGTCTTAGCTTAAGGCCCAGACTTTGCACAGTGTCATCTAGGTGGACAGATTTCTCTGTGATTCATGTAAAAGCAAAATGATGAGAAGTATTCGTTCAAATGCAAGTCAGCCTGAGGCTTGCAGAGCATGGGATTTCTGAAAAGACAAAAAGTAAGGATCTGGGCAGGATAGGAAATTCTTAGAGTCTCACCTAGTTAGCCAGGCGAGACTTTCACTTATTAATGCTGGAGCTGCCACAGTGCCTAGGGCCTTGTTTGGACCTTCTGAGCATAAAAAGTATGTGGCTGCGGCTTCATTTCCACCTTCTAAATCTTATACAAAATTCTTTTCTGGATCATACTAACCCATGGCTATGCAGGGAGGGGAATTCTGAGGACTATAGTTCCAGTTTAGCTAATTTGATACAATACAAATCCAATGCAGTCCAGTCTTTGGCAACTTGGGATCTGTCTACATCTTTTTTAGCCATTCTTGATGTCTAAATAAAGAAAACATCAAAATTATGCTTCCATCTAACATTATACAACTCTACCTTGTAAAATTGAAAATAAACAGCCCTGTTCCTAAAAGACAATACGATCTCTTCATGCAACTATGCAACTTTGTATGATTCTTTTTTTTCCTTTTTTTTATTTCAGCATATTATGGGAGTACAAATGTTAAGGTTACGTATATTGCCCATGCCCCCCACGCCCCTTGAGGCAGAGCTTCAAGTGTGACCATCCCCCAAACGTTGCACCTCTCACTCATTATGTTTGTATATACCCATCTCCTCCTTCCCACCTGCCTGACACCCAATAAATGTTATTCCTATATGTCCACTTAGGTATTGATATGTTAATACCAATTTGTTGGTGAGTACATGTGGTGCTTGTTTTTCCATTCTTGAGATACTTCACTTAGTAGAATGGGTTCTAGCGCTATCCAGAAAAATACAAGAAGTGCTATATCACCATTGTTTCTTAAAGCTGAATAGTACTCCATGGTATACATATACCACATTTTATCAATCCATTTGTATTGATGGGGACTTGGGTTGTTTCCACAACTTTGCAATTGTGAATTGTGCTGCTATGATTCTTTGATTCTTATTATTCTACCTGAGTCACATTCCCCATTGATATCCTGTGAGTTAAATACCTAGATGTAAGATTCACTACTAACATCTCACATTAGATGGTAGGGGAATAGCAGAGGGAAGGAGACAATAATGGTTGATATATTCACAAATTCTTCACAGTAAAGTAAGGAAGAAATACTCATAATTATTTTAGTCCTCATTTCCGCAGCTGGCCACATGGTCACAATGGGTATTTATAACTACCTTTTCACTCCCCACTCCCTCTGCCCTTCGGTTCTTCACCTGGTTCAGATGGCTTAAACCTTCATTCCTAAAGGTCCAGGACACTGGCATTCCTGCCCATTTGGGGTTATTTTAGTTTTCCTTTGGCTTCAATCACAGGCAGTGGGAGCACTGAGACTCTCTAGGATTCCTTGCATTGCAGACATACACTTCTCTACTGTGTAATAACAACCCAGTCAGGACTAATCAATCCCAGTGAGCACAGTAGAGAAAGAACTGCAAAAATCGGAAAAGCAGTGCCGCCTTGCTGGGGCCCTTCCCAGGTGGAGATCACAGGACTAGTTCAGAGGGAGGCACTTCAGACAAGCCAACTTTTTAGTTGTCTCTTAACTTACTTTACTCATATCTATGCCACATTTCACTTCCAATTTAAAGTTTTATTCACAGGAACAAATATTTACTCTGCATCTTTTAGTTTGTGTCTTCAATAGCTCTGAGGCTATTAGCTGTTTCTTCTTATTCTGCTTATTGCAATTATTTCTCTACTTCTTACCACCTTGCACAGCCCAAGCCAGTAACTCGGTGAGGGCAGTGCCTGTCTTAGACGTCTTCCCCCTACCCCACGCCACCACCACCTTGCTAGTAGAGTGGACTCTGAGTGTTCTCCTTCCTCCCATCTGTACTTTATAATTTCCTCATTCTAATATGCTATGTAGAATTATGCCTGAGAAGGCTCTAAGCCAGAGGGCCCAATTTCTGATCCTCCTACCTGTGTAGGAAGACGTGACCTTTCTTAGGGAAGTAACACTGAGCGAAACTAACCAATCAGCTGGGTTGCTACAGTTTTGACTCTTTCACTAACCAGTTTTATTGCTTCATCCAAATCCACATTTCTGCTTCCTTCATCTCTAAAAAGTGGGAATTATCCAGGGGAGTCACTGACATACCTCTCAGTCTTCACGTTGTGTGATTCTGGGATTCCTCCACAGTAAAGACTGGAACCAAATCCAACAGAGAAGAAATTGTTAGCCCTTAGCAGATATTATTTTAAATTTCCAGATGCATTATCACGCTGGTTGCATAGAGTCTCGGGTATCTGTGAACATGGATACATTATTAAACTGGAGTTGCACAGAGCTCAGAATGGAATAGATGGCCTTGTAATGTGTATCATTATGATTAAATTATTTAATTACACCTATCAAGTGAAGCTCATAAAAGAAATTTCTTTTCTCCTCCCGCCCCCTACCGCACACACACTCCACACACATGAGCACGTGTGATATAACTCCCGGCTACCTGATAGCCACGTCTGCACAGTCTAATTTTTTATCTTCAAACAACTGTAAAACAGGATTAATTCAAAGCAAATTGAACTAATGATTCAATTAATGTAATTACTTGGACAGTAATCAAACATAATTGCTATAAATAAATGGAGCAGAGGATTAAAGCCATGAAAGCAATTTATGACATCATTTGTGATTTTATTTTTAAGCTCTTCTGAAAATAAATCTATATTAGGACAGTATGTCATCATGACAGTCTTGGGAAAAATGAACTGTTACAATGACAATTTAATTGGTAACTGAACTTAATATGCTATAGATGTTTTTAAAGTATTAAACATTTTGAGTTAAAATTTTATTAAAATATGCCCACTTAAGAATTTAAGCATTTCATTGGTAATTGAAAGTGATCTGAGGGGAAAAATCAATTTGTGTTGTGACTTTAATTTGAACTAATAGAACCAATTTTTAAAGAATTTGCTTTTATGGCAATTTATCTGAAATTCCTACCTAATGGCACAAACTTTTACCTTTATTTCAACACAACTGCTATTTTAATTGTGTGTGTGTGTGTGTGTGTGTAATAATTTTCTTGGGGGAAGTTCCAGTAGAAACTTCAAGGACATAGGCTATTTTATTTCAGATGTTGAAAGGTGACAATTAATTCATCAAGCATATAAGCAAAAATCACTGTCCTGGGAGCTTTTCAGGATACAGATATGAGAACAACACACAGGGGCTATAGTCTGGAAATACAGGAAAACCAAGTTTACAGATGATAGAGCAGAAGGTGATACCTGCTGTCCCTCCACCTGGACGCTCCTCCCTCCCTGCCTAGCCTGCTTCTCCCACATTTCCACTTCTGTTCATACTCCTGTGCTTCTTACTCTATAGTAATGTTGTTTGTTTTCTGGGTTTTCCTGTCTGTTAATTCCTATTTTCCCAGCACCTCATAAATGTATTTAATAAATTTTTGTTGAATGGAATTTATTATAATTTAATCTAGATTAAAGGTGGTGCAAGTAAAGTGGTTTAGGAGGCCTTGAAGGTGGAAGCACTTACATCTGGTTGGGCAAATAAGCAAAGGCTTTGGGCTTTTTTTTTTTGGAGATGGACTTGAGAAAGTGGGCACCATTTCAAGAGTTGAAGTGAGGAAGCTTTGGAGGCTGAAGGAATAGCAAGACACAAAAGCAGAAGAGCTCAAAAGAAAAGAGTGTATTGTCAGAACATCTCATAAAATCTGACTAGGGTTTTTTTTTCTATACTTAAAAAATATGTTGAGTTATTTTATTAATTAATTTTATTTCTCTATTGCTTTTTTTTTTTTTTAACAGAGACAGGGTCTCACTCTGTTGCCCTGGCTTGAGTGCAGTGGCACAATCACAGCTTACCGTAAGCTCGAACCCCTGGGCTCAAGCAATCCTCCTGCCTTAGCCTCCCGAGTACCTGAGACTACAGGTAGATGCTACCACACCTGGCTAAATTTTCTTAATTTTCTGTAGAGGTGGAGGTCTTGCTTTGTTGCCCAGGTTGGTCTGGAACTTGTGGCCTCAAGCAATCCTCCTATCTCAGCCTCTCAAAATGCTGGGATTACAAGTGTAAGCCACCTCGCCTGGTCTATATTAATTTAGAAAATCATCATGTACTCGGAATATTTCAAGTTTAATTTTTGTACCTTAAGTTCTTCTTAAAATCTAAGAGAATTTCTGCCTTTTCCTTTGGTTTGAGGTAAAGGAGTCACAGAACATGAACATTTATAGAGCACCATACACTGTGCACAGTACTTGACATAGATTGCCTCATTTAATGCTCACCACAACCCTACGAGGAAGATTATCCCATCTTACAGGAGAGGAAACTGAAGCTTGGCAAGGTGCAGTGACTTGCCCCAGTTAGCCAGCGAGTAAGGTGCGAAGCCAGTGTTCTCATCCACGAAGCTGATGGCATAGCCCTTTTCTTCTTAACTCCTGCGCTATGGACAAGGACCGACTGCTCTCCAAGAACAGAAGCTAGAGGCTCCTTTGAGAACAGTTGAAGAACTGTAGAAGCGTAAGAGACCTGGAACTTGAGGAAGGTTTGGCTGGCCTGAGAAATAATGTGACATGAGATTTCTCAGGTAGTGTAGAAGTTCCAGAACAAAAGACATAATACAAGTATTCTGAGCTCAGGATTTTTTCAAAGAAGAAACCAAACAGTTTGAAAGACAACAGTTTTGAACGTGGAATATGCCCTGTTTGGGGGATGCAGAAATCTGTGACCAATGCACCCCATGTGCTGAGGGCAACAGTGGGATTCCTTGCTGGTGAAAACCGACTCCACTTCATTTATAACGTCGCAGTAGGTGTGATGTCAGGTCATCGGAGCTGTGGAAACAGCTCTTTCTTTCATAACCGTGAAAGAAAACCAGTACGATCCATGCAGAACTGGCATTAACCTGTGCTTTATAAACCTTTCTCTTTTAGGAAACGTCTTTGTGGTGAGCCTAGCGGTGGCAGACCTCGTGGTGGCCGTTTATCCGTACCCGTTGGTGCTGACGTCGATATTTAACAATGGGTGGAACCTGGGCTATCTGCACTGCCAAATCAGCGCTTTTGTGATGGGCTTGAGTGTCATCGGCTCAATATTCAACATCACTGGGATTGCCGTTAACCGCTACTGCTACATCTGCCACAGTCTCAAGTACGACAGGCTGTACAGCAACAAGAACTCCCTCTGCTACGTGGTCGTCATCTGGCTGTTGACCGTCGTGGCCATTGTGCCCAACCTGCGCACCGGGACGCTCCAGTACGACCCGCGGATCTATTCCTGCACCTTCGCGCAGTCCGTCAGCTCGGCGTACACCATAGCCGTGGTGGTTTTCCACTTCATCATTCCCATGGTCATCGTCAGCTTCTGTTACCTGAGAATATGGATCCTGGTCCTTCAGGTCAGACGGAGGGTGAAACCTGACAACAGACCCAAACTGAAACCACAGGACGTCAGGAACTTTGTCACCATGTTTGTGGTTTTCGTACTTTTTGCCATCTGCTGGGCCCCTCTGAACTTCATTGGTCTGGCTGTGGCCTCAGACCCAGCCAACATGGTAGCCAGGATCCCAGAGTGGCTGTTTGTGGCTAGTTACTACATGGCGTATTTCAACAGCTGCCTCAACGCAATTATATACGGATTACTGAACCAAAATTTCAGAAAGGAGTACAGGAGAATTATAGTCTCGCTGTGCACAGCCAGGATGTTCTTTGTGGATAGTTCTAATGACGTAGCAGATAGAATTAAATGCAAACCATCTCCATTAATGACCAACAATAATCTAATAAAGGTGGACTCCGTTTAAAAAAGCAAAGCATGCCTGGGAAGATACATATACTGCTCAAGCTCTCACTCGTTTTTCATGTTTGCCTTCCTGTTGATGGAAGTCTAGGAAAACAGAGTGCTTGAAGAAACATCAAGCTCTTAAGTGGTTGCTTCTGTGGCATCTGAGCTTATGTGCTATCAGCTTTGTGACAGGTCTCAAATTCTACTTAAGAGAAATACAGAATGGATAGAGAGTTATATGTTCATGGAAGAACTGTCCAGGGACAGGGGAGAAAGTAAAATGCTGAGTGGATTCAAGTGAAGAAAGGGTTCACAAACATTTCTTTTACTGTGAGTGCCACAAAGGGGGTAATTGCCACCCCCCACCCAACCAACTTCTTGAAGATTTCTAGTAGGAAAATGAATAGAGCATTTTATTTATAAATGAACAAAATTTACTTATAAATGAGTAGACATAACAAAAGGGAAAGTGGAATGAGTGACTCTTCTTACAGAGGGAAAGGCTGAAAATAAATCAGCGAATGACTCGACAATAGCAACAACCAACAACCACACAACCCTCACAAACTTTCAGTTATCATTGTTAGCATTGGGTGGCTACAGTCATGATAAATACTTGCCACTCTGTATTACAAGTTGCTCGTTCAACCAGATAAAGAGCTAATTATTTAACAGAGCTCTTCTTCAGATGTCAATTGCCATAGTATTTTAAAGCAGTCACCATGTATATAATTTTATTAGACTTTATTACACATTTGATTTATTGTTTTGTGTCACTGATCAGCTGCTTTTAATTGATCTCTGTTAATTCATTAAATGGCTTAATCAGTTCAGTATAAATGACAAAGGATCAAGTTGCCGTAAATTTTTGGACATAGCACTGAATGTGTCCTGGATTGTTACTGTAGCTGGGCAAGTAGATAATGTAAGCCAGATAGCTTTTCTTTTATAGATATCCCAAAACAATACTCTTCAATAATTCATTTCAGTGTTTAACCACCCCAATAATACTGAAAGCCTAGGAGGAGAAAAAATGCGTAGCAAAACTATGGCTTCATAAACTTTCGTTGTTATATCCCAAATGGCTGTTTGGGGCTACCGTGAGGTTTGTTACCTACAGTGCTTTGCTGCAAATCACAGCCATGTTTTCTTATATTGTAAAGGTCTGTAACAAAATTGTCACATACTAGAATAAGTTGGTGATTTGCAACTGTATACATAAGAAAAAAAGTTATCTAGATACATTTGCTAATATCTATATATCTAGAGGATCAGAATCTCCTAATTCTGGGATTATTTTAAAAGGCTTCTCTGATGATTCTTTTCATCAAGCATATTTGGGAAACACCAGATTTTTGTTGTCATTGTTGCTGGTGGGGGCCAGGCTGTGTGAGTTATCTCCAGAACTTTACCTGAATCATTTGTGTGTAAAAGTTCTAGCTCTTATAAAATCAAATGTAAATGGTAGAAATAATTAAAGTAGTGTTTCAAACTTCAGATAACTGAACCTTAAAAAAATTAATCATGTACAACTGAACACTTTTTAAAAATTTGTATTACACCCTTTTTTTGATGCTTGAGGTGAATTACTTTGCTAACTGTATATAGTATGATTCTTTTGCAATTTATAGAATTTTATTTCTTGATTTATATATTGTATTATATTTGCATTGTACATCATCAAAAATACTGAATAGAAACTGTGCCCTCTAAAAAATTGCCAAGTAAAGAGTATCTCTATAATCGTGAAATGATTTTCACCACCATCAGAATACTAGCTAGTTAAAATATTGCCGATAAAACAGCTACTCAAAAAGATCAAAGTGAAAGACCCAGGTTTCCTCTATGAGGATCCCTGCTTAGAAGACTTGTAATCATTCAAGGTATTCTTTCTGGCCTCCTGGCTGTGTTAAACAGAGACTCCTTAGTTCTGTGTGTGTGGTTTTTGTTTTTCCTGAAAAGCTCAGATATGGGAAGAATTAGGAAGATTCTTTTGGGAAGAATCTCAAGATCACTAGATTACTATTTATGAAATGACTGTTGCACAGTGCAGATTGGTATCTGGGTTTAATATCACTGGAGTTTTGCTGCTTTATGCAATAAGGAAGCAAACTTTCTCAAGAATTCTGCAAAAGTTGTGTTAACCAGCTATAAGCCTATGGTTAAGGTAAACCTTTTAATCTCTCAAAATTACTTATTTACCAAAGAATTTTTGTCAGCCTTCGTCTGTCAGATGTGATGATGTAACAGTGCTGACAGGAAGAGAAATACCATTATTTTGACTGGCACGTTGACAAATTTTATGAATATTTGCACCTGTCGAGAGCTTGGATTTCACTGCCTAGGCTGGAGACTTTGTGAGGCCAAAAACAGAATCTATGTTATAACAGGAAAATACCATTTTCTTTTTCTTAATTTATTTTTTGTTTTTTCATATTATGGGGGTACAAATACTGTTAGGGTTACATATATTGCCCCTGCCATTGCTCCCCATGCCCTCCCCCCGCTCAGCCTTACCAAAACATCAAGCATGTCCTATTCTCAGGTGGTGTGCATCGCACCTATTTTGTAAGTGTAAATTCTTCCCCTCCTCTCCCCTCCCATTTGCCCACCACTGGATAAAAGTTTGTTTGTTTGTTTTTTCCCTTTTTTTGACCTTTGGGTTACATTGTTTATCTTAGCCTTTCCCTTGGAAGGTTTAGATGTATTCCCTCTCCCCCCCACTATGCTCACCACAACCCTAATGTGTATCTCCCCCTCCCCCAAACCCTAGTGGGCATTATCCCCATTTGAGCATCATAGTTTTAATCAGTCAGGAAAATACCATTTTCAAAAGCACTCAGTGGGATCTGAGACTCCAGAGAGGCAAAGTCTATACAAGGCCATTTGATGTAGAATAAGGATAAACATCTGTCATTGTCTTTTCTAAAATCAATTGCTGGAATCATGTGCAATTACTAGCATCCCATAATTTAAGTGCCAACACTAATATCCAGTTGGAGCGTGTAGACAGGATAATTTGACCATTCTAATTTACATAGATCATTTGAACATCTCCACTGGAGTGCTTGCTTCAGTTGAACTTTCCTATCGAAAATTTAGATCATGTGGAATTATGTTTCTTGCCTCTAGCGAATGTCACTTTTAAAACATATTGTATTTCTTATACCTGTTGGAACAGGTTAGTTTGGGACATATTGCCTATACTATATTACATAAACACCATAGTCATATAAAATATGATTATTCTTTGTTTAAAACTGAAGAGTTAATAGATACTACAGATTGGGTGTAAGGAATAATTTCAGTTCGCTCTAATTATTTGTTTTATTGCCAAATATGTGTGTGTATGTGTAAATCATTTACATGCATAAACATGACATATTTTTCTGACAAAGCAGCAGAGCTACTTGATTTTAAATATTCTGGGAGGAAATTTGACAGGATAACCAATCTTAAACATTAAATCCATAATGCTTACTGATTAAACACATTTGATACATTACCAAATACTTCACTGTGAATAAGCAAACACATTTGGAATATAATAGATACTTTTAAGTCAGTTTAAATGAAATTACTAAATTATTAAATTTGGGAATTACCTGAGTGTAATCTTCTTTAAGTAGTGTTTTCTTTTTAAAAACCAACCTTCAAAATTTCTCATTCTACCCTTCCTTTTATTTTATCTACTTTTATGCTTGAAAATAAAGCATCTCCATTTTAAGAATTAATGTTTATAGTACAAAAAGTGCTCTTATCTCTGCAATGGTTGCACTCGTTTGCTATAGTGACTATAGGATTTTGGAAATATATGACTGCGTTGGTGAAAATTTAGAAAATAAATGAAAGTGATTTTAGTTGTGTTCAATATTTATGTTGCTGATGAATAAGTACTTATTTTGCCAAAGGTATTTTAGAAGACCAAAGATTGAATATAAACTAAATTTGTAAAATATAGGAAAAGGTCAAAAGGGAGAGATAATTAACCAAAGTCTTTAATATGCATACAACATAACAATAACAAGTGAGGTGAAATTTTAGTAACAAACCAAATCAGTGCCAAGACAATGATCATTGCAATGCTCAAGGGTGGGTTTGGTTTTTTGTTTTTTTTGTTTGGAGACAGAGTGTCACTCTGTCGCCCTGGCTAGAGTGCAGTGGCATCAGCCTAGCTCATAGCACCCTCAAACTCCCAGGCTTAAGCAATCCTACTGCCTCCACTGCCATGCCTGGCTAATTTTTCTACCACTAATTTTTCTATTTTTGGTAGAGACGGGGTCTCGCTCTTGCTCAAGCTGGTCTCAAACTTCTGACCTCAAGCAATCCTCCCGCCTTGGCCTCCCATAGTGCTAGGATTATGGGCGTGAGCCACAGTGCCTGACCTCAAGGATTGTGATTGAAGCTGTTGTGCTATCAATTTCCTGAATGTTGAGACACGTCCTAATTGGATTCGCCTCATCTTATCTATTACCAGAACAATAATGGAGTAAAGTGTGCCATCACCTCGATTTAAAGTAGTAAGGGAAAATGGAAATTATGGAACAACAGTCATAAAGAAATAGATAAAGTTAATGATTTTAGAATCATAAGCCTTGATCATGTATTATTGTATTTTTCATCTCTGGAACAGAACAATTTAAATTAATAGGAACAACTATTTAGGAATTTGTTTTACTTTTGTAGAGTTTCACAGGAGAGAAAGAGCTTGGTTATGGTTGTGGGTGTGTATCGTGTCTTGTAGCCAGTTAGCTGCTTTTTGTTTCAGTTTCAATGTTGGTGAACTGAAGGAATATGAACAGCTTCTACAGCTTTGAAGACTAGTAAAAAGATTATTTTGATGTTGTGCTATTTTGTTACTAATAGTGAAATAATTCTGTGTTCCTAGGAAACAGTACCTTTATTATGAGGACCCATTTCTGAGTTCTGATTACAGGAGGTCTATGATTAACAAGCCCAGTTTAAAACCAATTGATTACCATTGTTTTTAGAAATTAGACACTGGTTCTGTCTTTTCTTGTGATAATCTGGTGCTCTAATTTTTGGTAGAACTGTTACGTTGCAGTGTGTGATGCGAACATATCTAGTGTATTCGCTTGAAGTGCAGAAAATTTTGTTGGAAAAAAATGAATGATATCTTCTATTTCTATGATGATGTTCAACAAACCTCTGAGTTTGGGTGCACAAAGGGACTAGTGATTATCATCCACCAAGCACCGTCCTGATAAATACTGGATAAGACTTGATGCTTATGATACAGGAATAGGAATCAATTCAATTATTAATATTTGGTTTGCATAATAGAAAATAACTGATTGCTAGAATTTCTGCCTGGAAAACTATGATATAATTTTCATTAACTCTGTGATCATTGAGTTAGAGAATAAATGTATACTTAGACACTGTTTAGATAATTCTAAGTAGTTAAAAATAAGATGTTAACCTGAGTTCTGACATTGTTTTATACTTGTAACTATTTTCTTACAGTCTGGGTCTAAATTTGAATAAAAGCCTCGGAAGTTTGTTTTTTCCAAAAAAACAGTTTTTGTATTTTTGAAAGTATACCCTATGATATATTTGCATGTTTTTAGTTCTTTTTACTCATATCTGTACCTTATTACTGCCAAGGATGAACTTCAATGGGATCTTTAGTTGTGTATATTTGTTTTAATAAAAGTTAAATATGTATATATTTTCATATGTGTGTATGTATATATATAAAGATGAAGATGACTTCTTGTCATCATTTTCAAGGTGTTCAGTTTGTCTTGTCATTTCTTAAATTAAATAAAAGTTGATTGAAGATGGAGAGTAGTTGGATAATTACTTTGGATATGTACCTGTTTATGGACAATAGGCCTGTCTTTTTTTTTTTTTTAGAGACCAGGTTTCACTATCACTCATGCTGGAATACAGTGGTGCAATGATATGATCATAGTTCACTGTAACCTGGAACTCCGGGGTTCAAGTGATCCTCCTGTCTCAGCCTCCTGAGTAGCTGGGACTACTGGCATAAACTACCACATCCAACTAATTTTTTAAATTTTTTTGTAGAGATGGGGTCTCACTATGTTGCCCAGGCTGGTTTCAAACTCCTGGCCTCAAGCAGTCCTCCCACCTAGGCCTCCCAAAGTGCTGGGATTATAGGTGTGAGCCACTGCACCCAGCCAAAAATAGGCCTGTCTTTTTGTTTTAGCATTTTTTCTCAGTAAAATTTAAATTATTCAATTATTTACATGTGTTTATACATCATACTATATATATTCATGTATTCTTGTCCATCGTGGAAGGGAACTGAACTTAATTGAACATTGTGTACTCCATCTTGATATATGCAACCAACAAGCTGTATTCTATTTCAAATACAGATTTGTTCCACTATTTAGCAAATATTTTTGTGTAAAAAAATTTTTTTCCCCAGAAAACATTATTTCTTGGTCAGTATACATGCATTTGATGGAATCCTTTATTTCTTGCAAGAAATAGTTTGTCTTTGGAAAAGACAAACTGACCTGTGTGTGACCATGTCATAGAATCACTGAGGGGAACTTAGGGGCCTTGTTCAGGCCAGTCCCCTCATTTTACAAACCATGAAAATGAGATTCAGTAAACATAAAGTATCTTGTCAGTGATCTCCTAGAGTAAGTGGAAGACATGAAACTGAGCCATGAGCTCCTGAATTCACTAAGGATTTAGGAAATATTAGACGCCTTGATTTCCAGAAACTGTGCTGGGTAATATGAGTAAAGTGATGAATACAGCATTTGTTGTCCCAAAGGGCTGGCCACATAGCTGTGCAGGTGCTAACATCAAGAGAGACAACTAGATGAAAGCGTTACAGCAAGTGTTATAGTGGGTGGTTCTGAGGACAAACCGAGTGGCACAGAGAGAGTCGGAGAATCAAGGGTTTTTCAACGGCAGGCTCAGAGGGGTCTCGCCACCAAATTCTGAGCCTCATCTACTTGCTTGTTTATTAGATTGGGGTGGTCCAAGTGGTGGGGTCTCAGGTAACTGATACAATTACAGAAGCCAAGTAATAGGTTAGTATTAGGATGCTAAGGGTCTTCTGAGGGGTGGAGTCTAAGGTGGCTGATGTAATGGGTAAGCATGATTGCAGAAGCCGGGTAATAGATGGGGGTCTTCCTTATCATTCCCCCCCTTGATGTCCTTATATGTCTATTATAGGGCATCATTTCCCAGTGGGTGATAGCCTTATAAGGCCATTATATATGAGCTGTTGTTCTCTGGGTTACATAGTTGTCTCTATGAATTTTATAACTGTGCTCAGTATGCAGGGGCCTACAGTGACAAGGAGGAGAATGGTTATTAGTTGCCCGGCCAAAGGTAGTAGCCATGAAATACATTGTCCTAAATCAAAACCCCAGTTTTGTTCTAATTTGTGGTTGGTTTTTTTGGGGGGGGGGATTTTTTTCTCTCAGCTCCCTGACTTTTGTGGTTACTACTCCCGTCTGGTTTATATAGTAGCAGCACTCTTCCCGTAGGAATACACAGGTCCCCTCCCTTTTCAGCAGTGAGTAGGTCTAAGCCCCATCTGTTCTGTAAAGTTACTGCTGCTAGTGCTCCCGAGGAGGAAAGATATTCTGCAAAATGTCAGTTGACGCCAGTTCGTTTCTGTCACTGAGGTCCCGCCAGTCCCCACACCGGTGGCTTCAATGGGCCAGCACGGTCAGTTTCCAGTCAGGGAACTAAACTGTCACAGTGAGTGTTACAGTGAGGGGTTCCAAGGACAGACTGAGCGGCACACGGAGAATCAGAGAATCAAAGTTTATTTGCCCGCGGGCTCAGGGGGTTCTCGCCACCAAAGTCTGAGCCTCCTCTACCCAGTTTTTCCCACTTTTATAAGGTTGGGGTGGTCAGAGAGGTGGGGTTTCAGGTGCCTGATACGATTGGTAAGCATGATTACATAAGCCAGGTAATAGACGGGGGTCTTCCTTATCAAAAGTACACACCACCACCTATGAAGTAACCTTCTTTTTAAAAATCTCACACCTGAATCTCGTTGAACTAGAAATTTCCAAGTAATGCAGGGAACAAGAAAACATTAAACAACATCATAGCAGGCAATCAACAAAATCTGAACTCTACCAAAATCTACAGGACAAAAACCACTTTTTCTAACAAATATTTAAAATGAAAACAATGTAGGAGGAACAAAGATTAAGAGACATATCAACCACGTTGTAATGAATGGATTTGTTTGACACAAACTACACTTTTAAAAATTATATAATACAAAGAGAAAATGCAGACACTGCCAAATATTGACAATATTAAGGTATTATTATTAGTTTTTTAAGGTAGTAATATGGTGTGTTTTGGTTAATTTGAAGCCAAAAAACACTATCCTTTAGAGATACATAATGAAGTATTAACACACAAAATGATAATGGTGTCTTGGATTTGCTTCCAAATAATTAGGGTGGTAAGGCTGGTGGGTTTATAGAGGATACAGAATTTATCTTGAGTTGCTTATTTTGTAAAGGGGTAATGAGTAACTGGGAGTATATTATATCTATCTCTTAATGACTGGTAAATTGCTTCTGAAACCCTGATGCTACTTGAAAAGCCGTTAAATTTTAAAAAAAGGAAAAAAGAGTATTTTTAGTAATTTTAGTGGGAAAATGAATGCCTTCCATCCCAACCCAAGATACCAAGATTATTTAAGGATTCATGTTAATTAAGAGTATTAAATGAATCTAGATCCACATATAGTTATCCAATTATTTACCAATCTTGGAAGTGTTTCAGATTTATTCGTGTATTATTTATTATTGTGTTTTTGTGTATTTTGGCTGCACTTCTTTGTTTTTCATCTCATAGTGATGAAACTATCACAACTTGGTTGTCAGTTTCTGTTGAAAAGGGTTTTTTCTTAAGGGACCAGAATAATTTAAAAAATAAAACTTCAATTTTTTTTTCAATTTTTAAGAGTTCTTTAGCAAAGGAAGCTAAAGAACTTCCTTAGATTTATATGTATGTATATGTGTGTATATATATATTTATCAGTTCTCATAAGCCCTGTTAATAGGAACTCCTTTAAATTTATACTCCTGTTTACCCCTTCCAGAAGTAGGTGAAGATACACCAATCACTTTTATCAGAAAATACTTAACATTCACACCACAGACTCACCTCAAGTCCCTTATGGGCAAACCAGGGGCCTTTAAGGCGACTCTTCCCTGTAGGTCATAAGCTGTCTTCCCAGTGGCTGAGCTCTGCACAGAGCTGTTAGCCTGAGTACAAAAAGCCACCCACAAACATAGAACTGGCAGCAACTTCAATCAGAGGTCGAAAATAAATACAGTGATACATGTGAATAAAACCCCTGCGTGGAAAACAAAAACGAAGATGAACCTCTGAGGATTGATACTTGCTCATTCCAAGCAATCTTTGTAGGTCTTTTACTATTTTTCAGATACAACTGTTGCTGTGTGCTGCAATTTTCTCTCCCACATCTTCTAGGATTTTATACTTTCTAACCCAACAAATGACTTAAAAAGAATATCCAGCAGACACATGCAAACCCATCACTCTGCTTCACCTTTTTGCAACGTTCATAGACTTTCAAATACAGACAGTTGTACTGAATTTGTGACTGCATTGCTTTGCTTGGGCTGCTAAAACAAGTACACAGATTGGGTGACTTACAGAACAGAGATTTATTTTCTGTTCTGGAGGCTGGGAAGTCTGAGATCAAAGTGTCAGTGGAGTTGATTTCTCCTCTCTGCTAGGCTTGCAGATGATGTCTCTTTTATACTGAACAAGGGGGGAAAAAAGAAAAGTAAAGAAAAAAGAAAGTAACTTATCAGTTTAAACATCTGTGTCTAAAGCAATTTTAATTTTTAAAAATGTTAACATTTCTTCAGAGTCAGTTGACTTTTAGGCTGGCTTATTAGAAAATGTTCTAGCATGACATTTAAAGTCTCTCAATAGGTTGGGCACAGTGGCTCACTCCTGTAATTCTAGCACTCTGGGAGGCCGAGGCGGGCGGATTGCTTGAGATCAGGAGTTCGAAAACAGCCTGATCAAGAACAAGACCCCCGTCTCTACTATAAATAGAAGGAAACTAATTGGCCAACTAATATATATAGAAAAAATTAGCTGGGCATGGTGGCGCATGCCTATAGTCCCAGCTCCTCGGGAGGCTGAGGCAGAAGGATTGCTTGAGCCCAGGAGTTTGAGGTTGCTGTGAGCTATGCTGACGCCACGGCACTTGAGACTCTGTCTCAAAAAAATAAATAAAGTCTCTCAATTAAAACTTTTTCCCATTTCCATGCTTTTGACACTTTTTCCCGAATAACTGGGGTTCCATTGCAGCTAACAGATTGATTTGGAAAAAAACTGTCATCTATATGATATTAGGTCTTCTGATCTGTAATCATGGTGTTTATCCTTCTATTTGTTAATATGTTCTTTAATTTCTCCCTTTTTGAAAAATAGTTTTCTGTGTACAGGATAGAAGTTACTTATATATTTATTCTTAGATATTTGATGTTTCTGATACTATTATAATGTTCTTTTAAAATTTTATCTAATCTTTTGTTGTTAGAATATAGAAATATAATTGTTTTTATTGCTCTTATATCTTGAAAATTTTAAAGTCACTTTAGATTTTTTTATTATATATACATGTGATTACATTTTCTTAACTAATGGTTCTTATTTTTTTGTTTTCAATCCTTATGTTTTTGTTTAGCTTGTTTTCTTTGTTGCCCGATTACACTAGATTTGCCATGGCAATATTGAATAAAATGGACAGAGGGGGCATCTTTATCTCATTCTCAATCACAAAAATAACTGGCATGTCAATATTTCACCAGTATATGTAATGTTTGATATTGATATTCTGTGGGATATTTTTGTAAATATTCTATATCGGATTAAGGAAGATCCCCGTATTTCTTAGTTTGCTTTCTTTCTTAGCCATAAATGGGTTTTAAAGTGCCTGAATAGATTTTCTCCTTTATTCTGCTCATATGATGAATCATGCCAGCTGATTTTCATATGTTTGGCTACCTTTGCTCTTCTGGAATAAACTCAACTTGGTTTTATTGCATTATTGTCTTTTTATGTGCTGTGGATTTAGTTGATTATTTTTAGGATAGTAGCATCTATGGTCTTCAGAAAGATTGTCTTGTTAATTTTCTTTTGTGTGATGGTCTTTTTACTTTTGGTATTAAGATACTCTGACCTCATAAAATGAGTTCGCAGTGTTTTCTTTTTTTTATTCTCTAGAAGAGTTTATGTAAGATCTATGTCATTTTTTCTTTAACTATGTGGCAGAATTCACCAGTGAAGCCCTCTGGGCCTGTAGTTCTCTTGGTGGGAGGAGTTTTAATACGATTTAAATTTTTATAAAAGATAAAGAATTATTCAGATGTTTCTGTATCTTCTTGTGTCAGTTTTTATAACAGTGTTTTATTTGAATGTATCTATTTCATCTAAATTATCAAATGTATTACCAAGATACTGTTCATATATATCTTTTTATTATTTTTAAATGTCTGTGGTATGTATGATATCCATTTTTCATTCAGGATATTGTTAAATTGTGCGTTTTCCCTTTTGTATCTTGGTTATTCTTGTAGGGGGTTATCAAATTCCATAGTTTTCCTTTTCCCTAGGAACCAACTTTTGCTTTTGTTGATTTCCTGTTATGTGTTTGTTTTCTGTTTCATTCACCCCTGCTCCTCTTTACTGTTTTCTTACATTTCAGGTGTGTGTGGGGAGTAGAGTTTGCTTCTCTTTTTCTACCTTTTTTGAGGTGGATGCTTAACTTGGTAACTTTTAAAGCCTTTTTTATTTCCTAAGAATGCATTTAATGAATTTTAAATTCGTTAATGTTTCCCTCTAAGCATGGTTTTAGCTGAGTTCTACTAGTTTTGAGAGGTAGAATATTCATTACAGTTCAATTAAAATATTTTCTATTTACATAGTATTTTTCCTTTGATCCATCCCCCCTATCCCTGTGGAGGGCTCTCCTGCTGCTACCACTCTACAGTCAGGTCCTAGGCTACCTCAGGAGTGCTGTGCCCTGGCTACTTATTACCAGGTTGACAGAAACCCCAGCTCAGGGCAGGGGCTGGAGAACCCCTGCTCCCCTCCCAGGAAGGCGGGCATTGATTTTCAAAGCTGAAGGTTCCCACATGAGCCTGTGACTGTGAAAAGCGGCTTGCTGGGGACTTGTCTCCATGGGGTGCTGCCTTCAAAGGAGCAGCAGTGAGACTCCAGAGCCATGAGGAACCCTGTGAGCTGTTCTGAGCAGCACCGTGTTCCTCCAGGGGATCCCAGAGCAGCCTTCCAGCATCCTCCACAAACAGCATGCTTTTCCTTTCCTTAAAACTTTCCACTCACGAAAGGTGCCACCATTCTGCCTCTCCCTTTCCCAAGTCTCCTCTCTAATCCTGCTAATTTTGTAGCGAGGGTAACACTGATGCTTTAACCCCGAACGTAAGACGCCTCCTCAGATGTTTTTTAGAGACTTGAGGTAAACTTTGAGCTGGCAAGGAAGCTGTGAGAACCCTGTGGGAGGGGGAGGGAGGGATGGTGATGTCCCAGGAGCTGGGAAAGACACTCGTGCAAGAAGGAAGGGTTTCGAGAGAGTCCACAACCACCGAGTTGCTGTCTCCTCCCGCGTGGCCCTGAGGTGGAGCAGGGACCCCTCTGAGGAGCCTGCCGGCCCCCTGGAGCACGGAAATGAAGCGAAATCTTTAGTGCCTTCCGGCGGGGTGTTGCCTCCGCACTAGAGGGCTCGCTTGCTTGCCGGGTGTCAGGCCTACAGGCACAGCTATGTCGCTTATGGCCCGGGGTTTGTACTACTCGGAAAGTGAAGAGCTGACTGGAAACAGTTCCCAAAGCAGAGTGTCTGCGAGGAAGGGGGCTGGGCTGCTTTTATAGTCCGAGGGAAATGAGGTGTGATCCGATAGGTTCTTGTGATGGGCCGATGCCAGGAAGCTGTTCTGATTGGATCCTGCCATGGGGTGATGCCAGGGCTTGATCTGATTGGATCCTCGATCCCGCCAAGAGATGCCGGATACTTAATTGCCTCAGTTCCTCAGCCTGAGCGCACTTAGGTTCTGCCTGTGGATGCGCTCGGTTCACCTGGGCGTGCTCCCGTGCCACGCCACAACTCACAACTACCTCAGATAAAAGTGGAGCCAGATGGGTCTGGTGCCGTCACGGAAGTTCCGGGCACCTGGCGAGCCTTAAAATGAGAAGGGGAGTCAGGACAGACCTCTAGCCAAGCCAGGGGCAAGAGGTGTTTTGGTTCCTTATGGAAACTGAACAAATGTTTTTGAGTAGTTTTTCAGAAACACCCACCAGATGGAAAATGGAAATATGGAGAAACTTTGTTATAAATTCCCCCGAGGGGGCTGTCATATCGGGGAGTCAGGGTGTTAAACCTTAGCTGCCTGCACACCTTGCATGGCGCTCAGCACTAAAGCCTTTTCCTCCCGCTGCAGCTCTGGGCCTCAGTGTGTGGCTTCGCCCCAGCTTGGTTCAGTAACAGCGCTCCCCTGCTGTGTGGCTCTCCCTGTGTGTGGCTCCCTTGTTTTCTTCTCCCCTTTTATTCCTTTCTGCTGTGCTACTTCTCACACATCACTTCCTCCCAGCTCTGCCTCTCTCTGTCTTTTCGGAAACTTCCTTTCTGTCAGGTACTTTTGTCAGTCAGTCAGTCAGTCAGTCAGCAAGATGGGTTATTGAATCCCTCCTATCTAAAGGAACTGCTGAGAGACAAAAGAGTGACCATAAGAAAAATTATAACACCTTTTTACAGAGGCTCGTGCCTCCCTCTCTATGAATTGTGGAAGAATATGTACCCAAATGCATTCTGACCTGGTCCTCAGAGCCCTCCTGTGACTCGGTGGAGGTACTAGCTCCACCTCAGTTGGGGCGGGAAGAGTTGCTCACGGTTCCTCTAGGTTGCTCGCAAGGTCTCTGCACCTCTCCCCCAACCCTCCTTTCCTTGGGGTTCCTAAGGAAGGAACAGAAGTGCATGGGGTTGGGGTCCACTGAGGAGGCAGCAGCTAGGAAGAGCGTTACCTACTCATGAGCATGACTGCCATGGCTGTTCTTTAAAATCTTTAGTTTCGTTTTGAAAATCTTTGAAAACCCCTAAAACTGAGGATTTGCCTGGAGTGGTACTTTCCAAAACTCCCTGATCATAAAGCTCATTTGGGATGCCTGGTAAGTCCCAAGACTCTAGCTTACATCCCGACCTCCTGAATTGGAATCTGGAGTAGAAGCTTATGAGAAGGGAAGTTGGGGAAACTGGCCTAGAGACTTGTCAAGTGGCTAAATAGTGAATACATTCAATAAATAAAATCTGTGCTTTTCTAGACTGTCACAAAAGAAAATCTCAATTCTCATAGCTATTTTGCTAAGTACTCAGAGTTGAGAGCTAAATATGAAAACTTGGCCTATTCTATTAAGATTTTAATATGGACAAAGTGCTAGCAGAAATAACCCTACAAAAAGCCTTCTTCCTGAGTCATTAGCATCACTTCTCTGGATTCAATTCCACAGAAAAGAATAACAATGTTTTTTTCTAGTGTAACACCCATAATCCTGCATGTCAGCTGCAAAATAGGTTGTTAGTGGGCGTATCTAGAGCTGTGTAGCTGACAGCCCACCTTCAAAACTGTATTCAACTAATAGGAAAAGCAAGAGAAACAGCTTTTCTTAATGTGACTATTACAAGATTTGAATTAAAGTTTGGCAAATAAGTAATTTGATATGACTATGTTTTCAGTGACCTATATTTTTGTCTTCTTGAACAAGTTATAAAATGCTTGTTCAATTTCGTCTATATAGTCTCAGAGAAAAATTGAAATTGAGCTATATGACTCAACTTTGTTTTTGTTTTTAAGTACCTTTTTGAGCCTTCAGCCCTGTAGGGGAGAAAAAGTAATGTCATTTTCTCACTCAGCAAGACTTGTGGCTGCCATCCCCATAACAAAAGGCAGATGAACAAGAGAAAAGCTTAACAAATTTATTTAACCAAAGCTTTATGTGACACAGGAGCTCAGAAATGAAGATCCAAAAAGCCAGGGAAGATTGTGTTATTTTTATGCTAAGCTGATGGAAGAAGTAGATAGCTGTGGAGAAACATGATTGGACAAAAAGACAGTATGATCTAATGGTAATAAACTGGTGGGAACTCAGCAAGGCCTATTTGTTCAGATTCTCTTCTGTATCTCTGTATGACATTCCTTCCCCACCCCCGGATGCAGGACAGGACACTTGTCACATGAAGGTCTTCAGTGGAGTAGAGAGCTCAGAGAGTGACCTTCCTAGGTCTTTAGGATGATTGCTTCAGGGCAATGGAATTCTATGACTGATTCAGGGGAGGAAGGGGGTTGGGAGAAAAAAGAGATCAAAGAGAGCCTCTTGCTTCTGTGGCTTTCTCAGTCTCCATCAGCACAAAATACTCAGCATGCCAAGGCACCCTCCTTTGGGATAGTGTGTTCTGAGCTCCAACAGCCTAGAATTGCCTGGTGTCAAAAGCAGCTAATTGTGCATATGATTCTGTCTCCTTAGAACTGCAGATGGATTGCTTTAGAGTTCTTTACAATTTCTTAGCTGGTTCTGAAGGCTATATACTCTAACCTCTGGGGCATGACAAAGATGGTTCTTTGACCAAACTTTGGTTAGGCTCCTCTGAGCCTTCTTCTCCCTCAGGCGTCACTGTGGGCCCCTATGTTCCTCTTTGCTGAGTCCAGATTTTTTGTTTTTGTTTTTTGAGGCAGAGTCTCACTGTGTTGCCTGGGCTAGAGTGTCAGGGCATCAGCCTAGCTCACAGCAACCTTAAACTCCTGGCCTCAAGCAATCCTTCTGCCTCAGCCTTCAAGTAGCTGGGACATTCCTGGCTTATTTTTTCTATTTTTAGTAGAGGCAGGATCTCACTCTTGCTCAGGCACCTCTCAAACTCCTGACCTCAAGCAGTCCTCCCACCTCAGCCTCCCAGAGTGTTAGGATTACAGACATGAGCCACCACACCCAGCTGCTGAGTCCAGTTTTATCAAAAGTCCTGGTAGGTCAGCTTAAGGAATGATGGGGTTCAGGACACACTGTCCCAAAATAGGGCATCTTGGCATATTAAATATTTTAAGCTGGAGGAATTTGTGAAAAAGCAGGAACAAGAAGGATTTTCTGACCTTCCCCTGAAACAGATTATAATACCCTCATGTGAGAGGTGCCCTCCCTGTACCAGGCACCCTATATCAGGAGGAAAGGAACACCCTATCACCAAAGACAGAGGGATGCTGAAGGGAATCTTAATGAACAAGCCTCACTAAGTTTCCCCTGTTTACTATACTTAACTCAATCTCTTTGTCCTATCACATTTTCCATGACTCTCTGCTCTTCATCAAACCTAGCATGAAAAACACTAAGGTTTGGCCATTTCTTTGGACCTTCATTTACTTATGAAGGTTCCCATGTCATGTAAAAATTAAATAAATTTTTATGATTTTCTCTTGTTACTCTGTCTTTCGTCCCAGAATCCCCAACAAAGAACTTTGAAGGGTAGAAGAAAAGATATTTTTCCTTCCCTGCAAAAGAATCCCCAACTCTTGCTATCTAATCACCCTTTGAGAAGAACTCTCCTACCCTTGGTGTTTTCTCTGAGTAATTTTCCACCTACTGACCTCCCCTCATCCTGTTCCTTGGCAATAAATGTCCACTTGTCCCATTTTATTCCAAGAGCTCAGTTCTGTATTGAAGTCTCTTTTCCTGTATTGCAACAGTTTCTGAATAAAGTCTATCTTCACCACTTTGACAATTGACTGCCACACTAGAAAACAAAATATTTTCCCTGGGGCCACGGTGTTTTATTAAAACAAAACTATCCTTTCTAATTTGTTATTTTTTATTGTTTTCTGTGTGTGAGTTTATATGCAGTGCAATCCACGTTTTAAGAATTAAATTGTCAATATTAATTGTAACAATAAGAACATCAACAAGTAAGATTTCACCAACCAACTGCAAGGTTTTGCTTCATGAGGTCCCAGGCTCAAAACTAGGCTGAGTTAAATACAATTCACATTGTATTGTCAATGTGTTAACTAGTATCCAGCCTTGGTTCTCTTGGGCAGGCAGGAAGGGTGAATGTATGTGACCTTGACTGTCAAGCCTGGCTTGTTTGTGGTGGCTGTGCTGAAGGCTATATGTCGAGATATATTCTGAGGTTACATCCAAGCTCAGCAGGAAGCAGAGCCGGGATGCATTAGTGATGTTTGCTATGGATGTGGGATAAGGGTGTATTTGTAGCTTCTTCTCTGGGAAGAGTTTGGGGCTTGATTCACTCCCAGTGTCATTCTTAACAAGGATAATAGCTTGAAAACTGAGAAACCTGAGAAATGGAGGTGTTAGCTAGAGAAATGAAGAAATTACAGAACTAGTGGTTTTTTTCTCTCTCTCTCTTTATATCATGCAGCTGGTGTAATAAGGGATGCAAAAGATAAAGTGTCTTTGGCCTTAAAAGACAAAAGGAGACCAAGATAGCACCCTGAAACACATGCTCAGGCAAGCCTACTTAAGGCGTTAACTAAAAGGGCAAAAGTAATGCTGGAGTTTCCCAGCTTGGTCCAACTCTTTGGTGCCATTGGGAGATGTTGGGGCTCAGGAACTCAGAAGTGCTACAGACTTACTATGCCTCCTACCCTTGCTTCCCATGGCCTTTCTAACTAAGAAAACCATGTCTACATAAAAAACACAATAGTAGAATGTGTAATTCTATTATACATGTATAATAGTATTAAGAATGTATAATAGTATTAAGTGTAATTCACTCCTATTTGAGCTAGCGCCTGATAACTACCAATCTCTCTAATCAAACTCTGGATTAGAATACCCAGCTTTGGCCTGGAAGCTGAAGTAGCAGCTTTTTTTTTTTTTTTTTTTTTTTTTTTGAGACAGAGTCTCACTTTCTTGCCTGGGCTACAGTGATGTCAGCCTAGCTCACAGCAACCTCAAACTCCTGGGCTCAAGCGATCCTCCTGCCTCGGCCTCCCGGGTAGCTGGGACTACAGGCATGCGCCACCATGCCCAGCTAATTTTTTTCTATTTTTAGTTGTCCAGCTAATTTCTTTCTATTTATAGGAGAGGCAAGGTCTTGCTTTTGCTTGGGCTGATCTCGAACTCCTAAGCTCAAGCAATTCTCCTGCCTCAGCCTCCCAGAGTATTAGAATTATAGGCATGAGCCACTGCACCTAGCCAGAAGTAGCAGCTCTTATTCCTGTGGTCACCAGAAAAAGAAGGAAGACGAGGTGGGAATGAGAATGAACACAAAGCAGGTCTGTCCTCTCAGTTGAGGTATAGAAGAAGTGGAACTTAAGAGTTACAGACAGTCCTGCCCCCAAGAAGCCTAAGGCAGCCCTTGTCTCAGCTTACTGTACAGCAGGAAGTAGTGGGGAAAGACATGTATGAGCAGAAAAAACAGAAAACAGGAGGCTGAGTTAGAACGATCACTTGAGCCCATGAGTTGGAGGTTTCAGTGAGCTATGTTGATGCCATGGCACTCTAGCCCAGATGACAGAGCAAGACATTGTCTCAAAAAAACAAAAGCAAACAAACAAAAAAACCCAAAACAGAAAAGTTGGAATTTTTGTCTCTCAAACCTAATCGTCAAGAAACATCCAGGCTCAGGTTTTTGTTTTGTTTTTATTTTTCTTTTTTCTCTTTTTTTCTTAACTAGAACCTTCCCTTGGCTCAATTTTCTCAGGCAGATATCTGTGAATAGCCCCTTCTCATCTCCAGTTGTAAACAATTAGTTCTCAACTCTTCTTCCTTCTCTCTATTCCATACCTTGGGAGAATCTCCAAATTTTAAATAGTACCCTAATGCTACAGGTAAAATACAATGTATTGCTTAATAAACTAGCCCATTTTCAGGACTCAAACAAAATATCAGAATCCCATCAGCTGAAATACAATTTTAATTCAATTAAGAAGATAAGAGCTCTATCGTTATCAAAGAACATTCAGTTCTCTTTAGTTTAAAGGTGTTCTCTAGGTTTGGCACTAATTACTAATAAATAATTATGTTAATTATCCTTGAACTGAATAAAGTCAATTTTGCTTTTGATGGTATCTAAGTAGGACTGTTCATATTAACAATCAACCATCATTTGAGATTTTAAAAAACACAGAAAGTCATTTTTAAGAAAATTCATAAATATAAAATACATTTAAAAATGCATATTTTAAATATATTTCATATTCTACATGGAAGTATAAACATATTTAATTTGGCCTTGATTTACAGTCCATTTTAATGTTTAACATAATAAATTTTGATTCAAATTAAAAATGTATAATAATTTAATTATTAGGTAAATATATTATTGTGTTTCTGAAAGACCCAAAGGGAAATTTTGTCTTTTTTTATCTGTCAATATTGCTGTTGTTAACATTTATCCTTAGTTTGTGCAGTATGTTAATTTGCTGAATTAGTGTTAGTTTTAGGGAATTGTATCTTAAGTTATTTCATGATAGCCGGATATAAAAATTTATATTAAACTAGTATAAATTTACTTGTAAGAAACTGAGCTAGGCTTTCTGAAACATTGCATGTGACCCACCCCATGGGCTAAGAAGGAAACAGAATATTCTCTAAAAGGACCAGCCTTACCGGCCTTGAAAATGAGCCCATCCTGGAAGCAAGGAGGTTTGAATTGTTCATCTGGCCCCACGACTAGACAGTTATGTAACTGAATTAATCCACTTAAACTCTGTTGTACAAGATTTAAACTCCTGTCTAATTCTCTCATTCTCTGAATTTCTTTTTGAGATTTGGACTCATAGGTGAAATTCTACTCCCTCTGCTGGTGGATGAGAGCAAAACAGTAATAAGTAAGAGAGTGAATTTATTCCATGATACAAGTATTAATTTGTAGAACTATGTGATTTTGAAACTCACTTTATAAAGTGAGCTCAACTAAGCCAAATTATTGCCCATCATAAGGAAAGTCTTTAGAATGATGATTAAAGCACACAATCTGGAGCCAGAGGGCCTGAGTTCAATGACCCCCACCCTCCCGAGTGCTTCTGGGACCTGCTAAATTCCTTCACCCCTCCTATCTGTAGGTTTCTCAACCGGAGGGGAAATAGAAATACTAATAGTACTACTCCACTGATGTGATGTGCTCAGCACAGTGTCAATATATGGAAAGTGTTCCATAATTATTAGCCATTATTGCTGGTATTTCAGTGGGATGATATAATTTGAAGAGTTTCCTTAGAACTCAGCATCTGTTTTTGTACCTAGACTATATTCCATTTCATAATAATTATAACATAATGCTGCAATACTATATAACAAATTTACTCAGAAAGGAAACAAAATTCAAGAATTTCTTGCACATTTCTGAGCAAGTCTCACAACTTAGATTGGAAAGCTGTCACATAGATGCTTTGTTTGAGGTGGCTTATGTAGATTTATAGCATATTTGCACTGATACTATCTTTGATAGATTCCTTAGAATATGTAATTAAGATGAACTAAAATTTCTCAATTATTTTTCTTTATGGTAATAATTCAAGTTTTTAATAAGTAGCATATTACATTAGAAAAGAATATAATTTAAATTTTACTTACTCATTTTAGATTTCTTATAAGATTCTTCAGATGCATAGATTCTAAAAACTGTTGCATTTTTAAAGAACTTCAATTATTTAATTCACTATAACTGTAAAACTTTTCAGTTTACTTATGATAACAGTAGCGTTTTTAACTTTCTCATTATGGAATTTTATATTCAGCAGAAGAGACAATAATCTTATTTATTTCCAAATAGCTGAAGGAAACCAGAATATTTTATGCCAAAATAAGCCTCTTTGACATAAATATTTTTGAGCTAGAGACCATTGGAAAGCTGCACTTAGGTAAGGGGCTGTGTGAGCTGCCTTTTCTTACCTATGGCCATAAAGATTTCAGGGAAAAGACACAGGGGGCTTCTGCCTCCCCAGAAGACAGAGATGTAAATTCTCACTTGCTTATCATCTCAGAGACTGGCTCCAGCAGGGCCAGAGGAACCTGGAAGCAGACTTCATTACCTTCCCATGGTGGGCTCTTTGCCTCAGTCACTTATTTTGGGGTGTCACCCCTCTCATTTCTTGTTTTGTTGATTTCTCTCCCCACTCCCATCTGGGAGCCTGAAGCTGCTTGTTCCTTTGTCTTGTCACTTCTAAACTTACTGTTGTTCGTCCAATATGCTGTATAAGCTGGGACCTTAAACCACTATTTTGAGAGATACTTTCAAACTGACATCTCACCTGTGTGATAAGCCCAGCATGCATAAATTCAAATGGTTGTTTTTCTCCTGTTATTCTGTCTTTTGTTAACAGAAATCTGCCCCAGTTATGAACTTATAAGGATTGAGAAAAGAAATTATTTTTCCTCCCCTCTATATCCATGACCCAGCTTCGGTAATTATCACCATTTGACCACTGTATGTTTTTTAAAGCCCGTTATGAGATCTAAGGCCTTGATCAGATTCAGGTTTAATTTTCATTTTCTTTTTGGTACATATACTTCATATGGTGGTATCTCTTTCTAGGGTCTCCAGGTTCTGGTTGCATTTACTATCTACGTAGGTTTAGCACATGGTGAGTTGCTGCTCACTCTTAGCCTAACCTACAGTGTGTAGGAAATGTGTTCATTTCCAGTTCTCACATTATTACATTTAAGGTAGAAAGGGAGGATCATTCAAAAAGGTTCTCTAGAATTCTAGAATTTTTTTCTTATTACTCTTAATTCTTTTCTTTCTAAATTATAATTTAGTCAGTACAGACAAATATGTAACATTTTTTACCCCTACAATTTGAAATATCTCATTGTTTACTAATGTTGACTTTTGTCCAGAAAAATACCTGTATTTTGTCAAATATCCTGTCATTTTCTACATCAGGTCCTTATTTTTCCCTGTAAGTCTTCACAATCTTATATTATTACTTTAGTTCATGGCACGTATCAAAATTATTTATTTAACATATCTGTTTCTAGACCTGCTTCCTTGTGAGGCCAATCATGTTTGCTGCTAAACTTGGCTTTGAAAAGATGAAATGATAGGAACAGTAAATATTTCTGTTATCTCAATTGTATATTGATATGCTCTAGACATTTATTTATATAAGACACCATATAAAAGGAAACCTGAAAATACTTGGCCTGGAGGAAAATAACACATACCAGAGCTAATTACACATCTGGAAAGTATCAAGAGGAAGAAGAACAAAAAGGAAAAAGACAACACGTCAGGCCGTGAGAATAAGAGTACCTCGTGTTTGCTCAGTGGTGTGATTTAAGTTTGTAACAGGTTGATGAGAACCTTTTTAGTTATGATTCATGTTTCAGATGGAAAATAAAATTGCAAGGATATTATGGATGTGTATGATATAAGACAATTACAAAATCATTTTCAAGTTCATCACCTTTGTCTTATTTCTTTGAAAGATATGTCAATGTAGTGATACATTGCTATTCACTAGTTTTTATATTTGCTAACTTAGGTGGACACAGACACACAACAGTTTCCCTACAAAGCAGTATTGGAGACTGAGATTTGGGTGCAGAAAGTTTACTGGGGAGTGCTCTTGAGACCAACCCCTTTGGTGGGGTTCAGGTCACACCACCCCAAAATATGGCATCTCGGCACATTGAATCATCCAAACTGAAGGAAGGGAGAAATGGCAGGAAGGACTCTTTCACCTGCACCCTATCTCCCTTCTGAAGCAGGTAATAAGACCTTCGTGTGAGAGGTGCCCTCCCTAATTTGAAGGAGAATATTCGTATCTACAAAGAAAGAGGGACATTGAGAAGAATCTGAACACAGAGGCCTGCTCAGTTTTCCCCAACTTACTACTCTTACTCATATGCTTTAGTCCTATCACATTTTCTCACAACTTTGCACTCTTCATCAGACCCAGCAAAAAAAAATACTCAGGTTTAACCATTTCTTTGTTTTTTGTTTTTGGTTTTGGTTTATTGTTTTGTTTTGTTTTGTTTTTTGAGACAGAATCTCCCTCTGTTGCCCAGGCTAGAGTACCTTGGTGTCAGCCTAGCTCACATTAACCTCAAACTCCTGGACTCAAGCAATCCTCCTCCCTCAGCCTCCCAAGTAGCTGGGAGTACAGATACACGCCACAATGCCCAGCTGATTTTTCTATTTTTAGTAGAGATGGGGTCTCCCTCTTGCTCAGGCTGGTCTCGAACTCCTGACCTCAGTGATCCTCCCAGAGTGCTAGGATACAGGCGTGAGTCAGCACACCTGGCCTTGGGTTTTTATTTCTTTATGAAGGCTCCCATGTCACATAAAACTCATATTAATTAAATATTTATGCTTTTCTCTTATTAATCTGTCTTTTGTGACACGAGTCCCAACTGAGAACTTAGAAGGATAGACAGAAAGATATAATATTTTCCCTCTCTATACCTTCAAGAGGCTGAAGGAAGCAGGGTTGGACCCATCAACCTTCCCAGCAGCTGTGGGAATGAGTCCTTGGGGTGAGGAGTGAGTCTGGAATACTTTCTTCCACAGTTCTATTGTTACTTTTTAAAGAGAATAGCCTGAACTTCACTAGTTCTATTTGTTTTATTTATATATTTGTGACTGAAATTTCTTTAAAAAGCACACATGTCATGCTTAGGTCATGACTCTGAGACACAATATGATAAGGAATTGTAAATTGTATTTACCATGTTGTACTTTGGCCAAAAAAATGTGTTAATATGTCTGAGAAAATTAATTTAAGAATGAGAGTAGAAAGCAAAATTGATTTCTGGTTATGTTTCAATTAGCCAAAACTTAACAGGCAATACATGGATCTATTTTATGAATCAGAATCCCCTCTTCTCATGTGAACCAAAAGAAAAGAGTGAGAGCAGAAACAGAAGCAAGGTGTAATTTGGTCACCAGGCACTCTTGACACTATTTGGGAGGGAGGAGTTTGCCAGAGACAGATTGAGTCACTTTCACCCAAATTCGTGGAGTCCAAGGTAGTAGCAATGCTCTCTTACCTTGTAGATGTGGTCCCCAATATCAGCTGACTGTAAGTTATCTCCAAACTTGGTTTCTCCTAGTTTTTTCTTTCTTTCTTTTCTTTAATGGAAGAGACGACTGTTTGTTTTTCTTATTCTTTTTTTTGTAGCAGGGGTGGTTGAACTCCAAATCTATATGAAGTTTTCAAATATTTGTAGGATACTCCGGTAGTCACAATGTGAAGATGAATTACTTTTTTAAAAACCACCTTGTTTCGCTTAAATTCTATTTTAATGATGACTTTTGTTATCGTCATTTTTAGAGCTCTGAAAGTGCATTTAGAATCATCAATGTGTCTATTTTGAGCATTAAGTAACGTCATTTGCCATTTTATCTCTCTTCATACTGTTTGATGGGCTCTTTAGACTTGAAATTGGGACACAGAAAGTACACAGAAATAGAAATAATTTGGTTTTTAAATGTTATAATAATTAATACTTTTAACCTATTAGGTAGACAGTGAGGGACCTCAGGCCCTCTTCGGGACAAAGGCAGGCACCCTGAGCAATTGCCACAGGTAGGGGAGGAGGAAACACCCTACCCATCTGCCAATCAGAACTTAGCTGGCCAACTACAAAAGAATGCAAATGATTCCCTAGCCCTCAGGCCAAGCAGCACAGGTGCAATAGGGTCTGGAAGGTGACCCGGAACAACCTAAGGCTTATTATCATGTCATTAGTTTAAATCTACATGGCAGTTCACCCTCCCCTCCCAACCCCCATATGGGCTTTCAGAGAGGCTCATGGGAGATCCACATGTGCAGTAAGACTCAGGTCATATAACTCCCAACTATCCATTGAAATAGTTCCATGGTGATGTTTGAACCACAAGGCGGACCTAGCCAAGACAATATAAAACAGGACCCCAGACCATAATCAGAACCCCTTTGTTATGACAGGGGGCAAGGGTCCATTTGTTGTCCGTGGTGAACATGTTTTACTTTACTCAATAAACTTCACCTTGTGCTTGCCTTACTTTGGTGTGTTTGGTCATGCTTCCGACAAGAGCACACCAAGAACCGAGAATAGACAACTACCACCGGAAAAACCTACTAAAGTAAATGTAGAAAATTTGGCCCCTTTGAATTTACTTGATGAAGACTTATTAAAGACTTTCCCTATAGATAGATCCTAATGAAAAAGAATCCCAAAGCATTGAAATGGAATTAGATTTTAAATGCTGTATTAATATTTTCCATTTTTTTTTTATCAGAATGGACTGTACCCTGAACTAGTGCCCTCTGAACCAATTAACATGCTTCCATGGTTCACTTCCCAATGAAATAATGTTACCGAAAACCTGGCCACTTGTCCACAAGGCTGAATCAGAAGAACGAGGACAAGCGGTTTAGGGAGAAAAGAGACATTTATTTTGCCGGCAAAGGAGGAAAACTGGCAGACCTTCTTGTCTCAAAATCCAAATTTCCTTAAACATAGGCAGAAATACACAGCTTTTAAAGGGAGGGTTCTCAGCTTCAGGCAATTACTGTGGTTAACTATTCTAATCCTCCTATCTCTGCCAAAGACAAAGCCTGTGAATTCTGTTACCTGCCCATCTGGGGGGCTGGCACGACCTGGGAGTTTTAACAAAAGACTTAACCTGTCTCAGGGATGCAGCCAGGCTGCAGTTCCCAAAAAGAGTAGGGAAGTTTTAAGGAGACAGAAAATCACTTTGCCATTTTTTTTTCCAGGCCATTCCCTGTGTTACAGTAACTAACTTTTAGTTAGCTCTTTACCTTCCCCTAACTGCCTACAAATAAACTTCCCCTTTTATAAACTTCCCCTTTTATAAAGAAAATTTAAACATACAAAGGTAATTTCTATTTGCAAAGGTGTCTCTGAACCTAAAGGATAGTTACTCCTAGAGACAACTCTTACCACCTGAGAGACTTACCTGCATGTGAAAACAGCCCGTATTTACCAGGCATTTCCTTCTTCACCTGCCCATAATTCCAATCCCCCACCCAGAAGCCCAAACCCCTTTTGCTTGGTTTGGCCTGAAACAGAATATAAGCATCAGTCTTTTGGCCAGCTCCTTGAGTGTCATTTGTTTGTGAAACTCCTGCCTGCGTTTGTATGTACGTAACCGAAAACTTTGTTTTTCTTTTGCTAATCTGTCTTTTATGAGTTGGATTTTTGGGTCCAGTCAGTGAACCTAGGAGGGTAGAGGGAAAAAGTTGTTTTCTCTCCTTCAATGGAAATCTCTCTTATAATTTTAATTTTTCTAACTTTTCATTTATAATTTTAATTTTTCCATATTTAGCACCAGGAATTATATAGAGAACAGGCAAATATAACCAGCTGTTAACCATATAGAATTATTTTCAATGTCTATGTTGATAAGATTTGCCTTTTATATAAGAGCACCTTTTTATTTTATGTCAGGGAAAACTTTATTCAAATATTAACTAGCCGGGGACACTCTGCTGAACAGGCAGTGCTTCTGTGTTCGAATCATTAGAATCTCTTCTGACAGCCTCAGAGAAAAATGATGAGGCCACACATTTGTCGGGTGCTATCACTACTTTCTTACTGCTTATTGTAGTTCTGAGACTCCCTGAAACTTTTATTTTGCTTCAGGCTCTAGCTGATCACATTTTCTGTGAGATTTCTCATTGGGTTAGCTGGCCCTGAACATTTTTCCTTTCCATTCGCAGGGGACAGGGAATACTTTCCCTTCACCCTCTGCAGGTTTGCTAAAAAAAGCGACTCACAAAGGCAGGTTAATTGGAGAAAAGGCATACACATTTATTGACGTGTACACAGGTAAGAACCACAGAGTACCAGTGGGGCCCAGATGCTTGTATGGCCTTATTTCAGAGGGAGGGGGAGATGTGGAATGTAGGTAATTCTGTTGATGGAGCAATAAATGATTACCAGGGCAATGAATGGAAGGGGGACAGAGATTAACTTGTGAATGGTTTGCTTTGGAAATTGAATGAGCCTGAGAGACAGATATTTATCTTGTGAAAGAGTCTGTTCAGGTGTGATTACATTCTCAGTCTTCCCTCTGTAATAGATAATGAGAGGATGTGGAGGGGAAGGAATAACCATTGTTCCCCTTGGTGGATCTGTCCGGTTTTTATGTAGGTAGGGGAAAAGTCTCTTCCAGACTCTGTTGATCTCTAAGGGCCATTTTTTTTTAAATTTGTAATTTTTTTTCACAAGAAAATTCAGAAGAAGCCTAAGGGTCTTTAATTTAAAACATTCATTATACCAGAAATCCATATTTTGAGGTGATGTTCCCTGCACTCCTTCACACTGCACAAAGGAGAAACTGGCATGGTGTTTCATATATTATATTTGCAAACATTGAGAGAATGATTTTAGCCACATACAGAAGTCAGTCATATAAATCTCTAAATGGTCAAACTCCAGATGGTGATAAGGAAGAGCCCCATCTGGCTTCTGCAATCAGGCTTACCAATTGCATCAGCCACCTGAGACCCCCACCCCTCAGAAGACCCTCATCAACCTAATACCTATTACCTGGCTTCTGTAATTGTATCAGCCACCTGAGACTCCACCCCTCAGACCACCCCGACCTAATAAAAGTGGAAAAAACGAGGCTCAGAATTAGGTGGCAAGACCCCTCTGAGACCACTAGGGAATAAACCTTGATCCTCCGACTCTGTGCGCAAAGCTCGGTTTGTCCTCAGAACCACCCGATGTAACACTTGGTGTAACAATGAAACATAGTGACTTTCACCTTTTTTCAGAATGTGAAAGTTCTTGCTTGAGTGTTTACTGATTCATTTCCTGTAATAGGCAACCAGTTCAGTACTAATAGCTGTATCAGCGTCTGGCTAATACTCAAGTATGATTATCAAAGGCAGCATCTTCCTTTTAAATATTAGTCATTTCATTGGACTCTAAACTCCAAGTTCAGGGATTATGTTTTTCTCATTTGCTTTGAAGGGGTGCAGACTATGATACTCTAAAATATGCCATTTTGATGTAAAGATTATTTTGAGCTGAAAACAATTAAAAAGAAGCAGAAGATAGACTCTTTGACCTCCCCATTTCTACCAAGAAGGTCAGGATAATTCTTAATTATCAAATTTTAACGACACACAGAAAGTCAGTCATATAAATCTCCAAATGGTGTTACTCCACATGGAACATGGAATAGGGTCTGGAGACCCTAATGAGCACAGGGAATCTATATAACAAACCTTGCTAACTAGCCTTCCATTAGTTTCCCCATATGTCAGGATTTGGTCTGAAATGTCAGTTCTTGTGCACTCATGGCCAAAGAATGACCAGATGCACTAAAATTAGACAAGCTGGGAAATGAGGTTTATGGAGGAGAGAAAGATAGGATTATAGGGCAAGAGCAAAACATAGGTTTACAGAGCATGATACATACGCCACAGATGACGACCGGACCCACTGTTGCAGCAAAAGGAGAGATTGGTTATGATCTCAGTCTTGTTTTATAGTGCCTGGATTGGGATCTCCCTAGTGGCTCAGATGCCACCATGGAACCACTTTGAACAGTTAGGAGTTGCCTTACTACCCATGCAGGTTAGTCTAGGTCTATTTCTGGACTCTGTGGTACCTATGCTGCTTGTCCCATGGGCTGGAGAGTCCTCTGCATTCTTTTGCAACTGGCACACTGAGTTATGATTGGTTGATTCATAGGGTATTCCCTCCTCCCCCAGGTATAAAGAGGATTAAGGTGGGGCAGCTGCACCAAGGCAAAGCACCCACTTTCATCCCTATGAGACCTGGACTCCCTCAATGTCTGCCTAACATATACTCCCAGGTTACAACCCTCAAACTTGGCCCAAATAAACTCTCTACTTATGTACCCTTGCCTTAGTTTCTTTCTTTTAGGTCAACACAAACTCCTTTTTTTCTCATCCCCAAATCTATTACCTTCCCTTCCACAGGTAATGGTAACTACAGATTGGTAGGTATGCTTCCTATTGTTAGTTTTTCTATCTTTACCATGTTTGCATGTATCCATAAATAGTATATTTAACATAATTTTATAGAAACAAGATCATATATCTATTATCCAGTATCTGTGTTTTCTTTGAATATTATATTTTTGAGGTTATTTATTTTGACACCTATTACTCTCATTTTACTTAATTGTTGCAAATTAGCCCATCATATTATATAATAATTTATTTATTGTTCTGGAAAAGGATATTTAAAGTATTTATATTTTTCACCATTACAAAGATATAATGAACATTTTTCAGGAAACATAATTAAAATCAAAATATTGTCGAAACCCAGAAAACCTCTTCACAGAGGTAATAAAGAAAGAAAGCAGTTTTTTTAATTGAAGAAGCATCAAATCAGAATGTGATGCAAATCACATATAACACAAAAGAGAATGCACAAATTGAAAGAAATCTTACCCCTTTATATAACCAAGCAGGTACAACCCATTACATACATGTTCTTAATCCTCAAGTAAGGGGATAATGTGACAGCACCCTTTATTATAGTTCTTTCTAAGTTCTCCTTGTAATCGGCTTTATGCAATAGAAAAATAAACATTGATTTTTATGACAGGAGGTAGTTTTGCAACTGGGAACAAGGCATTCAAAGTTAGGCTGCTTCCTACCCTCCCACAGGAACTGGGAGACAGAGGCACTATTTCCTTTGATGTTTACATTTCAAAGAGATGACTTCCAGGTCTTTGAGAAAGATGGTCCTGGGTAGTAAAGCTGGCAACAGCCTTATTTGGCATCAAAACCGATTTACACACATTTCAAAGAGACAGAGAAAGAACTTACAAGTTTTCTAAAGTAAATGTTCTAAGAAAAGGGAGGGGGGGAAGTCTCTTCCCTTACGTTGAATGGGGAGAATTAAGCCTATTATTTTTAATTTTTAATTGTCCTTGCAATATCATTTTACATGTCTCATTGTGTATATGTGTAAGATATTGTTATAAAATGTATGCAAGGAATGAAATTGCTGTTTTGTAAAACTTGTGCTTTTTTCAGGTTCCTTTCATAGACATTATAAAAATACTTTCCAGAGTAGTTTTCCCAACTTGTATTCCCACAAGCAATATCTCAGTATGTCTGTTTTTAAAATCTTCACAATACTTGGTAATGTCAGACTTCCTAATTTTTACAAAAGGGATGACTGAAAATGGTGTATCACCTTTTAGTTTAAGTTTTGTTTTTATTTTTTTGATTATTAATGAAGTTGAGTATGTCTCTTCATTGGCCATTTGTGTTTTATTTTCTGTGACTTGTCTGCTTGGATGCTTTGAGAATTTTTCTGTTGGACTGTCTTTTTAGTGTGTGTGTGTGTGTGTGTTTTAGAACCAGGGTCTTGCTGCTGTCCAGGCTGGAGTGCAGTGGCATGATCACAGCTCACTGCAGCCTCCATCTCCTGGTCTCAAGCAGTCCTCCCTCCTCAGCCTCCCCAGTAGCTGGGTCTACAGTCTCATACCACCACACCCAGCTAATTTTGAAAAAATGGGGTGCAGTGATTTGGTCTCACTATGTTGCTGGTCTTGAAGTCTTGGCATCAAGTGATCTTCCTCCCTCAGCTTCCCAAAGTGCTGGGATTGCAGGTGTGAGCCACTGAGCCTAGTTGTCTTTTTAGTTTATTTTAAAACACAAATTCTTAACATTATCCTTCTATTAGTTACAGGCTTTGCAAATGTTCTGCTGGTCTGTGAGTTTTCTTTTTAAGTAAAGCTTAAATAATTGCCAATTAATTATTATGCTTAATACAAATGTCGTAAAAACTTGAGAAAGAGAAAATATATAACATTAAAAAATAAATCTTAGGCCTTCTCCAAGCTTACTCCTGTGGTCGTTAGGAGGCACTGGCACTCTAAATACTAAGAAATATTCTGGAAAAACAAGCATTAATCTGGTTAGTGTGACTAATGTTGATCTAATTTATACTTTTCTGTAATAAATTTGTCTTCTTATCCACTGTAAGGATAAGTTAAAAATTCCTTTTCTCCCCCCCCCCCCTTTTTTTTGGTTCCTTACCATTAAAGACTTTCTAGAAGAAAGAGTGACAGTCAGGGAATGGTGTCATAGAAAAGTAGTAATGGAACCATGTGAATTGTTGATCACACAATTGAGCAATCATATTGAATTGTTAATCTTTATCTTTTCTAATTGGCTGAGAACTTCTCTTTTAATTTCAATATTTGCCCCCCCGCCCCTCCCCCTTCCCCGCCCCACACACATTGGCTTAGCTGAGACCAAAGAAGCTCTTAAAATCGAAGGTGACAGTTTTTGTAAATGGTGAAACTACTGAGGATTAAATCCTTTGGGTTTTCAGTGCTCAAAGACTAAATTTATGAAGCAAACACCAAGATTTTAATAAGGATGAAAGCAAGATAATGCCTTTTGACTTAGCCTAGAAGATTCAACTGAAGCTAAGTTTATTGGACATAACATTTTGGGGAAACATTTGTTTTAATCCTGTGCCTTCTGATGTGTTGAGGGGAAGTAGCCCTTGGGAAACCCTAGCTGGAGCTGCCATAATCTTTGTGGAACAACCTGTGACACCAAAAACGAAAGGCCAATCTGAATTTGCTTTTCCCCTAATGACCTAATTGTGCCTGAGATGCTAAAAAAATGTAAAATCTTAATGACTTAAGACTATTTCCTGAGGGGCTAGCATATTAGCAGAAATGAATTTTTATAGGATTAAACGCTAGAATTCAAAGGATTAAATGGCTCCTTTTATAACTAAAAGTAGGCAGAGTCTTGAGAGAAAAGGAGGTAGTCACTGCCTTTATAGAAGGCACAGATTTGATTTTATTTATTTTAGCGTATTATGGGGGTACAAGTGTTAAGGCTACATATATTGCCCATGTCCCCCCTACCCCCTCGAGTAAGAGCTTCAAGCGAAAGGCACAGATTTTAAAGCTGGAATGTCTGTAAGCAGAGAGATGGTAGAAGTTTTGTGGAAGAGTGATACAAAGGTGTCTGGAGTTTATGGGAAATTCAGCAAGTCTGATTTTAAATTATGGGTTTTAGACATATAATCTTGTGCCAAGAGATTGGCTTTTGGGTCCTAACCTTTCTTGACCAGCATGGATATATCAAAAGAACATATGTAATAGATTAACAAAATGAATTAGAAAGCACACGAAAAAATAGAAAAGAATATACTGGCAAAGAGGGTTAAAAATATGTCATTGAAAATCAAACTTGGCGTTGAGCTTCCTGACAAACAGATCGAACACTCAGTAATCTATCAAAAAGCTAATCGTGTGTAATTTGGCAAATTGAAGAATGATTGGAGAGACACACATTTTTAATTGTATACCAACTGTACCTCCAAACCAAATTCTCATAGAACAAACAACTGCAACTGGAGTTACCTTCTGGAAGAATCTCTTTTGTTGCACAGTTAAGGGTAGAGAATATTTACTGTGCAATTTGTGTGTTATTTGCTTTCATGCAAATGGATACTTGGAATGTTTAAATATGCTTAAAAAGCTTTGTCCTCCAAAGCAGTCATTCCTGGTTGTACCATCAGTTTACTCAGTATTTCTTTATCAAAAGAATTCAGAGGAAATACCGGCTTTGTATTGAACCTAAATACTTTCAGTTACAAAGTAAGGATATTCAAAATTACTAAATTGTGAATGGCAGTTAGTGGTTTGACTATGGCTCATAATTAGGGATCAATTTGGATTTATCTTTCTAAAATACATCAGTTTTCCCTATGTTTTTTTCTGCAGATGTCAAGTTAGTTTACCCAATTTTATTTCTCATCAAGTTGACTTTTTTTTGTTTTGCTTACTAACCTGTTTCTGTGTTTCTTAAGTGTTGTTGGAGTAATTGCACTAGTCACATGACTATGTGGAATATGAATTTAAGGAGTTCATGGCAGGACCAACAATCACATGCTTTATTATAATGGCTTTAGATGTAACTAAATGTAATTGGAACTAAAGAAACACATTAGAAAAAAATCAGAGAAAGTTATGTGACAGTTATTGTACTAGACCCAACATATCTTTTCATCTTTGAAATGGCCTGGAACAGGTTGTCGGATTTGTTTGTTTATTTATTTGGTCAAGTAGTAAAAAAGACCAAAGAAAAAAAAAGAGAATTCTATCTCTAACTGGGGAAAAGACATAGTATCTGTTAACTATTTTCCTATCACTTTACTTATTAACTTTGACATTTTGTGATAATTCTGCCTATTGTACAGGCATTTTAGTATTCAAATCCTATAAAACAACTGTGATTATACATTTCTAGAGTTCCATTTTGTTTTTATTTCACAACTCCCTTAAAACTTAAAAGTCTTTGCTGCTTTCTTAGCTTGGCCTTTTGTTTATTCGGTACTTTCCCCCCTCCTATTGCTTAGAATAGCTGGCCTGAATTCAATTTAAAAGATCTCCAGGAATAATAGCTGGGCAGAGTGCTGTGCACATGCAGTTCATTAGGGTTTTTGTGTTTAATGCATTGGGCCCAGCCAATTGTGTTGACATTTCAGCTTTATTTCCTTTCTACAAAAAGGGCTCAATGTCGATATTTCTAAACTTTATTTCTATGACCAAGTTAAAGTATTGAAGGTTTAAAATAACACTGAAACTAGGTACAAACACTGGAAAAGTTTCTTACCAGAGAAAATGTGTCAAGTTGGTGTATGACATTAGGGGATATAACAGCTATAGGTAGAGAGGTTATCCGACTCATTAGTGTGATCTGTCAGTCTCCAGAAGTCGGCCCTGATGTTCTTTTCCTACACTGTGTCATTCCACTTCCCCAGAGGAAGCTTCTGAGGTGTTCAGATTGGTGACTCACTCTCCTCAGGGAACATGTGTCCTCGCTTTGCGACCAAGCAATGTCCTATGTACGCTACTCTACTTACTCAAGTCACACATATTCTCTAAGACCAAGTATCACTGCTACACTCCCCCTGAAGATGTTATTAGATAAACAAGTCTAGATGAATTCTCCTCTTTCGTTTTCCTGAATTACCAATTTATTTGCTATTAATTCAATACTGTCAATAATGTCTTAAATAGTTCCCTGTCCTAGACTTCAAATATCGGAGGACAGAGACTATTTGGCATCTAATAAACAATTGTTGAATGAATGAACGAGTTGTTGATCTATACGTTAGAAATTGATAATGTCTTTTACATTCGTTTATGCTTAGCATATAGCAATGGGGAAAGGTGTGAAGAGCTAACTAGCAGTCATTTCATTAGGAGTTGAACAATTATGTTAACACTAAAGACACTTAGTATTACTTTTCCAAGTGCAGCTTCCTAAGTAGCTAGAGTTTCTACAGGACTCTGAAAATAATGTGATGGTGTCTTTCCTCCCTCTGCTCTCAGCAGATCTGCCTTTTAGCTCTGACGGAAATACGCAGATCGAACTCTCTGCAGACACTGACTCAGCATTCCAGGGAAGTTATGAACACTTAGAACTAATAAATGTTAAAAGAAGAAGGGATTGTAGAATTTGTTATTCTAACTTCCTCATTTTAAAATAAGAAAACAAGAGACTAGGGAGGTGAAGCAATTTTTGTATAGCAACACAGATATAAATACTTTTCATGATAGCAACAAATAAAATAAAATGCCTAGGAATGTACTTAACTAAGGAGGTGAAAGACCTCTACAGGGAGAACTGCTAAACAGTGAGGAAGGAAATAGCAGAGGACATAAACATGGAAAACCATACCATGCTCATGGGTTGGCAGAATCAACATTGTTAAAATGTCTATACTACCCAAAGTAGTATAGACAGATTCAATGCAATCCCTATTAAAATGCCAACATCATTTTTTACACATCTAGAAAAAATAATTCTATACTTTGTATGGAACCAGAGAAGACCCCCACATAGCTAAAAAAAACCTTAAACAAAACAAACAAATTGGAAGGCATCAATTTATGAGACTTCAAGCTATACTGTAAGGCTATAGTAACTAAACCAGCATGTTACTGGAAAAAGAACGGTGACATAGACCAATGGAACATAACTGAGAACTCAGACATAAAACCATCTTCATATAGCCATCTCATCTAATCTTTGACAAAGCAGACAAAAAATTACACTGGGGAAAAGAATACTTATTCAATAAATGGTGCTGGGAAAATTGGATAGCCACATGTGGAATACTGAAACACCTTACACCTCTCACAAAAATCAACTCACAGTAGATAGCAGACTTAAACCTAAGGCATGAAACTATAAGAATTCTAGAAGAAAATGTTGGAAAAACTCTTATAGACATAGGCCTAGGGAAAGAATTTATGAAAAAGACCCCAAAGGCAATCACAGCAACAACAAAAATAAATAAATGGGACCTGATCAAATTAAAAAGCTTCTGCACAGCCAAAGAAACTATCAGGAGAGCAAATAGACAACCTACAGAATGGGAGAAAATATTCACATGCTACACATCTGATAAGGGCTGATAACTAGAATCTATATAGAACTAAGAAAAATCAACAAGAAAAAAATCAAACAATCCCATTAAAAAGTGGGCAAAAGATATGAACAGCAACTTTTTAAAAGAAGACACACTAATGGCCAACAAACATATGAAAAAATGCTCAACATCTCTAATCATCAGGGAAATGCAAATCAAAAGCACAGTGAGATATCACTTAACTCCAATGAGAATGGCTTTTACCAAAAAGTCCCAAAACAACAAATGTTGGAGTGGATGCAGAGAGAAAGGAACACTTATACACTGCTGGTGGGACTGCAAACTAATACAGCCTCTATGGAAAGGAATATGGAGGTACCTCAAAGAGCTAAAAGTAGAACCATTTGATCTAGCAATTCCATTACTGGACACCTACCCACAGGAAAAAAAGACATTCTATAAAAAAAGACACTTGTACTTGAATGTTCATAGCAGCACAATTCATAATTGCAAAGATATGAAAGCAACCCAAGTTCCCATCAACACATGAGCGGATTAATAAAATGTGGTATATGTATATCATGGACTACTACTCAGCCACAAAAAACAATGGTGATATAGCACCTCTTCTATTATCCTGGATGGAGCTGAAGCCCATTCTACGAAGTGCAGTATCACAAGAATGGAAAAATAAGCACCACATGTATTCACCATCATATTGGTACTAATTGATCAACACTTGTGTGCACATATAATAATAACATCCATCGGGTGTTGGGCAGGTTAGAGGTGGGAGGAGGAGCTGGGTATATTCACACCTAGTGGGTACAGTGCACACCGTCTGGGGGATGGAGACTCTTGAAGCTCTGACCCGGGCAGGGCAAAGACAATATATGTAGCATAAACATTTGTATCCCTGTAATATTCTGAAAAAATCCACAGATGTAAAAGGCAAACATGGGCTTTTTGATGCCGAATCCAGGGCATCTTTGTGGAATAGTTTCTGGACTAACTTGAGCAATTTTTATATAGCCTATTCTGACTCCCTCTGGCCAGTGTGCATGTTTATTCTTCATTAAGCACATTTTTTACAGAAGACATTTTTTAAATAACAAGAAAATAAAAAGACAATTGTTCCAAGCATTAGCCTTAGAACAAAGGAGAGACAGGACCCCGGCTGGACCAGGGCGGGAGGCTCTTCCTGTCCTGGGGCCTCCGTGCCACCCTTCCCAGGCACACCTGCAAAGTCAACATGACTCTTACCAGCCCTCTCATTCAGGATCCATATTTTCACTGGCTTGTTTTTTCCAAAGTCTCAGTGTGAGCAGCAAAAGTCTTCAATATTGTTGGCTTAATTAATTACCTGACTTAGGGAAAAATGTAATAATAATAAAAATAATGTCACTGCCCAGGTCATGTTGACTAGTACAAAGTTATTACTGATCAATCAAACATGCCGAATAAAAATATACTGCCCATATTGACCCCACACATGTTTGGATTGACATTTGTCTCTGGAAGAAAAAAATACAGAAACTAAGAGCAGGTAAAATCCCATAGAGAGGATAACACCTGCTTTTTCCACACAAAGGTTTCATAGAGTACCACACTGCTTTTTCGTTAATGCTGAACTGTTTTTAGACATCAGCGACGGGATAGAGCTTTTCTGTAAGGTTCATGAACTGCAGCACCCTTTTTCAGTTCACATGCTCCTTGTGATCCAAAGGAAACCAAGGTGGGGGAAGGGGGAAGTAAAGGATCATGAAGTGACAGTGGGAAGCTTGCAGCTGGCAGAGCACTTAGTGGGAAAACCAGGAGAAACAGCCTGGGTCATATCAGGAATCATTCTTTTGTGCTTATTTTAATGCCTTAATTTATCATCTTCAGGCTTTGGGAAAACTGGGTATTTTTGTTGTTGCTGTTGTTGTAAATTTCAGATAAATTTTTTCATTTCTTCTTATGTTTATTTCTTGATTTTATTTCCTAAAGAAAGACCCAAAGAGTCATTAGTCTTCAAAAAATATAGCTCACAGAATACAATAAAGATCAAGTCAATTTTTGCCTTCCCTTTGATTCTGGTGCACAAGGCTGATGTGACTTTTGCGGAGAGCCTTTTAGCCTTCAGAAAGAGCAGGATCACTCCTAGTTATTTCACACATCCCTTGGAGACAGAGAACCAGACTGTGCCAGGGCATGCAGGCCCTGCAGGTAGAGCGAGCCCGAGAGAAGCCTGGCAGGGTCTCCAGCTCCTATTCCAACATTTACCTACATGACCTTCCTCTGGCATGATCCCTGACATTATGTAATTTGAGGGACACATTTTCCCCACCAAATGCCTACTATTTCACTAAAGACTTATGCATTTGGATTTTTTTCCACTCTTTTCATGCTGCATGACTGTGTGATTTAGATCTTGCAAATAAATTAGGGGTCCTGGGTATGCTACCACCTCACTAATTTAGCTTAATTGAGACTCAGATTCCTTATTTGTAAATTTAGGATATTGAAGTAGAAAACTTCATAGTTTCCTTCAAGCTCTGACATTTAAAGATTTTTATCTTTCTGAAAAAAAAACATGTTCACTACACTGAAAGGCTTTTCTAGGGGGGAAATAATGCTTTACTGGCTTTCTGAATGGGTGGGGCAGCAGAGAGGAAATAAAACCCCTTATTTGTAGTGTTTGCCGATGGCTGTGGTATAAACACTCCCACCATGACTAATTTCAAGCTACCAGTGTGAAGTTACCAGATGAGGAATTGGGAAGAGATGTACACAATCCATTCTCCAAAGCCAGCACAGCCAGTTCCAACACATCAGTGGCCGAATCTCACCAATCATTTCAGTTTTTGTTTTCACTGTATCTAAGTAATTTTAGGTGTTTTTAATTTTGTATGTGTTTTTTAGGAGTATGCTGTTCAGATTCCTTCATTAGGCATGTGTTATCGATTAACATTCACCTCCTTAAAAGTTGAACTGAATTTGTACATCCGTCAGCAAATACCGAGCATCTAATATTCCCAGGTAGTGTTCAAGGCAATAGAATTGGGCAGTGAACAACAGAGACAAAAGTCCCTCCTTATTGGAACTTGAGGTTTATCTCTAAATCATTCTAAAGTTCTGTAGTGAAGCAGAATACCATTGTATTAGTCAGAAATCTTTTAGTTGCAAAACATAACCCAAAATAAAACTCATTTTTGGAGTAGAGAACCTATTGGTTCATATAATTGCCAAGTCCAGATGTATATACATGAGGTGAGGCTCCATGCAGTGGCTCAGATTAGCCACCAAGGCACAGTTTGCACCTGTCTCACTAACATGCCTTTCCTGCTTTACCCAGCATCCTTTGCCAGCCCATGGTGTCTCCACTTGGTAGCAAAATGGTATTAATAAATAAAGTTTCAGATCTCCAGCTTCACACTCAGGAGAAAGGGGATGGATCCTCCAAGCCAGAGAATAAAGATTTTCTTTTTTCAGAAGTTCTAGAACATACCACTGTGCCTAGTATTAGGCTATTTGCTCATTTCTAAGCAAATTGCTCTGCAAGGGGGTTGAGATCTGTTGATTGACTAGGGGCCATGATGTCATATCCTTGGAGTTGGAGGTAGATCTTCTGTCCACCCAAATCACCTGGATAAAGCAGGAGGCTGCTCTCCTAAAGGAAAAGCTATTTCGAGAAAAATAGCAACCATATGCTAGACAGTAAGAACAGCAAGTGTCAATTACTGACACCTTTAGCACACCTGAAATGTGAGTTATCATACTGCCAAAAAAAATGAATAGAATTTGTACCGTTTCTCTTTCCCTGGTCAGTTACAAGAATGACTTGGCTTCTGGGTTTACAAGGAATTTACAATCTAACAGGAGATCTTAGACCTCATCAAAATAGTCCATATGTACTTTAGCTGAAGGTTAGGACATTTGGAATCCATATAATTAGCACAGCTGCCCCAGTTTAGTCCGAAGGAAAAATGGAGAAAATATTGAACAAGGATCAAACGTTCTCCTTTTCACATTTTGTTAATTTTAACAATTCACAGAAATTTCTTGGTGGCGGTACCAAGATTTTTGCTGTGTATCAACAAGGTAAATTGAGAGTCAACTGTTCTGAAGGCAAGTTAGGATAAACCTGACAATAAATACCACATTGATGCTTGTGGTGGTTTCTGGAGAAATATGTGGATTGAAGGCTAAAACTTTTAATAGTTGAGGGAAAATAGTTGTCTTTAAGTAACTGCCATGGATTATGAGACATGTATTCGTTTTGTTTCTTTTTAGTTAATAATGACTATGTAATGTGTTTCTAAGTTTTACAGGGTTTTTTTTCCCTCCAAAATTATCTACACAGAACTGATTTCACATATGTATCTTTCACTGTCAAGTGAATATCTACAAAATACATTTAGACCAAGATTCAATAACACTTGAGAGGCATCATTAAAATTTATTAATTTCTCTGCTTTAGATGATCATGCAAATATGAGATTGACAAAGATAGTCCTTGGCTTTTAGATGTAGTTATCCTTAAATCACCAAGTACAAATCTTGTTTCAATGTGATTATTTGCTTCTTAATGTGATTAAGTTGCAATCTGGCTAGTGACGTCAACAGTCTCATCCGGCATCTAGATATGCCTTTATATTTTTAATCTAAATCCCACCAGAATCTAGCTGTAACTTAATCCTATTCCTCCTGGTTACATCCTGAAGGGAAATTAAGGACAGCAGTGAACCTGGGGATTTCAGCTGTGATTCCTGATGACATGCAGTCTTTCCTATAAGGAAACTTCCACCACTGTCCTTGTTGGGGTAGACGTAGGTTTCTCTGGGTCGCTTTGAGTCACAGCTGATTGGAACAGAGGCCTTTTGGTTATCTGTTGCTGCATAACAGATTACCCTAAAACTTAGTTGCTTAACACAATCATTTAGTGAAATCTCATAATTCTGAGAGTCAGAGATTTGGGCAGTGCTCACGTGGTGGTTCTGTTGCACGTGTCATTGACGAGGGACAGTTGGTGGTACTCAGGGGATGGCTCTTGTGATCTGGAGGGGCCTAGGTGGGTTCACTTACGTGGCTGGTACCTTGGTGTCAACACTGGGAGGCGAGACTCAGCCAGGCCCCCCTCCCCTCCCACGTGGTCTAACAGCCTTTTCACGTGATCTTTCTAACAAAGCAGTTAATGTGGCAGAGCATGGCTCCAAGAGAGACTGTTGTTCCACCAGACCAGACAGACGCTGCAAGACTTCTGCTGACCTAACCTTGGAAGTTCTTCTTTGAAGCTACTTCTACTGTACTCTGTGTATCAAGCAAATCACTAAGGCAAGGCCAGTTTTCGGGGGAGGGAAATTACACATCATCTTTCGATGTGAGTAGAAAAGAATTGGCAACCATCTGAATTCTGCCACAGGCAGCAGATCCATCGGTTTGCCAGGGATTGAAAGCCAGATTGAAAAGGTAACTCCTATTCCCTCTCTCAATAATCTGGAATTGAGAAAATGATAAAATGGGCCAGTTAGTTATGAAAAAGAAGGGCACAGGTGGCCATTTGAGGCCAGTGCAAGCCGCCGCGGTGAAGAGTCCAGCTGGGGGAGAAAGGAGAGAGTCGCGTCAGGTAGAGGAGCAGATACACCTTGCAAGGGATGACGTGGCTCCTGAGGGAGGGAAACAGAGAGGGCAGCTGCCTAATTCTTTATGGCCTTTTGAGCCCAATCTTTGTTTATATTTACGGTAAACCTCACTATCCTTGAAGTAACTTGGTGAGTCAGTGTGCCTCAAAACCAAAAATTTACTCAATTACCTATTCACCGTCTGTACAGCAAGTATTTGCCGAATGTTTTGACTTTTAAAACAAAATACTACACATTACTGCATCTTTTGCAATAATGAAAATTTGCTTTTACTTTTCAAAGTATTTCTCAGGTGGAATAGTAATTAGTGAACTCTAAAGTACTGCTGTAAACATGCTGAAAAATCACGGATTGAGTCTATCTCGTGCCAAAATAGATGGACAAAAGTTGAAAAGCTCAGCTAATTTTTAAGAATTTTTCTATCTCCATGTCAAACTACCTCTCTGAATGAACACATATCACTTGCTGATCACCTCCTGGCTTTATCCTTCCATCCTGTGTAGTAGGGTGAGCCTAAGAGTGGGTAACAGGACAACGAGGCAGGACAGCTGAAGCCTCCTTCACAGACAATTGAGCCAGGCCAGTTGCACCATGTTTCAGCTGTGTGATGGTTATACAAAGTGTTAGAGAAATTGATTCTTGAAGACATGAACTGTAAAAACATTAGCGCTCTTTGTGTCTCATAATCAAAAGTTCCACTTTGCTTTCCTTAAAAGTAACTGTCATTTAGATTTTTTAAAAGGCACTACAACTTTAGGAAATTATATTTTGGATGGGGAAAATTCAATATTTCCTAAAAAGGCACTGGATCTATTTTTTAAAAAGATTTTAGTCTCCAGCTGAAAATTCATATGCACATCAATGTGAAATCATCAAAAAAATTCACTTCCTCAATATAAAATTCTGTAGAACGATTCTGATTTTAAAGTCACCAGAGTAGTTAGACCCTGAGACTTTGAAATTGGATTTTTGCTGCTCACGAGAAGCACAGCAGTTTGTACCCCACTTATAGCCAGACTGTTGATGAGGGAAACATTTATGGGTCTCATTAAAGGGAAGATAAGCATACGCTGACTATTCTGGCCAGAACCAAAGTCAGTTTAGGTAGTAGACATAAAATAAACATAACAAGGTCCCAAACCTAACCTTTCTATTAAGAAGATACAGTTTGCCTTTTGTTTTTAATTAAAGAAATTTACAGGAAGGTCAGCCACCATTGTTGGAAGTAGTATGTCCCTTTTTCTGCCTCTGGAGATTTTAAAATAGTTCTTCAGAGAGTTGCTTAAGCAAATTTAACACTGAAAAACCCCACTTTTGTTAAAAGGAGAAATGAAGAAATAGATATGTGTTTATATATCATTGCTTCTTTTTTTTTTACATCAAAAAAAAAGATTTATTTTTCTCCAACTAAATGCTGGTATCCAATCTCAACCATTTAATATGCTTATAATTTTGAAAATTTATAATCAGAAAAGAAAGCATACAAAAAGTTAAAAAAAACCAAAAACATATTATCCTGTCACCCATTTACAGAGATTTTTATAGGATGAACAGAATGCATCCCAAGTAAATACCTGACTCACAGGCTAGGAGGCCAGAGAAAACCACAGTGGCTTGCTGTCATCCCCTACTTTGAAGGACTGCATGTTCAGGTAAATCACAATGTTCCCAGCGTCCTTTTGGGAAGGGAACTCACTGCTTTTATGAAGCCTGGCTTCTCTTTCTTGTTTACTAGATGCCATCCCAACTTAACATTGAAACAAATGCTTATTTTTTCCTACACAAGAGCAAACCTGATGGTGAAATTAAATAATACATTTTTTCATTTGCCATGAGCTTACTTTCTTTCTGGAGATTTTCTTTGATGCATGTATATATGTGAGAGTGTGGCCCGTGCAGAAAAAGAGAGTATCTTTTTTTGTGCTGGGAAGGTCCTTTCCTGTAAGCATTTATGTGTTTAAAGCAGAGGTTTGCAGACACCATGGAGGCCTGGCCATCAGAGGAGGTGGCCAGGCCCTGCAGTAGCAGCGAAGACTGGAGGCATTTGTGGAGAGCCTGAAGCCCCAAAACATTATTTAATGTACAATACATAAGCCACTGGGTAGCAAATAAAATGGGAAATGCCTATGGGTTATGCTGTTTCTGCATCTGCTTTATGGGCAAGGATACTGTCATTTTCCACCCCATGAGTTGACATTTAATTAAACTGAATGTTACCCTAGTATTTGCACCATACTAGGAGCACTGCAATTAGTTCTGAGGACAGGCTCTCAAAAATTGTCCTACAGCTATGCAGACGGTCCCCCCAAATGGTGAACTCTATAGTGGACTGAGTTGCTGGCGTTTTGGGGGATGTTGTGTCTTTGCATCCCACCACGTCTACAAAGCCCCATCTGTGGCTCCTGCTTCTGATGAGAAGGTAATTATTCTTGAGATTAAATTCAAGATAATGGCCCAGCATGGAGACTGCAAGCCAGCAATGGCCAAAGCAGGTGAGTCAGGACTTTTGCATTTCACGATCTCAACCATCTTATCCTTTAAATGTATTTTCAATTTATGATATTTCCAACTTACGATGGGCTTGTTGGGAATGCAGCCCCATCGTAAGTTGAGGAGCATCTGTATATAGTATTGACCACAAGATGATTCCCACAGAAAATAGTTCCAATAAATCAAATAAAAACATTTCTAAGTGGATTTCTGGTATGAGCATTGCTGTATAAATCATCGTTTCTTATCTTCTTTTCCTGGAAATCATAAAAGAAAAATCTCCATTTTGAGCAAAACTAGGAGATACATGTAATCCCTCTAGTACAAAATACATGCACAGGATACCAAAAACAGCTGAGATCTGGTAGAAGCCTGCAAGCAAAACCGAAGAGTAAAATCATGGAGAGTGACAGGTGAGCTAAGTTGTAGCAGGTCTCTGGAAATGTCAGTGAAAGTGTACTTCCTGAAAATAATGGGCTCAACTGAAATTCACAGCTAGATTCCTCATTAGTAAGAATGGGTGGAGAAACAGGGTTGCAGGCAGAAGCCTTATTGAACCAGGTTTGTTTCAAAAAGATGGAGGAAATGAGCTACCAAAAATAAAAAATAGAAAAAAGAAAGAAATGCAATAACTGGCCACACTTGCAGGAAGCTGTTTCTATGGCAGCAGAGGACAGAATCTTTTATGCTAAAAATCTAGAAAGTTCCTTTGACACCTCCCTTACTTGTAATTTATACAAAATCTAACTCATTCAATAATGAGGTAAAAATAAAACAACAACCACCAGGAACTGGGACATCATTGATATAAGATACTACACAAAGAAATTTGAAAGAGAGCAGCAAAACTTACCAAGAGAGAAATAACATCAGAAAAAAATGTTGCCACAGCACGGATTTAAAAAGTGACTATTTCTACATGATTTAAAAAGATCTTAATAAATAATAAATAACTTACATGCAGGAGGACCACAAATCATAAATTTGAGAACTTAAGGAAATGATAAGTAACAGTACATAAAACATGAACTTTTAGAACTCAGAAGTATTATTTTTTAAAGAAAAGAAAGTGAAATTAAAGGAGCACTGGGAAGAATAGAGACTGAAGATAGTGCACACATGGGTCTAGAAGCCAGAGGAGAAAAGAGAATTCAATGGCATAGGGACAAGGAATGAATTAAAAAGATCAGGGAGAAAAGGTAGATACAGAAACCAGACATAAGAGTTCTGATAAATAACAGAAATCCTAAAGGAAAAGCCAAAATAATAGAAGAAAATGATTATTTAAATTTTAATTCAAGATAGCATTCCTGAAATTAAAAATAAACACATTGAAAGGCATACTAGGTGCTAGGGAAAACTGAACTAGAATAGTCAATACCAAAATGTATATTAGTAAAATTATTATGTTTTGAAGATAAAGAATTTGGGGGTCAGCAAGGCCAAAAAAAAAAAAAAAAAAAGAAAAGGAAAGAAAAAGAAAAAATTACTTGCAAGTTAGGTAAAAGATTACTTTCTAGTTTCCTCCTCCTGGCAAAATTTAACTAAAAGACATCAAAGCAACACCTGCAAGATATCGAAATGAAGGAAGTTTAAGGCAAACTGTCTTTTAGTGTAAAAATGTTAGTAAAGCATCCTTAAACATGCAGTAATGTAGGAAATATTGTTCTCATGGGCTCTTCTTTAGGAAATTTTTGGAGAATGAATTTCAGTCAACCAAGAGATGACAAAAGAAAACTATGACAAAAGGATTTGTGATAATCATTAAGTATATTTATTGGTAGAAATAAGACAAACAAATGTGGCTCATAAAGCAAAATCCCACGCTCTGTGTAAAAGACACATCTAAAATACAGTAATTCACAAATGCCAAAAATGAAAGAATGCCTAAGGGTATACAAGACTGAGAAAGGAAAGCACAGAACACAATTTTAATGTCAGGCTGTGTAGAAGTTGTGCCAAAAGCCATTTCATATTTTATTGGATCTAAAATGCCATTGATTTTATGATTTACCATTACTTTGTTTCATTAGAAAAATATATGTGGCCAATTGAATTGTGATAAAGTACTTTCTTATCACCCGAGATTTTTACTTTATGCTCATTAAAATAAGTAGACTCGTTATAAGACGAAGACTTTTAAGAATCATATATCACTATTATACATTCATAAAGAGGAATATGTCAGTGAAACATTGGTTTATTACTTCTAGAAATTCTTGATGTTCAGAGACAGCTCATTTGAATCTATTGTCAACTCAGATTCCTTAATGCCCATCTTTTCCTGCAGGCTACCAGCTTCTGTGCCATCAAGAGCACCGGCAATGCGGCGTTTCCTGAGAGCTCTCCATTGTTGATCCTGGTACAAATCAGGAAACAGTTGGCGCATGCAAATCAGGTAATTTTAGGAAAGTCTAATAAAGGAACTATTCACGCAGGTACTGATAGTTCAGTATCTCGGGTGGTGGGGATCCCAGACCACTCCTGTGCCCGAAGGGGCTGGAAGAGAGCCAGAACCTCTCGCTGTCCTCTCATGTGCTGCCATCTGCAAAGAGCCTCACTGCCAGGGGCCGTGGGACACAGCCAGCCCGGCCACAGCCTCTCCTCTGTCTCCTGCTGGGTGCCCTCCTGGCTGAACAAAACTAAAAGCCGGAAAGTAAAGGAGCCCATTAATCGGGACAGTCCAACTGGAGACCGTTATCCTAAGTGAAGTGTCTGGGGAACGGAAAACCAAACACCACATGTTCTCACTAATAAGTGAGAGCTAGTAGATGGGTACACTCAGGCACCAAGCGATATAAAGGACGTGAGAAACCAAGAAGAGGGGAGGGAGGGGAGTGTGGGATAAAAACTTAACCTGTTGGATACAACGAACACTGTTCTGGTGGTGAGCACACTGAAAGCCCTGACTCAAGCATTACAGAAGATATCTATGCAACAAAAACACTGGTACTGATTTTAATTAATATTTTGAAATAAAAATCGATAAAAAAAATGAAACCTTTTTGTATAGGAAAAAAATGTCAAGACAGTCCTTCCAGGATCCTCTGGGTCTAAGACATGGCTGGGATGTCAAAACTGAGCACCTAGTAAACCGGAGTTTTTGGCCTTCTCTGCACATTTTATAGCCTTCTCTTGTCACAGCAGCCCACTGTGCTGCAATGTACTTGCCTACTTGTGTGTGTCTTCCTTAAGGCTGTGGACAGGCACTTTTCCAACCTAATTCTGCATCCCCAGGGCACAGCAGTGGGTGCATAAAGCTTTGGGCATCATGGGTTGGCATTCTAAGTGGCTGGATTCCCTGCTGGCTTTTTTGATCAGTAAGTCTGGGGTGAAACCCAAATACTTGGATGCTATTACAGTCACTTCATGGGTTGAGAACCACTGAAATAAATATTTGTAGGTAAACAGTGGATGGCAGAATGTGCACCCCAAAATATGCCACTTTAGTATAAGGATTATTTTGAGTTAAAGGCACTTGAAAAACAGCAGATGCAAGAAGGATATTCTATTCTCCCCTTTTTCCCTGAAAACAGGAGATAAAAACTCCCATGTGAATGATGCCCTCCCTGTCCCAAGAAAACAGAACCATTCTGTGTCGGGTGGTCATAAGCAAGAGAATTCTGTACAAAGTGACCTTGTTAAAATAATTCTTATCTTCCCTTAGCCTGCCCACATAATTTCGTTACTTTTCCACAGTTGTCTCTCTTTGCTCAACCTATTATTTTTATATTTAGGTTTTGCCACTTCTTTGAGTCTTCATTTGCTTGTAAAGAAACTAGTGTCATGCCAAACGTCTATTCAATTTGCCGGCTTTTCTCCTGGGAATCTGCCTCTGTCAACTTAACTCTTAGGCCCAACCAGAACCCTAAAAGGCTGGAGGCAAAGTGTTGCCTCCTCTACACAGGTGATTGTAATATGATTATTATTATTTCTATTTATTTATTTTTTAGATGGAGTCTCACTCTGTCACCCTGGCTAGAGTGCAGTGGCATCATCGTAGCTCACTCCAACCTCAAACTCCTAGGCTCAAGCGATCCTCCTGCCTCAGCCTTCCGGGTAGCTGGAACCACAGGCATGCACCACCATGCCTGGCTAATTTTTCTATTTTTTGTGGATATGGGGTCTCACTCTGGCTAGGGCTGGTCTTGAATTCCTGGCCTCAAGCAATTCTTCCTTGGCCTCCCAGAGTCTTAGAATGACAGGCGTGAGCCACACACAATGTTATTATTATTAGGCTACATAGGATCTCAAAGCACTAAATACCAAATCAAGAACTATAATATTAATCCAAGGATCTAACAGAGCTATTAAGGAAAAGGAAAAGCCATTCCCTTGTTCCTGATCTTTTGGTTTACATGAGAAAGAATTTCCCCTAAGGAATGCTGTTTTCTCAGTGGTGCTGATCTTATTCTCCCCAGGATAGGAGGAGTAACTTATCTGGTGTGTGATTTGGGGGAGTGTCAACAGAAAAACCAAATTCTGCCAAAATATTTAAAGAGGTTCATTCTGAGCCAATGTGAGGGACCATGGTCTGAGAAGCACAGTCTCAAGAGGTCCTGAGAGAATGTGCCCAAGGCAGCTGGGTCACAGTTTGATTTTATACATTCACGGAGACAGGAATTACAGATAAAACCATAAATCAATATATGGAAGGCATACATTGGTCTGTACTAAAAAGGCAGGGCATTTCAAAGCTGGGGCTTACAAGTCTTAAGTGGATTTGGGGAATCTTTAGTTGGCAATTGGTGGAAAGAGTTAAGCTTTGTTTAAAGGTTTGGTGTCAGTAGAAAGGAATGCTTGAATTAAGATACGAGGTCTTCTATCTGTCATGAGATGCTATACCGGAATCAGGTTGAAAAGTGAGCCACATTATGCCAGGTCAATAAAACCGGTTTAATGAGACTTTGTGGTTTGTGATGTGTGACTCCCGAGGCCTCTTAGAAAGGAATTTGGGCAAGAGAAAAAAAAGGCTAAGTCCTTAGGAGGAAACCCCCTTCCTTTGCACAGAGACCACCCTGTTTTCCTGCTCTGTCTGCCGGGTTTCCCCCGAGGGTGGTAGGTCTGTGGCTGTCCGGTGTTGCCTGCGAATGGAGGGGCAGCCTGCCTAACCCTGGGCTTCAGGAATAGGGAGCTATTGTGCTCCAGAACCAAGACACAGTCTCAACAGCCCTCTCAGTGATAAAAGCTGACCTTACCTCCACCTGCCGTTCCCTTGGTCCATCTCGGTTGGTTTCGAATGCAGCGTCAGTGCAGCGTGTCTTCTCCCTCTGCCCACTCCCCTCTGCGTCTCCTTCCCCAGGCAGAGGACTCAGTGAACCACAGGCCCAGTCACAGGCACAAGATCACTGGGCCATATGCTATACAAGGCTCCACTCTAATTTTATTTTTCATTCATTGACCTCTCAAATCCCAACCTCTCCTTCTTCAAAGTGGGAATTTTAAGTTCAGAGCACACTGGATTGACTCTACCGCCCTTTACAAAGGAATGTACATATCTCCAGATAATTAACAGTTGCTGAGAGCCATAGCAAATAGCAGATTGGTCACTTTTTAAACATTTTTAAATTTAATCACTTTTATTTTGGTTCATTCCTGACCACTGAGAAACATTCTATACACCTGCTATAAAGTGGTGCATTTAAAAAGAACCTGTTCTTGTTGGTTTAGGACTAACCCCGGGTGCTGGTGCAGTCAAGTGCTTTAAAAACTGAAGAGGCTCCAGTCCAGAACCCTCCAACACCTTTTATCAGTCCCTGGCAAGCACAAAAGTCATATTTCAGTTCTACTAGATGTACTAACCCATAAATCTATTTTCAGAACTTCCTATTGCGCCAATCCAAAGGCGGCATGTCACCTCAAAAGCAAAGCACCACAAATTAAAGCAATAATAATAAGCAACATTTAAATACACTGATTAATATAAATGCGTTCACTGTATTTTTTCCAACTTTTTTTTTTTTTTTTTTTTGATTAAGCATAGATTTATTTAGAGTCTGCTGGGCACCAGGCCTGTGGGTGAGGGGACTTGGGGTGAGGCATTGCCTGACCCTTGGGGAAATTTTGCTTTGGAAACAATTGGACAAGTAGCAATTTATATAGGGTGTTTACAGGGAAGCCGAAGCAGAACCAACTACAGCAGGGTGAATGTGCAGAAATGGGCACTAGGCCCTATGTCACACAAGGAGGGGAAGGCTTTCCTCAGGAGGTGGGGTCTGTGAAGCTGACCACAGAGGGAGGTGTGCAGGTGAGCAGAGTCACAAAACAGCAGGGGTGCTCAGCAGTCCTCTAGACCTGCTGCTTGAGTGCCTCCAGAGATTCAAATTCCAATCTGGCTAGTTTCACCTGGATATGCTGCGGTTTATCAGGTATAGCAAATGCCAGTATAAACTTTAAAGCCAGAAGCGCATGCTCCACTGCTACTACAATCAAAATGAGGTCTGTTTTTGACTCTGGAAAGACTGCATTCACTTGAGGTGACATTCCAATGAGAGCACAGTTAGTGACCACAGATATAACACTCATTGTTTCAAAAGCCAACTGCCATACACCAATACTGGCTGTATTTTTTCCAACTTTTACTTCACTTAAATGTGCGTGTTTGAAAGTGCCGAGGGATTATGATTGCCCAAATACCCTGGTGTTATTAAAATATTTCATGTCAGAGAAGATTAAATTCCTGAAATTTCTATATAAAAGTGATTATGTAACTGTTCGAACAGGTTACTTTTAATAAACTTCTATTTCTGTTTTCACAATGTTTAATATTTTACATAATGTTTGTAATGTTCTCTTTATTTTCGGGATTCTTAGCTTGGTAACGAGCTAGGTAATGAAGCTGCTATGTGGGTGATGCCCACTAGAGGAAGTAGAATGGAAGAAATCTACAGTGTATTAATAATAAATATTTCTGTTTGTTTCTTTTGTGGCTCAGCCATTTTATCTTTCTAATAGGTAGGGAGAACAACACATGCAAAGGTAGAGAGACATGAAAAAATATGTGTCTCCCATGAAAATGTGTTGGAAAGAGCAAGTGGTTGGTCCAAGTGGTGATAATAGCATGCCTGCCTGTGCTTGGGGGCAAATGTATAGAAGTAGACAGAGGCCTGGGTTGGAAAGATACTGAGGCCATGCTAAGGAGTTTGGATGTCATCCTAAAGGCAATCCAAGGAAGAATTTAAGCAGAAGAGTGACACAGTTAGCGTTGAGTTTGAGAGATACAATACTGTGCTATGTAAATAGGAAAAAAATGAAAGAAAAATGAGCTTATTAAATTGGCAATTTATAACTAAATATTCTAAAGCTATGTTTTCAAAAACTAGTATATAATGAAAACAGTTTTCTCAAAATGGGAACCATAAAATGTTTTCTTCCTTACCTTAAATCTGTTGGGCACATAAAATAAGATAGTCGAATCATATGATTTTCCACCAGAGTTTTGAAAAATGGATGACAAAAAGATACAAGGGAAAATGCAATGGAAGAGCAAAAATTGTCTTTGCAATTAGATTTTGTTTATAATAACTTGGTTCCTGTTATTGGTGAAGGCAATCTCTCTGGGATAACCACTCAATTTAAGTAAGTGAAAGCAGAGTCTTGAGAGATACAGATCAAATCAGCTACAGAAAACAGGTCTTAAGGAGATTGTATTTCTTAGCAGTGTGAGCTGTTTATACATGTGCAGTGTTGAATCATTACATAATCGTCACAAGGACAAACTTTTCATACAGGTAATATCTTAGCAGGCTTGTGAGACATCTGACTTAGGGAAATAAAAACTGGAAAAAATAATACTAGAATAAAATGAAAGATACAGAACACCTGTGGAAGGAATGTCTCTCCATAAAAGAAACACATCTCATTCATTCAACTGTTTATTGATCATCTAATATATGCCAGCATTCTCCTGTGTGCTGGGAGCACAAAGATGAAGGTGATACTGCCTGGTCCTCAACAAGTTCGGTGTGTTGGGGGACATAGAAAGAAACAGGTGCGATGTGTCCCAGAGAGAATGCCCAAAGGAGGGAGCATCTGCCCTTCCTGGGATGGGAAAGGGATTCATCGAGAAGGAGAACCAGGAAGGAGCCACGAAGAACAAGTATCAGGTTATGAATTAGATAAGAAAAGGAAAGACAGTTCAGGCGGAGGGAGCAACGTATGCAGAGACATGGAGGAGTGAGAGAACTTGGCATTCAAAAAAGGATCAAAGTGCCAAGGCTGGAGCACAGGACACAGCCAAAGTTAGACTGGTCAGGGAGATTGTAGACAGGTTTGTAGGGAGTCCTGCTTACCACGCAAGGACGTTCGGGCTTGGTCACTTAGGCCCAGGCCTCTCAAATTGGACCACGTCTTTCCCCATCCTTAGATGGTACCAGAAATCACAGATAAATGTGACACCTATTCCTATAATTCCTATAATTTTACTTACTGCTAAAACATTATTTTAAAGAATTATTTTTTTCCCCTTAGGAACAAAAAGATGGAAGAGATTGCAAGATACTCATAAATCTTTAAAGTAAATTATGTCGCCTAAGACATTTTATCTTTGAAGTGTTAGGCTGCCCTTGGCTATAACCCCAACCCTCTCAGAATCATGTGCTTACTCTCCTCTATTACTGGAAGATCTTTCAAAAAGATTGTGAAACAATGCTGTTATGAGATTCAATTGAAAAGTTTTCAAACAGAGAGCTCCTACAATCGGTTTGGTGGCAAATGCTAAAATGGAAGTATAAATGAAGTGCACAAAGAGGGTATGTGCAGGTTTAGATGGTCAGGCCCCTGTGTGAGCCCTGGTGGGATGCTTATTTACAACAAATTTTCACCGTGGTCACAAGCTCAGCAACCTACCCAGGTCAGGAGGGACCTCACCAACCCAGGCCCCTGCCTACTATCACTCCCCAAGCCCAAATCCAAAGAATCTGGCAGTATCTTTTTTAGAGCTTTAAAACACAGGCACTCTAAGTATGTTCTCATATTTTTCATGTTAGCGTTTTCCACTTGATACAGCACCAAATTATGCCCCATATTTGGTTTTGCACATATCAGAGAACAATTTCAGGCTCATCATCTTCTGTTGACCAAGCACTTGAATGAATTCATGCTGCTATATAGCTTTGCTGAACACAGACATCTAGAGATCTAATGCCTCTAAGACAATCTCTAAGACATCTAGAGATCTAATGCCTCCAGATGATCCATGTCCCCATTTACCTTTCTAATCACTAGAAAGGTAGCAGAGGTTCTTGTGACCATTAAGCCATGCCTAAAATCTAAATAAAATCCTGGAGAACAAGGGAAGACATTCCCCCAACCCCCACGGGAATTAGGTACCTAGTGCCCAAATCCAACACCAAAGAAACGCTGGTTCCCTGGTAGGTACTTCAAGGTACCCTGAAATTAAGCTCCAGGGACCTGGGCTATTGTAAGGTGACCATTCACAGGACAGTGGTCTATAGAAGCTTATGTCTTGGATGATTTCTTACTTATTACCACTATGAGAGACTCCACTATGAGCACCCTGGGACAGTGGGAGATTATCAGTGCCTCTGGATTTCAGATAATGCAATTTCCAGAATCTTTTCCTAAAGTATTGGAGGATTTACATTTGTAGGATAAGAGGGAAGATGGCACTTGTCCAACTCTGAGCTGTGTTTACAAGTTCTTTTTCCAATCAGTGGATATTGAGAGACCATTGAATCTAAATTTCTCTGGGTTTATACAAGGCTGGAGTGGGGTGCGGCTCTCCAGAAGAAACAACCCTGGGCAAGGAAACATGGAAGGAGGCCATGTATCCCTATTCTGCTTCTATTTTCCAGGAGCTTCTGTAGACAGAATATATTCAGAAAGAACATAGATAGGTACTTTGTGCCCGTATTCGACATGCAATGCAGGGTGGGCATTGTAAGTGCTGCTACTCTTTCTGGGTCAGGTTACAACATGGAAGCAGTAACCACGGACCCCCTCCTCACTTTTACCCCTCAATTTAATAATTACATAATAGAAGTAGGGGTGGACTTACACACTTGAAGTGTACTCACCTTATCCATTTAATTCTCCTGGTAGAAGATGGCTAAGATGTGTCATGGAAGGGTGCTTTCAACCCACACTTTTTAGATGGCCATTTCAAAACCACTGCGTCCTTATTACCATCACCTTGGGTTACACTAGAACTGGCAAATGAGACGTAGTAGACCAGCGTGTGGTTTGAATCTATTCTGTCAAGGCCTGAGAATGTCCTGTGTCTGGGACCCCTTTGAAGTTTTCTACTTTCTCCTTACTGCACTTTGAATTCTAAAACAGAAGAGGCAAGCTCTTTTTTTTTTTTTTTTTTTACCACACCCCCTTTGAGCTACCACAGTGATAGTATATAAAGGGGAATGTTGTTTGAATCAGGACAGCTAGACTATGCTTCCATAATAATAATAAACCTCCAAACCACAATAGTTTAACAAAATAAACAATCATAGCTCACTGCAACTTTGAACTCCTCAGCTCAAATAATCCTCACCCCTCAGCGTCTCTAGTAACTGAGACTAAAGGTGTGCACCACTGCTCCTGGCTACTTTTTTTAACTTTTTGTAGAGATGAGATCTCACTATGTTGCTCAACCTGGTCTTGAACTTCTAGGCTCAAGTGATCCTCCCACCTTGGCCTCCCAAAATACAGGGATTATAGTCGTGAGCCACTGCACTTAGCCTGTACCTTTGATATATGCATATTTATTTACTTATAAAAATTTTACAATATTACTACTCTACTAGTGCATTATTTATTATATAAAAATTCAAAAATGAAAATTTGAAAAGTGTGAGATGAAGGTGAAATTATATTTAAAAATATTTGTTTTTAAATGATAGCAAAAATACTTTTTGCTTTCACAAAAAATTGTTAATAATTTAGTGAGTATGATATGGTAAAAATGCCTCATTATTTTTTAAAATCTTTGCTTAATATTTTGTACAAAGAAATTCAAAGCATTAGACTTAAGTTCACTTTGTTTGAGAAAAACCATTACTAAGTCTTAATGGCTTTTGTAGCTGAGAAAGATCTTTTATAAAGAGCTTTAATGGGAAGAAATCAAAATTGGCTCCATTTATAATAAAAGGTCCTGATATTCATCTTTCAATTCCATCTGGTAATTAGGAAAAGATTTTTGTTGAACTACTTCTAGAAACGTTCCATTTTGCCTAATGTTAATGAATTGTCCTTGCAGACTGTTTGGAAGCTGATTTTTTTTTAATTTTTTTTTATTTTTTGACAAATGATTTCAAAATCCACTTACAGTTTTTATTGGAAAGATTTTAAAACAAGTTTTTAAAAAGTAAATGTCAATTTATAAAGTAAATATAATCTAAGAAAGCCTAAATAGTACACTACGCCTAATTTAAGGAGGTTGTTTTGGTTTTAATTCACACGTAATAATTGTACATATTCGTGGGGTACATAATGATGTTTCAATACATATGAGGTAGAGCTGCGGTCCCCAATCCCCCGGCCACAGTGTTGGTGTCTATGGTCTGTTAGGAACCAGGCCACACAGCAGGAGGTGAGGCTTCACCTGTATTGACAGCCACTCCCCATCACTTGCATCACTACCTGAGCTTTGAGCAGCAACATTAGATTCTCATAGAAGTGAAAATCCTACTGTAAACTGCGTGTCTGAGGGATCTAGGTTGCACACTCCTTATGCCAGCGCTGGGGAGTGGCTTCAAACACAGATTATCATGACCAGGGAAGTTTGCACAGAGACCGTAATAAATCAATTGCGTGCAGACTTACATCAAATCCCTATCAGTGAGTGGCAAGTGACAGTGTAATAATAGCAGAAATAAAGTGTATAATGAATGTAATGTGCTTGAATCATCCTGAAACTACCCCCCATCCCACTCCACCCCCGGTCCGTGGAAAAATTGTCTTCCATGAAACTGGTCCCTGGTGACAAAAAGGTTGGGGACCTCTGATGTAGAGTGATCGGATTAGGGTAATTAGCATATCCATCTTCTCAAACACGTACCATTTCTTTGTTTTGGGAACATTCAATGTCCACCTTCTAACTATTTAAAACTGCATATTATTGTTAACTATAGGCATCCTGTAGTGCTAGAGAACACTAGAACTTACTCCTCCTATCTGGCTATAATTTTGTATCCTTTAACAAGTCTCTCCCTGTCCCCTCCCTTCCCCCTACATCTCACAGCCTCTAGTATGCCCTGTTTGTAATCAAGCTTTCAGGACAGATACGAGAGTGTCTATAAGTGATACACATTGTTTTCAAGACTCAAATTGCATCATAATAATACATTCACTTTCAAAAGACCTCTATGTAGCATATGGTTTAATAAAAAAGACTGATGTGTAATTTACCCGTAAAATGGAGTGAAATTCTGATACACCCTAGAACGGGGATGAACCTTGACAACAGTATGCTAAGTGAAATAAGCCACACAAGAGAATGCATATTGTATCATTCTACTTATACGAGTAAGAGCAGAGTAGTTAAATTCAGACACAAAGTAGAATGGTGGTTGCCAGGGGCTGAGGGGAAGGGCAGAGAGGATCAGTGTTTAATGGAGACAGAGTTTTAAGATAGGATGATGGAAAGACATCTATGGGTGGGTGGTGGTGATGGTTGCAAGACAACATGAACGTTCTCTGTCATCACTGAACTGTACCCTTAGAAATGGTTAAAATGGTAAATTGTATGTGATATATATTTTACTACAATAAAAAAAAGCAATAACATTTTCATTTATTCTTAAGGGATCACATTTGTCTAAAAGGTGCAGATTAAGTGTAAGTGTGTGTGTTTAAATCTCTAAGTTAATGGCTCTCAAAGTATCTTTCTTGGATCAGCAGCATCTACCTCACCTGGGAAATTGTAATAAATGCAAACCCTGGCCCCACACCAGACCTACTAAATCAGAAACTGCAGGGGTGGGACCTGGCAATCTGTATCTTGCAAGTTTTTCCAGTTGATTCTGATGCACATTTAGAGTTTGAGAACTGCTGCTCTAGGTAGTAAACTACTGACTGCTTATCCTCACCAGAAAAGGCAGGGAATTTAGAAAATTTGTCCTTTTATAAAAGTGCTCTTTTCAATATACTTGCCTCAAGGTAAGCAGTGAGCTTTTGTATTTCAAAGTATGTCATGATTACAGTTAATGATTATAATGTATTTTGAAGAGATTCATGTTGAATAAAACTAACCATATTAATAATATCCTATATAAAGAGGATAACACTTTAAACCCTTCTGGTTTCAACCTGTTTAATGCAGTCATTGACCTTTGAACAAAGCAATCAATGGATTTCACATTTTCTCTGTCTGTTTCTTTACTGGGAATCCTTATTTTATTTCCATCAAAACAGCTAAGACATCTGTGATTTATATTTTAATGATAAGTAAAGAATATCCCTCAATTGGGATATTCCATGCTCATGGATAGAAAAACTCGATAGTCTTAGGATGTCAACTATTCCTAAGTCAATCTATCATTAAATGAAAAACAAATAAACATCTCACAAAAGTTTTGTGATCATATTTCAAGACTTATTATAAACTTTCAATAAATTGGGACAATGTGGTATTGGTGCAAGAACAAACAATGGGAGCAAAGCAGAGGGTCTAGAAATACACCCCTCCAAGAATAAAGTCACTGGCTTATAACGTAGTTGCCAATTCAACTCAATAGAGGAAATAGTCTGTTCAGTAAATAGTGCAGGAGCAACTGGATAGCTGTAAAGAAAAATATGAACCTTAACCTCTAATTCCTTACCTCTCACCATTCACAAAATGTAATTTAAGGTGAATTATAAACCTACATAGGAAAAGCAAAAAGATAAAACTTCTAGGAAATGATATAGTGTAGGTAAAGTTTGCTTAAAATAGGACCAAAAAATACATTAACCATAAAAGAAAAACATGCGATGTAAGCTGTAGCTTTAAATGTCAGTGAAAGTGCAGATTGGTACAATGACCTTAAAAATATTTTTGGCAAGCTAAACAATTGTATTCTGTAGGCTTATACTCAAGAGAAATGACAATATGTGTGCCAGCACAAATGGTAATATTATTTGTAATAGCCCCAAACTGGAAACAACCAAAATGTCCATCAAGAGAATGGATAAATTGTGACATAGTCACACAATGGATGTTGCACAGCTATAAAATAACAAGTGATTGCTATATACAGAAACATGTATAGGAATGTCATAGATAAGTTGAGCAAAGGAAGCTGAAAGTAAAAGGTACATAGTGTATGATCCCACTAAGTTAAAAAACAGGCACATTTCAATGTGTGTGATGTAAGTCAGAACAATGGTTATCTCTGTGGGAAGGGTTTGGTGGACGCTGAGAAGAATGAAGGATCTATATGAGGCCTTGTAGGCATTTCTTTTGGGTTGAATGGTGTTATGGGTTAACTGACATGTTAAAGTACTAACCCCCAGTAGATCAGAATGGGACCTTATTTGGAAATGCATCATTATAGAGCTAATCAAGTTAAAACACTGTCATTAGGGTGGGTCCTAATGCAAGACAACTGATGTCTTGATAACAATGAGCAAGTTGGGCACAGAGACAGACATGCACAGAGACTTCACAGATTCTGTAGAGATACAGGGAGGAGGTCACGTGGTGATGGAAGCTGAGATCTACAAGCTATGGAATGCCACAGATTGTCAACAGCCACCAGAAGCTAGAGAGAGGCATGGAACAGGTTCTCCCTCACAGCCCTCATAAGGAACCAACCCTGCCAGTACCTTAATCCGGGGCTTCTGGCGTCCAAAGCTGTGAGACATAAATTTCTGTTGCATAAGCCACCCAGTTTGTGCTGCTTTATGGCAGCTCTGGGAATCCAGTACAGTGTGCAATATTTTGATCTGGGTGACAGCAATGTGGATCTATATGTACATATACTTTGTATGTGAAAATTAATTGACATACAATTAAGATATGTGCACTTCTCTATATGCGTGCTATAATATAGTTTTAAAAACTAAGCTACATTAGGATGGCACTGAAATTATTTACACAAAGCCGTATCAGGTTGTGATCCTCAATGTTTTAAATTATCCCAGCATTTTCTCTTCATAGTCATGTTAGTAATACTCTCTGGGCTTAAAGCATCTCCACCTTGACTTCTTGTAACTGTAACTCACTACTCACAATTGTCTTATTAAACATAACTAAAAAGAAATTTGACTTGGGCAATCAAGCAGTTGAAAACACACATGAGAAGGCAAGAGAACTGACTTGGAGAAAGTGATAAATCTAAACAAAGAAAAAGTAATATTAATACTTCTGGAAAAGTCCTCATCATGCCCATTCTCTTCACAATGAAGCAGAAAAGGCATTTTATCAGTAGTGTGATTTATAAAGTCAAGGTCTGATATTTTTTATAATTAAAAACTTGCTTCCATGCTATGCCAACAGGAATTAGATATATTGAAAATATAGTCTTTTGCAATTGCCTTCCTCTCTTTTTGTAAGTCTTATCTGACTAGCAATATGATAGGAAGAAACCACTGTCTAATATAATTCATGTTTAAAGGAACTGATTATTTCCTTAAGATTACCAAATGCATTTCGGGTTATTGAATTTTGTTTTTCATTTACGCAAATGAAATATGATCTTAAGCATAAATAAGTAGAATTGAAATTAACATAATCACAATAGTGTAATTTAAGGAAGAGGGAAAATCCTTCTATTCAGATATTTTTTTTTCATAATTATCAGGCCATGGATAAGCAATTTTTCCACCAAAAAATACCCCTCACAGTTTATCCAAAAAGGTGAATTAGGGGCAGTAACTTTAAGGATTTTATTCTACAATTAAATATGATAATTATAGAAGTTTCTGATGCTTTCTCTTGATTATTTTAATGTATTAATTTTTTAATACTTTATTATGATATCCTATATTATATAATTATAATTTACTACTATATTATAATACTTTCGACCCACAAATCTTTTTCTCCACTCAATTTTGAAATATAGCATGTGCTTATAGCTTGACCCTAGGGTTCTTCTTCTTCTTTCTCTAAAGAGTCTAATGATCAACTTAAAGTTAGAAACTGTACATAATTTGCAGATCTTTACACAGTCTATCATGGGAGCCAGGTGAAAAGGGACATGTATTCTAATTATCAGCTAAATAAGAATGTGACTATTTGGGGGCTAGGGGTGGTTTTCTCTCTTAGATTAATACCATAATCATCCTTTGTGGAAGGTCAGTTTCCTTGGCACCTCACTAGGGTGGCACTTGTGGGGAGGTAGATGTAAGCAAAGGTCCCATCCACTCATTTAGGCAATGGCGTAATTAGGCTTTTTCTTTTTCTTTTTCTTTTTTTTTTTTTTTTTTGCGCGTTGGCAAAGCTCTGGATTTCAAGATTATAAGCAAGACAGAGTTTAGAAGTTGGGGAAAGTTGAGAAAGGGGAGCTCCCAGAAACACCCTGGGATTTCTCCGCCAAATTTTCCTTTGGGATTCCAGTGATTATAGATCATGGCTGATGGTTAGGTGGCTGACTGAGCCTGGGTCCCCTCCCAGCCCTGCTGTCCTGACTTCATGGGCAAGTCCTAGGTAAAGAGCCTCATTATCCAAGAGCTGTAACAGGGCCAGCACAGGCCTGGTTTGATGTGGAGCGCCTGAGGGGAGTCACATATTGGGGAAAGAAGCCTCCTTCCTTGTTCATAAGGGACTGTTTAAGGTTTGGGCTGCTATCATTTGCTTCAGACACTGTGGTGCTTTCTAAGTGTGGAGGGTCTTGTGACAAGTCCTCCTCTCAGAGCAGCTTCACTGTTCTCTCTTCTGCACTCGTTTTGAAACTCAGCCTCAGGGCCAGCCAGGCCTGGGCAAATAGCCCACATCACCAGCCTGCTTTAAGTACACAGGCCCTTCTGGAGCAGAACAGCACCATAGTACTGTTCTGGTATTCCTCCTACTGCCCTGAAAGACCAGCATCTGCTCTGGTCCACCGGCTCTTGATGCCACACAGCTGGCAGCTGCAGCTGTGCTGCTCTGGGTCCCTCCCGGGCTGGGGCTGCTGTGCCCCCTTTCCTTCTCCAACATCTCTTCTCAGTCGGGGCCCTGCGCCTGCTGCTTTGATCCACCTCCCAACGGCTGCAGTTCTGCTGGGCTTATTTCCCAGCTTGCACATACTGCCAGGGCTGGGCAGGTGTTGAGTTCCACGACAGCCATGACCACTGCTGACTGAAGTCTGGGGACTCCCACAAAGTCATTTTCACATTCATCTTACCACTGGTTTAAAGACACTCCCAGAGCTTCATATAGCTTCCTTATAATTTGCCTTTTGTTTCTCCACTCCTAGCTGGGAGCAGTGTCACGTGAGTGTAGTCCCAGAAACTTGGGAGGCCATGGTGGGAGGATCACTTGAGTCCAGGAGTTTGAGACCAGCCTGGGCAATATAGCAAGACTCCATCTCAACTAAAAGAAAAAAAAATCCATCCTTTATAAGACTTGCTTGTATATCTGAACCCCAATCTTGTACCTACCATAAATTCTTTCCCCAGACTGTTTCTGAATCTTTGTAAAAATAAATGGATTTAAATAAACACCAAAAGAGGAGTGACTACCTAATTCTAGTAGGAAGACGTATCTGAACCACAGCTCCTGCCCAGAAAAGACTCCTTTGCTTCAATAGTTTTTGCTTTTCCGTTTTTTAATTATAATAGCCAACCACATAACTGTAGATCACAAAACAAAGTGTACAGACTGCAGTGATTAAGAATCACAAGGATAAAAATGACATAACCAGGAATACATTAGACATTGATCTGTTTTAATGGAATACTACCTTTTTAAAGACAAAGTGACATTTTATCGATTTGTTTAATCAAATGTTGTTGCTTCCAAATAATGAGGACAATAGCAGGTGATGTTATACACAACATCCATTCCTTCTCTATGAAATTATATTCTTAAAAAAATTATATCCTTTTATTCTCTGACATGATAGAAAATAATAGGATAGATTAGTACATGTATTTGTTATTGCCCTTAAGATAAAATCTATATGTCTTTAATGTAGCTTGTAAGGATCTAGCCTCAGCTTGTCTTTCCAGGTTGATTTTGTTACCTCTTTCTCCCTTGCTGTATGTACTAAAGCCAGACTGGTCTTCCTATGACTCGTTAAGTACTCCATGATTTTGCTTAACTCCTAGCCTTTGTCTTATGATCTTTCCTCTGCCCACAATGTTCTTACCCTCCTCATTTTTACCTGGCGAAGTCTAACTCTTCCAGTCTTAGCTGACATGTCACGTCATCAAAGGCCTCCCCCAGCCCCAAGCCAGCGGCTGCAACCAGCCTACCTCCCACAACAGGCTTCTCAGACCAACATCTAAGCTGACCACAGCCATATGCCCCGCACTTCATGCAGTCTCGGGCACAGGGCAGGCGCTCAGTAAATAACTATTTAATGTAATAAGCATTTCTGTAGCATAAAGGCAATAGGATTTATTAGGCAAAAAAATGAAAAGCATATTTATTAGCCCATTTCAATCATATGACACAAATAATCTTTGATCTTAAATGTCTCCTTCAACAGAAACCTTATGGTTTAAAAAATGTGCCTGCAATGGTTAATTCCATGTATCAACTTGGTGAGGCTATGGTGCGGAGTCGTTTGGTCAAACATCAGTCCAGATGTTGCTGTGAAGGTGTTTTGTGAATGGGATTAAGGTTTGCAATGAGTTGGCTTTAAATAAAAGAGATTACCTGCAATAATGTGGGTGGGCCTCCTTCTATAAGCGGAAGACCTTAAGAGCAGAAACTGAAATTTCTGGGAGAAGAAGGAATTCTACCTCAAGGCTGTTAACACAGAAATGCTGCCTGAGTTTCCAGCCTGCCTGGCCTGCCCTGCAGGTTTCAGACTCAAGACTGCAACATCAACTCTCACCTGTGTTTCCAGCATTCCAATCTGCCTAAACACATCCAAACATAAATAAATGATCGATACGAGTGAAAATTCACCCATGATTCTTTCTATTTTTATTATTTGTGTATTTGTTTTATTGTTTTGTTTTTCTTTTTTTTTAGAGATGAGATCTCGTTATGTTGCTTGGGTCGGTCTTAAACTCCTGGCCTCAAGTGATCCTCCTGCTTGGCCTCCCAAAGTGCTGGGATTACAGGTGTGAGCCACCATGCCTGGCCCGTAATTCTTTGGATAATATCATCAGCCTAATCATATATCAATGATATATATTTCCCTAAAATATCATAAAAAGTAAAAGTGAATATATATGCTTTACTCTTTTTCTATCTTCTTATATACGTGTGTGTATGTGTGTGTGTATACACTTCTCCTTTCTGTGATCTCTTAAGGTAACCTATAACATTGGCCAAAGTAAAGTATGTTAGTTAACTCAGTTATGGAAATATATTTTGGAAATCTGGACATATATTTTGAATTATATCCCTTTGTACCATTAAACAATAAATTTTAAAGCTTTTCTGCATTGTTTTACTATCTTTTTATTGCTATCTTTTTACTTAATATGTAAGATGTTTATGCATACCTGGAAAAAATTATAGTTTCATTCATGTCAATAAATTTTGCCTGGCTCACTACCCTAGAAAACTCATAAAAACTATTTTATTAGCATATGGTATATAGAATATCTTAACACCATCATTAATATTTTCTTTACTGCTTTTAAAATTCAGTGGTTTTAAGTGCAACACCACCATATTTCAATCTTATTACCCACTTTTTTTGAGGTTATGACAACCACAAAATGTAATCTGCTTTTGTCCATACACAGCACAGCAGGGGTAGAAGGAATTCTACCTTGAGTCAATTATTCTGTGAGAAGTAACACCTGAGAATTTTCAAATGATTGCTCTTATTGTGAACTTTTCAACTTTTCATCATGAAAAATAGTATTTTCAATATCCAGTATTTAAATAATCATTTCAAACTTATATAAATTTGACTTACTGGCATAATGATACCCATGTTCCCACTATCTAGCTTCTAAAATTATCAGCCAAAGACAATCTTGCTTTATCTACACCCCCACAAATTCCCTGCTCCCATGTTATTTTGAAGCAAGCCACAGACATATATAGTTGTATGCCAAATATTTTAGTATATATCTCTAAATGAGAAGAACTCTGGAAATAATCACCAGATGATTATTTCATATAACAATCTAACAATTTCTTAACTCATCAAATATCCTATCAATATTAAAATTTCCAGTTGTGTCATTCATGTAATCTAAAAGACAATTTATTTGTTCAAATCAGAATCCAAATGTGGCTTCCTAGTGTGATTGGTTGAGATATCTCTTAAATTTATTTTGATCTATAGATTCCTCTTCTTCTTCCCCTTACAATTTATCTTGAAGAAAGTAGATTATCTTTCCTACAGAACTTCCAACAGTCTGGATTTTCAGATTACATCCTAGTCTGCTTTTTAATGTTCTCCTCTCTCATTAGTAATTTTTAAATAAATTGATAGTTTGATACAAAGGCTTGGGATGATTTGCTTGATTTATTTATTTGATTTTTGGCGACAAGGCTACTTCCGAAAACGTGCTGTATTTCTCAGCAAGAATCACATATTTCTGGTTGTCTCTTTTTATGATATTAATAGCCATTTTAAGTATCAGTGGCATTCATTAATTCATGAGGAGTTGCTAAGTCACCTATATTCTAATTCTATTCTTCCTTTTCATTTACTAGCTGGATATTTCTGTAACAAATAACTTTTCTTCATCTAGTATTTGGTTACTCATTGCCATGGTAAAGCAATGGTAAAGAAATGGCATAATGAATGCTTAAATGTTTTTCCTTTATTTACAAGTTTTCAAAATATTGAGTTTAGCACCCTCCAATTGTGACCAATGAGAGAGAGAGAGAGAGATGCAATCTGAAGAAAGGTTGCTTGCAAGAAAGCTACATACCACCTGGAAAAGGCTGACTGGCTTTACTTTGGCAAGTCCAACACACACCAGGGTTGAATTTTTCAGGATCCAGAACCGGATCTGACAGCACAGGGTTCAGAGCGGTCACTCAATGGATATACTCACTGATTCAAGTTCATAAGAATTGATATATAAAAATCTAGAGGGTTGTTCATTAATTTCCAGTGAGAAATACAACCCCCAAGCCAATAGGATACTTGTGATCACTCATCAATGTTTCCTCTCCTTGGAGAAAAATTTCCATGGGAATCTGAATTATTATACAAACTTTGCCTGGTGGAGCACAAGAGCTAGCATGCTAGGTTTTTGGCTGGATCATTGCACCATAAGAGTTTGGCACAACTGTTTCCACTCTAGAAACCTGCCTGCAAATGGACCTGTTGTTTTGGACCACAGCAGATGTTCTGGCTATTATTTACACATGTATTCCCTTAGTTGACACATTTTTTTTCTTCAAACTTACATTGAAGTTTGGCATGACAGATTCATTTTCTTTTTTAATTGTGACTTTGTATATTTTTGCTGGGAGCCGGAAGGAGAGCAAAATATCTAACCCTGAGAGTGAAGGTTAGAAAAATCTACATGCATCTGAGAGGCATTTGCCAAGACTGGCTTGGAGAAAAGAACATGAGGTTCAGCCAAGGCAAAGGGGATGTTCAAAAGCAAGCTACAGACTGAATATAAGTATACTAATAATAACAACAAAAAAGCCCCGTAGGGAGAGCTTCACAGTGGGATAGAACAGCAGACTGCTTAAAACCCTAAGACTAACAACAGTTAATGTTGGAGAGAACATAGAGTTAACTCTACTTTCATTCTCAGATGGTTGCATGTCAGTTGGTACAACCCTTTTGCAAAACTGTTTGGTACTATCTACTAAAGCTGAATAAAATCTTTCCCATTAAGCTAGCAATTTCACTCCTAGCTATATACACAATATAAATGCACAAATATGTGTGCCTCTGTACAAGAATGTGTGCTGAAGCATTATTCATTGTTGCCAAAATTGGAAATAACTAATATCCATTAACAGTAGAATATCTCAATAACTGTTTGCATATTTATAAAATGAAACATCACGCAGCTCGAAAATGAACAAACCAGTGCTATCCACAACAATACAAACTGGGAGGAAAAGAATCATGAGATGAGACTGGAGTTGTAGTCAGATTGTTTGCAGGGATTTGTCAGTTATGGCAAGGAGATTGGGGTTGTTGAATCTCTGTGATAACAAAGGCCTGGAAGACTTTAAGGAGGGGTTGATCTGATGTGACTTGCATATTTCACAAACGTTTACTCTGGCTGCTATCTGAAGAATGGGTTGGTTGTGAGTTAAGTGAGGAAGCCAGCAGACCCATCAGGATGTCTTTGAAATGGTCCAAACAAGGCATAGGTGCTTTGAACTAGAAGGTAGTGAAGTCTCTTAAAGATTGTTGAAAATGAATATGAATAAACTATGTCTGTAAACTAAAATAATTGCCAGCATTTGCTTCTTGGGATATTTAATTGATATGAGTTATTGGTTTTTAATGATGTCAGGAGTCTACCACGTATTGTAGTTATCCAAAAGTGAATGCCAAGTTGTTTCGTCCTGGATGCTAACTCTCAAAGGCAATGCCCTCTGAATAGATGTGGAGCTTTTCTCCATATTGCTTCTTTTCAAATTCTTGAATCACATAACTTTTATCTATTATCATGGAAAGTTCTAAAGATACTATGTTTTGTTGTTAGGTTACAACAGCCTTCCATTTATCTTGGTATTTGTTCCCTAACAGAAACAGTGGTAGTTGGCACCATGTTGTTATGTTCCTGCTTATCTGAATGGTAATGTCACTTATTAGCTTATGTAGTTTAGTATAAATCTCAGGTCATTTGATTGCTAATGGTAAATGAGAATAGACTTGATAAGAGTTCTATCTTTTTATTTTGCAACAAATAGATTATTTCCTTTAAAATAAAAAACTTCCTCCCAGTTATCTCTTAATGAAATCTAGTAATGTGGAATTACTATTCATGGACTCAGAATATAAATGAAAATATTATGAGAGCACATATGGACTGAATTTAGAATACTTCTATTATTGGAGAATTCTCCAAGTTTTTATTAATTGGGGTTGAGGTTATTGCCAATGAATAAGGGTCTGGTAATTTTTGCTCTCATACCTCTGAATCAAATGAGATGCAATGAAGTACAACTCCCACCTATATCTGTGGCACTTTGCAGGAAGTGATGGCTCGTGCCTTCCCGAGGAATTCAGACCAGCAGCCTGGGCAGAGTGACTGATTCTCAAGTGCTGGGCCATGCAGTGAACATTGTGCTCTAAACAAAGGGAGAATATTTTGCCCTGTGTATACCATGTATATGAACTCTACGTCCAGTAAAAAAGTGTTCAGGATCTTTATTTCAGTTGACTCTGCCATGAAGTTGGTCTATAAAATCAACACAAAGTCACATCCACGTTAGCTGTATGACTCAATTTTAATGTATATTCTAGAGCGAGGATTAAATCAATTCCTAGTACAAGGTGGATTTTGTCCAAGGAGACTTTTGTTAGAAGGCAATGTTCTAGTGTTACAACCCATTCTGAAACTTCAGATCTTTCTGGATTGGAATGCTTATTTGCTGTCTCTCCCCAGTGAGAATACAATCTTCATGAAGACAAATACATTATCTATTGTACTCACCCTATATTCTTAGCAGATATAATAGTCTGGCACAAGCTTGGAGCTTAATAGATACTGTGGGGGTATTAGTGTTGCCCACCAAATACTTTCAGTTCTGCTATCAAGCACATGGAAAGACTATACTTCTAGGCACATTCTACTTGAATTGATATCTGGTCATGTGACTAGCTGACATGCCTCCCATGTAGTATACCAAGGTGTCATTTATGCATGAGACTCTATTCTACTATTTCAATCAATTTAAAATAAGTGAGTGTTTCTGTAGCCAAGGTCATCTGAAAATGATGAAATAGTTAACTGAGTTTTATGTTGATGATCATTGAACAATAAGAGGTTTTGATTCTTTTTAACATTTCACTTCAACAATTTTTCTCTTAACCTTCCAAGTTTATATAGCAAATGCCAGCAAGACATCGACATCAAAGAGAAAGGGCCAAGAAAATAGAAAGGTGAATGTGTGGGGAAATAATTTTACAGGTCATTAGTATTCGTGTTGAAAAGTGATTTTCCATCTACATCTATAATGGGACTTTAAATATATTGGTGAGGACCGTGGCTCATGTGTGTAATCCTAGTGCTCTGGAAGGCTGAGGTGGGAGGATTGCTTGAGTCCAGGAATTCAAGAGCAGCCTGAGCAAGAGCGCAACCCTGTCTCTACAAAAAAAAATAGAAAAATTAGCTGGGCATGGTGGCACATACCTGTAGTCCCAGCTACTTGGGAGGCTGAGGCAGGAGAATCACTTGAGCCCAGGAGTTTTAGGTTGCAGTGAGCTATGATGACACCACTGCACTCTAGCCCAGACAACAGAGTGACACTCTGTCCAAAAAAAAAAAAAAAAAGTATAGTTAATTTAATATTTATCTGTAACATTATAATTAATAATATAATCTGCTAACTATAGTGTTAATATAACCCTTTTCCTATGGAAGTATAAAGAGTTATAATAGTAGAACCAATTGCATTATAGAATAAAGGACATTTGTTAAATATCCTGAAACTCTCTGTATTTAAAATTTAAAATTCAAAAACGTTAATAATATTTTGTTATGGGCAATGGAAAGTACAGAATGGTATGATTAACATACATGTAGGTACCACCCAGCTTCAACAATGGTCAATTTATGTCCAATCTTGATTGATCTATCCCCACCTACTGGAATTTTTCTCATCTGAGAGATAACTCACTCTATTAATCTGTAAAGGCAGCAAAGAGGGAAGACATCATTCCTGCTACTTTGAACACACCCCATGAACCTTAGATGATGGGCTACTCATAGGCCAGGAAGGACTTAATGTGGGTCCAAAGTGGTCCTGAGAACTGGGTTGGGGGGCTGGGCCATAGTCTTGTTCCTGCTTGTATTGGCAGGGACAGAGGAACAATTACAGTAATTCTACTCATAGCAGTTTACAAACCATAGCATGTTAAACACAAACTGGTGGAGACATTGTGTCTACATAATACCAAGCAGCCACTCTGGATGATATTTTCTGTGGGAAATGGTATTTTGGCTTAATTGACCAAAGAAACAAAATGATTTTATATGTTTGTATAGTCAAGGACACAGACCCACTGACAGGTACAGGTTTGGTGACAGTGACTGCAGATGCAATTGAAATGGATTTTTCTTTGCCCACAGTGTATACAGAGTAGAATGGATAACTTGGAGGCTTTCTTTCTGTTTAGCCCGAGTTGAACAGTAGGGCCACTTAACTAGTATCAGGATGTGTTCCAAAAGAAAGCAAAGTCAACATTTTAACAGGGCCTGAAAGCCACTGCTCCTTGATCTGTCCATGGATACAGTAGTCTTGTTAGGTTTTGTAGTCAGATGCATTTAGATTGATCCCTGGTTCTGCTGTTTGGTAGCTGAATGCTCCTGAGCAAGTTCTCTAATTATTCTGAGCATCAGTCTCCATATGTGCAGAATGGGCAGAATGAGAGTAGTCACCTCACAGGTGACTGTGATGATTAAATATGTTGGTACATGTGAAGCTTTCAGCACGGTGCTTGGCCCACAGTCCTCAATACTCTCTTCTCAGGTCTTATCAGTTACTATGCTTAGCCTTGTATCTTATTATCTCATAGACCAGCCAGGGTTTACAGAAGGGCTAAACTTAGTGTGGACCCAGCTCCAAGAAATTGCAATTTATTCTGGTGTGCATATCATCAAAAAAATTAAAAAGTCGCAGCTTATTGGTGGCTCTGTAAACTTTAAAGTCAACTGAAACCATAGTTAACTTCATTTAAAAGACAATAGAACATTATAGAATATTATTTACCCTATTGGCATGCCTACTGAATATAATTCTTCTTTAGTAAATGTAACTAAATAACTCCAAAAGGCAGGGACTATAACTCATGCTGCATTTCAAAAATCCTCTTTAGTTTTTTTGTTGGTTTGTTTGTTTTTAAACAGTATCTCTTTCTGCACAGTTTTTATTGCAGGAAAAAAGAAGAAAAAATAAAATGGTATCTCTGTTCATAAAAGGTACTTAATAAAACTGGACAGGAAGTTAAAAAAACTAGGAATGAATTTATTTATTTGCCATATCTAATGTTATTTATCATTACAGGTCTGCATAAGATCTAAATATTACAAGAATCTTTTGGGAATTAAATCCCTTTGGGACTATAGGTAATGTAGACAGTGTGTGAAAGTAATAAAAAATTTCAACCACAAGATTAAAATATTTGCTTCACTTGGAAGAAATACATATGCTATTTTCAGCACAAGTGATTACTGGTAAATGGAAATGTTTTCTGCTTTCTCTTGCTTCTGTTGATTGGAGTATAATTCACACCAGACAGTCAACAGGGAAAACTTTAGTCTCATAAAATATGGAATGATCTGGGAGAATTCTTAAGCCCAAGAATGCTCAATAGATTGCAGACATTTACACTAGCAAGTTTTGAACAAAGTATTTGAAGGAACAGGTGCAGGTTCACCAGCTCGTAGGACATACTATAAATTTCCAAGCATTCCTTAATTATCTCAAGATAGGCAAGATGCTCTCCCCGTTATCATTTAGTTTTTAAAGAGACTAGGGTCCACTGTGTGGTGGTGCAATATAAAATTTGAGAGTAACTGGTGAAGAAATGGCTTTGGTTTTGATTTGGAGAGCAATGGTTCTCAAACAGTAGTGTATGATGAGAAATGTCAAGGAAGGAGGAAAAATGCAGATTCTCAGGTCCCTTCAGTGGTTTTGATCCCACAGGGATGGGACAGAAATCAGACCATTTTGAGATACACTGGTGTGAGCCTACAGGGGAAGCCCTAAGAGAAGACTCTGCCTTGTAACTTATGTCAGGTAAGTCTGTGATCTGAACAGCCCAGATGCTGGGACATTATTGGCCACATCTATTATCCTCTGGACCACCTCAGGGCTTCTCTTCTTGCTTGAAAGTTATCTTAGCCCTTGTCCAATTGTGATAAACAAAATGGAACAGCTAATTTCAGATTTCTCTACCAGACACAGGAGCTAATGATCCAACAAATTTCCAAGGGTACTATAAAACCTAGAAGAATGAGAAAAACAAAATTTACTTCCCTTCCCCCAGGAGCTATCTAAAATGGTTAAAAATACTTTTCTGTTGTTATTGTCCTAACTAATTTTGACCTCAGGTTCTTTCAAATCTAACCAAATGCACTCTGCTAGTCAAATGGATTAATAAAAGGAATTGTAAATGATGAAAAATTATTTTAATTTATAGACTACTATTATGATACTAGTTAAATGGAATTATGGGAGGCCTTTGCTTTGAAATGAGCACCTGCACTAGGCCCTAACAGACCAGGCCACACCAAAAATAGAGGCCCTCCTGCTAAATGCCACATATCAAACTAAAGCTTTAAGGAAGCAGACAGATCCCAAAATAGACCATCAGTTTTTCCTGAAAATAGATGATTTCAATCTACTTGAGTCAGCATAATAAGGAAATCCCCTCTGCATTAATTTTTGCGATAAAAGTAACCTGAAGTAAACTGATGTTAACCAGGGTTTTTTTTGTTTGTTTGTTTGGGTTTTTTTGAGACAGAATCTCACTCTGTTGCCCTAGCTAGAGTGCCATGGCATCAGTCTAGCTCACAGCAACCTCCAACTCCTGGGCTCAAGCAATCCTTCTGCCTCTGCCTCCTGAGTAGCTGGGACTACAGGCATGCACCACCATGCCTGGCTAATTTTTTCTATATATGTTTAGTTGCCCAATTCATTTCTTTCTATTTTTTAGTAGAGACAGGGTCTCGCTCTTGCTCAGGCTGGTTTCAAACTCCTGACCTTGAGCGATCCTCCTGCCTCAGCCTCCCAGAGTGCTAGGATTACAGGCGTGAGCCACCACGCCCAGTCCTAGTTTTTTTTTTCTATTGTTCTGTTTCCGTGTCCTCACCTTATAAACCCCACTGTTCTGCCATTGCCCAAGGGAACTCATTCTATTTTGTAGCATGGAGGCTACGCCAATTCATCAATCAGGAATAAAAGCCAGTTAGATCTATAATTAAATTTGGAGTAAATTTGCCTTTGATATGGGGACTCAGAATTTTGTGAATATAGAATCTTCCCATTTTATAAGACTGTTCAAGGCTGAAACTGACAGTAACCTGGGGTTTGCTGACCCTGGGTAGTGACTAACACGGTGCCCTTCACACAGCGGCGGATCATACACAGCAGGCAGTATTTATTGGCACCCACTGCCTGAGTCAACAACCTAAGCGACCCACCAACACTACCCTACATTCTCTTGTAGGCCTGGGGGTGCAGGTGGGACTGCTGTCTCCAACTCCATGAAATTTAACTGCTAAAGTCCGTATCCTTTACTCACAAACATGGCTTCAGTTCTGTTTATGACAATTAGTATAAAGTAACAAAAAAATAAGACAAGTCACACAATTTTAAAGCACTTTAAAAGCATTTATTTGAACCTGATCTTAGTGTAAGAAGGCACGATTTCAGAGTAACCTCTAGCTTTTTAAAATTAGACTCGTAAAAGTTTATAATTTCTTCCTGTTTGGATATCAACTACCAGTGCTGCTGAGATCTGTGAAGAAAGACCATGGTGGCAACAGTCTTGGCCATTGGGAGCCCAAGTTATCACACACCTGGATAGTGTGGATATTCCTCTCCTGGGCTCTCTGCCTGCCGGCTGCCCCAACAATAGTGTGTTAAGAAATTCTGTACCCTGGTGACTCATATTGATACATCTCTTTGCATGTTAATCTATTAGTCACTTTTGTGGTGATTAAAAATGTTTTGGGGCCGGGCGCGGTGGCTCAAGCCTGTAATCCTAGCACTCTGGGAGGCTGAGGCGGGCGGATTGCTCGAGGTCAGGAGTTCGAAACCAGCCTGAGCAAGAGCGATACCCCATCTCTACTATAAATAGAAAGAAATTAATTGGCCAACTAATATATATATATATATAATTAGCCGGGCGTGGTGGCGCATGCCTGTAGTCCCAGCTACTCGGGAGGCTGAGGCAGAAGGATTGCTTGAGCCCAGGAGTTTGAGGTTGCTGTGAGCTAGGCTGATGCCACGGCACTCACTCTAGCCTGTGCAACAAAGCGAGACTCTGTCTCAAAAAAAAAAAAAAAAGAAAAAAAAAAAAGAAAGCTACCACTGATGCTACAGGAAGCTGCTGAATCAGGAAACAGCTTGCAAAATTAGGAAGCTGCTACTAGATGGAGAATCATATCACCTCAAACAGGACCCATGGAATTAGGGGTTTTGTCCCATGTAACTCAGTTCCAAATCAAACTCTCTTAAGATATCTACTGAATAGGATCTCAATCTCTGTCAGAACTGTAGGCTCTAGGGTCAAATGTGTTAACAATATAATTCGTTATCTACTTTGGGAAAAAGATCCAAGATCTAGTTTTTAATAAAGGTCACTGTTATGGACTGAATTGTGTCTGCTCCAAAATTCATATGTTGGAGTCCTAACTCCACTGTGACTCTGTTTGGATATTTGTCCTCTAGGGAAGTAATTTAGGTTAAATGAGATCATAAGGGTGGGGTCCTAATCTGATAGGGTTGGTGGGTGTTCCTAAAAGAAGAGGAAGAAACACCAGAGATCTTGCTTTATCTCCATGTGTGCACAGAGGAAAGGGCATGTGAGGACGCAGTAAGAAGGCAGCCGTCTACAAACTGGGAAGAGAAGCCTCGCCGGAAACCAACACTGATGGCATTTATGTTGGACTTCCAATCTCCAGAACTATGAGAAAATAAATTTCTATTGTTTTGGCCACCTAGCCTGAGGTATTTTGTTATAGCAGCCCTCAAAGACTAATACAGTCATTATTTAAAAATTGGAAAGAATTAGTAAAATGAAATACATTCACTAATAAAAACCTATTTTCCACTAGGCATTTTTTATGCAAAAGAATGAACTACTGAGTGAACAAATTGATAACAAGGTATGTTCCTCAGCCCAGAAATAGTGACTTAATGGGATGAGCCACAATGAGCCGTAGCTATGAAATGAAGTGCACAAGTAGGTTGCTGCTGACTTGTAGAAACATTGAAATTACGTAAAAGAACATCAGCCAGGAATGATAGAGGACACCGTCAAATGATAATGTAGCCCAGTGTTTTGAAAATTGTGTTTCAGGCCAAGCGCAGTGGTTCACACCTATAATCCTAGCATTCTGTGAGGCCAAGTTGGAGGATTGCTTGAGCTCAGGAGTTTGAGACCAGCCTGAGCAAGAGCAAGACCCCATTTCCATAAAAGATGGAAAAAAAAAATCAGGTTCTTTCCTCCCAGTAGAGTAATAGTTTGACACCCTATGAAAATTATATCCCAACAAATTTTACCTACTTGTTTCAGCATCCATTGTAGTCCTTGACTAAATCAGTTATCTAATTGGGGGTTGTGACATGGTTATTTTTAAATCCTATCATTCTTTCTGCATTAATTACCTGGCATCATTCTGCAAAGAGCATTCACTCATTAACTGGGAATGAACTATAATTTTCTCTAAAAAGGCAGATTAGATGCTTGAATCTTTCTGTTACATTACCAATTTTTAGAACAAAGAGTTGGTATTACAGTCACCCCCAGTAGTGGCAAATGAGTTTATTTTTCCACCTTTCTCTTTTCTGAGTATCCTTATAGATGCGTGGGATGTTATTTATTTAATATATTACTATTGATTATTCCTTCTGAATGCCCCAAATTTGGCCAGTGAGAAGTCCTTCATGTTGCCCTTTTGACCCACCCCTCTTAGTTTTTGAAGCTTCCTTACCTTCTGTCCATTGTAAATTGAGGATGTTAGTATCACATGAAATATCTTTCTTTGCATCATTTAATGCTTTAGGGCTGAGTTCTGCCTGGCAAGATATCAAAATCACAACCCTGTGCTTTGTGTGTGTGTGTGTGTGTGTGTGTGTGTGTGTGTGTGCCAGCATGTGCACATTTGCCTGTGTACCTCTTCCTATGACTTTATTTTTTAGGCTTTCTGAAGATTTTTGAGGGTGTGTTTGTTGTATATAGCAGAGTTGGATTTTCTTTTGTGACCTAACCTATAACTTTTAAATTTTAATAGGTGATGTACTGGTTTCTTATTGCCGCTGTAACAAGTTACCCGAAACCTCAGTGGCTCAGAACAGAGTTCTAAAGGTCAAAGTACAAAATAGGTCAGCAGGCCTTGTTCCTTCTGAAGGCTCCTGCACAGAATCTACTTTTCAAGCTTCCACAGGCTGCCCTCATCCGTTTGTTCACCCTGCATCACTCTGACCTCTGCTTCCATCTCTCTCTGACACGCCTACCTCCCTCTTACAAGCACTGTTGTGAGAGTTTCCTGTTGTATTGTCATTTTTTGACCTTCGACCTGAACTTTAAGATAAATGGTAAAATGTAAAGTTTCCTAAAATGTAAACTAATAGAAGGGTTATGCCATCTGTTAGGGGTTGAATTGTATCCTCCCCTAAAAAAAAGGTATGTTGAAATCCTAATCCCTGGTGTCTCAGATTGTGATCTTATTTAGAAATAGGGTCTGTGCAGATTTAACCAAGTTAATAATACGAGATCATTAGGGTAGGCTCTAATTCGTAATGACTGACGTCTTTATAAAAAGAGGAGATTAGATGGCAGGAGTGATGCGCCAGGGGCTACTGCTGCCACCACCTCCAAAATACGAAAAGAAAAAAAAGAGTAGAATGAACAACATTTGATAGCACAACAAAGTGACTATAATCAACAATAAGTTAGGGTATACTGCAAAATAGCTAAAAGAGTGGACTTGGAATGTTGCTAACATAAAGAAATGATAAATGCCTGAGGTGATGGATACCCCAATCACCCTGATGTGATTAATTCACACTGTATGCCTGTATGAAATCATCACATGCACCCTATAAAGACACGCAACTATTATGCATACATAATAATACAAATAAATAAACAAACAAATAAATAAAAACAAATGGTGTTCCCTGGAGTTGTACAACTAGGGGGTCCTGATTAAAAAGAAGAAGGAGAGGCAATTAGGACACAAGCAAGCACAGAGACGGAGGGAAGACATTAGGAAGAAACACAAGAAAACATCATGTGAAGATGGAGACAAAAGTCAAAATCAGGTTGCCACAAGCCAAGGAACAACAAAGATTTTTGGCAAAACCACTAGGCCTGGAAGAGTAAGGAATGATCTTTCTCCTGCAAGTTTCAGAGGGAGTATGGCCCTGTTGACACTTTGATTTTTGATTTCTAGAATTGTGAGACAATAAAGTTCTGTTGTAAGGTGCCCAGAACTTTGTTGGGGCATTTGTAGGAACTTATTGCACTATCTAACTTTTATCATGATCAACATGAACAGCATGAGCAGCAGAATCTTAGAATGGTCATTGCTCTAAGATATAAATACATATATATATACACACACATATATGTATTTATATATGTGTGCTGACATTTACCTGACATTCTTAAGCATATTCTAAATGTCTAATCTTATTAGATGACTACACAGTGGGCAACTCCATCTAGTCACCAGACTGAAAGCTGTGCAAGGGGAAGTGATGATGCGTGTGCACATGTCAAGTCTTACTCTGGCCGCTCTTCGTTGTCTAGTGATGAATGGGATGTTGTTCCTCCTCTCAGGGTTTTATGATCCAGTTGTAGATAAAAAATCAAAATGCACAAAATTATTAGAAAAGAATTCATGGAAGTATATAAGTATAAATATAACACCAGTGTTTGTGAGCTCTTTCATTAATTTTCTACATAATTAGTCTCTAGATACACTATTCCTGGGAATAGAATGAGCATAACTGAATTTATTCCCCCCCTTTTAACAACATTCATAATTTAGAATAATTTCATAACAGAAAGAAATCATTTGCCAGAAAATTACACCTAGATGCACATATGGTACTTTACTCCTATAGGTTGCATGCTGCAGATAATGTTCCTTAAGGCCCTGGGTCCTGTTCCTCTCTGGGTTTGTCACAAATTCCCTCTGGAAGGCTAGGACCCACGAAAATGCTTGTACTTATTTTGGAGGAAGGCAGGACACAACTCCCCAAACTAGACATGCTATTTTATCATGAATTCAGATCTAGTTCTTCGCTTCTCCAGATATTGCTTTAAAATATGAAGGGAAAAGAAATTCCTACTATTTACAGAAGTGCCAGTTCCTAATCCTGACTAGCATGTCCCTCAGTGACACATCTAAAGAATCCTTCTCTATGCTTCTGGGTTATGCACATGGAACTGGGTAGTTCAGACCATGTCAAAGAAGTCACTGGGAAAGGACTAGCATGTAGTGTTGGCCTGACAGAGGTGCCTCTGCCCAGGTTCCCATCTGTCACAATGAGGGACCAAAAGAATTAGAAGTGAATAAGCTACAAGACTTCTACCTGAAACTTAGTTTGGCACCAAGGTTTTAAAACAGAAATGATCTTAGATGTGTCAGGGTGGCAGTCTGCCCTCGGTTCTTGGTTTGCTCTTGGCCAAAGAATGATCAGACACACCAAAGTGTCAAGGCCAGACTATTTTCTTGGAAAAATCACCAGCAGGGCCAATAGGATGGAGTAACCCCAGGTAGGAAGCAGTTTCACTCAAGCAGCTCTTAATTGAAGAACAAAACAGGTTTGTCTCTGTGAGTGGAGACAGACCGACTCATTCACTGACCCACTCACTCTCTGAATTCTCAGATTGTTTCCTTTTATTAGCCCAGTCTGGGGGAGGGCTGTCGGGAGGTGTAGGATGTTATCAAATGATCAGGTTTATAGGAGCTTATAGGAGCTCCCTCTCCAAAAGCCCACCTGGTGGAGGAGCCACAATCAAACCAATGGCATAATAATTACCTTAGATTACTCTAGGTCACTTTCTGAATCCTATCAAGCCTGAGCTGGGGAATTCCCAGATTGATAATCATTCTCTCCTTTCCCAGGTATAGGAGTTGCTTGGGATAGGAGCAGCACCAAAATGGCGTGTCCACCCTTATTCTTCTTTCCAGGTGGAGCAATTGCTCGAGACAGCACCAAAGCAGGGCACCCTGGTCCCTAGAAGAGCTGGAGATCCTAACTATCTGCCTAACAGATGGATATCATATACTTCAGATTAATCTAGGAAATGATCTAGGTTTTTAGCAAATGTTGGTTCTGAATGAGGAGGAAGAGGGTTTTTCAAGATTCAAAAGGTGGTAAAAGGTCAGGCTTCCCTGGAATTCAGGAAAGAGAACTAGTGAATTGGTATGAATTATAAACCCTATTTTTTCATAGAAATTGCTAAAACTTAAATTCCAGTTACCTCTGTCTAGTTCAGGTGAGGCTACCTAGAATACACACAATTAAAAAACTACAATAATAATACTTGTAATAATTTTTCCTCCACCCAGGAAAGCATGTTGGGTTGTGTGTGAGCAATCCCTTTGAATCTGCTCTCATTTACATATGTCAGGACATTAATGACTATCCTAGAGCTCTGCAGCTCATGTCAGACAGTTATGACTAAGGTGACCACACGTTCCAGTTGGCCCATAGCAGTTCATGTTTTATGTGGCTTATCCCAGTGGAATTATTAATAGAACCCCCTTTCATTCTCAAAAGAATCTCAGTTTTTATTAAAATTATATTGTGCTAACTATGATCCACCCACCAGCATTTCATGGTGACACCTATGAGGAACACTGAGTTGGATGATTTACACATCACTAGTAGTTACCTTATACCCATCTGAACAGTATGAAGTTGAGATGTGTTTTATACTATTATATCTATGGTGTTCTGTAGGAGGCATGTGTACAATATTGGCAAATTTATGCTGCATGTTGAATACTTGTTAGTATTAACAAATTCACCGTTAAGGAAAAAAAATTTTTTTTTGCAAAAGGAAGTGAGCGTTAGTGTATGAGTGCAGAACTGGGTGTCTAAATAGGAATTGAAGGAAGCCAGAAATATTTTATGCCAAAATATGGCATTTTGATATACTGACCTGACAGAAGAAGCCTTAGGTTCTGTGACATTTCATCCTCAGATCCAGACACACCTAGGAAAATGATTATTCTCTCCGTCCCCTCCTGGCAAACCCAGGGGTGTGACCACACCTGAACAGATTCTTTAAAAAGATAATGTCCCCTCTCTCAGAATCATTTAAATTCCAAAGGGAACTTTGGCCAGTTAGTCTTCATTCCCCGACAATGCATCCTCCCTAGTGATCCTTTATGGCCCCTGAAGAGAATTCCTCTTTCCCATCTCCTATAACCCATTTTACCAGAAAGGCACAGAAGCTTCTGAACCCCATTGTGGAGCTGAATCTTCATTTTCTGCGGGTTCCCATGTATACATATTAAAATAAATTTGTATAGTTTTTCTCTTATTCTGCTTTATTGTGAGTTGATTTTTCAGCAAACATTCCAAGGGTGAACGTGAAGTTTTTCTATGCCCCAACAAACTGTAAGGAAAAAAAAAACATTGTAACCACAGATTATATACCACAGATGGGTCTTTAGTGACCCTCTGAAGTCTAAGTACACCTGTCAGTGCAGCTAAGTAAAGTGTCCTAGGACCAAGTTTATCAAGAATACAGCATGAAGCAGGTCAGGATTTAGGGGACAAACTAAAACATGTATAGATGAAAGTATTAGTTATTATACAAAACCCAAAATTAGATAGGAAACTAAATGCTAGACCAGGTGGAATGTCAGAGAAAAGGAAAGCATCATATAAAAGGAAAGTCAGAGAAAAATCAACAAAGGCCTTAGGGGTTCAGATTATGATAGGAATAAATCTCAAAAACAGTGAACCCTTTTCTCAGTTTTCTCCTTTTATAGTCTGTAAAGACAACAATCTGACCAGTTTGTTGGTTTTGCTATTAGTAAATCTAGTGATTCTAAATCACCTGAGTGATTTACAAATGCCCATTCTTCTAACTCCCAAACACAGTGGGTTGTTAGGCAGAAGAGTTCAAAATTAATTTAAAATTCAGGATATGTTTGAGCCAGGACTATCTCTGCTAATGCATTTCTATAAACGAATAGTTCGGGACCTGACTCGGGGCCTGTGGGTAAAAAAGGCAGTTAATATCCTAGAACATTTAGTTTGAAATGGTGTACTCTTGACCTCACCAAAGAATCTGTCGATATATAAATACGAACATGTTTTTGTCTATCGGAGCTTCAAAGAAGCAACTTCAATCTCTGAACACCTTTGTGAGTTTTTTTCCGACCTATCCCTCTGAGGTTTAAGAATTTGTTTTTTCTTGATAAACATGGGTCTTTTGTTATTATTATTATTATTAATGAAGCCATAAGAAACAGACAGAATAGTTGATGGAAGGGTAATGCTCTGAAAGCAATGAATCTCTGTCTGAGGCAAAAACCCTCAGAAAGTTTCTGCAAAAAAGCAGAAAGTGCCCTGTGGTCAGAATAAGCAAGATGTGGGAAGCATCTATGGCAAGAACCACGTCTCCTCTGCTGTCTCCTCTGCTGCTGGGTTTGTGAATGGCTTCATTCAACAGTGAATATGAAATGTGCTTGGTGCTCACAGAGGGTGACCTGGAGTGGAGCCAGCCCCTGCTGGGTCTGTGATGAGCATGCAGGTGCTGGCTGAATGAAGGATCAATGACTTGCAAGCTTCCAGGAAGAAAGATGAATAGAAGTAGGACAACTGCAAGGAAAGATCAGCTGGAGCAATGAGGGCGATGAGAGCCACAGCCAGCCGGCTGTAGGACAGGAGGGACGAGGGCAGCAGGCCCTGGCCAGGGAGGCACTGACTGGGAATAGCCCGGCTCCTTTGGAAAGTGAAGATGGAGGAACTTCTCATCCTTCCCTGCCTGCAGAGAAATGTGCCCTTGTGGACCTGCCATGTTCCCAGAGCCACGCCTGCCCTAGAGATGCTATGAAGACACAGTCTCCGGCTGAAGCTTAGCGTTGGTGACATTGCAGATACGTGTGGGATTGAAGTGTGGCAAGTGGTACAGAGGAGTGACACATGACACAAGAAGGCACGCAGTAAGGACGTGAGGATGTGACTTCCTGAGGACGTGACTATTGAGCTCCCACCTGAAGGAAGAACAGGCTCCTGGAAGAGGTGGTACAGCAGGCCTTGTGGAGGGAGGGCCCAGGGAATCAAGAGGAATGACAGGGCTGGGGACGCACATCGAGGGGCAGCAGCGTGTGCCAGGAGGGAGCTGCGGAGGGAGTGAGGGCCAGGTCGGGTCAGGCTGCAGGGCCTGTGGGAAGGACTGGGTCTCTGTCTTAACTGCACCGAGAAGCAAGTGTTTTTAAGGAAGGTGATTGCATATTCATGTTTTCTTTATGAAAAGACCATTCTGCAGTGAACTAAAGGCTTCACCCGCCCAAACACGCTGTAGGGAAAGCATGGCAGTCTCAGTAGAATGGCGCCCCCAGGACGGTGCACAGCTTGAGGAAGCATATGCCTCAGCTCTAGCTGTACAGTGGAAGCATAAGGGAATATTTAAGGCTAGAGCAAGACTTTTTAATAATGGTTTGTTTTCACCTGTCCAACAGGGATTACCACTTGGCAGGCATCCTACACCATCCCTGGTCTGTTTGCTGAGACAGAAGCTGAGCCGAACCCCCAACTGAGTACAAGACTAATTACTCATATTGTATAAAGAAGCTCTTGTTACAAAATGCAAAATGTGCCAACAGCAAACAGAGTATATGCTCGATGTGCCTGCAATGGGGAAGTCATTGCATCTGAAATTGTTCAGATTTTTTTTTTCTTCTTCTTCATTGCCTACGCATAAGGCCTTAATGTTTACCTCCATGCCAAGGACTGCTTCAGCAGCCAAATCATGCCTGCTCAGCTGGAGGAAATTCCGTTCTTCATTGAAGTCTTTTACAAGTATTAATGGTTCGATGCAGGACATTTGGGAAGCAAAAGGCACCATATTGTATTCCAGTAGAATTTACACAGTAAAGTGTCTACTAATTTACTCCTGTGCTGCATGTACCTCTGGGGTTCTCCAGTTTATAATTGGTTGTGGCTGTGACAGTGGACCAGTTTTGTCTCTTCCTCCCACCCCCTACAATTATCTGTATTTAGTGAACATACACCTAAATGTACTATTATTTCCATTCTGAACATTAGTGTGAGGAGTACATACTCTACTGCCTTTCTGTCTCTGTACCAGGGCACCGGGCACTGGAAGTTGCACAGACCTTGGTTCCACCCTTTATGATCTAAAACAGCTGCAGATATCGATGTGGATACTGAAAACTAAATAAATATAATTTATTGACATTAGAGATATAATTTAACTATTAAGGGCATGGCAAAGACAATGCTGTTTTCCAAATCCATTTCATTTCCCTTCTGGGCACCCTGAAAGATTATGTTTCCTAGCCTTCCCTGCAGGTATGTGGGGGTTTTATACCCAGTTTGTAGTCAAGAGAATGAGGACAGAAATTATGTACCAAATTATGGTATGGTATGGAGTTACCAAATTATGGTAACTCCAACCTGGCCATGCAAACTTTCATGCTCCCCTTCATACTTCACACAGTGAGCCTGCAGGCCATTCACGGAGATAAAGGCACCAGAAATGAGAAGGCCTGGGTTCCTGAGTCACCGCTTGGAAGCCATGTGTGTATGGCAAGTGTTGCTGGCCAGGAATATCCACACTGGACGCTCGCTGAATCAGAGTTCGTTGTGCTGAGATTTGGGGATTGTCACAGAGGACAGCTTATCCTAACTAATATAAGATACTGGCTGGGCATGGTGGCTCACGCCTGTAATCCTAGACTCTGGGAGGATCGTTTGAGCTCAAGAGTTCAAGACCAGTCTGAGCAAGAGCGAGACCCCAGTCTCTACCAAAAATAGAAAGAAATTAATTGGCCAAATAAAAATATGTAAAAATATTAGCCAGGCATGGTGGCACCTGCCTGTAGTCCCATCTACTTGGGAGGCTGAGGCAGGAGGATCGCTTGAGCCTAGGAGTTTAAGGTTGCTATGAGCTACGCTGATGTCATGGCACTCCAGCCAGGGCAACAGAGTAAGACTTTACCTCAAAAAACAAAAACAAGACAACTGGACTCAGCAAAGAGGAACATAGGGGCCCACGATGGACGCCTGAGGGAGAAGAAGGCTCAGAGGAGCCTCACCAAAGTTTGGTCAAAGAAGCATCTTTGTCATGCCCCAGAGGTTAGAGTATACAGCCTTCAGAACCAGCCAAGAAACTGTAAATAACTCTAAAACAATCCATCTACAGTCCCAAAGAGACAGAATCATATGCACAATTAGCTGTTTTTGACACCAGGCAATTCTAGGCTGTTGGAGGTCAGAACACACTATCCCAAAGTAGGGTGCCTTGGCATGCTGAGTATTTTGAGCTGATGGACACTGAGAAAGCCACAGAAGCAAGAGGGTCTCTTTAATCTTCTCTTTTTCTCCCAACCCCATTTGTCCCCTGAATCGGGTCATAGAAAGAATTCCCTCCCGCTGAAGCAATCATCCTTAAGACCTAGGAAGGTCACTCTCTGAGCTCCCTACTCCCTACTAAAGATCCTCGTGTGACAAGTGTCGTGTCCTGCATCCGGGGGTGGGGAAGGAATGTCATACAGAGATACAGAAGAGAATCTGAACAAATGGGCTGAGTTCCCACCAGTTTATTACCATTAGATCATACTCCCTTTTTGTCCAATCATGTTTCTCCACAGCTATCTACTTCTTTCACCAGACTTAGCATAAGAATAACACAGTCTTCCCTGGCTCTTTGGATCCTCATTTCTGAGATCACACTGACTGACTGACAAAAGCACCTGACAGAAAGGAAGTTTCCGAAAAGACAGAGGGAGGCAGAGCTGGGAGTAAGTGATGTGTGAGAAGTAGCACAGCAGAAAGAAATAAAAGGGGAGAGAGAAGAAAACAAGGGAGCCACACACAGGGAGAGCCACACAGCAGGGGAGCGCTGTTACTGAACCAAGCTGGGGCGAAGCCACACACTGAGGCCCAGAGCTGCAGCGGGAGGAAAAGGCTTTAGTGCTGAGCGCCATGCAAGGTGTGCAGGCAGCTAAGGCTTAACACCCAGACTCCCCGATGTGACAGCCCCCTCGGGGGAATTTATAACAAAGTTTCTCCATATTTCCGTTTTCCATCTGGTGGGTGTTTCTGAAAAACTACTCAAAAACATTTGTTCAGTTTCCATAAGGAACCAAAACACCTCTTGCCCCTGGCTTGGCTGGAGGTCTGTCCTGACTCCCCTTCTCATTTTAAGGCTCGCCAGGTGCCCGGAACTTCCGTGACGGCACCAGACCCATCTGGCTCCACTTTTATCTGAGGTAGTTGTGAGTTGTGGCGTGGCACGGGAGCACGCCCAGGTGAACCGAGCGCATCCGCGGGCAGAACCTAAGTGCGCTCAGGCTGAGGAACTGAGGCAATTAAGTATCGGGCATCTCTTGGCGGGATCGAGGATCCAATCAGATCAAGCCCTGGCATCACCCCATGGCAGGATCCAATCAGAACAGCTTCCTGGCATCGGCCCATCACAAGAACCTATCGGATCACACCTCATTTCCCTCGGACTATAAAAGCAGCCCAGCCCCCTTCCTGGCAGACACTCTGCTTTGGGAACTGTTTCCAGTCAGCTCTTCACTTTCCCGAGTAGTACAAACCCCGGGCCATAAGCGACGTGGCTGTGCCTGTAGGCCTGACACCCGGCAAGCAAACGAGCCCTCTAGTGCGGAGGCAACACCCCGCCAGAAGGCACTAAAGATTTCGCTTCATTTCCGTGCTCCAGGGGGCCGGCAGGCTCCTCAGAGGGGTCCCTGCTCCACCTCAGGGCCACGCGGGAGGAGACAGCAACTCGGTGGTTGTGGACTCTCTCGAAACCCTTCCTTCTTGCACGAGTGTCTTTCCCAGCTCCTGGGACATCACCATCCCTCCCTCCCCCTCCCACAGGGTTCTCACAGCTTCCTTGACAGCTCAAAGTTTACCTCAAGTCTCTAAAAAACATCTGAGGAGGCGTCTTACGTTCGGGGTTAAAGCATCAGTGTTACCCTCGCTACAAAATTAGCAGGATTAGAGAGGAGACTTGGGAAAGGGAGAGGCAGAATGGTGGCACCTTTCGGGAGTGGAAAGTTTTAAGGAAAGGAAAAGCATGCTGTTTGTGGAGGATGCTGGAAGGCTGCTCTGGGATCCCCTGGAGGAACACGGTGCTGCTCAGAACAGCTCACAGGGTTCCTCATGGCTCTGGAGTCTCACTGCTGCTCCTTTGAAGGCAGCACCCCATGGAGACAAGTCCCCAGCAAGCCGCTTTTCACAGTCACAGGCTCATGTGGGAACCTTCAGCTTTGAAAATCAATGCCCGCCTTCCTGGGAGGGGAGCAGGGGTTCTCCAGCCCCTGCCCTGAGCTGGGGTTTCTGTCAACCTGGTAATAAGTAGCCAGGGCACAGCACTCCTGAGGTAGCCTAGGACCTGACTGTAGAGTGGTAGCAGCAGGAGAGCCCTCCACAGGGATAGGGGGGATGGATCAAAGGAAAAATACTATGTAAATAGAAAATATTTTAATTGAACTGTAATGAATATTCTACCTCTCAAAACTAGTAGAATACAGCTAAATCCATGCTTAGAGGGAAACATTAATGAATTTAAAATTCATTAAATGCATTATTAGAACATAAAAATGGCTTTAATAGTTACAAAGTTAAGCCTCCACCGCAAAAAGCTAGAAAAAAGAGGAGCAAACTACTCCTCACACACACCTGAAATGTAAGAAAACAGTAAAGAGGAGCAGGGGTGAATGAAACAGAAAACAAACACATAACAGGAAATCAACAAAAGCAAAAGTTGGTTCCTAGGGAAAAGGAAAACTATGGAATTTGATAAACCTTTACAAGACTAACCAAGAAACAAAAGTGAAAAGGCACAGGTTAAGAATATCCTGAATGAAAAATGGATATCATACATACCACAGACATTTAAAAATAATAAAAAGATATGTAGGAACAGTATCTTGGTAATACATTTGATAATTTAGATAAAATAGATACATTCAAATAAAACACTGTTATAAAAACTGACACAAGAAGATACAGAAACATCTGAATAATCCTTTATCTTTTACAAAAATTTAAATCATATTAAAATTCCTCCCCCAAAGAAAACTACAGGCCCAGAGGGCTTCACTGGTGAATTCTGCCACATAGTTAAAGAAAAAATGACATAGATCTTATATAAACTCTTCCAGAGAATAAAAAAAAGAAAACACTGCCAACCCATTTTATGAGATCATTTTACCTTAATACCAAAAGTAAGAAGACCATCACAAAAAAGAAAATTAACAAGACAGTCTTTCTGAAGACCATAGATGCTACTATCCTAAAAATAATAAACTAAATCCACGGCACATAAAAAGACAATAATGCTATAAAACCAAGTTGAGTTTATTCCAGGAGAGCAAAGGTAGCCAAACACATGAAAATCAGCTGGTATGATTCATCATATGAGCAGAATAAAGGAGAAAATCTATTCGGGCACTTTAAAACCCATTTATGGTTAAGAAAGAAAGCAAACTAAGAAATACGGGGATCTTCCTTAATCCGATATAGAATATTTACAAAAATATTCCAAAGAATATCTATATCAAACATTGCATTTACTGGTGAAATATTGACATACCGGTTATTTTTGTGATTGACAATGAGACATAGGTGCCCCTTCTGGCCACTTTCATCAACATTGCAATGCCAAATCTAGTGTAATCAAGCAACAAAGAAAACAAAAGAAAACAAAAACATAAGGATTGAAAACAAAAGAATAAAAACGATTAGTTAAGAAAATGTAATCATGTATATATAATTTAAAAAGAATCTAAAGATAAGTGAGTTTAAAATTTTCAAGATATAAGAGCAATAAAAACAATTATATTTCTATATTCTAAAAACAAAAGATTAGGTGAAATTTTAAAAGAACATTATAATAGTATCAGAAACATAAAATATCTATGAACAAATATATAAGTTCTTATCCTGTACACAGAAAACTGTTTTTCAAAAAGGGAGAAATTAAAGACAATATTAGCAAATGGAAGGATTACAGATCAGAAGACCTAATATCATAAAGATGACAGTTTTTTCCAAATCAATCTTTTAGATGCAATGGAACCCCGGTTATTCAGGAAAAATTGTCAAAAACAAGGAAATGGGGAAAATATAATTGGGGGAAAATATAATTGAGAGACTTTAAATGTCATGCTAGAACATTTTCTAATAAGCCAGCTTAAAAGTCATCTGACTCTGAAGAAATGTTAACATTAAAAATTGAAATTGCTTTAGACACAAATGTTTAAACCATAAGGTACTTTCTCCCCTCCCCCCTGTTCAGTATAAAAAAGAACAACATCTACAAACCAAGGAGGCAGGAGAAATCAACTCCACTAACACTTGGATCTCAGACTTCCCAGTCTCCAGAACTATGAGAAAATAAATCTCTGTTCTGTAAGCCACCCAATCTATGTACTTGTTCTAGCAGCCCCAGCAAACCAATACAGTCACAAATGCAGTACAACTGTCTATATCTGAAAGTCTATGAACATTGCAAAAAGGTGAAGCAGAGTGATGGGCTTCTATGTGTCTGCTGGATATTCTTTAAATCATTCATTGGGTTAGAAAGTATAACCCAAAGTATAAGCCAAGGTGGGAGGATCACTTGAGGTCAGGAGTTTGAGACCAGCCTGAGCAAGAGTGAGAACTCATCTCTACTAAAAATAGAAAAATCAGCTGGGTGTTGTAGCATGCGCCTGTACTCCCAGCTACTCAGGACGCTCAGGAAGAAGGATCACTTGAGCCCAGGAGTTTGAGGTTGCTGTGAGCTAGGCTGATGCCATGGCACTCTAGCCGGGGCAACAAAGTGAGACTCTGCCCCCCCCACACACAAAAAAAAAGAAAGAAAAAGAAAAGATACTGACAATATTAGATTAGATCTAAACCTCATTAAAAGGAAAATGTTAAAGTACAAGGCAATAGAATGCCTTACACTGTGACAATGGAATCTCATTTGTCTATTGCTAAATACCCAGTCTAAAAAGTTTTATAAGAAGAACAATACCAAGAAGTTTGTATGGACAATCATGTTTGGCTAGTTTCAATATAATGCTATCTAAAAGATACATTGTATTTAAAAGTTTGAGTATTTGTACCTTCTGCTAAAATTGTATCTGAATGACTCCAAGGTGGAAGAAAGACCATGATTTCTACTTTGAAGCCCTTTTATCTCAGATAAATATCTGGAACTCCCTTTTTAAAATAATGCTGAATGGTATTAATGATAATATTATAGTAATAGTAAAATATAACAATATAAATATAGCCATATAAAATATTGCTGCATTTTCCTTGTAGACTGGATGAAAATGGATAAGGATTTTGAGACACACATCTATTTCCCATTTAATTGCACTTCTTGTATCCACACCAGCAAGCTAATATAAAATAGGATAAAATACATGTTCATATCACTGAATTGGATGCTACACTGGTATTTATTAGTAGAATTCTACTGATTCATAAATAAACAGTAAAATAATAAGTTTTATGTCAATTGCTGAAGTATTTTAGGAGTGGATGGTAAAATTAAAAAGTAAATTGTAACATCCTTTGATAAGGTTGCTGTGAGTTGTTATGTCTTTGCATAGCCTAACATACAAAATGCTCTTGTGTGAGGCGTGCGGGGACCCAAGCCTGGGAAACACAGCCTAGTACAATGGCTGTCCCCGACCATGGCAGCCACGTGATTCATTGCACAAAAGGCAAGCATGGCCCCTGTAGAGGCTATTTCTGAGATCTGAAGGTGTCCAGCTGTTAAGTGGGGCAGGGACACAGAAGAAAGGTATTGTGTCAGCTGATACTCAAAGGCAAGTGGGCGTCAGCACCGTTTCTATGATTTAACCCGAGGCAGAAGCACAGTGCTGGACTGGGGGCTGGGAAGGAGGAGGCTGCAACAGTACTGTTGGGAAGGAAGTAGAGAAGCAGGCTCCAGCCTCTGGGAGGGAAGAGCTGCAAAGCTAAAGACACATAACACAGAAGCGTGAGCAACGTTCAAGCCCAGGTTGGCAAGAGGGGTACTGGACTCGTAGGCAGAGGAAACTGAGGCATAACATCACTGAGATGACCTGGCCCGAGTGGCACTCCCATTGTTAATAATAAACATAAATAATAATAGCTACCATATATTTTGGATACCTATTGTGTACCAGTGCTTTATCTCTCTGTCTTTCTCCATATATATATAATATATCACCTTATTTGAATTCAGTCTTTATAACAGTCCAACGAGGTGGTTCTTAGTGTCTCCATTTTCAGAGACAAGGAAAGTAAAATGTTGAAAGATTTAACAACTTGAGCAAAATCACACGGTTAGTTGCAAGCAGAGATGGATTTTAGAGCAGGCTCTCTGACTTCTTCCCACGCCGGTACTCTTGGCTGCGACCTGACACTGCTGGGGCTGAGGTCTCTGATGTGCTAGGATTTGGTGAGGAACTAGATGTCCTGAATCAACTGCTGGGGGCATCAGAGACCTCAACTTTAAGGGACTGTGAAACATTGTCTCTTTCTTCCATACCACCTAACGCTGTGACTTATATTCAGTGTTTATTTTTTGATTGACTTTTAAATGCATGGTCGGGAAGATTAGGGAAAGAAAGTACAACAACAACAACAAAAACAGCCACAAAACCCTTTTCCCTATTACCTCAGGATGGACATTTATGCTGCCTGTGAAAAATGAATTTTCTTCCCCGTAGAGGCAAGGTGTGATATATATCTTCTCATAAATCATGAACCGTTGGGATCCATTTGCACTCTCCCTCTGCACCATTTTTAACAGTTGGCTAATCATGTCAATTCACCTAATACAATAAATGTATGTGTAACTTGAGCTAGATGTCCATTAGCTAGGCAAATGAATTAATTCAGTTTGTCTTTTCAGGTAGTCTCTGTTCCCGTGTGTGCCCGACACATAGTAAGCTTGTGATAAAAGTTGGCTGCTATTATTTGTGTTATTGTTATATACAAAGTAATCAATGTTGCAGCTGCAAGGCTTTTAGATTGAGAACCCTCTATTAAAAGACTTGTGTATTTCTAGTGGCCATTAACCAGGACATTATTAAAGACTGTGGGAAAGATTAGCTAATGAGTGGCTCAATTCATTAATAAGATAACTCAGCTGTGTTTTTCCTTCCCTTAACAGTAGATCTTTCTCTCTAAGGCACTATTTAAACTATTAAAGTAACTAATGAGATCATTACCATTGTCAGAAAAGTCCCAGCCAGAGCAGATATCTTTACTAGTAAATGTAAAATATTTGTTCCAGTAGAACTTCTTACATGCTTAGTCAAATCAAAAGGCAGGTTGCAAAACAGACCCAGCTCCTGGACGCTGGGTTCAAACAGCAATAACAGCATAATAACCCAACATTACAATCGTTTAGTCAGATGTGCAGTTAGACTCATCCCTTTGTGTGAAGACAGTTTAAGGTTGGAGTTTTCTGTGACTTTCAGATCATATGAACACAACAGCCTCAACTGTCAGATTTACACGAAATATGTGTCACATCCGGCACAGCCTAAGACTGTTGATGATGATTAGTAAAACACATATGGTAAAGTAATAGCATATGCAGTGTCAATACTTATGAGTTCCCAAACCTATCTGATAGAGCTTCCTGGGTCTCCTCTCCTGCTAGGATGAGTTTTGGTTTGGTTTCTGTGAGAGAATGGTGTGGGGATAGGTTAGCACAGAGCTGCCATTGAGTTTGGGGTTCTCTCAGCTTCTCTTGTGAATCATGCAGCTCTTTTTAGTTATATTTCCAACATTCATTCTTCAACACAGCTGCAGCCCACAAATTGCAGGTTTGTTGACAATAAACAATCTATTCTAGACAGACAAGAAATATCTTGGTTGCTAAAAGCATTTCTAGAGGAGTAATTGGTACATGGCAACCCCTGAAAGACCCCTATTGAACAGCTGATGTTTGCAGAGTTCTGCTTAGGGTCAAGCTTGCTTCAGGTGTTCCTGCCAAGGGAGAAATGGTTACAGACCAGACCCTTCCCTTCTAGGAACAAAGAGCAGTTGGCTGGAATGTAAAATTCATTTAAAATACAAAGCAACCAGCTCTTATTATCAAAACAACAAATGTCATCATGAGTCAACCATTTAAGTTCCAGCCTGTTTTGACCTCAATGTAGTAAAGTATTAAAACCATCATTGCTCAATATCAGGATAAATAAAAATAATGTCAATATGAATAAATCTTCATGATAGTTATTTAAGAGGAAAAAAGTCACATTTCTTAGGTAATCATCTTTTAATTCATCCTAACTCCCTCAGAGAAAAACATTTTCTATAAAATACAACCAATTACAACTATTTTGTAATATTTGAATGCCCTCAGAGAGTGGCATGCCCTTCAGACATGAATATCAGGATGGTGTGATTAGGCATAGTTCTCTTATAATGTACTCATTCTCTAATACATTTCTATTATTTTACTTATGTTTTGGGTGAAATGCAATATTATTAAATACTGCTGCAATATTAAAAGTGACATAAACTTGAAAGAAATCAGTTAAAATGTATGAAAATCTCTATGACCAAAACAATATTTCACTTTATAGTAAAAAAATATTAAATATTGGGGATAAAATGAAATGGGTATGACTTTTCATTTTTGTTATTTCACTTAATTTTTATTGTGGGCTTAGGTCCAAGGTGTATTTCAGTGTTAGAATTAGGACTAGCATTAGACCTTTTGATTTCTCCAGTTTTCAGGAAAAAAAATAAAATAGAACAAATTGACTACCAAGCCAGTGCTGTGGATATATGATGTATTGCAAATATCGGCTTGTTTTCAGCCAAACCTGTGCAAAAGACATCTTCCTAAATTGACAGTACCTTGTACATACTTTCTTTTGAATTAGAGGAATCTGTGACTGTTACCTCCTTTGTACTTTGAACCTGTTTTTTTGATAGGATGCTAGGGGAATGTAAAGAACCAGCTATATGTACCATGTTTACTCATTGAACTTTTCAAAGGGCCTTTTATATGTTTGTTGTGGGGCATACAAGGATAACCAAAGATCCTTCCCTATGAGATCTCTCAGGCTAGTAGGGAAGTTAAATATCTAAAAAGATAAGTATAAGCCAATGGAATAAATGCTACACTGTAGAATGAGTAAATGCTATGGGAATACAGAGAAGTGAGTGCATAATTATGCCCAGAGGAAACTTTAATTGAAGTAATAAGATTTGTGCTGGGTCTAGGAGTTTCCCAACCACAAATGAAATGGTAGAGAATAGCATTCATTATATGTAGAAGAAAGACCATAAACATATGCCATTTTTATTTGTCAATCGAAAAAATAAATACAATAAATTTTAAAAGGGCAGAACAATGACACAAATGTATGAAGTGTGCCATGTAGCCTCTCTCCCTTAGGCCTTATCTGGAAAGAATTTTGGGGGTTTCCCATCCGGGTGGTCTGCTAGCTTGCTTGTTTAAATTTTCCTCACTGATGGGGATGAGATGATACGATGGGGAGGCAATAACATTTTCTTCAGGCAGTGGTTGATGGAGAAAATGTCTCTCACAGTTCAGTGATGTTAAAATCAGGGGAGTGTAATGAGATATTAACTAGCAACACCCGAAGATGAATTTTTAAGGTGGAACCAATTCAAATGGCTAAATACCTGTACATAGGATTCACATAATCAGATTGCTTTTGTGTATGTCTATGATTTGAGCTGCTGCTTTTTATACCTTGTAAGAATAATAGATAACCTGGTATCAAAGTTGTAGCTCTACAGGACTGAAAATGGGCAGCTCCCTACTGCAATGATGACCTGTCAGACTCTGTGAGACCCATCCGCTCATGCTGGGTACCCAGAAGTGCTTCTGAGCTGGGTTTAGAACGCTGGGAATTCCTCTGCATCTACAGCTTTAGGTTGATCCATGTGCTGTTAAGTAATATCTATACATTTGGTTGCAATGAAAGTGTCACTTAATTGTTTTTTAATCTGCCAAACTAACCCAGTACATGGGTAAGAGCTTAAATAGAAGCTGAGATTCCTGAGTTTACTGTATACAAACGGTTCTCCAGAACTGATGGGCCTTGAAAGGAATGAAATGCCAGGGGCACAGAGCAGGCATGGGGGCTTGAGAGATGGATGGGAGAGAGCCAGGGGGGTGGCTGGGCTGATGCTGCAGCGCTCAACTGACCTTTCAGTGCCCTCCTTCTCAGGAAGGCTGCTGCTACGGATTGAATACTGTGTCCTTCAAAATTCATATGTGGAAATCTAACCCCAATGTGATGGTATTTAGATGTGGGGCCATTGGGAAGTAATTAGTCGTGAGGGTTGAGCCCTCATGAATTGCATTAGTGTCATTATAAGAAGAAGCCAGAGAGTTCTCTCACTCTCTTTCTGCCATGTGTGGATATAATAAGTCAGCAGTTTGCAACCTGGAAGAGAGCCCTCACCAGAAATCAACCACACTCGCACCTTGATCTCACCAGCCTCCAGCCTGCAGAACAGTGAGAAATGAATGCCTGTTGTTTAAGCCACCCAGTCCATGGTGTTTTTGTTACACCAGCCTGAGCTGACTAAGACAGTTGCCTTCATTTAAAGGTCCAGCAACAGATCTGGCCCTATCTAAAGTCTATCTGAAGTCTCTATACTTCCATGGGACTTTATACCCTTGTCTAGAGAGGGATCCAAGATCCTAAATTTTTATTCTAATAAGAAAATGTAAAATCCTGAGCAATGTTTACAGAACTTTGCACCCTAGATTTCTCCATGTATCTGACAAAGCTTAGCATTTTCCCTCAATCCCTAGTCATCCTCTTTTAAAGATTCCCAAATCTCAAAACTCAGTCTGCACAGATTCTTCCCTCTCCCACTTGCCAGCTTTCTGCATCTTGCGCTGTGTAAATGGTACAGATGTTGTCTTGGGGGATTGGCACTTTACCCAAGTGGTCTTATCACCAGCATAAAGGTTCTTGGTAATGTCGCAGAAAGGAATTTCAGGATGTGCACACAACCAAGCGATAGCGGCAAGTTCATTGAGTGAAAGTGGACAGGCTTAGGAAAAGCTCGTGCAGAAGCGAAAATGCACTCCCCAGAAAGGGGGCAGGCAGGCTCAAAAAGCCCAATTGCACTGAACTCCAAGCAGTTGCTGTTTTTATTTGTAGAAGTCAAAGAAAGCTGGGGGGGGGGGGTCAGTGTTCATTCTGTTCTTACTCATGCTTCCCCTGTTTTTCCCACAACAGGGAGTAACGCTGGGAAATTAATGGCTCTTTTCTTCTCCTCAGGTCTGTTCCTTCAAGGGCTGTTTGTTTGTTTGAGCCAGTTGACTAATGACTAACTTTTCTGTTCCCTCCTCCTCACCCATACCTAACTGCCTACCTACTCTAACGGTCTGTTTGTGTCAACCTAGCCCTTGTTTTCTTCTATTCTTATGGAAGTTTTGATGTTCAGTGTGTAGTTTAGCTAACATATTTAATAAAATATCTGACCTTCTATCCTCTTAATATTAAGGCACAGGAATTCATGTGGGTGTGTTCAGTGGTATTGTGGCTTTTATTAAATAGCTTAAACTATGTATATTCCCTAAACCCAATACTTTTCCAAGTACATATATTCTCACTTTTAAATCTGTGCCTATTTCAAGGGAAATTTTGTCCATATGTTCCTAATTAATTTGTATTTAACTCACCAAATGTTGACATGAATAGGATGTTCAACACAGGTGATTGGAAATTAGCTTGCTTTCAAATTCTGCAAGTGACAGATTATCTCTATTATGTGTCTTGGTGTAGTGACATATGCCAACCTCATCATTACTTATTGAAGCATATTGTAAGATGAAAGGTAATTTACCTAATACTCATTTTAATTGCTGTCTCCAGAAAACCAATAAATAAAAACAGCATTTATCCAAACTGAGGAAATCAACAACATTTGATTAATTTCAGTAATAATATATCTCCTCTTCCATAAGGATTTGAGGTGACTTACAAACAAAAACAAAACACTGGCACAATAAGAATATGATGTTAGAAACAGATGCTGTTTATTGATCACCTCAGGTAAAGCAAATGGCAGATTTTAAAGGTTTTAGCTGAAACCCTACCCTTCTCCCAGCAAATACAGAAGGACAGCAGTTGTCAGGATACTGGGGCAGTATTTTTCCAAAGGGATGAATGAACAGGAATGAAGTTCCTGGACACACTTCAATATAAGGATGAAGCCTGAGTTGGTCTGTGTCTGTCCTGGTGTTAGGGGCAGAAAAATAAGGGAGAGGTAATGGAAATCAGAAAACCAGAAAGGAGAAAACACTTATTTAAAAAATTGGAGGAAATATAAAAAGAGGGAACCATTATTTCAGTCCTAAAAAAATGGGGTCCTTAGGCCATGGAACACTGACCACCAGTCATCGAATGAAAATGAAACTTTCCCCACAGTACATATAACATAACCTTTAAGTCATGTCTGAACACAGAAAAAAATTCAGTCCCCAAAACAGTGATGTATAGTTATAAATAGTTATACATAACCTTTACCTAAACCTAACATATGGAAGGAAAAACATAAAAGTAGACAGTGTCTTCTCTTGCAGAGACAGACCCCCATTTCCCCTTAGGAAATGTGCTTTCACTTTACACCCTTAAATGTTACCAGCAATAAATCCTTCACGCATACTTGCTGAGTGTCTGTCATCTCTCTCCACTGTGCGGGCCAAGGCTTGTGACTTTTCCAAGCCCATAGCCCAAGAACTGGAGCAGCATTTCAAAGTTCAGCGGTAAACTGGACAGTGACACTGGCAGGCTGTCACCACGCCCTCTTGTCAGAACACTGTGGTGATGAAGCTGGAGATGGTCCCTCAGCTACTGTGACCCCCCAGGCAGTGAGCCCAGGTGGGGCCAGAGTGGATACTCCAGGTGGCTACCTCTGTCCCCACTCAATGTCAGGTGAAAAAAATGAAGCATTTCTAAAGGTCACTAAACAGGATTGTTTTTGAAATATCTGAGTCTAATAAGAACGTGCAAACTTCTAAGAGGAGGTCATGGAAACATCCCCCCATGTTTCTCCATGCAGCTCACATAGCTCAGCTGCTTCTCTCTCTCCCTGGTCTCACTCTTTACATCCCCCCAAACCCCACACTCGGCAGGCTTCACTTCTTCTCTCTCATCTACTCTCCATCCCCAGCCCTGTGGACCACCAAAGCAAAGCTCTAGACTGGAGTTCTGTAGCGATGGCAGCTGGAACTCGGGCATCTAAATTTGCTCCCCAACAATACAGAAACCCTATCAAAATGTCAGTAAACATTATGTTTAAAAAAATTAAGATGAGACAACAGCAACACATTTTGGTAGGTGAAAAGCAGATATAGGCAAGTGGGAACCTACTTAGGAGACTTAAGAAATCCAAATTCTAAACCAGAGAAGGAAAGCTGATTTTAAACGCCAGAATTTCCGAGGGACTCAGAAATGAGTGGCACCAGGTATCTGTGAAGGGCATGTGAAGGGAAGCAAGCTAACATACTTTAGGCTAAAGGTAATTATTTCTAACACCAGAATTACCCCCCAAAACCTTACCAACCTAGTCACCATACTGAAACTGCCCTTTACAAATCAGAAAAGGGGTGAAAGGCAAGAACTCTGGTAAAAGCCTAAAGCTCTGCGCAGAGGCCTAGCTAAAAATATTAATAATATTCAGCCACTGTCCCCTTGTTTGCTTCTCTATAACTGCTACTCTGGAGTCACATAGCTGGTGGTCATGAAGACTCTTAGCTTTCTCCATAGATGATAACATCACCTTTTAGAAACCTAAAGTAGTTTCTGAGGTATCTTCCAGGTCCCACATTCCATGAAATGGCTGAGCTACCCTGACCAGATATCCAAAATGCTTATTATTTCACATATATACATGTATATTGGTGTGTGCATATACGTATATGTATATAGATACACATATGTATAATTTAACTGTAATATATATGATAACCACATTTTACATGTAATTATATATACATAATAGTACATATAAGCTTATCTTAGTCTATCTATCCATTTATCTATCTACCTCTACTTTTGTGATTTTAATCCAATCCCAGATTGGGTAGGGTCTTCCTTCTAACTCACACTGGTTATCTAGGTGTCAGTGGCTCTTTGGGAAACTCTGAATTTCAGGTCAGGGTGGTGGCGTGAAGAGTTCCCTGAGTTTGTCCTAAAGTCTTCCACTGCCAGATTGTCTTTACCTTGACTACCAGAAACTATTTCTCTGAGAGGTTTGTTGGCTTACCACTCCTTCTGGTGTCTCTCTTCCTAACGTTCCTCCTATTCCATCCAGAGAGGGAAAAGAGAGAGAGAACACACTCATTCAATGGTTGCTCTCTCAACAGTGTGGATGTGGGGCTTGGGAGAGTCTTTCCTCCAGAAAAATAGCTGTCCTTTATAACTTTTCTAGCATTATCATTATTATTTTGCAATTTTGCTCTGCTACTTCATCAAAAGTAGTTTTCAACAGTTCCCTTTATGATCAAGCATAATTAACAAATTTTGTACAAAGGAACATCCCCTTTTATGGAATATGAGTTCACATCATCTAAACAGAATATAACTAGGATTTTAAACATATACATAATTGCCGAAAAATAAAATGTATGTTAAATCATGATGTAGCTTAGAAAATGTATCAATTCTATAATTTTATTTTCATGTGAGAATACTAATTTCATTGAGAATCAGCTTTATAATTTCATTTTCATTAAAACATTTTCTGAAATGTATATGTATATGCATCTACTATATGTTAATAGAATATTTATGATTTAGTAAAATTTCACTTTCATCACTATTACAGCAGTTGTTGAATGACAGTCCTTTGAACTAGCACAAGGATTCAATGCATAACAAACCCGCATCTCTACCAATAAATCTCTTAACAGGTGTTAATTAGTGATATCTCTTGAATTCCCACTGCTCAAAAATGGGGTAAAAAAAGAGCTAAATATCACTAATTTTGTTACAGTATATAAGCTCAAAGAATACTTTCTTTTTTCCCATATGCAGTATTGGAGACAAGAAAGTAGGAGTTACTTCTGAAGTGCCTGGAGACACTTGTGCTTCAGTCCAAGTTCTCAGTAAGCCCAGGTGACAGAATCCATTAACAATCTCTTCACTGCAGCGGGCCCACCAAGAAAACCTGACTTGTCCACATTCAGTGAAATACGGGATAAAAGGACACCGTTAAAAATTGTGGCTAATGCCTACTCTCACTGAGGATCTTCAACTTCTACACTGAAATCAATGACATCAGCTTTTCCAAAGTCTGAATTATTTTAAAAATAAGATAAGTTGTCAGCATGGGAGAAAGAGAACATGCCATATCATGCTTGCCACTTAAACTGGAGATAATGGGCAAATAGACAGTCCATTAACCAGGAAGGCCAGGTTAGGCCACATGAACCACCAACCCCCAAGTCTCTGTGGCTTACAAAGAGTTGGTTTCTCGTTTTTGCAAAATCCTCTGTGAGTCAGGGCAACACGCAGATGGCCGTCCTTCGTGTGACCCCTAGCAAGTTTCCTACACACAAAAGCACACTTCCTCAATCATCACAGCAGGATGCAAAACTTCTAGACAGTTATCGGGAATATTAAATGAGATAATCTTTATAAAAATTAATATAGCACCAGGCTCATAATAAAGGTTTGATAAAACATTGCCATTATTATCATCATAATCCAGTTCTAAAGCAATCCTAGAACAAGATTGGCAACTTTACCATTAGAATGTCCTGGGATATTGTGTTAGCACCATATAAAATTAAAAAGAGGAAAGGAGGAAAGAAAGGAAGGAGGGAAGGAAGGGAGAAAGAAGGAAGGAAGGCAGCCAGGCTGTTTATCCACATTTAAAAAAATTAAAAAAAAATAGAAAACACTTGTTTTAGCAGTCTGAAGGTTAAAGTTCTATTTTATTTATTCTTTTACTTATAAGATTAGAAGAACATGAAAGGCAGGCCAAGAGAGGTGCTGGGCTCCCTAGATGTGACACTTTCCACCAGGTGACAATCCAGGCTACCTCTGGACCATATCCAGGGGTCGGGAGCAAGGGGACTGCATCAGTGGAAGCTGCAATTGCCATAGCCAAGTTCAAAATGTCCTTTGATGCAACAACTGAAAAAATTCTCAGAATCCTCATTTTTGACCACCTACAACTATTATTTGAATCTTCTAGTGGTTCAAAATTTGTATTATTAAAAACAAGTGTATGTGCTTCCACTCCTACAGAGCTGGCTGGAGACTGATTATGACGTTTGCCCACATCTCCTTTTTGACAGCACTTTTCAGCACCTTTACCCTTATTCCTTGCTTCTCCCCACATGCCTCAGCCCTCATGCCATCCTCTGGCTCCTCAGTGCCGAGCCAGCCAACCTGTCCCAACAGGAAAATAACTGGGGGGCACAGCTTTGAGTTGTGACATAGAACTGATACCTTTCACAAAGATTAACACAAAGTGGATCATAAGCCTAATTTTACAATGCAAAACTATAAAACTTCCAGAAGAGACCATAAAAGAAATGTATATGACCTTGGTTTTGGTGATGAATTTTTACATACAACACCAAAAGTGTAATCCATAAAACAAACAAAAAAATTGGTAAGTTAAACAGCGTTAAAATTAAAAACGTCTACTCTGCATGAGATGCTGTTAAGAAAATGAAAAGATAAGTCAAAGATTGAGAGATATTATTTGTAGAGTACATGTTTGATAAGAGACTTGAATCCAAAATATACATGGAACTCTTAAAACTAAACAATAAGATAACAAATAACTCCATTTAAAGAAATGGGCAAAGATCTGAATGGATACTTCAGCAGCAAATAGATATATGAAAAGATGCTCAGCATCATATGTTGTTAGGAAAATACAAATTTAAAAATAACGAGATGTCACTACATACCCATTAGAATGGCTAAAATTTTAAAAAGTGATAATACCAATTGCTGGAGAGGATGTGTAACAACAGGAAGTCCTGTTCTTTGCTGGTGAGAATGCTTAATAGTACAGTCACTTTGGAACACAATTTGACAGTTTTTTACAAAGCTGAACACAGTCTTACCATACAATCCATTGATTGTGCTCCTAGATATTTACCCAATGATTTGGAGACTTAGATCTACACTGATATTTGCATGTGAAAGTTTATGGCAGCTTTACTCAAAATCATCAAAAAACTGGGCTGGGCAAGGTGGCTCACGCCTATAATCCCAGCACTTTGGGAGGCCAACAGGGGAGGCCCATTTAGGCTAAGTGTTCAAGACCAGCCCGGGCAACATAGCAAGACTCTGTCTCTACTAAAAATTAAAAAAAATAGCAAGACATGGTGGTACACACCTGCAGTCCCAGCTACTTAGGAGGCTAAGGTGGGAGGATCTCTCGAGCCCCAGAGTTCGAGACTGCCATGAGCTATGATTGTACCACTGCATTCCAGCCTGGGTAACAGAGTATGACACTGTCTCAAAAAAGAAAAAAACTGGAAGCAACCAAGTTGTCATTCAGAGAATGAATGGATAAACTGGTACATAATACAATGGAATATTATTCAACTATAAAAAAGAATGATCTGTTAAGAAACATGAAACCACAGATGAATCTTAAAGGAATATTAAGTGAAAGAAGTCTGACTGTGAGGCCACATCTATATGATTCCAAATATATGACATTCTGGAAATGGTAAATCTATAGAGATGGTAAACAGATCAGTGGTTTCCAGGTGTTTGGCAGGTATGGGATATTAAACAAGTGAAGCACAGGGGATATTTTGGTGGTGAAACTATTGTATGCGATGCTGCAATGGTGAATGCATGACACTGGATTTGTCAAATCCCATAGAACTTTACGGCACGAAGAATGAACTTTGCTGTGTTCACATTTCATAAAATCATTTAGGTCAGGAACACCAAGATAAAATATAGAATATTACAAAAGAATCTCACTGCATTACAAATGTCTGAAATATCCTCACTGAAAAGAGTGAGAGGAAAACGTGCTGAAATCTGGAAATCAGTGGAGTTTGTAAAGACTGAAAGAGACTAGCTGTGCAGAACCTCTGTACTCTAGTTTGATAAAATGTTTCCCATGGAGGTGCAGGTTAACAATTCCGAAACATTTTACATGCATACTGGCATCAAATAATTAAATAAATGGATGTGGATAATGACAGCTACGTGTTTCTCACTATGAAAGTTGAAGGTTACAGGTAAACAAAGGGAGGGGGCTAGAATGATCCCTGTGCTAATGGAATTCAGCTGGACGAGTCACTGTGAACTCGTATTTAGCTTAATGCAGATACAGATGGCTACACATTGAAATGCTCTGCATGCAATGTGTCATCCACTGGTTAGCACACACATGTGCATTTCCTTTCTCTGTGGGCTGAAAGGGCCCAGAAGCAATGATTTCCCAGTAGCAGGGAGCACCTCTCCTGTCCAGATCTTGGGTTTGAATACTATTCTCTAATAAAAGAGAATCGGGGCTCCTTAGAGAATAGACTTATTCTGGGACTAGGTTAGGAAGTGTATACAAAATGAGCCTGAAGCATCTTGTAGTGCCAGAAAATAAGAACGTGCTAAAAAATAATAACGACACAAGCATGTCATAGTAGTCGATAAGTTGCCCAAGCTGATGCCCAAGAGGCAGCTGCAAGAGTTCCCAATGGACAAAACTGGAACAATTCAAACAAAATCAATAAAGTATCATCAGATTATAACCCAATGTATAACCCCACAGTATCCATAAGTCCATTTCAATATAAATAAATAAATAAATAAATAAAAGGGGCACAATAGATAAATCTCTGTGCAGAAGAATTGTAAATAATGTATGTAAATACCCCACCCTCAAGGAGATATGAAGCATCACTCCTCACTCCTTAGATGTGGGCTTGGCATAGTAACTTCCTTCCAAAGTGCGCAGTGTGGGAAATGGGGGGAAAGAGTAACTTTATAGTAGTGGAAAAACTTGACACGTTCTATCTCAGCTGGGTGATCAAGGTCAACGTTGACAGCTACAGTCATACTGGTAGTCTGTGCCCTTGATATAATGAGATAGGAATGGTACTCTGTGAGCCTCCCCCAAACCGAAAACCCAGCCGAATCATAAGAAAAACATCAGACAAACCCAAGTTAAAGGAATATCTCTCCAAGCACTTCTCAAAACTGTCAAGGTCATAAGAAACAAGGAAAGTCTGAGAAACTGTCACAGACAAGACGGACCTAAGGAGACAGGATGACTAAATAGGATGATGTATTCTGGATGGGATCCTGGAACATTAAAAGAACCTTGGGGGGGGGAAGAAAATATGAATAAAGAATGGACCTCAGTTAATTAGAATGTATCAATATTGGTTCATCTTCTGTGACAAATGTACAACAACATAAGATGTTAGTCATAGAGGAAATTGAGTTGGAGGTATATGGGAACTCTATGCATTACCCTTGCAATTTCTCTGTAAATCTAAAAGTATTCTTTTTTTTTCTAAAAAGCTTATTCGAAAATGCATTCTCTTGGGACTGTCCTGCATACCTTGGAGAAACTATAAATTTTGTCCAAAAGACATGGCAGCCTTTTCCCTGAACTACAAAAACTTACAACTGTTTTTCTTCCTTCACTGATATTTGTTGACTAATGACTCCGCCTTTACCATCAGAACAAAAAGAACAGCTGAATTACCTCGAATAAGATTCTTTACATACCTAAAATATTCCAAGTACTCCCCTAAATATAATTTATATGACGTATTTCATGCTCACAGTGACTTAGGTAACTATTGTCATCACCATCTCCATTTTATGGAAACTGAGTTACAGAATGGTCCTGTGAGTTGCCTGAGATGATGCAGTTAGTAAACGGTAGAGCCCAGATTTGAATCTGGAAAGTCAGGATCTGAGCCCCACACTCTGTGTCCTCTCACACTGATGCTACGGTGGATGACTGGCAGTAAGCCATTCCAGGACTGTCTCGTGTACTTGGTTCCTTTTCTCCACCATCATAATGTCCTCTCTATTGTTCCGTCCTTAGAGAATGTCTCTGCAACATTCACCACCTCCCCCAGCAGTTCTCAGAGTGTGGCTCCTCCAGGACCAACAACACCAGCATCACCTGGGAAATTGGTAAATGTGCAAATTCTCCAGCTCCACCCCAAACCTACCCAGGCAGAAACTCCAGGGATGGGACCCATCTGTCTCTGATTTAACAAACCCTCCAGGTGACTCTGACAGAAAGGAAAGTCCACCAACCATTGGCATACCCAAGAGCAACTCACTTCATCCTTCTGAGCCTTGATTTCTTTGTTAGGGGGGTGTGTTGAGCTAGATATCTCTAAGCTCCTTCCATTGCTAGCAGTTGGTTCTGTGACTGGAGTCTGTTACTATACCCCTGACGCAGTGCAGGGGCACATGAAGCTGGACATGGTGGGTGCTGTGTTGCACTGCTCAGATCTCCCTAAAAACTGAAGCAATAATTTCCCCTGGCTGTGGCAGTGGTGACAGAGCAACAGCTGAGTTGCTCTTCAGGAATTGTCCTCAGCAGACAAGGTCAAGCCAAGTTCATGCCTCCTTCCCTTGCCCTGAGTGGGCAGTAATCTAGGCCACCTGCTTCAGTTTGGGACAACTCAGCTGGGCCATCCACCCTGAGCACCCTGAGGAGAAGGCTGGGGCTTCTGCAAGTGTGTTCATCACAGCCCAGAGTCACCTTCACCGGCACCCAGGTGTTGACCCACTGCATGCCCCAGATCTCCTGCAGGCAAAGCTCCATCTCAGAGGCTGTGCCTGGGGAAACTGGCCTGGGGTCGAAAGTTAAAATGATTTTCCTGTGTAACCGAGACACTGGGACTAGGGCAGAGACAGGATCTAACTGTAACGTAGAGTCCACGAAGCATAAGCTTTGTCAAACTGACCTTCTGTAACTATGCTGGATAACTATGATCTGTTTACAACAGGTTTAAATATTTTAACTAATTTTTTAGATATTTGCACAGAACACAAACTGTGTGATGAAGTTTTCCTTTCTTCTGTAGTCTCCCCTCTTTCTCTGTCCACCCCTGCTCCCCAACGGGCTCCCGTTGTTGGAGTGCAGTGCCCTGACCCTGACACCTTACCCAGCCTGGAGGTGGCAGTTTATGCTGGGCCATAACTGCCACTGGACTCTTCTTCCCTTCCTCCCAAGATCCCAAATTGGCCTATCTCGGGCGGGCTCCTCAGCACCTGCTGAAACTGACCAGGCCTGTTGGGGGCCAGGAGGCTGCAGTGCTGAGGGCTGGGGTCTACAGGAAGCCCACTCAGCACTCAGGCTCCAAGGACCTAGTTCCAAGCGAAGCCCTGCCACTAGCTGAGGCAAGGGCATTTCTAGATTTGTTTTCTTATAAGTAGTGAATTTCCTTGGTTTGAAATTTATCTCCTAAGTGCCCTAGGCTTCCGCAGAGGGCCTCTGCCCACCAGAACATGCACGGAGCTTCCTTCCAGCGCTGCCTGCCAGCCTGTCTTCATCTCATTTTTTCTTTTTTAAGTCTTTTGATTTTTTAATTTTTTTTTACTTTTTTTTTATTTTGGCATATTATGGGGGTACAGATTTTAAGGTTTCAATAAATGCCCATTTCCCCCCCTCCCCCCAAAAGTCTGAGTCTCCATCATGACCATCCCCCAGATGGTGCACATCTCACTCATTATGTATGTATATACCCGCCCCCCTCCCTCCTCCCACCTGCCCAATACCCTATTACTGTAGTACCTATGTGTCCACTTAGGTGCTACTCAGTTAATACCAGTTTGCTGGAGAATATATCTGGTGCTTGTTTTTCCATTCTTGGGATACTTCACTTAGTAGTATGGGTTCCAGCTCTAACCAGGAAAATATAAGATGTGCTATATCACCGTTGTTTCTTAGAGCTGAATAGTACTCCATGGTATACATATACCACATTTTATTAATCCATTCTTGGATTGATGGGCACTTGGGCTGTTTCCACAGCCTTGCAATTATGAATTGTGCTGCTATAAACATTCGAGTGCAGGTGTCTTTTTTGTAGAGTGTCACTGGATCATTTGGGTAGATGCCCAGCAATGGGATTGCTGGATCAAATGGTAGATTCACTTGTATCGCTTTAAGGTATCTCCATATTGCTTTCCACAGAGGTTGAACTAGTTTGCAGTCCCACCAGCAGTGTAGGAGTGTTCCTCTCTCTCCGCAACCACGCCAGCATTTATTGTTTGGAGATTTTTTGATAAAGGCCATTCTCACTGGGGTTAAGTGATATCTCATTGTGGTTTTGATTTGCATTTCCCTGATGATTAGAGATGTTGAGCATTTCTTCATATGTTTGTTGGCCATTCTTCTGTCTTCTTTAGAAAAATTTCTGTTCAAGTCCTTTGCCCACTTTTTAATGGGGTTATTTGATTTTTTCTTCCTAATTTTCGTGAGTTCTAAGTATATTCTAGTTATCAGTCCCTTATCGGATGCATTGGATGCAAAAATTTTCTCCCATTCTGTAGGTTGTCTGTTTACTTTCATGACTATTTCTTTGGCTGTGCAGAAGCTTTGTAGTTTGATCTTCATCTCATTTTTACGGCAGGTTTCCACGCACAATTTTTCCAAAAGAAAGTTTTTGCAGACAAAAAAAAATTCATTTGACAGAATAGCTATGATTCCTTGGAGCTTTGTGAATCTGAGAGATGACAAATGGGTGTTTATGTTTGCCTCTCTAGAAATCACTTACATTTTAATCAGAACCTGGAATTTTGCACGCCCCTCACCCCATCTCAAAGGTATTTTGAGACTGAGTGTTTCTCCATCCCTCAAGTTTCACTCCACAGCTTTCCGCTCTACCTTAAGCAGTGACAATGCTAGCCTAGCTGGCAGGCACTGGTGACTTGAGCATTAGCAAATTAAGGGCATTTTGCTTTTTAAAGAATTTTGTAGTTGATGATTTAAAAATGCATCAAAGTTGAAAAAAAACTAACATGGGAAGAACCAGAACTTTATAGGACTTTGTTATACTTTATAGGATGTTGTTAAATTAATCTTTTTGTGTGTGTATATACAAAATAAAAAACATATTTAATTATACACAGCATGGGGGCATGAAGTGGACAGAGGACTGGGCACCAGGTACTGAGGATTTTGGTGCCTTGAAAAGTCTGAATGTGCCCTCACTGCCACCAATGTACTTAATCACATGCTGCCTCCAAGTAAAAATTAGTTTCAATGTGCAGGGCCCAGCTTATTACAATCACAAGCATCTACAGTTGATGAAGTCTAGTACACATAGATAGGATGGTATAGCATTCCTAAGTTTCTAGAGCTGTGCTGTTCAATATGATAGCCTCTAGACACATGAGGCCATTTAAATTTAAATTAAACAGCCCTTCACTGTAGCAGTCACATTACAGGTGTTCAGATGCCACACGAGGCTAGTGACTACTACATTGGACAGCATCATTAAATAATATTTCCATCATTGCAGAAAGTTCTATTGGATAATGCCACTCTAAAATTAAAGCAATAATGTCTGTGATGAGATGAAAAGGCCGACAATTGGTGCTAAAGTCTATGGAGTACCAAATGAATTTCTAGAAGCCTCTACACCAAAGGCCATAGAAATTTACCCAAGAGGTGATTTCATCTTAAAGGATTGCCCGGCTGATATTTAGCTTCCTGTGGGATGGCCAAGGGTACCTGTAATTTTATATTCCCATTATTCTCTGGAACATGTACATACCTACTTCAATACATAAGACAAATAGAATAGACAGAAATTCAAGGTATGTTATTTCAATACACAAAACAAATAGAATAGACAGAAATTCAAGGTATGTTATTTCCCCCTGGCTCTGAGAGTTATTGAAAAGCTGAAGCTAAAATAAGGCTAACTAAAAAATATATATGTTATACATCTATCACTGGACTCTGCAAAATAGCAAGGATTTTATAGTTTTGGTTGCATGAATATTTTTGCAACAACAAGCAAACCTTTATTCAGTATTTCCAGGGAGCCGAACATTGTGTTCAGAGCCGGGAATAGGTGGAACAGGGCGCACAATCCCTTGTCCACAATGAACTCAGGGGTCCTGGGACACACACAAGCCAGCCTCTGACTACAGTGCAGCACAGAGAGATTCAAACACAGGCACACACCAGGCAGCAACGCGACACAGCACAGGGAGATCATCCTGAGAAAGCTTGGGAGGGCTGCATGGAGGAGCGGACAGTTGACCTAGTTAAAAAATATAGGAAGGCGGATATGGTTGTAAAAGGATTGTAGGCAGAAGAAATGACAAAGGCTATGCTACAGAGGTTAAGCAGTGGGACACTTATAAGGGACAAAAGGAGATTTGACTTGGCTGGGGCATAAGATGCAAGAGAGGGGGGAGAGTGAGTGAGTGAATGAATGAATGAAAGGTGCACCTGCATTCTAGCAACAACCCACAACCAACCCAGATGCCCCTGGAAACCCAGGCAACCTTTTGGGGAACGGAGCTGGGCACAATGAGATTCTGCCATGTGTTGTAATTATTTGTGGGTTTCTTTTTATTCTCCTGGCCACTTTCTCACTAGATAATGATGTTCATCAGGAACAAGAGTTGGCTTTTCCTCCTTGTTTTCCTTTCAGAACTGAGCTCAGTATCCTGTATAAAATAGGTATCAAATATGTTTGAAAATGAAAGGGCAGGCTAACAAACAGGGTACTTTAATAAATCTTGGAATGCTTTGTTTTATCTTCTGCACTTGAACAGTTACTGAGCAGAGTCTGTGGCTGAGACCTGCAAGGACTCCAGGACAACTGGAGAGAGAGACCCGCGTGACTGCACACCTGGCCAGGACCACTGGTGCCCCTGGAGGGCTAAGGCACTGCACAGGGCAGGGCGGGGGTGGGGGTGGGGACAGGGAGGCCAAGTGGGAGAGCCTGGAGAAAAATCCATCAAGGAAAACAAATGGAAATGTTATTACCCATGCAAAAAAAAAAAAAAAAGGAAAAGAAAAGAAAAGAAAATTCCTCTTATGCCCCTCGGACAAACCTCAGGTTAGTTGTACATAACCATTTTATTTTTAACAGACAGGAAGCTAGCTTTATTTTATCATAACTTTCACTTCTAAAGTTGTGCTTGTTTCGGAGCACAGGTGAGACGCTGGGGAGAGGACCGTTGCCTGCCCAGCCCAGTTCCAGCGCTGAGCTCCGGTGGAGTCCCAAGGCGCAGGCAGTTTCCCAGGCCGCCCAGCGGGAGGCTGGGGCAAGAGGGCCATGGAGTAGCCCAGCTCATATTGCTGGGCTCTCGCCAGTAGAAAGTGAATGTCCAACTCACTCTCTAGGTTCTGAATAACAGTTCGAATTATTCAGCTCAATACCATCTTCTATTTTGCAGCAAAATCTAGTCATAGCTCATTTTAAATTGGATTTCTGTATCCTTTGTTTGGATGAAAATTCACAGTGTCATCTCATTCTGGTCAGGTCACTGGCTCTGCCAAAAACCAGCGTCTCGCTCTCTGGAAACCGGCTTCTCCTTTCTTCTTCCTTGCAGTGTGGATCATCACGTTATCCTCTGCAGCCAAAGAGATGCAGACTCCTTCCCAGGAAAAGTGACCACTGCTTCTGCAGAGTCTGTGAGTGACGGAAAAGAGGTGAATGGGACTCAAAGGAGGCCCAAAATGAGAAAGGAAAGCAGGCTAAGGGTGTGACCCAACCCCCAAGAGCAAAATAAAAAAGTAATTTAGGGTACAATTAATTACTGATAGGAAGACTACTAGGAAAAGGAATTTATTTTGTGTTCACAATGTAACTCTGAAAGCAACAATAATTTGCAACAAGTTATTGAGTGTCTGTGTGTGTGCTGAACACACTTCAACACACTTATTTGTTTCTATGGCAGGTGTGAGGCAAGTAGTGTTACAATGAGAGTCAGTATAGTATAGTGTTGGGATCAGTGCACTTTTCTGGGAAAGCAACAGATAGCAAATAGTTTAGGCTTTGTGAGCCATAGGGTCTCTGTTTCAACTACTCTACTCTATCATTACAGTGTAAAAGCAGCCATAGGTAGTGTGCCAAGGAATGGTTATGCCTATGTTCCAATAAAACTTTATTTGCAAAACAGACAGCAGGCCATATTTGGTTCAGAAGCTAACACTAGATGACCCCTTGTATAATGGGGAAAAACACAGATTCAGGAGCTGGCGCTATGAGTTTGATTTTCTAGTCTACCTCTCCTTGCTCCTCTAATTCTTTACTTCTATTTGCCTCTGTCTTCTCATTCATAAAATAAGAATAAGAATAGTACCTCCTCATAAAGTAATTGCCTAGTACACTGTTAATGCCATGTAAATACTTCATATTCTATATCCAATTAGAAATGAGCATACTGAGATTCAGATATGTTACAACAAATCTAATGAAATCTCTTATATTCTGGCTCCAGAATCCTGCCATAAAGCTATTCAAGTGCATTGAGAGGAAAAACAACAAACCATTTTAAAATCCCTGAACCCATGGCAGGAGCTCTCTTGTACATTGAGAGGAAAATTGGAACTGGAGGAAACTGGCCACTGGAACTGGTAGTGGGTAGTCAAAAAGTCCAATAAAAGGGAAACCAGAAAAATATTATATACATACCATCAACATTTTAGAGACCAAACTAAACCAAGCAAAGAGAAGGAAGGAAGTGGAATAAAAATTAGAGTGGGAATAAATGAAAGAGAAAATAGTTAAAAAAAGAAAAGTCAATAAAAACATGTCTTTTTAAAAAAAGATTAATAAAATTAATAAACCATTAGTGAGACTCACCAAGAGAAAGAGAAGACTCAAATTACTAAAATCCAGAATGAAAGATGAGACATTATCATCAACCTTATAGAAATGAAAAAGATTATAATAGAATAATATGAACAATTGTGCATCACAAATTAAATAACTCAGATGAAATGGACAAATTCCTGGAAAAACACAAACTACTGAAACCAACTGAAGAAGAAATGGATAACCTGAATAGAGCTACAAGTTAAGAGATGAAATTGGTAGTTTAGAAGCTTTGACAAAGAGGCCCAGTGGGCTTCACTGTTGAATTCTACAAAGCATTCAAAAAATGAATACCAATTCTTCACAAACTCTTCAAAAACACAGAAAAGGAGAGAACACTTCCCATTTCATTCTATAAAGCCAGTATCATCCTAATAATAAAACCAAAGAGACCACAAGAAAAACACACACACACATGTCCCTTGTAGATTAAAAAATTCTCAACAAAATATTAACAAACTTAATTCAGCAACATATACAAATTATATACCATGGCCAAGTAGAATTTACTATAGTAATGTAGGACCAGTTTAATATCCCAAAATCAATCAATGTAATATATCATATTAACAGAATAAGGGCAAATTGTAGTGATCATCTCTACAGATGCAGAAAAAACAGCTGACAAAGTCTAAAACCTTTTCATGATAAAAATGTTTAACAAACTACATATAAGAGGGAATGTCTTCAAGTTGATAAAAATCTTAACAAATTAGATATAGCAGGAAACTTCCACAGCTTGATAAGAAGCAACTATGAAAAAGTCACAACTAATGTCATATTTAATGGAGCAAGAATAAATGCTTCCTCCCTAAGATTAAGAACAAAACAAGAATGCCTGCCCTAGCCACTTCTATTCAACATTGTATTAGATGTTAACAGCCAGGACAATTATAAAAGGAAAAACAAAGGGCATCTAGTCTGGAAAGGAAGAATTAAAACTATCTTCATTCACAGATGGCATGGTCATATATATATATAAATCTTAAGGAATCCATAAAAAACCTACTAGCGCTAATAAACTAGTTCAGCATCAGACAGGATACAAAATCAATATACAAAAATCAATTCTGTTTCTACACACTAGCAATGAATAATCCAAAAATGAAATTAAGAAAACAATTCCATTTATAACAGCATTAAAAGAAGAAGAAAATATCTAGGCATAGATTTAACAAAATAAGTACAAGATTGATATACTGAAAAATATAAAAGAAATTAAAAAGTCATATAAATAAAAAGAGATTCCACATTCATGAATCAGAAGATGGCAATGCTCTGCAAATTGATCTACAGATTCAGCTCACTCTCTATCAAAATTTCAGCTGTTTTTTATTGCAAAAATATACCAGCTGATCAAAAAATTCATGTAGAAATACAAGGGACTCAAAATTAGCCAAAATAATCTTTTTAAAAAGTCTTCAAAAAAGTTTGAAGAGTCACATTGTTCAATTTCAAAATTTACTACAAAGCTATGGTGATCCAACAGTGTGTGAAAGTGGCATAAAGAGAGACGTGCAATGGAATAGCACTGAAAGTCCAGAAAAAAAACCTCGCATTTTTTGTCAATTAATTTTTGACAAGAGTCCCAGTGCTGGAACAAGTAGAATTCATGTGGGAAAGATGGATTTGGATTCCTATATATTACATCATACACAAAAATGGACTCAAAGTGGATCATATATCTGAATGCAACCGCTAAATCTATAAAACTTCTACATGAAATCAGAGGAATACATCTTTGTACCCTTGGATTAGGCAATGGTTTCTTAGATACAACACCAAAATTATAATCACAATGACAACAACAAAAGTATATTGGACTTTATAAAAACAAAAACTTTTGTGCTTCATAGGAACCACCAAGAAAGTGAAAAGAATACTCACAATATGGCATAAACTCACAATATTTGCAAATTGTGTGTCTGGCAAGAGAGTAATTTACAGGATATGTAAAGAACTCTTACAACTTCATAATAAAAAGAAAATAATCCAATTAAAAATAGAGGATTTGAATAGATACTTCTCCAGCGAAGATATACATATGGCCAATAAGCACAGGAAGAGATTCCCAACATTATTAGTCACCAGGAAAATGTAAATCAAAACCACAATGAGTAACCACTTCCTACCCACTAGGTTGGCTATGGAATCATATAGAGAAAACAACAAGTGTTAGCAAAGATGTGGGGAAGTTGGACCCCTCAAACATTGCTGATAGGAATGTAAAATGGTGCGGCTGCTTTCAAAAACAGTTTGACAGCTCTTCAAAATGTTAGTAACTATTTACTATATGACCCAGAAGTTCTACTCCTGGGTATATACATAAGATAAAGATATGTCCACACAAAAACTTATACATGAATATTTAAAGCAACATTTTTCCTGATAGCCAAAAAGTGGGAAAACCCAAATTTTCATCAAATGAATGGGTACATTGTATAACCATACAATGAAATGTTACTTACCAATAAAAAGAAATGAAGTACTGATATGTATGTTACAACACGGGTGATCCTTGAAAACAAGGAAGGTGAAAGTGTGAAAGCACCCAGTCAGAAAGACCACCTATTGTCGGCCTCCATTTATATACAATGTGCAGATTGGCAGATCTATGGGGACCAAAAGTAGACTAGTGATTGCCTGGGTCTGGGATAGATAAGGAAAGACTGCCAGTAGGTATGAGGTTTCTTTTGGGGAGTGGTGAAGATGTTCTAAAGTTAGATTGATGGTCACACTACTCTGCGAATATACTAAAAATCACTGAAAATTATTAACTTTAGGTGAATTTTGAAGATATGTGAATTATATATCAATAAATTTTTTTTAAAGAGTGCATGCTATCAACACAACTTCTCACTAATAATGTTAACCTTGATCACCTGGCCTGTTTTTCCTCTGTAAGCTACCTTCTCACCCCTATCCAAACTCTCCTCTTTGGAAGCAAGACACTAAACAAGGGGCAAACAGTTGTTAAACTCCACTTCCTTGAAAGGAGGCGTGATTTTAGTAGATTATTTGCAATTTTACTGTAGGGAAGATTTCTGTTTTCTCTCTCAATTTTTAATTTATTCAATAGTTTTTTCTCAATATAGAGGATATTTATTTTTTACATTAGAATATAATCCAATACTACATTATTTATTTTGTTGCTCAAGTCATTCCAGCTTGGGCCATTGGTAATTCTTTCAGGCTGGGGCTTACACAATTATAAGTTACTTTTTTACAATAACAAGTAAAACTGACCTGAACAGATTAGAAATCAAACACAACCAATCATAAAAGTTTTAATTCTGCTGAAGAGAACAGAACCTGATGTGCTTATTAGAAAGTAGCCGTTGCAAGTTTTCTGGGTGGTGAGAACAGTCGGGGTGTTTTGCAGTAGGTGTGGGGAGCGCTGGCAATGAAACTGAAAGTCATGGAAGAGCCTCAGCTTAATTTTATTACTCATAAGACCATGTCTACTGTGAAGGTATCAGTGCCCCTCAATGCAATTGTCTGATTTTTTTCCAAAGTCATTTTGTTAATGCCCAGGAAGACAATCTTATGCTGTTAGACACCACACCCACCCCACGCTAGGAGATGACTTGGTACCAAATCTGGAAAATCTAATGGGACTCCCAGAGGGATTCAAACCTCTTTCTAGAGCTACAGAGATTGTCTTGGGTGTTGAGTACAGGTTACGCTGCAGAGATAGCACTGTTGCTTTTTAGTTTGTTTCAAAGCAAGCTTTAAATCTTCTTAAAGGACAAACTAAAGCTCAACATTTGGGTGACCTTTAATAGAGTCCCTTTAGAGACTTGAAGAATCTGTTCAGCTGTTTGTTTGCCATATTAGCAGTAATGCTTTCATTTATGACAATATCTGTTCCTGGGGACAGATCTTTCAGGGTAATTATTTTCTGTTGGGAAAAATTACACAGAAAGCTGAAGTTCCAGAAATAATTATGGGAAAACAGAAAAACATTGTGAATTAAAATGTTATGTTGCTCTGGTTTTATAAATACATGTTTATGATAAGCAGCAAGAAGCAATGGGCTCTCTGCTGATTCATTTACTCATTCATGTATTCATTCAATAAATAGTTGTTGAAATCAACTACATTTTAGAAGCTAGCAGAACTTATCATCAGATGGGATAATAGAAAATAGACAAAAAGCAAATAAGATGTTTTTCAATTGTGTTAAGGAAATAAAAAGTGTATTTGTGTCAGTGCTGGCTGAGGGCAGGGTCTAATTTAATTAGTGTGGGTGAGAAAGTCTTCTCTATGGATGTGGCATTTAAAGTGACACCTAACAAAATAAGAAAGACAGCAAAAGAAGAGCTGAGGATGGCACCTTCCAGACAGAGAAAAAAATAAGAGCCTCCTAAGCAAAGTGCATTAGTAGATGTCTTAGTCTGTTTGGGCTGCAATGAGAAAGTACCATGAACTGTCTGGCTTATAAACAAAACACAATCTGGAGGCTGAGGAGTCCAAGATCAAGGCACAGTGGATTCAATGTCTGGTGAGGACCCACTTCGTCATGTACGGGGCTTCTCCCTATGTCCTTGCTTGGTGGAAGGGTCTGGGCTCCCTTTTATAAGGGCACTAATAGCAATGGGACTTAATCACCTCCAAAAGGCCCCATCTTCTGATATCATCACTTTAGGGGTTAGGATTTCAACATCTGAATTTGGGAGGACATATGTATTCAGTCCATTGCAGTGCTGAATGGTGGATGGAGGAGGAGTGTGGTTAGTGATGAGGAAAAGGAGAGAGGGGAGAGGGAGAAGAAGATGAGGTTAGAGGAGCCAGGTAACATAGAGCCTCAAGAGCCTCAGGGGAAGGAGTCTAAATTTAGGTAAAAATTAACAACCAAGAAGGATTTAGGTAGGGAGTCTCTAATCTGGTCTCTATATTGAGAAGTTTGGCTTCCTTGTGGAAAATGAAAAAGCAAAAAAGGATGGTGAGGATGCCTGCTGGGAGACTCTCCTGTTTGTTCAGCAGGACAGAGGTGACAGGGGCTTAGCTTTGGTTGCAGCAGTGAAGGTGTAAAGAAGTGGACATGGGTTGGGGTACTGAAGTTGGGAGCAAAGGCTTCGCTTATCCAGTAGATGTGAAAACAATTTCAGGGCTCCTGCCTGTAGGGAATTGACATGCACCTTGTACGATGACAATTTATTAAACCAAGAGTACAGAAATACCACAAGGGGAGCGGCCACACAGGCTTATGGGCAATGTAGCACAGCTCAGCCCAGAGCTCCTAGCTCCCTTGGAGCTACATGTGCCGTTTGGTTTTGTTTCACTAAACGGCCACCACATTTTTCTTACAGGAAGGGAAGATGTTTCATTTGAAAACAACTGATTTTCTACAGAAGCTATACATTTATGAATATGGTAAATTGGGAGAGATTAAAGCCAAATCTGCCTGGCCTGCCTCTGGTATTCTTAGTGCTGGTTTTTCACAAACGAAATCAGCTCTGCACTCATCTGTGTTCATTCATAATGCTCATGGGCTTGTGTGTGGCAAGAGCGATGGGTTGAAGACACAGGTAACCTCCACTCTTGTAACCCACCACAGGACAGTTCCCAGTGAAGGCAGCTCCTCAAGCGTTTAGCCTGTGCTCTGTCTCCAGAGGCTTGTCCTAATCCTGCACAGACATGGCGCTTCAAACAATTAGGGCAAATGATTAGGTGTGGGACACTCAAGGGAAATTTTACTAATACAGATGGTCACCTGAAATAAAGAGTTTGCATTCAGGGTAGACTCTTGGCAGCAACAGATCTTTTTTCTCTGCCTCCAGGAAACACATTTTCAGTATATCCCTTTGCATTTTTAATCATCTTGTGTAATAAAGCAGTGATCTCTATCTAAGGGGAAGGTGGTTTTTTTTATGGTTTATTTTTTTTTAATTGACAAATAATAATTGTATATATTTGGAGAGTACAATGTGATGTTTCAATACATTTATACGTCGTGGAATGATCAAATTAGGCTAATTAGCACATCCATCATCTTAAATATTTATCATTTCTTTGCGGTGAGAACATTTAAAATCTTCTATTTTAGCTAATTTGAAATGCGCAATATTGTTACTGTTAACTGCAGTCTCCTTGTGAAATAGAACATCAAAACTTCTTCAAGAGGAAGTTCTTAAAGCCATTATTCAATTTGTTTCTTACTGCTACTAACAAACCACTACAAATTTGGTGGCTGAAAACAACACAAATTTATTATCTTACAGTTCTGGAGGCCAGAAGTCCAAGTTCAGTCAGTCTCACTAAGCTAAAGTCAAGCTGTGGCAGGACTGCCAGCCGTCTGGAGCCTCTGAGGGCAAAGTCGTTTCCTTGCCCTTTTCACTTTCTGGCGGCTGCCTGCACTCCTCAGCCCATGTCTCCTTCCCTGCCTCACTCCAACCTCTTGCTTTTATGGTCACTTCTACCGCTGACTCTGCCCCTCCTCCTCCCTCTTAAAGGACCCAGTGATCACATTGTGCCCATTTGGGCACAATGCAGGGTAGTCTCTCCACCCTAGGATCCTTAACCTCCTCACAACCACCTGGTTCCCTTTTCTGTGTAGGGTCACATATTCAACAGGTGCTGGGGATCCAGACGTGGGCATCTTGGGCAGGGGAGCCCCCAGCCCTTCTCTACCACTGCCCATTCTCCACTGCAGTCCCCAACCCCTGGCCCTGTCTGGGTACCAGTCCATGGCCTGTTAGGAATCCAGCGGCACATCACTGCCTGAGCTCCGCCTCCCCACCAACCCTAGCATGCAAAAGTTGTCTTCCATGAATCCAGTCCCTGCTGCCAAAAAGGCTGGGGACTGCTGTCCTACAATGCACCAGAGTTCCCAGAGAGCAGCAGAGTACAACCGGCAGCTTCAGACTGGAAAAATAACTTCTCAATAGAAGTGTAAAAATAAGTAAAAAGTTAACAAAGATTCTATCAAATTAGTAAAACCTCATTCATGGCATCAATTAAATTTTGGCAGCCTCGAGTACTGTAAAATCTAGTGCGGTTTTTCATTTACAAATATTTATGGGGTAGTATTACTTTAAGACTCTGAGAAAAGGTGCAGTGGCTGGAGCAGCAGCTCACGCCTGTAATCCTAGCACTCAGGGAGGCCAAGGCAGGAGGATCAACGAGGTCAGGAGTTCGAGACCAGCCTGAGCAAGAGCCATACCCCGTCTCTACTAAAACTAGAAAAATTAGCCAGGCATGGTGGTGTGCACCTGTAGTCCCAGCTAGTTGGGAAGCTGAGGCAGGAGGATCACTTGAGCCCAGGACTTTGAGGTTGCAGTGAGCTATGGTGAGACCACTGCACTCTACCTAGGGTGACAGAGCAAGACTCTGTCTCCAAATAAATAAGTAAGTAAGTAAATAAATAAATAAATAAATCCCTCTGAAGAAAGAAAAGGTGGATGAATGAAAGAAGGAAACAGATAACAATTATCTCTGATGACCTAACAAATGGAGTGTTAGATGTGAACACTAATGAACATTTGACTCTGATGGCATCATGCTTTGAAGTTTCACTGTAGGGTACAGTGGTATTAAAAATGAAAGTCAGAATAAACAAGCCTCTTCCTCTGTTTAAATTGTCTTTAGATTAAATTTAGGAACTCCTATTAGGGCAGAAAAGCACCTTTTCATTCTGCTGGAGAATTAAGAATATTAAAGGGAGGCTGTTTTAAAAAACTCATTGGAAATATAATGATAAAACTATTGCACCACCTATATAGTAATTTATTTTAAAAATATTTCAGTATCCATTGTTTCTTGTATTCATTTCTTCGTGCACAACTATTGGTGAGCCTCCAGTCTGTGAATGCTGGGCATGCATTTTTGCAGGGCCTCGCAGTCCGTCATGAGGATATTGGCTTTTGCTCTGAGTGACGGGAGCCACTGGAGGCTTTTGAGAGAAAGAGTGGCATGATCAGATTTATGTTTTAACAGGGTCACTTTGGCTCCTGGGTTGAAACCAGAAAAAGGGAAGGAAAAGTGAAAGCGAGGGGACAGGTGTAAACAGTGTCGTGTGTGTGTGTGTGTGTGTGTGTGTGTGTGTGTATGTGTGTGTGTGTGTGTCAGGAAACTCTAATCAAAGAATGGCTGGGTAGCACTGGGTGTATCCTACTCAACAATCCAGAGCTGGTTACTTAGCATTTCAAACGATGCCGTCAGAATCTGCACTAGAGTTTGTTAGTTTAACAACATTTGTAAACTAGTTAGTTTACAACTAGTTAGTTTACAACTAGTTAGTTACTTTGTTAGTAAGAAAGCAGCAGGATTGTGGTGTTTGTGATGGGTGGGGGCTAATGTTCCCTGATATTATATATGGGAATAGTTAGAAATGTTTGCACAGACCCCCTGCCCTTGTGCGAACAGCGTGTAAGAGCCTGCCCATCCCACAGTTGTGGCTTCAGTGCTGAGTTAAGGGACACGCCTAGAGCCCCGCTGGCCCCGGTTTCGTCCACTGAACCCCACCTCAAGTCTGACTGGTCCTTCTCTCAGAATACTGTTCCCCCTCTGAGGACAGTTATCAATTGGGTTTTAAAAGTTTCTTTCCTATCTCCTGCCCTCAGTCATAAAAAATGACAGTTACCTGCCTCAAAACCAATTTGCAATGATCACTCTTAGATGAACTGGATAATGGATAAGACAGTTAATTTCACCAGTTTGTCTCTGAGAGTTTTGAATATTTTTGATGTTTGCATCTTTGGGTCCTGTACTTTGTAGCAATCAATCATTACTTCAGGTAAATTTAAAAAGGAGCTCTTGAACTGAAATTCATTCCAAAATAATCCTTTTGTGTAAAAGTTTGCTCTGTGTTTTCTAATAAAGACTATAACCCTCTTTTTTTGATAAATAGTTTAATGGCTTATGTGTGAATAAAATATGACTTTCTAAGGCCTGATTCCACCCCCACCCCAAAGTATATGGCACTCAAATAACTATCAGCCCCACAGGCACCTCATAGAGAGGGGCTCACTTTTTGAAGGGGCCTGACTTTGTTTTTATGCCATGGGAGGTGATTTAGTTGGATGTGGAAGGACCAAGGCCATTCCTGCAAAGCCCAGGCAGGGAGCCAGACACAAATGGATAATTTCTGCAGCTTTTCGGGGGCTCTACCCTATGTGATCTCCTGCATCATCTAAGAATCTCTGGTTAGTAGGGTAGAATTATAATTTTGTCATGTGGTGCTCAAACTGAGCCTGGACTCCAGTATCTTTTGGAAACTTGAGGGCTCCAAAGTGAAGACTGAGTAAGTGGGGTTGAGAATGGAACATTTTAAAGCCTCCAGTAGGTTCTGGGCTTCTCTGGAGGCCGGAGTCTAGCGTTAGAGGGTCTGTCCGCGGGGTACCTGCGCCCTCTGGCGGGCGCTGGCGGAAGCGATGACACCTCGCACTGCTACCTTGCAAGAGCCGCACTCCATCCCTCTTCCCCAGAGTTGCTAGTTGCCAATTTTCCAATTTCATTTTTTTTCCCCAAGTCCCTAATCAGCTGAGCAACTTACGAGACACTGTCCATGAGTCAGGGCAGGTTCGTACCTCGAGATCTCGCATGAAGTGGACAACCAATCACTGGCTAAAGTTCTGCACCTGGCAGGCTGGCCATGTCATGGTCTCAAAATAGCTTCAGGCAGCCCCACCAAACCTGGCTGTGCTCCCAAGGGCCTTGTGGCTGGACCTGACGATTAGAGCCCAAGGGACCACGCAGCCAGGGAGCAGGAAAGACTCTGCGGGGAGCTTGACCTGTGCAGTCTTGCACTGATCATGTCCATACCCACTTTTGAATGTGCGTGTGTGTATGTCGTGTGTATATGACTGCGTGTGTTTGTGTGTTTGTGTGTTGGGGGGGCGAGGAAAGCAGGTTCTTTCTTTTGTTATCACCAAGCCTTCAGTATTCCAAGGGTCTTGTTTGTGCAAACGTGCACAAACATCGTGCGAATGCAATGTAATCCTAATAATACTTTGGGCAATCAAGGGAGGGAGTTCTGTTCTCATGCTCAGCAAAGCAGATGTGGAGGGGTGAGTGAACAGGGCGTCTTGGGGCGGGAGCACTGGAACATCTGGTTTAAAGACGAAACTGCCATCTAGGGACTAGATATTTACGGCAATTATATTTGAACAGTCAAGCATATTTGAATTGAAGCGGTTGATTTGATTTAATGTTCCCTGATATTATATATACATAGGATTTGTTTAAACATATTATAAATTGTGTTCTGCCCATCTGCTGTGATTTTAAAAATGGAACAAAGAGAGGTATACAAGTGCCCTCTAGTGGAAAAATGGAGAAATGGGTTGAAAATATTTACAAGCTGATTTGTCTTTTCTTTCTTCCCCCACTTTTGTAAAAAACAATAGCATTAGATCATGATATAATGGGAAAAATAACGTCTTCTCTTACATGGTGATGGTGAGGAAAAAAGCACATAGTGTAGTGTGTGGCACATGGCAGGATTCCATAAGACGTGGATATGGTAATATTCTTCAATTCTTTTTCTCATTCTTATTAATCACAATATTATTATTAACAATATTAATCATTGATAGTTGGACGCACTATCTTTGGTTTTATTTTATTTCTATGATATCCATTTAACAAGTTGTTCAGTTAACTCTAGAATACCCAAGTTAACTCACTGTGAGTAGGATTAAATGACAATAACGTCAGTAATATTCTTATGATCACGCCTTCCATGGGTTGTTTAAATAGGCTGCTCGAGAAGCTCCTCAGTGCTTTCAGCAATTAAACACCTTTATCGATTTCTTCCTAGAAACTGTACTAGAAGCTGCTGGAGTTTAGAGGACACAGGAAGCAAGACATAGAGACCCTGAGCTGCCTGACCCTGTAGCGCTGAGCGCAGACTGAACAGCGCTTGTATGTGAAATGCCTTGAAGTAATGAAGGCGGCATCTCAGAAACTTGCTTCTATCTAATATGTATGTAGCAGCCAAGGGAAATACATGCCTGACAACGGGGCTGCTTTTCCACCAGTCTCTCCTACCCAATTTCCCTTCACATTTAAATCAGCACCTAATGCACTGGGGGCTGTGGCTAGAAGTTGGGCTGGGGGAGGTCACGTCACCACTCTGAGTTTCGTTTCTCCGATGTGGTCACTGAAGTCCCCTTCACCTCTAACAGTGTAAGGGTCCCCGATAATTCACGTGCCAAATGTCATCTTTCAGTCTCATCTTCCTTACCACTAGCACTTTGGTCAAGGCAAACAATCAAAAGGAGTAGCCTTGACTGGACACCAGAGCAACTTGAGACCGTTGTTTTTAAGGGTAGCAGGAAAAGTTCTCTTTGCAGGAGTTTCAATACTCTGAGTAGCAGGGGGGAGATAGGGATACAAATCCATAATGCTCAGAATTCAGCTAAATCAGAAGAGTGAGCAAATTGAGAACCCAAGCCTTTAAGTGAACTATATACAATCTTTGTAAACTTCAGCACAGCCATAAATATGTTGCTAAACCCATCTACTGATTATCAGATAAAATACTAAAGGCTGATTGGCATAGCTCAGATTTCTCATTTTGTCTCTCATTTGCAAAGTGGAGTCTGAATAACGAAAAACTAACTTTCAAGTCTGAAAAATAGTTCTATCTTAATTTTTCTCTCCAAATTACAAACATGATGAAATATACATGATGCAGCAAAATCATTTTTAAACACCTCTTATTAATCTCTCTATTATCTAAGTGAAGTAATGACTTGGGAATACATTCAGATTCACCTAAACTAAAGATCAATTTGCTCAGTTACATGGATATATCTGAGGAAGTCACCTTTTGTCTTGATTTCTCTTTGCTAATTTCTCGTCCTTATAATGGGGATAATGATTTCAAATGGTGGCAGCAGAGACTAATCAAAGAAACCCAACCTCACACGTTGTATTTGACACTGGTTTCTAGGTAATGACAAAGGTTTTCCATTCTGCATACTTGGTTAAGGTGCCTTCCTCACCAGACCCATGGTGCCACCCCGACTGCTCTCTCAGCCATGTCTGAGCACTCATTGTATCCACATAATCATCACAGGATATATAAATTCCTGCCTATGCACAGCACAGAGTCCTTTGATAGTTTCCCGTGGTTACAAAGCAGGCAGCATTCCCTGGGGAGCATTGGGTGCAGTGGAAAAGCTGCCTCAGTGGATAAAAGATACATTTTGACACCTCCCCCGGTAGAGCAGGTAAAACAAACACATACATGAACAGTTATCTCCATCTGGGAGTCCCACCACACACTATCACATTTGTGATAAAGTCGCCAGATACCCAAAGGCAAAAGCACAGGAACTAATTTACTGCATACTGCTTCGTGCCAGTTACTGTAGGAGGCGCTTTGAATATTGTCTCTTCTCTGAAAGTTGGGATTAAATGGAAAGCGACAGTAAGCTATATGCCATACACCATTTATAGCATGTGCCACGTACAGCTGTTTGGGCTCGTAACCAATATGACTGGTTTCCTTACAAGAACAGGTGCAGAGACACAGGGGAGAAGCCAAGGGAAGACAGAGGCAGAGATTGGAGGGATGTGGCCATGGCCAAGGGGCACGGGGAAGAGGCCAGGAGGGACCCTCCCCCAGCACCTTTGGAGGGAATGTGGCCCCAAGACACCTTGATCTCGGACTTCCAGCCTCCAGAACTGTGAGAGAATACATTTCTGATGGTACATTTCTGTACCATCCTGCTATGTTAGTGTGTTACAAAAGCTGTGGGAAACCAGTATAGCATCTGAAGATGAAGAAACCCGAAGACCCAGAGAGTCTGTCTCTCTCTCTCTCTCTCTCTCTCTCTCTCTCTCTCTCTCTCTCTCACACACACACACACACACACACACAAACACACACACACTACTAATTGAAGAATTGCCCTGAAGGGTTATTTTCAGTTTGCGGGATGGCCTTGGAAAAGGAAGAAATGTTCCTCCCGGAAGCTTACCCTGCTCTGAGGGAGGAACACGCACCCCGCACCCCGCAAGGTGAGGGAGGTGGCCTGGGAGCTGGGCAAGGGCTCCCAGACCCGCCGGGAAGCGGTCACCATGTGGCCGCCGTCTGTGACACTACCAGGAGCAGCCCTGCCCAGGAACAGGTGGCCTCACCTGCCCAGGAACAGGTGGCCTCACAGACACCTTGAGGCAAGGCCCGTTCAAAGGGAAAATTACCCCGGCCCCCCTGGACCCGCAGTGACTGCTGCGGGGCATCTGTGCAGGCAGGGAAGTCTTTAAACGTGAGCTTTGGGACCCTGCCAACCAGAATACGGGAAATTCTCTCACATGAGGGAAGGGAAGGACCCAATCTGCCCCAGACTGGTGACGGGGGTGGGAAATCACATAACGAAGTCACATCAGAGACCGCAGAGAACCCAGAGGACGAAGGGAGAAGCAGATCTGTGCAGACCCGATGGCGACACGGCCCTTCACAAGGGGTCAGAGTTTCTCTGACGCTTCGCTTTGATGCGTGATACTCATTCCAAAGTCTGGGTTCCCTCCTTTGAGCCCAGGTAACGGCAGCCTGTGGTGCCAAGGTGCCGTGTGGGAGAACCGTAGGGAACAGCTCATGTCAGAAAGGGGGGCAGCTCTGGAACGAGTCACAGACAACCTTTCTCTGAATGTTTAGAGTCAAAGTTATTCAAGAAAATATAATTTCTGACACTCCAGAAAATAAAACTATGTCCCATAGAATACTACAATAAGATGTGCCTAATATTAATAAATGTAGGTCACATTTAATTGAATCAGGGTAATAATCAATAACACTTAGGGTGACCAAGTCCTGGGACACGGGACATGTCCCCTGCAAGTAACAGGAGCCCAGTGCAAACTGATTAAACATGCAAGGGGATTTAACGCTCTGAGAAAGGAAAGTCCAGAGCAGGTTCAGATCTCAGGCTCCTGGGGCTGGCCGCTGCAGCTTGGTGCCACCACTCCCAAAGCCAGCATTTCACTCCTTGTTGCATCTCAAGTATTAAACTTTGCTCAGACTGACGACAGGGTGAAAGCTCGTGCCTCAGCGCCCCCCGCTCCGGGAACCGAACCAATTCCCAGGGCAGGGAAGACGGGGTTCCATCAGGGGACATGCACAAGTCAGGACCCTCCCCTGGAACTGGAGGGGAGGCCACTCCCACCCCAAGTGTACGGCATAACGTTCAGGGAGGAGGGCGGACGGCCTGCATGACCATCACACTGAGCCACTGCCAGGGTCGAACAGATCTAAGCACTGGGACTTTTGTTCTGCTCTTTTGGCAAGAATTCTTACTATGTTTCTATGACTGCAAGGAGTATATTCTTTTTTTCTACGTTACAACTACCAAATTAATATTTGAGTAAAACATAAAGCAGTGAATAATTTGGTGACCTTAGACACTAAATTAATATGTCATGTATATTAAGAAAATTGCAAAATAAAACTATTTCCACCTATCAGAGGGTCAAAACTTCTTATTTGGTGTTATGTTAGTCAGAGTGTGGCCCTTGCTTACATTGCTAGTGGGAGAGAAAATTGCAACAAAATTTTTGAAGGGAAATTTGTCCATATTGATTAAAATTACAAATGCATTTACCATTTTGTTTTGTTTTTAGCAATCCTACTTCTGGAATATATTCTACAAATATACCTACATATGTATGAAAGATACTGAAAACAACCCAATGTCTTTCCACAAGGGACTGACTAAATAAAGTGTGGAATTCCTCCTGTGGACACCAGGCTTCTGTAACAGAGGAAGCCCTGTCTATACCAATCAGAAATGCCCCCAAGACAGAGGAAGCCCTCTCTGTACCAATCAGAAATGCCCCCAAGACAGAGGAAGCCCTCTCTGTACCCATAGAAATATCCCTAGACAGAAAGTTAAGTGAGAAAAGTGCTAAGTGGTGTGCAGAATATGTAATCTTTGGTATGGGGTAGGGGATCTTCTCATTGTATATTTTATGTCTTCTTATAGGGTTTTCATTTATGAATCAAAAGCATAATCTAGCTGTTTAAAAATTAAGACATTATACCCAGTTAAATATTAGAAAGCTAAAATTTGTGTTTTTCTCAAATACTGTACTTCCTAGGAAAGACTTCACAAAAAGATCTCTTCTTATCAGAAATACATCCTAACCTTTCTATTTAATGTGAAGTGTTGCCTACAGATTATTGAAGTAAGAAATAGATACTAAGATAATAATACTGTTTGGCAATCTTGAAGGCACCTCAATTTTCAATTCCAGTTTTGCTTGAATCTATCAGTATTTTGCATCTGGCCCCATTATACGATAGCAGTCATCTAGACGTTTAGCGGACAGTTTTGTTTTATTTGTTTTGTTGTTCTTCTCATGTTGTCTTCCTCAGGGAAACCTCCTTTTGATCCCAATCTTTGAGCCTGCCCAAGATGCCCTTGTTTTCATCTCATAAAACCCTGTGCATCCCACTCATTTCAGCTTGAAATTAAATATTTTGTGTAATTATTTTGTTGTTCATGCTAACTAGACTGTGAGCTTCATGAAGCTAGGGATATATCTATCCCCAAAGCTTAGTGTGCCACTATCACATCATTGCATTCAATAAATATTTTTCATATTGGGTGTGAATTGTACAGTTATTGATGCACATTGTAAACTATTTGTAGACATTCAAATTCTAGGTTATTGCATTCCATCAGAACAATAACTGGGAAAATATTTGCACTAAAGAAAAAAAATTCCAGTACTTAGAATACAGGGAGCTGCTTGAAGATGCTAAAAACTTTACTATAACCATCCATTTGTTCCCAAATTGTTTTTTTTTTCTCTGCAGTATATATGCTATTTACATTGATTTTTGTCCAATACATTTACTATCTCACTCTTTATAAAGCCACCTCATAGAGGCAGCTTGTCTTAGGCAGATTTCAGCTTGTTTCTCTAACTTCATCAGCCTTCCCCCCCCACCAAACCACTCCAAATAAAGGTGCAATCTATGCACAGTTTTCTAGGCAAATGCATCTTTAGGAGGGGTCCCCTGAAGTGCCGATTCCAGGTAAATTGCTGCTCATGATCCACTCCCATATAGAAATTCTGGTGTCTTTACTCACATTCACCCTTAGCTTGTCTATCTAAACTGATTTGAAAAAACATATATTAAAACTCAAAATGACAAGAATCCCTGACTATTCTGAAAACCATCGAATTCACTCAAATCCTTCCTTTACAGAAGAAATGTGTTCACAGAGGCAGAGTGAAGGTTTTTGCAAATTGATGATGGCTGTCCTTGTCCCTGTGTCTTCCAGTTCCCGTTTTTCCTTGAATAAATCTTTTCATAGTGGTTTCTTTTAGCAGTTCTACTGGATCCTTTGGTGCCACTATTTGATTCTTTTCTGGTACATCTGCCTACATACTAATCTTCAAAAATATCACCTTTTAGTGTTTCCTAGGCTCAGGAAAAGTGTGATCAAAAAAGTGAGGGACTGGACGCTGAAAACAAACCACGATTGTCATAGAAAGGGAGTTTTGAAAATGACAGTTTGCTTTCTTTTGGTATTTTCTCACAAATACCAAGCCCCTGCTGTTTGTTACTGAGTGGGAAGCAGGAAGACACAGTGTCTTCCTCAGCGAGCTCAAAACCTCTTCCAGGGAATGATCTGGTTCGACCCTCAGGGAGTCAAATGGCTCCTGGGAACGCATTCACGTTGCTTGAGTTTTCTCCAAAATCCAGTCCACGTACTCGACCACGTTGGTGTAAACACCTGGCCGCTCCCTTTGAGCGCAGCCTTCGCCCCAGCTGGTGATGCCCACCAACTGCCAGATCTCGTCGTGTTTGCAGGACAGGGGGCCCCCCGAGTCTCCCTGTGGCAAGTGGAGAAAAAGCAAGGAGCACAGATCAGTTCAGATGCTTCCCAGCTAAAATACATTTTGCTCAGTGATTTCCCCTAAATGTTGCCCTGGCTCTTTGATGCACTTCAAAGAACCTGATTGCTTTTTTTTTTCATTTAGCCAGCCTATCCATTTTAGATTTCAGAAGAAGTTAAACAAATACTCTGTGTTCTCTGCTGGTTGGCAGAAGACTGCTTTTTAAACACATTAAACATTCCAATTTGAACATATTCAGTTGGTGGAGAACATTGTTACCTTACAAGCATCCTTCCCCCCTTCCTTGTAGCCGGCACAGATCATCTTATTGGTTATTTTGTGCCTTCTGTATCTCATCTGGCATTCTTCATTTGCCACTAAGGGTATACTGGCTTTCTGGAGGGTGTTTTGTACTTTGTCTGAAAAAAATTTTGGTTTTGGTTAGTGGAATAACTATATGTTATATATGTAAATATGAATGTATATACTTAAAATCAAAATTGTACCTATGTAAGTATCTGGAAAGAAAAAATATTAGGTTTCCCTCTCAGACCTTTTATAATTCAAGTGTAAAGATGATGTCATTCCCACTATTGCATGCACCATTGTGTAAATGTTAATTAAGTCAAAAATTAATTATGATTCTAACTGGAATTACTTCTCAGAGAAAGTAATTGGATAACAGGCTAGAACATTTACTGAAAACTTCTAAGTTCCTTACTAAATTTCATTAAGCAAAATGAATCTTTAAAGAGATTTAGTCATATTTAAAATTTCTAGTCATACAGGGGTGGTACCATCCTCACTGGAGTGCTTTTTGTCTTTATATCTTTATTAATACACTCCCTGCAATTGGGTAGTGTGATTTTACTTGCATTTTAGCTCTATGACTTGACAGAGCAGAAAAGGTTAAGTTCTTTGCTTGTAGGATGGAGCATATATAAAAACATCATTTTTTACCTCTTAATTTTCTGTACCCCCATCCAGTCACCCAGCAGTCCGTGTATGTTACATGTCTATCTCCTTTGGAAGGTAGGCATATGGGTCGCTGAGAATCTAAATTTTAAAAATCATAGTTTAGTTATCAGAAGCAAAATATGTCTTCTTTTCCAGAAGAGATTTTCTTCTTTCACTTTACACTGATTGTATTTTTAAAAAATTTTATTATTTTTGGGTTTTTTTTTTTTGCCTTATTGTCATGTATTTTCATCTCTCATGCTCAGCATCACCTATCACATGCCCCAGGGTGAGAGTCTGGAGGGAGAAGCCACACCCTCCCCACTGGTCCTTCACGCTCACTAGCCCTGGCGCCCAGTGCAAAGGGCTCCATCACTCCCACCTTCAGTCCTTCATCCCTAAAAGGGAGATGTTAGACTAAATTATCTTTAGCATTCCAATAGTCTATAAAATTATGGCACTCACACACACCTGCAGAAGCCTAAAGAAACCTTATCTCCTCACCCATCTTCCAAAATTAAGTTTCAATAAGGAAAGAGCTTCGGCCTTAACAGATTGAACAGCCGGCTTCCCAGGCCCTCCCATGACAACCATGGAGATTGGGAGGGTCAGGCCATGAATCTGGTAGGGTTAAACATTTTTCTCCAGGTCACCATTCTAGGTAACTTTCGAATTAAAATTCCACATACCTGTGTAATTCATCGCTGTTTCCAGTTTCAACAAGGCAATATCATACCCGCCTTCTGCTGTTTTATATTGGTCATGAACTATTATTTCTTGAACCCCAAAGAAAGGTGTATCCTCTTTTATTTCAGATTGATTTAAAATGCCACTATACACACGCAAAAGTTTAGGTGACTCTAGCCTAAGGAACAGACAGTAGAGGGAAAGAAATTGTCTTTCCTAAGTCATTCGAAACGTTTTGAGCTGTACAGCTACTTAACTGGTTCTTACTAATATTTTCTGCCAGTTGTGGGCTTTTAGATGGGAAAAGTGATTTCATCTTAAGACTTTTTCAGCTGCCTTATAAAGAAGATCCTGAGCTAGTATTTACTTTATATTAAACAAAGAAAATAAATGAATGTTTCTTTTTACTCTCCAACACACACACAGAAACACACACACACACACACACACACACACACACACACACACACATGAACAGTATGAGGTTTAGTTCCACCCTGCCATCAGCTAGCTGTAACCCTGAGAAATTCACTTGGACTTCCTGGTACTCCATTTTCCCATCCATAAAAGGTAAATGGAACTATTGATCTCAAGTGTATCCTCGAGTTATGAGTGTGCCACATAGTGATTAAAAATACAAACTAAAGCAAATACACAAAACTGTGTCCAGAAACAACTCAGAGGGTATAAAATGGCAAAGAAGAAGTCTGGCCAACTAAAATCCCTGGGATACGTGTGTTTCCCCAGCTGGAGAGCCTTTATGTTTGACCAATATTGAAAGTGATCTAAGTGGGAAATTCAATTTGAGGATACATAATGAACCCTTTCTGTATTTATACACATACAGAGCGAGAGAGAGAGAGAGAGACAGTATGGGACATAGGAGTCAGAGAATGGGAAATTCTCTGTGAGTTTAGTTCTGGACCCAATGTGCAGAATAATGCAAGGAAGGTGATATTTCTAAAAAGAAATAACAAGCAAGCCCCTGAGGCTGTTCATGCACTTGAGCGGGAAAGTGGAACAGTACGCAAACAACCACGTTCCTGCACCTACTCTGGTGCTGGCAGACCAGGAGTGGCTCTTCCTTTTTCTGCTTCCCCCATCCCCTGAACTAAAGAAATAAATGAATTAATAGGAAATTAATTTATTAATAGCAAATAGGATAATTTAAAATTTAAAAGTATTTATTTACTAATATGCTAGTAATAGATCGTGTATGGGTATGAGGATGATGAACTAATAAAAACGGCGGTGGTACTGACCCATAGAAACAGTGAGCGGCCGTTAATATCCACTGGTTCCCAATGATGGAGCCTCCGCACAGGTGTCTCTGTGTGGGCGACGTGACGTGGAGAGTTACCTGCCACGGCCACTCACCGTGAACAGACGCGGTTCCCCCAACGATCCTGGGCTTGATCTTGGTTGTACATTCTACAACAGAAAGATTGCAGTGAGTGGCTTCTACATCTTCCTTTGCCACCAGTAAGCACGTTCCTTCAGGAGCAAAAAGAAGAAAACCTTCCTTCAATTCAAACCTTCTTTCAATTCAATAGTTTTCCACGACCCTCGGAGTTGCAGGGACTTGATCGTCAAGTTGGCAAAAGAAAGCATGCACGTAAAGATGGAAGTCACTGAGTCACTTTGTAATCACACGTCCCAAAGAATGCTGCCCTCCTTCTCTGGCACTACGAGGCCTCTTGTCCTCCTTCTAAGGGTAACTTTGACGGTTCATTTAAAGCAGTGGTTGTTAAGTGTCAGTCCCCCAGACCAACAGCCTCACCTGGGAACTTGTTAAAAATGCAAATTCTTGAGCCCTACCTCAGACCCAGTGAAGGAGGACGTCCAGCTGTGAAGCTCAGCACAGCTCTGCCGGAGTGTGGGGACTGCCACTATATAGACAAAGGGGCTCCTTCCACTCCGTTTGCTGCCCTTGTCTAACTTTTCCCTCATGCCCCAACTCAGGCCGACCCTGGCTCCCAGTCACTCCCATCCCATCCACGTCCAAACCAGGATGGACCTTCTGTTTGTGAACTTCTTCTGCTCTTTGGCTTTGTTGACAGTTTGAGGTTCTCTTGGGCCAGCGTTGGAACTTACCATGGACTTTGAGTCAGACTCATCCCTCTGTTTCTTCCTCCTCTTGGCTGCCCCGGACAGGACAGCAGTCCCCTTTCTTTCTACTACTTGGGATGTCTAACCTGAGAGGCACCCCCCTGGCTGGAGCCTGGCCCGTTCTGCCACAGAACCCAGATGGTGTGGGGGTGAAGGGTTCGTGGACAGCAGTGTTCTGGAGCAGAGCACCTCAAGCCTTCATGCACATACTGGTCACCTGGGAAGTTTGCAAAATGCAAATTCTGATTCAGTGTGTCTGTGGGGGGCTGAAATTCTTTCTGACAAGCTCAGCTCCCGGGTGATGCCAATGTGCCCACATCACACTTGCAGAGGGCAGGCCCAGAGAGTCAGAGAAGCTTGTGTCCTTAGCTAAGGGAGGAGTGTAACGTTGGCAGGCGAGTCACTAGGAAAAAGTCAAGTCCTAGATGGCCCATTCACTAGTTTTATGGGTGTGAACAAAACCTCTCTAGGCTTTTTCCCCCCTCAATTGGAAAATGAGTTGATAATTCTGGGGCAGATTTCAAACAGAAAGAGAGGACAGGTTAAGGAGTTTTGAAGGAAACGACAGCTCATAGCAAGCTGAGACAAGAAAGAGCACTACGTGTTAGTGGAAGCTTAAGCAGAGTGTTCTCATTCAAGAGTGGATAGGGTGGATGTTAGTTTTGGAAGGCCCTTTTGAAGATCTTAGCTATATTCTAGAATTTCTGGGAAGCTCTTTTAGTTTGCCAGCTGGGAAGTCAGCATAAGGGCAAAGTGCAGGAAAACTAATAGGGAAGTAGTAACTAAGGTATGTTATAAATAACTCAATAAAGACCTCACAGATCTTAATGTTCATTTTCTTTTGTTTCTCAGCTTAAACAAAATGCTGAAATTATCTGTGTTTAGCATCATATTTTGTATTAAGAAATGTTTCTTTTAATGGCATTGCTATCTGTCTTCAGAAAGTGAAGTTGTATTTTAGACCCACGACAGTACAGGACACGATAAATATCTGTTAGTCGTTCCCTTTCATGGTAGAGTGTTATTTCATCCAATATGGTGCAGTAAAACCTAGTTATCCAATTCTCTTATTTCAGAAGGTGTACTGAAAAAACAGAAGATTTTATTTTCCTTTATCTTACATTTTCTCCTGCAGCTATCAATCTTCACCTGATATATTCTGCAACCCCTACAGGCCAAAACAGAGAAGAACGGAATGAAGAAGGAAGGGTGGACAATGGAGTCTGCAATTTATCACGGTGGAAGTGCTGATGTTGTTTTGTCAACATCACTGAACAACAAAATTTGCTGAGTGCCCCTTCTAATGCTTAGAAGTAGAAACAAGACAACGGAATTATTTTGAATGCTCTTTCTTGTCTTAGGTAATTTTATTGTGAGTAAAACAGAGAATTATGAGATACAACTTAATTGACTGGCTTTTTAAAGAGGTTTGAGCCATCCAAAGGTTCTCACGAGAGCCCCTCTGAACTCTAGGAAGGCATAATTTGTGACTTAGAATACTAATATTAGATCTAATAAAACATCTTTATGTGCTACAAAACAAGTTCTCAGAAGTTAAGATTGATTCACCTTCTCGGCACAGTGCATAATCTGACACAAATGATTTTTATACTTCTAAAACTACTACAAAGCGTGAGTATCACTTCCATTTGATTCATTCAATCTCAGTGGCACCTAAGTTTATAGTGCATTCTGCCATTGGCCATTTGGCAATGAACAGTCTAAGAACATGCAGCTTTATGAAAATCAATAAATAGTAAAGTTATAATAGGTTGCTATGGTAATTTAGGGAGGAGTATTCATGGCATATTCTTTCCTATTGGGGGTTCTGTCCTTGAGAACAATTTTGTATTTGCCTACAAACCATTTCTTGCTGCTATGCTCAGAAACTGGCCACTGGGATGGAAATATTGCTGGTGTAATTTTTATGTTATTTTATGTTATTATATGTTATTATAAGTCTTTTATGTTATTATAAGTCTTTTATAATCTAGGCAATCTTTTTATTTCCACCCTACCACAATCATTGCTATGAATTCGTAAAGTGTTACCTTAACTTTTGCCAACATCCGTAAGTCTACAGAACTCTTGCAGGGAATCTGCAAGAATGAACGCCCGTGAAAAGAAAATACTCCAGCATTTCTTGAGCAGACACATATTTTTTCCAAATATATGATCATATTTATGTTTTACTTAAAAACCAAGTTAGCAGTCAGTGAGCAGAAAATGAGTAGTTTGATTAACCAGGGTGCTGGTCGATATTTTGATTATAAAGGAAAATAAGATAAATAAATGAGATAAATTAAGGCCTTGACAACAAGAAGCAAATGCAAGAGTATTGGTTCAGACTGGATCCCACCATGAAATGCTAGTTGTATAAATGTGTCAGATTAAAACACACATCCAATTCATAGTAGGCAATCAAGACTTTAGTCAAGACCCAATATTTACCTTTAAAGCATGGTCAGCTTGGGTGATAGGAGTGAAAATAACAGAAAATTGCTAAATTTATTATTTTACTAATTTCCTCCCCTCTGTGGCTATTATTGGCGCTCCTATACAACTTATTCAGTATAGAATAACTCTTTCACATATTTTTTTTTTCAAATGACATCATACTCACCATTATCCATTTTACATAACCTCCGGGTATATCCAGAGATGCCTCCTCTCCCGTAAAGTATTTTAGTTGGAGATCCATTGGAGGAAAGTTTTAAGTAACATTTGCCCCTACAGTTGGAAACAAAATGGCATAAACACAATGCACCTCACAGATAGATGAGACAGAGGCATCTACGTAACCCACAATATGCCTTACGTCCCTTCGTTGCAAGATCCTTGAGATGGGGCATAGGTAAAAAACTGGCAGCGGATGGCGTTGGTGCACATTTTCTGGCAGGCTTCGTGACCTTTCACATCGACAATGTCCAGCTCTTCTCCCAAGAAGTGAGTGTCGTGGTAAAATGAGGAATGGCAGAACACTAGACAGCAAAGCACATAGCAGACATGAGACATACCTCAGCATTCATCAGCCTCCTCGGGATTTGTCCATCTCATTCAGAATAAAGTACTTGTGCTGTTCACCTGGGATGCTGTGCCTGCAGTTTTGTAGACCAAAACCAGAAAGAGCTTTGCTCTTCGTAAAGCGTGTACTTGGTAATCCACTCTCAGATGTTTTAAGGAGACAAAGATTTCTAACAGAAAAAAGAGGGAAATATAAATATATCGTATCAAACATATCAAAGAAAAAAAAAACAGTTTTACAGCACATAAAGAAGTTTGTAAAGTTAGCTCACCTTACCACCTAACGGCAAAGATTTTCCTGTTTTGAAAGGTACCCTGCCTGAATCACTGAGCCACACCCCAGTTTCCATGGGTGGTAGACAAATTTTCAAAAGTGAACCACCTGGTTCTGTAAAAATTTTCTGAGTTTGCTCTATTGCCAATGTGCCTAGTGTCTTCCTTTTTTCTTTCTTTCCTTTTAATGCTCCCAGCCTACAAAACTCAAAGATTTAAGTATTTTCATCCTTCCTAGAAATCTCTTCTTTGCAACTTTCATCCCGCACAGACATTTAGATTAAATTTTTAGTTACTCAGAGTTGTCAACGATGGATTTTGATCATCTGTTTTTAAAAGACAACAAATTACCCTTGAATGTAGCTTCTCACCTTTGCGATTCTTTTGGCCACTCTTGGGAAAAGAAGGTAAAAAACAAACAGTTGGGATGATGAGTACAAATGCGGCGACAGACGAAAACATCTGGGGCCACCACGCTGTCGATGTTGCTATCTGCAAACACCGTGCTGGGGAAAATGTCCCTAATACAAGCTGCACGACAGAAGGAATGATGTCAGGAGATCAGTTCACCAGCAGAATTGTGAAAATTCCCGTCGTAGTATTTGTAAATTCCAGATTAAAAAATTTAAGCTTACCCCAAGTTCTTTAAAATGATTTTTAATTTAGAAAAAAATGAAGAGATTATGTTAAACCTGAAACTCAGAAATAAGCTCTAACTATGTAGGACATAATGAAATCAATCACATGAGGCAGGTAAAAGATCATTGGGTCCATTTCATCGGTGAGCATAAGTCGGTATCCTAAGTTGGTATTGCACATATCACTGGCATCGTACCTATTTAGCGGTTAAACTGTCACCTTAAGAAAATGATAGTTACCCAGATTAGAAAGTGCACAGGACTTCAATGAAAACCCAGACTCCACTTTACTGAGCTTCGTTATTCTGGTTGGTGTCCCTGTTTGGGTGTGCTTCAATAGACAAATATTACTGCATGAAAAGAAAAAGGAAAAAAAAATGTCTTATTCTTCCAACTGCAAGGAGGAAAAAACATGAGATGATAAAAAATTCCCACTTGAGCATTACAGTGAAGGGACACCCTGAGAAGCATCCATCTGAGAGGCCGAGTGGTTAAGCTGGAGTCCTAGCCCCGCCACCAGGTACCTGGTGGTCCTGTGAACTTTGCTAACTTTGTTTCTTCATCAGTGAAATGACATCTTGAGGAGGGTCCAACAAGAAGGGTAGGAGTATCTGAATGGATGGCTTCTCGAGCCCCTCTCACTTTTAATGCTCTAACTTTTTTTATAATGCCCAGCAACCCCTACTTTCTTGGCTTGTGGTTCATAGTGTGCTAAGTCTTAGATATAAAAGATGTCATCTGAACTGAGCTAAAGCCAAGCCATGGAAGACTAATGACTAATTTGGAGGGAGGGGTTGTTGTGCTTTTTTTTTTTAATCACTGCTGTTTTTGAAATGAATATTTGATGCTTTATTTGCTTTCTACTCACCTCATTTTTGTGACTGTGGAGAGTGGAATGTTAAAATCTAATGTTAAAACCCAAATATTAGTAATTTGAACTTTTTTCACTTGTTTCATTGGATTCCACATAGATGTAGTTTACTATGCAAATCTAGATGTTCTCAAATATTCTTAAATATACAAATTGATAATATATTTCCCTTACAAATTTTAAAGATGCCAACACAGATATAGTCATTAGAGAAGAGGTCATTTTTATATCATTTCATGACAGTTTTATCCCTGAAATATTTCAAAATCCAGTATGGAGCAAGATAAAACTTTTCTCATGAGCTTCAATTATTCTGTCATACATGAGGAACTGCTGTTTAGCGAGTGAGTATATATTATTTTTTGTTTCTATAGGGCTAGGCTATCACATCACTTAGGCTAGGAAGGACACTGCCAATCAGACCACTTGTAGCTCTTTCAAAAATTTAAAAGCATAGATGTTTCAAAATTACAATGTAAAATGTAGAGTTTTTGTAATTATCTAGGACATTGATCAAGGGTATGCATTTTTTCTAACAGTGTCACTAAAAGACAGACTCATTACCATAAATGTAATGCATCCAAATTGGGCTTAAGATGTACTTTTCATGAAGAGAACTGTTAGGTTTTATTATAGAAATGTCTTTTGGGTGTTAAAAAAATTGGGGGCATTAAGTTGATGACAAAAAGTTTTACTGAGTCATCACTTTGCTTTTTATTTGCCATTCTAACATCCTCAGGCTCAACTTAACTTGCAGCTCACTCACCGATGCTCCACGCTGGGAAACCACCTTGTCGCATATGTAAAAAAGTGACAGTGGCTGTCATCTGTGCACCTCTCTTGGCATTCCTGAGCATTCTTGGCAACAGAGCTGTTGTAGTTTATACCCTTCATGTCTAGGTCCACATAAATGTCTTTGTTGCAAGCTGGGAAAAAAAGCAGAAATCATGGGCTCTCTCCAGATTCCAGGGGCAACAGCCATGGTTCTATCTCAGCCACTGTCCTCCTTACTCCTTTTCACCCATTTTTCCTTTGTTTTTATTTTAATCTATGAAATTCCTGTTCTCACATGGGAGCAGTAAAAGAATGCCAATGTCCTTCTATACGGCATCAGTTTTAGACTTGTACGTTCGCATTTCTATTTTCTGACCTTGCCTCTCCTCTCCTAAGCTCACTGATTGATTCATTAATTAACCAATTCCAATGTCTATTTCACTATTAAGACAAGTGTCACCTCAACCTTTATATTTGCACCCTTTGGTTTGAATTTATATGTTTAATACACACTTTCATGTAAAATTTTAAGCTGGGAAGGGGAAAGAAAATATATGAATGATGAGAACTGAGGTAGTAAGATACGTCTTTCTATGAGGTACAGAAACTTTAATGAACTATAATGTGTGGGGAGGTGTGGACATGCATGCATGTTTTCTAGCTTTTATTTTACACTAAAAGTACTTTGTTAGGGGAGTTTATTGCCACGTTGCAGAGCTTTGTTTCCGAGATCAGACTAGATCGGGCGCGTTCAGGGTGGTATGGCCGTAGACCAGAGCTTTGTTTCATAGCCATAAAACTATATTCGATGCAACTCTACGCATATATCACAATAACTAGTATTTATGAATCCTAACAAGACATCTTACCACTTATTTGATGTGAGCATTGCTTGAAAGAATATCCAGAAATTGCTCCTGTCCTATTCACTCTTGGGAGTGTTTCTGTAACACTGTCTTTCAGGACACAAGTAAACCTGTTTTTAAAAAGATAACATTGTGTTTTAAAATAATGAGTCTTTAAACATCAGCATAGAAAGTGAAAAAGAAGGAAACAAACTATCTCATGCCCAAACAAATACTTTCTTAGCAACACTGTGAGTTTGTTTTTCCTTCCAACATCCTTACACTTAAGAGACCACATTTGCTCCTTCCTAACAGGAAACCAACACAAGTGCATAAACTATGACCCATTGGTAAAATAGCAGCAAAACTCTGCCTGTTTTTTAATAGCCCATGAGATAAGAATGATGTTTTTATTTTCAAATGGTTACATTTTAAATGATAATGTAAGTACTTATATCCTTCATTTTGCCTTGGGACAAATGAAACTATATAAAGGAATTCTTGTTCAATTTCTTATATCTTTTGTGGAGGATAATGCATGTCAAAGTATTTAGAGGTGAAGTGTCATAATTTTTAAAATTACTTCAAATGGTTAGCCATATATACATAGATAGGTAGGAAAAGCAAAAATCAGAGTCTTGGTGGTAGCAGGAGATCATTGTACTGGATTATTTTTTCAAATTATCTTTATGAATGTTTAATTATTTCTGATAAAACAGCTAAAGGAAGTTCCAGTTCAAATCATATCAAATATCAATAACCAATAGAAAAGTAAAGATCAAAAATATTAAGAAGCATAAAAGCAGAGAGAAAGAGAGAAAACGTACCATTAATATTGAGACCACAAGAGAGGTTGGAAAGTCTGCACTCTTAAGAGGCATATTTATTCCCTCCTAATCTGCCTGAGAACTATTTTTTTCTCTAATATTTAATATTTCAATTGAAGGACAATGTATTTTCCAGTTGTTAACATTCAGTTTTATAAAATGGCAGATGGAAACGTATGAATAGTAATCTTCTGTTAAAACCTCTTTCCTCTATGTAGACATTTACCATGCAGTAGGGTCTTGGAATGGTGACTCAGCCACATAAGTGAAGAACAAGCATCTTGGATGGTAGGTGCAGACTACTTGGCAGTACTTGGCGCTTGGTGTAAAAACTGTAGTGATGTCTCCTCCTTCAAAGTAGGTATCTTTCAACAGCTTAGTCACACATTCTATGATGCAATACATGGCATGGGTTATGTTGGATTTTAGTGGGCACATAACTGATTAGCCAATCATCTCACAAAGGCAAAGCAAGTAGGTCTATTTAACAGTAAATATGCCCGAATTTGGAAATCGAGGCAGTCAACACTTTCATGTTAGTTTATTGATGAACAGTCTCTAATGGAAAAGAAGATCACAAAAGGGTACATTGGCTTCAGTGGAATCGTGATTATGAGTGATGTTCTTGGAGACAAGACAGGTTTTGTGGGTCATTGAATCATTTCTCAGCTCCATATTGGCAAAAGCTACTTTTTAGCATCCCAGCCAGGTCTACAATGGGTTTCTGCTTCTCCCTTTCTCAACTGCTTCTCTCTGTCCAAACTCTATGCTTACATGAAACAAAAGCTCTGGAGTGATCATTTTCCATAGCATCTGATGGCCCTGGGTGTGGTAGCACATCCTCACCCCAAGCTTTTTGTTGCTTCCAAATGATGGATATGGCCACCTCCCATTCATGGAGAGTCTATTGTCACTTCCAAATATCCCATTGACTGTGGAAACCCCACCTCTGGGGCAAAGCAATTGCGCTACATTAAAATATTACTTTTAAGAAGAACATTAATTATTTGGTAAGTCAAATATATTTTCTAATTTTAATATATGTGATAATTTTCTTAGACTATGTCCCTACTAATTGGATCATTTAATTTTACAAGGTACACTGATTTTCAAAATGGAAATATAGCTTCTAGTACCAGTAAAAACTGGTTAAATCTGCTTGTTTTTGTGAACTAGCAAGTGCTTGTTTTTGTATATTGAGATCGTATCCAGATTTCTTGCTAATTTAATTTACTGGCCCAAATAATTTATGTGGTGGTTATTTTGAATTGTTCTAAATACACAATCATATCATCTGTGACCAATGAAATTTTCTTTCCTTCTAGTCTTTTACCTTTTATTTCTTTTTCTTTCTTTACTGTGCTGATTAGGAATTCAAGTACAATACTTACTGGAAAGAACACTCGGTGTTCTTGTCTTAATCTCAACCCCTTGGGAAAGCTTTCGATACTTCACTACTGTGTATCAGGTTTCTTAATGAATTTGGGATTGGATTTTTTGTTGGTTCAAAATTCCCTTTAATAGCTGAGGAAAATTCCTTTCTATTTCCAGTTTATTAAGAGGTTTGTATCATTAATAGAATTTTATAAAATATTTTTATGTATATTGATTTTTTAAAATTATTTTTACTTTTCATTGTGGTAATATATAACATAACATGCATCATTTCAACCATTTTTATTTACATTGCTGTCCAACTATCAATACCATTCATCTCCGGAAATTTTCAACTTTCCTAACTGAAGCTCTGTAGCCATTAAATACTGACTCTCCCTTCTCCCTCTAACTCAGACCCTGGTACCTCTATTCTAATTTCTGTCCCCATGAAATTTACTACTCTTTATATAAAGTACTTTATAAGTGGAATCATACAGTGTTTGTTCTTATGTGACTGGCTTATTTCACTTCACATAATGTCTTCAAAATTCATTCATACAGGGTAGCATATGTCAGAATTTCCTTCCTTTTTAAGGCTGAATAATATTGCATTGTATGTATGTGCCACATTTTGTTTATCCATTCATCTGTTGGTAAACACATGGGCTGCTTCACCTTTTGGCTGTTGTAAATAGTGCTGCTATGAAAGGAAGTGCACAGATACATCTGTTTGAGTCCCTGCTTTTACTTCTTTTGGATATATAACCAAAAGTAGTACATCTATTGACTTTTGAATGTTAAACCAACTTTTCATTCCTGGAATAAGCCAACTTAGTCACGATATCATAATATAATCATCCTTTAATTTGTTTAACATACTGCTGAATTAAGTTTGGTAATATTTTGTTTAGGATATTTGAATATATGTTCATGAGAAAAAAGAACTGTAAGTTTTTTTCTTTCTCATAATGTCCCTGACGGGTTTTGGCATCAAGAATATACTGACCTTATAAAATGGGATGGAGAGTGTGACTATGTTGACCTCCTCTAATATATGTTTGTTTTCCATTTAGTTGGTATCTTCTATTTATTTTTTTCTGCCTTCTAGTTTCTTTGCACTTAATTTTCCCTTCTCTTTCTGCCTTCTTGGTCTGTATTTTTATATTATTATTTTTTACTCTTTCTCTATTCTGAAGTATAATATACATCTATATATTTGATCTCAGCACTGATTTAGCTACAGCCCAAGGTTATTAAGTATGAAATGTCTTGATTTCCTTAAGTACTAAGTTTTACAGTTGATATCTCTGACATTTCACTTTGACACTTCTAGTTTTATTTTTATTGTGAAAGTACATCCTCATTCTTTCAAATGCACTTTTGGGCTTGTGATTATTTTTCATATTTTTTTAGAACAAGTTTTGTGAAACTGTGGATAAGTAAAAAATTTGTGTTATTTTCAAATATGAGTTTTGTCCTGGAACCAATGCAGTGCAGATAGCTGCAAATATCAATAAAGTGTTTCTGAAGGATGTGACTAATGAGTGCACAGTACGTTGATAGTTTGAGAAGTTCTGTTTTGATGATTTTAATTTTAAAAATGAGCCATGTGAGTGACCTGAGACCAAGGGGGATAATGATGAGCTGAAAGCTGTAGTGGAAGTGAATCCATCTCAACCTATGCGTGAATCAGTATTAAGATTTGACGGTACTATTCTAATATTGGACCATTTGAAACAAGTGGGCAAGGTAGAGAAGCTGGGTAGATGGGTACTGCATGAATTAAACAAGCATCAGATGAGAAATCATCTCTAAGCTCGCTTTTGTTTGCTGTCACAATATAAAGGTGAACCATTTCTACACTGTATTGTTATTAGTGATGAAAAATGGATTCTTCACATGTGCAAGCACTTGGCACATGGTTGGATAAAGATGAATGCCAAAACACATTCCAAAACTGAATATTCATCCAAAAAAGCTAATGGTATCTGTTCAGTAGTCCAGTGCTGGTATTATCCACTACAGCTTCATGAAACCTGGTCAAACTATGGACAGCAGATGTCTACTGCAACCAATTGGATGAAATGCTGAGGATGCTTGTGATTAAGCAGCTTAGATTGGTCAGCAGAGACAGGCCAATCCTTCTGCAAGACAACACTTGACCACATGTCACACAAACAATGCTGCTCAAACTACAGAAGCTGAACTTAGAAACTCTCTGTCATCCACCATATTCACCAGACCTTGCACTAACTGACTACCACTTCTTCCAGGCTTTGATTACTTCTTGCAAGGAAAAATATTCAATTCTCAACAAGCTTTGGAAAATGCCTTTGCCAATTTCATCACCACTCACTCTCCAGACTTCTGTGTTGCTGGCATAAACAAGCTACTGTTAAGATGGCAAAACTATGTTGATAATTTAGGCATGTACTTTGATTAATTGTACTGCTTCTTGTTTGAGATATAATAAACTACACTTTTGATTTGAAATCAGAGATTTCATATTTAATGATCTAATATATTTTTATTATAATCCAATTCGTTTCCTAATTTCCCATTGTGATATATTCTTTGACTTATATTTATTTTAAAAGGTCTACTTAATTTTTAAGCATTTGAGGATTTTCCAGTTGTCTTTTTATTATTTTGTAGCTCACATCCATGGTGTTTGGATAGCATGTTCTGTATAATTCTAGTCCTGGGAAATTTGTTAAGACTTGTTTTAGAGCCTTATATGTGGCCAGTTTTTATAAATGTTTCATATGCATATATAAAGGACATAAATATGTATCTAGTCATCCCTCAGTATCATGAGGGATTGGTTCCAGGCCCTGCAGAAGACACCAACATCCACAGATGCCCGTGTCTCATAAAATGGCATAGTATTTGCCTATAACCTATGCACATCCTTCATATACTTGAAACCATCTCTGGATGATTTATAATATCTAATACAATGTAAATGCTATGTAAACAGTTGTTATGCTGTATTGTTTCAGGAATAATGACCAGAAAAATTCTGTACTTGTTCAACATAGATGCAATGTTTTTCCAAATATTTTCAATCTGAGGTTGGTTGAATCCATAGACGTAGAGCCCATGGATACAGAGGGCCGATTGTAAATGCAGTTGTTGGGTCTAGTGTTCAAAATATGTCCACTGAGTTAGCACTGACATGTTTATCAATGAAACAACAAGACAATTTCAAAATAACGACAATGAAGGAAAACAATAACTAAATAATAATCTTGTCACAAAGAAAAATGAGATTATGAACTGTACAATTTAACACATGAAGTGGAATTTATTTTACTTTAAATCTCTACTGAGATTTAACATTTTTCACATATGCCAAAAAAAGAGTTTACTGTGCTTAAAATGCTAGCAATAGTAGCAGAAATTAAATGTAATATTATACATAAGTTATTTTTTAAAGGGATGCTTAAGTTTTCATTTTAAATAAAGAATAACCATCGGGCTAAATAATACTTGTACTAATATATCCTACTGAATATTGGTTAAGTAATTTTTAAACAAATTTAGTGGACACAATTTGGCGGAGAATTAACAGCACTGGTTAAATTATTGAAATGCATAAACTATATATGAATATTTACAAGACACTTTTTGCTCCAAAATTGCTATTGTGTATGTGTTGCATTGAATTGACTGCTTTATGGAAAACTGACTAATCAATGAGGCAAATCGAGATATTTTTTAATACTGTTCCTATATGCCATTTAAATGAGTTATGTAGATAGAAGGTCCAGGTATAGATATAAGAGATATAAACATAGATTCCTACTATTGTGAGCAATCCTTCACCTCAGTTCCCTTCCCTGCTTTGAAAGCCACAGGAGCCTTAAGCAGAAAATAAATAAAACCATTTTATTTCCTTCCCTGAAGTGGATGGGGTGGATTCTCCCCGATGTGTTTGGACCATGGTGTGGTTTCCTCTGGTCCTAATGCCCCCTTGTTTTCCAATCTACAGGTCAGGAAATCAAGCACTTTCCAGTTCATACTTAAGATGAAGCTCTACTTACCACTAGAAACTGAGGCAAATAAAATGAAATGTACCATTTGATACAATAAAATCATCCTGCAAAGAGAAAAATGTGCATGCTTTTAGAACATAAAATAAAAATTTATAATTAGTTTGCTCACATCGAGACTTGCAAGAAGTAGGGAGGGAGAGAGTAGTTAATTCAATAATGCTCACAGGGTTCTTATAATGTTGAATTTTGTGTTTCCCACATCCTCAGCCCAGCTGTGTGTACAGTGCTTAACACCTTCATGGATCTGCAGAAGCTTGAACCAGCGGGAACCTTCGCGCCCTCCTTGCCCTCCCACCTCCAGCTCACGATTAATCAGATCCTTCTCATCTTCACCATCCAACTACTCTCCTCACCCCAATTTTCCATCCTGGTTTCCTTTTCCAATTTATTACCTTTCTTTCTATTTTGAGATCTCTCCCTCTGTATGCCCATATCTATCAAAAAGCTCTGAATGATTTTTTATTTATGAGATATTCTATTTTAAAAATGTACTGCAAATCTATTAATAGACTATCTTAATCACCTATAAACGCACTTATCCCCCATTGAACAGACCATTCTATGAAACACTGACTCATCAGCAAGACAAGACCTCTGATTTTTCAATATTGTTCTTCAAGGTCTTTTTAATTTGAAAATACTTGTTATTGAGTAGAAACTGTTACTCTTCTTTCACTCCACATCTCCTCTCAAAGATGTGGAAATTCATTCTACATCTTCTCTTAGTAATGGACATTAACTGAACATCTCTATTCAATCAGACCATTAAAAAACCAATCATTCTCTATTGCAAAATTTTTTTTAAATTACCATGGTAGAAAAAGACATTTCAAGGCATTTCAAAGAAATGTTAAATATTAATATTTGTTTTGAAACCATACCTGAAAATACCTTGTTTGCTTATTTGCTGCAATGCTTAATAAGGATGTTTTCGTCTTCCAAAATGGCTTTCATCTTCCTCTAAATGAGCTTGTGTAGGTAATGTTCACTTACCTTTAGTATTTACTTTTACTGGTTTCCAATGTTGTGTAACATTGTCTCTTTGTACAACGTATCTGTGAAAGTCCTTAAAATCTCTGCATATCAGAAATGTATCCCAAAAGTTGCTTGTTTTTTCAATACATCTAATTGATTATTATTTTTTATTGCATATTCAAACAAGTGATGCACAGAGAGAGAGAGCTAGAGAACTTGCGTTCGCCTGTGCCTCCGCAGCCAGGCCCCCTGCCTGCTCACCAGGGCTGCACTCAACCACACTCTCAAACATCCACTGTTAACCATTAATTCTGGCCAAACTTGAATCCCAGGGTCTAAAAGGAAAGCACAGAAAGTCACATGGACCAGTCGAGTTGCAGCACAGTGGAGGGAGGAGACTTCTGTGGGCTGAGGGATGGGTAGGAAGCAAAGTGCAGACTGACCACGAGTGCCCTGCTCCTGTGGGGAGGAGCAGGGCACTTTACACAATGCTACCTCCTCAGAGGCCTGCGCAGATGTGATTGGTTCTAAGGGACCAAGCTCTTTTTACTCTACTTGTGAACACTGAAAGTCTAAAACTTTTTTGAAACAGAAAAGTATGGAGCTTTGATTTAATTTAATTTAGAACTTAGGACACTAAGTCACAAATGGAGAGAGCTATAAAGTGACACATCTAGCTGTCACATGACAAGTAATAATAAAAAAAAATGTCGATTTCCAGAAGGATAATTATCCTTGTCTTGGAGGGAGGCTTCTACTGGTTAGGACCTATTATAATTTATAGACAGGAAAGATTGTGAAATATTTTTTTTGGTTTCACATAATTATATTTCTTTTTTTTTTTTTTTTTTTTTTTTTTTTTTTTTTTTTTTTTTTTTTTTTTTTTGAGACAGAGTCTCACTTTGTTGCCCAGGCTAGAGTGAGTGCCGTGGCGTCAGCCTAGCTCACAGCAACCTCAAACTCCTGGGCTCCAGTGATCCTTCTGCCTCAGCCTCCCGGGTAGCTGGGACTACAGGCATGCGCCACCATGCCCGGCTAATTTTTTATATATATATCAGTTGGCCAATTAATTTGTTTCTATTTATAGTAGAGACGGGGTCTCGCTCTTGCTCAGGCTGGTTTTGAACTCCTGACCTTGAGCAATCCGCCCGCCTCGGCCTCCCAAGAGCTAGGATTACAGGCGTGAGCCACAGCGCCCGGCCTATATTTCTTTTAAGTACCTTCCCACTGAGCTTGAAGAAGGACTAAAAGCACCATGGAAGCCATGATAATCCAGGTCCTCTGTTACCCAGACCTATTAACTAGCTTACTGGTCATGCAATTTGAGCAGAAACCAGTCCATGCCCTGCAAGCCAGCTACCTGCAGGTCCTTGGCCAGCTTACTTTATCTCTCTGGGCTTCAGGTTCCTCATTTGTATTAGTAACATTAGGTACTTACTAGACCTCAGGATTTCTGTACAGTCCTCTGAAAACCTAACAGCAAGAACAAAAAGATTTCAAATAGGTCTGATTTAAAAACATTTTAGAGAAAGATAATCTTCTGGTTCAGAGAAGGCTCCCAATTTTCCCTAGAAAAGCAAAATAAGATCTTGTGTTTATAAATGGAATCACAATTTTAAAAAATATTCTGAAGATCAGGAGAGAAATAAAATGCCAAGTTTGTCCCTGTTAGAGATGTGTACCAAAGGAGACATTGTACTTTGTTCATGGATATGTGCTCATGCGAATGTGATCTTTGGAACCTAGAAAATGTCACCATTTTACTTTGAGCATTTCAATATTTGGGGAAATTGAGAGACAGTCTCATTTCCAGTCTATCACAATAATGTTGCCATGGACTTTATCTAGTTGCTGAAGCTGTAGGACATCCAGTTCCTGGTGGCCACGTGTCTAAGTGGAAAGATGACCCAAGATGAGGAACACTGGACAGCCCTTTCAAAAACTCCTCCAGAAAGGGAAATATGGGGGCAAAAGAGAGAACTTCCCGAAGAAGAGAATGAGGGATTCATTAGTAAAGTCAAGGTAAATTTGACTCTGTGCAACCTGATTTGGGAATTTTTGAGAAGAAATAAGTCAGCATTTCATTCTTTTGGGCAGAATGTTAAGGGAGGTTTGCACTGAGAAGAGGTCTCTGTGTTAAGTGCAGAGAACTATTGTGATGTTCTATCTGGAAGGCGGTCACCTCACGTATTTTTATTTGATCTATTGCCAGTGCACCATGACCTATCTTGGTGTAAAGATAGGTCCTTTGTGCTTTCTTGAGTTTCACATTTAAAGTTAAGTACATTCCAGTTACACAAAAAGCATATATTTACTATGCATTGCCTGGTAAGAGGCTCAAATGTGGAATGGCAAATTCATGCCAAGAAAGGTTTCATAGAAAATGGATATGTGAGATTACATAAGGTCCATACATTCCTGTATTGTTTACTCCATGAAACCTCCTCTCTATTCTTAAGCCCCAATAAAAAGAAAACTGATAACTCTCCAACCCTGTTGAGAGAGACAGAAAGACTCTAAATGAGAGAAATACTTCATTGGGAAGCCAAATAATATCTTCCGAAATTTGATTTGGCATGTTAGTGAAATCTTTTAAGCCTTGGAAATAGTATCAGGATTCCAAAATATTTTTGTCTATTTAAATAAAAGTAGAATAAAAGTCTTAACTATGTAGTAACTCTTTGAGATTGAAGATATATTTCTTTCAAATTGACCAAAGGTATTCGAAAAGTTCTTTTCAACTGACGTATTGCAACTTAAAATGCTGATATTGATGACTTTTATCTTCAAGTTGTTTCTTTTCCAGTGAAATGAAATGTTTTTGAACATTTGAAGCCTGATGCAAATCACAAATCACGAGACAAAATCTCAGGAAGAATCTGGAATTTAGTCTGCAGAGACCCAAGTGCAAGTCAGAAGTTAGGTCCGTAGGTGAGAGATGTATTGGGCACATTGTGACCTAAAACCGCTAGTTTGGGACAGGGAAGACCACAAAGACAGCCCTGGCTGAGACCCCATCTTAGTCATGGCCATCATGGACTCTCTCTTGGAGCTCCTTCTCCCTTTTGTCAAAACCCCCTTTGAAGAAGGGCACGATGAAATAAATAAATAAGTACAATCGTGTCATTTGCAGCACCATGAATGGAACTAGAGGGTCATTATGTTGATCTTATGTTCCCAATCATATGTGGGAGCAGAAAGAGTGGATTTCATGGGTGTAGAGAGTGAAACAGTGGTTACCAGAGGCTGGGAGAGGAGAGGGGAATAGGATGAAGAGAGGTCGGTTGATGGGCACAAAGCTACAGTTAGAGAGAAGGAGCACATTCTAATGTTTGACAGAGGAGTAGGGAGACTATAGGTAGCAACAATGTATTGTATTTTTCAAAATAGCTAAAAGAGAAGATTTGAAATGTACCCAACACATAGAAATGATAAATGATGGATGCTCTAAATACACTGACTTGATCATTACACATTCTATGCATGTAAAAAACTTCACATGTACCCCATAAGTATGTACAGATATAATGTATCAAAAAATTTAAACATAAAGAAAAAGGGCCCAGCTTGCCTTGTCCTACAACCTCTTCCTTACTGTCTCTGAAATGTTGCTTTTACATTACAAGGTTTAAAAGTCCACCTTGGATCAGAGTCTCTCAAACCCCTGCATTACGGGTTTGGGGGCAGGATCAGTCTTTGCTGTGAGGGGCTGTCCTGTGGCTTGTAGGACGTTTAGCAGCATCCTTGGGCTCCACCCTCTCCAGCCAGCAACACGCCCTCCCCCAGCCGAGACCACCGAAAATGTCCCCAGACATTGCCAAATGTCCCCTGGCAGGGAGAGAAGAGCGAAATCACTCTTGGAGGAGAACCACTGTGTTAGATGCTAATGAAAATATGAAGTGATGGTTACAAATGCTCCTGTTCTTTTATCCTTCTCAGAGTGGGAGGCCACAGGTTATGGCCCGCAGGATGTTGTCTGAGATAGGAATGCCAAGCTTAGCTTTGTCCTTGCCAGTGACCTTGAGCTAATCTTTTTTTACCTCTTCAAGCCTCTACTGCCTTATCTTTGTAATAAAGACGTATCCTCTGATTAGACACTTACCAAATGCCCAATTTATATGCAATAGAATGAGAGACAGCCTCCTAAAAAAGTTGCTCACAGTTTAGAAGCAGATGTAGATATAAACAATAATTTCTTAAATTCTTTTTAAGCTTCTCTTTCACTACACAAACACTAATTGAAAGAAAAAGTTTCAAATTTACATTAGAGGTTTCCCACACCTTGGGTGTGTGCATTTGCCATGGATCCACATTCGTGCTGCCATCCTGGGGCAGGAGCAGAAAGCTAGCTTCCAGGGTTGGCACTGCCACCAGGCTGTCTTGGGTGGAACTGCCAAAGACGCTCTCCCCTCCCCTCCCTATCCCCCCTGAGGGTGAAGTCATTCTAATTTCTCATTTTCTTAGCCTATTCCACACTTCTTAGTCCCACGAGGCTCTGTTTGGGGGGCTCCTCTCTTCATCCCTGCTCGTGAACACAGAGTGAGTAATGAAGAGACCATGCCAGTCCTGCTGCTCTCTGATCGGCAACTTTAAAATGATCTTTGATGCCTCAGGAAAATCCCACATTTCAACACTCTCCTCTCTGTTTTGCCCAAACTAGGTTATTCCCTGATCAACAGAGACCAAAGGTTGACCCTGTAAGCATTCCAAAGTCCTGCTCCAACACCCTTTACAATGATCAATACCAAAACCTTGAGATAAAAGATTTTCATTGCAATCCCTTATTTTCCCTTCTAAACATAAAACGACATCCACACAGAACAAAGACCAATCTCTTTATTTCATGCAAAAGTGAAAGCTGAAATTGTGTATTTTAAAAATCATTTCATGTAATCTAGCCAGACGTTACAAAAGCCATTTAGTTCTGAAGTAAATTCTTAACTCCTCAATTTCCTACTGTCGGGTTTGTGCATAACCCAGACCTCATGGTTTCCCGCAGGCCCCTCTGGCTTTAAGCCCTTCCTACCACTTGGTGTGTCTTTCAGTATGGAAGGAGAAACTCGATGTCTTTTAGAAAACATCACTTTTCTATTTTTCTACTTAAATTGCACAATATTATGTAAATGGCTAATTCTGTGTAAATGTTAGCAAAACTGAACCGGATCAAGCTACCAGTGTGGTAATCACTGGCAAGTTGGGAAGTTGCATTGCAAAAGGATTCCTATCACCCATTCCAAAGCTACTTACTACTACCATGAATTTATAAGCCTGAACCTTATGAAATACACTATACCTAACACTGCTTCTTGAATTACTACCATAGCAATACCACTGAACACTCAGGGTTAGTGCCATTCGCAAAGCAGATTCCTTGCCCACCCTGAAGGCTGTGCCTCTTCCCAGCCTGGAACCTCATGGCCATGCCTGGGCAGCAAAAGTGGGAGGCCAAAAGAAGAGGTGCCCAATTCTCCCAGGTTCAGATAACCTGTCTCTTTCTTGTAATAGTGAGCGTTGACAGGCAGAACAAAACCCAAGCTTGCTAGATCTTCACCCCAAGTGAAGCAGGTGGTAGGAGGTTTTAGTGACCAAGCAGGTGAGACACAGGGAAGAAGTGACATCTCTGAGATACACTGAGTTCCAGAGGAAGCAGGAAGCGGAGAATGATACCGGGCACTGTGCTAGAATCTGCAGTCACTTACTGTCAGTTCTGTGGCACAGGCTGAAGAAAACACTTGCTAATAATCATGCTCTTTTGCCACTTTATTTCACAGCAGTCGTGGAGATCTTCAGCTGGGATCTCCCGTGCTTAGCCCGGAGTTCCTGGATGCTGAAAGCATGCCTGAGCAAGACAGTCCTCAGCAGCCTGTGTGCACTGTCCTTTTTGTCCTTATGACAGGATGTGAGGTAGACACCACTCTCCACGTGTGGCACGTGAGGACTCCAAGGCTCAGCATCTGACTTGAGCCCCGCCTGTAAAACTAGTGCCACAAACTGAGCTCCTCCTCACAGAATAACCACTTCACGCCAGTGACGTCATCAAAGCGTCCCCATCACTGCCCTGTGTTTTCTCTAAAATCCAGTCCACGTACTCAGCGACTTTGGTGTAGACACCGGGTTGCTCCCTGCGGGCACAGCCTTCTCCCCAGCTGGTGATGCCCACCAAACGCCAGATGCCGTTGTGTTTACAAACCAAGGGGCCGCCCGAATCTCCCTGTGTCGCCGTGGGAAAAGGAAATGACAAAGTTATGACAGCTGCGATTCAAATAAGAGACTGCCTTCAAAATTCTGTAGTCGCACTGCACGATCACACACACACACACTTCCTTCAAGTTCTTCATGTATCTCGTGAGCTGTTGGATGTGGTGACAGTCATTGAACTCAGTTGCGTTTTCTGTTTCTTCACTCTTCTATTCTGAGGTAAATCCAGCGGAAGAAATTTTGACATCATCGTCCCAATGCCAAAGAAATCTGATGTTCTTATATTTTAGAACAATTATTGTATGTATACTTACCCTGTTGAATATACACACAGACTGTGACATTCATATCATAAATAATATAAATATGATATAGATTCTATATATTCCATTTGTTAAAGGTTACTTATAAAATTATCAGATGATTTGTCTCTGAATTTTTAAAAAAACTATAATACAGTAAGCTATTGGAAAATATATTTTGAAAGTAGCCCATTGTGCGTTTTTCATAATCAAGTGCATTATTACCTTACAAGCATCTTTGCCCCCTTCTTTATAGCCGGCACAGACCATCTCTTTGGTTATTTGATAATCTCTGTATCTTTTCTGGCATTCTTCGTTTGTTACCAAAGGAATATTTGCCTTTTGCAGAGTATTTTGGATTTCACCTGTGACGTAACCAATATATAACTTTAGCAGGAAGACACACAAAAATATATGGTGACAAGACTTAAGTCTTAAAATGAATCAGAATGGTAAACTTTTCATAAGGGTGATATCTGTGAACAAAAATAGGCAGCACAGATTGAGAAAATAGAGTTACAGAAAGAGAGAGAGCAGGAAAGAGAAGCCTGCACAACAGTGCCCTGTACTGTTCTCTTTTCTCTTCTGTAGTGTCAGGACAACCCAGCACCCTGGGTGGCCAGAGCTTTCATATTCTCTGCTATCTTCTCATCTCAGTAGAAGTCCCTCAGAAATCCCTTCTTATATTTATCACCTATGTCCCCAAATCTGGACATTCTTACCTTTCTTTTTTTTGTTTTGTTTTATATATTCAAAATTATAAGTTATAAATATATATCATTTCTAAAAAAAAAAAATCTCAAACCTCTAGCAACAGAAGAGTATTTTGTTTTGGGAGTAAATGCACGTGAGCATTTTCCGGGAAGAACAATTTATTTACAGATCATTTAAATTCCATCCGTGTCTAGGTTCCCTTCAGATATATGTTGGGAGCTTTCTTTGCTTAAAGTTACTTTGAATTTCTTCCTGTCTCAAGTTACTAGTAAAAAAAAATCACAAATTTGAATTAGCTGAAAAAAAAGACTGAATCAGGAAAGATGGAGAGAGCTTGACGAGCAATCTCCTTTTGTAAAGCATGACACAAATAACATTCTCTATAGTGTCTATCAGGGCCATAATTTGATAAAGGAAGAATGATTTGTTTCCTGAAAAGTTCAAGGGCAATTGAAACACTCCAAGTACCCAATAAGCAGGGATTCTAAACATAAGGTCCATAGAAAGAATTTACATGGTCCATAAACTTGGATTGGAAAAAAAAATTTATTTTCAATAACCTCCACATGCAGCCTACCACTGTCTTCAATTATGAATATAGCAACACAGTAGTGTTAGCATTACCTACATGGCTTTGCTCTCGATAGAGATCACAGGTATTTTCATACCGCATTATGGTTATGGCAGATAACTGTAAATATCATTTATGCTCACCACTATTTCAAAATAAATAGTGGTGAGCAATAAAACAAGTTATATGTAGTAGGCTAATGAAGTAATTGTTTATTATTATTATTATTGCTAATGAAGCAATAAAACAAGTTATATGTAGTAGGCAATAAAAACAAGTTATATGTAGTAGGCTAATGAAGAAGGGTATATATTACTATGTCACTTATTTGAAAAGTATTTTGATAACTGTATTGCAATTTAATGGATTTCCTTTGTAATCCTGTGCACTTTATTTAAGCATTTAAAAGCATTATCAGAGAAGTGGTTCATGGAGTTAATCAGATTGCAGGAAGGGTGCATGGGAAAAAAAATTAAGAACTGGCCATGAAGAGAGATGGCATGCCTGTCTCTGTTCCTGGCCATTAGCATCAGGGAGAACGTGGCACTGGACATGGGAACTCTGCCAATACTGAGGACCAGGTAGGCGTGAGCAGGCTTGTTGGCCCTATATGGGTCCAATCCTTTACCGGAAGCCAAGCAAAATGATCTTCATGATGAAGTAAGATGTTTAAAAGATTCCCTTATACATTTTTTCAGGCCCAAGCAAAAATACATCTTCTCAAGAACCACTGAATAAATATTTTTGATTAAATATATAGGAAAGATCATGAGCTTGGATGTAATTTTAGACAGAAGCTGATTAAACTGATCCACTCCATGTATTTTAATACGCAAGATTTGCTCTGGGAACAACATTCCCAATGTCAAGCTGTACCTTTCTCCTCTGAGAAGCCCCAGCCAGTCACCCAGCAGTTGGTATAAATTGTATTTATATCGCCTTTGGAAGGTAGGCATATTGGTTTTTGGAATTCTGAAAGGCAATTTTTAAATTAGAGTTTGGTTAAATAAAGTTATGGATATTGTTTTTAAAAACACACCCTTTTCTTTTCCTGTATTCTCTTTCTACAGAGTAGCACCAAGAATCACACTTTTGCTTTCTGTGCAACTTCTAAGGTCAATGATTTGAGAACATTTTTCACTGTCAGAGTCATTGTCACATGATAATTTTGATGTTAAAATTTTCTGCATTAAATTTAAAATAGTCAGAACCCAAATCTACTGTCAAAAACATTTCAAAATTGTTGTGTCTTATTCAGCTTATGCTATTAGTAATAGTCATAGCAGAGTGTTTATACTGTTTCAGGCATTATTTTATTATAACGAAACTAGGAGGAAATTATCATCCTCTTTTTTTTTTTTTTTGTGAGACAGAATCTCACTCTGCTGCCCAGGCTAGAGTGCCGTCGCGTCAGCCCAGCTCACAGCAACCTCCAACTCCTGGGCTCAAGCGATCCTCCTGCCTCAGTCTCCTGGGTAGCTGGGACTACAGGCATGTGCTACCATGCCCGGCTAATTTTTTCTACTTTTAGTTGTTTGGTTAATTTCTATTTACAGTAGAGATGGGGTCTTGCTCTTGCTCAGGCTGGTCTCGAACTCCTGAGCTCAAGCAATCCTCCCACCTCATCATCCTCATTTTTACAGATGAGAAAATTAGATGTGTAAAGAGGTAAAGTAACTTGCCCAAGGTCACATAATCATTAGGGGACGCAGATTAGCTCCCTCGGGACATTGTCCTCCAAGCTCAACACCTCCAACCATGACACTCCAGTCGACACAGAGTTTTGTTTCTGTGTCAGTCTCTTTTCTACCCAAATTACTCCTGGAAATTACTATCTGATCCACTTGCCCTTATGTATCCCTAGTATTCCTAAGCCCAAAGCAATGGCAATCCTGCTGTTCTATCAAAGGAAGTCTTCCCAGGTGGCACCGACATTTCCTACGCCTGTTATTTCAACAATGCATACGCAGTTGTATTCCTCTCCAAAATAACTAATTAAAATTTCTTGCTCCTTAAGTAGAAGATATTTTATGCCAAGTTACACAGTCTTCACCTCTCTTGCAACCCTCACCTTTCCCTCAACTCTACTAACCAGAAAATAAAGACAATGTCTGCAGATCTGCACTCTCATTCAAACTGATGTGAAAGTTCAAACCAGTACAACCCAGCTGCACGGCTTCTCCTTAGGTATGCTACATACCGGTGTAATTCAAAGGAGCTTGAAGTTTTATTAAGGCAATATCATGACCACCTTCCGAGATTTTGTAGTTTTGGTGAACAATAATTTCTTTTATTAGTGAGACAGGTGTTTCTTTTGTAATGTCTGACAGATATAAAATGCCACTATAAATACGCCAAATATCAGGTAAAGAAAGCCTAGGAGAGAAAAAGAAATACCTATCAGACTGGAAAGGCTGGCCTTGGATGTTTCCCTTTTCCCTTTCGCTTTCCTTTTCAAAGAGAACTGGGAAGAAAATATGACATATGACATATTTTTCCCTACCTAGGTTTCCTTCCTGGCAACTTGTCATCATCAACAGCAGCAGTTCTGAATCTCTGAACATTTAGTTTAAAACATTGAAAAACACACCTTTCCATTAATTATATCATGTCTACTGAAAGTAAAAATACAGGAATGTTGCAGTCCTATTCTGAGAGAAACCGTGGTGGGAAGAGATGACAGCAATTTATCATGGAAAATTCAAGTCCGGGTCACCAAACCTGAAGGCAATTGTGTTCATACCATTCAGAGCTATCAAGGTGAGGCTGCTCTTACAAGCTTCTCGAATAGGGCAAATTCAGGGGACTTCAGTGGGGTTTAAAATATTATATTTTAAAATATTAAACATTATATATTATATCTATATTTTGGACAGTAAAAATATTTAAATTAACTCTTTAAAAGATGAATATATACAAAATAAATCCAAAATTATGATCCAAAGCAAAGTCTTCTTTTGCTTCAGAAATAAAACGATAAAAAATTTTTAGGAAATTTTTCGCATCATCAAGTGAGTATTGCAAGACATGATCGCACAAAATTCTGAGGAAATAACAGAGATGTCAGGTGCAAAGGGGCCTTCTTTTCCCTAAATCACAGGGTTTCTCTATCTATTTTCTCTTAGGGACTCACAACACTGAGCCTTGAAGAATGAAAATTCTTGGTCCCAAATTGGGGTGCATTTAGTAAAAAGGGACCTTCTATTTGCCCAATAAAACAGAAATATTATATCAGATTATATACATTGAAATATGTAGAGTAATAAACTATCACATTTTTGTTTTATGATTATTACTTACCACATTTGTGAATCAAAGAGCAAAAAGTACAATTTCTATAGGCCTGAAAAATAAGTCATCTTTGAAGAATGCATTAAGGATTGGCAGGTAGCAGGGCAGGAGTGGGGCATTGTTTTATATTCTTTTTTGGCAGGAGTGACATCCACCCAGGGCACGGATGGGTCAGATCAGCCAGCATTCAGGCCTACCAGTTATTACATATTTTGAATACCATCACTGCCTTAAAGTATGTTTTATTAAAAGAGAATAACTCACCATTCATGAAGTCACATGATGATGGAGAAATTGATTGTAGATTCTTTAAAACAAAAAAATCAGAATAAGACTCTGGATAAGACACATCCAACACTTACCCAACAAAGCAGTGGGCAGCAGTCAGGACCCACTGGTGTCCGATGATGGACCCTCCACACAGATGTCTCTGGGTTCCCAGCTGCACCTGCAGGCTCACCTGCCAGGGCCACTCTCCCCACGAAGAGTTCGTGCCTCCGACAATGCGTGCATTTGTTTTTGTTGTGCAGACTAAAGAAAGAGTGTGGAAGCAAACAGTTGGTTTTAGAAGTGACTCAGAGTCCCCTGCAGCCAAGGAAAACAAGATGCGTAATTCCATTCTATAAGACCAAGCAAGCTATCAAACAACACAGATATCCCTTTACAGTTCCAGGAAAATGTGAGGTTTACTCACCAGAGCTGTCCCCAGCTTCACACAATCTCAAAGAATAACCAGATCTCCCTTGTGTGCCGTATGTAATGCTAGTTGGGGAACCATCCAAAGATAATCTTAAGGAACACTTACACCTACATAAAATGAACAGTATAAAGAGTAAATCTTCACAGAGGGTGAGAGGATACGAAATGATCATGTCAACTCTTTGGAAGATAAAACTTCCCTTACTTTTCGCCCCTACAGTCTTCTGGGAGTAAAGAATATGTAAAAAACTGACAGCGAATCATCTTCGTGCAAGTCTCCTGGCAAGCATTCACTCCATTCACGAAGGTCACATTCAAGTCCTCCCCTCCAAAGTCAACTCCAGAGTAAATTTTGGAATGGCAGGGTTCTGTGCCAATCATAAACAGACAAAGATATACAATGGGAAAAGCAATAAACCACATTTACACAAATTTTTCACAGCTTGAGGATTGTTTCATCGCTATTACTTAATAGAAAATCATAAAATTTGACACATTTTATGTAATATCATTATTAAATCACATTACCAGGTAACGTTCTTTTGCAGGTTAAAAGGCTATATCCAGATATCGTGTTTTCTTGAGTAGAAGGGGAACTTGGTGTCCCGCTTCGAGAAGTCTTAAGGAAACAAACATTTCTATTTTTAAAAAAAAGTCAGAGAGGGAAAAAGAAAATTGCATTAAAGACATTAGGCAAATACAAAAGCAGCTCACATCCCAAAAGCAACTCAGCAAATTTACTTCTTCTAAGAAACTCTCTTTAAAGTAAGTCAGACTACTGGACTCTCATAAATTACAGAGATTAAATGTAAATCAAGCCATATCTCCCCCTGGAGAAAACTAATAGGCTTAAGGATAACCTGAAGAGAGGGCATTGGTAAAGTTCCCCCTTTTAACTGGAAAAACAAAAGACATCAAAGAATAAATTCTGGGGATTTATGCTGCAGATCCTATTATATAACTATACACCCTTCTCTTAAAAGGGTGGGTTATCTAAAATAAAGAGGTCACACCAGAACTTTAATCTGAAACGGAGAGAAATTAGAGCCAACAAGCTTAAAGGATATACTGCCAGTAAGTGGTTTTACTTCAGGCCGATACAAAGCATTAAGATCAGTAAGAAAGGCATCAGATCCCCCCACCCTGCCCTTGGCTATTGAATGCTTCATTGATTCAATGGTATATTTTTTTAAAGCAAGAGAAGGTAGGTAGAAAAGTCTGCTAATCTCTTAACTAATCTGCACCTAGGAAAACAGGTAGCTACTTAAACTGCTACTTTTAGTGTTTGGAGGGAAATGAACAAAACTTTTTAAAAACTCAAGCTATAAACTAAAAATGATGAAAGAACAGCAGCGAACCCTACACAGTCATACTCGCCTTTGTGACTCTACATGCCACGCATTCGGATAGAAGGTAAAGAAGAGGCAGGTGGGATGATAGGTGCAAATTGTTCGACATACAAAAGCATCTGGTGTGAGAACTCTGGCAACATCAATATCTGAAAATGCAAGATTCTGGAAAATGTCCATGTGGCAACCTGTGAATTCGCAGAGGGAAGAGGATCCTCAGTAAATTACATGACACTAAATTTGCTTGTACTTTGTTATAATAACTAAGGAAATTGTTACTATTTATTATTCATAGCACTAAACATCCTAAGTAAGAAAATACCTCTTGAACCATCTTCAAACTTGTTGTTTCTCATTTGGAGGAAAGCAAAATTGGTCTAACTCGAATAAAGGACAAATTTCTATGTCAGAAAAATAAAATAGCTCAACCTGTGCTCCTAGCTCCATCCACCACCAATGCAGAACGTTTAAATTAGCGTGTGTTCACGCTTCCTTTATATTACCTTGACTGTGAATTCCAAGCCTTAGGGACATGAAGTTTTATGTTGTATTTCCTGAATATTAAGAACATATTTTAATAACAAGAGATTAACAAAAATGCCAGACAGCTAAGAAAAATGTCTTGTGACCATTAAAATTGGAACAGGAGAAAAATCCACTTTTATTATTGTTACATAATCTCACTTCTTAATTCTGTTTTTGTTTGTATTATTTACTCAGTTTACTCAATTTAGCAACACATAATTTCTATTAAAATAATGGAAGCTTAAAGAATAATGCTAGTAATTATGGGGAAAACGAAAACAAACATAATTTAAATGAACATAGTTGGATCAAGAAAGAGCAGCTCTCATAATCTCTTCATGTGGGTAGTCTAAGAAATTAGAGCTCAACTAATTAAATGTTTTAAAAATCAAAAAGATAGACTGTTGTTGCTGGAAGAGAACTTATGGGTCATCTACCCACAACTGCATTCACAGAAGGACATCCCAGGCAGGTTGTTTCGTGACTTTCACTTGGACATGTATAGTGACAAGGAGCTCACTACCTCGTGACAAGGCCCACTCTTTTCTGGACCACCCCAGATGTTAGGAATTCTTTTCTTACTTTCTTCACAGTACTATCTACCTAGATATACCCTATGGAACCACACAAATGAGTCTAATTCATTTTCTAGGGACAGCTCTTCAAAAAAATAAAAAAAATTAAAAATTAAAACAGTCATCCTGACTCTTTTTCAAATCAAATGTCTTTAACTTCTTCTTTTAATCATTTTTTTTTTATTTTCCATTACTTCTAGATATTTTACCATCTAGATGCCCTCTTTTGAAGTGCTCCATTTTACCATGGACCCATACAAAACGTGGAATGTAGAACTGAACAAAATGTTTCAGTCACCGTCTGACCTGTGCGGATGACTAAAGGGCAGACGCCTCCTTATTAAAAAGACCATTTTCTTTTTTAAGGCTGTTTTGTTTGTTTTGTTTTTCCAAAGAGCTATAGGATTTTAGTGGGAATGGCAGAGTAAGGACCTCCAAACATCTTCCCCTCCATAAAAGCAATGACAACATTGGCAAAATTATCAAAACTAACATATTCAGAACTCTGTAAATTAACCAAAGCCTTATTATTTCTTGTTATTCAAGAAAAACAGCTGACTATCAGTAAGAACGGTGAGCTTTGCAGGGTTTTAACCTGCCTTATGCACATCCCCTTTTCCTTGGCCCATAATCACAGGGAAAGCCAGCAGCTGAGCAGACGCTGGGAGGGTCAGGATGGGGCTGGAGCTACTCCAGAGGCTCATTCCCAGATAACTGCCTGGCAATTCCCTAGAAAATCCCACTGACAAGGCCTGAATTTATTTGGCCTGACCCAGAGCATGCCTAGTCTTACCAGCCTTTTCCTTGTGAGCATTTGTCAAAAAAAAAAAAAAATCATGGTAGTTACATAACATTGCAGCCACCTAAGGCAGCAATAGCAACTGGGGCAAGGAACACGCCAGTGAAAAATCTTAAAAGGAAAACTTGTGCAAAGAGATGTCCAGAGGAAGGTTTGAAAGCCTCTGACACATTCTTGGGAATCTATAAGGCCACGTGCATGTGTAGAACTGTGCACCCGCCCAGGGCTGCACACAAGCCCATGAAAGACCCGATAAAACCCTAACCTCCTGCCTGTCCGTGAGCTTTCTGAGCTCTGAGAGCTCAGTGCCAGCAGGAAGTAAAGGCCACAAGCAAGGCTGTAAAATGCCTGCCTGAGCATTGAAGGGATGCCTCAATGACAGAGCCCTTGTCAGGAAACTTGGAAAGTTCGGGAAACTTATTGGTTCTGGGCAATTAAGAACATCTTTGTCCAATCACTAACTAACTGTTAAGAAAATCAAGCAGACATATCAATAAATGTGAATGGCTTGACTTGTCCATTGAAGAGACATAGACAGGCTGAGTGGATTAAAAAACACAAGCCAAGTATCTGCTGTGTCCAGGAAACGCATCTAACCCACAAGAACTCATTCAGACTCAAAGTGAAGAGTTGGAAAACAATCATATAGGCAAATGGAAACCAAAAGAAAGCTGGGGTAGCTATTCTCCTATCAGGTAACATAAACTTTAAAGCAGCAAAAGTAAATAAAGACAAAGATGGTCACTATATAGTGGTAGAGGGAAAAATCCAACAAGAAGACTTAACAATTCTTAATATTTATGTACCCAACACAGGAGCGCACAGATACATAAAGCAAACCCTGATTGATCTAAACAACATGATAAACAGTAATGCCATAGTAGCTAGGGATTTCATCACCCCACTGACTGAACTGGATAGATCCTCCAAGCAGAAAACAAGCAAAGAAACAATGGACTTAAACAGAGCTCTAGAACAAATGTGTCTAACAGACATCTACGGAACATTCCACACAAACAAAACTGAATATACATTATTCTCATCAGCTCATGGAACTTTCTCTAAAATTGTTCACATTCTAGGCCACAAATCAGATCTCAACAAATTAAAAAAAAATACAAATTATACCATGTATCTTCTCAGACCACAGTGGAACAAAATTAGAGATCAATTCAAACAGAAACACTCACCCCTTCACAAAGTCATGGAAATCAAACAATCTGTTGCTGAATGAATATTGGGTCATTGGATAGAGATTGAGCCCATCCTTTGAAGTGAAGTATCACAAGAATGGAAAAACAAGCACCACATGTACTCATCATCAAATTGGTACTAACTGATCAACACTTAGGTGCTCACATGGAAGTAATATTCATTGGGTGGGAGGCGGGTGGTGGGGATGGGTAAACTCACAACTAATTGGTGTGGAGCTCACTGTATGGGGGATGGGCACTCTTGTAGCTGTGGCTTGGGTGAGGCAAAGGCATTATATGTAACCAAAATGTTTGTACCCCCATACTATTCTAAAATTGAAAAAATAAATAAAAGTCAAAATTTAAAAAAAGCTAGACACAAAATGCTACATATTGCATGAGTGCATTTATATGAAAGGTCCAGAACAGTCAAGTCCATAGAGACAGAAAGTAAACTAGAGGTTGTCAGGGGATTGGGAGACAAGGGAATAGAGAATGACTGCTAATGGATACAGCTTTTCTTTGGTGGGGGGGCAAAAATGTTCTGGAACTAGATAGTGGTGATTGTTGTACAATTTTGTGATTATACTAAAAACCACTACATTGTACACTTTAAAAGGTTTAATTTTTGTGTTATCTAAATTATATATCAAAATTTTAAACCCACTATGAAAAACAATGCATGCTATATCAAAATACCAAACTTGATAGGAGAAAATCATATGCAATGGACACATTATTCATATAGATAAAAATTAAGTTTTCATTAGATTTTTGGCAGTTTCAACGGAGGTTTCTCAACCATATCCTTCAAATCTTCTTATAAACTACTATTAAGCCTCATCTTTCCCATGTGTATACATGATCCTAAGAGCTTTACATTTATCCACATTAAATAAATGCAGCACTTCAAACCCAGTGTCCTAACCTATTAAAATTGTTCTTATTTTGCTTTTCTAATCTAGTATGTGGGGCAACCCTCCTATTAGTCTCATATATTTTTAGATATTTTGGCCATGTAACCAATTGATTTATAGAACATTCTCAATTTCAAACACGCCATCTGGTTATCTTCAGAAATCACGATGTTGCTCCCTGTAATTGCAATGCTACCAGGCCACCTTTCTCACCCAGAGGTGTCTCTCATAAGGCCCCTGGGAGTGTATCAGGCCCACCCAGCTAGTCCTGAATCATCATTCAAAGTCCTTAACTTAATCACATCCACAAAGATCCCTTTGCAGAGTAAGGTAACACGTCCACAGGTTTCAGGCGTTAACACATTGACGTCTTGGGGGAGCTCTTATTCTGCCTACTGCAATCCCAGAGTGAAAACTGTAGTCACACAATTACCAATTTCTGAAAGTGCACAGGGCTTCAGTGAGAATCCAGACACCACATTATCCACCACTTTTATACTGGTCGGTGTTCCACTTGGACTCTGCTTCAATAGGCAGTTGTTCCTGAATGTGAAGACAAGAGGTTACTTTGCTTACTAAATTTTGAGAGGCATGCAACAGTCCAGCTAATAGTTGACACTAAAATAGACCCATAGGCAGTAGAAAATAAACAAGGCAATTAGAACAATGACCCTGATAATGAGTGGGTTAGGGAATTGCCTTATTAATCAAACAAACATCTTTCTCTGCAGAGGGAAAGTTAGAGTGAGAATGAATGGGGTGGGAAACATTATTCTACAACACCCTAAACCTTCATCCAATAAGCACAGCCTATTTGTGGACCAAATGGACCTTACTCTCTTCGGGGAAGAATGACACTAAAATTGAGTAAGTAAATAAAGAAAGTGGTTAGGTCTAAAAGCTCTGTTTGGTTTTCAGCTGGGAAAAAAAGAGGTTATGAAGAATACAATTAAATGCTAGAAGCACCATGGTAAAGAACAAACACTGGTGGGCGCAGTGGCTCACGCCTGTAATCCCAGCACTCTGGGAGGCCAAGGCGGGCGGATTGCTCGAGGTCAGGAGTTCGAAACCAGCCTGAGCAAGAGCGAGACCCTGTCTCTACTATAAATAGAAACAAATTAATTGGCCAACTAATACATATAGAAAAAATTAGCTGGGCATGGTGGCGCATGCCTGTAGTCCCAGCTACTCGGGAGGCTGAGGCAGTAGGATCGCTTGAGCCCAGGAGTTTGAGGTTGCTGTGAGCTAGGCTGACGCCTTGGCACTCACTCTAGCCTGGGCAACAAAGTGAGACTCTGTCTCAAAAAAAAAAAAAAAAAAAAGAACAAACACTGCTCATTTTACTCACCGGTACTCTGCACTGTGAAATGTTTGCGTGGCATATGTGAAAAATTGGCAGTGAATATTATTAGTGCACCATTTTTGGCATTCTTCAACACTGTTAACCTTCGATACATTAAGATTGGCTCCTCTCATATCAATTCCTTTGTAAATGTCTCGGTGGCAAGCTGTACAAGAACAATACCACAGAGCAAATTCAGTCAGTTTCCTTTCTAGAGGGAGATCCTCAAGTACCATTTGGGCAGGGTAGTTTTGAAGGATAATATCTAATTTTTGGCAACTGTTCTCTTCATTAAAGGCTTAACGTTTTGTATGCCCCTAAATTATGAAACTCTGCTTGAAATAACATAATCTAATATTTTTCTCCCCTAAAGCACAGGCATGGTTTGCCTCCTAAACCACAAGATGCATGCATCAATATAGGTAAATTTCATGCTGAAATTATCAATGGGCACTGGAAAATCAGCAAGCCATGATGAACCCATTTCCATCCTTGTTTTAAAATTGTGTTAAATTCTATTTAAGTACCTTTTAAATTATAATTTATCTTCCATGTAAAAATTTAGATAATTCTTTAAACAAACAGTGAATCAAATTGAACTCTTTGTTTTAGACTCAAATTTGTTAGTTAGACTCTTGGTTAAGGAAGCAGTATAATCAGCAGTATAAATCATCACCTATTTTATATAATTTTCTACTCCTAAGTGTGATTGAAATCATAAAACTGAATTTAAGAGTGAGGAGGACATAAAATACACAAACTAGCAGGAGAACAATATATTGAGGTGGGCAAAGGAGTAGATTATTCACAGTGGTTCAAAAACAAAGGAATTTGCAGATTATAGAAACAAAATCTCTTTCCAATTTTGCTGCATACGAGAAAAGAAACAGGCTAAGAGTTGGAAGGGGATACTTAACAAACAAAAATTTTTCTGTATAGTTATCTGAAAGTTACAAACCTACTTCTAAATGTTTTTGACTGACTTTAGAGACTTTATGTACCTAGTAGCAATTTTTTCACTTTAAGATGTTTGGGGATAGTTAGTAAGGGATATTAAAATGAAGCTCAGTGGGTAAGACTTTTTGTTTGTTTGTTTTAAGATTAAGTTTTAGAATAAATTAACAATGAAGAGTATTGAGAAAGGCACAATATCATTTTTCCTTTAAATTTTGCTATAAGATATAATAATTGGAAATAGAACTTAATTTACTAATTTATATGAAATTGTATTAGCATATAAATTTGATCTTATAAAAAAGGAAATGTGGTCCACCTCAGGTAAACTACACCTGTTATACTGGCCAAGTCAGGCCCCCATATTTATAACTAAGACACTGCCACCCTTTGATAACTGGTTAAAATGCAAATAGCAGGCTCAGAGTGTGTATTGAAGGGGTGCTGTTAATAGAGGAGGAAGGATGAAATATTTTAAAACATCTGAAATTTGAACCTACAAAATTAACTGTGCATTGTAAAGATAAAGTATTAATAATGTACAGACACAGCATGGTTATTTTAGGATTCAACGCATCAGTTGAGAGCATCTTTTTGGCACTTTTCACTTTCTGATCAGTCCCAGTCATGTTATAGAAATAATTCATTTGTCTTAAATTTATTAGGATAGTGTTGGAAACTGCTTCCCAATACATCAGTAGCAACAGGTGTCAGAGTTAAAGTTCTCCAGCATCTTAGTCCTCACATTTGTTTTAAAAAGTATCATTCTTAGCAAGATTTATAGAAACCGGTTCTTCAATTTGGGCTTATATGGTATATGACAGGGTTCCTTGACCTCAGCATCATTGACATTTTGGGCCAGAAAAAATTGTGGAGGACTGTCCTGTGCTTTGTGGAATGTTCAATATTATTTTATCTCTGGCCTCTACTCACTGAATGCTGGTAGCATTCTGCCTCATTGTGACAACCAACAGTGTCTCCAGACATTGCCAAATGTCCCCTAGAGGAAAGGACAAAATCACTCCTGGTAGAGAGTGATTTTGAGAACCACTGTGTACAGATTATCCTCAAGTGAACCTGGGAGACAGATGTTCCCTGCATTTTTTTTAAGATTCTTATCTGGAATCAAGACAAGACTGTTGTTAAGATGTGTACTCGCTTTCTGCAAATCTTACGCTTTCATGCTAACTTCATAAATAAGAGGCTCATTAAGTACATGTTGACTGATGAAGATGAGGATTGTCCAGATATTGGAATATGGTTCCCTCTTTTATATCTGGAATACTGCCCTTCTATCTTTCTGAGCGTTCCTTTCCAAAAGTCCGTAGCGGCACAGACATTGAGCAAAAGCTGCTCTAAGGCAGATTCATTATTAACTCAAATTTAGTTAAGAAATCCACATCTTACCGCTTATTTGATGACCACATTGCTTTAAGGAATGTCCAGAAATTGCGCTTGTCCGATGCACTCTTGGCAGGGTTCCTGTGACGCTGTCTTTCAAGAAGCAACCAAACCTGTTTGTAAAAGTAGCTTCACTTAGGAAGTAGAATAACAAACATACATTGAGGAAATGTCTAGCATTTTCTATATACTAACAAATAAAGCCTGGAATAAGACAAATAATACAGCTTCTCTGACATTTGCTGAAAGGAACTTTCTTAGAGGTAATTTTATAATATCTAAGGTCTCCGTGATACCTAGCATCAGCATTGTTTACCTTTACATTCGCAATTTTTTAAGCATAGAAAGGTAACCATATTTGAAGAGTTAATGATTTTTATTGTGTTCCTAAACTTTCAGGCAGCTTTGTTCCCAACTGGTGATCGTTTTTTATAGATACTTTCATTTACTTAAAAAATTAAATCAGTCATAAAAGTTAGATCTGTGTATAGTGTTCATCTTGTTTATTAACTCCTTATAGTCTATACTTAATGGAAGACTTCCTTCTGTCTTAAATGACAACCTTAAGGTTAATTTCACTATTTACAAGAATTCTAGAACCTAACTCAACTTTTAATATGATGACTTTCACATGCAGTCTGGGTTTTCTGTGAAAGCTTAATATGTAGGATCAGAGAAGAAATAACCACATCTTAGTCCTTAAACTCAAATAAAATGAAGATAAGAGAATTGAATTATGAATATTGAAATAGAAACAACAAAGAAAATTTCATTCTGGATAATGATCAAAATGAAAGAAAATTAAGATGAAACTGTGGTTGTGGATAATAAGCATGTTTCATGACCTAATAAGATTTTTAATTACCAACAGTTTTGCCAATACTCCTATGAACTACCAGTTAATGATACCTATGCACACACACACACACACACACACACACACACACACACACACAGGTGCACACACTCTCACTCCCAAATAGGCACCATTAGGTGTTCACCATAGGCATCATTCAGACCTACCCTGTCCTAAGATCACAAGTTCTGGATCTTACTCAATTATATTCTCAAAAAGTTTTTGTCTTTTGTCATGTTTTCTTAGTACTGTGCTATCCACAAATGTGACTATGGGTCAGACAGTTATTTCCTTATTCAGATGAAATGTTCACCTATTATTAGATCCTCTCTATTTATGACATAATCTCTTAACCCAATGATTTTCAAGCATTTTTTCTCGAGGCTTTGGATAGAAAAAGACTGGCTTCTGCTGCTTTAAATGAATGCAGTGATTGTTCAATTGCAGCTTTCCAGGCCCAAGAGACTTTGGTTCAATAGGTTTGGGCTGTGGCCTAAGAGTCTGCATTGCTACAAACCAGGTAATTCTGATGGAGCTGGTCCTTGAACCCTGTTAGAGAAACAACCCTGAGATATGCTATACCATTTTGCACCCAACTGATCCCACCTTGAAAAGTGACTGACTTCTCCAAGAATGAAATATCAACTTTTACCTTTTTCCCACTTCATTAGTTGAACTTGCTGGAAGAAAACTGAATAGCAAACACTTAGGATGGAAAGTGCACATCATCTGACAGTGTTCGGCACTCGGGGTGTACATGGCCATTAGATCCCCACCTCTGAAGAAAGTGTTTTTATATAGTTGAGTCAGACAGCCTGTGATATAATCATAAAAAATTAATTTGGAATAAATGCAAATAATAATTTTAATAGAAGTATATCTGTGTTTTTAACCTTCTTATCTCTTCCACTGACCACCCGAAGATCTTTATGAAATATATTAAGATCACTAGTTGAACACTGTATGTTATTTAAAGTCATTTTCTGAGTACTTCTGCATAAAAAATTTGATTGATTTTTATTAAATCATACAATAATTTGCACGTAAATTATCCACAAAATATAATTATAGCTTAGTTTCTCCCTGTTGCCTAACATGCTATGAAAATTTCCTCCTTAAAAATAACAATATTTGATCTATTTTCAAAACACTTTTGTGACAACATTTCTACTTGTTATTACAACCTCTCTAAGGGAAGCTAAAGGCAGGCCTTATTATCTGCATCTGACTTTTTTTCTTTTAAGAATGAGGTCTCAGGACACAGAGTTTTCCTAAATCCACATAGCTAATTAATGTCCTGGGACATAAATCCAGCCCTTCTGACTCCCAATCTTGTCTCCTTTTTTAGCATACCATGTTAAATGCCATTCCTCATCTCAGTTTAAGCAAACTGACAGTTATGAAATGTTTGTTTTCTACATGCTCATTTTTTAGATAGTTTAAGTAAACGCATGCATATGCTAAATTAAAAATAAATTTTGAACTATCTGCTGCTTGGAATTAATCACAACTCTAAAGTACCTTGCACCCTGCATATTATTAGAGAATTAAATGTCTTTACTGGCTTTAAAATATGAATTTGGATTTACTTTGAAAGACTCACTACAAAGTGTGCTAAGCTTCCCAGCTCAGGTACCATGTTCATTTTAGCCAGTCAACTGTCCATTTCCCATGCCATGTTCCAATGACACCCTTATCTATGCCCTAGAGCAGTAGTCAGTCTTCAATTTAAATAGCGTCAATTTTTGTATTGCCTTTCAGGGAATGGGCAGGTCAGACAACATGCATTTCACTAAGCACCGAAGATTAACATTGCTCTGCACTATCCTGCCCTTCTGGGGCTTCTGGCTCTGGGCCCCTTGTGACAATTCCACGCTGAAAGGTTGCTTCTCTGCCTCTCAGAGGTGTGGCTAAGGTGACTACCTCTTGGGTAAGGTTTATATTTGGAAAGAGCACAGATCTCTTCAGATGGAAGCTTTTGGGAATACAAGTGTATTTGCCTAGATTTCATATACATACAAAACACTGAGTCGTTGGTCCAGTGACAATGCTAGCTAAAATGAGGTCTGTTTTACAGGCAGTTAGTATTCTTGGCTGATTCATAATTATTAAACCGTCACCCTTCCTCCCATCCAGTGCAGATAAAAGGGTACAAACAACAGCTGTGGCTAGTCTGGGAGTTCCTGTTCTGCAATTGAGCATTTGTGAACTGCCGTGTGACTTAGCTGATGGAAGAGGGTGACTAGGAATATAGCAACTTCAGAGCTAAATGGAAAGAAACTTCTATTGATGGCAGTTGTTCTTGCTTATTCCTACAAGTTGGTGATGATGGTGATGGTGAGGATGACAATCACAGCCTTGTGTGTACTGTATTTAAAGTGTATGTAAAGCACTGTTATGCACATGGTGCTCACAGCTTTCACATGGGCTCCCATGTCCATGGACACTGGGTAGGTTATTCGGTCTTGTTAGAAAATTGCATAATCAATAAGAAGAAGAAAAGCATTTTAATTTTTAAAAATTAGGTGACAGACATGAAAAGACAACTTGCAAAAGAAACACATATGACTAGTTAAGTATATGAAAAATGGTAAGAAATCACAAATACAGGCAAGTTAAAACAGCTAGGTGCCATTTTACCCATGCAATTAGCAAAACTTAAAAATTACATAACCAGTGTTCGTGTACTGATTTTCATTGCAAGTGATAGAAAACCTAGTTCAAAATGGCTTGGATGCAAGTGAAATTTACTGGTTCAGAAACCAAAAAGTCCATGGTGAATGTGGCTTCAGGAATCACTGGGCACTGTGCTCAAGTGATAGCACCAGTAATCTGTCTCCATCCGTTTGCTCTGGCCCGTGGTGTTGTCACTGGTCTCGAGTTCCACATAGTTACAAGGTAGTACCAGCAGCTCCGGCCTCTGCATTCATTTTTTTATTTCAAGTCAAATTGGTGGTGGTGGGGGTTGGGCGGGAAGGTGTCCTATTTCTAGAAGTTTAAGCGAAAGCCTTGTGGTGAGACTTTGGCTCTGATCGGGTCACTGCAGCCAGCAGGGTGTGTGCACTTCCTGGGTCAGGCCTGGCTGGGCCATAAACCCTATGGCTGGTGTCCACAGCAGCAACAGGGCCACCAGAGCCACGTGGACCAAAACCAGGAGGCAGCAGTTCCCCAAAAACAAATTAGGATACTGTTTCCAGAAAGGTGAATATATGCCAGGCCACGAAACAACAGCTGCCTATTAGAGTTGGCCGGAGTGGAGTAAATGAACATGCTCATAAGCTGGTGCAAAAGTCAACTGGGGAATAGCTTTTCTGAAAGATAATTTCATGATGCATGCCATCAAACCTTCAAAAATTTTCACACATTTGTATCTAGTATTTTCATTTCTAAAAATTTATTCTACAGAAATAAGTGAACATGTATGTCAGAATATACATATGAAAATACCATATAAAGGGAAGAATCCCAAGCACCAAAAAACATGATACATATTGTTTTGCATTAAAGGATAGCTAGAAATGGCAAATACGAGTTACAGAGGATCTGTCATTAACAACATCTGTGTAAATGTATAAATGGTATATGCAGAAAAATACCTGAAAGACTAAACAAAAGATTTTTAACAGTGGCTATTTCTGCATTTGGGGACTACAGGCAATGTGTACTTTCTAATTTTCTGCTTATTTACACCTTTAATTTTTCTAATATAATCATTTTTTTCTTCTTGCCAAAGATAAAAAAAATGCTGGTCCACAGCATTTCTGGCTTCTACTCCTTCCTGGCATTCAGTGGATTTGCACACGCTAATGATTATGGTTCTGAGGGTACTAGGGTTGAGGGGACAGATGGAGGGGAGTTGAGAATTAGGGGGAAAAAAAGCTGTTTCCTGAAAAAAATTTATATCGCTATACAATGCAAACCCTATGCATAGGTGTTTACCTTTGTCATTCATCTGGAGATAAGTAAATGTGGCCATCTTAAGTGACCACAGACTCAGAACTGTGATACCAAGAAAACTCCACTCTACAATGACTAATGAAAACCAGTGCCTAGAATCATTCTTATTCTCTGAAAATTAATGGAATGGATAGAGAACGAAATAAGATCAAAACCTGGTGTTGGAGACTATTCGTCTAGAATTATTCAAATGGATGGTTTACTAAGTTAAATTTAAACCAGGCACTTTCATTTCTGAAATGGTTCCCAAGCGGCCTAGAGTAAAAAAGTATGTATCATGTACCTATCAGATATTTGGATTGGACCCAGGCACTATAAAACATCTAGTATTCTATTGAATTTTCAGGTAAAGTTTATTTTTTTAAATGTTGATAATAAAAATAGAGGGCTAATTTTTTTTGTTTTGAGATCAGCTTTGTAGAGCATCATCTCCAAATAGAAGTTTTTGTTAACACAAGCTCTCAGATATTCTCACTTCTAAACACCTCCCGTTGGTCTGCAAGGCGTGTCTAGGGCAATATGTCTGGAAAGTGGTCCTTCCCTCTGAACATTAAAAGGATGTTGTGTCCTCAATTAGCAGGGTCTGTCTCCTTTGCTAAAGCTGTATGTTCAATAGCTTTCTCCAGGGGTGGTTTGTCTTGCTTATCCACTCCTCTCTCACACATCCTTAATTTTGTGTTTTGTAAATAAGTCACTTACCACAGGAAACTGTAGAAAACAAGGAAATGAAATAAACTGTTTGCCTGATTGAAATCATCCTAAAAAAGAAAACAACACATACATAACTCTGCTGGTTTTAGACCAATTTAACATATATTTAACATGAACCTTAATTTAAGGTGATATATATTTTCCTGTGAATGTCTGAATTTCAAATCAAAGCACACAATTACAAGTATAGAGAACAAGGGTTTCTGTACATTTTATATCTAAAGACTTGGAAAAATTTATAATGCTTCCCAAAATCTGAATTGAGACCTCTAGATCTCTAGACTACTGTTGTGTTCATTGCTGCTTTGCCACCTCTGTTGCAAAAAGAATTGGTAGAGAGAAATTAAAGAGTTTTACAACCTCTTGATTTGAACAAAACAAAAATTATTGTAAATAATGGCAATGATACTAATCCAAAATTCCAAAGTGAAAAAAAAAACAACTTTGAAAACGCTAAAGCCCATTTCTAAAATTTTAGAACAGTCAAATACTAGCTTTGATCTTGAAATATCTTACATTTAAATATTTCCACATATAATAACATCAGTTCCTTCTAGACTCTCTAAATAATCAGGAAATTAGAACATAAACTAAGAGTTTCTTCATAAAGTAAAAATTATAGTTCAAAAGCCCCGCTTTATTTGGAAGCAACCAAAATAGAAATTTGCTACCTGAAGGCACAATTGCTTTTGTGGTTCTGGAGATGAGGAAGTCTCTTGCCACTTAAAAATGAACGGTCTTCAAGCTGTTCTAATGTGGCACGGCAGGCAATATTTGCTTGGCTTTAATATTGACTTTGGGCTTCTGCCAACAGTTTCAACTTTTTGTCCTGTCAACATATTCCATGGAAACCCTATTTCTGTGTTCAGCTATTAAACATATTAACTATTTCGGGAGTGATGTCAGCAAGATGGCAGAACAGGAGTTTCCAGCATGCACCCTCTTTCTTGTAGAAACATCAACTTGACCAACTATCCATGCACAAAAATAACTTCACACGAGATAAGGAATCCAAGTGAGAAGTTACAATACCTGGTTCCAGTACAGAAATAAGAAAAGATGCATTGAAAAGTATAGAAAGGACAGTTTCACATTACCAGTGTCACCCATCCCCAAGCATGGACAATACAGCATGGAGGGAGATACCCTCTGAACAGGGGAAAGAGAGTGAAGTATGCACCCAACTTTGCCACTAATCTCAAGGACTAAACCCATCCCACTAAATCCCAGCACTGGCCCAGCACCTGCAGCCCCAAGTACCATGTTGGCACCAACAGACCTAGTCTTCAAGCCCACCACAGTGCCAGACCAGCCTCTGTGGCCCCAGGCCCAGGCTTGCCCCAAACTAGGCAAGCCCCTGGGGCTCCAGGCCCCAAGATGATCTTCAAAGACCTCGACTTGAGACCTGCCCCAGGTAGAGCCTGGCCCCCATGACTCCAGTCTCCAGACCATCCCTAGTAGCCCTAGGCTTTAGGTTGGTACTCACGGGCCCAGACACCAGGCCAGCCCCTGCAGATCCATGCTGGCCTTTGTGAACCTAGGTGCCAGGAAAGCCTCCATGGACTCAGGAACATGTGACGGGTGACCCCTCTATCAGGCTGGCCCCTACAGACACAAGCTCAAGCCCCATCCCGGCACCAGGTCAACCCTCAAGAATTAATGCTTCAAGCCAGTTCTCACACATAGGATCCAGGCACCCTGACTGAACCCAGCTTCCAGATCTGCCTACCTGAGAACTCTAGCAGCAAGACTGCCAATGTACCCCACCAGACAGCCTGCCCGGAATCTCTGGATAGACTGACTTTCCCCAGACCCTTGAATGTCTCTAGTACTTGGAAGACATGTATTTAATGAAAGTAAAATGATGAATAAATAAGTAAATGAATAAGGAATTAAATGTTCTTTAAAAAGAAAAACAACAGATTGAAGACAGGAATGTCCTTGCATCCCAGTTGTGGACCATCCCATTCACGCAGGAACATCACAATCCCACTTGTAAGCAGTTAGCTGCTGGTCTCAGATGACACTGAAAATGATTATTGGGCTAATCCTGATTGGTCCTAGTTCTGCTGAATGTTTTATGGTGTGAGCAGATGTCCTCTTGAGGGTCTCCAATTGCATCAAAATGAGACACTGCAGTCCTTGGCTTTCAAAAGCAACATTGCTTTTGCTAGTGGCAAACCAATATTTGTTGCAACATTAAGCATTATGGATGATAGTCACAATTAATTAAGGCAAAGAAAGCTTGAAAGAGTGAAGTACAATCCCACTCCAGGGAAAATGGGGCCATATGTAAAAAACTTAATTGTGCCTGAGTGGTTTAAATGTCCTAACTTACTGTATATCCATAAGCATGAAACTTAAAACTGGGATTGACTTGAGCCAAGAAGAAGGCAAAGCCCATAAGAAGTAAAAAACAACAACAACAACAACACCCCCCAAAAACGTAACCTTTTTCCCACTCCTGTAGGAAACACTCCTGTGCCTATATGTAGGCACATATATTAAAAATATTTAAAATATATATTTTAAAACTATATGTGAATTGAAAGTAAACTTAAGACATTCTAGAAATGATAATCATGTCTAAAGATTGTGATGATTTTTCTTCTTGATAAGATCTGTACTGTCTATATGTCCCTTATTGAAGAAAAGAAGTTATCACAACATTTTTATATAGGAATCTAAATTTTATTTTAGTACAGCCTTTATTTCTATGAAATATAAGTTGGCTAGTATCAGGAAAGACAGGGATCAATAAATGTAAACCACAACAAAAAGACAGAGATGGGTAAAAAAGAGAGATAATAATGGGAAGGAGAAAGTGCCAAAAATGTACCTCCTCAGATCAAAAGAACAGTATAAACAGCTAAAGGCTGGAATTAATCCAGAAATTGAATTTGGCCCAAATAAATAACCATTTGGTGAATTTCTGGACAAGAAACTTAGGAGGAAATGCAACCAGTCCATTGATATTAATTACAGATGGGAGATCTGTCTCTAAAATTTGGAATATAGCAAGCCAGAAGGAAAACCAGCATGAATCTGGTTTAATTTGAGAAGGAGAAAAATGATAATTAGCGTGGGGAGCCATCAAAGTGAGGACAAGAAACTAGACTGACGTGAGGCTAAACCTAGCTGTATTCTAACATGAAGCCCTGTAACTTCAATCTTCCTTCTATCTACAACAGAAAATAGCATTTTCTCAAATGCTATTTGCACTTAGATGGCTAGTAGATACATGTGCTGATAATGTAGTCTAGGGGAGTTATTGACCAGCACAAAGAAAATAGATCATGTCCAAAGAATGAGAGCTCTTTCTTCATCCTGAAGCTGGCCTGAGAAACACCCAGTCACTTTTGGTTATAACTGAAAAGACAATCAACTCAAGCAAAAAGGCTCTATACTGGCTCCTGGGTTCCAAAGTAAGGTGGCCAATTAAACAGTGGGCAGGGCAGACACGCAGCTGAGCCTCTGCCCCATCTGGAACAGGGGGCTCAGACCCCTCCAGGATGCTGTTTCTTCTCTTTGCTTCTTCTCTACTCATCCCATTTCATTTCCTAGCAGCTCCTGCAGAGGTTCATCTGCTGATTGAGCTCTAGCCTCATAGCCTGAAGTTTCCACCAAAGGAGATTAACCATGTCTCTTCCTCATTTCCAGCTGGGAATGAATATCCAAGGGGCGAACTGCGATTTGACCCCACTTGCGTCAATCAGCTAAGTTGAGAAAGTGAGATCGCCTAAGAACATGGCAGCTCAAGCAGAAGTAAATGGGGGAATCTATCATAGGATAATTACAAAAGTAAAAATGGTGATGTTCCCAGTACAAGGGGGTTTCTAGGCAGACTAAAAAATTTTCAATGTTTCTATCAGGTGGCTCATTAGATGCTAGAAAGACATTTTGATCTTCTAGATACATTCCAGGATAAAAATTGATCTTTTTATGACCAGCGCGAAGAGAAGACCCATGTCTCGTAACTGTGAGGTCAGTTGGTCCAGAAATTGACACTCTTCGGTTGTCCGTGACAATAGAGCACCAGCTCAACAGTCCATCGGCTAGACTCTCAATCTGTGGGACCCAGTGATGCTTGTGGGTTTTGCTAATTCCCGGGTAGCTCTAAGAGATTTCTACTAACAGCTGAGTAAAATGCTCTCGTGATTCTACTTCTCCTCTAGCGTATTCGTCACAGTCATGGAAATGTACAGTCTACGTCAATGGCACAGGTACACTTTTGTTAAAAACTCTGTCACTGATGACATCAATTCAAAAGTGCTATTTTTTATTGCCCATTATGAATCAGCCACCCACTGATGTGTTTTTAAAAGTTATCTATGTTTCAAACTGACATAAATTCTGAGAATAAAATCTAGCACCCACATCTAAAATGTAATTTTTTTTCTTGAGATATCCCTTTCAAGCAGGAGCAAGACAGATAATGGGTACACAAACAGATATTTGGTCATCTTCTTATTTTAAAATATCAGCATCTGCATTTCAGCACTGCAGAACGTGACATAATAATTTCTCAGTTCCTACTCTGATGCAATTTAAATGAAGTACCAATTAAAATATGACTAACAAATTATTCTGGGACCAAATGAAGATCTTAGGCCAAAAGGTAACATTAAGCAATGTTTTACTTTAAATTTAATTTCATGTCTCATAGGGTCACAAAAAATAAAGTCAAGTGTTAAAATAAGTGCAAAAAATGAGAGAAAATACCAATTTCCATGAATGTAACTTCAATTATGTAAAATCACTTAAGAAATAGATCTACATTTATTCATTTTCTAGATAACAAGATTAACCATTTGATGGGAATCTTTTCCAACTGTACAACCCTCCTTCCTTGACTTTTTCTCATCAGTGTAGGGACTGGGTTGTATGTACTGGGGCTCTTTGGGATGGCTAAGTAGGTACAATTGCTGATCCCACCCTAAATGGCCAGGCTGTAGTGTTTGCCAAATGACTTTGGTTTTGTAAGCTTTTCCTTTGACATCCATGGAAGAATACATATTCTACCCTCTTGACTTGTTGCTTCTATCTGCTCTTACCTTGGGAAAATTGAAAAAAATATCTTGTTTAAATTATCAAAAGAAATTTCTAAACATCACTGAGGGAGTAGAGGTATTGTCTATCCAATTAAAATTCAGAGAATGTGTGTCAGTTATCAGTTTGATATAACAAGTAAGTTCTGGAGGACTGAATTAACTAAAGGTCTCACCCAAAAGTAAGTGAGATATCACTGGGTTACTGAATACAGATGAATGTCTTCTTTTTTCCTTTAATGATGAACATATTCCAGAAGAAATGTGCCTAAATCAGAGGCAAAAGACTGTGTTCTAATGACACACCTAGTCACAGACCTGAGTTCCACAGAGCAATAGCATATTGTGGTAGAAAGTATATCAGAATGAGAGTGGAAAGACTTAGAGTATGGATATCTATCTACTTTCAACCCTGTCACCACCTAGTAACATGACATGGGGCAGAAACTTACCTTCTTGTTGGTTCCATTCCCTTAAGAAGCATAATAACTAGGTAAGTTCAAAGGTCCCTCTAGTCCCCAAAGCCAATGATCAAACCTTATGAGGCACTTGAGAGATTGGGGGAATCTCTTCCAATAATATGTAACATATAAAGATAATTGTGATTCTACAAAGAATGAAACAAAGGCTATAAGCAAACAGGCAAGAGGGAAAGTGTAACAGAACCTGAGTTAACTTGTGAATGCTCTGCTCTGGGTGATAAAATCTAAAAAGTACTATAATATTTTTCTCATGACTGATGTCACTGATATTACCTAAAAAACTTAATACCTTTAATTCAAAGTATTTAATTACTTACCCTTTTCAAATTATGAGATTATATATGTGTGTGTGTATGTGTAAAGAGATATATATATATATATATGTATATATATATATATATATATATATATATATATATATATTCATTTTTTTTCCTGAGTCAACAAGACTGCCTTTAAAAAATTCTGGAACTTCAACTAGATTATATCCTTTGAGTCTATAAATTGAAGTTGAATTGGCCTGTAGCTCCCTCTGTTGAGAGACTTGTTATATGTTGATTTGGGTACTAACTCAGTTAACTCTCCCTACTTTGGGGACCAAGACCAGGTATAACGTCTATGATGGTGAAGAAAATATAAAAACTCTCTGTTTGGTAGATTTACCCCCAAGATCAGTGGAGACAAGAAAAAATTAGGCCCAGGGATTTAAGAATATTGAGCTCATGATCCATAAATTGAAAATGCCAAGTAACTCTTAAGGAAAGATATTCTTCGTGATAAAGGCACAATCCAATAACATAGTTAGGATTCATCTGCATTTCTCCTCTTCAACTTGATCCAGATGCCATTACATGGACGAAGAATCAATTGTCCTGCCAGGCCAAGTTCTTCTCTTTTCTGGTTTGATTCTACCCAAAAGTGCCGCAGGATGCAGGAAAGAACGGTCTTTTCTTCCATGATGGCGAACTTTTGACCTTCAAGTTAAAGTAAATATCAATTCAATTATACATTTATCTCAAATGTGAGAAATAAGAGGCCTTATTATATTAAATCAGTAGTAAGCAACTTTATATTCTCACAGTAGGCTACGGGAGAATCAAAATCATTGGGACGCTTGTTAAAAATGAAGATTCTTGTGTGCCCCTCCTAGGTCCCACCCAGGGCATCTGAGTTGGGGTGGGCCAGGGAATCTGTATTTCTGCCATATCCCAGATCAATCCTGGGCTCATTCAAGCTTGAGATTCATTACTCTAGATTGCTTCTTATTGGGTCTTTCATTTAATTTACTATAAAGTCACCAAATAAGCTTCAGAGTCATCTATTTAAATCTGGCCTCATTTTACCAATGTCTGCATTTACATATTAATCGTTGATAAAGTGCTAGAGATACTAAAGCCAAAATTGTTTATAATACGTGGTGATGTATATTCACTTTGCTTCAGTACTTCTGGCCATGTGTGTTTTTTTTTTTTTTTTTTTTTTTTTTGAGACAGAGTCTCGCTTTGTTTTCCAGGCTAGAGTGAGTGCCGTGGCGTCAGCCTAGCTCACAGCAACCTCAAACTCCTGGGCTCAAGCGATCCTCCTGCCTCAGCCTCCCGAGTAGCTGGGACTACAGGCATGCGCCACCATGCCCGGCTAATTTTTTTTATATATATATCAGTTGGCCAATTAATTTCTTTCTATTTATAGTAGAGACGGGGTCTCGCTCTTGCTCAGGCTGGTTTTGAACTCCTGACCTTGAGCAAACCGCCCGCCTCGGCCTCCCAAGAGCTAGGATTACAGGCGTGAGCCACAGCGCCCGGCCATGGCCATGTGTGTTTTGTTTGTGAAAAATGCAATTCTTAAAAGCAACAAACACAAAAATTAGGTTAAACATAACTAATCATACAAGTCAGTTTTCTACCATAATAAATTATATTCTACTTTAATCCAAAATCTACAACATTTTAAAACTCTACCATGAAACTGATGGTGCTTTATGTTATGGGCTGAGTTGTGACTCCCCACCCTCCACCACCAAATTCCGAGGTCTTGACCCTCAGTCCCTCAGAATGGGACTATATTTAGAGACAGGGCCTCTAGAGAGGTCATTAAGTCATTGGGGGGGGGCACTAATACAATCCAACTGCAGAGAAGATTAGAACAGACACATACAGAGGAAAGACCAAATGGAGATACAGGGAGAAGATGTCTATCTACAAGCCAAGGAGACAGTCCTCATGAGAAATCAACCCTGCTGACACCTTGATCTTGGTCTTCTGGCCAACAGAAAATCAACTCCTGTTGTTTGAGCCTATCAGTCTGTGGTACTTTGCTATGGCAGTCCTGGCAAACAAATACACTTTCTAACAGTATACTTCACAACTATAAAGTGGAGGAGAAAGGAAACGTGTTTGTTTTTTTTTTAAGGTTGTTGCATTTGGGCAGTGTCACACCACACTGCAAAGAAATTATGGTGAGAAACCCACTATCATGGGGGCCTGAATGGTCAAAGCAATTCGGACAGACACAAACCTATACAGTTCCTGGGCCCCGCAGAGAAGGGCACGTAGCAGTACGGATGGCGTCCTTGCGCATTCTCGGGAAAGAAGCGTTCTGGCTGGAATTCTTCAGGATTGGGGAAGTATTTTGGATCTCTATGCAATGCATAGGGAATGATGACGGCTTCGGTGCCTTTTGGGACTCTGTAACCCGCTGTCAAGAAGTAGTCAAGATGTCATGAGACTGGAACAAGACAGACATTTGAAAAATTCCCTCCCCCTCCTATTTTAATTATAGAATATTTACCCACTACACAGTCTTCATTAAGGGTGCGGGCAAATAAAGGAACAGAAGGAAACAGGCGAAGGGTCTCCTTAATAACACAGTCCAGATATTTCAGTTTCTTCAGGTCTTCTGCAGTAGTAGGACGATCAGACTTCCCTGATTAAAGTAAGAATATAGGATGACAATGAAACAACTGTCCGGGCAGTGGAGACAACAGAGAAGAAAATCTAATGTTATGATAATAAAAAAAAAAAATGAGATAATATGCTAAGTAAAAGAAAAACAACAAAAAAACAGACACCAAAGGTCATACATGGTACAATTCCATTTATAGGAAGTACTTGGAATAGGCAAATCCACAGGGACAGGCTGTGGATTTACTAATCCAGTAAATTAGTGGATGCCAGCCCTCAGGGAAGGAGGAATGAAAAGTGTCTGCTTCATGGTCCAGAGTTTCCTTTCCGGGTGCTGAAAATGTTTTGGGATTGGATAGAGGTGGCAGTTTCACAACATTGTAGATGCACTAAATGGCACTGCATTGTACGTCTTAAAGTGGTTAATTTCCTGTTACGTGATATTTAAGTCAACTTAAACTAACAAAATGAATTGATACTTGCAACTCACTACCCAAAAATTAGTTGCTCAAACATTTTAATACTAATATTGAGAATGGAAGAAGTGAGGCACAATGAATGAGCAGGAACCACGAGGAGCAGCAGGACAAGGATTGTAGCAATAATGACTGTGTCACTCATTATGGGGAATCAAAAAGCATTTGTGAGACCAGAAATGAACCAGAAATCGTGGAGGATACGAAAAATGTGAACCTACTCCAAAAGAGCTTGTAAGCTTTTAGAAGATCAAATTTATCCACCTGAGGCAATCTCAGAGAAATTAAAATCGATATGGAAAAAATAAAATGACTGCAGAAACAAAGCCTGAAAGTTTAGATTGTCTCCATTCTGCAACATAAAGTCTAACCTCTTGATATGAAATTTCAGCCCTCGAACAATCTGAACTCTGAAAGCTGCTTTTCCAACCTCATCTGTCAGTGGATGAGAGATGAATTCCTGCTGTCTCTCCCTGTTCACTGTTGCCCTCCAAACCAGAAATTTTCCACTTCTGCACCATTGTTCATCTGGTTCCTCTCTTTCTAGGAGGACTTCTCTCTCCAATTATTTTTGTCTATCTTTCCTTCCTCACGTTTTTCTCTATAAAACTGTTATCAGATGCCACATCATTGCTTGGCTAACCCAACTTTTTTCCCTTTCACCTTCCAGCGATGGGACACCCTGTGACATGCAATTTTAAAAGGGATAAAGTTGATAGTAGCCCCTTTCTGGTATGCTGATAATGGTTCCCAAAAAAATATCAGGTCCCAATCCCTGGAACCTATAAATGTTACCTTATTTTGGAGAAAAAGGGGGTCTTTGTAGATTTTATTAAATTAAGGATCTTAAAGAGGGGAAGAACATCCAGATGGGCCCTGAATACTATCCCAAGTAACCATGTAAGAGAAAGGCAGACACACACATACACACACTCACACGAGAGAGAGAGAGAGAGAGAGAGAGAGAGAGAGAGAGAGAGAGAGAGAGAGAATGTGCTCAAACACAGGGATTTCAGGGATGCGCCTACAAGCTGAGGAATGCTAGCAGCCACCAGAAGCTCAAGAGGCAAGGAATGGATTTTTCCAGAAGGAACGCAGCTCTGCCAACATGTTGATTTAGGCCCAGTGATGCTGACTGTGGACTTCTGGTATCCAGAACCACGAGAGGATACATTTCTGTTGCTTTAAACCTCCCAGTTGGTGGAATTAGTTACAGCAGCTGCAGGAAACTAGTATATCCTTCACTCCCACACCCCCTTTCTTCTTGCTTTGAAGATGAACATGCTGCCTGGAACACCAGTCAAGAAAACAAAAGCCAAGATAGTGGAGATGACAGAGAGAAAAAAAACAGCGTGACTGGGACCCTGAGATATCCCTGCTGACATCAGCCTAGGACTCCTTACCTCCGGGTTGCTTGTGCTATAATGGAAATTTATCGTCTGTCAGTGTAACCCATCTTTTCCCTCCTTTGTGGTCAGAGGCAGTCCTGGATGAAACAGCTTTCCTTCGTGCCTCTAAACAGCTCCACCTACTCCTCCGTGCTTCCAAATAGCATCTTCCTCTCATCACTCTAGTGCACAGCCCATGACCCAACATTTTATGTACGTGTCTGTTTCGCCCATGAGGCAGGTGGACCCTTGAGGACAGTAACATTATTCTGGGCATCCCCAGCATCTGGGCCAGGGCAGCCCACGCAGGCGAGTGGCGAATGCCTGTACATGAATGGAAGAGGCTTCCAAAGGCCATAGGCACTGGAAAGGATGCTATATGGGAGCAAAGGATCCCAACGGGAGCCTTCCTGCTCACGACACGTCTTTAGGACAGGTCAGACTGTAACACCTTCCTGGGCAAGAATGACACCTGTCTCAGTGGACTCAGCACCTGCAACATAACTAGCGAAGGGGCCAAACATACCAAACACTTCATCCAACTCTCTGTCCACTTTTTTCTGGACTTCTGGATTAGAACCCAATAGGTATAAGGACCAGTTGATTGCAGCTGCAGTTGTGTCGTGGCCCTACAAATGGAAGAAAAACGATAGCTTAAAAAGCAGAGTTATAGCGAGGAGATGAGGGGTGACTGTAGTGACTCCACTTTGAACTATCGGTGAGATTTGACAGCTGCAATGAGACTGCAGAACATAACAAAGGAATTCCGTACGACATCTTCCCTCTGGGAGAAACCAGCAAAACAGTCCCTGAAATGTAGAGGTTTGTGCTTGGAGATGACATTGCACTGCCACAGTGTGTGGCACAGCTGGCGGGAAGTGGCTGGGCAGAGTTAATAAAGGGGCATTCCAAGGGAACAAGATTAGCTACACCTTTTTGAAGGGGAAAAAAAAGTCTGGCTTTCATGAACTACCTTGTCAGATGCGTACTTCTACGCCTCCCTGATTTGAAAGGTAGGCTTTGCCATTGACAGCAGACACCAGAGGGTATATGTGTGTTTCTGAGAAACATCCTCTGCATCAAGAGGTTGACAAATAGCCTCATTTAATACTTGTTGAGTTTTAGGCAAAAATACTAAGTGCTTTGCAGAAACCGATTCAATTAATCTTCACAAAAACTCATCATTGTTATTTACATTTTAGATTAAAAACAGAGGCAATAAAAAGGTTAAATAACTTCCCCTGCACCAGACAGCTGAGTAGGAGGCAGAGACGGGAACTGAACCCCTGGAGTGTCTGATGACAAAGATGACAAATCGTGTGCATCGGAAACTCAGATGCCTTTTTCGCTTTGCTTGGAGGGGATTACCACATGGGGCTTTTAAAAACCATTTTTTTTCTTTATTTTGCAATTTACATATAGAGATATTCACTGTTTGCAATACTTAATATAATATTTAGGTTATCTTTGTAAAAAGCACTTCATATATATATTTTTTAATTTGAACACCAGCAATCCCTTTAGAACCATGAGCTGGTTAAACTCTCTTGGAGGGCTCTTACTATGCTCTTTAGCTGGAGCAGCTCATGAAAGCACTGGCTAAGCGCTCATTCGCTAGAACTTCAAGAAGGAGGTGATGAGGAAGTGGACTTGTGTGTTGTGGGAGGCTGAAAGAAAACATGAAGCAATACAGAGAACTGAGAGCAATTTCTGGCTGCTCTTCTGCTTGGGAAAAGTCTGACGAATCTTCGCTTTTTTTGAAGAAAAACTGTGCGTACTGCTGTACCCACCACTAGTCAAAATAATTTTCTGAAGAAGGAACTGGTACTGAATCAGTTCCTTAAATTGTAGAATCTCTAATTAAAATATGATGAATCTTCCTTAAGTTATGTTAAACTACTTTTAAAATTTGATTAAATTTTTAAAAATAATGCTAGAGATTATAAATATCACTGGAATTTGTTTAATGACATCTGAAAACAACATAACAATGACAGAATACCTCAAACATGAAAGTGTCCACTTCCTCCCGGATAGCTTCATGACTTAGCTTGTTTCCTTCCTCATCAGTCACACTTAAAAGCAAGTCAAGAAAAGCCCTGCGTTTATTTTTGGAGGGGGCAGAGCCCGTGTCATTCTCTTTCCCTTCCTCATCTGTCTTTATTTCATTGGCCCGTTCAGCGATGACCTGCATGATTTAAAGGACAGTCACATGCTTTGGTTTGGATTTCAACACAGCCTATTAACATCCTTTCCCATGAAAATATGCCACTTCTTTAACTTATTTTTTCTAAACCTTTCCCTCTCAACAACAACGTAGGCTCTTGTGAAAATACAGGAGAGCCTCCTGTTACTATTTAGGCTATTACTAGGTGAAGCTTTAAAAAACAAATTTAACATCAGACAAATTCATAATTGTTAAGGGCTATTTTTCTCAGTCTTTCCAACAAGGGAATAGAATCTTAGTCTCCTGAATAGTACTTTAGAGATTCAAAAGAGCTAGTGAGAAAAAGTTTAAATGGTAGAGAGAATGCAGTCATCATATAATGGACTAATTATAGTGTAAGATACTGGGCTGTAAGGACAATGGACACCTTCCAGCTTCTGTTTACTGCTTGTTTGCTAACCGCAAGGCATTATGAGTACATTATGGGATGCAGAGTAAAAAGACAAAGAACGCGGAAACCTGAGTCTCTCAGCTAGGACCCGGAACAGGTTAGAGCCTATCAGGGGCAGGATGAAGTAAAAATCACTGTAGGGGCGGATGCATGATCAGTATGTAAACAGTTTAAGTATAAAAGGCTCACTAGCACACAAAAGGGGCCCAAAAAAGAGGCCACTGCACTGGCACTCTGGGGGCTCGGACCCTAGCTCCAGCTAGACAATAAAACTCCTATTGATAATTACAGCCTCAATGATTCTGTCTCTCTGTCCCGCAGCCCGGCGAATCTTGACTATAACAATAGATCACTCTTAATTACATATTGTATTGGAGAAAAGAAACAGCAGTTGATTAGTCCATTCGCCCTGCATGGTTGCGAGTCCTTCTGCCTAGCAAAGGGGGCCGCCTTGCAAAACTAACCAGAGAACACCCACTCCCACAATTTTCCCAGTAACGACTGAAGATCAATCCTACAAGTTCTGTCTCCAACAGGGACAACTTCTGGAAAGAGCGGAATGGATGGAAAAGAGATGTAAATCTCTCCCTTTCAAAATTATTTTTTTGAGAATCTGCTTTTACACAGTGCCTGAGAAAACAGCCGGAGAACGAACCGCAGCCCCGGCCATGTCTCAGGGACAGAGTCACATCTCCTGTGATAATCCCTTCTCCAAGGAAGAGCAGGAAACCCAGACTTGGACTTTGACATCCTTGCAGTTTTTGTTACCTACCTGCTGCCCCTTTTGTTATCAACTGACAGCCAAGGCTATATTTTTCTCTTTGTCCCCTTAAAATCAAGCAAGCCACTTGGCCTCACTATTGGCATCTCCCTTCTTTTTCTTTGGTATGCCATGCCATCTCCCTGCTCTTCTTCTTTCCCTTCTCTTTCCTCCCTCTCTCTCTCTTCCTAGAAGGTAAAATAAACTTTTTCACTTTTATATCTTAGCCACTGCGTGAGAAATCTTTCTCCACCTGTGCCATGAGTACCTACTAGGCTTTCCACCCTAGCACCTAGAATCCTCTTTCCTCAGACGCCGGCATGGCTGGGTCCCTCCCTCCTTTCAGGTCTCTGCTCATTGTCACACTATGAGGGAGAGACCTTCCCTCATCACTGCCACCATCGTCTCCGTCCCCAGCACTTGCTAGCTTCCAGCCCTACTGTATTTTTCTCCATTTCACTTACCACCCAACATTATATTATACTTATTATTTTACATTATGCTTATTATTATTCTATTCTATTAGAATTATTGTTTAATATCTTCCTCCTCCAACTCAAATGCTGCCATCCATGTGATGGCAAATTTGTTTTTGTTCTTTGATATATTTTTCCAACCTCTAAAGCACTGCTTGGCATTTTAAGAATGCCCATTAGATATTTCTTGAATAGATAAAATAATGAAAGGCCGTAAACTTAAACATTTCAATTTTCTTTTTCCTATCAGGCAATTGACCAAACCTGCTACCAAGAGGCTTGAATGAATAGATTCTAAGCTCTTTGAGGGCAAAACACCATGTCTCTGCTTTTATTCTTGGTGGAATTCCTAGTGCCTAGGGCTCAGCAGGCAATTTTCAATATTTATTAAATGAATAATATTTTCCATCCAATTTGGAATTCATTAATTATGGGTAATGATATTAATGCATAAAATGTAAGGAGAATATAATTATAAAATACAACCTGCTGGCTATTCTCTTACAACTGGCAGATTACTCTATCTTCCACTTTGGTCAGCTCAAGCCAACATCTCATTCATCCATCTACTGACTAAATCATCATTTGATCTGTTGGTGGTAGGGCGTACCTCCCCATAAGGAATTAATGCCAAAATTTATAGCAAAGAAATATTTAAATAGGCACTATATTTAAATAGGCACTTCTTAAAGTACTTCTTTACTATATTTAAATAGGCACTTCTTAAAGTACATTTAAATTATAATTTGTTGTGTATTTCAATTAAATCTTGCTCTCTCATAAACAGATCTTTAACACAAAGACTGACATCCTACATTCAAAACAACAGCACTATCTCCTGGTTATTTTTTAAATGGAAAGAAAACAGCGATATCTAGTTAATTTCAGTCTTTTCTAAGTTAAAATATTGCTATAAATACCCTTTGCTTTTGAAAACTACTGTCTAATCCAAACATTTCCTAGAAGATTCTTAAACACAAATCCTTTGTCTTTATTCTTTTAACACAGCACCCTACTTGTCAATAAGTGCTTGTAGCTCACATCACATTTTGTAATTATTTGTTTTCAGATAACCCCCCCTACTAGAATAACCTCCTTTCAGGCAGGGAACACACATAACTTTCTATATTTCCAACATTTGTTATAGTGTTTGGTACTTACAAGTGCTTACTTAATATTAATTAAATACATCATTTAAATATAACCATGCTGACCACTTTTTTTTCATTATTATTCAATTCAACTTTTATTTCCTGAGACACAGGCTCCATGGTCCTATATTGGGTATGTTAACAAAACATAAAAATCATGGACTTACCAAAAGTTCTGGAAATGAACAGTGGTGGTGGTTGCATGACATTGTGAATGTACTTAATGCTACCAAACTGTATACTTAGAATGGTTATAATGGAAAATATTATGCTATGTATATGTTACCACAATAAAAAAAAAATCAGTGACTTACATTGTTGGTAAAAGTATGTAGGATCTTAAGACCCTTCTTGTGTTCCCATCCTTCCTTAAACATAAGGTACCAAGACTCAAGCCAAAGCCAGGGCATCTTCATTCTTCGGAATATCAAATCACTCATCCTACAAATAGGAAAAAAATACATCAACTCTAAAGTCAGAAATGTGTATTATTTCTGGAGCACCTATTTGGTACCTGGCCTTGATGAAGATATTGTGCAAATGATGGTGGTTAGTCTTGGAGGCTACTAAGAGCTCCATGATTTATGTTTAAAAATGCAGGCATGGGCTATTCTACAACCAGAAAAGCTTAAAAAATAATAAATTCTTTAGAAGAATGAAGAATTCATTATAAAACATCCTAACTAGCCATCTGGTCTCCTGTCTCTATTTCTCCAGGGAGAATTTCCAACTCCCCAAGACTGCCTGGGGCTTTGGTAGCAAAGATTGAGATGAAATCTGTTTCTTTTTAAGGTCCACTCATTTGTTTGGCCACTCCTCTGGAGTGACAGTAAACAACTGGCTGCCTTCTTCTAGAAGAAAGTGCTTACTAAATACCATCTGTCACGTGGCTGTCCCGAGCACCTCCCTCTCACTCCGAGTGGTAGAGCAGAAAGATTTGGACAGGATCTCCTCCTTCGGGACCAGCTTAGGTGCCAGTACTTCAGAAAGGCTTTTCCTGGCCACTCATTCTGTAAAACATTTCTGTTTTCCTCTCTAATATCAACTTGAGCTTTCCTTTCTAAGCAATGATTATGATTCATAAGTTTGTATTTCTTTCTCCAGTGCCTGTCTCCCATGCTATTCTGTTTTTTGTGTACTACTATAAAACCAGTCAGTACCTTGTGCAATGATTGGAAGATTATAGATGCTCAATAAATATTTGTTAAAATGAAGTGAACTGAGCAGAGGACTTAAATAGGATCCATCAAATCAAGTCCTGGCTCTGCCTCATACTAACTGAATAATTGCAAGCGATTTTAAAGTAAATTGTTTCAATTACAAAAACAATGCCTACTCAGTGCAGAAAATATGGAGAATGAGAATAAATAACGACAGAAACAAAACACAAGAAAGAGAAGCACATATACATAACAATGATAAATACTGCTAACATTTTGGTATAGTAGCTTCTAGTTTTTTCTTTCTATGAATAATTTTCTAATACTGTAATAGTTATACTACAAAAAACCTTTATATCTTTCATATGTATAAGCATCACTTAGCATCATAATGTAAGCATCATTATGTACATTATAATGTAATCTCAATATATTAGAAAATAATTTTTTCTAATTATTGTAATTTTTAAAATTACTGCATAATCTGGATTTGCAGTAGTTTACATAACCATTCCCCTGCCGCTTAAATACACACTTAAACAATGAGGTGAACGTCTAGTATAACATTTCAACTTGAAACAATAAAAAAGATACAATAGACAGAAATTATTGGCAAAGATTTTTAAAGCCCGAATCAACAATAATTTTAAAAATCATTGAAAGGACTCTATTTACCTATAGACTGCACGGACATACTCAGAGTCATCATTACTTTGAGCACCAATATTCTTCCCCATAGCTGTTTCTGTAAAACATGGTGAGAAGCAAACATTCACTCCATGCACATAGCTTGTGTTTATTTTGCAGTGGCAGACACTAAAGAAGATGTAAATTCTGTTCTGTTTTTATATGTTTTAGAATTGTTCTTTCTACCTTTCCTCTCTTCTCTTGCCTCTTCTGCTTCTTCTACCACCTGTTCCTGTTCTTTCTTCCCTGTCCCCTTCCTGGGAAGTTGGCTTGGTGACTGCTCCACTCAGAGCCCTTGGAGTTGGCCACTGCTTCTTGGGAGGCTAATGTAGCAGGAGAACCACCTGGAAGAATCCACTGTCTTTCTAACCCCTCATCTGCCTCCCTAACAGAATGTGATTTTCCATTCAGAAAATTTCTATTTTTATCTTTACACCATAAATGTAGAAACAAATCAATGAGACTTACCACAGATTATATCTAAGGCACAAAGAGTGATGTAAAAAAAGCAGTTAAATGCTTCTTGGTTAACATGTTTTTCAAGCTTATTAACCAATATATTTGCTTGTTCATTCATGATATCTAAGAAATCTTCCAGAATAGTAAAATGGAAAGTGGGTGTTAACATTTTTCTCCTGGAGCGCCATTTGTTTCCGGTACTAGAAATATAACACATGGTTATGAAAAACAAAAAAAAAAAGAGAAATAACATCCAAATAAAGCATAAATCTAGCCAAATCAATAAAATTTTCTTGAAATAGCATAACAGCTTCATCTACAGATTCTCAAATGCTTTGGACAGAATAACAAAGATAGATTTATATATATTTACATATATAATCATGTGATTATATATGATTTACATATATATAAGCATAAATTCGTGTATAGGCAAAATACAAATATTTTTGGCATTGTTCTTTAATATTCATATTCAATATTTAAAATAGCATTCATAAAATTGAAAATGTTAAGAATTCGTCTCAATTTTTAAGTTCTGTTTTTGTAAAAATAGAAATTGTTTTCTCCGCCCTATCAATGCCTTCCTCCTCCCATGATCCACACACTGTATGATTCTACCTTGCCCTTTACTGGGCTTGGTTCCTCCAAAGTCCCTGCAAAGTACCTGCCTTCCTCTTGCTGAGTCCTCTCTCAGAGGATGGAGTCCTATTTCTGGATGCCAGCTCAGGACTACAGTCACTGTGCTTCTTGATGAGATTTTCCTGCTCCATACATGCCTTTGCTTTATCCCTTTTATATCAGGACCTTGTAATTCTTCTTGGAACACTGGACATAGACACTATTGAATTCCACAGCTAGAGATTTGCCCATACTGCACACACCTGGACCACTGTCTGGCAAAGGCCCATTGTTAGCTAGGCCTATTTTTCCAGCCTTTCTCCTCCTTCCTGAGAGCACAGTCTCGCTACAGAAAAACAAAAACAAACTACCTTGTGTTGATTTCTGAAACAAGTTACACATATGAGGAACCGTTTCTATAAGACAGCTTTACAAATGTACACAGCCATACCTTGTAAGAAGTCCCAGGCCAAGCCACGGTTCTAGAAACTCGTACACAAAGGATTTGTCAATTTGCTTTGAACTAGCCAAAATTGCCTTAGGAAGAGAAAAATATATTTGAGAGCCATATAGACATCAAAACAACTTCAATTAAAGGAAAACCTGGCTAGATAGAACACAACTACCTTTTTAAGGCATCATTTTATAACCTTGACTTTCTCCATGGTTCATTTTCATTCCTGTGCCTCAAAGAAATTCAATTAGAGTTTTGAACATAGTCTTGGGGACTAAATAGAGTTGAGGGAAAGAAAAATGTCCAAGATGATTCCTGCCATGAACTAGGAACCAGGTGGACTCATTCAATGAGGGTGAGGGGAGGCAAGGAAAGAGCAGGTGAACAGAGCAGGAGCTCTGTTTATCCCATTTTTACCTCTTGACCCAAATCCTTTTCTCATCACACCACAAGATAATTTCCCCAGTGTCACAGCTATAAGTAAAAGATCTACAAACTTTCTGAAGACTAATTTCAACAGCATGGATTAATAATATCTACCCTATAATATCAGATTAATATTTTCTTTTAAATTTGGAATCATAAATTTATCACCAATATAAGATCCTGAACACCTTGAAGGAAACATCCATTTTATTAGTCATATATTTCTAGAGTCTTCAAACAGTAACTGTTAGATGAGAAATACTCTCCTTGTGAAATAATCTATTTATAGTTCTAAAAAAACTATATCCTTCTGTAGACTTCCCAAAAAAGGAGAACGAATATATTGGGACCTGAAAGCAAATGTGCACTTATATCAGGACTGGGTTAAGCTCCCAGGATTCAGACTACTTCTGGAAAGCATTACATGGCAACTATATAACCTAAAATATTTAATGGAGTACTGTTTGCACTGAAATAAATGAAGCATAAGGACATATCTATCATATTTATTCTGATGAGGTTCTCACATTATCAAATATACAGTGCAATATTACTCGTATTTAGCACATACTCACCTCCACATTTTCTGCTTGATAAAGGGCCACCATCGGCACTGGCCCAAGCCAGAGTTTCAGCAGTGGCACATGGCGATATTCTTCTGTGTACTGAATTAGCTGCTGAAAAAATTCTGAGAGAAAAATATTAAAATTCAATCAAGACAAGAATTTTTGTGAATGTATTGTACAGATGTTCATTTCCTCATTTCGATAAAGATACTAATTACCTAATGTGTTACCATTACAGGAAGCTGGGTGGAGGGCATATATAGTATGGAACTCTCCATGCTATTATTGCAACTTTTCTGTGGGTTTAAAATTATTTCAAAATAGTATTTGCCACAGCAAATAAATATAACATAATGAATGTTAGCTATAATGGAATAACTGTTATTAGGTTTTGATGTACTGAAATGCGCACTCTTTTTTTTGATCATTGCCCAATATCTCAGAGCTAGTAAGTGGTGTACCAAGATTGAAGAATGTCTCTCAGATAAAACAGCTGTGAAAACTGCTGTGAAAAGGGCTGGGTCAAATCGCCAGTATCAAAAAAATCCTGCTTCATGCTAATATTATATATTGCCTGCCTTGGTCTAGTCTGGCAGAGGGGACTGGGATGGTTTGAAGGTATCAGGTCCAAGAGCTGGGAGCAGCTGAGGAAGGCACCGTTGTGCGTCTCTGAAAAACATGAGATTGGGGGTAGAGGCCAATTGGAAGTGAACCACACTACTCAAGGTAAGATCACTGAGGCTAGAATTTGCACATTAGAGAATGAAAGGCATAGTCCTTTGTATTGTGTTTCCCTGAAAATAAGACCTACCCATAAAATAAACAGGATGTCTAATCATTTGCGTAATATAAGCCCTATCCCGAAAATAAGACCTATTGATGGGCGTGGCTACGCAGTGTATCTGCACAACCCATGCATTTCCTCATGGAGCGGTAAAGAAGACGAGCAGCCCTCCTCATCTGCCCCATGAGAGGTCTATTGCTTGACATGAGAGATTGGGGCCAATGGTTCTAAAGGAAATAGAGTCACAAGAAATTCAGGATGGAATTCGGGGTTTGGAGAGTTATGATGATGTTCCAGAAGAAGACGACTTAACTATATTTGAACAAATGTGGATTGTTGTACTGTACTTAAAAAAAAAATAACACATCCCCTGAAAATAAGCCCTAGAGTGTCTTCTTGAGGAAAAATAAATATAAGATCCTGTCTTATTTTTCGGGAAACATGGTATATTAAGGACAGGGTTATTGAGAATAAGGACCATATCTTATTCTGATATCTCCAACTTTATTGATCTCAATGCTAAACACAAAGCAAGGCTTCAATAAATGCCTGATTGACAATTAAAGAATTTATTCTAACCAAGTGATCTAGAAACTGTGCAGGCATTAAATTTAATCCTTTAAATAACTGTGTAAGATAGTTACTTTTACAAGTAAAGAGGGAAAAAAGCCCTCTTAGAGAGTTTTAAACAACTTCTCAAACAACTTGGTTACAAAGCTAGAAATTGAGCCACAGTTTTCCTAATGCCAAAATCTAGCATTTGTCTATGGAATAAAAAAATCCCTTTGTAAAAGACAGAATATTATCATTCTCTTCACTCAGAAAGTAACTCCAAGGAGAATTACTTTTAAAAAGTCTGGGCCAGGTGTGGTGGCTCTCGCCTGTAATCCTAGCACTCTGGGAGGCCGAGGTGGGTGGATCGTTTGAGCTCAGGAGTTCAAGACCAGCAAGAGCAAGAACCTGTCTTTACTAAAAATAGAAAGAAATTAGTTGGACAACTAAAAATATATAGAAACAAATTAGCCAGGCATGGTGGCGCATGCCTATAGCCCCAACTACGGGGAGGCTGAGGCAGAAGGATTGCTTGAGCCCAGGAGTTTGAGGTTGTTGTGAGCTAGGCTGATGCCACAGCACTCACTCTAGCCTGGGCAACAGAGACAGAGTGAGACTCTGTCTCAAAAAAAAAAAAAAAAAGTCTGATCAGCTCACAGTTTGTTTTGAAACAGGTCTTATTCACCAGAGATTTTAATTATTGGAATCCCCAAAAGAATATGTTGAGATTTCTTAGTATATCACTTTCCAAGGGTAAGTGGAGGTAGAGGGGGGAGGGGGCGTGTGAAATCTACACAATTATTTTTAATATCATAAGGCTTTAGATGGCTAGCTCTGCTTTTAGTATTAACCAATATGATTTTTACCAATGTGATTTTCATATCTAACTGTTGGATTACTTGTAACATCAGTTATGTTGATATTTGGTTGATAAAAAGTTTACTTGGATTTTGTTTCCTGTCAGAAAATAGTTTCAATATTTTTGTAAACATTCCCCATGAGGCCTCAACTTACTCCTATGAAGTTGAAGTGACAGTATTATTTTTGTTTGGAGAAACAGAGATGAAAATGAAAATAATTCTTCACACTTTGGAGTTAGTGCTCGGCCTGTAAAATGATTATTAACAATCCTAGGAGGAACTGGGTTTTGATCTAGGCCTATTTTTTTTTTTTTTTTTGAGACAGTCTCGCTCTGTCATCCAGGGTAGAATGCAGTGGCATCATCATAGCTAACTGCAATCTGAGATTCCTGGGCTCAAACGATCCTCCTGCCTCCGCCTTCCAGAATGCTAGGACTACAGGCATGAGCCACCTCACCAGGCCAGGGCTCATTTTAAAATATGTCATGTTGGGCAAATCTTTTCAGTTCTGGATATCTCAATTCACACAGCCATGAAAATAAAGTGCTAAGATCTAATTCACCCTTCCTAACTAGGGACTGCAAATACCACGTACTTTTGAGAGCTTTCAAATGTAAAGTGATTTTTTTTTCTCATCAACAAAACATAATCTCTTTTTAAAAGATGATTTCAATAAAAAATGCACTCTTTGATAAATCAGACTTTTGCAACTTGCCATATTAGTTTACTTGAAGGCCTTGCCATCATAGTTTATTATCTGTTATTATGCAACCTCCTTAAAAAGGTTAAAATAGGAAGTTCTTCAAGCAACAAAAATAATGGTCTATTCTTGTGATGTTGGGGCAGGGAGCAAAAAAAACGACTCTCTAAATCTCTTATTTTCCAAAGTGAGAAACAAAGGAGGGCAGCACTAAATTTTAAGGTATTTGACAGTTTTAAAGTATGTGCCGTGTTCCAAGAGAGTTTAAATTCTTTGCGCTTCACAAACCAAGACAGGAGAAAAGGCAGACCGGGTTTTGAGAGCTGAGCAGCTAAGAGGTGGGAAACAAAGAGAAAAAGCGCAGGGCAGGAGTTTGGAAATACTGCATTCTGTGCAGTACACACGTCCTTTACGGGGTGTGGGCTACTGGTGATGTCAGGAGGTGTCAAAGGGAAAAAGCGGAAAGCCATTCTCCACCGAGTGACATTCTTCTCTCCCCAGCAGCCAGCGCCTGGGGTCCCGGGGTCCCGGGGTCCTGGGGTCCTGGGGTCCTGGGTCCTGGGGTCCTGGGGTCCTGGGGTCCTGGGGTCCCAGACAAAGGGCGGGGGCGGTGCGGACCGCGCGTGTGGCCCCGGGAGGGCGCCTGCGAGGGGCGCAGTCCCTACCTTGCGCGTCGGGCTTCATCATCAGCGCGTGTCCCACCAAGGGGTAGGCGCGGGCCACCGTGGGGATGGGCCTCATCTGCTGCCATTTCCGCGCGTAGCTCGCCACCACCCGCAGGAGGCTCAGGAGGAGGGAGGCGCCGGCCAGGGAGACGGCGCTCGCCGCGCCCCAGAGCAGCAGCCTCTGCCCGACCAGCCACAGCCAGAGCCCCACCATGTCGCCGGCGGCTCCCTGCGCAAGGCCCGCGGGCCGGGGCGGGTCCGGTCGCGCGTCCGCGCCGGCGGGGTGGGCGGGGAGAGGCGGCGCCGCCCGCGAGCCGAAAGCGAAACCCCGGAGAGCCGCGCCGGGGGCCCTGCCGGGGTTCCGAGGGCGCGCGAGGCGCCCAGACTGCGATGCGGGGCAGGGACGGGCACCTCAGGATGGAGAGGACACTGGAACTGGTCACTGGCACTTCCGCGGGCGCCCCGGGCTCCCCGCGCTTGGGTTCTGGGAGCCCCTGCTGGGGGGAGGGGCAGAGCGGGCGGGGGTGGCGACTTTGGCCGCGCGAACTTGGCTGAAATGGAGAGGTTCGGTTTGACGTTGGGCTCTGGAGCTCCAGCCTCGCACGTGTTGCCCAAGCCGCGGGCGCGGCGGGACTCGGCCCGGACTGGCTGCCCGCCGGGAGGTGGGTCGTCCTGCCTCCTGCATCAGGGCATCAGGGGCGTTTAGAGCAGCTGGAGACTTTGACCTAGGGTGGCCCAGGAACACAACCTTAAACCACCTGTCAGTTTGTGCCAGCTCACGGAGACGCTGGAGAGCTAAGTGAGGTTGTTAGGATCCAGATATTTTCCCAAAATACCTTCCAGACCAAGGGAAGCCAGAGACTAAGAGAAGGAGAAGGGGCGGGCAGGAGAGGACGGGGGAGGGTTTCAGAAAGGGGGGGCCGTGGCTGCTGGAGAGGAGCGTTTGAGGAGCAGACTGCAGTTGCGGAGCCGCGGGCGGAAAGGGGAGGACAGAGAGAAGGATGCTCAGATTCTGCCGGGCACTGTGTTCACTGACGACCAGTTTCGCTCCCCCACGCAGAGGTGCCCCAATCCTGCCTCGGATTCCGTTTTCTGCACTTGACACTTGCTACAAAGGCTAGGAGTGTTCCTCTCCTAACCACCAGGTGTCGAGGAAGATGCAATAGTAAGAGCGCCCTGGGGCCCTATTTTGCTCAATTAGATTAGTTGCTGGCAGCAGCTGTATAGGTTGCCCACAGCCCCTGCAGGGCCGCATTGATGGAGAGAAAAACATGCCTGAGGTTTTTCCCCAGTTGAATTTTTTTTAAGTCATGCATATGTGCTGACATAGAAAGAGGGTTATAAATTATTAAGTGGAAACAAATAAAACCCAAAACAAGTTGCAGAACAGATGAGATGCCATCTTTGGGACACAGGGTTTCCCATTAGCGACACTAATGTCTGAAAATTCCTGATCAACTCTATGGAATGGGGAAAGGGAACGTTCACTTTTTATTTTACTCACTTCTATATTGTTTAATCACTTTAAGACTGATTTTTAAAATAAATGTATTTATTTAATATTTTTAAGTATGTCTCATGGGCTTTAGTTTCCTCCTCTATAAAGGTTGAGGCTGAACTATGAAATCAATTACAGCTATAAAAGTACAAGATTTGTCTTTATCAGACTCTGCTAATCTCTGTGGACAAAACAAGGACTATAACCTACAGCCTCTCCCCTCAAGACTTTAAGGAGGAGGATTGCTGTAGGCAGCACGAGTAACAGCTGGGGCAAAGAAACAGGCTGGGGCAAGAAACAGGCCGGAGCAGGGAAGGGTAGAATAAAATTAAAGTCTTGTCTCTTTGTTCTTTTAGTCATCTTTCCCATGCCCCCCTTGTCACCAAACTGCCTTAGCATATGGAAATTTCAGATTAAACCAGTCAGATGGCTGGGAGTAGACATGACAATGCCCTTGACATGACAATGACTGTCTCGCAGGACAGTCTCAGGATAACACAGAACACAGTGTTGCACTTTAGAATGTTCACCATGAGATGTAGTGGTGCTTTTTTTGTAGCAAATGACTGCACTGGCAGTGTGATGGCATACAACATTTGTAACCCCTGCAGATTTTCAGTTACATGAAGCTATTCTCACTGAGTAGGAAGTCGTCTCCTTTCGCTCCCAAAGACAGCTTCTATAACAAAAGATACCCTTCCCCCTTGGAAGATCTCTCTTTGGTCAAGATCTTTGTTTGATACTCTCTCACACTTGAAATCAGTGCTTTTGAAAGTGAAATTCATGGGCAAGAATATGTTATAATACTTTTATTTCTTAAATTTTCTGTCACTTGGAATGATTCCCAACATAAAAGAGATATTTAATTTAGATTATAAAAATAAATCCCTGTCTGGATAGAGAACTACATTATCTGTATATACATCAAATCATAAAGGGTAGCAGGAAAATTTGTCAAGTTTTGAATCACAGATACAAATATTAAACAAGGTGTGCAATACTTAAATGTGCAGTTTTATGGACAAACATCACCTCATCCATGTAATCACCACCCAGATTATACAGTAGAACATGGAATCCTATAGTATGTACTCTCTTTTATCTGGCATCTTAAACTCAACATTCTATCTGTGAGATGAATCTGTATTGCTGTGTATAGTAGTTTCCCTTATTTTTCACAGCTGTATGTTATTTCATTGTTTGAATATATCAAAATTTATTGTTCATTTTACAATGTTTCAGTTGCTTCCATTTTTTCCATGTTATGAATAATTTTGTATGATCACTCTTGTAGATGTCTTTTAATACACATATGTGCATTTATCTACTGAATGTATGTCCAGGAGTGGAATTGCTAGGTCATATGGAATACATATATTTAGCCTTATTAATAATTACTGTCAGTTTTCCAAAGTTGTATCAATTTACATACTCGTCAGCAGTCCGTAATAGTTCCAGCTGCTACAGATACTTGCCAACTTTTGGTATTGCATTTTTTTTTTGGTAAATCCATTCAGTTAGGTCTTGTAATATTATCATATTGAGACTTTAATATGCATTTTCCTAATGATTTATGATGCTGACCATCTTTTCAAAAGACTATTGGCAATTTTGAAAAGTGTCTGTTAAATCATTTGCCCATGTTTAGCATTGGAATTATCTGGGTTTTTTAAAGTGATTTTTAGGAGTATGTGTATATATGTATGTATGTGTATATATGTATGTAACCAATAACAATTGTTATTTAATAAATTATATATATATGAATACATTGTCCTTTGCCAGATATATATCATGAATTTCTTCTTCTTTATAGTTTGCCTTACCACTCTCTTATTGTTATCATAATCCATTTTGTGCAGCTAGAATGGAATACCACAGACTGCGTGATATGTAAACAAGTTTATCTGGCTTACAGCCCTAGTGGCTGGGAAGTACGAAATTGAAGGGCTGCAGCTGGTGAGGGCCTTCAGCTGCGCCATCCCGTGGCAGAAGGCGAAGGGCGCAAGAGGAAGTGTGAGATAGCAAGAGGAAGGGTCCCGACTCATCCTGCGACCAGGAACCCACACCCGTGATAATGGCATTAATCCACTGTGAGGGCAGAGCCCTTATGACCTAATCACCTCTTCAGGGTCCCAACTGGGCGCTATTGCATTAGAAATTAACCTTCCAACACATGAACTTTGGGGGACATATTCAAACCATAGCAGATGTCTTTGAATAAATAAAATGCTTTTAAATTTTAATGAAGTCAAATTTCTGGATCCTTATTGTTATAGTTGATGTTCTCTGTGTCTTATTTAGAAAATCTTTGCCTACCACAAGGGAAAAAAGATAATCTCTTATGTTAATTTCTAGGATTCATAGTTTTACCTTTCATATTTAGATCCAAGAATCATCTGTAATGCATTTATGTGTGTGTGGTAGTGAGATAGACTTCAATGTCTATTTTTATAAAAATATGAATATCCAATTGATTCAATAGTTATTTAATGAAAAGGCCATCCTTTAATCAATGCATTGCAAAGGCACCTTGTCGCAAATCAGGTGACTGGACACACAGATATGGTCTATTCTGTTCTATTGCTCTGTTTGTGATTCCCTGTGCCAATAGCAGACTATTTTAATTAATGTAATTGTATAAATCTTGATATTTCTTGGCATCAGTTATCTAACTTGTTTTCTAAATTTGTCAAAATTATCTTGTTAATTTGAGCTCTTTGTATTTCCATACAAATTTTAGAATAATATTAATACACACAAATTCCCTGATGTGATTTTGATTGTGATTGAATTAAATACAAAAATCATTACACATTGTATACTTGTATCAAAATATCACATGTACCCCATAAATATGTATTATGTATCCATAAAAACTAAAAATTAAAAAAATCAGTTTGAAGAGAATTGACACCTTTATAATACCTGTACTAAGTCTTTCAATCCATGATCATCACATGATATATCACTTTGTTTGGATCTTTTTTAATTTCTCCAAGAAATGTTTAGTAGCTTTCTTTGAGGAGGTCTTACCCATTGTAATGGCTAATTTTTATGTCATCTTGGTTATGAGGCCCAGTTGTTTGGTCAAACACCAGGCTAGATGTTGCTGTATTTTTTAGATATCATTAACATTTAAATCAGTAGATTTAGAGTAAAGTGAATTGCCCTCCATAATGTGGGTGGGCCTTGTCCAACCAGTTGAAGGCCTCAAGAATAGAGGTTTCCTGAGGAAGAAATCATTTGGCTTCAAGACTGCAACTCAGAAACCCAACCAGAGTTTCCACCCTACCTGTCTTGTCTTGTGGATTTCAGACTCAATGCTGTAACATCAATTCTTACCTGAATTTCCAGCTTGCTGTACAGATTTCAGACTTGCTAGCCCCCTTTCTCTTTAAAAGAAATCTCTTGTTCTATTTCCCCCTCCTTCTCCATATGTGTGTGTGTGTGTGTGTGTGTGTGTGTGTGTGTGTATCCCCTATTAATTCTGTTTCTCTGGAGAACTCTAATATAACCATTTCATTAAATTTATTCCTAGATATTTGATTTTTTGAGGTTATTATGAATTGTATTTTTATAAATTTTATTATTTGTTAGTATAGAGAAATGCAATTGACTTTTTATATTGACCTTGTTTTCAATGATATCAATAAAATCACACAGTATTTTTTAAGTATATGTGTAGATTATTTTGAAATTTCTATATACGCCATCATGATTTCTGTGAAAAATTATTTTTTTCTTTTTTATCCATTATTAAGACTCTTTAATAATATAATCTTGTCCTGTTGGGCTGGCAAGGATATTCTGTATAATGATGAATAACATTGGTGGTAGCTGACACTTTTTGTAATTTTGTAATTGTTTCTAACCTTAGAAAATTTGAAATAAAATCAGAATAAAATAACCATTAAGTATGAAGTTTGCTATAGGTTTTTCTTCCTAATTACCCATTATCAGATAAGAGTTGTTCTCTTATCTTTCCAGTTTACTAGGAATTTCTTTTTATGAATGGGTATTTTTTCAAAGATTTTTTTCCTCCATCTACTGAGATAATTGTATGGTCATTTCCTTTACATCATTTGTTGCATTGGTTAATTTTCATGTGGTAAACCAAGCTTGCATTTCTGAAATAAATTTAATTTGGATGGTATGTGTTATCCATTTCATATATTACTGATTCGTCTATGTTCAAGGATGATGGTGATCTATAGTTTATTTTTTCTTGATTCCCAGTTACTTTATTGTAATCCCTCCCTTTTTTTTTTTTTTTTTTTTTTTTTTTTTTTTTGAGACAGAGTCTTGCTTTGTTGCCTAGGCTAGAGTGAGTGCCGTGGCGTCAGCCTAGCTCACAGCAACCTCAAACTCCTGGGCTCAAGCGATCCTTCTGTCTCAGCCTCCCAAGTAGCTGGGACTACAGGCATGAGCCACCATGCCCGGCTAATTTTTTCTATATATATTAGTTGGCCAATTAGTTTCTTTCTATTTATAGTAGAGACGAGGTCTCGCTCTTGCTCAGGCTGGTTTCGAACTCCCGACCTCGAGCGATCCGCCCGCCTCGGCCTCCCAGAGAGCTAGGATTACAGGCGTGAGCCACCGCGCCCGGCCCCTCCCTTTTTTTTTGTAATGACTTTATTAGGTTTTGTATCAAGGTTATGGTAGATATACAAAATGACTATTATCTTGAAGAACTCTTTTATATTGCTGTTGTTGGTACAACTTTTTCCTTAAATATTTGGAAGCATTAACCAGTGAAGTCATCAGGACTTGGAGTTCTCCTTGTGGGGATGCTTTTAATAATAGGTTTAAGTCTTATAATAGATATAACTCTTTTCAATTTTTCTATTTCTGCTTTGGTAATAAGTGAACTTTTTCTAAAAGTTTTAACATTTCATCTAAATTATCAAATCAAGTTATTCATAGTATACTGATTATCCTTTTTAGTTTTTGTTTTTTTTTGAGATAGAGTCTCACACAAGGTTCATTCCTGTTGTAGCATGTGTCAGAATTTCATTTCTTTTTAAGGCTGACTAATATTCCATTGTATTTATATACCACATTTGTTTATCCATTCATTTGTTGTTGGATGTTTGAGTTGTTTCCACCTTTGGCTATTGTCAGTAACGTTGCTATGAACATTGGTGTACAATCCCACAAGTTTTGATGTGATGTATTTTCATCATAATCATAATTAAAATATTTTATAATCTCTATTATGATATTTTTTCTTGAACTCAAAGATGGCTTAGAACTGTCTTGCTTGGTTTTCATATATTTGTGGATTTTATGTTTATCTTTTTGTTGCTTATTTCTAGTTTAATTCAACCTAGTCAGAGAACATACTGAATGATTGCAGCCCTTGGAAATGTGGTAAGACGTGGTTCACGTTTCAACGTATGGTCTATTTCTATAAATATTCCATGTGTACTTGAAAAGATTGTGTCTACTGCAGTTTTTAGATACAGCATTCCACATGTGTCAGTTACATCTAGTGTGACACTTGTATTGTTTATAATGTGTCTGCTTGTTCTGTCATTAACTATGAAAAATCTGTTAGTGTCATGGAGCTGTGGCCATCCACAAGAGGCATGGATATGGTGATCATTCTCGTTTCCACCCTCTAACATGTTTCATTGTATAGAAAAGGAAGTCAACAAAAGGGGAATTATCAACATGAAAGCAAGGCTCTAGGGTCATGTTTGTTTTGTCACTCTGTGATAACGAAAACCACTAATTCTAGTCTCAACACACAGACGTCTATACGCAATGGTCCCCTCTCCTGACAAGCAGAAATATGTCTGAAAATAACTTATTATACATTCATATTATATATATGTGTGTATATGTAGATAACAATTATATGTCTAAGTTTATATATATAAAGCTTCGTTTTGGATTAATAAAATTAGACTGATCACATATAATCATCTCATAGAAAAGACATTATGGTGATTTGTGATCTGAGAATATAAAAAATGAGTCTAAGGACTTAAATCATTACAAAGGAAAACAGTGGAGGGAGGGACACAGGAAACATAAACCGAGAGCCCTGCTCTGTTTGCTGACCATGTCAGATGGGGATAGATGCTCTGAAGAAAAGCAAAGCAGGGCAGGTGGACAGAGTGGGAGGGGAGGGAGGGCCCTGAGAAGGCTTCACTGCAGAGGCGACATCTGAGGCTGCAAAGCCCCCTCCAGCACAGGAACACGTCAAAGCCAACGATAAAGACGACGTCATACGCAATAGATGTTAATTATGTTTATGCTCAGCTCTAAAAACCAGTAAGTGTGGAGTACTTTTACATGGGCTGTCTGTGTTTGAAAATGAAAACCATAATAGTAAAAGAAAATTGGCTTGGGAGAATTAGCCACTGACATTTCTCAAAGAGGTTCATGACAAAAGCACTTTTTAAAAAAGGTATGAGAAAGTCAGCATAATGATCAGAACAATCCGAATCTTACTCAGTCTGATGTATTGTCTCAAATATAAGTTTATTGTTTTTAAAGAGCGGAGTAACATCTATTAGTGAATAGGATTTTGATGGAATTACTAATAGAATGAGATTAAAAAGTAGGTCAAGGTACAAATGGCATATTCATAGATAATATGCTCTTATATGTTAACTAGTATGTGAATACAGGCACACACTGTTATGTTTGTGTATCACTGATAAAATGATGAGTCATAAATACATGTTAAGGTCTTCTGAGCAAAGCTCTAACATTCTTTAGAACCTTGGGAATGCTTCCAGTAAACAAGTGCGGTGAGTTTTCATGTCATTCTCTTTACAAGGCAAAGTGTTCAAAATCAAGTAATTTATTTGCTCATATTTCCCTCAGTCTAACACCTCCACTGCCAGACAAACAGATAAATAGAATAATACTTGTTCACCCATTTTTCAAGTGATAAATAGTGTTCTGAGGCTTTGAATGCTCCAGTAAGTGCTGTAGTTCTGGTGAAGTAATTTCAAGATGCCACTTGGAATCTCTTCCTTGAAGCCAAAGTTGTCCTCTGAAAAGATTTAGGCAGATATTGTGAACCTGAAACATCAACCAAAAAGTGATTTTTAGTAAAACCTTACAAATTCAACAACCTCTTGAAAGGACTGTTTTATATCTTCCATGAAGATATTTTTAATTAAAAAGAAATAATTTATTTTAATGTCACTTTTGCATGAGACAGAAAATAGTTACATGCAAAAACTGTCATTTGGAGTCCTGAGCAAAAGGAAGGGTGGCCCTCCCCAAATCAAGCCTAGGTGCTGGCCGTGAGTTCTCCCAGAGGTGGGGGGTTTGCCAGAAACTTCTATGCAGAGCTCAGTCCTTAAGGCCCAGGACACTGGGTCGTGAGCTCTGGCAGCTCTACTACTCCCTGGAGGCAGAGGTAACGCCAGTGATTTAAGAGATCTTTCCCACTATGGGGTACCCTCTCAGTTTTTTCATTTTTTTATTTTCTACCACAGAACAAATGAAAAGTTGGTAAGTTAATAGCTCCCAGTAAGGTTATTTCTGACCTTGAAGCAAAGGTAACACGGAGGTCATGTGCCTGCTTATCAGAGAAAAACAAAATAAATCCTCAGAAATATAGGAACATCTCCCTTATAGAGCCTTGGTTACCTCTACGGAAATACAAAAGGCCTCTGACCAGCAGTGATAATAGCTGTCTCAAAGTTACTGATAAGAGAACACATGCTGACTTAAAATTTAGGGAAAGATTGCATGCAGATTTAGAACAAATTCAGAACCTGGTTCGCTGCTCCAACCTGTACCTAGCTCTGCGTGCCCAAACTACTAATTAGACATCTCCAAAACTGAGCCCATCAAAATTCCTCAAGTTCCCTCTTTGAGCATCACCAACTACCGGCCATCCACGGAGTCACATCTATCAGGCCTCCACTTCCTTCTCACTCACGGCCCACCTGAGGGTCACCTCCTTGAGGAGGCCTCTGACCTCTTTACCCTCCTGCATGGTGAGCTAGGTGGTCCTTGAGGCACACACCAAAACATTGGTTCTGAATCCCAGCCTTTAACACTAAACTTGGCTCACTCTCAGAATGAGCACTTGACACATCATTATTGATTAATAATAAACTTGGCTGCCTACTTTCCCCTAACCTTTACAGCTATGGTAAAAGCAACACCTCATCATGTAGCAGGACTGCCTTTTAGAGGAAGAACTGCTGTGATGAGAATGACAGGTCAGTCAGTGTTACACAATGCTTACGTTCTACTAAACTTAGTTTTAGAATTATGATATGTTCAAAATTTCCCTTAAAATAAACTGTCCTTGACATTTCCGATTATCTATAATACAAATGGTTCATAATTTCTGAGCAATGTATGCCTGGCATCTAGCTGGGTTCTTTACATAGATTTCTAATAATTATTTTATCTACCCTGCCTGTTATAAAAGAAAAAAAAAATGGAGGCCCAGAGAGGTTGGGACATTCCTTAGGTTGCACAGCTAGTAGGTGGCAGAGCTGTGATAAAAATTTGACATCAGATTCCAAAGTAGCACACCTCATGTTGATGCTATTCTGCCTCCCTCAAAAAAAAAAAAAAAAAGTTGGTAACAGTTTTGAAAGTTAAAACATCACTGGCCTGGATTCGAACTAGAACTTTATTCTTCAAATAATATACTAGGCTGAGAATATGTATTCATCTGTAAAACTCTATGTTATAAAATAATTGGCAAATTTGTATTAACTTTCTCTAGCATTTTTATTATCAGATCTTTAAAGAGAATCTAAGATTAGGGTTTCATTTAGAAGAAAAGCATGAAAACTCTATAGCAGAGAGAGATGGTGACTTCTCCTAAGACAACACTTTCCTGTTTTTATTTTTTATTTTTTTGAGAGTGAGGGCCCCAGTTAATTAAGAGCATCTTAGACAGTTCACCCTTCCTGATCCAGCAGCAGGTTAGTGCCTGTCTGTGCAGGTCTGCTCTTTGATAGAAGTTTCTGAGGTCAGGACATAGACCAACGAACAGTTGCTATCTCCTCCTACACGGTCAAAATAAGCTTATCAAGGTAGATAATCTTCCATTTCACTTTTTGAAACTTGAAATCTCACGTGTTACATCATTTTATTTATGTGTGAACAAAAGCTGACCTGGCAAAATACTTTGACCTGTCCCTGTGTGACCAGCAAATTCCACTGGCGTCAATGAGCCTTTTCGAGGTGTAGCTGACTGTTGGGAGGAAAACAAAACGAGGAGTGAGTTTTATTTTTTTAGAATATTTTTAAAAAATCAAAGTTACGGTTAACAGAGAACCTACCCGGAACGTGTGGGTCGTGTTGGGCCTTGAAAGCTGTTCCAGGGTTACAGTTCTTTCTCGAAGAGGTGACAGTTCTATACTGCTAGGCATTGCACTGAACACACGGCTTGGTGGATGCCTTCCTCTGCACTAAATGAAGGACAATACGTTCTTGTTTAAAATAAATGCAATCCTTAAAAAGACAAAAGAAAACCTACATCTCCCTCAATCATTCACTCGTTTGAAAATTGTTATTTAGATATTGCTACGTATCAGGTCTACTAAGCATAAACATCTGTTGAAATATATTTTAATTATGTAACAGCATTGTTAAACCCAATAAAATGGTAGTGTCCTAATAGGTAAATATGGATCAAGAGCCATAAGCATATACGATTATTAATATTAAATTGTAATAGAAACATAATTCTGCATTTGTGAAGCATCAGACTTTTTAATGTGATGTTTGCCTTCTTTTATTATTTCATTCTAAGGTTAAACACTAAAGCTCTGCAACTCTTGTCTTCTAGAAATGGGTTTCATTGCTATGCTCAAGGTGGAACAAACCTCAGTGGGTTTTTTTCTCTCTACACCTTTATGTTCCCACAACTGGGGTCCTTCTGTGTTTTGTAAAATAGAGATAAGTTACTCACATCAGAGTGAAATGAGGGGTCATTGTAATCTGGGGGCAACCTGGTTATATACACTGCTAGCAGCATACCTTCCCCAAACCTTTTGCAATTGCAGGCTGAATTGAGCACAGAAGTTATCACCTCTATATTGCAATAAACATGGCAAGGTTAGCTGTAAAAATGAGGTCTGATAAAAATGACTAGGGTAATAATTTACTAAGCTCTTAATTTCATGCCAGGCATTACTTAACATATAAGAGTTCACTTAATCCTTACACAAATTTTTTGGGGGTAGGAATCATTATTCCCCTTTTATAGGGGAGCTTCCCTAAGGCTCAGAGAGATTACAGTGACTTGTACCAAATCATATAGAAAATTTTAGCAGGACCCAAATACGGACCTCCCTGTCTCCCGACCTGACCTAACCTCATGCTCTTTTCTTTGCTATACCATCCTATCAGATATTTCTTTGATACCTGGACTTTCTGATTAAGTTCATGTCATGTTTTTATTTCACAAAATGGTGAAGGAACCCTTTCACTCTCCATAAATTCTCACAAGCCACTTACTTTCTGCAAGCAGATTATGGAGACATTTTAAAGATAGCCAATCAGATCATTCTCATATGTTATTGATTTCGCTTGGAAGTGCCAAGATTATTTTTGCTCCTTTGTTTTCCAACAGACTATCTAAGTGGTGCACTTAAGTATCATGGAATGTGTCTTACAGAAACAGGGCGGGATCCAGGAACTGCTGTGTTCTGCTCCCCGGTGTCTGAGCCTATCGGGGGTAACCTGCCGCGTGAGGTTTGAGCTGGTGGGCAAGACGTGTGTTCTATGCCAGTTTGCCTGTAAACACAACAACATGTCACTGAACACCCAGATGCACAGAGAGGGGGACAGATCCTACCAAGAAGCTCCCAATCTGAGCTATTCCTCACAATCCGCCTTCCAAAAAGAACACTCCAGTACAACAAGCTAAGTTTCAGGAAGACAAACCAGCAGTGGGACCACAGCTCCAGCCCTGCTCTCCTTGTCTGGCAGCAACTGGCAGCCTGGGTGGGCTGAGTGCTCAGCTCTGCTAGGAACTGTGCAGAGCTCAGAAAGAATCAAAGATCTATTTAATAGCTCCTCCTCTTAGGAGCTCACAAGTTGTTGAAAAAAAGATGAAAATTCAAGTAATTAGGGAACGAGGCAGCACAGCATATAATAAAGGGCTGTGACATATGATTCTGAATATAAGTACTGTAAAAATTCAGGGAATAGAGCAATTAATGAAGGATACGATTAATTATAAATGTACAGGTCCTGGATCAGGAAAACTACAAAAAAATCCTAAAAAGGAGATATGAAAATAGAGGCAAAAAAAATGTTCTTTAACGGGAAAACTAAATATTGTGAAGATCTCAGTTTTTCCTACATTTTTAATAGATTCAGTTCTACGAAGTCCAATGTGATACTTTTTTTGTTAATTTGACAAACTGATTGTAAAGTTGATCTGTCAGGAAGGGTGAGTAAATTTTAATAAGTGAGGAATAATGATAGGAGACTATCCCTACCAGATATTAATCTTTAAAAATTAAGTTGGTTCTTACACAAGAATAGAGACAGACTCTAATTCATTTATTCATTGATGATAAAGTTATGAAAGATGTAATATGATAATTTTTGACCCATAAAACTGTCAAGCTTTAAAATATACATAGTGGCCAAAGTTTAGTGGCTACAGGGAAAGAGACAGTCTCAGGTATTGCCAGTGGGACTCCAAATTGGTACAACCATTCTGGGAAGCACTCTAGAAAAATATTTTAAGAACCTTAAAACTATCTGTAACCTTTGACCTGGTAAGTTTACTTCTAGGATTCCACCACTAGGAAACAATTTAAAGATGTCCTTATTAAGATTTATATAAAATGATGTTCACTGAACATTACAATGAAAATACAGAAAAAAAACTGAAAAGTTTCAGTAATACAGAAAAACTTAATAAATTATCATACACCCACAACTTTTTTTTTTTTTTTGAGACAGAGTCTTGCTGTGGGCTAGAGAGCAGTGATGTCATCATAACTTAACTGCAGCCTTGAACTCCAGGGCTCAAATATCCCCCTGCCTGAGCTTTCCGAGTAGCTGGAACTACACCACACTCAGCTAATTTTTTCTACTTTTTTGGTAGAGATGGGGTCTCGCTCTTGCTCAGGCTGGTCTCCAATTCCTGAGCTCAAGGGATCCTCTCACCTCAGCCTCCCAGAATGCTAGGATTACAGGTGTGAGCCACCGCGCCCAGCCTCACATGATTATTTTGTAGTCATTAACAGTATTTGATAACATGAAAAAAAGGAATGATATAACATGAAGTGAAAAAAGCATATGAAAGAGTTCTACATGATACAATAGTAGGATAAACCTAGTGTTAGAAAAAAAGACAATGGAAAGAAAAGAAAAAATATAATCCTGGATAAAATCAATAGGAAATTTACCAACAGCTGTCATTTCTTCATTTGTAAGTGATGGACATACAGGGAATCTTTGATTTCTCCTCCTATTTGTGGTATTGTCCTGATGTTCCATGGTGTACTTATAGCATTTTGATAACTAAGGGAAAAATGTTGTTTCAATAAAAGTGAAACCCAAAGCATGAACAAAATCATGGAAATAAGGAGACACATAGTGGGTGTGTTCATGGGTCAGAGGGAAGATAAGGCATCCCAAATGCAGAGAAGCCGTGGGAAATAGGTGTGCACAATCAAAGAGGATGGTCATATCCTCCTCAATGGGGCAAATGTTGGTTCCTCCGGGGGGAAAAAGCCTTACTCTTCTGTATAAAGCACAGTTATACACACAGATAAACAGTCTATCTGTGGCAGTAAGATTCCATGGGTGGGGAGCAATGAGGAAAAATATTCTAAAAGGGCTTGTTAGTATGGCAATAATGAAAAAAGAAAAAGCTGAAAAACACTGGTCTACAGAGAGCAAGGGCTAGAACCTGGGGGGAACATATAACTGGAGCCATCTACATTTATTTCAATTAGGAAACAGAAATGGTTGTTGATGAAAGTCCAATAGTGGAGCCCAGGTGGGGAGGAAGGAAGAGGAGAGAGCTGGTGACCTGGGCCCAGGGCCAAGAAGGTGTGCAAGGTGGATAAGAGAGAGGGATCCCCAAAGAACTAACAGAAGAGACCCAAATACAGCTGAAAATAGTCCCAAATGGTGAAAGAAACACAGAAGGCTGAGGGTGGTGCTAGAATGCATCTTGAAAAAGTTCTGTCACCAGGTAAGTGTTGGCAGCTACTCACTCCTCCAACTCCTGCAGGGTGACCCGAGCTCAGCCCCTCCAATAACCCCCACCCTTGCTTTGGACAGTCTATGGCACGGTGGCCCAGCGGTGGCCTCCAAAGCCAGACAGCACTGTACGTATGCCCGGCTCTGCCACTCCCTGGGGGGATGATCTCTGGCAAGTTATTCACCTTCTTTTAGCCTGTGTCTTCATTTTAGGTTTGGAATAATATGAGTACAGACTCAAAAGGTTTGTGGTGGGGAATAAATAAGATAATAAATATAATTCATTTACCTGGTGCTGCAAAGAGAGAAAGCAACCCATAAACACTAGCTGTTATTATTAACATAAGTATTGCCTGACACTTAAGTTAACTGGAAAGCTCCTTTGGAACCCTAAGATCAAGGAAGAGACAAGTATCTTTCTAACTAGGCAATAATTTGATGTGACTCCCTAAGACCAAAAGCTTTTCTGAAACTCCTATGTAGAGTGAAACACACTGTTAAAGATAAGTAAAAACTGACAGGTATATATGTATGTATATATATCCCTATTATTTTTATAGCATTTTATATACATTATTTTATTTAAACCTCCTCATAAAGAAGCATTAATTATGTAATTTAAAAGCATTAATTAATTCTTGGTTTTACAGATGAGGCCACTGAAACCCACCCAAGATCACCTCACCGTCAGTTTCATTTCGCCTAGCTGCCTATGCTAGTTACACGGACTGACTTGTGTTCTAGTACACAAAACCACCTGAACAAAATTAATCTTAAATATTTAAAGTAATGAACTCATTAGAGAAGTGTCCACGTAAGATTTGACAGAGGTTGCTCTGTCTGGAATAATTGATATACCCAGTTCGACAAGCGTCTCTGTCCTATGTGACTTCTACACCACGACAGAAACAAGACTTACAGTTTTGTTCCCCTGAGAACTTCATCACTGTACATATTGGGGGTTTTTATTCTCAGCGCATCTGAAGCAAGAGAAGGCAGCCTCCTGTGCACCGGCGTTTTCTTTGCCGAAGTCTGCAGTCCCCGAGTGTCCGAGAGGCGTCCCAGCAGGGGCCTGGCGGAGGAGAGAGTGCTGGCCCCTCCTCCGCCCAGCGCCTTCTCCTCCTGCTGCTCACTCCTGGGGTAGGAAACCAGCGGGTTACTCCAGTGTACGTGCCATGAGAACAGGGAACGCACCGTGTGTGCTTTCCTGGGCACTGTCTAGAGCCGCGCGCGGCACACAGAACATACTCCTAAGTATGTGGAATGAACCCACAGACTATCATTTCCATTTCTATTTCAATGAAGAATCATCCACAGGGGAAAAAAGACCTAAGTTCTTCATTTTTAGTAATCAAATAGTAAAGATTAAGAATCTCACGGCTACACCCCCCTTTCCTCCTTTCTCCCAACCTAATATACAATAGCAATTGTTTCCTGGTCGATATTGGAAGATTCTGTCTGTGTTCTGGCACACTGGTTGCATCACCCCTGCGATGTGCTCCGGCACCTTGGAGCCTGGGATCAAATGGGGTCTTCATTAGCTCATGTCTTTGGTGCTCGACTGTTTCCAACCCAAGGCAAGAGGCTGGGAAATTATCTGTCATACGTACTGTGTTTTGTCTGCAAAATAGGCAGGTCTCTGCTGAAGTGGTTTTGCCTGAATTGTCATCACGCCGTTCAAATCACTATAAAAATTGTTAGAGAAGCGATGAATCTGAGAAAAGTAAAATAAATAAATAAATAAAATAAAATTAAAAGATATCCAGTGCCATTCCAATCCCTGATGCTTTTCAGGAATCAGCAGGAAGCAAACGGCACACTCCAACCGGCTAGTACGAGGAAAGGTTAATGAAGGGACTATATGATATAAAGATGTGGGATGATACATTAACGAGGAATTGCTTGTGAGAGTGGGGACACTTAGCACACTAGACCTGATGCAGAAGAAGTGAAGGAGAGGCTCCCGGACCCTGGAGAGAATAGCTGCACAGAGAGGGATGCCACTAACCCGCTGTGGCCGGACTGGCAGCCAGAGGACAGCAGGGTGGGGCCTCACCCTCCTCCCCATCCTCTGAGCTCCCGGGAACAGGAGGCAGGGAGCTGACCTGCTCTATGTGTACCTAACCTCTGGGCCCTCCAGGGTGCGGAAGGCAGAGAGGATGAGGACCAGAGAGGGAAAGGCCGCAGGGCTCCTAGTTCTGTTGCAGAGTCCGAGAGACAGGCTAGGGGAAAACCGGAGCATGAGATCCCAAAGGCTTCCTTCTGAATCCCAGTTCTAATGGCTTCCTGGCTGGCAGCCTTGGACAGATTACTTTGCTCTGAAAGCTTTAGTTCCCTCATCTTTAAGTTGGGGAATAATGATACCTACTTCATATAGCTATGGTAAGAATTAAATTAGACAACATTTGTGTAAGCATGAAGTAAGGGCTAAATAATCATTAATTCACTCTTCTGTTTCACCATATGACCAACAAGGACTTAACATAATATTTAGATTCAGGTGAACAGGATTTATGAGACTAGAATTCTATTCTAGTTCAAGAATAGATGTAGCAACCACAATCACATCTTCTTTATATTGAATATATGTGAATAGAAATTTTAGAGGCATAAATTAAGGCCAATTATAATCACCACTAGAATGCTTTGATTACTTCAAAATAGGCTCTATTTTTATTTTTTCTTTTAACTTTGCTGTCAATTCATTTTCTTTTAACATTTATCCAAATAGAGAAGTTACCAAAACAACAAAATCTGTATTTTAAAAAGGTCCTTACCTTATGAAAGTTCCATATTTCTCAGGCCTATGTATTTTGCCGGATATTTAAAGGTTCTTTTCTATATTGTCAACTGTTCATTTTATGAGATTCATACTGCCTGTTAAGCAGTATGAACTGAACTTGTCAGAGCAGTTTAAAGAGACCAAATAATACAATAAGCAGATAGCAATTCCAAAAAATTCTTTTGAATAGAAAAAGCAACAACTACTTTTTGTAAAGCCCTTACTCTACAGAGTAAAATACGCCTATTAGATACTCTGTTTTATGCACTGCTCCCTGAACCACAGATCCTATTTACGCCTCTGTCCTTTCAGTATAACGAGCATATTCAATTTAGTTGCTCCTGTTCTAGGTGCATATTTTTGCCTCTGCCTTGAATATCCTCCTTTTTCTTTTTCAGCTTAACAAATCATACCCTATCATTTAGGGCTTAGTTCATGGTTTACCCTACTTTGTGAGAGGTATGATATTTTTTCTCCACACCCCACAGCAATTGATCTAAAGCATATCTAATTATAAAATATTATATGAAATATAATGTATAATTAGCATCTGATTATAATAAAAGGTAAACACCTATTCAGTGGCTACTCTATGCCACACACTGCACTAAATGTTTTATTTCCTTTAATTCTCACAGCTTCTTCCCTCATAGATCCCACAGATTAGGACATTGAAGTTTTGAGAGAAAGGGACTGATTTGAGATCACAGAGTTAATAAATGGTGACATCAGGCTCAAATTGTATGGTCCATACACAAAGCTCAAAATCTCATCTGCTCTAATACAGACTATACTGTCTTTCGAGTGTGTGTGGGTGTGTGTGTGTGTGTGTGCATATGCTTGAGTAGTGTTGTTTGGCATAGTTTGACTCTGTCCACCTACATTGTAAATTGTATGTAGCTCAGGCCCAGGAATTCTGCCTCATCCTTTTTCTCTACTCCTCAACACCAGACAGGTTGCAGGAAACCATCTCCTTAGCACCACCAAAGACCTGCCGTGAACAAGTCCGGCCTTTCCAGCCTCACCTGCTACTAGATCTTTGAATACGAGGATGCAATTCAGGAAAAATGTATTGAGTGCTTAGCATATGCCAGATTCTGTGTCAGGAGATCTCGCATGTTTCTATGATTTTATCCTTATAATCGCTTAGACAACATCGTATTATCTTCATTATACAGATGAGGAAACTAAAGCCTAAAAAAGTTAAATAGCATGTCCAAAATAATACCCCTCATAGGCCTCTTGAGTCCAAATCCCCTGTTCTTGCCACCGTGTCCTGCTGTTCTATTATCCTGTCCCCAAACATGCCCCATTTTTCATCACCGACGACTTTGCTTGGCCTGAAATAGCCCACCCAGAGTTCTCACCCCTAGAAGCCCTACTCATTTCTGCTCAAATTTCACCTCTGATGTAAAAGACCAATCCTCATCCTCTAATCAGAATGAATCATTCTCTCTTCGATTCTCCTACAACATCGCTATTTTTGCACGTCCCTCCCAGAATGTACTACATTTGACCTCGTGTTATAGCTCTTTGTTTCACGAGGTCAGCAACTATGCTTTATTGATCCAATATCTCCTCAAAATACCTTAATTACAAACTCAACAAATGTTGAATGAACCCAATATATACTCACTGATTCTCTTATCACTTTGGCAGAAGAAGAGGAAACTATTTATAACTTTCAAATTGGCTAGAAATGTTAGGGAAAAGCGTTTCTTCCTCTCTCAAAATATGGAAAACAGCTCCACATTTCAATGCACTGTCTGCAAGTCCCTTGCTCCATTAAAGAAGGTGGTGATTCTATTAAATAATCATATTACAGTTTAGTCTTACTGACAAATGATCCAAATACCTTGACACTAGAATTTAATAGAATGGCACTCTTCCCACACTGAAGTCAGAGACGTAAAGACTGAAGATGAGAGAGAGAAGAGTGTAAAAGCACCTACCTGGGGTGGATTAAGATGGGAAGCCAGAGGTATGTTGCGGGTTTCAGAACTTCTGGACGGGGGGACACTTGATACATCAGCGGGCAAACGGGAAAGGAGCACATGTGGAGATTTGTTTTCAGCTACTTTCAATTTTTCTTTCTGCTTTTTTCCTTCTGTGTCAACAGGAGAATTATGAGAAGAATCAGAAGAATTATAAGAAACACTAGATTATCTAACACAAATACCTAAAATTAACTCTTCAAAAATAGTATTTGTTCTTGAGTTACCAGGATTCCATGCTACGGCCACTGGTAACAGAACATGACTATAGAAAGCAGAGACCCCCATGGAGCCATTGGTTGATGGGACTATCCTTTCAGTGGTGTATGTAGGAAAACAGAGATTATAGAATGGGTCAAAGAAGATTCTCAGTATTTTATAAAAGCCCAACTGATCCCTTTGACTGCAAAAAGAACAGAATTTAAATTAACATGATTATTGCTTTATCATACACATTGATTACTTAAAACTAGCCTTTAACGTCCACAGCTGATATATTCTTTTATATTGTATGTATATATATATATATGTATATATATATATATATATTTTAAGGCTAGTCAAGTGGAGCAGTCAGAATGAGAAGGAACAAAGGAATCTGTAACTGGTCATGATCAATTAGTTGTAAACACCACTGTACTCGGACCAACTACAGCTGATATTTCTATGATTTGTTTCTGCTCCATTTTAAGTAGTTTAGAGAACATCTATAAGTTGAAATAAAAATAAAGTGATTATTCAATCGGCTATGCTTACATTTTACTTTATAAATAATGTCATGACCATCTAAAAACAAATATCCCACTATTAGGGATCGGTTAGGTAAGTTGTTTTTTTTTTTTCAAACCACAATAAAACGAGTAACTTCTGGCTTCTTTGTTATGTATTTCTGTGTTTTTTTCCGGGTGCATATGCGCTATTTTCATAGCTCAAAAATAATAACATCCTTTTCGAAGAGATTCAAGATCATTTGTGAATAAAGGTAGAAAGCTCACCTTTCTTCTCACCCTAATCATGTTCTAGGTATGGCCAAGCCAGGTGGGAGAGCACAGAGCTGAGGAAGAGGGGTCTTGGTTTTTTTCTTATTAGGCAAAATGCTACAAGTAAGTACCTGTGACTGTAGTTTCCCAGTTTTTTCTAATCAGCTCTTCCAAAATTTCTACCACATTTTCCCAGACATGATCAAACACTTCTGCTGCCACTGCATCTTTGATACAGTCGTGAGGAGACACAGGAGGGAGTCCGTGTTTCTGCCATTTCTGGCCGTGGTGAGCTGGCTTTTGTTCAAGACACTCATCATCACTGAGGATAAAAACCCATTCTAATTACTAAAACTTTCAATGGCTAGAGTTAAAATAATCCTATCTATCATGCATGCATATGTGTATGTAAATTTATACATATATTGATAACATTCGTTCTTTTTTAAGTAGCACATTGGTTTTAGGGAGAGTGGCTTTTTTTTTATGAGACAGGATCTCACTCTGTTGCCCTGGGTAGATTGTAGTGGTGTCATCATAGTTCACTGCAACCTCAAACACCAGAGATAGAGCGATCCTCCTGCCTGGTCCTCCTGCCTCAGCCTCCCGAGTAGCTGGGACTACCACAACTGGCTGATCTTTCTGTCTTTTTGTAGAGATCGGGGCTTACGCCCTCAAATAATCCTCCTGCCTCAGCTGGAGCTACTACGCCTGGCTGGTTTATTTTTTAATATATACAATTTCTACTTATCAATTATACCTTAATAAAACTGGGGGGAAAAACAAAACAAACCAAAAATACCCTAACTCCTAGTTTCATTGATCTGTCCTGTGGTTTTTTTCTCATCTCTATTTCATTTATTTCTGCTCTGATCTTTGTTACTTCCTTTCTTCTACTAACTCTGGGCTTGGTTTGTTCTTCTTTTTCTCCTTCCTTCAGATGCAAACTTAAACATTGTTTATTTGAGATCTTTCTTGTTTCTTACTGTAGGCATTTAATGCTATGAACTCCCCTCTTAGATCTGCTTTTCTGTGTCCCATAGTTTGGGGTCTGGATTATCAAGTTTCCATTTTCATTTGTCTCAAGATTTTTTTATTTCCCTTTTGATTTCTTCTTTGACTTTCTGGTTGTTCAGTATGTTGTTTAATTTATACATATGAGCCAGTTTTCCAGTTTTCTTTCTGTTATTGATTTCTAGTTTCATACTACTGTGGTCAGAAAAGATGCTTGATATGATTTAAATCTCCTTAAATTTGTTAAACTTGTTTCAACAGTGTTTTTTTTAATGTACCAATTTTTGATCACGAGGCACATTTTTATTATATAATATTTGTATGATATTTGTATTTTCTTAAAAATAAAATATGTATTTAGTGCGGAGACTAGAATTTCCCCTTTATCCTTTTGGGCAGCTACGTACAGAATACCTGGAGCCGCTGACAATGAGAGCCACTAGCAGCCTTGCCTACTTTCACTGCATGCAGGACATAATTCTTGTTTTCTGCCTGTACCGTGTCGTCAAGAAGAAAGGGACACACTGCTCTTACATATACATTCCCTGCTAGGAATCTAAAAACTTTGGGGAGTACATCACTTCCAAAAGAATAGAAATCTTTCAGATAAGTAAACAACATACAAAACACTAAATAAGCATATAATAAAAAATAAATTGTCAAATAAATTAATATTATACTATGAAGTCAATGTCAAATAAAATTCTATTTACTCTTCTTTTCTATCAAAAGCAAAATACTCTTCAATCTTTCCATCTGTGTCGTAAACCTCTTCTTCCAAGAATGGACATGCCGTTAGGTCAGAGACTCCTGGGCCATCAAGGCCTGGCAGGGCAGAGGCTGACAGTGTTGCTGGGATTATCTGGGAGCCAGAGATGCACAATCTGTGGGGAAAAAAAACAAAACACATGGGAGTGTGTAGAACATCAAAAATGCAATGCTTGCATAATCATGGCGCATCTTTATATTATCCATAAAGTACAGAATCCCAAATTAAAAAATCATTAAATACTACATTTGACAAAGCTCAATCCTTCAAAACATTTGACCATAGGCATCATTTAAAAATTTTAGGGTCTTCTTCAAAGGCTAATTATACTATGAATTTGTATCATCTTTGGCTACAATGAAAGGATGTCCGAGCACAGTCCCCAATACGTATGAATGGCATAAAGAGACATATCAAAGTCTGTGGGTGAGCAAAAGAAAACAGGATAGTTTTATTTCTTCTGTGGCTACTTCCCGGGAGGCTCAGGATCCATCACAATGTGGCAGTTTTTAATTCTGCCTCCACCTTTCACAGTGCCTTTGGGATGAAAGAAGGTTGACGTTAACTACCTTGTATGTGTGCCAATGTTTATTCCATATATACTTTACATCCATACACACGTATACACATACACACATACATACACGGCTATGCACCTCTCATCCACTTGGAATCAGAAGCATCTTGTGAAAAAAAAGTCTCTGTACCTGCCCTTCACTGAAATCTAAACTTCCAAATTTGGCACAGCCAAGGTTAATGGATGAGATAAACACGAGAAAGTACAACTAACACACAGTTAAACACACTTTCTGGGGAGCCACTTATGGGAACATACTCTCTGACACGGCTGCGATATTCACGGGTGTCAGACAAGGGTTTGCGGCCCACGGGACCGGGCGTGTGGCCCTGGAAGTGCTGGAACCCTTCCTCGGCCGGTGGCACCAGCTGCCTTCCTAGGACTCTGCAAGGTAAAGAAAAAAAAAAAAGAAGCTACTAACATTTCTGATTAGACAAGGGAAAAAGGTTTTAAGATTTTAAAGGTAGGACACAATAACAATTTTGAAGGCACCCGTGTGACGTGAGAAGGAAAGTACAGGCACATGGGAAGCATGGCTCTGAGAGAGCTTGAGAGAGCAGCTAGGCTGCTCTGGCCACTGACTGGGTCTTGAGGCCAAGTTCCCAGGCTCCCTAAGCCACCGATTCCGATTCCAGTAGCTTGTTTTTCATATGCGAGGTAGCGTAATGAGGGTTGCCTGGCAGGGCTGATGAGTGGCTGGGCTACAGCGTGTGCACGTCAGACTCGGGTGCCTCAAGCAACGTTCTCCATAAATGTTCACTAGCATATACACATGAATAACTACAGATAAGTATGTACACTTGGCTTGTGTACCTTACGGTCTTTTGCCACCTTCCCTCCTTCATTTTTATCTTAACTGTGTGAGGTAACGGTGTCAGGAATAAGTCTGAGCTCCTGAGTTTCGGTAGGTGCCTCATCCTGGCAAACTGAGCAGCCGCGATTAATATCTAGTGGGCATGGCACACTCTTTAAGGCAGGGGGCTTATGAAGGATGGAAAAGAAAAAAAAAAAAAAACAGCTACTTAGTCAAGATTTTTTAAAAAGTTATCTAGTCGAGCTAACCAGAAAATCCATCCGAATTTACATGAGTGTTCTAATTTATTGTCCCCAAATATAATCTAGAGGAACTTTCAGGTAACTGGGATAACTTTCTCCTACGTAGACTGGCTGAGTGACTGAAGGAAGAGAAGCTTCTCTTCATACCCAATCTCTAGTCTCCATCACTGACATAAAATGTGATGAATGATCCCCCCACACAAGAAATGGGGTGAGAGGGAAAGATTCATCCATCCAGTTGTTCAGCAAACAATCCCTGCCCACCTGTGTCCCTCGCACTGTTCTCGAGATGAGGGCAGACACGTGCTGCTCAGGTACCACTGAATGTGAAGGTAAAAGATGACTTCTGCCACCCTTGCATTTGCTACACATGTAATGTCTTACTGAGCTACATTTGCTTCTCACAAACTGAAAGGCACTTGAGTATTGGAATGTCTCAGCAGTTCCTCAGACACCAAAGGGAAGGGCGTGATTTCTCAGTACACGACTGCATTCTGGATATGCATTTTGCCCGGGTAAGTGCTTCCAGTCAAATATATGGATTGCCTTTAAACCAAGTCAGGAGTCGGAAGTTAAAAAACCCAGTCCAGAGAATTCTAAGAACAAGATCCCTACCTCAGATGGAGGGACCGTCTTGTCCACTCACGGCATTCATCCTGTAGATTCTGCGTCTGGGGGCTTACTTTCCCTTCAAACAACATTTCCTCGACTTCCCAGAATAACTGCTGCACTTTCTGTGCATTGGCTTTGTCAAATTCCTGAAACAGAAATGCACACTGAGTTGTAACGCTAAACGTCACAGAAACACAGGCTTCGCGATCAATGCTATTTATAAATTTAAAGGGACCCATTATAAAGAATGGGGTGTAACATGGGGAAAAGAATGTGGGCTTTGGCCGGGTGCGGTGGCTCACGCCTGTAATCCTAGCTCTCTGGGAGGCCGAGGCGGGCGGATTGCTCGAGGTCGGGAGTTTGAAACCAGCCTGAGCAAGAGCGAGACCCCGTCTCTACTATAAATAGAAAGAAACTAATTGGCCAACTAATATATATAGAAAAAATTAGCCGGGCATGGTGGCTCATGCCTGTAAGTCCCAGCTACTTGGGAGGCTGAGACAGAAGGATCGCTTGAGCCCAGGAGTTTGAGGTTGCTGTGAGCTAGGCTGACGCCACGGCACTCACTCTAGCCTAGGCAACAAAGCGAGACTCTGTCTCAAAAAAAAAAAAAAAAAAAAAGAATGTGGGCTTTGCAGTCAGACATACCAGTGCTCCAGTTTTTACTTTTCAGATAAAGTATAATGTATCTCATTCTGAGCCTCGGCCTCTGTAATTGTCCAGTAGAGGTAATTTCTACCACGTGAGTTAGAAGATTTTACACAGATACAGTTAAAAGTGTAGATATTCATATTAGCACAGGCATCAATACAGATACACAGACATACACACACCTACATATCTATGCACACACATGCACAGTCATATGTCACACATACAGTTGTGCCTGACACACCCAAGCATATCTGTAAAATACAAACTATTTTTTTCCTGATGATATCACAGAAAATTACATTTGTACAAAGGGCCATTAACCTTCATTTGATTGATGAAGAGAAAAAATTTAAAAATCCTTACTTGTCTTAATAAGTGTGCTTATTAGGGTGAAGCAGAATATTAATTTTTCCTCTGACCTTGAGAGATTCTTGCACTGTGGCTACAGTGAACTGCAGATGAGGAAACCTTTCCGCCTTCCTAGCTAGTCTTGGCTGGGAGATAATACTCCTAGAGCTCTTACAGCCAATAAGGAGAATGGAAACATTATTGTAATCGAAAAAACCACCACTACACAGGTTGGCTCCAGGACAAGAGTCCCAGCCATGTTTTCTAGGAGTATGTGAAGCTGAGATCAAATTCGCAACTCACAGCAGCAAAATACATACTTAGTCTGACATACTTGACCCCAAATGGTTAATCCAGGTTGATTTTCACAGACTACTATTCACTATTTTCTGTGTTAGTTCTTCTCTCAAATTAATAATAAACTAGATTCCCAGATTAAAGGGGAGATGGATTGTTGCTTTTAAAATGCAAAGAAGAAGAAACCTAATAAAAATTGTTGTCTACTGGGAGGGGACTGGGTGTCTGGGGCCTCACTTTCAATTTATCTATCTTTTGCATTTTGTTGCTTTTGCAAATATTTCCCATCAAAAAGTAAATAAGTTTTAAAAAATTAAAAGCAACTGTAAAGGATCTGGAGCATTTTACATTCTATAAATGGAAGTCATAAGACTCTCCCAGGTAATTCCATGAAATTTTGTACTAAAAAAGTTCTAGAATCTGGACAGTATGAAGCAACGGCTCTCAGCCTTGTCACAATGGGCACAGCTGTGAGGAAAGAGGATGTGAGAGAGGGTGGCGGTGAGGGGCGGGAGGGTAGGGAGGGGCAGCTGATTCGAAGTGAGGGAGTCACATGTTTACGTGTCTGAAAAGTCCTCCGAGCCATTCTGAGCTGACTCCCTTCCAGACACCCCTCCCCGATGCCCCTCTGCTACCACTGCTTTGAGAATCAGCGCTGCACAGCTGTGTAGGGAAGGAGATTCAGATGTGCCGGCGGGAGTGTGGAACTGCTTTTAAAGAAAGCAAAGAAAACCAAAAAGAGCACACACAGGAGGTAAAACAGAACACCCAAAGCGCTGGAGCCAGTGGGGCTTCCCAGAAGGCTGTGCCCCAGGACTCTCAGACATGTGAGGGGAGTCCGCAGTTCCTGCCCAAAGCCGGGCCGCACACTGCAAGCTCACCCAGTGACATGCCCACTCTCACGATAGCAAAAGCAAAGTCGACGTTAATAGCTCCCAGCAGGGTTAGGCAGAAAAGGTGAAATATCTGACTTAGGATATTGGGGGGAAATGCTCTCATCATGGGGGCGTTTCACAGCTTCATTCAAGTTCTTCATTGTCCATCAGGGTTTGTCCTGAATTTCCAGCCATAGACACCACACACCCACGTCATGTGGAACTTGCTATCTGGGCAGGGTTGGAGGGTGGAAAAAACAAAACTATCTACAGCTGAGACTGCATTATGAGATTATGATTGATTTTTTATTTTTCTCTCTATTTTGCTATTTTAATATTTTTCCATGTAACATGTAAATGTTTTTATATGTCTGTATAGGTTAATAAGTAATGTTATAATTGGTAAAATAGATATGTTTTTATAATTGGTAAGCAGATTTTTTTGAACGTAAGGAAGCAGTTCTTCACGGTAAATTGTAATTACAAGATTATCCAAAATATTCTGAGACATACATCATCTCTCCAAGAATAAACTGAGCTCCTCTCGGTAGACAAGCCAGGGGTAGAACTCTGTGTGGCAGACCCAGACCAGGAGTTGGGGGCGTCCGTGGGCGTGCGGCTTCCGCTGGACAAGGACGGCGACGGGGACTCGCTGCAGGGATGGACGCAAGCAACAGAAATCACATTTACCGGAAGAGGTTACGCTGGCAAGCGGCCTCACCTCTCTGAGCCCACTTTCTCTTTCTTTTGCTAAATACATTTGTTAATTTCACAGTACACTAGTTTTAAAATGTTTTTGCAGCGTCACATTTTCCCCACGTTAAAAACAAAACTGCATTTTACTCTTAGAAATTCACAGCCAATCACTGATTTTGTTTGCCACATCTGTGATGGGCATGTTGTGATTTTTAAAATTAGGATTTTTAAAATTTAATGTGATTTTTAAAATTTAATAGGTTGATTCTTACCAGTCATATTTGTTAATGGCTTTCTGCACATTTCTTGTAAAATGTGTAGGTAAAGGATCTTTGCTTTTCACAGCAAAACTGCGCTTTCTATATCCTTCTGACAGTCCTCTTCTGAAAAATAAAATAAAACATGAAAAGTCTCCCTAACATCATAATATAGTTTTATTCATTAAGACTTTCATAATGTTCTGTTTGTTTAAAGTTGCTCCTCTTCTCCTGCCATGTGCCCTAAATACGTGTGCATGCACCCCCCCAACCCCAACATCCTGAAGAAACTGAGGCCCAAACCTTGCCATTTTTATTTTTCTTAGAATCAAGTTTGCTATCAACCCACATGCACCTTTATGTGAAATGGAAACAACTTTTTATGACAGCCAGAGAAATAAAAGTTGCTCCAAACAGCTGACAGTATTTCAGACAGCCTTACTCCAAGCCCTAAGGCTTGGCAAGTGCGACATTGGCTGGATTTTAAGTCCCCCGTTGTCCCTTGACCAGGCCCCTTCAAACTTGCAAAACCCAACCAGCCCTCCAGTAAAAGAAAAAAAAAAATCATCAATTCCATATTAATTCTGAAACATATCAAATTCTTTTGAGTCGCTAAAAATACCACACAAACATCTAACTCATTTTACTTTAGCACTGTTGTTTAGTGTGCATCCTGAGTTTAAAGCATTAGCCAATATTAAAATTTAATGGAGAAAGAAAATGGAAGAAACATCTAGATTTTAAATAAGCTATTAAACCTACCTGCTGTAGCATTGCTCATGTTAATCATTCAATGAACCTCTTAAAACATTTCCTTTCTTCTAGTTAAAATATCTTCCTAATGTTTAACAGTCAACAGCTTTTTGTTCTTTGAATATAAATCTTATTTTCTCACAGAAATAAAATATATTAACTTAAGATATGATAATGAATTAGGAAAAACCCTTCAACTTTCAATATTTCTAATATGGACACCACTATAGCATGCATTAAGAAAAAAGTTTGCTTTTGCTTTCAATTAAAATGATACCTAATTTTCAACACTTGTACTTTTTAATGTAAATGGAATAAATTCTGTTTTTAATTGTGTATCTATAGTACTTTACAGAAAAGGGAATTTTAAAAAACAAATTAATTACTATAAACAGAGATTAGGAAGAATCTCTGCCTATCATCGATATATCTTGCACAAGAAAGAATGATAGAACTATCTGACTTTTTCCTCTCCTTTTTGCTTCTATGTCTTACGTACAGCCAAGTAATCCTAAGGATAAAGATATTAAAGAAAGGGTACCAGAGAGAAGAATATAGAACAAGCTTTTATGCTAACAAAATGCTGTATCTTCAACCTTCTTCAGTTGTTTTTAAGCCATTAATTATTTATCCTTTACATGTAACTCAACAACTTTCTAGTTAAATATAAAAATACTTAATGACAAAAGAAAGCAATCAGCAGTCAACTATAGAATTACATCAAATAGATCTGTTTTGAACATTAAGAAATATACACTGGTATATGAGTTAGTATGTTATTGAACATATAACCCTATATATGAACATATAAAGAAAAACTTTAAAACTCAGCGTGAGTTACCTAAAACATTGTCCTTTTATGACACATATCTATATAATAATAACAGTCGATCAGAATTTGCTCTGTCATTGATGCTTTGATCAAGTTACTTTTTCTCTTTTGGACTCAGTATTGTCCGTAAAACAATGACAGTACTGCCAACTTTTTTTATACTATTATGAGACTTAAAATGGATAAAGTATATGAAGTGTCTGTATCATCAGTGCTACATAAATCCAGTTTACCTGCTCATTGCTCTTATTATCATATGCTACTCTATGCTAAATCACTCTCTTGTTTCTTTGTACCTCTAATAGCATTTCATATTACACAGATTTCTTCACATTTTAACTTTTTATTGTGATCTTTACACCTTATTCATTTTTTAATCTATAGCATCTAAAATGATCCTTGTCATACAAGAGGTGCTTGCTATCTTAGTTGAAAGAATCAACAGGTGAAGATTAGTGACTCAAACACAGAACACATTTTTGCTCTGTACTCTAAATGTTTATGCTTAAAACAAATGATTACATGGTGATCAGACATTAAAATATTCTCCAAATTCGAGACACTTTGGGGAGAAACTTTTACTCTTTATAACGAAAGAAAAGTCACAGCTCTTCTTTGAGTAGCTGATATCCCAAATAGGAAGTTTTATCTCGAATGGAGCCTCTGCTCCAGTCATGACCACTTTTCTTGCTTCTAGCTCCTTGGCTGCCTTTTGTGCAACTTGAAAGCTAAATTGACTAATGGGACGCTTGCTGGTTTGTTTGTTTTATTTTCAAAGAACAATAATGTCTTCCTCCAGAAAATGCACTCCATTTGGGGGTGGGGGAGAGTTAGGGGGAGGAGATCTTTTGAAACTAAGTAGAAACTTATTTACAAAGTGGAGGCCTCTCTTTGCATAACACCGCATCCTTTCCAAGATCAGCAGCCCTACCCACTTGGAAGTGTAGCTGAAGACAGCTCTCAGGTGGCAAGCCTGGCAATGATCACAGAAATGACAATGAAATGGCTGTCTTAAGGCACTGCCCACTTCCACGCCTTTTTCTCCATCTTTTTTCTCCTCTGCTCTTCCCTTCCTGGTCTCTGCCTGTGGAACTTCTTCTTTTTTTTTTTTTTTTTTAATCGAACCACTTGTATTGACAAAATTTTAATTTTCTATTTATAGTAGAGACGGGGTCTTGCTCTTGCTCAGGCTGGTTTTGAACTCCTGACCTTGAGCAATCCGCCGGCCTCGGCCTCCCAAGAGCTAGGATTACAGGCGTGAGCCACAGCGCCCGGCCCCCTGTGGAACTTCTTAAACTCCAGAGTTCAGCGTCAATAACATATAAATTTGACCACACATTCAGAAGATACTGGGTGAAGAGGAATTTGAGCCCAAAATACAATGACTGCCCAAGGTCACCAAGACAATAGGGATGGACTTCCTCCCAGGAGTCAGGCCACTGACTTGCACATACTCCAGGTACCACAAGTTTCTAACAGTGGGAATTAAGAACAAAGTTTATAAAATGTCTTTTTTTTTAACATCTTGTTTGGGTCTTTTGGTTTCCCTGTCGTCTAACCAAGCACTGCACTGTTATTCCATGCATAATGTTGAACATCTTTAATCTTCTGTAAACTATCAACTTGTATGCATTCTACACAGTCTAAGAAAGTGTACACAACTTACAGGATCCATCCTGTATTTTAAACCTTGAATGCAGTGGGCTGACTATGAAGCTTATATTACATAACAGATAGCTATATAACAAGTTTACACTAGTTCTGTCTACACTGTACATTCAAAACTGTTCATTTGGGGCCAGGACCTAGGTTCCCCTTGGGTGTACTGAAGAGCAATCACTAAGCTATATTGCACTACTGCGTTGGTGCATCAAAGTGGAGGCGAAGGCCCAGTCGCCACGAATCACTCCAATCCAGTTATCAGGGAAATGATCTAATCATCTATGTTTTACTTTTTTAAGGCTGCTTCTTGAGAGCCCACAAACCTCTGCCACCTTGCCCTTCAGAAATTCAAAGGTTAAACAGCAGATGGCTGCTTTCAAAATTTTGTATTTCTATTTGAAAGGATGGCCTGAAATGAGCGCTGTCTTCTGGACGGGTTAAAATGCAGGGTGGCTCTCGGCACCGTGTGGCAGCCGCAGGCGAGGCCACTCAGGGGCGGCAGTCAGGGGGTGAGGCTGCCGCTCCAACAGACAACACTCCCCCCGCTCTGACTTGAGGCAAACAAGCCTGAGAAGCACCCGCGGCTCTCAGACCCACGGAGAAGTCACCTCAGCGCGACCAAGGCCGCCGACAGCCCCGAGCCCCGCGCTTGGGAAGGCGCCGGATGTCCGCACGCCGGATTGCACGAGCGAGATCCGGCTTTGCAGGCAGGAAACAGTCACGCACGTCGCGCACGAACAGGACACAACAGTTCACCCACGTCCCTTCCCGGACGAGGACTTACCCAATCACGATCAGCCCCAGGCCTGGGCCGGCGTCCCCCGGGCCGGGCGCCGCGCCATGAGGCTCACGCGCCGCCTGGAGGTGGCTCCCCGCGCGGGCGCCACGCAGGCCGCGGGCGGCCACGCGCCCCAGCGCCCCGGCTCCGCGGCGGCCCAGCCCTGCACCCGCGCCCCGCTAGCCCCGCGCCCCGCTAGCTCCCCGCCGGCCGTGCGCGGCCCATGGGCGCGGCTGCTCGCGGGGCGCCCGCACCGGCCCTCTCCCGCGCCGTGCAGGGGCGCTCGCCCTGCCCTCCTCCTCCGCGGCCGCCGCGCTGCGCCCCTCCGGCTGATCCCGCCGCCTCCCGCCCCACCCCTGGCCCCTGCCGTAGACCTCCGGAGAGGCACGCGACTCCCCCAGCCCTGCCAGAGGCCAGATTCCACAGCCCCGGGGGCTGAGCTCTGGCTGCAGCCAGCCGGCCTCTGGGCGCCGCCCCACCGCGCTCCAGGCCGGCCTCCACCTCTGCCCCCGGGCTCTCTGGGCCGGAGGGTCTGTCCAGACAGGTGTTTATTGCCCTTAGTTCTTCGAAATAGAATTGCAATTCACAGGGGGAAGGCAGAGAACTGCAGGGAGATTTCATCTATTCCTCCCACTCCCATGGAAGGATGCCTAGATTGGGTGTGGGGGGTGGGCAAGTGAGGTCACAAGGGGAGGAAGCCCCAGATCTAGAAAGTGCAAGAGTCACTCACAGGACCTGCAGGACTACTTATGCGCACCAGAGATTTATGTCCTCCCGTTTGGTGTCTCTCCATCTGCAAAGCGATGCTTTATGTCACGCGACCCAATACATTTCCTACAAACAGGAGAGCATGCTTGCCATTTGCTGTATTAATAGGTGCTTGTTTCAATTTTGGAGTCACATAACTATACCAGGACCGGAGTCCTTGGAGTTCATAGTGTGACATAGTGAAACTACCAAGCCATCCTTTTCATAAGCTAAAAAAGATAGGAGTGAGGCAGCTGGGGTAAAATATATTTTCAAAACAAAGTATTGAAGAGTGGGCGCTACACAAGGAATGTGTTTCCCCACTAAAGGGTTTTTAGTAATTACAATTAATCAGGTGGGTGCTGGTACATTTCCCAGCCCTGCCCTGCCATATCCATTCTCCTTCGAGAGCTTTGAGGCCATCTCTAAGTTTGAACACGTACAAACTATTCCTCCTGCTCAGTACCCTGTTCCACCCTATTTCATAGGGGAAAAGTCTGGTTTGTTATGAACGGGCAGCACTAATATGATGGTTAGAAACCTCTACCAACAACAAAAACAGCACTCCATTTCTTGAACTAAGGATACAGCCATCCTCACCATTTTTTTTAAACAAATAATCAGTTTTAAAGTAGTAAGCGATTATAAATTCTAAAATGAATGAGATTTAAAATCCTGATACAGATATCCGTACACGTGTGGGATGTGTGTACCCATATCTACCTAGCTCTGTATCAGGAAAACTGAGGGTGTCTGACGTCAGCACAGACCTGAGGGGTAGGTGCTGGGGGTGGACATGACAGAAAAACAAAAGAAAGTTAAAAATGAATATCAAGATCCAAACATACGCTGGTTGCTTCATATCCACATATTATTTTACTATATTATTTAACACCTGTGGTAGATAGATACTATTATCTCAATACTATTATTTTGTTGGTGAACATGCTGATGGCAGAGACCTCAAGTAACGTGTCCAAGGCCACACAGCTAGGATGTGGTATGTGCATGTGTCCCAGATATTTATTACTGTATAACAAACCACCATAGATGTAGTGGATTGAAACAACAGGCCGTTGGTTATGCTCACGCTGCACAGGGTTCGGAAACTCTGGCGAGATGTGGTTGAGGGCCTCTTCTGCTCCATGTTAGGTCACTCGGTGGTATTCAGCTGGTGGCTGGCGTGGCCTGGAGGCTCCACAAAGGCTTCACCACTGTGTCTACACCCTGGGCGGAGGGAATTCTGGAAGCCTGGGCTCAGCTGGGCCCCTCTCTCTTGTAGCCTCAAGACTTGTCCAAGCGGTCCCTCGGCAGACCAGTGAGTGTCTGCGTGGCAGGTGAGTGCTCCAGGAAAGCAAGACAGAAGCTGTCAGCTCTGTTCAAGGCTGGCCTGGGACTGGCATAGTGTCACTTCCACCGTACTCCATCTTCCAAGCAGTCACAGACTGGGAGAGTTGGAAAATGACCCCACCTCTCAATTGGGAAGAATGTCAGAGCATCTGCAGCCATCCTTAGTCACCATAATCTTCCTCTGGCCACAAACCATTTGCACTCCTCACATGCATAATACACCGGGCCCTCTCAAGACTCTCAGAAGTTTTATCGCCTAAATCATATCCAAGTGCAGGTGCGGCTCCTCCCTGGGCACATTTCCTTTATATCTGAAGAACCGTGAACTAAAGAGACAAGCCAGCAGCCTTCCACACCCCCGCCAGCAGCGCAGAGACAGGGTAAGGCAATCCACACGCCTGTCCAACCAGAGTCACGCAGCGGTCACTGTGGGTCCCAGCACCTTGGTGGGGGCCATTTCTGCTCACTGCCTGCTCCCAGCCCTTGGCTCTGTCGTCGGGCTCTGGCTTTGGCCCTGGGAGACATCCTCAGGGGTAAGAAACGGCTAAGTTTGCACGTGATTCACTTCTCAGCCTGTTTCCTTCCGCAGAAGGCTGGGGAAGGGGGTCCGTAAGTCTATGCCCCTTTCAGTCCACACCAGTGTTGCCTACACCACTCCACCAACATAATCCTCTTGTAAACATTGTGGTTTTCTTTGAATTTTACCAGAGTTTGCTCCATTAGTCATAAACCACACCAACAATTCTGAGGTGGGCCCTTAGTCCACCTTTGAGACTGCTGCAGGCCAATTCTCTTAAGACTTTTTTAAAAGCCTTATTGTTTAGCCCAGATGGTCTATAAGATGCCCCTAAATCTTTCTGAGGTCTTAGTAAGCCAAACATTTGATTTCACATTTACCACTGCCTGCGATTTGATCTTTGACCGGAGGCCATTTCTTAGTTTTGCCCAGAAAGATTGTGATGGTGAAACAGTTTTATTTTCAAACCCTGCAAATCCTGACTCTTTTATATTTCATATGAATTCTGCTCAAAACCGGAATAGTTCCTGCTTTCATTCATGCTGTAGTTTGGATGTTTGTTCCTCTACTGTCATGTTGAAATTTGATCCCAATGTTGGAGGTGTTTGGGTCATGGGGCAGATCGCTCATGCGTGGCTTGGTGCCACCCTATGGTAATGAGTGAGTTCTGGCTCTGTTAGTTCCCTCAAGAGCTGATTGTTCAAGAGTCTGGCAGCTCCACTCTCCCTTTCTTGCTTCCTATCTTGCCGTGTGATCTCTGCATTACTATGAGCGAACAGTAATGTATTCATTATATTATGTTAGTTCATTCATTGTGACAAATGTACTACAATAATATGTTAATGATAGGGAGAAACTTTTCTGTAAATCTAACACTGTCCTATGATAAAAGTGTATTTAATAAATGCGTGCACTAATCTCCTCTATACACCTAAATATATTTTACAAAGTTAATAACTACTTTTAGAGATGACTAATAAGATGATATCATGTTGTGTTATTTTAATATGAAGAGCATAAAAATCTTAGAAAGTGCTGGGTAAACTATATAATCCACAGCTTACATAAAATCATGGGAAAAAAAACTAATATACTATGTAACATAAAACTGAAAAAAGTTACCTAAGGACGTTATTTTAAAGTGATTCTAAGAAATTACAATAAGTTATATCTGATAATAAACAATAACGAAAGTTTCTTTTTATGAAAGTTTTCTAGGAATAGCCTAGATGCAACTACACACTAGATTCACTTAGGGATTAAAATATTTGCATGCAACATTGCCAGAAAGCCAGTAGATGTCAGCATCTCCCCTCTTTTGGCACTTTAAAACCCTTCCCCAGGCAGATTGTATTATAATACCATGTACCTATTTAGCAAGATTTAGGATTCACTGAATTGTCATTCCAGTATAGATGGAGAATCCTCTTTAGATCAGAAGTCACTATTGCAATGCACAGTATCTGGACACAAGCCAGCAGAAAGTGTCATAGTATTAGCATCCACCACAGACAGGGTGCTTTTGCTGTGGGAGGCAATATAGGGCCACAGACCTACATATTTTACTTCCAAACCTCACAACAACCCCGAAAGGTGGCTACTCTTTTGTACAGAAAAGAAAACCAAGGGTCAGCAAGATCAACGAAAGTACCAAGGATAAACGGTTTTATCTGGATGGGTCCAATCTGTCTTCAGAAGTTTACCTTTTAAAGATTGATCTCAAAGCCAATTTGCTGATTTCTGTTAAAGTTCCTTTCATTACAGGTTGATTTTAAATACATCAAATATGTTCTACCACAGCGTTCACTAACATTTCTTGAATGTGCACCACATGCCAGGTCTTGGTTTGAGCACTTGATAGAAGTTGGTGTATTTAAGCTTCACAATCGGTCTTTGGAAGGGGCACTATTGTTAGTTCCATTCTGCCAACCAGAAAACTCAGGCATGGAGCAGAGGACAGAGCCAACGTTCCGACTCAGGCTGTACTCCTACTCATGGAGTATTCATCACCATACTGCCATCTATGTGGGGGAACACCCCCAAAACTCTACAAATGACAAGTCTCACTGTATTTAGCAAAGAGCATGAAGGAGTTTATAAATTGATAAGAATGTTATATCTGAAAAGAGGCAGCAGAGGAAAAATTAATAGACTTTAAGTATGAAGAGTATAAAAACTTTAGAAAGTTCTAGGCAATCTGAGGCCCATATGTTTATAGAAAATTAAAGAAAAATTAAAATAAATACTCATATTTATTCTATGAGAGTTCAATTGCCCAAAGTGCAAAATCGACATGATCAAATTTTCCTAAAATGTGTTTTTCAAAACAAACATTGATTTATTCTTTTAAATGGTACCACTATTGTAAATTACTGTTTCATTTTATGTAATTGAAATATTAAAATACAGTTGATCCTCATTATTTCTGGCTCAATTTTGCTAATTCACCCATTTACTAAAATTCATTTGTAAGCCCCAAGCCCATACTTGTGGTGCTTTCAGCTCATCCATGGACATATATAGAATGATGACAAATTCGAGTCACCCAAGGGCATGCTCCTTGCTGAAGTCAGGCAAGGCTATTCTGCCTTTTTGTTTCTCATACTGTAAACAATTGGGTTCTTTTAGGGGTCTATTCAGTGACATTTTTTTTTCAAACTTTTGTGCTTCTTGTTGGTGGTTTTGCTGTTTAAAATGGCCCCCAAGTATTGTGCTGAAGTGCTGGCTAGGGTCCCTAAAGTGCAAGAATGTTGCGATGTGTGTCGGGAAGGAAATACAGGTGTTAGATAAGCTTTGTTCAGGCACAAGTTGTAGTACTGTTTGTTGTTAGTTCAATGTTCTTGAGTCAACAAACTATATTAAATGAGGTGTCTTTGAGCAGAAACACACATTAGACAAAATTATGTATTGATCACTTGAAGAAAATGTTGAGCCCAGAGGCTCACAGGAACCTAACCCGGAATTTCCCCTAGGAGCAATGGCTCAGAACTCACTATCTCGGTGTTCTTGGTGACTTCATGGAACATAGCTACTGGGGATAATGAGAATCGACTGTATTACCTCTACCATTGTCCGCATTTATACAACATCACTCATAAAATGTCTTCATAAATCTATTATTTAACTTTATAACATACAAACAGAATTTCAAAGTACTAGAACTGGGGGATTGAAAACTTAAAGTAGAAAATCTGAACACAGAAGGCGCACTATCTTCTGTTCACGCTGTGTTTTGCTGTCAGATCGCAATCAAATTTAGTGATTCTCACATCATAACATGCACCAGAATCACCTGAGTGCGCGTTAAAACACAAGTTGCTGGGCTGTGCCCAGTGTTTCTGATTGCAGCAAGTGTGGGTGAGAATTTGAATTCCAGGACGGCACTTTGAGAACCACTGCTCTAATTCATCCATTTTGCAGATCTATTCTTCTATCTCATTTCCATCCATACCTTGCCCCTAAAACTGCTTGAGCCAGGAATCATGTCCCACTTTGCCTTGTACCCAGCTTCAGCACACAATCTTTAGTCACTGTTTGAAAGAGTAGGGGAGCTAATCAAAGCCTTCACATTACAGACAATGAAAGTCAGGGCTCCTACGGGCTGGCCCTCTGCTGCTCGGGGAAGACCAGGGACCAGACTCCAGATTCCTCCAAACCTCCAGCACAGGAAGCTGTTAGTCAGGCCTCCTCTTGCAGTGCTCAGTTGTCCTTGCAAGTGAAGTCCATTCTGTCTTTGGGTGGTGACACTAGCAGAAGAATATCCCTTCCAAATGCAAAACAACAACAAAACAGGTTCTGGGACAATGCAGGAAACCCAGGGAAACACAAGTCTGACTAAAGGAGACATGTGGGAGAACACAAAAGAAGCTTCTCTTTTCTTTGTGCTTCAGGCCTGGAGCTGACCAAAGCTGAAAGGAGAACTTAGCCCACCAGACACTCTCAGGATGACTATGTCCTTGCAGTTTTTCTTCTGCACCCCAAAGAAGCAAGAGCCTCTTCTCCCTCTCCTCACTGGAGCACCCAGTGCAGAGTCAGGCATGAAAATGCTTCACATGCAATTTTATTCCTGTTGTAGATCCCGGAAGATGCCAGCCTAACAAATCACAAAAGAAGAAAATAAAGGCCATAATTTCTCCAGTTTTAATCTCTGAAGTTGTAAAGTGTCTATGATCAATGGCATCTCACAATAGAGGCCAGCTGAGCAGCAGTCATGAAGGACTGACATGAAAAAGATCAACCCTTCATTTCAAACTCATAAGAAAGAAAGAAAGAGAGAAAGAAAAGAAAAGAAAAGAAAAGAAAAGAAAAGAAAAGAAAGAAAGAAGAAAAGGAAGGAAGGAAGGAAGGAAGGAAGGAAGGAAGGAAGGAAGGAAGGAAGAAAGAAAGAAAGAAAGAAAGAAAGAAAGAAAGAAAGAAAGAAAGAAAGAAAGAAAGAAAGAAAGAAGAAAAAGAAGGAAGAAAGGGAGGGAGGGAAAATAACTAGCATTGGTGAGGATGTAGAAAAAGGAGAACACTTGTGCATTGTGGTGGAAATGTAAAATGGTGCAGGCTACTATGGACAAACAGTTTGGCAGTTCCTCAAAAAGCTAAAAAAAAGAATTACCATATGATCCAGCAATCCCACTTCTGAGTATAAATCCCAAAGGGTTGAAAGAGAAGCTTGTACACCAAGGCTCATGCAGCATCACTCACAAGACCCAAAAGATGGAAACAGCCCAGATGTCCCTCAACAGAGGGATGGACAAACAAAATGTGGTATGCATATACCTAACGGAGTGAAAATCTGATGTGTGCTAAAACGTGGATTAACCTCAAAAACATTATGCAGAGTGAACTAAAGCAGACACAAAAGGACAAATATTGTATCATTGCACTTATGTGAGGTACACAGAGTAGTCAAATTCATAGGGACAAGGCCGGGCGCTGTGGCTCACGCCTGTAATCCTAGCTCTTGGGAGGCCGAGGCGGGCGGATTGCTCAAGGTCAGGAGTTCAAAACCAGCCTGAGCAAGAGCGAGACCCCGTCTCTACTATAAATAGAAAGAAATTAATTGGCCAACTGATATATATATAAAAAAATTAGCCGGGCATGGTGGCGCATGCCTGTAGTCCCAGCTACCCGGGAGGCTGAGGCAGAAGGATCACTTGAGCCCAGGAGTTTGAGGTTGCTGTGAGCTAGGCTGACGCCACGGCACTCACTCTAGCCTGGGCAACAAAGTGAGACTCTGTCTCAAAAAAAAAAAAAAAAAAAATTCATAGGGATAGAAAGTAGAATGGTGGTTTCAGGTGGTGAGGAGATGAAAGAATAGAAAGTTGCTACCAGTAATAGTTTCTGTTTGGGATAATGAAAAAATTCTGGAGATGGATGGTATACTTAAATGGTTGAAATGGTAAATTCTATGTTATGTATATTTATCACAGTTTTTTAAAAAATCACCACCCAGCTTGCAGAATGAACATCTGGGACTGGGAAAGAAGTTTTACACAATACATGATAATCTTTACCCATCAATGAATGCCCTAGGGGAGGATGGATGGGGAGGTGTTGAATCAGACGTCTTTATTCACATTCCCTAAGAAGCAAAGCTAGTCCAAGAGCCCAGCACCAATATGCCTTTGTTCCTTAATGGATTTTTATTAAAATGCTTTAACAGCACAGAAAATTCTGTATGGAAAAACAAAGGCCTCAAGAATGCTGAGCAGAAAAGGAATTCTTGAGTCAGTCTTTGAATGTTCACAACTTTTAGGAGTTTATTCAGCCTACATTCCCCCTTTTATAAATGGGCACAAGAGTTATTTAAGATTTTTAAAAGTCTCATTAAATCTTAATCAATTACAATAAGAATAAAATTAAAATACTAAATGATGATGAAGCATTGTTTAATAGTTTGATTGGCAAGATTTTTCTTTGTAGTGTAATGTAAAATAATAGCATGTCTTATAATCAATAGCATCTTAGATTCCTTGAAATTCAGTAATTCTCAACTTGTAAAAAGTTTTTTTTTCAACAGTTATATGACAATGATGGGAGGCCATGGTTTTGGATTAAGCTCCTGTAGGGGGCCCCAACAGATCAGACTAAAAATAAAAATGCAGCCACCCAGGCTAAAGTTGCACATCACCAAACCGAAACTGAGTTGTTACTCAGCCTTGGGGGGAGGGGGGGAGTCTGCAGCCCAATTCCAAACAGGCCAGTTTCAATGGGCATGACAATGAAGTTCTCTCTGCGTTAATCCTGAACCCGAAGTAACCAGATGTTAACCAGTTAGTTTTTTATTGTTCTGTCTCCCTGTCCCTGCCCTACAAGGAAAGTAACTTTGAAATAACTGATCCTCTTTTTCACTCTTTGTTTCTGATTTCTTCATCCCTTTTCCTGTCTATAAAGCCAACTTCCTCTGCTGGACTCACTGGAACACTCTACTCTATGAAGTGAAGTGTGGCCCAATTCTAGAATTGCAATGAAAGCCAACTGAGATCTCTGACCTAATGTTGAAATCTTGTCTTTTGACAATAAGGAGGGCTTAATTTTCAGAATAGAAAGTCTTTAAAGATTTGTCCTTTATTAGAAAGCATCATATATAGAAAATGATATTGTACCAAGGTAATTTGTCATGTGATTAATATTACCAAGTGTCTTCTGCAAAAATGATGCATTTATTTGTGTTTCAAAGCCTTAATTTGGAACGATTTATTTAGGTTTTCGTCTTCCAATCTTTTGTGGAGATAACAGATAAAGCCAGAACAGAAGCTAAATCCAACTCAAAAACAAATTCCAAAGGACTTCTTTTCCAACAATTAATTACAGTGTCGGGGCCAGCTGGCCTTCCAAAGCCTGCTTGGGGTAATTAAAAACCTTCCTGTTGGAGACTAAGACCCTTCACATTCCAACGACTTGCCCTACGCATGGGCCTCCTCATCCCGGAAAATAGCACCCAGCCCCCCAGCTATAGTTCCAAGAAGAATGCATTCCATGCCATGCTTGCTCCAGGGCATGCCACCTGCAATTGTTCCCAACCCCCTGCCAGGTTGGGGTTGAGTGATCCATCACAAAGAGCTTCCGGTGCCATTGGGATGCTGATTGGGGCTGATTAGCCCACAGGAAAGCCTCATTATTCCCCCATTCTATTTTTCTGTTTCTACTTCCTTGTTTTCTGTATATAAAACCTACTAAAAATCCAAGTAAAGTAGACCTTGGTCTCGTTTCTTTCTCTTGCTCATCTCTTTCAGGCACGGTCCCCCTCGCCCCCGCGAGTAACAGAAGGTCCCGCGGGTCGGGACACCTTCCAGTAAAGGGTCTCTTGTGATTAACAGAAGTTCTTAATTTTAATATAGTATAATTTATAAATCTTTTATGTTTTAATTAGCAATTATTTTGTCCTGTTAGCAAAGAGATCTTTACCTATCTCAATGCTGAAGATAGCCTCCTACGTTTACTCCTGGAAGCTTTACTGCTTTGCCTTTCATATTTAGATCTATAATACACTGGAAATTGGTTTTTTGTTTTGTTTTTGAAAAAAAAATTTGTGTGTGTGTGACATAAGGGATCAAGTTTCTTTTTTTCCTTAAGGATGTACAATTGATTTTGCACCATTTATAGAAAAGACCATCGTCTTAGCTCAGGCTGCTATAACAAGACACTACCAACTGGACATGAAAGGCCCAAACTAGCCTAAAGGCCCAAACTAGCCTAACCAGCTTTTCGCTTCTGTAACTATGCTTGCTCATAGGTAATTAAGACCCCTACCCCTCCCTTTTTCTTTATCTTTTCCCGTAAGTGTCCCTTGCAAGTTCTTGGAATTGGGTAGTGGTCGTGCAACTGGTTGTGCAAGATGGAGCTACTGGAATTTCCCCACCCTAAACTTCCCGGCCACCTGCGTGTGGTCTCGCCCCATAAAAACCCTAAGCTTGAGAGCTTCGGCACGGCAGCCTCCCCATTTTGGTGATGCTGTTAGCCCCTGCGCGCGCTGGAAATAAATCCTCTTGCTCTCTTGCATCAAGCCTCTGGACTCTGAGTCTTTTTGGGCGGTCGTCTCTCTCCCAAACGGGCTGTACATTTCTACGGCCCAACAGGCAGACAACAGATATTTATTTCTCATGGTTCTAGAGGCTGGAAAGTCCAAGACGAAAGTGCTGGCTGATTCGTTCTTCCTGAGGGCCTCATACCCACTGGCAGCAGGTCACCAGCTTTCTACGTGCTCATGTGCCCTCTGCAGTGTGTGCATCTGGGGAGGGGAGCTCGCCTGTCTTCCTTTCCTTATAAGGCCACTCATCCTACCCAGAAGGTCCTGCCTTTGTGGCCTCATTGTAAACCTAATTACTTCCCTAAAGGTCACACCTCCAACACATTGCGGTTTAGGGGTTTAACTTATACATTTGGGGAAAGATACAGACATTCAGCCCATGGCTGCCATCTTTTTGCCAATATCTGCAACACCAGATATTGCAACATTCAAATATCTGTCAACCCAAATAAGTAACTGAGGCAAAAATCCCAATCAATGGAGGCTTATTTAAGCCGAAATTGAGAACTTGCCCAGGAAAAACATGAACTGAAGACAACGCTGTGGCTGTTTTTCTGAAGGGGAAGTTGCAACCTCCAGCATTTTAAAGGGATGGGGTTGGGGGGGCTACCTGCTCCTGGGGCAAAGTTACATTCTTGTGAGGCCCATCAACTAAGGGGAGTGTTAGAAGGGAAAAGGGAGGGAAGGAAGCATCCATTATGTAGGTGTCCTGGGTGGGTGGAAGAATGTCTGATTCTGTGTGTCTGGGGTTTTGTTACCTGTAGAGATAAACTTGTAATTCATTGTTAGTGTAGAGTAGGACAGACTTGGGCTTTAGGTGCTAGACACAGTTACAATTTATGCTTCCTAGCTGATGGGAGGTCAGCAAGGAATTTCCTTAATGAATGACCTGCGGGCCAGTCCTTTGGTGCCTGAGGCCTTTACCTTCTCTTTTGCATAAGGAGCTGGGATGGGGAGAGGTCCAGAGGGTTTGATTTCCTTTTTACATATCTACATACAAGTTAATCTGTTTCTGGTTTCTGGTTTTCCTGCTCTTCCCCACTCCCTGCCCCCACTCTTCGTCTATCTTTGCATCAGTAACACACCCTCTTATTCACTGTGATTTTTGGTAACACAGTGAATGGCCTGAAAAAATAAAACAGCAACAGTGTTTTCTATCTCTTTGAAGCTCCCCCCCCCCTCCTTTTGGAGAACTAAAACCTGCATCCCTATCTGAGGCCTGTGGTCTGGAGGGACACAGCATGCCCTTTGTTCTTTATGCTACAGGAGATGGCTCAGTAGAACTGGCCTGGGCAGAGGTCAGGGGATTGATTGTCTTCAACAGAAATGGGACAATCAGAATCATCAACTGTAGTCGGACAACAATAGCCTAGAACTAAAACCCCTCCCTTTAAAAGCTCTGTATTTCTGCTTATGATTAGGGAAATGGTATTTTAAGATGGGGAGTCTTCTATTCTCCTAATTTGCTGGCAAATTAATAAATCTCTTTCCTTCTCCTCAACACACTTGTCCTTGTTCTTCTGATGCGGCCTCAGGGACAAGTGCTGAGCTTTTGGTAACATTTTTAATCAATTTGATATCCATTACAGTAATAATTGTGTTGTTTAAATTTTTCTAAGGTAATTAGTGGTGTTTTCCTGGGACAAACTGACTCTAAAGAATTATACGCAATTACTGTGAAAGAGATGTCAAAATCTTCCACTACAATTTTGGATTTACTTCTTTTTTTTTTAGTTCTGTCAATTGTTGATAACTATATTTTGTAAACTCAAGTTTTAGATTCCTTTTTTTGGAGTAAAACATGCTTTGTACTATTCACAAGTTTATTTGAATTGTAAAAGTCATCTCCTCCCTGTATTTTGTAATTTCTATATTCTTCCATCCAAGCGTAACTGCCACAGTCAGACAGACAGAAGGGGTGAGAATACTTTTTTCTTGAGTTTGTAAAGGAAACCTTAGCAGGAGGCATTTGTTGCTACAAGTTTGTCATATAAGTGTGCCTTTCTGTATTTTTGAAACTATGTCACTGGTGCCTACAAATTAAGAATTTTTACATCCTCTCAAGATCAGCTGTTTTATCTTTATGAAATGGCCTTTGTACTTCTACAATGCTCCTTGCTTTAAAGTCTACTTGGTCTGATCTAAAAGGCACACCAGCTTTCCTTTATTGAGAATATTTATTGCATATACAAACACTGAATCCATATATTTATTTTTAACATTTCTATCTTATATTTAAATGGTGAACAATGTATAGTTGTTGCTTGCAGCTTAAATTCAGAGAGGATTACATTTGCTTCTTATAAGAGCAGCTGTGCTGGGGACTGTAGCAACCCCAGGTCATCCTAATCCCATCAGGAATTGAGAAGATTGAAAACAGGCTTCAGTTCCTGAGGTTGGTCTACCTGCAGTTCACCCTAAAAAACAGAGGCTTCCAATAGGAACAGCAAGTGTAGGGATAAGTATATTTGGAGTCACACACACACACACACACACACACACACACAGACCTATACACATAAACATACACAGACACATGCATGACTACATGCATACAAATCCTAATCCTAAACAAACTGAATTTAATATTGACCTTGAATTCATGAAAACCATAAGGTCATAGGCTGGATCCAAGCTGGCCAGCACAGCTAGCAGACAGCTCAGGAGGAGAAACCACAGGGGTGCTTGGGTCAGGTTCTCAGGGGCTTTGAGGATTATATCAAGAGACAAATGTACTCATCAAGTCCAAGGTTAAACTCCACCACGAGGTCAAGACACAGACAAAAGGATGAGAAGCAGAACTCCACTGGAGTCTAAAGAGAGAATAGGACAGAAAAAACAACTGCTGGACAACACCACACTCATTTTTAAGCCTGAAACTGAGTGGTGTGTACGTGTGCAGCAGCCTGTTAGGGGAGTCATACTGTATGTTTGTATATACCAGAATTACCATCAATATTTTTTTTTACATATTCCATAGAGTCCCATGATTTTTTTCAATCTAATTTTGATGTGCTCTACTAAAGAAATTTCACTGTAAGGAATTGAAGTTAATGATTACTTTTAAAATTATCACAATCTTTAAAATAAAAGGAAATCTCATTATATTTTTAGATCCTCAAAATTATATCATTTATGTTAGAAATCAACAGTCAAAGGAGGTCTAAAATGTTAAATGATATGTGAAAGAAACATACCCGTTTGATAAACATGAATATTAGTGCCTGGCAAGGATTACAGTTGTCAATATTTAATTATAGGGCTTCTTCTAAACCCTTAAGTGAAACCTCTAATTAAGAAAATGCTAATGTGCAGGAACAGCCTTTCCCCAAGCAAGTGCCATATCTAATTGCTTCTCCATTTTTTTCTGGAAAGACAATGCTTGCTCATTACTTGCCTTATGAGTATGAATAAAATATTTAATGTGGTATTAAATAGGCACAAAATAATTTATAAGAAACATAATTATATCATAAACTAGGAGAGAGCTAGCAAAATGAATGCTTTATTTTTTTTAAAAGTCATGACTTTATGACAGAAAACATTTTATTAGCTGTCTTCCAAAATGGACTCAGCTTTAAACATGGTCTCCTTATTAGCACAAACAGGAATATTATTTTGAGAAACATACTTTTAGATTACTTGCTGACATGACTTTTTAGTCTTCAAATTCCTTAGAGTCAGTTTGTTCCAGGAAAAATATCACAAATTGCTTCTCATAGAAGATGTGTGGGAGGGCATTTCTAATGTTAGCTAACAGATATTTTTTCCCTAATATTTTGACTTTGCTTTGCCCCTTCCCACATTTAGTCTTCAAAAGCTTTTTTTGCCTATTGCCTCAGAAAACAGAGAATCCAACAAATTCCACTATCTCTGGTTTTTATGTTAATAAAACAAAACAAAACCCCAAACTTACAAGACTGGCATGGATTTTTAGCATAGACCAAAGATTTAGAAGGACACAGCTATATCAGGGAGTAACAGGGAGGTTCTTCTCAGCCCCAAGAAGAGATATGAATTCCCTGGAATGGGGAGGTTCTGTGGGCTCAGACTTCTGTGTCTCTGAGACAGGGGTCTTGGGGAGGTCAGGAACGAGGGTGTGGGACTACAGTGGGAGTCGCCACTGCAAACCAAATAAGTCCAACAGGGACACGGTATCCCACAGAAGGTACCTGGCCAAGAAGTCCACTGGGGCTGAAATCCAGCCAGTCTTCCAGTTGCTATGTGCCATGGCGCAGTCACCGTCCTCCTGGAGGGAGGGGCATCTTTTCTAATTCCCATGAGCTGGTGAGCCCTGAATCAGGCATTCAGCACCAGGAAGTTCCTAGAGCATGTCCTTCAGGAAGCCATGACTCAGAGGCACAACCTTCAGACCTCAGGGGAGCTGGGGAACTAGGTGGAGGCTGACCTAAGACAGATTTGTAGGGTTAGGGATCAGAGGGGACCTGTGCCCTGATCCTTCCGTAGAGCTTGGGTGAGGTGATAGGATCCTCGAGAAAAGACAGACTGTGGGGTAGGTACGGTACGGGCAGGCAGGGCCTTGGGCATCCTTCTGGAAGTTCTGTGACCCAGAATGTTGGCACCTGACTCCAGAGCCTGCCATGAGGACCACAGAAGCAAGGGAGAGAGACTTCTCACATGAAGGGCCTTCCTGGATATGTGCATGCCACCCGGGGCATAAAGAGGAAGGGCAAGAAGAGATTATGGGTGTTTCAGTGGATCCAGCAAAGACAAAGGCTATCAGAGAACAGATGG